>NC_090929.1:996902795-999402795 GCF_040938575.1 Ambystoma mexicanum | reverse complement strand
ACTCCAAACAGAAACCTGCCCAAATCACCTTTCTGTCAGTATCCAAAACCAAGAAATGAACCCACCAGTTGTCCAAAAATGTACATTATCTTTGCCCCCTTGAGGAGAAGGAGGGAAGATTCTATGCCCCGGTCCAAATACAGGGGCAGTGTACAATTTTGGCACTGGTGGACACTGGATCCCAAGCTACCCTTCTGTCAAAAAGGGCCTTTGATCAACTGAATTCGGGAAGGGGGGAGAAATACCAAATTCCTCTCACCCCTCTTCCTGGACAACTTCAGAACTTCGACGTGAAGGAAATTCCCGTCGAGGGGACTGCAGATTTGGACATTAAAATTGGGCGACACAAGGTGAAGCACCTGGTCATAGTAGTGACTCCAGAGGGCACACCTTGTTTACTAGGGAATGACATCCTGTGTAGACTGTCGCCCCTCATAGATTGTGTAAACAAGGTCCTCTGGACCCAGACTAACTGACCAATAAAATTGAAACATAGTGTCAACCATATTAGTTTAAACGGCACATGCCACATGGTTGAACAAAAACCTGGCCAAATCGAATTTCACTTCGAGAATAATCAAATCCCAGACGTGACAGTGATTGCAGTAGGACAACAAACTGATGATGGGGAGTCCTCTCTATTTCTGAAAATCAACCTTCCTTCCAGTCTAAGGTGGCATTCCACACTGGAAGGAAACACTCTGAAATTCTTTACAAATTCACAATCAGAAAATCCCATTCCTATAGTCCAGAAAGATGAGAAATCAGCTCAGAGCTTGGCGGATATTCAGAAAATTGGAGAGCAGTTGTTCATCCCTATTCAGTTAAATGAAGGGAAGGACTCTGTTCTCGCACGAGTGTGTGTGAACAACGTTAAGAGCTTCACCAGTGAAGCCATGTTCCGCAAACTCCTAAAAGATCCAGCCATTCCCACATTTAAACTGATAGACAAATGGGAAATGAACCTGGAAACACCCAATTCCAAACATCTCCTACCTAGCAGGTGTATGCTCAAAATTTCCATAGGCAACAAGAGCATAGTCCATAATTGTTGGGTCGTGCGAGATGTCCCTGCTGCATTTTATTTAGGCAGTGACCTTTTCAATCGCTTTGCCATTATTTTGGACCTAATAAACTTAAAAGCTTGGTCCCGATTAGCAGGTAATCCCATGGACTTTGATGACCCAGAGAAAGCATTTAGGTCAGCTCAACTGCTGCCTTATGCGGTTGAAATTCAGATTGGAGAGGAAGTCACCATCCCAAAACGGACCCGACAATTCTCACTGGAAGTGAAAGTTAAAAGAGGACAGAAAGTGAAAAAACCTGACGCCTATATTCATCTTAATGCTCATTTCCAACAGCAAGGGTTGGGGGTAAACCCAACACCACTAGTCAACATAGAACACAACAACATTCCAATAGAGGTGGATAACGGCGACCTAAAGAGTATCACTCTGGCCGCAGGCACCATTATTGGAATGGCGGTTGATGACCAACATTTTTCCATAGATTTAGGTAATGAACTTTTAGGACCAATCTCTAAGGACTGTTTTGACAGTGATACCGACGATGACGCAACACCAGACAGTGTCTTCAACCGGCATGGGGGGAATTTCCTGGTGTACACTTCCTGCCCTTATGGTAAGGAAGATGTGACCTGTGACTTCAGGAGGGATGAGGTGATCTTCCAAGTCCACGAGGACTGCCTTCCCCACCTGAAGCCATTAGTCCAAATCAGCACTTTGACCAGGGACTTCTCCACCCAGCTGGAGGAGGCCGCTGAGATCGCAAAACCGGAAGTCTTTCCAGGCTTCAGGCAGATAGTTGAAGAGAGAGTCAACCTAGCTGATGCCTGTGAGACTCCGGAGCAAAAGCATAAATTGAAACAAGTTTTCTTAGATTTTCAAGATCTCTTTGCGGTGGACTCATATGACTGTGGTCGCACCGACATACACACAACAACAATTCCCATGGACCCGGGCATGACTCCAGTGTTTGTGAAGCAATATCGCTTGCCTCTCGCATCAATGGAGTCCCTTACTGAAATAATTAAGAACCTTGAGTCCCGTGGGATAATTTGTCCAGTCCACAGCACCTTCAATAATCCGGTGCTGGGGATTTTGAAACCAAACGGCCAGTGGAGACTCTGTGCTGACCTAAGGGAGCTCAACAAACGGGTCCATACTTCCCGATGGCCTCTTTCCTACATTGACCAAGGGCTGGCCCAGATCCAGGGGTCACAGGTATTCACTGCAATAGACCTGACCAATGGATACTGGACTGTACCTGTCAGTAGGGAGGACCAATACAAGCTGGCTTTCACCTTCGGGGGGCAGCAGTACACATGGACCTGGACTCCCTTCGGATACATCAACTCCGGCAATGAATTTAACATTTTTCTACACAAGGCCATGCCTGACCTGGGTGAAAGGGGTAACCTGGCCTATGTAGATGATGTTTTATTCAAAAGCTCAACTGTGGAGGAACACATAGCGGAGATCTGTTATGTCCTGACACAGTTGAGGGCTGCCAGAGCAAAACTCTCCTTTCAAAAGGCACAGTGGTGCAGAACCCGTGTCAATTTCCTGGGGCATGATATTACTCCTCAGGGGCTCTGTCTCCAGGAAAAGAAAGTGGAAGCATTCCAGAAATTAAAAGACCCCACAACTCTGTGGGAACTAAGGAGCCTCCTTGGACTAACTAATTACAGTAGAAAGTTCATTGAGGACTACGCAGCGATCACAAGACCCCTGATCCACCTTTTGAAGGGGGAGTCCAGTGGGAGTGGGGTCCAGAACAAGCCGAGGCAGTAAGACAACTCAAAAGAAGCCTCTCACAAGCGCCTTGCCTAACTTACCCTGTCAAAAACAAGGAGTTCTTCTTGGAGACAGGGTTCTCAAATACATGCTTGACTGCAGTATTATACCAAAAGCATGACAAGATCAATAAAATAATCTCCTATGCGAGTAAGACTTTATCCTCTGTTGAGGAAAAATTCAACGATTGTGAGAAGGCACTCCTGGCAACGGTGTGGACATTGAAGAATTACCGCCCGTTTATCCAGGGAGAACACATCATAGTGGAGACTCCACACCAGCCTCTGCCATATCTCCAAAGTGACAGAATCCGGGCCGGAAATGTGAGTAATTCACGAATTACTTCCTGGATTCTGTCAATGCAAGGCTTTCCTGAGGAGGTCAGATATGGCCAAAACAAGAAGAGTCCCCTCGCGCAAGGTCTGACTGACTTGCATGATTGTGCCAGAGAAAACTGTCTCGAGGACGAAAATCTTAAAATCAAGGACAACATGGAGGCATACCTTAATTCCCCACACAAAGTCTATGAAGAAGACCAGTGTGAGGGAATGCCCACTGTTTATGTGGATGGATGCTCCTACCATGTTGACAACAACGGGGAAAAAGAACTTGTGGCCGGCGTAGGGAATGCATGGGTGAATGATGCCCCAGAACCCTCCACTGGTTACAAAATCGGTCCCCGGAGTAGTCAAGTGGCAGAGTTGATGGCTGTGCATCAAGCCATCCTCACTGCTGTCCAACACCAACTCCACAAACTGGTCATAATCACCGATTCGGATTATGTACGGAACGGGTTCGTGGAGTACCTGGTTAACTGGAAAACCAGAGACATGCTATGTGCTAATAATAAACCATTGAAACATGGAAAATGAATCCAAAATATTGATGATCTGGTCACCTCGAATGGGATGACCATCTACTGGAAAAAGATCAAGGGTCATTCTAAAGTAGAGGGACCATACAAAACTGGAAATGACCTAGCGGATCAGCTGGCCAAAACCAGCGCCATACAAGGGGATCTACTTGAGACTGTGTCCCTGTTGGGGGAAATCCAGGTGACTGCTATCACTAGGTCCCAGACAAATGCTCACAATGAACTCTCAACTGCACAATGGAGTAAGGAGACCCCAGATGCTGATTTGATTATGGCTCAAAAGGGAGATCCAGTAATTGGTAAGTTTTATCAACACATTGAGGGCCCTGAGAACTTTCCCCTGGCGGATACCGATTACATAGGGAAAGGGGACCTCAGAGTGTTGATGAAATGTCCACAAATGTTCCGAATCCAAGACGGTTTGTTGGTGAGGAGATCCCTAGCTGGCCATGACCAGTGGGTGGTCCCTACCTCATTCCGAAGCCTGATGCTAAGTCACGCCCATGATGCGGCCAGAGCCGGTCATCGGGAGTTTCATACGACACTAGAAATCTTAAGAGAGGTTGCATACTGGCCACACATGGGGCAGGACATCGACCAATACTTGAAGGGGTGTCTTGTGTGTGCACAATTTCAGCCAACATCACTCACACACCGTGCATCTCTCCAAAAGAGGGGGATGACACTGCCTTGGTCAGATTTACAAGTTGATTTTATCAGGCCTGTGATTCACTCCTCTAGGGGGAACAAGTACATGTTGACCGTGACATGCTTGTTCACTAAAGGAGTGGGATGTCTCCCGGTCCCAAATTGCAAGGCAGAAACAGCAGCTGCCCTGACGATCAACCACATCTGCTCGCGTTTTGGACTACCCCAAAGGATTGAGTCAGACCGAGGTAGCCACTTCACTAGCGAAGTGATGACAAAGATGTGGGAGATACATGGGGTCAAAATGAAATTAAAAATGCTGACAGTGGTGCACACCTGGTAACATTTGATATAGAAATTCAAATCGTCATTATACGTACAGCAGAGCTGATTTAAGAATTTTAAGGTGCGGGGGAGGAAACAAGGCCTTGGCACAAAGCCTAAATCAGAAAAGAGAAAATAGAAGAGGGCCCAAAAGGTGGGGCCCTCCCGTCCCCTGCACACTATTTACTGATGCCACATAGGGCCTTCAAATATATAGATATAAATCTATCAATGTATAAATATATAACAGCAGTTTTGTTAGTTGAGCATATAACGATTTATTTGGCAAAGAAGAAAACAAAATAAAATTTGCCAAAAAGCACAATCTGTTATACAAAGTAATTCATGACGTATGACATATTAAAACAAATTGCGATGAAGCAATAAATGATGAAGAGATGATGCTGTCCAATTGTGGGGTGGCCGACGCGTTTCGAGGGTAACCTCTTCTTCATAAGGGCCCAATTGAACTGTTGACAACATTACAAAGAGACAAAAAGTAAAATCTTTTATTTTATTTCCATACCAGTCAAGGACTGACTGACAAGCTGTACATAACTCGAGATGCTAGCGAGATGGTGAAAAGCAGAATACTGGAGATCTAGTATGGTGAAAAGAGTGAACTCTCAGATAAAAGAGAAATACTCTATACTAATAACTAAACCCATAACAAAGGAGATGTATTGTGTGAGATCCACCTACATGGTGGGATCTAGAAAATGGCGTGATAAAAGATTGAACAGATCGAGATAAGCCAAAGGCGGTAGTGGGTTATAAATAGCAAGGACCACCCTTGAATAGTGTCAAAATGAAATTACACATTGCCTACCGGCTAGCCTCTAGTGGTGGAGTTGAGCGATACAACAAGACAATTGTGAGCATATTAAAAAAGTTTTGGCAGATTCTGGTCCAAGTTGGGACATTCAATTACTTCTTGTCCTGATGGCCATCAGATCTACCCTTTCTTCTGCAAGTAAAATGTCACCGTTTGAGCTGATGAATGGATGAAGGATGGTGCTTCCCCAGCATCTGCTCTACAGAACCCAAGAGCAGACATTGATAAATGCCTCCACAACTCATGAGTATGTTGAGAATCTGAGAAATCACCTTCAATATCCTTTTGCATATGCTCAGCGGAATCTAGAAAGATCTGCAGACAGTATGAAGACCCACTATGACCTTAAGACAGCTAGAAAAAAATACCAAGTAGGAGACCGGGTCTACTTGTACAATTTCCAAAGAAACCAGGCCAAACAGCAAAAATGTCTTCCTAGCTGGCTTGGTCCTTTTGAAATTGTAGACAGAATCTCACCAGTCACCTACAAAATCTGCATCCCTAAAGGCAGTTTGGCAGAAGGGGAAGATAAGTGGGTCCACATCAACCAGCTGAAGTGTTGCTATCCTAGGTATACTCTACAGCAACTAGAGGATTCATCTGGAAACCCAGAGGGGGACATTCCAGATCCCTAGAAAATTACAACTATTAAAAACTCTTCCACCTGTTAAAATTAGTAATAATTACAAGCGGGAAAGATTGTCATTTATATGTCAAATATATGCGTCTTCCCCACTACATGAATAGTGGTGGGGAAATGTCCACAGACATGCTCTGTTTGTCATCATAGGAATTAAACCATGGATCCTAAGCACAAGGAGGACTACTCGGGGACCGGAAGGAATGACCCAAGGGGCCCAAAGTTTCGCTCCATACTCCCGTCCGGAACTGGCGAGGAGAACCTGTCGATCCAGCACTGATGGGAGAAGCAGACAAATTTTTCCACTTGGACCAAAAAGAAAAACTGAACATCCCAATCTCCCGACTTCCCCTTGACGGGCGGTCAAATGTCAAGTCGTGAGGGGGGGCTTTGTGGGATGTATTAACCCACTTATGCTCTGCCCTGCGGCATCACTGTGTGCTGATGGTGCAAGAATTATCAAAATGGCCGCAAAACCCCTATGCGCGCCAAAGCCTATGGAAATCGCGCTCTCCTAAGCACAAAAAGATGGCTGCCAAATCTACCATGAATGTTGTCAGTGGTGGAACGGAGACCGCACTCCTGAAACATGTCATTGGGCTGCCCAACAAGTATAAATGGAGCACAGATGAAAAGCAGTGCTTTACTGAAAGAAAGCCAGAATCTTGTTTTCAAATCTTTTTCTTGGTTGCTGAAACTACAGAATGCCAGTATAAAACCCCATCAAACATCCAATATTCTTGATGGGTGTTACAATTACTGAATTCAAGAAATCATTATGAACATACAATGTCATGAAAAGCGGAATCTGTCATCACAATATTCACAGCAAAAATGTGCCTGCCTGTGAAATCTGTCAAAATATGGGCGGAGTACAAGCGGCCGCCTGCATGACAGCTGTCAGTGGATTGCATCATAAGGATTTAAACTTGTACAATTGTAATCTAATGTCTGAAATTTAAGTGACCTGTCATTGAGAGTAACCTAGGTTGTCACTATTTAAATCTCATGGTTTAGAAGCTGAAATAAGTGTTAAAGCTGCTTGTTTGAAAATAGCAAGTTTATTTAAACCAAGAAAAAATGTAACAAAATGACATTTAAATTAAGCCTGACTCCAAGCCAAACCAGTATAACAACCTCCCTTCTGCTCTCTTCACAAGGAACTCACACCCATGTGATGATTGAGGGGTGGGAGGAGATTTTGGGCTTCTGTGGGAAGAGAACAATGGACGTCCTCCAAGGCAAGGAGATGCTAATTAGGAAGGATCGTAAATGGCTTCTGCCACAGGGAAATGGGATGAGATTGCTCCTGAGCTGCAAGAAGAGGAAGGAGGCGGGGACAGACAACTATTTGTTGATTCACAATGGACAAAAAGCAAATTATTAAAAAGACTGATACTTTACTGTGTGCATTTGTGAAAAATAGGTAAACCCCAGACTTGTGAACCTAAATTTGGGCTGCACATTTTAAGAGGAGCCAGGACTCTGGGCTATGTTCTGGGAAGTAACTGTGGAAATTATGGGTTTATACCAAATGTATCTATGTCAAAAGCATGAACCTTCACACGCTTATGCCCATATATAATGCAGACATTTGTGGAAAATTGTTCAGAAATTGGACCATGTGTTCAGGACAAAAAGTGTGAATTTCGGTCAAAAGCCGACACAAGATCCTACATCGACGGGGATTGGAAGAGCATCTGCTCCACAAAATATGTGATCTAGATATGTTATTGTTATAAAGGTTGCACAATTGTAAATATGTATTGGACTAAAAGTAGATTTCATGTTCAAAAGGCAAGGAGAGGATTCTCTGACTCATAAAACCACCTCATCATGGTGACACCCTGTTTTCTCCTCCAATCAAGGGAGAGAGGAGACTCTAGCCAATAGCCGGCCTACGGGGCGCACTTAGGAAAATCCAGCACACACACCCCTTTACCATATGCATAAATAGAGAAAACTGAGGACTTAGAGGACACACACAGATTCACCCACTAACCGATTGCTGACGGAGCACCCTACGAGAGACTTGACATCTTCCTTGCTCCAGACTCCAGAAACTTGGCAAGCAGAAAGGCCCATTCTATAGCTGAACCATTCTCAGCTAGTCCTTAAAATTCCAGAAACCAGAATTCACCCCAGACTCCTAAGGGGAACAAAAAAAACAGCCGGGCTGTGCTGGAACTGCTTTCCTGCCAAAGAATTAATACCAGAACCCAAAAGACCCAATCCAGTTGTGCCGTGCTTTGACCAGATATCTGTGACCAGAGCCATTGCTGACCCAGTCCAGTCCGAGGTCCCCAGCAGAATTGCCCAGCAAATGTGCCCAGCATAATTTCTGAGCAGAATCCCTAATCTTGACGGACCAGAATTCCTGACGGTTCTGTTCAAACATATATAGTGAGTATCCATAGTATAGGACTGTGTCACTAGCCTATGTACTATCCTTAGTCAATCCCTATTTAAATCCATCCTATCTTATATCCAGAACTGCATTGATAGAAATCTTTTTGTATTGCCTACACTCTCTATCTCATCCCTACTATCTTCCTTCTGTAATAGTATTGTTAAACATATCTTTGCACTCATATATTTAATCTGAAGAAGGCAAGCTCCTCGGCAGGCAGTCGCCCTGATCAAGAGGCGCCCTGGTCTAGTGGCTGTGCTTCGTGTGGTATTTGCTTCTTCATAGCCATCCCCTAGTGTAAAGAAATCCTGTTTGTCTTTTGAAAGTGCATCCCTGTTTGGAAAAAATGACCTCCACTAGAACATCCATAACTTCTTCAAATTGTATGCTAGAAACAAAATGTAAACATCTGCTTGTAGCTAACGTCTACAGCTGCAAAAACCGCATCTCAAATCCATATCGTTTTCCCGCAATTGTGATTACCGCGCACTGAAAAGTTTGCCGCAAATTTTCATTTTGGCAAAATATTACAGGTGTAAAACAGCTTTCAATTGCACCCGACCTCAATTTTAAGTTTGCACATTGCTTATTAGTGTCAAATCATTGCTAGTGTTTATCTGCAACCATATAGAGCGGCTCCCATTAGAATTTAAACAAATTCAGTAATTTAAGCCATATTTAGTGTTTTACCCAATCCATTCCTTAGATAACTTTAAAACCATTTGACAGTATGCCAATCAATTCTGCTTCTCTCTTGTGTCTGCTGGGGGGAAATTGGGATTGATACCTTGTTTGAATTCTGCATTCCTGAAACCTGTTCGCTCTTCTCCTATCTCTTTATATTGCATATTGGGTGTTTAAACGGTGTGCAGGGGGAAATCGTAACCACATTGCTATTTGATTTGAACATACACCCACAAAAGTATTATTGCTGTGCTGAATTGTTTGCTTACTATTACTCCTTATGATTAAAGAGATTGCTTAGTGTGACATCATCCCATTGGTGATCATTGTATACCCATTGAACATAGTGTGATTATATTGTGAAATACATAAATAAATATTTTAACTTTGCAAACCTGTGTGATTCCTGGTTCAGTGTGACCGGGGGGGTTCCAAGAGAGGGGCGTGATATAAGTGGGACATCGTTCAGAATAAAAGAACTTTTAGACAAAATAAATAAGGATTTCAGTTGTGCATTACATGCTAGGCGTTGACTTAGGTGAAGTGCCGGATTGAAATCACATACAGATCGGCAACAGGGGTCCAATGACTCCCCCGCCCTTCAACACGTGCTTGGGGAAAAGCGAGTGGCTATGTGTTTGCTCATGGAAAGGGAAGAGAGGTTTCTCGGGGATCCAATAGCTGCGGCTAGGTATGGGTAGGGAGATCGCCCCAGTCATACACTTGCCTGGGCAATCAGGTGACAACGACATCTGGAGGACATAATTGAAATCAACACACCATCGGGAGACACCCCTCGCAATTCTGAGGCGATTAAGGAGGTCTTTAGTGACTACTACGAGAGCTTACATACCTCGAAATCCCAGGTTGGGCGTGATGCCATTATGCAATATCTGGACCAAGTGGCCTTAGGCTGGCTGGACGCCGAAACTGGCGGTAGTCTGAACATCCCCCCTCTGAAGAGGAAATTATAGCTGTAATCCGCTCTCTCCCAGGAGGGAAGCGCCCGCGTCTAGATGGTATTACTGCAGAATTCTATAAGGAATACAGTGACTTTGTGGTTCTCCACCTGTGTAGTATGTTCGAAGCCTCGTTCTCCTCTGGAGTCCTTCTCGAATCCACCAGAACCACGCTGATTACTGTTCTCCTGAAGCCCGGGAAGGAGCCTGACCATTGCTCTTCTTACCGCCCGTTATCCTTAATACACCCAGACAATAAGATCCTCGTGAAAATCCTGGCTGACCGCCTGCTGCCCCACATCCCAGCGCTGGTTCTCCCTGACCTGGCCGGATTTATACCTTGCAGGTCCACTCAAAATAATGTTAGACGCCTATTCATGTTGATGCATAACGTAAACCCTGGAATCCCCATGGCCATAGCTGCACTCAACACTGAGAAGGCTTTTGATTCTATAGAATGGCCATTCCTTTTTAAGGTTCTCCGTAGATCTGGACTAGGCCTTGGGTATTTGCAATGGATTAAGTTGCTCTACATGGCCCCCAGGGCAGCGGTATACATCAACCACTTGCAGTCGGCATACAGATTTCCGACCCGGGGGACTAGGCAGGGGTGTCCACTAGCTCCCATTCTATTTGCTTTGGCCATGGAGCCGGTAGTCTCTTTGTACGCGGACGATATGTTGCTTTATGTTAAACATCCGCGTGATAATCTGCAACCATTAATACAAGCAATCACGTTCTTTGGCAACCTCTCAGGTCTTAAAATAAATTGGTCTAAGTCAGAACTGATGCCTTTAACCCGGACGGTGACCCAGGGTGATGTTCCGGAGGACTTAAATTGGTGTCCCCATGGGATTCGCTATCTCTTTATGTCGAGAACTATCTAAGGACCGTAAAGCATCTTGAGGGTAGGGTCGAAGGGTGGATTCTGCTTCTGCTGTCCCAGGTGGCCAGGATCTCGCCGGCCAAAATGGCTCTCCTCCCAAAATTGTTATACATTTTCAACAACGTTTCCATTTGGCCACGGGCCGGGTTTTGGTCCAGGCTTTGGTCTCTACTGACTCGCTTGGTATGGGCTGGTAGACGGGCTAGAATCTCATACGACATTCTTTGCTCACCATATGCGGAGGAGGGACTTGGGTACCCTGACATGTTTCACTATTTTTTGGCCGCCTAGATACAATACTCAGTCTGGTGGTGGCACTCCCTCCCTGGAGCTGCCGCATAACCCATTGGAGAAGGCGGTGCTGTCCCTGTATAACCTGAGGGGGTTGGTGTGGGAGGGCCCCCAGTCGGCACCCCGGTCTGAGATACACTCGGTTGAGAACACCTGAAAGGCTTGGGAGCTCCTGGGACGCAGCATGGACGCAGATGTCCACTTCTCCCCCGATCTCCCAGTGTACGCGATAAGGGAGATCCCTGTCACTCAGGAGGGTGTTTTCCGCTGCCATTTACAGCGTCTAAGGGGTTAGCACAGTAGGAGATCTTATGGTGGAGGGCCAATTTATTACCTGGGATGCCCTGAAGGAGAGGGGTGATTGGAATGCTATCACAATGTTGTTATACTTCCCACTGAGGTCAGTGTTTCAAGCGAAGTGGTCTGATTACCCCCATGCTGCCCCCCTTCACCACTTCTTCAATACGTGATACAGGCCGGGCCGGCTACGAGGCTTGTCTCCTCTATCTACAAAATCATAACGTCCCAGAAGACTCATCAGGTGTGCAACTCCAGGGCCCGATGGGGGACAACCCTAGGTAAGACGTTCTCTGATCCCCAGTGGAAACCTATATGCATGCAGACGAAAGGCCTGTTTTTGAACAATCGTTTTCACTTGACACACTTTAAATGTATACATCAGACACATTACTCCCCGGCATGGCTACACCGATTTTACCTTGCTATAGATGCCACGGGGAGGGAACGGACTATTTTCATGTGGTTTGGGCATGCCTCTGTATATGGCTGTTCTAGATGGAGGTGGAAGAAGCAATGGTGGAAATGTTATCTGCACTGCTGGAATATTCCCCCGAGATGTGGCTATTGGCCCTGATTGAGGATGGTTCCCGGGCCGAGAGGAGGCTACTTGGCATGACCTCAGTTGTGGCCAGATCCCTCATTGCCAAAGCCTCGGGTAAACGCTGTGCCCCGACTTTTCTGACCTGGGTGAACTCCATTAACCTGTGTGAAGTCAGAGATAGTGTATGCAAGGTCACTACCGGCTGGCAGCAGGTCGCTGGACAACTGGGCTCCCCTGAAATTCAATAAAAATATGTTTAAAAAAGAATTATTTTTCAAATAAACGTTTTTTGCTGACTACTTTTTCACATGACTCTATTTTACTGGGGACATTTTCACATAGAACCAAGGAGAAAGTCTACCACACCCAGATTTCAAAGAAGGCCTGTTTATTTTCACTCTAATCTTACAGCACTTGGCCCATCCAGTCAGTTTGGGGTATGGAAGGTGGGGAGGAAACCCATAGGGAGGCCCAGAAAATCTGTGAGAAAGAAGCCAAGGGAACAAATGAGGCAGGCCAAACAATCCCTGAAAATTGAACTATGACAGAATGCATACCGGGAGTAGATGATTCCAAACTGGAAGCAGACTCCAGAGCTACATGACCCCTTGGGAATGATGTCCCAGTAGAGTTGGAAACATCCTAATCAAACTACTGACTTGAGAAAAAAAATTTCTCAAACAACTGGAGCAGACACACTTCTCGCTGTTTCCAGCGAACAGCTACGTCAGAGGTTCAATCAAGGAGAATAACTTACATTTTGAAATAGGTCCAGAATTTGTAAAATGAGAAAACAACTTATGGTCCCAATATATTTGACTCCTGCTATCAGGAGACCGGTAGACAGGTATTGGGTTGTGAATACAGATGGAAAAACAGACAATGATACTCTGCCGGATGGTATCCGGAAGAGTCGGGAATACGACTTGAAATACTACGGTCAGAAGCAGTTTCAAGACATAAAATTACTTCCTCAGTGAGCACTTTGCAGATGTCTTACAAGATCCCCTTTTAGATTGGAAAGCGGTTGGGAAAATGTACCTTGCAGGAACTCATTCTAGAGCGGATTGTAAACGTTCTTCTGCCTCATCTACGGCACTGGCGTGACAGCTACACCAGCCATTCTTGTAGCCTGCAATGTAGACAGCTATGGAAATTCCAACATGCCCAACAGTGGAAACCCGTAATCCTAGAATTAGTTTAGTTTAATATTTATTTAGTTTAATATTTGTAGTGCGCACCGGACCCGGGGGTATCAGGGCGCAAAAGGCAAAACGAATATCCTCAGCTTGGTTACATTGCTGTACGTACGTTCAGATACAATAAATAAAATACAGTAAATAAAATACAGTAAATAAAATAGGCTAGCTTAATATACAGCAAGTAATATACATACAAATAAGGAGGGAGATATAAACAGTAGATAGTAAATATGTAAAATATGTGCAATAGTACCGGTCATATGTACAGGATGTATAAAATGTGCAGATGTTAACTGGGAGAGGTAGGGAGGTTAAGGAGAGTTAGATGTAATTTTCCTTGATCCATTGGATGTATTTGCGCCTGAAGAGTGGGTAGGGTTGGGAAGCTCTTACGGAGGAGGCGTGTGTGTTCCAATGTTGTGCGGCTTGTACTTGGGAGCTGGTGCCTCCGGTTTTAGAGCGTTTGTATCTGGGCACTGAAAGGGTATTGGAATTGGATGATCTAGTGTTTCGATTAGGGGCGTGTCTGGTAAATCTGTCTATGAGGTAACGCGGCGCAGCGTTATTAAGGCATTTGTGGGTAAGAGATGCAACTTTTAAAGCAATTTTGTCTTTGGTTGAGAGCCAGTTGTGAGCTCTTCTTAAATTAGATATATGCTCTTTTTTCGGGAAACTCAGTGCTGCTCTGAGCGCGTTTTTTTGTAGGATCTGTATTTTGTGCATGATATATTTATTGGCTCCTAGATATAAGGCGTTACAATAATCTATCTTAGATAGAATAAGGGCTCTGGCAAGGGTAGTGCAGCTTTTGGGGGAGAGGAAGGGTATGGCTGCTCTGAATAATTTGCACGTGTAAGAGGTGGAAGAGGCCAGGGAGCTTACCTGTTTTTTAAAGGAGAGGGTGGCATCTAAGTAGAAGCCTGGCATTTTTACTTCCTTCGCTACCTCGGTGGTGTTTCCGTCAATCAAGAAGCAGGAGTAGATGTGGCCTAGCTTGTTAATGTTGTGGGTAGTACCAAGGATGATGAGCTCCGTCTTGTCATCATTCAGGCATAGCCCATGTGAGGCCATCCATGCCTGAATGATGAGGTAAACCCTCTTCACCAAGGCCAAATCCTTGTCGTAATCTCCCGTCAACGGTATGAGGATCTGGGTATCATCCGCATAGTTAGTGTAGGTGATACCCAGACCATCGAGATTGTCGAAAAGGGGCTTTGTGAAGATGTTTTACAGGGTGGGAGAGACGCATGATCCTTGAGGCACACCGCAGGTGATAGGGGTGGGCTCAGCCGCTGCAGATGTGGAGAAGACTTGCATGGTTCTGTTGTTGAGGAATGATTGTATCCAACTAATGGCTTCCTGTGAGAAGTGGGCTGCGGTGTTAAGGTGCTTGCAGAGAGTGGAGTGGTCCACTAAGTCAAATGCTGCAGATAGGTCGAGGAGGAGAAGTAGGGCTGTTTATTTTTTTTTAAAACTTTTATTTTTGCTGGCAGAGGCAAACAGCATACACACACATCTGAGGCATAAAGACAAATTTGTAGCATATACATGCGCATACAGAGCATATTGGCAGAGATACGACGACAGCAGACGAGAAACAACATATCACAGAGAACCAAAATACCAAGCAGTTAATTGAGAGGCTAGGAGGACTCATCCATTGAAGAAGTGTCATTTAAGCTAATCAAGTAGCTGTTGAAAGCCGACCATATGTTTTGAGGTCGAGAACGCACTGGGAACATACCCAGGAACGCCTCCTCGCAGTTTCGGGACCACGTAAGTAGATTTAACCATTTCTGGAATGTAGGGGGAGTAGGGCTCTTCCAGCTTTGTAAAACACATTTCTTGGCTACGACACAGCTCACATTCAAGAACTGAAGTAGGGCTGTTTTGTCATTGTCTCTGAGGGTGTCAATTTGTGCCTTAAGGTCAATCAGGGCTGTCTCTGTTCCATGTTGGGGCCTGAAGCCAGATTGGCGGACTCCCAAAAGGTGGTTTTGTTCCAAGTAATGCTGTATTTGAAGGTGGGCAACATTGTCTAGGATTTTGAGTAGGAAGAGGACGGTAGTGATGGGTCTGTAATTGGTGGGTATGGCTGGGTCTAGTGTTTGTTTTTTGAGTAGTGGGAGAACCCAAGACTCTTTGAGGTTGTTAGGAATGACACTTTTGGAGAAGGATGAGTTAATTAGTTTGGTAATGAAGGGTGAGAGGTCTCTGACTGCATCTTTAATAATCTGCGCGGGGCAGGGGTCACCCTGGCAGTTAGAGGGTTTCAGATGGAGAATAACCTTTTCGACCTCGAGGATGGTTACTTTAGAGAAGCTGAAATGGATAAGATTAATTGGTGGCACGGAGGTGGGGGTAGTGGTGCTACTAGGCAGATTAGCTTTTTTGTTGGCTATCTTCGCTTGTAGGGTAGCCACTTTGTTTAAGAGAGCGTTTTGTACACTAGTACACCAAGGTTTATCTTTGGTGCAGGTGTCAGGGATGGGGATGGGTGTTTCCAATTCTTTGAGGATGGTAAACAGTTCCTTAGTGCTGGAATTCGATTGGGAAATTCTCAGGTTATAAGAGTCTTGTTTAGCCAGAATTATTTCCTTCTTGTATTTGGTAGAGATTTTGATGAGGTTAGCCCTATGGGGCTCGAATGGGAATGGGGAATGGTTTTTCCTGAGCCCAGAAAAGGGCAATAACCAGGTCCGCCAAGGTTGGCATGACCCGGTTATTGCCATTTTCTGGGCCCCGGAAAAAAATCATAACCAGTGGCAGCCGTGCCCTTAATAAGGGCACAGCTACTGCCAGGGTCCTAATGAGGCCCATTGAGTCCCCAAGCCCCCACAAAGGAATGTCCACACACTATGTTAGGTGATAACACTGCTTCTTTGTATGAAATAAGATACAGGAATATATATACATTTAAATAATGACACTTTGTACTTGGAAATACCTATTCAAAAAAATTGCAAATATGTACTCTATGTGGTACCACACAATACTTAAATTCAGTAATAGATGCACTAACTGCAGACAGTTTTAAATAACCATGCAATTTCTAAAGTGAGGTGTATCAGCATAGAATAGCGAAGAAAGGCAGGTAAGTTGTGAACAGTAGCAGAATGTTTTCGTTAGTCTAGCTGCCTCATCACGAGTTTGGTGGTAACCCTTAAATGCAGAGGTAAAGCTATTAATGCTGCAATTAAGGGTCTGCCAAATCACAGGCCTGGAGGATTTACCCTCAGCTCTGAGCTGGGGGCAAATCTGCTGTGATTTTGACGATTTTTGGCGCTATTACCGCCGGCGGTAATAGCGCTGAACATTCCTCATTGGGCCCATTGGGGAATGGGAAATTCCTGAATGGGCCCAAAGGGGAATGGGGACTTACCATTCTGCCAAACCCATGATCCGGCACTAATAGCGCTGTGGGGTTTGGCGGTAGGGCTAATAGCCCCGACGGTAATACTGCCGGGGTTAGCGCCCAACTCGTGATGAGGCCAATTCTGTGGGAAAATCCCCCCAGCCGGGCAACCTTTAATGGAAAAGTTAGGGAGTAACTTATCTTGGGCCTCATCATGAGTTGGGTGGTATCCCGGCGGTAATTGGGCCGGGATACCGCTCAATGCAATTAGCGTTACCACAACTCAGTTCGGCGCAATTTGCACTGGATCCCGAGTTGCAGTGGTGCTGTCAGTCCCCTTTTCTTAAGGGTCCATAGTACTCAATGGGGTTTTTTGGCGCTTTGAACCGAAGGTAATAGCACCGGCCGTAATAGCACCGAAAATTGAGAGAACGCTGGAGATTTACCTCCAGCTCAGGGCTGGAGGTAAATCTCCAGCTTTCCACCCAAATTCGGGATTGGGCAGAGCAGTAATGCAGCAGTAATCCCTGATGAGGCCCCTTGTCTTTTACAGCCCAGTCCAATAATGTGATAATATTCAATAACATTCTGCTTTCTTTAAAAGGTACTACCACCCAAAGTACCTGAAAGGCCATAGCAGAACGGGATCCAAGATGAATCTGGGACCCCTGGATGACTCCTGATGGTAGAAGATGCTCTCCCTCGTCACAGTACATTTGGTGCCTTGGAAGGCGAAGTGGCAGAGTTTCTCGGTTTCACTCAATGATTCCCTCTGAGGATGGAACTCCCTTGGAAGAAGGAGCCCCTGGGATGCTGAGTCCACAAGAAAACTGGAACCAAAATCTTTCTGAAGTGCAGCATTTCTAGTCTACGCTGTGCTCTCCGTTGGTTGACGATTTCTCCGACTGTAGAAGTCCTGTGAAGATGAAACTTGCTGTGGGCTCCCTAAAGGCTTGGCAGATGAGAGTAAGACCTCTAAGATCCTTTGATGACTTCTGACGGCGAGGGGTGCATAGGTCACTTTTGGTGTCGGGTTTTGTAATATTGCGGTTTTCCACCTTTCGGTTCTTCAGTGCTGCAGCCGCAGCACAGACCTCTAGACGGCTTCTGGTGACCTGGACTTGACCACAGACCCTCAGCATGTCTGGACCCTCAGGACATCTTCGTTAGCTTCTGGTGGCTGGAAACCCACCTGCGGACTCTCTCCGGCGGGAAAAAGTGGTCAGTGATGACAGCAAGGATGTTCTTTGAAATGTTCTTAGGCAGTTTGGAGTTTTCGCAAGCTCCGGGTGTCCAGCAGCACTATGCCAATGTACCCCCTCATCTGGGTGGTAGACAGGAACGCCTTCCAGGGGTCACGAAACACACTTCCGGACCGTGGGTGCCACCAATGGACTTCTTCGACTCAAGATGTCCAGGCACTCCCCCTTAGAACTCACAAAGACCCCTTCTCTGCATGGCAGGCACACAGACTGGCTTCCAGGGCACTTTGGATGAAGAGTAGTAGGTTGCACAATGGTCCCTCATAGCTCAGGGAGGGGTCTCCTTTGCAGGTACTCTCTGGATCAGTCCTTGGTAGAACACGGCAGCTTTGGATTACACAAAGAAAATGCAGTAACAGACATCTCTTCCAGCTGGGCTTCAAGGAACAGCTTCTTCTTGCTTCAGCTTCTACTTCAGCATCGACTTCAACTTCTGAACAAATTCTAAAGTGAGAGGTCCTCAGATATACACATCTGTTCCCCATTCACTCTGGCTGAGCCAGGCTCGGTCAGCCAATCACGCAGAAGGGCATTCATGCAGGTAGGCAGCCAATCAGGATCACAGCATTCAGGCGATTCACTCCACGCAGACACACATAACAAAGAATGTGGATTGGGGTAAGTACCCAGCCTTTCAGCACACTACACTGCATTCATGTCAGTTTCAGTCAGGGCTGTCTCATTCATTGTATCACACACACAGAAACTAGACACCCATAACACAGAATGTGAGTTCACTTCAGACTCCATTCACACAGGTCCCAGCCCTAGGGTGTACCAACAACACACAGACCCTGGGAAGGCTCCAGCCAGTCTGACAGGAGGCAGCCCCAGAGCCATATATGGTATTTTCCACCGAACAGCCAGTCAGGCGGAAGGGACAGAATCAGGGCTTCCCATGACTTTGGGAAACAAGGTAAAATGCAATAGAAACCAAGAAGCCACAGGGCCCATCTTGCCTTCCTGCAGGGTCTGGGTTTCCCAAAATAGAGGACACTCAGAGCCACTGCCAAGTCAGCATGTAGGTACCACCAGCCGATACCGTGCTCGGTGGGCAACACAGAGGGTCCCAAAAACACACATAAGAGGTACCCATGGGTGCCATAAGGGCATCCCATGGTTGTTGTTCACCAAAAGTAAAACATGAACAGCTACCCTGCCAGAGGTCCAGGCTGGACCTCAGTGGCAGGAAACATAGAGTAAACACACACAGAGAAGTGGTAGGATAAGGACTAGGAGGCCCTGTCCCTCTATAAGGCATTTCCAGCATCACACTTCCTTTGAACTCAAAGTTTCGAACAAAAGTACATTTTGCCCTGAGTTCTCGATCAAACAGTCTTCATTGTCAGATGGAGGTGCATAAATTGTACACTATCAATCTTCATTTATTGTGGATTAACCAGAATATGTTGAATTTAAATAAGTGAAACAATGCAATCTACCAGTTACTAACAAGGTGGTGTCAGTTTATTATGACACTCTAACTAATGAAGTCGAGTCACTAAAATTGTGAAGGGCACCCACTTGATCTTAGTTTAGTAAACAAGGATGATTTGCGATTAGGGATCTGTCTAGGGACCCAAAAATGATATTGAAGGTGGTTCGCTTGTAGTGATGGATTTTCAGAAGTATGATGCTAGCATGATGAGTCAGTTAAAGGATGTGTCCACTTACTTATGTTTGTCAAACCACCCCATGATGCAAACATTGAAACTGATTGAATCTGTAGATGAAGTAGGTGTCAGTTTGAATTACATTAGTGATGTTATGGCACCGTTTTTTATGAAAAAAGATCGACAGGCACCAGTCATTTATGGTGTACCCATTGTTTTAATAATGTAGTGGTATTTCTGATGCTAAAGCAGAGTACATTGATTATTTTCTTCAAAAGCTTTAATGCAAAGGACCTGATTATGCACAAGATACTACTGTTTTCATAAATAAGATTGAGTAGTGATCTGAATACATGAGTGACGTGATTTTGGCCACCACAGATATTGTACCCTTACTTTGCACTTGTTTTCCCCATGATGAAGGTATTGACATGGCTCGTTATTTACTGCAAGGCAACTGGTTACTGGTGTTCATCATGAGTATCTGGTTAGATTACTAACTATGGTTCTAAAAAACATTTGTTTTAGACATAGACACACTTTTTATAAGCAATGTACAGGTGCTTCAGTTCTAAAATGCTGGCAAATTTTGTGAATCTTTATAAGGAAAGCTTTGAACGTAAATATACATTTGTTAAATTAGGGTAAGGGAAAGGAGTGTGCTGGATAAGATACATAGATTATACCTTTGTTGTTTGGAAAGGGACTATCACTGCTCAGAATTGTTTTAGACACATTTAACACTAAACATTCGGCCATCAACTTTACTTTTCACATTAACTTAAAACTGGCGGTTTTTCTTGACACAATAGTAAATATATCCACCAGAAGATCTATTTTCAGATGTCATTTCAAGAATATGGATAAAAAATCATATTTGTTATGTAAGGGAGGCATGGTATCACAAGTATGACACTGACACCAAAGGTACTGTTTGAAAAACCTTTATTTAATTTTCGGGGTTTGGAAAAACTCCTATGTTGCCCTATAGCTAGTATAGGAGTAGTCACGACAATCAAATATTAAATAAACAAGTCCTAGTTGAGTCCGTCAAATCAAAATGGCCTATACTAACATAACCTAATGCCTGCCCTATCTCTTGTACAAAAAGTGTGTAAAGGAGAATATGTATGCGAAGGAAAACCAGTGTTCAAATATAAAGAATAAATGTGGCTGAGTCAGCTCTCCTCCCCACATTAGACAGCACGGCGTAAGGTGGTCCCCTTAGGCAGGATGACACACTCTGGCACAGGCTCTTAATGCAAAGCCAGTTCAAAACGTGGATCGAGACCCACCTGGCCTTGCACGTTAAAGTCTCTCTTTCCAGCTTTCAAAATACAGTTCAACAAAAGTTCACGCCGGTCCCCCTCTGTCAGGCTCAGTCCTCTTAAAGCAAAAATTCACGTTGGTCGCCATCAGTCGGGCAAAGATCTTTCAAGGCAAAACTTTAAAACACTTGCCGGGGTTCCCTTCCCCAAGCTTAATTCACATCCTTTTGGGGTTCTCTTCCCCTAACTTATTGCACTTCCGGGCTCCCTCTGTCGGCTCGGACCGTTTCCTGATGTCGAAGACTTTTGAATGTATGTGGCTTTTACTTACAGAACTCTGCAAGACCACTTCGACTTTCCCTTAAACTCACACTCTTGTGCTATTTGCCCTAGGGCTTCTTGGTCTGGGTAGTTCAATGTCGTAAGCACCAAAGTTCAACGTTCACCTTTTTACTGTCCCCTTTCCTATGAGTACATTTTGACCACTCCAATTTTACAGTTCATTCACTTTATTGCTACAAACATTTCACCTTTGAAGGAGACTTTCGAGTGGGTTACTTCCTTTCTCCGATACTCAGTATCGCTGGTTTCACAGCTATCGTTACTTCAAAATTCATTCACAGCTCTGCCTTACTTCACGTCTCATCCACAAGCGTGCAGCCTTCAATTGTGCGATATAAGGTTGAACCGATCTTTCCTTAACACACACCGGTCTTTCAAGTCGCTTGCCAACTCACCAACTGTGTGCGTTTCTTTCTTGTCTTTACAGTTTTTCAATTCACGAGTCAAGGTAAGTACCACAGGCTTGGTCTCACCTCCCCAACACTGGCGGTCACACAGGAGGGTCGCTGGTGTCCTTGAAACACAATGCAGCCTTCTTGTTTGGGATTTGGCCTTCTCCACGTGTCTTTCATGGCCTTTTGGAGGCAACAACCTCCTGCAGGGAGCTCCTGGGGTTCTGCTCCAGGAGGTTTGCCTTCGCCCCAGAACTTCTGCTCTTGCTCGTGTTCCACCTTGCTCTCTATGTTCTGCCTTTTATCCGTGTGGGGAGAGCTAATTGGTATCAGATGAATGCACTTAAAGTCAAGTGCCTGACTTTGCCTGAGGCAATTAGCGGGACATGTCCTATGCGATATGTAAGGGTTAGCCTCTTTAGTCTCAGTCGCCCTATTCCTCGGCCCAGTGTTTGTGTGAAAAGGGAGCGGGAGGAGTTGGGACATTGGAGAATCCTATAAAATAGGATAGGTTAGATGCACGGGAAAGGGGGAAATACTGCATCTCACCATTGGTTGTCTCACCCCCAGTCTCCCGAAGACCCCTCACTGAGGTGATTCTCCTGCACTGGTCTACCACCAGGGCCGGGATCCAAAGGCGATGGCCATGCCCTGGCCACCTGAGAGAGAGATCCCCGGGGACTAGTAGGTGAGACACCCATTGGTTTCTGACATACCCTTCCCCTATGAGATGTAGCCGCATCTGTTTCACAAGGAAACTGGGAAAGGAAATCAACGTTCCCCTGTTCTTTACCTTTTTGGTGTTCCACAGTGAAACAGCAGGGTTGCAGGTCTAAGAACCATTGCATGACTCGATCGAGGGTTAGAGTCCTTTCGTTGTGTGAGAAACCTGAGGGTATCTCCCTGACTGGTCCCGGGGAATCTGTCATCCAGGTGGCCAGGACATGGCCATCGCTATAGGATCCAGTTCCTGGAGGTGGACCAGTGAGAAAGGATCGCCTGGATGGGGGGTCCTCGAGGAGTGGAGGTGGGACACCGGCGGATGAGACACGGTGTCCCCCTTCTTATGACAACTTTTCTTCAACCTTCCACGTAAGATAGACAAACACTTTTACCCCCCCTTTTCTGACGGGAACACTTCCACATATTACAAAGGACGATGGACTAACACCCAAGCCATTTACCTGGCATGTCCCAACAGCAGGGTCAGGCAAAGTCAGGCAATTGACCAGAACCACACACACCCGACGGCCCTTTCCCTTACCCACAGGGATAAAAGGTGGAGCTCAAGAGCACAATACGAGCAAGGCAGATTGCACGTCCAAGGAGCTAACTCAGCACAGCAGTTCAAGAAGAGGAGAAAGATGACACACACTGAAAGGGTGACAAGGAGAGAAGCAAACTTGCCCTTTCCAACAAAGGCGTGTGAAACCTCTACAGAAGGAATCGTAAAACTGCGAACAATAGCCAGCGTGTGCTGCAGGAGATGTCAACCGTACTCGAGACCCTCCTCTGCTGATAAACAAGCCAGGGAGAGACACTTGTCTCCGAAGTACCATCCTTGACTCCAAAGAGAAAGAAAGCCAAGCGGTTCATCACAGCCAGTGAGTCGAGGGGAGAGTCGATAAGAAACTGAACTGTGTTGAACGAAAAGTAGCAAACGGCTAATTGAACTGTGAAATTTTAAAAATAACTATTGATGAGAAAAGGGGAAAACCAGCAACAGAGGAGTCTGGCACCCCGTGGGTGCTCACTCAGGAAACTCTGGGTGATTACCCGATTGTTGAAACTACCATAAGCAAAAGGCCTAGGGAAAGGCGAGAAGGAATCAAAGTGGTCATACAAGGGTCTTGTAAAATCCTCTGTACAGTTGGAAGTCTTGGACCAACAGATGATTGTGAAGCTAAGGGAAGTGAATCCTGCATCATAAAAATGGAATGAGAAAGGTACGATTGACAAAATTGGCAAGAGTGAACCCGAAAGACGGATGCCGTTAAAAGGGGGCAAAGTCTAAAGTCCCGAAATACAGTGTGTTGACAAGAGTGAACCCGGCCGAGGGATGTCCACAGTGAATTGTTTAAAAAGACATTAAGATTTGTGAATGACACACAGAAGAATGTGTTGAATGTCATAGTGAACCCCCAGAGGGAGGCTAACAGTTGACAAAGGATCTGCACCCGGAAGAGGAGGATCCAAGGGTGAAAGACATCACCCAACCTACGAGCAGAAAGGAACTCTTTGTTTATTATTTTGATACATCATGCCCACGTTGGCAAGGGACTGCTTGATGGAAAAGAGACTTAACCACCATATGCCCTGATTGCTGAAAGCGGAACTGTTAGCTTGTGCTGGGATAGCTCAAGCGTGTGCTGTGCTCCAAAGTCCCACCTTGTCCTGTGATGAAAACGTGGGGAAGGGAGACCCCGAGTACTGCATCCTGACTTATCATTTGTGAACACTTGCTTCTTTGTTAAGAATGTTATCCCACACTTCCTTTTGTATTTAGCGTAAGGACTGGCAATAGGTTTTTCTTAGTATAGTCCCTTTTATTTGACACAACGCCACTAGGATTGAGTTATTAGTATTTGATGGTTGAAACTTGCTCCCATCTTAGATTTAGGTTTAGATTAGGCATTTTTCTAAACTACCTTTGCAGTTTAATAAACACCCTTGAACTGTGATCACTTGTGTCTGTCTTTACTGTTGCCACCATGAGTTCGTTACACATACCAAAGGTGAGTGGTTGGTGACAAGTGTGAACTTTTTCCCTAGAAGGTAGTACCTCAGATGGTTAATTGACCATTTGATGGCAAGGGCCTCTAATTCCAACACAGAGTAGTTCTTCTTACATGGGAAGAGTTTACGACTAGTGAATAGGATGGGTAGTTCTAATCCATCGTATATTTGTGATAATACTGCTCCTAACCCTGCGAGGAAGGCATCAGTCTGTAATACGAATTCCTTTGAGAAGTTTACTACTTTTAGTATCAGATTTTGGCATAAGGTTTGTTTCAGGCTATTGTAATATGTATTGTCCGCATCAGTCCAATTAATCTGCTGGGGTTCTGCATTTCTGTCACTATTTACCCCTGGTTTGGTATACCCACACACTTCTGGGTCATCACTGAGCACAAAATCCCCTTCATATTCCTCCTCACCTGTGTCCTTAGAGGCGGTCTTGACTCCTTTCTTCTCCTTTTTCTTTCCCTTGTGTTTCTTCTCGTAGAGGTAGGGCTGTCCTCGGTTCAAGGCACCGTGCTGCCCTTCAATCAATGGCAAACAGTAGGGGCTTCTTCCTGATGGCGTCCAAATGAGGAAAAAGCCCGAAGGCAGAAAAAACCTCTATGGCAGTTCGTAGTAGCTGCAGTAGTAGGGACCGGAAATCCATGGGTTGTCCAGGTAACCAAGAATATACTCCGGATGAAATGAAGCACAAGCGGTTGTAAGTTCACCCTAACAACAACTGATAAGTACGAGTAGCAGAAGACAGGAATGGTAAACCCTTTGGAAGGGGTTAACAGTATGCAGGAAATCTCTCCGGAAAGAACACCAGCCCAGCGTAGGACTGCTAGATGGGAGGTGCATCCTGGAAACCAAGGAAAGCAGAAAGAAAGGAAAAGAGCCCAGAGCGGGAAGCGAGTCAGAAGAAGGATTCCGGCGTAACGGAGGAGCGGGACAGAAGAGGGAGGCGCCACAGAAGTGCAAACCGGGCAATGAAGCACGGAAGGAGAAACGAGGAAGGCAGGTAAGGCACAGATAGAAAGCACTAGTGTTCATTCTCACGAAACCGAAAGCAGTGATTTGCAATGCAACGCTAGGGTGGAAAGGGAGGAGTTAAGTAGTGAAAGAAGGAAACGTATAGAAAGACTAGACCTGCACCACCAAAGGAAGGTAAAGAAACGTAGGAGACGTGGCGGGGCCTTCTAATGGTGATACAATCGCCTTAAAGGCCAGATGCTCCACAAGAATCGGCACGTGACAGTATGCCCCCTTCCTAGAGAGAGACCACCCGGCTTGCCAGGATGGGATCGATGGAACCTCCGGACAAGTAAAGGGGCGTGAACATGAGTCACAGGTTTCCAAGAGTCTTCAGTATGGGGATATCCCTTCCAGTGTACCAGGTAGTCCAGTCTGCCTCCTTTGTATCTGTAATCCGTAATTGATGCTACTTCATACTCCTCAGTATGTACTTTCTTAGGAAACCTAGTTCTGGGGACTGATCGGCCAAAGGAGTCCGTTCGGTATTCCTTAAGTAAGGAGGAATGGAATACCGGATGAATCTGCTTCATGTGGATAGGCAGTCTCAGTCGGTAAGCAACAGGATTTATCCGCTCCTGAATGGGGTATGGACCCAAAAAACGTGATGCCAGCTTGGAGCTCCGTAACCATCTGGGAAGATTTTTAGTAGACAGCCAAACCTTGGTACCCTTTTCCCATTGCGGAGACAGGAGGCGATGTGGGTTGGCTTGGTCACAGTAACGACGACGGGCATGGGCATCTTCAAGACTCCTGCTGGCAATTTTGTGTGCTTTAGTGATGTCGGTAAGAAGCACATCCACGGAAGGGATGGAGTTGGCTTGAAGGTCCCTGGGCAGAAAAACCAGTGGATGAATACCGTAGGAACAAAAAAGGGCTAAGAGATGTAGCACTGTGCTTGCTGTTGTTATAGGAAAATTCAGCTGTCGGTAGTAACGCCACCCAGATGTCCTGTTGGTCGTTGACAAAACATCGGAGATAGTGTTCCAAAGAAGCATCAGTCTCTCTGTTTGGCCATTCGTCTGCGAATGAAATCGCGATGACAAGGCCCTCTGGATACCCAATTTAGAACACAGGGTCTTCCAGAAATGTGAGGTGTACTGGCTTCCCCTGTCTGAAATTATCTTCGTAGGAAGGGCATGAAGTCGGAAGACATCTCTGATGAAAACAGTAGCCATTTCGGCCGCAGTGGGTATTCCTGGCAGGGGGGTGAAGTGTGCCATTTTGGTGAAGGTATCTATGGTAACCATGTTGCAGGTACATCCTTCTGAGGGGGGTAGCTCAACGATGAAGTCCGTTGTGATGGTCTCCCAGGGTTTGGTGGGAAGTGGTTTGTGCTGTAAATGACCTATGGGTTTCAAGGTACTTTGTTTGGATCTGCAACATATCGGGCAAGAACGAACATACTATTTGGCTTCCGTGAGCATGCCCGGCCACCAGAACTTTCGTTTGAGCAGATCTATGGTATTGGAGACCCCTCGGTGTCCTGCCATGCGACTATCATGGCACCATTTAAGTGCGTTCCGTCTGGAAGACGCATCCGGGAGGAACAAGCGTTGGTATATGAACAGCAAACCATCTTTCTTGCTCATAGTGTCTTGCTTGGTCAGGGATGAAGGGACAGGATGGAGTTCTGTAGCTTCTTTGACTCCTTGTAGAAATGACGATACCATACGTATCACCTTGTTTTGAACAAAGATATGCTCAGGACGATGGTCCGTATTGGCTCCTGCGACAGGCATTCTTGGTTCCCGGTAGGTAAGTTATTGTGAAGTCGTGCTGGGCGAAAAAGTGGGCCCATTGGCCTGCCAGGAGTTGACACACTCCATTTGTTGTAAGACCCACAGGTTTTTTTCGTCGGTTCTAATGACGAAAGGGTGAGTATCCCCTTGCAACAGATGGTGCCACTCTTCACATGCCATCTTCATGGCCAAAAGTTCCTTTTCGAGAACCGAATAGTTGGTTTGACTAGGTGTCAGTGTCCTTGAAAGGTAGGCCACCGGGTGTTCTATGCCACAGTGCTCTTGTAAGAGTACCGCGCCCAATGCTGCTGCCGAGGCATCGTTTCTACTTCAAAGGGCTGGTTCTCATCAGGTTGTCATAAAACGGTGCCGAGCAGAAAGAGCGTTTCAATTTTTTGAAGGCTTGTTCAGCTTGTTCAGACCACAAGAAAGGGGCTTCTGTCTTTTTGAGAAAGGTAGTGATTGGTAACACTATCTTGGAGAAACCAGCGATGAACTTTCGGTAAAAATTGATTAATCCCAAAAACTGTAACGCTCACCTGACTCCCACGGAGGCGCTGGTCTGGTTCGCGCTGCTGTTACCTCTTCTAAGGTGATGCGCAGGGTTCGGAAGACAGCTGGATGCGTCAGTCTCGACGACATAAGGGAGATCTGGACGCGGGTGTTTCAATATAGGTGCGGAGGTAAACTTAGCTTTTAAATCCTGAAAGGCCTGCTCGGCTTCTTCAGACCATTCAAAACGTTTATTTTTCCTCAAGAGTGCAGTAATGGGTTGTACCACGCGTGAAAATTCCGGGATAAACCCGCGATAGAAATTGGCAAAGCCGAGCATGCTTTGAACCCCTTTTACAGAGCTAGGTGATGGCCATTTGAGGATGGCATCCACTTTTCTTGAGTCCATTCGGACTCCTTTGGGTGTCAGGATGAAACCTAGAAACTCGACTTCTGTGGTATGGAAAACACATTTCTCCAATTTAGCAAATAGTTTGTGTTGGCGCAGTTTTTCAAGTACTGCCCTGACGTATTTTCTGTGATCAGATTCCGAAGAGGAGTACACCAGAATGTCATCGATATATACGAAAACACAAACATCGATGAGTTCCCGAAGGACATCATTCATGAAGTATTGGAAGGCAGCCGGCGCGTTACACAATCCGAAAGGGATCACCTGGTACTCGAATAATCCGTATTTAGTACGGAAGGCAGTTTTCCATTCGTCGCCTTCTTTAACTCGTACCAGATGATAAGCCCCCCGGAGATCTAACTTGGTGTATATGCAAGCGTCCTTCACCTGGTCAAGGAGTTCAGGGATCAGAGGCAGAGGATAACGGTTTTTAACCGTTATCTGGTTCAATGCCCGGTAATCGATACAAGTTCTAAGGTCGCCTTCTTTTTTGGGCACGAAGAACAAAGCCGAGGATGCCGGGGACTTTGACGGGCGAATAAAACCATTAGCTAGGTATTGATCCAAATGTTGTCTCAAATGCAGATTCTCAGGTTCGGTAAGGGCATAAATCCTGCTACAAGGGGGTAGTGCACCGGGCACCAGATCGATTTGGCAATCGTACGATCTGTGAGGAGGTAACGTGTTGGCCTGTTCCTTTTGGAAGACGTCCTGAAAGTCTTGGTATTCCGGAGGTAGTTGCATGGAGGCAGAGGTTACAGATGCTAGATTAATCTTCAGGTTTTCTGGGTAGCAGGTTTGTGTACAATCCGGGAAGGTTATTCTCTTAGCTCGCCAATCAATTTGAGGATTATGTGTCTCTAACCAAGGGATTCCAAGAATAACCTGAAACTGTGGAGCCTTGATTACATCAAACACAACACCCTCCCGATGGCCGTCGGGACCAATAAGAGTCACCTCAGTAGTGGAATGTGTTACCAGTCCAGAGGCAATTTCAGTTCCATCGACTGTGGTGATGACATCTTTGCTGGTTTTAGGACGGAGAGGGAGGTTAATCCTAGAGACCAATTCACGATCCACATAGTTTCCAATAGCCCCACTATCGATGTATGCCTTTATTGCATGCAACCGCTTAGGCTGTTCTGGATCTACGAGAACCATTGGCACAATGAAATGCGAGGTCTGAGAGTTAGTTTTCAAGCTTGGCAAGCAGACCCCTACACTTGTCGGGCGGAGTCGTTTCCCGAAACAGAGTTTTCATGGTTTTTATCAGCGGCTCCTACCGCCTTTCGGGGCGTTTTTGCCGGGCAATCTCGTAGAAAGTGTCCAGAATTCCCACAATAAAGACATAATTTTAACTGCCGCCTCCTTTCACGTTCCTTTTGAGTTAAGGGTCCTTTAACCCCTCCAATTTGCATCGGCTCAGAGACATCAACTCCCTTGGGATTAGCATGGGTCTTGACCAACACCCGGGTCTCAAACCTGGACCGATCTGCTTTTCTGTTTTGAAGTCTGTGATCCAATTGGACCACTAAGTCTATATACTCTGTGCATTCTTGGGGCGGATTTACAACTTGGGCAAGACATCTTTAAGTTCTCCGCGTAGGCCTCGATAAAACAACGTGACTCTTTTATCCTCTGGCCATCCCGTTTCCACAATTAGTCTATTAAAGGTTGCAATATAGGATAGGAGGTCCTGATTGCCCTGTCGCAGGGATAGAAGTTCGTCATCCAGAGCCTGCCCCTGAGAGTGCCGAGCAAATAACCTTTCCATGCTTGCTTGAAACCTTTGAAAATCACAGAGAATCGGGTCATCTTGAGTAACCAGTGGAACTGACCAATCGGCAGCGCAGCCGCTGAGATATGACAATACAAAGGCTACCTTGGTCAGATCATTAGGGAAGGCCCCAGGTCTGCATAGGAAGTGCAAACGACACTGATTCATGAATACGGCGAATCGTTTGGGGTCCCCAGCAAAGCGTTCGTCCCCAGCAAAGCGTTCGGGTGGGGCCAGCGGCATGTTTCCAGGTAGATTAATCTGCACAGTGTTACTGGAAACCACAGGAGCGGGGTTCCCTCCGGAACCGGGTAGAGGAGTTTGCCCAGCTTGACCTTGCAAAAGCTGTCTGGCCAGGTCATCAGTTCTTTCCTTTGATATTATTAATTCCCTCCTGAGGGCATTAGTCTCTTGACGAGCGGCATGTACTTCGGCCCGTAATTCCCCCAGTAATTGGGCCAACTGATCAGTCTCAGAACTTTCCATTGCGCCTGGGTGGGAATTTGTAGGAAGGTTTCGCGTTCTGTAACGCTCACCTGACTCCCACGGAGGCGCTGGTCTGGTTCGCGCTGCTGTGACCTCTTCTAAGGTGATGCGCAGGGTTCGGAAGACGGACTGGACCGGGCCCCCAAATCTGGCTTGTCTGGCTCGCAGAAGTATCCTTCTGTAGGCGAAAATAGGGGATTAACTGTCTGCGGGGTAATGCAATCAGCCTCCCACTTTCCCCTCTCACCCTCCTCGAAACCCTTCTGTGATTCCTCGTAGCGTCTCACCTTAGGGTCTGGAAGGATGAGCTCTCCATCCTGCTTCTGATGCAGGGGCGCGTTGGTATCCAGTTACTTCACTGGATTTTCGGATTGGTGAGAACCAAACTTGCTTGGCTTCCAGGTAAGTTTTTTGATAAGAGGTTCCCCTTGTGTCCATGCATTAATGTACTAATGCTAGTGTCTTTTTCCCCATAGGGACCGGGGTACGGAATGCCGGGGAACAGGCACCGACCCGAGATGAGAGGTGAAATCCTTGTAGAAATCAGGTAAGTCTTTAATGAGCGTTTTTTGGTAATGTCTTTTCATTCGCTCATTAACGCTGATGAGCCTTTTTCCCCTTAGGGGCCGGGGTCCGTAAATGCCAGGATGCGGCGCGGACCCGAAATGAAGAGGGAATTAATCAACATGTAAGTCTTAACATGGAGATTTAGCTTTCCTTATTCCCTTCTCTCTCTCACCTTTTGTTCTGGTCTTTTTCTCCCTAGGCGCTGGGGCGTGACTGCGAATCCGGATGATCGCTGCTGAACATGGAGGCGCCCAGTAAAGGTGAGTGGAATGCGGCGCTGCAGCGATCGACACGATGAGCTTTTAAATAAAAGTCTTCCTTTTCAGGATTGTCGGAGAGATGTCTCCGGGATGCGGATTTAGCAGGTAAGGACTTTTCCTTCTTCTGTTCTCTTCTTCTCTTCCTTTGCCGGTGATCCAGGATGCTGGCAGGTGTGGCAGAAGTCAGGATGCAGGAGCAGACACGGTGAGCGTCCAGCTGCTAGATGCAGAACAACGCGAAGCACGTGTGGCTGTTCGGGTGGGGTTTAAATAGCCTTGGAAGAAGTTCCAGGTATGTATCCTTCCTCCAATCAGGTATGTATCCTTCCCCGACCACGCCCGGATGGTAAATTAGTCCCACAGGTAAAGTAGTTCCTTTCAGGCCTCAAGGAGGCCGGGATCCTGCAGTATGGTCTGCATCAGGTAAGTGCACCCAAGCACATCCATAATGAGCCTGGCGCCTATGGCGCCAGGACTTATGTCTTTTATGAGCCTGGCGCCATAGGCGCCAGGACACTGTCCAAAGGGCCCCTATATGGGGTTGCTGGGTCCTTCCTTGGGGACTGGATGTCCGCTTTCGGGGACGCAGGGCTTGAACCGGCTCCCCCGGGAGCGGGCATCATGACAAAACCTCTGAACATCCTTTACCGAGGTGGGAACAGGCCACTCCAGAATGGCAGTCACTTTTCTAGGATCTATTTGTATGCCAGCACTTGATAGTATAAAACCTAGATAGGGTACTGTGGATGCTGGAAAGACGCATTTCTTGGGATTTACCAAGATTATGTTCCTTGAGGCGTTGGACCACTTGACGGAGATGTTTCCGATGTTCTTCCTCTGAGATTGAATACACCAATATATCGTCTAGGTAGATGATAGTATTTTGATAGAGGAAGTCGGAGAATATCTGGTCCATGAACCTCTGAAATATCGCCATGGCGTTCACGAGGCCAAATGGCATTACCCTATATTCAAAGTGCCCGTACGGGTACGGAAGGCTGTCTTGCATTCGTCCCCCGCACGGACACGTAAGAGGTGGTAGGCTCTCCGGAGATCCAATTTGGAGAATATCACTGCTCCTTGCACCGCCTCTAGGATGTCCTTTATGAGGGGCATGGGGTACCTGTCTTGCACGGTCACTCTGTTAAGGCCACAGTAATCAATACAAGGCCGGAGTTCAATTGTCTCTTTTTTAGGAACAAAAAACAGCGAGGCGCCCGCCGGGGAACGGGAAGGTTGGATGAGACCATGCTGGAGGTTGTTGTCCAGATATTTTCGTAATACCTCTTTCTCCTTCAGAGATAGAGAAAACATACGGCCGAAGGGCACCAATGCCTCCGGGACTAGATCAATGACACAATCCTCAGGTCAATGAGGGGGTAGTGCTTGTGGTCCCTCATCGCAGAATACCTGGTTAAAATCATTCAAGAAGGTGGGGATGGGATGAGCTTCTAGAACACTTAGAGATGTAGACGAGGCCATGGAGGTGTCTACAGTGGCGTAATTTGTAGCATGAAGGCACGTCTGACTGCAGTAATCGGAGGTAAAAGACATCTGATTCTTGATCCAGTCGATGGAAGGGTTGTGTTTCCTGAGCCAGGAGATACCCAGAAAAGTGTGCTACCTTAATGAGGTCAAAATGGATATTTTTCATATGGTGCATCACCTTCATAAACATGGGAACAGTGGTATGGGTGATTGGTCCTGAGCACAAAGGTTGGCCATCCACCCCTTCTACCTTTTGGTTTTCGTCTTTTTCCTTTGTTTCTATTCCCATCTTTTTGGCCCAGGAGATATCCATAAAGCAACCAGCTGCACCACAGTCAACAAGGGTTGATACCTCTATGTTCTTCTTTGTGGAAAGGAGCTGCACACCCACAACCATGAGTTGATTGTCTTCAGTAGGTACAGTGGTGGTGACTAACATGGAGACGTAGGGGCTTAAAGGACCTCCTCGGAGATTTGCCCCGTTTAACGCCGAGGACGATCGTTTCCCGACCGACGGGGCAGTACCTCGGTGCAGTCACGAAGTAGATGTTTGTCAGATCCGCAATACATGCAGAGGCTGTTGTCTTTTCTTCTCTTCCTTTCTTCTGCGCGTAAGGGTCCTCTCATGGTTCCTATTTGCATTGGTTCTTCCTTGCTAGACGGAGGTGAGGAGGGAGTAGGACCGGGGATTTCCGAACTGAATGGGGTCCCACGTTTTTTTCTCCTTTCAGACCGTCGTTCACTGAGGCGGAAGTCAATCTGTAGAACAGTGGACAAGAAGTCGGCCAAAGTAGAAGGCCTCGGAGAACGAGCTAGCTCGTCCTTTAACTCTTCTCTTAGTCCCCTTCGAAAGATGGCATACTGGGCAGAGTCCGGCCAACCGGTCTCTGCTGCAACTCACTTGAAATGCGAAATGTAGGTAAGTAGATCTGTCGACCCCTGTTTAATATCCAGCAATTCCTCGCTGGCTATATGGGCGGTTTCTTGTCTTTCGAAGGCGGTCTTGAATTGTGCGGTAAAGGCGCGATAGTCCTGAAGTGAAGGGCTGGCTCCACTGACCAAAGGGGTAGCCCAGGCCAGGGCATTGCCCTTAAGGTTTGATATGAGGAAACCTATGCAGGCTTGATCACTAGCGTAGGCTTATTGGCGAAAGGTGAAGTGAATAATGCAGGCTTCCATGAAGTCTTTAAACTTTCGAGGAGATCCATCGAATTTCCCGGAAATGAGTGGCATTGGGGGTAACTCAGTGCATTGTTGTTCTTGAAGGGCGGCTGTTTGCTGTAAATTTGCATTTTCTGTTTTCAAAGCCTGAACCTCTTGGGTTAAGCCTTGCACAGCGTTGACTACCTCTTGTAGCTGTTCTGCTGTGGCCATAGTGCATTCTCTTTCTTGGCGTTGCAATCTTTTGTCACTATTTACCCCTGGTTTGGTATACCCACACACTTCTGGGTCGTCACTGAGCACAAAATCCCCTTCGTCCTCCTCCTCACCTGTGTTCTTAGAGGCGGTCTTGACTCCTTTCTTCTCCTTTTTCTTTCCCTTGTGTTTCTTCTCGTAGAGGTAGGGCCGCCCTTGGTTCGAAGCCACCCTGCTGCCCTTCAATCAATGGCAAACAGTAGGGGCTTCTTCCCGATGGTGTCCAAATGTGGAAATAGCCCAAAGGCAGAAAAAACCTCTATGGCAGTTCGTAGTAGCTGCAGTAGTGGGGACCGGAAATCCACGGGTTGTCCAGGTAACCAAGAATATACTCTGAATGAAATGAAGCACACGCGGTTGTAAGTTCACCTCAACAACAACTGATAAGTACGAGTAGCAGATTACAGAAATGGTAAACCCTTTGGAAAGGGTTAACAGTATGCAGGAAATCTCTCCGGAAGGAACACCAGCCCAGCGGGGAACTGCCAGACGGGAGGTGCGTCCTGGAAACCAAGGAAAGCGGAAAGAAAGGAAAAGAGCCCAGAGCGGGAAGAGAGTCAGAAGAAGGATTCCGGCGTAATGGAGGAGCGGAACAGAAGAGGGAGGCGGTACACACAGACGTGCGAACCGGCAATGAAGCACGGAAGGAGAAATGAGGAAGGCAGCTAAGGCACGGTTAGAAAGCACTAGCGTTAATTCTCACGAAACCGAAAGCTGTGATTTGCAACGCAATGCTAGGGCAGAAAGGGAGGAGTAAAGTAGTGAAAGAAGGAAACGTATAGAAAGACTAAACCCGCACCACCAAAGGAAGGTTAAGAAACGTAGGAGACGTGGCGGGCATTCTAATGGTGATACGATCGCCTTAAAGGCCAGACGCGCCACAAGAATCGGCGCGTGACAATTTCTTAGTTTGTCTTTGAGTCTGGCTGTTCTATCTGAAAAATGTGGGATAAACCTATGGCAATAAACAATCAATCCTAGGAATCCCCTGATGTCTCTCTTGGTCTTTGGTGTGGGGGGATCTAGGACGGCGTTCATGTTTTCTTGCTGGGCCTGGACACTGTCATTCCCTACAAAGAAGCCTAGGTATTTCACGGCTGACTGAGCTAGGTTACATTTTGATGGATTGGCAGTTAAGCCGGCCTCACGGGGGGTTCTCATAATAGTAGAAAGATGAAGGTCTTCCCAGGTATTACTATAAATTACTATGTCGTCTATATAGGCCCCACAGAAATCAAAGTACGGTTGTAATCCTCTGTCCATGATTTGTTGGAAAGTGGTTGGGGCTGCATGCATTCCAAAAGGGAGGACTTTCAATTGGAATATTCCCATTGGTATAGAGAAAGCTGTCTTTTCCTTATCAGGTCAATGTACAGGGACCTGCCAACATCCCTTGGTTAAACCTAGGATTGACAGGAATATGGCATTTCCAAGTTTATCTATTAACTCATCAATGCGTGGCATAGTATAGGCATCGAAGGCGGAGATGGCATTGACCTGCCTGAAGTCTATGCAAAACCTCCAAGAATGATCGTGTTTAGTCACTAACACAATAGGGGAGGACCATGGACTCGAAGAGGACTCAATGATGTTTGCCTTCAGCATTAATTTAAGAACTTTTCCCCATTCTATCACCTATGACATTCCAAACCACTTCCCCCCCTTTTCTAACGCTAACTCTTTCGAACAACACAAAGGACAATGGACTAACACCAAAGCCGTTTACCTGATCTGTCCCAATACAAGGGTCAGGCAAAGTCAGACAGTTGATCAAAATCACACACACCTGACAGCCCTTTCCTTTTCCATAGGGATAAAAAGTGGAGCCAAAGGGCAAAGTACGAGCAAGGCGAGTACAACAGACAGCACGACGAGATGGTTACAACGCAGCAGTTCAAGAGAAGGAGAAAGGCAGCAGGAATCGAGAGGGTGGCGAGGAGAGAAGTGACCTTACCCTTTTCATCCCAGGCCCACAGAATCTTCGTGGAGGAGAGCCTAAGACAGCGAACAATAGCACAATTGTCCTGCAACAGATGTCAACAGTACAAGCCTATGCTGATAGGCAGGAGTGAGGGAAGCTCCTGCGCCCATGGTACCGGTCTTGACTCCAGAGAAGCCAAAAGCCAAGCAGGTCATCACAGTGGTGAGTCAAGGGGAGAACCGATAAGAACCAGGCGGTGATGAGTGAGAATCACAAAGTGGCAAGTTATGAACCAAAGCTGATGAACTTTGAATGAACTGTTAAAAGCGTGAAGGGGAGACCAGCTGCAAATGGAAAGGGGTACCACGTGAGAGACTCTGGTCGAGCCCCATATGAGAGAAACTACAAGCACCAGAAGGCCATAGGAGGGCTGGCGAAATAGGTCAAAGTGGTCATACAGAAGGTCAAGCTAAATCCCTGTACAATGAAAAGACTTTGATCTACAAGCCTTGTGAGGAAAAGGGAAGTGAATCCCACAGCAAAATTGAACATTGAGAAACCAAGGGAGTTGAATCCCGTTAAAGTCAAGAGTGGTCTGAGCCCGACCAAGGGAGATCCAGGGGTGAAGCCGTCACCCAAAAACAAGACAGTGAGAAATTGAAGGAAGGGAAAATCCTGCAAAAGGCAAGAGGGTTCCGAGCCCGACCAAGGGAAATCCAGGGTTGAGGGTGTCACCCAAGAAGATAAAGAGAAGAGGGGTCGAGCCCGACCAAGGGAAATCAAGGGTTGAGGTTGTCACCCAAGAAGATAAAGAGAAGAGGGGTCCGAGCCCGACCAAGGGAAATCCAGGGATGAAGCCATCACCCAAAGTTTACTGATAAAGGAACTGTGATATATTATGGAATACGATTGAGAAGGGTCAGCGCCCCGAAGAGGGGGACCCAGGGTTGAAATCGTCACCCTACATACAAAACTGTGATAAACAAGTGAGAAGGATCAACGCCCAGAAGAGGGGGACCCAGGGGTGAACCCACCACCCAGCAAACCTTAGAAAAGAACTTGCATTTGTTAAATCAACTTTTGTTTTGTTGTTTGAACACGTCAGGACCTCGAAGGCAAGAGGCTTTCAAGTGAAACGAGATTTGGCCATCGACGGCCCTGATAACTGAAAGCTCGAGGGTTAAAAGCTGAACTATCATCTTGTGCTAGAAAAGCCCTAGAGTGTGTCCTGAGAGCTGCCATTAGAACTGTTGTCTCGTACTGGAGAAGCCTGGAACTGTAAGTGCTCCAAGCTTCGATCTAACCCCGTGCTCAAAACGTGGGGAAGGAAGACCCAGGCTACCGCATCCTGACATACTATTTGAGAACACTTCTTTCTTTTCCTGAGAACTATCCCACACCCCTTTTTGTATTAGTTGTGAGGTTTTGGCAATAGGTTTCTTAGTATAGGCCCTTTTTATTTTGGCACAACACCACTAGGACTGCCTTATTTTTCATTTGATGGTTGACGCTTGCTCCCATCTTAGATTTAGGTTTAGATTAGGCATTTTTCCACCCTGCATACAACATTCACTGCTCAATAAACACCCTTGAACTTTGATCACTTGTGTCTGTCTTACTTGTTGTCAACATAAGTTCCTCACACTTCCCCAAGTCTCCCGCAGCATGTCTAAGAGATCTATTCATTATCTACCGTAGAGTAACTCAAAAGGGTAGAAACCGGTGGATGCCTAATGCAAGTAGGGCCCACAGGATCATATGCTCCCAGTCCTTACCTTTCTCGTCTACCAATTTTCTCAGAATCATTTTGAGGGTCTTGTTAAGTTTCTCTACCAATCCGTCCATTTGAGGGTGGTAAACTGAGGTCCTTAAGGTGGTAATGTGTAGTAATTCCTTAACTTCTGTCACACCACTGGAGTATCTTGCAACTCCTTCCTGACCACAGAAGCCAAATGTAGTTGACCCCGCCCACCTTTGTTGGCACGGGCTCCTGATTTGTACCAACAGGTTACCTCGAGGCAGCCAATGGGGGGAAGAGGGTTAGGGAGAAGTTGTGGATATGGATGGGGTGTTCAGGGTAACCGGAAAGAGGGTTAGGATGGGTAGAGGGGTTAAACAGGGAAAAGCACACACAACATGAAACATAGGCAACAAAAGCAACCCTTCTTAGGATTGGGTTATTTTGCCTCCTGACCTCCCTCCTACTCAGCATAGTATCATCCTTCTTACTTAGGAAGATATACTCCTAGAACCTCCTCCAGACCATACATTGCCTAGTAAGAGTGACTAACATAAGCCCATGTCGCCCAGGAGACTCCTGAACAAGCAGTACCACATAACAGTAGACAGGGACAACATCATGACATTAGTCGTTACATAGACTGACAGCATCCCCCCCACTGTCCACCAGAAATTGCTTCCACAGTTTGCATACATTGACTAAGTACGAGGTCTGTATGACCTTCCATGAGCATACATGAGCAAGCAGAAACAGACAAACATAGCATTCCTTGAAAGCTCAAAGTTCACACCCAGAGCACTCCTGGAAACATCCTACGCTTCCCACACAGCTTTCACTGATTAGTGTTCATGGTATCGTATTGCGTTCTTCCCACGCACAGCGTTTCCACACTGTGCCACTTTTTCCATTCCCCACCCTTGACAAACAAGCCCAGTGTGCACTTAACTGAGGCCTGGACAGGATGGCACCTCCCGAGGCAATGTAGCTCTTGCGTTGAGCGGGTGAGCCTGGGGTCTCCTTGATGCCTGCTGTGCCTCTGTGAGGGAGAAGGAGAGAGCAGTGACCTTCTGCTCTGCCTCTCACCCCTACTCACCGCCTGAACCCGGGTTCTCCAGTACGCCATCCTGCTCTCCTCCAGCCCGTGCCTGCAAACCCCGAAACCAACAACAAGCAGCACGGGCCGGGGAGGAGTTTATATAGCACAAGACTGCGTGTGCATGTGCACACTCAAAAACCCATGTCATCATGGGAACTGTAGTCTTCTGGGTCCCGTGGCCCAAAAATAGCCTTGCCGGCCTCTGCCAAGCCACCTTTTCCTCACAACTTTTCCCATACGCTTACTCATGAAATTGGATCCCTGATACGTTAGAATTTCCGTGGGAAAACCAACCCTAGAAAAGAATGGCAACAGATGTTTTAAAATTTGCTGGGTTGTGTTGTTCTACATGGGGAAGGGTTCTGGATAGCAGGTAGCATAATCAACAATTACAAGAACATATTTATTACACAGTCTAGAAGTTTCCAACGGCCCAATGATATCCATCCCGATTCGGAAGAAGGGACTTCTATTATCGGTAATGGGTTTAGAGGGGCAGGTAAGGGAATATGTGAGCTGTTTTTTTGGCATATCTCACATGTCTGAATGAAGTTCTTTAGGGCAGCATGGATACCCAGCCAATAGAATTTCCCACTGATGTGAGCTTGTGTTTTAGATTGTGCCAAGTGTCCCCGTGTCAAATGAGAGTGTACAATCTCTAGCACGATCTTGAGATAGGTTTTGGGTATTACAAACTGAGTTTTACTTAGGCCTTCCCTGGAGGTTTCCCTTCTATATAGTAATCCCTGTTTCAAGAAGAAAAAGGGGCTCCCCTTTTCTTGTCCTTCTCCCTCAGGAATCACTTGTAAGAAAGCCTCTGCGAGTACTGGATCATTTTGCTGGGCGAAGGCTAGATCGGGATGGATGGTAGGTTCCTCTTCCCTTTTTGCTCCGATGATAGGTGTCCTTCCAAAGCCTAAGTTACCTCTCTCAGTTTCCTCTGGTTCAACTTCTTCCTCGAAACAGGGAAATAGAGCCTTCTCGAGAATTCCCTGTGCAATTTTGTCCCCAGGGTGTATTTCAAACAGGGTCTTGCCATGGTTCTGTAGGAGAACCTTTATGTATCCCTGAAAGCCTGGATCTATTACGCCTGCTAGGACATCTAGACCATACTTCCTGGTCAGGCCATATTTTGGGGCACACAGGTGGTATTAGAACTAAGTCTGTGGCAATCATCCCTCTTTTCCTGTGGGGGATAGTGGCTTCTCTGCTGCTCCAAATGTCAAAGCCTATGGATTCTTTTGTGGCAGTAGAGGGGTCTGGGGCTCTGTGACTAAGTTTCTGAATTTTAGGGTTCCCCCCTATTTGTCTCAATTGAGTCATAACCCACTCCTAACACCATATGTAAAGGAGACAACGTATCACAATTAGGACGCTGACACAAAAGGTACAATTTGAAAAACCTTATTCAATTTCGGGGTTAGGAAAAACTCCTAGTTTGCCCTATAGGTAAGATGGGAGTAGTCTCGACCATCAAAAAATAAATAAAACAGTCCTAGTTGAGTTAGTCAAATCAAAATGGCCTATACTTACAAAACCTAATGCCTGCCCTATCTACAAAAAAGTGTGTAAAGGAGAATATTAATGCAAAGGAAAGTCAGTGTTCAAATATAAAGAATAAATGTGGCTGAGTAGGGAGGATGGCACACTCTGGATCAGGTTCTTAACACAAAGGCATTTCAAAATGTGGATCGAAGCCCGCCTGGCCTTCCACGTTAAAGTCTCTCGTTAAAGCTTTCAAAACACAGTTCGACAAAAAGTTCAGGCCGGTCTCCCTCTGTCGGGCTCAGACCTCTTAAAGCAAAAATTCACATCGGTCTCCCTCAGTCGGGCTCAGACCTTTCAAGGCAAAACTTCAAAACACTTGCAGAGGTTCACTTACCCAAGCTTTATTCATATCCTTTTGGGGTTCCCTTCTCCTAACGTTTTACACTTCCAGTCTCCCGCAGTCGGGCTCAGACCATTTCCTGATGTCGAAGACTTTCAAATGTGCATAGCTTTTACTAACAGACCTCCGAAGGACCACTTCGACTTTCCCTTCAGCTCACACTCTTGTACTATTTGCCCCAGTGCTTCTTGTTCTGGGTAGTTCAATGTTGTAAGCACCAAAGTTCAACGTTCACGTTTTTACTCTACCCTTTCCTCTGGGTTCATTTTGACCACTTTCATTTTACAGTTCATTCACTTTATCGCTAAAAACATTTTGGGCCTTATTACGAGGCTGGCGGCCGCAGAATGAACGGTGCCGGTACGGGACCGGCATCGTTCATTCCGGGCCATCAGATTACAAGGTCTGCAGCAGGTCCCGCTTTTCACGCCTGGTCAGACCAGACGTGAAAAGCGGGACCCACTACCAGGCCAGGATGCTAACACGTGGCCATCATTAACGGGCCAGTTCTTAGCATCCTCCTCATTCCCATTGAGCCCTATGGGGTCTCTAATGGGAATGGGGATGTACCAGGTCCGGGTCCCGCAAAAGGGATTTACTGGGCCCTCCAAGGTCGGAATGGCCCGCTAAGTCCCCTTTCACTGCCATCGTTACTTCAAAGTTTATTCACAGGTCTGCCTTTCTTCGCGTCTCATCCACACTCCTGCAACCTTCAATTGTGCGATATAATGTTGCAACTTCAATCTTTCCTTAACACACACCAGTCTTTCATGTCGCTTGCCAACTCACGGGCTGTGGGTGTTTCTTTCTTGTCTTTACAGTTTTTCAATTCACAAGTCAAGGTTAGTACCACAGGCTTGGCCTCGCCTCCCCAACTCTGCGGTTCACCCGGGAGGGTTGCTGGCATCTTTGAAACACAATGCAGCCTTATTGTTTGGGATTTGGCCTTCTCCATAAGTCTTTTGTGGCCTTTTGGAGGCAACAACCTGTTACACTCACCTGGTTTCTGCGGGGCGTCTGGTGCTGTTTGGGCGTGGGCGTCTGCTCAGGGGTTGGGTCAGCTCTGATCCTGCTTGCACTGCTATGGGACGGCACCTGCAACAAGAAGGTTGTGTAAATGAAGACTGGCTATGCTCCTCTACTCACACTTCCCGTGTTTCAGTATCACAGTAGTATTGGGTTCCCCCCTCCGGATTGCTCCTCACCTTATGTGTTTTGGTGGGCAAGCTATCCGTCCTGCTTGCTCTCAGCAGGGGCGCAGTTTTTGTTGTATGAAGAACGAAGTTGCTCCACTGGTTCATACAGTCCAAGCCCAGACCAGCTGCGGCAGTGACTCAGTCTGTACTTGTCTGCTTGCTTGCCTTGCACTGTTTAAAGTCTTTCCTTATCAGGTTAACAGCATTGGTTGAATGTGGTTCGTTTCCGTGTGCTGTATGCTTGCCTTGCACTGTTTAAAGGTTTTCCTTATCAAGTTAACAACATTGGTTGAATGTGGTTCCTTTCCGTGTGCCGTATGCTTGCCTTGCACTGTTTTAAAGTCTTTCCTTTGTCTTTGCAGGGGACGAAGTTGGCTTTCCTGCAAGACTGATGTGTGTGCCTCCGGCGCGGATGACAACTGCAGGAGGTTGCTGAGTGCTGGATTGCAGTGAGTATAGGCGCGCTCAATCTGGGGGGGAACGTTACTGCCGTCAATATGTGTGGGCTCAATCTGGGGGGCGAAGTTGCAGCAATTAGAATCCAATGTCTCAATGCGCTGCCTTCTTTGTGCTTACTTGTTTTCCTTTTGTTTTGCAGGTTACCGGCGGCTCCGGGCGCGCTGTGGGCTGAAGCTTGGAGTTTTCTGAAGATGCAGATGCAACAGATCGGAGCAGTTCAGGTAAGATCCCAGGCTGTGAGTAAGCAGTTGTAATCCTAATTCTTCCGTTTCTTGTTTCTGTTGAAGTTCGCGGCTCACGGCAGAGATCCGTGCAGATTCTAACACGGCATAGATAATTGCAGGCAGATGATCCGACGGTGAGCGTTCCGCTGCTTGTAGGCAGAACAACGCGAAGCACGTGGCAAGACAGGGATGTGGCTTATATAGCCACAGCCACACCCAAACACTGGTCTGCATGTGTAGTTAGAGACAATAATCTCAGAGTTCCACCATGTTGAGTTACCAGGAAGTCAATGTTCTTCACACTTCCTATGAGACTGGTGCACCTGATGCCAAAGGTGCCAGGACAAGGTCCAGGTGGCCTTTCTCTGCATTTGATGGGGGTCAGTAGTGGTGGTGCCCAGGGCATGCCTTTTATGCATTAATCCCACAGAAGTATGGGGGTGGATAGCCCCTGTTTGCGTGTGTCTGTGTGTTCCCGGGCCATTGGTTGTGACAGCATTCCCCCCAAGACCCCCCTCAAGGGTGGTTTCCTCCCTGGTCCGGGTTTGGTTGGATGATTGCGATGAAAACACCTTATTAGACGTGGGGCATGAATATGCTCGTAAGGTTCCCAGGTTCTATCTTGAGGTCCACACCCCTTCCAGTCTACGAGGTAGTATATTTTAGACTTGACCATCTTGGAGTCTGGGATATTTTTAACTTCAAACTCCGGTTCGTCATCCACAATAACGGGGGCTGGAGGTGGCTTGGTCCGGGTGCTTGGTTGTACAGGTTTCAGGAGGGAAACATGGAATACTGGGTGGATCTGCATTTTTGATGTTAGAGTTAACTTCATAGCAACAGGGTTGATTATTGCCTTGCTGGTGTACAGACCTAAGTACCTTGGGCTGAATATGTGAGATCCTTTCATGGGAACATGTCTGGACGCTAACCAAACTGCATCCCTGCCCATGTCATTCAGAACCTTCTTACGATGCTGGTCCGAAAACATTTTGTGTCTCTCCTTGGTTGTGTCTATGTGTTTGGTTGCCTTTTTAAAAACCTGGGTGATTGTGGTGTGTAAGGTTTTCACCGCCGGCATCTCCAGTGTTTCTGGTGGGTACAAGATGGATGTACGTGGATGTCACCCATGTAATACGTAAAATGGGCTCTGGCCCGTGCTGGTATGGGTTGAATTGTTGTACGCATATTCTGCTATCCACAATATATCCTTCCAGTTGCTCTCTGTCTGGTACAGCATACACCTCAGGTATTGCTCCTAAGTCTGGTTAGTTAGTTCTGTCTGGCCATCTGTCTAGGGATGGTGACTTGTGGACAGACGAACGTCGATTTGCGCAAGTTCACAGCTCTTCTCTCAAAAACGCAAGATAAACTGGCTGCCCCGGTCCAATATTAATATTGATGGGAATCCGTGCAACCGGACAATTTGTTCCAGGAAAACATTTGCCCAGCTGAAGGCAGTTGGTAGGCCTTTTCGTGGGATGAAGTGAGCCATTTTCGAAAATAAGTCTACTACCATCAAGATAGTGTTGTAACCCTCACAAGGGGGAAGGACCGTGATGAAGTCTAGTGATAGCGTGTGTCAGGGGGTAGGCAGTACTGCCAGAGGGTGTAGTAAGCCCACAGGTTTCTGTTTCTGGGATTTGTTCTGTGCGCATATCCCGCATGATAAGATAAACCGGATCACGTCTCTCTGCCTAGTCGGCCACCAGTAGTTCCTCTTAATCTTGTCCAAGGTCTTAGTTATTCCAGGGTGTCCCTCCATTCGTGTGTCATGGTAACTGGTAATGACCTGGTCCTGTAATTCTTTGGTTGAGAGGTATAGGCGTCCCTGATAGTACGGCAGCTCATCAACGATCGTGAGTTGGTCACTCTTCGCAGTCCATGCCTGTCGTGTCTCCCCGTCCATTTCACGTCGGATTTCTGACTTCAGGTTATCCCAGGGAGTTGCTGCCAGTACACCTAAGATTTTCTCCCCGGAATGATAGCCACCAGATCTGGTATTGCATATGCGTCTTCTCCATCACTCATGCAGGGCAGGGCGTCTGCCTTGCCATTACGTACTCCCGGTCGGTATTTGATGATGTAGTCGTGTTCAGCAAAAAATAGGGCCCATCGGAGTTGGCGTGACGACTGTGCCCTGGCAAACTTTAGATACTGTAAATTGCGGTGATCTGTGATTACCGTGATTGTATGCCCGGCCCCCAGGAGATAATGCCTCCATGCCTTGAATGCGTCTTGGATCGCTAGAAGTTCTTTGTCTGTGATGGCATAGTTCAGTTCTGGTGCAGAGAATTTACGTGACCAAAACGCTACCGGATGTAATTGGCTGGTCTCTGGATCTTTCTGTGAGAGGACTGCTTCCATGGCCATGCTGGAGGCGTCGGTTTCGACCGCGTATGGAAGATCTGGTTGAGGGTGTCGTAGAACCGGGGGCGAGGTGACCTTCTCATTCAAACTCAGGAAGACCTTTTCTGCCTCTGTGGACCAACTGAAATGTTGTTTTTTTCGTAGCAGAGACGTGATTGGATGAACAATCTGAGAGAATCCGGGTATGAAGCAGCAATAGAGGTTCGCAAACCCAAGAACACTCTGGAATCCTTTAACGGATGACAGTGATGGCCAGTTGAGAACTGCGTCCACTTTTCAAGTATCCATTCGAATCCCTTGCGGGTGAGAATGAGACCCAGAAACTCAACTTCCATAACATGGAAGGAACATTTTTCCAGTTTGGCATATAGTTGATGTTGTCGCAATTTCTCCAGGACAGCACGAACGTGGGTGACATGGTCTTGTTTTGTGGCAGAGTATATCAGGATATTGTCAATGTATACCAGTGCACAGACGTCAGGAAACTTCCTGCAATACATTGTTCATAAAAAACTGGAACGCAGCAGGGGCATTGCAGAGTCCAAATGGCATAACCTGGTATTCATAGAAGACATATTTAGTGCGAAAGGCGGTTTTCCATTTGTCCCCCTTTTTAACTCGTACCAGATGGTACGCTCCCCTGAGATCCAGTTTAGTGTAGATCTGGGCATTCTTGACTTGGTCCAAAAGCTCCGGAATGAGTGGTAACGGATACCGGTTCTTAACCGTTATCTGATTCAGTGCTCGATAGTCAATACAGGTCCTCAGATCCCCCTCCTTCTTGGGCACAAAGAAGAGGGGCAAGGCTGCTGGTGACTTGGATGGGCGGATGAACCCATTTGCCAGATACTGGTCGAGGTAGGTTTTCAGATGGAGGTTTTCTTGCTCAGTTAGCGTGTAAATCCGGCTGCAGGGAATCTGAGCACCTGGTAGGAGGTCTATTTGGCAGTCGTAGGGCCTGTGTCGGGGAAGAGTATTTGCCTGTTCTTTTTGAAAAATGTCCTGATAAGCGAGGTACTCTGGTGGTAATGTACATGTTAAACCCAGCCCTGCAGCTCCTTTTGGAACGGGCTTCATTTGTACTCCGGGGAAGGATCTTACTCTATAACAGGAATTAACACAATCGTTCGAGAAAGTTAGAGCTCTTGTGCGCCAGTCGATTTGAGGGTTATGGGCCTCCAGCCAAGGCATCCTCAATATCATTCGGAACTGGGGGACACTAATGAGGTCAAAGACGGTGGCTTCCCGGTGGCCGTCCTGACAAAGAAGAGTTACTTCTTCTGTGCAACGTGTCACAGGACCTGATGATAGCTGAGTACCATCGACTGCTGTGACGTTTTCCGTTGTCATCTTTTGACGAAGAGGAAGGCCTATCCTACTTGCCAGGTGCTGGTCTATGTAGTTACCAATTGCTCCGCTGTCTACGTACGCCTCCAAGGCATGCATTTTAGACGGTTGTTGATGGCAGATCAAGATCACTGGTACGACTAGGTGCAAGGTCTGTGGTTCCTTCTCTCGGCTCGACAAGCGGACCCCTACGCTTGTCCGGCATTGGAGTTTTCCGAGTTAGGTTCAGCGTCCTCCCTGTCCACGGCCCCTACCGTTTTCCTTGGTGGTTTTATGGGATAGTCACGGAGGAAGTGACCAGACTTCCCACAATACAAGCATAGCTGCTGTTGCCTTCTTTTTTATATCTCGGCTTTAGTTAGCGGGGCCGCAAGCCCCCTAGCTGCATCAGCTCAGAGTGATTCTATGGCTGTCTAGACTGGTTTTCTTTGGGACGTACGTAAACTGTCCTTCCTTCTGATAGAGCTCGATCGGTCTTTCGGTCCTGCAACCGGTGGTCTAGCTGGACGATGAACTCTGCGCAGCCTTCTGGAGGATTCACCACTCTGGCTAAGACGTCCTTCAGCTCCCCCCGCAAGCCGCGATAAAACAGTGTAGTCCTTTTTTCTTCCGGCCAATTTGTTTCAGCAATCAGCCAATTAAAGGTAGCTATGTATGTCAGAAGTTCCTGATTGCCCTGTCGGAGCGATAAAAGCTCGTTATCCAGGGCCTGACCTCGAGTGTGACGAGCGAACAACTTCTCGAGTTCTCACTCAAATCCCCAGAAATCTCGAAGTAAGGGGTCATCCCGGTTTACCAAGGGAATTGACCAATACGCAGCGCTACCTCCAAGATAAGATAACACAAATGCGACCCTCGACTGGTCATTGGGGAATACCCCAGGTCTGCAGAGAAAGTGTAAACGGCACTGGTTCATGAAAATAGCATATTTGTTTGGATCACCAGAGAAACGTTTGGGCAGGCCAACGGGACAGCTCACGGCAGGACCACCTGCACAGGGGTAGAGTGTGAGGTAGCAACTGATGGGTTGCTCCTGCCAGGCAGATGGGTTTGACCGGCTTGCAGCTGGAGTAGCTGTCTTGCCAGTTCATCAGTATGATCTTTGTTCACGATTAGCTCTTTCCGCAGTTCATTGGTCTCCTGCCGGGCGGCATGCACCATGGCTCGTAACTCTCCCAATAGTTGGGCTAACTGATCAGGATCTGAGGTCTCCATGACACCCAAGCAGAGGTTCTAAATGTGGCTTTGCGTTCTGTTACCTGGTCTCTTCGGGGGCGTCTGCCGCTGTTCGGGCGTGGGCGTCTGCTCAGGGGTTGGGTCAGCTGTGATGCTGCTTTCTCTGCTATGGGACGGCACCTGCAACAAGGATGTTGTGTAAATGAAGACTAGCTATGCCCTTCTACTACTCACACTTCCCGTGTTTCAGTACCACAGTTGTATTGGCCACGCGCCACCCCCCCGGATGGCTCCTCACCTTATGTGTTTTGGTGGGCAAGCTATCCGTCCTGCTTGCTCTCAGCAGGGGCGTAGTTTTTGTTGTATGAAGAAACAAGTTGCTCCACTGGTTCATAGAGTCCAAGCCCAGACCAGCTGCGGCAGTGACTCGGTCTGTCCTTGTTTGCTTGCTTGCCTTGCACTGTTTAAAGCCTTTCCTTATCAGGTTAAAAGCATTGGTTGAATGTGGTTCCTAGCCGTGTGCTGTATGCTTGCCTTGCACTGTTTAAAGTCTTTCCTTATCAGGTTAACAGCATTGGTTGAATGTAGTTCCTTTTTGTGTGCTGTATGCTTGCCTTGCACTGTTTTAAAGTCTTTCCTTTGTCTTTGCAGGGGACGAAGTTGGCTTTCCTGCGAGACTGATGTGTGTGCCTCCGGCGCGGATGACAACTGCAGGCGGTTGCTGAGCGCTGGAATCCAGTGAGTATGTGTGCGCTCAATATGGGGGCAAAGTTACTGCCATCAATATGTGTGCGCTCAATCTGAGGGGTGAAGTTGCAGCAATTAGAATCCGATGTCTCAATGCGCTGCCTTCTTTGTGCTTACTTGTTTTCCTTTTGTTTTGCAGGTTAACGGAGGCTCGGCGCGCTGTGGGCTGAAGTTGGAGTTTGCTGAAGATGCAGATGCGGCAGACCGGAGCAGTTCAGGTAAGCTTCCAGGCTGTGAGTAAGCGGCTGTAAACCTAACTCTTCTGCTTCTTGTTTCCTTTGAAGATCGCGCCTCACAGCGGAGATCCGTGCAGATTCTAACACGGCGGAGATAATTGCAGGCCGAGGATCTGACGGTGAGCGTTCCGCTGCTTGTAGGCAGAACAACGCGAAGCACGTGGCAAGACAGGGGTGTGGCTTATATAGCCCCACCCAAACACTGGTCTGCATGTGCAGTTAGAGACAATAATCTCAGAGTTCCACCATGTTGAGTTACCAGGAAGCCAATGTTCTTCACACTTCCCATGAGCCTGGTGCACCTGATGCCAAAGGTGCCAGGACAAGGTCCAGGTAGCCTTTCTCTGCATTTGATGGGGGTCAGTAGTGGTGGTGCCCAGGGCACGCCTTTTATGCATTAACCCCACAGCAGTATGGGGGTGGATAGCCCCTGTTTGCGTGTGTCTGTGTGTTCCCGGGCCATTGGTTGTGACACAATCTCCTGCAGGGAACTCCTCGGGTTCTTCACCCTCTGCTCTCGTCCCTCGGTCCACTGCTGTGCTCCAGGAGGTTTGCCTTCACCCCAGATGTTCTGCTCTTGTTCGTGTGGGGAGAGCTATTGATATCAGATGTATGCACTTAAAGTCAAATGCCTGACTTTGCCTGACCCAATTAGCGGGACATGTCCTATGCGATATGTAAGGGTAAGCCTCTTTAGTCTCAGTCACACTCTTCCTCAGCCCAGTGTTTGTGTGACAAAGGAGGGGGAGTTCGAAAATCAGAAAATCCTATTAAATAGGATGGGTTAAGTGTATGGGAAAGGGGTGAATACTGCATCTCACCATTGTTCGCCTCACCCCCAATCCCTGAAGTCCCCCTCACCCAGGTGATCCACCCGAACTGGTCCACCCCCAGGGTCTGGATCCAAAGGCCATGGCCATGCTCTGGCCACCTGAGAGATAGATCCCCAGGACTAGCCGGTGAGACACCTTTTTGTTTCTCACAGTTAGAACAATCAGAAAATCCAGGGCACATTAATAGCAGTTTACCTTTTCTTCGCTGTTATTTGTCAACAAACTGTTCTCTGCTGGCCAATCAACTGAGCAAAAGGTAAAAGGGGAGGAAGGGCCGTCGGGAAATCTCCACAGCTGAAAAGGGAAAGAAAATATAAATAAACAGCAAAGCTATATGAGGCACCCAAACTCCTTCCCCTAGAAGCAATTGTACATGTAGTGTCCAGAAGTGTACAAATAGGAAAAACCCAGGGATTAATGGCCTACCCGGGTGCACAAGGACGTAATTCTAAGGAGAAGGAAAAAGGAAAATCATACAGGAAGTTCAGTCCACAGGAATCCAAAACAAAGTCCCAAATCTTTGAGGGAGAATCAAATCCAAGTTTGTTTGTTTGTTTGTTTTATTTGCCTTTTTTTGAGGTACATGTGTCACGTCCCCGCACTCGCCCCCAACCCCACACTCGTATCACCTACCCGGCGCGTCCCGCTATCATGCTTTCCACCCACATCAGCAGGGGAGGAACGGCAGGCAGGATACCACGGCGGGCAGACCCGCCTCTTTTCGCCCCTTTCCGCGATGGCGGTTGCCATGGCGCCTCCTCCACACCCGGCAATACCAGCATACCAGGAAGCGCCGGCAACACCAATCGCTGGCCGCGTTGCGTTCCGTGTAACGCGCACAAGCGGTCACGCGATGCGTCACGTGACTCCGCTTGCAGCTTCAAAAGAAGCCAGCAAATGCAGCGCGTCGCTTCACAGCTACTTCATCTGGAGGACTGCTAAGCGTTACTTTCTGCATCTTGTTACTATCCTTACCTCGACCACGGAACGTTTTCTTGGCTTTGCATTTGGATTCCCTTTGGACGTTGGCACGCTCTCTGACTCCCCGGATCATCTTGACATCTGTTTGGACACTGGACTTGGCTCTGGATTGCCCTCCTCTTCCCCAGTTCTTGAACCACGGATTGCTTTGAAGATTTGCCACGGATCACGTTCTTGCTTCACTCAGGTGTTTTCCGGAGTGCCAACTGCGTCATCCCAGCCTGCTGGTGGTTCCCCCTGCTGTATGTGTAGGTCTCCTACCTATTCTACCACCCTTTAGGTAAGTTGGTGTCACTGTACCTTGTTTGCTCCCCTTGCCAATTGTTTTTGGGTGTTTCCCTGATTCTAACCCTTTGCCTTACAGCACTCAGGGGTCCTTCCAGCGTTCCCGGTACCAGGCTGACAACAACACTCCACACCTGTGGCCTCAAGGATTGCTAGGGCAGTTCAATTTTACCTGCTCGAGCGGTACTTGGGGACGGAGGCTTTACATAACTGCACGACCATCAAGTCTGACCCCTCGAGATAGAACAGACTGTGAAGCCTTGTGGTCGTCCAGTTATGGATACCTCAGCCGGGGACCCTGTGACTGCTTTAATGCAAGCAGTGACATCACTCAGGGCCAACATGGCAGCTGCTACCGCTGCTCTTCGCACTGACATGGCCACTGCCACTACTGCGTTGCACCACCGCCTTGATTCCTTGCAAAGTTCACACCACCCCTTGCCTGTAGACGCCGAATTCGGTGATGCCGCTCCAGCCCAAAACCCAACTCCTGTCACACCGCCCACCTTGCCGGCCACACCTATGGTGGTTCAAACCGCCTTCCCTCTGGCAGCCCCAAAGAGATACCAGGGTGACCCAAAGAAATACCGTACCTTTATAAACCAATGCAAACTGCACTTTCTATGTCGGCCCCAGGCTTTTCCTGATTCAGTATCAAAGGCGGCCTTTCTGCTTTCCCATCTATCAGGTGTGGCAGCCACGTGGCCAACCCGTTGTTGGAGCGCGACCATCCTGCCCTGTACGATTTTGAGCTGTTAACCCAGGAAATGGCCAAAGTTTTCGACACCAAATACAAAGCACAACCAGAGATATGAAACTCCTAGATCTCACTCAAGGCCGATCAACTCTCATTGAGTACATCACCAAGTTTAACCAGCTCTCTGCCGAGACCTCCTGGCCAGAAAATAAAAAGGCAGTGATATACTATCGGGGCTTGTGTGGTTCCATGAAAGACGCTTTGTCGGTGGTGCCCTCCTTTCCCGCGGTCTATGCTGACTTGGTTGACCTGACGTTGCAGGTCGACGCTAGACTAGCAGAACGTAGGGTGGAGGCAGGGTTATCTCATACCCCATCATCAACCACGTCCGAAACCTCATCCGAACCCATGCAGATCGGCAGGGTACGCAGCCCCATTACTCATGCCGAACGAGAGCGCAGAAGAACAGACAATGCCTGCTTCTACTCTGGCCTCAACGGTCATTTTGTAAAGGAGTGTCCCCGTCGCCCAAGGAACAAGAACCCGGGTTTTCCCAAGACTCACCCTTGAGATCAGGGGTTGGGGCGAGTCCTATACGAAATCCCTCTGATCCTGCTTTTGGTCCTGTCCGGCCTGTGGTGGTACAGGCGTCTTTGAACCTTACTGCTGGCATCTCCCATGCAGTACGAATAGTGATCAAATCCGGAGCTACAGGCTGCTTTATTGACATAGCCCTGGCCAGCTCGTTGAATCTACAGTTGGTTACAAAGAAACACCCTGAACCAGTCCATGCAGTGGATGGGACATCCCTTGCTTCTGGACCAATCATGCAACAGACAGCCCCATTGGAATTAGTCATACAGGAAGTCCACAGGGAGACCATATCTTTTGATCTAATAGCCACACCTCAGTTCGGAGTCATCCTGGGCATCCCTTGGCTAAAGAAGCACAACCCTCTGATTAACTGGGGCGCAGGTCAGGTCTCCTTCGAATCAGAGACGTGCCAATACTACTGCCTGCTCGAGACACCTCGGTTTCCAGCCCCGCAGACATCCTTGGAGTAGTCGCTTCCTTGGCCATAGAGGACAGTTCCGATACCCAGGACACGCACATGGTAGGGGCAATCACGGGTAACATACCTCCTGAGTACCATGATTTCCGCGCTGTGTTCGACAAAGTGTCTGCGGAAGGCCTACCTCCGCATCTGCCCTACGATTGTCCCATTGATTTAGTCCCTGACGCTCCAATCCCAAAGGGCCGGATCTACTCCTTGACCCAAACGGAAGAACAAGTCCTGCAAGAGTATATACAGCAGGCTCTACGTTTGGGTCACATTCGCCCGTCGACATCCCCAGCTGCGAGTCCTATATTGTTCGTTCCGAAGAAGGAAGGGGATCTCTGCCCCTGCATTGACTATAGGCGCTTGAACGCCATCACAATAAAAAACTGTTATCCCATACGCCTCATTACCCCGTTGTTAGACAGGCTTACCCATGCCACAATCTACACCAAATTGGATCTACGCGGGGCGTACAATCTCATACGCATGCGTGACAGAGACGAGTGGAAGACGGCCTTCTGCTCACAACAAGGACTATTTGAGTATACTGTCATGCCGTTTGGCCTCTGCAATGCTCCTGCTACGTTTCAGCGCTTCATGGACGACATATTCGGCGACATCCTGAACGCTTACGTGGTAGTGTACTTAGATGACATACTGGTTTTCTCCTCCTCCCTCGATGAACAAGTCACGCATGTTAGGGAAGTGCTGGTACGGCTCCAAGCCAACGCACTATTCACTAAACCCGAAAAGTGTCTTTTTCACACAAATCAGGTCGAGTTCTTGGGGTTCCATATCTCTCCCGGGGGTCTGTCTATGAACCAGTCCAAAGTCCGGGCGATCAACGAATGGCCGATCCCAGCCAATCTCAAGCAGTTACAGTCATTTCTGGGTTTCGCTAACTTTTACCGACGGTTCATTGCTGGGTTCTCCTCTATTGTGGCACCACTCACTGCTCTCACTAGCCCCCTCATCCCCTATGTCTGGTCCATGGCACAACAAGACGCTTTTGACTCCCTGAAAACTATGTTCACCACTGCTCCGGTGTTGCAACACCCCGACCCTGAGCTCCCATTCGTTCTCGAGGCAGACGCCTCTTCCTATGCACTAGGTGCTGTATTGTCCCAACCCTGTCCTACCACTGGCCGTTTGCATCTGGTAGCGTTTCCCTCACGTAAATTCACAGCAACCGAATTGCACTACATGGTTACGGAAAAAGAGCTACTGGCCATTAAGGACGCACTACAAGTCTGGAGACACCACCTCTTGGGTGCAAAACATCAGACTGTGGTGTTCTCCGATCACAAGAACCTCCAGGACCTTGCCTCCCTGAAATGTACAAACAGCCGACATATACGTTGGCACCTCTTCTTTGCCGCGTTCGATTTTGTGGTCAAACACAGACCCGGTGTGGGGCACGGGAAAGCAGATGCCCTGACTCGTTCTCCTGGGGGGGGAAACCTCCCATCATTCCCTGACACCTTATTGGGTAAGAATCATGTGGTTTGTGTCTGCACACCGTCGCCTTCCTTGTTGTCCACCATACGGCAGTGGGTCCCCCAATATCCACAATCACTAACAGAATGGGATCCGGTTATGCAGGATGGGCTGCCTTTCGTACATGGGAAGCTCTTGCTTCCCACAAGGGAAACTAGGAATCAGGCGTTAGACTGGTCTCATGATGCTGCCATCAATGGTCACCCCGGGCAACATCGCACTCTTGACCTCCTCAAACGCTGGTGTTGGTGGCCAACTATGAAACGTGATGTGCAGAACTATGTCAATACCTGTTCGGTTTGTGCCCAGGGCAAATCACGCAGGGGCCGACCCTTGGGTCTTCTTCTCCCTCTCCCCGTTCCCCCACGGCCTTGGCATACGGTCTCAATGGACCTGATCACCGACCTACCGTGTACACAGGGTTTCGATACCATTTGGGTCGTCGTCGACTCCTATACCAAACTGGCACATTTCATACCGTGCAAGGGGGTACCCTCAGCCCCATCTTGGTTAAGCATTTCTTTAGGTCTGTGTTCTGTCTTTCTGGCTTGCCCCATGTTTTGGTCTCCAATCGTGGCACGCAATTTACCTCCCGATTCTGGCGGGCCCTCACCTCTCTGCTAGGTATTGACGCTCATTACTCCTCTGCTTATCATCCGGAGAGTGATGGGCAGACCGAAAGGGTCAACCAAACATTAGAGCAGTATCTACGCTGTCTGACACTGCAGTACCAAGACTCGTGGCTCAACCTGTTGCATCTCGCTGAGTTCACCTATAACAATACACTGCACTCTGCTACTGGGTTCTCGCCTTTCTTCGCCCTCTATGGCCAACATCCCCGTACTCTCCCCATTCCGGATTTCTCCTCTTCCGATACCCCCGCCGACTCGGCCTGTGCACGGGATCTGGTTTCGGTCCATGCCCAAACGTTGGTCCACCTGCGCGAGGCACAGGCCGCGATGAAGACTGCTGCTGACAGGAGGAGGGCGGATGCCCCTGTTTACAGGGTGGGGGACCGGGTTTGACTCTCTACCCGCCATTTGCACATCCCTGGCTGTCGCAAGCTGCTTCCTCGTTTTGTGGGTCCGTATGGGATGGTCAAGTTCCTGTACCCGGTCGTGTTGCGCCTGGCGGTGCCCCCCGCCTGGCATCCACCCGGTGTTCCACATCTCCCTGCTTAAGCCATGCCCTGGCCCTATCCGGTTGGTTGCCCCTCCTGCCCCGGTCTCTGTCTCGTCCCCTGATGTGTTTGAGGTACGGGCTGTCCTGGTTTCCCGCATGTATTGGACTGGCTGGGTTACGGTCCTGAGGACCGCTCTTGGGTTGCTTCCCGGGATGTTCATGCTCCTCGTTTGTTGGCCCGGTTTCACCGTGACCATCCTTCCAGCCCACGCGGTCGTGGGCCTTTTGGGGGGGGCTCTGTCACGCCCCCGCACTCGCCACCAACCCCACACTCGTATCACCTACCTGTCGCTTCCGGCTATCATGCTTTCCACCCACATCAGCAGGGGAGGCACGGCAGGCGGGATACCACGGCAGGCAGACCCGCCTCTTTTCGCCCCTTTCTGCGATGGCGGTTGCCATGGCGCCTCCTCCACACCCGGCAATACCAGCATACCAGGGAGCACTGGCAACACCAATAGCTGGCCGTGTTGCGCTCCGCGTAATGCGCACGAGCGGTCACGCGATGCGTCACGTGACTCCGCTCGCAGCTTCAAAAGAAGCCAGCAAATGCAGCGCGTCGCTTCACAGCTACTTCTTCTGGAGGACTGCTAGGCGTTACTTTCTGCATCTTGTTACTATCCTTACCTCGACCACGGAACGTTTTCTTGGCTTTGCATTTGGATTCCCTTTGGACTTTGGCACACTCTCTGACTACCCGGATCATCTTGACCTCTGTTTGGACACTGGACTTGGCTCTGGATTGCCCTGCTGTTCCCCAGTTCTTGAACCACGGATTGCTTTGAAGATTTGCCACGGATCACGTTCTTGCTTCACTCAGGTGTTTTCCGGAGTGCCACCTGCATCATCCCAGCCTGCTGTTGGTTCCCCCTGCTGTATGTGTAGGTCTCCTACATATTCTACCACCCTTTTGGTAAGCTGGTGTCACTGTACCTTGTTTGCTCCCCTTGCCAATTGTTTTTGGGTGTTTCCCTTTGCCTTACAGCACTCAGGGGTCCTTCCGGCGTTCCCGGTACCAGGCTGACAACAACACTCCACACCTGTGGCCTCAAGGATTGCTAGGGCAGTTAAATTTTACCTGCTCGAGCGGTACTTGGGGACGGAGGCATTACATAACTGCACGACCATCAAGTCTGACTCCTCAACATGTTGCATAGTTATATACAATAAGAAATATGCAGTAAAGAATACAGGGCACATTGAATTATACAGTGGAATATACAAGTCAATAATATATACGAATATATACACAGTATTGGAAGTTTACAGAATGTACAATCTTGTTAGGATCATGGTAAGAGCTCCACAGTCAAAGGACATCTATCCAGATCTGTCCAAATCCACAAAGTCCAAAGTCCCAAATCTCACAAAAGCCAAATTGCAGGGGAAACCAAAAGCTAGGTCCATGCCTGTATAGCCGAAATCCCAAAACACCAGATAATTCAAAAGATGCAGAGAAACACCACTCGCTGATACAACATCTCAAAAGCACCGGTGGAGGGAAGACAGTGATTTTTTAGATCTTCCGGCATTACAGCACATTACACATGTGTGTGCAGCTGCGTGCCAGGTGACTGGATGTATGCGCGCGGGTAATGTAGTGTTTGCATACGCAGTCCGTCCGTAAGGCGCCAGGGCAGCCGACAGGGACGAGTCCTCATATTGAGGTGCTGGCGTGGAGGCACAGAACAGATAAGCCTGGGAAGCGTGACTTTATTGTATCCTTGTCATGTCACCGCAGAATTTTCATAGTTTGAGATTGATGTTGAGAAAATGTGTTAAAAGTTTATTTTATGGGGTAACAGTACTTCTCTGGTTAATTTATCATTAATGACAGTGAGAAATGTGCTTAGTGCTGACTGCCTTAAAGCAAAGTCAAGTTCTTTAGACTTTGAGGATAAACATATGACATGCATATTGATGTATGAAACCGCAGTAAAGTCAATAAAGCATGTTAAACTAAAGCATTGGACTATTTAGCATTTTGACCACCAGATGGTGAAAGTGGTGAAAGTGGTGTGAGGAGCCAGGAATGAGACGGACACAGAGAACTGGTCACAGACGTTTATTCAAAGTAAAAGGGGGTTGGAAAATGACTCACTATCCCTACTCTAGGAGGTATTTCCCTACCTCAACCAAAACTAAGAGTCTGTCCTGTGTCAAGATGTCCAAAGCAAAATTGTCCTATGTCCAAAATCCTATTTTAGCCCTCATATTCTAAAAGTAACTCTTAAGTGCTAAAGTAATGTCTTTGGCTTTGGAAGTGTACAAATGTTCAGGTTAAAAAAAAAGGTGTAACCCCATCAGATAGTATTCACAGTCAGGGACGTCATTTGGGGATCGCCAGGGGTCGCAATTGCGACCCCTGAGGTCTTCCTTGCTACCCCTAGAAAAGGAAAGATATATATATATATTTTTCATGCAAGCTCCTGGGCTGTGGCCAGTGTCATGTGGCTCTTTATTTTTGGAGTGGCTGATTTTCTTGTTCGGCCTCTTAAAAAAAAAAACGGGGTTCCACAATTGTATCACTTTGAGCAGTGACGCTAAATAAGAAATAATATGAATAACATATAATTTGTCTTTCTGGAATTCTATTCAATAATTGCTAAACTTATAAAGGTTTATTTCCAGGCACACTTCAGGGGGTGAGTCACTGATTTAGCCTGTTCTTACACAACTCAACTCAGCCTTTCACCCTTCTGAGGTCGATAAATGTGTACCAAAACAGGTTGGGTGATATTGTATTTATATTTGTTATATATAAAGCGCTTAAGCGTAAGTACTATATAATAACATATTATCATTTGGCCTTGGACGTCTGCTTGCATTCACAGTAATGTGGTAATATGGGCCTATACACACTGATATTAATGATACATATGGTGATCCATTCTTGTATGAAATGTATATAACATTATAGTGATATCCCAAGCATTTTTTCCGTAGCGTACTTAGGAACAATCTGTGCTGTCACTTCCTGTTTTGTCAAGGGGTCAAAGGTTGTGTTCCATCACTTCCTATGATGTCACTTTGAGGCAGGAGTTCAAATGGTATCACTTCCTGTGATGTCATCAGAGGTCAAAGGTCATGTGATGTCACTTCCGCTACGCTTGGCATTTTTGGTGAAATGAGGTACCTGTTCACAGTTCCAGAGAATGGCTCTCTTCCCCGGGTTTCTCTTCACCAATATTATAGATCAACAAGACAGTCAAAGTTCCTTACTGCCCAAGACGATAGGAAGAATGTCTCCCTTCCCCAGGTCTTTTTAAATATTTGCAATCCTAAGGGTATGTGTAGAGACATCGTGTGACGCTGGGTCTCGTGAGATCTCGGCACAGGGAACCCGGAAGAGCCGGGGGACTAAACGAGAGGCGTGAACCGCAGAACAAGAGCAGAGAGGACACAGAGCAGGATGAGCTCCCGACGCTCCTCTACAGAGAAGGAATAAACTCTCTCTATAGACTTTATGCCATTACAGCATCCAGCACAGTTGAGGGCCAGTTGCCCTGGGACTCTAATTTATATATATGTTTATGTTTCCTGCATTGCTGGTATTGATGCCTCAATAAAGAGTTGAGCCAGTCACTCAGAAGTTTACCGCCCATTATTATACTACGTTATGAGTCTTCCTTGGGATTCTTTATTCAAGCAGTCCTGGTGTGCCTCCAATGATCTCTGCCTCAATGCCAGCAAGACTGATATCCTTCCCATTGGGGCTCATGCTCCCTCTTTCTTCCCTTCACCCTGGCCACCATCTATAGACTGTCCCCTTCTCTTTCATCTGAAGCCAGAAACCTTGGAGTCATCTTTGACTCCTCTCTTTCCTTCCTCCCTCACATCCAGGATCTTGCCAAGAAGGCCCACTTTCAACTCCACCTCCTCAAAGGAATCCTTCCATTCCTCACTTTCCCCCAGGAGCTCACTGACTCTAGAGCTCTACTACTCTGTAGGCTGGACTACTGCAACTGCTTCTTCCTTAAGCTACCCTCTTCTTCTCTACGTCCCCTCCGGCTTATCCAGAATACGGCTGCGAGACTTATCCTTGGCCTCAAGCACTGAGACCGCATCTCTACAGCCCTAAAATCTCTACACTGGCTCCTGGTTGCTGCAAGGGTCAAATTTAAATCCCCCTGCATCATCCATAAAGCTGTCTGGGGTCGGGGACCACGCTATCTACAACTGGCTCTCACCAAATACTCCCCCCCCAGATCTCTACGCTCCTCCGGCACCAACTCTCTGCATGTCAAGCGCTTCTCTAAACAGCGAGCTTGTGGCCGATCTCTTTCCGCGGCTGGCTCCCTTCTCTGGAACAGTCTCCCCCTTCTTTTCCATCTTGTGCCGGATCTCCTCAAATTCCAGAAGCTCCTCAAGACTTTTCACTTCACCTCCTCCTTCCCCCTCTCCCTCCGTTGCTAAACACCACAGTCGCATAGATTGGTGACCAGGGCAATTATGTGTGTCAGCACCCGTATCTGTCCCTGGTCCATGTTTGACAGGTGGCGTGTGTTCTGCCAACCACACCATGGTGCCTTACTCCGTTTGTCAACCAGGAGCTGAACCCAACGCCAACTGCAAGATGCTGCTTCTCTGTGCCTGCTTTTAGGAACCTAACGTGACGCTGTCCATTCCAACATTGCGGTTACACAATGGACGGTACAGTGGGGAAACTACTACAGGGTAGAAACTAGAAGAGAGATGATGGTGAAGGTAGTGGTAGGAGTCCTGGTCGTACGACACAGGGAAAAGAGCTGCTCTGGCACTCTAGTCAAGCACGCCCAATGCCGTTATGGATGTTCTATTCTCTGGGGTTGCCTGGCTGGAGACAGGAGAAAGTGTGGTACCTGTCTGGGAGGGGGAGAGGGAGTGGAGTTAAGCACTCTGCATGTGGGTGATGCAGTATCAATGCCAACAGCCAGAAAGAGACAAACAAAAAAGGGTCAAAAGATTAAATAAAAAAAACAGATGGGGCAACCATCATGGTGGTGGATCAATAACGAGAGGGGGATTAGATCTCGTTGTTGTAGACAGAAAATGGTTTTCACTACCATGTGCAAGTCGGAGACATCAGGATTTCCGTGAAGACTTTATTCACCCTGATGGCTCAAAAGGGATTTTTTTTAAAAAAAACATGTAGATGGTTGCCCATTGGAAAACTTAAATAAACGTTGGTTGTCCAATCAAATGTTCTGTTTTTAGTTAAAGAAAGTGCACAGTCCCACTAGTCCCGAGGACGTGCTGACAAACCCATTTCTGTCTGGGTTTGGGAAGCAATTCTTTGCCCTCCTCTTAGTCTTGGGGGTGCCGTGTGTTGTCATGGAGTAGCAACAACATGTCAGGTCGACCAGTTTCGATGGTTATAAACAATTGTGAACCATCCTCTTCAGGACACTGGAGTTCTCCATGGATTGTTCAAATCATATCTGTCCTCTTAGTAGGACAGTGATAGAAGGCTGCGTGGAATCCTGAATGAAAGGCGAGGAGAAAATTCACATAGCATGTGGTGCAAGCCTGCACCTGGATATGAACGTGTTCGGAGAAACCGCAGGGCAAGCTGTCAGAGTCAGCACCTTAATCGGTAGAGCGCTAAATTCGCTGCTGGCCGCTCGGTCGGGAAGCCGGGAACGTTCAGGATTCAGGACTTGTTGTGGCTCCTCCACGACAACACACGGCACCAGACAGACAGTCATACCACAGACACATAAGACAGTCATACCACATTTGAAAGTCACCAGATGTACTATCGCACACTGCATAAACTGTATGCCAATTTCAATTGTGTTAGGCTAAGATGACATGCCTTGAACAGTGTATTATTACCCAGAAATTACAGGCAAACAAAAGGTTTCGGAAGATAGCTCTGTAATGCTATTTTTAATTTTTGTTTTATGAGTCACATGAATAAAATTGTTATTGTATGAAAAGTAACCTGGGTGTTCTCTGATACACAGATTACCAACAGGGATCTGTATAAAGTGTGTTGCATCCATACCCGGCCAGTGCCATACGGGTGGGGTAGCCTAAGTCCCTGTTACTATTAGACCTGAGGACTGTGCCATACCTGATACCTGACAAACATATGACTGGGTTTGTTATCCCAGTCAGCTGGAAGGACCTACGTGGTATTCCACTGTCAAATATTTCTTGTTCTCTGATTTCAATTGTGTAATCACGTTCATTAAAGATACTCCAAGACTTTGTATGGGTTCAATTGCGGTTGTCTTTATTGGTTAAGACTATCTTGTAATAGGCCTGTTGCAATAATTGCTTTTTGTCCAATACATTTCGGTCTTTATTTGACCTTCTTCAGGGACTAGTAAAATAAAATAAATGAGCCATATGTTTCAAATCTTCTATTGTAATTTTAACAGAAATCAATACTTTCACATAAATCACAATTCCAAATAGTACCTGTATTTGCAATTTTCCTTAGCTTCTTGGCCTTTTTCTTGTATTCTTTATATTGGAAAATAATTCAAAATTTTGTATCCACTCTGAGTTAGCTACTCTTGGGATCTGTGTGAAAGTTAGATAAACACACATTCTAATTGTATTGCTAATTTTATCTACATTGCTCATGTTTCATCACTATATTCAGAAATCTATTAATTGTCACATGGCATGACTCATACCTTTTTTCTGGTCTTAGATATACTCCTCTTTTGTTCTGTTATTTCTGGATGACCAGTGTGTCAAAAAATATGCAGAATTATAAATTCTGTTGGTTGTGGTATACTCAGAGATATGGGTATCAGAGGGGTTAAAGTTTCATCTCCCCAAAAAGGGAGTCTTACCTGTTCTTGGTGTATTCAGAAACAGCAGGGCACCTCGCTCGCGTGGTTGCACGTTGCTGGTTGCCCTGTCTCTTTATATACTTTTAAAATGGCGCTGGCACGTAGCGTGGTGATGTCATCCACGTGATGATGTCATCACGCGCCGGCGGCCATTTTGAAATCATTTCGTTAGTAAAACAAACTTTGTTTTGTTTTCTTAATAAAAATGTCTTTGGTGTGTTTAACCTTTGCATTTGTTAGGTGATACAAAACTTCAAATATTGCCATTTCACTTTAGGTACTGGTACACATCTCGTGTTGGGGCTAATTTGAATGAAATATACATTATTATTGATCTTGTCCATGAAATAGTGCCAAATGATGAATTGTGTTAAATCAATTATGGGTTATGAACTGTAAATGACTTTTCGGGCTCCTTCATTCTTATGCATGATCGGAACAATTTATATACAGAGATGTCTTAGTAAATTAATCTAATGCTTACAATGTACTGCACATTGAATTCAAATGACATTCTTTTTTTGTTACTAACAAGTGAAGAATTAAGATAGAGAAACATACTGTGATACCGTACATGGATAAATTCTCTTTCAGTTTTTCTCATTTCGTTAATACATAACACCTACATAGAATTAAGGTTGCATTATAAAATCTTTAATGCCCAGTTTTTGTTTGTTCTGTCCATTCAAATGTTAGAAGAGTTAAATAAAGCATTTGTAATTACATTCTTCATTGAGACCTCCATGATATAATGAGTTAAGTCTATCTATCCAATAGGTTTCCTTTTGACTTAAAAGTCTGTTAATGTCCACATTTACTCCTTTTCTTGTTACATCTTCACCAATGTTTGCATACACCAGGAGTAAGAACATCAAAGACATGTTAATGCGGAGCGATGCACAAGTTCAAAAGTAAAAAACCTAAAAGAAAGGGTACATATCCCTGTCTGAACTGCTCTAACTGCAACATGGTCCAAAAAGGAGATATTATATTCCACCCAAATTCAGGAAACAAAATCCATTTGAAGAATTATGCAATGTGTGATACTACAAACATAATATACAGCATCAAATGCCTTTGTGGCAAATATTACGTGGGACAGACTACAAGAAAGGCAAAGCTGCGGTGGAATGAACACTGGTCGAACATACGTACCAGTAACATCAAATCTCCGGTATCCAGACATTCCAAAGAAGCGAAGCACCAGATAGTGCAAATTAAATTCCAAATATTGGATGTGATCGAAACAAGAAAAGGAGTTAATGTGGACATTAACAGACTTTTAAGTCAAAAAGAATGTAGTGCAAGACTCACTGAACTAGTGCTAAATGTACCGCTCTTGGTGGTATGGGATGGGGAGTGCGTGCGCTTGTCAGTCTGCAGACCCGTGTACTCCTGGGTCCCACCGGAATAAAAGGGGTTATCAGTGCCCTCTGATGGAGCAGCGCTACATGGCCGGCCTCCACCCAGCTCTGAGGTTGCAGTTGGATGATGGGCCTGCCCCCTGCCAATAGTTCCTCCTGTGGGGCCAATCTGTTGTCCCTCTAATGTGGAGACTCAAGGGGACCACTGTTGCGGCCAGGCCACTATCTCTGAGAGGGCGCAGTGGGAGGAAGTATCTGCGTCACCCAGAGGAGCGGATTAGTCCGGGCGGAGGCTTCCCGGAGTCAGTGCGGGAGTGCTTGACGTGGTCTCCTGCTTCAGTGACGGGCAGATCGTTGCCCCCCCATTGTGTATACACACGGGGGGTGTCGGCATGACGGAGCAATCATCCCAGGGGAGGAGCGATGCGTGCTGGTATACGTGCAGCCCGAGGAGCCGTTTGTCCCTGATGGCAGCTCCCCGGGGTCAGCACGGGAGCGCCCGGTGCTGTGCCCCACTTTTGTTATGAGCCAGGTCTCGTCAGCGGCTTTGGAGTGGCAGCCTCTGGCTCACCTCTACACCTCTGGGTGGGTGAGCACCCCTGCCAACATGGATAGATGGGTCATTCCCGAGGATCACACATGTGACCGATGGTCCGGTCCACGCCTGCAAGCAGCCTGCAGTTTTGGGCCATACGCAGCCAGGTGCAGTTCATTCCTGGAGTCCCACGTTGTGTAGTCACTCGTGTACAAGGAGCCCGGGGGTTTCCCTGTGGCTGGCTTTCGGACCGGAGAGTCAGGGGCCATTCATTTCACTACTGACCCATTTTATGCTACTGTCCGTGGCCTGTAGAGGGAGAAAATTGCCAGCTATTATCCAACTCTGTCGGAGCTTCAGCAGGCTGCGGCCATCTTGCTCGTGCTGTCGAGCGCCCCCCTGCCCTGTGGGCGCTTTGAAACACAATTTACTTCATGTATAAGCACCTTACAAATGCACAATAAAATAAAAATAAAATAAAACAAAACAACTTGAAAGTAAAACAACTTGTGCGTGGGCTCCATCCTTGCAGGACACCTGGTATACTCCCCTTCCAGGGTCTTTCCACACTTAACACAATTTGACTCACATATGTATCTTTTCCTGGTATAATTTTTCTGCCAGGCCGTTTCTATGTGGTTCACTTTTTACATTTGCAAACTTGACTTTGCCTGGTATACTCTCCTGACAGGGCTTTATTGCACAGTTCACTTTATACAGTTACAATCTTGACTTTCCCTGGTATACTCTCTTGCCAGGACTTTCTCATGTGATTCACTTTTACACACTTGCAAACTTGACTTTGACTGGTATACTCTCCTGCCAGGGCTTTCTCGCACAGTTAACTTTATACAGTTACAAACTTGACTTTGCCTGGTATACTCTCCTGCCAGGACTTTCTTGTGTGATTCACTTTTACACACTTGCAAACTGGATTGCCCTTTTTGGGGTGGGACCAAGCCTGGTTTGCATATGGTCTTTCCCCTTTTGTAATGGCATGGCAGGTGAAGAATGATGGTCTGGAGGGTTGCGCATAAGTGTAATTCTAAACCTTCCAGCCATCACCTCATTTGTTTTGCTGCAGTCACCCTGAGTGGGAGGGATATACCCAGACATGGGTCCCGTGCCTGCTGGGCCTAGAGACCCAAGCTACTCCTCACTGATGAGGTCCAACAAGGCCGAAACATGTTTGAGGATGCTTGTGGTCTCGTGCAGAAGGGATGTGATCAAGCAGTTCTTTCTGGACTGCCTCTTTTGGGGTGGGACCAAGCTTGATTTGCATATGGTCTTCCCCCTTTTGTAATGGCTTAGCAGGCAAAGAACGATGGTCTGGAGGGTTGTCCAGAGCAATGCCAGAGGTTAAGATTAATTCTAAACCTTCCAGCCATCACCTCGTTTGTTTTGCACTTGCAAACTCAACAGTTCTTATTTCTCATATTCATTTTTTATATTCTTCCTTTTCAAATATTGGATCTCAAATCCCTTTAGTTCACTTTGATTGCTCTTTTCTTTCCTTAATAGCATTGCCGAACTGCCCCGGTGTCCCAGGTTCCCTTTCTAGGACTCACCGGCTTTTCGTGTCTCTCTTTGGGCCGCTCGTGGGAAACATGAAGTAGCTCTCTGGCACCCCGTCTCCACTTCACAGGCTCACTGGTTTCACCTAGCGTCTTCCACGTTCTTCGCAGCTCCCGTTTTGCTGTCAAGCCCCTCTCTGTGTTTGGGCAGCGTTGGAACTGCCCGCTGGTTCCCGTGTTCATTAGAAAGACTTCTCTTTTCTTCCCGCTACGAACCCAGCACGACAAACCTGCTTCTGCAGTCCTTCTTTCTCTGCCGACTTCCTGAGCCTTTCCGGCTCCACTTCTCCTCTGTGGCTCAGCAGTCTGTTGGTCGGCATCGAGAGGAAGAAGCTCTGTGAGGGGTCAGAAATGTGAGGTGGACAACTTTGTGAAGGTTTTTTCAAAAGATGCCATTTTATTAAATGAAAAGGTTGAATAAATGCCTCAGTATCCCTACCCTGATGAGGATTTCCCTGCCAAAAATAACTAAAGGAAACACTCTAACAAAGTATATCTGTCCCTCAAACCTGTACATACAGTAATTCAGTAATATGTAATGTATGGCAGTTCAAAGGAAACACAAAATATATGTAACAATTGAATCTGAAATATGAAAACAGTCTCTCCTTATAATCTGGGTGAATTCCCCTTCCCCAGATTCAAGCAGGATTCTGTTCCACAGTTCCAAAAGAAATAAGGAAATTCTTGTTTGTAACAAAGGTTTGCCACAGTTCTTTGTAGCTCCAACTTGATGCCAGTGATTTAATAAAGAAAATAGAAAGTTCTTTCTCTTCCTTGAGCAAGAGTCACATTTTGAATGATTCTCTTCACATGTAGAATATTTTCTCAGTTCATCAATAGCAACAATAATTATCTTTGTCAAGATGTTTAGCCATAACTTAATATTTCTGAAGAAATATAACTCCTCTACAGCAGTGTTATACAGTTCTTTTTTCAGCAACATAAATTGTCTTTGGCAGGATATTTGCCGCCAGTGAGAATGTCTGAAGTAATATAATTCTGCTACGGCAGTTTCATGCTATTCTTTCTTTGTCAGCACCATAAGCAACACCAATTGTCTTTGTCAGCACCACTTTATAGCACTTCAACAACTTCTACCTGGTTTACTCCCATGCCACGCCTACTACCCCAATTACACCTGGTTTACTCCCAGGCCAGGCCTACTACTTCAAAGCGTTCCTACTCAGGTATACTTCCCTGCCCGAACAGCAATTCACAAACAGCAAGTGCTTCTGTGGTGAGAGTCAACTCATAACGGCTTGAAAAAAACTTCACAATGTTCATTATTTTGCAGTACCAAAACATTTAGCCACTCTTCAAGGAAACCAAGATTCATATTGGTGCTCTTTAATACTCCTCTGCAAATTATGCTCCTCTCCTTTTGAATACCCTTTTCCAGAAGGGCAGCCTTCTTGCCCCTCTTGTTTCCCTACTGCATAAGTAACCAAATACTGACATCGTTATGATCTTATTCTATTTCCTCCTTGGCAATGTGGGTTTGTACCAGCTGTTGTTATGCATTTCTGAAGATATGGGCAACAAGCTTCACAATCTTTGGAGCTTTCATTAGTCCCCTTCTGCCTTTGGCAATACCTGTTGGATTTGAATTGCCTGGATTTTGGTTTCTCTTAGCTTGTGCAATGGTTGCATATAGTAGCTTTTAGTAATCTTCCCCCATTGGGTTGCTGGGCTTTCAACAAACTCACATGCTTAAATCTATAGTCATTTGGTGTTAACAAATATTGCTTTTGTTGCTTTCTGATTATTGTTTATTCAAAGTCACTTGCGAAATCACTTCCACTCCTACACAAGGGCTTGTCACTAGACAAACGCCTGTCGTAAGCACGCGAGCAGGTTCGGAGCACTCCAGGGTCATTACCACCTTGTGAACTCACCGAGTAAGCGTGGACGTCCGATCCCCTCGCTGCTCACAGGTGTTCTGCTTCTGTGTCTCCTTGCGATGCGGCAGACTGCTTCTGGTGATCTTCTGTCACCCGTGCCACTTAAATAAGGAGCTTGCCTTGCTCCAGAGGCTTTCTGGTGCACGCCAGCCACCAGAGACAGCCTCTTGGGAAGGATAGCCTTCCTCGCTTTCGCTTATCGCCACACAGCCTCTACAAAACAGGTTCCCAGAGGGCAAGCTTTACTCCTGCACGCTTCCCGCTGCGTGACCTCTGTTTTCTGCCTAACAATGGTCCCAGCATCTTCGCCCTCATCCAGATTCTGCTTCGGCTGCATCCACGACTCACATTGCTCGTTCTGCTCGTACTGCTTGCCAATGGCCCGCATCTGAGGGGGCCTTTTAAGCCTCTCAATCACCCCGCGGTGTGGGTCATTTGAATTAACAATCTGACCACTCCTGAAGCATTGTGCCTCTTTAGCCCTCTTCTTCATCCCAGTACTTAGGGAATTATAGGACTTGTAGTCCTTAATGGCAACGTTCGTTTTTCTAGTTTGTTTTCCATTCTTAAACCCTTATATGTCCTGCATAATATTCTTTAAAGAAATCTCATAATGATCAGTCACCAGATTTGGTTGTAAAGAGGAATAACATTCTTTGGAGTTTAACTCGTTATTCGCAGATTTCCTTTCACTGTAACTTTGAGAGTTAGGGGAGTTTTTGACTGTATACGTCTCTATGGTTTTGGAAGGGGGTTTATTTCTTCCAATGCCTAGAGATTTATGATTGTTTTTACCCACATTTAGATGTTTAGTTTGTGGAACAAAAATATTGTTACAAAAGCAAACCATTACAGATTTTGGTATGGAGTAGATGTCTTCCTCAGAGGAAGATAAATACTGTCTCTCACCCCAGAGTCTTCTCATCCCCCGGTGCCCTTTATCCTCCCAGATGATCCTCCCACAAATTACCACCCCCAAGGTTAGCATCGGACAGCCTCTGCCTTTTCCGGGCCAGCTGGAAGGAGACTTTAGGCAGGGGTTTAGTGAGGAGTCTGTAGGATTCATCACAGATCCTTCCAACAGCATCTCCGATCTTCATGCTGGTTTGGAGTTTTAAATGTCTCGTCACCTATAATGCTCTTGACCACTACAGCCCGTCCTGGGCCTCTTGCCTTCCTTGCTCTGTTCAGCCTCTCCACCTCACCCTAGTGTTTTCATACAGATGGGAACAATAGGCAGTTTTTGGTATTTCATTTCCAGAATACTGAAAGATGTTATTAGCAGGTTTTATGGTTGATTGAAGGGGTCTACCACAGTATGCCATAAAAGCACGAGGAATTGAGGGGATATCCCTAAAAGGGAAAGGGGGATATTTGTTTTCATCCGATGATGCCGGGCCATTCCCTTGAGGGTCGCCTCCACCATGTGGCCCTCCCTCATATGTCTGCCACCAGGGTCGGGATCAGGTAGCAGCTGCAGTCCCCTGGCCACATGGGAAGAGGTCACCCCTGATAAGGAGTGATGACAGCATTGGATTCATCATAGTGGCCTTTCATTTTCCAAGGAGAGAATCAGAAACCTTGGTGATTACATAATGAATGCTGACACTATCTCACATACTAACAAGTATGGTTGTTCCCAAAAATTCTTTGGGAACTCCCGTCCCCTGCACACTGTCGAATATCTGAAAAATCAGATCAATAACTCAAAGGAGTTTTTTGGAGTTTGTTGTTTAGCATACTCTTAGGCAAAATGTGGCCAACAGTAATTTTGACAAACATTTTTTGTAATACATAAACCATTTTCTTAATCAAGTAAGAGATATTTTGAAGAAACAAAGATTTTGGTGAAAGTATCCTTTTCTTTATTGCACATAGTACATGATGATGCCCAACGCGTCTCAGAACAGAAGGACAGACCAGAACTGACCTATTGGCTACTAAACCCAAGGAAACCAAAACCAACTTGATACACTCACTGAAATACTCCAGTCAAAGTTTTCAGATAAAAAGGATAATTTACAAAAACTAGGACATTATCAAATCAGACCCACAGCTCAATCAGCTGTTCCCAGAACCACCGATGCTCGCCTACAAAAGGGGCAGGAACTTTTGAGACAAACTAATTAAAGCTGAAAAGCGGAAGATTCCTAATCAGACCTTTTTAAACAAACCAAAAAATGGTACCTTTCCTTGTCTGAACTGCCAGCATTGTTCAAATGTGATAAAAGGAGATGCCAACATGGGTAAAAAAATACTATTAAAACAATATGCCGCCTGTGACTCAAAAATGTCATTTATGCCCTACACTGTCCCTGTGGACTGTACTATGTGGGAAAAACAGCCAGAAAAGCAAAAGAACGTTGGACGGAGCATAAATCAAATATCTGTACCAAAAATACAAAATCTCCAGTATATAGACACTTCAGAGACCACAAACATAATGTGGCCCAAATGAGAGTTGTAATTCTTGAAATCGTACATCCTCTCCCAAGAGGTGGTGATCTACAAAAAATGTTGTCACAAAGGAATTATACTGGATACACTGCCTTGATTCTCCTACCCCGCTAGGGATGAATGAAGAGTATTACTTAGGCCCTTACTTATAATTTAGCATCTCTTTACATTGTTGTTGTTCTGCCGCTGAAATATTATGCAAATTTCAGAAATTGTGTGTACCATGGTCCAGTCTACAGAATTAGAATGTGCATCCATTTGGAGCAGGAAAAAATATACATCCATACCGATTTCTTTGCTGATGTAACGCAGACTGATTGATATCAACAGAAAGGTCAATTTGTACACCTATATAGAAATTCTCACATCCATGATTAGACCAATGTTTTTTTCTGTTTATATCATTATGCATTCGACTCAGATTGACTTGTTGACTCCTTTTAGCATACTACACCAATTATTGACTATTTCTTCTCCTCTTATGCAAAACAACTTTCCTTTCTTCTGAGTCCATTACGCGACTGACGCTGTTTGTCTATAGAATGCCACACCATTTTAGGTTAATAACACTATTTATCATCTAAACAGCATCCAAGTGCGTTTACTGAACCGTACGGATTTTATAACATCCAGTCTATAATTTGCACTACAGCTTTATTTTCGAGCATCCCCTTGCTCGCCTTTCCATTTCTCTTTTACTTTGTTTACCTTATCTTGAGAAGCGTGAATGGGACGTCACTCGGCTGACGTACATAACGCAACACCTTTGTTCTGGTAAATGTCAGTAAACATGACGAATCCTATCTACACATGTGCATTACGACTATCTGCCGCGCATGTCATTTTCCAAACAAACGACATTACCGTCAGTATAAAAGGAGACGTTTCACGTATAAAAGGGTTGGACGCATCTCCAGAACGGCAGATGCGACCATCCGAAGAACGCCTTCTATAAAAGATTCGATGTAAGTACTTGCCGCCACCAGGCACCTTTCAGATTAGTTGAAGGCTATTTCTAGATACTTACCTCCACCTTGATCTTTTTGGTTAACATTAGTTTTCCGACTTTGAGCGCCTCCTACAATCCGTCCGTGTTTGATGACAGCAACCAGATGCACTATGCATTCACTACACTTTATCGATCCTTTTAAGATATGTACGTTTTCGCTCCTCTATACTTCTTCACCTATCACAACATAAAACGCTTTTTAAAGGCATTTTTGTACATACTATTACTTAAAATGGTTCTAGATACGACCGCAGCAACAAAATCTTTTTTAAGAATTTATGATCTGGTTTAAAGTAGATAGGTTTAGCTGAATAGGAGCTACATTTTTCTTTTCTTTTGTGTAAATCAAGAACATCAATATGTGTTTTCCAAGGATTTGCTTTCAAATCAATATATGTATGCCCACTACTTCCCAAACTGTTACTATTTGTTGAAAATTGTCATCATGTGTCTAATGAAATCGCCACTTGTTTTATTGAGTTAAAAACAGAGACAAGTTATATGAATTGTTATAATGGACCAATAAATATGACTTATGTCCTCTTTTCACTTTGTAGAAAAATTGAAAAAATTGTGCCATTGCCCCTGAAGAAGAGTTGATTAACTCGAAACGAGTTGGGCATCATCATGTACTATGTACAATAAAGAAAAGGATACTTTCACCAAAATCTTTGTTTCTTCAAAATATCACTTACTTGATTAAGAAAAATGGTTTATGTATTACAAAAAATGTTTGTCAAAATTACTGTTGGCCAAATTTTGCCTAAAAGAGTAAGCTAAACAGAAAACTCCAAAAAACTCCTTTGAGTTATTGATCTGATTTTTCAGATATTCGACAGTGTGCAGGGGACGGGAGTTCCCAAAGAATTTTTGGGAACAACCATACTTGTTCTATTTTTCCAACCCAGATGCCAAGGTTGAGCCTTTCTCCCCCCACACCTCAAATTCATCCTCAATTTCCCCACTTCATCTAACTAGTTTTGATGAGATAAACATCATAAACAGGTGTTCCTTTAAGTTCTATATATCTTTCTTACTATTTCACATACTGACACTCAGTTTTTTGTATGACTATGACAAGGTCAGGGTCATGACCCTGTCAGGGTGGGCGCCTCGCTCACCCTCCTACCTCTGAGTATACATTGTATGTGACCTATGCCACCACTGTCCCGTCCACAACGCCTGTCAGGCTCTCTTCAGGCCAAAGCCAGGAAGTGTGGTGGAAGAGGATAGGTCGTCCTATGAAAGTGCAGCAGACACAGATGAGTTTTAAAGGTGTGCAATAAGATCAGGTAGAGCGGTAGTGAATCAAGTGACCAGGTGGAGGATGTGTGAGGAGAGGAGTGCTGAGGTGACTGTGGCTGTGTTTTGTGAGAGGACTGATAAGATATTGTGTGTGAGAGGTAGTGGTACCAGTTATGCGTAGTGTAGTGGGGATGAGGTGAGTGTGAAAAGAGAGTGAAGATAGAGAATCAAAGAGGGGAAAAAAGCATAGGGAGGAATTAGAGAGAGGAATATCCTGAGAAAGTATAGGGTAGGAGTGTGTAAAAAGAGTCTGAGGCAGTAGTAAGAGTAGTGGTGAGTAAGGAATGGAGCAGAAGGAGAGGGGTGCAGTTGGAAGAGATAGGCAGAGTGAGTGTGATGAGATCAGGACATAGAAGCAAAGATAGGGAATTTAGAGTAGAAAGAGTGGTAGGAGAGAGGAGAAGGAGAGCAGGAAGGTTAAAGAGAGAAAGAAAGAGAGAAAGAGTAAGAGAGAGAGAGAAAGAGAGAGAGGGAGAGAGAGAGAGAGAGAGAGAGTGAGAGAGAGAGAGAGAGAGAGAGAGAGAGAGAGAGAGATGGGAAACTGCTCTCCAAAAGAAACTTTCCAGAGTTGTCCAGGTCGTTTTCGGTAAGTTCGGCATAGCGTCCGCTCCATAAGTTATTGCTGGTACCACTTTAACCCTGTAAAAGTTGATAGTTGGTAGGAGCGAATATCGGCCACACTTTCTGTCGACCGCTTTTGCTTGTGAAGTCAAGATTCTTGTTTTCGCGTGGAGAGCATGCTGCATAGATTTCTCGGCTTGGGAACTGTCCAACAGCACTCTGAGGTATTTCCCAGAGTATTGATATCCAGTTTGTGAGTTTTTCTCTATATATATATCTCCTTCTCTCTTCCCCAGGTTGTAATATTCTATATCTTTAGGTCCTCTGGCCTTTGTTAGATATTCGCAGTTGCCATTTTCACTAGGCGTGTTTCTCTCAATCCTTATGGGCCTTACAGCCTCTATTCTCTATTTCTCTACTAAACTCTCTGGAGCTCTCCTCTGGTGTTTTTTATTTTAAAAGTAGCATTTTTTCCAATATTAATTGTACTCAAGCTTCTCTTCTCACCATCATTACATTTTCTTACTCTTTCATTTATATTCATTTATATGGTCCCGTAACGATTACTCAGAATCCTCTTGTCATCACCATTCTGTTTTTTTATTCTTTCATTTACATTACTGGGACGAGCATGAATGGTCCCATAACAATTACTCTCAGGCCTCCCGTTTTCCATGTTACTTGTGTTTGTTTGGGGTAACATCACTGGGGCCTTTGTCTGCTCAGGGAATGCTGTTTTCTTTGTTCTCTCGTGGTTGTGCTTCCCTTCAGTGTCTCGATATCTGTATCTTTTCTCAATATGGCTCATTTGCTTCTCGGATAACCATCTGGTAGGTGGTTGGACCCGCCTAGTGGTACCGACAGTTTCTCCTCCTGGTTCTCCCTGGACGCTCCCTGTTTTGTGTTTCTCTTGCGGCTTCCCAGCCATTTTCAAACTCGCAGGTTATGCTGTCAGTAGAGTCTCCTCCCCTCTCAGGCTTTGCGCCTGCCTGGGACTTCCCTGGCTGACATACGTGTCTCTCTGCCACAGCTGACTGCAGCGTCTCTCTCCACTTCAGCATCTTCATCCAATTTATATTTAAAGAGACATATTCATCTTCTAGTTGGAAATAACAAATGGTAACATCTTCTCCTTCCCAGTCTTCACATTGTATGTCCTTCACATTTTCCGATATTCCTAAGTAAGCTATACATTAATTTGGGAGTTCCTCAGAGGAAAGGGAGTGCTTGTCCCCACAAGGGGAGTCTTTCCCACTGAGGTCCCGCTTGCCTCGACCCTTAGGGAGGGTGTTGCAGAGCGGGCTCACCTCCCCAGCCTCACTGGGGAGTTCCCCCTTGGGGAGAAGGGACACATTCCCTTGATTCGTCACATACCCTTCCTCTTGTGTCCTTGGCTTTCCATTCTTCATTGATCACAAAACGACTTAGGAAGTTAACATCCATGTGACAACCTGACAGAAGCGCCAGGCACGGAAAACCCAAAGGAGGGATGGTGGGGACAAGAGACAGAAAATAAAACAGTGCTGAATCATGAAAACGAAACACACACAGGCCCTGATATTCACGGCTGCGGCCGTACAAGTACAGACTTCATAAAAGCACCGGCTCAGGCAGCCGCGGGAAAATACATGACTCATGTAAATAGTTTACACATCAAAGGCAACACGTTCCCTCTGAAGTCAACGCCGGCTCCGCCAGCCGAGGGAAAAACTTGTTTCCAGTTTAAGGTTGGCAAGGTCCTTTCGAAGTCAAACCGCAGTTATAATGACAGGAACAGAAAACCATACGAGCGTGTTAATAAACAAAAGATCACACCACAGAAAACTGTAGAAAACAGTATTACTGTATCACAGAATTTACCGTGTACTTTTACAATGAAAACCAACGTTCTCCACGAGGCACCAGTGCGGGCTCCATTATGGCGACCAGGATCCTCCAGGGAAGGGGGCGGGGCTTGGAGGGGCTTTTCAAACTTTCGGGCATCCTGATTGGGTGGAATTGTCCAAGCCCCTATATAAGGGAGGAGAAAAGGAAAAACTGACGGATTCATTTCCTATCTGTTGTAGAGGCCAGCAGAGAGTGAGGAAGCAGCCGAGAGGTTCCAGTGGGCATACGAAAACTGAACTAGGGTTTTTCCCTTATGCTCTAACGAAGTCTGCTGATAAGGAACTTTGGACTCTAAACAGGGGTTCTTACCCAACTTAATTTCTTGGTTACGATTTTTTTTGTTGAAGTCAATAAAGACAAATTTTCGTTAACTTAACTCCTGCTCATAGTGATCCATTACATCAGTGGTGGCAGCAGTGGGATCGAGAACGCTATGGAGGCCATAATCAAAGCACTTACAGATGGTCAGCACCAACTACAACAGGCAATGCAGGTGCAGTCGCATCAAGTGCAAACGGACCGACAGGCGTTACAGCAGGCTCTACAGATACAGGCAGCCACGCAAGATGCCATCAAGCACATCACGGAGACTGACAGCTACAAGGGGTAATTCCATAGCCCCAACTAATGTACTACAAAAATATCAGCAAGGTGAAGATCCAGGGAATTTTTTTACCAACTCGAGAGAGTGGCAAGAAATTTGCAGTGGCCGGTGGAGAAATGGGGCCACTTCATTGCTCCATTATTGACTGGTCCCTTGCAAGGAGCATATCAGGCAGTAAATCCAACAGGAGATGTTACTTACGCGGAGATCAAGAAAACCATATTAGAACGAATTGGGTTCGACGACGAGGCCTACAGAGCAAGACTAAGGGATACCCGCCTAAGAACCGTTGAGACCCCCAGACAACTGTATTATCGAATACACAATCTCTGTGACAAATGGTTAAAACCAGCCTCCGGATCAGTACAGAAAATAATGGAGAAAGTTAAACTCGAACAATTCATAGAGGCTTTACCCTCCGCGATGCAAAGATAGGTACAACAACATCATAGGCCCACTCTAGCGGAGGCCATTGATATCGCAACAGCATTTCAGAAAGCAGGTACTACCCGACCACCGTCGGTAGACCCCATCAAATTGGTACCCAAAAGAACAGCCCTACCCGAGGTAAAGAGCAGTCAACCAGGCCAAGGAAATGGTTGGAACACGACGACCAGACAACCACAATGTTTTGACTGTGGCGAATGGGGCCATATTGCCCGGTATTGTCCACGAAAACCAAAGCCAGAGCCAATGGAAATTGGTGTAACGCTCACCTGATTCCCACGGAGGCGCTGATCTTGGCAGGAAGGTGTCTGTGACTCGAAAGGTGATGTGCAGAACCCGATGGGCTTCTGGGGTCGAACCTCTTCGCACTGTGTGTCGAACTCATAGGGTGAGGTTTCTGCAGGTGAAAGAATATGGGGGTTAATGGTCTGGGTTGTTCAATGTCCCTCTTCCTCTCTCTCCCTCTCCGTAGAGCCCCCAGGTCAACATGCTCACCTTAGATAGGTGAATGCTGGGCTCTCCATCTGCGTCTGGTGCAGGGCGCTGTTGCCAGTTCCTTCACTGGTGAAACATAGGCCTCTTGGACTCAGAAGACCGTTACCGTCGTTAACTGCACGAGCGGTGAGTTTCCAGACACATTTTTAGTCTTTATAGTCTTTAGGTGCCTTTAGGTGCAAGACACGTTAACATTGAACAGGACTTCGTATAATGCTTTTCTCCCTTTTGTCTTGCAGGACTCTTGAGGAAGATGGAGTGAAGCGCCTGGAAATGCGTGAGTAAATGCAAGCGCTCTAACTGTCTTTTCCTTGCAGCGTAGTTCGTGCTGAAGAGCAGTCTATTGCGAAGAGCGCGATGGGCGTAAGTAAATACCTGTCTAATGTCTCTTCTTTTGTCTTTCAGAAGTTGGTTTGCAGCGCCGGAGTCCGCGGAATGTCCGTAAGTAGATACAATGCTTTTATCTCCGCAGGCGGCGATGCAGTGTGAAGAAATCCAGAATTCACGGAGTGCCGGTAAGTAGTGACAATGCCTTTGTCTTCGCAGGCGGAGGTGCAGCGTGCCGAAAATGACCGCAGCCGATGGATCAGGTGAGTAGCACTGCGAGATAAGGCTGCCTTGCTAACCTGCTGTTTCTTGTCTCTGCAGGTGCTGCTGTCGACTGGATGCAGGAATGGTGAGTATGCTTCTTGCAGATTCAGGATGCAGGAATGGTGAGTATGACTCTTGCAGATTCGGGATCGTAAGAAGAAAGGCTGGAACAGACTCGGTGAGCGTTCTGCTGCAGATGCAGAATAACGCGAAGCACGTTTCGTCTATCGGGTGTGGTTTAAATAGCCTTGGAGTGATGAGGCGTCTTCCTCCACGGCCCCGCCTAGGTAAGAAAAGAGTTCCAGTTCCAGAAGCTTTCCAGTGCTGAATCCAGGGAGGGGAGCTTGCCCCACCCAGGTAAGAAAGTAGTTCCTGTTCACAGAGGACTTCTAAGAGGCTGGTAAGTAAGCAGCATGGTCTGCTGCAGGTAAGTCCACCCAAGCATCAGCACACATATTATGAGCCCGGCGCTTCCAGTGCCGGGACCGATGATTCTGATGAGCCTGGTGCCACCGGCGCCAGGACATGGTCCAAAAGGTCCCCGTGGGGACCGGCTGGTGCCTAGGATTAGGGTTAGGGGCCTGCTTCCAAGGACGTTGGGTTGGTCCTGGCTCCTTGGAAGCAGTGATCATGACAATTGGATATGCCCAAAAACAAGAATACCGAAGAAGGAAGGATCCGTATCTGATGGAAGTACGACTGGATGGAAAACCGAGACAAGCCCTGCTGGATTCAGGAAGTGAGCAGACTGCCATAATACCGTAAGTAAGTGGCTTGGCGGGGAAGTGTAGAGGAACTATTCCTATTACGTGTGTGCATGGGGACACCAAGGCATATCCCTCCCAGGAAGTAGATCTTGAGGTAAAGGGGGTTAGCACGAGGATGAAGGTCGCCATAATGCCCCATTTACCAGCACAAGTGCTAGTAGGTAAAGACCTACCTTTATTTGAGGAATGTCTTCGTGATCAAGAGTGGCTGCATACCGCGCCCTATGCTCAAACTGAAATCGAAGTTGAGTGACATCCCAGACCTAAGAAGACAAAAAGAGAAGTCAGAGAAAAACAAAAATTGTGGCATGAAAATCGTATATATGTAGGAATAATAGATTGGCTACCAGAATCAGGGACCAGGTCCTTCCGGAGTGAACTGTTGTTAGACCCAACTTTAAAACATGCTCGAGATCAAGCAACATCAGATAACAAGGAAGGAGTCTATCCGTGGTTCAAGTCAAAGAACAATCTGGTTTATCGAGTAACTTTGAATCAAAAGAAGGAAGAATTGGAACAGTTACTAGTGCCGTTGGTCTTTAGAGAGACCGTTCTATGAATAGCACATGATGATGCTGTAGGAGGACACTTGGGGAAGGAGAAAACACAGGAGAAATTGCTAAAAAGGTTCTTTTGGCCCGGAATATACCGAGAAGTGGCCAAATATTGCGAAGAGTGTCCTATATGTCAAAAAACCAACCCACAAAAACCAAAAAAAAGCTCCCTTACAACCCATGCCACTTATAAAGGAGCCTTTTTCCAGAATTGGGATAGATATGGTTGGACCATTAGAACCCGGTAGTCATGGATATTCCTACATCATGGTGATAGTAGACTACACCACAAGATACCCGGAGGCATTTCCTATGAAGGGAATTAGTGCTACACAGGTATGCAACCAATTAGTTCTATTTTTTTCAAGAGTTGGCTTGCCCACAGAAATAGTAACGGACCAGGGATGCAACTTTATCTCAGGAGTGATTGTCAAGTATCGGCAGAGACCATCTGTGTTGGGACGCCATAGTTATCCGGCTTCCACGAGAACTAATACGTGTGGCTCTCGTATTCGTCAACGAACGGTGGTTACGGTCCCTTTAAGATCTCGTCTGCCGGGATCTTGGAAGTTGGCATGGAGACGATGGCGTCCTCTCACGTCGGTCATTTTTCCCTCTACACGTTAAGTTTACGTATAGTGATCATGTGACTGTTATATAAGCCACGCCTGTTCGTTTTGCCGGCGCTTCTGAATCTTGTATTCTAGCGGCTTGCTTTCTCTTGTATTCCAGCATCTTGTCCCCTCTTACCTTGTCTTCCTGCTCTTCGACCTCGGATCGCCCACGGACCTGCTTTGGCTACTCCTTTGTACTTTTGCTGCCAGCCCTGCTCTTCGACCTCGGATCGCCCACGGACCTGCTTTGGCTACTCCTTTGTACTTTTGCTGCCAGCCCTGCTCTTCGACCTCGGATCGCCCACGGACCTGCTTTGGCTACTCCTTTGTACTTTTGCTGCCAGCCCTGCTCTTCGCCCTCGGATCGTCCACGGTCCTACCCTGCTAGGATTGTCCACCTTCATTGGAACTCGTCACCTTTGGTACACGGACTAGAGACTGCCTTGTTGTACCTTGTAGGCGTCCTCGTGCCGTCGGGTTAGGTTTTGCTCTTTGGACAGTCAGTGTGGATTTCTCCTGCTTCTTGCTTTGCCTTCATTTCTGGATCTTGGGTTGGCTTCTACCTTCCTTCTTATTCCTTCCTTGGGAATATTCGGAGAATCGGAGAGTCTGAAGAACTACACAGGTTAGTGGTGGATTCTATTCTGCTTTCTGCGTTTATTTTGCATACATCGCATCTATGTGATATTTGCTCGAAGTGCAGTTGTCTGGGGGTCTTGCCTGTACTCCTTGAGAAGACATCCCGTTCCAGTATCCTGTTCCATCGGGTTCTGGATTCTTCGTTGACATTCCATCTTTCCGCCAATCAACTGTTCTGTTTGTTGATTGTACTGACTAGTTCGGTAGATTGGCGAGAAGAACTCCTCGGCTACACTACGAGGGCAAGAGCGCTACTGACATATTCAGAAGCCTTCTATATAAATGGATGCCAACGAGTCTTTGTCGGCCATAATGCAATTGGTGGCGGATTTACGCAGTGAAACGGCTCATGCCCATGCTGCCACCGAAAGGCGCATTGATGAGCTACAGGTTGGTTTTCAGCCCACCGGTGCTGGGGCGCCTTCACCCACTGTGGCCTCGGGTTCTGGGCTATCTCGCGCCCGTTCTGATACGGGACCGGTGTACATGACTGCTCAGTTTCCCTTGGCTCCACCCGAGCGGTTTCTAGGTGACCCTAAGACCTATCGAACCTTCCTTAACCAGTGTAGGTTGCATTTCCTATGTAGACCAGCACAGTTTCCGGATCCAACCACTAAAGCAGCCTTCCTTTTGTCACACCTGGGTGGTACGGCGGCTGCATGGGCCAATCCACTATTGGAAGAGGGCAGTCACCTCTTGTACGACTGTGACGCCTTGATTGAGGCTATGAGTCGGGTTTTTGATACTCGCTATGCTACGCAAGCCACCAAATTACAGTTATTGGCCTTACAGCAGGGAACTTCTACCCTTTTGGCTTACTTAGCCAAGTTCAATCAATTGGTTGCCGAAACTAACTGGCCACAGGAGAAGAAGGCCTCCTTGTTTTACAAAGGGTTGTCTGACTCCCTTAAAGATACTCTATCTACGGTACCGGTAATCCCTACAGCATTCTCTGAGTTGGTTGATTTGGTACTTCAAATTGACTCCAGGCAAGCAGAGAGAAGGGGGGAACGGCGACCGCTTCCTCCTCTTACGACCGCCACGTCAAGTCCTGCCACCGGGTCCTCAGAACCAATGCAAATCGGAGCATTGCGGGGACCGTTGTCAGCAGAAACCAGAGAACACAGAAGAAAGAACGGCCTTTGTTTCTATTGTGGGTCATCAGATCATTTACTACGATCATGTACTAAGAAACCTGCTAAGAAACAGGGAAACGCGAAAGCCCGGCAATAGAAGGGGTTCAGTTGCCGGGTGGTTCTTACAGCAACCCCCTCATGTCTACACCTTATTATTTATCCGTCACTCTCTATTCCACCTCCCTCGGTAGACGGGTGGTTCCAGTTGTCTTGGATTCAGGTGCTACGGGGAACTATATTGATGGTGATTATGCTCGAGAGTTGGGTATACAGATCGTTTCCAAAGACTGCCCCGAGGTCGTGAATGCGGTTGATGGCTCAACCCTGGTTTCTGGTCTAGTGACTGAACGTACTGCTACTGTGGTCATGAGGACGGAATGTGGGCATTCTGAAGAGATCACCTTTGACCTGATTGCCGCCCCACAGCTTAAAGTCATCCTGGGACTTCCTTGGTTGAGACTACACAACCCCTTGGTGGATTGGCAGTCGGGGGAAGTGAACTTCCTCTCAGAACATTGTGACCAGTTCTGTTTGACATCAGTTCAGAAAACCCCCAGCCCAAGCCATGCTCTCATGGATGCCGCCTCTACGATAGGAGCGGTTCTTAACACTCAATTGCCCTCAGAGTATCGAGAATATCGGGATGTCTTTGACGCAGGTGGGGCAGAAATCCTTCCACCCCACAGGCCTTTTGATTGTCCTATAGAATTGATTCCTGGGGCCAAGATACCATCTGGCAGGATTTATTCGTTAACACCCAAGGAGGATGTCATCCTTAAGGAATACATCGATAAATCCTTAAAATCCGGCTTCATTCGGCATTCGCGTTCTCCGGCAGCTTCCCCTCTGTTTTTTGTTCCAAAGAAGGAGGGGGACCTTCGCCCCTGTATCGACTATCGGGCCTTAGACTGCTGTTACGGTCAGAAACCAATACCCGATTCCTCTGATATCAGTCTTGCTTGATCAGCTCGGCTCAGCCAAGGTCTTCTCCAAGTTAGACTTACGTGGGGCGTACAACCTTGTACGCATACGAGAAGGGGATGAATGGAAGACCGCCTTCAAAACCAAATACGGTCTATACAAATACACTGTAATGCCTTTCGGCCTGAGTAACGCCCCCGCCACTTTCCAGTTCTTCATAAATGAAGTCTTTCATGATATGTTGGATCAATTTCTGATCGTTTATCTAGACGACATTTTGATTTACTCCCCCAACCATGAAACCCATGTTGTCCAGGTCAGTAGAGTCTTACAACGTTTGCGGGACAACCATTTATATGCCAAACTGGAAAAGTGTCTCTTCCATGTACAAGAGGTCGAGTTTCTTGGCTTTAACATCACCAACAAAGGAGTCAAGATGAGCAGATCTAAAGTCTCTGCTATTCTGGATTGGCCGGTTCCCAACAATCTGAAGGCGTTGCAATCCTTTTTAGGTTTTGCAAACTTTTATCGGCGTTTCGTTCAAGACTTTTCAACCATTGTCTGTCCCATTACGGCTCTGACTAGCTCCAAGAGATCTTTCCGTTGGGATGGGGAGGCTCAACAGGCGTTTGACTCTCTGAAGTCCGCCTTCACCTCGGCACCTGTGCTCCAGCATCCGGACCCAACCCAACCATTCATTGTCGAGGCTGATGCTTCGGATGTGGCCTTGGGGGCTATCCTGTCCCAACCTTGCCCAGACGATGCGGGTTTACATCCAGTAGCCTTTCATTCCAGAAAATTAACACCTTATGAAAGGAATTATACTATCACGGAGCGCGAATTGTTGGCTATCAGGGACGCGTTCTTGGTTTGGAGACATCATTTGCTGGGTTCTCAAGTACCTGTTCAGGTGTTCACGGATCATAGGAATCTCTTGGCCCTTCAGTCAGTGAAATGCACTACTGCACGACATGCCCGTTGGCATGAATTCTTTTCTATGTTTGATTTCACTATTTCCTATCGTCCTGGTTCTCAGAATTCTAAGGCAGATGCTCTCTCTCGTCTACATGGACCCGCCAAATCCTCTCACGCCACTGGTGTACCTCTGTTACCCACTCAGGTAGTTTGTGGTTGTTCTTTACGTCCGTCACTTAAGTCTTGTATACAGGAATGGCTTCGAAACGATCCGTCAGAAGTAACCAAATACAAGCTGGAGAACATAAATTCCTTGCCCTATTACCAGGGTAAGATATTCCTGCCTACTCCAGAGACGCGACGTACTGCTATACAATGGTGTCATGACTCCTCTCTGGCTGCTCATCCCGGTATTAGGAAGTCGGTTGATCTACTGAAAAGATGGTGTTGGTGGCCGTCTTTATTACAGGATGTTACTGATTACGTAAATACTTGTTCGGTTTGCGCTCAGTGTAAGACATCACATGGCAAACCCGTGGGTTTGCTCCAACCTATGCCTCTTCCAGATCATCCTTGGTCCTCCATTTCCATGGATTTCGTTGTGGAACTACCTCCGGTGGACGGTTTTGATACTATTTGGGTGGTCATCGACTATTTCACCAAAATGGCACTATTCGTACCTTGTCAAGGGATCCCTACTGCTCCCAAACTGGCGGATCTTTTTCTGCGGAACGTATTTAGGTTGTTTGGTCTTCCTTCTATAATCATCTCCGACCGCGGTCCTCAGTTTACTTCACGCTTTTGGAGAGCTTTGTCGGCTGCATTAGGTATCGAAGCTCGATTTTCGAGTGCTTATCATCCGCAGACGGATGGCCAGACCGAACGTCTGAATGCCACTATGGAACAATACATAAGGTGTCTCATCTTTCAGCGTCAGGACGATTGGCTCTCGGTACTGTCTATGGCCGAATTTGCCTACAATAATTCACTCCACACTGCTACACAGGTTTCTCCTTTCTTTGCCCTGTATGGGCAGCATCCGCGTTCCTTGCCTCTCGCACCTGACCTGCCAGCTCACAATCCTGCTGCCCTTGCCTGTGTTAGGGACATTTCCGGCACCCATGTCCAGGTTATGAGACAATTGTTGGAGGCTCAGAACAGGACCAAGTTATATGCAGACCGGCATCGTACCCCTGCTCCAGTTTATCTCCCAGGCATGAACGTCTGGTTGTCTTCTCGCAATTTACGCCTGCCTGGTCAGAGGAAGTTGCTCCCACGTTTTGTTGGGCCATATGTTATATCGCATGTCATCAACCCGGCAGTGGTGCGTCTGGTTCTTCCCCAGTCGTGGAAAATACACCCAGTATTCCACGTGTCTTTGATCAAACCGTGCCGTCCTAACACCCGTCTTCCCTCCCATCCTCCGCCTCTCAGGGTTCAGGGTGCTGTGGAATATGAGGTGTCAGCCATCTTGGACACCAAGGTTCGGAACGGTAGAAGACTCTACTATGTTGACTGGAAGGGTTATGGTCCGGAGGATCGCACCTGGGAGCCATGCGAAAACGTACATGCCCCGGTTTTGTTGTCCCGTTTTTGGAGATCACGGCGGGTGGGGGCCTCTTTGGGGAAGGAAACTGTCAAGTATCGGCAGAGACCATCTGTGTTGGGACGCCATAGTTATCCGGCTTCCACGAGAACTAATACGTGTGGCTCTCGTATTCGTCAACGAACGGTGGTTACGGTCCCTTTAAGATCTCGTCTGCCGGGATCTTGGAAGTTGACATGGAGACGATGGCGTCCTCTCACGTCGGTCATTTTTCCCTCTACACGTTAAGTTTACGTATAGTGATCATGTGACTGTTATATAAGCCACGCCTGTTCGTTTTGCCGGCGCTTCTGAATCTTGTATTCTAGCGGCTTGCTTTCTCTTGTATTCCAGCATCTTGTCCCCTCTTACCTTGTCTTCCTGCTCTTCGACCTCGGATCGCCCACGGACCTGCTTTGGCTACTCCTTTGTACTTTTGCTGCCAGCCCTGCTCTTCGACCTCGGATCGCCCACGGACCTGCTTTGGCTACTCCTTTGTACTTTTGCTGCCAGCCCTGCTCTTCGACCTCGGATCGCCCACGGACCTGCTTTGGCTACTCCTTTGTACTTTTGCTGCCAGCCCTGCTCTTCGCCCTCGGATCGTCCACGGTCCTACCCTGCTAGGATTGTCCACCTTCATTGGAACTCGTCACCTTTGGTACACGGACTAGAGACTGCCTTGTTGTACCTTGTAGGCGTCCTCGCGCCGTCGGGTTAGGTTTTGCTCTTTGGACAGTCAGTGTGGATTTCTCCTGCTTCTTGCTTTGCCTTCATTTCTGGATCTTGGGTTGGCTTCTACCTTCCTTCTTATTCCTTCCTTGGGAATATTCGGAGAATCGGAGAGTCTGAAGAACTACACAGGTTAGTGGTGGATTCTATTCTGCTTTCTGCGTTTATTTTGCATACATCGCATCTATGTGATATTTGCTCGAAGTGCAGTTGTCTGGGGGTCTTGCCTGTACTCCTTGAGAAGACATCCCGTTCCAGTATCCTGTTCCATCGGGTTCTGGATTCTTCGTTGACATTCCATCTTTCCGCCAATCAACTGTTCTGTTTGTTGATTGTACTGACTAGTTCGGTAGATTGGCGAGAAGAACTCCTCGGCTACACTACGAGGGCAAGAGCGCTACTGACAGTGATGAAGAAGGTTTGCGAACAGCTAAATATCCGACAGATACGTACATCAATATACCACCCTCAAACCGATGGGTTGGTGGAGCGATATAATAAAACCCTCAAAATGATGCTCAAAAGAGTCACGGCACCAACAGGAAAAAATTGGGACAGAGTCTTACCATGGGTATTAATGATACTGAGGGACACACCTCAATCGTCTACGGGATTTTCTCCCTTTGAGTTGTTATTTGGTCATAAACCCAAAACAGTCCTGGATATAGCCAAGAAAGAATGGGAAGAACAAGAGAAGGAAACTCACCTTACTGACTATGTTCTCGATATGAGAGAACATCTAAACAAACTAAGGGAGATGGCCAGAGAAAATCTGGGGAGAGCCCAAACATCCCAAGCTCATTACTACAACAATAGTGCTAGAGCTAGGAAGTTCCAAGAGGGTGATATGGTGTTGGTTTTGTTGCCCACGTCATCCAATAAGATGTTGGCACAGTGGAGGGGACCTTACAAAATCATACGAGTTCTGGGTCCCGTGAATTATTTGGTGGAGCAGCCAGACAGAAGAGAGGAACAGCAAAACTATCATGTAAACCTCTTGGAAGAATGGAAGGGGACCGAGACCGCCAACATGAACATCCTAAAAATAACTAAAACAGACTCTGCCATGCAGGCAGTTCAATGGGGACCCCAAATCAGTCCAAACCAGAAGAAAGAATTGGAGGTCCATCTACAACCATTAGAAAACGTTTTCTCCTTCTTTCCAGGAAAAACACATCTAGTAGAACATGTCATCAACATGGATCCCTCTCAAGCTGTGAGAGTCAGACCTTATAGACTACCTGAAGCAAAGAGGGCCGCAGTTCAAAAGGAGGTAGAAGAGATGTTACGATTGGGAGTAATCGAACCCTCAGACAGTCACTGGTCATCACCCATCGTCTTAGTACCTAAGCCGGATGGAAGTATCCGATTCTGCATGGATTATAGGAAATTGAATGCAATTTCAACCTATCAAGCTTATCCCATGCCCAGAATCGACGAACTAATAGACCAACTAAGCACAGCCCACTACATCAGTACCATTGACTTAACAAAAGGGTACTGGCAGATCCCACTACGAGAAGAGGACAAAATTAAAACCGCATTTTCTACACCTTCAGGACTGTACCAATTTACCGTATTACCTTTTGGGTTGCACGGGGCCCCAGCTACCTTCCAAGCTTTGATGAACCAGGTCTTAGCTCCCCACAAAGAATTCAGTTCAGCATACCTGGATGACATCATTGTATTTAGCAAAACATGGGAAGAACATCTTAGTCAGCTAACAGCAGTGTTCACCGCGTTGGGAAAAGCAGGATTACAAATCGATCCAAAGAAAACCATTTTGGCAGCCAAGGAAACTAAATACTTGGGGTACCTTGTTGGACAAGGGTTCATCAAACCACAAATCGAAAAGGTGAAGGCCATCATGAGACTACCCATGCCCTGTAACCGAAAGCAGATAAGGGCCTTCTTGGGTTTCATGGGTTATTATCGAAGGTTTATCCCATTGTTCTCCAACATCGCCAGTCCATTGACAGAGGCCCTGAAGTCCTCCTATAAAGAAGATGTATCACAGAATCCGTCAGCAAAATTGGCTTTCAGGAACTTAAAAAAACACATAGCCTCACTTCCGGTCTTGAGATGTCCTGATTTTGAAAAGGAATTTTACGTACAAACAGTTGCATCAGGAACAGGTTTGGGGGCCGTTCTCTCACAAGGGACCGAAGATGATTTATTTCCGGTAGCATTTATTAGTCGTAAACTGTTAACACACGAAATGGTCTATTCAGCACTGGAAAAAGAATGTGTAGCTATAAAATGGGCAATTGAAAGTCTACGCTATTATCTACTGGGAAGACACTTCACAGTGTTCACAGACCATGCCCCCTTGCAATGGCTAGCCGTACATAAGGACTCAAATCAAAGGGTTCTGAGATGGTTTCTGACACTCCAAGCTTACTGTTTCAAAACGGTACACAAACCGGCTGCGTTCCAGGTTGTCCCTGATTATTTGTCACGGAGTCTAGAGCAGCCCGATCGGCTTTATACCAGAGGGGGTGTATGTGACAACCTGACAGAAGCGCCAGACACGGAAAACCCAAAGGAGGGTTGGTGGGGACAAGAGACAGAAAATAAAACAGTGCTGGATCATGAAAACGAAACACACACAGGCCCTGATATTCATGACTGCGGCCGTACAAGTACAGATTTAATAAAAGCACCTGCTCAGGCAGCCGCGGGAAAAGACATGACTCATGTAAATAGTTTACACATCAAAGGCAACACGTTCCCTCTGAAGTCAACGCCGGCTCCGGCAGCCGAGGGAAAAACTTGTTTCCAGTTTAAGGTTGGCAAGTTCCTTTCGAAGTCAAACCGCAGTTATAATGACAGGAACAGAAAACCACACGAGCATGTTAATAAACAAAAGAGCGTGCCACAGAAAACTGTAGAAAACAGCATTACTGTATCACAGAATTTACCGTGTACTTTTACAATGAAAACCAGCGTTCTCCACGAGGCACCAGTGCGGGCTCCATTATGGCGACCAGGATCCTCCAGGGAAGGGGGCGGGGCTTGGAGGGGCTTTTCAAACTTTCGGGCGGGCAAGCATCCTGATTGGGTGGAATTGTCCAAGCCCCTATATAAGGGAGGAGAAAAGGAAAAACTGATGGATTTGTTTCCTTTCTGTTGCAGAGGCCAGCAGAGAGTGAGGAAGCAGCCGAGAGGTTCCAGTGGGCATACAAAGACTGAACTAAGGTTTTTCCCTTATGCTCTAACGAAGCCTGCTGATAAGGAACTTTGGACTTTATACAGGGCTTACCCAACTTAATTTCTTGGTTACAATTTTTTTTTTTAAGTCAATAAAGACACATTTTCGTTAACTTAACTCCTGCTCATAGTGATCCATTACAATCCCCTTTTTCTTGTGGATAATATGCCTTTGTTTTTGATGGTTGCGTCTGTAATACTATCCTCTCAGAGTTTAGAGATTGGACGTCTTTCCATTTCCATATGGGTGTGTGTGAAATTTCGAGGGAGTGTTCCAAGACTGAAAGGGGGAGTAGGGAGTATTTGATTTGTGAGATTCAGCAGGTATTAATAGTTCGCAAAAAGTTGGGAAGTCTGTGCTGATGATCACTTCCTCGGGCAGACCTGGTACCACTGCTGTTTTCATCATCATTGGTTCTGGTCTTTCTCAAATCAGATTTTATTGTGTATATTTTGCTACATAGTTTACAACATAGTTTGGAAAAACAACATGAACAATGCTTAAGGAAACGTGCATTGATGGGACTCTTACAGATATGTCGTCTTGTTGCAGTACATTGCTAGACAACTTATGAGAGACCAATATTTGAATAATACAAGGATGAAAAAAAACTTGGTACAAGATGCGCTTCATGTTCCTGTAGTGTTCGTTGCAACTGTAGCCTAGATAGCACTTGTTCCTACCCCTTCCCCTCCAAACTCCCCCTCCCACCCCACACATCAGAGAGCACTACAGTATGATTTGAGCACTGGACCAAGGCCTGTTTTACTTGCTGGTCTATTTTACCTGCCGGCGGACTAGACCGCTCATCGCTGGAAAAGTTCCTACTGTTGTTTTGTCATGACTGGCAGTGGTTTCCGATGTCCATAAGGTTTCTCGGGCTATGCCGGGTTGAGGGTCACCTAAATTTAGATATGATGCTTTGTGTATTCAATTCATGTGTTTTTATGTGCTGCGTGATATTCAATGAAGGGCAACCAGGTTATATCTATATGGGAGTGTGTTTACAACAATGCAGCTGTGATGCTTTACATTTGATATATCTCATGTGCTTTGACTAACCATTCTTTTCTCGAGGGTAGCGTGCTGTGTTTCTATCGGATCATCGGGCAGACTCTTGCTGCTAAGGATAGATTCCTGGGCATGTGTGACAACACTGTGTATTCCTCCCCCGCTTCCGTTTCACCCCGAACAGTAGGAGCAATAGGGACAGATTTCTGTGTCCTGTCGATGGCCTGCACCCAGCCTAGGACATCTTTCCAGGATGTTTAGACCTTCTGACAACTCTGTCACTAGTACCAGTAGTCACTAACTTCTGGGCATCCTCTCCAACAATACGGAGCGACCCCTTGGTACATTTTAGCTAAGCTGTGTGGGGTCAGATGCCATCGTAACACTAGCCTCCCATTGTGCATTTTATACTGCATTGAGATTGAGGAGGACCAGACCACTCCATATATTGCCACCCAGGCTTCCTCGTTTCAGTGCAGACCCAGCTCTGTATCCCATTTACTGCATGTATTTGGTATAGGGAGGTGACCTCTGTTGATGAGTGAAGAATACACCTGTGAGATTAGCCCTTTGGGGTTTGGCTTTCGTTGAGGACTTTTTCAAACAGGGTTAGCGGTCTACTTAGGATGTCGACCCTGCACGGGTCTTGCAGCACACTTCTAAGCTGCAGGTAGCACAGCAGGGAGATGGTAGTGTCCTGTAGGGCTGTTTATAGTTCCTGCTTGTTATGAAGGAGCCCTCCTTCCACATCTGTACCACCCCTACCAAGCCTCTCTCATAATGGGGCTGAAAGTTACTTGGGTCTGCTAGCAGGTCTCTTATCGGGGGTGCCCATACACAGCTTAGCGGGGATGGCCAGGTCGTTACCCCTCGCATCTTCTGGGACAGGTGCCATGTGGACCACAGCTCCATGAGTACATTGTGCTTGCAAATTCTGCATGGCATAGAACCAACTGGAACCCAGAGCCATTCACTGAGGGTTACTGGGGTGAATAGGTTGTTTTCCAGGCCCACCCACTGTGTTTACCCTCAAATGGTCCACCAGCACCCGCAGTTGGGATGCTCTGTAGTATTCGAACAAGTCTGGGAAGTTCATACCTCCCTTGTCCTTGGGTACGAGTGCGAAATTCTAGGCTTCTGATCTGCCCACAGAAATGTGAGCAGGGATCTCTTGACCTCTGTGTGGAATGATTCCAGGATTACTGCCGGGAGTGACTGATAGAGGAACAAGAGTCTCAGGAGCACATTCATCTTGATCGACGTAAAGCACGTTGCCCAGGACAGCGTCATTTTGGCCCACCTCTGCAAGTCCGCTTTGATCGCGTCCCAAAGGGGGTTAAATTCGCACTAAACAGGTTCACTAGGTCTCTGGTGATTTCTATCCCCAAATATTTTATTTTCTCTGTTCTCAGTTGGAATCCCCCGTCCATGGTGAAGTGTCTCGGGAGGATGGTGGACTGCTTTGGGGGGATACTGTCTTCTTTAGTTTGATGCAGTATCCTGATAACTCCCCATATTGCGTGAGGCCCACTATGAGGGCGGAAACCGACTCCTCCGGGTGGGTCAGGTATACCAGAATGTTGTTGGTAAACAATGCTAGTTTATATTCTTGCCCGATCGAGTCAGCCCGCAAATTTGGGAGTTGCCTCAAATTAATTGTGCAAAGGGCTCCAAGACTAGGGCGAACAGGAGGGGAGACAGAGGGCAGCCCTGACGTGTGCCGCCTGTCACAGCAAAGGGTTCTGAGGTGATGCCAATTATTACCACCTTGGCTCTGGCTTCCCGATATAGTGCCTTTGCACCTGTTACCCATTGTTGTCCCAGTCCCGCCCAGGTCATCTCCGCCCGGAGCAAGGGCCATTCCACCCTATCGAATGCTTTTCCACGTCTATTGATAGCAGGACGGGGCATTCGTCTTGGTCGTTTATGGAAGCTATCAGGTCTAAGGTTTTGTGTACATTGTCTGCCCCATGCCTGCCTCTCACATAGCCTACTTGGTCCGTATTAGGGATATCGGAGGGTACGATGTGAAGTTGCTGCAACCTCTACCCTTCTTTGGGATGACTATGATTCTGGACTCTGTAAATCAGACTGGCACCTGTCCAGTTTCTAGGATCCCGTTGAAGAGTTTAACTAAGAATGAGGTCAGGGAGCTGCTGTGGGCTTTGTAAAATGCTGGAGTGAACCTGTCTTGCCCTGGTGCAGAGCCTACTTTAAGGTTGGATATGGCGCCCTGTATTTCCTCTGCCGTTATGGAGGAGTTTAGAACTGTTAGAGTCTCACCTGACAATTGGGCTCGACGGGTTCAGGTATTGGGCTATTTCTTCTTCGGTACCACTTCCTTCCATGGTGAATAGGGAGTCATAAAATTGGGTGAAGCATTTTGTTATCTCGCCTGGATCCGTTACCTCTGTCCCTCCCCTTTTCGCCTTTCAGTTTGTGGACTGCCCTATCCACCCTCTGAGCTCGCAAGCGCGCGGCTAGCATGGTGTAGGTCTTGTCGCTTTTCTCATAATATCTTTGTTTCAAATACCTGAGTTGAATCAGCGCTTTATTGTGCCATATTTGGCTCAGTTCCTTTCGGAGCGTGCCGTGATCCGCTAGGGTCTCCTCTCTACTGTTTGCCTGAGTCTGAAGTGTGTGTTCTTTTTCTGTGAGTGCCCTTTTTACTACGTTCTCTCTCAACAGCCTAGATCTGTTTCTGTGTGCTCCCTCTGAGATCAGGATGCCCCGTAGCGTGACTTTGACCGCCTCCCATAAAGTGTTTAGTGCTCACTCTCCTGTGTCATTGCTTGAGAATTAGCCCTTTATCTCCTCGATGAGAGTTTCCCTGAATATTGGGTCTTTATAGAGCATATTGTTACAGATCCATCTATGATCTGTCTGCAGGGGGGTCCCAGATCAAGTTCTAACAAACACATTTTGTTATCTGACCATCCTATTATTTCAATGGCGGCTAACTGTATCGTATATCTGTTTGCCACTTCTATGAGTATGTAATCTATAAATGTGTGCATGAGGTTAGGGGGTGAGTAGTAAGTGAATGCTCTTTTTTGTGGATACATTTTCCCCCACCCATCCACCAGATAATTGGTCATCAGGAGATTCAGAACCGTTCGCCTGCTGGTTAGTGGGGGGGAGTAGCCCCTTGTCTCATGGAGTCTCAGTCCATTGCAGGGTCTGATATTACGTTAAAATCCCCCCCACATATCAGTGTTCCTGTCTTCCAGCTGTTTAAGAAAGTGAAGAGATTTTCGCTGAAGGCCAGTTGCTTCTGGTTCAGTGCATAGGCAGTGAAGAAGGGTAATCCTGCATGTTCTCACCCTCCCATTAATCGCTATATATCTCCCCGCCTTGTCTCTGTGGACCTGCGTAATCTGTAGGTCCAATGAGTTCCTATAGATGATACCTACACCTCCCTTCTTGGACTACCCCGATAACCATATCGCTCCTCCTATTCCCCTTGCCCTTACCTTGAACTCCTTCCCTCTTGCGGACTTGGTTTCCTGGACAAACAGTACATCCAGTTTGGAGATCTTGAATACTCTCGCCAGCATGGAATGCTTTTGTGGGGAGTTCATCCCTTTTACATTGAGCGACCCATACCTGATCACATTAGCTTGTGCCATAACCTTGTGTCAGATGTCGTCTTATTACCTTTAACCATAGTTTTGCCAGCCTGTTGTTACCCTTGGATGACCAGCTTATTACATGTGCGGTACGCTTGGTCTGCTTGTGCAGTTGTGCTTTTGCTTTAAGTGAGCTCTTGTCTCCTGTCTGATGTGCGTCCCCGCTGCCCCTTTCCCTGAAGAGTGCTTCCATGGGCTCTTCTCCTATGGTTGGAGACGACCTAAGAACAATAAGGGCCACACTACAGGGACACCTCACCAAGGCAGTATAACGGTTGCCTAAGTAAAACTCTTGCCGACGTAAACAGACAGCGGCCATAAACATGTCATGATCTGGAACTAGCCAGTGTAGTCGCTGTAATTTAACATTACAACCTTGGTTTGCGGGCGATAATGTCTCAAGTTATCTTGGTATAATTCGATTTCCCCTGCTTCTCCCCCAAGGGTGTCCCCAACTTGTGGATTGTTCGGCTCACCCATTTCTGACTGGCCAAGAGTCATGAGTGGCAAATCGTTCATTGTTCTGCGAGGCCTGTGCTGCGCACGTTTTCATGGGGTGCTAAAGAGCTTGTATTTCCTTGTGCTTGGGGCCGTCCTCTACGTGGTGAGGAGGCTGTTGGTCCGTCCACTGGGCCTCTGATCTTCTGCGCACTGTCTTGTCCCGTCTCTTGCGCATTTGCCCGCAGCTCTTCCATGACTCCTTTCGCTTCCTCTTCAGAGGTGACATGGTAGTCCTCTCCCCGCATTCGAAGTTTAGTGAAAAGGGGATTCTCCATCTGTAACGAACATCTCGTTCCTTTAACCAGGTCGAGAGCGATCGGCATTCCTTCCTTTTGAGGAGTGTCAGCGCAGAGAGATCTTGGAAATTTCTCACAGTCGATCCTTCGAACGTGATGGGCTCTCTTTCTCTCACCTTTTGCAAGATGTCCACTTTATGTTTGTAGTGATGACATTTGGCTAGGACAGATCTCTGACCGTTTGGCGGGCATCCAGCTCTGTGTATCCTATCAAACTCAAAGTCTGTGGCTCTTGGGGGATCGAAAACAGAGAATATCAGTGCTTTCACTCGAGTTTCAAGGGAAAACAGTGTCTTGCCGGGTTTTTCGTGGAGGCCCATGATGCAAATATTCGTCCCCCTTCCCCTGTTTTCTATATCATCAAGCTTCAATGTCAGGTCTCTCTCACTTTGTTCCAGGTCTTGGAATCGGGCTTCGCTGGTCATTACTGTGAATTCGCTGGATAGATGATTATTTTCGAGAGCCTCTATGCGATCTTCGACTTTCGCCATCCTGGACTGTAGGTCTGTGACCTTCTCGTTAGGGTGGACTTGATGGACCTAATTTCTCCCAACAGGAGCCGAATGTCTGCTTTGGTTGAGCTGTCATGGTCTCACCCAGGGATGTCCCGCTGCTCTTCCATTCTGCTTGTTTATGTGCCTCCCCGGGGCTTAGCGATAGCTATGGAGCCTGGCCCTAGTGCAGTGATCCAGGGCAGGACGGGTGGTTTGCATGTGCCTCTCCTAGTGCTGGTGTGCCTTACGAGGTGTGCTATGTTACTTGGCAGCAGCTGTTGTGCTTTCCTTTATCAGCCTCTTCCAATTGGTGAGTGGCCCCGGCTGCTTTTCCCCCCTGTTGTTTCTTACTGGACCGTTCTGTGCTTGGTGGTCTGAATTTCCCTCCTCCTTGGGCTTCTCTGTGATGCTGACACCTTTCCCCATTGCTGTCACTGCTACTGGGGGCCTGGAGCTCTGCTCTACCTCTGCATGCAAATGTCTGTCAGTGCTGGGGCTGCTATGGGGTTTTCGGACAGTTGTTTTTAGACCGTGGCTCATTAGATGGCAACCCTGATTGTATTGGGCAAGATCCGCCTTCTTTTTGCTCCCCGGGCTGTCAAATGTACACTTTCTCTTCTCCTACTGTGCTCTGTCGGGTGGGGGAGGCCTGCTGGCTACCGCCTTGCGCTGCTGCCGCTCTAACAGTACCCCACTTCCTCCTCCGCTCTTCCGGGCTGCTGAGATGTTACTTCTGCCCTCATGATCTGCTCCGCGCAGAGGAGGGAGAATTGTCTGCTTGTCTGCTTGTCCGCTTGGCGGTGTCTTGGAACTGGTGCGTGCTTTGCGCCGGCATGAGGATCCTGCTTGCAAGGGTTTCTTGGGCCAGCGTGGGGGCCAGAGCAGGGCGTGAGAGGGGTGCCGCACCTGCTGCTTGCCGCCTGCTCCTTCGTTTGCATTGGGGCAGGGGCACTCTCTTGCTACCTGCCGGCGTTCCAGGCCCCGTCACCAGCCAGGGGGATACACTCTCCCTGTCACCGTGCCTTCACGTCGCCATGTTTTGCTTTCTTTCTTCGGGCAGCCTCTGTGTTTTCGGTCCGGGCTGCATTCAGGTTGGTGGGTGCTCTGATACTTCTAGGACTTGCCCGACCCGCGCTCGAGGGGGTCCGGTCTCTATTTCCACAGCTGAATATTTCCTGCATGCCGTTTATGCCATCGGCTTTTCATTGACAGCTGCCTCAGTGAGGGAGACAATGGCTTAAACTGCCATGTCGTCTGCGCCCCGTGGTGGTTTCCGGTTCTGGTCTTTAATGACACAAGTACCTTTGGATAGGTCTCCACATCCCCATGAACACAAATTATTTGTACTTGTTGATTACCTTGTAGGTCCTCCGGATATAGGTCAGCTCTGGCTGTTGTTTATTTACTCCCTGAATCGATAAGTGCATTAGCCCAGATCCCATTTATTATTACTTTCTCATGGGTCTGAAAAGGCTGCGGACCACAGTAACATATTTTGGAACTATCAACTTCTAGTACTGATTCTTCTTTCTCTTCCTCCTGTGGTTCTACAGTGAGCATCCTATTTCCATAGGTGGTTTTTGGGACAGAGCCTAGCTTTGCTTCCTTTTTCTACACATGAGAAACATGGTGAGATTGTCGGGAAGGGAGTTATTATTTGTCCTGGTTCTTATCTAGTTGATAAATGAGACCTTAGAGGGAGTGGAGTAGTCTTTTTCTGGGACTCTTTCTTACTTGGATGTTCACGGGGCTGATGCTTTTCCATTCTAATCCATTTCTCAGAGTTTGCAAATTTGGGTTGCAACGTTACCTTTCTCTTCTAGTGGTTTTCCTAGTTGTTTCATATATTTAACGGCCTCTGAGTGGGCTCAGGCTATTTGAATGGCCGTCTCCCATGAGGGCTTAGGCTGTTGTACAATGCCTCGTTGTAACATCGGGGTGTGGGGGAGGGGGCATTAACACATTGTTCTAAGGCCAGGGCCTCACCTCTAAGAGTGTTTTCCTCCCCAGCCGTTGAGTATGCATATTCTGGACGCCCCCTGCTAGTTCTAAGGGGCTCTCATTAGGCATGAGATGGAAGTAGCAAAATCTTAATCTGTAAAAACAGTCTGTCTGTACTACCCTCTCTAGTAGGACCATATTGATGTCAATGAAAGGGGTAGTCCCCAAGGGTTCACATTCTGATAAGAGAGCTGTAAATCCTCTTTGAACAGCGGGCCAGATAGCAGGTTTTTAATTCATCATCCAAATTAAACTGGGTAGCGATCCTCTCAAAGTTGACAAAGGCCCGCAAATCCTCGCCCTCCTGATAAGATTATAATATAACATGCAGGGTTGGGGATTCGTCCTTACCTGCTCTAATCCCTCCTGGACTCTCCGATCCACCAGCACCTGATGGGCTACTAGGCACTCCAGGAGGGTCTCTAGGGTACTTATGGTAATATCTGAATTTACCTTGAACGGTGGGGTCTTAGAATATTCACTTCCCCCTAGTCATCTATACCTTCATCTAAACCAATAGTTATCCTCACAAAAAATGTAAGGTCTACAATGAGTGTAAGCACATATAGTTAAGGTGCAAACACTCACTGGGCCTCATTATAATGTTGGCGGATACGGTATGAACGGTGCCGGTAAGGCACCGGCACCATTCATACCGTACCGCCAAATTACGAGTTCTGCTCGCGGGTGCCTGACTGCTGGTGCAACCATGCTCCCCACCCCCATTCTGCCCTATGTGGCAGAATGGGGATCGGGAGCCCAGCAATACCGCCACCCACGAATGGGCAATTACTGGCCCATTCAACTCGTAATGTGCCGGTTATTGCCCAATCGTGGGTGGCGGTGCCGGTAGCGAGTTTGGTTGTAGCCGTGCCTATAAAACAGGCAAGGCTACCGCCAAACTCATAATGAGGCACACTGAATAGCACTAAAAATTCAGCCATAAAATTTGCAAGTAGGAACACTCACTCCATATCAGGATCAGGCAGGGTTACATCTATACCATAGTTGAAGTTAGAGTTAAGGTCAGATTTGTAATGGTATGCAGTGAGTGTTTACACTTCCGAGTTTCATGGTTGAATTTGTAGTGGTATACAGTGTTTGTACCTTAACTATGTTATAAACATGCCGGTCTGGCCTTAGGGCAGGGCGGGCAGGGCTGCCCCCCAGGGCGCCACTAGGTCCCCACCACGCTAGCTCAGGAGATTCTTTCAAGGGCTCCCTCAAGCTGTCATAGTGGGAGAAGGTGCGGCAGCCGCCCTTTTTGTTATTAAATGCGCCCGCGGCGGCATGTGCGTTTAATAACAATAGGTGCTGATGCTCTGCATCGGCACCTTAATCGCATGATTACCTCCCCACTCTGGCGAAGGAGCGATGCGGTTTGCATTGGAATAGGGTGCTCATGCATTAGCATGAGCGTCCTATTCAGTGATTAACCCACGGGGGAGGTAGAAAAAGAATGTGGCGCATCCTACCCCCCCCCCCCATCGCTCCCCCTGTTAACCTGGGGAGCGTGGGGAGGGGGGCCATGCTGCCACTAAGGCCGGCCCTGTTCACACGCGTTGCAGAAGTTAACAGGTAACTTATTATGAGCGTAAACATAACTATTTTATAATGTCCTGTTTCGATTGTAATGGTTGTGGGCTGCGACCCACATGTAACATCCCATTTCTATTATTATGTTCATGGGCTACAACCCATGTGTTTTGATGTGGGTGGGGTTTCCCGCCGGGCGCCAGTCCGCGCCTGATTAGTAAAGAGTACACTATATTTGGCTCTGTGCTTCATTGACTACGAGTGTCATTAATACTGGTTTTATTTATGGGCATGCCCCAGCATAACAAAGGCGACAAGGTAACTACCCTTTTGACAGCAGCACCTCGAATCCAATGTGCCTTTTCTCAGAGGTCGCATTGAGTGTGGAATCCGACTGCTCGGAAGACGCTGCGGTGTGCCAAACGCTTCCGAGCGGTGTGCCGAACATTTCCTAGTCCCGTGCCGACTCACGGTCCAGGAGGACATGCTCCAACGCTCTGCAAGCCTGAAAGTAAGGAAGCTGTAATGCGAAGACTGATTTACACTGCCACAGAGGAATCTTGCATAGCACTTGAACAATAAATAACATACGCATAACACATGGCCTCTCGCAAGTACATGCTCACAGGCACCTGTATGGTGCAATGCTCTTGAACACTGTCTCACAGCACTATCAAACATTTCATCACGCTTCGTAGATAAAACCTGTACCAGCTGCACGTTCAAATGCTGGCCATTTTCTCTGTCAGTGGACACCGTAGCCAATTAAGACTGTTCGGCAAGGTGAAAACTGAGAGCCATGCACCCAGGCGGAGCCCCCTGCCACCATGTCTCGCAATGAGGCTGACAGTAGTCTACAGAGACCTCAATCCAGCTCTACTCCCCGCCACCCCACGCCCAAAGAAGAAAGTGGCAGACTCTCTACAGCTGCAGGCCATGCAACATTTCGACATCGCTGACACCAGCAGCTTTGCGCCCAGATGGGCCCGGAGGCTTAAAGTGCTGCAAATATATATTGATGCAACAGGAGTCCGAGAGGAACGCCATCTAAGAGGTATTCTAATGCAGTTGCTTGGCCCGGTGGTGAGAGACATTGGGCCTCATTCCAAGTCCTAGAACCATTGTGTTTGAAATGCCAGAGAATAATACAGACACATTTTAAGTGGTAATTGATTCACTGTATAATTACTTTGCGCCATTGAGGAACGTAGATTACGAGAGACATCATTTTTCATGCCACCAGCCAAGATAAAGGAGAAAATATGGACAATTTTGTGACAAGAATACCAAATCGCGCAAAATATTGTGACTTTGACAGATATTCCACAGAAGAAGCACTCAAGTCGCAGGCAATAGCTGGCTGTGAGTCTACTGAATTCCATAAGCAACTGCTTCAGAAGAGCAGAACCCTGGAAGAAATCCTCCAGCTAGCGAGAGCAGACTCTGCTTTATCACTACAAACAGAATCACTTGACAACATTAAATGTACACAGTCTGCATCCTCAGCCACCGTGTGCCCCATTCGCAACACCAGAAAATTCAGCAGAACAAAAGAAATGCTACAGATGTGGGTATAAGGTCCCACACGTCGGCCCATGTCGAGCCATTGGACACCACTGTGACAAATGCGTAGGTGAGAATCCTTTCTAGTCAGTATGCAGAAACATCAGATTCTTTCAATCAGCGGAATATCGGCAGAGAGTCCAGGAGACAGGATGACCATCGCTCAAGGCGGCAAAGCCCACAGCACAATCTGGGGCTATCCCCCACCAATAGGTGGCGCAGCTCCCATAGCGACTCATGTGAATCATCGCACAGAGACAGATGTCACGAAGAGTAAAGAGATCACTCCAGTCGCTGCAGGAGCAGGCGGGACTCGCAACAAAGGGCCCTGAGACAAAAAGTTAGATACTTGGAGGAATCTCCACAATGTCGATGAGACTCGCACTCATCCTCATCTAGCTTAGGCAGAAAGAAAGGATACGTCCACGCCATAGGGACCAGCATTGCTACACAATACAGCCCGACATTATTACTACAGCTAAATGGACAGAGCCGTGAATTTCTGATCGACACTGGAGCCACAGTAAATGTGATCAGCGAAGACACCTACAAGTCCCTAGCAAGCAAGAAAGAATTAAGCAAAGCCGACACGCGGATCTACCCATATGGGTCGGACAAGCCCCTTAAATGCTGAGGCATGTTCACAGCTACATGTCAATACAAGGACAAATGTCTGAAAGTTAAAATATACGTCATAAAAGGAGAAGTACCAGGAGGAAGAATACTGAGCTTCCGATCAGCCATTCAGATGGGCCTCATACACATAATGTACCAGATTATGTCTGCGTACACGACCAACCCAAAGGACATGATACAGAAAATGTTTCCATCGTTGTTCAAAGGACTGGGAAAGCTCAAGGACAAACAGATCAAATTACACATAAATACACAAGTACCACTGGTCGCTAAACACTATAGGGGCATCCCCCTTCATATTCAAAGGCATGTAGAAAATGAAATCGAGTCCCTGTTAGAACAAGATATAATTGAATATGCAGCAGTAGATGTAAAGATATATTCAAACCTTGAAATGTCAAACATGTACTGCAGGTTTTGGTTGTATGTGGTTAGTTTATAATAAAATCAATAAAATTGTTTTAAAAAAAGATATAATTGAACATGCATCAGGGCCCACCCCATGGGTGTCCCCCATCGTGCCCATGCCCAAAAAGGAGAACAAATGCCAGCATGCGGATCTGTGTGGACATGAGGGCCCCCAACGTCATTTCACACCCCGGATGACGGACATGATTCATCTACTTCACGGTGCGAAAGTATTTTCAAAATTAGACTTAACAAGGGCTATCACCAGCTTGAACTACACCCGTCCTCCAGATACATCACCACATTCTTTGCGCACCTGGGACTCTTCAGGTACAAAAGGCTTAGTTTCGGCATATCATCAGCACCCGAAATATTTCAAAATGAAATTCACCAGGTCATCAAGCATATCATAAAAAAAATTGAATTATAGTGATGACATCCTGATCTTCAGCAGCATGCAAGAAATACACAATTCCACCCTAAGGAGAGTGTGATTGGCCCTGAAGGATGCTCATCTCACACTTATCCCCGACAAATGTGAACTCAGTAAGTCGACTCGAAAATTCTTTTCGACACATATTTTCAAGCAATGGCCTACAACCTGACCCCGAGAAGGTGCAAGCATTGGTAGAGGTGCCCACACCTACCTCAGCGTCCACAGTACGATCATTTCTGGAAATGGCTAGCTACTGTACACGATACATCCAAGACTTTGCATCAGTGAGCACACCTCTTCGGCTACTCACAGGGAAAAAGAAGAATTCTACTTGTCCCATGAATGTGGATGAAGCATTCCAGGAAATCAAGAAACGCATTGCAACAGCCTCCTACATGGCATACTATGACCCAGACCTCAACACGGAACTGACAGTTGACGCCGCCCTGTCGGATTAGGGGCAATATTAGCATAGATACAGCCTGGTGCCTTGCCTACCTCTGCGAGGCGCATCATCACATATGCAAGCCGCAGCCTCTCAACAACCGAATATGCATACTCACAACCAGAGAAGGAAAGACTACCGTTCGTATGGGCGTGTGAACACTACCAACCATTCCTTTATGGATGCCCATTTACCATCATCACTGACCACCAGGCACTCACCACAATTTATGGCAAACCAACAGCTAAAATGCCACAGCGCATCGCAAGGTGGGGACTTAGGCTGCAAGAATACTCTTTCAAAATCATACACCACCCGGGGAAAGACAACAACCTAGCAGACTTCTTTTCCGGACACCCGCTCCCATCCCACGATGAGCATCAGTCCATCAAAGCGAGCCAGTACATACATTACTTAATAACCAACGCACTCCCCAAATCAATCTCGAGTGCCCAACTGGCAGAAGCCCTGAAGAAGGACCATCTGCTCCTCTGAATACAGGAATGTCTGAGATCAGCCACTGGCACGTCAAAGACAATTATGGGCAACCCATGTCCCCAGAGGAAGGGAGACATTTTCACACCTTCAAACTAATCAGACACACCCTATCCATGTCTCTGGAAGGTCTCTTGCTGAAAGAAAACAGAATCGTCATCCTAGCAGATCTGCAAGAGCAAGTGCTCGCTCTGTCACGCTCACCTGGTCTCCATGGGGGCGTAGCACGTAGTCGTATGACCGATATCTGTACTGGCGTAGTTTTGATGGTATGATGGTGTCCTCTCCCCTGTTATCTCCCCAGGAGGCGTTAGCTTGCAATGTTGAAACAAGATGTTAGCTAATGAGTGGGTTGGGTTGGTCCCACTTCCTGCAACCTCCTGATGCCCGACTCCTCTCCTGCTCACCTTTGAGTTTGGTGAGGTAGGCTCTCCATCCTGCTTGACCTTCAGCAGGGGTGCAGTAGGCTCAGTCTTTCTCTGGGCACAGTTACTTCACTGTTCCTGAGTGTCTGTTGCTGTGTTTCGGGAATGCTTGGATTAATCAGGTAAGTCTCTATCCCAATGACAGCTTGGTATAGATGCTCAAAGTCTTATTGTTCCAAGGTTTAAACGTGTTTTGTCTTTCTTGCAGACGCGGTCTCGTACGAAAGGTTAGAAGAAGAATTGACTCTCCTAAAATGCTGAACTGGTTGTCTCCGGGTGAGTATGAGCGCAGATGAGTGGCGCTGGATGGCTGAACAATTGTTTGTTTTGGTATTGTGCGCTGTAGAAACTCGAGGACAGAGCAGACACGGTGAGCGTTACGCTGCAGGAGTGCAGAATAACGCGAAGCGTGTTCTGCCTGCAAGGTGTAGCTTAAAAAGCCTTGCAAGTAGTTCCAGGTAAAGTAGTCCCTTTACCACACCCTGTCTCTCAGGAAAAGTAGTCCCTCTGCCACACCCTGGATATACAGAAGCCTCACTATGCAGATTAAGTATTTCCATAACTTCAGCCCATTTCATGAGCCTGGCGCCAACGAGTCCATGAGGCTCTGGGGCACTTCCTTGGGGCCTGACAAGTCCTTCTGGGTGACAGGGACTGGGGTGGGCCCAACAGCTCCAGGGTTTTTGGAGCACGCACCATGACACGCACCATGACAGCACTCCCCAAAGGCCCCCCTAATGGCGGAATCTCCCCTTGGTCCTGGTTTGTTCGGGTGACTCTGATGGAACCTTTTCAACAACCATGGTGCATGAATGTGTTCACTAGGTTCCCATGATCTTTCATGTGGTTCACATCCTTTCCAATCTATTAGATAAAACAGCTTTGATTTGACGATTTTCGAGTCCAGGATATCCTTGACTTCAAATTCGGGTTCCCAGTCGACCATGATTGGTTTTGGTGGTTTCAGAACTCGGGTTCCTGGTTGCACTGGTTTCAGAAGTGAGACATGAAACACAGGATGAATTTTCATGTGCAATGGTAAATTCAACTTCACAGCTACTGGATTGATGATGGCCTTAATGGTGTATGGACCTATGTTTCTGGGGTTGAAGGGGTTGAAGGTTCGGGTTCCTTTCATTGGTATGTGCTTCGATGCCAGCCAGACTTCATCTCCGACTTGATACTTTGGAGCTTTACTCCTATGATTGTCTGCTGACTTCTTGTATGTTTCCTTGGCTTTTTTCAGCTGATCCGTTGCTTGTTTGAAAGCTTGAGTAATAGTAGCGTGCAAACTTCTTACTGCTGGCATTTCCAAAGGTTGAGGCAAGTCAAGATTGGAGGTCCGTGGATGCAACCCGTAAATGGTGTAGAAGGGAGTCTGTCCGATGCAGGAGTGCAGGGAATTGTTGTAGGCGTACTCGGTTATCCATAAAATGTCTTTCCAACTGCTTTCAGTTTGATGTAACATACATCTGAGGTATTGTTCTAGAGTCTGGTTGGTCCTCTCAGTCTGACCATCAGTCTGGGGATGGTGGCTTGTGGAAAGTTTTACATCGATTTGCGCTAATTCGCAACACTTTTTCCAAAATCGTGAGATAAATTGACTGCCACGATCCGAAATTAGGATGGAAGGGAATCCATGTATTTGGACTATCTGCTCTAAGAATTCTTTAGCCAAGATTGAAGCTGAGGGTAACCCCTTCAGTGGAATGAAATGAGCCATCTTCGAAAACAAGTCCACCACCACCACAATTGTGTTGAACCCGTTACAAGGAGGAAGGTCAGTTATAAAATCAAGAGACAATGTATGCCAAGGCGTAGGCGGAATATCCAGTGGTTGCAGTTGACCTGTTTCAGGATCTTTTTGCGCGAGGACCGCTCCCATTGGCGAACTGGAAGTGCCGGTCTCGACCGCGTACGGTAGGTCTGGACGTGGGTGTTTCAGGATCGGGGCTGAGATGAATTTTTGCTTTAAGTCCTGAAAGGCTTTCCCGGCTTCCTCTGACCATTGAAAATGTTTGTTCTTTCGCAGAAGAGAGGTAATGGGATGTACTAGCTGCGAGAAGCCCGGAATGAAGCGGCGATAGAAGTTCGCAAATCCGAGCATACTCTGAACTCCTTTAATCGAGGTTGAGGAAGGCCAGTTGAGAATGGCGTCAACCTTCTGTGAATCCATGCGTACACCATGTGGGGTTAGGACAAACCCAAGGAATTCGACCTCCGTAACATGGAAGAAGCATTTTTCCTGTTTTGCGAACAATCTGTGTTGTCTAAGTTTGTCCAAAACTGCACGGACGTGTTTCACATGTTCCTGTTCAGACGATGAATATACCAGAATGTCGTCTATATATACTATGACACACACATCAATCAATTCACACAGGACATCATTCATGAAATACTGGAATGCCGCTGGGGCATTGCAAAGGCCAAACGGCATCACTTGGTATTCGAATAATCTGTATTTGGTGCGGAAGGCGGTCTTCCATTCGTCCCCTTTTTTTATTCGTACCAGATGATATGCCCCTCTAAGATCTAGCTTGGTATAGATTCGGGCATCTTTAACTTGGTCCAAAAGTTCAGGAATTAGTGGCAAGGGGTAACGGTTTTTAACTGTGACTTCGTTTAATGCGCGGTAATCGATGCAAGTCCTAAGGTCTCCTTCTTTTTTAGGCATGAAGAACAAGGGCGAGGCTGCTGGGGACTTGGATGGGCAGATAAAGCCGTTAGCCAGGTATTGGTCCAGATACTTTTTCAAATGCAGATTTTCAGGTTCCGTAAGTGTGTAGATTCTGCCACATGGAATCTGTGCGCCAGGTATAAGGTCGATCTGACAATCGTACGATCTATGGGGAGGAAGAGTATTCGCTTGGTCCTTCTGGAAAACATCCTGATAGTCTTGGTATTCTGGAGGTAGCGGATTAGTCAGATTCATGATAGTTGCGACTTCCTTAACCAAAGGTTCCTTTGTTTGGTAACAGGTACGAGCACATTTGACTGAGAAGGTCAGCCTCTTAGCACGCCAGTCGATGCAAGGATTGTGTGATTCTAGCCATGGCATTCCCAGAATTATTTGAAATTGTGCAGCCTTGATTAAATTGAACACAATGTCTTCCCGATGTCCGTCTTGGCACAAAAGTGTAATTTCTGTTGTTGAGTGCCTCACTGGACCCGAAGCGATCTCAGTTCCATCGACAGTGGTGACTAAATCCGTAGTTGCCTTTTCGCACAGAGGAAGATTCACCCTTGTAGCCAAATCGTGATCCATGTAATTTCCAATGGCTCCGCTATCGATGTATTCTCTGACTGCATCCATTTGAGACGGCTGTTGGTGATTTATGAGGATCATTGGCAAGACGAGGTGCGAGGTCTGAGAGTCCTTCTTTTTGCTCGACAAGCGGACCTCTACGCTTGTCGGGTGAGGACGTTTTCTGACTCCGGCTCCACTTCCACTTTGCCGGCAACTCCGACTGCCTTCTTGGGTGGTTTTACTGGGCAGTCTCGAAGGAAGTGGCCGGCTGAGCCGCAGTACAAACATAGCTGTTGTCTTCTTCTATCTCTTTCAGCCTTGGTTAATGGCCCTCGCACTCCTCCAATCTGCATGGGTTCGGCCAAGTCGGAAGTCTTGGATGCATTCTCCTTTGGGCGTACAAAAACCTGAGTATCCATTCTAGCTCAATCTGCCTTACGGTTCTGTAGTTTATGATCAAGCAGAACCACCAGATCTATGTATTCCGCACAATCACTAGGAGGGTTGACCACTTGAGCTAAAACATCCTTCAACTCTCCTCTTAAGCCCCGGTAAAACAGAGTTGTTCTTTTGTCGTCAGGCCAATCAGTTTCTACTATCAGTCTATTAAAGGTTGCGATGTACGTCAACAGATCTTGATTGCCTTGGCGCAGGGACAAGAGTTCATTATCCAATGCCTGACCCTGAGAGTGGCGGGCAAACAACTTGTCCATGTTCATTTGAAACCTCTGGAAGTCTCGCAGGATGGGATCGTCCCGATTGACTAGAGGTACCGAACAGTCCGCAGCACTGCCACTGAGATAAGACAATACAAAGGCTACCCTTGATTGGTCATTTGGAAAGGCCCCTGGCCTACATAGGAAATGTAGTCGGCACTGGTTCATGAAAACTGCATACCTTTTTGGGTCTCCTGCAAAGCGTTCTGGAGGTGCCAAGGGTACGGCTCCTGGAAGGACCACTTGAACTGGATTGCTGGGTGTAGTCGGAACCATTGATCCCAATCCAGGTAACGGTGTTTGCCCCGCCTGGGATTGAAGCAATTGTTTAGCAAGCTCGTTGGTACGATCTTTAGCCACGATCAATTCCCTCCTTAAAGCATTGGTCTCCTGCCGGGCCGAATGTACCCCGGCCATGAGTTCACCCAAAAGCTGGGCTAGTTAGTCTGTCCCTGAGGTATCCATGATGCCCAGGTAGAGAATTTGTAGAAGGCTTCGCGTTCTGTCACGCTCACCTGGTCTCCACGGGGGCGTAGCACGTTGTTGTATGACCGATATCTGTACTGGCGTAGTTTTAATGGTATGATGGTGTCCTCTCCCCTGTTCTCTCCCCAGGAGGCGTTAGCCTGCAATGTTGAAACAAGATGTTAGCTAATGAGTGGGTTGGGTTGGTCCCACTTCCTGCAACCTCCTGATGCTCGACTCCTCTCCTGCTCAACTTTGAGTTTGGTGAGGTAGGCTCTCCGTCCTGCTTGACCTTCAGCAGGGGTGCAGTAGGCTCAGTCTTTCTCTGGGCACAGTTACTTCACTGTTCCTGAGTGTCTGTTGCTGTGTTTCGGGAATGCTTGGATTAATCAGGTAAGTCTCTATCCCAATGACAGCTTGGTATAGATGCTCAAAGTCTTATTGTTCCAAGGTTTAAACGTGTTTTGTCTTTCTTGCAGATGCAGTCTCGTACGAAAGGTTAGAAGAAGAATTGACTCTCCTAAGATGCTGAACTGGTTGTCTACAGGTGAGTATGAGCGCGGATGAGTGGCGCTGGATGGCTGAACAATTGTTCATTTTGGTATTGTGCGTGACTAACCTGCTGTTTTCTGTTCCCTTTTTGCAGGCGCGGCGCGGCCCCAAGATGAAGAATGGAAGAACCGCTCCGAAGTAACCCTGAGGAATGCAGAAACCCGGGTGAGTATTGGATGCCTGCGCAGAAGTCCTTTACCAATGGGGGCGGCGGTCTGAAGACCAGCTGGAGACGGAACCAATGGACGGAATTGCAGGTAAGGCCTTTGTCGCTGTAGTAACACCTGTTCTTCTCCTTTTCTTCTTCCAGGCACCGGTGGATGGAAATCTCAGACGGGCGTGGCTGTAGAAACTCGAGGACAGAGCAGACACGGTGAGCGTTACGCTGCAGGAGTGCAGAATAACGCGAAGCGTGTTCTGCCTGCAGGGTGTGACTTAAATAGGCTTGCAAGTAGTTCCAGGTAAAGTAGTCCCTTTACCACACCCTGTCTCTCAGGAAAAGTAGTCCCTCTGCCACACCCTGGATATACAGAAGCCTCAGCCTCACTAGGCAGATTACGTAGTTCCATAAATTCAGCCCATTTCATGAGCCTGGCGCCAAGAGCGCCAGGACTGAGTACATGAGGCCCTGGGGGACTTCCTTGGGGCCTGAAAAGTCCTTCTGGGTGACAGGGACTGGGGTGGGCCCAACAGCTCCAGGGGTTTTGGAGCACGCACCATGACAGCCCTAGCACACTCGGGAAACAGATGGACGAGAAAGTAGAACAGATAGTAGGCAAATGCATTGCATGCAAGGCAGTCGCTCCACACACTTTCCCACAGCCTCTCAAGATGTCATCTATCCCAGCGCAGGTATGGGACGAAGTGCCCGTTGACATATTTGGTCCACTGGCCAACAGCAAGTACGTGTTGGTAATCATTGACGAGATGTCCAGATTCCCAGAGGTGCATCTCATTCACTCCACCAGCGCCCAAGCTGTAATACCGGCGTTAGTAAAGACATTTGCGGACTCCAACTATAGTGAAATCAGACAATGGTCCACCTTTCAGCGGACATGACTTTGCCATGTTTGCGGAGCATCTCGGCTTTCAATATCGCAAGATTACACCCCTGTGGCCACAGGCCAATGGAACGGTGGAGAGATTCATAGGAAACCTCAAACGAACTCTCCAAGTCTGCTCCATTACCAATGGTTTCTTCATGCAGGCCATATGCACTCTCTTAAGGGACTACAGAAACACACCACACAGCTCAATAGGAGCTTGTCCCTCGGCTTTAATGTTTGGGCGAGTGGTAAGAACCACGCTGCCACATAATCCAAATGGCATTCTGCCCGACACTTATATGGACATGGCATGGACAAAGGACAAGGAGAGCAAAGCAAAAATGAAGGAATATGCGAATCTAAGAAGAAAGGCAAAACCATGCAACATCCAGATAGGGGACCAAATACTGGTCCGACAATCACAAGTTGCCGAAGACATCCCTGCATTCAAACCTCAACCAATGACTGTGATACACATACACGGGTCCATGATAACTGTTTCAAGTCCCCAAGGCACCATCACACAGAACTCATCATTCTTCCGATGTTTCAAAGGTGACAAAACCCAGGAGAGCACCCACTTCACTCCAGAAGAGGACTCCTCTGACCTGGACTCTGAGTACAGAGAAGAAGACAGAGACGCTGGTGACAGTGCCATTGATTGCACCGCAAGTGGCGCTCCACCTGCTTGCAGCCCCTCACGAATTGGGATACGCAAACCTTCAAGGTGGATAGAAGGAATGAACTAATGGACCCCAGGTCGTGTGTTAAGGGAGGGGGAGATGTAATGTCCTGTTTCGATTGTTATGGTCGTGGGCTACAACCCATGTGTTTTGATGTGGGCGGGGTTTCCCGCCAGGCAGCAGTTCACGCCTGATTAGTAAAGAGTACACACCGTTATATTTGGCTCCGTGCTTCATTGACTACAAGTGTCATTAATCCTGGTTTTATTTATGGGCATGCCCCAGCATTTTTCTGTTTCATATATTTATGTATATAAGATTATAAAAAGGAAGCGCTGCAACAACTTAGGAACACTCAAAATTATCAGAAACATCAAAAAGACCCATATCAGGAATACAAAGTGGAATATGATAAACGATTGAATTCATGGTTTGAAGCAGATCTAATCAAGGAGTATCCCATCACATCCATCATTCATTTTATACCGAAACTTCACAAATCCTCAACAAGACCACCAGGAAGACCAATAGTGGCATCCATTGATTATCTCCTAGAAAACACCTCCAAATGTCTTGACAATTTCCTGTTCCCATTCGTAGAGACTTTACCTTCATATACCAAGGATACAACAGACTTTTTAATGCAAATAGACGAAATACCCAGGAAATCCAATTATCTGCTGGTAACATTAGATGTAATCTCTCTCTACACGTTTATTATTCACGAAGAAGGGATGGAAGCCATCAAAATATATCTGTCCACCAGATCTCTAAACTTTAGAGGACATTCTTTAATGCTGTTGGAAATGTTGGCCTTCTGCCTAATACATAATTCCTTTATGTTTGACGGCCAATATTACACACAAACATGTGGTACAGCGATGGGAACAGTGGTGGCCCCCACATTTGCAAATCTATTTATGGGGGCCTGGGAATAAAAACTGTTTGCAAATGTAGAACCTTTTGAATTGTTTGTTCCTGACTGTTAGTGAAGAATCACACCTGGCCTACTTGTGGTAGTGAACAAAACAGAGGGAGCCAAACACGTGATGTCATCAGTGATGTCATGAATGAGATTTGTGATGGCATCTTTGATGTCATGGGTGTTAGTCCTTGCAGTGCGCGCTGATGGCACGAGTTATGGTTGCTTAGCTTACCATAACTGTCGAATTTCGGGGGGGGTTCGGTTTTACCTGTAACCATAACGTCCCTATAACAACGTTTGTCCAGTGAATTGCATAGGTTTTTGCTAGTGCAACTTAACCATAACGTTCCTTTAACAACATTTTTTGCCAGTGAATTTTATTGCTTTTTAGCAGGATATCCTTAGTTTGTAAAGAAGATCTGTCCAACATAGTGAAACTACTGGCAGCATGGTAACGCAGACAGCAGTCACAGACTATGCGTCTGGTCGCGCACATTGGGTGGCATCCAACCTGCACAGGAAGGCACCTGCTCTCTTACATAGTGGTGGCAATCACCAAATGCAAAAAATATTATTATTTTTATTTTATTATTTATTTATACGTAGTTTTGGCTGAAATAAATTTCAACCTTGCAACATTAAATTACAAAATAAGAATACAAATACTTAAAAAATGTATACATCTTCTGTTTCTTCCTTTTACATGAATATAGAAGTATTTTTTTTATAAAAATAAAAAGTGACAACTAAAGCATAAAACAGAACTAAGTAATACTAATTCATATAACTTTGAACCTACATTATGCAGTGATTTACATTATATACAATTCATTCATTAATGTAAAAAAAATATATAAGAAAGGGAGAAGGAAAAAAAGTACAACTAAGTTACAGTTTTGCCCACATGACTGTGATAATGGCTACTAATGTGTGTCTTCCTTTAAATGTAATGTCCGAAGATAACTAATGATTGCATATCTAACGCATTTTCAATTTGTGTGAAATAAAGGATGGCACAGCTGATAATGCGTTACGTTCACATATTCCACAAAGTGACATTTAAAGTGAATACATCTCTGTGTTAACAATTTCTCGCAATCTATCATCCAATGTCTTAAAGTTTCAGTCTCTTCATAACAAAACCGACACATTATTTCTGCCTGGGATATAGTTGTTTCCTTACATAATATTGCATTTTCACAAAAATATATGAAAACAGCAGCATGGCAAAGAATGGCAAGAGGGAATGGAGTAGGTGTAGAAATTGTGTGCGTACAAAGCAAACAGGAGAAAGTCATTGGGAGGACACTGTAAGGGAATGCATCAGCAACAGAATTAACGTCTGCCTTCACCAATCGTACCGCACAGCTTCTGTACATGGGAACGAAGAAGTAACGGGTAGTGTAACGACTGACAAGAGCTTAGAGCAAAACGTTGGTACAATGTAGTAAGGAAGCAGAATAGTCTGTAATGATTACACAGATGTTGCAGTATGCATTAGTACATATGTGTAACGTCTCATTTGGTAACGTGGCAATGCCAAGCACCTTCGAGTTGCAGTAAAGAAATGTCCCTCATAAACAGAATGACTTTCTACAGTAACCCCATTGGTACGCACTGTAGTGTGAAGCGTACATTATGTACTCTATATTCCTGCATGTACAGCAAACACATTCTGTTTTCCGTAAGAAAACATATTGGAAAGGAAAACAAGTCAATAGAAGCCGCAATCCTTGCACTACGCCATTTGCGCATAGCAAAGGAAAGAAACTGTGCAAATAGCAAAAAGGAGAGGCTGGAAGGCAAAGTGAAAACAATGTGGAATAATTGTACCCCCTTGCAAGTTGCGTACAAACAAATGTTGTGGACAAAATGAAATGGCTGTGGCACACCTGCACGTATACTCCTTCCCCATGTCGCAGGCTGCCATCCCCTCAAAAATCGTGTCATGGGAGACGTGACGGTGACACAGCAATCTCTTCCTTCCCTAACAAGCAAGTTCTGCAAATCCGCATTTCCCCACAGTAAGTATGGAAATGTGCGACCCCTTCCCTAATAGGTTGTAGGAACGTGCAAAAGTGAACATTAATAATGGTAGTGTTGCTAAGTGTTCGGGTGGGATGCTTTTTTCCTGAAATAGCGTTCAGACTCAGCAGCACAGAGTCCTCCTTGCAATGCTTGCAATTAAGCAAAAGAGAAGTGCCCTATGGAATACCCACAATCACAATGTACGCATCCGTATGACAGCAGCGGGCTCGGCATGGCCACATGTTGTCCACCACCTAGCAATGCATGTGGCAACAGACGTTTGTGCATACTGCAAGTACAGGCATATGTATATGTGCCTCTGTGTCCTGGTAACATAAGCACTCTGCAGCATATGCAAAGGAACATTAATGTGGTCATGGCGTGCACCCACGTCCAACAGCTATGTATGCAAATAAGCATCCCACCTGGTGCACCCTATAAGTAACCAGCATCTTCCCAAAATGGTCGGCGCACGAGTTGCGCACTATTACTCCATAGAAAATTGGCAGCAGTGTGCATAGTACACCCATGCAAATGCGCACAACTCAGTGAGCCCAAAACGCGTTGTTGGGGTAATTTCTCAGGGGTCGGCAGGGCCGTTCCCGGACCTCCAGGGTTGGGGAGTCCCCAACTCCTCCCGCGTCCCAAAGGAGTATGAGGCACACACAAGAGCAAAGACTTACTGCTGTTTATTGCACAAAACAGACAGGGACAGGTTCTCGGAGCATAGGTACCCAAGGAACATCTCACCGGTGATGGGCTTGCAGGCCCTTTTTCTAATCAGATGACGAGACTACGTGCGTCACCTGGGAAATCTAGCCCTTAAACCTAACGCTATCTCGGGTTGGCTCCCCGAGTGGTAGGGTCAGTATAGACCCGTATAGAAGGAAATATTATTGGTAGAGAAAGGGTCAGGTGGTATGCTTGGGTCGTCCCTAAGGTTTGCTGCATGAGAATAGTTAAATGGAGAAAGTTAGTGATTGGCTAAACTATAGTGTCGTCAGTGGTTAGCCCCTCGTATTCTGATTGGTTCATCCGTGAGCCCCCAAACCTGAGACCATCGCTGTTCCCTGCTCGCGGTGTACCTGGTGCTGTCAACAATGTATGACTATGTGTCAGTGGCGGACAATGGACAGGCCTGACTACTGGCTGTTGGGTGTCCCTTTCCCATCGCTGCCGGTGTCGAACTTGTAACTTCGTTTTTGCAGTCTGGGTCCCAGACGTGAGACCCCAGAGCTTCTCTGGTCCTTGGAGCTTGGCATCGTATCAGGTCGGCCTGGTCACGTGTTAGAAGACTGTGGCTGAAGCAGAATTACGGGTATTTGATTTGTAATTCGGCTCCGAGGAGTGTTTAGCAGTGGCAGGTATAACCTTGGCGCAGGGAGCGCAGCGTGTAGATTGCAACTTCGTGGCCTTGGCTGTGGGGCTCTCGTCAGGGTTTGTTCTGCATGATCAGCGCCTTGCAGCTCCGTCTGAGCTGCTCCGGCCTGGGGACTCTGGTTTGCGGCCTACCTTTGCCTAGTCTATGGGTGGCGGCACACAGTTCATAACACGGGGGTCACGAGGGGCGACATGGGTTCTTATACGTTAGTCCATCTACAGGGTTACATCTTAATGGTTTTAGTAGCCAGGAAGAGTCTGCAAGCATATAAACAAGCTCTTCTGGCATCTTGCGTTTCTGCGGTGTTGTAGTTAGCTTATGTGAAAAAATAACAACGATGCATGTGTGAGTGCGAGTGGTCCTCTATGTCATAGCACTGGATATGTTCTTTGTGTGGGTTGGTGTGTGTCTGATCCAGGTGCTTGGTGGCACGTGTGTTCTTGTCCATTGGCTATGTCGTCATGTCATCTATAACCATGGCGTTATTTGGGGGTGATGCCTAATTGAGTTGGTCCATATGGTCAGTCTCAGCTCCACCCGAGTTCCCACCACGTGGTTTGGATGACGCACAGCTTGGCTGGGTGTGCGGGGTGTGGCCACAGTGGATCTTGACATCCGGGCCAGCGGTCAAGGGGCTGAACTCATCCCGCGGTGGGTGCTTAGGTCGTGATGTCATAGGCCATAGTTTGTATGGGGATTGGGGAAAGGGATTGTCCCATTTTCTCTCTTCGGCCCACCCTCTGGTCGACTTGTCAACCACAAAATTATCCACTCTCTTATCTCGTCGTACTCGCCATACCTTCGTTATTCCTGCCAGGTGTCCGTACCGGTCCACGTGGTCTTCAAATGACCAGTACATATATACACATCCACCACCGGGCTTGCAATAAACCCATTTTCCAACATAGCTTTTCGGGTTTCTTGGATTCGCAACTTTTATGGATGGTGGGTACAAGTCTGCTTCCACTATCTGCTGGCGCAGTCGTTTGCATTCTTTGAAGATCATGTCTGTGTGTTTGTTGTCTTCAGCTGGCATTAGAACGTGCATGCCATCATTTCCTCAGCAGTACGCTTCGACCTTGCCATCCATAATTGTATTCCCATTAGAGAAGCCATTCCCAGGATCAGGCACCCTGCCAAAACCTTGAGGCGTCCGACAGCCATGACGGCATCCAGGACCAGATGTATGAAAACCTGCTACCGTCCTTCTTCACTCCCTTAGCTTCTTCTTCCATCTTTGCATGCATCTTGGCCAGCTGTGATACTGCTACAGATAGAGTGCCGTTGTCCTTGTCGTTTGCAGGAATTGATGTGCAGCAGAAACTTCCAATTTTGGGGCAGACACCTCCTTCCATTGCTGTTAGAAGGTCCAGCACATATTTGTTCTGTAGGGCCACCATCCTAATTTCTCTTAATTCTTCTTTTATCATGTTGAATCCGTTCATTGTGGAGTGAATTGTCAGCATCAGCTCCCATCTTGTTATTTGTAGCCACTTTGCATTCGCATAAGCCTGTACTCCTGGATGTATCACAGATGAAAAGAACATTGCTGCCCTACTGAATAGTCTGTGTGCAGGTGGAATCTCGCTTAGTGCTGTTTCTGACCTTCCCCACAGGTAATTTCCTGTCAGTGGTTCTCCTTGTCTTTTTAGTCTGGATATTTGGCTGTCTTGTGCAGTGCCGCTCTGTGATTTGCTGTCTGCTTGCTTCAGTGATCTTCTTTTCCTTTTGTTCCCTTCGTCCATCTTAGGGAAGTTCTCCATGTTAACATGCTTTTGCGGTACTACCAGTGATGGTACGTTGATGTGTACCATAGTGCAACTCCGTTCCATGACTGTGGCAAGCTGTTGTATGCTTTGGCTCCGCAGGCCCAATAGTGGTCCATCAATACTGCTGTTCCCGCACCCTCCTCAGGAAGCTTGATCTTTCTTTTGCACTCTTCATTTATTCCAACATCAATTTCCACATCATGCTTGTAACATAGTGTGGGTTTTGTAAGGGGAATTATTGATATGGGTTCTTCCTCTTTGTCTAACCATGTTACCAATGCTGCACCCTTTGTCCACTCCTTGTAGCATTTGTCGTTTTCTTCTTGCACTATCACTGAGGATTTCGCCAACGTCAGAGGTTTACTTTCCACAACTCCGTCCACCCATCCGTTCTTTATTTATACCTTGCCATATATTAGCATTAGTGGTCTTTCCCAGCACCCTGGTTCACCTCCAATCTCTCTGGCGCTCCACTAGCACGGCAGGTAATTCAGTGTTACCTCTTTTGTTTGTCCCTTGTCGGGTCCGTCTGTTATATACTGGGGCCCTTCTGTCAGCTGCCAATAATTGTCAAACATCGGTAGTGTTTCGATGAAGTTGTCTTCGTAGGGGTATGTTGACCTTGATTTCCATCTTAGTGTTGCTGTTTTCCCTTGAAATCGTCCTCGTGTTTGAAACAACGCTAAATATAACAGGCATTCTGCAGTTGTTGCAGGTACCTCAGTTGCCACGAATGGTCTTGAGCCGCTCATGGCGTATGGGATCAACAAGCACACATAGCAGTTGTCCTTTGTCGTCTCCTCCTTACCAATTATGAACATGTGCTTGTACCACATGTTGTCGGAGATGTGTGCGGATTCTGTAAGGTATGTGTCCACCCCATGTACATCAATAGAAACACTATGTTTACCCCCCTTTACGTTGGGCCCTGTGTTACTTGTACACCTGACACAGTTCTCCTTGCAGCTGTGGTAGGAGAAATGTTACTATTGGGAGTTGCAGTCACATGAAAAGCATAGTATGCCTGCCAGACAGCAGCAGTTATCAGACCAGTGGTGAAAAATATCCCCAACATCTTTATTACAGTTGCTATTACCACTGGCATTTTTATCTTACCTTTGCTGCTGTCCTGCAGCTACTTTACTGTAGATGGTATAGGTGCCCGCCTGAAAATCTCTAAAAATGTGCGTTATTACTGTTATACTTGTTATTCAAGCCCTGCGTATCAGATGGTCGTTCAATGCCCAGGCGAAAAGCTCTTGCCACGCTTTCCTTACCGTCCTGTCTTTTAAGGCATGGAGGTGTGGAAACGAGCATACTATTATCATGAGAAACGTGTTATAATATATTCGTATTCTCCGGGGTCTTAAGTACTTTGGTCTTTTTATAATGTATACAAATTGGAGTGAGAGAGCGTCTGGGATATCATCTGCGGGTAGTATTTGCCCCAGGGCAGTGGCGTATGTTCTTTGTCGAAAACTTACATCTACAGTAACAATGCGCAATACCTGCATGTGCTAGACAAAAAAGAGAAGAGAGCATGCATGTGTTTACACAGTGTGGTGCATATTACAGATCTCTTTGATATCGTTCTTGTTGGTGTGTGTTATTTAATTAAATTTGGTCTTTCCATTTTTTAATGATAATAATTTTATTGTCCTGGTGTGGGGGCGTGCTTTGTCTGTGACCTCGTGATCATGGGGTGGGCTATGGGTGGTTGGTCGTTTGTGTCTTTTGGTGTATCTGGCGCCTGTGCTGTGTCGTTGTTGTTAGCTGTTGTTGCTGAAGCGTTGGCCCTTTCGCTGTAGAGATGGGGGCAGGTCTGTGCTTTGTAGGGCCTGATGTCGTGGATGTGTGTTCAAACATCCTTATGGGATACTGCCCTAGGGGCTACTTTCTAGACGGTGTGGGGCCCCGTAAATCGAGGGGTGTTCCATTTTCTCTGATAGTTTTTTAGGAGAACTTTCTGTCCTTCTTTCATTGTCCACTGTTCAGTCAGCTCTTGTTCCTCGTTGGTTGCTGTTTCCTGTTGGTTGTTCTATGACCCGCCCTGCGTTCATTGAATCTGTTGAGAGATAAAAGCGGCACTACTAATGAGGGAAGAGACATACTCGTGCATTTCTTCACCAAAAACAGTACTTGCAGTAAGACAACCACTCATTGCCCTTGACGGTGGTATGAGGGGAAGGTGCATTTGGCATCCAGTCACCACTTCATGCGGGGTGAGGTGGTGGTCCTAACCAGGTTTATTCCTCAATTCAAACAAGGCCAGAGAGAGGCAATAGAGCAAGCTCTTTTTGGTTGTTTGTTGGATTTTTGCTATTACTTCTTTCAAGAGGCCATTGAGGCATTCACAGACGCCATTGGCTTGCAGGTGATATGCACAGTCAAATTTATGTTTGATCCCCATAAGAGCAGTTATGTGCTGAAATAATTCATTGGCAAAGTGGGGACCGTTGTCTGACCTCAATACTTTGCAAACCCCCACCGCGGAAAGACCTCCCGTACTAAGACTTTAGCTGCTCTAAAAGCATCTGCATGAGAGCACAGGCCGGCCTCAATCCACCTTGAAAATGGGCACACTACTACAATCATGTATCTGTATCCTTGACATACGTTGATCATGTCGGCGTAGTCAATGTGTAGGTATAAAAAGGGTCCTTCAGGCCGGGATATTGTACCTTTGATCATTTTCAGCGTGTGACCGGCCGTCTATTGTTGACATTTGAGGCAATTGCTAATGAAATTTGCAACGTGTGAGTTTAGCTCGGGGCAGAACCATGATTCTTTTATTCGTGCTGCAATTACTTCTTTCCCTGTATGAGTGGGGTGGTGTAGTTGGGCCAGAGCTTTTTTCAGTATGGCCAGGGGAATCACAACTTTCCCTGTATTATTCTGTTGCCATAGTGCATCTGTGGGGGCCATGGGGCATCCTCTTTTAACCCACAGTTTCTTTTTTGCCACTGGGGCTGCAGCCTGCAGTTCCTGGGGCTGCAGCCTGCAGTTCCATAATCTGTGTTTCTGGGATGTGTGTGTACCCATCCTTCATTATCATTTGTCTTACCCACCCCTTATCTTTTTGTTCTTCTTGGAGGTCCCATGTCTCGCCAAAGTACGCAGCATATTTTGCATGCGCGTCTGCTGTTTCGTTACCTCTTGATATTGGATCTTCTCCATTAGTATGTGCCTGACACTTCACCAGTGCTATTTCTGCTGGGTATGTTATTACTTCTATTAGTTCATCTAGGAGGAGAGCATGTTGCACTGAAGTACCATCTGCTCTTCTGAATCCTCTTCTTTGCCACTTTATCAACCCTGAGTGTACTGTTGAAGTGACACATGCGCTCTCAGAGTATATTGTTACTCTTTTCTCGTTGCTTTCTTCTAAAGCTATTATCAGTGCTACCAATTTTGCTGCTTGTGCTGAGTCCTGTTGGGGTAATCTAACACATTTGACCAGAACATATGTCCAATCCTCCCTCAGCCGCACTACAGCTGATCCAGTCCTCCTCACCCCATCACTTTGATCAATTGTTGATGACCCATCAATGTATAACACCTCATCCCCTCTAGGGCATTTTCCTCTACCTTTCGGGTGGATGAGAAAGATTCAACGGCATGTGCACAGTCATGTGCGTAGTCTCCTTCGAACACTTCCTCTGCTATGCTGGATTGATATTCCTACACCTTACTATTTTCAATTCACGTCTGGAGAGAATAATATCATTATCTGTTGCTCTCTGGTTAGTCAGTGTAGATTTTGGCTTGTTTAATATTGAGAAGAGGGCGTGTTCCACGTATAGTGTGGTGGAGCAACCCATAGTGATGGAGGATGATTTTTCTACTGCAAATGCTGCTGCAGCTAAGTATTGTTTGCACGGAAAGTGTCCCATCATTACAGGGTCCAAATGGCTGCTGTAAATTGCTACTGGTTTGTGTCCCATGCTTGTCTTTTGTGTTAGCACTGCTTTCATTATTACACCATCGCAATGTGAGAATATGTAGAACTCATTATCATAGTTAGGGGTACCCAGAACTTGTGCCATTGAAATTGCCTTTTTTAGTTGATTAAATGCATCAGTCATCTCCCTTGTCCATCTAAACTTCCTCGCCCCCCTCTGTGCCTCTTTGAGAGCCTCTAATAGGGGTCCTGTGTATGTGCTGTAGTCAAAAACCCATGCTCTGCAATGGTTGCATAAGCCAAGAAATTGTTGCAGTTCCCTTATCGTTTGTGGCTGTGGGGTGTTCTTTATTGCTTGTGCCCTTTGTGCTGCAATGATCCTTTCTTTTTGTGAAATTGTCTGGCCGATATATAATACTTGCTCCTGACAGTACTGCAGTTTCTCCTTGTCAACTTTGTACCCTTTCTCAGCCAGCACTGTGAGCATTTTTACAGAGTCCTTCGGCACTTTTCCTCAGTGGTGCTGCAGATGATGCTATCATCCACATACTATAGCACCGTGCTCTCCAGGTCAATGTTCCCTAGGTCCATTTGTATTACCCTGTTAAAGATGGATGGTGACTCGCAGTACCCTTGGGGTAGTCTAGTGTGTTTCCATTTTGTGTTGCAGTATGTGAAACTTGTTAAATCTTGTGAGTCAGGGTGCAGTGGTATTGAGAAAAATGCATTTTTGAGGTCAATCACAGTGAACCGTGACACCTCTGCTGGTATTCCGCACAGTATTGTGGCTGGGTTAGCTACTATCGGGTACTCTGCCTACACAATGTCGTTAAGGGGTATCAAATCTTGTATGAAATGCCAAGACCCTCCCTTTGCCTTGCGCACAGGGTATACCGCCGTGTTGTACAGGGATTCTGATGGTACCAATATTCCTCTTTCCACTAGGGCACTTGTTTCATAAATCGCTTCATCAGCTTCTTTGGACAGTGGGTACTGCTTCACCCTGGGCAACATTGCTCCCTTTTTTAACTTTATTTTTACTCCTCCAATGCTTTTTATGCATCCCACATCATGGAGACTAGTAGTCTATAGTGAGGCGGGTACAGCTGCTAAATCCTCCTCGTACATGTCCGCTTGTGTGGGGGCGGGTGCTTCTAGTGCCATTGCCATTTTCTGTGCTACCTCCTTGTATGTCACTCTCAACCAAACATAGACGTTCATCTGGAACACCATCTCCCCATCTCCTACGTCGTCAGAGAACAGTTCCTCATCTGACACCTGCGTCAGCCTGCATCCTTCAGCCAATGCTATTACTGCTCTCCATTCTTTCCCTTCCTCATCCTGAGCGTGAACGGCAATGTAGTCTTTGGTTGCCACATACTCTCGATGTCCACTGATATTATTGCCCCTTCCTCCTCACTAGTGGGCGTTTCCGGTCTGAAGAGGTATGCTGCTGGCCTCCTCCACACCTTGCCCTCAATTCCCGGTAGCCATGCTATTGCCATGTCTGTCCCGTATTGGAAGATGTCGCCGTCCACTGGTTCTGTTCTTGCCACTATCTTGCCACAGTAAGCTTGAAGTATGTGTTGTGCAGTGAGCATGTGTATGCATGGCGTGGAACATACTATTCCCTTGTCAGTGAAGGATATAGCCATATTCAACCTGCTCATGATGTCTCTCCCAAGTATATTAACTGGTGATCGTTTTGAATATAGCAGTGGCAGAGATAGTTTGTGATCTCCGACAGATAAGGGTTTTTTATCAGTAAAATGAACCAGCCCTCGAGCCCCAGAGAATCCTTGAGTGTGCATGGCATCGCCTGACAAGTTGCACTTCCCTTCTCTAATGCATGATCAAGTTGCCCTGTGTCAACTAGGAAGGAAAATGTTTTGTCACCTATCGCCACCTTTATGCGTGGTTCCTCTGCAGGGTTAGGTGTTACCGACAGGATGGGACACAACTAGGATGTCTGTGGGCTGTCCTATTGGGGGTATAGTGACTGTCCGTTCCCTGTGTATGGGTTATGACCCAGTATCGTCACCTTACCCATTTGCGTCTGTGGTATTGGAGTGTCCGTAGGTTGTTGTTTATTGTCGTGTATTTGTGTGAGTTGTTGTACTGTCTGGATGTGTTGCTGTTGTGCCATAGTCATTTGCTGTTGTGCTTGTTGTTGGGCTGGTTGGTGCTGTATTTGTTGTGCAGGGGGCGTCATGTATGTTTGCTGCTGTGGTTGTTGTGGCACTTGTTGTACCAGTCCCCCTTGCTGTTGCATGTTTTTTGCGGAGATTTGTTGTAGCTGCTGTTGTTGGTAGTAATCTTGTCCCCCATTGTAACCCTGTTGCCCTTGCTCTCCCCATCCCACTTGTGCCGGCCTTGCCCTGCATGTGCGTGATACGTGTCCTACTAGTCCAGCATGTTGGCAGCTCTCATGCTTGTCACAGGTATCCTCCAGTGTTGTTTTAGTACCCCTGCTGTCCATATTGGTTATACCCTCATAACCCTCCCCCTTGCTGGTGTGCTGCTGATCCAAATCCCCTCCCTCTTGTTGTTTGTGTAGCCGTTTCCCACTTGCGTGTATCCTCCCCCCATTGGAAGAGCATATATGTGTTGGGCTGTGTATGGAGGCGGTGGTGGCAGTTGCTGTGTTGTAATTTAAGCTTGCTGTAGTGGTGTTGCTGGTTGTTGCGACTGCTGTGTAATGGCTGGTGTTGGTAGGGCTGGTACTGGTGTCACTTGGGCGGGGCTTGTTATTAGCGCACCTTCCATGGCATATTTTGACAGTTTCTTTTGGACCAGATTTGCCTCATCTGCCTTTCTGTCTTCCTCTTTCTGTTTCATCTTTTCTTGTCCTAGCCTACAAAGGTGTACTATTGTTAGCTGTGTTTCTGGCCATGCTTTTGCTTCCATTCCTACCAATTTTTTTTAACTGCCTCTGTACTGGTTCTGGGAGCCTCTGTATCAGTATGTGGTAAAAAATTGCTAATGTTCCATGGTTCCCGCGTTTCCAAACGCCTCTTCTCCTCAATATCCTGGATGTAATTAACAGGGTCCTCATTCTCACGCATTTTGCGTGACGTTATTGCCCCTATGTCTGAAGTGTCCCGATATTGTACCCTCAGCGCTTGCCATAGTGCGTCTGCAATTTGCAAACGGCACCCCATCATGCGACGTGTCACTGATGGTCACCCCTGGGAATCCCGCCCTGTTCCAAATGTCATCCACAGTGTCACCTAATATGGAAATTAATAACCCCTTGACATTGTCTACTGCTAGCTTGTGCCCTGCAGTTAGCTTCTCCATTTCATATATCCATTTCCCCGCCCCTCCGCTCAAGGATGGTAGTCTACACTTAATATTCTCCTTGTCTGCATGCTTCCATGGGACATATTGTGGCCTCCCCCCCCCTGTGTCTAATAATGGAATTTGTGTGTATTCTTTTTATCTTCTCTGGCGTGCGTCGACGTGGTGATGTGTATGTGTTCTCACTCTGCTCTTCCATGACAGAAAATTCTTCGAGAAAGTCAGTAAGGTGTTGTGTGAGCCGTGTGTCCCCTGCGCCCTTATGGCCTCTCCGTTGACCCGCCTGATCTTTGTTGTGTGGAGTGGCTGGTCCCTCCATTCTGCATCCTGGGAGGTCTCTAAGCCTGTTAACATATGGCGTGTGCTGTGCTGGTGATGTCATTGGTCGCTGTGTCCCTTCTCTTAGTTGTGTTTTGCCCTCACATCCTGTCTTTCCTTCTTCTTGTGTCTTGCACTCGCATGACGACCCGCAGTCTGTGCGTGTGATGTATAATTTACTCAGCCCCTCTCCACTCCCATCACTCTGTCCTCCGCAAGATCCCTCTTCCTCACCACTACAAAAACCATCTGAGAATTTGTGCTTGGGCGTTTTCCCCCCGACTGTTACAGTTTCTAAGTCTATGGGCCTCATTATGAGTCAGCCGGTCCGGAAATAACGGTGGCGGTAAACCCGCCGCCACTGTTGTTTCCGGACCGGCTGATCTCAAGTTCTGCAGGCCGGAGGTGTCACTCCCGCCAGGTCTGAGATTACACTATGGAAGAGGAAGATTATATCACAGAGCACATGGAAGTACGATGAAGGGAGAATAATAGAGAGTATATTGGCAAAGGAGGCGGACATGGAAACACCGGCTCTGTCATAGACGGAGCCAGTGTTTCCATGGTCCCCATCCCCATTGAGTCCTATTGGACTCCATGGGAATGGGGACTTACAGAATTCCGCCTCCGGAATTCCCATGTCACCGGGGTTGTAATGCCCCGGTAATTGCGGGAATCACGGAGGCAGAATGGTAATACAAGTCTGGCGGTAATCTGCTGGTTTTTCTGGCTTGGTTACCGCCGGACTCGTAATGAGGCCCTATGTCTGTATACTCACTTGTTTTCTCTGTGTCTCCCCGTGCTTGTGTCATCGTTACCTCTTTATTATCACAAGCATAGATCCTACCTCTAGGTGCTTGGCTTGGCTTGTTCCTCTTAGCCCTTGATTGCTTCATTGGTCTCCTTTGTCCTCTAACACCGTTCTAGCCCTGCAAAGTTCGTTCATTATCGCTTACCTGTTCTAGCACCCTTGCGTCTCTATCCTTGTCATTCCATATCCCGTCCTCCTTTGCCAATATACTCTCTATTATTCTCCCTTCATCGTACTTCCATGTGCTCTCTGATATAATCTTCCTCTTCCATAGTGTAATCTCCTTGTCGTTCTCTTCCCGTTCCTCTTCTTTCCTCCTGATCTCCCGCTGCTCCATGCGTGCTACTCTTTCTGCAATCCCCCTTATGATGCGGTCCTCTTCCCTTTTCCTTCTCTCTTCCATTTGCTGGTTTAATCCCGCTCGCGCCCACTTACCTTCTTGCCTCATCACCTTTCTCTCCCGCTCTTCCTGCTCGAGCTGTCTAATCAACACGCTTTGCGCCTCCCTCAGCTCTGCTAGTTTCGCCTCCAATACTGCCTCTTCTTCCCTTGCATTGCTTCTCTTTTCCCTTGTACTTACCTCGCACCCTCTATGAGTATGATCTACCTCCTCCTTACCTACCTTTTTATCACTTCCTCCTCTTTTCCCGTTAACGTCCCCTGAAGCTTCAATAACACCTGTGCTGCTACCCATTCGTCTGGTCCTATACTTGCCAAATCTATTTCTGTCTTTTTTATGCTACCGGAGCTTACCTCTGCCTGTTTGGTGTCTACTGTACTCCCCACACCCGGCCCCTTTTGGTAGTTGTCTGCTGGTGCGTATGGCGGTGGGCTGTATGCAGGGTTTGAGTATCCTTCCGCAGCTGTTAATTGCGGTTGTGTTGTTTCTCTTAACTCCCTCATTGGATACAAACCTTCTGTCTCCTTCTTCACCTCTTTAATTGGGGGTGTCTCTCCTCACTCTCCTTTTTTACCTCTGCAATGGGGTATGATCCTTCTGCCTCTTCCTCGCTCTCCTCAGTGGTAGGGGGAGCTTGGGGTGCGCTACCCCCATCCCCCTCGCTCACCTCCTCCTTCTTTACCTCCTGCATGCTCAGCATCCCTGGTGCATACCCCTGAAACATTCTTCAGAGATCGAAACCTCTAGGTGGCCAGCTAACTTCTTCCCCTTGTAGGTGTTATGTAGGTATGCTAGTAGTGAATGTTGAGTGGTCATATCAAAGCTGCCATTGGGCGGCCAAGGTATCCTAATCCTGTCATCTGACCCTTCAGTCCATTCAATGCTGTACTTTACTATTTTATCTCTGTGGGGTATTAGTGTTGCGCAGATGTGCTGGAGTGGTGTTGTTAATGTGCTGGCCCTATATCCTGCCCCTATCCCATAATACCAGACATTTTGAAATTTGCAGATTTTGATTACCGCCGTTACCTGGCCCCATAATTTGGGTACTTCCCACTTTCAGCTGCGAGGAAAAGCAAGGCTGTTATTACAATACCTTCGTGCTCATCACCACCGCTCTTTTATCCTGCACAACACTATTGCCCAATTGACACCCCGCCTTTCGGAACTAGGGCCCCCTTCGACCCATGGCTCGTGAGGCCCCCTGTGTCCTCGCACCCTGCGCAGCATGCTTTTGAGCCGCCCCGCCTTCTTAGTGCGCCCGCTACTCGGCGCGCCTGCAGTATTCCTCTAACTCCTCATCCTTTCTCTCTGTCCCCACTGCCTGCGCAGTGTATGGCCGTCTTGTCTCCCTCCCACTGGTCGCACCGCTACTCAGCTTGGCCCCTTCGGTCGAGGACGCGCCGGCGTTCTCCGTGCACGGCCACCTGTCCCCTTTCATCCCTCTTTAACCATGTGCCGTTGCTCAAATTACGCTGAAAAAGACCGCAGTGTCCTATGCAAGTCCTAAGGGTGACATCACCATCTAATACAATGTGTTACCGGTACGTACAGTTGCAACAAAAAATGCATGCCAATTTTGACAATGTTATTGCCCACAATCCCCACAGCTGTCTTCCCACCGCACCCGTAGTGGAGTATTCATTAATCACATTCGTTATTATAATTGTGCTACACCAGCTGCATCACCTCGCGTGCGATACGCCACTTCCCTAGGGGGGCTTAACCAGCCAACTATCTGCCGCACTGAGAAACAATCTAGCTACCTCCTGCGGGAATATGTCATCTATTCACCGAGCTGCAACACTCAATTAATAGGGATTCCTCATCTATTCATTGACCTACAACGCCAACTCATTGGAATGCCACACCCCCTATACAGGTGTCAGCGATCTAGACCAATCAGCGCAATCTGCTTGTCAACACGTGAGAGCTCAATGCCCCACCCAGCACTCTCCGTAGCAGCAGAAGGGACGGCTTTCGCTCCGTTCCCCTCCTACACCATGTACATTGATCGCCCCTCAATGACCAAAATCTTTCCTTACACACTGTAAAACCACCCGCCACCCTGTTCACAATTCCTCCCGCCACACGCACAACATTACACTGCTGGTTGCGTGTGCCATACTCACATCGGGCTCTCGCCTGCCGGTGCCGCTCGGCTGCGGGCACCCCTCCCAATCAGCTCGCCGCCTCCCCTCACCTGGACCACGTCTGGACACTCGCCAACCGCGGGCGGGATATTTCTGAAGCCGGCTCCCAATGGCCACTCTCCGGGCTGAAGTTCATGCCTCAAGACAGGAAACCAGTGCCCAAAGGAGGGATCTAATTGTGAACCGGGAGCGGACAGATGAACTAGCAAGGCAAATGCTCCAGGCACAGGCAGGCCAGGTCCCACTGCCGGGGTATGGCCCTCCTGCCGCGCCTCCACAGCCCACGCCAGTACAAGTAGTACTTCCAGGGAGGGTTCCCCTGGCCCCACCAGAACGCTTCACAGGCGATCCGAATAAGTACGCCATCTTTATGAATCAATGTCACCTACATTTCTTGTGCAGACCTGGGGCATTCCCCAACGATCAAGCGAGAGTGGCATTTGTACTCTCATATTTGGGAGGTAGTGCAGCGGACTGGTCAATACCCTTGGTAAACCAGGATGATCCTTTGCTTCGAGACTTCAGAGGTTTCCAGCATGAAATGGAGAAACTATTTGCACAGCATACTCAAGGGCGGGCTCTGGACAATGAACTGTTATCACTACAGCAGGGTAATCAAGACCTACTAACATATATCGCTTCCTTCAATTGTATGATAGCACAAACTAACTGGCCAGAGGAGAAAAGAACTACGCTCTTTTACCGAGGCTTACGGGGGGAACTTAAGGACGTATTAGCCCAAGTAGTAAATCCCCTGGAAAGATGTGCTGAATACATCGACCTGACAGTGCAGCTCGATCACAGATTGCAGGATCGGAAGATGGATTGGGCCAAGGCCGAGGGGCGGTCGGTCTACATGCGACCCTGTGAGAATCAAACCAAATCACACGATCAGTCCGAGCCAATGCAAACCGGAGGCTTGCGGAGCCCACTCACCAAGGCAGAAAGGGAGAAAAGGAAACAGCAGCAGCTTTGTTTGTAGTGTGGTAAGGCAGGTCACTATCTCAGAGAATTCCCGGTGAAACCACCCAGGAAAGCAGTTGGAGCAACTGACAAGGGTGAAGAAGAAGAACAGGACTCGGGTAAACTCCAACGCCCGGCAAGCGTAGGGGTCCACTCGTCGAGCGGTGAAAAGGAACCCATACAGACCTCATATCTAGTCATCCCTGTGCTCCTGGTAAACCACAAGCAACCGTTGAAAATACATGCCTTGGAGGCATACATTGACAGTGGGGCTGTGGGAAATTACATGGACCAAGATCTGGCTACCCGGGTAGGCATTCCTCTCCGACAGAAGCAGGTTTCAGAAAATGTCACAGCAGTTAATGGATCCCAGCTATCATCCGGCCCAGTGACGCATTACACCGAGAAGGTCACGCTTCTGTGTCAGGACGGTCCCCAAGAGGACAACACATTCGATCTCATCGGCACTCCTCAGTTCCAGATGATATTGAGAATACCCTGGCTGGAGACTCACAATCCCAGGATTGACTGGCGTAAACAAGTTCTGACCTTTCCCCAAGACTGCACTGACACTTGTTATAGCAAGGGATTCTCATTAAAAGGTCTTACAAACCCAGGTTCGTCGAAGAAAGAAACCATATTGGGCCTCACCAGTTCACTACCACCTGAATACCTGGATTACCAAGATGTCTTTCAAAAAGAGCAAGCAAACACCCTACCTCCGCACAGACCGTATGACTGCCAAATTGATCTGGTACCTGGTGCTCAAGTTCCCTGCAGCAGGATTTACGCCATAACAGAACAGGAACACCAGCATCTAAAAACCTACCTCGATCAGTATCTGGCAAATGGCTTCATTCGTCCGTCCATGTCCCCTGCATCCTCGCCCCTCTTTTTTGTGCCTAAAAAGTAGGGAGAACTGAGAACTTGCATTGCCTACAGAGCACTTAACCAGATCAAGGTAAAAAACGGTACCCGTTACCCCTTATCCCCGAGCTCTTGGATCAAGTCAAAAACGCTCAAATATATACAAAACTAGACTTACGAGGGGCCTACCATCTAGTAAAAGTCAAAAAGGAGATGAGTGGAAGACGCCCTTTCGCACGAAATATGGCCTTTATGAATATCAGGTTATGCCCTTTGTACTATGTATTGCCCCGGCAGCGTTCCAATTCTTCATGAATGACGTGCTCTGCGAACTGTTGGACGTCTGCGCTCTTGTCTATTTGATGACATTCTTATCTATTCGACCACTAAGGATGACCACGTCAACCATGTCCGGGCAGTTTTGGAGAAACTGCGGCAACACCGGCTATATGCCAAATTGGAGAAATGCTTCTTTCATGTGACAGAGGTAGAATTCCTCGGCTTTATTCTCACACCACGGGGCATACGCATGGACACGCGCAAGGTTGACGCTATCCTTAACTGGCCCTCACCGACATCCATAAAGGGAGTACAGAGTGTACTCGGGTTCGCCAACCTTTATCGATGGTTCATTCCCGAGTTCTCCCAGATCGTCCACCCAATCACCTCTTTACTAAAGAAAAATAAACAATTTAATTGGTCCGCAGAGGCAGAGAAAGCCTTCCAGGAGCTAAAACAAGCATTTACCACAGCACCAATTCTACAGCATCCTCGACCAGAACTACCATACGTGGTCGAAACAGATGCTTCCAACATAGCAATGGGAGCAGTCCTGTCACAACGAGACCCCGAAATTGGTCAGTTGCATCCTGTGGCATTCTGGTCTCGCAAGTTTTCAGTCCCTGAATTGAATTATACAATCACTGATAAAGAACTGCTAGCAATTAAGGCAGCGTTCAAAGCCTGGAGACATTGGGCCTCATTACGAGTTTGGAGGTAAGTACCGGTCATTACCGGCATGGAGCAAATACTGTGTCCGAGCTGGTAATAGACCGCTAAAAGCGGCCTATTACGACTTCGCGGGCAAGAGCATTGCGCCATGCTGGTAATGTACCTAGCGCCATGCCGCAAAAGGGCCCCAAAAAGCCCTTACCGGCATGAAGCGCACCGTAGATAACACTACTGCCATATAGTAAAGCGGCAATAGCGGTGACCGTAAATAGCGGTGGCCGTAAATTACGGCCACCGCTAAATAGCGGAACCCGAAATAACGTCATCGCACAGGAACGGGAAGGAGCGCGGCGGCCATCTTTAAAAATACAATCCGTTGCCATCCTCACCAGGCAGGACCCCTAGGACCATTGTGAATCTTGGAAAAGCCTAACAGAAGCACCAGGAATGCCAAAAGCACCCAAGAAGGGAGCAGACCGGGTCCGCAAGGAGCGATTCAGCCCCGAGGAACTGCAGATGATGGTGGACACCCTCCAGGAGCACGCCGACATCGTCTTCAGCGGAGACATGCGGAGAGGGCCAGTGCTCAGGAAGAAAAACATCTGGGCACTAGTGGGTCAGAGGGTGAGGCAGTCGGCAACACCCCCCGCACCCTAAGGACTGCCGCAAGCAGTGGGATGACCTGTGGCTGAAGGTGCGGAGCATACTCTCGGCAAACCGCAGCCAGTCCCAGGAGACTGGAGGGGGCCCAAGTTCCCCCATTAAACTGATTCCATGGGAGGAGACATGTGCCTGCTTGATCGGCCAAGAATCAATTGAAGGCGTCGGCAACATGGATTGTGTGGCAACGTCGTCCGCTGACGGAGGTGAGTGTCCAAAGTCAACACTGCCAATGCCAATGCCATGACATACACTTGAAAGGCCTGGCCAAGGAGTCACGGCATGGTGTCTCCCCCCCCTTAAATTCATGCCAAAGCAACAGCGACCCAAGCAAGTTCCAAGTGCAAGGGCTTAACGCACATTTCACATACTGCACGAAGTGGCCTATCCCATGAGGCACACTGGGCAGTTGTTGTGGACAGTGTGCTAGTCAGACAGCACAGTACCCGGCCAACATGAGTGACACCGACACCTGCATGAATATCCCACCCATTAATTGAATGTAGTGCCGTTGCATACCCAAATGCCCATAACCCCCAAAAGACTGAATATGTGATTGTAGCCATGTATGAAAGTTGGCTCTCAAATCATCACTTATGCCGTCCCTCTCTTCCACCCCCACAGGCAGTGAGCATGACAGCGAGGACCACGAGACCAGCTGTCCCATCACCTCCAGGGGCAAAGGCAGGATCCGCTGCATCCCAGCCAGGAAGAGCACACCTGGAAGTGCAACACCGGCTCCTGCAAGGCCCATGGAGGGTGCACCACCCACACCCCTCCCTGCATTGGAGCCAGGAACATGAGAAACGCCAAGGTCTGAGGAGTCAAGCGTGGCTGGGGAGGTGGCAGCCCGGCTACCCCTGGAATCTGTAGACAGCCCCTTTTCCACCTGTGGAGCGCGAGAGGAGGACACATTTTCAGTCGTCCACACCCCAGAGGCCAGCTCCTACCCACAGGTCTCATACAGAGACTCAGACTCAATGTACCGTGGACCATCACAGGAACAAGCCAGTTCTGTGCCCAGTCCCCCAGGCAAAGGTCTGGCAGGTTATGGCAGCACAATCCCCTGCAGGGACAACACACCATCGGCTGATGCGCAGCGTGCAGGGCAGCTCACCGCCCTCATCATCGAGCTGATGCAGGACAATCGGCAGGGCAGGGAGGAGTGGCAGGAGGAATTAAGGGCAATGCGGCAGGTGGTGACGGACAGCACCAATCGTCTATGTGAGGTCCTTGACCGCATTGCCGATGCCCTGGAGGCTGCACGTCCTTCACAACAGGCTGAGCATGAGGACACCCCGTCGACCAGTAACTCGACACTGACGAGCCCACTGCGTCGGTCAGTCCGTTCCCAGCGCCGCCGGGACATGCCTCCCCCTGGCCCCGGGAACGCGGAGTAACTTGCCTACCAGCCACATGTGGCCACGTGGACACCATGGGACTAGTGTTGGGGATTTGGGGGAGGGTGGGTGAGGGGATGTGGGGGAGTTGGGGGGGAGGGAGAGGGTCAGGAGGGGGTATGGGGGAATTGGGGGCTAGGGGGTGGTGGAGGGTTTGTTATTCACTTAGGCATTTTCAATTTCAATACACCGTTTGTGTTGCAAAGGTAAACCAGTGTGGACATTCCTCATTCGGCATGTGTCTTTTGATATTTGACAGTGCATAGTATACATGTATCCCCACACCCAGTGCCCTATGTCCTCATGTCATGACACCCTCTGCTGACTTGTGTGTCAGTAATATTGTCCAATCAATGCTTGCTGCACGGCACGTCCCTCCTGTGCATCGGCACCATGGTGCTGTCCTGCCCCTTCTTCCTCCTCCTACCCTTCATCATCATCTGGTGGTAGCAGTCCCATGTCAGGGGACAGGGGCACATTCTGACGGACGCACATATTGTGCAGCATTACACATGCCATGGGGATCTTGGAGACCTTCTTATGGCTGTAGATGGGTGCCCCACCCGACCGGCTGAGGCAACGAAAGCTTGCCTTCAACAGGCCAAAGGCCTGCTTAATCACCACACGTGTACGGGTATGGGAATGATTGTAGTCCTCCTCGTGCCTGTTCTGTGGGTTTCAGACAGGGGTCATGAGCCACGGCATCAAGAGATAGCCACCATCACCTGCATGAGAGGGGAATGAAGGTAAGTGTATGTACATTCATGGTGGACAACTGGAATAGTCTTACATGGCAGCAGGTGATTTCTGCCCATATGCACATGTCCCTGGATGCATTGACCCCATTCCTGGCCCCGCTATGTGTCCTGTGCAACGGAATGATGGAGGGGGTAGCATCTTCAAGATGGTTTATGGTGTGCACTCACATCTTGTAGAACATGCATCGTATATGCATGCAGCAGTCTTGGGGTAATATCATTGAAGTGCTGTTTTCAATTAGATTTGGTAGTAGGGAGTCTTGGCTGTACTCAGTAGCATATTCGTCATTCTGCACTGATCCGTACTATGGTGACTTACAGCACTCCTGTGGGTGTGCAGTACCAGTGACACGCTGTGGTATCCCTGTTTGGCTCACATCAATGCACTCCCAGGGATGACTGTCCTGTGTGGTGATGTGCTGGAGGCAGCGACATAGTGCATATGCAGTGCATATTGCTAGATGCCCTTACGGTGTGTGGGGGCTGCCGATGAGTGGTGCATGTGTTGTGGGATGTGGCCTGGTCACCTGTTGGTCATGTAGTGTTAGGTGTCGGCCTTACTTCATCACTGTGGGATTTGGTAGTCATGTGCCGTTTTACTGGGTCTGAGGCACAGTGTTCGGTGAGGTGCTCATTGTGTACTGGCGTCATCATTTCCACCCAGGTGGAGTATGCATCTCCCCCCCCTTCCCACCCAGCTGGAGTATGCAGGCACCCACCTCATGACCCTGATGCACTGCCATGGGCCAGTCAGGCAATTCACCAAGCAGCCAGGCACGTCGTCCAGCATGTCGCTCCAAGTAGCGAAGTAGCGTGGTGTTCCGCAGGACCAGAGTCATGAGTTCATCCTGGATAACGGGCACAGCAATGTGTGATGAACTTGCTTGCGTTGCATACCATCTGCACGTTGATAGAGTGGTATTACTTGCGGTTGCGATACGCCAACTCCATGGCATGCGGGACCAACAACTCCATGTGGGTGCAGTCGAGGGCACCGATACAATTAGGCATGCCTGCCAGTGCATGTAAGGCACCTTTTGTATTGCATATCTCTGGTGGAGTCCGTGGTAGTGATATGTAGTCCCTTGTGTGCTTGAGGAGGGCATCCAGCACTTGGTTCAGTATCCGGGTAAATAAGGGTTGTGATATGCCATGCATGTGCCCCAATGTGTGCTGGTAGGTGCCTGTGGCAAGGAAGTGGAGCACAGACACTACATTCAGTGGAGGGGGATGGCGGTGCTTATTTCTATGAGGCTCACTTTGTCGTCATGTATCAGGTCCACTATGGTGGTGATGGTGTCACGGTCATGCCGGTACAGGGTGTGGATCTGCTCTGGTGTTAGGTTGTAGGGGGTGGCTCTGATGCGAGGGATTGGGGGCTGCCAGCATGGTAACGGTGGCTGCAGTGGTGGGGCATGCTGGGCCTGTCTCACCCCCTTCTCCTCCTGTGCATCCTCTGTGGTGGGGGCTGTGGTTGTTGTTGTTGCTGTTGTTGTTGCTGTCTTGCAGGCAGGGCCTCCAGCTCCAGTAGTGCTACTACTATTGGTATCATCTTGGTGTGGGAGGGGGTGTGGTGTGTGGGTGTGCTCCCTTTGTGCTGTGCTAGACTCCATTGCCTCCACCTGTGCTGATTGTGTGCACCCGTGGCTCTTGGAAACACTGCTCAGGGTTCTTAACACCTTCTCGGAGATGCCGGTATTTATTCCATGCCGGTAAGGTACTTTTCCGGCATTCAGGAGGCTGTTATTTTCATGTCCGAATTACTTGGGATCAGCTCCGGTTTATGGCATGCTGCTAATATCGGCATGGTGTGTCGCGCGTGCGACCCTAGACAGCTATTTATGGCATCGTACTTTACGGTACCGTAAAGAGCGTTCTGGTTGGTCAGAATAGCTACAATATCTGAAGACCACTAAAGCGCAATCATCACGCCAACTCCGCTGGGCTCTCTTCTCTGCGGGATACGACTTTGTCATCACCTATAGACCCGGAGTATGCAATGGAAAAGCGGACGCCCTGTCTCGCATGAGTGAGGGAGAAGAGGCATTCACTACACCAGACCCCTTGGCCATCATCCCTGAAGGTCGAACCCAAGGCATGATTGCCGCAACCACCACTCTAGACAACTTAAAATCTGACCTGCAACACTTGATGAGTCCACCAGCGCAACAGAAATGGCAAGGGAAGGGAGACCGGTATACGATCGTGGACAACCTACCATTGTCACAGGTTTCCCCCTTTCTCATCTGAGTTCGAAGTTTGCTGGAATTCTTGGAAGGAGTCTTCTTGCGTACGGTTCGGGTTTTGTACAACCCCGTACGGGCGTCTTCGGGTTCCAGCATGTGTTCAGCGGTCTACGTCCAGGATCGCCGGGAATCTCCAAGAAGTCCAGGAAACGAAGGAGGTGTACTCAGAGGCGGGTACACGGAATCCGGGATGTAAGACAGGATAAGGAAGAAGGGAAGATAGAAGGTGGAAGTAAGGGTCCAGGAACCAGGAACTACAGAGTTCAGCGAAGGCGAAACTACGGAGCGCACGTCTAGCCACAGCAATCAGTAGCGTTGAGACGAGCGCGGGGCCGCGGGGGCGTGGCTTCTTTATTGATCGTGCTATGTCGGACGTGAAAGCTGGTAGACAGCATTCTGTGTTTAACAGCCATGTTGGAAGTACAGCAGAGTGTAAGCCCCGATGTGTCAAGGACCAGGAAGTCCAAAAGGGACGTATCCAACGGTTCATGACAACCATACTACCAAGGACGATTGTAAATCCCGGATAAGAAATTACAGAAAAAAATAATCGCAAACTATCACGATGCATTAGTAGAAGGGCGTCTGGGAATAGCCAAAACCCAAGCTAAAATAAAGAAAAATTACTGGTGGCCAACTTGGCGAAAGGACATTGGGCCTCATTACGAGTCCGGCAGTAACCGAGGCGGTAAAACTGCCTGGTTACCGCCGGACTCGTATTACCATTCCTCCTCTGTGATTCCCGGAATTACCAGGGCATTACAACCCCGGTTTCCCGGGAATCACGGAGGCGGAATGGTGTTAATCCCCATTCCCATTGAGTCCTATGGGACTCAATGGGAATAGGGATCATGGAAACACCGGCAGCATTTCATAATGCTGCCGGTGTTTCCTCGTCCGCCTGCAGGCGGGCGGTGTTAAGCCCGCCAGGTCAGACCTGGCGGGAACATCACCTCCCGCCTGCAGGAGTTGTGATCGCCCGGCATGGAAACAACGGTGGCGTTTCCATACCGGGCAATTTGTAATGAGGCCCATTGTCTAGTTCATCGCAACCTGTGGCACCTGTACACAACACAAGTCCCAAAAACAAAGTCCTGCAGGTCTGCTACGTCCTTTAGAAGTACCCCCAACACCTTGGCATACGCTATCAATGGATTTTATTACAGACCTCCCCTCCTGTAATGGATACAATACCATCTTAGTTGTCATAGATCTGTTTTCCAAAATGGCCCACTTTATTCCCCTGAAAGGTCTCCCAACTGCTTCTACTCTGGCTACTCTGTTTTTGGAACAGATTGTCCGACTACGCAGGTTCTCATCAATATTGATATCATACTGAGGAACTCAGTTTGTCTCTGCATTCGGAGAAAAGGTGTTGTAAAATAGCAAAAATCGGCCTCCATTTATCTACAAGCCATCACCCCCAAAACGCCGGCCAGACCGAACGGACTAACCAGACCCTCGAGCAATACATAAGGTGTATGCTGGAATAAACTAAGGATACCTGGAAGGACATGCTTTGGTTAGCAGAATACGCATATAACAACTCCATTCATACCAGTACGGGACAAAGCCCATTCTACATAGTGTATGGTCGACATCCACGGACATCTGTTTTTCGACCAACTTGAATCATTAGAAATGCCTGCTGTAACGACCTTACATAAAACCATCACCCAGGTTTTTAAGGAAGCAGCAGAGCATTTTACCAGAGCCAAAGAGAAACAGAAGCAGTTTGCGGATCGTCACCGAAGGGAAGCTCCCAACTACCAAGCCGGAGACAAGGTTTGGTTAGCATCCAAAAACATCCCCCTGAAAGGACCACTGCCGTTCTGTCCCAGATATCTTTGACCCTACACTATCAAGGCTGTGATACAGCCTGTGGCCATGAAATTAGAATTACCGGCCCACATGCGGATCCACACAGTGTTTCATGTCTCCCTCCTAAAACCACCGAGAACCAGAATACAAAGTTAAAAGGATCCTAGACTCTAAGATGGTCCGGTCCAAGTTATACTACCTTATAGACTGGAAAGGTTATGGACCCCAAAATCGGACCTGGGAGCCCAGTGACCATGTCCACGCTCCACGATTAATCAGGCAGTTCCACCGCAATAACCCCACTAAACCAGGGCCAGGGGGGAAACCACCCATGAGAGGGGCCTTGAGGGGGAGTGCTGTCATGGCCACAGGCCCCAGAACACAAAACCCACACCATCTAGTGATGGGGGCAATGGGCCACTTGACTCACTTATGTCCCTTTGGGACCTATAAACACAGGGGCCCTGGCTGGACTCAGTCCTGGCGCCTTTGGCGCCAGACTCATATAGAGATGTGAGCAGGAACACTTTATTTCAGTGCAGGAGTGCTTTTACTTTATTTCAGTGCAGGAGTGCTTTTATTTTACAAGAACTTTCCAGGAGCTGAAAGCCTTCATTCCAGAGAAAATCCTCATGTGCTGACTCATCGGGTGTGGCTCCCTAGGCCTGGTCGTCATGTGCTGACTCAACGGGTGTGGCAGGGTGGGGCAGGCAGGCTGCACCTGGTGGGCGTGGCTTCAGAAGCTCAGCTATATATGCTGCTCCATCCTTAAGGCCAGTGCTTTGCATTACTGTGCACTCGCGTGCAACGTGACGCTCACCACCACTTGGACCAGTTTACTTCCCTTGGAAACCAGGCATTCTCCTGCATACTCACCTACAGGAACAGGAAACCGGTGCTTCATTGCTTCATCTGCAGACTCATCTCCTGACATCCAGTTTTCTTGATCCCGATGCCGCAGCACCGCACTCCGCATCCACAAACTCAGACCCTGTGAAGAAGAAGAAAGACAAGGTTAGAACATCTGTCCTAGGGCTGCGCCGCATTTGAATCCCGCGCGTCCCCTAGGTAACAATTAACCAGCTAGTGTACTGCTGCAGCTTCGTTCCTCATTCCCTCCGGCTGTCACCTCGAGCTCCGCAGCTTCTGCCGGGCCGGCAACATCACCTTCAAGGGAAGAAAGCAAAAGAGCAAACATCAAAAGTGGAACGGACAGCAATACAAGACAACAAAAACAGATGAGGAACGACAAAGGCAAACAGGAACACTTACCTGAAGTGTAGTGGCTTAGTCACAGTAGGGCTGGACTACCACGTGCAAGGGACCAGTGAAGGAACTCGGTCCAGATCATACAAGCGCCCGTGCCAGAAGCAGCAGGACGGAGTGCTCGCCAAAACTAATCAACAGGTGAGCTTTCCAGGGACAGTGCATCCCACGGGTACCACGGTTTGGGAGAAGGGGTCTGGAAGGGGATCAGGCGCACAAGCTGGCATACTCACACCCCCTATTCTCCACACAGGAGCAGTCCCGAGCAGCATCACCTATTACCACCAGTCACCACATAAGCGCAGAGGGCGAAGTCGAACCCGAGCAATCTCACCCCCGGGAGGGCTACAACCGTGCCCCAACGCCTCCGCAGAGACCAGGTGAGAGCAAAACTTCCTCAGCACAACACAATTTCCTCTTGAAAAAGATCAACAACAACAATGTGATACACCATTCACTTTGTAATTTTAGAACTGGATGAAACCTAGTGATCAATTTATGAGATCACGACACATGTATTACTTCTGAACGAATTAACCATTTTAATAGGTCTTGGTAAAACAACCGACATGTCAGTGAGTGAAGACGAGCAAGTAAAGAAACCACTTGTAGTGTACTCAGTAGGTGAATGCAGTAACTTTTTAAATATCAAAGTGTACCTTGACATCAACCATATTTTATTTTGTAGAGGCCTAACAAACCCTACACTTTTTAACAAAAAACGAGTGTACTTGGTGGTACGAACCGTCATTTTACATTAAAATAAGTAAGCATCAGAAAAATAGAACCAAAATATGAGCAAACATACAATACAGGGTTCCAAAATCAGGGCAGCTAGGAGCAATGTAGATGCTACTTGTACCAGAGAAGGGCCTGCCTAGCTTAATACACAACAATTAGCAGGAGCTACATATGACTCGCACACCAGCTACTGCCAAACAAGCACAACTATGTCAATTTGGGACAATGTGTAATTAAACATTATGACACACCTCCTGCAAAATCATTCCAGAAAATAATCCTTAGTTCTGCAAGAAAAAGTCCTCTATACATGTTTCACCACAAAGTGTGGATCTTCAGGAGGCGAAAAGTACTCTTATGTGGATTTATCCTATTTATAATTTGCCAGTTTGTTTACTAATTTCAACAAACAATTTGTCAATGCATTTTGTTTTGCTTGAATGGAGTGGGTTTCATAATCCAATGTTTCTTTGATGGAGACGAAAAAGGAGATACTTCTTTCCTTGGTGCCCGTGAGCAGGAGTTTCTTTGTTAGAACAGGGTATGCTTTCAATTTGCTTTTTTTTGCACATTGCTTGTATTCTTGTATGTTTGGATTTGATAAAGCATTGGATTATGTATAAGATCTTTATAAGATTACATCATTGTAACCAAGACCCAAGTATCCCTATGTAAGTAAGACAAGTTCATGTAACTAAGACAGGGTCATGCAAGAGCGCCTCGATGCCTTTGGGCTGCTACTGCGCTTTACAAATCCAAATAAGTGAATAAAAAAGTAAATAAAACACAATATATCACTCAGTTTCCTACACAGGCAATGTGATATCACAAGTAACAGATACAGTATTGGGTGTGTGTGAAACGTGCATACAGACTCAAAGAACACATCACTGACTTTCCTACACAGTCACTCAGACCTCACAAGATACACATAGGCTAGTGGGGGTCTGTGCAAAGTGCACTACCGACCTTCATAAAATATAACTCAGTTTCCTACACAATCAGTCAGGCCGCACACAGTACACAAACACTGCGGGGGGCCTCTGAATGTTCTTTTGCAGTATGTCACAAATGCATGTAACAGGCCTGGGTAGGCTCGGGTAAAAGAGTGTCTCTTGAAACAATTTCTAGAAGAAATTGGGTGTATTTCACTTTTCGCAAATGGTGAAAAGGCTAAAAGTAGTCTCCTACAGTGTGTCTGCAACTACCAGCAACCATTTCACTCTGACTGAATACTCACAGTAGTGGAGAGAATTATGAACGTCCCTTCCTGTCACCCACACCTGAAGCAGCAACAGTCCCCATTGTCCCAAGGGCATTGGCAGCTTGCAGAAATAGGGAGTATACGCACATGCGTTTATCCAAGTACGGCGACGGCCTTGTCTGGATGAAGCTGAAACATTACTTCTTCCCTTTGCAGTGTATTCTTTGCAGCACAGCGACATTGCGTACGTGCAAAAAGTTACACACGCTTCCACCAGTAACATTGAAGAGCTCTCCATGTCACAGTATGTGTTGCTTACAACAGCCCTCTGCGTACGCAATGTGGCCACAAACGTAGATTCACAATTGTCATGACCACTGGGGTTCCCCGGAAAAGGGCTTCCAAGGTTTCCTGGTTAATTGCATATAATTCCTGGTCAAGGGGTAGATAGGACATTGTGGGCTATTCTGAATTGAACACGTCCTCCTCGCCCAACATGGCCACCTGGTGGTATTCTTTGTATTTGGCTGTGCGGTCTAGTTTCAGTCACTCCCTGAGTATTTAAGCCCCTCCCCTTTGTTTTGCCGCACTTCGCGTCTTTTCTGCTGTTGCAGTGACGCTTGCCGCGGTTCAGACACCTGAGAATATTACCTCAGCACCTTCCACCGAACATTTCTAGTTTTAATTTCCCATTTCAGTTTCTGCCGTTTCCTTCATAGCTCCATAGTATTTTGCTGACCCTTTTCCCTTTACCCTCCCGGAACACCTGGTGCTTGTGAGGTTGGATGTTGTCATGAGAGAGAATTGTTCATGATGTTCTCTCATCTGCCTCAGCGTACCGCAAGTATCATTTTGTACTACTTTACATTTGGGGTCTATGAGCACTTGTTGTGTGTGTGTGCGCCGAGTTAAAATTGCCTCAGAGTTCTGAGTGTTTGTTTTGCTCAATATTAATTGGGCTTCTGTGGAGTTTCAGCGCTGCATTGTAGTTCCTGTGTTCAGAACTAGGTGCGCATGTTTCGTATCACTTTTCTGTCAAGAGAAAAGTGGGCGCACATTGTCAAACAACTCATATGGGTTAGCGTGGTACTTCACTTAATTCCGTGTATATTAGGATTCGGAGTTTCATCACTAATATCCATGTTTAGAGAATAGCGTGTTTCAATTACTTGTTATTGAGCAAGGAAGTGAATTACTTTTTCTCAGTAGGTGGTCGTACTAATTGCAACTGCAAGTTATTGGTTGTATTGTTGTTCCTTCTCCAGGCAGAAGTGAGTTGTTAAATAAAGGGACGGCACACACTTATTTCATATAGTATTTTCTCCTGGTTGTGTTTCCCAGTTTAGCAACCCATTGCTGGGTAGGGGAATTCTTTGGAAAGTTTCAGGCTCTCATTTTGTCGATTCCTGTAATAATCTTCCTAGTAGGTAGCTTACACTCTGCCACTCTTCAGTCAATTCCCCATCTACAGAACATGCACCCCTGCGCTGAAGCAGGATGGAGAGCCCACCATCTCATAACCTAAGGTAAATTGGGTGGCATAGTTATAAGAAGAGCTAATAGGAAACTATAGTTAAATTTCCCTTTTACCTTTTGGGATTCACGCTAATCAGCTCCCTGTGTGTTTCCTTAGATTCCTGTGGTATTGAAGAAAGGTCTAACTATAGAGAGTGAGAGAAAACTACGCACCCTGAGAAGAGTGGTTGTAATCATTTTAAGTGGTGTTCCCGCGGAGTCTAAGGTAAGCGTTACAACAATCCCTGTGGCTGTACAGTCCCATTTCCATAGCTGCCACCCTCAAAGTCCCCGGATGTGCCTTTCGAGCAGCGTGACGACAGCAGTGCCAACTTCACCAGCCGACCACACCGACAGTGCGCATGTGCCCTCATTTCGGGGACAGGAGGCAGACTCTCTGACAGCGGCAAAGCGTAGGGTTGAGCAATCTATGCAGTAGATACAAATATTTCGCTATGTCCCATTGCACATGCATGCATGTTTGGGAACAATGTAGGGCTGCTTTCTGGGTGAAAAATGTGCACAACAATCCTCCCAAAAGGCACACCGTACAAGTGCTGTGTAATGTGTTTGCGCCTTTCCTGAGAAGCGGAGTACGACAGATAGGTTTGCCCTGCAAGTAATGGTGTACCACATCTGCTCACCTTCAGTGCGTCTGCAACTAGTACCAGCCATGTCACTGTGCCTAGGTACACATACTAGTGGCAAAAATTGTGAACGGGCCTTGGTGGCACCTACACCTGCAATAGCGATAGTCCCCCTTGTCGCAATGTCATTGGTAACTTCCAGAAGAAGGGAGTATATGCACGTGCGTATACCCAAGGATGGTGACCAAATGAAGCACAAACATTTCTTCTTCCATTTCCAGTTTGTTCTTTGCAACACGCCATCTTTTTGTACTGTTGAAAAGTTCCACACGCTTCCACCAATGACACTGAACAGCTCTCCTTGTAACAGTATCAGTTCTGTACATCAGTCCTCTGCGTACACAGGCCGCCCAGAAATGTTATTGCGCAATCCCTGTGGCTCCATAGTCCCAGTTCCATCGCCGCCATCCTGAAAATCCCTGGATGTGGCTTTTCTGGTGCGTGCAAGCGTGCAAGCGTGGGGGCATAACGTGCAACCAGGGTAGCGGAAGTTTGTTATATATAATAGAGCTTTGTTATTTTTTGTATTTTACAATCTTCTAGAGCAGGGGTGCACAACTGATTTTGACAGAGGGCCGAAAGTACCTTACATGATGGCTATAGTGGGCCGAAAAGTCAATGTGGGTGGGTCGGTAGGCGTGGTGGGGCGTGGCGTGGCAGGAGGCTTTTTCAACCACAATTTTATTAAACACTATGCCTCATAGCCCCCACCCCTCAAGCATACACCATGCATCCATACAGACCTGAACCTCCCACCCGCCAACTCACCAAACAAACTCACAAGCATGCACGCATACAGACACAGACCCCCCACCCCCACATCTCAACATACACTGAACTTGCACACAAACACATTCAGGCAGACCCGACACACACCCCACCACTGCATCTCAACATACACTGAACTTGCACACAAACACATTCAGGCAGACCCGACACACACCCCCCTCCTCATCTCAACACACACTGAACTTGCACACAAACACATTCAGGCAGACCCAACACACACCCCACCCCTGCATCTCAACACACACTGAACTTGCACACAAACACATTCAGGCAGACCCGACACACACCCCCCTCCGCATCTCAACACACACTGAACTTGCACACAAACACATTCAGGCAGACCCAACACACACCCCACCCCTGCATCTCAACACACACTGAACTTGCACACAAACACATTCAGGCAGACCCGACACACACCCCCCCTCCGCATCTCAACACACACTGAACTTGCACACAAACACATTCAGGCAGACCCGACACACACCCCACCCCTGCATCTCAACATACACTGAACTTGCATAAAAACACATTCAGGCAGACCCGACACACCCCCCTCCGCATCTCAACACACACTGCACTTGCACACAAACACATTCAGGCAGACCCGACACACACCCCACCCCTGCATCTCAACATACACTGAACTTGCACACAAACACATTCAGGCAGACCCGACACACACCCCACCCCTGTATCTCAACATACACTGAACTTGCACACAAACACATTCAGGCAGACCCGACACACACCCCACCCCTGCATCTCAACATACACTGAACTTGCACACAAACACATTCAGGCAGACCCGACACACATCCCACCCCTGCATCTCAACATACAGTGAACTTGCACACAAACACATTCAAGCAGACCCGACACAGCTCCCAGCCCCGCATCTCAAAATACACTGCAGACATACAAATACAAACACACCCATACACACCCGACAGACCTCCACACTTCTGCATCTCAATATACATACAAAAACAAAAAACACACTCAGGACGGACCCGAGACAGACACACACAAAATATACTCCCCCCCACCATGTACTTACCCAGACGTGCTGGAACGCTGGCGAGGCTTCTGGCACTACGGCTGGCGTGGGTGTGGCAAGGCTGAAATGCCTTCCGGCATCAAGCCTTACTGGCCGCGCCAGCCATAGTGCTAGCCCTCCATTGGTGCATCACACACGCACTATGTGGTTCGTAGGAGCTGCGTGGTTCGTGTGCACTGAACCAATGAGGGCCAGTGTTTTGTCCGGCCCGGAAGACAACAAAGACTTTCCTATATTGGAGGGTGTCCGATGCTGCTTGCGGGCCGCCCTCCATTAGGAAAGTCTTTGTTGCTGGAGGGCCGCAACTGGCCCGCGGGCTGTATGTTGTGCACCCATGTTCTAGAGGAACACCTTTTCATTGTTTTTTTTAATCCTGTTTTCTTGTGCAGACATTGTTACAGTAAACTCTTCACTGCATCTTGTAGACGGGCAAACAAAACAGCATTACCAATGGGCGACAAGGAAAGGCCATCTGGTTGGAAAAATTCTGCATTTCCACAACTAATGAGGTCATTGTTGCAGAAGAACATCCCAGCAGCGGACAAAAAAGTGTACATACTTCTGTTGATGAGACACCTTCCTGCGTCAAGCTCGGAACAACATCCATGAACAGTAAGCCACACTCTTCGTGGTGTTATCGGTGAGAACAGCACCTTGGCATGGAAAAAAGCCTCTTCACTAGCTTCAGCAACCTCTTTAGTCGACCGAACCAGCCTAAACAAGACATGTAACCCATGTGCAAGCCGCCGTAGTGGATGACGATAACCTCGCCTCTTCCGAAACTTGCCAGGTCTTTGCAAAGTAGATCCATGTCTGCGAAACTGCGCTCGTAGACACTGTTCCACAATGCTACCATTCCTTCCAACCTGAAATTGCCATCAAAGTTTCTTTCCAGGGCATACTTGTGCAGATCTAGTAGAAAGGCATCACCTATAGGCAACACAAAGGGTTTCAAACAAAAGACTGTGATGGTGGGGCACAACAATTTACGTAGTCCTTAGGGGAAAGATTCAATGATTCACCAAATGTTTTTTTCACAAAGTTTCTTCTTTCAGACCAGTGTCTTTTGGTATATTTCAGGTGCACCAGGGTAAAATCTCAAGGCCACCCGAGAATCCAAAGGTAAGTACACATAGAACAAATATCAAGTATTGCTACTTGACAACCCTATGGAGCACTCCTAGCGGGATATATTATGCCAAAAGTGAATCCTGGGGAAAGAGATAAGTCAGACTGTCCCCCCATACAAAATGGAGGATCACTCCATCATGCCTCCATTCCCAGTCATTCACTAAATTTAATGATTTCTCATGTCCATTTAAATAATACTAACTACAATGCTAGGTAAAGACTGTTTCAGTACTGAGGTTTAATAAAATAATACCGTAGAGACACTTAAACTGCAAAGTATACAGAATATAATGCATATTGTTTATTCCAAGCGCTAATTCAAAAAGGTTTCTTTTGATTCAGAAGATAAAGTAAATTACATTTAGTTCAAACAAACAACAGGTAATCCATGTCATGGCCAGTACGCATAAATATTGACCCAAATGCACATGAAATCTACCATTTCCTCCTACTCATCTATGCACATATTCATTTCATCAATCTGAACCCAAAATTTAGCAGTTCATAAATGTCCAAAGTACACTTCTTGTGGAAAGTTGTCTAGTGCCAACGCGTTTCGGATTTGTCATAATCCATCTTCAGGGCTAGAAGTGTAGTGTTCCACATATCAATAAGATCCTCAATTCTCTGTCTCCATCCTGAAAGGAAGGCGATATCCTAATTACAAAGGTATCTCATATGTGTTTAATCACTAAAGCTATTCATCTCTATCAGTTTCAACACTAACCTTGTACTGTGTCCACATGTAGAACACGGGTGGATACTTTTTACCCAATGGTAGCCATACGTATATTCATCGGGTAGTGTGCAGGTCACGCAGACCTCGTGCAGTGAGTCCATAGGCAAGAGGTTGAATAGTAATCAAGGAAATCCCACAACAGTCAGACACAAATACTCTCGGTTTGCCTAATTTATTTAGAACTATATCCTGCCTGTTAGAGGTTTTAGTCTCACACGTGTCCTTATGAGTATCGCCTCCCACATGTCACAATTATACCAACTCAATCACCCGTTATATTCTCAAGCACAGTGTATTGTACTGCATTGTGAAAGTCATGCCTCAGATCTACCGCGGTCACAATTCGATCCTTCAATAAAAAACAAAAAACATATTCGGAATTCCGCTCAACTTTTACCCGTACTGAGTTGTGTTTAATAAAGGACATCCCGCTCTTGCTGGTTAAAAAGGCTGTGAGAGAATGCTCACCTATATGTATTCACTCATGGGTTGCATTCCGACGCTGTGCCTTGTATAGCGGATGACAGCGCTGATGCGTAACTCATAACTCCCTTCCCTTGCCCGCTTAACTCAGTATCACGTCTGGAATCCAAGTGGACTGTCCGCCTACAAGACGAGCCCCTCGGCTCATAGTTGTATATATGGTTCCCATGGAGACGACTCACGCTCGCCTCGCTTCCATGGGCGCCATCTTTGGTGAAGACTAGTCCGTGTGTGTTCCTTTGCATGTGAAAGGCTGCGCCGGACCTGGGCTCTCCGATCTGCTTGTCCGCACGATCAGTTACATACAGCTGAGTGTACACCTCGCTGTGTCAAATTAATAGTTATTAATTGTCTAGCTGAGTGGAAACCTATCAGCTTAACCTGACGTGAGAATATACTGTGGTGTGAGCCGTGGGGCAAAAATGCAGCAACGGATATGAAACCTGTATATTACCTTGTGCCCCACCGCTCACACAAGTTCAAGGCCTAAGCCTGCAGCCAAGGACCCATCGTCTGGAAACATCCCCATCACTGTCGGAAGTGCCAATTCCTTGGGGTACCAAGACACCCTGTGTCTATGCTTGTGATCATGATTGTAATCATGTGATTGGTAGCACAATGGGTTTCGCCATTTCAGGCAGCTGCACTATGCAGAGAATAATGTACCAAGTTTTAACGCCCCATCCTTTGAAACACACCCACAGTACCTGAATGGATAATCCCCAAAGTCCCATGGTCATTGGACAACCACGTAAAAAGCTGAGATTATGGCACGGGCGAGTCCCAAACTACGGCGAGGGCCGCACCCCATGAAAGCAGCAGCAGTCCTTCTTCCCTTTCTACTACCTTTTGTCCAGCACCACCTCATTGGGTACGGGTAAGTGGGCACACATGATTCCACCAATGGCATTCAAGAGGTTACCATCTTACACTGTCTGTGCTGCACAACACTTCATAGGTACCGTTAGAAAATCAGCCTGCTACTTTATTGTCACTGGTCAGCACGTCCACTACACATTTCGGTAATAGATTGCAAAATGTGTGCATCCACATTCATCCACTTGCGCATCCATTAGCACAAATTTAAGGTACGAGAAATGTTTCTGCAGTATGCGTATTACTGTGCTATAAGTGCTTCTGTGAACGGTATCTGTCACTGAGTGGCCAGTACGGTCTTTAAAAGCATACTATTTTTTTTCTCATCCACTACCATGAAGTAGCACATTAGTGATATGTGCTTGGAACGTTCTCATTGACCCATATCATACAGTGTAATATCGCCACAGGAACTCCCTGCTTTGCTTCCGACAATGCTACAAAATGTTTTCCCCACTAACCCACCTCCTACATAAATTGTACAAAAATGGCATCAATAGCAACATTCAATGTATGGTACCCAGGGAAAGCAACTTTCCCAAAGAGCTTTGTCTGCACAGCTGTACTTCTAGGTAGGCTGCACTATTACAGCAGGCTCTATTTAAATCTGCCCCCTTCTACTCTCCCGCCTTTGCAAAGCATGCAGAAGAGGAGTGCGTGACTTTGGACGTTATGTCTCCTGCACTGAAATGTCGCCAATAGCTCCCAGTGGCTGCAAGGAATGAAGTGAGAAGATTCTGCATTATTCAGAAGGCCTTCTGGGCCCTGGGGCCACAATACCTTCAAATGTACCTCCCTATCCATCTCCAACTCCCTCAGGGTCACATGCTTCTGCAAGAAAGCAGTTGTTGATAGATGTGCTTTTTCACCTGGGGCCTCCCTCTGCAATATGCTCCCTGCCTCCTTCACACTTGAGGGGAACCATGGCCAGTTCCGCAAGCACCTCAAAGTCTTTCTCTTTGCGTCTACTGTTTTTGCTCATCTCCCCGGCTAACTGCATGTCATACACTTAATCTGCACTACTTACCTGACGACTCTGTGATGTTGGACCCATGTCACCTCCCCCTGCCAGGCAAACCCCTACACTGGCTTTCTAGCAACCCCCGCAGATGAGGACTATTTCCTGTATGGCTAACAGTGCATCCACCACCCCGGGTGTGCACTTATCAGTACACTTGGCACAACTGGCCCATATTTTTACTTATTGTCATTTGTTCTTCTTCCAATGTACTGTACCTTCCCCTCCCTCCACCCATGCACTTGGGTGATCTAAGTAACACCTGGCCTAGTACGTTCATTGTCTCTGTCTCCCCTCTGTTTGCCTTCCAGTGCCTCTTTGTGCTTTGCTAGACGTGTGTTTATGCGCATTACGAGTGCCGTAGCATACAATCGCACATCATATAATATCATACACACAATGCATGCACAACAGTAGGATGCCTGCCACTTACCATATACACTGCAAAGTTGTTTTTTGTTTCCCACACTACCCCGCTTACTGCACACTTTTCACAAAATATTGGGCACACGCAGCACACCTTGCATGTTACTAACTCCAAAGAAATACATAAAATTGATGCATACACCCAGGCTGCCTGCTCCTTACATTGCTCACTTCCACCATAGCCTTCTGCACTTCTTTGTGCAAAGAAACCATATGGTACACTGTTTGAGTACAGACCTGACCCACCAACCTTATAAACAATCTCTTCGCTCCACTGTTTCCTTTCCATGGCTCCCATCCAGAAAATGGCTGGATGTAGCACGTGGAAGCGTAAAGTACAGCGTAAACCGCTGACTTTTCATGGTAGGGAGGGGGCGGGGTTGGATTTGGGGTGGGGGGCAATTGTAAAACAGTATAAGAAGTTGAGGCTGTAGTACTGTCTCAGAAAAGGAAAGTTTTTTTTGGGGGGGGTGGGTTTCTCCTGGTTTTGTTATGTACCTGCTTGCTTAGACATTTTTTAGTTTAATATGTCTTTCGATGCATTTCTGTTCCCTTCTCCTCCTCACACTTGTACGTACTGAATGTCAACGCTTCTCTTAAACTTCAACAGAATTGTATGCAATGCTGCGTGCAGAGTGGCAAACAAAACAGCATTGCCAATGGAGGGCAAAAAAATACAATTTCCTTGGACTCACTGTAAATCTTGCTCCTTAATCCTGTCATAGTCGGTGATGAACATCCCAGCACTGCACATAAAAGCACACATGCTTCTGTTTATAAAACACCTCCCCACCTTCAGCTGTGGGCAAATTGCAGCCTAATGTGCAACACGTACAATTACTTACGCTATGTGCTTGCGAACACATAGCACCTCACTTTGGTTGTTCCACCAAGTGTAAAATGCTTGTTGCACCCATTATTGAAAGGTCACCATCCTCGGACAGAAACAGAGGAAAATCTACATGGCTGCAGTGTGGTATGCTGGCTGGCGTCAAGGGATAGGCGCTTGGGTGCATAACCAAGAGCCTACGGCCCTTGGCCATGTACCCAATACTGAAGGCCTTACCTACACCCAGCACAACATAATGGGCGCATGAAAGAGAACATTTCCCACATACCACAATCCAGAAACGTAACATACGATGGGTGGTGCAAAGGGCAACTCAAGTCAACCACAAGTAGCGCCATGTGGCTCCCTAATGTCCAAGGTGGTGGCATAATGGGTACCACATGGTACCAGACGCATATCAGCTCACTTGTGCTGTTCCACCACGTCTAGAAGGTCCTGCAAAAAGAAATTTCAGCGTCACCACCATCGGAGACCTGCATACTTAGAAGTGCATGTCTGCGTTATGGTGCCTTGCTATTGAGCAGGCCTAGCCTCTTCGGGGACTGGCCTACGGCCTACAGGCTTTTTTCCATACATCCAACAGTGCAGCACCTGGCCACACCCTGCACAACATGACAAACTTATGTAGGTGAAGAAGTGGCCAGGTACATGCAGGTCAGCCTTAGCCACTTCTAAGCAACCACTACTTTACCTCTTCTCCCACAGGACACACTGGAGGAGTCGCCACTGCATCAGGACCAGGCATATACTACACGGGGTAAGAATTGCAGCCAATCCCCACAACCATACAAGCAACATTTTATGCAATAATGGCAAACCGCACATCGAAGGCAACATTGTGAAACCTACTGTACCCCACAGCACTTTTTTGCCAGTGCAAAGTGGGCACCCATTCATGGAAGGGGCTACAGGCTAGCACACACAACACACCGTACTGCAGTGTACATTACAAGTTTCATGTGTTCTCCATTGTTCTCCGCTTCTGCCATTCCTCTACCATCACTGACCGCTACACCTCACCACACACTACACACCCTAGTGCAACCTATGTTTTACTTCTCATGTCATGTGTAATGCAGGCCCCATCTGCTAATGCGCCTGCCAACTTTCACCCAGGCCACATTTGTACATACATTGCTCAATAACATTGCGTTGCCTGTGCATACCAGTATGTGAGTGACTGTGTACATTGTGCATATTGAAACTTTCTGATGCTGATGACTTCCTTTCTTGGCGTAATGTGGTAAAATACTTCCTCAAGCAAGGGTCTTATAAGGCCCTACCCATAGCAAACGCAGATGTTGACATGTAGCTCCCTATTGTGAAACAGGGGCATTGATGTACACCATATGGTAATGTACGCATAGCAGCTCACTACTGCTGTTCCGCCAAGTGCACACTGTCCTCCGCAACCATTGTGTGCTACTCACCAACTGCAAATGCATGCACAGCAACAACTGCATTGCTGCATTATATTGTGGAGGCTGTGATCAAGGCCTCGGATGTTGGGTGCATGGCCTTTGGCCATGTACCCAACAGTCCAGGTCTATGTCACACTCACCACAACAGAGCCATGCAGGCCACCAGGTACGCATGTGCCAGAAATCACAAAGGCAACATACGCACCAGCACTTCCACCCAACCACCACACCATAAAGCTGGGACGCAAGGACATGTCTTCCATTTACAGTGATGCAGAAACATACCACTGTGTTTGGGACCGCTACACACTTCCAATCAGAAAGCATTATAAGAATGCCAACCAAACAAGACAATCTTTGCAACATGCAGCATGCTCCCACCACTGTAGTACGTGTATAGAACCAATGTTGCATACTGCACAGCAACACTTACTAATCTGCGCAATGGACACTACGCAAGCACATACAAGAAACATTTGCACCGGGACCTGTTCCATATGTGCACTATTCCATTAATACACCCAGTGCACACACTGCACAGCTGGTCACTACACCATCTCCACCCATACACGACAACTGTTGGTTTTTGTACCAATCACCAGACAAATGCAACCACCATTTTGTGCACTGCAGCCAAATCGCACACAATAAGCAACAATGTGGCAGCTACTTTCAGCCAGTGCACATACCTTTTCAACCAGTGGACATAACTTTCTGTGCTAGGGCTGCAGCCACTCTCACACAACACACCATAGTACACGCTATGTTGACATCCTCATGTGTTGTGCAATGCACTCCCCGTCTGCAAATATGCCTACCACCACTCATGAAAGAAAGACATCTTTGGTGTAGCTATCATGCAATAACTAAGGCTGCCTACAATGACCCCCTCTATATCTCCCCCCGCACAAAACCTCACCCAACTTGGCGGAAAAAATTCAGAGCCGACCATATACTTTTTTTGCTAAGTTTGGTGATGATTCGTCCAGGGGGAGCGAAGTTATAAGACGCGGAAAAAGTGTTCTTCCTATGAGTTTAGCAACTTAACCATAACTACACACCCGCTACTGCGGGCCGTGTAATATATATATATATATATATGTATATATATATATATATATATGTATATATATATATATGTGTATATATAGGTGAGAGCGCGAGAAGTGTAGAGATATCGCGAGACGCTAGTTCTCGCGAGATCTCGCGAGGAACTCAGAAGAGCCGGGTGAAGAGAGCGCGAAGCGCCAGAAGCCAGAGCAGAGGACACGGAGCAAGTCGCGCTCCCGGCGCTCCTCTTAGGATATGAGATAAACATCTTTTACAGACTTTATGGCAATACAGCACCCATCACAGTTGAGGGCCAGTTGCCCTAGGACTCTAAGACATTTATATTAATGTGTCCTGCATTGCTGATACTGATGCCACAATAAAGAGTTGAACCAATTACACAGAGGCTTCCCGCCCATTATTATACATCATATTTGGCGACGACGATTAGCGGCGCCATGCAAGGAGCAACTCCACCCCCGCCTTTTCTACAAATGCCAGGTAGCCCTACCATTCCATGGCCACAATGGCAACCCCTATTCACTACGTACCTGGAAGCACTGGGAGGTGCGGGGTACACGGCGGCAAAGCGCAGATCCATGCAATTGAATGCGCCACGCATGGAAGGCCAGAGGGTTTTTGCAAGCCTCGCGCCCGAAGTAGTGGCTGATGATAACGACGACGTGTACAAGGAGGCGGTCAGGAGAATAATAAAACGATTCGCCAGTATAGAAAACACCATTTTGCACAGGATACGGTTCGACAGTAGCAAACAGGAGGCATCCAAACCTGTGGATGACTATGTGACCAAGCTATGTGAATTAGCTGCACTGTGCAATTTCAGAAAATAACACAGAAGGATTGATCTGCGACATGCTAATGGTACACACCAACAGCAGGAAAGTGCAGAACAAGTTTATTTTAGAAAAGGAATTACAGCTAGAAAAAGCCGTCGAGATTGCAAGGGCGGTTGAGGAGACTGCATGACGACGTAAAGAATATGTTGGCGGATCCGGGCCAGCAGATGTCCAGGCTATTGCCTTCCGGACCAAAAAGGAGAAACCAGTCGCTGATGCGAGAGATGGGAAGTTGGGAAGGAAAGAACCATTGAAATGCCATAGATGCACCAGCTCAAAGCACTTGGCAAATGATAGAGAATGTCCCACAAGAGACAAAGAGTGCTCAGTGTGCAAGAAAATCGGACATTTTTCGCTGGTATGCAGATGGCGAAACAAAAAGGTCACCAACGTCAATACAGAGTACAATGCAGAGAGAGAATCCTCATCCGAAGAAGAAGGGGGGCCCACTGTGTTAATGGCAAACAACCCACGAGCCAGGAGAGAAAAGCCTCACTGTGCCATCAGAGTAAACGGCATGGAGACGAGAGTCATGGCTGACTCGGGTTCGGACTTAACCATACTGCCCCTTCGCACATACAAAGAGATGATGGGCACCGAAACAGTTGAAGTCCTTAGCACCCGCCACAAGCCCACAGTGTTCGGTGGTGCATCCATTGACCTACTAGGATATATCAAAGGGAAAGTGGTGTTCAAGGGGAGAGAAACTACCACAGGAATATATTTCAGTCAAGAAGGCCCAGCAGTCCTAGGTTGGGACAATCAAGCCAAACTTAAAATCAAACTGGATCCCAGCACAGAGGATCAAGTGTTGACAGTCAGTACAAGAGGAACGCCGGTTGTCAAAGAGGTTTTTCCCAAGCTGTTCTCGGAAGGGCCAGGAAAAATAAAAAACTTCATACATAAGATACTGCTCAAGATGAATGAAGTCCCTGTTAAACACAAAGTAAGGCCTGTGCCAGCGACAGCCAGAGACATACTAAGAAACCAGCTCGACAAAATGGGGAAGGATGGCACCATTGTGGAAGGTGAAGCCTCAGAGTGGTTGAGTCCCGTGGTTCTCATCAAAAAACAAAACTTGCAAGACTTAAGGGTGTCCATTGATCTTCGCAGCCTAAACCTGGAAGTCACCTCAGACAGCTAACCCCTTCCAAGCAAGCTCATCCTCATGATGAAAGAAGCCAGAGTGTTCTCCAAGTTAGACATGAGGGATGCGTATCATCAAATTCACTTGCACCAAGACCCCAAGTCACTAACTGCGTTCATCACCCCATTTGGCACCTACCAGTTCACCAAGATGCCCTTTGGCCTGTCATTTGTGGCTTCGACGTTCCAGCTAATGATGGACTTGTTACCACGAGACATAGGAAACGTGTCCTACTTCCAGGACGATATCCTGGTCTATGCCACAGATGAGCATACACATGATGACATTTTAAAGAAAGTCCTCACCAAGCTACAGGAAGCTGGAGTCAAGCTAAGGTATGAAAAGTGTGTCGTGAGGGCACGTGAAGTTGAATACTTGGGGTACAAGATTTCGTCACAAGGCATAATCCCAAAACAAAACCTGGTACGAGCCATAATCAAAGCTCCGGAGCCAACTAACAAGGAAGTAGTGAGGTCGTTCCTAGGACTCGCAAAATACTATGCCAAATTCATCCTCAGGTTTTCAGAAATTACGACCCCACTGCGTGACCTACTCAAAAAAGGCACACAGTTCACATGGCTGGAAGCCCAGAAAGAAGCGGTAGAGAATATAAAACGGCACATAGTAGAAGCACCGTGCCTACTGCCGTTCAATCCGGAATGGAGTACAGTCATTACCACAGATGCCAGTGTGTGCGGATTAGGTGCCGTACTCACCCAAAAGAAAGCAGATGCAGAACATGTTGTGGCATTCGCCTCTAAAGCCCTGTCCATGGCCGAGAAGAACTACTCCACAGTGGAGAAAGAGATGCTGGCTTGCGCATGGGCTGTTGAACATTTCAGGACTTATGTGTGGGGCACCAAATTTAAACTGGTTACCGACCACAAGCCCCTCATTCATATGCTCAGTCCAGGAGGGACAAAATCGTTGACACCCCGGTTGGCATTCATTGCAGCCAAACTGCAGGAATACACTCTTTTTTATTTTTTTTTTATTTTAATGTTACATCAGTTTGATACAAAAGAAAGGAAAAACTTTAAGTTACAGTTCATCACAAAGGTCTAAAAAAATCTCAGAATCTCGTGCCTATCACTCTGTGTTGTTTATCCTCAAAGCGTCCATGAAATTTATAGTTGCACAAGTTAGTTGAGTATTAAAACCTCCAATCAGATAGCAACACCAAGCGTCCATGTTTCCCGATAAGGGAGCAAAATGTGCTAGGTGTAGGTATCTCTGTGCTCTAATCGCATCACATTCAATAATTAGGTGCCGCACGGATTCTGTCGCTTGACTGCAGAATCGACATGAGGCGTCCTGTACAAGTGGATCACGCCTCAGTACTTGTGTCTCTTTGGTTTTATAGAGATTGAGCCGTAAACGTAGGAACATGTTCCTGTGGTAACTTGAAGGAAATCTATCCAAGTACTTTGGCAGAGCATCAAGTTTATTTACGGCGCATCCAAGATCTAGGGAAGAAGCCAGATTGTTTCGATTTTCTTAATTTGTTATCCAATTTTGTTGACGAATTTTCTTTTTTGCAATCTGCGGACGCATCATTACTGTCTCAAGAGACACATCAGCGTTATGTAATACAAGATGTAACTTTTCCCTCCACTCATTCAATAAAAAGGCAGAAGGATGCTCAGAGACTGTGTGCATTATTTCATATGGTTTCGCTGGAGGCTCCAAGCGCATTTTCCTAAATGCGGAGATTGATTTCCACAGAACCGATCCATAGAGCGACTCAATACACAGTTCGTATTGTATTGCAGCAACTGAAGAGTTATTTGGCAGTCTTAGCACTTTACGCCAGAATTTCCCTTCAAGCTTGTTCCACACGTCTTGTGGGATATTCCAGCCTGATTCGCTCCCAAAGGTTATCGCGGGCACCAGCTTTTGAAGGTAAAATGTTAGAATTGGCTTAAAGGAAAGTTTTCCGTATGCTGCATGCAATTTTGCACCATGTAGTGCAAACATTTGCATCCGGGCCAATAGATCTTGCGTCCAGTCCCACTCACGAATAGAATTGTTGAATAGAACACCTAGGTATCTGATGCTATTTGATATCTCAAGGTGTTCTTCCATTATCTTCCACTGGAAATTCCTTGACCTTTCTTGCGTTCCTTGGCCACCCACAATGATCTTAGACTTTTTGGAGTTTATTCGTAGATCATTTTGCAAGCAATAGTCTTGAAATGCCTTTAGCAGTCGCTGTAGACCAATTGGAGTAGAGTCCATGAACACGATGTCGTCTGCGTAGATGACCCAACTTATTTTCTGCCCCTTTACTGCCGGGGGGAAGACCCTTAGGTCTTTTAAGGCCAGTGGTAAGTCTGAGATGAAGAGTTTAAATAATTGCGCTGCGAGGGGACAACCTTGCTTCACTCCTCTTTTTGTATGAATTTCATCTGATAAATCACCTTGCTCATTTAACCTTACTCTAATGGACGTCTTAGAGTGAAGAGCAATCAGGGGCGCCAACAGATCACTTGGACAGTTCAAGTCGTTTAGTTTTTTCCATAAACGGTTGCGGTTTATGCTGTCAAATGCCTGGCTCTAGTCTATGAAGGCAATGTATAACTTTCTCTTCCGCATCAGGGACTCTAATTTTAAGCAGTTTAGAAGGACCAGATTTAACTCAACTCCGACTCCTTTAGTAAATCCTGTTTGGCGAGAATCAACCACGGCAACCTCATTCGCCCAAAGTGCCAGGCGTTTTTGAAGAAAAGAGCCAAAGACCTTGCCAATTGTATCCAAAAGGGCGATCGGGCGATAGTTGTTAGGATCGTCCCGATTACCCTTTGTGAATATTGGCACCACGACAGCCCTTAACCACGAATCCGGCAGGACTTTTTCAGTTGCAATTCTATCAAAGAGTGCACTCATCAAGTTGGCCCATAGAGTTTTGTGAGTTTTCAACATCACGTTAGATATTCCGTCGGGACCTGCCGCCCTGGAAGACTTTAACTTCTGGATTGCCCATTCAATGTCTTCTGCAGAATCTGCCACATTCCATTTTGAAGTAGTTAGGGATAATGATGGAACCTCAATACAGTTGTAGTCATCAAATACTTGCGTGAGTGACCCAACTAGCTCCATTCACTCCATTTGACATTGAGTATGTATGATTAAAACTGCCAGTGTTGATGATCTCCCAAATATGTCTGCTGTCTTTTTGTATAATGAGTTTTAACATCTGTTCTGCTTGGTTCTGCACACGAGTCACATTGAAAGATTTGATCCAATACCGGTAGAGCTGGCGTCTTATTTTTATTTGCATGATGACGCATCCTGAATGATCTTTTTTCAAAAGCCTTATATCGTCTCGAAGTTTTTTCTTTTCGCTACTTATTGTTGCATTGAAGGGATGTTTTACTTACTTCAATATGAAACCCCTTATGTGTGTTGTTCCTCACTTTGAAATGGTGCAGTAACCATGGGTAGTTTATCCTTGAGGTTGTTGAATTTGCCTTTTCAAGGTTACTTTTCAACATTAGCAACTTGGGTGCACTCAATCGCAGTCTGTTTGCTCCATTATTTATAGTAACACTCTCGTGATACTTGAATGACGCAGTTTTTGGAACTTTTAACCAATTTAGCAGCATTGCATCATGGTTCCTCTTGTCCGTCTTTTTTACTTCAAGCGATATGACTTGAGGTAGGAAATTCCTGGACACCCAGATATAATCGAGAGTCTTCTTACTCTCGCCTCGCTTCCAGGTAAAACCTGGGGGGATGTCCCCCAGGTGGATCCATTCAGCATTGAGCACTCTCTTAGTGCCATCTCGTGTAGCCATCGATCACCACGATCCTGCATTCTAGCATTGATCTTTTGTCCAGATGTTATACATTTTGCCATTGGACTATTTAGCCAGGCATAGTTAAAATCTCCACATATTATAATTGTGGGATCTTCGAAAGATAGTAAACACTCGTCGACAGCCGACATTACTGCTCCAATGAAAGTTGATTCTGAAATCATTGCAGTATTCTAGTAAATGTTGACAATCAGTATCACTTGACTGCGTGGGAAAGATGTCCGTGAATTTTGGATTGAGGTTACTTGCACAAACATATTAAGGTTTTTCGAGGATACAATCTTCCAGTCAATATTATTTTTAATCATGGTAACCAGGCCAGAAAAGAGATTCTTTCCAGCAGGGTTTAGGAAAACTGTATACCCATCACACACCGGGCAATCACACATCCAGGTTTCTTGCAAGCATATGATGGACAGTTGCTCCGGAAATTGCCATTTATCATCAAAGAGATGTGTAAAACCTCGAGTATTCCAGGATATTAGCTGGTGGTTACCTTCGATGATATCCGCTCTTAGCTATTGGCCCTTTTGTTTTAAAACCTTTGAGCATGGCGTACGATTAATGCTCATGTGAGCCCACAATTCTTTCCTTCTTTTTTTGTTTTCGGTTTGGTCCAGTGGCGACGAATGTATACTTTCTCCGTCGCGAGCTTCCTCACATAATACTTCAAAACTGAAGAACAAGAATTCATCAACAGCTTCCAATATGGCCGACCTGAGAGTTCTAGAATTTAGGTGCAGATTTTCCCAGTCCAAATAATCCTCAGACATATATTCCACTACTGCTATTTCTTCGGATTTATTTGCGCGCAGCGTTGGAATACACTGCAACAGTTTTAGAATATTCCTTCGGTTCAGATTTACTTCTTTTTGTTCTGGCAGGGTGTTTTTAATTTGCATTTTCCATGGACCTTTATTTGTTCCTTCATTTCGTTTCTTACTAGGCATGTTTGCACTTCTGTCATGTTTTTCGGCTTGTGCTCTTGTTAATTTCGGATTTAGTTTTCCGCACAAGGGATTTAGTTGTTCAGCCGTCACTCCCTTATTTTGGTTCGACCCTTTATTGTCCTTGTTAGTAGTCAGTAGTGGAAACATTCGTAAATTTTTTTTGTTTACTTGCTCGCCATTTAGGGATGGGGTGTCAGTTGGGTCTCCCAGCCGCAGCTTAATTGCATTGCCTTTTCTGACTGGTGCCGGATTGATCTCAGCCGCAGGTTCATCGCCCACATCGATGTCATCATCGTTGATTGAGTACATTGAGTACTCACATAGCTCTAATGAGGCATCAGGAGATGCGTCATTGTCACTGTCTGAGCCTTCTCTTGCTCTTTTTGCACAGGGTTAGACTGGCAACTTTTTCCCTGGTTCAAGTTTGGATTTCTGCTTGTCCTCCCATACTTATGCCGGCCGATTAAATATAGAAGGGGGCGGCAGAGTTGAGAGATTCCGTATGAATTTTCTCTTGCACGTTGTTCGGGCACGTTTGGCTACTTGTTTCTGAATTGAGCTTTTCTGAGACGGTTTTGGGTCACAGATCTTTTTTTTCTGAGGTTGCTTTTCACTCACGTTCTCCAACGTTGTGGGCTTGTGAAAGATCCCAAAAGAGAGTTTCTCAGTTAAGTTTCCTAAATCTACTTCAGCCACCCCTTTCTCCGAAGGTTGACCCGTTTCTAACAAGGCAGACGAAACAGCTCCATCGTGAGTTTTGTCAGCGGGTACCAGCTGAGGGGTGGAGTTTATTATCCCAGGAAACGGGTGGCATTCACTTGCGTGTCTCGCCGACAAACCCATTTCCTGCAGAATGCGGAAGCTCTTTTCTGGTGCCATTATTTCGTAATTTGGGCGCCCTGCGGCCGCACTACGGGCCTGAGGTCTCATGGCAATTTTGGGAGGCCTGGCCAGACTCTAAGATTTTGTCTTCTGCCAAATGTGTTTGACTGGGCGGGGCATAAAGCCTGTCACTTCCTGGTCTCTTTATTTTGTATATGTTGTGGCGCATCCACTTTGTGCACTTGATTACTGCATCCGTTAAGGCTGATTTATCACTGATTGACTGTCGGGCAAGATCACATAATCTGTTTTGCCATTTTAAGGATGTTTCGGTTTCGTTATCAAGTCTTGTGGCTATCGTTTGTGAAAAGGTTTTGAGTCTAGAGATCTTGGCATTAACAGATGCCAGCAGAGATGTTTGGTCGCTTACCGCATCGTGTAAGGATTCGTACAATTTCATGAATGGAAGTAGGGCAATTGATGTTGCAGCCAATACATTGTTATGAATTTGGATGCCTGCAGCCGTTGAGATGGAACTTTTAGATGGTAAATCGGCTCTAGCTGACTCAGAGGTCACCTTTGTCGATCTGGGCGTAGCAATATTTTCTTTTAACAAGCCATCCAAATTAGGGTTACTCATTACGGCTCATGTTTCAACTTCATTGATGCTTGAACACTCAACGCTTTCACGAGATGTTTGATGGCAAGGGTTGCTTATACAAGACAACGTCGAGGTTTCAGATATATTGGTGGAATTGTGGGATAAGCTCACTGAAGGACTATTTCTCTTTGCTTCCAACTTGTTTTTTTGCACGGGTTGGTTTTGTAAAAAACTGGCTTTCAGGCGTTCATAGGTGGATAAAATGTCTGCTTTCAGACGAGCTGTCAGCCGTGCTTCACATGCTGAAAGGTCAGTGGAAACTTGATCCGTTGATGACGAAGGATCGGAGAGCCCACCCTCCCCAGATTTTGTATCTCTAGGGATCTCACCACTTCCGAATTTAGAGGCGCCATGCACCTCCAGCGTATTTATTCCCTCGTCCGATGGTAAAAGAAACGTAAAAGCACACGACTTTCCTGCGCTTTGAATGTCAATCGAGGGTGACTGTAGTAAATCCTTATCCTGTGTTAGAACATTAGGCAAGTTTATTGCCAGCAGATCGGAATCAGTCAATTCGAAGGGGGATGTCTGCGCGACATCGCTGGCATCTACATACACAGAAGGAGAGAATGACAGGGCCAGCTCGACTGTGCAAATGTCTGGACTTAACCATTGAGTAATTTTACTGCTAGGACAGTCTTCCACCCTTCGGGGGGGGGCCCAGCGATGTTAGCGACAAGGCGGCTAACAAAGGCACTAAGCCTTTCTTTAAGCGACTGACAGCCTCCAAGTCGCATTCTATGTCAATCTCAGGTAGTTCATTCGGGACATTTAACTTAGCCAGAACGACAGGGCTTACCTCCTTCAGGAGACTCTGCGGCACTTTTCTCCGGGACAGCAAGGATTTGTGCCGGGTCTGCGGGCCCTCCTTCGCCGTCACCATACTGCACGAGGCTTCCAATGCTTGGTTTGTTGCAAGATGTGAGCCAATGAACCAGGCAAAATGTGCAGGAGCGCTGCTGTGGCGGCGGACGCGCAGTGGACTGCGGTAGACTGAACGCGTCAACGAACTCCGCGCCGCGCTCCGCGCACCAGCGTAGTATATGTAGGCCGGCCCAAGTATTAAAGTGGCAGTAGCAAAAACAGGGGTCCGTTGCAGCAGCTCCTCACATCAGCCACACTCAGCAAGGTCAGCGTTAGACTGAACTTGTCACCAAACTCCACCTTTTATTGAATGTCATCCCTTCATTCTTTATAGCATATATACACCCAGAGCCCCTGCTTCAATCAAAAGAAGACCACGCCCATCATAACAAAAACCAGTCCTCAGGAAAGCATAAGAAGAGCTACATCAACACCTGCTCACTTTTGTCTTATGCTGGAAACACCAATTGTGTCGATCTGCAATATGTATTGAAAAATATCAACACGTAAAGTCACTGGTCACTAACCCCTCACAAAGATCACTGCCTGGTTCACATAAGCACCATATGACTATTTAATATGGTGTTTACATAAATTGTTTACGTACAACTAAAGTTGTTCATGTTATAGTATTAAGCCTGAAACCAGGCCCTTTTTAAACAATATGATGACAAATAAAATTGTGTTTTACTATTGAAATTGGTGATCTGTTTTCATATGATATACAGACAAACCTAAAGTGTCTGCAAAAGTGGAGCATACAATGTTCATATCTATAGGTGCGGAAGGGAGGCGTAGCCTGTATCCCTGTTATGTGTATAGTCTATTGGAATCCCTCTAGATACAGGCTCCTCGATAACAAAAAAGAGGGCACTCTAGCCTAATTTATTGAAGCATTCAGGAGGTGATATAGGGCATCCCAGGAGTGCTAAATGTAAGTGAGGACATCCTCATCTACGCCAGCGACAGGCAGGAACACATGCATCGCCTCTAGATGGTGTTCAGCAGGTTGGAGACCGCAGGTTTGACCATCCACCGGGAAAAGTTTGAGTTCCTGAAAGAGGAAATAACATTTTTTGGGGTACGTGTTCAACAGCGTGAGAGTGTCAGCTGACCCACAAAAAGTTGCGGACATAAAGCAGGCCTCCCCCCCAACAACACCCACAGAGACACACAGTTTTTTTCGGAATGGCGACATACTGTGGGAGGTTCATCCCCAACCTGGCAACGATGTCCGAGCCACTCAAGGAACTCACCAGATCGAACACCAAAGGGGACTGGAGCCCCGACTGCCAGGAGGCGTTCGAACGGATCAAGACATCCCTCTCAGACAAGACAATAATGGCATCCTTTGACCCAACACTAACAACGGATCTGTATGTCGATGCCAGCCCTGTCGGCCTCAGGCCATCCTCGTTCAAATATCTCGGACAGGGGAGACGAAGCCCATCGCCTATGCATCCCGTGCCCTCACACGGACTGAACAGCTGTACTTGCACATCGAGAAAGAGGCCATAGCAGTGTTGTGGGGATGCCGCCACTTCCACATCTACCTCTATGGACGAAAATTCAGGGCCTACACAGATCACAAACCTCTTATCCCGATTTTCACTGGGTCATCGTTACACCCCCCGGCCAGATTTGGGAAGTGGCTGCTTCATCTGAAGCAACATGAGTTGAAGTTGGCCTAACAAGTGGGTACGGACAATCCGGCAGACTTCCTATCCAGGCACCCGAGGGCTGCCACCCTAGGAGAAGTAAGTGAGGCAGATGAGACTTAGAGCACATTTGCCAGATCATCCACACCATGAAGCCCAAGGCAGTCAGTATCGATGACATTGTGGAAGCCACGCACACTGACCCCTGTTGCGACTTGATCAAGAACACCATCATATTGGGTGAGTGGAAATCCTTTGTCCGCAATGTGCACAACCGCACGCCAGCAGCCAGGGACTTCCTCACTGGCATGTTCCCAATACGACAGGATCTGTCTGTCACCAGCGAAGGGTTGATCCTGAGGGGAGCCCGCATCGTGATCCCCAGCAGTCTGCAGGACAGAATCGTGACACTGGCACACGAAGGCCATCAAGGAATGGTCAGGAAAAAAGCCAGTATTCGACACGAGTGTGGTTCCCTCACATTGACATCAAGGTGGAGCAAATCATTGCATCCTGCCTCCCTTGCCAGATCACAGGAGAACCGCCAAACCCTGATCCCATACAGTCGGCAGAGCGTGGGTCGTCAAGATGGGACGCAAACAGCATCGATTTTTGCACAGTTCAGGAAGGGCCATAACTACTGGTGGCCATTGACGACCACTCAAGATACCTGGAAGTGGAGATTGTATCCTCGACAGCAGCAGAAATGGTGATACCTGCACTCGAGAAGATGTTCGCCACACATGGCCTGCCAAGACGCATCAAGAGTGACAACGGACCGCCATTCTAGGGGACGGAGCTCAAGAAATACCTGGATTATCTGCACATCAAACATCACCACATCACGCCCAGGTGACCACAGGCAAACGCCGATGTGAAGAGGTTCATGCGGACCATCAACAAGGTGCTACGAATATCCAGGGCCCAATCCAGCCCCTGGAGAGTGGATCTGTACAGATTCCTATGGAACTATCGAGTGACGCCCCACAGCTCCACAGGTCTACCACCGGCAGACCTCATGTACGGGACATTGGTAAACTCGTCAATACCACATCACCAAAGCAGGGGCATAGACACCTACGACAGTGATCATACCCAACGAAGGAGAGTGACAGCAAATGAACACATGAGTGCCAGGAGGCACGCAAGGAAGTAAGGGCACCAGGTCGGAGACGATGTTTTGTTGGTGCGAAACCCCACAAAGACCAAGCCTGAAACACGGTACGACAGTGTACTCTGGACAGTGACCCGAATGGAAGGGACGATGGTGACAGTGGCACGAGGGCATCAGTCGATCACCAGGAATGCGTCGTGGTTCAAGAGGGTGCCCAGACAAATGTGGAATGATGGAGACAGGCGGTCCCCAGCTGAGGCGGAGCAGCCACCGGACGGTTCAAGCCATCAAAACGAGAGAGAGGCGACCCCGAGTTATGAGTCCGACGAACAAGCTGAAGGACCTGATGAGGCGTCTCCAGATGATGAAGGTGAGCCAGAAGGGGGAACTGGTGTCTTGTGGCCCTGCTCCAAAGCAGCAGCCTGTGTGATATGTCCTGGTCTGGGGGCACTGAGACCAGGTGGACCAAGACTGGGGGCACCCAGCCGACATGCTGGGGGCACCCAGCCGACTGTGAGTTGCGGTCACGCAGCACAGTTGTGGGCAGGGATCACCCTGCATATGTCGGGAGCACCCGACGTGACATCCATGCTTGGGGCACCCAGCTTGCAGCTCCAGGCCAGGGGCACCCAGCCAGCCTGTGAGCACACAGGCTCCTCCATGGCCTGGGGGCACCCAGGCCGACCTCAGCAACAGACGCCGGTGTTGCACAGCAGGGGCACCGGCTTGTGCCAGGTAGAGTTGCCAAGCAGGGGCTCTACTGGCCTGGCGGGCAGCCAGGGTGGACGGCGTTGCCCAGCAGGGGCACCGTCAGGGTGGAGGGCATGTTGCTGCTGAATCAAGACGCAGAACACCATAGTTCCATACTCCAGGACTGAATGCGCGGGAGACCCACACATGCCAACCCTCCCGATTTAGGCTGGAGACTCATGATTTTTCATTGAAAAATACTGCTATTTTTCACATACTCCCGCCTAAAATAATTATTTCCCCAATATTTTCCTATGGGGAAATTGTTGTCTCCCGATTTCTCCCTCCCAGGTGCGCCGGAATGTTGGCATGTATGGAGACCGCCCATTTCTTTTTATTGAATATGGTCACGTGGCTACTGCCAAGAGCTCCTGGGAGATAACATGCTCCTAGGAGGGGTGACACATTAAACTGTGGAGCCATAAATCAACTTGGTACTGTAAAAAAAGCAGTAGGATCAAACACCCAAATCTGTTTGGCGCGTTGGCAAGTTTATGCATTTTTTTATACAGTTCTATTTAGTGTAACATCAACTTTTGGGCCACTCGTATGTCAACTTGGTAAATATCCCGGCCAATCTGTGTGCTAAAAAATGCATTAAGCACGCTTCTGCGTAACTTGGCACACCATAACAAACGTGTACATGTTTCACTGAGGCAGCGGCTGAATCAGGTTCTTGCAGTGAGAGAAAGGTCATGTGACAGGATGTTAACCACTGAGGAGCTGCCGGCTCTTCCTGCATGTTCTGCTGTGTGTGGCTAGTGCTGCAGAAGCTGCGTGCAGAGGCTGTTGTCGTAATTGGTAACATTGATAGAAAATAAGAAAAGACAAACGAGTTTACATCCGGTCCAAACACAAGCGCAAAGTAAGACTCTCCTCTCCAGCTGGGTATTAGCAAGTTTCATAAAGCTCCATGATAAACCTTTCCAGTTTCAGTTCGTTCATTTATTATTCGCGATTGTCTTTAAAGTGGATTTTATTACGAAAAGATGTCCAATGTCCTTCCCTATTTATGCTTTAAGTGTCCTTTCTGTCTGTATGTTAGCGTGGAGTGTGCGAGATAAGGAGGTTGTGTGCAGAATCACGTTTTCTTGATAGAGGCGGATATGCTGAGGGGAACTGGGAGATGATCGATCCGACAGTCTGTTTGCCTCTGGAAAAAACGGTGTTATGGTGTTATGTAATATTCCGTATCCTATACGTTATCCACCCTCAACCCCTCCCCCAATCCCTGCCCCCTTCGGCTGCCTTCGGGCCCCCGCCTTTGGATCGGTGATTAACAGTCGAAGAAAAAGGGGGACAGGGGGTTGATAGACTGCAAATGTAGCGCTACCAAACCTTACACCACACCGGTACAGTTGGAATGGAGTCAGTCAAAATGCGAAGACTGGCTCTGTCCCAGAACTGGCGGCCTAATGCGACCTTTGCCCTAGCTGTAGCGGTTAGTTGTAGTCTCGTTACCGATTTGTAAATTGCGCACATGCTGTTTGAAATACCTAATCCTGAGGTCACACCAGTTGGAGAAAATAAGGGTGTGCCGAGTGCAACGAAAAATACATCGAGTTTAAGGGAAATATTCTTTGCTTGAGATTCATATGGTTAATGATTACATGTTTTTATTATCTTCTCATTGTCCTATGGCTTGTGACTGTTTATGGGGAAGTGGAGGATGTGGAAGGGAAGGGTGTTAAGAGAATGACAGGATGTTGCAGATAAAGCTCCTCCAAGAAAGTAGGTCTCTGATTCTGATTAAAGTGTTTTTCGTTAAACGTTAGGCCTCACCCTAAACAAGACTATCCATTGGGACGAGTGGACACCGGAGCAGCACACTTGACGAGATCAAAGTGTAGCCACGCTGTAGACATGGACTTCTTCAGACGAAGTCTGAGATTAAGGAACACGAAAACCAAGGAGGAGCAGGACCAGGTAACTTTACTTGTTTACCTCAAAGATTCTAAATTGGCACATTGATGGTGTGAGTAAATTATGTAGGGTTACTTATTTGTGTGCTTTCTGGTAAATGCACTACACAATATTAAAACAGCAAAATAAGAATTTGAAGGAGTTATTGTTCAAATGATATATATAATGGTTGCAGCTGGATTGATCTGCTAGGTTCGATATATAGTTTGGAATCTCAAAACATGAAAATGTAGACTGAAAATATCTTTGTTGCCCTTGTTCTATGTTCACATTTTAGTGCTCATTTTTCAAGATGTCACCAAGTACGGTCACAATTTCTTTCTTTTTTTAAAAGTATCATTATTACCCTTAAACAGATGATGATGCATTGTAGGATGGATGGATGATGGAAGGTATCAATCTCAAGACAATGAAAACCATATGGCTTGACCAAGTGGGTAAGGCTATTCAACCACTTGTACAGAGGACGGAGAAAGCACCTCCGTTAAATGGGGAATCAGTCAGGCATGAGGTAAAATGGTACCAGTAGTCTTTAGGCATAGTGCTTATGATGATAAGTTCCCTGTAAGTCTTTATTTTTATTTCACCTCACTAATTAGAGGAAACCGCGTACACGGACGCGTACACAGAAACAGTGTTATCTCAACAGATTTGAGATTTGAACTTGCAAGCCTATTCAGAAGGCTTGTGGATAGACTCCACCACTGGATTGCCTTCCAAGCTTGAGAGCCTCCTAAAGGGGATATGAAAGAATGCAACAAACGTAGTCCCCTAATTAAGACTGTGACCCTCGTGGAAAGTGATCTCAAATGAATTAGTCATTTTACATGAAGTATACAAATCTAGTTACTCTTGAAGAATGTTCAGCAATACTAGCACTAAGAACTGAAACATGACATGTAATGTTGGCATGATTTTTACATGCAACAAAAAATGAAAAGTCATGATCTATATGCGCAATAAGAATTGAAGAGTTTACAGCAACAGAATTCGAGAGTACACTCTCATAACTAGATGACTATAGATTTCCCAAGAGATCTTTTTCTAGCATGTGTATATATATCAGAGGAGGTTATCAATGAGAGGTTACCTCTCAACCTCCAACTGCACCACTTTAGCCAGAGCACTAGTACTCTCCAAAGTCGACTATTGCAACGCTCTCTACCTGGGTACCAGCCAAAAGAACATCAATAAGCTGCAAGTTATCCAAAATAACGCACTAAAAGCAGCTATGAACATCCCCAAACACAAGCACATCTCTGACGCCAGACGATCCTGTCAATGGCTATCCATACCTCAGAGAATCAAATATAAAACACTTTCTCTCACACACAAATGCTTATCCAAACCAAGCACCTAGATACCTCTCGGACAACTTCACGCACCACACCCCATCTCACCCAACTAGATCAGCCCAAACACACTGCCTAAATATCCCCATATTTAAGCTCCAAAAAGCAGGAGGTTCAAGCTTCCCTGTGCTTGCCGCTAAACTCTAGAACTCACTACCATTCGATCTCAGATCCGAACCATAATTTCACCGATTCAGACACAGTGCCAAAACCTGGCTTCTGGCCAAAGAAGTCTAAATCGACAATTTACTACTACACACATGTACTTACTGCCTGCACAAACTGTACAACATTTCTTGTAAATTATGTCATATTATGTATATTACCTGTAACTGTTTTATAATGTCTTGACTATCTGTATTGTTTACCTACTGACCATGCTTGTAACATTTTGGCTACGTTGTAACCATGCCAAGCGCCTGGATGCCCCATAATAAACTAAACTAATGGTGGTAGCCATTTTTATTAAACATAAAGACTGAACTGAGAGAGAGAATGTAGTACGGATGAAATGTGTTCGAATGACATAACGTTGGTGAAAAAAGAAAATGTATCTAAAAAGATTCAATATTCTTTTTTTTTGTACACACTAATTGAATACAATTTTTTATATATATATATATATATCACTAGCAAAAGTACACATTCTCCGAATGGGTTCTGTAGACAGACATGATAACACTCTCATTAATAGTTGAAAATGAATGATACCGTAAGTCGCTGTTCTGCCTTATCCAGTTCGTTGTGGTGCAAATATCTCAGAAATCGTGCATCTTGGGGCCTTCACAACACTTGCGCGATCTGAATGACACAAGGCCTAGTAATGTTGGTGTTTTTGTCCTCCTTTTGTTTCCCCGTCCTTGTCTTGTCGCGCCTAGAAACACCTGTGTACAGGTGCGTTATAAATTACATATGTCATATTGTAAACGTGGTTTGGAACCTTGAGTTTTGTTCCTCATGTCAGGACCGGTTGAGGAACAACATTATTTCTTTCCCTTTCCGGTGAACATGGTTAACGGCTTTGTCGGCAGGCACCATCTCTCACTAATCCTCTGGAAAAAATAATTTCACCTAATGCAGCAAACATTTTTGTTTCCCTTCCTGGCGAACATTGTTTACGGCATTGTAAAGCTTGTTTTGAAACACAATTTTCTTTGTTTCCCTTCCCGGTGAACATGGTTTAAGGCTTTGTCGGCAGGCACCATCTTGCACAAATCCTCTTGAAAAGTAATTTCCCTGAGGCAACAACAATGTGGACATTTCTGGAATTCTACCTGCCTTCACATTCTCCTCTCATGTCCATTCGCCTCTCGTTCATTTTTTGTTTCCATCCCAGTGAACATGGTTTACAGCTTCGTTGGCAGGCCACACACGCATTTTAACTTTTGCTTAAATCTGGGGAAAGGGGTGGGGTGTCCAAATGTCACGTAGCCAGTAGGGGCCTAACAGGTATCTATGCACAATTTGGTGCAGATTGGTTAAACGGTGTGGAATTATATAAGGAACAACGCTTCGCTAAGCCACAATTCCACAAACACATTTTGACTTTTGCTGAAATCCGGGGAAAGGGGTCGAGTGTCCAACTGTCACGTAGTCACTAATGTCCAAAGGGTCCTAATAGGTATCTATGCAAAAATTGGTGCAGATTGGTGAAATTGTATAAGTCACAAACCCACACACAACTTTTGACTTTTATATAATGTCGGAGAGCGGGGACGATGGTCCCAGGCTCCCAAGAGGATCCGGATGAGGCAGAGGCATAAGAGTGTGTTGTAGGTGCTTGGGGAGGTTATAGATGGCACCATCGATTGGATTGTCGACCACAACTGCAATTCTGCCATCACGTCCAACCGTGCTTATCCTTGGACTGACCACAACTGTATTCAATTTACCACCCCCACAGCTTCCAGCACTAAAACCACTACGTCTGCCCCTACCACATTAGCACGAAGTTAAAAAAAACTTACAACAGATAACATCCGTCTACATCTTAACACCCCATGCCTAGCACCTCCCTTCTCACAGGACCCTGTCATCCTAGCGGGTTAGAGACACCCTCTCCAAAGCAGTTAATTTTGTAGCACCTCTAGAATGTAAGAGAGAAAAAAAGTTGTTTCACTCAAACTCATAGTTCACAGATGAACTACAAACTCTGCGCTCAAACAAAAGACACGCTCTCAAAATGTGGCGAACCAACCCCTGTGACGCTACCAAAGACTGCTTCAAACTGGCTGCATTAACATACAAAGAAGCCATCTTCTCAGCAAAATCCAACTCTTTTAATCAGCGCATATCTAATGCGAACTCTCAAACTAAAGAACTATTCACCATATTTAAGGAACTCACAGCTCCTCCTTCTAGCACTGACGAAATTATTAAGGACGAAGCATGGTGCGGAAGTATCCAAGCTGCTATGCTTAATAAAATAGACCTCCTCCAAAAGAAAATCCAGGCTCACTATAATGCATTACAAAACCAAGATAGGCCCACACAAACCATGCCTGTTCACAAACCTCAACACCTCCCTAAATTCTCATTTAAAGACGTCACAGAATCTGAAGTCATAGACATTCTCAAACACCTCAAACCATCGCTTTGCAAGGGAGACATCTGCCCTCCAAAAATCATAAAAGACTGTGCCGAGGCCCTTGCACCTCTTCTCACGGCCTTCATCAACTCCTCATTTGCAACAGGCATCGTCCTTGCCAACCTCAAAGAGGCTTGGTAAAAAAACCCACGCTAGATCCGGCCCAGCCTAACAACTATCGGCCCATTACTACCGTCCTGTTTCTTCTTTAAATATTGGATAAAGCAGCTCATAACCAGTTCAAACTACACCTAGAGAATAATGCTGTACTAGGGAAAAGACAGTCAGGATTCCGCAAAGGGCGCGGCACCGAAACAGCACTATTGGACCTAAAAAAACAAATCACCTAAATCCTAGACAAAGGTAAACCTGCCCTCCTCCTACTCTTAGATCTATCGGCGGCCTTCGATTTGGTCGACCATAAAACTCTCACCACCCACCTCACTGAAGCAGCGCAATTTTCTAAACAAGCGACTTCCTGGATCTCTTCCTTCTTAGAAGGAAGAGCTATGAAAGTCTTCTCAAACATAGCTAATGCAGCACCCACGACCATTCATTGTGGAGTCCCACAGGGGTCTTGTACCGCACCAACGCTTTCCAATCTCTTTACAAAGCCCCTTTTTGCCAAGCTGGACGCAATTGGGATCGCATATACCAACTACGCGGACGATGCCCAAGTTCTCCTACCACTAACCGGCTCATACGACCAAGATGCGGCCGCAGTTAGCCAAATCTACGCCACCATCCAGGCTTGGATGGCAGAAAATGGTCTATGCCTCAATGGAGATAAGACTGAGATTCTCATCCTTGGTCAAAAAACCACACTGACCAAATTAGACTGTCTTTATACCAATTTTAACATTGACAACTCTATCATCCCTGCCCTTTCGTCCGTCAAGACACTAGGGGTTCACATTCATGCCACACTATCTACGGATAAGCAAGTCAACACCATAGCCTTGGTGTCTGCCTTAAGCACAAACTCATCAATGCCATTAAACCGTTCCTAACTTAGCCTAACTGCCTCTCAATTGCCAAAGCTACCATAGGTGCTAAGTTAGATTACTGCAACGCTCTTCTAGCAGGCACCTCCATAAAAAATGTAAATAGACTCCAAATCACCCAAAACAATGCGCTAAGAGCAGCACTTAGCATCCCAAGAAGAAGACACATCTCTCAAGCCAGTCAGTCAGTCCACTGGCTCCCAGTCAAAGACTGCATTACTGTTAAAACCCTCACAACAGCACACAAATGCATCAACTCTTCGGCACCTTCCTACCTATCAGAAACACTTACCAGAACCACTTCAGCAAGACCCATTAGAACAAACTACACCAATCAACTCACTATCCCACACGTCAACAGGGCCAAAGCAGGAGGGCTAGGCTTCCCCTACATAGCACCGAAGCTCTGGAACTCACTCCCTACCGCTCTCCGAGCTGAAACCTCACTCTCTGCCTTGCGAAGAAATCTGAAAACATCACTCTTTAACTAACCCCCCCATACTTGCCACTTCACACCCTCTACTTCTCCCCTCTCTCTAATGTTTATGTATTATCAAAAAGTCAAAATATATACATGCTGTCACTGTAACTAAGCTGAGCTCACCTTCTGTAACATGCGCCACAATGCCTAAGGGCTGCTGTGCGCTCTACAAATGTGAATAAATAAATAGAGGGCAGGGGGTGTCCATAGAAACTGCATTAAGGGCAGTTTATCATATGTCTGGATATAGATTGTGCTGAGAGTGAAATGCCATTGTAGACAATAGCCATTTTGAAATTGAGGCCTAGTGCTGCGCTGCAGCCAGGGCAGTAGGCCTGGGCAAAGAACATAGAAATAAGTGTGTGCATGCGGGTTCGGGTTGCAGCGTGGGCAGTAGTGAGAAAGACCAAACCTGCAGAGATTCATAAACCTCTCATTGTTTCATACTATTAGCACTTGTATCCCAGAAAGAATGTGCCCTGCAAGGTCATGAGGGGGCAGAGACCTGCCTGTGAAAAGTGATCCCACGAGAAGGAGGGCACAAGCCTCCGACATTCACTAGTCCAAACCCAATAGAGGCCCTGCACACTCTCGGCACCCGCATGCAAACAAGAGACCGGCATCCAAAAAAGTGACTGGTTCGATTACCTTTTTTCCTGGGCACCATCGTTAATGGGGCGATAGTGAACATACTGGTACCAGGTATGGTGTTCGTGGTGGTGATCTTCTGCATTTGCCAGATGGGACTTTGATGCTGTGCCAAAAATAGCTAGCAGTGCAATGATGATGGTTTTAATTGGGTTAAATGGCGCTCCTCGTGGTACAAAAGACAGCCAGGTACAAACGATTGCCCCACATGGTTGGGGTAGAGCAGCGCCTTCACTCCCAGACACGGTCACCATTCCCCCGCCAGGCCCCCAGAACTATGATGACCATTGGGTTGACCTAGCGGGAGATGGGGGAGGTGTATATACGGCATGTGTACCCCTGAGCAGTATGCGCAACCAGGGTAAAGTTTACAATCTGTGTGCAATGGATGGGTGCCCAAGAAGGGAACCTGGCCATACCATGCAGCTGAGAGGTTGGAGAGGGAGAAAATGGAGATAGAGGACAGAGAAAGGCTTACATGGCAGTTCATTAATGTGGGATTAACGAAAGGGGGTAATGTTGGGGAGCAGGAACGATCGCCCCTGGCCCCCAAGAGGTTCCGGATGAGGCAGAGGTATAAGAGTATGTTGTATGTGCTTGGGTAGGTTATAAGGGGAGGTGTGTCGATAGAAGCTGCGTTATAGGTAGCTTATCATATTGTATTTTATTTATTTCCATTTGTAGAGCGCGCCAAACCCGGAGGTATCTGGGCGCTAGGTACAGTGCATAGAAGAAATAGTCGCAGGTTACATTACGTAGATGAAATAGTCACAGTGCATGATATGGATGAGCAGGCATAGTCCATTATAACAATGACAGACATGACGCAGTTATGATATGATATGGCATTTATAATGCGCCAATACACAAGTGTTTCAAGGTGCAGTTAGTAGGGTGAGGCTAGGGGTCTTGTGTGAAGAGCCAGGTTTTCAGTTTTTTTACGGAAGGAATAAAGCGAGGGATCAGATCTTACTGATAGTGGTAGGGCATTCCATTGTTTGGCAGCCACTACTGAGAAGCTGCCGTTGCCTGATTTAGCCAGTTTGAATTTAGGCGTAATGAGGAGGTGGGAGGTGATGGCTAGGGTAGGGGTCTCAGACTGGGGTTTGGTGATTTTGTCAGTGTGGTGTTTGGGGTCTGTGTTGGAGATACACTTGTGTAATGGAGAGGGGCTTGAATTTGATACGGCTTGTGACAGGTAGCAGTGGGCGGAGCGTAGGGTGGCCACCTTTTTGATATCCTTTTGCGGGACACCTGCCCACAAGGCGGTGATGACGTCACAGCGCCATTCCCGTTTGGCCCGCCCCATTTGTAATTTAAATTTGTTAATGGCTCTTAACACCTGGCTTAATTGCAATGCAAATGGTTTGTTTTGGGAGGTGATGGTCACGTTTTTTAACTGCAAACATGACCATCACCACTCCAGTAACAAAGGGTTAGCATTGGAATGAAGACAGGTGTCAGATCGTTAGCAGCTCGACCTGCAGGCTCAAAAGGAGCTGGGGCTGTGGAGCCGCCTAGAGAAAGAAAGCAGCAGGTGGCAGCGCCGTGGTGTGTAGACGGCCACTTCAGTTTGCAGAGTGGCTGTGCTGGACGCAGGTTGTCCTGACTTGCTGTCTCCCGAGAGTCACACTCCAGGGTACAAAGCAAGTCGGGACAACCTGCATTCTGCACAGCCACTCTGCAAACTGTGAGACAGAATCCCCAATTACGGGACAATCCCGCAAAATACAGGACAGTTGGCCACCCTAGCCGAGCGTCTAGTGGCAGAGATATGTTCTTTTTTAGGAATGTTCAACGTTGCTCTAAGGGCGTTCTGAATGATTTGGAGTTTCTTGGTGTTGTGTGAAGAGGATCATGCGAATAGGACATTGCAGTAATCTAGTTTGGACAGGATTAGGGCTCTAGCTAGTGTGATGAAGTTGTCGGGAGTTAAGAATGGTTGGCATGTGTTGATAAACTTAGCTGTGTAGGCAGCTGCTGAGGCCGTTGCCCTAACTTGCCTTGTTAGGTAGAGCGAGGAGTCGAGATAGACCCCCAGGGTTTTAACTTCCTTCAGGACGGTGATAGGGTTTCCGTCAATAGTAAGAATTTGTAATCCCAGTGTAGTTTGTTGAGTCGGGCTTGGGCCCCTACCACTAGGAGCACTGTTTTATCGTCATTAAGACCTAGTTTTTTCATTTTTTATTTTTTTAAAACAATTTCTATTCAGCATATAACCATACATCTTTGCAAACCATTAATCACCACAAACTTACGCATACAGTCATATGCTTTTGTTTTATTTATTTTCTTCCCCTTCCTGTAACTCCCCCTCTGCCCCTCAACCAGGCCCACATCGCACCACACTTCTCCGCCTCCTACCCCACCAGTCCATACCACAGTATCACTCTACTTCTGGACTAACTTCCATCCTGACCGGCTTGGTCCAATACAGACAGAGCGGCCACCAGTTGTCTCCAGGCGTCTAGCTCCCTTCCTCTGGTGTTGGTGCCTTCCTCTCTGTGAAGCCTAGACCTTTCTCCCGCTGTCTTTAATTACTGCCGCCTTTCTGTGAAACATAGGCCTCTCTCCCCTTATCTAGGAGTCCCAAATCTTGGCATTTGATCACTGCCTGTCATTCTGTGAAGTCTAGGCTTTTCTCCTGTCATCTAGGTGTCAGGAATCGAGGTGTATAATTATTGCTTGGCATTCGCCAAAACCCAGATCCCTCTCCCACCCTCTAATATCATAAATCTAAGAGAACTATCTCATTGTAAACGACCTGTGAAACCTACTAACACAAAAGCTCACATTTCTGCATACTTAACTCACACAAAAATCCACACAACCACCTTCTCGCACAGCAAACCGCATGCACTTCACCACACCGCAACAACGCACCAAGAGCACATGAGGACTCACATCGATCCAATATTCACACCCAAGCTCAGTGCACGGTGAAAACCAAACTGAAGCTGCCAACAAGACACCACCTATCTCATTTTCCTACTCCCTCTTCACCCGACTACCCCCATCCCGCCTTCTTGTTTGCAGATCCGCGTGAGCGTCTAGGGACCAATTCCGTTGGTGACGGTGCTCAGTACAAATACCTTTAACATTAACATCCCATAAAAACCTGCCCCACTGCTATTAATAGAACCCCTCCCTGCTTCTGGTTCCAAGAAACAGAGTGCAAGGTACACACAGATAGGGGGTAAGGAGTCTGAAAATTCCCAGACAGAACTTTCCAAGGTCCCAATAGGCAGAAGGAGAAGCCCCTCCTTACAACCACCAAATCGAGAAAGAAGCCACATCATCGCTTTATAGTGAACTGGTGGCCACGCTACCCCCGAGTACAAGGGTGAAGCACACCAAACACAAGGAGGATGATGAAAATGTATCCTGACCCTCCCTATATCCCATAACAATACCTCCCCCTCAATGATCCAGAAGAAAAGAGTGACAAAGATAGCAAAAGAGAGAAAAAGCAAGAGGGCGATCAAGAAAGAGTGAGAAAAAAAGCAAATGAGAAAGACTGAAAGAAACAAAGAAAGAGCGAGAGAGAATAAGAGAGAAAGAGCAATAGAGAAAAAGAGAGACAGAGAGAGAAACACTACCAACATGAGCTGGGAGGCATTGAGTGGACACTGTTGGGACTTGCAAGACCAAAAAGCAAAAAAATAACACTTGCTCACTGCGATCCCAAGCCAGCGGTGCTCACTGAGAATCTGAGTCAGGCCTACTCACCGCGAACATAGCTCCTTTGCTGGGGGGCTCAATAATAGTGACTGCGGCCTGACAACGTCAGACAGACAGGGAAGAAATCAATTGCGAAGTGCACAAGTTGCAGTTGCAGGAAGGAGTCTGCGTTTTTTTCTGTCTGATGGAGCTCAGTGACTTCCATGCAAGGAGGAGCTATGTGACCTGCCTTTATAACCCACAAAGATGCGTGAAGTGCACAAGTTAAGTGCAGTTGCAGCAGTTACAGCGGTTTGCTCCGGGGTAGCTACTAAAGCATTTAAGGTAAGTGGATTATATCATCTAAGAATTTAACTTACATAACACAAGACTCAACTACTGATTACAAATGTACAACTTTAGAAGCAAAGCAACTTCTCAACAAAGTCTTTCTTTGGAGAATAAAACACCTCTTTCCACCACCCAATATTTGTAAGCAAACAGGCCCAATCTGCAGCTTTGTCAAAAGTGCCAGAGCTGGCCTCAACGACAAAAATCAATCACTTTTTTTGTTATAAGTCTCAAATCCCCTCCAATTTACGCACCATTCAACCTTTTTCTGGTGCGAACGAGTCAAGAAACATGAACCATAAAGACTGATGGGGACATGCTAAATGCAACCAAAATGATTTCAGCTACCTCCGCAATCACATTCTCTCCTACTCTTACACAGCTTTAGGATCTCACTGACTGTGATGAGCAACTATTTGACTCAGTGATTCAAAAGAAAGGTCTCCAGCCCTTTTCCAAGAACATCACAATGAGTCCCATATATCTTTTGATAGCAATGATAATTCTTTATGTGAGATGTTAGAACATCGTAGGGACCATGTGAAACAGGGCCCTAGTACGTTCACTGCATTACACTTTGTCCTGTCCTCACTATTAAAACTGACAATATATTCACGGAACTGAAAATCTACAATACTACAGTTGGCAAAATAGAACATCGCATTGAATACTGTGAAAAACTGCCTGTGGAAGTTCAGGATTCCTTTTTAGGAGAGAGACAAAACATTGATGACTTTTTTCCGGGAGTTAGGTTCTAAGTCTACTATAAAAACACCAGCATGCCAAACAATGGTTTGGATCAAGCGATCTCAGTGAAAAATATATCAGTCTCTGAAGTAACTGTTAAAATGGATTTCTAAACTCTGATCTGGTGAACAGAAGTTTAGGAGGCCACCCTTGTTAGTGAAACGGGACATTTCCAGGAAGATAGCCAGACCAATGTACTGTAGCTTGGAGAGAAGTCAGTGCTAAGTATCAAGGGGAGTGAGGATGATCCAATGGGCCTCATTACGAGTCAGGCGTTAAGGGGTTAACGGCGCCGTAAACGGCGCCGACCCTTAACGCCTGATTACAAGGTCTCTTAGCGCCATGGTGATTTTAACGCCTGCTTTTTGCAGGCGTTAAAATCCATGGCGCTAAGGGACCATGGTGCTAATTACGCCACCGTAATTTACGGTGGCGTAATTAGCGCCTTCCCCACTCCCATTATGCCCTATGGGGCAAAAATGGGAATGGGGAAGGGTAAAATGGGAAATGGGGATTTACCGCCCCACTCACCTTGGAATGGGGCGGTAAATCCGCCATCCACCATGGTGTAAACATAGTTTACACCATGGTGGTAAGGGTGCAACCCAGGCAGTTAATTTACCGCCTGGGTCGTAATGAGGCTCAATGTCTTTGATGAGCACACACAGTGAAACACCAAGATTACCATTAGACAGAAGTATACAAAAATATACAATTTATTAGGCCCAAGAATAAACACAAGTGAATAATGAAAAGCAATTGCAAAATACCACTCACGCACACACTATGTAAAATATATATAGAGTCACTGGAATCAATGCGATAAAGTTAGAAACTCCACCAATACATGCAAAGGAAAAAGGTTGACAATCTTTAGGGCATAGACAAACTTTAGAAAAGGAAAACTCTAGGGGGGGCGCTGTTGCGCACGTTCGGAAATGGCTGCCTGATCAGAACGCTCCGGCCAGAGAATCATCCGTTGACTAAATTGATCCTGTTTCGGAGCCCACAACGGGGAGCTGAGCACACCGAAACATGTGTCAAGGGTAGCAGCATCTGTACTGAAAATCCTGGAACGAGCGGGGCCTTGGTTGCGGAGATACACGGCTCTGCGGTTCCAGTGGGGTGGAGTTGTGGCGCGCGCCGACCCCGGGAACCAGAAGAATACTACTGGGAACCGCTGACACTCTAGCGAAAGGGCCATAGAGAGCGAAGCCCGCGAAAAACGACCGGAGCTGCGGCGAAGCAACCCAACTTGAGCGGCCAGCTCCCCTCTCCCTCTCATACCTACACCAGACCCAGCCACGGAGAAACGGTCTAACGTCGCGATTACCCGATGAGCGGCGGCTCCAACACCGAGCTGCTGGAAACCTGCGGCTAGAGGCGAGGCAGACCCTGCCCTCACGACACACAACTCAGGCAAGGCCGGCCCCTTGCGCGGACACCCCGCGCAGCCCCTAAGGCCCCCGCTTGACTGTTGGAGCTGTACGGCGAGCCAAGTGACGGCTAAACAGCCTAACTCCCTGCGGGAGTGCGACAAGGTAGCAGGGGTGCAGAGGTCCCTACGAACTCTACGCAGAGGGCTGGCCTGTGATGCGGACACATTGAGGGGACAAGGTGAGGCGGATATATCCCTGACTAACTCTCCCAGCGACCCCGGTGTATGGGTCATTGAGCCATGGCTGCGTTTGAAGATACACGTGTGGACCTCGAAGTACCGGGGCTACCTGAACACCCGAAACCACAGGTCAGTGAACTGTCGACTACAGGGGCATGGGGAACACGAGGAAGCAAGACAAGATGGCCGATGGAGTAGGAGCTAAGAAGAAAGGGCCAATGGACTTGTATACTAGCGGCCAGGCGGGGGGCAGCGAGATGGAACCGCCACCGACAACTAATCCTGTGACGAGTGCGGAGAACGGAGCCAGGGTTGAATACTTGGACCAATATAGTCCAAAGTGGCTTTTTGTCCCTGAATGTGAAACTGGACGACATCGTAACGACCATAGGGACTCTGAAAACCAGAGTTGATAAACAAGACCTGAGATTAACAGAGGCAGAGAATAGGCTTGGAACAACGGAAGACACAGTCGCACGACATGACCAAGATATTGCCCAGCTCAGGGAGAACTTGAGTAGGCTGCAGAACAAATGTGAGGATTTGGAATTACGCTCAAGAATGAACAACGTACGCATAGTTGGGGTTCCGGAGTCATTCGGCAAAGACAAAATGGAAACACGAGTTGAGGCACTTCTCCAAACCCTTTTTGGAGCAAACTCCCTCTCCGATCACTTCTTAGTTGAATGTGCACACCGCACACTGGCCCCGGTGCCGAAACCTGGAGCTGCGCCCCGCACGATAATTGCAAGAATGCTCAATTATAGGGACAGAGACACGATCCTTCGACTGGCACGGGAGCATGGGACACCGTATACACATTTACTCGGATTTTGCCACTGGAGTCCAGGCGAGTCGTAGGTCATATGAGCCAGTTAAAAAACTTCTAAGAGCAAGACAAGTCCCATATGCATTAATATTCCCAGCCAAGTTATGGATCCAATACGGAGGAAGGGCACACTTCTTCGAGACGCCGGCTGCAGCCCAGGCCTATGTGGAGGCCACCATTCCGCTGCCTCCTAAAGGTCGCGGACCGGACCAGAACGGGAGACACCCTCCTGCAGATGCAGACTGAAACCCAGCTACGTAACCCAACACATGCAAGTATCATTCTGGTTTTGGTACTGCTTGGCCCCCATGAGGGCTCCAAGTACTGAGAAGCGGGCCGTGAGCCGGTCGGGTAGCCTCGTGATGCAACGTAGTACCCTCAGGAATGTTCCTAACAGTTGTCGGGGTACATCGTCAAGTTGGGGCAGATGATGTGGGTGGAGGGAGGGGTGGGGAGAGTGGGGATGTTTTATACAATTGCAACCACCTAGACGAGTTTAAGTCTCGGGGAATAGCAAGTATGTTTGAAAGTTGTATGTTATCTGAAACATGGTCTCGCAGGCGCCAACGCCACTCAGATGTTAATAAATTGCATAATTATGGTCGATACAGTAAAGGAAACTACAATATGTTCGCATGGAAAATGGGTGATGGGTTAAAAATAAGACTAATGTCATGGAATGTCCGAGGCCTAAACAATGCAATGAAAGCCAGGAAGGTAGGCAACTATGTCACCAGGCATGGGCCACACATACTGATGGTGCAAGAAACGCACGCACAGAAATTGGTTAATGAGAACTTACTAGCTAAATGGGGTAAACTGCGATACTATACCAATTACTCCTCACAGTCCAGAGGCGTGTGCACCCTCATACACCACTCACTGGGCTTTCTTGCAAGGGCCACTTAGCGGACCCAATGGGAAGGTATGTGCTGGTCTGGGGGGAAATCGCGGGGAAACAAATAACCTTGGTGAATACCTATGGCCCCAACTTAGACAATCCTGATTGTTTACCTGCAAATGCTTGAGATCCTTGCTAATCATGATGTGACCACTGTTATATGGGGGGGAGACTTCAATGTTGCGATAGACCAGGCCCTGGATAGATCTTCCAAAGGGAACAGGCCACCTCCCAGAGTAGCATTGACCTTGAAACAGATCCTCTCGCAATTGTCCCTGATTGATGCCTGGAGGGTACTCCATCCAACCAGCAAACAATATATATTCTACTCTTCTGTGCATGACAGTGAGTCACGTATAGACTATTGGTTTGTGTCCTCAGACATGGCACCAGCGCTGCAAAATTGTGATATCCTGCCCCGTACGCTATCGGACCACTCCCTGGTCATACTGGAGATTATACCGGCGCGAAGGTGGAGGATGCCTAGAGGTATACTTAGGGACCCAAATGTTGTTGAAACCCTGCATGAGGAAATCGCTAACTTCTTTACAGACAATGTTGGGTAGGTAGCCCAGATATCAACAGTATGGGAAGCATTTAAAGTCTGGGCGAGAGGGGCCTTGATGTCCAAAACCACTGGTCTATTGAGGGGCATACGCACGGAACTGAAGTGGGTGGAGAGGGAATTGAATGAACTGGAAGAAACTTATAGCCACACACATAGCGGAGACACACTGGCCAAAATACATAAACTCCTTAGAGATTTCGACAAGTTAGCAAAGCGGGAAATACAATACATGGCAGCCCCGACCCGGGCGTGCAGATATGGTGAGGGTAATAAAGCAGGGAAAATGTTGGCCAACTTGGGCAAACATGAGAAACAAGCCATCCCGATTGCCACGATCCAAACGGCGCAGAATGAAATAATCACGAACGAACAAGGAATTAATGACAAATTCGTTAAATATTTAAAAAAATCTCTATATGAACAGAGATAGGAAATCCCCTTCTGAGATCAGACACTACCTCGCTGCGCTAGACCTCCCCAAGCTCCCAGTGGAGAGCAAATTGATACTAGAGCAGCCCGTTACAGCAAAAGAGCTTACCGAGGCAATCAAGGAGCTCACATCTGGCAAAGCGCCGGGGTCAGATGGACTGAGCGCTGAATTTTATAAAGAGTTTCGGGAGGAGCTGGTCCCGGTGATGTTGGAACTATGGGAGGAGGCCCTGGGTAAGCTAATACTGCCCCCCACAATGCGAGAGGCTATAATTATGGTATTGCCTAAACCGAGACGCCCGCCACAAGATATGGCATCGTATAGACCCTTATCCCTGATAAATGTGGATGCTCTTTGAGCAAAAGACTTTCCTGTGCTGACACCAGTGATTCTGGACACTTTTGGACGCTGCAAGGCGAACTTCTGTTCGAGCTGCAAAAACACTCGCAGCTCGCTGCTTCGTTCCCTGGAGGGGGCGGAGCCTGTTTGAGCTCACGTGAAGGGTCACGTGATCAGCACACCAGTGAAAACGCACCTGCGTTCACCCTCGCGGCGTTGAGCCCTGCAGGGGTAGAGGGCATTGGCTGTTGTGCGGCTGTTAGGCGCTGGAGGCGCCTGATACGTATAGGGGAGACTGCGGAGAAACCATCTCTTTGATCCCTGAAACCCTCCACGAAAGAAAGCCCAACTCTCCGACACTCAATATTGAATCCGCGCAAAAGACACACAAACTTGGCAAGTGCAGCCAAGACCGCCCTTAGCCGCTCCATGCCGGACGCTGGAAACACACCGAGCAAGAAGTCAGGGCCTCAGACTCGAAATAAACAAGCGATGCAACCCATGAATGTATCGGCTAACACTTCAATGACAACGCCCTCAAAAATTGTTCTATTAACATTAAATAATTTAAAATCCCTCTCACAGTCAATATGTGAGTCAAATGAGAATAATTGCTCTCCCATGTCGCCTGAGGCATTCTTTTCACCATTTGAACTTATAGATGCCGATTTGATGGCAACCGTACATGTTGACTCGACTCAAATCAGCGGCGAAAAAGCTAACATGACACACATGTCATTGCACGACTGTCTGGAAGCAATTACCTGTGATCAGAATGGCATACCTATTCCATTAGAGTCTGAGTACACGGCAGCATCCCAAACTACAGCTGGCGAACAAAACGAGAGTCAAATTGTCGATGTAGACCCGGATATCCAACAAAGTCGCCAATCTGTTAAAATGAATAACAACAATTTAGAGGTGGGTGAGGCGAATAGTAGCGAAATTGAAAGCACTCATGATCTCCCACGAGCCTCGATAAATGCCACCACGAGAAATCTGCATCAGATACAATTTCATGCAACCCATGGAGGGTCAGCACCACCTGGAGGGAAAGTAAGACGTTTTCATCCTATGCCAATTGCAAAGCGGCCTGAAAGAGCCTCAAACCAAATCCTTATTGCTCCACCAATGCTTGTAAAAGAAAACAGCATCACAAAAACGCAGGCCAAACAGGGCAACACATTTTATGAAAAAAACCTACATGGCTCGATGTTGCCCGCTGCAGGCACCCTGCCACAGCCGCCTGCAAGCTGTGCTCGGAGCTTAGATGGCAACATGCAAGTTAGTGAAATACCACATCACCTGCATACCGCTTCCGAGCAAGACCTCCATCGAAATTTAAAGTCACTAAACACAGCTGCTACAGCTTTGAGGGCACTCATGTCTTCATGTCGAGACAAAGATATTGTCGTAAGCACACAAACCACAACAAGAAACACTGCCAAAGGAGTAATGTCGGATCCAATCCTTGAAACAGCGAAACCATTCACAAGCACTCCTTTAGCATCTACAAGGAAAAGTAAAAATAACAAGGACTTTGATTCTTTGCGAAAAGCTGATCCGACTCCTGAAATGAGTGCGCAAGCAAAGGACGTATCGTGCCTCTCAGCAAGCGGTGCCTAGACCATTGGACAAACGCCAGCAAAAGCCAGCATCTCGTCGGCCGCAGCAATGCAAATACATAACAATGTTCTAGCGGCATCCTCTTTAGCCATGATTCCATTTATTAAACTTTACGAAGTCCTAAGCGAACGGTTACAGGACCAAGGTGCCATGCTGTCGAACTTAATTCAGAAAATGGAAGAAATGGAAAAGTCCAATATAAACTTAAAGGAAAAAATACAGGCTGAGGCCGAACGATCAACATCATGGCATCAAAGACAACATGACCAGGCTGCTCACAACAGCACTCAAATGGAGAAACTTGTAGATGGTCTGATTAATGCCCTAAATACAATGCAAAACTGTCAGTCATGTGACGCGCAAGGATGAGAGCTCAAACATTAGTACAAAGAACACTAAAACTTTACCACGACATCGGATGAAATCTCCGTAAAACATGGTCAAGTCATAATGGAGATCGAGAGTGCGACACTACCAGAAGTTATTGGATGTCGCCAAATAGCCACCAATACAACAACGACAAAAGAATTAAAGTCTCAGAACATTGGTCGGGACGCTGCGACTGATCCTGGTAAAACAACTCAATCTGGTACCCATGGAAGCGGATCAATGGACAACAGTACAAAAGATGTTACCGTTGAACCGCACCAAAATGATCTACAAGTGAAAGTTGCCTTACCGGGATGTCATTTCTCTTCATTTGGCATCTTTTCAGGCTCTGCAAAACCAACTGCTACCACATCTACTGTAGATGTAATCAAATCTCTTGATAAAAAAGAAAGTGGGACAACAACTAATGTTGCAAAAAAACTTCCAAAAGAGCAGGCTCTTCTAAGAAAAAAGAATGAATAAGAAACCTATCAACTCCGCCACGTCTGAGTCTGTTTAAACGTAATAACAATTTAAACAAGAAGATTTCTGATCCTGTTGCAAACCTAGCTATTCCAGTGTCCTTGTCTAAAGGAATTCACAAACCATCTTCGAAACGAAGAATCATCATCTCTGACTCTGAGACTAGCTACACTACAATCGTATCCACTTCAATCGATTTATGTGATCTGTCCACATATTCGATTGGCGAGGAACTGCCTGATGAATGCAGGTTACCGGGCACGAAAGAGTCCTCTGGACTGACTCTAGCACAGGCCGTAAAACAACGGAAAGGTAAACAAGAAAAAACTGTGTCACAAGAAAAGCATCCAAGTTTTGGGGGCTCTGCTAATTCCACTCAGGATCATACGGGGGATAAACAGTTGAATCCAAAATTCACATCCAACCAACAAACTCAACGGGTCCACTTTAAAAGTAAAGTACACAAGACTACACATACTGGAATTTCAAGCGGATGTCGTAAATTATGTCTGCAAAATGTACAATGCGATGATGCTGAGGTTAACCTCAACAGGACAAATATTATGAAACTGTTCAAATGTGTGCCGTCGTTACGCACAATCGTTTCAGATGACATACGCATTGTTGAGTATTCGACCGAAAAAAACTCAGACCAGGTCCTATTACACATCAACTCTGCAAGCGTGCGTAGCACGCTCTTAAAGGCTGTTGATGAACTGCTATTCTTTGGGTTTGAAATCTCTCCGGAACCGGATCAAGACGAGTCAATTCGAGTTGAAAGATCAAACATGGGGAAAAAACAATCTAACCTAATTGATTCGGATACACTAAGACAGTCAATGAGTATCACTATGTCCTCAAGTCCAGGATAGTCCTCAAAAAGAAATATTACATCGAAAAAATATAACCAAAATCAAACAAGGTGTAACGCTCACCTGACTCCCACAGAGGCGCTGACCAGAACTAGAATGAAGTTGCTTCTTCCGGTGAGGCGCTGGACTCAGAGTATGGCAGGGCCGGTTCTTCTGTATGTGAAAAGGGAGGGGCGTTAATGATCTGCGGGGCAATGTGCAGCTTCCCACTCCCTTCACCTCCTGAACGAACCCCCTTTCTGTAATTCGCCTAGAATCTCACCTTTGGTTTTGTGATGGCGAACTCTCCTTCCTGCTTCTGGTGCAGGGGCACGTTGAAACCCAGTTAATTCACTGGATTCACTCTCATACATCCATGTTGGTTCTGCTAATGTCCGAGAATAATAAGTCTCTATTGTCTTTCTTTCAGGTGCAGAACGTGGATCCCGAGAAGAGCGATGAAAACGATGAAGAATGCTCAGGTTAGTGTTCAAAGAACGTTTTTCCTCTGAGTGCAATATTAAACGCTAATGCAGATGTCATTTTCCCCATAGGGGCCGGGGTCAGAATGCTGAACGAGCATAGACCCGAAACGAGAGGTAAGTTCCGGTAAGTCTTTAATGAGAGTCTTTATTATGTCTTTTCATTCTCTCATTAATTCCGCTGTCTTTCTTTTCCCCTTAGGGGCCGGGGTCTGCAGGTGCCAGTATGCGGCAGAGACCCGAAATGAAGTATGACCCAAATAGGTAAGTCTAAATGGAAGCTCTGGCTTTCCTTATGCTCTTCTCACTCTCACCTTTGTTTTCTGTCTTTTTTCCCCAGGTGCCGGGTTGATGCAGCGAATCCGGACGAGCGCCGCTGGCAATGGAGGCTGGCAGCAAGGTGAGTGAAATGCGGCGCGGCAGCGACGGGTGAGTTGACCTTTTAAAATGAAAGTCTTTCCTTTTCAGGATCGCCGACGGGACGACTCTTGGACGAGGTTGAAACAGGTAAGGGCTCTTCTTTTGTCCAATTCTTTCTCCTTCTCCACATGCAGGTGTTTCTGGATGCAGGCGGGCGTGGCAGAAGTCAAGAAGCAGGAGCAGGCACGGTGAGCGTCCAGCTGCTAGATGCAGAACAACGCGAAGCACGTGTGGCAGTCCGGGCGTGGTTTAAATAGCCTTGGAAGAAGTTCCAGGTAAGTATTCTTCCACGGTCCCCACCCAAGTAAAATAGTTCCTTTTAATAAAGTAGTCCCTCCTAAGCCTCATTTGGCTTGAGGCTTTATGCAGCATGGTCTGCGTCAGGTAAGTGCACCAAACACCTTCTTTTATGAGCCTGGCGCCTTTGGCGCCAGGACTGATGTCCAATATGAGCCTGGCGCCAAAGGCGCCAGGACAAAGTCCAAAGAGCCCCTATTAGGGGCCGCTGGGTTTTTTCCCCGAGGGCATGATGCCTGCTTCCGGGGGTGCTGGGCCTGTCCCGGTGCTCTGGGGGCAGGCATCATGACACAAGGACACATCATTAGCCATGACTAGCTACAAGGGGAAAGCCGACGGTACTTCTATCCTGGAACACACGTGGCTATAAGCATCTATTTAATGATTTTGAGACACCACTTGAAAATATCTTCATCATTTGCTTGCAGGAAACATGGCTATGCACACCTCCTATTTGTGATGGATTCACTGTTCTATTAAATACAGCAGTCAAAAACACTAAAGGTCGCCCAAGCTCGGGCTTAATTACACTAGTAAGAATAACTCAATCTTGGTCATCTCCGATATCACTAAACCCAAATCCGTACGTACAAGGAACTATCATACATACTTTGGAAAAAAATACCACAAAGAAACTTCATTTACTAATTATAAACATCTATTGGAACCCACTAAAGATCAGCACAGATGGCATAATTTCGGCAATATCACTACTAATTGATGACGCAATGTTAGCCTACAACAACCTAACAATTATCTGTTGTGGCGATATGAACTGTACGTGGTTCCAGCAAAATCACTCGTCGCAACAGTACCAGCAACTCGAAAACGAGGCGCTCGATGAAAGAGCAAAAAGATGGCAAACCGCCATGAGTGTCCGCGATCTTGTAATGTTAAATGGAAACGTCAAAGGAGATGTGCCTGCCAAACCAACTTGGTATCGAGATGCCTCACATAGCATTCTTGACTATATTTGGCTCTCGAGGTACCAGGTGCCTAAGCTAGTGGATCTGCAAATAAAGCAAATGAACTATAGTGATCACAACCTTCTTCAACTACGCATCAAGATGAACACGAACTTGCAAACAAATTAATTCAAAGCTTCACTAGAAACTAATTGTCGCAGAAATCGCCTACGACTAAAAAGCAATCAAATTCAACGAATCGGGGAGAAATTAATGATGGAGCCAGGTAATCAAAGACCTGATTATATTCCATTGTTGACAGATTTTACCATTCCTGGAAAAAACTCATCAAATCTTGGTCAGACTCATCGCCATATATATTGCAAGGTATTACATGAAGCAAAAAAGGCCTTGCGGAAAGATTTGAGATTGATAAAGAAGTGAAATTCCAAGTTGGACGCCCAAAAAGAACTAAAGACACGACGCATGATGTACCGAAATTGGACAAAGTCACATGCAGCCATAATAGAGCAAGATTGTGCAGAGCATATTCTACAATTAATTATGACTAAAAATACACGTGACATATGGAAAATCCTGAATATGGATCTCTCTAATTGCAACTCAATCCCAATAAACACCATAACAGGCGACGTTTGGAATAGGCACTTCTCTCTGGTGTTCAAAAAACCGGAATCTGAGATCCCAACACCAAAGCGCTCTGCTGATACTCAATGGGATGTGCAGATGGACCATGAGGAAATCGTCCGTGCTATCAGCGCTCTAAAGATCTCACGTGCTGCTGGACCCGACTTGATTTCAAATATCGATCTAAAGAAACATCCAAACGAATGGGCTGACTTCATTGGTAAGCTATTCATAAAAATCAGTCGGTCCAAAGAATTGCCTGAATCTTGGACATCCGCGATTGTAGTGCCAATCCACAAGCGAGGCAGTTGGGACGATCCAAACAACTATCGCCCAATTGCCTTGCTCGACACCATTGGAAAGAGCTTTGGGTCGAATTTACGTATCAAACTTGCAAAATGGGCCGAGATGTCACAGATCAATGACATACGGCAAACTGGATTTACGAAAGGGACCGGAGTCGACGTAAATCTGCTCATTCTTACGATTCTAAAGCTGGAAACCTTAAATAAAAATGGCAAGATTCACCTAGCTTTCATCGATATGAAACAAGCTTTCGATGGTGTGAATCAAAGCTTATTATGGGAAAAATTGTCAAAATGGCTATGTCCGGCATCCATTTTAGAGCCTATCCTTGCTCTACATGAAAACACTTCAATCAAAGTCCGGCTAAACAACAGCGGATTGTCATCCAATGCTATAGCTACCCACAAGGGTGTTAAGCAAGGTTGTCCTCTAGCTGCAGAATTATTCAAACTATTTCTAGCAGATCTGCCAATCTACCTGAACTTCTCACCAAAAATAAATCAAATAGCAATTAATTGTATAGTCTACGCGGATGACCTGGTTCTGATAGACAGAACCCAAATTGGTCTACAACGTCTCTTACTAGGCTTGAAATCCTATATGGGCATAAACCAATTGGAAATAAACTCACATAAAACTAAGATCATGTCCATTGGAAATATTAGAAGCAAAAAAGATAAAGGTTTCGGGTGGAAAATCGAAGAAATTAACTTAACATCTGTCGACTCAATAAAATACTTGGGGATACAATTTAACAATTCCGCTTGCGAACAACAATGGGCTGCAGAACTAACATCCAAAATGTCGAAGTTAGCAATACAAGCTGTAAAAATCAATACAAAGTTTGGAAAAGTTTCAATGGAACCCGTACTCAAATTCTACTTACAAAAAGTAACCCCAATAATAATCTTTGGGGCTGAGGCAGGTTGGAATATAAGCGTGCAAACTTGGCATGCTTTGGAAGGACACTTTTGGCGGAAAGTCCTGCAGCTGCCACAGGCAACACCACTATCTAGTCTGCGACAAGAACTAGCAATTAACTCCCTTCATATGAGAGTGGTCTGGAACTCAATCTTAACAATGCGAAAAATGACCCTCGATTCACCGGCACCGGCTTACAAAATCTTTGCCAAAAATGGCAACTAAAAAAAAAGCGACCTTCTCAATCTATGGTTTCACAAACTGTTGGCTTTTCTTACAGCCGCACAAATAAGTAATCCAGAACTGCTGAATTGCCCACAGCTTGCAAAAAAGAAATTTGAACACTGGGCATGGATCGTTACCAATGAAGCAATGTCAAAATTAAAATCAATAGAGGAAATGAGAGGCGTGCACAGGAAATTAAACGAACCAGCGCAATAATTATTGCACTGTCCATCTCGTCATCACCGAACCCAATTCTTAAGGTTTCGAGTCAATGCTTTAAAAACGAAAGGAATTCTTTGGCAAAGAAAGGATAAATCTATTGACGATAATCTCTGTCGTTTCTGCAAACAGTCAATTGAAACAGTCAAACATCTGCTATTCGAATGCACTCAAACTGTCAGACAACGCTCACTACATCTAGGAAATTTTGCACCACTAGATGAAGAAATGGAGCGGTGGTGGGGGCGGATCATTTCAGGAAGCAACATAAGACTTGTATGTGCGACCGTGAACTACTTTGACTCGATTCTAAAAATAGACTCTCTTAACTAGAATTACCAGCGAGAGTCTGTTCTAGAAGACTGGTGGAATCTATTTCTTGTCTATGAAGTGATCTCTTTCTGTTGAAACAAAAGTTTGTCTCTTGAATTCAAACTGAAGTTTTTTCAATAAAAATAAAAAAATAATAAAATAAATGTGGATGCTAAGATATTTGCGAAGGTGCTAGCGAACCGCATGCTACCCTTTACATCCACGCTGGTACATGCAGACCAAAGTGGGTTTATTCCCCAAAGGTCCACTGCCTTAAACCTGCGTAGGTTATTCGGCATAATGCCACAAATTAACCCAAACAAACAAGCTGTGGCGGTGTCTCTTGATGCTGAAAAAGCGTTTGACTCAGTCTCCTGGGAATACCTCTTCTTGGTGCTTGAGGCGTTCGGAGTGGGCCCCCACTTTATCAAGTATGTCAAACTGCTATATACCGCCCCTGGGGCGAAAGTATGCACAAATAGAACCATATCTGAGCTGTTCGAGCTGGGCAGAGGAACCAGTCAGGGGTGTCCCTTCTCCCCCTTTCTTTTCGCTTTAACAATAGAACCCATGGCAGCTGCAGTTCGGTTGAGACATAACAACAGGGGTATAACACTGAAAGGAGCCACCCAAATAATATAATTGTACGCGGACGACACGCTGCTTTAAGTCCGCGAACCGGAAAAAAACATTAACCCCTTCATGGCAGACATTAACGAATTTGCACAGTATTCCGGCTACACGATAAACAACTCCAAGTCAGAAATATTTCCGCTCACCCCTTCCACGGAAAGCCCCGCTCTGACATGCGGCCTCAAGTGGGCGGACCGAAACATTAGATACTTGGGGGTGTTGGTTTCAGGTAATAAGCAAACCCTTTATACGTATAATCACGATCTGGCACTGCAAACAATCAATACCAAACTACAGGTCTGGAGACACCTTCCAATTTCATTGCACGGCAGAATCACAATCCTTAAAATGATAGTGCTCCCGAAACTGCTATACCTGTTTGTAAATATCCCCATATGGCCGGGAAAGGAATTCTTCTCCAGGCTTAGGTCCATGGCGGTGTCGTTTCTCTGGAACGGGGGGGGGGGTGGCCAGGATCAGCTGGGAAAAGATGACAGAACCATATGAAATGGGGGATAGCGGCGCCAGATTTTGAGCTCTACTGCATAGTGGCACAGGCTCAGTTCGCAAGGTACTGGTATGATGAGGTAGATAATTCACCACACACCTGGATAGAGGAGTACACCACTGCACCCACAGATATCAAATCAGTCATTTATGATACAAGACACAGAGATGCATGTGAATTTGACCCTGTGAGCTGCACCGTTAGGGCCTGGGGGGCGATATTTAAAAGACCGAATATAGAAATGCCATATAACCCCGAGACTCCCCTTTGGAATTATCCAAACATCCCCCCTACATTTGATACTAGTATACAGGAGGCCTGGGACCCTGACAGAGTGATGATAGTGGGAGATATGTATATAGAGGGGAAGTTCGCAACCCTTGATGTATTCACAAGAGGCATGGGAGGAGGCCCACTCCGCATATTACAGTACTATAGAATGAGATCTGCATATCAAGCATGCTGGCCGCCATTCCCTGACGAACCCACCTCTCACCCTTGCACACAACTGGTTACAACACAGGACGGGCTGCGTATCTCCAAATTGTATAAGATAATACAGATCCACACTCCCACGGCCAACCGGGTGAAAGAGAAATGGGAAACAGATATGGAAATGCAAATACCTGAAGACAAATGGGGTAGATATTGCGCACTCACGAAAAAGGTATCCCTCAATGTGGGACTACGCCAGATACAATTCAAGATTCTCAATAGGTTACACTACACGCCTGCTAAGGTTGCTAAATTCACACCAGACGATTCAGGCAATTGTCCTAAATGTGGGATTCCGCAAGCGTGATCCTATCACATGTATTGGAAATGCCCGGAAGTGGCACGGTTTTGGGAACAGGTGGCCGCCATGTTGGCTGATGTCACACAGATTCCTCCGCATTTGTCTCCCCAAAAATATCTGTTCGGGGACATCGGTAAATGCTGGGAGAAAGTCAGAAGACTGTTTAATGTATCCTGTATTATTGCTAAGAAATGTATACTGCAAGTATATAAAAGCTCGAAGCCCCTTACCATGAATACTTTCTTGTGAGAACTAACATACATCAATGAGTGTGAGGAACAATATGTGCTTACCCAACCCAGCACGAGCCGACCGAAGGACATCTGGGGCCCCTTTAGGACATATCTATGCGACATGCTTACGGACAGCGAAACAGATATGTGAACGATGAACTGCTTACCATGTGATGATGCTATTGCTGTAAATTGACCATGGAATGTATTGACTGAGTGATGTTGTAACTGACCTTAATAAAAAGATGTTTAAAAAGAAAAGAAAAGGAAAACTCTAACTTTAGAAGACCAACTCTACGATGAATGGAGCCTTGTGCTCAATGTTCGATGCATGTGTAAAAGCGCTGGTCGTGTGTAAAAGTCACCATGTTCCTTTCTAAGGAGCTGGCAAAATTAGGGATGGGATTCTGAAGGGTGAAAACAGGTTCCAAGAGTCAGGGCAGGATATGCTGTGATGAACAAAGCTATTCCCAGCTTTCGGAGGACTTTAAGAAGCAGAGGAAGAAGATGGTCAGTTGCAGGAAACCCAAGAGGGAGTTAACAAGAGCTTCCATGAGTATTATATGCAGTTATATGAAGACTCTGTGGAAGGGGAAGAATTAATATACAGGACGCATTAACTGAGATCACGCTCCCCAAACCTGATGAAACAGAGAGAGCCTTGAACTTCCAATAATGATAGAAGAATTAGAGCATGTGATAAAGCAACTGCCTACCAGCAAGGCCCCAGGGGCAGATGGACTCCCCAGCAAATCTTATAAAGCATATAGGTCGGAAATACTTCCCCCACTACTAGCGATGTTAAATGAAGCGCTTAGCATGGGTAAACAGCCTGAGTCTCTGCGTGAAGCGATAATTATCCCACTCCTCAAACCAAATAAGCCAGATATAGATTGCAGATCCTACAGACCCCTCTCAGTACTGAAACAGGATGGGAAGATTATTACGGCAGTCATGGCGAATAGGTTAAGACCAGTTATAAGCAAACGTATACATCCAGCCCAGACTGGCTATCTTCCAACAATTTAAGGAGACTAGACCATATAATTGATTACACACAGAGAGGATTGCAGGAAGCAGCAGTAATTTCACTCGACGCAGTGAAAGCGTTCGATTCCGTCAAATGGCCCTGGCTGCTGGTGGCCCTGGAAGGGTACGGAATCGGGCCTACATACCTGAAATGGGTGCGATTTTGTACAGTGAGCCGGTGGCAAGGGTCAAGACGGGCTCCACGATTTCCGAACAATGGCAACTGAGTAAGGGTACCAGACAAGGATGCCCGTGGTCTCTGATGCTATTCATACTAGCGTTGGAGCCATTGGCGGTATACCTGAGGAAGGAGTATGGGGAAGCGGGAATCAGCATTAAGGTGGGAGAACACCTGATATCATTATATGCTGATGATATGCTACTGTACCTGCAGCATCCGTAGGAGAACCTACAATATATTCTAGATGTAATGTCAAGGTATGCTCCATTGTCGGGTATAACTGTTAACCCGCAGAAGTCAAGCCTATAACCCTTGGGGCGTGCGTTGGGATGCCCATACAGAAACTGCCGGTGCTACCGATAGTCTGGGAAATTTAGACGTTTAGATATATAGGTATAGACATATACCACAACCCTAAGTCGGAACACAGACAAAACACAGAAAAGGCGTTCTCCAGAATTGAGAAAAGTATGGCATTCTGGACCAGACTACCATTGGCTGTTATGGGCCACGTAGCATTATTGAAGATGGTGGTGCTGCCCAGAGGACTACATTATTTTGCAAATATTCCGTACAAAATACCTAAAATGTTTTTAAAGAAAGTACAGAGTATATGTAGGGGCTTTATCTGGCACAATGCAAGATGTAGAGTAGCATTGTGGAAACTACAGAACCCATATGAAAAGGAAGGCATCAAATTGCCTAATTTTGAAGTGTACCACCTGTCTAGTCAGCTCCAATTTGTGGCTAAGTGGTTATCAGAAGAACAGACGCTGGAATCTAGGCTGCTGAGTGCTGAGAGCACCCCATACTTCCTAAATGAGATAATATGGCTACCTAGAAAGCAAGGTGTCGGGGAGAGCATGTTGTTACGATTAGGAAGTGCGATGTGGCATAGGGCTTGTCAGATGATAAACAATCCTACCCCATGCTCCCTGCAGATACCACTGGTGGCGCTGGAAGGAATATATGCACAGGTTGGGCTGAACATTCGAAGGATGTGGGAACCTGTTGGGATAGCGACGGTGGGTGATGTGTTGGTAGACAGGAAGCCCAGGGACTTTGAAGGGTTGGTGGAGAACACGGGATTACATCGGGGACAGCACATCACGTACACTAGACTCCTAAGGATCATAAAGAGCACATGGCCCGAAGACGTACTGGCCCTACAGCTGGATACAGTAATAGAAACATTTGATGACGTATCAGAAGGAGGACATGAGGTCTCCCGCTTATGAGTTATTGATGTCTGAGGTGGGAAAAGAGGTGGTCTGCCCGAGTTAGAATTGGGAGGAGGACGTAGGGGAACCAATGTCGGATAGGCTGTGGGACAGAGCACAGGGATACCACAAGAAGGTATCAAGAAATGTGCGGTTGCAACACATTCAAATATATGTAACCCACAGAGCATACCTAACCCTGGATAAAATAGCTAAGTTTAATCATGCAGGGACGCAGACATGCCCGAAGTGTGGGGTGGTGAATGCGGGGTTAGTGCATATGTTCTGGTCCTGCGTAGAGATTGGAAGAAGTGGCTCATATGGTTAAGTAGAGATTACATTAGACGTGAGTTCCCCTTGGGCATGCCTTTTAGGGGGTTTCCCAAGGCCTTGTAGAGCTAAGCATGTGAGTAAATTAAAGGATCTAGCGTACATACTGGCTCAAGGCAGAATGGCGATGCGTTGGAAATCGCGGACGAGACCGTCTGCACAAGTATGGCGACGAGATCTACCGAAATGAGTGAATGCAGAAACCGCAGTGTGGCAAGAGGCTAGAGGGAGGAATGAGGATCAAACACCAAGATTTGGGACACCTAGAAAATAACTTTTCAGAGCATTATTAAACACAATTTTGGGACCTTTACATCCAATGCCCCTCCTGTTTACAACATTGATAAGCCGTGTTACTATTCACAACTCCATTTGCATTTCCCTTTTGGCCATTAATTAAAATGACTCCTGCTTTTTCTCCAACTCACATGGGACCCATGTGACAAGAGCTTTGGGTATCAGTAGAATAGCCTTTATAAGAAACGCTAATTTGCATCTCCAAGGATAAGAGCTGTTCGCTGGTGGTGGCGTATGTTCCTGAATTTGCTCCAACATCCTCCTGCCTGCATACTTTTCGCAACCGCAGCAAAACATTCACAAACCCATGATTTATGAAATGAAACAACCTGCATTATCTGTACGTAAACTATTCTGAAACCAGTCAAGTCTCATATACAATACAATGGATTACTTATTACTTTTATTACGCTCTAAATTACACTATTTGAAGTTCTGAAAAGTATATTTTAAAAATAAAATCAATTTCGTTTGTGTTTAATAATGCTCTGAAAAGTTATTTAATATTTCATTTTGCTGTAAGTTTTTATAATATAAATAATCTTTTTGGTATATAGAGTGGTGGGGTCTTCTACTAGACATTTGTGCAAATCCGGGATCATGATAAGCGATCTGCATGTCTACTTTACAATCTAAAATCGGGCTACCCAACAAAATAAAATGGGGGACTGTGAGGGTTCAGAAATGCAAGGCATACAAAGGTATAGTTTTCTCACAAGTCACCATTTTATTAAATGATAAGGGGTGAGACAAACGCCTATCTTTCCCTAGCCTAACATGGATTTCCCTACCTGACAAACTGAGGCTAAAGGAATATGACCTAATGTCCAAACGTGTCTGTCCCTCACACTAATGTATACAACAAAATCATACAGGAATTATTTGGCTGTTTAAACTTCACAAAAGAATATATAAATTCAAACACAACGGTTATAAACGGGAATCATTGTGACCAGGTGTGGATCCCCATCCCCTGGATCAATTCAGGATGTTTCAAAACAAAGTTCAATTTCAGGTAAGTTTTTTTCACTAGCCAAGTTCCACTCGAGGTAGAGTTCAAAGTTCTTTTCATTCAGCATGTCCTTCACTTGGCAAAGTGACTATTTTAGTTCTAAAGCGTTTCTCACACTTAAAGACAATTGTTAGAGTTTCCACAACCTTCTGCTCGGCAAACCAGAAAGACTTTCTCTTCACACATCAAGTCAGAAGTCAATATATATCTTCTCTTCTCAGGGGACCAATCACTTCTTATCAGATTGTATTTCTCCTTCATAAGCAACACCTTAGTCAGAATGGTTCATTCAAAAAGATATACTTTAGCCAGGATAGTTATCCAATAGTTCATCAGAACACAGTAGTGGAATTGCCACTTCTTTTCTACTACAACAGTTCATCAAAATATGGTAGTGGTATTGACACTTTTCCACCACAACAGTTCATCAAAATACGGTACTGGAATTGACACGTCTTTTCCACCACAACCTTCTACCAGATTAAATAAATACATTTACAGCACTTCAAATGATCTTCTTCCTGGTCCACTCACCTGCCAGGACTAGCTACTATGTGTCTCTTTCCTGGTTTACTCGCCTGCCAGGATAAAACTCCTACTACTATAGCCTGTACTCTGTGGTAAGACTTGTTCCAAACTTTCCACACTTAAATCCTCAATGGGGAAATTTGAATCAACAACTGTTTCTCGGGTTAGTCTTTTGACTTTCAAGACAGTTGACTGACAGCTTCTTCAACAAGTATACTGCACAAAAAGACAATGGGCCTCATTACGAGTCCGGCGGTAACCGAGGCGGTAAAACTGCCTGGTTACCACCGGACTCGTATTACCATTCCGCCTCCGTGACTCCCGGAAATACCTGGGCATTACAACCCTGGTGTCCCGGGAATTCCGGAGGCGGAATTCGGTAAATCCCCATTCCCATTGAGTCCAACAGGACTTAATGGGGAAGTGGAAACACCGGCACCATCTCGTGATGGTGCCGGTGTTTCCACGTCCGCCTGCAGGCGGGCGGTGTTAAACCTGCCAGGTCAGACCTGGCGGGAACATCACCTCCCGCCTGCAGGAGTCGGGATCGGGCGGTCCGGAATTAACAGTGGCAGCGGGTTTACCGCCACTGTTATTTCCGGACCGCCTGACCTGTAATGAGGCCCAATGATTCTCACTTTGATCTGTTTGCCACAGGCAATGCAGATTACAATTCTCTTCCCCTTGATCATTTTTACAAGGAGGGCTTTTCTCCTGCACTCTGATTTCTATGTACACAACCTTTTGGCTGTTGGCAATGGGGTTTACAACTTCCTCCCTTGAGGTATCTTGTTCTGGGACTGTTATATTCAAATTACCTTGGTGTCACTCTCAGCTTTCTTTGGCTTTTGCAATGCAGGTTACAATATACCCTTATCGGATACCCCCCTTTAGGCAAGTTGTATTCACTTTGCTTTATTATTGCCCCTTTTTGGCTTTGGCAATGCTGGTTACAATATTCCCCTATTCAGTATCTCTTAGTTAGGAGAGTTTTGCCCAATTTGCTAAAATTCAAATGTTGGGTATTCAAAATGTTTGTTATTACTCAGCGATCTCCTTCAAAGCGCCCCAGGGTCACCTGCATCAGGCTAACTCAGCGGTATGTCCTGGCATCTCCTGACTCGCCGGTTCAACTTCGTTGTTAGTCGGGACTCCCTCATCAATTGACAGGCCTGGCCGTCTGCCTCTGCCCGCACTGACTGTCAATAGTGTTTTCACGGCTCTGCACGCTCACTGGTGAAAACCTTAAACCGGAGAGGGTTGCAGGACGCAGAGAGCTGCTTTCTCCCTCAGGGTGCTGGCCTCAATACTGCTTCCCGCTGTGCGTCCTATGCATAAAACAGGAATCCCGACCTGCACAGGTTCTCTGCACGGTGTTGCGCTGTCAGCACAGCGGCAACTCCAATTCCTGCTTCTTCCTGCTGCTCCTTTTTGGCCCACATCTGAAAGGCCTTTAAATGTTATTTTTTTTTTTACTTTATTTAAATCATAGGCAAACACATTACAGGATAGTTCCAAACACACTTACATGTGTAGTGACATACTGTGCATACAAAAACATTCTTTATGCTCATTCCGAGCTTCATACAACACTCAACGATATGTAAAATATCGGACAGGTTGCATAGGGTATAGCCTTAACGTGCGGCATCAGTCCACCTCTAATTCGTGTCGTTCGGCAGCCGCCAGATATACCCGTAGAGGAGTCCAAATATTTTTAGGCCTACACGATGATGCTACAAGATCACGTATTTACTCCTTATGTGTTGGGGAACCCACTGACTTGCAGTAGCGAAGCACACATCTTTTTTCATTTTTTTTATTTTATTTGTATTGGCATTTTGGATAATAACAAACGTAAGAACCCTCCAACCTATAAACCCCACCAACCACCACCCGCCCCTACCCTCCTGTAGTGCATGTTGAAACCAGGTTCTGATAGTTCAAGCAATGCCCAGAATGCAATGTTTCTGTGGAATAAAAGCAATGTTATAGTCACTTTGAAAAAAGTCTAAGACCAAGTCCCAGTCTTTAGTAAATGTTGGTTGATCACCTTGTATTAAGTAACTAATCCATTCAAGAGCAAGAAAGCTCCAGACTTTGGAGAACCATTCACTGACGCTTGTTGGATCTTTTGATTTCCAATTTTTGGCTATCACCAGTAGAGCCGCAAGCTGTAACATGATAAATGCTTTGCACTGCTGTCTAGAGCTTTGGCGCAGATCTGTTTCAATAACTAAAAGACAAGATCTAAGTGACCTAGCTCCTGTAATCTAAAAATTTGCATCATATATTTATTTATTTATTTCCAGTTTTTTGTCAGCACCGGACAACTGCACCATATGTTTACCCAATCTCCAGTCTCCCTGCATTCTTACCAACACCTGTCAGAAATGGACGACTTCATTTTGTTTAGCCTGGTTGGTATATAGTGCCATTGTACCATAAGCTTATATCCAAATTACCGAACTTGAATAGACTGGGTGAGCTTTGGTATTTCCTTCCATAACCTCTCCCAGTCTTCTATTATCTCAGCCTCAGGTGTCTAATGCCATCTGTGTCGGTATGTCAATGTGCCTTTGGGAGTCATATCGACTATGATTTTATACAGGTTTGAAATGAGAGCTTTGTTTCCTGGGTTAGAAGTTAAACATTTTTCAAATGAGGTAAGATCTCTAGTTGCTGCTTTTTAATTTGGGGGAGCCAATATCCAGTGCTGCATCTGAAAATATTGGAAGCGACAGGATTCCAAAAGGCCAAGTTCTAATTTGCATTGTGTGAAAAGTTTTGGAGCATTACCCTGAAACATATCCCGCGATCTATTACAACCTGCTCTTTTCCATTTAGCAAATGCTTGCAGTTCAAGGCCTGGAGTGAATTGTGGATTATTGAATAAAGGTGTAATGGGACGGGGGGGGGGAGGTCATCAATTAGTATTTCTTTTACAGCTATGTCCCACATTTCTGTGACTAAGCTCAGAAGCTCAGGATCTGGCTCTTATGCATATTAGGGGGGTCAATATTGTTTAGGCAACCACAGTTTGTCTGCAAGTTGATACCCTCCAAGTGTCCCTTTCCACCTGGACCCATCTTTTCTCAGGATTTCCTGCACACCATTCTTTCAGGACCCTTATCTGCATTGCATGATAATATTTTAGAAAATGTGGGAGCCCGAGACCACCTCTAGTCGTGGGGTTCATTAACCTGCTCAGTGCTATCCGTGGGGGTTTATTGTTCCATATAAATGAGGAAATCTCCCCGAGCAGTTTTAGAAAAAATTTGACGGGGACCCGTATTGGCAATGCTTATAACATGTAAAGGACTCTGGGCAGAGTTACCATCTTTACTGAATTGATTTTACCCAACCATGACAACAGATCCAATTTTAACAATTTTTTTTTTTTTTTTTTTTAAATTTTTGTGTTTAATTGTATTACAATTTTTACAAATTCTGTCCAGATTTTTCCTGTCTTTATTTGTTGTTTCTCGTTGTGACTGTTGTGTAGTTTTCTGTTTGTTACAAAGTTTGGAGCTTTCTTTTATTGGTGTTTTCCCTCTAGCTTCAATTTTTCCAAAAAGTTCGCTGTTGATACAGTCAAAGATGTGGAATTGCCACACATTAGCATGTTCTACCAAGTTTCTTCGTTTGCCGTTAGGTGCCGAGCTCTGACTGGATTAAGATAGATAGTTCGCAGCTTTTTTGTTCCTGAACAATGAAGGAGGAGATGGCGTAATGTTTCGTTTTCCATCATCTCACAATATCGACAGTTTTTAGTAGTCGACTGTTTTCTTCGAAAAAGAATCTCATTGGTTTTCAGTAAATTCAGCCTTGCTCTCAAAAAAGTTGTTCTCAATCGTTTGTCTGGAAACTTTTTTAAGTAGTTTCTGAACTCATCTATTTTTTGGGTGTTCATTATGTGATGTGTGGAAGTTGTGAGATCTTCTGCTTTGTCTAAAGTCTCAATCCAGTCTTGTATTTTAAGTTTTCTCTTTATTTTTCCAGGGATCCTTTCTATATCCCATTCAGAACATCCGATGTTAGCCACCTGTTCCAACAGTCTGCTGTACCAACTTGTTAACATCCGTTTTTTTTCGCTCCTCATCTCTTGGAGTATGATCTCCAGAATTTTTGGTCTAGGGTGCCTTATGATTTTACCCAGGAATAATGGGCTGTTTCTCGTCACCACGGATTCCAATGATTGAGGCTCAGTTCACGTCGGATAATTGCAACGGGAGTGGAGTTTGGAAGTCGTAGCACTCTACGCCAAAATGTACCTTCAAGTTTAGCCCATAGAGTCTTCGGCAGATGTAACATAGCTTCTGCTCCATAGGTCAGATTTGGACAGACCTTTGCTCTGTAGAAGTTTATTAAAGGAAGAATTGAAAATGTCCCAAATTTTCTATCCAACGATATTGCCTGTGCTGCTAAGGTTTTTGTTTTGGCGATGAGATGTTCTTGCATCGTTTTATCGATTTTACTGGACAAGAGTTTCACTCCTAAGTAAGTACAGCTTTTAGCTGTTTCCAGTTTCTCAGAATTTGCGAACCATTGCGATCTTTTTTTTGGTCTTGTTGGTTTTTCTAAGATCAAGATTTTTGTTTTTGATGTATTAAGTTCTAGGTCGTTTCTTTTCAAGTAGGCTGTGAGACTGTCTATTTGTCTCTGGAGTCCAATGGCTGTTTGCTCAAGCAGTAGAATGTCATCTGCATAGAGCAGTCTTGTCACCTTTGAATCGCCTATTTGTGGTGGAAATGATCGAGCGCCATTTTCAGAATCTGCTATGTCGGCCATGTAGGCCTTGTACAGCGCCGGCGCCAGAGGGCAGCCTTGTTTCACACCTCTGGCCGTTTTTATGTTTTCAGACATCCAGCCTGCTTCGTTGAGCTGGATTTTAATCGACGTTTCACTGTATAGCGCTTTCACTGGATCAAGAATGGATGGTGGACATTTTTGTTTCTCCAGTTTTCTCCACAGTTTATTCCTATTCACGCGGTCAAAAGCTTGGACCAAATCAATTGAAGCAATGAATATTGATGGATGCCCCTCAAAGACTTTTGATTTTAATATACTGATCAGCATAATGTTTACTGACGTTCCCAAGTTCTTTTCAAATCCTGATTGGAAGGGGTCAGTTGTTTTTGCCTCTTTTTGCCATATCTGAAATTCATCCAACAACAGGGATCCGAAAAGTTTGCTGAGCACGTCTAATAGTGCAATCGGCCTGTAATTTCTCGGATCGTCCCTTGGGCCCTTTTTATAAATTGGGACGATGTTTGCTGTCTTCCACGTATCAGGGATGGTTTTCGAAATCCTTGATCTTCTGAAGATTTCTGATATTAGTGGAGCCCAAATTTCTGCATCCTGTTTCAAGTGGGCGTTGGAGATGCCGTCTCGGCCAGGGGCATGGGAGTTGTTCAAATTCTTAATCTTTGTCAAAATATCCTCCTCTGAGCATACTATCCAGGTTGCGTCATCTTGGGTAGTCGCTGTTGCTTCTTCTGGGATAGGATCTTTGTATAGGTCAGTATAATGTTCACTCCATTTTTTTTTCTGCAACACAGTTTATAGTTCTTGTGTCCTTAGGCGAGGTTTTGTGTTTTATGATTGCCTAAAAATCTCGTGAGTTTTTTTTACAGACTGCTCTCAGCATGTTCTCTGCATCCACTTATATATATAATTTCCAGCGTGTCGATTGTATCCACGATTTGTACAGTCTTTTAGTTTTGGATGCCAAATCTATGTTTGTCTGTGTTGGGTTTGTTCGTGCAAGCCGAGTAGCCTTTCTTAGATTTGATTTCTTTAACCTCAGTTCTTCATTGTAAATATGCAAATGTGTTTTGTCATCTGCTCGTATGCGTCGTGGGTGTAGATAAGGGATCAGAAGAGGGCTGTAATCCAGATTTTCTTTTGAAGTGTTTGAGGTTTTTTGTCCATTATAAGCTGCCGTGATAGAAATTATGCTTTCTGTTGTAATTTTCAATCGGTTTCCTTGTTGGTTTAGTTCCAGGTTTTTTGGCATTATCACCGGCATCCTTTTTTTTGTTGGCCACATTGCAGTTAGTAGATTGTGGTCACTCGCCGTGGTTTTCACTACCTTGAAACTTCTGGTTGAGAGATATAGCTCTTTTGAGGCAAAGATATAATCAATTGTGCTTCTTCTGCCAGCACTTTCCCATGTTGGAATTCTGGATTTGGCCGATTCTAGGGAATTTAGGTTGTACAGATCCCACGATTCCATCAGTTTTGTCCATGCCACACCTCTCGCTATTGATTGTGCATTGCCCGTGTTATGAGTTGTCCTTTCCATCTCAAATGCAGGGCAGGTGGCATTTAGGTCGCCACATATCAAGGTGTGGTCCATGTCGTACCTCTCAGTTGCATCTGTTAGAATTTTCTCCACGTTATTTATGAAACTCTTGGTCTTTGTCACCGTCGGATTCCAATAGACGTTTAGTAGCAGGATAAGGTCCTGCTTGAGTTTTTTTTGCGTAGAGTCTTCTTTATTCCATTCTAACGGTGTTGCCTGAATTGTCAGAGATGATATCAGGTTGTGAACTATTCTGAGAGCACCACCGCTTTTTACATCTGTCAACAGGCCTGAGGTAGGACGTCCTCTTTCTCCTTTTTGTGCCGGAGAGAGTAATACTTCAAAGCCATCCAGGCTCGGCTGAGATAGTAACCAGGTCTCCTGTAAACTTATCAGGTCAAATAAGCCAAGGTTCGCATTTCCTGAATAAGTCAGGTGGATGTGGCCTCTTGTGTTCCACGAGCCAATAATGATGTTTTGGTCTGGTTCTTCAGCCGCGTGATGCTCTTTTAACGTCTCTCCATCTAAGTTGTCAGAGGGACGATTTGGTTGCTATTTCCTCAAATATCTTGTCAACGCCGAAGGGATCCATGCCCATTTATTAAGGTTCTTTTCTGTCTTTTTCGTCTGCATCTGCGTTGAGACATTTCCATAGGTGGTGCGTTTTTCTTGTTCTCTGGTGATCTGTGTAAGAAGCGGACCTTTAGGCTTTCTTGGAGATGGTCTTTGTGATTTCTTGTCATTTTTTGTCCAGCTATCTTGGGAAAGAGAGTTTTCTCTGGTCTTTGCTCTTTCCTTGTCATTTTTCTTCTTTGAACCACTTTGATCTAATGTTTCTCGTGATTTACGACGATCCTCTGATTCTTTTCGCTCATCTTTTTCCAATGTTAGATTGAATTTTCTCTTTGTTCTAGATCGTCTTTCAGTTATAGGTGTTATCTGTGAGGTTTTTCTTGTTTCTTTTTCATTTGTCTCATATCTGCGTTTTACTCTTGCATTGTGCAGATCGTCTCTTCTATGCCCTCTTTCTTCTGCTGTAGTTTCTCTTAAGGTATACCCTCTTTTGACTAGGTCTCCTGCCACAGATAACAGGAGTTTTTTCACTATATAAGATGTAATATGCAGGAAGATGCTGTCTGTCCGGGCTTTGTGTGCGAACTCCACTATGTTTAAATCCACACTTTTAATTTGATCTCCTATGTGCACTTTTTGTAGTAGCCTCATAGTTGCTTTCCTATTTAGTAAGATCTTTTCCCCATTTTGTCACTTTTTTCTAATTTCAAGGTACATGATGAGTTACTTTTGTGAGTGAAAATTGTTGATGTCCGAGTGGGGTTTAACTGTATGGAGTAGTCCAATGGTCTTCTGTTTGTTCTGGTTTTTCTTTCTGAGTGTCTGTCACTTGAGCTAGTTATTTCTCTTCTTTTGAATCGTTTTTCTGGTGTTTCTGCACTTTTTCTATGTGAGGATGTTTCTGTTTTATTTTGTCTTGCATTTTGATTGTGTTGAGAGTATTGTTTATGACGGGTTCCACTATTCGGTGTGTTATCAGCCCTTTCGTCCTCATGTTTTTCCTTTTTAGTCTGTGTAGGGCGATCCTTATCACTTTCGTATTTGGTTTTGTTTATCTTTGTGTTAGCCAATCGGAACAACGTTTTCCTTTCTGGAGTTATCCGACTTCTTCTATATCTTAGGTCGTCTGTTTTATATTTCTCTTTTCCACGATGCCTTTGATTGTGTCGGCTTATTTGTAACTCTTGGATCTGTTCTTGGGGAAGTATCTTCCACAAAGGACACCTTTCTTTTCTTTCCACTTGGGAGGGGTATTTCCGACTCTGAGTTTTCGATCGAATATGTACTTAGGTCTGCCAAATCAAGCGAACTCTCCTCCACATGTTTATGTGTTGATTTCGTGTTTGTTTCTTTTAGTTCACTTTCTGCAATTTTAGTTTTTTGGTCAGTCCCAGATATCCACTTGGACATGCATAAGTTTACATTTTTTTCTATGCATTGTTTATCTTCTGCAGTTGGTCCCTTTGCACTTAGTTTTACTTTTTGGCATGAGCTATTTTTGTGGTCTTCTTTCTTTGAGATTGATTGTCATTCTCATTTGGGTCCCTCATCGACTGGTTTTCTTTGTATTCCTCTTTTAAGTCTTTTTCAATTTTCTTTAGGTTCGTTTCTTTTTTCTCTTTGGTGTTAGTCGGTCTCCAGTTTATTTTTGCTGTGGTTTCTGTTTGTTCATCTTCGTACCCATTTTTCTTATTTTCAATCTGGTCGGTTTGAGAACTAGAGGATACTGCTTTTTTTTAAAACTGGAACACCTCCATTTTGTCCGCCATGGTGCCTTGCTCCTTTGAGGATGCCTTCCATGCCTCTAAGGCTGTTATGTATCCTTCCAAGTGTGTTAGCTTCATATTGCAAGCTGCTAATAATGAAGTATGGTCTTTTAATGTCTCATTTATTGTTTCGTATAATTTCCCGAAAGGTGCCAGTGCGATGGTCACAGCTGACATAACAGGTAAAATGTCCACCTTATTGACGGGTGAGTTTTTTTTCTTTTTTCAATGGGGTTTCACTTTCCAATTTCGCTTTGTGTGGCGTGGGAAACAGGAATCGTATGGCATCTGCCGAGGCATCTAGTTTATTGTGTAGCGGCGGGTGGTTCCAGCCCGGGGTATTCTCTCTGTGTTTTAGCATTTTTTTGTAATTCAATATTGCCTCTGCCAGTTTTATTTCTTCTTGGTTCCACAGCTGGGTTGGTTTTGGCTTCGTAGAGCTGTCTGCTTTTTTTTCCTCTTTTTCGATTTTATTTTCATTGGGTACAATCTCAATGTTATTTTCCCCTGAATTAGCTGGTTGTGTAAGCACCGGATTTTCATTTTCGTTATTTGTTATCTTTATTTTTTCTCTGTCCTTGTTGTTTTCTCCCATCTGGTCGGAGTTTGGTTTGCATTCTTGTTTATTTTCTTTGTCCTTTTCTGATATTACTGTTTGCAATGTTGAATTTTTCTTATCTTCCTCAAAAACCTGCGGTCTGTTCTCTTTAGTTCCACTATCTGTACCAATTTTAATTGTTTCTGGCTTTTGATGTGAGGGGAGTTGGCTTGGATGCCAACCTATATGCGATTGTAAAACTCCCCCCTCTGATGACTTTTCTAACTTTGGTGTGAATATTTTGTTTCTTTGAGGGGATGGTGGAATACCTGCCAGAATTTCTAAATCGGAAAGTTCAAAACGATTTACTATAGGAGGCTTCCCTAATTTTTCAAAGAATCTTCTGATCGGGTTGTTATAAGGGAGTGTTGATTTTCCTGTTTTTTTCATTTGTAGTTTTGGTGGTAGTCTGTTATTCGGAGTCGATGAATTAGATGGATTGTATTTATTGGCTCCTTGTCTTTTTGTTTGTTGATCCATTAGAAATTTGTTTTCTTTATTGTCAGGAAATGTTTGTACTTCATTTTCTTTCCTGTTGTCCTCAAATGGGTGTTTTATTTCTGTTTTGTGAGGCTCCTCTTCTTGAGTTTCTGAATGCGAGTAGGTATGTGTTTTAGCCCAGTTGTGTTCCCTCAGAATATTTAATTCTTCCATATCTCCCATTTCTTGTTCCTCTGAGTATGATAGAGTGATGTTTTGACAGCTAGTGTCTCTACACTCTGATTGATTCCATTCCGGGCTGGGTAAATCGGATCGCACTGTCACTGGATGGACCTCACTTTTGCATATTTGTATATCATTTAGAACAAGCCTCTTGTTTATCTTTGTCGCTTTATTGTCTGTGAGCTCTCTTGAGTCCTTTATAATCTTTTGTGTATGGCCCGTTGCGTTGAGTTTGTTCGTATCTTTACACTCCTTCAGTGCGCCACCAGAGGGCGTCTCCTCAGCCCGCACGGTGTCGGGCCCGCAAGCTCCGTTCCCCAAGAGCTCCGCGCTCAGCCCTGAAACCACCCGTGCAGGCTCCACGCCCATGTCTGTGTCCTTGTGCTCTTTCGTTGCAGCCTCCTCGGATGTCTCCTCCTCCTGCACGGTGGCGGGCCTGCGGGCTCCGCTCCCCAAGAGCTCCGTGCTCAGCCCTAGAACCACATGTGCCGGATCCGCCTCATTTCCTCTCGCCTCCTCTCCCTTCTCATCGCGATCTCTCGCTCGACCACCGCTGGCCCCCTTGACTGAGCCCAGCCCATCAAGAACGGGCGACGGCGGAGCCAACCTCGGTCTCTCTAGGAATCCTTCGCCTCCTTCGTCGCCGGCCTCACCCCGTGGAGACCGAGACGGCGGACACCCCCTCCGCAGCCCACGCCCCTCCAAGATCAGCGGCCGCTCACATCCGATGCATCCCAGCTCAGGATTAACTTCTTCTCTCCAAGGTGAGTCATATTGGTGAGGGGACCTGAGGGGGGGTATAGGAGGAGAGGCTGTGCTGTTACCTGAGTTTGTGGTCTCTGTTGCTTTGTTTGTTGATTTTTTTTGATTTTCACTCGACGCTGATTCTTTTGTTTTTTGTACGCCGCTCCTTAACACGCGGCCCATTTCTTCGTATTCATTTGGCCGAGGCTTATTAGCCCCAATGATATCCTCCATGATGCCACAGTCACCAATACTTTAGATGTTTTTTTCTGAGGAGGTGAATTAGTAGTGATCGGGCAAAGTCGATAGGATAGAGGCCAGTACTTTTGTCTGTTCTGTGTGTGCGATTTAGGCACTTTGTTTTAATCCTCTTTTGGGTTGATAGGCATAGTCTTTGCGCAGTTACGCAGTGGACAGTGCGCCAGTAGCCGGACTGCCAGACTGCCAGACTGCACCTCCTCGCAGCTCTCCGCGGCCGCTCCCCGGCCAAAATGGGTTTTTAAACCCTGTAGCAATGAACACTGTAGACAGACTTCCACAGCAAACTCTGGGTATCGTTTTTGTGATTTTTCTGCCCTGGCAATAGGTCTCAACAATTGGTCTTTGATTTCTTTTATCAGATAGGGGTAGTTAGCCTCGTACAACGTTGTTATTGTGCGAGTTACAGTCACCTAATAAGCTTTATGCCTTCCTGAGCCCACCCGAATTGTGTATGTGATCGTAGAAGCTGCATGATGTCATCCGTGAGGGATACGTTTAAAATCTCCAACTTAGTTATATTAATCTTTAAGCCAGCGGCTATGCCAAATTGTTCTAGCTCATGTTCTGCCGCTTGTAATGTAATCAGATGGTCAGATGCCAAAAGCAGCATACCATCGGCGTATGCCATCATTTTATGTGGGACTCGACCAAAATCTATCGCTCGGATTGCATCCGTCTGTATGATCTCGGCGAGAAGTGGCTCAAGATGCAATGCATATAGCAGCAGCGACAATGGGAACCCTTGTTTTGTTATCTGTGTTAAAGCTAGAGGAGGAGTTAGAAGGCAGTTAATTAATAGTCTAACACTAGGTTGCCTATAGTTTGCCTGAATTGTATCTATACATTTTTGCCTGAACTCCATCTTGGCCAAAGTCAGAAAGAGTAATTACCACTCGACCTGATCACAAGCTTTCTCAGTGTCTAGGGCTAGCAGAACTGCCTGGATATTTTTCTTTTTAACTTTCTCTAGTATATGGCACGTTCTCCTAATATTGTCATGTGTCTGCTGTTGTTTTATAAAACCTGATTGGTTCGGGTGTATTAATGAGGGTAATAAATCTTCCATCATGTTAGCTAAGACCTTCATATACATTTTAGCGTCCAGATTTATCAAACCTATTTGACGATATGACACACTTTGCCAGGTTTAGGAAATAATATGATCTTTGCTTCCTCCATTGTGGGTGATAAGCCCCCAGAGTGTGCAAAGGAATTATACAGGTGAGTTAGTCTAGGGACTAATATGTTCCGATATGTTTTATAAAATAAAGCTGGATATCCATCTGGGCCTGGTGATTTGTTCAGTGGAAGATTGCTTATGACCCTGAAAATGTCATCTTGAGTTATATCCAGGTCGAACGGTTCCCGGTCAGCTAATGATATGTGGGGAAGAGTGACTGCTTCTAAATATGCTTTTTGATGCTGTGGATCAGGAAGTTCCGACTGATATAAATTAAAGTAAAATGTATGGAATTGAGAAATAATTTGGAGAGTTTCAGTACACTTCTCACATGATGGAAGCCGAATTAGTTGTTTAATTTGAGATGCAGCTTTCTGCCAGAGTTGTCTAGCCAGGAGTTGGACAGTCTTATTAGCTTTTATATAATATGTTTGTCTAAGGTATAACAGAGATTTTTCTGCTTTTTTTGTACGAAAAAGGTTTAACCTACCCACCGCTGTTCTGTTGATTTTTTGCGCACCTCGCCCTGTGTTTGTTTCCATTGTTTCATTGCACATTTTAGGTATTCCTCCGGCTCTGCTTCCAATGCCTGTTTTTGTTTAATGCCCCCCTCAGCTATCAGGATCCCCCTTAAAGTTGCCTTGAAAGCATCCCATGTCACATTTACAGTGGTCTCCCCAGAAGAGTTGACATAAAAAAGCTCCCCAATTTTCTTTTCTATTTTATCTCTGACAACCCTATCCCTCAAAAGCTCTTGCGGAAATCTCCAAGCCCATATAGTCTGTGGCATTTGTGGGATATTCAGATCTATGGAGATCGGAGCATGGTCTGACAACGTTATTATGTGACAAACAATCTGCTTGATCTTACCTAAAAGTGGGATTGAGGCCCAAACATAATCTATACGTGAAAAGGAGTGATGTACATGTGAATAAAACGTATACCCCTTATCTGATCCCCTTAGAGCTGTCCAAATATCTACCAGGGACATATGTGTGAATTTTTGCTTTAATGTGTTGGAGGGACGAGGTTGGGTATAGCTAGTCATAGTGCTCCGATCGCGTATAGGGTCCCAGGCGATATTAAAGTCTCCAAGAAATACTGTTTCTTCCTCCATGAAGGATTCTAAATGTGCAAGGGTGGTTTTTAGGAAGCCCTCTTGGCCTACATTGGGGGCATACACTGACACCACTGTTAATGTCAAGGACCCAAGCTCCACAATCGCAAAAATATAACGGCCTTCTCTGTAGGCCTTAGTACATATCACTTTAATTGGGGCTCCAGACCTTATTGCTGTAAGTACCCCTGCCACCATCCCCGTAGCATTCGCTTGTACAATAACAGGGTAATGGCGCAAACGCAGTTTGTGCCTATCTAATTCATGGATATGAGTCTCCTGAAGCGCCACCAAGTCCGGTTGGTGGCATGCCAATAAGCCTTCAAGTTTTCTCTGCTTTAGTGGGGTGTTTTGACCCCTAATATTGAGCGTTAGGTACCTGAATACTACATATTGACATTGGGTCCACAGTGAAGCTAATAAATGACTTAACCTGCGTGTTGCTTGCATACAATTTAACACCCCATGCACTACGGTTTCCCCTCCCACCTTTCCTCCCCCCCTGCAATTAACATTTCCTGCCCCAACTGGAAATAAATCCATAATGTTCCCTGGCGTGAGCCACAGTACCTAATGTATCTTGGGGTGAAAACCTCCAGCTATGAGTCAACATTTACCCCAGGGTGAAGTGCAGGGTAACCTAAAACCCCCATCTGTTACCTGAACAGATATAGCCCAAGATGTTGTGCTCCGACGATGCTTAAGGTGGGAGTACCGCTTCTCTGTCTGTTGTTTTAATTTTTGTCATCACTACGAATCTATGAAGAATCGGACCTCTGAGGCAGATTCTCCAGTCCTCTTTCTGTGCGCCCCTGTTTCTGCGCCCGTGTCGATCTCTGAATGATCTTTCTGAAGGAGTGGTATGTGTGGTAGGTTAGCCTTTCGCATTTTCCGTTGGGCCTGTAGTTATATCGTCTTCTGTTTGAAGTATAGCTATTCCTGCTTCGCGGGAGGTGATTCTATGCTGTCGTCCTTCCACCGAAAAAAATCAAGCCAAACGGAAAAGTCTATTAGTATTTAATCCCACGTGACTGTAAGGCTTTCACCACCACTTGCATATCTCTGCTTTTGGAGGGTTATTTGCGAGAGATCTTGGTAAAGTTGAATCTCTGACCCATTGTATGTGATTGGCGTTGCGTTTCTCGCCTCCTTGAGAATTTGTTCTTTTTGTGGGTATAATGTGCAAGCAGGAAGAACATCTTGGGGGCGAGCACCTGGTTCCATTCTCTTCGGGCCCAACCTATGTGCCCTGTCCAGCAGGATATTATTGAGTTTGTTCCCTGATATTCGGTCCGAAAAGGTGTGTGTAACTGCATCTTTGTGCTCCAAGTCCGTCACTGTTTCAGGAAGATTTTTAATTTGAATATTAGAGCGACGGGATCTATTTTCCAAATCCTCAAATTGAAGTTTGAGATTGTGAGCTACCCTTGACAGATCTTCTGTTGCCACATCCGCTTGTTTACTTTCCTGTATTGTTCTCTAGTTTGTGTCAACTCGATCACCCAATGCAGAGATTTCTTTGCTGAAATCCATAAGCGACCACCTGATTTCTGAAGTAAATGTAGAAAACTGCAAATGAAAGGAGGCAGAACATTTTTCTTGAAAGTCCTGAAAACGTTTTGCGAAATCCTCTTTGGAGGCGGCCATGGCTAACTCTTCAGAGTGTGGCTCGGATCTAGAAAGAACTTTCGGCATGCTTGGAGATGCAGGCGTGGTAGGATCTTCAGCCCAAAGTCCATGCAATGAATTGGATGCGTCTGGTGAGCTGATGCGCGCCCAGCTGGGGGACTTTTCTTTTTACTTCTCAGCATGTGCGGACTACTATGTTTATCGTAACAGTCCTGGTGTTCAGCAAATGCCCATTAGATAAGCTTCAAATTATAAATACGAAGTTCCCAGATCCTTTTTATTTTGGATCACCACTTGCTGACCTGATGATTTGCTGTTCAAGCGTCTTGTAGATCTTCCAATTATATGATAAACGTCCTTCAAGCATCGCTCCTATAACCACCTCATGCATGGGGCCGCAATGTCCTTGGGATAGGAGCTGGAAAGACGGCAGGAAACTATACATGTACCCATGGAGACCGCTGCCGATGCCTATGTGTATCACAGGTGGGTTGCTATAGTCAATCAGGGGCCCAACTATGGTTTGTAGGGTTATGCCTTATCCCTTAAGGTTTAATGATACCGCTGGTGACTTACAGTAAAGTGCTCACGTCTGGCAGAGAACCCTGCATCCTGCATAGTTCCACCACTGCTGCAGTGCAAAACACCAAGCTCCTTCTAGGGGAAAACATTCAGATCAGGCCCCACTCAAACTGCTCCCATGTTTGCAACAATTGGATGTTGCTCCAAGAAGGTTTTGTCTTGGTTCGCCCACTTACTTCGGTGACCCCACACGCTATGGTTCCCAACTTTGATGATCTAATGTGAGCGGGGGCTCCTGCGGCGGGATAACCAGGCGAGCCGACCACTCAGCAACGGAGAGGCCCCTCCCTTCCAGCTCCTCTGCCCAAAAATGAAAATGCAAGCCACCGCTCTGGCCTATGGTACTGCTGTCATTTCAGAAGCGGCCTGTCCGATTTCCATATTACTCCAGGGTCTCAACCAGCAGTGTTTACTGGGTAGAGTTTCCTGCTTCAGGGTAATCCCAGCATAGATAATTGCTTATTGCAATTGCTTATTCCTGGACGGAGCACAGGCACGCATGTCCTCAATGGGCGGCAGCAATCTTGGAATTGGCACACATCATTTGGCTACCAAACATGCTATATTGAAAAGTAATCTGGCTACCAACGACACTTTGCTCTGTCCCCCAGCTGGTACTTGATAGGCACAAATGAAGGAGGGATATCCAATATCTCGTGAAGATTGCTGCCACTCTCCGACAAAATCCTGCAATACCCGGTGTGAAAAACCAGAGGATGTTCTCACTAGAAACTCCCAGGGAGGTGGCCAGGGAAGGGCCATTGCACATGGATCCCAACCCTGGGGGCGGACAAATGAGGGAGTATCACCTGGGCAAGGGGTCCTTGGGGATTGGTGGAAGAACGCCCTCGTGCGAGACGAGGTATCCCCCTTCCTTTCAACACACCCCTACTCGACATCCCCTCAGCATATTGTCATCAGAGTCCCATCCTACCTTAAACTTTTCTAACCTTTTCCCTTACTGAATATAAGACTAACACCATCTCTAAACACTAGTGCAGACATTCTCCCCTTACTTAAAACCCTTTTTTACACTACAACTCCCATAATCCTATTCCCCTATTGAAATACCCAAGGACTGAGACAAGGAAGAGAAGGACTAGGATGAGGATTGCCAAAGAAAAACCGCTTAGGAAACGGAAAACAGACTATCACACCTTAACATTAGGCTGTCCCACTAATGGAGTTGGGCAAGGTCCGGCAGACCCAACCCTGACCCAACACCTGCAACCTGTTAACATCTCCTAGGTGTATAAAGGAAGGCTGCTGTGCAAGAAGGGCCATTGCTCTTGAGACACCAAGAGGGAGGCTGCAAGGCTGAGTCCGGCTGAGGATCCCTACCGGAAGCCCAAGCACTAGAGAACGCAGTGGACCAGACCCAGCACTGGTACAGAGAGGCTGCATGGCTGAACTGTGTGTGTTCTCCCGCTACGGGTGCCTGGAGGCTGCCCGGTTCCCTCTCGGGTGAACAATAGAGTTTGGGAGGAGCAAGGTGTCATGATCCCAGTAAAGGCACAAGACATGTGCCTCAGGACCTGGGCACATCCTCCCATGGCAGTGTAGGGAGAAGTTGGACATGTAGGGTGGCTGGCTGGCTGGCTGGCTGGTGCAGGCGTTTAACAGGAGCTGCTTTGACCCACAACAACATAGCCGCCAAGACTGAACCCATCTTGGAACTTAAAATGGCCCCCGGCAGACCCAAAGATCTGGCTTCCCTGGTGGTTTAGTGTTAACAGGGCGCGGTCCGAGGCTATAAAACCACGCCCCGGGCTACCTACCAGAGCAGTGTAATGCCTACTGCTCCTGTTCTTCCACGTGCGGAGCACGCCCGGACTTATCTGCAGCCGTACATACCCGAGAGCTTCATCGCAAGAGTTCCACTTCGAGTTTCCGCCCTGATACTCACTTGGAATTGTAGCCGATAAAGACCAATAGCAAGTGCAGCTCCTAAAACGAGAATGCAATAGTAAGAGACTGAATTGAACTGATAATCCCACCCGGACTTCCCATTTAGCACAACTTACCTGAAACAGCGATCAGCCGCCTTGCTCATTTTTCGCGCAGCGGCCAATTCAGCGAAAAGACATTCCGCGGGGACCGCACCTGGGGAGAGGGAGAGAAAGAGACTTGTTAGAGTGCATCGCGCTACCAGACGACAGCGAACAGCACGAAATAAGCTGCACTCCGTTACGCAAGCGGCTAAAGCCCCCAGAAAGACAAGCAGCTTTACACAAAGACTTTCCTTCATACCGTCAGCATTCAGTGCGTTGCAGCTGGCCTGGACCACTACTTTTAGTGAAGCAACTGGAGTCGGATGCTTACCTGCTATCTCCGGTCCGCCTTCTTCATACAAATACGGTGAGCACCAGCGTCAGCGCACCAGCCAGCCTATCTAGAGGGATACAAAGGGAGGTGGGGGTGAAGGGGGCAGAGCAGGGGAACATGTATTGAATATCTACACTTACTTATTCCTAGATCTTCCACCAGACCCCCTTGCACAACTTACCAGAGGCTCCAAGTCCTACCAGGTCCTCCCAACCTCACTGTTCTCTGGGCTTTGGTTCACCAGTGGGGAAAGGAGTGGTTTGGGTATTCACCATAGCAGAATTATCCTGTGGGGGCAACGCTTCGGAACATTCCGGACCAGGCACTCTTGCAGGGCACCAGAGGTGAGCGTTATACAAGGCTGGCACCGGAGGCCACGGCCTAAGGCAAAGATTGATCAGAAGGAAGGTCAAGACAACCAGTGAGTTCTCGTGTACAATGGGAGAGAGCCCGATTTGTGATATTTCAAGTAATTATCATAACAAATGACTGTTGCATTGTGTAACCTGTAGTTCTAGGAAACAGAGAAAGAGAAATAATTCAGTGTATAATGTGTTGTGAAGTAACAGAGTGGTCCGGCGAAGAAGTAGCCTTATCGAATGTCTCTGACAAATGTGAATAGAGACTCCCAGACAAAGGGGAGTTGTGATGGAAGGTGTCTAAAATGAACTGTTGAAACCATGGCACGCTTGGTTTCTTGAATTGAGTCGAGAATTGCGGCGCTCCCAATGGTTGTTGCAGGAGTTCTTCAATGAATGGCTCCATCGCCCCCTTTACAGCAGCCTCCGTTAGACCAACTATACGGATATTATTGCGCCAAGAACACGATTCCATGTCATCGCATTTACTTCGAATCAATGCAAGTACTTTCTTCAATAAGGTAATGTCTCGATTATGCTGCTCAACTTTATCTTCCCTGCTACTAATCCTGGTTTCCGCCTCTGTTGTTCACCCACTTTCTTTCTTCAGCTTGGAGCGCAATGAGTTGATGTTGGCTGCGATATCATCCAACCTCATATTCACTGGAGCAAAGCCGTTCTGCATAGCAGCCAGTAAGGGGTCTGTAGGTACCTTTGCTACCCGCACTTGCGCTTCAGCATTACTCACAGGTGACACTGGTCGTGGGGCTCCGTGCGGTGTACTCGTATAGGAGTCCTTTTGGCCCTTCCGCTTACCATCACCCTTTGTCATGACTGCAGCAAGCTGGCTGGTATTAGCAGTGCTAAGTTGCCTGCACCCACCAGCAATTTTCCTTCACCACAATGCTCCACCACCCAAAGCCAAAAATATATCACAGGCCTATCTGTATGAGAATATGTACTGGCCCCAGGGTCCCCTGCCACAATCAGACCGCTGTCTCCAGCAGTTATTAGGAGCACAGCTGCAGCTCTGGGTGGCAGAACTGGTGTGAGTGTTCCCACGCTGGCAAGCAATATAATAGGATTGGAGGCACATTGCAGCCTCCTGCCGTATCCACGGTTGCCTGCAGCAGCCAAGCTTCACAATCCCCACAGGGGACAAACACTACAGATATTGCAGGCTTTGTTCCGTGTTCATGTTGCATCGCTGCACTCACCAATACACTGGTGCAAGCGCTGTCAGTCTAGTAGCCGGACCCCCACACAGAGGCCCCAGAAGCCACAGGCTCAAGTATAGTAGCCGCAGTCGGGATCAGTTGCTGCAGCGGGACACCAGCTCGCACACCGCTCGCCTGCGAGCTCACCTCGGCGCCTGGGTCCCGCTGTGGTTTAATCAACTCCAGAGCCAGCAATAAAGTGCTGGATAGCGAGCAGAGCATGATCGCAGTAAAACTATATGGGACATAGAGAGGATTAATTTATGTAAGGATCTTGCCGGGGCCGGAGCGAACGATCCTGCATCCATTTTGGTTGCTGATCAGCAGCGCCACCAAAGCCTTTAAATGTTTAAAGGTCTCACTCAGGTGTGCGTCATTACGAGAACTAAACCGCTCATTACAGTTTCGTAACTCTGGACCCCTCTTCCTCGTCTCAGTACTAAGAGCATTATGGGACTTGAAGTCCATAATGTTCTTGTTTGTTTTCACATTATTAATCTGACTTTTGAGTGTTTTAAAGGATGTATATTTAAGGGACGATTTCAAAGGAAGTAATGGTTTTCTCTTGGGTCTGTAATCCAAACGCAATGTAGAACCATAACTACTAGAAGTAGCAGTATTGACTCCCTGACCCTTATATACATCATTTTCATGTTTACAAAAAGGGTGCTCATACTTGGCACCTTGGGTAAGTCTGGGAGGGGAAGCCCTACTGTGACAACATTCCATTAAATATTCAAGTACTAGGGAAATCTCATCCTCAGAAGATCATGAACACCGCATCGCAGAGTCACCACATTCCATTGACAGCCTTTTACCATGTGATCCTCCCTCCTAATACTACCCCCATGGTTGGGATCAGGTAGCGGCTGCCTTTCCCTGACCACATTGGAGGAGACTTTAGGCAGGGATTCTGTGATGACTCTGCAAGATTCATCACAGGAGTAACAGATGGTATGAGTCTGACCAGTTGTGCCACCTGCCTTACTCTGGTGATATGTTCAGACCAATGGGGTCAGCAGTACCATACACAAATAGCCTAATGTGAAGACCGCTCACGTGTTGATAATACATCCTTCTTTTCATATATAGAACTGCTAGCTTCAAAGAATATTTCAATTACATTAAAAATAACCAGGGTTTTCAAATGAATATCTAGTTTTACAAGCCTAAAGATCTATTCAGGAATGAGAAGTATGTTTTTAGTCTATTGTGACGTATCCGAAGGTGTGGTTGCTGCTTCCGAAGGGAGAGCCCTTCCCAATAGGCCAGGGTGCTGAGGCTGCTACCTGATAGTCCCGCTATGGGTGATACTCAGCGGGTGGATGTCGTGGGAGGAGAAACCCCCTTTGGGACCAGTGACAACCACATCAGGAGAACGCAGTATCCCCACCAATCACCTGACCCTAAACACCTTCCCTACCATAACCCCACCTCTCCTCCTATCCACCCCTAACCTTTTATACCATGTACTTTTGTAGGCCAGCAAAAGTAGAGAGTACTGAGATGAAGATCTCTAGTGAGTTGCAACATCATTCCTCACTCAGTACTGGGACGAGGAGGAGGCGCAGAGCAGTATAGAATACTCACCAGAACCACTTTAGGCATTCTAGTTGTTCACAAGAATGGATTGAAAGAAGACACGTTGAAAGGGAAGAAGGATTTGACAAAGTGTCAAGTCCTTCCTGGATGCAACTGCGAGGGCAAGCACGGAACTGGAGTGAAGGCGGAAGCTGACCGGGATGCCGATAAAGGAGAGAGAGAGAGTCAGAGGCTGGGCCAGGACGTAGCGACCACACGGCCAAAAGGTGGGCTGAAGCTGCAGGGCATCCCTGAGACCCGGAGATTGCGCAGGGAAGCAACCATGCTGCCGGGAATGTCAAGAAGACTGCAGAGCCGCAGCAGAGCGAGAGACTCCCGAACGCCACCGGAGCCCCGTAACAGAGCCCAACTGTTACAGAGGAGCAATCCCCTGCGCTGACCGCACCGTAAGGTACACAGGTGACCAGAAATGTGCTGAAAGCCTCCGGAGATGGTGGCACAAGCTGAAAGGCTGGGACCCTGCAGCCATGGGAGAAACTATTAATTGGACATGGGCTTACACTAAGGCTTGGCAGGAGAGTGAACCGATCCTACAAAGTTGGAAAGCAAAGTCAGATGTGTGAGTCTCGGACCTGCACCCAAATAAAGAGAACTGTGAACTTTATAGGTAGAACATGCAATACTTGGAAGGCGAGTAAACCAAGTCTGTAGGTGCCATCCCAGCTTGGGAAAGCATCCAGGCTGTTCATGTACGTCGCAGTACCTGGTGGGAGGAAGCCAGGTCTGCCAACCAGGCACAGGGACCCACCACGCTTGGGGAGTGCACCAGGTTGTTCCTTTCCGTTGCAGCACCTGGTGGGAGGGAACCAGTTCTACCAACCCGGGTCAGGGACCCACCACAGCTTGGGGAGTGCACCCAAGTCATTTTCCCCCCTCGCAGTGCCTGGTGGGAGGAAACCAAGTCTGCCAAACAGGGTCAAGGAGCCGCTCCAGTTTGGAAACTTATTCAAGCTCTGTGTGCGGTTATGTGTGCGGTAATGCTCGGTGAAAAAGAACCAGGTTTACCAATCATGGTCAGGGGACGGATTTCCCCCAACAATTGTTGAACTTTACGAGGAGCCTGAACAAGGTCGGGGGAAGGAAGATCTTTCCCAACTCTTCAAAGTCTGAAGATTGCAGAACTATCTTTTGTCCAGGGGAAGGCTACGACTCCTTTTGGGCTGGAAACACCGAACTTTTACTTTAGTTTAAACTTAGTTTTACGAATGCTACATTCAAGCATAGGGAGGTTCCTGATTGTTGCAAAAGGGTGGTGGTTATCCCATTGGTAAAAAAAGCCAGGGCAAGACCCTCGAAATTACGACAACCTGAGACGAATCACTAACGTACCATTTGTGCTCAAGATCATCGATAAAGTAGCAACTAGGCAGTTACAGGATTATCTGGAGATGAATAAGGTACTCCATGGTAAACAATTGGGTTTCAGACCCTATCATGGCACTGAAAGTGCCTTGTTGGACCTCCAGACAGGGATGCTGGACATTGTGGATAACAGCAAGTCGGGGCTGCTGATGCTTTTAGATTTATCAGCAGCCTTCGACTTGGTGAACCACGATCTCCTGCTAAAAAGGCTTGGAGAAGTGGGATATTGCTCAAAGCCAGTTATTCAATGGATTAACTCATTCCTTAGTAACAGGATGTCGATTGTCCACTGGGGAGAACAAAGCTCTGAACGCGAATATATAAAGTATGGTGTTCCTCAGGGGGCCCGTTTGTCCCCTGCATTGTTTAATGTGTTTTGTTGCCCATTATGCGATCTCCTAGACGAGCTGGACATTCGTTTTACCAACTATGCGGATGATACCCAGTTAGTCATGGAATTAAGTGGGAACTACAGTAGAGACGCAGAGGAGATCTCCCACGTGTACAAGTCAATTAGTGCATGGATGCTGGAAAATGGCTTATGTATAAATGGTTCGAAAACTGAGTTCCTCGTATTCAGATCTAGTCAATCAAGAGCAAAACTGAGTGTGGATTACACAGGTTTTTATATTGAACATCATTTGATTCAGGCCTCAACAGAAGTTATGACATTGGGTATTGTGATCGAGTCCTCATTGAGCTTGGACACTCATACCAATAGCATTGTAAAGAAAGCACAATACCATCTGAGACTACTAAGGCTAATCAAGCCTTTTCTTTCCCAGGCCCACTGCACTACACTAACAAGAGCTGTTCTTATGTCTAGGCTGGACTACTGCAATGCTATTGTAGCAGGGGCTAATAAAAGATGTATCCATAGGATGCAGGTACTGCAAAACGATGCAGTTTGCATTGTTAAAGGCATTCCTAGAGGCGCTTCTGTCAACGAGCACAGAAGAGGCCTCCGTTGGTTAGCCATTGAAGGTTAGTATCATCACCCATAAACGCATGCACGGCTCAGCCCCGTTCTATCTTCAAGACAGCATTCACTTCAAGCATTCTACGAGGACTACCACATCAAGCGATGCAATGCTTCTCAGGTGTCCCCGTGCTAAAATAGCTAGGGGTAATGGTTGCTAGTTTCTGTCCGAATCCGTGGTAGTTGAACCCGAAGTGTAGCCGTCGAGTTCTTTCTACCAATGTACCCCTCTGGAACACTAAGTTAAATACAGAGGAGTCAATTAGTCAAAAGATGGAGACACCACACGAAAGGCCAGGCACTGCAAGGGAACAAAGGGTAGGTTACTTAGGCTAGTCCAAGACACAATGAACAAGAAATATTGATAGGGCACTGACCAATGGGAATACAGTTTCTTCCTATCTGGCCCGAGGCTAACTCCTAAATCCAGCTAGTTGGGCATTCAAGGTGGTACTCTAAGGAAACATAACATGAGTCATAAGACTAGAGAACAAGACTAAGCGTTAAAAAGGAACAGTGAGGGCCAACAAAATACAGGAACTTACCAAGATGGACAAGTGAAACAAGTGTGTAAACCAACGGGGCACCCAGTGTATCCGATTCTAACCCTATACACGACAGCACGAGGACGCCCATAGGCGGAAGGCAGCAGTCTCTAGTCCCAGTTCCTAAACCGACGGAACGAGGACGCCTAACGGCCTAAGCGCTAGCAAGAGGCAGTCTCAAGTCCATACGCTTAATGGAATACTCTGGTGCAGTGTTGATTTCGTGTGTATCTTGAGGATGGTAGTAATACAGATCCGGACTAGACTTGAAGCGTAGTGGAGTAGCAGCAAAAACAATCCAGGAAAAATGTAATATTGTGGTGAGTATTCCATATAGAGTTCCGGTCAAAAAGAGTGGTCAGGGAGCATTCCAGGTTTGGCTTTGTGCATGCAGAACGCAGGTTTCAATCAGCAGGCGGAGGAGTAGTCAAATACGGTTTTAGGTCCGTTAACGTGTAGGTAAATTCAGGGATTAAATCAGCAGGCAGAAAAGTAGTCGGTAAGCACGCCGGGTCAGTTCTCGTGTAGGGAAATGTGGGATTTAAATCGGCAGGCAGAAGAGTAATCGAGTTACATACCAGGTCCGTTCACGTGTAAACAAGCTGAAGGTTTGAATCGGCAATCGGGGGCGTAGTCAGATAGCATTCCGAGTTCTAAATTGTGTCACAAGGTTTCAGGAGGCAGAGGCAAGGGCAAGAAGTATGGGACAAGAACAAAGTGAAAACAAGAGTGAAGCCGCGATTTTTACAAAATCAGAAGAGGCGCCCAGAGTAACCTGGAAGTGTTTTATAGGGTTGCCATGGAAATTCAACTCCCGCCGTCATGCTCTGTAGTGGAGTGTAATGGACGCCAGAGCCGCCATGGCAACCCGCATCCACGGGACCTAAGAGGTCGGGTGAGACGGAAATGGGGATTATCACTGGATGTTTGTGAGATCAAACCCCTCCCGGTATGTAAACGTTGCCCTAAACTTGGTTTCATTTTCCTGCTTATTGATGAATGGGTCCGACGGGACCCAATCCTGACAGTTTCCTGTACTGGCTGAAGCGACGTGGAATAAACTGCCAGTAGAATTGAGAGTGATTCCAGATCTGCATATTTTCAGCAAGTGTTTAAAGACGATTCTGTTCAAATAGATAGCTCTCTTCTCTATGATCTGTTTACACAAGCTAATCTTTTTGCACCCTGATGCCCGCGGGCTCTGGCACATTATAAAAAGATAAAATTAAATTAAAATAAATAGATGGGAGGGACAAAGTTAGGATTCTGCCATTGGATATTGAGACTTTTACTTTGGACATTCTGACACAAGTTATTTCAGTAGAGGCAGGGAAATCCCTCTCAGAGTTAGGGTGGGATAGATAGGATTTTCTTTTCCTTTTTGAATAAAAGTTTATATTAACCATCATGACCCCTCCATGTCAGAGTCTTACTTCCGCACCCTTACACTAATTAAAAAATAATTTACTTACAATTTCCCAAAATGGATTGTACAATACTCTTTCCTCAAATTCCGATCTGGATCCCTAGGGCAAATGTATAATAGTATCACTCTATTTTATTTTGTATTACTCAAACTGTATTGTGCTCCACATTATATTTTAATATTCATATTTTATATTTCGTAGAAAATGTTTCCTCTTGTTTAGTATTCCTAAATATTAGATTGATTATTTTGTGTTTGTTGTAACCCCATCATTTATTACAGGAGTACTTTTTTCTTGTAGGTTACAAGAAGAAGAATTAACTGATTGGTTTACAGTAGTTTTCCATGTTCTTTATGTTGTCTTTGCAAACTGGCTTCTTGGGGCCAGGTCTTGGATCACAGCTTTCTGTGTCACTGGACCTTTGGGGCTGGCATTTGGAGACTGTTCGGGGTCAAAAGGCTTTGTGTCTGGTTTTGGGGATAGGGCAGGTCCTAAGGAGCTGGCTGACCTTAGGTAAACCCTCAGAAATCTTTCCGGTCTCATTTTCTGGGGCTACAGTAAGCATCAGTCAGAACAGCAGAGCTGGAGGCTATTGACAACGCCCAGTAGGAGATTAGGTGAAACCTGTGTCTGTGGACGCTGCATTTTAGTTCTGCCCCAGTGTCTGTGTGGTATCTTGCTCAATCTGTGTGTCTAGGTGAATTCTTTGTTTAACTTCAGTCCGATATGCCTTGTCATTATGATGGAACAAGTTACAGTATTTATAATGCCATGACCTGTTGAATGTATGTATCCTGCGCCGGGCCATAGATTTTAAATGTCTATGCTAGCTTACCAGTACATGGAAACTTAAAAAATGCTCAGTAAACATAGGCCACCTTTAACCTGTCTCTAACCAGGCATGTGCTTACAGGCAGACTCCTCTGGTGTTAAGCAAGTTACAGATGTGACCGGATAACCTTGGAGTCTGTATTTATATGTGCTGGCTGTGTTTAACATTGCACTCCTTTTCTCCTAACCCACACCCCAAACTAACATCCGCATTGAGTTAGAGCATCCCAAAATGTATTTACGTATGGCTTCATTAGTGGGTATCTACATATGCGTAAAGCATATCTTTAACTAGGGGTCCTGTGACCATTGTGGCGGGTTTTGAAGTTCCTTAGATGAGGAAAAAAGACCTTCCAGCCATAACACTATCAAGTAATGGTGCTGGGAGTAGTTAGATTTGCAGATGTGTCTCTGCATTACTGGTACAGTCTCCAGCTAATTTACGTAATGGTAGCAACTTCATTGGTATAATGAACAACAACAAAAACACTTAATAAAATTGAGAGCCACATTCATTCATATGAATTGAGAATATATAAGGAATTATTGGCAAGATTGGAATTGGGGAGCACTACATTACTTCAGTGGGAGTCAGAGGAATTGGGGAATTGCTTTGTATGATTTCCCAAGACACGAGACAACTTTGCTTGTCACAGTAGGAGTTGACATCTCCCAACTCTCTCTACCCTGACCTCAACCACCGGTTTTCCTTTTCGTAAACATTTCAAATACTTTCAGAATACTTGACCTAAAAGCATTAGCCAATTTAAGCATGGCCCTTGCCCATCATTTATTTCTAAAACCCTCCCAGTCCCAAAATACTTGGCAGTTAAAGTGAAATGCCAGAATGTGTGTCCAGCTGACAGTGAATTTACATGCCCTCTGGTTTTCACCCTGAAAGGAAAACATTTATCCTTAACAGAAAAAGCACATAAGCATTGACCAAAATTGGCCCAAACTGCATACTGCACTAGTCCCTTAGTTTACAGAGCCAATCACTAATTGCTGATTTCTCTGATCGACTTGTAGGTCATATGGGTTTATTCCGGACAGGGCTGATTAAGCCCTTCGTCCCTCCAAGACACACCTATTGAGTACTAATAACACCAGTTGTTTGGAGCACTATGAAATGGCAAAATACAATATTAAAAAAGTAATTATTTTGTTCTTACAAGAATTACGTTGCGCAAAACACCACCCAGCTTATGGAAAGGTCTGCCGCCACCAGCTGAAACATACCTATGAAGTTTGTGAAAATTCAATAATTTAGCAGATTTTATTTGGGTGAAGTTAGCTTTATGAGCGAGCTAATATCTTCTAAGCAATATGCAATTTAAATTTAAATAACCTATAGAAAAAGGAAACTGTTCCCCACAGATCTAATGAAATCGCCAAGTGGGAGGTTGTCTTTTAAATTTTCCCCTAATTAATGTCATTTTGATATTGATATCTGAGAATCAGAAAGCTCAGTTTGGGCCTAGGTTGGACAACACAACAAGCATGAGTCTGCAGGTGCACCTCACTATAATCCTTTGAGTGCCTGTCCCCTCTAGGGGTCAACAATGCTAGACCTAAGATGTTTTGTTGTGGGTCCCCAGGACCTACCTGGGGATGGCACAGGCATTACTGCTGCTAAACCCTTAATTAGGGCATATGTGTGCACCTTCTGGCAAAACAAGACCACTTTTCTAGCATGAATATATGTCCCGAGGGCACTCAAATGGTATACAGAGTTGCCTGTTGAGGTGCCCTGTATGTCTGAAAGAAAAATATGCTAGAATGTGACAGGGAAACCTACTGGTCTCTGGAGCACTTTCTTAACAGGCGTTCTTGGCAAGTAAAGACATCTGATATGTATTAAAGGCACTGTCAATTACTGTATGCTTCTAATGGCTGACAACTAGATGTTCTTGTGAAATATCTGTATGTTTGGTATCTTTGATCCCTGATCGCTGAATGTTCTATTTTTACAGAAGCAGGCCAAAGCAGATTCGGGAGATGGGAGGAAATGTACAACCATGCTAGATTTTGATGCAGTAAGTTCTACTTTTTCTTTTTTATTGGAACGTTAGTGTACATAATACAGCAGTCCTTTCAACAAATTGTTTGTGTTATGACAAGCAAATACAATTGAGAGAAACTCTATTTATAACTAGAGGTAAAACACTCCCAACTGCCCCTTTACCTTAACCTGCCCCATGCAGCCCATTAGCAGGAGAGTTTACCTCAGAATTAAGGCAGGATGTGATGAAATCTAATTCTGGCCAGAAATACAAGGGAGTGCAAAGGCTTCTATGTGCCACACCCAAACCTGTACCATACTGTGGCTTATTGCTGTTTCAGACATAAAGGTAAAAAGGTAGAACGTGAAAACTATACCTCCTTCACCTCTATTTTGGTAGTGTAGGCCGTAGGCAGGCTATACTCTTTAAAGGTGTGAGTCAGCAGCAGAAACCTCTAGGCAACAATAGGACAGTAAATTACAAAATCAATGTCCAAACAAAGGTCTAAAAAATATACACTTTGCTCAAATCTGACAGTACTTAAAACACTAACAACCCACCCCTGTAAGGAAACAACCAAATTATATATTGTCCATATATAGGAACTGAACATTCTGGTGTATACTGCAGGATGGAAAACGTAGGTACAGTGGTTAAAAAGGAAAAGGCCGTAAATTATTCCTCTAAGAATGTCATTGGTAAAGTAGAAAAAAGGATCTAAACCAGTCTCTAGGTCCCAAGGTATAGGTCAGAGAAATCATTACCTCACTCTCGTTTCAGGGGTTTAGTAGTGTTGAGCCGATTTCCTTGTGTATTTCTATGGGTCTGATATGTGATTTGAATTTGTCGAGGTGGCTGGATCGCATTTGTGTACCACAGCATGTAGCACTGTACAGGGATGACTTGTAGGCATTCAGGAAATGCAGGCACTATTTCAAGTTGGCGTTCTTTGGAGGTCTCAACTGGCATTTTGAAAATAGAAGAAGCTAGTGATTCAGTCCTAGCCTCTCCTTGCAAAGCGTTGGCTCGAAGAGGCTTGTTCGGCAGAGGATGGCTTCAAACAAGGAGCATCAACTGACAATCTAAATGGATAGACGAAGCATTAAGGCTTTGAGCATTGACGTTGACCAGGTACATGAAGCGTCAAAGCCTCAAAGATGATTTGACAGTGCCTTGAAGGCTTAAAGGTATCTTGAATGTGAATGCTTTGGATGAAATTAAAAGCACATTAGTGTGTTAGAAACCAGATGGTGTCTTACCCGCTAATCCCCGGGGATCTGTCATCCAGGTGGCTAGGACACAGCCATTGCTTTTGGATCCAGTTCCTGGGGGTGCACCAGTGCGGGAGGATCACCTGGATGGGGGATCTTTAGGAAGTGGGACACCGGATGGTGAGATGTACCATATACAGAGTGGTCCGTCACCACGTGGGTGCTCATTCGAAGGTCTCTGTTAGGAATCCAACTGAGAGGTGACAAATGTGTATTGGGAAATCGAAGTGGTCCTGCAATGGACCAAACTAAATCCAGTGCACATTCGAAAGTTTTCGATAGCTAATACGAACTGCAATTGGTCCGAGCCCGGCTGAGGGAGACTGGTTGTGTAAGAGGAGGGATCTGAGCCCGGCTGATGGGCATCTGGGTTGAACCCTGAGTCACCCGAGAAAGGATATTCTTCTGAACATTGGAGAAGGGTATCTGAGCCCGGAAGAGGGGATCCAAAGTAACGATTGTGGTATAAAAGGGATCTGAGCCTGGCTGAGGGGGATCCAGGGTGATGAGTGAATCATCTAACCTGAGTGCTTGTAAAAGGAAAAAACGTTTTTGTTTTTTATTTGTACATCAGGCCCTCTGCATCAACAGACTTAGATAACTTAAGAGACTTGGGCACAGAAGGCCCTGAGTGTGCAATGCTCGAGTGAACCGCCTTGTCCCGTGCTGAAAACGTGGGGAAGAGCGGCCAAGGGCCTGAATGTCCTGACATATCATTTTGTGAACACTTGTTTCTTTTTCATGAACACTAACATACACTATTTGTATTTAGCTGTAAGGATTGGCAATAGTTTCTTTTAGTATAGGCCCTTTTATTTTGACGAGACTCGACTAGGCTTGCATTATTATTATTTGATGGTTGTAGCTTGCTCCCATCTGTAGATTTAGGATTCATAGGCGTTTATCACACCCTTGTTAAAGTTCAATAAACTCCCTTGAACTGTGGTCACTTGTGCCTGTTTTAATATTGATGCCATGCCTTCCTTAGAAGTGCCAGAGGTTAATGCCTCTGAGCATAAAGGATGGCTGGGAATCCATGTCAACTGGAGCTTTATTATGCACTTAAAACACCAGGGAAGTATGACGGTCCCTTACTGGCACACTGTTTCCACTCTGGATACTTGGGTGTCCTAATCAAAGTGTCATTAATGCAGTCAAGCTAGTAAGGTATCACAGCTGATGTTTCTTTTGCCCCTCAGGGATGTTAATCCTAGCAGGGGATTGGTGCATTTTAAGCCCTCTACTAGAATCCAATAAAGACAACCTTTTTAGGGACGGTTGCAACCTCTTTCATGGCAGTTCCCAGAGGTCTTAGCCCCCAGGGCAGTCATTTTGGTGCATAACAAGCCACGAAAAGAGTTATCCAAGATGGTGGAAACAACCATTCTTTAAATTTAGCTTCATGGTTAACTTAGCTCCGCTATTGTAGGTGAAGTCATTCAAAAAGCAGTTTCCGGCATTGGACTGAAACCAGATGCTGCCAGCTTGGAAGAGATGAATGCTTTCAATGGATGTCCCTTTTGTACTCATCAGCCAATGAGGGAAGGACCAGATTTGGTATCTAAAAATCAGTAGTATCTGAAATTATAACATAATTTATCTCCACACGCCAAAACAGTCTTCTTCTACACAATGTAACGTTATGCTTAGTGTTGCATGCTATCCAATTTGTTGGATAAGGCACTTCCACCAGATGAAAGAATGCATTTGAAATGCTAGTGGGAATTAAAATGGTGTTTTCTAAATTGAACTAAAACGTAGCGTAGAGCAAGCCATTTGCACAAGTTCTGTACTCTATGTAACATTCCTGTATGTTGGGCCAATACAGAGAGACAGATAGAGAGAGATATATTTCTGCGGCTTGTTGAATCTGCTTAGATCACATGCTGTGCATAGGCCGACATCTAGTGGAAGCTGCAGAGTATTGCAGTTTGTTTTTCGAAACTCGAAAATGGGCGTCGACACAGGGTGTGTCAGTAATACTATCCCTAGTGTGACGTCCACTGTACCCATGATCCCTCACGTGTCTAGGACCCTCAGATTGTTTTTTCCGCCATACTGGTCGGAAGCATTCCGCAGAGTTCCCTGGCTTTAGCCATACTTTTGCTAAAATATTATTTCCCCATTTCTCCACCCCAACGTCGAGTCACCAAACATCCACACTCGACGCCGGCATGGAGAAAGGATCGCTGTCGAGAGCTGCACGATGGATTTGTGCCTCGGAAGGCCTCTGGCCTCGGCCCGGGCCTAGGAAGGCCTCTGGCCTCAGCCCTGCAAGTAGGGAGAGTGGGGGTTGGACATACTCTACACTATTTTGGTATATAGGTACATTCTTATATATTCCTACACTTATTAGCCCGCTGCCACAAGGTGCGTATGGAGGGTACCCCTTTCCAATTTTGCCCCAAGTGCAACCGCAAGTACCCTTGGGTTGACAGGCACGCCACGTGCAATCTCTGCTTACCGAGGGACCACGCCAAGGCTAACTGCAGAGCGTGTAGTATGTTCAAACGGAAAACACTCAAGGACCGTACGATCAAGCGTTGGGCCCACCACGCCAGGCGTCAAGAGGCCATGGCAGCGGAGGGTGCCTTCAGCGATGCCATGCTTTCGGACGGCGAGGGCAACGTGGCGTCAATTGACAGCCAAGCGCAAGTCCCCGACCTCGGAAGGTCGTCCGGCAGGGCGGCTATGGGGAAGACCCCCGGCGACACAAGCGCTACCCACAGCACTTCCACAAAACACACGAAGTCCAACCGAGACTCGACGCACACGCCGAGTACTCGGGAATAGGCACATACAGAACGGTCCGATTCGGGGTCCTCTGGGCATTCTCGATCTAGATCGCCGCATGACTCCAGGCAACCATCCACTGTTACCAGAAGTGCCTCGCTCCCCAAGGTAACGGAGGTTTGATCGTCCGAAGACGAAGCCGACCTCTATCCCCAGTCCTCACTCCAGGAGTTGGCGTCAACAGGCAGCGCAACGGCTGCTCCCGAGTCCCAACCTCCACTACACAGAGATAGGGACACTACCCCCGAAACTCGGCGCCAGGCGTCAAAGCACTCCGGAGGGGCGAAAAAACAGGGTAAACACTATTCCACACACAGGGAAGGTGAAAAACAACAGAGAAAGCAGTCTTAGCCTACTTCCACGCCTCAAAGTCTTTCTACCCCACTTAAACAGATGGACAAGTCTCGGTCTTCTGTTATCCCAAAGACCCCTGTTCAAACCAGTAGATCTAGTCTAGATAAGACAGGGAAAGGCCTTCAAGAAAGAATCATTCCCAGTTGAAGAGAGTGGTCTACTGATGACATAGACGGAGTAATGTCAAGGATGTCATCATTGGCAGATTTCTACGCAAAAACCCTGAACACTTTCTCTCTTTTACCCCAGATGGGTCAACTCCCTCAGGCTCTAGGGATCTGATACCCCCAAGTAAGAAGTCCCGGGTTGAAGCTCCTACTTCAGACCCCTTCAGTATACAGCCCTATTCTCAATATCAGGGGGATCCATCCCTTTATGAGGATCCAGATCTGGGCATGCTGGAAGAACAAACTGGGACGGGCTACTATGGGGATGACGAGGACCAAGAGGAGGAGGAGGACAACCCAGAAACCTACAGGCTAGATTCCCCGGTAGATAAAGAATCCCTAGTTACCGACTCCCCTGTCGATAACCAGCCTCTTTTGAATGAAGTGCTGTCCAGAGCGGCAGAACACTTCCACATTGACACCCAGGGTGCACAGGAAGAGAGGGATTTCGCCGAGGAGTTAGTGGGAGAAATGAGACCTGTTGCACAGGCCATCCCTATCCTTAAGTCTATACAAAGGAGGATAGACCCTTCCCTTGTTAATCCCTTTCTCACTAGGGCGGTAAACCCCAGAGTTGAGAAGCTTTTCAGGGCAGCCCAAACAGACCCACTGTACATAAGAGGGCATCTGAAACCGGACTCCCTGGTAGTTACTAACACCCGTAAGAGGGTGGGAACGCCCTTGTCATCGTCGGAAGCTCCTCCCGACAAGGAGAGCAAGAAGATTATGGCTTGGGCAGGAAAGTAGCCACCACTTCAGCCTACCAGGCAAGGATTGCCAACTCCACCACCCTACTGGTGAGTTACAACTGCCACCAGTGGGAAGAAGTCGCGGCACTCATAGATTCCGCCCCAGAACCCTTAAAAAGCCAATTGGCACGAGTTTCGGCAGAAGGAAGAGCTGTGTCCGGTTGCATATTAAAAGCAACCTTTGATGCCGCGGATAACGCCGGCAGACTGATAGCAGAAGGTACTGTTATCAAAAGGCATGCTTGGTTGCGACAGTCTGGGTTCAAAGCCGAAACCCAGGCTTCATTGATAGACAAACCGGTGGAACCGGATCTATTGTTTGGAGAGGCGGTCGAGGACACGCTGAAAAATGCCAAGGACGAGTATGAGACACTCAAATCCCTAGGCCAACTAACCAATAAACCCCCTAACCAGAGAGGGAATGGCAATTTTCGTCGCCCACGCGGACAAAATTCCCAGAGAGGGTCTAACTATTCCCAGGGGCAGGGTACACAATGGAACAACAACAGCCAACAGTCTACCCAGGGTTATGGCAGGGGTAATAAGAGGGGGCGTGGTAAGGGTAGAGGCAGCCCCAGTAGAGCTGGCGGCACGCCTCCGCCAAAACAGTGACGTTCCGTTCAGGGTCCCTTCTCACACATCCCCAGTAGGGGGACGCATTTCCAACTTCACCCAAGGGATCACTTCAGACAGATGGGTGCTGCCCACAGTGTCCGCAAGATACTGCATAGAACTGTTAGAGCGTCCCCAAAACCACCCTCCACGACAAAGAATACATTCTTTGGACCACCAGAAGATCCTCCTCGAGGAGATCGTCAATCTTTTAGCAAAGGACGCGATAGAACTCATCCCGGGACACCAGGTAAACAAGGGTATTTATTCATCTTACTTCCTTGTGCCAAAAAAAGATTTGACAATGCGCCCAGTATTGGACTTACGGCCTGCAAACAAGTATGTCAAGCCCCAAAAATTTTGCATGACTATTCTCCAGGAGGTAATACCCCTCCTAAAAAAGGGGGATTACATGGCAACATTGGACATGAAAGATGCCTATTTTCATATTTCCATGTTCCCAGTGCACAGAAAGTACTTGCGCTTCAATGTGGACAGTCGGCACTACCAGTTCAAGGTACTGCCCTTCGGGATAGCCTCGGCTCCAAGGGTATTTACCAAGGTACTGGCGGTGGCAGCAGCACACCTACGCAGGGAGGCAATCCCGGTATACCCTTACCTGGACGACTGGCTCATCACGGGGAGACCCCAGTAATTTGCAGAACAAACATTCAAAGGATGATCGACCTCCTCTTCTAATTAGGCTTCTCAATAAACGAGAAGAAGTCAAGTCTGGTGCCAAGCACCTCCAAACAGTTCCTAGGGGCTATCCTAGACACGCAAGAGGGGTTGACCTTTCCATCAGAGGAAAGAATTCGGAATATACTGCTGCAAATTCCGCAATATCAGGCCGGTCGCCAGATAACGGTACGCAAAGCAATGCGTTTGCTAGGCATGATGGCGTCATGTATTTACCTGGTCCCCCACGCGCGTCTGCGCATGCGTCCCATGCAGGAATGGTTGGCAAAACAGTGGTCTCAGGCAAGTGGTCAGTGGGGCGATCTAGTGGTCGTTTCGCCAACACTGGTACAAAGCCTTCACTGGTGGACAAGAGAAAATCTGTCCAAGGGAAAACCCTTTTACGATCCCGAGATACATGCGGTAGTCACAACCGATGCATGCCTGACAGGGTGGGGAGCTCACCACCTCCACCACACAGCTCAACGTCTCTGGTCTCACTCCGTGGCCAAGAATCACATCAACCTGCTAGAGCTTCTGGCAGTATTCAGAGCGCTTCAAGCGTTCAAGCCCTACCTGCTGAATCTGTCAGTGCAGATCCGGACGGACAGCACTACAGCAATGTTTTACATAAACAAGCAGGGAGGGACTCGTTCGCCAAATCTCTCCAAGCGTGCCCAGAAAATTTGGATATGGGAACTCAGACGGAAGATCTTCCTGTCATCTCAACATGTTCCAGGGGATCTCAATTCTCTGGTGGATGCTTTGAGCAGAGATCCCCTCCCAGAGGAACACGAATGGTGTCTACACAGAGAAATCGTAGAAGATATCTTCTCTGATTGGGGTTTCCCCACTATAGACCTATTCGCCACAAGCGAAAACGGACCGTGCCCAGGATTTGCATCCAGGTTCCCCCAGCCAGACTCCCAGGGGAACTCCCTGTGGATGAACTGGTCAGGGATGTTCGCGTACGCTTTTCCACCAGCACCTCATCAGGAAGGTGGTCAACAAGATGAACAGAGAGTCAATGACGCTCGTCCTAGTTGCTCCCATGTGGGCGAGACAACCGTGGTTTCCACACTTACGCAGACGAGCGGTGTGCGAACCCATCAAACTCCCGGGATGGTACAACCTACTGTCCCAGCACCAAGGTCAAACAGTGCATCCTCAACCCAACTCAATGAACCTAGCAGCATGTCTCCTGAGGTCATAGAGTTCGGACATCTCAAATTACCACAGAGATGTATGGACATCCTAAAAGAATCTAGGAAGCCAAACACGAGGCACTGCTACTTTGACAAATGGAAAAGATTTGTTATCTGGTGCCAGAATAAGCAAATCAACCCGGTTGATTGCACTCCTTCCACAGTTGTCAAGTACATGCTCCACCTGCTGGATGCAGGACTGGTATTTAACTCACTGAAGGTACACCTGGCAGCGCTGTCAGCATACACCACATCCCATAACAAGGTGTTGTGGTGGAAGATACCAGTTGTTAAAGCCTTCATGGAAGGAGTAAAGAGACTTCACCCTCCTATTTCAAACTTACCACCAGGATGGGACCTTAACGTGGTGCTATCTAAACTCATGGGCCCCCCCATTCTAACCCATGCATAAAAGCAGTCTCAAACACCTGACTTATAAGACGGCCTTCTTAGTAGCAATAACATCTATAAGAAGGGTCAGTAAAATTGTCAGTGCAGGATCCATTCTTTACAGTTCATAAAGATAAACTGGTTTTACGTACACACCCTAGGTTCTCACCTAAGTTTATTTCTAAATTCCACGTGAACCAGTCCATCAAGCTTCCGGCTTTCTTCCAAGACCCACAAAGCTCGGCTGAGGTGAAACTACACACCCTAGATGTGCGTAGGGCGGTCCTCTACTATGTAAACAAGACCAGACCGCTAAGGAAAACAGATCAGCTGTTTGTCTCCATAGCTACAGGCAGAGAGGGAGATTGCGTCTCTAAAGGTGCCATCTCTAAATGGATTGTTAACTGTATCCAGCTGTGTTACTCTCTTTCTGGAAAGACTCTGCCTTTCACGCCAAGAGCCCACTCTACTAGAGGCATTGGGGCCACTCTGGCTTTCATTGCAAATGTACCCCTTGACACCATTTGCAAAGCAGCTACTTGGAGCTCTATTCACCCTTTTACTCAGCACTACTGCATCGACACCCATTCCAAGACAGATACTCAAGTGGGACAAGTGGTTTTAAGACATTTATTTGCTTATGACCCTTCTCACATCCCACCTCCTTCTTCTAACACTGCTCGCTAATCTATGCACAGCATGTGATCTAAGCAGATTCAACAAGCCTCAGAAGAGATACATTACTCACCGTAATCGTATTTCTGATGCTTGTATCTGCTTAGATTCACATGCGACCCACCCTTCTTCCTCTCTGAGAGAAGGCGAATGGATGCTTGAAGTCTTATCTATCTATCTACTTGGATTATCTGTACTCGCGCTATTCCTCATGCTACCTCATGTCAGAAAAAATACAATCTGAGGGCCCTAGACACGTGAGGGATCATGGGTACAGTGGACGTCACACTAGGGATAGTATTACTGGCATGCCCTGTGTAGACGCCCATTTTCGAGTTTCGAAAAACAAACTGTAATACTCTGCAGCTTCCACTAGATATCGGCCTATGCACAGCATGTGAATCTAAGCAGATACAAGCATCAGAAATACGATTACAGTGAGTAATGTATCTCATATATATAATTATTCATGTGGTTATGTCATTTCCAATATGTGAGTTGTTTAACTATTTTTATTTCTATTTAACGATTGAGAAAGTGCTAATAATGTATGTAAACACCGCTGAGAAAAGAGACTTATACACTAAGAAGCATCTTCAATGTGCACAAATGTTGCAGTAATTACCAAGCTTTTTATACATTTAAAGATGTCTGCCTTTGAAATGTAGTTAAAGCACCGTGTGGGAAATGGATGCACTCTATCTGACATAGAGATCAAAGAGACTAAGAACCCTTTTTAAAGTCACCTTGTTTATGTTCGCACTTTCAAACGTGATCAAGCGGTCTGTGCACCGTGAAACGCGTCGATTCTGGATTCTTTCCTTGCCATGCTGACATTTAATAAAGCATTGTTAGTCTGGTGAAACTTTGGATTGTGTTTTGCCTCTGTGCAGAGAGTCACCATCGACTTGCTCTGCTGTTCTTGGGAGTGCATTCCACTGGTCAGCTCTTCCCGGTTCCATCCAGGTCCTGGGAAATTGGTTTTACTTTTTTTCGAATATATATATATATATATATATATCACCCCAAGATCTTTCTTTTCCGGTCCAGGATTCCCTACCAAACCGGTGTCTATGGTCTCTGTGGTATAAGAATTGCCCAAGCCTATAGAGTAATTACAAGGGGTATTCTCTTCCCCTCCCTACATATAGGAGTTGGAGGTCTGATATTGATAATATAACAGATTATTAGTTCTACCACCTGATTGCCAGGAAGGCCTCAATGCGTGATTTGGCTGAATTTCGGCCGTTTGAAAATTCCGAGCAGCCGAAAAGTTCGAACAAATCACGCATTCGGTGCTGGCGGCTGCAGAGGTTTCCCTGCATTCTTGCTCACTATATTGTGAACAGGGCTTGTGCGGGTGTCCCCTGCAACCGACCAAAAAAAAGAAAAAGGAACGGTCCCTGTGGCGCCGGTTCCCGATCACGGAAGTAAAAGGGAACAGACGTTGCAGGGACACAGCGAGTCGGCAGCCACCACAAGGAATGTAGGGGTGGGGGAGTGGTTGTGGGCAGGGGCCACGTTGGAAATGTTCAGGGGAGAAAAGTCCGAAGATTACTGCCCAACTAGTAGTTGGGCAGTGCGGTAATGCGGCAGTAACAGAATTACCACTGCATTACTGCTGATTTTTACCACACCTCACAACTTGTAATGAGGCCGATACTGTTTTGTGAAAGCGAGGCTGTTTAGCAGACCTGACTTTTAGATAGGATGCATTTGCCTGAACTCTTGACATTTTGAATAAACAGCGGACTACTTTTTCCTTAACAGATGGCAGCCCGTCACACAAAGCATACAGATATGGACATTTTAATCTGTGGAAAAATGAATAATCTTCCTAAAATAGTCTTGTGCATATTTTGAGAGATGGATAGAGACACGCATATCAGCAAAAATCTTTCTTTAGAGTAATATACCAGCAAACCAAAAACAATGTGTGCAGCTTTTGTTCTAAATTTAAAATGTAATCTATCATTGCCATAACGCTAGTCACTCAAACAACCATTTTATCCTCAGTATGCTGGCCTTTTCACAGGCATTTTAAACAGCCAGCATCTAATTTCCTAGAGGTTCAAGAAAACATAAAATGTACATCAAATATTCCAATTGCTTGAGTGAAAAAGGTGATTTAAAGGTACGAAGAATGTCAACTAGGAGGCTGAGTTGTCACATCAGCTGTTTTATGAACGCCGTAGTTAGAAAATAAGAGCAGAAAGTTTCAGAGTGAAAGTGCTTGCATCTTTGTTATTAAAATAAACGCATAAAATCAGGTTTCTAAGAGCAGTCATTTCCTTAGAAAACCTGAGGCTCACGTTTTGCAAGTACATATTTTAGTAGTGTTAAGAACATTCATTGGCCTTAAATAAGCAGTTTAAAAGTAGATAAGTGAAAGCAATCTTCACATATTTCAAAATACCTTCAGTCCATAATAGATTTGAGCAAGTTGGAGTGAAACCCAAAGATGAACATGTTTATTTGCTAGTTGCGTAGTAGAGAAATCCCCATTGTATTATGTGAAGGGGATCTCAGCTAGGGGCTGCGATGGTGTGGCTGCTCCCTAAGGTGGCTCCAAGAGATTGGAAGGAGTGGGATCACACTGGCTCGCCACCCACACCTAGACACAGTAGTTTACCCAATAAAGGTTCCCAAGAGCCTACTTTTACACCCATGCACGTGGTGGTAGAAACATGTGCCCACGCATCAGATCAAGATACTCCGATCACCATTCATAGTGTGGCTTATCTGCCTACAAAGACTCCAGGGTTTATTTTGAAACCTGTCTTGCATATTTGGTCTGTGAATAACGTCAGCAGAGTTTTGAACAAACACAAACAGACAGGAATGCTGGGTCCGTGCCGGAACATCCAAGGGCTTACCGAACTCACCATCAACAGAGTTTGACAACCAGAGCCATGAAAAATGTCCCTGTTAAGGAAGAATTTTGTGTACGCACCATGAACACGGAAGCAGGAATAGAAACAATTCCATTATAGTGGCAGACCTATCAGGTGCATTTATAGAAGCAGATAAGAGGACAGGTGAGCGACATATTGCAGTAAACCAATACCAAGCAAACCAAATCTAGAATTTGAATGAATATTGAAAACAATACAACAACGGAACCAATCAGAGAGACCGAGACCAGGCCACCAATGCCCATCCAATCCTAGGTGAAGCGAAGTTCAAAACCTTCAGAGGCACTGTTAAAAGGAGGAAGAACTGGAGAAGGAGCTTCGAGGAAAGCAGAGGTGTCCTTTATCTGTTCCTGGATGACTGGGGGCCATGCTACCTGGGGGCATATAGTGCTTGGCTTGGCCAACCTGCAGGAAGTACTCCAGAAGGGGCTGGCACAGGGCCCTTCCATGCAGAGGACCAGTTGCCTGGATACAGGTGGATCTAACGAGCGGTCCAATTCCAGGAAGGTGGATGCCTGAGGGAAGCAGTTTCCCATTTGACCAATGGCATCAGGGTGCTAGCATATTTTGTGCTAGGAAAACACCCAGAATTGAGGGGTGGAGAGAATACCTGTTTAATCCATGGTCTGGTAGCGGCCCACTTAAGCGAAAGCTGAGCAATCTGAGGTTTAGCAGAAACTGTCTCTGTTTTCTGAAAACAGTGCTCCAGATAAGATTGTGAGGTGGGAGTATTTTACTCCCTATTTTTAAACATTGAGACTAAATGCAATTTCAAGGGAGTAAAGATTAGGGTTCTCCTTCGCAAGAGAGTAGAAAGTATGTGTCATCCAGACGACGCGTGCAAAACGTTAACTGTATGGAAATCATTCTCACATGATAGTGGTCCACAATGACAGAAAAGCAGGTTTCGCTCACAATTAATAGATAAAGGACAGAGTGCAATAGCAAAATTGCCCTATCACCAGTGGAAAAGATGAGAACTAACACTCTTATCTTCCCTTACATGTAACGAATCTCATGGTCAAATGCTGGATGGGTAGTTAACCTTGCACCCTTCAGAGTACAGTAAATTATGGACTGAGGCAATAATAATCACAGTGCTTAGAAGCTGAAGGAAGACTACATGAACCACTAAATAAAGTCATACCTACTTGATAAAATTCCAATAATTAAACACACTGATAACAATGCCCATCCCCAACTAATACAACAGCAAAGACTATGAATATCACAATGGTTTAATATTAACAGTGTTATAACAGAATAAATTCTTGCCCTAGCCAACACGTGTTTCGACCCTTCTCAGCCCTTCGCAATGGCAAGTGTGTCTTATTACATTTGTCATTAACACACAATTCGATTATTTAGACAACAATATCTGGCAATTTCTTGAAATTAAGAATGTGTCTCATGCTAATGTTGATTCCATGGTAGTCTCTCCAAGTTCATATGTGAGTGTAGTTCATAAGGTTATATTGCATAGATGCGCAGATTTGCCCAGATGATTTAAAACATTGGATTAAATTCCAGTTAGTGCTGTCAAGGGTGTCTGGTTAAGATTGCCCTTGTTGTGCTCGGCGTTCCGCATGTTTACTTGGATATGTCTTGCTTAGTTTTATTCCAAGTACAAATGTAACCATAATTTTTGTTTGTTTTGTCACAGCTTTTGAACAGGTTTAGACAACAGTATCTGGCAATATGTTCGAAATCAAGTTTTTAAGTCCTGAAAGAGGCTATGAAACCTGTGATTGGTGTAATGGCAATCCTCACGCTTTAGCAAGGGCCCTCCTGCCGCTGACCATTTAGCTCAAAGTTAAGGTTGGTGGATGTTTAAACTAGACGTTCCATACTCGCGCGTGCCTCATAAGGTTTTGAGGTGGGAGTATTTTACACACTTTTTATAATTAGAATGTAAATTCAATTGGAAAAGTGATTTGCCTGCAAAAAAGAGCAAGATGTATGCAACATGCAACCAAAACATGAATAAACCTGAAAATGAACAGAGCACATTAGAACGAATACAGTTTTGTAGCAAAGATGTGTGGCTTCCAACAATGCATTACATTTGTGGAAAGCTTTCTCCTACTCACTAAGGTATATGAACACACCATATAGATGCAGCCTAATGATAAATGTACACAATGCAGAAACTCAGAAAAATACTTTAGTGTAATGCAAGCGTCGGGCATTCACTAAAAAAAGTAATTCCTTTTTTTTTTTTTACAAAGGATACTTCCCAATTGTTACTGAGTTTTCCATCTTATTACTGACAGGACCCTTATATGCAAGAAAAATAAATATGCATGCATATTTCTCTCCATGAGCATCTAGACACAAAACACAGCAGAACTTAAACAAAAGGAATTTTCTTTTTTTAATCTAAGTTTGCTGTGGGTTTCAACTAAGCTAAGAGAGCAAATATCTTGTTTTAAGACTGCTTCACTTCGGGCCTGCGATTTCATCCAGGCAGATAACAATCAAGATGCTCTAGTTTCTGTCAAGTCACCTGCCCTCTGCTCTCCAATAGTGCTTAAATAATACACACAGAAATATAAAAGCAGCTGTATTTGCAAGCTTTTAATGCGTAAAAAGGCCTGGTACCATGCTTATCTTGCCTGACTGAAAGCATTTATAGTCTGGCAGAGACCTGTTGTGTGTATGCGAGAAACCCGTGTTCTGGGGAAGGCCTATTGTGAGCATTGAAGAACCCCCCAGGGTGCGACTGAGAGCTTATACCAGGAATCATAGAACACAACTCTTGGAAAATGTCTACAGAGTAGTGGTGAAAGCTGGAAGAACACAGTCCTGACTGTGAATACACACTGGAAGATATTTCCCAGAAGGAAATATTTGTTTAGTTCCTTAAATAGGGAAGGGTATTTTAAGTTAGGATTAAGAAATCATTTGTTGGCTAAATTGCAGAAGCTTTGTTTTTGAAGCATAGTGTAGCCTGGAGACTAGGGTCTTACTAAGGTTCAGTTTTGAAGACTTTTTGTTGACCCCATTCTTAGAACATTATTTGAAGGAAAGGGTGTCCCAAGGATGGGCAAGGACTTGCAAGGATAGGGTTTGGAGTATCAAGTGTGGGCCATTGATACCACAAGGTGTTTGACTTCTGGAACAGCCCACAATTATGTTGTTCCATACTGACACTGTTTTCTTGTGCTATACCTTCATCATTTGTAGTGTATACACACTTTATCATTTGTAGTGTCACCCTACAAAGGGTGACGGAGAGAATACTTTATGGATTGTGTACGCCCGTTACTGTGGAACATTAGTAGTGGGACTAACCCTGACTCTGGTAACGCTGCTGGCAGCCCAAAAGCTATGCCGCAAGGCTATAATGCAGCACTTCATAGATGCACAGTATGTTCAACAAGATACTACTCATATGCCTAATATTGTATGCAATGTTATCTGGGAGGAGGCTTGACTTATTATACAACCTATGACAAGTATATATTTGGAAACAAGGAAGGATGACTGCTGCTTTGAGCCTCCTGGAGTAAAAAACATGTTGACACAGGCTAATTCAAACTTTAGAGAGGAGGAGCAAATGCCACCTTCTCGCAATATTGGACAGCCTGAAGAAAGTACTACAGAACATTATATATCTGTAGAGTCTGCCAGTATTAATGTTATGTACAACAGGGAATAAATGTTTGTGGGGCCGACGTGTGTTATAGCATTATTAAATACACAGTCACTCTCTAAGCACGCAATAGATATATATGATTATATCGTGGAAAACAATATCAATATCATGTGCCTGATGGAGACATGGCTTCACCTATCGAACAGACCTAAAATTGAGCAGGCTACACCCCAAGGCTATGAGCTCTTTGGAAAAAAACATCTGGAAGGCACTGTGGGCGGTGTGGCTATAATCTGTAAAAAGGAATTGGGAATGTGCGAAAATAAAATGGAGTGTGAAAGGTGTGAAATTATGCATACCAAAATCACACCCAATAATAATAACAGTGTTAACTTTATTTTAGTTTGCAGACCCCCCCCTAAAGAAGCCTGCATTTCTTGACCATTTGGGTCATTCCTTTTTTACCTTTACAGAAGCCTAATTGCGCGACGATTTTGTTGGGAGATTTTTGACAGATGGAGAGGAGATCTCATGGACAAGTAAGCTATGGACTTTGAACGCATGCTAAAAAATATGGATATACATAGTCTTAAGTCTGACCCCTCACATATCAAGGGACCCACTTTGGATTGGGTCACTGTCAGAAATATGAATGTGGCCACTATAAACACTAAACCTTGTATCTGGTCAGACCATTCAGTCATTGTATGCAATGTGCAATTACCAGATCTTTCGCAGGAAAGTAATAAATCCCCCCCAAGAAAAAATATTTTTAGAAGTTAAAAAAGAAACCTTCAGAGCTGATCACTTGTATGGAAGAAATCATTAACCTGACAACAGACAGGATTCACCAAGTAAACTTGTGGAATCATCTGGAACTCATGTTGAAGCTTTTTTAGATAGAATTGCCCCTGTTAAAGCTAAAATTGTAAGGGACCACTCAAACCACTAAGATTGGTTCACCATAGAACTGACAGGCTTTAAACAATCCAAAACGCAGACCAAACGCATTTGGGTGACAAATAAAACAGAGGAAAATAAAGGGCTTGTCAATTGTTCGGAAAAGAGTATAAGCACAAAATTAATGAGACAAAGAAAAGATTTTTAATGAGCAAATAAATAGGGTGAATAATGAGACGAAGAATATTCAGGAAATGGGAAAAATCTAGTGCTTTGGAAAGACAATCTGTGCCCCATAAGGATGACTGTTTGAGAATTCATCAGGCATTTGCTGACAAAATTACCTCAGCACGCAATAATATTTGTCATGATACCAATCTAAAGGATCCTACAGTACAGGTGGACATAGGAAGGACCGAAGGATATAAGGATAAACTGGAATTGTTCGAATTCAGTCCTGTCTCTATCACAGAAATAGTGATGTTTCTGAAGGACATGCATCATAACACCTGTTCTGGAGAATCCTTACCCTCTAAAATCATCCTGGAAAATGGGAATGTTTTTGGCCCATTTCTCATGAGATTCGCTAATGCTTCCTTTTCTCATAGATCAGTTCCCATCTATAATTAAGGAGGTGGTGGTGACCCTTCTTGTCAAGAAACCAGGTTTGGACCTAAAGGAGGCATCCAACTTAGGATTGATTACAAATACTTATTTTTTACTTACAATAATTGTCAAAATTGCTGCAATCCAACTACAATAGCACCTAGAAGCCTCAATATTATTGCACATGCAACAATCTGGTTTCCGCAGTAATCATGGCACTGAAAACACAGATCCTGGCCACGTTGGAAAAGAGTAGTACAGGGCTGCTCATCTTACTTGATCTATCAGCAGCCTTTGATTTGTTAGATCATAAATGTCTACTAGATACTCTTGTTGATACCAGTAATTGTTCAAAGAGTGTGATTGAGTGGATGAAAATACAAGGTTTGCTGGGGTGGGCTCCTCAGAACCATGCCTGATATATTATGGGGTGCCACAAGGTGCCTGCTTATTTCCTTACCATTATGCGTACAAATGGAACAGAGTCGTCTGCAGTATGGGTCTGCAGTTTACGAACTACGCAGATGATATCCAGCTGACAATTAAGCTCAGTGGAGACTACACACAAGATAGATTTTGGGCAGCTAAATCAAGTATATGGTTGGATGACAACTGGCTTTCCCTGAATACCTCAAAAACCGAGCTCATGATTTATGGATCCAAGTAAGCCAGGGAAAACTTGGGACAAGCATAAAAAGGTTTTGAAATGGAAGGATGCCAAATCTTGGTGGAAGACAATGTAAACACTTCAGGGGTTTACATGGAAGCAACCTTAAGCGTGGATGCGCCCAAGGTTGTTAATCATGTGGTAAAAAACTCTTATTAACACTTGAAGATATTACGACAGATTAGTAAATTGGTCACTCAATGAAATTGTGAAACGCTAGTCTGTGCAATGCTCATGCAGCGACTTGACTATTGCAATTCCCTACAAGGGGGACCCGTAAAGAGTGTCTAAAGAAACTGCTAAAAATGACACTGTTCGAATAGTATGTAATAGTCCTGAGAGAGAACAAGTGTCCAGGTATCGGAAAGAACTTCAATGGCTACCGGTGCCGGCGAGGGATTGATTTTAAATTCTTTACCATGGCACATAAATGCATGTTCGGAGACGCCCCATATTATTTGAAAGAGAAGTTGGAGTTCTATAAGTCTTGCTGATCCTTGAGGTCGAGTGACGCTCAACAACTCCTAGTTCTGCGGTATAAAAGAGCAAAGGGGAATAGAAGACCATTCCTGGTACTGGTTGCTCTGGCGTGGAATGTACTTCCTATTGATCTACCCCTGGAAAGACATCTAACCTTTAGGAAAGGTGTAAAAACTCTTCTTTTTGGATAAAGCTAGTTAGGAAGTGATTGCCTGCTGTGGCCTGTATGATCTCTTGTGTTTATGGAGCGCCCTGATGCCTACGGGACTTGGCGCTATACACACAGATAAAAATAGAAGAGAGAAAATACTCTAGATCCTGTAACTGGTTCGACCAACCCATTCAGAATAAAGATTTTTTTCAGCCACACAACCACTCTTATCTTGTGTTTCGTTACTGAGCCATATTAGTAGTGATATCAGAAGTGGGATGCCACTGGTTTGCGCGCTCTGAGGGCTGCAGGCGTGTAGCACATTATAAATATTATAATAAATGACTCGGGGCCCAACGCCAACCCATGTACCCTGTGTTGAAAGTTGCATCAACCTCCCCAGAAACCTACCTATCCGAGCTACCACAGGGTTAGCTGGTCTGGATTGCTACATTATAGAGGGAAAATCGAACCCGGCTAGAGATATGTTATGCATTAAAACAGATATACAGATCCAAATTCCCGTTGACACATATGGTAGGATAGCACTTAGATCTTAGCTCGCCCTCCTATACTACTTTTGTTTAAAAAAACCTCGCTCAATCCTGCTCTGCTAGGTAATTATTGTCCAATAGCTAGTCTCCCCTGGATGTCTAATATCCTTGAGGTCAGGATACATTCATATTTTAGATCCCTTTCAGTCTGGCTGCCATCCCAGAAATACCATGGAAACCCCTTTAGTTTCTGCTTGGCACGAACTCTTGCATTACTCTGGTTTAGGACATTTATCTTTGTTGATCATACTACTCTTATCTGCTGCATTCAAATTTGGTGGACCATTCCATTTTTCTATCACGGCTTTCAGGTACTGCTGGGTAACACAGCATCTCATTAGAATGGTTCTGGAGCTTTTTATTTGGAAGATCACAGGCCCTATATCTCGGCCTTGTCCCCTATTACATGTTGTGTGCCCCAGGGCTCACCTCTCTCACTGCTTATGTTCAATATTTACATCCTACATCTGATGAACATTATCCGTAATGGCAATCTAACAACTGAAATTGGTCCATTTGTACATGGAACACGCAGGGCTTTAATCAATTATTGGGTATAGAGGGAACTCTTGAGCTACTGTTGCAGACAGATGTATTCCTATTACAAGAGTGTTGGCTGCTTTCTGAATTTTAAAATGATGGGTATCAGATGTTCCAGGTACTGGTCGTTAAAGGACTTTGGGGGAGTCCATTTTGGAGGCATTATAATTGGGGTTAAAAACTATATAAAGGCCACCAGAATTGTACCTACCAATGAAAACCCTCATATTCTTGCAGTCAGAACTAGTTTGCCAAATGGTGCAGGGAACTGCACTGTCATAAGCATTTACGATCCTCCTGGTTTACAACATAAAGATCATATAATTGAAAGTGTCACTGAAGTCATCTGTGACTCAAATCCGTTGGCGCTGCCGAAACAATAATAATTGGGGTGACTTTAATGCTTGGTGTTGTAAGAATGAAACTTTTGAAACCAAATATGTAAACAGTGTATCAAATTTGGAAAGGGCAACTGTGACTGGGAAGGGTAATATATGGCTTGATACTCTCACTGATTGGGGCTGTATCATGCTTAACGGGCGAGTGTCTGGGAATACGTCGGGTAAACCTACTTCGAAGAAAGGTGCACTGGCACCCACAATTGATTATTTCTTTGATAATTCCACATTCCACAAGTCAGGAAGCTATTAATAGAAGAGAATACATACAGTGATCACGCTATGATTACGCTTACAGGAATGCAGGTCGTGATCCCTGAGTTGAATCCACCTTAGCTGGTGACCTAGATGTAAATTCTTGCAGTAATAGTATTAGATGGTCTGGGAAAAACCTTGAAAAAGTATGCACACATTTGTAACTACGCATCGAGGCGACCTATTGCAACACATTTGTGAATTGATGGCGGATGCCATCGAAACCTGGATTAAAGAAAGTATGTCTAGTTTGACGGCACATAAAGGCAGTTGGACTATGTTGAGTAATCCTGGTAAGGGGCCACATTTTGATAAAGCTATTCAGGATACCAAGAGACTTATGAGATGTGAGCTTAGACGTATCAAGAAGGTGGATCTTAGTCCTCACTGCATTCATAGGGCATCTCGCCTGGTAAAAAACAGATGCAGGCAATGGGTCAAAGGTTGGAAATTCTCCCATAGGAATGCACAATGGCAATACTTGATTAAAGCAGTGACCACAACAGATAAGAAAAATAGTGGTACTTACTAACAAAATGTAACTCCATCAAAGTGACATGTTGCATTGGCGAACAAGACTGGGCTAAATTTATCAGTGAAGCATTCTCTGCTGTGAAGGCTATAGGCCAGGAAGAAAATTAAACTAAGAGAAGTATTAAGATTAATTATGACTTTGCCGATATTGAAATAAACATTCTCAAACAAAGACCAGGACTCTGGGGCCAAATGGCCTATCGAATATTGTTTTAAGAAGATTTCCTGAGTTTTGGTCTAAAGTGTTGCATACACTCTTTGATAAAGTCTGCCATGAGGGAAACATTCCTAAATCCTGGCGGAAATCAATTTTGGTGCCCATCTAAAAAAAAGGCAGAAGGACCTCACCCAAAAACTTTAGATTACTTGCAATGTTAGATGTTACAGGGAACATTTTTACATCTATGGTATTAGACAAGTTAGCGAAATGGGTGAGAACCATTGATTTACTTGGAGATTTTCAGATGGCCTTCAGGGCGGGCTCTGGGACTGCACAGTGTAGTTGGCACATTGACACCCTTACTAGGGATGCTAAAAATAAGGGCAGACCTTACCTACACATGACAATGATCCATTTCCGGTCTTCATTTGATATGGTAGACCAGAATCGACTATGGAATAAACTTGAAGCATTTTGCTGTCCTGCAGATCTTGTGTATGCTGTGCATATTCTGCACACAGAGATTTTTGTACAGGTCAGGATTGATAGTTGGAGTTCCACAACACGGCCTATTCATACCGGCAGGGGAGTAAAACAGGGCTGCGTCCTGGCCCCCCTATTTTCCAATCTATACCTGGCCACCTTGCCAGATTATCTGGGGGAAGTCGCCAACTATCCCATGAGAATTGCTGGAGTCAAGTTGAAATACCTATTGTAGGCTGATGACCTTGTTTTATGTGACTGCACCGTTTCTGGTCTGAAACGTACCTTACCAGAATTGTATAGATATGCAGAGACAAACGGCATGAAGATAAACTTTGAGAAAACTAAGGTCATACATTTTGCCCTCAAAAACATCACTGTGCCTAGGATGTTAGTGGGAGGCCATCATATAGAGCAAGTAAACCACTACAAGTATCTGGGGCTGGATCTGACAACTAGCTGCGACTACTCTGCAATTATCGCTGAGAAGAAACAGGTATTGTGCTACAGCTTAAATGGTATTTCGAGGGGATTGGGTCCTCCGACGTATTCCATATCTATGACATGTAATCACCACAGCTTTGCTGCTTCGGAAACTTTTTTCGGCGTCTGCGTCCTGCGTCGATGACGTCGATGCGCCGTCGTCGAGGGCCTCCTCCTACGTCCGACGTCATCCGATGTGATAAGTAGGACGCACGACGCCCGTAGCCACAGTTCCGTTTCTTCCGCGAACGTGTTGCTTCGTGAATCTCGGTTAACGCCTTGACTCTTTGGAGTTCTGTTCTTCGAACCTGTTCGTTTTGTGAAAATCCTTCGTGTGAAGATGTCTTCTACTTCGTCTTCGACCCCGCGTCCGGGTTTCAAGAAGTGCGGGGAGTGTGGGTCCAAGATGTCAGTGACGGACTCGCACGACGCCTGCCTCTGGTGCCTCGGGGAGGCCCACGACACGGATGACTGTATCGACTGCCAGTCGCTCACGTCCAAAGCCTTACGCGAACGTAAGAAGAAGTTGTCGGTAGGTCGGGTGTCCAAGCCCAGGAAGTCGAAGTCTGCGGGGCTTTCGACGGATGATTCGAGGGGTGACTCTCCGCGTCATCGTCGGAAGTCTCGTGGGTCTCCTTCTAGGAGTCGGTCTCGCCACTCCTCAGCCTCTTCGAGGCATTCTCGGAAGCGCCGACACCGGTCGTCTTCCAGGTCCTCTTCGGAGGACTCTGCCCGGCACGTCGCTTACCCCACCAGCCGTGCGACGCCGGAGGAATGGGCTTCCTTCGGGAAGAAAATGCTGGCGATTCTTGAGTCGCAGGGTACTAAGCCGTCCGCGCCCCCGAGTGAGGTCGGTCGTGAGGGGTCGAGAGACACCGCTCGCAAGAGTGGTCGGCACGAGTCACAGGAGAGGTCCCGTTCGGACAAGAGGCTCGTTCTCGACGTACCCGTTCCAGGTCCCGGTCCTCGACGCGTTCGAGACCGCATTCACCTGTGAGGTCTTCGAGGAAGACATCGACGTCTGAGGCGTCGAGGGCGTCGACAGGCTTTCTCGAGGCTCCGAGGAAGTCGTCGAAGCCGTCGACGCTCAGGTCGTCGAGGGACACGCTCGGGGCTCCGGCTTCGAGGGCTGTGTCGATGCCGCCGATGCTGGAGGCGCTGCATCTGACGTCGACGCCGATTTCCTCGACGCCGATCCTCTCGGCGCCGATGCCAGTTCTCTCGACGCCGGCGCCGATTTGCTCGACGCCATCAATGCCTTTCGTGTCGGAGGTACCCCGTGGCACGGGAGAACCCCCTAGGAAGGCTCTGGTTAAGAGCAAGCACTCTCGGGTGCCTTCTTTTCGCCACCTGGACTATATTTCAGAGGCGGATGAGGATTCTGATGGCCTGGTTCCTAGTCAGGTTCCAGATGAAATTGTCTCGGGCCATAGTCAGTTTGACGATTTGAGACAGTCACTGCATGATGCCAGTGGACTGGACACCTCTCCGGAGGTGGAGTTTTGTAGGCCTGAGCCTGGCTCTCATGCCGATTCCTTGTACCGGTGCCTTATGGCTAGGGTTTCTGAGTACTTTGGATGGTTTGCTCCCCCAGGGGAGTTTGTGCAGGATGATCTGACGGACATCCTTGATGTTGGTCCCCCAACTGATCCGGTACTGCCGTTCCATATGGCTTTACAGAGAAGGGTGGCGGCGGCTTGGACTGCTCCGGAGAGTCTCCCGGCGGTGGGCAGATCCTTGTCGCGAAAATACCATCCAGCCAGTAGCGACCACTGCTACTTGACCAGGCACCCCACTCCGGAGAGTTTGGTGGTGCAGACGGCCACGGCCCCGGCAAAGCAGGCGTCGTACCCTACCATCCCTCCTGATAGGGACGACAAACGTTTTGATGGCTGGGCGAAGAAAGTGTTTTCTTTTGGTGGTATGGCGCTTCAGGCGGCCAACTTCATTTGTGCCTTGTCTCGTTTCACACACACTCTGTGGAACTGTGTTGCATTAGCGGCTGAACATATTCCCGAAGGGGACGAACGGGATGGTTTCCTTGCTATGGTCCAGGATGGTAAGGATGCCATGTGTGAGTCCGTTCAGTCGGGTTTGGACTTAGCTGAATGCGTCAGTAGGTCCATGGCGGCGAGCACCGTAATACGCAGGTTTGCCTGGTTGCGGAAGTCGGGGTTTGCTCCTGATGTGCAGTCCCGGCTCCTCAACATGCCCTTTGACGGTGAACACCTTTTTGGCAGCAAGGCTGACGAGAGCCTTGAGAGGTTGCAGACCACAAAAGCTGCAGCGAAGTCGTTGGGCGCTGCAGTTCGCCAACCTCTGCCTTTTCGTCCTAGGGGACAGCAGTGGAGGGGTGGTTCCTTTCGCTATTACTCCTTCAGTAAAGCGAGAGGAGCTGGCAGTCAAAGAGGCCAACGCAGGGGTACCAGAGGTGGACGACAGGGTATCCGTGGTGCCAAGGCCGCTCGGGCAGTTGCCTCTTTGCCCTCAGGTAACGCCGCAGCTGCTCCCATTCAGTCATGAGGCCATGTCCCATGGTTCGCCGGTTGGGGGAAGGCTGGCGCAGCATCTTGTAGAGTGGCAAGCCATTACTTCAGATGTGTGCGTTCTGGAGATCATAACCCACGGCTACTGTCTTCCCTTTCGGCACAGGCCTCGCGACAATCCACCGGGGAACCTCTCTTTGCAGAGTCTGGATCCGCTCCTTGCGCAGGAACTTCAAGCCCTGCTGGAGAAAGGCGCCATAGAACTGGTGCCTGTAGCGGAGTGGAACAAGGGATGGTATTCCCCTTATTTTTTGATTTCGAAGAAAGATGGGGGATTGAGACCCATCATGGACTTGCGCGGTTTGAACAACCTCCTCAGGAAGGACAAGTTCAAGATGGTTACTCTCTCTCAAGTCCTCCAGGCCCTTCAGCTTCAGGACTGGTTGGTGTCTCTCGACCTCACGGATGCTTACTTCCATGTGCGGATCCATCCCAAGCACAAGAAGTACCTGAGGTTCGCGGTTGGCGACTCGCACTTTCAGTTTCGGGTCCTGCCGTTTGGATTGACCTCCGCCCCGAGGGTTTTCACCAAGCTCATGGTGGTGGTGGCAGCGCATCTCAGGCAAGGGGGGATTCACGTCTACCCCTACCTGGACGATTGGTTGATCAGGGGGAGCTCTCCCGAGCAAGTCCTGGATCATCTGTCCGTCACATGCCACTCCCTTCACAGGCTGGGCTTCTCCCTCAATTTAAAGAAGTCCCATTTGACGCCAACACAGCGGCTCCAGTACATCGGAGCAGTGCTCGATACTTCCCTGGGGCAGTGTTTTCCTCCCCAGGTGAGGGCTCGTCACATTCAGCAGATGGTGCACAAGTTTCAGCATGCCCAGACGCTCCCAGCGTTCGAGTTCTTGAGGTTGCTCGGCCTCATGGCATCCTGCATTCTTCTGGTGCCAGAGGCTCGCCTGCGGATGAGATCTTTGCAGTGGGCGCTCAAGACGCAATGGTCGCAGTCCTCCGGCAGGATGTCGGACCCGGTTCAGGTGCCGCCCTCCGTCGCCCGGGACCTTCTGTGGTGGGCCGTCGAAGGCAACTTGATGAAGGGGGCTCCATTTTGGCTTTCCTGGCCGGAGGTGACGATCATGACGGATGCATCCCTCACGGGTTGGGGAGCTCATGCCAACGGGCTGACAGTCAGCGGTCGTTGGTCTCCGTCGGAGTCCAGACTCCATATCAATCTGTTGGAGCTGAGGGCCGTCAGGCTAGCCCTGAAGGCTTTTCTGCCGACTGTGCGAGGAAAGAGTGTCCTGATCCTGACGGACAACACAGTGGCCATGCACTACCTCAACAAAAAGGGGGGGGCAGGATCACTTCCTCTGTGCAGGGAGGCGATGCAGCTCGAGTTCTGGGCCATCCAGCAGGAAGTTTCGATCTCGGCAGTTCATCTGGCCGGAGACGAAAACGTGACGGCGGACGCTCTGAGCAGGCAGAGCACGATCTCTCACGAGTGGGAGTTGGCTCAGGAGATTCTCCTGGAGATCTTCGCCCTTTGGGGGACCCCTCAAGTGGATCTCTTCGCCTCCAGTGTCAACCAGAAGTGCGAAAGGTTTTGCTCGCGGGAATTTCCTCCAAAAGGAGCCTTAGGAGACGCGTTTGTGGTGGAGTGGTCATTCCCGCTGCTGTACGCGTTTCCTCCAGTCCCCGTCATCCCGCAAGTGCTGCGGAGGTTACGGAAGTTCGGTTCCCGGATGATCCTCATTGCTCCGGCGTGGGCTCGGAGGACGTGGTACCCGGACCTTCTCGACTTGTCCATCTGCCCTCCGCGTCGTCTTCCCTACCGAGATGATCTGCTCTCACGGGAGTGGGGGTCAGGTTCTCCATCCAGAGGTCAGATCCCTCAACCTTCACGCTTGGCTTCTGAAAGGTTGAGGTATAGGGATTGGGACCTCCCTGAAGACGTGATGGAGGTGTTGCTTTCGGCCCGAAGGCCGGCAACAAAGTCTCTGTACCGTTGCCGTTGGCGTAAGTTCTGCGACTGGTGCAGAGTTCAGAATGTGGATCCTTTTGCATGTGACATCCCCATGGTTCTGTCCTTTTTACTTTCTTTGGCCCACAGGGGCTTGCAAGAAGGGTACCATTAAAGGTTACCTGGCGGCGCTGTCCATCTTTAAGCGCGCGTCTGAAGAGTGTTCTTACTTTAAAATCCCTTTACTTTCACAGTTTCTGAAAGGGCTCACTAATGTGTTCCCTCTGTCACCTTTCCTGGTGCCCGGTTGGGATTTAAACCTTGTTCTTAAGTTTCTTATGGGTGCTCCGTTTGAGCCTTTACATTCTTGCCCTTTGAGGCTGTTAACTCTGAAAACTGTGTTTTTAGTTGCGGTTACTTCCGCTCGCAGAGTGAGTGAGTTACAGGCACTTTCAGTTAAGCCACCCTTCACTGTATTTCACAAGGACAGGGTTGTCCTTAGAGTTCGTCCTTCTTTTCTTCCGAAGGTAGTGACGGAATTTCATTTGGCCCAGAAGGTTGTTCTTCCGGCATTCTATCCTCCTCCGCATCCTGGTAAGGAAGAGGAGAGGCTCCATAGGCTTGATCCTAGGAGAGCTTTAAGCTTTTATGTTTCACGCATGTCCCGGGTCAGAGTGGACGATCAACTCTTTATTGGTTACGCTGGAAAGCGTTTGGGGCAAGCTGTGACGAAACAGACTTTGTCTCGCTGGATTATTTTGGCCATCTCGGAGTGCTACCGCTTGGCGGGTAAGGACCCACCGGCTGGCTTGCAGGCCCATTCTACCAGGGGTATGGCTGCGCCTACTGCCCTGCAGAGGGGTGTTCCTATTCGCAACATCTGTGATGCAGCCACCTGGGCTTCAGTACATACATTTGTACGTCACTATTCCCTCGATTCCATCCGAGCACAGGATCTGGCCTTTGGCAAGGCGGTCCTTTGCTCTGCTATTTGATTGGCTATTCTAAATTTTGATTCTAAATTCTTTCCCTCCTCCTTGCTCTGGTACTGCTTTGGGAGTCTGTCATAGAAATGGAATACGTCGGAGGACCCAATCCCCTCGAAGAACAAGTTACTTTCTTACCTGGTAACGTTCTTTCGATGGGATGGTCCGACGACGTATTCCATATCGCTCCCGCCCTGCCTTCCCCGCTGCAGAATTTCTTTTGCGATTGCAGCTTACGTTCCGCAAGGCTTTGTGTCTGACTGGCAGTTGACTAGTGTCGCACGTTCTGGGGGAAAAAACTACAACTGAGGCTACGGGCGTTGTGCGTCCTACTTATCACATCGGATGACGTCGGACGTCGGAGGAGGCCCTCGATGACGGCGCATCGACGTCATCTACGCAGGACGCAGACGCCGAAAAAAGTTTCCGAAGCAGCACAGCTGTGGTGATTAAATGTCATAGATATGGAATATGTCGTCGGACCATCCCATCGAAAGAACGTTACCAGGTAAGAAAGTAACTTGTTCTTTGGCACTCTATAGACAAAGTTTCTACGCATCCATATTATACAGACTAGAGGCATTGTGCATTGATGACTTGTCTTGGTTGAAGGTATTGGAGGGGAAATTCTGGAGGCGTGTATCAGGAATAGGCCCCAGTGTACCTATCGAGGTAATAAGGCTGGAGCTAGGTTTGACATCTTTAGCAGCCCATGTCCTAAAAAGAAGGGGCGTCTTACACATGAAATCTAGATTATCCCCCATTTGTCCTTTAATGAAACTCCTCTGTAACAAAAAGCAACTGCAAAGTTTTACTACTCTGGTGAATGAGACATTCAAAGTTGTTGAATGGAGCCCAAATTGGCAAGTGGATTATCAGACACAGAAGGATACATTTGTTGTTAAATTGGAGAGGTGGGACAGGTGCTTCAATTGTAGTAATTTGGTTTCATTAAAAAGCTATTGTAGAGATCACCAGGGGGCGTGGACTGCGATTGCCGCGTGAAGCAGCAGCTCCGCTGCAAACCATAGCACCGGAGCTTGTTGTGCTCCCACGAACTTAGAGTTAGCCCCGAGTCCTGAGAGGAGGAGCGCAGAGGAAGCCTACGCAGATCTGTGGAGTGGCGGAGTCGGATCTTGCCTGCGGGCCGTGGAGGACCTCGGCACCACCCCCCTCGCCCCCAGTGTGTGAAGAGAGTTGGTGCGGGCATCCAGCCTTTAGCTCTTGGGGGCTGGCCCGTTGGAGCTGTCCCGCTCTGTTTGGCTGCTTTCTGGTGCGCATCCGGCGGGGGGGCCCTAAGGACTGCAGTGCGAAGGAGGGCGCCCCAGTAGTGACGGACCACCCGAGACAGCAGGTGAGAGGGAGGGCGGCGGAGATGCTGGGGAGTTTTCACCTGCGCGTGGAGCAGAGGCTTTCCCACGGCTCTGCGTGGTGTGAAGGAAAGTTGGAGGTGTTGTAGCCCACCCTCCCCCGGACCCCCTGTTTGTACGGAATCCTGGAACTCTGCAGTGCCCGCAGAGCACACGGGAGGAGGCTGGGTATTGTGCCAAGGACTGGGGATACCACGTATGTGATGGCATGAGCCAAAGGCGGTGAAACTTCAATATCAAAACAAGACCTTAAGTATCAGAGAGGCATTGGACTTCAGTCCCAGGCCCGGTGGCATACTAGCCCTGCCGGGCAAGGAGGAACTCCCCCTCACCACAACCTAAAGGGAGACATAGAGGTAATTGGACCCAGTCGGAGGGGGGCGTGGCTTGGAAGCCATGTGAAAGGACGTGCCTGTACGGGGGCTCCTGCTGATCCGTACATTATCCGACTGCTACTGCGCAAGGACCGCTACGATTTGGCGAAGATTGGGATGACTGCGTACATGAAGGTCGGCTGCACGTGAGGATACATTTTTACACGGGTTCGCATTGCGTACGTGCACTTAGGAGCCGAGTGAAGCGCCGGTGGCAAGACCTCGACGAGCGGCAAAATGGCCGCCGCCGCTTGACGAGGGGACAAAGGAGCGGTGGATCGGGACCTCAGTGGCGGCTCCCACAGCATACTCTGGCCGCTACGAAGGAGGCAACGCGACCCGGTCCATCTGGGGGAGCGCAGGACAACAGCGGTGGCCGAAATTGTTGGGCGAGCTGGGACTCTCAATCTAAGTTGTGGTGCATGGGCATAGTGCCTCCCTGCCTTGGACCTGAGCACGGCCAGAAGGACGCTCCTGACAGGAGATATGTCCAACAAGCTTCTGAGAGCGAAGAGTAAACAGCCCACGCTCGACGACTACGCCAAGACGCCGCCCGGCCCGGAAGGAGCCAGGAGCAAGGAGAAGGCTCAGACCAAGGAGATGGCCGCCGGTGGTGCGAACCAGGAGGTCCTTGCTGCGATCGCGGACCTGAAGGCGACGTGGGAGACCAAGCTCCACCTTGCTGTGGCAGAATTGAAAACTGCAATGGAACTACAGGTTGGGGCGGTGCAGGAGGACGTGAACCTCCTGAGGCATGATGTGCGAGCCCTGGCTGAGCGCACGGAAACTTTGGAAAAGGAAATGGGCCCAACTGTGGCGGACTGTACCGCACATAAGCGTGATATCCATGCCCTGGTGCAGCGGGTGGGCAACTTGGAAAGCAGGGCTGAAGAGGCGGAAGGACGTGCCCGGAGAAACAACGTTCGCATCGTGGGCTTGCCGGAGGGGGCTGAAGGCCAGAATCCCACGGAGTTTATTGAGAACTTGCTGCTGCAGGAGATCACTGGGGGAGCCCTGTTGCGGTGGAGAGGGCGCACAGGGCCTTGATCAGGAGGCCACCGCCAGGGAATCCGCCCAGGCCAGTGATCGCGAAGATCCTCAACTATCGGGATCGGGAAAGGATCCTCGAACACTTTCGCAAGGGGGGCACCATACGGCGAGGGGAGGCGACCATTACTGCTTACCCCGATTACACCTTGCAAGTGCAGCGCAGTCGCATGAACTATGGGGCGGTTAAGAGGCGACTGAGGGCAGCTGGGTACAAGTATATGTTGCTCTACCCGGCCAGACTGAAGGTTTTCTTCAAGACCAAGATGCTGTTCTTTGACACTCCGGAGGAGGCCATGGAGTGGCTCGATGCACAAAACTGTCCTCAGGAACCAGAGGCGCGAACGGCGGATGAAACGGGAAGAGTTAAGTGACGCTGCGGGCCCGGTCGGGCTGTGAACATTGGGACTGGAATATAGGCTTTGGGACCTTGTTATGGAAGAGTATGCGTTGAGCGTTTGGAACAGGGTCAGTGCGCGGGGAGACGGATGCTAGGGTGAGGTGCCTCCAGGGGCTGTTCTTTGTACCCCAGTTTGAGTTTAGGTTAGTCACTGTGTGTGGGGTGACACCCTGTCGGGTTCTCTACTTGGGTTTCCAGAGAGGACCGAACACGGGGATGCCTGAGATCCAGGGATGGAGCTGGGCAGTTGGTTGGGTTAGGGGGGTGGGGTGTGTTAGTTTTTATATGAGCCTGGGAGAGAAACTCGAAATGGGGGTCCTTGAGGTGGGGGGGGAGGCGAGCAGACCTGGGAGGGAGGAGGGAGCTACTGATAAATCATGGGGGACCTTAGGATACTAACGTGGAACGTTAGAGGGCTTAACAGCTACCTTAAGCGTAACAAGGTCATGTTGTACCTAAAAAGGCAAAAGATAGATGTCGCCTTGTTACAGGAGACGCATCTGACACGGGATAAACTGGAACTGGTGGGGAGGAAGTGGAGAGGGACAGTAGTTGGATCTACATATTCTGCCTATGCTAGAGGTGTGCTGCTTTGGGTTGCACCACATGTCCCGTTTAAGCTACTTGGGGAGGTTGTGGAGTCTGATGGGAGGCTGGTCATGGTAAGGGGGCTTGTGGAAAATAAAGTAGTGAGTATTATAAATACTTATGCTCCCAACCAGGACACGGCGACATACTTTAGGACGCTGATCACTAGACTTGGTGAAGGGATGGGGGGTCCGGTGATTTGGGGTGGGGACTTCAATTGTGTACTAAACCCCAGGGAGGACAGGTCGGATGACAGGGTGGTCAGGCCCAGCCCGGCGGCTAGGGTACTGCAGACGCTGCTGGTGGACCTTGGCCTGGCAGACGTGTGGAGGACGAGACACCCTGGCGTGAGGCAATATTCGCATTATTCGGCCCCGCACCAGCTACACACAAGGCTGGATTACTTTTTCGCCACTCCGGACGTTGTCGCGGAGTGCGACCAGATAGACTACAGGGCGAGAGTCCTTTCGGACCACTCGCCCCTGGTCATGCGATGGCAGCTTTGTCCCCCACGTGCGCGAATTCCAACATGGCGCCTTAGGGCGGAAGCGCTCAAGGATCCAGTCTTCAGGGAGGACATGAGGGAGGAGATAGTTGCTTACTTTGAGGCGAATACAGGTAGTGTCAAGTCGGCTGGTACTTTGTGGGAGGCCTTTAAGGTTGTAATGAGGGGGGTTGCCATTGCGAAGTCCAAGGGATTAATGGGTGGAGTCCTGGCTTATCTGCGTAAGGCCGAGATTGAGTTGGAGGAAGAGCTGGGGGTGGGTGGGATTGATACGGAGGCGGTCACTAATCTGCAGCAGAGGTGCGCAGAACACTGGGACAGGCTCTGTAATCTGAATTACAGGAAGTACATTGAGAGGTTGCATGCGGGGGGGGACAAGACGGGCAGGCTTCTTGCGTGGCTGTATAAGAGCGAGACCCCGAGATCCCCGATCCGATCAGTTATCACTGAAAAGGGCGTGGAGGAGGACACCCAGGAAGGGGGGAATGGGGCATTCGCGGAATATTATCAAGCATTATATGAGGATCGAGAAGGGGGAAGCCGGGAGGAGATAGAGGTAGTACTTGAAGACATAGGCCTGCCCAGGATAAGTGACGAAGAGCGAGAGGAGATGGACGCTCCGATCACTCTGGAGGAGCTGCAGGAGATTGTGCGGCAGCTACCCACTTGCAAGGCCCCAGGAGCGGATGGGTTCCCCAGTGAATTTTATAAAGCGTATGGAGAGGAGGTGCTCCCGCCCATGCTGGAGATGCTTAATGAAGCGTTCGAGGTGGGGCGGTTGCCAGAATCGCTCAGGGAGGCGATTATAGTACCGCTCCCCAAACCCAATAAACCGGGACATGATTGTGGCTCCTACCGGCCCCTGTCGATGCTGAACCAGGATAGCAAGATCCTAACAGCTGTCCTGGCGGTCAGAATGGGGAGGGTGATAGGCAAGCTGATCCATCCTGACCAGACGGGCTATGTCCCGAATCGGAATATTACTCAGAATCATAGACGCCTTCACAGGGTGGTTGAATGGGGGTGCAATGAGGACAGCGAAATGGCGATAGTGGCGTTGGACGCGGTTAAAGCGTTCGACTCCGTGCGATGGCCGTGGCTGCTGGCGGCTTTGGGGCGGTTTGGACTGGGACCAGGCTACATGAGGTGGGCCGAGCTATTATATAGTGCGCCTCTGGCTAGGGTCTGTACGGGCGCAGTGGTGTCAGATAGATGGCAGTTAGGTAGGGGCACTAGGCAGGGGTGTCCTTGGTCCCCAATGTTGTACATACTGGCCCTCGAGCCCTTAGCGATTTACCTCCGGCAGCAGTATGATCCGGTGGGCATAGAGGTGGGAGGGGAGTGCCATCTTATATCCCTGTATGCAGACGATATGCTGTTATACCTGAAACATCCGGAAGAGAATTTGCAGTATATCTTGGAGGTATTGGAGAGGTATGCCTGGTTGTCCGGCATAGCGGTCAACCCTCAGAAATCCGCACTATTCCCGCTAGGCAGCTATGTGGGGAGACCGGTGGAGAGGTTGCCAGTGCTGCGGATCCCGTGGGCGACGAGCTCCTTCCGGTACCTGGGCATTGACGTGTATCACACGACCGAGGAAGAACACAGGCATAATACCGAACTAGCTGTGGGAAAGATTGAGAAGTGCACGAGGTTCTGGGAAAGATTGCCTTTAGCGATGATGGGTCGGGGAGCTATGCTTAAAATGGTGGTGCTGCCCAGGCTCCTGCATTACTTTAATAACATCCCGTATATGATACCTAGGAAGTTTTTTGCTAGGTTACATAGTGTATGTAGGGATTTCCTATGGCACGGCACGCGCAACAGGGTCGCATTGTGGAAATTGCAGAACTCTTATGAGAAAGGTGGCGTGAAGCTGCCGAACTTTGAGGCCTATTATATGGCGGCGCAACTGCAGTATGTGGCCAGGTGGCTCTCGGATGAAGAGACCTCCGAACACAGGCTGCTAGGGAAAGACTGTTCCCCCTTCTATCTGCGGGAGGTGATCTGGGTGACCGGTTCATGGATGAGGGAGCGTCCTAAGATGCTAGCCCTTGGCAGGAACATATGGCGGCGTGCCTGTCGGATGATGGGGGACCCCTTGCCGTGTATGCCGCAGTTACCTCTGGTCGCCCTGGCGAAGGAAGACGGGCAGCTGAGAGCTATTCTCCGGACATACTGGGAGTCAGTGGGGTTGATCACTATGGGCGACATCTGGCAGGATGGGACCCTGATGGAGTTCGATGAACTGGAGGCAGGGTCGGGGCTACACAGGGGTCAATATGTGACATATCATAGGGTGGTCCGGGAGGTCCGGAGCACGTGGCCCGAAGCTACTTTGGCCGATGCACCGGATGCCACGCTGGAAATAATGTATGACGCATCAGAGGGTGGGCACGAGGTCTCTAGGTTGTACGAGATGTTGATGACAAAGGTCGGGAATGATTTGGGGCACCTGAGACTGGAATGGGAAGCGGAGATGGGGGCCTCGATGGCGGATGGGATGTGGGAGCGCGCCCTGGGGTACCACAAAAAGGTATCGAGGAATGCCAGGTTTAAGCAGATACAGCTCTATATTACGCACAGGGCATATATGACCCCCCTGAGAATTTCCAAATTTCTGGATAATGGGCGCCAGGCGTGCCCCAAGTGTAACGAAGAGATTGCGGACATGATACACATGTTCTGGGCGTGCCCAGTGATTGCATCCTACTGGGGTGAAGTGGCGCGGAGGCTGGCAGGGAGGGGTATCACACTTAAGGTGGATTCGGCTTGGGCCTGTCTGCTGGGAGGGTATCCCAGAGCGCGTAAGCTTCGACATGTTGAGAAACTTAAAGATCTGGCCTATGTGCTTGCCAAACGTAGGATAGCCATGGGGTGGAAGAAATGTCATAAGCCGCGAGTGGAGGTCTGGTGGCGAGATCTCCAGAAATGGGCTGATGCCGAAACGGCAGCGTGGCAAGATGGCAGTATGGCAGGGGAGGAGGAAGAAACAGGCTCTCTCACGGCATGGAAGTCATTGTTAGCTGAGCTGTTTGGTATGGGGTCGGCCTCGGCTGGACTTGAGAGCGATGAGGCCCCACCGCATGGAACGGACACTGATGGCGGACACTCTACAGGCTCATAGGGGGGAGGGATGGGGATTGCAGTGCCTTATTTTTTGTTTGTTTGGTTTTTGTTGTTTGAGGTGTTTTATTTATGTTTCGCTGTAATGTTGTTTGGTTGAGATAAAATAAAAATATATTAAAAAAAAAATAAAAATTAGACCCAGTCGGACAGCAGGGTGATGATCAATAGAGAAAGGAGCAGAGGGACACGGACTCTCGCAGCAATACCCCGGATAGCCGGGCCCTATGCAAACACTTTCACTTGGGCCCGGGGGCGTGGGGGACCCCAACGAGATACGGACTTGCATTGAACTGAAGGTGTGGCCCGGTGATCATCGGGTGCCCCGGGTCTGATGGACTGTCGCCTGCGGCCACTCTGAAGGAGGCCCAGGGGCCACTCGGGCATAGAGGAACAGCGCAGACTAGGGTCCTGTCGCTCCAAACCTTTCGGAGCAACCCGGTGGATGACCAGGGGGGCATCCATCTAACCCAGAACAAGATGGACGCAGGAGGAAGTACACCAGCGTTGGCCCTGACAAGAGACGATCTAAAGGACATACTCCAAGAGATCAAAGTGATCCGGACTAACATTCAGGCCTAACTTTGTGACCTTAAGGGTCGTGTGGACAAGTTGGAAGATGAAATGGAGGGGATGGAGAATAATCACCTACAGGTAGACCTCCTAGACATGAAATATGAGGCACGCCTAATGGACTTGGAGGTAAGAGAGGAAGAAACCCTTTTAAAGTTGAATGACTTTGAAAATAGAGAGCTTCGGAACAACCTACGCATTCTTGGTGTCAGAGAACTGAAAGGAAAATTTGCGGCAGAGGTGGGAAGGATGGTGGAAGGACTGATCAATCAGCTTTTTACCCTGGAAGACGGGAAGGAGGTACAGCTGGAAAGGGCCCACAGAGGTGGCGGTGGAGGTGGCAAGGGCCCAAGGTCGATAGTGGTCTGCTTCCTAAAGTACAGAGAGAAAATTGAGGTCTTGGAGAAGGCGAGGCGTCTGGGGAGCTTCCAATACAAGGGGGACACAATCAGGAGGGAGGTGGTGCGGGGGGATCATTAGAAGAGGGTTTAAGATGAACATATGGTTGAAGGTTTCCACATTGCAACGAGTGGAGCGGTTGGGGCACGCGGGTATGTACCCAGATGGCGCGGGTTGAGGGAGGAGGCCGGGCCGAGGTCCTTAAGATGGGGACCCTCAATGTTAAAGTTCTGAATTCACCCACCAAGCGCCCCCTGCTTGGAAGGGAGATTCAGAATCGAGACCTAGACCTGTGGTTGGTGCAAGAGACACAGTTGCTCCAAGGGAATAAAAGAGACGCATTCCTGGGGCGCACATTGGACAGGCCTTTTAGGCCTCCAGGCCTTCCAAGAAAGGGGGAGGAGGTATAATTTTCAATAGGAGAGTGTGGATTGCCAATCCACTGGTTTGGAGAAGGACTGACGAGAGGGTGCTATTGAGCTCTGGGTCCCTGGAGGGCGTGCAGCTAAGCATTGCTGCGGTGTACGGCCCCAACACGGGGCAGATGCAATTCTTACGGGAAGCCATGGGAGAGATACTTGTCTGGACGGTGGGTCTGCTGCTATTAGGGGGGGGACTTTAATATGTGGTCACACTGGGCCACGGATCATGGTGGGGTGCAAGACTCAGCGGGCGGTGGGGCGGGGCAACAGTGTGGGGATTCATGGGGTATACGTTAGATCAGGGGCTGGCAGGTATATGGAGGGAATGTCATCCCGCGAAAAGGGGCTACACCTTTTTGTCCCCTGTTCATGGATCCTGAACAAGGATCCACTATTGTTTTTTTTTTTTTTTACCAGCTGCACATCGGCAGAGTCATCAGTAGGGATAACTCTCCCGTTAGTTGGTCAGATCACGATATGGTGGAAGTAGGCATTGCATTGACGGGACTGAGGCCCCGAGAATCACTGTGGTGGTGCAATGACGTCCTGTTTAAAGACAGGGTCTTTGCGAAAGAAATGCAAGAGGCGATTGAAGAGTTCTTTCAGTTAAATGAGGGGAGGTGGAGTTGGGCATGACATGGGACTCAGCCAAGGCGACATGGCGGGGTCTCATTATTCGAGAAGGCGCGGCCAAAAAGAGAATTAGGACCTTACAGCCCGAGAAAGATTTGCACGCTGGCGACGTCTCAGCGCAAAGGGAAAAGGAGGAGGACCTGGGACTAGCGAGTGAAAAGCGCCAGGAGCTGAGAGACCTGGAGACAGGAAAGGTGATTACCGGCCTGCAATTTTTAAAACAAAGGTACTATGAAACGGGGGACAAGGCTGATGCCCTACTGCCGGCGAGGCTTCGGGGTCAACGGGCTGAGAGGTTGGTAGCCGGGATCCGGGACCCAGATGGGCAGTTGCGTTCCCTTGCCGGGAAGGTGGCGCAGGAGTTCGCCATATTCTATGAATGACTTTATGGAAAGGAGGTGGGGACGGATGAAGAGGAATTGGGTAGATATCTGGGGGAGGTGTCCCTGCCGAATCTTCAAAGTAGCGAGAAAGTGGAGATGGAAAGGCACACCACCCAAGAGGAAGTGTTAAGGGCAATTGCAGGGCTTAAACTGGGGAAGGCCCCTGGAGAAGACTGGTATACAGTTGTGTTCTACAAGACCTTTGCGGGATCCTCGCCCAACACTTGGCGAAACTATTTAAACCAGCTGGGGGTAGATCTCTGTCTTCGCCTGGGGTCTCCCTCTGGAACAGCCTCCCTGCCACTCTAAAACCTGAGGAGAACCATCTTTAGTTCCGGAAGCACCTCAAGACCTTCCTCTTTGCTTCTGCTTTCGCCCCCCCTCGCCCCTTCTGATTCTGTTCTCCCTCGGCACCATGCACCTGGCCACCCTCTGTCCTCTGGGCCCAGGTACCTGCTCACCCTGCTACCCTCACGCACTGCCTACGGGCCACCCCTTGGACTGGGGTCTGTATCTTTACCCATACAGTCCCCCCTGCCCTTTTTCTTCCAGCCCTTATCAGACCTACCCAGCCTGCTGCCTTAAACCCAGCACTTGCCACTTGCTGGCTGTGGTATCAGGTAATACTATCCCTATATATATGGTCGCTGTATATAATGTCGCCGGGAAAAGGTTGTGGCGACATTATATAGGTGATCATATATATAGGAACAGGGGTAGCAGGGGACCAGGGGGTGTCCCCCCGCTCCCCATGAAAAATAAAAAAGGGTTTGGGGGTTGCGGAGGTGTCCCCCGCATGTTCCATGTAATAATGTCCCCACAAAAAACGGCCATTTTACGGCGATGTTTTTGCATGGCGATATTTTTGAGGGGACATTATTACATGGAACCCTGGCTGCACTACCATTGTTTGTTGCCTTTTTATTTATTCATTTATTACTATTTATCTGTTTTTTCTCCTCACTCCGCACTCTCCTTTTCTCCCCCTCTCCCATGCACTTGTGTGCTCTCAATGTCACTGGGCCTAGTAAGATAGTTGTTTTTGTTCTCCCCTGTTTCCCTTCCCTTTCCTTGTCGTGCTCTGAAACACTTGTGTATGAGCGCGATAGAAATAAAATATCAATATCAATCACAATCACACCCTGGCAACGGGGAGGGCCGGAGGGCCCCCCCATCTCTGGGAGAGCATTAATAACGGTAATACCAAAAGCGGGTAGAGACCCAGAGTGTTGCAAGTCCTATCATCCCATTTCCCTACTTAACGTTGATGCAAAAATCTTCACCAGAGTGCTAGCCACGTGACTGGAGGGCGTCATGCCAAAATTAATCCACTCAGATCAGGTGGGGTTCATCCATGGTAGGCAGGGGGCCGACACCCTGCTCAAGACACTGCTCTTGATGGAGGCCTCAGCGGAGAGGGAAGGGAACCCGGTGCTGGGGGCTCTCGATACCGAGAAGGTTTTTGACCGGGTGGACTGGGGCTTTTAGATGGGGTCCTACAGAAACGTGGGTTCGGGGACCGGATCTTGAGAGGGATACAGTGGCGGGAGTGACCGTGAATGGGCAGCTGTCAAGGACTTTGAATTGCAGAGGGGGACGAGGCAGGGCTGCCCGCTCTCGCCTCTCCCATTCGCTCTAATGATGGAGGTGTTGGCCGAGCGATTAAGGGTGGTCCCACAGGTGCAGGGCATCATGGTGGGTAATAGGGAGTTTAAATTAGGACTCTATGTAGATAATGTGCTGTTGCACCTGGTCAATCCCACCAGCTCCGTCCCTGGTGCCATGGCAATAATTGAGGAGTATGGCCAGTTCTCTGGCTTTACAGTCAACACAGAAAAGTCAGTGATTTTTCCCTTCACCACAGAGAACCTTAGGGATGTTGAGGCGCTCAGGCCCCTGGGGTTGCAGATACAGCTCGACAGCATCGGCTACCTGGGTGTCATCATTGTCAAACCAGGGGAGGACTTGGGTGGAGCCAACTATCCCCCCCTCTTCGACAAATTTGTTGAGATGGAGACATGGGGCAAGGGCCATTTGTCATGGATGGGGAGGCTTAAAGCCATAAAAATGAATCTACTCCGCAGAGTATTCTATTAGTTTCAGATGTTGCCGGTCCGGGCCCCAGAGGCCTTCATGAGAGAAGCTAAATCACGGATCCTAAGGTTCCTTTGGCAGAATCAGAAGATCAGGGTGGCATATGAAACGTTCATTTTACCGAAGGATCGCAGAGGTGTGGGACTCCCAGAACTGATGTTATATTACAGGGCGGCACAACTTCGGGCAACAGTACCACATTTGAGGGAGGATCCCGGGAGACAGTGGGTTTATTTGGAGAACCAACATTTGCTTCCAGCAACGGTGGGGGAATGGCTCTGGGTCCCTAAGGGGGGGCTTCCGAGGAGAATTCGAGAACACCCATTTCTCTGAGTTCACTGGGAGGTGTTGTGCATGCGAGGCAGAGCGGGCAGGAACACCACATGGCTCTCTATGATGAGCCATATTTGGGCTCTCCCTGTGCGAGATGCTATACCAGAGGTTGGGAGGTACCAGGCATGGTTCGAGGGTGGACTCACTCGGGTGGGTCAACTGTGGAAGAGAGGGAAATACGTCAGTATTCAAGAGTTGGAAGAGGCCCTGGGCATATGTAAATTACCAGTGCTGCTCTACCTTAGATTAAAGGGTATTTTTACAGCCGAAAAGTGGAAGGAGTTGATTCCGAGGGATCTCATGCCTGTGGAAAGGGTCTTGGACGGGCACACGGAAATTAATGGTCTCATCTCGCGTCTCTATGGGGCTCTGTTGGAATCAAAGGGGGTGCAGTTCAGGGACTTTGCCGTAGGTGTGAAAGGGACCTGGGTAGGGAACTGGATGAAAACCTCTGGAAATGATGTGTCGGAGAGCTTTTAAGACATTGATATTTTTCCAATATAAACTCCATGGCGTGAAACTATTACACAGTTGGCATTATGATATGGCATGTCTTTCTAAGATATTTCACACAGTGCACCCCCAATGTTGGCATGGCTGTGGTAAGGTGGCAGATTATTGGCACATGTGGTGGGGCTGTCCCAGAGTGCAGGTGTACTGGATGGAGGTCCTGGTTTGGATTAAGGATGCAGGAGGTGCAGGAGGTGTTTTCCGGTCTTGAGAGGCGGGAGGACGATGGTATGTTCTTTTCTCCATTGGTGCTCTTTCTCCTCCTCGTGGCTCGGGCGTCCCGTGCCAGGCACTGGAAGAGGGCGACACTCCCTACCCGGAAAGAGTGGGTCAGCACAGCGATGGATATATACTTGATGGAAAAGATCACTATGGAAATCCATGTGGGAGGGGCGCTACTATAGAAACGCAGTGGCAATTGTTTTGCAGCTCATTTGGGTGAAGTGGTAACGGATACGTGAAATGTTTATCACAGTCCAGCCCGGCCTGGGCAGACCTTATACAATAGACATACAACTCGAAGGACGCTAAATTGGGACTTATGCTCTCAAAACCACTCGGACCCTGAGTTAATTGTTTGTATTTTTGAAACCTGGATGCAATTAGAAGTTTTCTAGGAGGTTTGGGGGGAGTTTTAAGGGTATGTCACTACATCAAAATTGTTGTTGGGGGGGCTTGTCTCCCAGGTTTAACTGTGATATCGAATGCTTGATTGTGTCTTAAAAAGTAACACAATTCAGTTTACAAAAAAAAAGCTATCGTGAAGAAATGGCTTACTTGGTACACCCATTTAAAGAACCACAGGGATATTTAAAAGTATGTCCCTCTCCTGTACTGTGCACATTTCTATTACTACTAAGAATAAACAAATAACCGTTATTGGCTATTGTGAGGCCAGTACTTGCTATTATGATATGATAGTTTATTTATATAGCGCCTATACACAATGTGTTTCAAAGCGCTTCAAGGCAAGGGAAGGGAACAATGGAAAAAACAATGACATTCTTACAGGCCATGAACAGTAAGGATGTGAAATTAACTATCGTACTCAGCCTGATGACATTTCAGATAGTGCAAGAGCTAAGACATGGATAAGGAAGGGAGGGGGAGAGTGGGAAGGAAATGGAAACAGACAGGCGACTAACGTACTAGGCCTGACGACATTTCTGGTAAAGCTGGAGAAAAACAAAAGGTGAGGGAGAGGGGGGCAGGGAGGGAGGGGAGGAACAAAACAAGCGACTATCGTACTAGGCCTGACAACATTTCAGATAGTGCTGGATGGAGGGGGGGTGGGTGACAGTAATGGGAGGTGGGAGGAGACAGACGAGGTTGCTATCATACTAGGTCCAGGGACAATTCTGATAGAGTAAGTGCATAGAAGAAAGTAAGGGGAGGAGGGGAGGCGATAGGAGTAGGGAAATGAGGGGAGAACAGAGTGTAAGCAGTCAAAAAGAGTGGAGAAGCAAGAGGGGAGAACAAATACAATTGCAGAAGTCGGTAGTAACACATCATGTTGCAAGCCAGGATACAAGATGAAGACAGGAACAGCATGATTCAGGACCACCATGAGTACAAGATGCAAAGGAAGTCCAGCATGAGAGTTGAGAAAGGGTGACGCACCGTGAATCGATGAAGTCCATAAAAGTCAAATCCAGCATTGGCCACAAGAGGGTGATGGTGAAACCAGAATGTATCAGGACAGACTCCTGCAGAAGTAGGCTGGAGGGGGTCCGTAGGGAAAAGAGCGGCAACCAGGAAGGCACCAGGTGGGCAGGGTTTAGGCCAGGTGACCTAGATCCACTTGCACCTGCTCCCCAGCTGCGTATTACTAGAGAAGAGTAGTTCTGTCGCCTTTGTTGCATTCCGGGTAAACTCGAGTCTGCTCGTCACGTTTTGACAGAATGCCGAGAGCATGGCCCATTACATATGAAGTTACTAGGCCCCTACGTTGTAAATTATAGCGGAGTCGCTGCAGAGTCCTGCAGTTATTGGCAGAGTGCAGAGAGCAAGCATTTGTGAGGAGCAGTCTGTCTATTACCTCAATTTAAGGCAAAGCGGGTTAAAAACCCTTTTTCCCGCGGCGCGCTGAAGAGTCCTGCAGTTATTGGCAGAGCGCAAGCATTTGTGAGGAGCAGTCTGTCTACTACCTCAATTGAAGGTGGAGCAGGTTAAAAACCTTTTTTCCTGCAGAGCGCCGCAGAGTCCTGCAGTTATTGGCATTTGATGACGGGGGGTGTCATGGCCCAAAAAGATCTGTGAGTACTTACTGCATTTCGCTACTGTTGGGCTCTTCCCTCTGGGCTGTCTAAACGTGCTGTGCACCCCCCTGACTTATCATTCTATCTAAATTGTTATGGCTTACTATGAACTTCAGACACGATCAGTCGCCCTCTCTCTCATTAGCTCTTTGGTCCAAAGTCTCCATTCAGTGCAAAAATATCAGTCGCAACTTCCCAGTATCTCCAATGGGGCTGGCGACACAGACTATCATTCTCCTGAGCTACTGCAGGATCCATAGCCCGAACCAGTGAGAAACATACCATCTATGATCTTGGGAGGGGACCCCCTGACACTTGCCAACCAGAACTGCAATCACGTGCCTACGGGAAGGGGAGAGGTGGGAATTCTCCCCCCTAATCAACTGCAGAAACTGCTGCTGGACGCTGTACCTTCCTTCTCCTCTCCGGCCCTGAACCAAGTTCGCTTCCACCCTTTGACCCAAGCATCAACCCCAATGTTCTCCATGGCAAGAATGGGTCCTCCCCTCCTCCCAAGTCAGCCCCCCACTAGGGTTCCGGTGGAGAATCCCAGGGCTAGGGTATTTCACTTTTGGAAACCTAATTTTCAGTCTTTTTCTTTTCAGAATGATACCCAAGTTATATGTCACAAAAACGGCTCCTAACAATTACAGACCTGGAACTAGGCTCCTTTTTTAACGAGGAGGGCCCTTGGTCTCCTATTCCCCTGGCCAAAACTACCATAACAGGAAATTTAACGAGCTTGAACATGAATCTCTCCTCTTCAGCAGTCTCTGATAATGGCTTAGACAAAGCAGGACTTTTCAACTCAAGGATTCTTTCCTCCTCTTCTATATTACCTAAACAACTTCAGGACAACTTGGAGGTCTCTCGTTCAACCTCTGTGTCCACCAACGTTAACATCCGAGCCCCTGTCTAAGGCAAACACCAGTTATGTTAAGGAGGGTGAAGGGGCTCGCTCTTCCAACAACTTACTGTTCCCCTGCAGTACGTGTCTGGGCACGTGTTCCGGGAAGATAGCTCAGCGGCAACGTGCTCGCCTTGGAAGCAAGATGACATGCAGCAACACAGGTTCGATCCCCAGGTCCGCACTTAGAAACCTCTGGGTATTTAAGCGCGTTATAAATCCGCAACTAAGACAAAAAAACAATAAAACTTTCCTGTAACAGCGCCTCGATGCCCACAGGCTATGTGAGCGCTTTATAAATGCAAAAATAAATATATAAATAAAAAAGCACTTTACGATTAGCAGGAGCTGGTCTCGGTTGCTGTTTGAGCAAACGCCCCCCTACTGACTGCTTTAACCGACAAACTGTAATTTGTGGAATCCTTCTTACGGAGCCCCCAGTGACTCTTACTGTTTGAGCTTGTGAACAACCCGATTCTTAATTTAATAATGGGGGCACAGGGTTCGCCCGTACAGGCACCTGTTTCCCAACCTGGTAATGCCCCTGTTGGAGAACAAACGGTGGGATGCTGTTTACAGCCACTTAAGGATGCAGCGATCAGCAAGAGTTCCTGAGGATCATGGTAGAGGCATTGACTCACATTGACTCGGCCGTTATGCAAACGGCAGAGGCCATCCTAATTGAAGGGAGAGGGAGCGTGGGTTGCAATAGCCTGACTATGGATCAACCAGCCATACCATCCCAAGTGCATTTTCCGATCTTTGAGGCTTGGGACGACAAGGCCAAGAAGGCATCGAAGCGATCAAGACCCAGTCAGCCTGAGCAGGCAGTGGAGAACCAAGCAACGGCTAGAAAGAAATAAAAAAATAGGAAAGGCATTCACAAGAATGTGGGCAGAGGCGCCCGAACATTTTTGCAGAACTTGACATGTCTGCGCCTTCCCTTCGAACCCTACTACCCGAGAGCGCAGCATTCTAAATCCTCACACCAATCGACATCTGTGGGGCAGTGTGCATCGCAGCCTATCGCACACTTTGAAAATCCTTTGCCTGTGACTTTGAATCTGAATGAAACTCAGGCCTAAGGTCCCAATTTGTAAATACCATTCAATGAGAACGAGGGAGGAGGAGAACCTCTTTAACTCCTACTGACCTGATACGTGTGATGCCCGCCCCTCCGGGACATTGTCTGTCCTTTTACCATCAGATCTCCCTGTCTTCTGTACCATCTGGCCCCCGGTCTGAACCCCTTCGAAGTGAATGAAAAAAGGGGTCAGAGTTCTCAGCAGCCCACTTGCAATTCTACAGGTGACAGGAGGTCTTCCTCCTTCATTACCTTGGAGGAGCACCGCACAAACCTCATAACAAAGGGCACAGTAGAGCCCCTGCCACCCCCGAGGTCGGCACCCCAGAACTTGCACCTGTTCCTATCTTGGGAGTTGAAGGACTGTATACAATTGATCTTGAACAGGTCGGCTGTCCTGAAGCTGCTCACTAAGGTGCCGACATTATCTCATTTTGGCTCAGCTGATATCAGGCAGGTGCAATTTTGGAATAACCTGAGACTGGACAAGGTCATTCTCTACTTTGGCTCTCGTTTAGTTTTGGACCAGGTACTAGCAGCTTCAGCTCAATTGAAATCCTTGGTTGTTTCTATCACAACCTACTCGGGATCCCAGCAAATGGCATCTGTCTCCCTTCTCATAGGTAGCCGTGACATACACCCCCGGCTCAGACTGTAAAGGTGGTGCCACGTCCTCCTATTTTAACAATAACTTGCTCAAGGGACGCTGCTGTTGGTAGACGCATTACTAACCACATGATGGGTAAAATGGAATCTCACGACTGTCCGGTTTAGTATTGGGTTGCTGCCTGCATGAATGCGCATAGTCATTAGCAACCCAAGTCACATCTAACCGTAGTCTGCAAGTTAATTAACTGCCTATCATGGAACTCTAGGGGCAACGTCAACTTATTATCTGAAAAGTCTTTGCCTATTCTTAAAGCAGATCTGTTCTGCGTCCAGGAGTGCTGGCTCCTGGATCCATCCCCTCCCACCCCCTGAGTATGGATGGATATCATTGCTTGTTGAATCCGGCTTACAAGGGGGACAAGGGGAAACCGGCCTGGTGTTTAGAACGACATGGGAGTAACTCCCTATGCTACACCGAACGCATTTGTACAAGTAGTAGAACTAACATGGGACAAGAAGTTGTATGTAGATAGGTCTTCCACTTTGCTAATCAATCTGTACTGGAATCCCAACATGATCGCTCAAGAAACCTTCTTTGATGAAATTGAAGACATAATCTATGACTGGCAAAACGCAAACAATTGTAACTCGATTTTATTGTGTGGTGATCTTAAAGCGCTTTGTTGGGAGCATGCTGATACAAGTATGTCTGGACACAGTATGAAGACAAGGAAAAGGGGAAGTGCATTGATGGAGCTAATTAATGTATGGGACTTGAACATGGTGAACTGTATGGTCACAGGTGACGTACCCCCACATCCAACCTGGCATTGTGGTGCGTCTAATAGTATCCTGGACTACTTCTTTGTCTCTGGTGCAGTTCTGCAGAATGTTGAATCCTTGACGATTGCCAATACTGACCTTAGTGACCATAATCCCTTATCCCTGGGTTTGAGGGGGGGAGGGTTCCCTAAGCGGGAAGAGCTGAGTCACTCCTATGCCCAGGCCCTTGATCTCAGCTCTAGTAAAAACAGGGTCTGTTGGAACGGGGCCCGTATGGAGAAATGTATGGTACACTTAACCGACTTTTTCCTTCTGATAAACCGAGCTGGCATTATTAACTACCCCTTACAGGGTCATTTTGGACCAGATCTATGAAGCTATGCCACGCCCGAGTCGCAGAAGGGAAATATTAAGGAATCACGCGTATGACCCCATAATTCAATCTAAAAAAAGGAACCTGTGGCATGCACTGGGCATATCTTTTCTATCTGAGGTTGATCATGGAAAGAGGCTGAAGCTTAACTATAGACAATGGCTCAGATTCCACAAATATGATATCTTGCTGAAGGACGCATCTAGGATGCTGCACCAGATTAGTTCAAAAGACAGTTCTACTTTCTGGCGAATTATTCATAATCTTGTGTCCCGCCTTCTTGTCTCCTGATTAATCCTATCGGGGAACAAGGGTGGATCGAACACTTTTTCAAGCTAAATAAGGGTGAATTTGGCAAGGAAAAACTGCCGTCCAACTCCAGGGTCCTGGCAATTGACCTGCACAGAGGAGCAGATAGCCCCCTTAATATCTCATAGTAAGAACTCCCGAGCCTCTGCCCCGGACGGCCTATCAAATGCTATCTTAAAACTTGACCCCCATTTGTGGGCAAACATCTTGCACACCATCTTTGACCAAACTACCTCACCAGCAAGCATGCCGACATCATGGAGAGAGTCTATCATTGTCCCGATTTTTAAAAAGGGACAACGGTCGCTACCATCCAACTATATGCCTATAGTACTTCTAGACATCCCTGCAAGGATTTATGCCAGCATAGGGTTGAGGGAACTCATTGATTGGGCTCTTGATGCAGGAAGATTGGACCCGCTACAAACTGGCTTTAGGAAAGGGAGGGCCACGAATGCTAACTTCTTCATCTTGGGTATGCTGAAAAAGGAAGCCATGGCGGGATTGAAGCCAATATACATGGCATTTATCGACTTCTCCATGGCATTCAACAGCGTCGATAGATCCTGCCTATGGTCCAAACTTTAAAAATGGGGATGCCCTGCCCACCTGCTAGAGATTCTGGTGGCCTTGCATTCCAATACGGCTGTCCGAGTGCACCTCAATGCCCAGGGTAAATTGTCATCATCCATCGCGACCATTTGTGGCCTCAAGGAAGGTTGCGTCCTGGCCCCACTACTTTTTAGTCTTTTTTCTCTGACATTGCTGAGATCTTTCGAAGGTATTCGCAGCTTCTCCCCGAATCTGGTTACCCTTAGCCTGGACTATCTCCTTTGCACGAATGATCTTGTCCTGTTTGATTACACCCCCATAGGATTAAAGCACAAACTGGACGCTTTGATTGCATATGCGGAATTAAATCATCCAAGCATCAACATAAAAAAATCCCAAATAATCACTTTTCGGCCAGGGATGAAACCAAAATATCAGAACTTCAGCTGCACTGTCAGCAATAGGCCCCTGGAAAAGGTTTCCTACTTTTGTTATCTAGTGTGCAGATTATTTGAACTCCAGAATAAACTGAGGTTTCAAAGTCACCAGCGCTCTAAAATGTTGATGCACGCCGCACATGCTTGTGCTGTGAACTGGAAATTTGGCCACTTTTCCCAGACCCTAGTGCTAAACTTCTATAAGATCAAGGTTTTGCCATCCATAAGCCACGGGGGTGAGAATTGGAGTCTCCCTACACTTTTGGACTTTGACGCGCTGGAGGGCCTGTTTTGGAGGAAGGTTTTGCACTTGGTCAATGGAGTCCCTGCAGCTGTTATTTGTTACGAGTTGGGTCCGTCTTCCATACAATTGTATCTAAACTGGAAGAATCTCTCGTTACTGAAGAATGTCCTCTCTGCAAATGAAGGTTCAATCTGGTGGCTTATAAAGCAGTTGCCGCTCAAGAAATCCTGGCCCTCGCTAAATACTTTGGAGACAGTGTTACCTAATTTGTAAGAGGTATGACATTCCGAAAAGACTTAGCTCTGCCCAGCCCAACAGATCTTAACAGGAGACTTAAGGAATGGGACTGGATTGACACGATCAGCAAAGTCAGAACACATCACTTATATGCTGACTTGCAGATTGAAGTGAGACCAGTCGGAACCTGTCCCGACAATCTGAGCAAATCTCTGGCTAGATTTTGGCAATCCAGGGTAATGAGGCTTCAGCTAAACTTGATTAATAGTAAAGAAATTATGGGTGCCAGGAACAAAGTCTCGAGACAATTATGATTGTGCTGGTTCTGTTCCGTGCCTGATGAGGTGGAGACTCTTCAACACATACTACTGTACTATAGTGCCCTAGACGCGAGGTTCATGTTTTATTTTGGTCACCTCCTTCAACATTATACTCGGGTCCCCACTGAAAGAGTGTGGCAGCTCATTATGAATTCCTATGGTCGTAACGATTGGATGGTTGCCACAGTTTTTTTTTTTGCAATATATTTTTATTTTATTTTTTAAGGTCAAACAAACACACTACAACTGTTTCAAAACATAGAAAGCATCATATTTCAACACATTTTCAAACTCCCCAACTCCCTCCTCCCCCTTTAAACTAGAGCCGGTTCTCACATATCGTTTACGGGAACATCACTGGGTGGCACACTACCTAGCAGCCATCAACCGGGTCCTCTGTTTTGTTGTCACCCTGGTGAGGGTTTGCCAACGAGGCCACCAATTGCCGCCAGGCCAGCAAGGGCCCTACTTCTTCTTCACCCCCCCTGGTGACCGCTTCAAACCAGACTACTGATTCAGCTTCCGCCCACCTCAAGAGGTCTGTCCACCATAACTCCACCCTGGGTCTGTGGGCCGCCTTCCAGCCCAATGGCGATTCTACGTTTGGCCAAGACATAGGCCAGGTCCTTCATCTTGCTTATGTGTTTCAAATGCCGGGGTCTAGGGAATAGTCCAAGCAAGCATGACCAGGCCGATTCCACATCCAGCACCACCCCCCCGCCAGCCAGTTTCTTCTTGACCTCGTTCCAAAATCTATGCACCTCCGGGCAAGCCCAAAACACGTGTAGCAGTCCCGCGTTCACCTCCCCACACCTGGGGCATTGCTGTATAGCTGATCCCCCAAACTTTGCAATCTTCCCGGGGGTTATATAAGCCCTGTGGGTAACATACAATTGAAGCTGTTGGAATCTCGCGTTACGGGACACCTTTTTATGGTACCTCTGGGCCCGTTCCCACTGCCCATCCGTCATGGGTCCTCCCACCTCCTCCTCCCAATCTTGTCTCAATTGGAGCAACTCCTTCCCTGCCCTTGCTCGCAGGAGCTCATATATCCTCGATATTTTGTGCCCGCCCTCCGATACATCATACATGGTTTCCAGGGAGGCATCTGGATCCCCTGCGAGCACTGTCTCCGGCCATCTTTCTCTAGTCTTTTTCACCAGCCTGGTGTAGGTTATATATTGGCCACCATGTACTCCCGTCTCTTCCTGCAGCCGCTGAAAGTCCATCGCCTCCCCTTCCTGCCATATGTCCCCGAGGGTGGCTAGGCCTACCTGTTCCCAGTATCTGCGGACCGATTCAAGTAGTTGAGAGTCGCTCCCACACAGAGCCGCCAAAGGGGCCTGCTGGGAGTATGGTTCCGAGTCCCCCCCAGTCTTGCATGTCCTGTGCCAGATCTCCCAGCCCAACCTCAGTAACCGCCCCTTGCCCACCAGTTTATCTCTGCCCAACCACACCACTTCCATCAGAAAGTATGGGGCTGTATCTTCGCGCAGGAGCCTGGCTTCCGCCCAATCTTCAGTCGAGAGCCACCTGGCCACGTACTGCAGCTGCCCCGCCAGGTAATAGAGTTCGGGCCTATCCCCCCCCCTGTCGCATGGGTTCTGGAGCTTCCACAGAGCCACCCTATTCCTAGAGCTGCCCCACACAAAACCCCTACACACGCTGTGAAGTTTCGCGAATAGGCTCCTGGGTGTCAGAAACGGGACGTTTATAAAAAAGTGCAAGAGTCTAGGTAGGACCACCATCTTGAGCACGGCCGCCCTCCCCATCATGGTCAGGGGCAGTCTCGACCAGAATACCATACTGTTCTTAATCCCCTCTATCGCCTTTTCCGTGTTGTGCTTGTGTTCTGTCTCGATCTTGTGGTAAATGTTTATCCCCAAATACCTAAATGTTACGGGCTGCCATGGTACTGGCAAAACAGGCAGCCTCTGCACCGGGACATTCCTATATCTACCCAAAGGGAACAGGCTGGACTTTCCAGGGTTCACCGATATACCGGAGAGGATGGCGTACCGTTCTATCACCTCTAGGACATACTGTAGGTTTTCTTCTGGGTAGCGTAAATAAAGGAGCATATCATCCGCATATAATGATATCAGATGCTCTCCACTGGCCGTATTTATGCCCACCTCCCCATCTTGTTGGCGCAGGCATATTGCCAGCGGCTCCAATGCCAGTATATATAGCATAAGTGACCAGGGACATCCCTGTCTGGTCCCCCTGCCCAGTTGCCAAGAATCTGAGACCGTGGACCCTGTCTTGACCCTCGCCATCGGGGTGCTGTAAAATAACTGTACCCATCTGAGGTATCCGGGTCTCACTCCATACCCCTTCAGGACCGCTTTCAGCCAGGGCCATCGTACCGAGTCGAAGGCCTTGACCGCGTCTAACGACACTATAGCCAGCTCGCCCGTGTCCTCCTCAGTTTGGTCTATGACATGGTGTAGCCTCCGGTGGTTATCGGTGATGTTCCTGCCCGGAACATATCCCGTCTGATCTGGGTGTATCAGTTTCTTAATCACCCTCTTCAGTCTATTAGCCAGCACCGCCGTGAGTATTTTGCTGTCCTGGTTGAGCATGGACAACGGTCTGTAAGACCCGCGCTCCACGGCCGGCTTACCTGGTTTGGTTGCCACAGTTAATTTCTTAAAAGAACTCTTAGAAGCGGGGGGAAAAGTGGAAAAAGTAAAATGACTTGAGAAAATGTATTTTTTTGAACTTTGAAGATCCTTACAAGTCTAGATCTGATCTGTGTTTTAATTTGTATTCTGTAACTCTGTAATTCTGTTTTAATATTCATTTTGTTTTTTGTAATTTTTGTCTTTTTAAAATAATTGTTTACGTTATGTTAAAGGTTAACCAAATAACAATTAAAAAAAAACAAAAATAAATTACGACATTAAAAGTGACAGTTTCTGGTGCTATTATCTTAATACCGACAATAAGTCTGTACACATTGCACTTTATCATGTTTGGAAGGGAGTTTTGGCTACTGGGAAACTCGACAAGTCAAATAGATTAGGTAGGAAGTAAATTCAGCTAAATGATCAATGATTAATGTTTAACTGAATTGCCAATTTGTTATAAAAAATGTATTTTAAATTATATTTTATTCTAAATGCTAAGTGAATATTGGTGCATTTATTGGTTTGTATGTATTTTGTTCTTGTTTCATGTATTTTATTTTGTGAGAAAGAACTGTACACATAAATAAAACATTTTTTAAATTATCCGTAATGCAACTTCAGTATCCAGTTTCACTTGTGTGCAGATCAGATCCAACTATATTCAAAGGTCTCCGGTACTAGGAAGCTTTTAGACAACTTCAGTCATATCTCGAATCAATCAAATAATGGTTGGCTTAACAATTTTCAGTTCAATCCTTCCATAACTGAGATTAACGGAGATGAACACTTATTTCAGGACCCTTTGAGACAACCTTCACTTTCTTTGCTGTTTTGTCTACCATTGGCCTTTTCAAACAAGGTTAACAATCCTGGTGTTATCTTGGATTCCAAAATGACACTACCTAAACAGATCAATGACACTGTAATAAGCTCCTTATTTTGTATCCAGATGTTGAAACATGTCCTTCCCTATCTTCCAGACTCTGATCTCGTGGCAGCATTTGGCGCATTGATCAACTCACAACTAAACATTGCCAATGCCCTGCACATGGGAATTGCCAAATGATATGTTGCATCATCTTCAGACTATTCAAAATGTAGCTGTCCAGCTCATATTTAAAGTTCCTAGGAATTCATCTTTCTTTATCAATAGACGCAGGTTGCATTGGCTGTTTACACATCATCATATTACATTGTGTCTGGTTTTTAAGGGCCTTCATGGCCTTGCATCACATTCTCTTGCTCTGGAAATTCAACCCTATTAACCTACACAGTCTCTTTGTTCCTCACATTTGCACTTACTAGACATTCCTATCTCACGCTGTACCACTAGTGGACACAGTTGCTTTTTAGTGCTTTTTCCTTAGTTGTGGAATGATCTCCCCCTCCACCTTCGCTCCTTGAATTTTCTGGAAATATTTCTCAAACATTTGAAAATATCAATCTTCTTAATTCATTCTTCCTTTCACTTATCAATTTTCATAATCACTCGTTGTTTATTAAGATCCATCTGCATCTAGATGCAGTTAATCCTGCCTGGTGTAAGGGTGTCGAAGGAGGAAGCTGAGACAAAGGTGGCATGGTGGTTGTTAAAGACTTTATTTATAATAGAATGACCCTCAATATCTCCATCATCTAAGGGTGGTTTCCCTCCCTCAAACAAATACTAAAGGATCCATCAAAATCAAAGTCCACTGTCCTGTGTCACAATCTACTCCTATCCCTTACACTACAACTAAAGACTAATATGATCAAACATAAAGTTTCTTCTGCAGGAAAAGGACTCCCTTCTCCTGGGATTCAGTGATGTTCAAAATAATGTTCTCTTGAAAAAAGATTACCTTACCCACTTGCGGGTTCCATACAATCTTTGCACAGCTTCACGTTCTGGACCAGGAGAATGACTACCTTTCCTGGCGTATTTTGAATATTTTTCAAAGGATTTTCTGTCGTCCCCAGGAGAATTACTCACTTCTCCTGATGTATGAAAAGTTATTTTTCGTGTCTTTCAACTTGCTCTATGTTTTTCCACTCTCTCTCTGTACCAGCAAAGTCCCAAATTCTTCTCTGTTAGTTAATGGACTTATCTTTGCCACTCCACCAAAGACGTTCTCCTTGGGTTCTCAGATACCTTGTATTGGGTCCAGGACCCTTCTCTGGTGGTCAGTGGACTTGTGGTTGCCACTACAATGAGGAAGTTCTCCTCGGATGCTCAGTTCCTTTTTGTTGGGGTCCCAGACCCTTCTCTTGTGGTCAGTGGGCTTGGGGCTGCTGCTGCGAGGAGGAAGTTTGCCTCCAATGCTTTCTTCACTGCGGTTAGGGCCCCAAACCCTTCTCTGGTGGTCAGTTGGCTTATTGCTGTCACTACAACCAGAACGTTCTCCTCGGATGCTTGATTTCACTCTTACAGTGTCCAGTAGCTATTTGTTACTACTAGAATGAGGGACATCCTCCCTGATGCACTCTACACAGTTCTGTTCCCCAATAGCGCTATAGCTGCCACTGTGGTGAGGAACATTACATTGTCTCCCTCTTTCTGCCTCACCCGTATCCCTAACGGGTCTCACTTTACCTTCTCGTGGGATGCCGCACATCACCGGTCCTGGGATGGGGTTTCTTGTCATTGGATTCTGCTGCTATTCTTGTCCGCTTTGGTGGTTCTGGTGCACATTTGCGGTCCACCGCTCTTTACGGTCTTGGCTCTGCTCTGGGACCCGACAGTCCATGTGGGTGCGATCACACCACTGCTTCTTCCCTTCAGCCTCGCAATTGGGTTTGCTTCTCTTCGACCCACAATGGACTGAAGCTCGAACCTCTTGGGCTCCAGCAGGCTCCTGGCTTCCCATGATCGGACTTCCTTTAGTCTCTCTTCTCTTTCCTCTTTAGCTCAGCACCCCGGCACAGCATCAACAACTGCGGATGTCTGTTTGGAATTCCTCATGCCTCCGGTGAGCTACCTCGTGGCAGTACTTAAGAGTTGGTTACTCTTCATGGTTGCCGTGTTCTTACTCATCTCAGTATTTTTTTCTGGCAATATCCTATGCGGTACAACAATACATGGCTTTACTCTCGATGATATAGCTCGGTATGGAAGGGTAGCTAGGGAATGTTGGGGAGTGGCATGGTTAACAGGCTGCACCCTAGTTGATGATTCTTGCCCCCATAGAGGGGAGTCCATCCCCATGAGGTCATCCCGCACCAAACCACCCAGTGGTGGCGACACTTGGGTGTCTATCCCGAGCGGATTGCCAAAGACTGATTAGCTGCTAATGCTTGGATTTCAGGAGAGCCACTGTCTGGGAACAGGGGGAAGAGGGGATAGAGTGTGATGGGGTAGAGGTGTTGGGGGCAGGAGGGGGGGCAAGCAGAGAGAGCTCGCCATGGCTATATTGTGCTTAGCATAGTGTTGGCGGTACTGCCAGGCTTAGGTTGATGTGCGCATGGGAATTTGTGTATGTAGTGTAATGAAACTCTTCATGAGTTTTTCTATTGGATGTATAATATCTAGTTCAGGGGTCTGCAACCTTTGGCTCTCTAGATGTTTTGGACTACATTTCCAACCCACACTAGTCCGGTTAATCAAGGGCGAGGGATTGTGGAGATTGTAGTCCAAAACACCAACGAATCTGTAGGTTGCAGACTCCCAGATCTAGTAGCTTTACTTTTTCTTTAAAATGCGTATGATGTATGACACTGCCTGGATGCCAGACAGAAAACATTGGTACTTAAAAATCTGGCCAAATTCTGGTGTGATGGGCAGTGTGGTAAAGTGGTGACCTGCAACAGATGTCCTAGTCCCAAAAGCTCATAAAAGTACCATGCTGCAAAAAATGTGCAGGCTTGTGGATTTTTGCAGGGGAATTTTGTAGATGCAGTTCTTTCTTCAAGGTCTATTATGGATGTATTGTTTTATTTGTTTTCGCTCTGTTTGTCATCTGGCACTATAACAAATGCCATAAATAAATATATAAAATGGCAGCCTTTAATGGCAATTTCAGAATGGGACCAGTAAGAAAAGATGTGTACCCTCACAACGCAAGAACATGCAATATCTTGAGTCTTCGAGCTTTTGATATAGTCGCATATATTGGTTTGAGTACCAAAGAATTGCCATTCCTTTAAACCCTTTTATGGATTTGTATTCTTCATATACTCATTATGTTGCCCTCTAGATGTTTTGGACTTCAAACCCCAGCCTGTAGAGTCAATGGTGGAGGATCACATGCGTTTTTGGGGCTTAGTCGTTGCTTGGGCTCAATTTTCATGACAAAGTATTGCTCCATGTTGTCTTGGCACTCCTTAGAATATAGCAAAATTATAATAAAAATGCATTTTTTGTTCATTTAATTATGCCATTATTTTTCACAAATCATTTTTATCTGTTCAACACTGCAGCTTGTTGTAAATTAAAAATAAAGGATCTCTGTTTATGCATATATTTCGGGGTTAAAACACACAGAGCGTGCTATGCTGCAAAACCAATTTAGGAATAATATATACACTATATTAAAGCAACTCGGGCACAGAAAGGTTAATCAACTTAACGCTTATTTCAGTAGAAATCATCTGCCTCTACAAATCTCATTATGGCGCATAGTGCCACCATTACTAACGTAGAGTCCAACACACTAAAGGCCTGCCACACTGTGCTCTCTGGGTTTGATGCCTCCTCCCAGCCCTTATTTGTTAACTCTATGCGTGTATATGACCCATTTGTATAAACAAATCTTGGTCTGAATTCTGTACTTTAAAGGGGGACATTGCAGAAGGGTGCTTTTAGTAAGCTGCCTCCTGAAAGACCTCCGGAAATAGTCTCCCCTTTCCTCTCCACCCCTGCACCTAATGTTGCCGCTCTGCAGCCCCCTCCTACGCACCCTTTCGGCCCCTACTATTTCCTCTCTGCCTCACCACACTTACCTTTCCTCCGGCCATTCTCCCCACCCGATTCTGACTGATGCCTTGGAGAAGCACAACACGCAGTTGTGTTTTGGAATGTTTTCGGGGCTCTTCTGTGCGTTTTGCTTCCCCGCACCACCTGCAGACTAAAAACATCTTTTTGAGAAAGAAGAACAAATGAAATAATGCATCACAAGCTTCAACTCTAGGCTCCAAAACTGTTATTCTCTCTATTGCAAAAGTATACATTTTAGATCATGAAATATCTCAATAGCTTTGACAAACTAATTCCCTCTTTAAAAAGAAAGATTGAGTCAACCAGGCAATAATATCTGCAGACCCCTGTTGAGTGGGTATAGGGGAAAAACATAATATCCCATGAGGAAAGCCATCACAACTATGTATATACATGTAGTATCTTGTCTTGTATTGCGTGCACTGATGCAGGTAGTGAAAGGGGCCCCTAGGGGACCCTGACATCTATGGAAACAAGACGAGTCACCACACACGATAGATACGCCAGACACAAGGTTGTATTCCCAAAGCTAGGGTTTTATTGCAAAGCAAAAGTCTCAGTTGGCCAACTCGGTCTCACGCCCCGCAACGTGTATCTCTAGACCTCGAGGGACGCAAGAAGAGAATTACTTACATCAGTTACATATATACAAAATCCATATCAAACAATCAGCTATGACCTGTTTAACACCCCCCTTTATTGGGTTTCTTTGAACTTGGTGTGATGATGGACATCTCCGACCACTATGACACCTTCAAACATCTATTCTAGTAACAATTTGCAATTTGTGAGTGCGAAGGCATCTTTCAGTAGTTGAATAGAACACAGCGCTTCTGTTCTTGGAAGCAAACCACATACTGGGGGAGTTGCATTCCGGACCTTGCTATCTATCAGGTGCTATTCGTGTCCTGGGAGCCGACATGCTCTAGCGGGCTCAGCAAAGGGGGGGCCGTAAGAAAAGCATATTTCAAGACTTTAGCGGTATTATTCTAACCTATTCTACCATATAACGAGACTGGCTGGCAGCTGTGCAATGATTAGATGCCCTGCAGCTCTGCTTCAAGGCTACATTCGGGAGGGAGCCGGCATTCTTCCTGGTGCTGCCTAAGTTTGTGTTTCAGCGGACTCTTGTTATCCTCACGGCCCTGCGGCCTTGTCCTTTTCATATACAGACAACAATGTTTCACAGTAGAGCAGTGTAAGCGGAAAATATACTGCGAAGCAATAGGAACAGAAAGCAATGAACAATGGTTAGAAAACAAAATGGCAATTCTTGTTACATCAAAATGGCCGTTCATTGGCAAACTCGAAAACCTATATTTTGTCATATCGTGCATGAGACAGTTGGCCCACGGCCACCAAAATGCGTTTGCGGTTTCAAAGTAGAGGTATCCGTATTTCTAGACTGGCATACGGCCAAAGGAGGGTTTGTCAAACATCTCTTCTATTTATTGAAACCTCCTCTAGTGATGATGAATCTGAAGTACTTATGTCTGAGTCTTGCATGCTATCGTGAACATCATTGTCTTCATCAATATCTATTGCCATCAACTCTTTTGCTGCTTTCATCTCATTTGGGTCTGGGCTAGTTCGATCATGAGGTTGTTCTTTCTTTGTTATCATATGCATGCATCCTTCCGTACATCCCTCAGTTACCTCAGCGCAAACTATGGGTAAACAATGTATACAACAACAGCACGTTAGGAATATTCCGAACACCACTACTAATATTGAGATCAACTTCCGTCCCCAAGATCGTAGTATTCCCCAAAACCAAGATCCTATTCCCCAGCTCCCTTCTTCAGTAGGGAGTTCAGAGCTTAGAACGTGTATTTTCTTTATTGCTTCAAAGTTCGTGGGGGAATAGTCATCGACATAAACGCAATATGCTGATCCCACTATTTTGCAAATTCCCCCACGATCAACCAGGATCACATCGAGAGCCATTCTATTTTGCAGCGTCATCAACCTGATTCCTCTTCCTTCCAACGTCACGTTAAATAATATATCTGTTGTTGTGTTTATTGTATTCTTTAGGATTCTGGACAGTTGCCTTATATTATAGGAGTTCACTATCTGCCCTAAGAATGGAATGAATGATTTTGCTACATCAGTTGCTATTAAAACACCTTTGTCAGTCCTTTTGACTCTAGTTCTGGATAATCTGGCCATGGCTGCTGTTTCTAAGAGGAATACTCCTGGGAACAGTAGCCCTAGGTAACATGTACCTCCCCAGTTTCTGGGCAACCAAGGGTATGCTTTCTCTCCACATATAAAGTAAACCGGATCACCTACGTATACTGGTTCTATTTCCCATTTTAGTACCACTGTATTCATACAACCAGCATATGTTCCGACTAAAAAGAGCCTTTCTTTTTTAGACAAAAAGGGACAGTTCTTGGGCTATAATTCACTGTGTAAAATGGGGGAATTGCATCTTTGTCCCCTTCTGTTCTTACATGAAACATCATTACAGATGTTTTTTCTGGTGGGGACAATCTATCTCGTCTATTTTGTCGTGTTATCTTTCGTGTACTTTTCCTCGTGGGCTCTGGGGCTATTACTTGTGCTTTATGGAAAATGGAACAACCCACAGGCTTCATTATTATCTCCTCAAACTCATTCATGTTGGTTCTGTCTAATTGACCCCTATTACTCTCATTCCATGTCTCATAGAACATTGCACCTAAAGATGCACTACATGCAGAACTTAATGGTAATGGCTGCACATACCACCCTAGTCCTTTCCCGGCATGCTGTGGTAAAAGGGCACATAACCAGCAGTTTGTTTTCTTCAGGATTGCATGTGTCATGTTCATTATCAGCAGTAAGGTGTTATTTCTAAAACCTTCCCTGTGTTTTTCTTCCATTAGGGGTAGGGTATAAGTGATCACCTGAACCGGGCTTTCAGTAGTGGATATATTAATTATTGGTAAAAACATTTCTAATGGGTGTATTGTTTCTACCCACCATAATATTAGGGCTGTCGATATTGGTGCTACCACGCACATAAAGCACATTATTATCATTAGGACCAGCATACAATTTGTTTTACCATGCGTTTTTCTTAAGCTTATAGTCTTTATAATTGACTCATTCTCAGCGGTGGTGGTGCTGGAGGAGACTGGAACCGGTCCCGGCATGTTTCTCGTCATCCTTCTTCTTTTTTATCACAGTTCGTTGTGGATATCTCTCTTCGTCGCGCTTGCTCTGATGTTAATAAGTTCAGTGGAATTGTCACAGTTCAGTTCTGCCTGTCCTTTTTAGCCTGGATTTGATTATTCGTTTTTTTCGCGAGATCACTTGTCCCTTCTTATACTGCTCAGAGCACCTTCGATCAGTTATCTTATCGCCTTAGTATCATGTGCGCCCAGCTTGTCCGCTCTGGTTCAGGACACATGTACTGTTAATCGGTAATCTCACTTGCCATAGTACCATGTGCGCCCAGCTTGTCCGTTCTGGTTCAGGACACATGTACTTTTTATGATCGCACCGAGGAGCCGCGAGTCTTGAATTGTCCGACTTGCACAATTCTCACGCTTCTCTCCTCTACACCCCCGGTTCCTTCTCCGTCCATGAGCTGAACCAGAGGTTGACATAAACACCAAAAAGAACTGCGGATCACTTTGTCTTCCGAGGCCGCAGGTTGTATCGCCTTGCTCCTAGTATCGTATGATCCGTGAACAGTGCCGGTGCACTTTCAGATTCAGGCTTGATGTCAGCCTGTGGCGCTACTGCAGGTGCTGGTGTGCGCCGCGCCAATGATGCAGATCCGTTTTTTGGTGTGCTGGCAAGTGCTGGTGGGCGCCAAAGGGGTACACGATTTAGTTTTGCTGGTATCTGCAAGGCAGATTTTGCGTCGGTCAGCAGTGATGTCGATTCTGCTGGGCAACGTTGGGGCACTCTTTGCCCTTCGCCCTCTTTGGCAATCGTCTCAGGCTTTGTTTCGAGTTTCACTTCTTGTTTTGGCAGATTAGGTGGCTGCTTACTGGCAACAGTTTCTTTCGTTTCTGGGACCGCTGTCTCTTTCCGGTCATCAGTGTCAGGCAAGGCTTTCAGTGCAGTTGGAATCTTCTTGGCATGGGTGGCATGGATCCACGACTTCCTTCCATCCACCCATATTGCCGTCTGCGTTGCCAAAAGTTCTTGATGGGGCCCGCGCCACCTGGGTGCTAATGATGACTTTCTTTGTAAGTTCTTTAGCAGCACCCAGTCGCCTGGCTCCAGCGCGTGCCCCGGACCGCTGTATCTCACTGGTAATGCCTCCTGCACCTGCTGATGAATCAAACGCAATTTCTGCATTAAAAGGCCACAATAAGTACTAAGTACAGGATGTTCTATCTCACTTAGTCGCTTTGGCTGAGGTGCGCACCAAACATTTGCCGGCCTCCCCATTACGATCTTGTATGGGGAGAGCCCAGTTTTAGCCTGTACAGACGTACGCATGCATAATAGTGCTATTGGTAATGCATCCACCCAACTCAACTTGTTTCCCGCACAAATCTTGCTAATCTTTGATTTAAGAATCCTGTTGTGCCTCTCCACAAGACCGGCAGAACTCGGATGCCTTGAACTATGGAATCGCTTATCAATCTGGAGACCAGCACGTATCTGTAATACCACTGCACCCACAAAATGCGGTCCATTATCAGACCATAGGACTCGGGGCAAGCCAAATCTGGAAAAGTACTCCTTCAACATTACTTTTGCCGTACTCATTGCTGTGCAATCTTTCAAAGGATATGCCTCCACCCGCTTACTGAATGCACAGATCACCAGCAAGACGTATTTCAAGTTTTGGCACCTCTCCATCTCTATGAAATCAAAATGAATTACCTCAAATGGCATGGAGGGTGGGCCAAAACTGCCTGTTGGAGTCACTGTTCCCTTCCCTACATTGTGCTGCAAACACGTGATACAGTTCTGCACCAACCTCTCTGCATTCTTTTTTATGTTTACATTCTGCCAAACTGTAGAAAGGTGCTGTATTATCTTCTTCGCACAGATGTGCATAGGGCTGTGGGCCATTGTGACCATTGCAGTCACGTACGAATTTGGCAACATCCAGTTTCTAGTTCCCTTGTCCACCCAACAACCCTCAAGATCCAACTCAGCAGATCCCTCTGCCCAGCCCTGTATTTCATCGGCCGTAGCCTCGGCCTGCATTTCTTTGACAGTGGCAACTCCATTTTCTATCATACAGGGTACTTCCTCTGTCTGAACCGTCATCATCTTGGTATTCAAATCAGTGGCAGTTTGTTTCGCAATCCTGTCTGCAAACGCGTTTCCCTCTCCTACTTTACATGTTACTTTTTTATGTACCTCGCATTTCACTATTGCTAGGCGCTTTGGAAACGTGAGTGCAGACAGCAATCGTACAATCAAAGGGCCATCTTGAATTCTGGCGCCATGTGATGTCAGAAACCCTCTCTCAGCCCAGAGTCGACCAAAATTATGAACCACTCCAAAAGCATACTGACTATCAGTATATATATTCACATTCAAATTTTTAGAAATCTCGCAGGCTCTGGTCAATGCTATTATTTCCGCAGCTTGTGCTGAATTACAGGGGATTCTTTTACTTTCTACAACACTCTCTAGGGTAGTGATAGCGTATGCGGCAGTTGTCGTGCCATCTGGTAATTTAAAACATGAGCCGTCACAAAATAATTCTCCATCCGGCTCTTTCTGTGGAATATCACTTAAATCAACTCTTCCCTTGGTTTCTTCCTCAGTGACCATTAAGCAATCGTGGAGGGGGTGATTCATTCTTCCCAATTTCTTTTATGGTTAGTGGCATTAATTCTGCAGGATTCAAAGCGCTACACCTCATAATTTGGGTATGGGGTGCGAACAAGATAATCTCATATCTTGTCAATCTAGCAGAGGTGAGGTGTTGCGTCTGTGTCCTATTTAATAGAACGTCTATGGCATGTGGCACCATCAGAATTAAAGTGTGCCCCAATACCATTCCTTCCGTTTGTTTCACTGACGCAGCAGCCGCCGCGACAGATCGCAAACATCGTGGTAGTGCGCGCGCTACAGGGTCCAACGCAGAAGAAAAATAGCCGCATGGCCTATTTCTTCCACCTTGTTCCTGTGTCAAAACCGCCAATGCACATCCTTCACTTTCACACACAAATAGTCTAAAAATGTTCTCATAGTTCGGCGTACCCAAAAATGGAGCTGAGCATAATGCAGTTTTCAATCCATCAAATGCTTTCTGACATTCCTCATCCCACTGCAAAGGCATAACCACATCCTTTCTAGTTAAATTCACTAATGGTTTCACAATTAACGCAAAATTTCCAATCCATTGTCGGCAATATGAAGCCATGCCTATTATGGCTCTGACTCCTTTTTGTGTCTTTGGAATAGGCATACAAGAAATACTTTCTATGCGTTCTGGCGTTAGTCTTCTCCCTCCTTTTGAAAGTAGGTAGCCCAAATAAGCCACCTCCTTTCGATTATACTGAAATTTCCTCAAACTAGCTTTATGGCCATGTGCCGCTAGGTGTGACAGTAGTAATACAGTGCTTTCTTTACAAATCTCCTCTGTGTCTGCAATAGATTGTCTCTGTATTGCAAGAGTACACAACCCACGGGTAATTCTAGCATGTCTAGCTGTTCTTTTAATGCTCTACTATAAATACTTGGACTTTCCGTGTAACCTTGCGGAATCCGCGTAAATGTAAATGATCATCCTCCTAATGTGAACGCGAACAAATATCTACTGTCCTTGTCCACTGGAATACTAAAGAATGCGTTTTTCAAATCTACTACATTAAAATATTCTGCTGAAACAGGTATCATTGTCAATATTGTAGTGACGTCTGGCACTAGAGGAAATTGCGGATCTACTACCTTATTCAATGCGCGTAGATCAATTATGAAACGGTATGGTACCTCATTACCTCCTTTTTTATAAACCGGAAGAATCGGGCTGTTGCATGCACTGCCTGTGATTTCCTCGATTACCCCTAATTTCCCCAAATCTGTAACAATACTCTTCGATCCTTTCTCACCTTCAACCGAAATTTTGTATTGGGGTGTTCGCGGTAGGGTAACACCTTCTTTCAAAATAATCTTTACTGGCTCTATCTTTAAACATCCTACATCGTTGTCATGCATTGCCCATATACAGGTTGGTACTTAACTTAGTTCCCCTGGTAACGCTTCGGACATGAATTCTGACACAGGGGCACCGTGTGGCCATATCGTTAGAAACACTCCGTCTGCCGTGCAATGTATAACAGAAACTAGTTTTTTCAACAAATTTAATCCCAACAAATTTTCTCCACAATTTTCTGTTAGAAGGAAAGGACAATGTTCGGTAAATGGTCCTATAGTAACTGGGACTGGTTTGGACACTGGGTTTATGACTGGTGTACCTGCGAACCCTACGGAAATATTCTTTTGCCATGACAGTGGTATATTCGGAACCAAGTGATGGTCTATTGAACACTTCTGTGCTCCTGTATCTACAAGAAAGCGGTGTTCCTCATTCCCGACTCACAATTCTACATAGGGTCCTCTCTGATTCACGGGAATAGACACTGGTTCTGACCCCTGTCCTGGGCTGTCCTATTGGGGAAATAACACATCGTCCGATGTGTAATCATTACTATTACTGTAATACGTGTTTGGCTGTGTATCGAAAACATTTCCACTCTTCCCTCTATTTCCCCCACTCTGATTTCCATATTGTTGATTTTGCTGTCCCTGACTCTGGTTTGGGGCATTTTGGTTTTGGCCTTGGTTTTGATTACCTCCGTTATTATGATGCTGCCGCATACTATTCCTATTTGGTCCATTCGCTCCTGGGTGTCCTCTATGCTGTCTCCTCTGACCAGACCCATTTCTGTTCTGTAAATGCGGGCATTGTGCTCGCCAATGTCCTTCCTCCTTACAATATGCACACTGATTCGGCCCCACTGTTCCCCCATGCATATTCGAACTACTCCTTACTTGTGCGTTCCCTCGCCCTCTATTATGTCCTACTACTTGCTGCATTAATACCCTTGTCTTTAGATTTACCCTATCCCTCTCTTCTTTTTCTTTTCCTGCAGTCACTCTGCGCTCATAATATTGGGCCATATGCAGTACTTCGCCCAACGTTTTTGCTTGCCATGCACTCTCTGATGTCATTATAAGATCCTGAATTGGAAGTTTTAACCCCCTCACATATTTGTCAACAAATAGCCTCTTCCCTGCTTCTGAACCCACATCCTGCCTGCTGAAGTCTGTGAATACTTCTTCAAATCTATTAAAATAATCTGTAGCCAACTCATCTTTGCCTTGTACACATGCAGTCAATTTGTCCCATTGGATTCTTTTATCAGGAACAATTGTTTTAAACTTCTGTACTATATGTGCTGGTAATGCCGCCAGGTTCGGTCCTGGTGTTCCTCCAACCGCTTTATTTCTATCCTCTATCATCAAATCTGCCCATGTGGCGCCAAAGGCAGTTGTGTCATCTACCTTCCTTATTTGTTTCCATATATCTGCTGGCAGGATCACCGGGAATATTAGGTCTATATCACCCATGGTAAGCACGGATGACTGTAGGCAGGACTCTACTTCCTTGTAAAACCCTGTAGGATTCTTTCTTATATCCGGAATCGTCTGCTTTATGTTTTTCACCTCTTGTCTGGAAAAGGGGACATGCACGTATTGGCCGGTGTAATGGGCTGGTGTTACCTGCGCCGCTACATTGCCCGCTGCGGGAACCTCCACTTCGGGCACAAAGGTAGATGGGACCTCTCTCATAATAAATGTTCAACCATCGATTGTAGCGCTTTTCTTTTCATAGGCTTGGAATATTCATCAAATATCTCGTGTATCTCCATTGTGGGAATACTAGGATCTGACATCCATCTAGACGCTTCTCGCATACATACTTTTAACTTGTCGCCCCTTTGTACTGATGACATCGGATGTCGTCGCTGTATATATGGCTCTACAGTTTCCTTTCTATTTCTCCCGATATCTTTACTCCTGTACCCGGGTGCAGTAAACATTTCGGCATAGTCAGTATCTAATTCATCTTTAAGCTCAAAAAGTCTATACACATGTTCTTACTTCTTCATCCCTCTCCCTACAGCGTGCTAATGCATTCAAATCTAACAATCGCTGCGGTGGTAATTTCCCTATTAGCTGTTTCCATCTTTCCACCAAATATTCACCCATGCATTCCAACACTACCTGTCTTTCGTTGCTTCTACGAAAGTCATATATCGAAGCCAATGTTGCCGTCCCATCATTCCCGTCTATATACATCTCTGCCTGTTGCTGCAATTCCACCTTCCTTTCCTTGCTGATTGCACTGCGGGTTACCCTCGTGCAATGCCGTTGGTCAGTCCCGCCTCTTGCCCCCGTGGTTTCAACTTCAACCCCGGGAGGAACAGACGGTACCGAGTCTGTGTCTAAAGCGGGAGGTGCGAATGGGACAATGGGAACAGCAGGTGTCTGTTGTGGGCCTGGTTGGCTAGTAGGAAGTGTTACGTACGCGGTCTGTGGCTGTGGGAGGGCTTGACCTACTGGAGGGGGAGCTTGGGCTACGGGTGGGGTCTGGGCAATAGCTACTGACGTATCTGGTCTTACTTCTGATCTTGGGCCTTGTTTTGTATGGGTCAATATATGTTCTATCAATTCATCTGTCATGTTTAATTCTCGTTGTGGGTATATCTTTTCTGTATTCAACTGGTCACGCCTGCCTGCCCTTCTTAGACTCTCAGTCCACTCCTCCTCTTCTTTTTCTTCTGCTACCTCACCTTTTGATTTATGCCTGCGCACATGCTTTGCTCTGCTTTTAAATCGGAGCATTACTTCCTTTCTCCAGTCTTTAATAGTCTCAAATGCTGCAGAACGCGCTTTCTTTCTTATCAAAACCCTTTCCAGGTTATCTATCCTCGCTATCTCAAAACTACCATTAATCGGCCACTGATGGTCTTGTTGCTTTCTGGTTTGCCTATGCCAAGTCTCACAGAATATTATCGCACCCACTCCATACTTCACATACATCTCATACGCCAGCGTTCCCCCAAGTGGTACAATTTGGCCATCTTCCAAAGATTGTCTACCACAGCGGAAAAACCCCACTAGGGTGGACAATACCCCAGGCAAGTTTCAACCTTCCCCCTGGTTAATCAACCTTACCTAGGGCGTTTGATTTTGCAAAGTCAACTCTCAACCAATATCAGGATACTTTGAATCGGGGAATGACTCACCTGATAAATCAAGTCGTCTGTATACTAACGCACCAAAGGACGTCGTGTCTGCGTTTCTTGGCTTCCGTCTCCTTTCAGGACCCTCGCCTCCTTGTTCTCTAGCCAGGCACGTCGATCAGGGATCAGATGTGTGCAGATCTGCAAAGGAGTCTCATCACTTTTACAGGGCGCCCCGAACACCTCTTGATCCCGGCTCGATCGTCCGGTCCTCGCCGTTCTCTGCCTTCCTCAATTACAACGTTACGGGATGGAACAAGTGTGTGCGGGTCCCTATTCGGGTGCCATCTTGAAAGGGGACTGTAGCGGACCCTGACGTCTATGGAAACAAGGCGAGTCACCACACACGATAGATACGCCAGACACAAGGTTGTATTCCCAAAGCTAGGGTTTTATTGCAAAGCAAAAGTCTCAGTTGGCCAACTCGGTCTCACGCCCGCAACGTGTATCTCTAGACCTCGAGGGACGCAAGAAGTGAATTAAGTACCTCAGTTACATATATACAAAATGCATATCAAACAATCAGCTATGACATGTTTAACACCCCCCCTTTATTGGGTTTCTTTGAACTTGGTGTGATGATGGACATCTCCGACCACTATGACACCTTCAAACATCTATTCTAGTAACAATTTGCAATTTGTGAGTGCGAAGGCATCTTTCAGTTGTTGAATAGAACACAGCGCTTCTGTTCTTGTAAGCGAACCACATACGGGGGAGTTGTATTCCGGACCTTGCTATCTATCAGGTGCTATTCGCGTCCTGGGAGCCGACATGCTCTAGCGGGCTCAGCAAAGGGGGGCCGTAAGAAAAGCATAATTCAAGCCTTTAGCGGTATTATTCTAACATATTCTACCATATAACGAGACTGGCTGGCAGCTGTGCAATGATTAGATCCCCTGCAGCTCTGCTTCAAGGCTACATTCGGGAGAGAGCCGGGCATTCTTCCTGGCGCTGCCTACGTTTGTGTTTCAGCGAACTCTTGTTATCCTCACGGCCCTGCGGCCTTGGCCTTTTCATATACAGACAACAATGTTTCACAGTCGAGCAGTGTAAGCGGAAAATATACTGCGAAGCAATAGGAACAGAAGGCAATGAGCAATGGTTAGAAAACAAAATGGCGATTCTTGTTGCATCAAAATGGCCGTTCATTGGCAAACTCGAAAACCTATATTTTGTCATATCGTGCATGAGACGGTTGGCCCACGGCCACAAAAATGCGTTTGCGGTTTCAAAGTAGAGGTATCCGTATTTCTAGACTGACAGTAGTAGAATGTGATGATGTAGCCTGGAACCTCATAGGGCATCAAAGTTCCAGGACTGTCAGTTGGGACTTCAGGATGGGAGATCTGACTTGAGAGGATGCTTACTACATAGCTCCTGCCTCCCTTCACCCAACTAGCACTGTAACATAATAAAGCAACTTTCCTTTTATAACTACCTCATCTCTGCGTACCTGATGTATGATTCTGAACCGAGATCATCAATACCACAATAAACCAACTTGGGTCCAGCCAACAAACATCGGCCTACTTTGGGCTTTATTCATTAAACTTTCTATTTTGTGACCTTCAAGGCAAAACAGACATAACAGACACCACCCCCAAGCAGGAATTGGTAATATCAAATTATAAAGCAGGGCCATTTTAATCCAGTGTTTGCACTGCTTAATGCAATTTACGACACATCAATGTGTATACTTGCCATGTAGCCCCGTGTGATTTATAGTTAACAGCTAATATCAAAGTGATCATTAACTGTTCCGGAAATAATGTGTGTAAATTATGTTAAGAAAAAACATAATTCAAAATATAGTGTAAATGCATGTACTAGGGTGTTGTCGTAAAACGCATAAGGCATAGCAGATGTGGACTCCATTTTGCATCGATGTATTTGAAAGCAAATAGAAAAGAAACAATGTATTCACTTCATGTTTTTATATTCTTCCACGTTTGATAAAGTTGAATGTAGACAGTTCTACACCTTGAACCTAGGGAGGTGGCATAACTGATAATGCTTCCCCCACTTCTCTAGTTGCAAAGATGGACTACATTGGACTTCTTCCCTTAGCAGCTGGCTTCTTATCTAGCTGTTAACTGGTATTCGGCCTTGGGTACTAGATTGTAAAGGAACACAATGCAACTTATGAATAATGAATTTCCCTTTGATGAGATCATAGTAATGTGCACTGTCCTTATATTGAAATCTAAAAGACTATGAAAGATGTAAAAGCTTGCTGAAATAAGAAGGGGGAGATTACTCGTGGCTACTATAGGGTTTTCTCTGTTTTGAGTTTTGTCTCCTGTAGCGCTGTCGAATTTGAACATTTCTCATTGTGCTCATGTTACCGAAACTGATCTCTGTAAATGATTCACATAGCCATTCTGTATCCCAAAACGTTTCCACAAATATTTTCATTGGCACCCCTCTGTCCATGTATTAATCACATACACTACTTGAAATGTTACTTGTGAATCATTGCGACCCTTTTCAGTGTAATGCTGAGCAAGTGGTGTTTATCCGCTTTTTCAAATGTATAGTGCTCTTATGCGCTCTGATTAAATTTTTACTAATCTTGCTAACACACCAACATTTGTCAGACCGCATGGACAATGTATTAAATATAACATGATCTGTTTTTTACACACAGCATAATATTGGTATTTTGCCTGTTCTTCATTGGCCTCCAGATACAATTTGAAAAGAGAGTATTTTGCTGCCTATTTTTAGAAGTTGGGAGTAAAATGATTTTAAGCGAGTAAAAAAGTAATTCCCGTTCCCTATGGAAGAATTTTTCAGGTCACTAAAAATATATTTCAACTCTAACCCATAATTATTTGCACAAAGGAGTTCAAACAAATTAAAAGATGTATTTTTACATTAAGTTCCTCTTCGGATCAAGCAGTAATATTAGAGCTCCTTTATGTAAATCTGCTTTGCTTGTGCCACTGATCAGAAATCCTCTGTGAAATATGTGGGTGGAAGTGGTGTGAAACTTTCTATGTATTCCTATTTTTGTTGGAAGCATTTCTACTCTTTTATGTTGAGAATATTTGCCTGTTTTTAGGAGTGTCTAGTTTTTTGCCGCTTAGTCACAGCAAGTCATCGTTTCTCACTAGATACTGGCATTATGTTCAGTTTAAGCAAGGAAATGCACTTATTTTTCATGGGCCCATTTTATTTTGTCATTTCTTTTAATTTCCTGTAATTAGTAAATCCTTTAGCTTTTTCCCTCTCCGGTTAACCAAAATTGGATTCTATAGGACCTGTCATTTACATTCATCATCACTTCGCAAAAAGGGCCAATAATTCATAATATTCCTTTCTTATGATAACTCCTTTGTACACTGTATTGTGCAACCAATACTGGTGCTTTGTGAGGAGTCAGGGTTGAAACGCGGACACACTAGCTATGGTTTTGGTTAAAGACTTTTATAAAAAATAAAAGGGCTGAGAAAAGGCCTGTTCTAAGAGGAATTTACCTACCTAAACCACAACTAAGCATCATTCAGGATGTCAAAACAAAACTGTCCTGTGTCCAAAGTTATATTCTGCCCCTCACACTAAAACTAAACTCTAATGTGAAACAGGAAATGTCTTTAACCTTGGGAGGTTTAGAAAAGCGTTCACAAAAAAAGAACTAATGGCGTCAACACAAAGGGTCTTCAAGGGAAAGGGTCTTTGCTCCAGAGGGCTGTTCCCATCCCCTGGTTTTCTCTTCAACACAAATGTTCTTAAAGAATAAAGGTCCTTGCTCCAAAGGGTGATTCCCTTCCCCTGGATTCCTCTTTGCTCTTCCAAGTTTCACATACAACAGTTCCTAATGCCTTTCCTGGCCCACAACAATATTGATGTACAAACTTGTCTGACATTCAATTTCGTCACCTTGAGAAGGTATCAATCAGGTAATATTATCCCCATAAATAATGTCGCCATAAACATAGTCGCCAGGAAACGGCATAGGTAACATTATTTATGGGGATAATTTATGGGGTAAATGGGAGTGGGAGTTGCGGGGATGTCTCCCGCTCCCTTTAAAAAAATATGGTGGTTGCAGGGGTGTCCCTTGCAGGTTCCGTATGGTAATGTTGCCACAAAAAAAGGCACCAGTCTTGTATGGCAACATTTTTGCAGGGATATTATCACATGGAACCCTTCAGAACACTTGGTATGCTTTTCTGCCAGAGTTTTGCTTCTTCTCTCTTTGTTCACACAATCCCTTTTCTAGTCTGGATGTTTTTTTCTCAGGACCTCTGTACTTCACAAAGTTATAGTTGCATGCTGAACTCTCCTGCTAGGGCTTCTGGTTTTCACACACTTGTAATTGGCTGGTATACTCTCCTGCCAACACATATATTCATTTGCTTGTAAGGGTTTTGTTTGTAGCTTAATTCCCCTTTCAGAATTAAGTTAATTTGTTGTCTCTAAGTTGCTTGTGGTTTAATTGCTTGCATTTGGCATTGCTGCCGACATCCCCTGGGGTCCCCACTGCCTCTGGGTGGCTCTTGTTGGCATTCCTGGATTCCACTGCAGTCAACCGGAGAAGTGTTTCCATCTGCTTCCTTCTCGCAACCGCTTCCTCTTGGTTTCTTCGTCTCTTACCGCTTCCACTTGACACGCCTTTGTCATTCTGGGCTCCGGTAAGTAAAGCGCTGCTCTGTCACCTTTCGAACGCCCAGGAGTCTCTTGCCGGCTCCTTGTGTTCCCACAGTGTGTCCTTCTCCGGCAGCCGCCTCGGCCTTCTTCGTTGGTGAGCCGCCTGGCTCTACCACGCTGGTAATTGTCTTTGGGTTTCTTCAACCTCACGGAGAGACGCAGCTCTCTCCTGCCAGCAGCAGACCTCGATACCCTGCTTCACTTGCCTTTTAAACGTCTGGGCACAGTTGGATGCGAGCAACCACTAGAACGCTTGCTGGGCTTGTGGCCTCTCTTGCTCTTCACTACTCGATTCCTCTTCCTTGTCCCAGTATTTTGGTCATTCTGGGAAAGGAGTCCAGTTTTGAAAAATGATTCGGAAAACTTAAATTAACATTTCCAGCAGTCTTAAATACTGAATGAGTTCTGGATGATGGATAGGAGTAACTGGAGAGTGATTTCCCTATTCTTCATGGTTGAAGGAGTGGATGCATAACAATAGGCCAAGAGGGTATTAGATATGGGAGGTTAATTTTCAAGAGACAATGCGGGATACTATGTCTCACTGGAGATTGTCTCCCCCAATGTGATCTCCCCTAATATAGCTGCCCCCAGAGTCAGGATCAGGTAGCGGCTGCCGTCCTCTGGCCACATGGGAGGAGGTCACCACCAGGAAGTCAGTGATGACTCCATCAGAGTCATCACAGCTTTTTACATTTTTTTATCAATTTACTTTTTTTTTAACATGTTTTTATTGATTTTCACTTTTCAACTCACAACAAAGTATTACCCTCCCCCCCCACCATCCCCTTGGGGCACACATGATCGTCTTTCAGGGTTACATTATGCATTAAAGATGTCCGTTACTTTAATGTTGTTTGGGCACCATTGTTCCATAAAGTCTGATTGGAGATACTGTAGGGCACCTCCCCATTTCTTTGCAAACCTATCCCTCGTTCCTTAGATTGTGTGGGTGACTTTTTCCATCGCCAATTGTGCCCATACCTTTTGTAGCCACGTGAATGTCAGTGGGGTATCTTTCTTTTTCCAGCTTTGGGCTATTGTTGACCATGCCGCTATAAGTAGTCCCATGAAGCTTCTCCATTTGGCTTTCTTGTATTTCCTCGCACTTTCGTCCCTTATACCACACATCCAAACTCCCTATCCCAGTTGTCCCACATCCCGAAACATTTTCCCCACCTCTCCCTTCACTTCCTCCCAGAACGGCACAATCTCCTTACTGTCCCACCAGATGTGCCTCCACGTTCCCACCTATGCACATTCCCTCCAGCATCTGTTTGACGTTTTAGGGAACATTGAATGTAGTCTTTCGGGGGTGTAGTGCCATTGTGTAACTATTTTGATCCACATTTCTCTTGTCTGTGCTGATCTAGTCATCTTGGGGATCAGTGTCCATAGGTCCACCCATTGTGCTCTTGTTGGTTCCTCCCCCAATGTTCTACTCCATTTAATCGTGTATCTCCACTTAACCTCTTCCTCTTGTGAGTTTAGGAAGGAGTATAAAGTCGATACACATCTCTTTGCCCCTGAGTTGGCTAAAACGTATTTCTCAAACGGAGTAAGGGCCCTCGTTGCTGCCTTAGTTATTTCAGGGGATTTTAGCCAATGTTTAAGTTGCTCATATCTGTATTTATCCCGTTCAGAGAGTGCTGAGTGAGCGTAGCAAGATTTGTGTGCTCTGATTTCATTATCTTTTTTATCAGGTTTGACGTAACAATGCTCTACCTTGAAACTGGGCTGTCAAAAGACCCTGTTGTATCACTGATTCATTCCATCTTCTTTCTGCAAATCTTTGTCATTTTTACACAGCGTTGAGCAAATATTTGTTAGGAAACTTTTCAGACATAAGGCCTGCAGATCTAGTAATATTGCAATCAAACTTGGTGTTGGGGACTACTTGCATATAGCATGCTGTTTTGGTCGGTGTTTTTGTATACAAGTCAAATTTTCCTTTCACGCAGGAAATCCATGGCTGGATCTTATTGATTTTACATTTTTTGTGAATTGCAATATTTCCTAAACTCCTTCAAATTACCAAGGTTCCTTTACATGCCAAACAAACATCATTAAAATATCTGTAATTCAATGTCAATTGAAGACAAATATATGTCATGTTTGAGCTTTTAAATCACCCTTAATATCGGATATAAAATGGAGATATCACATGAACTGAGTTGCTGCAACCAGGTTACTTAAGTACACTCCCATTTGTGTATTCTGACAACGTGATATATTATGCACAAAGTAACCCCATGCATTGCGCAGGTGTGTGCATTTTTCTTCTAATTATTATTTCTTTTTCATTTAATGAGTATTTTAAATTAAATCAGTGTACATATTAATGATAATTCGAGTTTTTCAAATATATTTAATGTCGAAGGAAGGATACCCTTCTCCAAGGAAACATATCAAACTCCATGGTTACAATTATAATTCTCGTTTAAACATTCACTGAGGGATTCCCATAGACAGTGCTGTTATTCTGCCATGTGAGCACCAACAACCTTTTTGCAAAGTACAATCACTTCTTCAATCTAGTGGCATCTTTTTCTCTCATATCTTACAGGATCACCATTAAACATGTGGGTGTAATGACGCAGACTCACTCACCAATAGAACATAATTAACTAAAGAACTAAAACCAAGTGTTCCATTGACCTTTCATAGCTACCTCTAAGCGGTGGTTGTTGCTTCTTGATCGTCTGTCTTGGTGCTCATTTTGTACTACTACCTTCTTTGTTTCTATTATAATTTTAGCCACATCTTCCTTCAGTCTGGGTGAGCGAATCTTCCACGTTGCTAATTATATCTCACTTCCATCACTCGGCTAGCTTTTCTTCCACTTTGAACCCGTGAGATCTCCATCTTTTGACCAAGTGTATTGATCTTCTGGCCCATTGCATCCACACTAGATTTGAGTTCCTTGAAGTATCTGTGTGATATCCTGCTCCCCAGTATTTTTGCCAGATTGTACAAGGGTGTAAAACCAGGCACTTCTCAGGGTATTATTCAATAAATTACCTTGATCTGATTTGTTTGTTTTACCAGTTTGTAGTGCTATTATATCAGGGTTTCAGTGGCAAACTGTTGTGAAGCTAGTCTCCCCCACCAGTTATTCTTCTGTCGTTGCAAGCTGTCCCCAACGAGGGCTAGCCCAGAGGAGATACCACTGCAAGGATTACTGTTGGGGAACAGGGGCCAATATATTGTCACTGTGTTCAGGATCCGTACAGGGGTTTTATTACCTGAAAGACATGCATATTCAACATCACGCAGGAGATTACGTAAAATGGGGTAAGCTCCTTGCCAGCTCCAATTACACCTCTCAGCTGGTCAGAGGATCCAAGGGATGTGACTATGAACTGTTGTACTTCTCCACTCAATTTAAATACCAAAGCATGCCTTGAATCTCCTTTGAAAATGAACTCCCGTCTCAGCAACCATTTTTCTATGTGGATTGTTTAGACGGCTAGTGTTCCCCAAGCACAGCAAGTGCCAATTCACTCTCTTATTTGGTTCTGTACATCGCTCTTATATCGGTCTCGCTGCAATGTCAGCTTTCTCCAGAAGGCCTCTGCAGCGTGCATCTCACCAAGTGCTTTGGTCAGTAGCTTCTGCATCACTGTCCCTTAAAGAGCAATAATGAAATCGGAAAAATTAGCAAAATGGCCATCAGCTGGGAGTGTGAAAATGGCTCATCAAGATGAATTTGCCATATTGACCCGTAGACAAGAAGCAATCAGCAAGAATAGCAGCTGGCATGGAACTAGCAATGTTGATCCACACAGGTATTTCCAATATTGACCACATGGCAGGTATACAAATGCTGATGAGCAGTTAGGTTGTGCTATAATCTGATAACAGGGTCAGGAACATTTGTAAAGACATTTGAATTTCTGTTGGTTGATTCATTGATCAATAATGAACATTTGGCAGCTGTTAAGCAATAATGTGATCAGGCACCAGAGCAGCGATATTTATATATATGTATTTATTTTGACACTTGTAAAGCGCACCAAACCCTAAGACATCTATGTTCTGGTTTTAACAAGAAAGTACATACATACGTAGTAAGGTAAGGTATGGTTAGCAATTATGTGCAGACATCTAGGCGCTGGTTTTTTGAAAGAAAAGCAGGAAAGTACATACATACATGCATAGTAAGATATAGGTTAAACAATTGTGTTCAGGGTCATACCTCCGGTTAAGCAGTGCTGGGGAGAGTAGATTTTTAGGCGGAATTGTAGTGGAAAATTACTTTAGCCGCTCTTGTGTGAAGAGCCAGGTTTTCAGTCTTTTTCGTAAGATTCAGATCTTAATGAAGATGGTAAAGCATTCCAGTGTTTGGCAGCTACTACTGGGAAGCTACTGCCCCCTGCTTTCTGTAGTTTGAATCTGGGTAGGGTGAGTAAATGCGAATGTGTTGAGCGTGTGGGTCTGTTGGATTGGTTTTTAGAGAATTTGTTGAAGATGTACTTGGTGGGCTGAGCTAGATAGACATTTGTGTGCCAAGGAGATGGTTTTGAAAAGGATTTCATTGTGGACCGGCAACCAGTGGGCATTTCGTCTCGTCATGGTGATGTGTTCATTTTTTGGGATGTTAAGGGCTGCTCTTAGAGCATTGTTTTTGAATCACCTGAAGTTTCTGGATATTACGGCTGTTGGTACCGGCATAGACGGCATTGCAGTAGTCTAATCTGGTAATTCAGCTGTCTGATGACAGGAAAGATCTACAGGCATTGATGGGCTTTGAAATGTAAGCTGCCGCAGATGCCGTGGCATTGACTTGTCTAGTTAAGGTGAGGTCTGAATCAAGGTAAATGCCCAGTGTTTTTACTTCCTTGGATACATTGATGGTGATTCAATCCATAGCAAAGGTTTTGAAGGAGTCACATAGTTTGTTTAGATGGTTTTGTGAGCCTATGAGGAGTAATTCTGTGTTTTCATAGGTTAACCATAGGCCATGCAGTGCCATCCACGCCTGGATGGTTTGGTAAATCTCGTTTAGTGACTTTGAGTCAGAGTCATATGTGCCTGTGATGGGTTTGAGGATTTGGGTGTCGTCTGCATAGTTGGTGTAGGTGACACCCAAGTCATCAAGAAGGTCGAATAGAGGTTTGGTGAAAATATTAGAGTGTAGGAGAGACGCAAGAGCCCTGAGGAACTCCACAGGTGACTGGGGCTGGCAATGCTGCTGCAGTAGGTGAGAAGACACTCATAGTTCTATTGGATAGGAAGGACTGTATCCAATGTATAGCTTTGGTTGAAAAGTGGGCTGCCGAGTAGAAGTGTTTGCAGAGTATGTTGTGGTTGACTAAGTCAAAGATAGATCTAGTAGGAGGAGGAGTGCTAAATTGCCTTCATCTTTAATCTCGTCCACTTGTATTTTTAGATCCAGGAGGACTGATTCAGTGCCGTGACCTGGACAGAAGCCTGATTGGCGAAGGCCTAGGAGGTTGTTGGATTCCAGATGGTTTTGGATTTGAAGATAGGCTGCTCTGTCCAGTATTTTAAGGAGGAAAGCTACTGTTGGTATGGGGCGGTAGTTTGTAGGGATGTTGGGGTCCAAGGTAGGTTTCTGCATTAAAGGGAGGACCCACACATCTTTGATGTTAGTTGTGACAGTGCTCGTTTCAAAAGAGGCATTGATTAGGGTTGTGATGAAAGGAGTACGTTCGGCCACGCAGTCTTTGATGAGTGAGGCCCGGCAGATGTCATCTTGTCACCAGCAAGGCTTGAGGCTTGTGATGATTTTCAAGACTTCTGTTATTGAGACGGGGCTAATTCAAATTGTGTATTGGTGTTCTGGGGTGTACATACAGAAACCTAATGGGATAGGGAGGGTGTTAATTTATTCTTTTTCAATTCAATTTTAGATTGTAGTAGGGCGATTTTGTTAAGGAGAGCTTTTTGTATATCTGTGCACCAGGCAGTGTCTTTAACACACGATTCTTGCGGTCTGACTGGCGATTTAAGTACTCGTAGAATGGTGAAGAGCTCCTTAGTGCCAGAGTTGGCTTGGCAATTGTCTGATTATAAGTGGCAATTTTGGTTTGGAGGATGGCCTGTTTATTGCTTTTAGAGGCAACTGTAAAGATTTCTTTATTGGATTCAGTAGGGTATTTTTTCCAGTTGGTCTCTGCAGTTCTCTTAGTACTGCGCATAGTTTTGAGGTTTGGCGTGTACCATGAATTTAGGTGGGCTAGAAGTTTAGCTTTGCGCATGCTCAATGGCGCAACTTTGTCGATGGCAGCTAAGAGAGTTTGATTATATACCTCTACCATAGTGGAGGGGTCATTGTCAGAGTTATCAAGGTATTCAGTAATAGGGTGCATCAGGCGTAGTAGTTTCTTTGCTGTGATGTTTCGCATGTTTCTAGATAAGGCAGCTGGTGCTTTGGGAGGGGGGCTATCTGCAGAGAAGTTTTTTCGGATTGGTGAAGGGGATGCGTGATGGTCAGACCAAGGACATGGGATGTTAGAGAGGATGTTAGTCTGCCAGCCAGTCAAGGATTCAACCTTTGATGTGTGTGGGGTTCATAATATGGTGTGAGAAGCCTAACGCTCCAGTGGTATTAGCAGGGGCAGGGACATTGTCATCGATAGGGTCATTGAATCCTAGATTTAAATCTCCCAGCAGTATGTTTTGTGAAGATGGCTTGGTGTTCACTGAAAGGAGTTGTGCAACATCTTCCTCGAAGGAAAGCACCGGACCTGGGGGTCTATATATAAGGTGGAGGGTCATGGTGACTGAACAGGTTAATGACATTTTGATGGATAATAGTTCTCCAGAATGGAATGATTGGTTAGGGATTTCCCTTATGAGGAGTTGGTTCTTAGCAATGAATGCTCCTCCTCCTCCTTTGGAGACCTGTCTATCTGTCCTGTAAATAGTGTAGCTTTCAGGGATGGCAAGGGAGAGTGCCGGGCCGGCTGCTGCATGAATCTATGTTTCGGTGATGGCTAGGAAGTCTAGATTGTTTGTAGTGATAAGGTCTGCAATATCTATAGCATGCGCCAAGGGTGACATTGCGTTAATGAGTGCACCCTTGAACGTGGTTACTTCCAAGTTGGCGTTGTCTATGGGGGCTGGATTGACCTTGGTGCATGGCTGGTGCACCAGAGCTAGTGAGATCGATGTGCTCGATGTTGAGGTTGGAGCTAGGGTGATGGGTTTCGGTAGACAGGTGGTGTGGGCGTTGGATTTTGGTAGACTCAGGGCAGAGGTGTTTAGGCCGTTGGTTGCATCGGTCGAGTCATGTCTGGTATCGTTCAGATTGCATCTAGTAGCAGTTAAGTCAAGGGTGGAGACCTTCGAGTTGAGAGGGGGGACTGGCGAGGAAGGTTGATGAGATCTCATGGTCTTGTGGAAGGTGGCTCTTGAGTTGAGGTGTGCATTCCTCTAAGACTAAGTGATGGATGTGGTTGTTGTTTGCAGAAGCTAGTGGCCAGTAACTAGGCAAAACATTAGCCTAATGTTCCGAGTGACCAGTGAGCAAGGTTGACTTGGGTTAGGTGTGAATTTAAATGTTGTGATTTGAGGGGCCAGGGTTGGCTAGGGCAAGGAATGTTCTTAGCTTCCATGTCCAATGGAAAGGCTGAGGTGTTAGGTTGGCGTGCACAGGGAAGGAAACGTGTAGGTGGGATAGTGTGAGAGTATGGGAGGTTGATTGACATCTTTAAGGTGAGTATGTGTTTATGATTGGGAGTGACATATGGCAGGAAGGTGAGGCAGGTTGTTAACTTCTGGTTGCCCATGTCTAGGTGGGGCCAGGCGGGAGTGCACCCGGGCCTAGTGATGTGGTGTTGCATTAAGGCAGTAGCCTGTAATGGCTGCTGAGTGTCACTTTTGGGAAATCTGGGTGGATTGCTGTATGTAGCAAGAGGTTTGGGAAGCAAGTTTAGCTACAGTTGGTCAAGGGCGCACAAGTAGGAGTAAGTTCATCAATGGAACCGCCTAACTGCAGTTCATTAAAGGGACACTTCTAGATGCAATTAAACATGGGGATACTACTAAATGCAGTTGCTCAAATGGGCAGTGGATCAGGGGGACACAGCTCATGCAGGTAATCACACGGGCATTTCTAAATACAATGAATCATGTGGACACTGGAAAGTGCAGTTGATCAGGGGACGCAGCTCTTATGGGCACTTCTAAGTGCAAATGAACAAGGTGGCACAGCTAATGCAGGTAATCACACAGGCACTTCTAGATGCAATTAATCACGTGGGCACAGCTAATGCAGGTAATGGCACTGGCACTTCTAAATGCAATTAATCATGGGGGCACAGCTAATGCAGGTAATCATACGGGCACTTCTAAATGCAATTAATCATGGGGGCACAGCTAATGCAGGTAATCACATTGGCACTTCTATATGCAATTAATCATGTGGGCACTGCTAATTCAGGCAATCACACGGGCACTTCTAAATGCAATCAATCATGGGGGCACAGCTAATGCCGAATCACACAGGCACTTGATGCAATTAATCATGGAGGCACAGCTAATACAGGCAATCACACAAAATGCAATTAACAATGGGGGCACAGCTAATACAGGTAATCATATGGGCACTTCTAAATCCAATTGATCATGGGGACACTGGAAAATGCAGTTGATCAGGGGATGCAGCTCACATGGGCACATCTAAGTGCATTGAAAAATGGCGCACAGTGGGTATAGTGTTCTCTGGACCTTGGTCATGCTGAGGATGTCCGGCATCTCGTGTCTGCTTTTAGAATAGGACAATGGGGGGGGGGGGAGTGGACAAAGTCGAGTGAATGACATTGCTAGTTCTTAAATGTACGTGACAGGCTTCTGTGTACAAATAGGAGCTGGCTTTCAGGGAGAGCTTGTGTGTACAGGGAGATGTTGAGTGCGGGTATGCAGAAGTCCCTGCAACAGGGCGTGTTTTGGAAGGTGGTAATGGAGGGTTGATGGATTTAGCAAGGCAGCCTTACCGGTGTGGTAGGACGTTTTTGGAAGCTGCTTTCAGGAGGAAATACAGCAGATTGTCCCCTCGAAGCTCGCAGCTCCGTCAGTCTCAGACAGGGCCTTTGAGGCTCCCATCTCATGCTGGCCATGATTGGCTGATAAGCAGAGGCAGCCAGTGATATGGGAGGCCAAGCCTGCACAACGAGGGTGGCTTTTGCGAGTTGGGCGAAATGGCCATCTTAGAAGATGCACTCCTTAACGAGCTGTGCACTGATAACAATGCTATTTTGTTTAGAAAATAGCCCAACATGCAGCTCATGTAATGCGCGTATACCCCAAAGAGCATAATATTTCCATGTGAGGTGGACCCTTGTGAGCGTGTTGCACGCTCAGCAGTCAGATTCTCACCAAGTTGACCAAAAGATTCTTGTAGATCCCCCTGCCCAACTCGAGCCCAACAGGGCTTACCTTTCGCATGTTAGGCGCGCAGATGACTCTTCAACTGCTCCAGATGGTGTGGGTCTGGGAGCACGATAGCTGCTCCTCAATTACCAGGCTTGCAGTGTCTTGTGTCTATATATGCTGTATTATAAATAAACACGATCAAACTAGATAAGCCATCATTATCTCATGCAGGATTACCAATAATTACATAACAGATCACTAAGACATTATCACTTGTTTATTTAATGTATCCCTATTAATTTGTCCCCTGCAAATATAATCCCATCCTCCTTTGAGGCTACATTCATATCTCCACATTCATCCACCCCAACCTCACAAACGTAGTTAAATTCTCTATACTCCTCATCCCCCCAAAGAAAGGGTCCCGCATGCACATGTCATCACTCTATCCACACAAGCACGCAACCTACATATTTCCACACTCCATCTGTTCCCCACAGGCAGTTCCTCCTCTATTAGTCCGCATTAAATACAATAGCACCACACTGGCGCGCACCAAGCCGAGTACCATCAGAGTACTAACTGCTCGTCTGCACAGTCCCCTGCTGCCTGCCTGCTCGCGCTGACTTCTGCTTCTACGTGGATTTCACCTTTTGCAAACTGGACTTGCATTTACTGGGTACTAACTTGAGTGTACCCTTTCATATATATACTTCACATATATGCTCCCTAAGAACGTATTGTACTAATATATTACTCTCTCTGCTTGTTGATTATAGCCACGCCCCCAACTGCTACAAATTTGACTCCTGCACGCACCTGCGCACGCGCACCAAGCCGAGGACTGTCTGCTGACCGCTGAGCCGCGGTGCTGCATGTCAGCGCTCTAGCCCGTTACTCTGCTTTTTCTTTTCGTTTTTTACCTAATAATTGTTTTGTTAGACTAAACTTCTGAAGCCCTTCAAACAAGCCTCTCTCTGCTATCTGCTTTCTCAAACTTAATGACCGCAACTAATGACCGCAGCTGGGGTGATTTAATTATAGCAATCATTTTGCTGTCTCCCCTATATTTTTTTTCTATTTTCTTTTCTTTTTCTATTAATGCTCGCCATCACACCCCCAAAGAGTTACATCATGAATCGCCTTACAGCAGGCATGCCGCGCATTCCAACTCTCGCAATGCAGCGCCAGATGTCTTTAAAATCCCCAGTCAATCCAGCCCATGTTGTTTCATAGAAAAATATCGGCTTCTCACCCGATATTCAAAATTTTCTTTTCAACAGTGAGACTAATAACGGCGATCTGCCAGGACTACTTGTTATGATCTTGATCGCTAATATGATTCTACAACATCGAGCTCTGGTGCAATGTCCCTCAGACAACCCTTGTGTGCCATTGCTACTCTCGGAGGCAACAATGGAACATTGCAACTCAGTTTCAACTAACTTGACCACAGCTGAAACATACCACACCCCATGTTACTTATCAGAATTCTCAATGGAAACAGAAGGCAATCCTATTGTGCCCTCTTCTCAAGTTGCTACCTCGCTACCACTCTAGTCAAAAGTCATAAATCCTTCATATGTGAGCAATGCCAACTCTAATGCGAAAAATCCATCTTTACTGAATCCTTCTAATTCCATACAAGCCTTCCCATTTCCAATCTCTCATTCCACTCAAAAGCCAGTTTTTGATACTAACAAACATCTCCATCCTCACACTTAAATGAGGCTAATATCTCAGGTTTGTCTAAATCACCAGAATTGTATCCTACAGATCCCCCTGATGACATAATCTCTCCTGGTGAGGTAGAATCATCTTTAGTGGCTTCTTTTTCCAAACCTGTGCCTCGCCCTTCCTTTGGTTTTCCGTCTGTTGCTAATCCTGCATTGGAAGCTTCTCTATCAGCAATTAATACTAGCATATTCACTCTAACCAAATTGTATGAAGTGATAGACCTTTAAACAACTACACAAAATGAGCCTTTATCACTTCTGCATAATAAACTCGATTGGGTTGCTATAAATAGAGCAACGAATTTCTGGGGAGCGAATGTCCCCCCGGAACCCCAAATTGTAATACCTTTGGACACCCTTTGTACGAATGTCTCTCCGGAACCCCAAATTGTAATACCTTTGGACACCCCTTGTACTGAGGAAGTGGGCATTGAAATTCAAGCAAACTCTGATTCCCATTTGGTACCCCATTCGGTCACATCAATGATAGCTCACCTGACATCGAAATTATAGAGAAACCACTCTATGATCTCTTCTCTAGACCTTCGCACAATAGAAGGAGACGAAGGAAAGGAAACAGAAAATGAACGTCTCAGACTTTTAATGAGAGTAATATTCATCAAAAACCTGATCAAAGACAAAATAAATCTAAAAAATCACACCTACAGCAACAGAAAAAATCTCTAAATCAAAAACTAAGAAATTTATTGCTAATATCTCAATTCGTCAACTTGTTTCACATCAATCTGTGGAACTGGCGTGCAATCCTTTGACGGTGCCGCCAACTGCGGCTTTGGTTGAAATCCCGCCTGCTGACTCAGCCCCTGTGTTTCCAAAGGTAAGATTCCGGCTATTGATAATCCTGTGCGTAATGTACCTTTTATTTGAATCTGGGCCTTCTATGAACTGTAATTTAAACAATACCCATGACCAACTCATGGATATATCGGTATACCCTGAAGATTCCAATCAAATTGAACACGTTGTTCAACTTGGGTTACACGAGGTAGCTCGTAACCAACAACAGGGACTACTGACCTTCCATGTAAATTTTGATAGGGATTACAATAACTTCAAAACACTTCAACAAAAACGAAAGGAACTAACCATGACTGCACTTAACCTGACGGAAAGACCCCCTCAATGATCCCAATGTCCTCTAGTGCTCCTAATCTTGCACTCAATTTATCCCAAAATCCGAGTCTACAACATATTCCGTCCACATCAGGCATGATACCCTTCTCCTCTAACATGACTGGCTCTTTAGCTAGACCTTCATTACAACAACCTCTAGATATGATTCATGATGATCCTAGACCAGACATATATTTCCCAAATCCTCTAGTACTGAAGGACGAGAATATACGTATTACTATGCTTGACAGACTCTACACTGATCCTTTCCCCAATCGCACCACGGTTCTAGCAGTCTTTCACTCTATTAGTTCACTATCTCAGATAAACTCAAATGACATTAAGGCTGTAAAAAAAAACCCAGCAAGACACAACTGTAATTGTTATACCTTCCCAAATTGTCAAAAATGTACCATGGAGTGCAAGACAATTATTAAATAACAAATGGATGCGCCTCGAAGCTCATTTATCACCTCTAACGAGCAACGAGCCGCCTTCTTCGAGCATGAATCAACCAAATTCTAACTCTAGAACCCTCGCTGATCACAATGAAGGCTCCTGCTGAAAATGCACAATTGACTCCCGACCCAATAATAATCCTCCGCCCTCCAAATGGGATTGGATTAAGAATGCCACGAAAGACAACGCTCAGATAGGTGCTTACTAGGATGAAGTCAAAGTTCCTACTCACTCTTGTTCTTTAGTATCTTGGAACACAAGAGGTTTTTCTCATTTGCTCACTACCGATTCTTCTAATTTAAATGACTGACATAATGGCTCTCCAGGAAACATGGATGTTGCCTATTCCAATATGGGTCAATTACCAGATAGAAGCCGTTAAAGATTCAAAACCTGCGTGCGGACGCCCAGCTGAAGGGCTACTGATTGCTATCCGCAATGATTCCCAGCTATCACTTTTGACTTGGTCCTCTCCCGATCCTGGTATTCAAGCTGTTAAGTTATCCACCTCTAACACAGCAGATCCATTGTTTCCGAGCAGCTTATTAATTAACATTTATTGGAACCCAGCCTCCCCTACTGCCGCTCAGTTTATTGATAAAGTGGAAAACATACTGAATCGTGCTCTACTTGAACCCGACATTAAAACAACAATCATTGCGGGTGACTTCAATCTTAAAGGGCTACTGTGCTCCTCCTCTTCTTCAAGTTCAAGAGCTGCGTGTTGGCGATCTTTAATGGAGGAGAGAAATCTTGTCATACTGAATGGTTCCACGCCTGAAGACTCTCCTCCCAAACCCACCTGGTCCAGAAATCAGAGTTACTCAATTCTAGATTATGTATATATCTCTGCTGATGCAAATAAATTGATGATATCCTTTGAGGTTTTACCAACTACTGCTAGCGATCACAACATCCTTAAAGTGTGCTGGGCTCCTCATAATGTTAATAATTCTACTTAATTTTTCTCCCCAGGTAGGAATACATAATGCTAGGAACCGTCTTAAATGGTTCCCTAGTTTAATCACTAAACTTCAACAGAGAATTATATAATCTGACCTAAATCTGCCAAGTCTTGAACAAACTTTCTATCACGACTATATTCTAATTTTGAATCAGGAGTATAGTGGTTCGACGCGTCAACGATTTGTGCTTAAACACCCTCAAATCCCTGCAATCGGAATCCTTAAAAAAGAGCTAAAAAATGTGTTAAAAACCTCTGTCGCCAAAAAGAATAAAGCTATAAGATCCCAATTAAAAAATAAATACAAAAATAAAATCAAACAGCTTGTTTTATATAAACAAGAGAACGCCAAACTTATTCTAAAAGGCACTTGTCGCTAAGTCGGCAGGCGAAATTTGGAAGGTCATTAAGAATGTCCCTTACAATATGAATGTCTGTCCCCTTGAACTCGATATCTGAAATCACGTGGACTTCTCACTAGCAAACACTTTTGCTGAAAACTGATTTCCAACAAAATAATCCTTGTTTTGTGCACCCGTGTTTATCTGAACTTAAATTTGATAATCTGGACATCTACATTATAATCAAAAAACTAAGTTCGTCAAGAGCCCCCAGGCTCTGATCTATTAACTAATGCGATATTAAAAGCTGAGCCACAAAAATGTGCTGCTCTTTTGGAAACTGTTTTTAAAAGAGTAATTGAAACAAACGAAATACCACCATCATGGCAACAAGCTATAATCATCCCAATTTTTTTTAAAAAGGAGATATTTCTGACCCAAACAATTACAGACCTAAAGCTCTAATAGATGCTCCTGGGAAAAGTTTTGCTAAATTGCTCTTAAAAGATTTCACTAAATGGCAACTTGAAAACCAACTGATGGACAAAAATCAATCAGGATTTGTACCTGGTATTGGTACGGCTCTAAATCTTTTAATCCTATCCATCATCAATCAACAAGCCATCTTATCTAAGCAACCAGTGTTGGTAGCTTTTATAGATTTTAGACAAGCTTTTGATTCTGTCTCGAGGCAAACACTTTGGAACAAACTTTTAAAAGAAATTGCCCACTACATCAAGTTTTTAATCCATCAATTTTATTCTAATCTTCGATAAAAATTAAACTAACAACGGATGGCCTATTGTCTCAGCCAATTGAAACTGACTCCGGACTGAAGCAAGGCTGTCCCTTTGCCTCGATTCTTTCTTTTTAACTTTTATATTAATGACATGTATCATGCTTTTAATTCTGTTTGCTCATTTTCGCCCGAGTTGGGACACCATGAAACATCCTATTTATTATACGCTGACGACCTTATGCTGTTAGGCAGGACTCCGATTGGTCCTGTCTGATTATGCAACAAAGAATGGGCTAATAATCAATACTTCTAAGTCCAACATTCTTATATTTCAGTCCCAGCGTTACACTTACGGGAGTCAAACTAAGATTAACCCTAATTCTACAAGATGTGATGTACTTGGGGGCATTTATTGGAAACACAGTTTACCCGTTCCCTCAAGTACCCCATTGCTTTAATCAGATATGAACTAGTATTAGTCTCCCTTCATACTATCGTCTCATGGCTAATGATTTCAACATATAGGAAATGTCTAATATACTCTGAGTCTGCCCTGAATCTATCCTGTTAAATGTTTTAAATACAACAAAACATAAAACAATTCAAGACTGGAAAACAAGCTGTTTACAAATTCTACTTAATGCTGATATTTCTACTTGATTGTTACTTGAATCTCCTGACAAAGCTAAGTCTAAATTGTGGAGGCAAGATTAGATTTGTACTTATGAAAAAATGAATGTCTATGAAGCGGCTAAAAAAGGCACATTCCAGTTAAGAGCTCTAAATGTCCTTCAACATTATCTGATACATTTCCCAGATCGAAAATATGCTGACGCTTTCTTACGCTTCAGATTCAATCTATTACACACAAATGACGTTTTAGCATCATATAACAACCTTCCTAATGCAGCTAGATCTTGCGGTTATTGTAAACTTGCAGACTATATACAAAACTTGAGACACCTTATGATTGATTGTTCAGAACTTGTGGAAATGAGAACTCGATATTTATTCAAACACTTCCGCCTTCTTACTCTGTTAACAAAAGATGACTTATGGTTTGCCCTATTCAATACCTCTAAGACTGCGTTAATTATTGACATTATCCAATTTATGCAAGAATTGAACTTAGTTATACTGTGATAGATTGGAAATATATTGATAAGGCTGTTTACATTTTTATTGTTGTTTTAATATTTATTCAATTTTACATTGTACAGACTGAATTCATATGTGAAAATTGTACTAAATATGTGATAGAACTTAACCAAACTCTTGTTTTATATTCATGCACATTTTTCCTATATTAATTATGCAAACAATTTTGTCATCGTTTTCTCAGGCGTACGAAACAAATGTTGTTTTAAATGATAATGTAAACTGAAAAGTTGTTAATTCAAATAAAACAATTTTCAATAATAAAAAAATAGCACCACACTAGCAAAACTCCCACCTAGACAAACCCACTAATAATGGAGAATAAAGGGGAATGGGCATATGCAGCCTAGCACCAAGGTTTGCTGACTTCACAACCATGGAGGTAATATTCTAATCCAGGCTTTTACCATTTGACAAAAAATTGTTTGATTTGGGGCAAATTTCTGAACACTAGTAAAGAGCAAAATGAATGGTAACGAGACTTATAGTCTGCAGTCTAAATCATGAACGTTGGAACTAAAATGTTTGGATACAAATTGGGGCATAATTTTAGGGTAGCAATTCCTAGCCCCATGGTGCTACTTGTATCCATTGTGGGCTGCTTTGCAACCACTTTTTTTTTTTTTACTTGTTTTTTTAATTGCCATTTCCAAGTTTTACACAACTTAGCACAAACAAATGAAAAGAGGACAGCACTTACCCCAGACCCAAGCCCCCCCCCCACCCTCCCTCTAACAGACAGCTGGCGTATCATCTTTATATTACAAGGTATTGTCCACCTGATTGAGGAACGTCCCGTCCTCTACGTTATGTCCAAAATTCTCACATTCTGAGGGCACCATTGTAACATATAGTCTCTTCTAAGGAACTCAATTACCGTCCCCCAATCTGTCCCAAATTCACTGGAACTCCCTTGTATTCTATATGTAACCCATTCCATTACTAGAATTCCCCACTTTTTGTGTCCACTCTGATAGTGGGTGTCGATTTTTGCTTCCATCTTTTAGCAATTACTAACCAAGCTGATATTAACAATATCACAAAAGCTTTACGTTGCAGTTTCAAAGGGATCTGATTTTCAGGATCGAACATACCACACATCCACTTCCGGGGTGTATACATAGCTGTGCCTACCACCATTAGTTGTAGCTGTATAATTACTTCTACCCAGAAAGGCTGCCATGCTGGACAATCCCACCAAATATGTCTCCAATCTCCCCTTCCTTAGCACCCGCACAAACATTCTTGAGTAGTGGTAGGAAACATATTATGTAATGTTTATGGTGTGTAGTGCCATTGCACCATGATTTTATACCACACCTCCCTGATCTCGTCAGATTTGGTATGTTCGTCCAAAGGTTCTCCCAATGTGTATCCAGGATTTCCTCCCCTAAGGTTATTTCCCCATTCTGAATATAAGACCATTTACAAACTGGTTTTGAATCCACTAAAATTGTATAAAGTTTGGACACAAACTGTTTATTCCCTATATTTATTGTAATAAAAAGCTTTAAAGTTGTTAAGGTCCTCAAAGATGCTTTTTTAATATCTGGTTGTTTCAGCCAATGACGTAGCTGATAATATTCCATTCCATCTTTTTCTGTTAAACCAATGTGCTTTTTGCAATCTTTATCTTACCTCCCCGTCTATTAGTGTGTCTTCCACTTTCCTGCAATGTACTTCCTTCCATTTCTTGAGAGTCCTGTACCATCCCAGGAGTAAACTGTGGATTCCTAAATAACAGGGCCGCTGTGCAGAAAGATGTCCTTGCCTCAACAGACGATCCCAGATGTCACATGTCACCAATACTACCCCACTCATATTGGCACTCCAGGGTCTATGCTTTTTATTCAACCATAGTAGTCCATCGAGGGTTGCTCCTGCCACTTCCCTATCAATCTTGGCCCATGGTTTAGTCAGATCGCCCGATAACATTCCATAATCACCCATAATTGGGCCACCACATAATATTTGGATACATTAGAGAGTCCCAACCCACCCTTCTAATTTGAAGCCATCAATGTGTCCAAAGCGAGCCCCGGTCGTTTGTTCTGCCAGATAAAATGGGATATAGTCTTTTGATATTCTTAATTAATGACCTTGGCAACCCAACCGTGAGAGTCTGAAAATAATACAAATGTCTGGGTAACATGACCATTTTTATTGTAGCTATTCTACCCAGCCACGATATACGTAGAGTGGTCCATTTGTTTAGATCTGCTTTAATCTTTCTCATTAGTGGCGGGTAATTAGCTTCATATAAAGTTGATAATTAGTTGGTTATTTGCACACCCAAATAACCAATAGCATCCTTGGCCATTTGAAAAGGGGACGCTGATTCAAAATCCCCCCTCTGATTCTCCGTCAACCCTATGCTCAGTGCCTCAGCTTTAGTCATATTTGTCTTATATTTGTTTATTGAATTTATATAGCGCTTTAAGCCAAAGCGCTTTACAATATAACGGGTACAAAAGTGAGAGAAGCATATTTACAACCATGAACAGGTCATTAGAACAATAGGTAGAACTATTTACAAGGGGGGGAGAGGATGGGGGAGTGTAGAGGAGGGGGTAGGTGAAGGGAGTTACGGTGTAGGATTTGAGGTAGGGAGTGGGGTAGGGAGGGGTACAGGAAGGGAAGGGGGAGTGATCTGGTGTCCTCATTGCCCTTAAGTAGTATTCAGTACTGCTACTTTTTCTATCTTTAATAATTCCTCCCGTAATGCCCGTATAGAGGTCGCTGGCTCGGTTAGAGTCAACATCATGTCATCAGCAAATGTCGGGATTTTATGCTCTGCTGCTCCTGCCCTGATTCTGTATTATTGTAGTTAAAAGGGGTTCCAAATATATGGCATAAAGAACTGGGGACAGCGGGCATCCCTGTCGCGCTCCTCTTGTAATCTGAATCGTTTCCGATAAATGCAAGTTAATAGACAGCCGAATCGAGTGGTTCACATAATTGGCCGGAACCATATTGATAATTCTAGGGCCGAAACCCATATGTTCCATAGCTTTAAATAAAAACCACCACTCAACATGGTCAAAAGCTTTTTCCGCGTCAAGCGAGACCAGTATCGTGGAGGCCTGCCGAAAGACAGTTTTTTCTATAAAATGTATTAGCTTCCTGGTATTATACCCTGTTTGCCTCCTTTTATAAAGCCCGACTGGTCTGCATCTATAATATCGGGGAGAATGGGGGTGACGCTAGCCGCCAAAATTCCTGTGTAGATTTTTGCATCCAAATTCAGGAGAGCAATGGGCCGATACGACCCACAGATGGTTGGGTCTTTATTGGGCTTATCGAAAACAGGCACTTTTGCCTCCGCCATGGTGTGGGTCACTTCCCCCTTTTCTCTTATAGAATTGAAGAGGCGTGTAAGCTTGGGACTCGGCTGCCTACAATATTTCTGATAAAAGCTTGCTGAAAAACCATCTGGTCCCGGAACCTTTAATTTTTGGCAGTCTGTTAATTATCAACCACTGTGTTTTAACCATTCCGATTACTGACCTGTTAAACATTAGTACGCACTTAGCTTTTGATAGTTTAAATAGCAGGGTGTGGTGCCCATTATCGAGCACTGTGTATTAAAGTGCGCAAAGTCTCAGGTTTTGAATAAATATTGTTTATAAATCCTATGCTCACTCATGATGGTGAACGTTTGTTGTCTGTGAGGTCAATAATTGCATGATGTATTTTCCATGGCTCTTATAACTAATGCCACTGATTCCAATCCAGGTTTCTCTGCTTGTCAAAAGTATGCAATATTGGAAAAATCTTTCCCAAACTCCTTCGCCTATCTTATGTGACAAACATGGGAATGCTGTGAAATAAGCTAACATGGCACCAGTAGGAATTGCTATTTCAAATACAAAGGAAAGGAGTGCTTATATGCTGAAGTGGCAAGTTTCTGATTTAGAAGCCAGAAGATTTGGATGTTATTGTGGGTTTGACCTGATTGCTTTGATTTTAAGACTGTAGTCCCGTTTGCTTCTGTTCCCTCATCTGCCAAATGTTTTTGTTTTTCCCATGTAAAAAAAATCTCTTCAGTATACATTCTCATCTGTCACTGATTAAGAGCAGCAACAGACATATACAGTGGGAGACCAGTCATTTAAACTGGTGTTAGGCTCTATACATGATATAGTGTGACGAGGCTAGGCAGGTGAGCCCGCTCCGCAAAACCCTCCCTAGAGGTCGAGGCAAGTGAGACCTCACTACGAGAGACTCCCCATTTGGGGATGAGGACTCCCGTTCGAATGAGAAACTTCCTAGACCACCTCCCACAGCTGCATATATGGGACTGTCTGCTATAAGGAACAATGTGGCATCTTTACATTTGGCTGATGGCAATGCTACAAGAAACCAATTTGAAACAGTGTGGCATCTTTACATTTGGCTGATGGCAATGCTACAAGAAACCAATTTGAAAAAGGAAATGTCTCTCTAAAAAGAGACATGCATTTAACTGGGACGAGTCAGAGAAGGAGAGCATTGTACGCAAGGGAATCCCCCTGACATCATCATGCCTGTTCGAGGTGGAGTCGAGACAGGTTGCAGAGCCCGTGGCTTTCGAGGAAGTGAAGAACGCTGGAGGCCCGGAGTATGCAATAACGAAGAAATCGTTGTGACGAGGAAGAGAGGAACCACGTACCTGGTGATGGCGTGACCACATCTGCAGCGTGGTGGGCAGGATGCCTGAACAACGCCACCAAGATCACCATTGTGGTAAGCGTGAACAGCTTCCTATCGCCAGTACCCATGTATGGCAGTAACCCAACCAGAAGCCGAAAACGGGATGCCGGTTAGAGTGAAGAGCGAGAAGTCTGATACCGAAGAGCGCTACCCGAGCGAGAGTCAAACCCTGCAAGGAAGCATATGAAGTATAGTAGCACAGAAATCCCAAAAAAAACGTATTGTGGAAGAGCTACAAACAAGGGTTGATCAAAGAGACTATCCAAGAAGATTACATTAAGAAATATCTGTAACAAGGAGAAACTTGTGTATGAAGAGACTATCGGTAGAGAAGAAAAAAACAGGGGCAGAAAGACGTTCTCTTGGCCTATTTATATAGTTGTAGGGTCAGGTAGAGTTAGTTTGGATGGAGGACATTTTTACTTTGGACTTCCTGACAACTGACCAGCACCTTTAGTTCCTTTAGATAGGCAGAGTATTCCTCCTAGCAATAGGGAAAGATGGGCTTTATTTCTATAATTTCATTAAAGATAATTCACAATGTCCTGTGGCTAGTGAGAGATAGGACACAGACTCTGTGAGGACATGATTCATGAATTTGTATTAAATCAAGAAAAAATTCTCTTTCCCTATCTCTATGGGCGGTCGCTGCCTATATTTCTAACTAAGGTGCTCAAGTCAGTCGTCAAAGTCCAAAAAGAAATAGTCTGTTAAAAACTATCCCAACTGTCCCTACCACTAGGAAAACTAGCATATCTCTGAAGAAAGAATCCCTTCTCCTCGAGGGTACTTTAATACTAATGTGTAGACTTGGTTATTGATAGGAAATTCTCAGATAGTCTCTTGTGTCTTCTTTTATTAGTCTCTGTAACTCTTCTGTTGCGTTCTGTATCTTTCCTTTCTCCTTGGTATCCCCGTTTGGGCTTCTCTTCAAAGATATGTGTACTTTGCTTATACTTCCAGCATATTCTAGAAGGATACTTCCATTCAGGTGGCCTTCCTCTCTAGGTGAAGTAGAACTCAACTTGTTTTGCCTCACTGGCTTATTTATTTGGCTCTCTGGTATACTTTCTGATTCACAATGTCCATTCTTTCTGATATCCTCTTCTTCTGATATGAAATATCTTATGGGCTTCTTCTTCTCCCAGGGTATTGTTATTCCTTATTTCAACACTTTAACATTTAGTTTCTCAGTGTCTCTGTTTCTGTCGTCCTGATAATTCAAGATACGTGACTTCAGAGTTTGCTTTGTCTCTTTCTCTCTCCCCAACCATGTAGGTTCCCGTGGTTCAAGGGTAAGTCTCTCTCATTAGTTCTACTGGGACAAGTGTTCTGCATGATATAATGATCTCTCTTTGGTTTCCCGCTATCCCTGTCATCTTCTCATAGGAGGGAGATAGTCTTCGGGATCCTTGTTCCTTGTCGACTTCGTCTCAAGCCGTAGAACGTGTTTGCTTTGCCTTCTTTAGCGAAACTGTGGTTTTGTGTCTGTCTTGGTGTCCCAGTTTCTCGTCTCGGGCTCCTGCCCTGTGTCCTCCTCTTGTTGGGGCTGCCGCAGTGCTTTGGCGTCTCCGCCTCTTGGATCGTGCTCCTGTCCTAATGCTCTCTCTGGATGAGGCTGCCTTGTGACTTTGGTTTCTCAGCCTCTTGTACCAGGCTTCTGCTCTGATGCTCTTCATCTCAGGGCTGCGCTGTGACTTTGGCATGTTAGCATCTCATACCAGGCTCCTGCCCTGATGATCTCTCATCTCGGGGCTCCAGCGTGACTTTGGCATGTCAACCTCTCCTACCGGGCTCCTACCCTGATGCTCTCTGGTGCCGGTATGGTGCTGTGACTTTGGCATTCTAGCTTGTCGTCTCGAGCGAGTTGTAAACTTGCAGTTCTCCTCCGTGGTATGTACTCCGCCTCCTCCTAGTCTTGCGCAGCACGGAACCCTCTGTAAGCCTTGTATGTATTCCTCTCTCTCCAAGGTGCAATATATAATGTAGTCGTCTCAGTGTGTTGCATATTTAGATTTAATAATATGATGGTATCTCTAAGGAGTTTCTTTGTCCCAGTCTTGATATACAAAGGTCTTTGGCATTGTAGAGCTGGCCATGTAGGCCATTGTGTATGCCACTATAGGGAGTTCCTCACAAGCACGGGATCCTTGTCCCCTAAGGGGGATTCTTCGCCCTAAGGGGGAGTCTCCCCCGGTGAGGTCTCACTTGCCTCGACCCCTAGGGAGGGTGTTGCAGAGCAGGCACACCTCCCTAGCCTGTCATTGGGGAGAATGGAAGAATTCCCTCGAATCGTCACAGTCCTCAATGTGTCCGACTCCTACTTCCGACCCGCTACAGTAGTCAAACGAACACATTACAAAGTGTGGTTGTCTTCATGTTCATTCTATTTTTTATTGGAACTTTGTAATGTGATATTTGCCTAATAACATATATTATCCATAAACTGGATTGGAGCGGCGGATGCTGGGTCTCACTGGGCACTTTTTGTTTTTTAATATCACATTTTATTAAATTTAAACATAAAAACAAATGCGAGTATAGTGCACAGTAAAGAATATTGCAAGACATACATTGAATGAGCAACTCAAACCCCCACCTAGACAAACCCCCCACTTCGGTTCAGAACACCAGATCATACAGTTATAATGCCCCCACTCATTGGGCACCTTGAGCCTTAACAGTACTATGATTTTTTCTTAATAGTTGCAGCAAACTCGACCTAGCTTCAGCAGATGTAGCTCTAAGCCTGCTAAAGACCTCAGTCTGAGTCTCTGAATCTCTACTACGGGTATTGCATGCTACCAATCCTGCTATTTTCCCTCTCCTGAGTATGTGCCATCTCACTTTGATTTGCTAGGAGTACCACCTTCTACTGTGCCTCAGATTTCTGCTGCTACTTTGTTGTTCCCTGGCAGCTTTGGAGGACCTTGTTGCTCATCTTTTTTCACAGGGTTGTCATTAAAAACATTACTGAAACATTTGCATGCTTGGCTTAACAGAGGCTGTTCACTGCTGGAAGGACAGTTGCATCACAAGGGCACACCGGTGGCTTCTTTAAAAACGATATTACCTGCTGCTGTAATTGACTTTGTGGAACCCCATCCTCTGCCACTTAGCTCCCTTTCTGAACCTTTTGAAAAGGACATTGAAAGCAACTCAGCACTGTCCCCAATTAATGCTCCCACTGTTTCTTCCCATGATTGCTAGTAGATCCCTTGCTACCTGTGGTATCCTGCATGTTGTCTGCTGGGTGCTGCTTTTGGAATGCTCGATGGAATTTGGAGTGTGAGTGTGTGGGAGTTCAGAGATTGACTGTTGGAGAGGGACTTCAGCATGGGTCTAGAGCTGTTAAGATGCATACTCCATCTGTTCCTCACTTTGTCTTAACCTGCAACTGAAGATTAAAGTAAAGACTTAGCTTTTGTACCTACCGCCTCCGCCTGGTCTCTGACTCTGAGTCCCTATCTCGAATACTTCATAACGCTCTGGAACATTCACAGGTGCCCTTTTCTAATGAAATTACAAATACAGCAACAATCCTTGGAACGCTACCGTCACTGGCGTTCAAACATTACCATACCCTACAACACGCAGAATGACGTCCTGTATCTGTAGAGCTTTCATACTGGGGATGGTCACAGAACCATTCAACCTCATTATTAAGCATATCCGCAGCAGGATAGAAAATGCTCAACATTACCCTCAGAAGTTACTCTGTGATCGACTCTCACTACATATTCTGGGTCAGTGTAGTATCCATATTTTGTTGTAAAACCAAACCGCTCCATGTCCTTGTTTGTCCAAGGGTCTTGGTGCTACGTTGTTATCTTCTTCATTTGATACAGATCCAGCACTTTGTGAAGCCATTTCCTCTTTGTAAGGGGAGGTGGTCTCTTCTTTGACTCTGTTAAACTGGCTCTTGCTGCTAAATACAAATGATGCGTCATATGCGTTAGGTACCTCCCTTTCTCCAACATTGGATCTTTCCAAGATTCGCATGCTTGAATTATTCCTCATCGTCAGACTGGGAATCCCTGGTACATAAATATCACATATAAAGCAAAGGACATTGCTAATAAAACCTTAGATGCTTCTCATTTTGCAACCTATTCACCTCATTTGGTCCTTTTCCTCCTGACCAGTGAGGTGGCAGGGAGTTAGCTCCACTCCAGGAAACCAACTTCAGATTTTTCACCGCAGTCTAAGTGACTAGGGAATTCTCAAGGCGCTTTGAGCCTTTTTTCTTTTAAAACAGAAATTGTAATCTTTCAAAACTATCTTAACTCTTTTTTTGGAAGAATAGGACGTACTCTTTCAGCAAGTGGGCTTTTCAGTTGCTGGTTAGTAGCCAGGACTAAGAAATCATTGAATTCAATATCTTCACGTGGTTCCTCACTGCCATGGCTGTGGTAAGCAGGGAAGATACTTTAAAAATCAAGAAATCCCTCTTTAAGGATTGAACTGTAGTTAGGAAGAAAAACGTTTTTCTAAGGGACCCTTAGGAGTGCATCTATTGGCCACACCCTGATGACACTGAGGGTTGTGAAATTTGTCAAGCTTACACACAGGAAACTCTTCAGGACAGTCATAGGAGGCTTTTTCTTTATTTCGAAGAAAGCATATGCCATTATTCGGATGAGGAACTCATCAGAAATTCCCCAGCCTCTGTAGATTTCTACCATCCTGCCCCTTCCCTCCCAAGGCCAAGATCAGGCTTGAAACTCATCAAGGGGGACCATCTAATGCAGCGGAGCACCAGCAAACAATTTGTCGTCGACAAAACACCAACCAGCAAGCAGAACCTCATCCAAGGCATCCACAAGCTCTTCCACGACAGGTATGTCAGTGGTGCCTATGTCGTCCACGGACTGGTCATCCATGGAGCCTTCCTCAGTTTCCAAATCGCCTGTGCAAGCGTCGTTGACAGACACTTCGTTGACGATGACACTGTCGGCGAAGCATCAAGACTGGACGTCGTCGATGGCCATAGGGTCCAATCACTCGTCGATGAGACTGTTGACAGATAGGTCACCGTCCATGAGCGAACACTCGTCACCAACCCACTCGTCGCCAGACTTGACACCATCCACAGAGAAGGCTTAGTCCACCAATAAGCACTCTCCTACTTCCCACTCGTCAACGGACCAACGCTCTTCCATGGAAAAAGACAAACAACAAGCCCCAATAACCCCACAGCTATACGGCACCATAATTATTCTCTGCCCAATAAAGGAGATGACAAAGCTGCTAGACATTATTCTACAAAAATAATTGTCTGATATAGAGGAACACAGGGAAAAGACAGTACTGAAGGTGGATAGCACCGCTTGGCAACCACACTCAAGCACCCAAGGATACAGAGCATCCCTTCAAACCCTGCCTCATGCAGTCGCTGCTAAATATTCTGGCAGAGTTTCAAAGGAGGAGAAAAGCTCACTCAACAGAGACGACCAGCAGGTTGCAGGCTACCGCAGAGTGCAAAAGCACCACCATTACACTACCAGTTCGTAGGCAGAGAAGTCCTTCACCCTCAGCATTATCAAGGGCATTCTCCAGCACATCGGACCCTGCAGCAGTGCAGCTGCGCAAGAGACCAAGGAGCATCTCGCCGCCAGCATCAATAAGGGCATGATCTAGGGTCTCAAAAGAGCATCCCTATTCATGGGATGACCCAGTAGGAGATCCATGCCATGAGTTCTCAGAGGAAAGGGAACCGGTGGAGGAACCAGAGAAAGGAGAGCTTCCACAGGATTCACTGCAAGAAGATGCGGGCGAGTGGAATGATTGTCAGCACCAAGCAGAAGAAGTGTGACTCTACTGGTGGGTCTTCCCCGCTATAATAACCAAGTTGGCGCATATGTTTAACCTTTGTCAACCGAAGAGAAAAAGTCAGTTCTTTATGAGCACAGGGATAAGAGAAGGACAGCGGCCATCGCCTTACCAATACTAGAGACCATTTTGGAAACGGGTCAAGCCATACTTAAGAGCCTGTTGTCCACACCAGCTATGACAGCTCATCCAAAAGAGAAAACGGACTGTGTTGCCAGACTGTGCACCACAGTGCTTCCGAGGTCATCCAAATCCTGACTCAGTTATACCGGTTGCAGCCAGGAGTAAGCTAGCCCACCTGGCATCTCCTCTTACAGCCCCCTAGGCAAGGAGGGCAGAAAGTTGGAGGCAGTTGGCAGAAATGTATTAGCTTCTGCTTCACTATCAATCTAGACAGTTAATGCTCTTGACATGACTGCTCGCTATGATGGAGAACTGTGGCACAAAGTGAGCAGATTTCCTGGAACACCTGCAAGACGAAGCTAAAGCCATCGTCCAAAATGGGAAATCTACATTGCACCACATACTAGACGCAATAGGGGATGCAGCAGAAGTGGGGTTTAGGCAGATGGCCCAGTGTTCTCAGACACCAGGCCTGGATAAAGGCCACCAACATCCTCCCAGAGGTTCAGGCACAAATATTGGACATGCTGTTTGATGGGCAAGAGCTGTTTGGAAAATGATGGATGATCATTAGTTGATCATCTGAAGGGAGTAAAGATTGACACGAACACAGCAGGGGCAATTAGCTCTTTGAAGGACCGAGAGCTCAGACTATTTTGCTCCTTTCGAGGAGGCAAAGGAAAATTCTGGTCCTCATCAAATAGAGGGTAAACTTCCCACAGGTCGCAGCCCACGCATTCACCCTCCTTGAGCCCCAGACTTCCAAGCAGGCCTGACTTCTCGCGAACCCCCTCCCACAAAGCACCCTTGTTGGGATGAAGGGTCAGCCGCCATACACAATACTGGCAGAAAGTCACGCTGGACAATTGGTTGCTTGAAGTGGTGGCAAAAGGCCACACATTGGAATTCATAGGATCACCACTAAGATCATCTCCACAAAAGACCAATCCGCCTCACTTATACCAGCTCAAGCTGGAGGCATTCAAATTGTTAAAGAAAGCAGCTATAGAAGAGAGGAACAGGTTTTTATTCTCAGTTCTTCTCCATAAGGAAAAAGAGTAGGGAATGGCACTCGATTCTAGGCCTGCATCGCCTCAACAAGCATGTGAGGCATATCGACTTCAAGATGACCACCCTCCAACAGGTCATGCCCTGGATGCAAAGAGGCACTTTTCTAGCTACCATTGACTTGGAAGACTCCTACTGCCATATACCTATCCACACGGCAAACATACGCCACCTCAGGTTTACAGTGGGAAAACATCAAACACAATTCAAAGTTCTTTCCTTCGGCCTGAAATCAGCTCCCAGGGTCTTTACAAAGTGTCTACAGAGGTCTGGAGTGGAAGTGTTCTCGTACATGGATGCTTGGCTTGTAAAGGCAGCCTCAAGAAGACAAGCAACCCAGTGTGTCAAGCAAACCATGTACGCGATCACCACACTATGGTTCTCTATCAAGGTTGCCAAATCTGCAAGTACAAACAGCCTGTCATGCACCGGTGAACCCTCCCGAGCCGCCTCCTCACCTGGGTCTTTGGTGGAGCTGTCATGGTCTTCTGATCTTGTCTTCCTTCGAGGCTTCTTCGATTCTTTAACCTTCTTTTTCTTAACCTTCTTTTCCTTTTTGTCATGGGTATAGGGACGAGCTCCCCCGAAGGCCACCTTGGCCTGAAAAGGAGACCAAGCCCAAGGGAACCCCTGAGGAGCAAGCCCCCTAACAAAGGGAAAAAGCCTTCTGGCACAAGAAAATCCCAGCAGGAATGGAATAAGGAAGTGTCTTCAATAGGTCTTCGGATGGTGAAAGCTCCGATGTACGATGAGTCATTGGATAGTAGGAGGTGTAGTTCTTCTTGTAACCCAAAGCTATTGATATGAAGCTACAGAGTTCGTGGTCTGCCCGGGCAGTAGTCAATAGAGGCTCAGAGGAGCTAGAACTTCCCTGGAGGGAGAGTGTACTATGAATGAGGTGGAATCCTATTCTTAGAGTCAGCTGGAGCAGCAGATTGCTGTGTAATATAAAGTCCAGCTGTTAAGGTGAATCAGAGCTGCCTTCCGGAGTGAGACCGCCCGACCGGAGAATGAAAGAGAAAGGAATACCTCGCAAGCGTGAGGAAGGAGAGTAGAGGAAAACAAGGTAAAGGTAAGCGTGAAAGGTGGAGAACCGCCGAGCGTCAGCGCAAGAGAGCGAGAACAGGACAGGGAAAGGACAGTCAGAATCCCAGCCGTAAGGACTGGACGAAATCAAAAAGGGAATTCTGGAAAGATACAAAGTGGCCGATAAGCCGGAATCGAGAAGGCACACCCACGTAGTTGCGGAAGAGAAAGCCTGGAAGACGCCAAAAGCGCCGGGGAGGAAATGTGCGGATGAAAGGCAAGCCGCGAGGCGCAGATTAAGAATGGGAAAAGAGGGCTAGGAAGGCACTGGCTGAGAAGCGGAGAGGGCAACAAACTAGCAACAAATCAAACAGGGAACTGCTAACAAGGTAACAGCAGTGTAGTACAAGAGGAAAATGGATACAACGCACCATGCTCCTGACACAGCTCGTTGATATTACTGCGGCAGCCATCTTGGGAGTGAACTAGAGCCTTCACTTTGGTGCCGGGACTACATAATGGACCAATGCCGGAATCTCCAGTGCTGCCAGATTTTCCAAGGTCGCAGCTTGACAGAGCCAGATTCCTGGGAGCGGACCTGGATACATCTATCCCTCGAATAAGACTGTTCACCCAACAAATTGCTGCACTAGTGCATCTAGTGGAATGGTTCATAGCAGCAAATACCGCCACAGTACAACAATATAAGTCCCTGCTGAGCATGATGTATTCATGTATATTAGTCCCAAACTGCAGACTAAGGATGTGTCCTATCCGGTAGGAGTTAGATCAGCAGTGGACACAGGCTCCTGGGAAGACGTCATTTGCCTGACTCGACCCTTCCACCGGGCACTACACTGGTGGTACGCGACAATTCTAGTCACCAAAGTCGACCTTCATCCTCAGGACGGATGCCTCACTCAGTGTGGGGAGCACATCTGGGCTATTTACAAGCAAATCGGTAATCGCTGAGTCTGCCCTTCACATCAATGTCCCGGAGCTGTGAGCCATTAGGTGGGCTCTGATGTCATTCCAACTTGTCCTGAAGGGACAAGTAACAAGAGTGCAGATGGACAACACAACATCCATACACTATACCAACAAACAAGGGAGCACAAGATTGGCTCGGCTGTTGGCAGAAGCACAGGAACTGTGAGAATGGGCCCTCAAGGAAGGGATCCAGGTCAGAGCGAAACACCTTCCAAGGAAAGAGAACATCCTGGTGGATCAACTAGCTGGATAGGGTGGAACGCCAACAGGTTTTCAGGAAATGGGGTTCAATAACAATCGACCTCTTCGCCACGAGGGCCAATGCTAAATGTCCCTTCCTTGCGACAAGATAACCAGAGCCGGAGTCTCTGGGGGATGCTTTTGCCCTTCCATGGACCAGCACATTCTAGTATGCATTCCCTTATATCCGCTGTTGCCCAGGGTAATAAGACAGGTACAAGACAACCTTGCAAGATGATACTCATTGCACCGGCCTGACCATGACAGATCTGGTACCCGATCCTCCAGAAGATATGGTACGAGACATCCAAACACCTCAGGGCGCACTGGGCGCTACTTGCACAGCAGAATGGTTGGGGGCACCACCACGACCCAGAGGCTTTATCCCTCAGGACCTGGTTGCTGAAGGAAGGAGACATGCTAATCTAAGGATATCGGAAGACTGTTGGGCTATCATTCGGGTGGCAAGAGCACCTTCCAAGCATAGAAATTACGCCAAGAAATGGGGCTGTTTCACCTCATGGTGCAACACGCAGAGCTTAGATCCGTTAAACATAATGATGGATCAATTGCTACACCCTGTACTCCATCTGGCCAGAACAGGTCTATCCCAAGCTTCCCCAAGGGTTCATCGATCAGCTATTACAGCCTATTCAAGATGCCCACATTCTATGTCTTTTCTCTCAGATCCTGCAGTCAAGACCTTTCTACTTAGGACATTTCCTCCAGTGCTTCGACCATCACCAAAATGGTGGCTCAACACAGTTTTGGCAACATCAATGACAGCACCCTGTGAACCCATTCACACGTAAGACATCAAGTTTCTTTCATGGAAGGTGGTGGCCCTGGTCACAATAACGTCGGCCAGGTGCATTAATGAACTGCAGGCGCTGTGTGTGACTGCGCCATTTACTGTCTTCCACAAGGATCCAGTCACGCTCAGGCTGCGTCCTGAAATTGTATGTACAATGCACAAGTACTTTTCGTACATCTCCAATATTATTCATCACCTTTGTAGGCCAACACAAGGGACAAGCCATTTCCAAGCAAGGTCTGGCATGGTGGGTAGCTAGATGCATCGCTCACTGCCATGAAACAGCAGCGGACCCTCCTTTATGCCCAGCAATGCCCATCCGACCAGGGGAAGAGCTGCAACAGCGGCATTCCATGCAGGAGTATCCATTAAGGACATCTGCAGGGTGGCTACATGGATCACTCTTCATACACTCCAACTATTACTGCCTGGCAAAAGATACCAGACTGGAGTCAGCGGTTGGCCAGGCAATTTTAGGGCATCTGTTATCAAAAGGTAGGAGCAGCCTACCCTGCGGCCCTTCATAGTGTAAGCATTCTTGAATGTAATGTTATGGAGGGTACAAACGTCTGCCTGCATACTACCACTGCTTGGTACTCTATTCAAGCATGTGAATCTATGAAAGATCCAGTGCTGGAGGGGTTTTAGTTGCTTATGTGTAACTGTTTTCCTTCAGCATTCGTATCTTTCATAGATTCACATGCGTCCTCCCTTTCTCCCCTGTGGGGCTGCTCCAGTTGGTCAGTCATCTGTCTATCAGCGACTTGGTTGGAGGCTCAAATCTAAAGATGGCTGCCTGGGTGGAGCTAAAGCTCTCATTGGTCAGGAGGAAAAGCCTCTAAGGCTTTATTAGCTATGTCCATTGCTTTATATGTGATATTTATATACAGGGGATTCCCAGTCTGACGACGGAATGATTTAAGCATGTGAATCTATGAAAGATACCTATTCTGGAGAAATACAGTTACAGGTAAGCAAGTAAAACGTATATTCCCTTGGTAGTATGCCAAATAGAAGGAACGTTGGATCCATCCTTCTTTCAACCCAACCCCTTCAACCAGAAGATTTGTATGCGTTTGCATGTCCACCAATCATGGAAATAACTTCCTCTTTCCTCATGGCCTCTTCAGCACCTACTTGAGGCTCCACAAAACATGCTCGACAACCTGGCAGGGTGCAACTGCCACCCATGAAGGAGCTTTACTGTATGAAATTTATATTGAGTGTTTCTAGACATTTTGTTAATTTCCTCACACATGCACCCATAACTCCTTTGAAATAGGGAAACTCAGATCTATCTCCCATTTATTTCTCAAATCACCCATGTTTGGTTTTCTCACTTTACTAGGCTTCTATACATAGCCAATATCAGGCCCTTGTGCCCCAGATGTAAATCCAGCCCTCGTTCAAACTCAAGTCAATGGGCTTGCTGTAGTTAACTTCCATCTCATTTGCAATAGCACCCTCTTCAACTGCAAAAACTGAAAGAATGACATCTTTCCCATATTGAGGAGAGCTCGCTCTAAATTTAACAGCGTGTTATTTAGATAGCACTTTCACCAAAGTGCTTTAAATAGAACATATTTACATACAATATCACCCAACAGAAGTTGGTACTCATTTATTGACCACTGAAGGATGAAAGGCTGAGTTAGCCTTGCTGGGATTCCAACCTGCGACCTGCAGTTTACACATAGATCACAGCAGCAAGTGCTCAACCCTGTCACGATCCCTGACAGAACACAGGCACATACTGTAGGCAGAGCCTGGACACTTGGGGTTGCTGGCTTGCGGCAGCAGCAGTTTGCAGATACAGCAGCCTCCACCAAGATGGCCCCCAGAGCAGGATGCCATACAGAAACCAAGATGGCCCCTAAATATCCATGTCCTAAGAATCTTTGGAGGACTGGTGATGCTGGGTGTAGCCCAGGGCTCTATAACCCCGCCCAGGGCCACACCCGGTGCTTTGCCTTCTCTCAGAATGTTGAGCAAGCAGTGTAACGCTTGCCGCTTCATCAAACCCAGGTCCTACTACATCTGGCCGCAGGCCATCTGGTATTGGATCCTGCAGGCTCCGGAGACTCCGCTGTAATTTCCATACTTACCACAGCTCTGATCCAGCTTTTTATTTCAACGCACATCGTTTCAGCACCTGGAAAGGAAAGCGGGACACAGTAAGCATTTTCACGTGGGACTTAGCTGCAGCCCCTGTTACAACTCGCTCACCTGCAGCTGCTGGTCCACGAGTTCTGAGTTCTTCCAACGACGCGTTGGACACCAGCAAGCAGGATCACGGTAGCGCCTTGAAAGTCCTGTTTCGCCGAACCTGCAAGCGATAAGAGAAAGTAATTAAGAATCGCAGCGTTAACGCTCGCGCCCTGAGACATCACAGAAGGATATTTATCGTGCTCAGAAATATTACAGAGAAGACATTTATGACACTGTCATAACGCGAAGAACAGGGAAGGACAGTCATAACAGCAAGACAAGCTGCAGAATAAAGACACTCACCTTTAATTCATCATCCTGCAGTCAGCAGGCCTGGGCAACAACCTCCAGTGAGGAAACTGGAACCGGATGCCTATTTTAGGCCCCTGAGCCTAGCTACAATAAGGTGAGCCAGACACCCTTTGCCCAGCCAGCCACTACACCCTGGGAAGCGAGGGGAGGTGAAGGGAAAAGGCAGAACAGCAGGCACTCACGTTCTCTTCTTGTTTACTCGCAGATTCACTCAGCTTGCCCCCCACCATTAATCCCATGACACTGAGGAACCTACCAAATCACTCCCATCCATACTGTACACTGGGCAATTGCCTTTCAGTGAAGCAGAGGGCAGAGAGTGTTTTGTGCTAAGCATCCAACTGCATGGGAACTCGCTTCTGGCAATCCGGACGAGGCACTCCTGCAGGGCACCAGAGGTAAGCATTACAAACCCGATCAGCTATCTTACCAGCTCTCTAATATCCGTAGTCTATCTATATGCTCTCTCTCCATAGTTGACCCACGTTCTCTAGCCCTGCTTCAAACCACCTATGAACCCTTGAGGGTTTGTGTATGACCCTTACAAATTGAGGAGCACACAAGCAACTCAGATGGGATGGCCACGTTAAAATGTCCAAAATTCCCCTCTTTCTCCAGAGGCACAATAGAGTGCATAAGGATGGATGGGACCAAACTCTCTTTGGAATAGAAGAACATACGACCCAGAGCCACTCTCTCACAGTAACCGGTTGAGAAAACCCCCAACTAATCCATTGTTTGCTTGCCTTGGGTCTCAAATGGTCATAAATGATTCAGAACGGGGACCCCAAGTAATAACTTTCTATAGCTAGAGATTCAAGTGCACCCTTTACTCCTACGTCTTGTCCCCTTTCCTCCATACTTTTGGGGACACTCCGTCCATCTGGACGGTACCGAAGCACTTTTTAAGCATAAAAAAGAACCTTTTTTGTCCTTTTCTTTTTACGCAGGGCCATTGCACTTGACTGTAGCCCCACCTTCCTGAGCTCTGCCCCGCGCATCGCCCTTCAGTCCTTTTCTCTGTGCGGTCTGGATCGGACACACTTGCATTTTAGGGATTTTTTTCTTTTTGTCCCCTTGTCCTTCACATTCATGCTCCGGTTCCACGATCTTCTTTCTTCCGTCTATGCCAGAGCGTCTGGGATGCGTGTCCTGTTCTTCGTGCAAACATCGTTTCGCAAGGGCGGTTCGCATTCTCTGTGTCTGGAGTGCTCAGGCCCGGAATACCAGTGAGACTCTTACTTCTACTGCGACTCCCTCTCTGTCTGTGCTCTCCAGCGTCAGCTTGTCAGGTGGGAGGAGGTGTTCCAGCGGATTCCTCCTCTACATTTACAGCAGTTCATAGAAGGAAAAAGGAAGCGTCCGGTAAATTCCTTCCTTTTTAGGGCACCCCGGCCAGGGGACTCCCTTCCGGGGTCTTCTGGTTCTGGGAGGGGCCCAAGTGGCTCTGGTACCAGGGCTCTCCCTGAGGTGTCCTGAAAGGGATCTAACCTGGACTCTGAAGTTTGCTCCAAGGTTGCCTGTAAGGGGGCTGTAAGAACCGGATCTTCATCCGAGGTTCCCCATCTGGGGGCTAAAGTTAAGCCCAGCATTTCTTGGGCTGTTTTCACCGGGGTAGTTCCTGAGGTTTCTAAGTCTGGAACTAAACGTCCCTAGCGTAGTATTTAGGTTTCCAGTAAAGCGACTAAAAGCACCAGGGTTACCCCCCGGGGTTCCCCGACTAGGGGCTATAATTAAAACCGGCAAGATCGAGTGCCCCTCTCTGAGGGCTTTGGCTACGGGGGATGACCCTAATCCTTCCCACACAGAATCCTATGATCAAACCGATCCTGCTGACGGGGCAAAGAAAGAAGGTAAACGCCTTAAGTATTCAAGTACAGGCCCTGCTGAGGTTCCCTCATTGAGGGCTAATTCTTCAGCAGAATTTAAGGGGTCGCAAAAGCGCCCTAGATCTGCTAGCCCTGGCTCTGCCGAGGTTCCTTGACACAAAGCTAAAATGGAAAAAAGTCCTCTGATACCCCTATGGTGATAATGGCCTCACTGACACCTGTGACGCAGTTCAACTCGGGCAGTAACAAAATGGCGGCCCAACCCCTGCGGTCTCAGGCGGCCATTTTGACTACCTCTCACACCAATGTCCTCAATGGCTGGTACAGAGGGGCCTGTTTTTGGGGCCGGTAGCCTTTTCCAAGTAATGAGGACAATAGGAATCTGTTCCGCCCTCCAATGGATTGGCGTGCTGGTTTTCCGCTGCTACACACAGTCTCGCTCCCTCCTACGTCCTTGTTTTACGTGAATCCAGCTGGTGGAGGACCATCTTGGCAACCAGCCGCTCTGCAATCCTGGGGATAAGTCGCTTCAGAGCGGCCTCTACCCGCTCCTGTGCCCAGACCTTCCTCTGAGCATGCGATTTTTGGCAAGTTCCAGGCCCTTATGCACTCTGACCCGATGAAGGCATACTTTAAGGATTTATTCAAAGAAATATATCAAAACCCTCTCGATCTGCAACCTGCTTCGGCTACTCCTCACCAGGTTCCGTAACTGCCAGCCCTCCTCTTCCGGTGGGGCCCCCTCCTCCACTGCCTCCACTTTCACCTGTACTTAAGACTCCCGTTGCGCAGTCAGGTCTGCCCACGGGCTCTGAGGTGCCACGTGCTGCGGATCAGGTTTCTGTTCCCGATGCAATGGATGAAGATCAAGCAGACCAGGATAGCGAAGACCTGCCCCACTCTGTCGGAGCCTTTCATGACCGGGTTGTGGATATGATGGCGTTGCTAGATATTCCGATACCCGAGCCTCCAGCTCTGCAAGAAGGTGTACTTTTCAGGAGCCTTTACTCTTTTGACACAGGAGCGCACAGCCTTTTCCTTCAAAAGGATGTGCTAGCTAAAGCCTGCAAGGTCTGGGGAAAAACCTCATTCCGGGCAGCACATGAACAGGAAAATTGATGCTTGCTACAAGCTACACTCAGCAGACATACCCTTGACTGCATGTCCACTCCCCTCATCAACAGTGATGGCAGCAGCTACACTCCAGTCTAAGCCGTCCTCTACGGCAGCGTCTCGAGTCCTTTCCAGAGAGGACAAGATTCTTGATGCCATTGGGAAAAAAGTATTTTCCAATTCGGCTCTTCAGCTGCGACATACTAATAATGAGGTCATCCTGGCAGTTGCAAATCTCACGCTGTGGAAGGAGCTTGCTGAGTTTCAGAAATGTATTCCTCCTGATAGGATTGAAGATTTTAAAGGCTGCTTATCTGATGCCAGAGTGCTGACTCAAGTCCTGCTGGAGGCTCCGGCCCATCATGTTGACACTTCCACTCAGGGCCTATGCGTGGAGTAGAAATTTCCTGCCAAGCGTGGCTGCATGCTACGAAGTTCTCAAAGGAGGTTCAGGACGAAGTACTTCATCTTCCCTTTGAATGGTAAGGAACTGTTTTACTCCTCCATTAATGAGCAACTCATTAAAACGAAGGCAAGCATGCAAACGGCTAAATCTTTGTCGGTCATTGCCAAAACCCCAGCTAAAGCACCTTGTACTCAGAGGTCGGGGACCCAAACGAGGTTCTTCTCTGGTTGCAGAGGGTTCCAGGACCGCCGGGCACGCTGGGCATAAGGTCCCTCTGGTGGGCCTTGCCGCAAGCAGCAAAGGCAAGGTGGACGGTTTTTCTCTCGATCAACAGCCTCCTCTTCGGCAACAGGTGGTCTCACTGCTGATAAACCATCTAGATTATGTTTTCCATCGGTCTCACCAGACTCCGGTGGGAGGACGAATATTGTCTCATCTGGAAGCGTGGCAGACCATCACAGAAGAGTGATGGGTTTTGTCCGTCACCCGGGCGGGCTTCTGCATGCCCCTCCCTCATACCATACCCTCTCATCCTCCTCTTCAGCAGACTGGGACGGCCTCCCTCAGACCTGAGGTACAGAAACTTCTAGACCTTAGAGCAGTGGAACCTGTTACCTTGCGGGAGCAAGTTGAGGGCTATTACTCCTGTTTGTTTACAGTGCCCAAACCCAACCAGGATGGCCTACACACTATCCTCGACCACTCCAACTTAAATCTTTTCCTACCCCAAGAGAAATTCAAGATGATTACGCCCAGCCAGATAAGGCCTCTCTCCAAAAGGGCGATTGGCTCAATGTGGTCGATATTCTGGACGCCTACATACATATCCTGATCTGGGGCTCACATCGGAAATACATGCAGTTCTCAGTGGAAACTGAACACTTCCAGTATCAAGTGCTACCGTGTGGTCTCAGTTCAGCACTGCATGTCTTTACGAAGATGATGGCGGTCATCGTAGCATTCTTCAGACTGCAGGGAATTCATGAATAGCCATATTTAGACAATTGGCGTCTGCGCAGTCCTTGCCCACAAGCTGCAACGTCCAATCTTCAGTCATTCCTCCAGCTCCTGTCCATCTGGGGCTGTCAGTGAATTGGCGGAAATAGTCTGACTGTTGCTCAAGAACTGATTTTTTCCGTTGGGATACTCTGTGCCAGAGTGTTCCTGACGGAGGACACAATTGCTGACCTAGTAACCACGTGCCAGCTTTTCCTCCAGTCCTCCCACATGTCGGTCTGGTGGTTCCAGAGACTCATGGGCCTTATGGCTTCTTGCGTTTTAGCGCTACCTCTCGCAAGACTGAAAATGAGGCACACTCAGCTTGCTCTTCGGAGCTGCTGGTCTCAGGCTATGGATCCGGACTCCAAAATGATTCCAGTTCCATCCTCCATGGTGGCAGATCTTCAATGGTGGTCTTCCGCCAGCAATCTTTTGGTGGGAACCTCCTTCCAGGAGACCTGCCCACAAGTCCCAGTTACCACAGACTTCTCCCTTCTAGGGTGGGGGGCGACACGTCACCTCGAGGTGTACGATCTGTGGACGCCCCATAGCGATGTTCTACATCAACAAGCAGGGGGGCACCAGGTCCCCTCATCTGGTGGATCTAGCTATCCAGATTTGGAATTGGGCGATCCAGCTCAATGTCTGGCTTCAGGCAGTGCACATTCAGGGTTACATCAATGTGGCAGACTCCCTGAGCCGCCAGTCTGCGGCAAGTTACGAGTGGGAGATGAACAGCAAGGTTCTTTCCAGCATCTTCTAGCAATGGGTTTCTCCAGCGGTGGACCTCTTTGCAACCTCAACGAACAGGAAACTTCCTGTTTATGGTTCCAGGAACGCTCCCGGAGTGTCTCCCTTAGGGGATGCTCTCGAGATCCCTTGGGACAACAGGAAGGCTTCCGCCTTCCGGCTTTTTCTGTTGATTCATCAGTCGCTCTGGAGCGCTTCCAACTGCACTCTCCTCTTCATAGCTCCTTGGTGGCCAGCCAGGTTCTGGTTTTTGGAGCTGCAGCACCTGTTGGTATGCAACCCGATCAGGTTGCTGCAGATTCCCGACCTTCTCCACAAAAGCAATCACCAATTGTGGCACCCCTCCCCACAATCCTTCAGCTTGGCGACCTGGTTCCTGAGTTCCGGTCCTTAGCGCAGTTTAACCTTTCAGAGGATAATATGCGCATAATTCAGGCGGCACGTAAGCCTTCTATGGGGGCTCATTACAAGTGCAAATGGCTTTGTTTTTGTCATTGGTGTCTAGATCCTCGACAAGCTTCTATTGACTGTGTCTTGTCTTTTATATCCGACCTTGCAACCTCTGGCATCCACGTCTTATTATGCAGGACATACCTACCTGCCATTGCGCCTTATCTGTCTACAGAAAGTTGCTAGTTTTCACTGGCAAGCCCAGTAATCAAGAGATAATTTGCAGGTCTTCTTCATCTCTTTCCTCCTATCAGGCCTCTTCATCCAAAACGGGATTTGAATGTGGTCCTCACCACTTTGTGTCATAAGCCATTTGAACCTATGGCCACTACCGCGCTCAAGTACCTTTCTTGTAAAGTGGCCTTCTTGATTGCTGTAACATCTGCAAGAAGAATAAGTGAGCTTTAAGCTCTCTCTGTCAAACCTTTGTTCCTAACATTCCATAAGGATAAGGTTGTGCTTGCACTCATCCTTCTTTCTTTCCCAAAATTGTCTCCGAGTTCCACTTAAACCAGTCAATATCCTTACCGGTTTACTACCCAAACCCGGTCTCTGAGGCCGAGAGGGTTTTACACAACCTAAATGTCAGACGAGCTCTGAAGTTTTACCTCGACAGAACAAGCAAACTTAGAAGTTCTTCACAACTCTTTGTTACATTTGGTGACCCAAAAGGGAAACCTCCTTTGAAAGCTTCCATCTCAAGTTGGATAGCTTCATGCATCTCTGAGGCCTACAAAATTCAAGGCCTTCAGCCCTCAAAGGGCGTTCATGCACATGTGGTCCGTGGCAAAGCGGCTGCTGTCTCCTTCCAGAAATATGTCGCTTGTGAGTCCAAAGTGGGCCTCCCCTTTGGCTTTTTGCAGACATTGTCTTGACCTGAGCTCCCGGCTGATGCCCAGTTCTGCCAGGCAGTTCTTAAAAACATGTTCCAATAAGGGAAATTGCCATCCTCCCGTTTTCTCTGGTCAGTGCTTGGGAATCTCCCAAAAGTATGGAGGAAAGGGGACAGGACATAGGAGTATGACAAAGTTACTCACTGTAGTGACTACCTAAGTCCTAGTCTATAGTCCCCTTTCCTCCATACGCCCAGCCGCCAACCCCTCTAATAAGTATCCTCTATTTTGCTAAAATGGTCCTTCGACCAGGCGATAGAAAAGGACTGAAGAGTGATGTGCGGGGCGGAGCTCAGGAAGGCGGGGTTACAGTCACGTGCGGTGGCCCTGCGTAAAAATAAAAGAAGGACGAAAGTTATTTTTTGATGCTTAAAAAGTGCTCAGGTCCCGTCCCGATGGACGGAATGTCCCCACAAGTATGGAGGAAAGGGGACTATGGACTAGGAGTAAGATAACTTTGTCATTCTTTTGGCTCAATCAGAACGTCGTACATCATTCTCATCCTTTTCCCTCCCAAAAGCAATTAAGGAATGTTACTTTAATTTCTTTTAAATAGGTAGCATAGTCACCAAAAAAGCAGTCTTTAACATATATTAATCTTTATGGCATAAGGCCTTCTTCTCCAACCACGTTTTAATGTCCCCCATTTTTGCAAGTCTAACCTTGAAATCTAAATCATTACACAACCATGTTCCCAAATACTTGATTTCCCCTATGCATATCTTAAAAAGCTATTTTTTTTAAAGTTTCAATCATATCTTGTTCTGTCCCAACCAGGGGAAGAAGCAACGGTTTGTCAGCATTGATAAGTTTCCCATATCCCTCAAGAATCTTAAGTGAAGCTGCCATGAATTCTGTGGCTGACTGACATATAGCATCACATTGGGGCTCATTATGAGTTTGCCGGCCCGGAAATAGGGTGCTGGTAACAACGTGTACTGGCGCCTTTACGGACCGTTAAACTCCAAGTCAGCCAGTAAGGGGCTGTGATCTACCAGCAGGCCTGACCTGCCGATAGTTCAGGTCCCTACTGGCAGACAATTTCCGCAATCACCGCTACTGGTATTATCGGTGCTGGTGATTTGTATTTGTATTTATTTATATAGCGCGCCTGGCCCAAAGGCATCTGGGCACACGTCATAGTTACAGAGCTTGATAAACAATTGCAAATCACAGGTATACAGAATTAATATTTAAAGAATCAATATTTACACATGTAATTTACAAAAAATCTACAGGTTAGGTAACAAATGTATATGGGGATACTGTTGGACTCTTGAGAAACGAGCCACTGTTTAGCTTTGCTCTTAAATGCTTGAAATGAAGGTTCCAGTCTAATTGGGGTAGGCAAGGCGTTCCAGAGTTTGGTGGCGAGGACCGGGAAGCTGTCACCGCCAGATTTCCGGAGTCTAAATCTGGGCACAACTAGGCATTGTGCTTGAGCAGATCTCTGTGGCCGGTTGGAAGTCAACGGAGAGAACCGGGAGGCGAGATATTGAGGGGCCATCTTCGCATGGCATTTATGTGTGAGTGAGAGATTTGAGGGCAACTCTTTGGGCTACCGAGAGCCATCGCAGATTGCGACAAGTGTCTGAGATCTGTTGGTTCCTAGGTATGTTCAGGGCAGCCCTAATAGCGTTATTTTGGGTGACCTGAAGTTTGCCGAGGTTGCGATTGCTGGTAACTAGTTAGAGGGCATTGCAGTAGTCGATTTTAGCCATGGTTAATGTTCTAGCAAGGATGATGCAGTTCGAGGCGGTGAAAAAAGGACGGCAGGCTGTAATTAGTTTATTGGTATAGGCAGAGGCTGAGACCACAGCGTTGGTTTGTCTTGAGAGGGATAAGGTTGAGTCAAGGTAGATACCTAGAGTTTTAGTAGCATTGGTGACGTTGATGATGTTGCCATCAGTGATGAAAAATTTGAAGGAATGGTCCAATTCGCTGAGTCGGTTGGGTGATCCCAGGATGAGCAGCTCTGTCTTATCATTAAGACAGAGCTCGTGTTAGGCCATCCAGGCCTGTATTACCAGGTAAACATAATTTAAGGCTTTAGTGTCTGCTACATGCTTACCAGTGATTGGCATGAGTATCTGGGTGTCATCTGCATAATCAGTGTAGGTGACATCCAGATAATCAAGAATATCAAATAGGGGTTTGGTGACACGTTGTAAAGCGTGGGTGAAACACAAGAGCCTTGTGGAACCCTGCATAATACTGGAGCTGGTTCGGCGGAAGCGGAAGGGGAGAAGACCCTCATTGATCTGTTGTTCAGGAATTATCTGATCCAGGAAGTAGCTTTGTCAGAGAAGTGGGCTGCCATTGTGAGATGTTGACACAAGATTTGGTGGTTCACAAGGTCGACCGCCTCCGATAGGTCCAGAAGTAAGAGGAGGGCAATCTTGCCCTTGTCTTTAATATCCTCATTTTGTGTTTTAAGGTCAATCAATGCGGTTTCCGTGTCGTGCTTCAGGCGGAAACCTGATTGTCTAAGGCCAAGGAGATTATTAGAGTCCAGGTATTCTTGAATTTGTAAGTAGGCTGCACGTTCAATAATTTTCTGCAGGAATGGCACAGTGGTGATGGGCCTGTAGTTCATAGGTGTGTTATGGTCTAAGGTGGGTTTTTTAGGAGAGGGATGACCCAGGCATCCTTCAGGTTGTCAGGTACAGTTCCAGAACTAAATAATGATAATGATTCCGACATCCCCTTCCAATGGAGTCCTTTAGAACTCCATAGCACTGGGGATTTTCCAGTGTTTCCACCACCTGTAATAACTCTGTAATACTGGGATATCGGGCAGCAGAGAAGGTACAGTAGTCTCCCAGTATCTTGCCGCAATTAATGGCGGGATACTGGGGGACTTGAAATGAGCCCCATTGTCTGCAAACAAACCTTTTTTGGATTTGTTCTGTCTTACCATCAATCCTCAAATTCCTTTCTCTCTGCATATTCTCATTGCCAGTGGCTCGATTACCACATCGAACAAGAGTGGGGGCGAGAGTGGGCATGCAAATACTGCCATGATAAGTTTTGGAACAGGTGGTGAGACCACTAATTGTTTCCCTGTTTAACCAAGGTGTCAGGCAGTGTTGTGTATTAGCAAACCTGATATTTTAGCTTCATACAAATACAATGGTAATAGAGATAAATAGACTTGAAGCCGACACCCCCAACATTATGAGGGAGAAGTTGGTATCCTATATGCAGTCAATACAATTTTCATCTCTAAGATACTTTAACGTCTCCAAAAAGCAAATTAATGTATGTAATTTCATTTTATGTAAAAGAAAAATGGCTGCAATGAATACTTCTAAAAAAATGCATAACTTGTATTAGTATTCATTTGTAGTAAAAATAAACACAAATGGCAAATCACAAAATAATGACGAGCCATAAGAGGTAGAATCCCTTGAATAACTGGGCGGTAGGCATAGCTCAGAATGGTGGCTGGATGGTGAATCTGTTTGAAATCAGCGCTGGCTATAAAACAATTTTCAAAGAAATATGGGGGTGAGTAATTGCTGCCGCCATGGAAGTCTCATGACAATCTCACTCCATACCACTACAAATCCAACCCTAACACTCACTTGAAGTGTAAGGCAAGTTACATCCACATTATCTTTGAAGTTCATGTTAGGTTTGAAATTCAAGTAGTAGACAGCCAGTGTGTGTGTATGTACCTTAGCTGTCATTCCCACTCTTAGAAGACATTATTCTTTTATGGGTTTTACCTCAACTATTGATTTTAAACGTTTTTTCCTTTTCATATCTCCATGTATTTATCAGCACAAAATACTCTTTGGTCTTTCTAGTTCCAGGAGAGCATGCATTTATAAAAGCAGGACCCAACTAGGGAGGCAGTTCCTGCCATATGGACTGACGAATAAAGAGTGGCCTTCACCTGTGCATGGAAGTGGTGTTTACAATACAAATCTCATAACTGTCTATTACACAATTCCTTTTTTAGTTGCTACAAGATACTGGGGTCTGCATCAACCCCCATTGCAGTGGAAGGAATCCCCCAAAAACTGTTCTCTCACATTGGCAGAGTGAGGATGCATTTCACTTGTTCCCATAGCACTTGCATCTGTATAAGTGCAAATGCCTGCTAATGCACAGCCTTCTTAAACTCTAATTGCCATTAGAGATTAATTAAAAATGAATGGGATGCTTTGATAGGAATATTGCTGAATTTAAGAGGGGCCCAATGCTTTACATTGAATTATTGTGTTTGCTGTCAGCGCCCTTCCGTGAACCTCAGAGATTCTTAGGGCTTTGTAATGCATTCCTCCACATTAAGTATGTGATTGTTGAATTAAAAGGTGCTCGATTGCCAAGTATGGGTCCAATGAGTGTTTCTAGAATTGTGTTTGTTGTCTATAGAAATCAGGAGCATTCACCAGCGTCTAGTTGTTTAATTCACCTGACAGAATTCCAGCCCTAAACCTTTTCAAGATGCTCTCTGTGTGAAAAAAGGTGATGTGCTTGAGTGCAAAAAGCACTGCAACCCAACCCTAGCAACGGGCGTCAGGAGTGTCCTGATTTGGCATGTTGGGGCCGCAAAGGGCCTAGGCCAAAACCCCTGTGGAAGCCAGGACAGCAGCCAGCTCACCCTTTACCTGACTTCTGTTTCAGCACATAGGGATCCTTTCACCCATTGACTATCCATTCCTCACAGAGCTTGTATTGCCTCACAGGACCAAGGAATATTGCTATTTTGGGCCTTTTAACCTTCTTTTGGCTACCTGTAGCCTCATTCTAGCCCAACGCAGAACTTAAACCTGTTTCTTCTCTGCCAACCATTCCCTCTTTCCCTTTTTGCTCATCCACCTACGCTCTCTCTCTTGGGCTGCACCCTTTCTTCATTGTCTTCCCTTGCATATTTCTTCTACTCTTCATCATGCGACTTGACTTCGTTCCATTCCTCCTTCTGCTCCCTTTCTCTCATAGCCTTCAGCCTCAACTTGGTGTGACTTCTGCATCACTCTCCAAGCTCCCCATCTTCCTCCTTCACTCCTGCACCTACACCCCTTAAATAAGATGATCCTGTTCTGCCAGGATCTCCACCCTCATCAATCCCCCTTGTCTAGCGGACATCTGCTCCTATCCCCCACCCCCTATAACTCTTTCAATTGGACTCTCTGATGCAAAATCCCTCTGCAACAAGTCTTCCTACACCACTGATCACTTCGACTGTTATCATGCTAAAATTTCACTTTTGCTGTCACAGAAACCTGGACCTCGCCTTTTGGCCCTGTTACGCTGCAGCTCTCCATACTCATTCTGGTACCTTTTCCCACTCTCCCAACCTTTTGGGAAGGGTGGTGGTGAGGGATTCCTTATCAGTAAGGCCATCCACACTGCCCTTCAACCCCTGTCTGATATCAACTCTTGCTCCTTTGAATATGCCACTATTCAACTCCTCCCTCTTACTCCTCCCACTGTTCTGGCTATCTATCGACCCCCCTTAGCCCTCTCAACTCCTTCCCTGATTCCGACCCTTCTCCTTGAGTCAGTTCCTACAGACATCTTCATTATCATGCAGGGGGGCATTAACCTTCCCAAGCCCTCTGCAGCCACCTGCATTGAACTTAACTCCCTCTGATCTGACCACTCCCTCCACAATCAGTTTACCCCCTCTTGTGGGAACTCTCTTTACCTCGTCTGTCTCTCTAATTCACTCTCCTCCCTTTCCCTCTTCATTGACCCCTCTTTCTCTGATCACTCCATTGCTGACTTTAACATCTCAGTCCCTCCAACTTCTACTCCTCATACCCCCTCATCAGTGTCAAAGAGAAAATTCAGGCAAGATTGTCTTCCCTTTTACCTTGATGATGTGAGGATTGCTCTCCGGTCCCTTTCCCTTTGAATGCCTCTTCCATTGACAGTGGTTCTCTGACTTTCACTATGCACTTATTACTCTATTTCACCAACGCTATTCTGCTTGCACATTCATACCTTCCTGTCCCCGTACTCAGCCTTGGATCACCTTAGAAATTAAGATCTTCAAAACAAACATGTTCTGTGATCTATGACACTGGTGCTATTTATGGACACCTAACATGCTCCTAGCCTACAAACATTCCATTGCTGCCCTAACCTTTGCACCAGACTCTGCCATCTTTAGCAGTGCCAACCCATTTTATGCTCCTAAAAAAACACAAAAAGGTCTTTGTGCGCCTCTACTGAGAACAAACATGGCCAAATAACCTGTTCTATCGGTATGTGCCCACTCGGAATGGTCTACAACCACCTTTTAGCCCACTGTAGTTTTCACAGCGAAGAAATAACCATTTGTATATCAGTTTGGGCCCACCCAATTGGGCACTGAAATGCTAGGTAATTCTCCTATAAACAAGAGTTCCAACAGCAACCCCAGACGGGTGTGGACCCTTGATGGGCTTCATCAGTGAGGTGGAGCTGTGCTTCTCTAAGCACAGTGAGCAAGGGGTCCTCGTCTGCACTCCTCAGCAAATATACATCCCCAGAAAATGTTTGTATTTACTTCTTTTGCACCAACATACATGACCTTGAACTTGGTGACATTTATAGCAAAATGTAAGTTTCTGCAATATGTCCAAACTTCCCGTAGAAACCTCTGAAGAACAGTCTTTGCAGCGTGTGGTAGGTCAGAAGAAATGACGGGGTAACTGTTGGCATTTTCACAAATAGATGTATTTAAATAATAAATAAGAAGGCCTGTCTATCCCTAATAGTATAGTGTTTGCCCTACTTTACACAAACCTAACTAGGGTGCTCGTCGTCAGTGAGATTGTCCAAAGTAATAGTTTGTCCTTCGTCCAAAACTACCCTATTCTGTCCCTACCACTATTCAAAAAGGCTCAAAATAAAAAGGGATCCAGGATTCCCTTCTCCTGGACAGGCTTCTGTAGCCTCAACAAGTCTCTCTTGGGATGGCTTCTGGCGATATTCTGAATAAGTGCCTTTAGTTCTTCAAAGGGGCTCTTGTCCCTCCGGGGATTCCCCTTTTCTACTATTAATACAGTTCCTTGTTCCGATGACCAAGGACTCTGGGCTTTCCTTTCCTCCAAGTCTAGTAATGTCTCTAGGTTGTTTCCCAACTTCTGGTATGCCGGGGGCCTCTGCTGGCCTGTTCGTTTAGTTTCACAAATAGTCCTTCTGTTATACAGGGATGATTGGCCCCTATCCACGCCTTTCTTTCTCTCCAACTTTCCTCTAGCTTCAACCAAATATAACTGTCTTCTTGGTGTTTTCCCCTCTCTTTCCAATCTTGCCTTATACTGGGACAAGTGTGAGGGGTTTGATAATCTTCACTAGCTTGCCAACCTTCACTTATACTGGGACGAGTATTATTGGTCCCTTCGTACGCTTTTTTACCTTTCCCTCCTTCACTTATACCAGGACGAGTATGATTGGTCCCTTGGTACGCTTCATTAGTACCGCCCCTTTCCCCACCGGGTCTCCTGCAGCTCCAGTTACCTCTCTTGTACTGGGCTGGAATCACTGGTTCTTATCGCAGGGTCAGGTTTGTCCGACTGACACAACCTGCATGGGGTTCTCTTCCTTTCTCCTTCAGCTTGTGTCTCTGCGGAGCCCGTCCTTGTATGGTCTCAGCGTCGTTAGAGGACCACACAGTCCACCCTCTTTGGGTCATGCCACTGCCTCCAGGTCTTTATCCAGCACCCGTGTCGAGCTCCTGTCTCCTCAATGCGTCTTTCTTCTCCTGTCCCCGAGAGCCTATCTGACAACAGACGGCTTTGCGTCCTCCTACTGCTTTCTCTGACCCGGTTTGAACTTCCTGGGCTCCGAAGACGAGAATGTCTTTCACTTTTCCTTTCTCGGTTTTTATGTGGAAGCGTTGGGCCCTCCCCAGCGTAGGCACAGAGTCCTTTGTTTTTTTTCCAGGGCGTATTCGTTATGCCTCGTTTTATCTCCTTTGTCTCAGTGTGGATGGCTGCCAACCACTGATTACTCTGCATGGCTCCCCTAATCATCTTCAGTATGAGTGGTAGCTGAAAGTTGATTATTGATAATATTGCATTAGAAAATAGTGACTGGTTTGGAGGGAAGGTTTTGGCTCTTTGTTCTGGTTATCTCTTCAGAAAACAGTATAGGGAGCTCCTGGACAGAATGGGAGTCCCTATCCCCAAGAAGGGAGCCTCTCCCTTTGAGGTCCCACTTTCTGCCACCCCTAGGGGAAATGTTGCATAGCAGGCTCACCTCCATAGCCTCACGGGTAAGGGCTGCCCTCTGGGGAGAAGTGGTGAGATCCTGTGAATCGTCACAAACGTCTAATAGAACCAAGTCATCAGCATATACAAGATGTAGAACATGTATACTAGAAAGTTTTGGAGGAAAGCTTTGGATATTCCTAAAGATGTTGTCTCTATCAGTTATGTATGAAATAAAAACATTAGGGCTAGTACGCAGACTTGACGCAAACCAAAATGTGTGGGTTTTTCCTCAGCTGCAGTTCTAGTTTTGTTTAGCATACCATAATCAGTTCCCCAGAGAATCAACTTCTACCGCAGAAAATCTCTGTCAACATAATAAAAAGGTGATAGATTATCGAGGGGGTGTGGCTTAACAGCCATTGGAGTAGGCAGCTCTTCCCGTGAGCTCCTAAACATCTGACGGAGATCCTGATGCACAAAACTAGAAAAAGAAGCTGGAATCACCCGAAAAAAGGCATGCAGCTGTCGGAATACAAGGAGCACCGAACAAGCGTATAATGGACTGAAATGGACAAACAAGTCCTTGGACACGGCCTGGTGTGGACGGCAACAAGATGGCAAAGGCAGGAGAACAGAGAACCTCTGGTGCACCCGATGGTCGGAATGCAGCGCAATGTATAGCGCAAGGGATTTGTATCGAGCCGGCGAGCAGAAGAAACAAAGAGCACGCACATGGCCTGTCACTGGCATTGTATCACTTTGGAATACCAGAGCAAGTTTGTTGCTTGAATCCGACATTGCGGATCACAGACAGTAGTGGAGGCTGGCAACAGTAGCCGGGCGAGGAGAAGCCCGGGGACACCCTTGCCAGTGGAAGCAGTGGATTAGGCCCAGCGCATGTATAATAAGGCACTGGGCAGGCCTCCGGTGCTGTGAACTTGAGCTGCCGTGTGCAAACGGAGTAACACGGAGTGTCCACTCAAGCAGCCGGTACGCAGCTGCATGAAAATATTGGGAGTCTGGCGGACCTGATGCGCACGCTGTGGGGGGGGCAGACAAAGTGTGCGCTCTCAGTGTCGCATACAAATACAAATGCAGAGCTCTCAGTGTTGCGTGCACAGATAAAAGCTGAAGCAATGGTGCCGGTGAGTGGGGAGCACTGAGGAAGAGCTGACCGCTGGCATGAGCAGACAGCAGTTAACAAACGAACAAGATCTCTGCTGACCAGCCCTGCCACATTGACGGAATTTGCAGGAACTAACGTTGTAGTACGCACCACCCGTACAGGGGTAATGCCCACCCTGTGATAAAGAGGCAACACAATGCTATGACAGAGTCTGGAAAGTGGCTTGCAGGACGGTGGCAATAACATTGGGACTCCAGGAGAAGTGGCACAGCTCCAAGTGCACAGTGGCATGAGGCTACCCATGTAAAGGACAGCGCCTGGCACACGCAGACAAGCACCGGGCACGGCGAGGAGACCACCCCCAGAGAGACAGAGGGCCACACCACAGAGGAAAGCATGCCAACGGCGCCTGAGGCGGAACATAGGGGGATACCCCTCATAGCTAACAAACAAAGTTGGGGCCACGGCTGAGGCGAAGGGAAGAGAGGAAATCCCTCAACAGGAGGCAGGGAGTCGCCACAGCGATCCTGGCCCGGAGCAGTTAGCGCCCAGCCCACTGGTCGGTAAAACAGTGCACCGGCCTGGAGGCGGGGTGCGAACTTGACGACGGAAGGAATAAGGGTGCCGCCTGGGTAAAGAAAGCACGCTGGGAGTAAATGACATGCTCACGCTGGGACAACATTTAAGAACTGACACAGCATGGACATATGAGATGGGTGCCCTGAAATTGGCTACAAAATGGAGGCTGCGAAGTGACAGAACAAGGAACGGGGTCGCCAACTTAGAGCGGTAAGGTACTGGAAAAGTGCGACCGGCTAGATCATACGAGACCCTCAGCCACGTGAGGGACCGCGAGGGAGCATAGGCCTGATCATCGCAGGTGCAGAGTAAAAAACGAGACAGAAATGTCGGTGAGGGGAGGCAAGGCCAAGGGTAAGCAGCCCACAATGAACAGCTTTGCTAAACCGCAGCAGTCCCCCACCACCCCAAAGCAAAGTGTAGCTACTGCACCCGCAGAGGCGGCATCACCAAGTGAGAACCATTTGATCTTAACAGCTATAACGGAACTGAAAACCTTGTGGGGGACACCGATGGCAGAGTTGAGGACTGCACTAGAAACAAAGATAGACGTGGTCGGAATAGAGGTCAACCTGTTAAGGCAAGATGTGCGAGCGCTGGCGGAGAGAGCTAGTGGCCTGGAGAGTGCGGTGAAAATCAATACAGACACCAGCACAAACAATGCTAAGGAAGTCCACATATTGAAGCAGCAGGTAGCCAACCTGGAGAACCGAGCAGAAGAGGCCGAAGGAAGAGCGAGACGCAATAACATACGCGCGGTCGGCCTGCCGGAAGGGGAAGAAGGCCAAGATCCCACGAACTATGTGGAAAACATGATCATACAAGAAATAGGTATAAATAAGCTCTCCCAAGGGTTCGCGGTAAAACGCGCGCACAGGGCCCTGATGAGGAAACCGCAACCTGGAGCCCCCTGCAAGAGCAATTACAGCAAAGATCCTGAACTACAGGGACAGGGAGAAGATCTTGGAGTTCTTCAGGAAAGGAGGGATGATAAAAAGAGCGTCTGCGACCATCAAAGCATACCCTGATTACACTATGCAAGTACAAAGACAGCGTTATAGCTATGTGGCGATCAAGAGGAGACTGCGCACAGCCGGATTTAAATATATGTTGTTGTACCCTGCAAAACTCAAGATTCTTCACAAAGACAAAACACATTTTTTTGACTCCCCGGTGGAGGTGGCGACATGGCTGGATGCATATGGCTGCCCGGAGAGAGAAGAGGAGCAGGGTCGAGAGGAATACGATAAGTGATCAAACAGCTATGCATGCTAAGAGGAGGGCGCATTGTAATGGGTAACTGTACCATGAGACATTTGAACACGTCGGACTGGAATATAGAACATGTAATGCAATAAGAGTCGCGGAAGGTGCACTTAGCTTGATCTCAAAAATGGAGTAACGGGATGGAGACACCCTACCCCTTGGAGTCAGAATAGGAGGACTGCCACTAGGGCGACATCTCCCTGCTGAGCCGCAAGTAAGGCAACTGCCGGAAAAGGGCTAGATGCGGGGTGCCTGAGATCCAGGGATGGAGCTGGTTAACAGTTGGGGAGGGGTAGAGTTCAGAAGGGAGTGTGGGGTAAGTTGGGACAAGGAAGGGATGGGGAGGGGGAGAGTTGGGGAGGAGTGGGGGAGTGTGATGAGGTTGGGAAGGGAGGAGGGTGGGGAAGAGTGGGGTGTAGGGGAAGAGTTAATAGTTAGGGAATGTTTGTATTGGGGAACGAGTCTACATGAAAGGAGGGAAGAACTGAGACTTGGACTGTACTTGAGGAGGGAAGAGTGGGACCTGAATATATTATGGGAGACCTTAAAGTAGTTACCTGGAATGTGAGGGGGCTCAATAGCTATTTAAAAAGAAATAAGGTTATGATTTGCGCAGGCAGAAAATAGACATAGGGCCTCCTTCCGAGTAGGGCGGTAAGGGATACCGGGCACCGTTAAGGAGACCGGTGCTGGTAATCCCTCACCGCCCTAGTACGAGGTCCCTTAGCGGGTATTAGCGGGAGCCGCAAAGGGACCAGGGAGCAAATAACGGTACCGCAAATTGCGGTACCGTTATTAGCTCCCTCTCCATTCCCATTGAGCCCTATGGGGCCTCAAGTGGGAATGGGGATTGCCTTTTTCTATGGGGACTTACCGGTCCCGCAAAGGTTGGACTACACTGGTAAGTCCCCATTGAACCAGGTCGGAGTCGGTACCGGTATGGGAGGTAGTCATGGCGCAAATAGCGCCATGACTACCACCATACTCGGAATGAGGCCCATAGCCTTGCTACAAGATACTCACCTAACGCAAGAAAAACTGGAGGTGGGCTGAAAGAAGTGGAAAGGGACTGTTGTGGGCGCAGCATATTCAGCTTATGCTAGAGGGGTGATTACCTGGGTTGCACTGCAACCGCATGTCCCGTTTCAGTTACTGCACTCTACGGTTGAGCCAGACGGGAGGATGGTAATAATAAAGGGGTTGGTGGAAAACAAGGAAATATGTATCATAAACACATATGCCCCGAATCAGGATACGGCGGCATACTTTAGAACCCTATATAGCAAACTTAGCGTGAGCTTTGGGGGGGGTGGTGATTTGGGGAGGAGACTTTAATTGTGTACTAAACCCGAAAATAGATAGATCGGATACCAAAATAGACAGACCCACCCCAGCTGCCAAGACATTGCAGTCTCTGTTAGCAGATTTCGGATTAGAGGATGCATGGAGGTCACACCATCCACAGGATAGACAATATTCACACTATTCAGCCCCCCAGAACCTACACACTAGACTGGACTATGTGTTTGTCACACATGAACTGATGACAGAAATAGCGCTGACAGAATACAAAGCGAGGGCCCTTTCGGACCATTCGCTGCTGATATTAGTATGGCAATACAGACCCCCGAGAGCGAAGATACCGACATGGCGCCTCTGAGCAGAGGCGTTGAAGGATATTTTTAGGGAGGACATGAGAGAGGAAATAATAAGCTACTGTGAGATCAATACTGGCAGCGTGGAGTCAGCGGGTATGCTCTGGGAAGCCTTTAAAGTAGTAGTGAGAGGGATAGCTATAGCCAAGACCAAGGCGCTACAAGGAGGGATTTTTGCTGAACTACAAGAAGCGGAAACAGAGCTAGAAACAGCATTGAAAAGGGGAGGTAACACCAAAGAAGATAATGAAGCAATACTTAGGCTGCAGCAGAAATGCGCGGGATATTGGGAAAGGCTGTGCAACCTCAACTATAAAAAAATACATAGAGAGGCAGCATGCAGGGAGGACAAACCAGGGAGAGTCCTGGCATGGCTATACAAAAGCGAGACTCCCAGACCAACAATCAGGACGATAGCGAAAGAGGATGGGTGTATAGTAGACACTCAAAAGGGAGTTAATCAGGAATTCGCAGACTATTACCATATCCTGTACGGAGATGCGGAGGAAAGTGACAGCGAGGAAATAAGAGAAACACTGGATGATATTGGATTGGCGCAGATTAGGAGCGAGAGGAGCTAGATGCACCGATCACTCTAGAGGAATTGGAGAGGTAGTGAGGCAGCTACCCACTAGTAAGACCCCGGGGTCTGACAGACTCCCCAGAGAATTTTATAAGATGTACAAAAATTAGGTACTCCCCCCGCTCTTAGAGATGCTAAATGAGGCATATGCATTCGGAAGACTACCAGTGTCCCTAAAAGAGGTCAATTTCATACCTCTCCTCAAGCCCAATAAGCCCGATTGTGAGTGCGGCTCCTACAGACCCCTGTCGATGTTGAACCAGGACAGCAAAATATTGACGGCGGTCCTGGCAAATAGAAGGAGGAGAGTCATTAATAAATTAATACACCCCGACTAGACAGGTTATATCCTCAACGGAAACATATCCAACAATCTCAGGCGACTCCAACGAGTCATTGAACATGCAAACGGGGAGGCGGGTGAGATGGCAATAGTTTCGCTGGACGCAATAAAGGCCTTCGACTCGGTCAAATGGCCATGGCTGATTGCAGCTCTGACCAATTATGGAATAGGCCAGAGGTATCTCAAATGGGCCAAACTACTATATAGTGCGCTGCTGGCCAGGGTGAAGACAGGAGCAGTTATATCAGAGAGGTGGCAACTTAGTAGAGGCACTAGGCAGGGATGCCCGTGGTCCCCCATGCTGTACATTTTGGCCTTAGAGCCTCTGGCGATATACCTGAGGCAGCAGTATGACATAATAGGCATCACCATAAAGGGGGAACCACATTTCATTTCCTTGTACGCTGATGATATGTTGTTGTATCTACGCTACCCGGAAGAAAACCTCCAGTATGTCCTGGAAGTGATGGAGCGATTTGCAAGGCTTTCAGGCATAGCTGTGAACCCCAAAAAATCTTGTGTATTTCCACTGGGCAGGTGTAAAGGGATCCCGCTAGAGCAGTTACCGATCCTGCAGATACCATGGGAGGTCAGCATGTTCCGATATCATGGGATAGATGTATATCATACGGTGGAAGCAGAGCATCAATACAACACTGAGAAAGCTATCTGGAATATTGAAAATAGTATGAAGTTCTGGGTGAAGCTCCCCTTGGTGATGATGGGACGAGGGGCAATGCTTAAAATGGTGGTCCTGCCAAGACTGTTGCACTATTTTGGGAACATCCCATATTTGATACCTAGGCGATTCTTTGTTAGGATGAGCAGCATATGCAGGGAATTCCTCTGGCAGGGTACAAGGAACAGAGTGGCCCTTTGGAAGCTACAAAACCCACACGAGAAATGGGGTATAAAACTACCAAACTATGACATTTATTACATAGCAAGTTAACTACAATATGTAGCTAAATGGCTCTCTGAGGAATCCAGGCTGTTCCAACTGGACTGCGCCCCATTCTTCCTTAAAGAAATGATGTGGTTACCCAGATCAGATATGGAAGGGCGCCCAAGAATGACGACACTCGGGTGGGAGACATGGCGGAGAGCCTGTCAGATAATGGGGAACCCGTCCCCGTGTTCCCCGCAGGTTCCATTAGTCGCTCTGGCGGGAAAAGAAAAGCAACTAAGACTAATGATTAGGAAGCACTGGGAGCCGGTGGGAATAGCGACGATGGGTGATATATGGCAAGAGGGGAAAATAACGGATTTTGAGGGGCTGGTGGAAGAAACGGGGTTACATACGGGGCAGTACATCACATATCATACGGTGGTGCAGCGAATTAAAGAGATATTGTCCGAACTAGTACTAGCAGATGAACCGGATGCCACCATAGACACAATATATGATATAGCAGCGGGGGGGGCACGAAATATCTAGAATATATGAGCTGATGATGACCAAAGTGGGGAAGGAAGTGGTGCAACTTAGACAGGACTGGGACGAGGAAGTGGGTACCCCAATGAGCGATGGGATGTGGGAGCGTGCCCAGGGATATCACAAAAGTGTCAAGAAATGCTAGATTACAACAGATACAATTATATATAACTCACAGGGCGTATATGACGCCCCAAAGGATAGCCACATTCAAAAATGCAGGACGACAAGCATGCCCCAAATGTGACGAAGAAAACGCCAGAATGGTACACATGTTTTGGTCATGCCCAATAATAGAGAGAGTCTGGGGAGAAATGGCACATAGGATGGAAGACAAAGGGATTAAAATAGAGGTGGATACAGTGTGGGCTTGCCTAATAGGAGGGTTTCCTAGACCACGTAAACTCAAGCATGTGAGTAAATTGAAAGACCTGGCGTATGTACTAGCAAAGAGAAAAATTGCAATGGGGTGGAAGGCATGCCCTAGACCTAGAATAGAAGTATGGTGGAAGGATCTACAGAAATGGGCAGAGGCGGAAACTGCAGCATGGCAAGAAGCAAGGAATGTTGGTGGGGAGGAAGAGGCTGGAACCTTGATAGCTTGGAAGCAACTAATAGCTGAATTATTTGGGCCCGCGCATGATGGGTCAAGTGACCGGGATCCAACTGAAACCATTGATAAGGAATCCCTACTGCAAGACGAAGAAACAGAACAGGAAGGAGAGTAGGCTTGGAAGGGTGGGCGGGAAGGGGTGAAACAGTGGACACAGATAAAGTGATGTATATTCAAATATTATTACATGCACTGTAAGTTTGGTTTGTGTTGCTTGTTGATATAAAATCAATAAAAATGGTTTGAGAAAGGCCATGTATAATGATGTTACTTTCTGTTTTTTTTGCACTATACATCAGTGTGTTGAAACATAGTCGGTTACAAATTGTTGACATTCCCTGCTGAAAACCCTTTTGAAATGGGGACAATATGTTGTTTCTTGAGGCCCAAACCTTTAATTTGCTCACAAGAAAGAAGCAAAACATGTGCTAGTAGTATCTATCATAGCTAGACATTTTTAATACCTAGGATCTTCCCTTGTCTAATGGAACCAAAATGTTTTTGTCCAGGATGCTGGAATAAGTTTGTTATTATTTCGCTAAACAGACTGAAAAGAATAGCTGTCCATAAATCAGAATCACTTTTAAGTACCATACTCAGAAAAACATCAGGGCCCAAATCTAATTCAATACAAAACAGAATTTCTTCTCATCTTTGCAATTGAGACCTTCTAACATTATACCTACTGTGAGCTAATGGTCTCCAACTTTTTCTTTCTTTTCCAATTTCTGATTTGCTGCCCTTTCTTCTTTACTAATAACTTGTATTCCTGCAGGTTCCTAGTTATTTGGTTTCTATGTTTTAATTTCCGTTCTTGATACTCTTTTATGACATAGAATCTCAGGATCAGATGTATTACTTGATGGTTTTGTGCTAGATGTAACAGACGGACCCAATAGAAATTGCCAATTTAAAGTTATTTTTTTGTCCAATCTGTGTAACAGTTGGCAGTTAACACCTCAGTACATTCTTACATATATTTACATTTTACCCAGTTGCTACTGATGTTTGTGTATATATTTCATATATTACGGCATGACTACTTTGTTTGGTATCCCCCGTGATTTACATTTGTTCCTCCTATTTCTATGGGTGAGGAAACGTTTGCCAATTAAGTCAAGAACTAGTAAAATGATACAGTGGTCACTTTAGTTATTTTGTATTGCAAACATTCTCTTTACCAGAGCTGTATACTTTTTTTGCTGTAAAGATGTGATCTAACCTGGCTACAGAAGAGCCATCTGACCATGTGTACTGTCTGGGTATATCACCTTCAATTCTGCCATTTAGCATTGTCATATCCCAGATGTTAAACATCGAGCCTATCATTGCTTGCCTTATTTATCTATCTTTTCTTTGAAACTGTTCTGATTCAGATAGGTAATTTTTCCAGTTGTAGAATTTATTTGCTTGTAGTTGATCATTTCGAGGGCATTTTGCGTTGAAGTCACCCATTATAAATACTGGAGTATTTTTTAATTCATCAGTCCACCGTGCATGTAACTGACCCTACACCACAACTACGACCATTACAGTGTTCTAAAGTCTGCAGGAAGCAGACTCATCGCTCCGGTTGCTTCGGGATCTGCTCTTCTGGTTCAGTCTTTCAGGGAATATAGAGAAGTTTCATTGATGCCTTCCCAAAGGCTGACATTTATTGGCTTCATTTGGGAGGCTTGCCAGACTACAGTTTATCCTACAGAGGACAGGGTGCAGGACGTAGTCAATGCATGCTTCTTATTTTCTGAACAATGCTGCAACTAAAGTCTGGTGGTTTCAAAGTCTCCTGGCTCTCATGGTATCTTGCATACGATCAGTGCCTCATGTCAGGCTAAAGATGAGAAGAACCTAGCTCTATCTAGGTTCCACATAGACAAAGCCTTTCACATGCAGTCACGTGTCCTACGGATTCATTCGTTTCTGATTCCGGATCTAGTGTGGTGGAACGATAGCTTCAATTTGATGAGGGGAAAGGGCTTTGCGGATCCTCTTCCCACTGTGACCATTAATATGGACTCTTCACTGTTAGGTTGGGGGCCCACGCTGACAGACATTCAGGTCCACAACATATTGGACTTTGAGCAATGAGCGCTCAACATCAATGTTCTGGAACTTCAGGCCATATTCACTGACGCTTGTCGCATGTCAGCGTTGATGGATAACGGGGAGGTTGATGGGAATTCGTTCTCTCTCTTCAAAGTGATTGTGAGGCAACATTTCTAGGGACTCAAGTGGTTGTTCCTTTCAGTCAGGGCCCTCTCCTGCGCTGAGACCTCAGCAGTGTTCTCACCGGTAATTAGCATTGTGACCTAGAAGACTACATACCTGCTTGGTATTATGTTGGCTTGCAGAGTCAGTGAGCTTCATGCCTTCTTGGTTTCAAAAACGTTTACCACGTTCCACCAGGACAAGATGGTGGTACATAGGCATCCTTCATTTTTGCCAAACGTCTCATCTGATTAATCTGTCGTTTGGGAGGGGAGAGGATCTTACACAATCTGTACGTCCGTATGGTGCTCAACGTTTATCTCGACACGACCCACAAGTTCAGGTTGTTGCAGAGGCTTTTTGCTCTCTACTGAAGCTGTTCTCGTGGTCTGTTGGCCTGTAAATCCATAATAACTAAGTGGATTATGCTGTAAAGGTGGCTTTAGTGGCTCTCTAGAGACATGTTCCTTTGGAGGTCATTGCCAGTGCCGCCACATTGGCCTTGCTTGGGCCTCGCCTTCTGTGCCAGCCCGGCACTACTGCTTGGATTTGAGTTCTCGTGTTGATACTAGGTTTGGGCAAGCAGTGCTGCAGAATATTTTTGGTTAGCCAGTTTTAGGTCCTCCTCCCCTTCACAGGACCGATATACTTTATAATCTCCCATACGTATGGGAGAATGGGGAAAGACGTTGGCGTAAGTTACTCACCGTAGTGATTACTGTACTCCTAGTTCAACCATGTTGCACACATGATTACTGTGCATAAGCTGTTTCTATTAGGCGCACACATTACTGTTTGGCACATAAATTATTTTCTGCCGGTTGGAAGTACCCATTACCTGTGTGCTGATATGAAAATCTCTAGGTTGTTTGTGGTTAGTATCGCTCGGGCAGGTTAGCCATATGGGCAGCCCCCAGATTGTGGAGTGCAAAAATTGACAGCATGGTTGTTGACAGAAGATGTATAGGTTCTGAAGCTGTTAAGTACACTACACATGGAGGTCGTCAGAAGGAATGTGGGAAGTGTAACGATGCAAGATTTTAGTAGTGAGTAGTTAGTTGGGGGGATGGGAGGGTTGGAGAGGGGTAGGGGAGTGAGTGTGTTGTCGCTTCCTGGCTCTTGGTTTTAGATTTCACTGAGATTGATGCATGGACCAGGGTCACGCAGCAGAGGATCCATGAATCAAATTAGCCCACGTTTCTGGTGCAGTTTTTAGTTGGTTGGTATTATTTTTTATTTCTTTCAAAGTGGGTATATGCTGGAAAGTAGAATATTGACTAGGTTAATTGGGGAACAGATAACATATAACAGCAAATATCACAGCGCAAGCATCAGATATTGCAGTGGAAATACCACCATGGAGACCAGATGAAGCCGCCCAGGAGCATATTCTACAGATTACCTGAATCAGGAGTAACTACCACAGTGTAAATATCGCAGAGAACCCCAGGTAAGAGCAATACTCCTACGTCCCGTCCCTTTTCGTCCATACTTGTGGGATATTCCGTCCTACGCGACGGGACAGGAGCACTTTTGTAAAAAAGCATCATAAATGAAAATGTTTGTCCTTCTATTTTTACGCGGGGAACCCCATGTGGCCGTAACCCTGCCCTGCTGAGCTCTGCCCCGCGCATCGTCCTTCAGTGTTTTCTCCGCGCAGTCGGGCTGGACGCACTAGCATCATTGTGAATTTTTATTTGTATTCCCTTTGTCCTTCCCTCTTGCTCCAGTTCCTCGGTCAGCTAGTCCTCCGTCTATGCTGAAGCGTCTGGGACTCATGTCCTGGTCTTCATGAGAACGTCGCTTCGCTAGGATGGATCCCCACTCTCTTAGCTTGGAGTGCCTAGGGCCGGAACATCGTAGGGATTCATGCTTCTACTGCGACTCTCTCTCTGTCCGGGCACTCCAGCGTCATCTTCTTCTGTGTGGGTGGAGGTGTTTCAGCGCGTTCCTCCTCCTCATTTCCAGCTTTTCATCGCCGAAAAGAAGAACCGCGCGGTAAGTTCTTTGCTTTTTAGGGCGCCCCGGTCGGGGGAATCCTTCCTGGGGTCTTCCGGTCCGGGAGGGGCTCATGTAGCTCTGTCACCAGGGGTTCCCCTGAGGTGCCCCAGGGGCCTAATAGGCGTACCGGAGTGTCCTCTGAGGGTTGCCGCAGCAGACCTGCAAGCACCGGACATCGCTCCAAGGTTCCCCATTCGGGGGGTAAGGTTTAGCCCAGCTCGTCTGTGGCTCTGGATACCAGGGTTCACCCTGAGGTCTCCGTTTCTGGAGCTTTACATACCAAGTTCCTCTTGTTGAGGCTAAGGTCAATACCGACCGATCCGAGAGACCCTCTTTGAAGGTCTTGCCGGTGAGGGATATCCCTCAACGTCCCACGCTCAGGGCCATGGTGGTACCGGTTCTGTCGAGGGGGCAAATAGGGCGGTCACGGACCATTACTCCTCTAATACCAGCTCGGCTGAAGTTCCTCCGTTAGAGGCTAAGTTTGTGGCAGGTTCTAAGATGTCCAGTAAACATCCAAGACCACCCAGTACAGGCTCTGCTGAGGATCCTTGTGTCAAGGCTAAGGGGTTACTGAAGTCCCCTGACTCCCCTGAGGAGATAATTGCCTCATCTCCACATGTGACGCAGTACGCCTCAGGTGTCGACAAAATGAGGACCCATCCTCCATGGATGGCCCACGGCAGCCATTTTGGAATCCCCTCATACACCGACGTTCACACCGTCTGGTGCTGGGAGTATTTCTTTTGGGGCTGAGCAGCCTTTTTCACGCCATGTGGATAGTAGAAATCTGTTCCGTCCGTCCTTTGACTGGCATGCTCGGACACTGCTGCCTCATAGACAGTCTCGCTACCTCCTGCTTCCGCTCCACTTTACGTGCATCAGGCCGGTGGTGGGCCTTCATGGCAACCATACTCCTTGCGTTTATGGGGGTATGCCCCTCTCGAGCGGCCTCTGTTTGCACCAACACCAAAGCCTTCGGCTGAGGATGAGTTTTTTGGGAAGTTTCAGATGCTCATGCACTCTGACCCGATGAAGGCGTATTTCAAGCGTCTGTTCAGGGAAGTGTACCCTGAGGCTCCTGTCCCACTTTTCGGCCCCGACTGTTCCGATGCAGGTTCCGGTGGTTCCCCTCCTTCCACCGCATCCTTCTGGACGACCTCCATCTCTTTCTCCTCTGCCCCCGTTGTCCCCTATAGAGAAGACACCAGCGGACTAGGACAACACTTTAAAACCTGAGGCAGTATGCGTGGTGGACCAGTCTTCTGTTCCCACCTCGTTGGATGAGCCTCAAGCAAACCAGCACAGCGATGAGCAGCCCCGCTCGGTGAGATCATTCCATGACCGGGTCCTGCATATGATGGCCCTCCTTGACATTCCAGTACGAGGCCCCTGCTCCTCAGGGGGAGGGGTGCTTTTGGGAGCATTTACCCTGTTACCTCAAGACGGCACCGGCCTGTTCCCTCCAGAAGGATGTTTTGGCTGATGCCCGCAAAGTCTGGGATAAACCTCACACTGGGCTACATTCACACCTCTGAGGAGATAGCCTTATCGGCTTGTCCGCTCCCGTCCTCAACAGTTGTGGCTGCGGCCACCCTCCAATCCAAGCCGGCCTCTGCATCTTCAACGGCAGCGGCCCAAATCCTATGCAAAGAGGATAAACTTCTGGACTCCTTGGGCAAGAAGGTTTTTGCCAATTTGGCGCTCCAGCTTCGTCACGCGAACACCAAGCTCATTCTGGCAGCAGCCAATCGGAGGCTGTGGAAAGAGTTAGCCGACTTCCAGGAGTGTATTCCTGCGGAAAGGCTAGAGGACTTTAAAGCCGATTTGTCGGACGCCAGAGTGCTGGCCCAGGATCTACTGGAAGCTGCGGCACACCACGTAGATAGCTCCGCTCGAGGCCTTATGGTAGGGGTTAACACCTCTCGCCAGGCGTTGCTCCACGCGATTAAGTTTTCAAAGGAAGTGCAAGACAAAGTACTGGACCTTCCTTTTGACGGCAAGGAATTGTTTCATTCTTTTACCGACGAGGAGCTCACAAAGACCAAAGTGAGTACCCAAACCGCCAAATCTTTATCGGTCTTGGTGAAAGCTCCGACTAAGGCCCCTTATACACAGAGGTCGGGTCCCAGACCCTGTCCTTCTCTGGGTTCAGAGGGTTTCAGGATCGTTGTGCGCGCCGAAATGACGTTCCGGTTGGTGGGACCTGCTGAAAGCAACAACAGCTGGGTGGTCGGTTTTTCTCTCGCCCATCAGCCTCTTCTCAAGGGACAGGTAGTCTCCCTGCCGACAAATCAGCAAAATATTTTTTGTCAGTCACACGAGACTCCGGTGGCAGGACGAATCTCGTCTCATCTGGAGGCATGGCAGACCATCACCAATAACCGGTGGGTTTTGTCCATCGCTCGGGTGGGCTTTCACCTGCCCCTCCACCCCCCACCCCATCCTTCAACCCTTCCTTCCAACAGATCGGGACACCCTCCCTCAGAGCCGAGGTGCAGAAACTTCTAGACCTCAGGGTGGTGGAACATGTTCCCCTTGGGGAGCAAAGGGGAGGGCTTCTACTCTCGTCTGTCCACAGTCCCCAAACCCAAACAGGCTGGCCTGCACACTATCCTCAATCTTTTCCAGTTCAATCTTTCTCTTCTCCAAGAGAAATTCAAGCTTCCATGCACATCCTGATATGGAGGCTGTATTGGAAATATCTGCGGTTCTCTCTGGGAGGAGAACATTTTCAGTTCCAAGTGCCCCCTTTTAGTCTCAGCTCGGCGCTGCGTCTCTTTACGAAGATGTTGGTCATCGCAGCTTTCCTCCGGCTACAGGGCGTTCATGTATAGCCGTATTTGGACAACTAGCTCCTACATAGTTCTTGTCCACAAACAGCATTGAACAATCTCCAGTCCCTCCTCCAGCTCCTGTTCCACCTTGAGCTGTTGGTGAAGTCGCAGAAACCTTCCATGACGGTCTCTCAAGGCCTGATTTTCCTGGGTTTCCGTTGGAATACGATCAGTAACAGGGTTTTTCTAACGGCGGACAGGATTGCAGATCTATCCATCGCATGTCAGCTCTTCCTCCAGTCTTTGCACGCTGGATCATCTCCAGGTATTCGATCTGTGGACACTTCAGGACAGGCAGTTTCATATCAATTATCTGGAACTGCCAGTTGTTTTTCTGGCGCTAAAAGCTTTTCAACCGTCCATCACAAACAAAGTGGTCCGCATTCGCACAAACAACTCTGTGGCGATGTTTTATATCAACAAGCAGGGTGGCACCATGTCACCTCTCCTTGTACACCTTGCCATTCAAATTTGGGAATGGGCCATCCAGCACTAGATTTGGCTGCTGGCTGTACACATTCTGGGTCACATCAATGTAACTGCAGACTCACTCAGCCGCCAGGCAACAGCTAGCTACGAATGGGAACTGAATACGGATGTCTCCAGCATTTTTCACCGAAGGGGCACTCCAGAAGTGGACCTTTTTGCGACTTTTACAAACAGGAAACTTCCTCTTTATGCATCCAGGAACGGTCTCAGGGTCTCCTCCCTAGGGGACGCTCTCAAGATTCTGTGGCACAACTTGAAGGCCTATGCTTTCCTGCCACTGCCTCTGATTCATCAGTCACTCTGCAAGCTCATGAATACATCGAATTGCACTCTCCTGTTCATAGCTCCTTGGTGGCCAGCCAGATTCTGGTTTTCGGAACTTCAGCATCTGTCGATTCTTTCTTCGATCAGACTGCTGTTGATTCCCGACCTGCTTCACCAATGCGATCATCGGATGTGGCACCCTTCCCCACAATTGTTCAGCTTGGCGGCCTGGTGCCTGAATTCAGATCATTAGTACAGTTTAACTTGTCCGAGGACAATATGCACATTATCCAGGCAGCCAGAAAGCCTTCCACAAGGTCTCAATACAGGAGCAAGTGGCTCTGTTTTTGCCACTGGTGTTTAGCTAAACAGCTCGACCCCAGGCACGCTATGATTGACACTGTTCTTTCGTTCAGATCTCATCTGGAGGTTTCGGGCAACCATGTCTTGTCTTGCAGGACTTAATTGTCGGCTATTGCCGCCTACCTGTCCACTGACAGCTGTTCCTTTTCTTTGACAATTTCAGTCATTAAAAGGCATTTTGCTGGTCAATTACATCTTTTTCCATTGGTACTCAATCCTCATCCCCAATGGGATTTGAATGTGGTCCTCACTGCCTTATGCCATAAACCATTTGAACCCATGGCCACTACTGATCTCAAATACCTTTCTTGGAAAGTCGCTTTTTTTATTCCAGTGACTTCGGCAAGGCGAGTAAGCGAGCTCCAAGCTCTGTCTGTGGAACATCAGTGCCACACCTTCCATAAGGATATGGTTGTGCTCTGCACTCATCCTTCTTTCCTGCCTAAAGTGGTTACCGGTTTTCATTTGAATCAATCTATCTCATTACCTGTCTTTTTTCCGAATCCGGCCTCAGGTGCTGAGAGAGTCTTACACAACATGGATATCAGGTGAGCCCTGAAGTTTTACCTGGACAGAACGAGTGAACTCAGGGGCTCCTCACAACTCTTTGTCACATTCGGAGACCCGAAAGGGAAACCTGCTTCAAAGGCAACTATCTCCCGATGGATTGCGTCCTGCATTTCTGAAGCATACACCATTCAGGGCCTTCAATCTCCGAAGGGCATTCATGCCCATCTCCCATCTTGTACGTGGCAAAGCGGCTGCTGTTGCCTTCCAAAAGTATGTTCCCTGTGAAACCATAGCCAAGGCAGCTGCGTGTAGCTTTTTGTAAGCATTACTGCTTGGACCTGATCTCCAGGGCAGATGCTCAGTTTGGTCAGGCTGTCCTTAAGAATTTATTCCAGTAAAGTTTTTTTTTTTTTTTTTTACTTTTATTGTGCTTGACATACAATAGAAGAGTGAGCAGAGAGCAGTATTCAGCGATTACAATAATAACATATACAGTTGGCATACAGTATCAACACTCAACGTAAGAGGGCACGCGAATAGCTACCGGTCACCACACATATATGATCTAGCATTCAGAGCCATCGCTTAAGTAGGAATGTTGCTAGGGGAGGGAGGTGCAGATGAAAGGTCATCGGTATCAGTGGAGATCGAGGAGATGTAAGAGCGGAACTGGGACCATATATCCCTAGGTTTGGATGTTGACGGCTGCCGAGTTGCCCAAGCCTCTTCGTATCGGAGGCCCAGGTTATGGCGGACAGCCACTGTGCATGTGTGGGAACTCGGGAACTGAGCCAACACAGCAGAATACAGTGCACAGCGAGCAACATGCATAGCCCAGCAAGCTATTGGGAGTCTCGGCTAAGGCCGGGTAAATCATGAAAGAGGCATTTTAGTGGAGATGGAATAATCTCGTGGTCTAGGACAGCTGAGAGTGTGGAGCAGGCCTCGGCCCAGAATTGGGTAAGGCAGGAGCCAGACCATATCATATGAATATAGGTTGCATCTTCAGAACTACACCTAGGGCACCTAGGAGAGTGGTCTGGTTACATCCGATGTAGTCGAATTGGGGTGTAGTGGAATCTGTGTAAGATTTTAAATTGGATGAGTTTGAAACAGGAGTTAAACGACACATTGTGGGTGCGGGCACACATACGTTTCAAGCATTGGTCGATTATGTCGAGTTCCAGGTTCCCAGCCCAAGAGTGTTTCAACTTATCGAATGTGGGGGAAGTTTTGGACTGTAGTAGGGTGTATAATCTGGAGATTTTCCCCCTAGTGGTTGTAGCGTTCATTATTTCAGCTAAAATAGGGTTGTCAGTGGGCATAATAGGGAAAGTCGGATATCTTCCCTTGAGGAATCTCCCGAGGCCTGAGAATTGGAGCCAGATGGGTGATTTCCATCCCGTCATAGAGCTTCTGGCAAATCCGACCATTCCAGGAAGTTGCCTTGATCGAAGACATCTGGGATGGCCTTGAATCCCGCTTCTGCCCAGTGGCGCACCTCGTTCAGGGGGAAGCAGGGGGCACCAGGAAGGAAATTCCAGAGAGGTAGGGAGCTATGGAAGGGGCGAGAGGCACCGGACAGCGTCCACATTTTAGCAAGAGCAAAGAACGTGGTGCCTACCGGGTCAAGAGGACTACAGTTAAGGGTAGGGGGGGGAGAGCTAAAGGGCGAATGTCACGGTCTCCAACAGCGCTGCGCTCGTGTCTTAAATGCGAGGGGGGGATTCGAGTTGATGAAACAGTTTGACGCAAATTGCACTTGGGTGACCAGCCAGTATTTTTCGAAGTTGGGAGCTCCGAAGCCACCACGCTCCATAGGAGTGGCCAAAGTGGAAAATTTGAGACGAAGAGCACCGGCGTGCCATAAGAATGTGTTGAGTGTGCGGTTTAGAGATTGGAAAAATTCCCTGCCAGGCCACAAAGGGAGATTGAAAAAGCGATAAAGGATTTGGGGAAGCACAACCATTTTCAAGATACCAATTTTGCCTGCAAGGGACAATGGGAGTTTGGTCCAGCTCAGACATTTCTTAGTGAGCATGGTCAGATAATTACGATAATTGGTCTCATATACCCTGTCAGGGTGGCGAGCCACTACTGCCCCAAGGTATGTGAATTCCGATTGTGACCAGGTGAATCCCATGAGATCAGGGGGAGGGTTGGTGGTGTCGGTGAGTGGAAAGAGTGTCTATTTTGTACAGTTGACGCTGAGACCGGACAGCAAATCAAACGGGCATGGTTGCATTTGGGAGATCGAATGAAGAACAAGGAATCGTCAGCATACAGGGACACAATATCAGGTGTGTCCAGCAATCTCAGGCCTCTGTGTGAATGTGTCTGTCGTATCTTATCTGGCAAGGGTTCAATAGCTATGGCGAAAATTAGGGGAGAAAAGTGGCAGCCCTGCCTCGTGCCTCTGGCAATACGAAATGGGGATGAGCATCTGTCCTCCGTGCGGACCCTGGCTACCGGGTCTGAGTATAGCAGTTTGACCCAAGATAGAAAGTCGGGCCCAAAGTTGCATTTCTCGAGTGCCCGCCAAAGGTAGTTCCATGACACAGAATCGAAAGTCTTCTGCATGTCAAGGGTTGCCGCCACTGCCTTAGTGTTAGGGTCAATTAGACTGATGATGTTAAAGTGGCGGCGTATGTTGAGGGATGTGGATCTACCTGGGATAAATCCCGACTGGTCTGGATGTATAATGTGGGGCATATAAGGGGTCAACCGTAAAGCCAGGATCTTAGCATAAATCTTAACATCGCAGTTAATGAGCGAAAGGGGTCGATATGCCCCGCATTGAGTGGGAAGCTTGCCAGGTTTGAGTAAGACGGTAATAATGGCTTCGCGGTGGGAGGGAGGAAGCATACCCACAGCGCAGGATTCTTCCCATAATGTAAGGAGTTGGGGGACCAGTCGGGATTTGAATTGTTTATAAAATTAGTCGGGAAGCCGTCAGAGCCCGTGGTTTTACCTGAGGTGAGGGAGTCGATGGCTTTCGATATCTCTTCTGCCGTAATAGGTGTGTCCAGGCTGGTAGTAGTTTCGTAAAAGAGAACAGACAGGGGTAGACTGTCTAAGTATGTGTCGATATACAACCCAGGGACAGTGTCAACATTTGAATATAAGGCTGCGTAGAACGATTGAAACTCTGCATTAATGTCTTGTGGGAGAAGGGCCAAGGAGCCATCAGGCCTCTCTATGGCCAGTATTTGCCGGGATCCCGTTTCTTTATGGATAAGTCTGGCCAACAGACGACCGGGTCGCTCACCCTCCCCATACCACCTTGCAAGTCCAGAATTATCAATGAACTTCCTTTCCCTTTCAGCGTGGGCACGAAAATGTATCTAATTCGGTGCTGATGCTAAAGCGGATGGATGGAGACTGACGCTGGGCGTACTAGGCCTCAAGGAAGGAAAGTGCTGCTTCACTTTTCGATATGTCCCTACGGATGACTTAATGATCCCGGACTCCTTGGAGATAGCTATTCCCCTGATATAGGCTTTAAACAATTCCCACAGGGTAGCCTGTGTATGGACCGACCCAGTGTTTAGTGCAAAATATTCATCAATGGCAGATTCCAGGTCAGCTCTGAAGGCCACATCAGATAGTGATTGGGGTTTCAGCCTCCACGAGCGGGTTGCATTGTAGTTAGTACCCCAATTGAGAGATAGTCACTGGGGAATGATCTGAGTATGTTCTGGGGAGGATTGACATATGTGTAATGTTCCTAATAAGTATGTTGGATGTGAGCCATCTGTCTATCCTGGACTGGAATGAGTCATGCACAGAGGAGTAGAAAGAATACATACTGGAATCGGGGTGCACCATCCTCCATGCATCTGAGACCTCCAATCATGGCAGAGACTCCAGAATAACTTTGGTGGCTCTGGAGAGTTGGCGGGGTCTGGTACCTGATCTATCCCAATTTACATCTAGGATCGTATTAAAATCCCCGCACCAGAGGATGGGAACAAGGGGGAATCCAGCAAGCAGGTCAGTGAGGTGGGAATAGAACTCTGTGTCATCAATGTTGGGCCTGTACACATTAAGGAGTACAATCTCTTTGTGGTATAGCCTACCATAGAGTAAAACGTATTGCCCCAAGGGGTCTATATGAAAGGTGGTATGCTGGAACTTAACACTTTTATGGATCAGAATCATGACTCCCCTGTTCTGGGTGGAGTAGTCAGTATAGTACCTTTGTGGGCCCCACATCTTTGCAAATTTCAAGCAGCCCTCAGCTCGAGCATCTGTTTCCTGTAGAAAGAGAACTTTAACTCCATGTCGTTCTACATACAGTTGTACATTCCTCATCTTTTTGTAATTTCCGAGACCCCTTGCATTCCAACTCATACAGGCCAGGTTATGATCAGCCATTAAAGTACATAGAAAGCAGTGGTATTTCTAGGTCTCTTAGCAGCATTCAGGGGGCCCAGTTCGAAAAGGAGAAAACATGTCTATTAGGGAGGCATGTCTTCCCTGGTGTAACCTCGTGCTCCTCCTCCATCGCACATGTCAAGCATTTCTTTCTCGGAACACCCCAACCCACCCACCCACGACCCTCTCCCAACCAGAGGGGTGAAAACCCGATTCCCAACAAACAAAACCAATAACACTGGCATCATCGCCTGGGGGCTCGTGCGCCGGATAGGCGGCTTCGCTTCCTTGCTGGGGACATGATTAGGATTTTTATGATACAACGTAGGTAATAACCAAGACTGGTGGATCAACTATAACGTCAAGTTATAATAGTAATGAACAAGAGTACTCTTTCAACAAAGTGGTTTGAACAAGGGCCTCGCAACATAAACCAAAACAGTCAGGGGATACTCGGATCAGAGTATACTCTTCCCACTGATGCATGCAGTACAAAGTATTCACTAGGATATATACATAAAAAACAGTGGCATCATCACCCGGGGACTCGTGCGCCAGTCAGGTGACTTCACCACCTTGCTGGGGACATAGTTAGGATTAATGTAGTACAACATTGGTCATAACCAAGACTGGTGGTTCAAGTGCAGCGCGAAGTTCTAATTATTAATGAACAAAAACACGTATTCAATAAGGGAGGTCGACCAAGGCCCTCGTCACCCATTCAGGAATAGTCCGGGGTTCCTCAGAGCAGGACATGCACTTCCCTTTGAGTGTATCATAATTGTATCTCACTAGGAAAGATATGGCTATCCGGGGAAGTGCTCATCTATGCATTTGCAAGCCTCTTCTCGGATAGTGAAGAAAAAAACCTGATTTGAATGTTCCATCCGGAGCTTGGCCGGGTACAGCATGGCATACTTGACCCCCAGTTCTCGCAATCTCCTCTTGGCTGCCATAAAGGTTTTGCACTCCTGCTGGACTGAGATCGAGAAATCTGGATATAAATGGACCCTAGCGGATCCTAATAGGAGTTCACCCTTGGCTTTCGCTGCCCTGAGTAGTGCATTACGATCGTGATAGTTCAAAACCCTTGCAATAATGGGGCACGGGGGTGCACCAGGTTAGGCCTCGCCGTAAGAGCTCCGTGGGCCCGCTAAATAGCAAATTGTGGGGATAGCTTGGGGGAGTCGAGCAGTTGGAGTAAGGTGTGTTCGATGTAGTCCTCCATGGGGCCTTCAATCCTGTCCTCGGGGATTCCGATGATGCAGAGGTTATTGCGCCTGAAGCGTGATTCGAGATTCTCATTCTTCTTGGCGACCTCCGACACCTGTCTAGCCAATGTGGTGACTTCCAAGCGGAGAGCTACTATATCATCCTCTGCCGTGCCCACCCTGGACTCAAACTCAGTAACCCGGCCATCCGTTTTTTCCATATGGGCTTTGATCGATGAGACGGTCCCATTTATATCATTGAGCTTGGAATGGAGGGCTGTAAACCCTTTTCTCATGAATTCAAACATCTTCAGGGACTCCGCGGGGTCCGGAGGTGTAGATGTGGTAGGGTCGGGTTCCAAACCAGGTTAAGTCAGCTTAGTCGAGGCCTTGGCAGACATGTTGATGGAGCTTTGTTTTTTGCCAGCCCCCTTGGTCATGGTTCCAGCAGGCTTCACGGATGGTGAATGAATCGCCCAGGGGCAGCTAAGGCAATCGCGCAGCGCTGCGTCCCACTCCGTCTGCAAGATTGGTTCAAACACATGGACTGAAGGGAATGGGTATGAGTCCCAGGGAACAAGGCGTACAGTGGACCGTAGGTTGGGCTCAAGGAGCGGGCTCGGGGCTGAAACAGCTGTGCCTATTGGAGCAGGCTCCTTGCAGGAGGATAGGAGTCAGAGAAACCTGGGGGTGAAACACAGGTGGAAGACCGGGAGCAGGGGGTCCCCGCAGGGGAATAGATATTTCAATGTCCAATATGTATAGGTATGCGCCGGGATGATGCAGGGGGTGAATGTAGGCCCCGGAAACGGTAGAGGAGAGGCCGTCGGGTACGGTATAGCCACCAGAGCCCACAATGAGTGACTTTTAGGGATTGCTTTAGTCAGTGCTAGGGGTTCTATGTGAGGGACGGGCCCGGGCCAATGAATGTGTCAAAGTGGATCTCCAGATGGGGGTCCGGGGATCCGGTGGCCTTGTACGTGATCTTCGGGTGCAGGCTTAGAGCCAAGGATATCAGGGGGAAGAGGCTATGTGCAGCGGCACCCGGATCCGGGGAACAGAGAGGGTCAGAGACCAAGGTGGTAGTACAGTCCCTGGGTGGTGGAGGGGAAGTAGGCAAGCTGGAGTTCAATTGTAACAACCCCGAATTATAGGTAGGTGGGTACCAATAGTGCATGTTGGTTAATTGCGCAAGCGTCCGTATCCTGGGTTGCAAGGAGAACAGGCGGTGCAGCTTGTTTAGCTGTTGTGTGTTATAGGTAGTTAGTCACACTCTGCAAGTTCGCAACCAGCCTGCTGGATTATAGGAGGTGGGCTCACAGCAGCTAGGTGGGGATGAGGGGGCCCAGGCAACCAGAGAGACTGCAACCCCCATCTGGATGGCTTCTATAGGATCAGTACTGCTAAACAGGGTCCTCAAGGTGGTGTGGCAGCTCAAGTTGAAAGGCTCGTTTTAGAATGCTTCATGACTGTGTGATTGGGTTGCGGCCTCCAACGTAATGCATAAGTGTAAAGGTGCCCATCCCCGAGGGAAATAGTCTCCCGGTGGCCGTATGGGCTGTGTCCCTTATTGCCAGCAGCAACGACCGGCAGGTTTTGTGGGAGAGCTCCGATTCCGGGCAGCCGCAGCACTGAGGGAGTCGGTGGGGGCCGGGATAGGGCACAGCCGCTGCCGCAGCAGTGGCTCACAGCAGGAGGAGAGGGCGAGTCTTCGCTCGCGGTGCAGCATCCCCGAGGGTGGGCAAGGTCGGGATGATGCAGAGTAGTCGCCGCGGAAGGGGCACGGTCACAACCCCCACAGCTCCAGGGACTCACCGTTAGTGCGGAGGGCACGGCGTCCCGCTCAGGCAGGTCGCCATAGGTCACGACTCCAATCCGCCCGCCAGGCCGTGCAGACAAGGCCCTCACCAGTCAGTGCAGGCGTCCGGGTCCCCACCGCGGGGGCCGCCCACCTCAGCAGATCGATGCAGGGGAGGCAGCGGAGCAGGTACATTCAATGTAGCTGAGGTTGTTCACGGGAGCCAGCCCCCATTAACGCTGTGACGGTCCACGGCTCCGGCAGTGAAAGGGCGATGGCGTTACAGCTGTGGTGGGCCGCGGGGGAATGTCTCTCCCCTTTGGGGTTTGTGGCCACCAGATCACCAAGGGCTAGGAGTTACAGGCGGGCGGACGCCGCGCCCCTGTTAGGCAGAAACCTGTGCAGTTCCCTTAGGGAACACTGCAAAAGATTTAGGACTACAGGTGTTAGCAGTAAACCCACTTGGTAGCAGTCTGTACCACCCAGATTTACCTGGTAGCTGTGGCTGAGCAGTCAGACTTCCCTCAAGAAGAGTTAGGCAGTATGCAAAGTATACACAATAGGCACTCGGACACAATAATACAAGCAAACACTGACCAGAGCTTTGGTATCAAAGTATATAATTATTTATTTAAGAACACACTGTTTGAAACACTCCAGCACTCTTATTGTAAAACACTCTAAACACAGTTACTATTATAATATATACACCCCTTATTCCTTATCAGGTAAGTCTTAGTAAAAAACCACTTATTTTCATACAGAGGTGAGCGCTTAACTAGATGGCACTCCAATAAGTTTGTCAAAAAGGGAGGGAAAAAGACAGAATATGGAAAGGTACACCACTCTAAGATTTAGGAACACTGTTAGCAAGGCAGAAGAGCAAAAGTCACCGGTGAGCCAAAGTCCAAAGGCTGGGCCCACTCTTAGAGAGAGCAGAGCACAAATGCGCCCAAGATCACACAGTTACACTAGGCTTATAAAGTCTTGCAGAGAGTTCAAAAAGAGTTTGGAGAGGCTCAGAAAAGTTAAGCCACGGTGTCCCAGGCTAACCCAGGTTCGAAAGCCGGGGGCTAAATCTACCCCGTACAGTCGTTGGCAAGGGAAGCCAGGCGGGACACAGTACCTTAAGTGGGAAGGATCCTCCAGCGGTGGCAGTTGTTCCTGGCAGTGGGTGCAAGTCGCGTCGTCGTCCAGGGGAAGAGAAGATCTCGACTTGGAGGAAAGATGAAGGTCGTTGCATTGCCAGGGAAGAAACCAGCCGCAGAGTTTTCCGGTTAAAGGTGGTACCTTTTAATTCGCGGTCATGGTAAAACGTGGTATTCTCCCTCGTCAGAATCTTAGGTCCTGTGGCGACTTCTCAAGTTCCCGTCCTCAAAGCCCTGCTTTTATGCAGAAAACTCCTATTCACTCAGCCTAGCTGTCACTCAAACATGCTAAGTGGTGAGCCGGCCGGCTCACCACTTGGGCCAATCAGGACGGAGTGCGACTTGAGTTGCCTAGGCAACTCAGTCCAGGGTGCCTAAATCCCCCTCCACTCCTCCTAAGTACCCCAGACAGAGTGGCACCACTTTGGAGGGCTTCTGTGGAGAAGCCCGCCAAAAAGTGGAACAAAGGACTCGACTTGGGTTGGAGTCACAGAAGAGAACACAAACGCCATTTTAGAATCAAGTTTTGGCAAAAAATACCAACCGGAGAATTAATAATAAATAAATAAACCGGCAGTATGTTCGAGGCTACCGTAAATAATTAAATAAAGATAGTAGCCTAAACCAATGGGAAATACCATAGGAAAATATTCGCGGTTGAATATAAAAAGTAGTATCCACTGCCACCAGCCAAAACTCGATCAGGGGGGACGGAGACGTGCCCCCTCGACTAACAGACTCCGGGGCAATTGAATTGCCCCAGCCAGTACGTCCACAATATGATGGTTTGTACTGGTTCTGTTCAGAATTTGAGACTAGTAAAGTCAATGGTGACTTTACATGCCCTGGGAGACAGTAGTCAGTCCCAGGGTATGGAGTCTATACTGGGGGGTCACTATGACACCCCTGTGTTACTGCACTGAGGGTGCTGTGTAACACACATCACAAAAACACATGAAGCCCTATGGGGTAAAAGACCCCATAGCCCGTTAAGCACATCTAGATTCAAAGAAACACACTCAAATCATGCCCAAGATTGAGGGCAAAAGAGTCTCACTCTTGGCAGGAGAAAAAAATAAACCCCAAAAATCCAGCAAAGCTGCTGGGGGACTCACTAGGTTAGGAAATTCAGCCTAAACAGAGAATTCTCCCTAACAGCCCCTCCCCACAGCAGGCCCCAAATCCACGTTGTCGCTGCCCACAGAGGCTGCCCCCAGTGGAAGCGAGGGCCGGGTTGGGTGGAGGCCGCTCCCCGGTCTTAGAGCAGCTCAAATCTGCAGAACGTAACCGAGCCGCGTCGCGAGGCTCCGATGATGTTCGGTGAGGACCTTCCGCTGCAAGTCCCTGGTGTGAACTCGGTAAAATATGGTGTACCAACGCAGATATTCCTGAGGGTGTAGCCTCCCAGCTCTGAGCTCTCACTTAGGCGGCCATCTCCTTCGAGTGCAACAGCGCCCCCAAGTAAGGTTTTTTTTCTGCATCCAGCCGAACTAACACTGGTGCGTGCTTGGGAATCTCCCACAAGTATGGAGGAAAGGGGACGGGACGTAGGAGTATAACAAAGTTACTCACCGTAGTGACTACCTTACCTTACTCCTAGTCCATAGTCCTCTTTCCTCCATACACCCGCCCGCCGCCCCCTCTAATAAGTATCCTCTATTATTGCCTAAATGGTGTCAGACGAGGCGATAGAAAAGGACTGAAGGGCGATGCGCGGGTGGAGTTTAGGAGGGCAGTGTTAGGGCCACGTGCGGTACACCGCATAAAAATAGGGCAAACATTTTCATTTTTTAATTTTTTTTATTTATCTTTTTATTGTTTTATAACAAAATTCAAACAATCATCCCCTCCTTTCCCTCCCCTCCATCCCCCAAGCACCGGAGTTCCCATCTATCCGTCTCATTCCCAAGGAAATAATCAACCTAAAAGGTCCAGCAGTTTCAATCTTTGTGGGCACCACTGTTCTCTAAATTCCCCTTTCAGGTAAGTCAGCGTTGCACCCCACTCCACTGCGAAGTTTTCCAAATTATTATTGACCGCGAAAGAGGCCCATTCCATGGCTACCAGATCCCACATGTTTCTCAGCCAATCCTGCTCCGTAGGGATCGTGGGCCCCTTCCACCTCTGCGCAATGAGGGACATTGCCGCTAGCATAAACATAGTTCTCGCCTTGACTAGGCCTCTCCCCCTCTCTGGGGATCACGACCTCTCCCTCTCCGAATGCCTGTTCCTGTGCCTCTAGAATGCTGTTCCAGAAAGGTCTGATTTTGGGCCAGTCCCACCAAATGTGAGCTGCCGTCCCATCCTGGCCACACCCTCTCCAGCATTCCTTAGATGTCGTTGGTTAGATCGCGTGCAGCCGAGCAGGTGTGTAGTGCCAGCCGAAGATGTACTTGTACCATGCCTCCTGCAATTGTGCCGCCCTAGCCCACTTCAGTAACCCCCTCCACAGCCTCTCCCACTCCTCTCTCTCCAGTCTCATTCCCAGAATCTCTTCCCATCTATCCATGTATGCCCAGATAGTTTTAGGGGGAGTGTCTAGAAGTCTATAGAGGTCCAAAATTAACCCCTTAGCCCCATTGTGCGTGAGAAGAAACCTTTCGAACTGGGTAGTCGCCCGTGTAGCCGCGCTTCTTATCTCCTCCATCATCACCCAGTGTCTGATCTGAAAATACCTGAGCCTTTCCCCTTTCACCCAGGGCGAAATCCTGCTTGCATTCCAGGTACGTTTTCACCTGCTGATCCTGGAACATGTCCCCTATAACCCCACATCCGCCCTCCTCCCACTTCCTGAAGGCCCCTCTTTCAAAACCAGGGGTAAAGTCTTTATTGCCAAATATCGGGATAAAAGGGGAGGGGTATGTCGTAATCCCTAACTTCCTCACAGCCCCATCCCAGATGTTCGTCAGACCCTTCGTTATAGCGCTAAAATACATGTGTGGCGGCCTAAGGTGGCGTGGCAGCCAAAGGACCTCCCCCAAATGATGCCGGGTAACTGCCCTATCCATTTGAACCCGCTGTTTCCTATACTCCCCCGAGAACCACTCCCTGACCACCCTTAGTTGTGCCGCCTCATAATACCGGCGAACGTCCAGTAGCCCCAGGCCCCCATCCCTCCATGACGCAGTCATTAGGCGTCGGGCCAGCCGTGGCCTCTTACCCGCCCATATAAATTCCTTCGCCACCCTGTCCAGTTCTCTGAAAAAGCTTGAGGGGACCCGAAGCGGAACCGCCTGAAAAAGATAGAGCAGCTGGGGAAGAATCACCATTTTTAGAGCTTCCCCTCTCCCCAACCACAACACTGTGAGGGAGTTCCACTTCCACAGATCCCTTTTAACTGCTTTCAGCATGGGGGCGTGATTCCCTGCATACCACCCCTCCAGCGCCGGGGTAATTTTCACCCCCAGGTATCTTAATTCCCCAGGGCACCACTTGAAAGGGGATCCCTCCTTAAGCTCAGTGGCCTCCCTAGGTTGTAAAGACAGTTTAAAAAGCTCAGACTTTTGCCAGTTGACCCGCAACCCTGATACTTCAGCAAACCTGGTCAAGAGGTCCATGCTCGCCTCAATAGACCCCTTTGGACTTGTAAGGGAGAGAAGCATATTGTCCGCGAAGGCCGCCACTTTGTGCTGGACCCCCCAAACAGTATGCCCTCTATAAGCTCTGCTTCCCAAATCGCCTGCAGTAGGGGCTTAAGGTAGATTGCATAGAGCAAGGGGGAGAGCGGGCACCCCTGTTTTGTTCCATGCCCTAGGCTAAATGGGTTTGAGATCGCCCCGTTGACCGAAATACGAGCGGAGGGGCTTTGGTAGTTAGCCCGGACCATCCTAATATAGTCCTACCCCAGTCCCATCCTCTCCATAACTTGGAACAAGAACGACCACTCCATCCGGTCAAATACCTTTTCCGCGTCTAAGGCCAGGAGCACCGCCGAAGTGGCCGTCTTTTGGGTTTTTTCTACCAATTGGGCTACACGTCTGATATTGTCGGAGGTCTGCCTCCCCAGAACAAACCCTGTCTGATCCGGGTGGATCAGCACCGGGAGATGCCTCTCGGAACGCTTCGCTAATATCTTTGTGTACAATTTCGCGTCCGTATTAATAAGCGCAATAGGCCTGTAAGGCGTGCACTCTTCGGGATCCTTCCCAGGTTTATGAATAAGAGTGATTTTAGCTTCCTTCATGGACGAAGTGATTCTGCCGGTCACCTTGAAGGAGATAAACAGTTGCGTGAGATGAGGAGTAAGAATTTGTGAGAAAGTCTTATAAAAAGACGCAGGGAAGCCATCCGGCCCCGGGGCCTTATTGCGAGGCAGCAAAGCTATCGTGAGTCTCACCTCGTCCTCTGTTACATTGCGCCCCATCTCTTCTTCTGCCGCGCGGGGTAAGCTAGGTAAGGGCAGAGCCGCCAGGAAGTCCCTCTGCAGTTGGACCTGGGGAGCCTGAGAGGAGTACAGACTACTATAAAAGCCAACTAAACGGTCCGCTATGTCCTCTGTTCGAGTGAGTCTGACCCCCCCTCCTCATCCCTCAAGGCCGAAATCACCTTCTGCTCCTGGGCTCCCCGGAGGAGGCGTGCCAGCAAAGAGTCCGCCTTGTTGGCTTTGGCATAATACTTTTGCCTGACCATGAGCATGGCTCTCTCCGCTTTCTTTGCCCTTAACACCCCCAATTGCCCCTCGGCTAGCCTGTATGCCCTGAATGCTTTCCTGGATGGCGCTTCCCCCAACCCGAGCCTCGCCGACTCCACCTCCCGTTCCAACTGTGCCTCCAGCTGCCTAAATTGCCTATTCCTATCCGCCTTCAGGGCGATAAGCTCTTCTCCTCAGCGTTGCCTTGAAGGCATCCCACCTCGTGCCCAAGCTCGTGTCGGTACTATTGTTTAGCTCAAAGAAAGTCCTTATTTTCCCCCCGATCTCTTCCCGTATAACCAGATCCCTCAGGAGATCTTCGGGGAATCTGCACTTCCACACGCCCCGGGTGCATCTCCCCAGGCCCAGCTTCATCTGCACTATTTTGTGGTCCGCTATACCCAGGGGGCCCGACTCTATCATCTCCACTCTCCCCACCAGACTTGCTGAAACCCAAATATAATCAATCCTGGATTAGGACCCGGAAACCCCGGAAACAAACGTCTGACCATCCTCCCCCCCCCCTCGCAGGGCCCTCCATACATCCCGCAGCCCTGCCTCCTCCATCCGATCCCGGAGTTGGGGCGAGGCTACTGCCCCACCCTCCGCCCCCTCATGGACCGTCCTGTCTAGGCGTCTGTCCCAGGCCAGATTTAGATCCCCCATTAGAATGATTTGTCCCCTTGCAAAACTCTGCAGGACACCCAAAGTTTCGCGTAAAAAGCGATCTTGTCCCGTATTCGGAGCATACACCAAAGCTATAGTGAAGGGCATACCCGCATATTCCCCTCGGACCAAGACATATCTCCCGTTCCTATCCCTGAGGATATCCTGCGTTGTAAAGTTGAAACCCACCCCGAAGGCTAGTGCAACCCCCCCCCCCGCTTTCGTGGGTCCGGAGGCAAAAAGTATCTGAGAGAAGCCCCTCAAACGCAACCGCCCCTGGTCCTTTCTAAGGAGATGGGTCTCTTGGAGGGCAAGTACATCCGGGGTGTGCAATTTGACGAACCTTTCCAACTTATCCCGTTTAAGGGGGGTGTTAAACCCCCTAACATTATGTGTCATCCATCGGAACTCGGCGGGAAGGAACTAACACAGCCCTGCTCCTTGCCCGTCTGCCCCCCCCTCCCGAGGGCTTTCCCCAGCATAAACCACCCCCCTCATCCTCCCTCTCCCTCCTCTTGCGGCTCTGAGACACTCCGGTACCTCCCAAGCCCCCCCTCCAACCCTCCCTCACACCCCTGCCCCCAACTTGGAGTGCGCCCTACCCCACCCCGCTTCCTGACCCCCCCCAGACGTAACAGTCCTTTCTTGATCCAACATGTTTTCTGCTCCACCCTCCTTGGCTCCATAATATGCCCATTCCCCACCACCCCCACTAATCAAATACCAAGGCTCATGCCCGCAAACTCAGCCAGATCCTTTACCTGGGACCTCCAATTCCCCCTTCACATTCCCTCTCTCCAGGGGCCCCCTCAAAGAGGCTCTTCTTCTATTCCTTTGCCCTGCCATTGACCATGCCCACGGTCTGGGCCTCTCTCTAAGCCCCACCGCAGCCGAGGGACCGCCTCCGGAGGCCTCACCTTACCCCTCCAACTCCAAGTGCAGTATACTTGCCGCCTCCTGAGGCGTGGTCACACGTTTCTGGGCCCCCTCCCATTCGAACAATAAACCAAAGGGAAATGTCCATTTGTACTTGATTCCTCTCGCCGATAGCTCCCTTAGAACTGGGCCCATATTCCTCCTCTTTACCAGCGTGCTATTTGCCAAGTTCTGAAACAGGGAGATCTCTTGCCCCTTATAATGGACTGGTTCTCACTGCCTGGCCGCGCGCAGCACCGCTTCCTTCTGCCCGTATCTGGCAAAAGCAGCCAAGACGTTGCGAGGCCTAGCACCGGTGCCCCGGGGGGGGACGCCCCACTCTGTGGACTCTGTCCAATTCTATCGATTCCGGGCTCCTCCTCCCCCAGGAGGTCCGCAAAGACCATCTGGACCTCCCCCTTCAAGTCCCGGTCTGCCACTGATTCCGGATGAAGTTTTATCCTTATATTGACCCTTCTTGATCTGTTTTCCAGATCCTCCACTTGAGTTTCCAGGTTGCAATGTCCAGTCGCTCGATCGCTTCGCTGTTAGCCGATGCATCCTTTTCAGTTTCCTGGAGCCCTCTCTCCAATAAGTCCGTTCGCTCCCCCAGCAGGGCCATTTCTTGCTTCAGCTCCCCGAGTGCCACGTTCAGATCAGCTCTCATCAGCTGAAATTGGTCCTGGAAAGTTTTAGCTAGAGTCTCCCTCAAAGCTAGCATTTCCCCTCTAAGGTCCTGCTTTGTCATATGTGCCGAGTCCGCTGCTTCCTCCCGCTCCAGCCGCTCCTTCGCCTGACCTCTACCCCCTCTGTTCAGCTCCCTGGCCTCCATTGCTAGCCACAGTTTTAGGAGGGGTGCCTTGGGGGTCGCCGGAACGCCGGCGGGACTTTGCCGTTCTCCCCCTGGCCCTGGAGGACATCTACCTCCGTTACAGAGTCTTGCCGGAATGTGCATGCCTCCCAGACCACTATGAAGTGCAACCCGGTTCCTGCGTGCCTGCCCGTCGGGAGATGGGAGAGCCCCCAACAGTCCACCTTCACTCTCTCCTGTCACTCCGAGGGGTTGACCCTGTGGGTGCCAATACGAGGCTTCACGCCGTTAAAGCGGAACCTCAGCTTGCCGGGCGCGGGTGAACCTTTCCAGGTTATTCCTGGGCAGACCCAGGACTCCTCTCAGCGGCCCCCAGGGATAGAGGTAACTGCCACTCCCCCCCCCTCCTCCCTTATGATGGTGGCAGTGGTGGGTGCTGCTCCTCGCACTCCTAGAGTCGCCTCCTTCACACGATGCTGCCCTTCAGGTCTGTCTCATCAGCCTCCAACTCCAGGGCCCTGGGGCGCACTGCGCTCTCAAGCAGGCTGGGGGAGGGGCCTGTCTGCAGCACCACGCACTTCGCCCACACCAGAAGGTGCGCCTACAGCCGGAGCCATTGCTCACCCCAAAAGAGTTCACACCGGGGCCGGCTCACCCCAGGCTCTGCCCAATGTCCCTGGCCCACTCTTGCTCGATGCGGAGAGAAAAGAAAAAAAAGAATGATAAAATAATTAAAATGGGGGGCGGGCCTGGGGCGCACCACTGCTCTCCTACTTGGGCCTCCGCCCACCACACCCGCTCCTCTGAAGCCAGGGTGGCGGAGCCTCCTACCTCCACTCCCCGGCAGCGCATCACTGTAGCTGCGGCGGCCCAGGGCGACCCGCTCCCGGCCTCCTCACACGCCAACACCCCCACCGGGGCCCGCCTTCAAATTCCCGTCTGCCTCTCGCCGGATCTGCCCGGCCGCAACACCTCCGCAGTCCACCAGGGCGGGGGGGCCCACTCCAGTGCACCAAAGCCTCTATGCAGCGCGTCCGCTCCGCCGCGCCTCTCCTCCTGCCGGCCGGGCGATGGGAGAGCCCCCAACAGTCCACCTTCACTCTCTCCTGTCACTCCGAGGGGTTGACCCTGTGGGTGCCGCAGGAGCCGCTCCGGTGGCACAGCGACGCCAACCTCCAAGCCGGGGTATCCTGGTCCCTTCGCTCTAGGGGGGGGTTCACAGCCAGGGCGCTCTCCCGCGCGGTCCGATGCGGCTGAGCCTCCTGGGACACGGGGTCAACAAACGACACGTCTTTGCTGCGCGAGACACCCCCGTTTCTCCACTACGTGCCTGGAGGGACCTCTACCCGACTCCGGACCGCTTCACCTGTGGGTGGGTGGTGGGGGTGCCCAACAGATAGGCCTCGGAGCTCTGGAGCAGCCGTCGGCATGTCTACTCCGTGCCGGCGGCCATCTTGAATCCCCAACATTTTCATTTTTGATGTTTTTTTTTTTTTTTTACAAAAGTGCTCTCGTTCCGCCCCGAAGGACGGAATGTCCCACAAGTATGGAGGAAAGGGGACTATTGACTCGGGAGTAAGGTAGTCACTATGGTGAGTAACTTTGTTAATATCACCCATGGCACATCGAGTAGCAATACTTATTTATTTATTTAGACATTTATATAGCGCACCAAACCCTGAGGTATCTGGGCGCTTTAAGCTTAAGAATGTGGTTACAAGAGTTACTACAACAGTTACAAAGTGCCAGGTACATGAAATGAGAAAACCTGACCTCATGTTGCAAGGCGGCTACATCAAGGCATGCAGTTGCAAAGGTAAAGTCCAGGTACATGAAATGGGAAACCCTAACCTCGTGTTGCAAGGCGGCTACATCAAGGCATGCAGTTGCAAAGGTAAAGTCCAAGTACATGAAATGGGAAAGCCTAACCTCATGTTGCATGGCGGCTACATCAGAACGTGTGGTGATTTGAAGGCAGGGTTAGGGAAGATAGGAGAACAGGGAGTGCCAAAGGTGAGGTGGAGCGAGGGGGGAACAGCAAATTAGGTACAGCAGGGTAGCGCAGCCCATTGCAGTCCCTGGGACAACCAAATTTGCAAAAATAAACAAGCAGTGCAATCAGAAGGGTAACATAAGATTGAATTGGCAGCAGCAGTTTACCACAAGCTGAATTTTGGAGTGACAACAGCAACTGAAAAATTGGCTAGATTCGAATATGCTACAGCAATTGAAAACCAGCTGAACTCACACTAGCAGTAGAGGGTGTAAAACGCTGTACAAAACACAAGTATGAAGTGAGCGATAGGAAGGGATGGGGAAAGGGAGGGAAAAGTCCAAGGGAACTGAACCAGGGAGAAAAAAGACATGGTAGTTCAGACTCTGCTGCAGTGTGGCATCGACATTTTGGAGCATTCTCATGGGGATCGATAATGGATCGATATTGGGCCTGCGGATCTAGAGCCTATATGAAATTACCCAGGAATTGGGGTGGAGTGTGCTCTCTGGCATACATCCATGTTCCAGCATTGGTGATCCCACAAAGTGACTTGAAGATTGAAGAATTTCCAAAAGTAGATGACCACCTAAGAAGAAGGTCCATAGAAATCGGGTGAAAGAAGAGATCGAATTATTTCTCAGAAAAATCAAAAGCAGTTTTTGGTGATATCCCTGATTAAAACTGCAGTGTTGTTCACATCTATGTTCATGCCTGGGATCCAGACGGCTGTAAACGCCAGATGGTTACAAATTACCAGATGGGAGCTGCTACAAACAATTAATGCCACTATAAAGGGATTCAACGTGATAAAGGAAGAAAAGAGGGCCGTAAGGCTGATGACCCTCCAGAACAGGTATGTCCTCGACATGCTCACAGCTATGGGTGGAGGTGTGTGCACCAAGATAGTGCCATCATGTTTCACATTCATACCATCTCATGGCGAAGAGAACTGGGCGTTGACAGAGGCCATATCGATGTTGACAGATTTACACATAAAAATGGTGTACGAGACCTCATCTATTGAAGATGACAGTTGGTTTGCCTTCCTGTTCTCATGAATTCCTTATTGGATGGCAAACTTATTCAAGTTCCTTGGAGCAATATTGGTGATAATCATATTTGGATTCTGTATGATACACACAATAATTGTACAATGTAAGAAGACTGCCAAGAAAGCAGTAGAAATGAAGATCAGGATTGATGCCAAGGGTGAACCAGAAGCAAAGGAGCTGACTGGTGACAGCATCAGACATTACATAAAGGCAAGCATTGTAGCACCTGAGGGAACAAAGTTCTGGTATCCAAAAGATCATAAGAAATATGTGTGAAGATGGGTCTACTGTACCCCAAATGGACAATACAATTACATGACCTGGAGTATGGATGAACACATCAAAAAAGCGGCCACCTTAAGGGTGGTGACGAAGATATGGACACTGAAAAGACATTTCTTCAAGCCAAAATACAAGGACACCGAGAGAATTGAGGAGGTGGGTGAGGACTCGACCAGAGGTGGGAATGTAGAGGAGCAGCTGGGTACATCTGCAGGAGATCCCCGCCCACGTACCTCCCCTGTATTGGAGACATGAGATCGTGCTGTGGCTGTGCCTGACACCAGCCATAATACCAATACCACAGCGAGTGTTTGAAAGAAGATACCCATTGAGACAACCCTACCGAATGTACACTTGACGTGATAATTTACAGGAGGAAAACCCTGAAGGAGTAGAAGGAGAAGCTGGACGGGTGAACTGATGAATCCTTAAAAAAGTATGCACGATGTCGAAGATGGCATATGGATCCTAGAGGGCTAATGGTCAAGTAAAGGATCAAGTGAATTCCCAAGTATAAAAGAAAAAGATTACATGTGCACCAAGTGCTCTAGAAAACAACCGTTCAATAAATACTATGTGTAAATATCATATTTGGCCCTCCCAGGAGCAAAATTCCCAAATGATCCCACCTAGCAACAGATATGTTAGTGCAACTGTCACATATGGCCCCCATCTAGGAGCCAGCATTGCACCTGTTGTCGCCCATGACCAAATAACTCAGTGCAGATGTTCCATATTATGATATGATGAGTTATTTATAACATGCTTAATATCCAGACGTTTCTAAGCACGGACCCGGGGAGTGAACCAGTGTTGCTCTGTGCCGTATTGCTTCCAAGGCGAGCATATTGCCCCTGAGCTATCCTCCCGAGACAAGTGGTGGTACCTGGGGTGGCTTGCACATTGGAGCTGCTAGGACGGTGCCCCCCACAATTTTCGGGACCCTCTGTCCCTGAAAGTTGCCCAGCAAAAAATAAAAAAAAATGCCTTTGCATTACTGAGCAAGCGGTTGTAACTTGCTCCATAAACAAAAGGTACTTTTTTGCAAAAAATCTAAAAGCGTTTAGATGTTTGCAATTGCAAAGACTGGTGGTATCCCCAGGGCTTTAAATGGGCTGGGGCCAGGCGGGGCCGGGCCCCGGCAGTCTCCAGAAAGGGCTCCCTGCCGGGGCCCACCCCCGACTAGCCCCAGCCAGCCGACATCTCAGGCAGCCCGTTTAAGAGGCTGCACGGTTACACGAGCTGCGTGCAGGTGTCAGCACTTCGGTTTAAAAGAAGAAAAGGCATGACCTTTTCTTTTTTTCTAACCGAAGTACTGACACCTGCAAGCAGCAGGTCTAACCGTGCAGTGCCTGCTGCCTAATGTCTATGTACTCGAAACAGGAGGCGGGCTGGACTGCTGAGCTCTCCTTTTGTTTCGAGTAACTAGTCATTATCCAGCATAAATGCGGCGTGATGACTAGTTACTCGACACAAAAGGAGAGACTGGGCTGTCCAGCCCTCCTACTGTTTCAAGTGCCTAGACACCAGCAGCAGGCAGACCTTTCATTCAAGGAGCCCGTGGTTAAAGCGGCGTGCTCCTTCAATGAATGAAAGGACTGCCTGCTGCGTACGAGCTGGAGCACACTAGTATCACACCTTTTGGTGCGCCCAGCCCTTCTTTTGTTTAAAAGGAGTGTCTGGGCGCATCAAAGGTAATGATGCCAATGTGCCCTAGCTCCACCTCTTTTACTAGCCGCCACCCCCCACACTTAATCGAGGGGGGCTCTCGTTAGGGGGGGTGTTCTTCGGCCCCATCGCCTAACTAGAGCCCCCCCCTCGATTTCCAATCCCCTAATGCAGTGTGGAGCACTGTACTTTGGTAAAGGCCGTCTTATAAAACGTCCATGCCTTCATGCATGCACAACGCTGTGAAAACATTAAGGAGAGCATCCGTGATATCATGGCTTTCAGTATTCGCGAAACGTTGAAAATTCTGGCACACGAAAGATACTGAACTAAAGGCCTCTTCAGCTCCCTCTCCTGCCTGCGCCAGGCCAGTGGCTGAGTCCCAATGCTTACCTTGCCCTCGCCTGAGCAAGAGGGGTGTAGTGAGTCTCCTGTCCTCTGACCTTATTCCTCAAATGTGGTGATTTTTTTGCCTCCTGGGGGCAGACCGTCCCGAAGGGATTATTGCTGCTTCCTAGATTATGCCTGCATTTGTTTGTGTGTGTATGTATGAGAGTGAGTTTATTTGAAAAGTGTGTACGTGTTACAGTGTGTAGACGTTTGTGTGTAGAGTATCGTTCGATAGAATAAAGCAGATCCTCCTGCCCTGCCGGATGTTTGGCGGGAAGGTGAGACCCTGCCGTGCACCATGCAAATGCAAATCACTGGTATGTTCTTGTTGTACTGGTATTATTGGGCGAAGCCAAGACAAGTGTGTTCTTACGTTGTCCGAATCTGCCAGGCAGGCAGCAGTGGCCCTGGCATTGTTGGCCAAAGCAGCCACCGGCCTGTTATTACAGCTGCAGTACTAGCATTATTAGGTATCACTGTTCGTACAGTGGCTGGTAGTGGTACCGTCAGGCAGGCAGTATTGGCCTTGGCATTGTTGGGCAAAACAGTCATGGGTGTGTTCTTACAAGTACAGTACTTCCATTATATGGCAAAGCCAAACAAGTGTGTTCTTAGTGACTGGTACTGCCAGAGAGGCAGCACTGGCCTTGGTGGTGTTTGGCAACGTCAAGACAAGTGTGTTCTTACGGCAGCTGATAGTACTGTTGTTATTGGGTAAATCAATCATGGGTGTGTTCTGCTTACACTGTAAATGCTGGCATATATTGTGGCCGCTAGTATCTTGAAAACATTTTGAAAAATGGTCTGTTCTGTTGGTGACCTGGCATCTGTTGGATTTTTGTCATGCGTTACCCTACATATTTTTTTAAAAAATTGTGTGGCTCTTGAATCAATTTCTCACCTGGTGTACTGGTGTACTGAAAGTGTGCAATTTTAACCAATGATTTCCAAATATTTCGGGGGGAGGGGTTGAACCACCCCTTGGTTGTTTTAGGCTTCCTGACTACCCTCGGTCCTTCATGCTCATTAACATCTAAGAACCTGTTAATAAAAATCTACCAGGCGCTACTGCTTTTGACCCTATATAGGACGACATATCGTATTTGATCTCCATGAGCAAATATCAGTGTACATAGCATGTCACCCCATCCAGGATAAAGGATTGCCTGACCTAGGAGCAATTACAGATGACCTCACCTAGCATCAAATATCACATATGACTTAACCAAGTTGAAAATAAAACTGTTTTCACGCACTACGAGCAAATATCACATTAGACCCCATACAGGAACACATATCTTACAGATTACCTCACATATGGGCAAATACCACATTTGACACCACTCATGTGCAAATATGATAGTTCACATACCACAATAGGTTCTGTAAATTAAGTACTATTTAGTAGTGGTGTGATCCTTCAGGGTAATGCCATCTCTTTACCTGGTCAGCATGCAGGTATCTCAGGGTATAAAATGCAGCAGAGAAGGGTTTGGGAGATGCCACAAACAGGCGTCACTCCTAGCCAGTGCCCTTCCCAGACTAAGCCTGCCCTGAGTTGACAGAGGTTGTTATGGAAGACCAGGAGAACGTGTCCCTCTGATGCATCAATCGTGTCCTGGGAGGGCAGAAGTGGCAGATATAATGCTTAGGGCTTGGAAATGGTGCAGGCTTGGGAACAAAGAAGACCATGGCCACACCCTCACCTGAGGGGTCTCCTCTTCCCTCTACTCATCCAGCAGTTAACTTCTATAGAGCAGTTCTGTCCCCCAGCATATAATTCATACGTCCTTTTCTCCGACAGTCTTTTAAGTGGCTTTTCATGTGCTTGGTCCCGTATATAACTTTAAAAAATATTTGTATTCTTTTTGAAAACGTTCAGTACATTGCTTTAAGAAAGTGATTGCATAATAGCCAATGATATAACTGCCACTGCTGATATTAACATTCAGCAAACATAACAGCCAATAACACTTGCTTGCCCACCATAGTTATGGACCCTCACCCCCATTTCGGGTGTAGCCCTCCTCCAAATTATTGTATGACAAACCTAAACATGTAAGCCCCTTCGAGTTGTGTCGTATTTCCAGATATTCTATTACATATCTACTATGAATCTCTCAAAGGGTCATGTCATCCGAAGGGCGAACATTACCTGCTGGATTGTGTTCCAGGCCGTGATGTTTTCGCACGTCTCATTTTTTCCTCTACATACTTGCTGGTACCATACAGCTGTCTTGGCCATAATGCATCTTTTTAGGTCCTGCCACAAGAGTTCTACTTGCAGACCCGTTGGCGACTTCCACGCCATTGCAATCCTGCATCAATTGCATCCACATCAAAGCTCTCTTGCTCTTCTCTGTCTCAATCCCACTAACAACTCGGACCACGCAAGTGGCAACATGGCGCATTACAAGACCCCATAACATAACTTGAGGAGAACCATCTGCGGTTCCGGAAGCACCTCAAAACCTTCCTCTTTGCTTCTGCCTTCTCCTCCCCTCTCCCCTGTTGATTCTACTCTCCCTCAGCACCATGCACCTGGCCACGCTCTGTCCTCTAGGCCAAGGTACCTGCTCATCTTGCCACCCTCACGCACTGCCTCCGGGCCACCCCCTGCACTGGGGTCTGTATCCGTACCCATACAGCCCTCCCCTTTTCTTCCTGCACTTTCAGACCTACACGGCCTGCTGCCATAAACCCAGCACTTGCCACTTGCTGGCTGCACTCCCATTGTTTGTTGCCTTTTTATTTATTGTTTTATTATTATTTTTGTTTTTTTTCCTTCTCGCTCCGCACTCTCCTTTTGTTCCCCCTTCCATGCACTTCTCCCTCTACCCTGCACTTGCACGTTCTCAATGTCACTGGGCCTAGTAAGATCGTTGTTTTTGTTCTCCCCTGTTTCTCCAGCATGGGGTCTGGCATGGATTCACATGCTCATGAATATTCCCCGTCAGGCTGGGAATCCTCGGTAAAGAAAAAATCAGTATCAGTTTCGTTTCTGTCTTTCTTAGTCGTAACCAATCACTGATCTCTGGGTCATACTGCCCCCAGCCAATGACTGCCCTCTCCCTAAGCCCCGCCTCTGGCAGCCATCCTCAGATTTTTACCGCACGCTCAAGTGTTGGGAGTCCTCGTGTTTAGCTCTCGAGTTTTTTTACTGCGTTTTCAGTTTAATTGAGCCTCAAGCTCCACCGTTTCTACTTCCGATAACGGGGACCCGTTTCGGAATTCTTCTACGCCCCTCAAGGGTGAAGTTTTCGTCGAGTTTACACTTCTTGGAGGATTCCGGAAGATCTGCGGCCTACCTCAACAGACATGGCCCAGGACAAAGGGAGCTCGACGCCCGGATCCAAGCTGTTCAGGAACTGCCCTGGATGCAGATTATATAATGTTTTCAAGGAGGACGAGCATTCGCGATGTCTCTACTGCCTCCATGGGGACAAGACGCACGTGGAGAAGGACTGTGCGTTCTGCAAGAACCTTTCAGAACAGACCAAACAAGATCGTCGTTCCCGCCTTGCCACCTGGCTGGAGCAGGGCACAGCAAGTGAGAAGGCGAAGAAGAAGTCTGAGCGGGCTTCTAAGTCCTTTGAGGGCGCCCCGGCGACGGGGGCCCAACAGAAGGCCAAGCACCGCGAGTCAGTGGGCTCCGGGAGCGCCAAAAGGTCGGGCTCTTCGGTTGCCAAGCAGGCCGCTACTTTCCCGGCACGTTCGAACACGAGCCATCGCTCTGGTTCGGGGAAGAGGAAGTCCGAGAACCCGGGTAGGCCGCTGGAGCGGACCCGGTCGATCTCAAAGGGGGAGCGAGGCGTTGACCCTCCCCCCAAGGCGAAGGCCCAGGATGCACCTAAGGTGGTGAGGGCCTTGATCCACCTGGCTAAGGCCTCTACCGAAGTGTTCTCTGCGATCCTGGCGGAGCCGGCTGAGACTACGCCAATGGAATCGGCCTCTGGGCCCAGAGTATCCCTGCCGCCGCTGAGGGAATCCGCTTTCCAGCCCACCGCTAAGACCACCGTGAAGCCCTTGACTCGGAATCAGCCTCTGAGGAGGAACTGGTCGAGACCGAGAGGGGCCTCAAAGAAAGGTCCATAGGCCGCAACGAGAGGTTCATAAACCTCAACGAGAGGTTCGAGAAGGTTCGATCGCAGGGGACGGTCCGCGGCTGACGTGATCGAAGATAGCGACGAGGACGACGAACAGGGCCCAGTGGAGCGGCCATCCCGTCCGTCGCAGCCATTGCCCGAGCCCCAGGATAGCTGGGCGGCCATTTTCTTGGCAATCCAATCCTTATGTACCGAGATAAGGACGAGATTACCACGGACCCCGACGGAGGATCCAGAACCAGGTCCGTCGGGAAACCCTCCGAACAAGCAGAGGAGAGTCCACCCCTCTCCGCCCTTCGTGCCCGCGAGGCCGGTGCACCCCTCGACCCCCTCGCCGGGAGAGGATATGGCGACGGATACAGCGACGGGAACGGACGACGACGGCGGCGATGACACAGCAGACATCCCATCATCATCACCCCCCCCCACTTCGGGCGTCCCCAGCCGACGAGGTTGGCTCTTTCCACGGCATGATAACCAGGGCATCCAAGCACTTCCAGCTCTGCCCTGAAGAACAGAAAAAGGAGGGGTTTCTGTACCAACGACGAGAGGCTAAGAGGAAGACGGTCCTCGTGGTGCCTTTACCCGACGACATCTGGGAGGAGGGGCTTGCTGTCCTCAAGAACCCTGCCATGACACCCGCCAAGAGGGACAGGTATGAGAAGTACCGAGTCCCCGATGCCGCCCCCTTGTGCCTCAGGGCCCAGCCCACGCCAGACTCGGTCGTCTCGGCAGCGGCTAAGAAGAATGCAGCGGGCGCGGCGGCTTCAACTTCCACTTCCCCGCCGGACAGCGAGGGTAAGAAGTTGGACTCTATGGGACGACGAGTCATCTCGTCGGCGGCGACTACGATTAAGGCGGCCAATGCCTTAGCGATCGTGGCCTGCTACGGCAGGGAGCTCTGGTTCAAGATAGTATTTTTTAGTATTTTATTTATTTCTATAGCGCACCAGGCCCAGGGGCAACCGGGCGCTTAACTTAGTTACAACAAGATGAAGGCAAGACAAGGCATGTGACAGAGTATTACAGGAGTATTACAAGAAGTTTTACAAAATTTACAAAGTATACATTCAAGCGCATATAGATAAGGCAGTGATATACAGGATAGTTAATAATGGATGCGAAGTAGGTCAAAGTGCAAGTAGGGCAGTAAGCTGGTATTAGCTGTCTTGGGAGGATAGCCAAGCTTTGGTAAGGTGTTTGAATTTCAGGAAGGAAGGTTCTGCTCTAATGTCATTGGGGAGTGAGTTCCAAAGTTTGGCTGCCAGGATGGGGAAGCTGGTTCCACCTGATCTTTGGAGATTAAAACGCGGGATGACAAGGCAGTTGGCTTGGGCTGCTCTGCGAGGTCTGGTGGAATTGTGGAAAGAGAATCTGTTTGCCAGGTAACGAGGGGCTTGGTTGTGGAGGCATTTGTGTGTGAGAGCCAGGGACTTCAAGGAGATGCGATGTGGGATAGAGAGCCAGTGCAGGTTGCGCCTGGTGTCGGATATATGCTGGCGCCTGGGAATGTTAAGGGCCGCTCTGATCGCATTGTTTTGGACAATTTGTAGCTTGTTTAAGTTGCGGAGATTAGTACCTAGGTAGAGGGCATTACAGTAATCGACCTTGGATAGTACGAGGGTCCTGGCCAAGGTTACGCAGTTGGCAGAGGTTAGGAACGGGCGACAGGCGGTGATGAGCTTGCAAGTATACGCTGCTGCAGATGAGACTGCGTTGGACTGTCTAGTCAAGGATAGGGTTGAGTCGATGTAAATCCCTAAGGTTTTCGTGTCCTTGGCAATAGGGATGGTGTTCCCATCAATGGTGAAAGACTTGAAAGCAGGGTCGAGTTTAGTGAGTTTTTGTGGTGAACCAAGAATGAGGAGCTCTGTCTTTTCATCGTTTAGGCAGAGGCCGTGTTGGGCCATCCACGCTTGGATGACCTGGTAGATGGCGTTGATGGCACGGGAGTCAGTTGTGTAGTCTCCTGTGATGGGGATTAGTATCTGTGTGTCGTCAGCGTAATTGGTATACGTGACGCCCAAGTGGTCCAGAATATCGAAAAGGGGTTTGGTAAACACGTTATATAACGTGGGCGAGACACAAGACCCTTGGGGCACACCACAAGAGACCGGAGCGGGTGGTGCGGCCGCAAGTGGGGAAAACACGCGCATAGATCTATTATCCAGGAAGGATCTGATCCAAGTAGAGGCATTTTCTGAGAAATGTGCGGCTGATTTGAGGTGATGGCAAAGAATTTTGTGATTGACAAGATCAAAAGCAGCAGAGAGGTCCAGGAGAAGTAATAACGCCAGTTTGCCTTTGTCTTTGAGCTCTTCGATCTGCGTTTTTAAATCGATAAGGGCGGTCTCAGTGCCATGGCGAGGCCGGAACCCTGATTGCCTGAGTCCCAGAAGTTTATTAGATTCAAGGTATTCCTGAATTTGTAGGTAGGCCGCGCGGTCAAGGATTTTTAGTAAAAAAGGTACAGTGGTAATTGGTCTGTAGTTAGTGGGTATGCTGGGATCCAGGGTAGGTTTTTTCAGAAGCGGGATGACCCACGCATCCTTAAGATTGTCCGGTACAATCCCAGAGCTGAAGGAGGAGTTGATGAGCGTAGTGATGAATGGTGCTAGGTCGTGAGCTGCTTCCTTAATAATAGGTGCAGGACAAAGGTCACCCTGACAATTGGAAGGTTTAAGGCTAGTGATGATCTTTTCCACTTCGGGAATGGAGAGAGGAGAGAAGCTAAAAGGAGTCAGAGAGTCTGTGCTAGAGATGTTTGTAGTAGGTATAGGGATCTATAGAGGGTAGGATTGAAGGCTAGATTGTTTGTTGTTGATTTTAATTTGGAGAGTGGCAATCTTACCTAGGAGAGCTTCTTGGATTTTGGAGCACCAGGTGCTATCTTTGGTACAAGTGTCAGGTGGAGTAGCAGGAGTTTCAAGTTCTTTTAAGATTTTAAACAATTCTTTGGTGTTAGATTTGGCTTGTTCGATACGTTTGTTGTATGTGTCTTTTTTTGCCTGGAATATAGCTTCCTTGTAGTTGAGGGTGGCCAGGAGTACGCGTGATTTATTAGCTGGCGAGTGATTGCTTCTCCAGTGGGATTCTGCAATTCGTTTTTCTTTGCGCAGGGCTCTGAGATGGGGTGTAAACCAGGAGTTTAGGTGGGCTCGAGGTTTAGGTTTTCTCAGTTTCGAGGGTGCGATGGTGTCTAAGGCTATAAGCATGGCCTGGTTGAATGTGTCGACCAAGGCCGTAGGGTCAGAGCATGAGGGATCCCGGTCATTGAGAGCTGGAAGGAGGAGGGGGAGGAGTCTATCGCAGGTAATGTTGCGTTTGTTGCGAGTGGCCATAGCCGGGGCAATGTTGTGAGGGAGGCTGATAGGTTTGGACTCAATATTGAATGTAATTAAGTTGTGGTCTGTCCAGGCACACTGTTGGTTAGAGGTGATGTTGATGGGACAGTTGAGGGCGGCTAGCCAGTCAAGGGTTCTGCCCTTGTTGTGGGTGGGTTGGTTTAGGAACTGAGTGAATCCAGCATTAGTGAGGATGTTGTCAATAGACGAAGCAGCAGTGTCCTTGGGGTCGTGGAGGCCTAAGTTAAAATCCCCCAGTATCAAGACCTGGGAGATAGCTTTGGTGTTGTGTGAGAAGATGTTAGAGAGGTCCTCCGCGAATGTGGATAGTGGGCCAGGTGGCCGGTAGAGTAGATGGAAGGTGATAGAATGGTTAGGTGTGACAGCTAGTTTAGCTGTCAGTGCTTCCAGAGTGGAGGCGTGATGTGTGGCTGAGAGGTGGAAGTTCAGAGCGTTTTTGTGGATGATGGCGATGCCACCTCCTTTAGATTGGATGGAATTACGGTCATGTCTGATAATGTTGTAGCCTGGAGGGATAGCGAGGGAGAGAAGAGGACCTGAAGCTGGGTGGAGCCAGGTTTCAGTGATTGCTATAAAGTCGAGGTCAAGGTTGATGATCAAGTCAGCTACTTCTAGGGCGTGAGCCGGGAGTGATCTGGCGTTGATTAGCGCGCCTTTGATATTGTTTGGGTTAGGGGAGTTGGAGGATGGTGGTAGATTAGGTGAAAGTGTGGGTGGTGACAAAGGGAGAGGCAGTTTGATGCGGTGATGCTCCCCTGCTAGATTTCCTGCCTGATGACAAAAGGGCGGAGGCCCTAGAAATTCTGCAGGAGGGTGAGGTGGCGTCTGATCACGTCATTACGGTGGCAACGGACATTGCCGATGCCGGATTTCGCCAACTGGCCAACAGTTTGCCTCCGACGACGAGGATGGCTCAAGGCATTCGCTGGAATTCCTAAAGAAGTGCCCTTGCATTCCTCCCGTGGCCAGGAAGGAGAATCACGTCCCTCAACTGTTGTTGGAGGCAAAGGCGATGCTCAAGAAAGGTGCCATCGAGCTTGTCCCCAGGAGGCTCCGGGGCTCCGGAGTATACTCAAGGTACTTCCTCGTCAGGAAGAAGACAGGCAGTTGGCGCCCCATCCTAGACCTGCGTCGGTTAAACAAATACATCAAGGTGCATAAATTCAGGCTGGTCACCCTCCAGCTCGTACTGGGACAGCTGGAGGAAGGCGACTTCCTATCGTCGCTGGACCTGGAGGATGCTTACTTCCACGTCCCCATTCTAAAAAGGCACAGGAAGTTCCTCAGGTTCATGGTTCAAGGACGCCACTACCAATTCAGAGCCCTACCGTTCGGATTAAAGTCGGCACCCAGGGTTTTCACCAAGTGCCTGGCACCAGTGGCGGCGCGGCTGCGCCTGCAGGGGATCCACGTCTACCCCTACCTGGACGACTGGCTAATCTGGGCAAGGTCAAGGGAACTCCCCATCAATCATACGGCGAGGACCGTCCGGTTGCTCATGGAGCTGGGGTTCTCCATTAACTACCCCAAATCCCACCTGGTTCCGTCGCAAGTAGCACTGTTTTTGGGGGCGAAGCTCGATACAGTGGAGCAATTGGCCTCCCCTTCAGAGGAGAGGACCAAAACCATCCTGGGCAAGGTACGGCGACTGTTGGCCACGGACACGGAAGTCCCTTCTCGGGATGATGTCCTCATGCATCTACCTTGTACCCCTTTGCAGACTTCGGAATGCGTCCGCTACAGGAGTTCCTCGCCGCCCGCTGGTTTCAGTTGGGGGGCTGCTTCGAGGACAGGATCCCCCTCAACGAGGAGTTCCAGTTCCGTCGGGCGATCCTATGGTGGGGCACCCGGGCTCACCTCACGACCGGCACGGACGTTCAAACCCCGGCGTTTCAGGAGACGGTGACTACGAACGCCTCTATGGAGGGTTGGGGGGCCCACACCGGAGATCTCCACGCAAGAGGCCTTTGGCTCCCGGAGGAGAGGTCTCTTCACATCAACATCTTGGAGCTCCGTGCAGTGTTCTGGGCGCTCAAGTCGTTCCTCCTGTCCCTCAAGGACAAACTGGTGATGATCTTCACCGACAACACCACCACGACGATGTTCTACATACGGAAGCAGGGAGCCACCAGATCCCCAGCCCTATCCAAGGAGGCCCAGGATCTGTGGCACTGGGCCGTCGCCCAGGGCATGTTTCTGGTTCCCTTCCACCTGACAGGAATAAAAAACACCATCGCCGACTCACTCAGCAGGGAGCTGCGCTCGTGCCACGAGTGGGGACTGTGCCAGGATCAAGTGGATCGACTCTTCCAAAGATGGGGCAAACCCCAGATCGACCTGTTCGCAACAGCGGCGAACTCCAAGTGCCAGAGGTTCGCCAGCAGGTTCCCACAGCCGAGGAGCATGGGCGATGCTTTCTCGTTCCCTTGGGACGGCCTGTTTCTATATGCGTTCCCTCCATTGCCGTTGCTGCTCCGCCTCATCAGCCAGCTCAAGAAGTCCAGGTGCAGGATGATCCTCGTTGCACCGGCATGGCCGAGGCAGGTCTGCTTCCCGGACCTTCTGGACTTGTCAACGTCCCCGCCAGTCAGGCTGCCGGCGGACGCGGATCTTCTCTCCAGAGAAGGAGGCGCCATTCTACACCACAACCCACAGTCACTGAACTTGCAGGCCTGGCTCCTCCAGCGCTAAAGTTTGGAGGGTATGATATCCCGGCTGATTGCAGAGAGGTTCTTGCAAAGGCCAGGGCGTCCTCAACTCTCAAGTGTTACGGTCATAAATGGAAGAGGTTCTCTGTCTGGTGCCGTGCACAGAAGATTAACCCCCTGCGGATTACGTCCCCTCAAGTGTTGCCGTACTTACTGTCGCGGGCCAAAGCTGGACTGGGCCACGCCTCCATAAAAATACATCTGGCTGCCATCTCCCGATATATCAGGACTGCGGGACGGGCGTCCTTGTGGTCTCATCGCCTGGTAAAGGAATTTATGAAGGGACTATTCCGTTCATTCCCGCCGGTGAAGGCTCCTGCCCCGGCGTGGGAACTTAATGTGGTGCTGACCAGGCTCATGGGAGCCCCATTCGAGCCTATGCATTCAGCGCCCTTGAAGTTCCTGTCATGGAAGACGGCATTCCTCGTGGCCATCACCTCTGAACGACGAGTGGGAGAGATTCAGGCCCTATCTTGCAAGCCTCCATACTTGACTTTTCATGACACAAGGGTAGTGCTTAGGACACACCCCTCCTTCATGCCCAAGGTGCCGTCTGACTTCCACCTCAACGAGCCCTTGGTGTTACCAGTTTTCTTCCCGTCGCCTTTGACGCCGGCCGAGAGGACTTTGCACTCGCTGGATGTAGCTAGAGCGCTGAAGTTCTACGTGGACCGCACGAAGAGTTTTTGGAAGACGTCACAGCTATTCGTGAACTTTGGGTCTACTAATCAAGGGAAGGCTCTCTCGAAGACTTCCATTTCCAGATGGCTCTCCGGCTGCATCATGCATTGTCACTTGTTGGCAAACCGACCGCTGCCCGGCCATCCGAGAGCCCATTCGACTAGAGCGATCGCTGCTACCAAGGCGTTCCTGTCTGGTGTGCCCCTGCTGGACATCTGCAGGGCTGCTACGTAGAGGTCGACGCACACCTTCACAAGATTCTACTGCGTCGATCGGGACTCCCGGGAGGAGTCCAGGGTCGGCCAAGCAGTGCTGCGCAACCTGTTTGCTTAAGGTGAGCCTGGTGAGGAGGTAAGAGATGCTTAATGTTGAGTTGTTGTATTGCTTAATGTTGAGCCTGTTACCACCTCCCGTGGTTGTGCATGTGTATACTGCTATGTATTCTTTTATTCCTGAGCATGTGAATCCATGCCAGACCCCATGCTGGAGAAGGAACAAGTTACTTACCTGTAACTGTTGTTCTCCAGCATGGGTCTGGTATGGATTCACATGCGAACCCTCCCACCTACCCCTCTGCGGCTCTTCACTTGGTCATACTGCCACTTTGCGTGCTACCAAATCTGAGGATGGCTGCCAGAGGCGGGGCTTAGGGAGAGGACAGTCATTGGCTGGGGGCAGTATGACCCAGAGATCAGTGATTGGTTACTACTAAGAAAGACAGATCAGAAACGAAACTGATACTGATTTTTTCTTTACCGAGGATTCCCAGCCTGACGGGGAATATTCATGAGCATGTGAATCCATGCTAGACCCATGCTGGAGAACAACAGTTACAGGTAAGTAACTTGTTCCTTCCTTTCCCTGCCTGGTCGCGCTCTGAAACACTTGTGTATGAGCGCGATAGAAATAAAATATCAATCAATCAACATCCTCTTGCATTTCAGGAGAGGATACATTTTGAGAAATGTCAACCTCTGGATGCCAACAGACCTGCCCAGTGAACAAAGATGTTTAGCCTCGGTCTTCCTGGGCATACCCTAGCAAAAGGATGTCATGTTGGAAGAGTCATGCGATTTTTTTTAAAAAAAGATTTGTTTGAATCGCACATTGCCACCCTGAGCAATACACATTGACCACTGCCAATATGGCTCTGCAATCAACCTGATAGTTTATCTGTATCAATGGTAATCTGCCACCATGTATTCTGTGGTTGTGCCCTGGTCCTCCAAAGAGCCCTTCAGCTATGTCTTCTTGGCCACCTCCCTCTGGGGAAGGAAGAGCTTATATGCAAACACTTCCTGCACCATGCATTCTAATGCTGATGTCTAACTGCAGCAGCCAGTCCAGCCCTTTTGGAAGGAGCTTGCCAATATATTTTAGGGGAGTTGCCCAACAGAGAAAAGGGTTGGTTTGGCAGATGCAAAGCTCTGATTTCTGGAAGCGTCTGCATGTGCTATTTGTATTGGTAAAGACAATCAAAGCATGGTGTGGATTTACCTTGTAGGTTTGCACGTGATATTCAGTCCAAGATGTTGAAACCTCCATTGGTGGTGTGTTGAGGGCATAGTGGTGCAGACTGGTGTACACTTCCATGGGCTAACTGATTAGGAGCTCACAATGAAGTCTACCGTTGCAGCCAAACCTCTGATCGTGACAGACCTTCCAGTGTAGCTCGAAGACTTTAGATCTCTGACCTCAGATTGCTGCTGAGGGTTCCTTGAAAGCAGACTGACAATTGGAGCAATCTCCTAGCATACCTGGAAGAGACCAGGCCCAATGACCAAAGTTTTATATTGTCCATGCACAAACCACGCCCTCACAAATGGCTTGCTTGTTTGGGTCCTCGCATCTCCGTTAGGAGTCATTTTGTGGTAGGTTGTATCAACCTTTTGAAAGGCGTGTGGATTTTATCTGTGGTACCCAGTGAGTACAGGTTATTTCTTCCGATTCGTAACCTGCCCTGCATCAGGTGGGTTTAGAAGGGCCTATGCAATAAACTTATGGGGTGAGGACTCTGGAGCATGTTCCCAAGCACCAGTGTTTGTCTAGCTCTTTAATGTAACCCAAACTGGGTGGGCCTGAGGACAATGCTGAATCTGTCCACCCAGGTCAGCAGCCAATATTTGGTTTTGAACGGTCTGTTTGCTCTCATATAGCGGTACCATACTCAAACAGGTTTGAGGAACTAAGCAACATGGACAACATTGAATGACTGCGTCAATATGGAAATCCGAAGTGAGCGGTCCTTAATGGAGTCGAACGGCTCTCCTCGCTGGCAATTGGAGCCAGCAGGTCTCTTAAATGGATGATTAAGACTTCCTAATGTTTGTAAGAACTTCAGATGTTGCCCTGATCCAAGAAACATGGGTCGCAATTGCAACAGATGGACGGTTTTGTGTGTATGCTCCAATGCAAAAAGATCCACAAAGGGGTGTAATAATGTCTTTGTGCTCCAACTGGATATTCTTTCCATACTTTTTACATAATAAACCATAGGCATCATATAAAGTAAGCTATACCTTAAACAATCTTCTCACTGTGTTTGCCTCATTTCCAAACATCCCACCCCCCGCTTGTTGCCTATTATACTGCTTCCTATTCACCCTTATGATGGCACACTGAGCATGAGTTGGTTATGGTGTTTGTTCGTTGGGGCATGTCCTCTTGATCAGGTGCAGTGCACGCAAATGTGAACATAGGGGGCACAAGGGTGTCCCATGCCTGAATGCTGTCACTCGTGTCCCCTGTGTTTAGGAGTACTGCCCTTTTCCATGCAGCAGCCTCGGCTATCGGCCATTTTTTCAAATCTCTCCACCAGCTTTCTATGTTAGAACCCCTCTCCCCCCCCCCATGCATGGTGATTCTGTGCTTGGCCAATATATATGCCAGGGCTTGCATCATTTGTGCGCATTTTGTATGCTTAGGACGTGCAGATTTGCCCACTAGGCATGCACATTGGGAGTGCCAGTCAATTTTCAGCCCTCCCTTGGTCATCCTGTCTGCCACCTCTTCCCAATATATTCTGTGTGGAAAGCCCAGAACATATGTAGGATCCCAGCATCTGTGGCTTTGCATCTAGGGCAATGTTGCGCCAGGGAACTTGGGAGATTCTCAAAGGTTTTAGGTATGCTCTGTGTTATTTGCATCAGTTGTATCCTAACGTTCCGGTACACCCTCCTATGGTAACCCAATATGCCTTTGCATTGTCTATCAGGAAAAGGGGCCCCAAGATCATCCTCCCACTTGTGTCTCACTGCCATTTCCGTGCTAGTTCCACGGTTAAGAGGAGGTCATATATCCTGGGTTTGGTTTGTCCACCCTCTGCAAGTGTCTATTATTGCCTGTTTTTCCATCACCTCGCTAAATGTAGGCGTATGATCTCCCTTTTGACCGTACAGTATTACAAGTATGGATCGCTATGTAAGCTAAGCCTGTATGCCTCACTAATTAGTAATTTAGGTGCTACTATGGCATTTACGGTCTCCGCCGTGTTAAGCCCTGTGTCCAGGTGACTCAAAATCTAGGTGCTGCTTTTGCATTACCGGTCAGTACAGCCCCTGACCTCCCCTCCCGGATGAAGATAACACATCAACAAAGTCTACCTCTCTGACCCGCTCATCCCCCGCCCCTTCTGCACCATTCACACCTCCCATAACTCACCCCTCCTGTCACATAACCTTTGCTCTAGCACCTATTTTCATGAACCCCACCCTACCCCACCCCTTATAATCCTACATCGAGTTGCCACCTACAGCCCTTGCCCCCAAACACTGATACTCTGACCACCCTCCCCCTTGCCCACCCACAAATCATTCTGCCTCTAACTCTAAGATCAGAGGAGCGCTTTGGCATGCCAAACACCCCACAAACCCTCATACAACACATCTCAACCCACCCGAACATATCCTCCCTCTACCCCCTGGCATCTATTGAGAACGACCCCATACTCCCAGTCCATACACACAGCACGCAATCTCAAACTCACAAGCCAGAGGGCTCTCTGGTGCTCAAAACATCACAAGTCCCTCGCCACTACCGTGGCATCTCTGCGCTCACTCGGGAACTCCTCACCCACAAGTGCAACACTCGCCATCCTCCCACGCCCCAATCCTTCCCACCATGTCTCTCGCATACGTACCACAGCCCGCCTACTCTTTCCGTCCCCCATCGACCTAACCCACTCACCCAAACCTCAGAGTACATGCATCCAGATCCCCCTAACCCCCTCAGTCTGTCTCAACTCCCCCCCTCCTTGTCTACCCCACGGACTGATCTACCACACCTCATCTCACTGGGCATCAATGTCCACTGAGCTCTCCCTGTGACGAGCATCATACAAATCACCTCCCTTCATGAAGTCGCATTCATCCTTTTTAATGCCCGCTCAGCGGCGAGAAACGGACGCAGCATCTTTGACCCAATCCCAACCTAATTTTTATCACTGAAACCTGGTTCTCTGACAATTTAGCACCAGTTGCGCATGAGGCCTTCCCCCTGGCTACTCTCTTATTGCCCACAACGGACCTTCCAGAGGTGGCGGAGTGGCAATCCTCTACAAACCTCATTTCTCACTCGTCGAAAAACCCAGACATGCAATGCTACCTGTGAATCCCTTCTAGTAAAATTCTCGCTACCATCAACACTCGCTGCTTCTACCTACATTTTGCCAACAATCTGTGACTCAATAGCTACCATTCGGATAAATCACCCAACTCTTACACTATTGGGAGATTTCAATATGCCCAACAACCCCATGACCCAACCTCTGATCTACAGTCTTGAGGCACTTTACCTCTCCCGACATACCACTGGTCCAACTCGATCAGGCGGTCACAACCTTGATGCGATCTTCAGCTCCTATGACCTCGTCTCTTTATCCAATCCCAAACTGCTTATCTGGATAGACCACTCTGCCATCCCTTTCTCTATCGATGCAATAAACTAATTCTGAACTTTGGCAGCAGCAGCAAAGAACTCCACAAGATCATCTCAGAATTCGTAAAACCTACATCTGCCCAAACCACCCACACGCAAATGCTCTGCGACTCCGTCGCTAAATTTATACAACACAACTTGACTGGGTGACAACCCTTAACACCAAACTCTCCACCCTCACCCCCACACCTACCCCTCCCGATCCCCTTGCCCCAACGACCACAATGCCAGCCTTCGACTCTTTCCAACCCATCTCGGGAGACTAGTTCTTAGATCTATCCGGCAGCAGACCCTTCGGATCTCTCTCTCCCCTCTCCCAACCCCCCGACCCCTGTCCCGCCTCTCTTCTGAAAGAAATATACTCCTACGTTCCGTCCCCTTTCCTCCATACTTTTGGGACATTCTGTTCTTCGGGGCGGGACCGGTGCACTGTAGTCAAAAAGAATAAAAAAAGAAAATGTTTGTCCTATTTTTACGCGGGGTACCGCACATGGCCGTAACCCTGCCCTCCTGTGCTCTGCATTGCCCTTCAGTCCTTTTCTCCGCGCGGTCGGGGATGCCAGCCTTCGACTCTTTCCAACCCATCTCGGGAGACTAGTTCTTAGATCTATCCGGCAGCAGACCCTTTGGATCTCTCTCTCCCCTCTCCCAACCCCCCCGACCCCTGTCCCGCCTCTCTTCTGAAAGAAATATACTCCTACGTTCCGTCCCCTTTTCTCCATACTTTTGGGACATTCTGTCCTTCGGGCGGGACCGGTGCACTGTAGTCAAAAAGAATAAAAAAAGAAAATGTTTGTCCTATTTTTACGCGGGGTACCGCACATGGTCGTAACCCTGCCCTCCTGCGCTCTGCATCGCCATTGAGTCCTTTTCTCTGCACGGTCGGGGCTGGACGCACCTGTATTACTGGGAATTTTATTTCTGTTCCTGTTGTCCTTTCTTCTGGCTCCAGTTCCTTGGTCGCCTAGTCCTCCGTCTATGCGGGAGCGTCTGGGATTTGTGTCCTATTCTTCCTGCGAATGTTGCTTCGCTAGGGCGGATCCCCACACTTTGCTTGGAGTGCCTTGGCCCGGAACATCATTGGGATTCCTGTTTCTACTGCGACTCCCTCTCCGTCCAGGCACTCCAGCATAGAGCAGAGTGCCAACACTCACGCGCCAAGTCAACAACGTCTCAAAGTCCTGCCACTACCACCTTTAAAACTCTTAGGCGCTTCTTTCCATATCTTTCCTTTCCCAACAGACTCTCCGCGGTCCAATCAATTGTTATATCAAGACTGGACTATGCAAACCCCCTCTACCTCGGAGTCCATGCTTACCAACTGAATAAACTTCAAAGGGCCCAAAACGCTGCAGCCAAACTGCTACTTGCGCTTGGCCCGAGAGACCACATCTCCCCAGCCCTTAAGACTCTGCATTGGTTTCCAGTGGCCCGAAGGGTGACTTTCAAAACCTTATACATTTCTCATCGAGCATTGCATAAAACAGGACCTCAATATCTTCAAGACAAACTAAAATCCGATCACCCTCCACGTCCTATAAGATCAAGCTGAGCCGGCCTCCTAGTCATACCTAAAACAAACTCAGTCAGGTTAGGCGGATCATCATTCTCAGCCTTGGCCCCCACGCTATGGAACGCACTCCCACCCCACATCTGCCTAACTGAAGATCTAATGTCCTTCCGCAAACTACTGAAAACTTAGCTCTTCCCCTAAAACCAATCCATACGCAAACTAACCCAAACAGAATAATTCAACAGCAGCTCAATGACACCAATCCAACAAACTACTAGATCTTGAATAACAATAAGACAAATAACAATATCAAGATCCATGTGAGAAATCGACAACTAATGACCGCTAATGTAAACTAAAAGGACAAACGGAATAGAACGAGTAAAGTAGACCAAAGCAGTGAAGTGGGTAAAAAGAATAAATTGCATGGAAACTGTAATGAAGTTTAAATTAATGAAATGGATGTAATGAGTGCAATGGACAAAATGAACAAAAACAGGCAAAATGAATAAAGAGAAGAGGATGGAAAGATGAATACAAGAGACTGATGAGTACACAGACAGATTACTCCGACTGTATGAGTGCATGGCATAAATGGAAAGTACAGATTAGAAGATTCAAGTACATGAGACGAGCAGTACATGAAATAGAGCACGGAATGGATCCAGTGCGTATGACAAGTGACATGGCCTGAATCGATAATGCATGACGAACGAACGAAGTGAATGGAGCGGATGAAATCGTTTGAATGGATGAAGCGCGCTGAGCGGATGAATGCGCTGAGCGGATTAGTGTGTAGATCGGATGAGTGTGTAGATCAGAGCGGATGAGTGCAGAAGTGCAGAGGAGTGTTTAGAATGCAGGAGCAGATGAATGTGCTAAGCGGGTGGGTGCGTAAGAGCGGGCGAGGGCATAAAGCGGACGAGGACCTAGAGCGGACTAGTCAATAGAGAAGACGAGTTGCGTAGAGCGGATGAGTTGCGTAGAGCGGATGAGTGCCGAGTGCATGTAGAGCGGATGAGTTGCGTAGAGTGGATGAGTGCCGAGTGCATGAGTACGGTAGAGTTGCTGAGTGCGTAAAGTGGATGGAATGGGTGACGTATGTGGATGGAGTGGGTGACGTATGTGGATGGATGAATGCGCAGAACGGACGAGTGCGTAGAACAGATGGAGCGGGCGAAGTATGTGGATGGAATGGGAACATATGTGGATTGAACGGATTAAGTAAGTGGAAGGTACTGATGTAACATGTGAAATATGTGGAAGGTACAGATTAAATGTGGACGGGGTGCATAAAACAACTTAGAATTGTGCATAAAACAACTCAGAATTCACGGAAATGATCGGATTACATGAACGGTCTGGAGTGCGTGGAACGGTCTGGAGTGCGTGGAACGGTCTGGAGTGCGTGGAACGGTCTGGAGTGTGTGGAACGGGTTTCGGAGTGCGTGGTACTTGATTCGGAGTGCGTGGAACTGACTGGAGTGCACAGAAGTGCGCGACATACATGAATGGTTTGGAATGCATGTAACGTTTGAAAGAGCATGTAAACCATCTCATCACATCACCATGCTTACTTGTCATGATCTCTGCTTCCAAAAGGTCAGGGTTTTCCCAACTCCCTTGGAAGCAGATCCATAACCCAGGTTCCGAGTGCCAACCAGTCCCAATTGGGACCTTTTGGACCCAGTCCTGGCGCCAGTGGCACCAGGCTCATAAATATGCCCAGTCCCAGCGCTGGAAGCGCCGGGCTCATAATGCTTGGGTGGACTTACCTGCAGCAGACCATGCTGCTTACTTGCCTGCCAGTTGAGCCTCTGATCCTCTTCTGTTTGGAACTACTTTTCCTGTTGGGTGGGGCAGGAGCCACTCCCTAGGTTCAGAACACTGGAACTCTTCTGGAAAGCAGGAACTCTTTTCTTACCTAGGCGTAGCTTTGGAAGGAGACACCTAAGCACTACAGGAGGCTATTTAAACCACACCCGATGGATGAATCTTGCTTTGCGTTATTCTGCATCCTCTGCAGCAGAACGCTCATCGTGTCTTCTGCATCTGATCCTGGGCCTAAGGAAAAAGGCTTACCATCCTGAATCCAGTCTTCAGCAACACCTATAAAGACAAGAAAGAACAGGTTAGCATTACGGTCTTCAGTGACAGCGCTTCACTTACCTGGTCCATCGGCTGTCACCAACGCCTCGCGCTGCATTCCGGCATCTGAAAGACAAAGGCTTACCTACTCTTCGTGCGCTCCGGAGGTCTTCGCACTGCATTCCGGCATCTGAAAGACAAAAGCTTACCAATTCTTCGCACGCTCTGGAGGCCTTCGGCGCTGCATCCCGCATCTGAAAGACAAAACAAGGTGCGTTTAAAGACATTGGGGAACTTTATACTCATGTGCCAATACTCCTTGCCACATCTAACCCAGTGAGTATTCCGGCACCCTGCAGCCGCTCCGAACTTGTACCTGCAAAATAAAAAGACAATTAGAGCGCATCGTGAAGCAGGCAACAAGCGCTTACTTACGTGCTTCCAGGCGCTTCTATTCATCACACGGGCTCCATCTTCAACTCACTTCAGCCCGTCATCCGCCATCGCCGTAACCCTGCAAAACAAGAGACATCATTACTAAAGACTTTTAAAGACATTAGAATTACTCGAAACTTACCGTTCGTGCAGTAAACGACGGACAGCAGTCCTCTGAAGTCAAGAGGCCTGCTCCCCTTATCCAGTGAAGAAACTGGTTACAGCACCCTGCCCCGAGGCAGATGGAGAGCACGGCGTTCACTTACCTAAGGTGAGAGCGTTAACCTTTGGGGTTCTAGAGGAGAAGAGAAAGGGAAGAAGAGAGAGACATTCAATAACCCAGTTCATTAATCCCATATTTTCTATCTGCAGACATCTTACCCTTCGAGTCAGACATACAGTGCACAGAGGTCCAGCCCAAAGAGCCAGCCATGTGTTACACATCACCTTTGAAGATACGGTATACGCCCAGTCAAGACCGGCGCCTCTACGGGAATCAGGTGAGCGTTACATTACTCTCCTCTTTACACCACCACTCAACTAGAACACTGAGATACTATGACACCATTCGGTATAGCTTTTCTCATACCAACATCTGCCTCATACTCCACATCACTCTAATCACTGCTGGTTTCACCCCCCCGCCCCCAGCCAGGCGTTCTCCTCAGGCCTAACGCAGCCAGAACCAGTCTGGATAAAACCTGCCAGAACGAACACATACCCCTGATCTCTCAACCACCACACCTACCGCTATGAAGCAGCTATTATACAAATGCCACACCAGCTGCACACATATACGGTGCTCACAAGCACCTTTGACTCTCTCTACTCTCTCTACTGATTTGAATTTCAGTTCCCGAGGGCGTTCAACCTACCAGCGCCTTCAGACCATACCAATGGTACATAAGGCGCTATATAAATGCAAAGTAACATAACATAACATTTCGCTAGTATCCAGACTAAATCTATCATCCTGGTAATGTGTGCTGCACAATGACGTCAAGGGTACATTCCCAATTAGCAAGCTTCCGGGGACCATGTGTGTTTGTCAACCTCGGCTCTCATCCGTCTTTCTGCAATCTTAGACCAGAATACTTTTGTCACGGGGCAGTTGCAAAACATGTCGATCCTGTCAGCCTTATCGTTTTTGCATGTAGGGCCATCTGTGGAGGGTTGCTGTCAGGAGCTGGTCTTCCGAGTGGACGAAATACCTGCATCCCCAAGCACCAGTCAGAGAAGCGGTAACCTTTCCCTGGCCAGTTATTAGGGCCACAGGTAGAGTGGCCAACTTTGTGAGCTCCTTTTGCGGGACACAAGGCGGTGATGACTTCACAGCGTCATTCACCAGGCAGAATCAATGCATTGCACCCTCAGCTGCTGACGTGACAGCCCTGCAGGCCTGTCACGTCAGCAGCTGCGGGTGTACGGAGGTTCATCCATGTGGACCTGGAAGGCATAAACCCGCACTGATCCGGGTGAATCGGGGACCCTCTTACCCCCACGAATGGCCAGAACTCGGGCGAGGATCTTGGTCTCCCCATTAATTAGCAAAATCGGTCTATAGGAGGCACATTGCTCGGATGGGTTGCCTGGCTTCAGGAGAACCACTATGCTGGCCTTCCTGAGATCCCGTGGGAAATGGCCATCCTGACTGCATTGCATAAAGAGGCGATGTAGCGGACCAAACACAGGGTCCCCCATCCGCTTCCACACTTCCACCAGGAAGCCATTGGGTCCTGGGGTCTTCCCCGACTGCAGCTGCGCAAGTGCTGTAGATAATTCCTCCTCTGAAATGTCCACTTCCATATCCGAGGTATGCTGCGCAGTGAGTCTGGGGAGAGCCACTGAGTCGAGTACACCTGTTCCCACTGACAAAAACACTCTGGGCGAGGGGCTAAATAGGGTCTCATAGAGTCTTGTATGACCCGCACATACCCATTCCCCTGTCCGCTCTCTCCAGCCACTCTAGCGTTTTCTCCACCTTGCCCCCTGCATCGTGTATCTGACTCTGCCGAGCCCAATGCGCCTCTCTGGCATTGTCCAAGGCCACATTGCGTAATGTCTCCTGAGCCATGGTCAAGGCCGTCCGCACCGCAGGTGGCCCGGAAATGCAGTCTTCTCCACCTCCTCCTGCCGCTATGCAGTCTCCTCTGCCTCCTCCACCTCCTGCACGTATTTACTCCGCTTAGCTGCCACCAATGAAGCACTGTTTTATAGCTTTGCCACAAAGTGACCGGGCTATCAACTGTCCCCTCATTCCAACTAAACCATTTGTCCGTTCTGTTTAACATTTCTGCCATAAATTCAGGGTCCCCCAAGTAGTAAGTATTCAGTCGCCACTGTGCCGCTGGCCTGGCCGCCCGCTCTTGAGCTCAATAATTAGTGGGGAATGATCAGTGTTATTATTGATTCAGTCTCAGAAAACCAATGTCAGTCGTTATCTTGAGGCACAGGAAAATTATTGGTGTTTCTGTTTATTAAATCTCAGAAATTGAGAAATTGTTAAATCACGACGTAACCAATTGGGGTCATAGATGTTTATCGGATATGTTAATTTCAATAGACTTTGATATTGATGTGTTACATGTATGGAATCATGAAATTGAGATTCAGGAAAACAATTTTTTTTTAGATAAGATGGGAAAGAGTGTTCATTACTTAGACCAAGATTAAAATTCATCAGAGCGCACTCTACAGATCCCAAAACAATTTACTTTGTATTCAGTTTTTTCCATCATTAGTAGGTTTGATGTTTGTGAGAGAGTAGCAGCTTCCTTCAATTATAAATAGCACAACAAGATATAAATATAATAAATGGAAAGCGCTGGACGAGATGCAACCTACAAGAAAGTCAGCTGGACTCTGGAATATGCTTGGGCAAGCCTGGAAGATTGGGGGCATATTTGCTTCAGTATATCTAGACTTTATCGAGGTAAATGTTGTTGGTAAACAGAAGGTAGAGGAGTGGGATGGTCAAAACTACTATTTGCATAATAGCCAGAGGTGGTTTCATTTTTTAAAAATTATTTAGTAAGCACGTGTTTGTCCAAGCATCCCGAAAAATAGGGATTCATTCTCTGAGACCCATCGGCCTCTAAATCAAAAGTGATACATTTTCATTTCCAAACACATGAAGTCCTTTCTCTAATGCAAAACGAGAACAGAAGGGTATGTACCCGGTTTGTGCAAACAAACTCTGTGACCTACGAATTATCATGGAAACAGAAATAAGATGTCAAGTCACATTTTCGTCAGGCCTCTTGTTTCCCTTCTTTCGCCTTCGGCCGAACCCCTCTGTCTTTCTACTCACCACCCCACCCCCTTCCAGCACATGGGTTCCCCTTTTTTCTCATTTGCCATTCTCATTGTGGCCCTTTCAGCTACACCACATGAAATAGTTGAGCAATCCTCTTTCTTTAGATCTGCAAGCGATCCAATATTATGCCACTGTGCCTAACCACTGACTTTCAGACTGATTATTTGGACTAAATGAGTTATTAGAGCCGAGCGACAGCCCCATCTCACTCCTCATAGGGCTGGAGCATCCTTTTCCTCTGAAACGACTATAAAGTATACTCAAACTGCCCGAAGAGAGCTGAGGAACAAGACACACACTCCTGCTCCATTTGTATGTCTGGGGACAGCTTGTTTGAGCAGTGTGGCCTGCCTCAGTGCAGCCACAGACACCACTACCAGTTTGTGGCTCTCCCGAGCACACATGGCCACCTGGATATGGGGCGGGTGGCTACAGGGTGTGGCAGCTTCGCTTGTGTGCGCACCGTTAATTGTGAAAGCTGCGATTTGATAAACCAGCACAATCGCGGTAACAGCTACCTTAGTGTTTCAGGCGTCCACTGTCCCTTGGATGGAAAAATAGTCCTACATGTGTTTCCCAAGTGAAGCCCACCAAGAACATTTGCTGTACTTTCACCTGCCAAATGATATGCCCCCAGTAAGAGAAGCGGAAACTGGCTTGCACACATGTACAGAATATCCCCTGTTACTAGGTAAAGGGTAACAATGTTGATCAAGTTAAAGATCGAATTAGGGCATTAAGGGATGGGATGCTGACACATTGAGAACCTTAATCTGGACACTGTGTTTCCAGCTGACATGTTAACTAGGTTTTACACAAGTCACTCGAGACAGGCTCCTATAGCACACCCAGTATCCAGAAAGCCATTCCCACCTCAGCAAAATCGGAAACAATTAGGTTGTCCAGAAAAGATTGGACAGCTGCTAGTAGTTTTCCAATCTACAGTCTAATCTTGTAATCTCAAGATTAGACATTTTATTAAAGAAAAAGTTTGCAAATCAAACCTTGCTTGCCCTACTCCATCAGGGAATTCCCTACCTAGTCTAAAGATTAAATAAATAACTCCTAACATAGGTAAACTGGCCCTCACGCTAAAGAACAAAAACATTCAAAGTTTATCATAAACAACATAAAAGAATAAACAATAATTAAGCAATATTTTGGATGACCATCACCTTTCCTGTGTAACTCCCTTCCCCAGGGTTTTCCAAAGTCTGCTTCCCAAATGTTCAAAAGGAAAGAAAAGTCTTAAACCACTTTTTATCAGTTCCTCAAAATGTCCATGTAAGTTCTAAGTAAAAAAAAAAAGTGAATCAAACAAAAATCCACTGATAACAATTCTTTCTGTTGAAAGGATCCCCGTCCAATTCCAGCCATTTAATCAAAATACTAACATAGTCGAACTGTTACTAAGCTTAAAATTGAGCAAATAAATTATCATGGGAGCCAAAGAGGATTGAAATCAACAGGGTATAATAATCTCGCCACTATGTCCTCCAATGTCAAACTCACACCCATGTTTACCCTCCAACTCGGGATTGAATTTAGCTCCTATTGGTCCAGTCACCTCGCTGTCCTCCTCATTGAATATGTGGGACTTAGTTCCGGAGATTATCAGCCATGTTTTCCTTAAGATGGGTATACCACAGCAGAGACTCACTCTCCTCTGATCCTGTGAGATTTCAGACTATTCAGAGTTCAGATCTGAACTTGTTGGATGTATAACTTGGGAATTGATGGCTCTTCAACTTTTCAGCAGTTGTCCCAGCAAGTGGGGGTGGGAGGAGGACCCGCAGGGGGGGGGCCTCCTTTTTGCATGTAAAAATTATGTCTTTGCATCCTCTGAATTGCTATCGATAGAGAGACAGGGAATACAGATTGTGAGAGTGTGCCTGTTTGGTGATAAGCGAGCTGGGCATTGGCTGGTGGTCATTCTGTATTGGAACCCATTGGGATGTAAGCTTGGGGAGTTTCTACAAGATCTATCGGATCGTCTTGTCAAATATGCTTCCCTATTCCCGGCAGACCAACTACTAATCGCGGGAGATTTAAACTCCCAATGTATTGATGCCTTCGATAGATCATCTGGCATTAGTAAATCTAGCACAAGGAACGGAAAAATCTGGTTAAAATTCATGAGGGAAAGAGACCTCTGGTTGCTGAATGGTAACGTGGTGGGTGATCTCTCGTGTGAACCCACTTGGCATAGAGGTGCGTCCTTTTCCACCTTAGACTATTTCTTTGTAACCAGAAAGATCTTTGACTGCTGTTCTAAATGTGTTGTCTCTAAAGGAAATACAGGCGACCACGATATGCTGATAGCTACAGTCTCCAGAGAAGGGGCTTGAGAAAACCAACATATTATCCAAAAAAAAAGCTTTTACAAAGCACATAAAAAATTGGAAAAGATACATTGATGACATTCTCTGTATCTGGGAAGGCACCAAATCAGATCTGGAAAAATTCATCCAATGGCTTAATAAGGTGGACAAAAATATTCAGTTCACGATGGAGTGTAGTGACTCCGAAATCAATTTTTTGGACCTTAAAATCCAAATAGACAATGGGTCCTTGAAATGTAATTTGTTTCGCAAACCTAGCGATAGGAATACACTTTTGCGTTTCAAAAGTGACCACCCTAGACATATTAGAGAAAATCTGCCCTTCGGACAATACCTCAGAATTAGAAGAAATTGCACTGAGCTAAAAGATTTTTATGAACATGTCAATGACCTCGACCACAGATTGATTGAGAGAGGTTACCCTCACAATGTGATCTCCAGATCACGGAAAAGAGCCAGTTTTTTTCAATAGAGACTCACTCCTGACGGACAAAATAACTACCAACAATGAGAAACCAAGAACAACCTGTGTGATAACACATGGTGCTCACACATCATTAATTCATAAATCTGTAACCAAACATTGGGCTTTGACTAGATTGTGCTTACCCAATGAACCTACACCACGATTTGCATATAAGCGGGGCAAAAACCTTAGGGATCATTTGGTACATTCCAAATTCTCTAGCCCTGCCCCAAGATTGTGTTTGTGGAATTTGAGATCACCTGTGGGACATTTCCCTTGTGGGAATTGCACCTCATGCAAATTTACTAAAAAGATAAGAGTTCAAGATCAATGACAGACAGTGGATCTTGAAAAGCCCGACAAACTGTAAAACTAAAAATGCAATTTATATCATTGAATGCCCGTATGGCTTAAGAAACTGAGAGACCTATTCATATTCGGATCTGTGAGCACCGCTCAAGAATAAGATGCAAACATGGAAGTGCTCCATTGGTGAAACATTACATGGAAGCCAAATACACAGCTGATGACATTTTATGGTGGGTAGTTGACACCATTACATCCTCCACAAATCTCACAATGAGTCTACTACAAAAAGAGGCACAATGGATCTATAGAGTAGATTCTTTCCAACATGGCCTCAATGAAGAATATATTTGTCCTACATAACCTTACCTCCCTTTATATGCCCCTTCTTTTGTTGGCATTTTTCTTCATTCTGATGGCCCGTGCTAAATTGAGCCTTCTTTTCTATCTAGCCTCTGCGGCACATCCCATTGAGCCCCATTTTATTGGCCCATTTAGTCCGTAGGTCCTGCTTCTGCTATTTTCTTCTCTCTGCCCCTTCTGCCTTGCCTGCCGCGCTCTTCTGCATGCAATTTCTTGACATCAGATGAATCCGCCATTGTTTGACACCGCGGTAACTACAGCAACTTTTTTTGCCGACACCGCTAGACACGTCTGCAAAGCAAGACCCAGGAATGTACCATATGCTCCCAGGGTCCGCTCCACTTTCTTGCAGCCCGTCTCGGTTAACGGGAGATACATCTCCTGTTACGTATCTCATTCTGACATTTTCCTAACCAGGTGCAGTTTATTTGGCAAAATGTTTATTGCCGCTCTGACTGAGTTACAGCATTTTAATTTCACATGATCGCAACTAGAGTTTTCACACCCCTTGGTCCCGTGATTGCTATAGTCCAACCGCACGGCATCATGGGGAGTGTAACATCAAGGATTTCCTTGACTACCAGACGCCTTCAAACACGGCGTACTGTCGGACAGGTTTACTTTCTCTCCGGTGCTTCGTGAGCCTCATCCCATTCGCATTCAGTGGAACTTCAGTAAGTGTTTTTTACGCTTGACCACGTCCTTTGTAGTGCAAATCTTATCCGCCCCTTTTTTGAAGGATTCGTCTCCTTATGTCTGTCTTGTCTCTACAGACACCTCGCCGCCACCAGCGGCTAACGAGAATGTGAGCCAAGGCGGTTTTTCCTCGTCACTCCACATGAACTTTGTCATCATTTGGGACATCTTGCCCAGCGACCTCCACATTTTAGGAGTGCCCCAGTCGACAGCAGTTTGGTGTACTTATTTCTAGGACACCGATATTTCGGTATGCATCTCCCGTTTTTTCACTATGTCACCGCCAATTTCTTGGCTAGGTGTGTGATGGCTTTATCTGCCCCCTTTTACAAATTTCCTGTCCCAGTTTTTAGCTCGGTCACCATTAATCCTCCTGCATGACATCTTGTCTTGCCCCTTCTTCACCTACCTCTTTTCACCAATTAAATTGTGAACTTATTTCTTTATATTTTCTCTATAAAATAGTGCATCCATTTTCAGATTTTCAACTGTTTCGGGTTCATCGTTCGGAGACTCATCCCTCGCAGCACCAGGGAGAGGGATTTCTGCCACCTACAAACCGCAAAGGCTGATAAGTCTGCACATCCCTGTGCCATATACAGGGTGAGTACAGTGCAGTCCTTTCACCTTTGTTTTAGCTAGCAACAAATTATTTTCCAACAATGTCTTAACCAAAATAGGAAATACTGTTGACAAACTGAGCTGTTTGCATTTATTGCATTTACTGACTCTATATACCTGCCTTACCCCTCCCAATTTTATGTCTTCTTGGACAACATTTCTTGGATCCAATTTGCCCTGAGGAAGGCTCTTCAATCAATGCCAAGAAAGATGGCAATAGCCGAAACGTGCCTTTAGTACAACACATATCAAAATCGCAAGAACTAATGTTTCTGTATGCATTACTACTTATCCATAGTTTCAATACTGGCACGTAGGCAGCTCCACAAAACATGATCATACCTTGATCATGAATACACACAAAGGATAGGAACCTTTGATAAAAGACAGTTTGAATAATACTGTGCAAATACGAAATACTAAGTCTAATTTTGCAATTTATTGCTAAATGTGATTTTTGTCCATGCTTTGAACAAATCTCTCTCTTAGTATGTTTTAACCATCTACTTTGACAATTCTGTTTAATTCACTGTTTATGTATCTGAACAATCTATCTACAAATCCTTATTGTATTGTTTAGAACTATATTCTTTCATTTTTGTTGTACATTGGACATTTTAACCAATTTCCTTTTTGTTTAATTAAAATTCATGGTCAGTTTCGCTCCAATTGTTCTTCCTGGTACTTTTCTATTTTCTGACTCTTTAGGAGCAGAACACACATTGGTTTGGTAAATTTAGCATAAATTAGACCTTAACTTCTTTGTCAACTTACAGTGTGAGTTATATTCTTCTTTGTTTACTTCAGCCAGTCTATTAGCCAGAGGTCGTAGTAAATTCCACTGGTAACCGTCTCAGACAATTTGATAGAGGGGGTCTGACTCTTACAATTTGTCTAGGCGGGTTAAACAGCTGTCAGATAATCAGTTATCCCTTTGTTATGCCCCAGCTAACTTTCAGGCCTTTTTGTGGGAATTAAGTCCTCAATCCGCCCAGGTACATAAAAAATAGGTGACCCACAAACATGTGTATGATTCTTACCTCTATGAGCAAAAGAGGCTGAAACGGAAACACATGGCTAGGTTGAAAAAAATGGGCTTTGAAAAAGAGCTTCTAGATAAACACCTGTGGGGAGTGAATAATGTCTATAGGGATTGGGTGCGCTCGCATAGACATTTAATATATCAGCAAGATGGGGAAAACATGTTGAGGGCGTTATTCCTCAGAAACTCAAGAAATGTTTGGGCAATTGTAGGATCTCTGGACGGACAACTTTCAGATAATCAAAAGAATTATTTTGCAGGAGCAGGTGTGGGTTAGGCACTTTACAGGGTGTATGGCGACTCTGATACCCAAGTTCCCATTATGGAACTGAGAGATGCTTGGTCCCTATCTTATACCTGCAAGACCATTGAAACGCTGATCAGGAAGTCGTCTAGGTCCACAGCAGTTGGCCCGAATGGTCTAAGTAATTCCATTCTAAAAAGAAATCCCTCCCTATGGGCGCAGATACTGAAACTTTTATTTGATAATATCTTGTTGATTAAGGAACTTCCAGAATCGTGGAGATCTTCAGTGGTGATTCCTATTTACAAAAAAGGGGACCGCATGGCTGCCTCGAACTACCATCTGATATGTTTTTTAGATGCGGATAGCAACATTTTTGTAGGTTTGATTCTGGCAGAAATGGAGACTTGGGCCAAGTTAAAAGGTATTATCCTGAAACAATAAACTGGTTTCAGAAGGGGGTTGTCGACTTCCCTCACTAATATTGAGTTCTCGGTGTGGGCATTCTGAAGGGAAAGGCGGGCAGCCCTTGTTTGGAGGATGGATCGATCTCTTGCAGGCGTTCGATATCATCAATAGAAATTTGCTTTGGAAAAAATTGAACGCCTGGGGGATCCTGTCTCACCTTCTGTCTATTCTCATTGAACTCCACCACAATACCACTATGCGAGTTAGGCTCTCGAGAGCGGGCACCCTGTCGGACCCAATTAAGATTAAACGAGGAGTCCGACAGGGGTGTCTGATCGCTCCCTTTCTATTTATTCGCTTCATCTCTGACCTGACCATATGGTTGCAAGACAGGGGCTTGGTGTCCCCAAAAATTGGAGATTTGAAAACTAATTGGTTGGCCTTTGCCGATGATGTGGTGGTTTTGGACCACACACAAGTAGGTCTCCAGCGCCTACTATCGGCCTTAGCAGACTATGCCAAGTGTAATGACTTAAAAATGTATCCGGTTGAATTTAAAATTATTGTATTTAAGCATACGAAAAAGCTACTTAAGTCATTCACTTGGGTGTTGGAAAATCGGCCTGTAGAGGTAGTTTCTGAGATCAACTACCTTGGGGCTAGTATAGAATCATTTCCAACTATGGGGCACGTTGTTGCAACAATTGAGCTTAAGGTAATTAATTTGGGTGCAGAGATGAACAAAAATTCTTTACAAATTCTGCAAGTTCTCTATTCTGCCCATGATCAAATTCTACATTGGCAAAGTAGTCCTGATTATTACGTTTGGCCAGGATTGTAATCCTTTAGCTTTTAATATAGATTGGGATCAAATCGAGGCCAAACTGTTAAAGAAGCCGTTGAATCTCCCCAATTGTGTTCCCATTAGTTGTTTGAGGTAAGAACTGGGCCTGACCTCGCTAAGGGGAATTATGGAGTGGAAATGGGTTTCAATGCTGAGGTTAATTTTAGATCCACTCACTCTACGAAGATGTACCTTTGACCAGGCAAAGAGGAGGCAATATCTTCCTAAACAATTTGGAGGTAAGATGTCAAGAAATATTGGAAGATTCAGATTGCTCGGTAGAACTGCTCATCCGGAAGCCTATGAAAGTCAAAATGGGCATTCAGTGAGCAGACTGGATTAGGACAATCAACAGAAAGAGGCAGGCAAAGCTCTCTGCTTCTCTTAACCAGGCTATGAAGGCGAGAACTTTTCTGCCCCATTAGTTCATCAGATTTAGCCTTAAGATCTACTTTCCTGAGATTGAGATTCAATCTACTTCCCACGCGGGAAATCCTGTCACTAAGACATAGCGAGGAGTTCCCGACAGACATGTGTAATAAATGTGAAGATAAGGAATGTCAGCCAGGCACATGGGCGTTGAGAGTCGCCATATTTCTGAGATTTGTACATGATGTGAGGTGGCTGAACTCTGATATTTTCTGGGAGCGATTATCATCGGGTGAGGAAGTCTTATTGACATTTGAAGTAGTCGCAGTCCTAAAAGAACTAGAGTTAGGGGGGGAAGACTCTTAAACAATATTATGGTGTCTCAGGAAGTGAGGATTGATGCACTATGGATATGTTGGTTTAGACTGTTGTATTTTGTGCCAATTTCTTAAGATTATTTGTCACGGTTCAAAGAATAGGTTAACAACTTCTGCTTCTACCACTTTACAATTGGTTAGGACCTCTGCAGTATATTTGGTATTATTATCAGCATCCTTCTTATACTACCATTACTGTGAGAACAGACTCCTTTTATTACACAAAATGCAGCTACTTCAAACAACTTCAATGGGACATACACTGACAGTTTTATACACCACTACAGTTCAGGTACTTCTGCTTCAACTTTATACTTCAGAATTATTAGGCATATAAAGACAAGACACTTTGACCTCTACTGGTAGGCAAGGCACTCTTCTTTCCTATGCTCCAAAAAAGGGCAGCCTCTTTGCCTCTTCTTTCTGCCTTACTGCCACAAGTATAAACTTCCTCTGCCACAAGACTGACTTTATCTCAACTTCAGCATTACAGATTATTTTCTTAATCTTCTTTACAAGCACCCATCTCCCTTCCCCATCTTTGTTCACACTTTCCTGGTTCCAGTAACTACGCAGAAGCTGTACTGCCACTCTTCCACCTTCAGGTTACAATGCCACACTTGTATCCAAGGATGCTTGACCTTTAACAACCTCGCAAATCAGGTGGATAGATCGAAATAGGACTTGTTTCACTATGGAAAGGGTTTGCCTCTTGGCTGGGTAATGCTTGTTCTCCTCGTCATTAAAACAACTTTTGGATTTATAATTGCTCAGAATACTACAAGGTTCAGTCTTCAAAGGAAAAACAAATTCAGGCATACGTGACCACCCTTTAAAATGGATATTTAACCTTAAAGGCATGCAAGTGATTCTATTTCCATGAAATATCACAGAGATGATTTCAAACTCCTTTCGGAAAATACAATTGGCTGCATGCAACCTTCCTTTGATGCTTGTAACTTTTGTGAAAGTCAACGTTCGTTTTCTGGAATGGTTTTAGCAGGGTTCCCCTTTTAATTAGAGACACGCGACCACTCTGGCAACATTAAATGGTTCAGCAATGAAAATAAAATGCTTTTCTTCTTACGCGAACATTACGGCTTTCGATTTTGGAGCGAATGCTAGAGTTCCATTGTTAGAAAGGATTCCCACAACAACAAACAATTTATATTCGCTTTTAAACTTACTTGAGTTACTTTAGAGCTGGTAACAGTTATCGGCAAGGCTTGCTGAGTGAACCTGAACACTGAGCTTCACTCACCGGCTCCAGGAACATTGTGGTTGCGGGGTCCTTCACTTTCCCGACTTCTTCAGCTTCTGCTGGTTTGGGCATATTTGGGACCCATACCTTTCTGCAGCACGCGTGTTTACGGTCCGGCCACGCCAGTTGGGAGTCTCTTTCACTCCTCTGTCCCTCGGCTTACCTCTTGCTACGAGCCTCGGGCTTCAGCATGGTCAGTCACTGCAATCACAACCACTCAGCGCGCCTGGCTTAAGCTCCACTCTCTTCCTCAGTGCAGCCATGGCAGTGCAGGTTTTTTTTTCTTCAAAATAGACATTTTATTCATTATTGATCAATAACAAAGGAAAACAAATAACAAGTGAACAAACAGACATCAGAAATGACATAAGCATATAAGGCAAAATTAATTATAGTGATAAAGTGAATATGGGAAAATAATGCAAGAAAGAGCAGGAGAAATTAGCCCGGAATTCCATCGCGGTAGTGCTTTACTGAAAAATCGCTGGCGTTGGGGATTGTCTCTTAGCTAAAGCGGAGCGCTTCCATGTGCAAATCACTTCAGCCAGCGGACGCTAGGCGGCTTTAGTGCGAGGGCCGGGTAGCAGTCTGCATAGTCCATAAATGGGGCCCAGATGTTTTGGAACGGGATACCGTTGCCCAGGCGAAGTCCCGCAACTCTTTCTGCCGTGACAATGTCCCAACACTTAGCCCATCATAGCGGCATAGATGGACCCTCGGGATGCTTCCAGAGACGGGTAAGGGCTATCTTGGCCGCCAATAGTAGGTGTGTGCACAGACGGGCCATGTTCCCTGACAGCGGCAAGTCCCCGCCCCCTCCCTGAGTCTCCCAACAGGATGATACCGGGGTCCCACGGGATATTGAGGCCTGTGATTGCTCTGACGTGTCAGGACCCCCTTCCAATAGTGCGCCGCTTTAGAGCAGTCCCACAGGAGGTGGAAAAGCGATCCTTCTCGCGGGCAGCCCCTCCCACAGTTCGGTGAAGGCCTCACGCCTGCTTTATGCAGCTGTACTGGAGTAATATAGTACCTGAAGCAAACTTTATATCCGTCTTCTCTATTAGTAACATATTGAGTGCTCCGATGGAGTCTTGTCCAAATTTTGTCCCAAGCCTCTGGCTCCAGAGAACGCCCGAGGTCCCTTTCCCAATTCAGCATGTATCTTTCTTTGAATTCCGGACTGGATTTCTCCAAGAGTTTATAGAGGGTGGAGATCTTGCCCTTCGGAGGAGATGCAGTCAGTGAGAGTTCGAGGGGTGTAAGGTCCCTGGAGCCACGCTCTCTATGTGCTGCGAGATCCAGTGACGGATCTGTGTATAGCGGAAACGCTCCTCCTCGGTGACGTTGAACTTCGCCTTGCAGTCCTCAAAGGAGAGCAGCCGGCCCTCATTTAGAAAGTCTGAGATTCTATGAAGGCCGCCCTTCGGCCATTTGGCGAAGCTGAGGATGCAAAGACCGGGGGAGAAACCCGGGTTGCCCCAGATTGGGGTTAATAGGCCCAATGAGCTCTTGATTCCCCACTTCCTATTCGCGACTCTCCAATTGTCCACCGTATTGCGGGTTGCTGAAAGCGGACTCAGTGCGGGGGGCGGCTCTACGGGGCTGGATGTGAGGCAGGTCCGGCAGAGGGGTCCTGCACCCCGCTTCTTCCAGTTGTAGCCAAGATGGGCGGTCCACGGTGCGCGTCCATGCGAAGGCATGTGCGAGTTGAGCCGCACGCCTATGTCTGGAAATGTCTGGGACCCCCAGCCCACCCAGCTGACGACTGCGAGTCATAATTTTCCTGGCTATGCGGGGCCTCACCCCCCCCACCCCCCAAGATGAATTTCATAATGTCACGCTGCAAGGAGGCGAGGTCCGCTTCAGGAATATGGGTTGGGAGCGCATGGCACTGGTAAAGTACTCTAGGGAGTAAGTTCATTTTCACCGCCGCCGCCCGGCCCAGCCATGAAATCTCCTGCTTACTCCACCGTTTCAGGTCCGCGCGGAGCGTTTTGAATAAACGGGGGAAGTTATGTTTGTAGATTAATGTGTTAGATTTGGGGACCTGGACCCCTAAGTATTCCAGCGTGGCATGAGCCCATGGGATTGGCAAATCGGGACACAAGGTGCTTCCCTGTCTCTTTGGAAGGTTGATCGGGAGGACTGAGGACTTATCATAGTTCACCCTAAACCCAGAGCTTGCCCCAAATGCTTCTAATTCTTCGAGTATAGGTTGCAGTGAGGTGTCTGGATCAGTGATAGTTAGAAGTACATCATCGGCGTAAAGCGCCACTTTATGTTCCGTCCCGCCCACTGTGACTCCTTTGATGTTTGGGTTGAGGCGGATTCTCGCGGCGAAGGGCTCCATTGACAGGGCGAATACCAAGGGCGACAATGGGCACCCCTGGCGGGTCCCTCTGGCTACGAGAATGCATGTTGATTTCCTCCAATTGACTCGGAGTTGCGTTGATGGGTGTGCATAAATTGCCATTGTCCAGGTTATAAAGTTGTGGCCGAGGCCCATACGGGATAGCGTGGACCTAATGTAGACCCAGTTCACGAAGTCAAAAGCTTTATGTGCGTCGAGGGAGATCACAAGGAGTGCAGTTTTCATTCTGTTTGCGGATTCGATGGTGTTTAGTGTGCGTCTAATATTATCGTGGGTCCCTTTGCCTGGGATAAAGCCTGTTTGATCTTTGTGTATTAACTCGGGGAGAATCCCACCCAGTCTGGCCGTTAACACCTTGGAATAGATTTTCCCATCGGTATTCATCAAGGCAATTGGCCTATATGAGGCCGCATATTCGGGATCCTTCCCCGGTTTTTTAAGTAAGATGGTGGTTGATTCGGCCATGGAGTGTGTTACCTTTTTAGTGGAAAGGAGAGAGTTAAATAGCAGAGTTAATTGTGGAGCAAGAATGTGGGCAAATGACTTATAAAACCTGGCTGTCAGCCCATCTGGGCCTGGGGCAGCGTTCTTGAGAGATTTTATGGCAGCTAGAATTTCCTCTGTGGAAATCGGGGCTTCTAGGGAGTCCAAGGAAGTAGAAACGACAGGGGCGCTGAATGATTCCAGATAGTGCTGCTGATGGGAACTATCCTCTTGAGATGTGGGTGGCCCTTGCATGACCGCTTTGTGGTGGTCCATTAGGATTTCGATTATGTTTGGGGTGGTGAATTTGCTTAGCCCATCTGGGCCATTGAGACTTATAATGTTATTTCTGGTGTGTGTCTTTTGCAATTTGTAGGCTAGTAGCCGGTTTGCCTTATTGCTTTTATGGTAATAGAATTGTTTAGTATATGCCAGAGCCTTCGCTGTGCGATCGGCCCAGTGCATCTCTAGCACCCATCTAGCCTTTTTTAGCCCCCTGTCCGCCCTTCTAGAATAATGTGTCTTTAGCTCTTTTTCAAGGGAGGAGACTTTGGAATTCAGAGTTTGTGTTGGAGACTCTAAACTGTTCAATGGCTGTGCTAATAAATACCCCTCTTATTACCGGCTTGGCCTCCCATAATAGCCCAATTGAGGTTTCGGGGTTATGGTTTTCCTTGAAGTAGTTAATCAAGGTGTCTTCCGCCTCCCCCCTAATCACCTGATCAGGAAGCAGGTTATCATTGAGCTTCCAGAATCTGGGAGGGGGGGGTCAGGGCCCCCCAGGATAGAGAGGACCGCCGAGACGGGGGCATGGCCAGATACCATCCTTGTATGGATTTCAATGTTACTGAAGCATGGGAATAAGGTGCTAGTGGCCTGTAACATATCAATACGGGAGTGGCCACCATGCGCGTTTGAGAAAAATGTATAGTCGCGGGCCTCAGGGTTGGCTACCCTCCAAATATCGACCGTGCCGGATTCTTTTAGGAATCTGGCAAAGGCTAGGGCTCGGGAGATAGCCGGTTCGGATGGGGGCAGGGACTTGTCCTTTATGGGGTTCGGAACTATGTTAAAGTCCCCCCCCGATTAGGAGGTACCCCGAGGCAAAAGTTAGGAGCGACAGGAGTAGTTCTGCTAAGAATTTGTCCTAGTTCGCATTCGGGGAGTAGATTCCCACGATTGTGATCGGTTGTTCTGCAATGTGTCCCCGGATGAGGAGGTATCTGCCCGCTGGGTCCCCCTTCACAGTAGGGTTGGAGAGTGGAAACCTATCGCTCAGGAGGACCGCAACCCCCGCTTCTTCTCACCGCTAGAGGCGAAAAAGCTCTGTTTAAAGCGATTGAATTTAATACGGTGCTCGTCGGCATTTAAGAGGTGGGTTTCCTGAAGGATTACTATATCCCCATTTAGTGCCGCCGACCTGTTCTCCACCGGTTTGCGCTTCCTTGGGGAATTAAGATCCTGGACATTCCAGGTCAGGAGACGAATCTCTCTAGCGTTATATGAGTCTGTTGCGTGCGGGAGCGCGACTAATGCTAGATGGATGGGCTGTATAGGGGCTGCAAGAGTTTGGGATATTCCCAAGCGTGCGTAAGAGTGTGCTGCTGTCACTGATGTCTATGGATGAAACTATAATCATGAACATGGGCACCTGAGGAGATGAACAGATCCTCTGGCCCAAAACCCCTCCCGCCCCCCAAAACTGAGAGAATGAGACCATAAAGCTCATTCATGGGATCACTGGATGACCCCGTCGTTGGAAGTCACCCCCCGCCGGGGAGGAAAAAGAGATTGCAGGGTCGCAGAGCAACAGGCTTCCGGGGCCATGTAACAAGTATGGGCCTGGGGGTGTATACCAAGAAGTCTACCTACAGATGCCCCCTCCTTTCTGTGATCACACTTCCTTGTGAATTGCCAGCCTTGTGCTCTTCTTCTTCTACTAATACTACTACTTCTGCTAGACTTCCAACTCCTGCTCCTTCCTTCTCTCCTCTCCTGCTTCAGCCTTTTATGCCTCACAGGTTTGGCAGTTGGCTTCAGGTGTGAGCCATTAGTTTTCAATTGCCTGACCCTGGCAAAGGTTGTTAAGACTACATCTGCATGACCCTTCAACCCTCTTCTTCGTCTCAGCCCCTCTAGGATTCAGGCACATGTAGTTTGCTTCATCAAAGTGAGGTTTTTCTACTTCCTAGTCTAGTATTCTTCAGGGTCGATTTAATTCCCTTAGTAATTTTAACTGCTGGGCTCTAGGTTTTAACTTTACTAGAGGAAGCTGGTTTAGAGATGACATTTCCACCATTCCTTGTAGTGTGCCCTTGGTATTGAGGATTTTAGGAACCAAAAGGATTCTTTCTCTTGGTATAATATGCTTTGGTTTTACAACATTAGGGTTTACCCCCTTATATTATAAGCCAAAGCATATTATTATATTATATATTATTATTATATTATTATTAGTATATTATTATATTGTTATAAGGTTGACAGACATTAAAATGGCAGTGAGCCATAACCTCTTCTGATACAGTGGTAAGAGACTCCCTGCTAGAAGAAAAATACTGTGTCTCATCCCACAGAATCTCCTCACTACCCTGGGCCCTATCTCCACCCAGGTGATCCTCCCACAGTACACCACCCCCAGGGTTGGGATTAGGAAGCGCCTGCCTTCCCTAGGCCACCTGGGAGGAGACTTTTGGCAGTGTTTCTGTGAGGGATCCGCAGGATTCCTCACACTTTGCTTATGGAATCTATGCTGGTTCAAGATAAATGGAAAAGGGGATCCAAAGTCTAACCAGCAATCCCCAAGTGATCCTTAATGAAGGATGCAGGATCATTCAAGATGGTGAGAAAGCTCCAGAAGGGAAGCAATGCCTCAACCTTTTAATCATTCCTCTGAGAGTGCATGCATCAAACTCTTGAACCATCAACATGTATCCAGACACCACAGATGCCCAGAACTGCTACTGCCCTCAATCCCTGCTAGTCTCCTAACCTTTCTCTGTATTGCTGGCCTTGAGTACCAGTGCAGGCAACGTACTACTGTTGCCCTCCTTTATGTCCATCCAGGGGGCACATGGAACCCCCAAGACCCAGGTTAATTCTGCTGCCAATGCAAAGGGATTCTTGCTGCATCATAAGCCTTTTCTCATTGTTTGTGTTTCTGTTTGTGCAGAAGTATGGCTCAGACACAATGGTGGCATGTTTTTGGGCAGAAACATTACATGAAAAAGGGTTGGAAAAATGCCTCTCTGTCCCAATGAAAACCAATGACATTGTCACAATGTCGAAATTATAAAGTCTGTCCATGTTGTGTCTCAAAAGGCTTACTTAACACTAATAACATAAACCAACTGTGCAAGGATGATCTCTTCCCAAAATAAAGATATTCTTTGTAGATCCAATAAACAGAACATTTCCCAGTCTCTTGGTTAAAAAGTGGCAAAAATAAAGAAATGTTCAAAACTGCAGAGCTCTAAGGATAGGGTTGTGATCCTTTCCCCTAGAATCCTTCTTATAGTATTCTTCTCTTCTTGGGGCCTCTCGGACCTGTAGTTGCTTAAACAAATGTTAATAGGTAGTTCACAAAAATATCTTCCATACCCTTTGACTATTTATCTTACCAACTTGGCACACTCCTTTTTCCAAGTATAGGATTTGTTGCACTGTATTGTCTTCTGTGTGCGAGTCCCCGACTCCCAGCCCTCCTGCCAAGCAGTTATGTTTTCATGCAACTTCTTGTTTTGGTGATGGATCGAGACTTGCAACGTTCAACTCTGTTTGGTATATTCTCCTGCCAAGCCTTCGTCCTGTCATGGACTGTCCTTCTATAGCTGTAAGTCCCAGGCTCCTAATATACACAGTTGCTTGGTTTACTCTCCTGCCCAGCAACAGTCCAAAAGTGGACTGTCTTCTTTTGGGTGCGGGTTCCAGACTTGCAATGTTTGGTTTGGCTTTGTTTTAGTTTCTCATATGGGTGTGGGTTTTAGACTCCGCAATGTTCCGATTTTGTTTCTGACATTCAAATGGGTGCATGTCCCAGACCTGCATTTGGTGCCCATGGCCCCAGACCCTCTTGGTGCAGCCTCTGCCTTCACCCCCTTGCTCCCTGTGTACCTGTTTGCTTCCTTCAGGAAGGTACCAGCGTTTCCCTAGCGGCTGCAGCTTCTCGAGAGGCTCAAAATACATTCAGGGCTTTGTCGCGACCAGTAGCTGCTTTCCCAGAGTTTGCGTCTTCCCGGCGGGACGTCCTCTCTGCTGGGCGATCCGTCAATGCTCGGGGAGCCCGGAGGTTCCTGCCGCTATCAACGTGAGCAATCCTTGCATCCGGGACCATGCTCATGTTCTACTCTTCCTCTGCTCTCAGCTTCCGACCAGCTGCCTCTCACTCTGCTCGTGGCTTGCCGGTTTTCTGCTTGGAGGTCCGATCTCACCTGTCTGATGTTTAAACTCCCATGTTGGGAAAGGGAGTTGTTTTGGGCCAATCACGTTCGGTGAAAAACTAGAGCACTCATTCTGCTTCATGTTAGTAATCCTTGGTCTCCTATCCTCTTCTTCTCAGTATATGTGAGTCAGATGCATTTTCTGAAGTTTGGTCCTTGTTAAATATTTAGATTGGCTAGTCTTACAATAATAGATATTGGCCTCATCACAAAAAGGGAGGGAAGGATTAAACATTGCAGAGGGGTTTAGGACTACTAATCCGGGGGTATACAGCGCTCCCTGAACATGGTCATCCCTAATCCCATAACGGGGTCCCTCCCACATGTGATCCTCCCTCGGTGAAACACCCCACCCCCAGGGAATTATTGTACTGTGGACGCACCGCCAAGGGCCAATGGGAGAGGTCTCCCTCTAGGGGAGAAGCACCGACATCCTCAAATTCGTCACACACTGCATGGCACTTCACCAAATGCTACTAATGGTAAAAGGAGCAGAAATGGTAGGTCTCCCTCTAGGGGACATTCTCAAATTTGTCACACACTGCATGGCACATCACCAAATGCTACTAATAGTAAAAGGAGCAGAAATGTTAGTTGAGATAGGTCCTCTGGACTGACCACCTATGTTTTTAAACAAGTCATTTTTCGAGTTATGGATGTTTATTTCTAATTTGCTCTATTTGATGTCTTGTTTAACATCACAAGGCATACCCAACTGACTCTGGTTCGCACAGTTAATCCATGTTAGGACATTCTGTTGAGCGGTTGTTCTGAAAACTCCAGATGCACAGATTGCAAGACCTCTGCTTTGATGATAGGAATGCTAATTACTAGCTCACACATAGTAAATAAACTCCACAAGACTGCTTATTGCATTGGTTAGAATAGAGTATTCTCATATGGATTAACTGTGCAACCTAGAATAAATTGAGAATGGCTAATTTATGGAAACTGATATTACAGACAATTACTGACTTGTCAAAGCTCACCTAGAGTGAAGCGCGTGTCGGCAGAAACCATTTATAAATGATCATTTAAAATCCAATAAAACATAATATATCCATAATTCTATAAAAGACTCTCTTGTTTAAAAAAACATAAGTAGTCCTTATGAAACACCTCTTTCAGCTGAAAGTTTTGTCCCAGTTGAAATGTATCTCTGAAGTGAATCGGGATATCTCCTTTTAACTATATTGGTTGAAAGTAGACTGCTTTTAAAGTAGCCGAGTACAGTAAGCAAATGTCAACCTTTCTACAATGTTGCTAAACTGGCTTACTATAAAAATTAACCAGGGAATGTCTTCCAAGCCAGAGATCAATTAATGGTATATTAACTGGCAGTGAACTAGGCATGGTAATTTCCTTCAGCAGTTTTTCTAGCCCTTATAAATTTCAATGGGGGCGAGACACCCCTTCATGATTGCAAGGACCATGATTGCAAGGTATTCCATCATTATCAGTAGCCATAGACCAGATACTGCATGCCATTCTGAGACATTAAGGATGATGGCCATTTGAAATACATCCTTAGGTCCTTCTCAGGATCCAATATGGATACAAATGGTTCAGCTGGGTTGGTTTGACCCCAGGTCAGGACCATGCACATTCACGATCTCAGGTCTAAAAAAACAAGAATACAAAGATGGAATTCCTAGAAACACATTCCTGCTGCATTCATGAAACAGGGTGTGGCTGTTTCCTCCTATCCCTTAAGTCACATCAAAAGACAAATATTCCTTCCTGAATCCAAAGAATACACTAGCATACATATAATGCAGGATGTTCTCTTGTTCTGCAAATATGTGTGAAGGGAATGTGCGGAACGAGGGAACATCCGGCACCCAGAATTATTTGCACATGCATTGCCATTGCCTTTCTTCACACGCAAACTGGTGGATTGAACTACTCCAGCACTCTTAAGGGGCTTGTTTCATGCTCAAGTGAGAGGGACAGAACAGAGATCAATTATTAAGTCTGTTACCAGACGTGTGACCTGGCAACAGAATCTTGCATCAGCGACTAGATGCTGAACGCACAACTGGCCTCAATCCAATAAGGAAAAACTACCAAAGTGCAAATGGTACAGTTGCCCTGTGAAAGTGAGGGAGGTAATGGAGTGCGAGGGGAGAACCAAGATACTATAAGCCTAATGCAGTCCTTACAACAGGTTTTCATTTTGGACTGCAATCCCTTTCTAATCATTCTTAACCTTGCCTGTCTCATTTCATTTTAAACTGGCCATGCCTGCCTTTTGGATGCCATTTGCCACCTATTGTCTAGACTCGTAACCTTGCTTATAGTAACAGACTAACTGCCAAGCTGTACTTCTCATTTCCCAGTATCTTATCCAATACACAACAAATATAGCGTTACTAATGATACTTTATGTATTATTTGATAACAGCAAAAAATGATTTAGCATTCTAAGCACTCAAAGACTATATTGCGTGGCGAGTCAGAAGGAGGATACAGACTCTCTGAGGACATTTTATCATGCATTTGTTAAAGAATAAAAAGAAGGCCCATCTTTCACTACTACTATTCCCTACCTACTCTACTAACTAAGGTGCTCGTCAGTTGTAAATAAATGCCCAAAAGAATCAGTCCGCTGTCCAAAGCTAACCTAACTGACCCTACCACTATTTTAATCAACTAAAGTCCAGAGAATGGCTCCCTTCTCCCGGTAGTGGTGCTTTTGCACTTATGTTCTCTTCTTCCCAGAGATCTGATCAATATATAATCCTTAAATAGTCTTTTGTTATTTTCTGAATTCGTTCCTTCAACTCTTTAAGAGGATTGATTATTTTTTTCTCCTCTTTTTAAGGGTTCTTGTAAAATCCTCCTCTCTATTATCGGATTCTGTGTGTACTTCTATTGTGTCCTTTTCTCTTGGGTTTTTATTATACAAATGCTTATGGTTCCTCTTTTCCCAAAGTGGCCTTCCTTGTAAAAGGTCATCATAGAGAGCTCTCTGATCTTTAATTCCCAAATGTCTCTCTTTATTGCATTCCACTCCCTGTCTCTTGAATATTTGGTGATCTTCCCCTTTTCCCAATGTATCAACATCACAATTATATTAATGTCACTCTTTGTGATCTCTGTACTTAGCAATGTTCCAGTTCTATTCCTCTCAATCCTTGTGATCTTTGTATTTCTCGTAACCACATTAATATAGTTCAACGTTATCAACTTGTTTTCCACACTTTCATTGTTTGTACTGGAATGAGTTTTGTTAATTCTGTAACAAGTCTCTTCTGGCTACCCAGTATTTCTGTACTCCCCGTTAACTTCAGTATTGTAGGGGAACGCCAAAAGGGCCTGTAGGTAATCTGGACATTTTCTATCCTTGCAGTTTGTTTCTCGGTTCACTTTCTGTGATGTCCCCCTTCATGTGCGTTTCGTTCTCCTGCTGGTCTTCTCAATACCGCTGTGGGTAATCAGTTTGTTCGGTACTACCTCTCTGAGGTGGTGCCGACATCGTTGAGAGGGCAGCTTGCCCACCATGATTGCTTTCTGGTCATGGTAACACCGAGCCCTCTGCTCCAGCCGTCTTGGCTCCCTGGTTCTCTGACACGCGAGGCTTTCAGCATGTCCTGCTTCAGCTCGAAGCAGTTCTGAACTTTGACGGCTTCATGCTCCGTGCCAGCTCCACCTCCTGCAGGTGTTCTCGGTGCAGAGGGCTTCCCCGGTCTCTCTCTGCCTTCCTCTCTTTCTCCACCTCCTCCCAGAATCCCCTCTCCCTTCAAAGTACTTGGCACAGTCCTTGGAAATTGTGATTTAAAGAGACAGCTTCTCTTGCCCTTTGATATCAGTATACATTCACTTTATCTTCGTCCCAATCCGGGGACTTGTAATGATTTGATGTATTAGAGAGTTCCATGTAGGCCATTACATTAAGGGCATCAGGAGAACTGGAGTCCTTGTGCCCAAAGGGGGAGTCTCTCTTGGTGAGGTCCCACTTGCCTTGACCCCTAGGGAGGGTGTTACGGTTGGTCCCACCTCCCTAGCCTCACAGGAGGAGCTCCCCATTGGGGATGAAGGACAAATCATTCCATTGATTCGTCACAATTGATAGACAATTCTCACGTGACTGTTAATCTGTTACCTCAAAAGTACATGCTTGCTTGTTCAACTTGTTGAGCCATCTTTTGCCACTAGTGGCTTACTTGCTCTAGCCCAGAGAAAGGAAAGGATGATAAGATCCCCTTCAAATGCAGGGTTAAAAAGCAATGTCTTAGGTTTTTGGCAGAAAATGCTGATGTAGGGACTAAGCCTCAGTTTAAGAGAGAGCACATTCCACGTGGAGGGAAGACTACAGAAAATGTCAATTCTCTTCTGTAGGGGCCTATGTTTTTTAGGCCCAACTAACAGCAGCAAATTAGCAGAGTGCAGTTGACGTCCTGGTATGTATTTCTTGAATCCGAATGAAAGAAAAATACCACTTTGGGGCCAAGCAGCGGTATACTATACATAATGTTTAAACCTGATCTGCTGCTTAACCGGGAGTCAGTGTTATTTGGCCAGGTTAGGAGAAATATGCGAGCAGTGCCATAGGATACAAATAATATGGCTTCCAAGTTTTGCAGCCTGTGCAGAGGTGTCAAATTATAATACGGGAGGCCAAGGTAAATGGAATTGGCATAGTCAAAGAGTGCCTGTATCGGAGCAGATACAGCTGAAATCTGAGAAGATAAACTGGGGAAAATGTTCACTCATAAGGAGGAGTTTGACACCTACATGTTTCACTGCATTAACTGTTGAAGGGCAGGAGCCCATCAAAGATAGCTGCAAAGGAAATCAGTGGTCCCAAAGACAATGACCTTGATTTTGTCTGAGTTGACAGAAAGATCGTTTATTGATCCGGCTTCCAATTGTTTTCAAACACTTAAAAGCTAAAATCTGTTGCCCACATATCCCCATTAAAGTGGATGAAGAGCAAAGTATTGACAGCATATATTGAAATTGAGAACCCAAAGGAAGACAAAAATCCCACTGTACATATACATTTTTAAAAAGTGTGGGTGGCCATGATGAGCCCTAATGACCTCCACACAAGAAAAGCAGAGGATTAGCAAAGAGCGGAGAGTAAGACATGGCGTGTGCACGGCACATAAAAAAAAGTGCAGAACATTGTCCACAGCTGTGTCTATAATACCACAAGGAACAACACGTCTAATCAGAATTTATGCTTGATTTCAAAAGATGAAGGTCCATGACACTACACTCACTTGGAGCCATCTGAATATCACACAGGGCAGATAACAAGGAGGAGCTCCCTCACTGGCTCTTCTAACACTTGGGTGTCCATTAAATCCATGTTCATATGCTTCCCACCACTGGGCATGCCCAGCATAGGGCTGTCCAGACAAGAGCAAGTTCTCTTTTACAGATCCTAGCGGCACCCATTCTGCCCAATTACCTAATCCATCCATTTCCCCATTAATGCAGAACTACCATATGAGTCACATTCCTTAAATCTGTTGAATCACTGTTACAGACTTCCACTAATATTTATATCAAATGCACCGTATACATTTAATTTCTTAATTGCCTAAGACCCTGTGATTTCTTACATTGCCTTTCCTGGATGTTTAGGGTCCCCATCCCTCCCCATTACTCCCTGCCTACCAAGTCCCTGCCATTCCTGCTCCTCCTCCTTACTATTATTCCACCTATCTCTTCCACAGGACCCACCCTCTCTCTTCACTCCACTACCTCGGCTCCTCTTTCCTGTTCTCCCCATCTTCTTTCTTCACTCACCTCCCAAACGCCTCTTATTTCCCTTCCATCCTTCCCAACTAACCTCATCTACCCTACCCACTTCCTTCATCTACACCTGCTACTACCTGCACTTTGCTTCCCCCGCTGAGCTCTCTGGGTCTCCAGAAGGGCAAACCACTTTGCAAATAAACCATCCTTTCTCATTAATCATTCTGATTTGCATTAACCCAATCTTTCGGTGGCGACTATTGCCAAAACCTGGATTCCCTCCCATGGCACTACGACCCTGGCAGCCCTTCACATGGGTTTGCCTCTTTTGCTGAAGGCAGTGTTGGTCTCGTGTTCAGTGAGGAAACACTATCGGCACCCTTCACTCTGATTTCACTCTCTCCGCTCTTTCTATCCTCCTCATCTACCTGTCGCACTCAACCTCTTCCCTTTTCTTGAATTTTTACTTGAAACGCTGCCAGCTGATGGCCCTGCTATCATAATGGGTGACCTCCATCTCTGCAACATGACTAATGCCCAGCAGCTACAACTTGACTTCACTCTCTGACAACACACTAGTCAACTTACATGGCCATCCAACCTACACCAAGGACAACTCTCTTAATCTCATATTCCTATCTTCCACCCTGCTCTCTTCTGCGCCCACAATTGACCCTATCCCCTCTGACAAATCTGTTTCTGTTCGCTCTCTTTATTCCTCCCGCACATTCCCATCCCCTCCCTCATCTATCATCAGATGTAAATTCAAGCCTGACTCCATGGTCCCCTCTGTGGATCTCATTCAAGTTAACATCTGTCTGCAAGCTTTCCCTCATCCACTTGCCCACTCATTGATCCTGCCTTTACCGAATACACCTCTGAACTGTCTACCCCCTTAAGTAACCTCTACCCTTCTGCTCCTTTACCACTTAATGCCCAAGTCTTTAACCCTGGATCTCCGCCGTCATCCAGGTGCTAAGGATAATGCATTGATGCCAACACAGTTGGGGCAGAGACCAATCTCCCTACTCCACCACCTGGGCAAAGGAGCCTCTCGTCTTACACTGACCACATCTCTCTACAAAGCCAATTGTTCATATTACACTAATTTTATTTCTTCCTTTGCTCCCATCCCTGCAAACTATCCCTGACTCTCCTGGCCATGTTTCTCTCTCCCCCAAGAACTCCTTATTTTTCTCCTGTGTCTCTATTGATGATTTTGCCTCCTACCCCTCTACTGTAATCAACAAAATATGGGACACCTTATCAACCCTTCTAACTCTTCCACCTCCTCCCACATTCTCCCCTCCACGCATCTTCCCCACACTCTCCTCTCTATCTTGCTTTTCCCTCACCTCCCCATTCAACATCTTTCCATCATTCACTCTACCAACCCATCCTGCACTCCAGTTGAATGCAAATTGTTAATGCATGTTTGCCTGTCACCTCCGCTCACCTCTGCATTATTCAACCTATCCCTCCCAATTGGTATCTTCTAAGCCTGTTACAAAACAGCCGCAGACATGTATTTCCTAAAGAAACAAACTGCAAGTCTCGCCAACCCCTCATTCTACAGACCTCCCTCTCCTTTCCTACTGCTCAAAAAGCCTTGAGATTACCTGCAACTGTATATTCCGTTATGTTGAGAGAGACTCACTTGCTGACCCCCTCCAATCTGTATTCCTGTCGAAGCCTCTATCGACAATGTCACTAGTTCCCTTATCACTACACACCTCTCTCAGCTATTTCCATTCCCATTCTTCTAGACCTTTTAGCTACCTTTGACACTGTGGATCAGAGGATCATTCCTCCCTCCTTCAAACATGTTCCCATCTCAGCTTCATGGGCTCTGTATTCTACTCGGTGTCCTCATTTCTCCCTGACTGCTTCTTCTCCGTCTTATGGGTCATCAGCACCAGCTCCTCAAACCCCCTTTCTTTAGGTGGCCATCAAAGGTCAGTCCTGGATCCACTTCTGTTCACCCTATTTATCCCCTCCCTTATCAAACTAATTTCCTCCTTCAGCTTTATCTATCACCTCTTCACGGATGATACTCAGATATTGTACTCCTTCCCCTTCTTCACTCCTGCAATCTTTGAATGCATAACAAACTGCCTAACTGTCATGCGCCCCTAGATGGCTCTACTTTGCCTAATGCTAAACTCTTCAAAGACCGAAGTTCTTTTTCCCCCTGCTCCAATGTCAACCCCACTCGTTCATCTTTCTTCCCTGACGCCCTAGCCCCCCCACTCACAACCCTGGGGTTTTCTTTGACAGTTACCTTAAACTCTGCCTGTTCATCACTGCCACTGCAGTCAGATTAGACATCCTAAATATTAGAAAAATCCAATGACATTTCAGCTAAATTCCTTCTCTCTTCTCTTGTGCTCAGCAAATTGGACTACTGTGTGAGCCTATTTCTTGGTCTACCCCTTTACTCTTTTGCTCTCCTCAGCAAAGTCCTAAACTTTGCGACACACACTCTTTTCAACCTACACAGATCCTCCCCACCTCTACCTACCACCAGCAGGCTGGATGAATCTCCATGCATAATCACACTCTTTAAATTCCTGCTACACATCTATACATCCATCCATGGTTTTACCGTCACTACCTCACTGAATGCATCTTACTGTCCTCCCCCTCTCGAACTCTCTGCTCCTCAGCTCTTCACAACCTATCAGTTCCCCGCACCCGATCTCCTGCTTTTGCTTCTTTTCCCTACTTGCCCCACTCCACTAGAATGTTCCCTTTTCACGTTAGACCATCCCGGCTGTCAAAGCTTTCTCTACAGTACAACTCTTAAAAGCAAGGCTAAAACTCCACCTGTTATCAATGAAAGGAGGCCCCAAACTCCCCCACCTTAACATGCAAAACAACCACCCTACTCGCCTCTCCTGCATTCTGCCCTCAAACGACTGTATGTATTTTGTCAGTATGTGAATACTAACCTCAGGCTCTCAATGTTAAGACTGTTGTAATGCCGTCTAGTCCATGACCCGGGCTTGTTCCTGTTGTTATCCCTTCACCACCTGGTAAAAATCATTCAATACTACAATGCTGTCTTATGTTGTTCTCTATTTTGTGAGTAATTTCTGTTTGAAATGACATCCTGCTCATAAATACAAATATAACAGAGAGACTCAATACCATGACCAGATTGGACTTCTGTTTGAAGAGGGTGCAGGTCATCAGAAGGTTTAGCTAGGTTTTGGAGCTGGGCAGCTACTGCAGGAAGCCAGGAGACCAGAAAGTAATTTGAAAAAAACCAAAGGATCTAGATATGTTTATTTTTACGTGTGGTGAAATTATGCTCACTTTCAGTGTAGTTGAAATTGTCCAGTGAGAGACACATTGATAACCAGAAGAATGGTTTTAGGAACAACCTGTAGTAAGATGTCAAAATCTTCACAGGCCAAAATAAGACACTGATTGGACCTTGTGAAGATAACCGTGCTCGCCTTCGAAGCAAGACGACACTGAGCACCTCGGGTTCGATCCCCGGGTCTGTGATTAGAAACCTCTGGGTATTAAGCGCATTATAAATAACCTATCATGTCATATATCTAAATTAGTCAAAAATAATGGCCTGGGAAGTAATTATCTCTCTCACGCTCTCACGCTCTCTCTCTCTCTCTCTCTCTCTTTCTCTCTCCCTGACACGAAGGTCTCGAAAGGTACACAACTTGCTTAGATAGAATCGGACCGGAGTACCGAAGTAATCCAAGAATGATATTCTATCCTTGCCTCACAGTCATCTCCAATCACAGGGCTATGAGATGCTTTGTGTGAATTGCAAATCTCCAATGTTATGATTTTTCCAACGTCTTGCAAGCGAAGGCTGAGCTACTATTTTGTTTTTTTGTTAAAGTGCACCGTAGAGATATTAGAATGTTAATCGCCTTCTATCAGTCCAACCCAGTGGTAAGTAGGAATTGTGTTGGAGAGCTAAAGATGAGCTCTAGTGTGGGGGGCCTGTCACATTTAAATAGGAGTACACGCCTCCATGTTCGATATCCTTGAAGTGTAACCACTAAATATAGTATTTGACTGCAATTAAATGCCACTCCACCCATCTGGCGGGTGTTTCCCCCCATTCTGATTATGTAGGTCCTACAAATGTTCCATTCAGCTTTATCCTGATTTTGCACGTCTGTCTTGATCCCTTTTGAATTTGCTTTGATTTTGTACCACCTTTGTGCTGAAAAGTTATTTTTATGGATTCACTACTATCTAGTTAGGAAAATGCTTTCGAAGGTGACAGTGCCTGCTGTTTGGGAAAGACGGCCCACCTAATGTATTTTTCTGTGCCTCTAAAGCCATCATCGCAACTCTATGGCGAGACGCTCATGAGATGGCAAATGTTGCCCCTGGCACGGGACTCACTTTAGTTGAATCAGGCGGTTTAATAGCCAGTATGTGCTATAGAAAGTCTGATGCTAAACCTAACTCTTGCTGGATAAGATTGGTAATTTTTAGGTCGTGCGTTTTAATTACTAACGCGACTTGAGGCAGATTATGAAACTCGGGTTCACCTGGTTGGTGTTTTATCTCTAATTGCGTATTTGATTTCTTGTACGTTCTTATATTTTTCGTAGCGAAAGAACGCTCATAATAAGGAATGTTTAATTGTTTGATATGGCTTATTGAAGATACTGTTGGATTTTGTCAACGTTGTGAACTCGGCTCACCGTTTGAGGCACTTTGTAATAGCTAACCTTTTAGCTATTTTAGTGGGCTTTTTTTCTCCTACGTTTCTGCACTAGAACTGTTTGCACATGAGCTGTGAGGGGTGAAGTTCCAAGGAACTTGCAGGTACTAACACGTTTAATTGGCTTACCTTTACAAAAGTTTACATTTTTTGCAAGGATTTTTCGAATGGCGGGCCTGGGCAGGTAATTCTCCAAGGTTTGTTTTGGGTGAGTTACTGGTTTAAATTGTGTTAGCAAACCTTTTGGGAAAATGGCTCTAGGCGTCTGCTGGCTCCTGAAGCATTTCTGTGGCTTTCTTGGACAGATTAATTTGGTATTGATGCTTCTGGAATGTCAGGCCTGGGGTATCGGGCAGACGGGCTCAATAGAACAAGTGCTTGCATACTGAAATAACATGGATGCTGCTAAGTCTTTCCCATGCCCCGGAGTTAGCTTTAGTTCAAGGCATTTCTTTGACATAGTGCTGGTAGTATTATTTGTATATTTCTATTGTAATGTTTGCATTTTTTTGTCAGAATACTATAGTGCTTCGAACAGGAACACTCTATGTAAGGTCTGTGGTGGGGGGGTAAGCCATTTTGGGATATTTTGCAGTTGGCTACAATTTTGAATTGGGCAAAGGATCAATTGTGCCTTCCAACCTTTTATTAAAAGGTTATTCTTTACTGTAAATTGTAAATGTTGAAGTCCGAAAATGTGTGATCTCTAGTCAAAATAAAAGGCCTTACTTAAGCGTTGACTAAGCAAGCACACTTTTTACAGAATGCCTAATTTAAGCATTTACTAATCCATACCAAGGCACGTATAGCGCACAAACAACTTCAATTAGATGGTGCTTGTGTGTGCTTAATACTGTATCAACTGCTTTTTTAGCCAATACAATCCAAAATAATATTTATTAGGACTAAATAAATTAATAAATATTTTAGTAACTGTTTCTTAAAGGCTAATGAATAAACAGTGAGTAAAAATGTTATAAGCAGCTTACTCGACTGCTTTAAGAAGGGAAATGCTTATCACTGCTTGTTAACTCTTGTATAAATATTTCCCTTGCTTGATAAGTGCTTGAATAAGGGCTTGTGAAATGGAACAAATCTAACCTTCACACGAGATTCAAGCAATAATAGTTTATCAATCATGTATAATAGCAAAGTAAAAAAAAGTATCTGATTTTGTGTAAAGCATCTGCAAATTAATGGCTATTTGCTCAGTACTAGGCCTTTGATCAACGCCTACCTTTGAGAGATTGTACTTTAAAAATAAAAAATCTTCAGTCTAAAATGTTCATAGCAATGTGATATGATTTGATATAAAAGTTAAATAAAATTTTTGTTTTGAGGAGGAAAACTATACGTTAATTACAAAACAGAAATGTGTAGCAGAGCAACATATAATAAAGGAGAAACTTCAAGCCAGACTGGAAACAGCATCGCCACCAGAAGGCTGCTTTCCAAAATTATTTGGCTTCCCAAAATCGAGCCTTCAAAACCCTTTGCTAACAGAGGTATTGTCAAAGATCATCAGAGGCTGAGAAAAGGATCATCGGAGCAGTGAGAAATACTTGAGTAATAACCATCTATGAAATAAGTGTTTTTTTGTCTTTTCAGTAGTCAATGAGAGGATGTCCTAAGGTATTTCTGAGAGCAATTCGAAATCATAGCTGATTTCCCCATATTTTATCCGACTAGCAAACAATCATTTTTCCTTGCAAGGTCTTCCAAAATTGTGTGATTTATGGACAGCATTCATCATTGCTTCTCATTGTTATCATATGAGAAATAAGCAAAGCAGATGAGCCCGATTTACGGTATGCCCCCATATCATCTCTGTTCCTCTGCAGTATCACCTCTGGATTCATGGGCAGCTGCACACCCACAATTTCTTTGTTTGGGCCAGACCTCTTTTCAAAAGGACTGTACCCTAGGGTAATACACTTCTCTAGCAATTGGATTGGCGGGTTTGTCCCAATTTAAATCATGCAGCCTATGAGGAGTCCTGTAGCAATGAAGGCATATTGTGTATGCACATCCCTTGATGGCTGTACGTTTAGTGGCCTTGTGGGCTCTCTCCCAAATGTGATCCACTGTCTCCCCAGGGATTGGCACATCCAGTTCCTGTTCCCACATAGACATAAAATACTTGTGTTTCACCTGGAAGGACGTGTCAAGAAGTTTGTAACATGTTGATATGTGCGGGTTGAAGATACCATCGGTAAATAACAATTCCAGCCCCTTTGGAATTCTGCATCCCCCTTTGCGAACTTGCCTATAAAAAACAATGATGTATTTATTTATTTTATTTATTTATTGTGCATTTGTAAGGTGCTTATACATCAGGAAATTGTGTTTCAAAGCACCCACTAGGCAAAGGGGAGGGTCATGGGAACAAAGGCAAAGAATAAACAGATTATCAGAGAAAAAGGGCGGTCCTAGTAGGCCTTGTGAGCATTCAGTACATGCAAGTGCAGGGAGAGAGAGAGGAACGGGGAAGGGGTAAGTGCTAGGAGCTCCACAGAGGGAAGTCTCATGGAGTCGGTTGTGTGCAACAGTAAGTGCCTGTCAGAGATTGCTAGGTGCAGAGTAATCACCTGCCATTAGTAAGTGCAGGCCTGTGGAACGCAACCTAGTGGGTGCCAGAAGGCAAGTACTGGGATGGTGCCGAAGGCTGAAGACTATTGGGCGGAAGCCAGAAAGACACACAAGGTCCCAGGACACCATTCTCAGCTATTGTTGGGTATTAGCACAAGAGTGAGGGGGAAGGAAGAGGTGAAGCGGTGAGTCTTGAGGAGCTTCTGATATTTGAGGAGGTCCGTCTCAAGACAGAGAAGAAGGGGGAGACTGTTCCAGAGGATGGAGCCAGCCGAGGAGAGAGATATGACACCAGCTTGCTGCTTAGAAAAGCCCCTGGCACGCAGAGAGCTAGAGCCAGAGGAGGGTAAGCGTCTGGAAGGAGGGTATTTGGTGAGAACAAGTTGTAGATAGTGATCCCCGGCCCCAGACAGCCTTATGGATGATGCAGAGGTATTTAAATTTGATCCTTGCAACAACCGGCAGCCAGTGGGGGGATTTTAGGGCTGGAGAGTTATAATCCCTGGGCTTGAGACCAAGGATAAGTCTTCCAGCCCTATTCTGGACAAGCTGGAGGAGGCGGAGAGAGGAAGAGGGTAGATTAAGGAAGAGGATGTTGCAGTAGTCGAGCTTAGAGAGTACCAGAGTACTAGAGACGTTGAGCTTCTGGGGAAAAGTGAGGAAAGGAAGGATACCTCTGAGGAGGTGAAGTTTAAAATGGGCCTTCTTGGCAAGGTTCAAGATGTAAGGGAGGAAAAAGAGCGAGTAGTGGAAGATAACTCTAAGATTTCTAGCTTCAGATGCAGGTGAAGGGAAAGAGCCCCTAGAGGGTGGCCAGAGTGAAGGGAGGAAAGAGGGGTGGGAGTCCCAATAGGAAGGATCTCAGTCTTGCTGTTATTGAGGCAGAGATCCTTGGAGGCACACCAGGACTGGATAGCAGAAAGGCAATCAGGAATGGTAGAGGAAGAAAGGGGAGCATCAGAGGGAAGTTTGAAGAAGAGTTGGGTGTCATCTGCATTACACTGGAAGTGAGGGGAGAAAGTGGAGATAAGTTGAGCAAACAGAGCGAGATAGACGTTGAAGAGCCAGGATGAGAGGTTAGAGCCATGGGGAACGGCACAAGTGGAGATAGAGGTAGGAGAGGGGAAAGAGCCCAGGATGACCCGGGAAGGACGGTCAGTGAGGACTGAGTTCAGCCAGTCCAGTGCCCGCTTCAAGATACCAAGGGTATCGTTGAGCCGTTTTATGAGGATGGAATGGTTGACCGTATCAAATGCAGAGGAAAGATCAAGCAGAATTTGGATAGCATGGGAGTTTGCGTCAAGAGATGCGAGCAGTTCTTCACAGGTGTTAGAAGAGCATGTTTCTGTGCCTCTGGATGGTCGGCATCCAGACTGATGGTCGTGTAGTCAACCAACACGCTCCGTATGCTGGGGCAGTTGGTGGAAGACCAACTTTTCAAGGAGTTTCCCAAGGAAGGGAGTGATAGAGATAGGGCGATAGCTAGACACGAGGGGTCGGCAGAAGGTTTTTATCAGGAGGGGCAGCACAAGAGGGTGCTTGAGGGAAGAGGGCAAAGACCTAGTAGCAATAGAGTGATTGCAGAAATCATGTTGTCCTTAATAGTTCTGGAAGGACAGAGGGAGACCTGTTTGGAAGAAATCTTCATAGAGCTGTTGTGATAGGAGCGAAAGAGGAGAGAAATGCTGAGGGAGTTTGGGAGGCCAGGGCTGACTCGGGGGCGGAAGGATGAAGGGGGGGGGAAGAGGTGGAAGAAAGAAAGACTGTTCAGGATGTGCTGAGTTTTTGCAGCAAACTGGGTGGCCAGTGAAGTGCAAAGGGCTTGAGAGGGAAGAGGCGAGGTGGAGACTGCAGAAGGATTGGCTCGTTCCTTGCAGATTTCAGCCGTGTTGTTCAATGCTCCAGAGACACTGGCCTGGATGTGATGTGGTCCCTCTTCTTAGAACGAAGTTTGAGACAGTATTGCCTTTAGAGAAGGTGACAGGCCAGTTTGTCAGAGGAAGAGCCAGTGGTCTGCCACTTCCGTTCTGCAGTTCTGCATTTGCGCTTCAGGTCTGCTAGATCGAAGTTGTACCAAGTGTTACGCTTGGTGGTATGTTTCAGGTGGATCCTCATGACTGGGGCAAGAATGTCGAGAGTGTTGGAGATGGTGAGATGGCGGTTGCTAAGAAAAGAGTTGGAGGTAGAGTCTGTAGTGGGAGCAGAGTGTGGGACGAAAGTGGATGCAAAGGCAGCAACTGACACTCGTTTCATCAGACGGATGTCTGTGAACGAGGCTGGCAGGGCTGAGGGAGGTGCGGTCAGAGGGTTGATAGGGCCCAGGTGGGAGTGGAGGAGGGAGTGGTCTGACCAGGAGAGAGGAGTGGTAAGTGGGGCGGAGAGAGAAAGATCTGTGTGGATAAAGCCATCCAGAGTGTGTCCAGCCGAGTGGGTAGGACCAGAGGGGAGAATGGACAGGGAGAGAGAGTTGCAGAGGTCACAGAATTGAGTGGCTGCCATGCACGAAGAGTCAAGGTGGATGTTGAAATCACCAAGTAGGAGTTTAGAGGAAGATGTCTGCAGGGAGGAGGAGACATCAGCCCCTTCAGAGAGGAACAGGGTGATAGAGCCTAGGTGGCCTGTAGATAGTGGCAATGGTCAGGGAGGAGGTGCGAGAGATGACCAGCTTGCAGACTAGGCTCTCGAAGGAGGAGTATAGCTGGGTGGGTATGAGGAAGGAAGGGGACCCACTCAGGGAAGATCAGGGCAATACTACTGCCAGGGCGGTTAGGGCGAGGCTTAGAGATGGTCTTGTAGCTGTCAGGGAGAAGGGAGTCAAAAGCAGTGACTGAGCTGGCATTGATCCTCTTCGCGATGAGCGCAAGGATATCGAGGTCAATGTCTTCAAGGAGGAGGCAGATGGGAGCAGAATGTTTGACAGAGCGAGCATTTAGCGTGGCTAGATGAAGCAGGTCTCTTCCTTTAGAGGTTTTCCGAGGAGGGGAACAGGGTTGTGGTACACCAGTCAGAGGAGCAGGAAGAGGGATAGGGAGAGAGGAGGAAGGAGTAGCAAGCACAGGAAGAAAGTTGATGAGGGACAGCAGGCGCCGGTCAAAGAGGAGGATGTTGGGTTGAGGAACGTTAGCCATGATAGTGCCATTGCGGTAGACATTAATCATACACTTGGAAAGACTGCCAAGAGTAATTCCCATCTAGTGCCACCATTAATGGGTGAGGATGGGACAAGAGCGAGAGTAGAGATAAGATGATGGGTCCATAGATCTGGAGAGGGGACAGAAAAAAATATATCAGTGACGATCTGTCTGGAAGTTGCGCTGACGTAGATGTCTGCAATGGGTAGACCAGGGTTGGTGGTCAGAAACTCTTTTTGAAACTTTTTCCTTCCAGACTTCGTGAGGGAAGGAGGAGTGGTGATAGTAAAGCAGTTAGAATAAATAGGCGATATAGTGAGTGCCATAAGGGCGGTGGAGAGAATACGAAGGATAATAGAAGGAGAGACTGCACTGCACATGCACAACTTACCAGGCGGCCTAGTAGCTGAGAAGGGGACATCAACAGAAGCAGTAGAAACAGTTGTGTATAAACATTGGGGGTGTGCAGTTGTTAAACACACCTAGATTCAAAATGCCCAAACAGCACACAAATGTAGTAAATTGGAATTTTGCAACAGGCACACAATACAGTACAAAAGTGGAAGATGCGCATTAGAAAACACTCACCTATATTCGATTTTAGCAACAGGCACTTAAATGCAGCGCAAAAGTGGAAGATGCACACCAGAAAGGCACACTTGGATTCGAAATGAGCAACAGGCACCTAAAGGGGTACATTTTATTGTTTAAAAAGATGGGCCATAATCAAAAATATACATAAAAAATATTTTGAAAGAAAATTTCTATGTAAAATTTTAAGGAAATAAGGCTCAAAGTCAGAAATTTTAAGCACTATGAGGCATCCATTTTGTGAAATGAATGAGCCTCCTGTGCTTATGTTAAGCTCTGCTCTCGCTGCAATAATAAAGCAAAAGCCCCTGTGAGAAACCCATGGTGACACAAGTAAGACAGACACAAGTGACCACAGTTCAAGGGTGTTATTGAACAATGAAATGGGGGACAGGTGTCGACCATCAAATGAAAAATAAGGCAGTCCTAAGTGTTCTCAAATGATAAGTCAGGAGGCAGTAGCCTGCATCTCCCGGGAGGGGTGGAGTTGGTGGAGCACAGTACAGTTTCGGGCTTCTCTAGCACGAGACGACAGTTTAACAGTTCTCAGGACCGTCTATGGCCAAGTCTTGTTTCCTTAGAAAGTCTCTTGCCTTCGGGCCTGATAATCAAAAACAAAAGTTCCTTTAACAAATGAAAGTTTGTTACCAAAGTTGGTTTCACCCCTGGGTCCCCCTCTTCTGGGCTGACCTTTCTCAATTGTAATCCACAGTACAAATATGGTGATGTCTTCAACCCTGGTTCCCCCTCTTCTGGGCTGACCCTGTACGTATCATATTCATTACTTTTGTATGTCCGTTCCTTTTCTTAAAGTTTGGATGATAGCTTCACCCTTGGATCTCCCTCTGCCGGCCTCAGACTTCTTCTTGACTGTCAGTACTCGGGTGATAGCTTCACCCCTGGAACTCCCTCTGCCGGGCTTGGACACCTCTTGAGTGCTGGTACTTGGGTAATAGCTTAATCTTTGGCACCCCTCCTTCAGGTTCACTCTTGCCGTCTCTTTAGTTTCTGCTTTTCCTTTTGCTCAATGTCAGGGTGACAACTTTTCACCCTTGGATCCCCCTCGCTGGGCTCCGACCCCTCTTGATTCTTAGCGTCCCTTCACCGGGTTTACTATGGCTCTCGAGCAGGGTGATAGTGGCTCACCCCTCTTTACTTTCAATGTTCCCTTTTTTATCTTTTATACAGTTCAAAGGTTTCGGGATTCACTTTCCTTCCTTTTACAGTGCTTGTAGATCAAAGTCTTTCAATTGTACAGGGATTTTGCTACGCCCTCTGTATGACCACTTTGACCTATTTTGCTGGCCTTCATACTGGTATTTACAGTTTCTTATAATGGGGCTTGACCAGAGTCTCTTGAGTTGGCACCTACGTGGTGCCGCGTTCCCTCTGCTGCTGGTCTCCCCTTCACACTTTTAACAGTTCAATTATCGTTCATCTTGACCCTCTGTTTCAAAAGTTGCCACTTGGCGATTCCTACTCAACATAGCCGGGTGCTTATCGATTCTCCCTTCGATTCACCGGCTGCGATAAACAGCTTGGCTTTTGGCTTCTCTGGGGTCAAGGCCAGCACGATGGGCGCAGGAGCTTCCCTCGCTCCGGCTTATCGGCATAAGCATGCCCAGTGTGCCGCTCACGTCTGCTGCAAGACACTTGTGCTATCGTTCGCGTTCTTAGGCTCTCCTCCACAAAGGTTCTGCAGGTCTGGGACGAAAAGGGCAAGGTGTCATGATGCCTACCTCCAAGGAGCCAGGTCCTACCCAGCAACCCCAGAGGCAGGCATCATTTCCCCCAGGGAAGTGCCAGCGGGCCCAAGCTGGGGCCCTTTGGACACAGTCCTGGCGCCTTAGGCGCCAGGCTCATGTTGGACCCCTGTCCTGGCGCCTTAAGCGCCAGGCTCATAAAGCTAGACATGTGTTTTAATGTGCACTTACCTGATGCAGACCATGCTGCTACATCCAGGCCCTCTTGAGGCCTGAATGGAACTACTTTACCTGTGGGACTACTTTGCACCTGGGTGTAGTCGGGGAAGGATACATACCTGATCGGTGGAAGGATACATGCCTGGAACTTCTTCCAAAGCTATTTAAACCACGCCCGATCAGCAACTCACGCTTCGCGTTGTTCTGCTCCTCGCAGCTGGACGCTCACCGTGTCAGCTCCTGCATCTGGTCTTCAGCCACGCCTGTCAGCATCCTGGGTCGCCTGCAAAGGGAGATAAGAGAGAATTGGCAAGAAAGAAGACCTTACCTGCTAAAGCTGCATCACGGGGACATCACACCGACGATCCTGAAAGGGAAGACATCATTTTAAAAGCATTTCGCTTCGATCGCTGCAGCGCTGCATTTCACTCACCTTTCCTGGGCGCCTCCATCTTCAGCAGCGATCATCCGGATCCGCACCCACTTCCCAGAGCCTAAAGAGAAAAGACAAGAAAACAAGGTGAGAGAAGGAAGGGAAATAGGAAAAGCTCAGTTTCCTTCTAAGACTTACCTGTTGGGTCATTCCCATTTCATTTCGGGTCCTGCCGCTTCCTGGCATTCCGGACCTCGGCCCCAATGGGGAAAAAAGACAAAGACATTGAATGAGCGAATGCAAAGACATTACCTGAACGCTCATCCAGAACTTACACTTCGGGTCGGCGCCATATCTCCGGCATTCCGAACCCCGGCCCCTAAGGGGAAAAAGACATAAGCATTAGCGCTTGCTGCAATAAGACAATGAACATTATTATTAAGCTGGAACTTTTGAACTTGCAACAGAACTCTTACAGCGCCTCACCTGAATAGTCAAGCTTATTTTGAACTCCCATCAAACCTCAATCCAGTGAAGTAACTGGGTTTCAACGCGCCCCTGCATCAGAAGCAGGATGGAAAACCCATCCTTCCAGAACCTAAGGTGAGACTTCACGGGGAATCGTGGAAGGGTATCGAGGAGGGTTGGAAGGGAGAGGGAGGCTTGAGCATTATTCCGTTAGTAGGTAATACTCCCTTTTCACGCACAGGCGAATATTCCTGCGAGCCAGAAAAGCCAGAGTAGAGGGGCCCTTCCTGTCCATCATCGGAGTCCTGCGCTTCACCATTGAGGAAGCATCAGCACTCAAAGCCAGACCTGCGCCTCCGTGGGAATCAGGTGAGCGTGACACAAGGTCACTTTTGGCCTCGCCACCCTCTTGCTTCCTGACGCCTTTCTCCTTCTCTTGAACTGCCGCTTGGTAGCCGTCTCGTTGTGATCTCTGCTTTGCTCACCTTTCTCGCCTTGCTCCAACTGCACTCTCATACTCCACCTTTTTATCCATGCGGGAAAAAGGAAGGACCATCAGGTGCGTGGAATTAGAATTAATTGCCTGACTTTGCCTGACCCTCTAGTTGGTTGGGACATGTCCGGTACCCAGGTTTAACATTGCAAGTTTGTAAAACAGTATGCATGTCGGAGTGTCCTACGGATAGGATTGGGAAACTGTGCTATTGTAAAAAGGGGGTTGATTGATAGGCTGAGAAAAACAGAAAGGGTACGGTTTGTGAAATGGATGAGAATGACCGTAATGTAAAACAGAACAAAAGGGATTGTAAAATAAATAATGGGAATTATGGGAACTATAGTATAGTACCTGAGCAGGTTGGGAATAAAGGAAATAATAATCAGAGATAACAGAAGAAGAAGGATGGGGAGTATTTCAATGGAGACCGGTGAAACAAGGATTCTGGGAGTTATGCTTTTTGGATGTAATGGGATGTTGGTTCTTTACAGAGGGATCTTTGGATATGGGCCGGAGAGATTGAATGGAAGGAAGTGGGCCGATGTATGATAGCCTATAAAGATATTAGGGAGGACGTCCTCTCCTTCTCCCTGGCTATTGCGATACCACTTCTCCCTAGGGTTATTCCCTTAAGTATAACCCTGGGCTCCCCATCCTGGTAAGCTTTTCGTGCTCTTTGAACTTTAGGGTTGGAATCGGAGTGGATCCGTCTTTTGTTGGCCGCCTGAATGAGAGCCTCTCGATGTTTGCCACGTGAGATACCCTCAGGTATTTCACACCCGATACTGGGAGCTTTTGCCTATTAGAGCCAGAGAGCAAAGAATGCTGTCAGCCCCGGCGCTGTGCTCCCGGTGAGTGCTTTTTTTTTTCTTCTTTTGCCCGCTTTCCCGGGCTCCCCTGGCCCGAGGGAGCCCAGAAGACTTAAAGCAAAAGCCCTTGCAATCATAATAACCTCGCTGCACGCCGTGAGTGGTGTGCAGCGAGGTACTTATAATTTCCCTGCCTTTCATTTTACTAAAGCAAAAGTACTGCCAATTATAAATACAATCTTGTATTTATAATTGCTGCGCCTTTTTGTTTTGAGTCTCCCATGCCCCCTCGGCCCGGGGGAGCCCGGGAGAACTAAAGCGAAGTACCAGCAATTATAAATACATTCTTGTATTTGGAGTGCCTTTCGTTTTGAGTCTCCCGGGCTCCCCTGAGCCGGGGGAGCCTGGGAGACTCAAAGCAAAAGCACCAGCAATTATAAATACAACGCGGCCGGTAAAGTATTTATAATTGCTGTGCCTTTCATTTTATGTTTTCTGTGCTTCCCTGGGCTTGGGGAGCACAGAAAACGTAAAATGAAAGTCAAGGCAATTACTGTGGTGGCCTTGTCTCCATGTTAAGCTCTGCTCTCTGGCAGCAGCAAGCAAAAGCTCCCAGTTGGGGGCTTTTGCTTGATTAGTGCTGCGAGAGCAGAGCTTAACAAGAATATAGGAGGCTGCTTCTTTTCACAAAATGGATGCCCCCATTTAAAAACTTTGAGCCTCATGTCCCCAAAATTTTACATAGGCACCTTCTTTAAAAATATTGTTTTATATAATTTTGCTTATGGCCCATCTTTATAAACAATACAATTTTTGAATGAACTACCCCTTTAAATGCAGCACCAGAAAGGCACACCTAGATTCGAAATTAGCAACAGATACTTAAATGTAGCACAAAAGTGGGAGATGCACACCAGAAAGGCATACATAGATTCGAATTTAGCACTGGCACTTAAATGCAGCACACAAGTGGAAGATGCACACCAGAAAAGCACACCTAGTTCGAAAAAAATCAGAGGGAGAATTTCAGGCAAATCTAGATTTGAGATGCAGGGTACATGTTAAGCAAATAGGGTTAGGAGATTAGGAGGTGAAGATAGTGGGGGAAACCCAGCCGTGAAAGGTGAGGTCAATAACAGACATGAGAAAGGCCCTGGTAAAAGTCTCGTGAGCACAGATTGGCAGTTGCCAGTGGGTTTGTTAGATCTGCCGTTGTTGCTGTGTAGAGTTGCAGTGGAGCTGGTGATGTTGCTGAGTCCAGGATTTCGGAGGGTCGTGGCAAAATCGGGTGAGAGCCCTGAGCAATGTTGCAAAGCCAGCACAAAGAGCATTAGAGCTAGGGCAAGCATAGATGTAGCAGTGTTAGAGTGTAGCAGACCGATGGTGAGGAAGACTCTGGACAATTAAGGATTTGCATGAGATGTGTTCCAGGGTCGGAGGTAGCAGAATTTAGTGGGAACACAAAGTCTCTGGAAGTTTACATTTAGTCTTGCAATCTTTAAAAGTAAGAGTTAGTCACCCATTATAACGTTTGCCTAGAAAGAGACTTCCGTGAGTTTCCATGCCCAATATGACCCGCAAAGGATAGAAGTCAGGATTGTCTGTAACTGTGGTAAGAAGACCTAAACTGCAGGTATTCCCAACAATCAGCAGTTCCTATCCTAGTAGTTTGGGGAAATATAGGGTTGATGGAAGCAAAAAACTTCTGTCCAGCCTTGCCCTCTTTGAGAATAATTGAAGGTGAGAAAGCAGCAGCTTAGTGGTATTTTGCTCAAAGTCACACCATGGTTTGATTCCCACATCTACTGACCAGTCCAGTTTTGGGCTAATTTCACTAGCCATGAGGTAGCGACTCATTGAGGGGATGGGGTGGGTGTTTGGGGGTTCCCATTTCCACTTGGGGAGTAACGCACTGCATAATCATAATCCCTTTCTTTTTTATAAAGAGCTGAGGTTGGCCCCTGAATATTCCAAACAATTTTTCACCGATTGGAATAGATAAAGTCCCTGTAGATGTTTGATCATTTAGGTTGTTTCACATTGTGGAACATCATCAAAAGCTGAGAATAGGATCATCAGAGCAACGAGAAATATTTGTGTTAACAGTCTATGAAATAAGTGTTCTCTGTCTTTCCAGTAGTCAATGAGAGAGGACCATGTCCCGAGTAATGTATTTCAAAAAGCAGTTTGAAACCATTGCTGGAAATGTTTCCATCTTACCGTTAGATTCAGAATAGTTCATTTGTAAAGCCAGATATATTGCTGAATCTTTTTAAAATAGGAGCGGCTACTGGGGCAGAATATCCAGCATCCCTCAGTAATAGGATCACATTGTCGGCATATAATTCTGCATAGAGTGATTTGCCTGGACTGTGCGCTCCCCTAAAATCCTGGCAACACCATTGACAGTTTGCGCTAAAGTCACAATAGACAAGACAAAAATCGTGGGCAACCTTGACAAGTATCTGTGGATATGGCTATGGTTTTAGTATTGATCATATTAACCTTTATCCTTTGTATTTGGTTCTGAAAGTTGGTCAATAACACCTTAGTGAAGTTAGGGCAAAAAGATGCCAGTGTTTATTCGATGTACCCCCAATTAATGATGTCTAGATGAATTGGCATCTAACGCCAGCAAGGTGTATTTTTGCCCTGGGTGAGTCCCCCAATCAATCCAAATCTATTATGCTTCTGATTTGATTTGTATTTCCGTTGATCATCAACCCAGTCTGATCAGAATCGATCAATGCTGGCAGAATCCTTATCAGCCGAGTAGTTCATATGTATCATCCCATAAGTAATGAGATTCAGACTTGACCATGAGTTTGAACCTGGTGTTAGTAAGAAATTAAACCTCCTTGTGGGAGGAGGCGCAAGAACATTACTGGAAGTTTGGCAGTAAACAATTTTAAAAACATCAGGGCTGTGACGAATCGTGGGAATTCGTCCCTTCTGTCCAAGGGATCGCCCCCTCCTCTGTGAGGCTAGGGAGGTGAGCCTGATTCGCAACACCCTCACTAGGGGTCAAGGCAAGTGGGATCTCACCGGGAGCGACTCCCCCTTTGGGGGCAGCGACTCCCGTTTCTATGAGGAACTCCCAATAGGATATTCCATTTTTAAACCCTTGGAATTATCATGCCAAGAGTTGTATGCAGAGAGAACAGCCATCTGTTACTGTCAGAGCAAAAAGCAGTGCATGTCCCTAGGCTGTGTTCAAGATGTTGCTGAGTTAAATCCAATTTCTGAATTAACTTGGGTGGAACATTTTGAATCCCTGTATAATTCTCGCATGGAGGATACCAATTTTCAGTTCAGCTTTGTTGCTCGAAACAGCGGAGGCAAGCCATGGTATCTTATGTTCACCTAGGAAGCTATTTTGAATATTATTTTAAAGTCTAGTTCCTCCAGGGCTGCAGTACCCAAGAATTTGCCCAACTGCCTCTTTAAGACTGACGCTCATTTATGGGTGACACTTTTGACTATTTTAAGAATCTTCTATGCAAAGGATCCTTTCCGGTGTCTTGGCAAACGTCTTACATTATACCTATTTTAAAGAAAGGTCTAAGAACTGAACCGAAGAACTACTGCCCGATTACCATTATGACTGTGGACAGTAAGATCTTCACCTCCATATTATTAGAACATCTGATAAAGTGGGCAGATTGTGTGGATCATACTAGAACTTTCCAGACAGGTTTCAGGAAATCTCCTGGTATGACTTTTAAGGGTTTCCTTCTTAAGTGCTGTCAAGATCTGACGTGGGACAAAAAGTAAACCTCTATCTTTGTCGCTTCCATTGACCTTGAATCCGCTTTCGAAACTGGTTAATCGAGGGCGTTTGTGTAAACAGCTGGACAGCTGGGGTATTCCTTCTGTTTTACTGAGGCTGATTATTGGGCTTCATATTCATTCTTACAGGTGTGACTTGATGCGGAAGGTCATTTGTCTGAGAGAATATATACATGAACAGAACTCGGACAAGGTTGCATTTTGCCACTTTGTCTGTTTAGCCTGTATGTATCAGACCTGGAGAAGTACTTGTTAAAACATTTTCCTTGTTTGACCTATGCCAATGCTTTCCTTTTCCTTGACTGTGCCCCTGTGGGGTTACAGTGGCTGTTGAATAACTTTGCTACTTTTGCCGAAGATATTTCATTGATTATTAATTTGGCCAAAACCAGGATACTTAGATTCACCAGGTAACAAAAAAAAGCAGTGTCTTTTAATTGGGTTTTAAATGAGACTTTTTTGCTGAAGGTGGATAGTTTGGTTTACTTGGGCTTTCCTATTTTTAATAAATACAAAGCAGAGATCACTGAATATTTGAAGAATAAAGCTATGGCATTGGTTGGACAGATGATGATCTATGGTAGGTATGGTAGATTTTCAGCTATTCCGTTGATTAAGTTCTACGAGGAGAAAGTTGTGCCGAAAATTATTTATGGAATAGAGGTTATGCATTTCTGGGCATTGGAGTAGGAGGGCATCTAGTAACTCCCACTTGATAAGAATTCTGAGAGTGGGACAGGTATTGCACTTAAAACACACCTTTAGGACAAGCAATTGGACTGATGTGGAGGAGGAGAATTAGTTGCTTTTGAATTGTTTAGAGATTGGCATTGTATCACACTCTGATGCACACAACAGTGGTCATTGCACTCAACGATGGGAAATGTATTGCACTCAAGATGAACACGGAGAGTGGTTATTTTATTGCACTTAGATGGACATTGAGTGTATCGCATCGCTTTAGCGCCTAGATGAAATGCAGGGGGTGGGCCATGTTTACTGTGTAGCTAACATACTTATTCCTTTTGCACTGCGCACCTTGGGAACCTAGCCGAAGACACAACCTCTCTCCCACACACACCTGCTTTCATACACATCTCTTCAGGAAGGCCCTACAGGAGGAGGGTAACCAGGGACACCGAAGTAAGGGGGGGTCTCCACTTCCTCTTTTTCCTCATCCGACGCCTCATCCTCCAGCTTGTGTGACTCTCCTTCCCGCCAGTCAGCAGAGTTTATGGGGAAGTATCTGGACAAAGAGGCTACCGCTGGTTCTCCTGCAAATACCCTCCTTCGCGGGCATAGCTGGGGGAGGTGGTTGAGGGGATCCGCCCTATCGGGACAGGTGCAGCCCATCCCTAGCAGCTAGAGCAGCAAGGGGTTGTGTATGCTGCAGGGATGATTGCACCCCTCCGGCGCAGGTGAGTTGGGCATCAGGGTGTGGGGTTTCTGATTTGCTCCGTATATGTTGTGCACTTTTTGTGGCACTTGAAGTATTTACATGGATAGGCCTGCATGTGTAGGATTGCCTCTCTCTCTCTGCTGGCCGGACGAGTCAGCTACTTCTTGTTAGAGGTTGCTAGGCTACCCAAGTGTCCCACTAAGTGGTTCTGGCGCCTTATTTAAAATTGGGCAGGCCAGGCCTGCCTCTGTCTCCTGCTTATTCCTGTGTGGGTTTTTTTGCCATGGTGAAGTGTGCTGCAAAATTGAGGCATGTTGAGCCTCGCTCTCCTTCGCCTTCCTCCTCCTCCTCCTCTCCCCTTACCAAGAGGAGAAGGGGGAGCAGAGGTCCAGATGATAAGCTGCTAAAATTCTTCAGGAAGGTCCTACAGGAAGAGGGTATTGTAAGGAAGGCAGGTTATCAAACAGTAAAACAGACACAAGCGTTCACAGGTGTTTATTGAACTACAATTGGGTTTGAAAAACACCTATCTAATACTAAATCTAAAGATGGGAGCAAGTTACGACCATCAAATTATAATCATGCAGTCCTAGTAGAGTCTGCCAAAATAAAATGGCCTATACTAATAAACCTATTTCCAATCCTTCTTAATACAAATTGTGTGGGAAACAATGGTATGCAAAAGAAAAGTGCACCCACATGGTGCCGGACTACCCTGTAAAAGGTATTGTATCTTGCTTTTAAAGTTCAATCACTCATCAGAAGTTCAACTTTACTTGTGACTCTTATCACACAAGTTTTACCAATGTTCATTCCATCGCTGGCCATACAATGTTGCTGCTTGCAACCTTGGCTTCAACACACACCGGTCTTGTATCGGTCTCCCCAACTCACCGGCTGTGTTGACTTCACTGACACTGCTTTGATCTTGGAGCCAAGGACGGTACCACAGTGGCTAGCACTTCTTCCCACCTTGACTACTGACGCAGAAGGCCTCGAGTTTCTCCGACACACAATGCAGGATTCTTTATCCTGGTTTCCTGGTCTTATGCTTTCTATTCTTTTTTCTGGAAAGTGACAGCTCCTTGTCGAAAAAAGGCTAAGGGAATTTCCCTCCTTGCAATCCCTTCCCATAGAGTGCTGTCAGTGTGAAAGTATTTGTGTTGTAAAGGGGGGGACAGGTGGGTAGAGTTGCTAAATATCCTACCTGGTAGGATGGGGTAACTGTGTTATAGGGAAGGGGATACCGCGTCTCACCATCCAGTGTCCCACTCCCCGAAGACCCCTCACCCAGGTGATCCTCCCGCACTGGTCCACCACCAGGAACTGGATCCAAAAGCGATGGCTGTGTCCTGGATGACTGATCCTCGGGTACTAGTGGGTGAGACACCTTCTGGTTTCTCACAGTATCCAGGGATACCGAAGTAGGGGGAGTCCTCCCCTTCCTCCTCATCCGACGCCTCATCGTCTGGCTTGGGTGACCCTCGTTCACCCCGGTCATCGGAGTTTATGGGGAAGTATCTGGACAAAGAGGCTACCACTGATGTTCTCCTGCAGGTATTCCTCTATATGGGGTTCCCGGACTCTGAGCCCCTGCCTACGATGTCAGAAGATACTAGAGCCCCCACCTCCCCAGTTCAAGCACCTTTCCCTCTTCCCTGAGGTGAAGGCAGAAATCCTGTGGAGACTGATCCAGACAAGACTGTGGTCCCCTGATTTATGGCCAAATTGTATCGCTTGCAAGGGGAGTAGGATGCCATTCCACAGGTTGTCCAAGTCGATGACATCAGACCGAGCCTGGTGGGGAGGTCTTTTATTTCTACAGAGGACACTAATAAGGATCCAACTGAGAGGAAGGAGGACTCCACCTTTAAGAAATGTTATGGGTGTTCCCATCTGGCTCTGCGTTCTGCCACTTACTCGTCCTACATGGCTCTGCCACTACTCGTCCTACATGGCTGAGGCTGCCCTAGGGTCTTAAAGTCCACCATTAAGGCGACTGAGGATGGCTCGGATCCGACTCAGATTCTGCAGGCGATGAGGGCACAGATGAAATTTCTGTCGGACCCAGCCTGTGATGAAGTTAAGGCTGCTGCTATGTCAATGGTGTCCGTCATCGCGGGTGCAGACACCTTCACATCAGGGATTGGGGGACAGACTCTAGGCAGAAGTCTACGGCATTGAAGATTCAGTTCGAAGGTTGCATGTTGTTTGGGGAATACCCTTGAGAAAAAGGTGCACAGGGTTTTTTAATCTGACAAGTATGCAGGGCAGTTAAAGAGTAAGTCTGCTCCTGATTCAAGGGGCTGCGCCCCTACTAGACAACCCCTACGATCTCTGGCTCACCCTAGTGTACGGGGGCGTCCAGTGACAGGAAGGAAATAGCTTTCGTCGGGTCTTTCCTGACGCCAGGCCGGTTGGGGGTTACCTGCAGTACTTCTGGACCCTATGGACCGTCCTTCTGGAGATGCCTGGGTCAATCGACTGGTGCACTGGGGTACAATCTGGAATTCGTGTCCCCTCCTCTTCTGACCAGCACAATTCGCATGTCGCTCCCCAGGTGCCCTGTCAAGAGGTTGGCTATGCATCTGGCCCTGCAGGACCTGCTCTCCAAGAGGGTCATTAGACAGGTTCAGCAGAACAAGCAGGATCTGTTGTCTATTCCATTAGGTTTCTGATTCCAAAACACCCTGGGTCATACCATCTTATCATAGACCTGAAGGCCCTGAACCTTTACATTTAGACTCAACATTTAAAAATGGAATGTCTTCAGCAAGGTATTCCACTACCGAGAAACTTGGATTTCCTGGCATCCTTGGACCTACAAGATGCTTACTTTCACATTCCCAGCTGGTCCTCACACCAGACGTGTCTCCGGTTTGCTGTAGTAGGGGATCACTTCCAGTTCTGTATCTTGCCTTTTGGCCTCAAATCTGCACCCCAAGTCTTCACCAAGGTTCTGGGACCGGTCATTGTTGCTCTACACCTATGGGATATTCAGGTCTTTCCATATCTTGACGACTGGCTCCTGAAAGCCAGATCAATGGACCTCCTGCATCAATATGTGAAGGCCACCTGTGCCCTCCTGAGTTCCCTGGGGTTCCTCGTCAACTGGCCGAAGTCTCACCTGTAAGCCCCCTCAGGACATTCAGTTTATCGGGGCCAGGTTCTGGACCGTAAATGGTCTGGTGATGCTTCCTCTCGCCAGTGCTCAGCAGTTGAGGGCCTGCCTGGTGGTTCTTCTTTCTCGGGGGGTGGCTTCAGCCTGGGATTTCCCAGGCACAGGGGATCATGGCATCCTGTGTGTTTCTCATCCCTTTGGCCAGACTTCATCTTCGTCCGCTGTTGCTCCACAGCCACATCCACAGGTTCTCGAAGGAAGCCTCTCTCGACTTCAATGCCCCAATTCCGGTGGTTCCCTCCCTCCAGGACCAGCTCCAATTGTGGCTCCATCTGACCAATCTCTTAAAGGGGTTTCCTCTGTTTGCCCTTTCTGATCATCGTTACCACAGATGCCAGCCTTTAGGACTTTCTTTAGGACAGACCCACCAGGAACTGTGGTCCAGCAGGGAGGCATCCAGGTCTTCCAACTGGAGGGATCTGGCTGCAGCCTTCGGGGCTCCACAGGCTTTTGCCCCTGTGTTGCAGGGGAGGGTGGGCCTCTTAAGATTAGACAATACTGCCACAGTAGCCTGTGTCAACCGTCAAGGGAACTCCCGCTCAAGTTCTTTGGGGACTCTGGTCCTTCGTCTTCGCACCTGGGTGGAGACTCACTTTCTGTCCTTGTTGGTATGTCATATCAGGGATCGGGACAATGTAGTGGCAGACCGCCTCAGCAGGGTTTTTTCTTCAGAGTATTGTATGCTTTGGGATGTGGCCTTTCGGATGGTGTGCAGTGTGCTGGGGTCTCTGATTCTGGACCTATTTGCCTCACCCCTGACCGCCAAAGTTCTTTGTTACTCTTACGTCCCGTCCCCTTTACTCCATACTTTATGGGCGTCCCTTGCGAGTGACGGGAGACGGAACCTTTTTCACCAGAAAAAATCTTCTTTAAATTTAGAGGCACACGGGTGCGTGGCCCTGGGAGTATGCGCTCACCTGACTCCGCCCACCGGCGCCGCTCCTCAGTCCCCTTTTTTCCGCATCGACGGCACCCTTCACATATTCTTCTATCTTTGTCTTTTTCTTTTCAATAGGTACTTGGTCCTCTGACTCCACGCTCCTCCCCGGCGCATGTCAACTTCAGCGGGCTTCAGCAGGTGTCCAGCCTGCGAGGGGCTCTTCCCTACAACCGACCCCCATGGCCTTTGCCTCCGCTGCCTTGACCCCGACCACAGCTGGGAAGGTTGTTCCACCTGCAACGCATTGACTCCACGGGCACTGAAGAACAGGCTAGCTAGGTGGAGGGAGCTCTTCCAGAAGTCACCTCCAGAGGACCTAAAGGACTTTGTCAAACATCGCTCGAGGCCGAAGGAAAGGCCTCTATTCACCATTGCACCCCATAAGAGTGACTCCTTCGCAAGGAAGTGCCCGACCGGGAGGAACCTGTTGGGTTCTAGTACCAGCATACGTACCGAGGCTAGTCCAACTACCGGTCTCACGGCCGAGGGGTCTCCGGATCCTTCCGGTGTCAGTGCTGAGGGACCGCAAGGTTCTTTTACTGGGGTTACTCCTGAGGGGCAACGCCCTAGTACCGGCATCATGTCCGAGGGGGCACCTTCATGCAGCACTGCCGGCAGCTCTGCAGAGGGCAAAATGCCTTCCAGGTCATTGCCTGAGGTGCAGGAAAGGCCTTTTGTTCCAACACCAAGCGTCTTGAACGGGGCTGGTTCCAGCGAGCCAGGCACCACTTCATTACGTGGCACGCAGCTCAACAAAATGGCTGCCGCGCCAGACAAGATGGCCGCTCATCCGATACCTCCTCTTGCGGAGAAGGTGGAGGAAAGAGTCACAAGGTGGGACTGTTGTCAACCAGGTGCATGGCCTACAGTTTATCCATCCGCAGGGCAGGTTTCCCCTGCACCCCAGGCAAAGTGTGCCCCAGACCCCGCTGCCCTTGGCCACTCCGTCAATATCACCGGCCACCTCTACAGCCTCCGAAGACAGGTTCTTCGAAAGGTTCCTAGGGCTGATGCGAACTTCCAGATGGGGGCCATCCTCCAGAATGCCATCAGGGACATGCTCCCTCATGTCACCCCACCAGCACCCACAGTCATTCCTCTAATGGCTCTGGTGCCACAGGCCCCAGCACAGATGCCACTGCCCCAGCCGAATCCTCCGATTCCTGCTTCCCTGCCTCCCACAGTACAGGCGGTTCCACACCAGCCTCCGCACCAGCTCTGGACCCCCTGAGCCTGGTGGACCTGAACCAGCAGGAGGACCCGACACGCCATCTTCAGCCAGGGCCTTCCACGAACGCCTTGCAGGTTTGGCACAGTATTTGGGCCTTCCTCAGCCTGAGGTAGAGCAGCCCGAGGAGGGGGTCTTAGCAGAAGTCCTCAACCTAAGACCCCTGTGAAATAAAGACAAGCGACCAGGTAAGTAGAAGACATATTTATTGTCTCATACTAAGGAGCTCACCAAAAGACCCCCAACCCAGGCAGCATCCAGGGTCCAACTGACATAAGTTAAGAAATAACACTGTGATGTAATAACATTCCAAAAGCTATGACATGAGCAAGATCCATTATGGAACAATATAGTGTCATTGCCAGCACTGACATTGGCTGCAGATGTTACCACAGCAACAAGCAAAACATTTATACACAGAACCTATATACAACAACCCCCTATCAAAACGGGATCCCGATGCAGAAAGACGTAGTTGCCCTGGCCAAGAAGGGGTGGCTCAAGCCGCACTTGGCCCAGCCTGTCAATCGGCACCTCGACGCCAAGTACAGGCAGATGGAGGGGGACACACTCTTGCTTTCAGCGCATCCCCAACCGCACACTCTTCTTTGATAGCTGCAGCGTCACTCTATTCCAAGCCTCAGTCGTCCTCGGCCACCTCGTCCTCGACACTGCTAGGCAAGGAGGAGATCTTGGAGGTGTACGGGAAAAGCCTGTACTCCAACACCTCCTTGCACCTGTGGCAGGCCAACACAGATGCCATGTTGGTAGCCGCTAATCAAAGGCTCTGGCAGGAAATTGCGGACTTCCTCCCAGAACTTCCGGCACAGAGCCAAGTGCGCTTCAAGGCGGGATTAGGAGAATCCAGGCTGGTAGCGCAGGACTTTATGTAGTCCACCGTGGCCCACATTGATACCTCTGCCCGGGCCATCTGCATTGCCACGGACATGAGAAGGACGGCCTGGCTCCAGGCTACTAAGTTTAATGTCCAGGAACGCATATTGGACCTTCCCTTCGAGGGCAGTGATCTCTTACCATCCACCAAGGATGAGGAATTGGATAAAAAGAACAACAGCTCACAAACCGCAAAGTCTTTATCTATTCTTACAAAGGCCACGCCCAAGGCCTACACCCAGTCGCAGCAACGCTCCGACAAGGGGCAGGTGTTTGGCAGGTTCCGAGGCTTCCAAGACAACCGGACCGTTCTCCAAGTCAGCATTGGAGGAAACAACACAAGGGAGGCGGGGGTCAAGGCTTTTTTCCAATCCCCCTCCTCCTCAACAGCCTCAGGGGAAATAAAGGCATGACACACCCCTTCGGGTCCACGTGTCTCCTGTGGGGGGAGGGGGCAGGCTTGTCTTTCATGTGCAATTTTGTTGCCAGAATTTTTCAGACCCTCGGATCCGCTCTGTAGTCTCCACGGTGTACCGCCTACCGGTACCTTCCTCTCCTCCCTCCTCCCTTCCTCTCCCACAGATTAGGACAGCAACTCTGCTGGCGGAGATCCGGTCGCTCGTCGAGATCCAGGCTGTGGAAGAAATCCCAACCTCCTTGGGCTTTTATTCCAGGATTTATTTTCGCCATACAGAAGAACCACCAGGCTGGCCTGAGAGTTGTGTTGGACCTTTCCACCCTCAATTTCTCCCTCCCTCTGCAAAAATTAAAGATGGTTTACGCCAGCTCTTATTGCGGAAACACTGGACAGGGGAGACTGGATGTGCTCCCTGGATCTGAAGGATGATTACCTATACATCCCCATTTGGCAGCTGCATCGTTCCTTACTACGCTTCAGGATCATGGGCTTCCATTTCCAATACAAGGTGCTACCCTTCGGCCTCAACTCGGCTCCCAGGGTATTTACTAGGTTGATGAATGCAGTGGCAGCCCTCCTCAGTGTCCAGGGCCACCACGTCAACCCATACCTGGACAACTGTCTCGTCTGGGCCACCTCTCAGGAAGCAGTTCAGCAACTGCCTCCGCACTGATTAACACACTCCACGACCTGGAGTTCACGATCAATCTCAAGAAGTCTCTGTTGCAGCCCACGCAGAGCCTGACCTTCTTGGGCCTCATCTGGGACATGGGCTCTGTGAGAGTTTTTCCCTCGGAGGACAAGATTGCAGCCATCAAGAGAGCTACAGCTCACTTCCTTTCCAGGCCTGTGAACTCGGCCTGTTGGTACCAACACCTACTGGCGCTTATAGGAGTGGTCCTTTCTGCCGTGCCCCACACAAGACTCAGGATGCAGAGATTACAGCTGTACTTAGCAGCCTCATGGAATCAGGAGAAGGGCTCCCAAGAGGAGCCAGTCAACATTCCTCCCTTTCTCCTCTCAGACCTCCACTGGTGGTCTGCGGACTTCAACCTGAGGCAGGGCAAGCCCTTCCGGCAGCTGACCCCTCAGGTCACAGTTACTACGGACTCTTCCCTCGAGGGCTGGGGATCTACCCTGGACAACCACAGCATCCATGGAGTCTGGACTCAGCAGGAGTCCCACATCAATTGGCTGGAGTTGATGGCCATATGGTTGGCTCTCAAGGCCTTTCTCCCTCTTATCGAGGGCAAGACAGTTCTTATCGAGACAGACAACTCCACCAGCATGTACTATGTCAACAAGCAGGGGGGCACCAGATCCCCTCTGCTGTGCAACCTGTCAGTCGGCATGTGGGAATGGGCTCTGGAGAACAACATTTACCTCATGGCTGTCCACCTCCCGAGGGAATCCAACTTGGAAGCGGACAGGCTCAGCAGACTGAGGGCAGAAAATTACGAGTGGCAATTGAACGACCTGGTACTGAAGGAGTTCTTCCTCAGGTGGATCTTTTTGCCTCCTGGGACAACAGGCAATGCCAACAATTTGCCTCCGGCTCCCTGGGCGACGCACTCCAGATCCAATGGAACGACATGACGGCATATGCCTTTCCGCCCACACCCCTAGTCCACAGGGTGATCTGCAAGATAAAGGAATCCCGGCACCTCAGCATCATTTTGATAGCTCCCTGGTGGCCGGCCAGACCATGGTTCTCCGAGCTCCTCAGCCTTTCGGACAGACCACCCATTCTCCTACCGCTGGGCCCAGCCCCTCTCCTGGCCCAGCAGGGGGGCAGGGTACTCCACCCTGCTCCTCACAAGCTAGCCCTTGTAGCGTGGTTCCTGAGCAGTTCACGCTGAAAAACTTAAGTCTATCTCAGGCTAACCTAGAGATCATCCAGGGCGCTATAAGCAAGGCTACTAGGAGCCAATATAAGAGTAAATGGTATAGTTTCTGTCATTGGGCCGACTCTAGGGAGATCGAACAACTTAAGTGCACCTTGGACGACATGCCTTCTTTTTCAGCACAACTCGCCCACTCCAGTGTGCAGGTGGATACATTCCGCACCTAACTGGCAGCCATAGGGGCTTACAGGAGGGCCTAAGGTGGCTTCCAAATTTCACATCTCACAGGAGATTATCCTTCCTTCCTTTTTTGCCCTCTCCCTCCTCCCCAGAGGCTGCTCTACTCTGGATGTCAGGAGGGCTGTCCTGGTTTATTTGGAACGCAGTAAGGTCTTTTGTTCCTGCGCCAGCCTGTTTGTCACATTTGGTGGTGCGACCCATGGGGGGGGGCGTCTGTACCCACGATCAGTCGATGGCTGTGGGATGCCATCTTCTTGACATATTCTTCTGTGGGTTCTCCCCTCCCGTCTGGGGTGCAGGGTAGGTTCACACGGGGGATGGCTTCCTCTTGGGCAGAGGCGCGTGGGGTTCATATTCAGGACATTGGTCATGCCCAGGGGAGCCGACTTATGAATTTCTCGGGGGGGGGGGGGCGGGGAGGGGGCCCAAATACAGGAAGTGACAGTTATAGGGCCGCAAATTTGCATGTAGTCGCCAACTAGGTGCACCGGCGCGCGGCGGGGTAGAGGAGGCGCGCGCAGCGCAGAACGGTGGAAACATTGGATAACATGTACTGCATATACTAAAGTCAAGTAAGAAGGAGATTTAAGCCTTCGAGTTGCATTCCAGTAGGCCATCACTGCCCCTACTCCACCCCTCTATAATCATCCAGGTTGTAGTAGCCCTCAAAAGGCAGAGCAACACAATAGGATGGGAGAAAGAAATGCCGTCCCATGCTGTGAGTGTGTCAAACGTCAGAGCAAAGACTGTGCTTGTGCCTCCTACCTTGGAGCACAATCTCACTAATTTGGTGCAAATCTCGCAAGTGGGGGCATGTGAATCCCCTGCGTGTGTGTGGGCTGCAGACCCCACATCACATGCTCACTTCTTCAGTGTGAAACCCTGGCCAAGGCTCTTTGGGCAAGCATTCAGGATGGGTCTCACACCTATAAACAGTGTGATATATTGAGTGGGCACCTCACTTCTTGGAGCATAGTATAAACCGTTGCTGGTAATCTCACAACTGAATGTACAGTTTCACTCTTGGTCATCTCAGTGACCCCATGTATATTAATGGAGTCAGTCTCCCATCTGGGAAGACAATTATATTTCTGTTAAAACACTCTGAATTGTCACTCCAGTTTTCTCGATCTATAGATCCATATTATATTCATTCAATGTGTGTGCAGTGGTGATAACTTGTATCTGAGAGAGCTCATTCTTTGATTCAGGAGAGATAAAGGGGTAACACCCCCCTGTATGTGGGATCAGGCTTATTTTGCCCCATGGCCCCTCCAGAAGGAGTGAGCAGGTTTTAAGACCCTGCTGATTCTGCTATCCGAAAGGCTTGAGCCTTCTATCTCTTGCCCCATCACGGCTCCAACATCCTGAGAGGCAGTTTATGGACAGCAGGTGCCTCCGGACATGCCTGTTGCCAATTAAATGTAGACATATCTACTATTTAGACACTGGGAGAGAGCCATGAATCCACATAGGTGGTGAAAACGCACTCAACATCCAGAACACAATGGTGTAGTGTTGCAGTCCTGCTGAGAAATGACAATTCTGAGCTTGTGAGCAGTATGCTGGATCAGTGCTGCCCCATAAAAGGTGTAAAAGCCTCTGTGAGAAGTGGCAGCACTGTCCCAACTGTGAGAAGTGTAGTATTTTCACATTAACTATGCTTAAGAACTTTGCGTTATTGAATAGTGCTGCTACATTCTGAGTAATTCCCTCCCTTTAAATATATGAGCTCTTGTATAACCACGACAGTGTTGAGTTATTCTGATGATGACAGACTTGCTCAATAGTTCTGGTTCTGTATCATTAAATGTACTTCAGATCTTTAGAGTATTGGAAGGATAGCTCAGGGGCAACGTGCTCGCCTTAGAAACAAGATGACACAGAGAAACACAGGTTCGCACCCTCGGTCCGCGCAACACAGGTTCGCTCCCTCGGTCTGCGCAACACAGGTTGGCTCGCTCAGTCCACGCTTAGAAACCTCTGGGTAGTACACGCATTATAAATAATCAATTAAAATAAAAAGAAATACATCTGTTGAGAAGTGCTGGGGCCTTGTCAATAAGAGTGTAGCAGCTCAACTGAGAAGTGCTATTGTTGTCCCATCAAAAGTATAGCAGCCCCACTAAGATGAACTAGCATTGCCTCAACAAAAGCATAGTATTATCGCTGAGAAGATTCAACAATTATAGAAGCCCTGTTACAGCAGTCCTATCCTATCAAGAGTATAGCGAGCGAACTGAGGAGTACCAGCTTGCCCCATTTCAAATATGGCAGCTCTACTGGAAATACGCCTCTGCTCCCCGCCCATAGCATTCACTGTCACCATGTGCACACTCGTAGACATGCAAACAGTCTCATTTGCCCTCTCCCTGCCCATCCCACACTTTGCATCTGTACCTCCATTTCTAAAAATCCTTCTGGGTTGGGTGTACCTCTACATTTGTGCACCCCTCTTGGTAAGAGAGGTGCACAGATGTACAAATACACCCAACCCAAAACGATTTTTAGAAATTGAGGGACAGACTTGCTTTGCATCTGTGCCTCCATTTCTAAAAATCCTTCTGGGTTGGGTGTACCTCTACATCTGTGCACCCCTCTTGGTAAGAGAGGTGCACAGATGTACAAATACACCCAACCCAAAACGATTTTTGGAAATTGAGGGACAGACTTGCTTTGCATCTGTGCCTCCACCCCGGTGCACAGATGCACGAGGCTCTTGCTTTGCATCTGTCCCACAATTTCTAAACATCGTTTTTCCCCCGCTTTTAGCTGGGCCGCCAGAGAGAGACACAGTATGGATGGAACAAAGGGCCATGCATACCGCGCCTCTTCTCTCCGGCCCGGGGGGTGGGCGGGGACACAGCCCCGACTTCATTCTGCCAGGGGGGGGTGGCACCCCTGGTCACGCCACCACCTGGTCTGATCCTAACATTTTAAAACTCCACCTTAAAGAAGCATGGGCTTTCAGGTCTAGGGTCTTGAGTTTGGCGCTTCTGGGAATTGATTTTTGTTGCTACTGTCTTGGACTGTGTGCTTCAATAAATTGCTGTTGGTCGGGTTGCATATCCCAGTTTGCCCTGTGTTTTTTTTGTTTACATCGGCCCGTTCCCTCTGGAGTTGGCACGCCTCATACTTGAGTACTGGGACAAGGAAGAGTGGGCATGGAGGTAATGCCTGGATTACTTACTGATAATCATAATTACTCCTAGACCTACTCTTCCTCGTCCCAGTACACGTTTCTCACCTCACTCTCCCCGTTGCCGAATGGGGCTTTCGGGCAGTGCTATTTACTGTTGCTCGTGGGAGGCTGGGCTATAATGACCATAGGCTGGGAGAGGAGGGAGCGTAGCTAAGGGAAATAAAAATCGAAAAGGGGTTCCTGTGGGAGGTGGGCCACCGCATACTTGAGTACTGGGACGAGGAAGAGTGAGCTAGGAGTAATAAAGAGTACTGGTAAGTAATCGAGGCAATACCAGAAGGGCATGTCAGTGTGGGCATGTTCGGTTTGCCAATTTGGCCAGTTCGGTAACTTAATACACTGCATTTTAAAATGCCCAGTTTGATGTTTTCTAAATTATCCCTATACAAGTTTTAGCCATTTTGTCAAGAAAAGTCACGAGAAGCAGTTTTCAAATTTAAAATCTCTTACGTTTTTTGTTGCCCGTACTTAATGTTTTGCCCTAGTTATTTCTTGGTGGCTCCGTTGATAGTGCGTAGCGTATGTAATTCCGCTCCACGGTGCGTTTGTTTGGAGGAGGCTGAAACGTTCCCGCGCAGTCTGTGGTTGTGGCGACCTTTCGGTGCTCTCTGTGCGATTCCTTGTTATTTCCTCTGAGCCGCCTCAGGTTTAGTGGGTAAGCACAGCACTGACCCCCTGTGGCCAAAAGAGAAAACTGTAATCCAATTTAGCCACATGAAATGTATGCAGTGGTTTCGGAGGTTGGCTCGGTCAGGAGATCTGGAAATGACTTCTCAAAAGAGCCAGTGAGGACAAAATATAATTGCGCCTTAATTTGGACCATTAGCTGCATCTTTTATGTTTTGTTATCTTTAATTTGTATAGTGCCTCCTGTCTTAGGTTATGGAATCGAAGCGCTTTTCCTGTCAAAGTGGCAAAGGAGGCGTATGATAGAACATTCATTAGTGATAGGGAGGCGGAAAGTCAGGTAGATAGCAGGGGTGAGGGACAGATAAGATGCTCAGGAAGGCATGAGAAGTAAAAGGTTGAGGAACTATGTATACAATCGGACCGCATTTATAGTGGGACTCAGCTGTATTGTATGAGGTGCAGCACCTTAAGGAGATCCCAATTAAGAGAATATTTTATTTAAAAAATAGATGCTAATCATTGGAGGCGTGGATCCTTTAACTGCTGAGCACAGCAGTTAAGTCCTTGGCTGCATCAAGGCTTCATTAGGCTCTTGCTGTAATACCCCTGTCCACCTGTCCAGGGGGCACTGAGTGTACACGGGTGCTCCTGGGCTCGGGCACCCCTGGGAAAGGCTAATTTCGTCAAAGGCCCTAAACTTATAATGGGACTTTTTGTTTTTTTTTAGCCAGTCACCTCCGCCTGCTCCCCTCGGCTCTCACTGGGAAAACCAAAAGTCTACGCCCCTGCCCCTTTCCAATTGTTGCCCCAGGCTGAGCGTCATGGCAGAGTGCTGCCTTCTGCCGCAACCTCATCAGTTTGGGAGGGCTTAAGCCCGCCCGCACCTTAAGTCAGGGGCTGGTGCCATCTCTGCCTCCCCAGCCCCACCCCAATCAGCTTCCTCAAGGGGTATCCGTCCTTCACCCCACACCTCATGTTCCCACGAAGGAGGGGTTCCCCTTATCCCTGACCCCCAAACCTCTTTAACCACAATTCCCTGACTTACCTGTTGACATGATGTCCTTCTCATCTGCTTCCTTCTTGTTTGTGCATCATTGGCACACCTACCCGCCATGCCCTCAAACTACCCCTTACCTGCCTACTCCCCGCCTGCCTTCCGAACCCCAGCTGACTCGCGTTACCTTTGCACGTTAGTGGAAACCATTGATTCAAACGCACCGCGGTAAAGACCTGGGCCGCCGTGAAAGACTTGGCACACCCAGAGTTAATGTCATATATGTTTCGATGTCACCAGTTGGTCTAGGGAGTCAAAAGTGTCTCCTGGTGGTTGTTGGTATCAAGATGTCCAGGCTTTTCTAGGCTTCAAGCAGTAGCTAAATAGCTCCCAGCAATTTCGAAAGACCTTTCCTCGTATATATCCGGGCTATGTTCTCCTTTAGCCAATGTAAAAATGTTTTTAATAGGTCTTTACACATGTTAAAATGAGGCATGGTAACTGTTGTGTCCTGTGCTTGTCCTGCTGGCCATGTTGACTGAAGGTTAAATGCTTTTGAGTGCTCTGTGTATATGCAGCTCAGAGAATGTTGAGAGTGCTTGAATGAATGTTCAGTGAGCTTGTCAGTTGAGGCTGAGCCATTACTGTGTGTGGTGGCTGGTGGGCGTCTCCTATCTTGTATGTAATTTAGAGGCTTAAGTGACGCCCTAACCTTTGAAACTTAACAATAACGCCTAAGAACATCTTGCCTACGGCATCCTGACCCATCATTGATGACACCTGAGCGACTTAAGATAGAATTGTAACCCTACCAACCCGAGGCGAGCGCCATACAAAACCAAAAAAGTGACATTTACTATCGCAGTGCTCTTGTCTACCTAGTGCGGGCGTAACCTTGGGATTTAAATGTCAGAAGTACTACAGTTCAGCTCTCCGAAGTGGAATTCCCCTGCAAGCCAGAGGAACTGTTGCACAAGTCTCTTCGGGGGTTTCCAGAAACTGTTGAGCAATAGTTTTAATCGACCTTTCAGTTTCTTTTCAGTTCCAAGCAAACGGCAAATTAAGTTTTCACATTTCATTCCCAGCATGTATTCGTATTTATTGAAAATGAAAAGTGGTTTGCAAGAAGCACTGTAGAAACAGCAGGTTGATTGGCAGAGCGATCCAGCTGCTTGGTGCTTTATAACCCTATAAAAATATATATATACACACATTGGACCCTGGTTACTCAGTCCTAGCTCTCCAGGGGCTTATACCGCGGGCTGGAATATGTGTACAAGATGCTTCATATTTCAAAACACAATTCAATTTGAGTTTGTCCCCATGAATACATCAGTGAGGATGTGTATCAACATTTATATATATTATTTTTTTTTTGTCTCATTAAAAAAGTTATACCAAAAAATACTAAATTGCATTTATATACACATGGAGTAATTATATCATTTGAAACATCAGAAAAAATCGTAGTTAATACCAGACAACGTGCCACCTTAAAATTTGCCAAACTTAAGACTGCATTTAAAAGAAATCTTTGTGTTAGATCTGTGGGAACAAGTACAACCACACACCATTTTTTCTAAAAATGTGGACACTTAATGTTTCAGCCACACCAGAGTTGATTCCTCGACCTCTCGCTGTTATATATGGCCTGAAGGCCAACATTACTTACAGAGACCAATAAAGGGATCCTCCCATGTCACGAGTGTAACTCTTGTATGTCATTTCATGATAATCTTAGTAAACATCCGGTTTCTCTTAGGACATATATTTATTAAAGGGTACAGCTGTTCCACCCTGTGGTATTTTATCCTGCCATGCAGTTTGGGAGCGACAAGCGTGCGGCATGGAGTAAATTTACTGATTTCTGACTATTGCTAGTGTGTGTAGTCCTTGCCGCGGTTGTTAATTTTATATGTGGTACACCCTATGCAAACCTATGGTATTGTAGTAAATATATTAAAGCGAGTGGGTATGGAGCATTAAAAATTGCTTGAGGACAGCAAAAGACCGATATTAAATAAATGTTCAGGAAATAGTTTTTAAAGATGTGAAATCCAGTGGTGATGGCAGTTTGGTGGTCTTGAAGTTGAGGGGTTCAGAGAACTATAACACTCGGCCCCTCACATGGGGGAGAAGTAGAATCTTAAGGGTCATTTTGAAGCTAGTCACTGTTACACTGTGCTTAATTTCAGGGGGTAGAGAGTTCCAGTGATGGAGATCCAAGAAGGTGAAGGAACAAGGCTGTGAGGCAGAACAGGGCAGGGGACGGTTGTGCAGATGTTTACTATTGAAAAGAAAATGAAATTCTGCGCTTGAGAATGGTTTCTATAACTAGCGTTGTTTTATCCCTGTGATTCAGGTGCAAGAAGTCTTACCCCAGGTCACTGTGCTCCTTGTTGGTGCGGGGAGCCGTGGGATGTGCTATACATTCTTCGCCATACATTTCCCCAAACGGATGAAGGTAAAGAGACCGGAATTACTAGTCAGTGATGTTTTCAATGTTCCCACCGAATATTCTTCTGCTGTTTCACATTCTATCACCTGATTATGTTGGCATTCAAAGCTAGTCCTAAATTATATACTATAGGGATAACAGTTATGATATTAAGATCTTTACAAATTTCGGCCATCAGTGCTTTAAAGCCGAAACTTGGGGGCGTGGTGTTTTCCAATGAACTCCAGCATGAACAGGGGATATAAAGCAACACTCATTGGATGCAGTGTACACCTCTTACCCGAGTGACTGCATCTCCACTCTATGCTGTGTACGAGATTAATCACATTTAGGGCTCCAACATGACCCAAAAATATATTTTATTTATTGGTCACTTATTAGGCGCTTATACCATTAGCAGAACTGTTTCAAAGCGCCCACAGGCCAACAGGGTGGGGGACAGGGGAAGGTAGACAAAGAATTACAACAAGATAATAGAATAGTACAAACAAATCAGAAGAATAATAGGGAGGCGAGACTAACTCACTATGCCTTGTGAGTGTTCAGAACGTGTATTTGTATGTATTTAAATTTATATAGCACTTTAATTCAAAGCGCTTTACATGAGTTACAAGCAATTACAACAAGCAATACATGACATTGAATCAAACCAGAAAACAGTACAAGGAACAATTTACATTATTGGTGAGGTTAAGTGCATATGGAGGGGGACCAAAGTGAGAGAGGAGGGTTAGAAGGTGAAGGAGGGGGAGGATTCAGTGGAGAGAGAGGAAGCTGTAAGATGCTAGGGGGGTGAATGGAAGAGGTAGGATTTTAGAGAAGTGCAAAATGAGGGATAGGAGGTAGTAGAGCGGGAGGGGAAGGTGGTTCCAATGGAAAGGAGCGAGAAGTTGGAAGGAGCGGAAGCGGGAAGGGGCGCAGGGTGGAGGAGGAGGAGAGAGAAGGAAGAGATCCACAGAACAGAGAGAAAGAGAAGGGGTGTAGAAAGGGAGGATAGATAGGGAGGGGCAAGACAATAGAGGGCTTTGAAACCTAGACCGAGGAAGTTAAATTTAAGCTGGGAGTGAAAAGGGAGCCAGCCTATTGAGTCAAGGGAAGAGGAGATGGAGTTGTGAGGTTAGAGAAGGCAGAGGGAGCGGATAGCGGAGTGGTAGATGGATTTGACGTGCAAGTGCACAGGGCAAGGGGGGCAAGGGATAGATGCTGTGGTGTTCATGGAGAAGTGCTCAGGGTGAAGTGCTAAGAAGAAAAAAAAAAGTAATTACAACCTCCAGTGGGAGGGTGGGCCTAAGCAAATGCAGTAAAATAGACAGCGGCTGGGATGAAAGATGTGGGGGGGGGTCAGGGCCCTGAGGACACATAAGGGCCCTTCACATCAGTCACGCTACTGTATCATTAACAGGGAAGAGAGGAGGAGAAGGAAGAGGTCAAGAGAAAGGTTTTGAAACTTTTTCAGATCTTGAGGTCCTGCTCAAGACGCCGAGGGAGAGGGGGGCTATTCCACAGACGGGAGACGGGGGAAAAAAAGCAATCGACCACCAGATATCTGTTTAGCAAACCACTTCACACGCAAGGAATTGGTGCCAGAGGAATGCAGGTGTCTAGAAGGGGAGTATTTGGTCAGGAAGAGTTGAAGATAGAGTGGTCCCCGGACCCGGATTGCCTTCTGGATAATACAGGGGATTTAATCCATGCTGGGACCGGGAGCCATTGAAGGCTTTGTATGGCAGGAGAGATGCGGTCTCTGGGCTCAAGGCCAAGGATAAGTCTTGTTGCCCTATTCTGGGTTAGCTGGAGGGGACGTAGCATGGACAAAGGAAGATTAAGGAGGAGGCTATTGCAATAGTCTAGCCTGGAGAGAAACAGAGCACAGGTAACATTGAGTCTCTGGGGGAAGGTGAGGAAGGGTAGAGTTCCTTTGAGAAGGAAGAGCTGAAAGTGAAACTTCTTGACAATGTCCTGAATATGAGGTATGAAGGAGAGCGAGAAGTCGAAGATGACTCAGAGATTCCTGGCTTCAGAGGAGGGGGGAGAGCCCATGGAAGAACGCCAGAGTGCAGGGAAGAAGTAGGGTGCAGGGGACACAATAGGGAGAATCTCTGTTTTGCTGGCATTGAGGCAGAGATCATTATCAGTGCACCAGGCCTGGATGGCAGAGAGGCAGTCAGGGATGAAGGAAGGTGGAAGGGCATCAGTAGGGAGTTTGAAGAATTATGTGTCGCAAGCATAGTACTGGAAGTTGGGGGGGAAAGGAGGAAATGAGGCGTGCCAGCAGAGAAAGGTATATGTTAAAGAGCCAGGGCGAAAGACTGGAGCCCTGCGGGACGCCACAGGTGGAGGAGGAAGTAGGGGAGGAGAAAGAGCCAAGTATGACTTTGGAGGAATGGTCAGTTAGGAAGGAGGTAAGCCAGTCCTGTGCCCACTCCGAGATACCAAGGATATCATGGAGCCTTTTTATGAGGATGGAATGGTTCACTGTGTCAAATGCAGAAGAGAGATCAAGGAGGATGAGGACAGCAGGGGAGTTGGAACCAAGGGATGCAAGCAGTTCTTCACGGGTGTTCAGGAGAGCAGTTTCGTGCCTCTGGATGTTCAGAATCCAGACTGTAGGTCGTGAAGACCGCCAAAAAAGTTCAGTGTGAGAGTTGAGTTGGGGGAGGGCCAACTTCTCAAGCAGTTTCCCCAGGAAGGGGGTGATGGAAATGGGGCGGTAGTTGGCTGGGCAGGAAGGGTCTGCAGAGGGTTTTTTAAGGAGGGGCGCACAAGAGAGTGCTTGAGAGAGGATGGAAAAGAACCAGTAACAAAGGAGTGATTACAGAGATCAGCAAGAGTAGGGGCGAGAGAGGAGATGTTGTCCTTGATGGTTCTGGAAGAGAATGGGGCAACCGGTATGGAAGAGACCTTCATGGAGTTGACAACTCTGGTAACAACTTCTGGGGAGACAGAAGAGAAGGAGGAAGGTGAGTGGTTGGTGGAGGCAGAGGGGGGGAGGGATGAGTTGGAAGAGTGCATGACAAGGCTGTTCAGTATGTCCTGGATTTTGGAGGTGAAATGAGTCTATTGCAAAGGGCCTCGGAAGGAGTAGGTGCAGAAGATAATGTGGTGGACGGGTTGACAAGTTCTCTGCAAATTTTGACAACTTTTGACGACCCCAAGGGGGTGGGGGGGGGGAGTGGGGGGGTGGGGGGGGGAGAGAGAGGAGAGAGAGGAGAGAGAGGAGAGAGAGGAGAGAGAGGAGAGAGAGAGAGAGAGAGAGAGAGAGAGATCCCATCATTTCAACTACATAACTCCATGGGCCTATCCACACAGTTGGGCTGTGGACATTGGGGGTGGAGAGGTCCAATTAAAATTCAGGGATAATAAGGTTGCACCTCATAATTTTAACATTTCAGAGGTATGGCGTTGAGTTTAAAAAGTGGATGCACAAGCCAGAGATGGAGATAGCTGCCTAAAAATCATCTGGCTGCAACTATTGAAAAAATGTTGCATACTTAACCTTGCCTGGGAGACAGCAATTGGGAAAGTCTAAACAGGCTGGGATCTTTGCAAGGAGAGCAAGATGGAGGGATGAATGCTGGTGGGTATCCATGACTAAAGTGCCTGACTATGTCCCTGTGCTTCCCCAAGAGAGGGTCCTGAAATGCTGATGTCTTTCCTGAGTGCCGAACCCAAAAAAACAATGCAAGTAGTTTGTCCAACAGAACCGAGTGTGGGGATTTGTTTGATTTAATACCTTCCTCTTAGATAATGGATGGGAGGGGGTGTGGTAGTAGACCCTTAGTATATTTTGATAAATAATAATGTAATCAATTCCCCTATGGCTAAATAACATAGGGGGATATTGTTAACATTTGAAATTAACAAAACTCACTCCCTGTGTGTATAAAGACTATAAGCTGTTAATGTAATCTGGTATACCTATTTTCCTTGTCAACCCCAGAATTCCCTAAAGGGAGGGGGCGTCCTTGTCTAAAAACAAAATGCCTAATGGTCACCATTCCTCAGACCAGGCCTTTAAGCAGAGGGGTGCTGAATGCAACTGAATTTCTGGGTTTTTGGTGCTCGGTAGAGAAGTGCTTTGCTAAATGAAACAAAGTGTTGTTCCTAATTGAACAATGCACACTGTCTCCTGAGAGTGAGAAGGTGAACCTGATAGAAGTGAGATTGTCTATTGGTTCAGGGTGAAGAAGGAAGAAGGGTTCTGTCAATCCAAAATATTATCAATAGTCTGTTGTACTTTCAAAACTGCTGGCATTTTTAAGTGGGCAGGGAAATTAAACATATAAAGCGCTGCATGTGTGAAATTACTTTTGAAAGTAGAAAAATGTTGCAGTTGGTTTAAATCTAGACTTGATCAAGGAATACTAATGCTGCTACTTTCTCTGCTCCCACTTCTCCTGCGGCTGACTCACACAACCTCCATCTTTCTATCTCCAACACTCTGAACATCCTTGCCCCTGTCATGATAATTTGCCTGAAGTCTACCTCCAAGTGCAACTCTTGGTACGACTCCGACCTTGCCACCCTGAAATGCAAGTGCAGGTTGGCTGAGAGGAAGTGGAGGGGTTCGAGCATATCCTCTGACAAACTACCCTGCTGCAAAGGCAATACAGACTCTCTGTCCTGCCCAAGAAGAGAGTCAACATCCAAGCCTGTGTCACTGCGGCCTCTAACACGACTGAAAACTTTAAAATCTGCAAGGAGCTGGCCAATCCTACTGCAGTCTCCACCTCTCCTGTTCCCTCCTAGGCTCTCTGTATGGCTCTGGCTGCTCACTTCACCACTAAAACTCAGGACATCCTAGCCTCACTCTCCTATTCCTTTCCTTCTACCGCTCCTGGCCCCGTTCCAGCCACCTCTCCCCCTCCTTTCTCCGGTTTCTCCCTGACACCACCTGACAAGGTTTCTAGACAAGTCCGATACATAGAAGTCTCATCCAAACAGAAGCTCCCCTGCTTTTCTAGAAGCATCAAGGACCACATTGACACCCTCGCTCCATGCTTGGCCGATTTCTGCAGCCACTCTTTCGCCACTGGATCCTTCCCCTCTCTCCTCAAGCACTCCCTTGTGACCACCTCCTTAAAAAGCCTTCTGCCAATCCTATCTGCCCAGCAAACTATCTTTATCACACCTTTCCTGTGCAAACTCTTGGAAAAGCTGGACATATCCCAGTTTACTCTCCATATTGAATCTGCTGGTTTTCTTCATGACCATCATTCAGGCTTCAGAGCAGCCAGAGGCAAAGAAACTGATCTCCTTAACACCTTCGAAGATCTGCTCTCTAATATGGACTCCAGCCATTCTTCTGTCCACTGCACCAGCTTCCCCCCTCTGACTCTGGTCACCCTCATTGGGACCTCTTCCTGCGCCTCCCAGTAAGGCAAAAAAAAAGTAGGGTCATCTTCAACTCCACACTCTCCTTCTCTGCTCACATCTCTGACCTTGCTACGAAGTCCCACTACCAGCTGCAAGCCTCAGAGGTATTCTTCCTTTTCTCACTTTCCCCCAGAAGCTCACTGTCTCCAAAGCCCTGGTTCTCTCTAGGCTGGACTAGTGCAACAACCTCTTTCCCAATCTGCCTTCATCTACTTTCCGCCCTCTCCAACTAATCCAGAACAGGACTGCAAGACTAATCCTTGGCCTCAAGTCGAAGGACTGTATCTCTCCAGCATTTAAATCCCTGCTCTGTTTCCCCGTAAATTACTAACTACCTCCAACTCTCTGAGGGTCAGATACTTCGCAAGGCAGAGTGTGAGGGGTAGATCTCCCTCTTCTGCATCAGCCTTCCTCTTGAATGGCCTCCCTATCCCTCTTAAACGTGAGCCAGACCACCTGATGTTCTGGCAGCAGCTAAATACCTTCCTATTCTCCTCTGCTTTCTCTCTCTCCCTCCCCTGTAGTGGTTCAAGGTATGGTTTAATTTTGACATTCAATGGTTTTTTTTGGGACAGGTGGGTTGAACTGTTTTTTGGCCTGTGTTGCATGTACATGAAACCCAAAAGTGAGTTTTTATATTGAAGCTTTGTTTTGTGCCACAGAGAAGGTGGCACGTGTAATCATTTGGTGCAAATATTCATTGAACCTATTTAATAAACATATATTCTTTCTGTACCCCGACCTGGTTCTTGGCTTATTGGTGACACAAGGGGAGGCATCTACATGGCTCCTCCTAAAAGCAAACCCACACGCAGTGACTGTTTTTTTTCTGGGCTGACAATACCAACACAACAGCAAAAGCATGCTTGTTCTCTCCATCTCCTGCCACTAACAAACTCACTCTCTGATCCGTCTGGAGACCATACACATGGCAGCGGTGCATTGTATAAATCACACTAACATAACATAACCATGATGCATTGCTGTGTGGCTCTGATCTGCAGGTGAACTTCCAGGGATGGCTACTATGTGGCACTGTTTTATGAGTGCCTCTTGTGTCTAAATTGCCTATTCAGTTATAATTTAGTCAAATGCTACCTTGAAGAGTTCTGCATGCAGCATCTTCCAGAAAGTTGCATCGTTTGGTTGGTATCAGAGTTCCACACTCCGTGCATTTCATAGTTGTATGCCCTGTACTGGGGGCACTGCCCCATCCATGATTTTAGCAATTGGACTTTTTCTGATAGCTGGTTTATAAGTTGGAGGGGTGTGGGCAGATGGTATGGGTGCAGCATGCAGTTAATCTTTGAAGATCATCTCTTCACACTTCTTTCAGAAAGCCTTATGAATGCTGCTTAGAATTGAAAATTTGATGTAAAAAAAAGTTTTCATAAAAGAGGAGGTGCATGGCGAACGGAGTTATCACCTGGTTGTGCCTTCTTGGTAGGGGGAAGACTAGGCAGGAGCCCTTTCCTTCATGGGCTAGGTTGTGTGCAGATGTACATTGCCGCTCCCTAGTGGCTGCTGCTGGCAGTGTTTGCCCAGTTCCTTATCGCTGATGCACAGGCTCTCTCTCTCTATCTCAGCAGAGATTCCATGGGCTGCATGTAGTTTTCGATCAGTGCTGCCTCTGGAGCTTTCGCAAGAAAGCTTTTCTGTACACCAATTGGAGTAACTGACACAGAGAATTGGATTTCCGCAGTCTGTTGAGCGATTGCAAACCGCTAGCCAAGCTTCTCTTCCTACCTACCCTAGCACAACTCTTTGTGGAAGCTATGGTGGTATTGCCGGATTCGCTTAACTAAGCTCAAACACGCATTAAGCATGTCTACGTTTGACTTTCTGCGATTCATGACTGTTGTCCCTCATTGACCACGCATGTCATCTTTTAATATCATGCTTCTTCGCGCTTCTAAGCTCTGCATTAATGTTATTGGTACCTACATAGCACCAGCAGCCATTCGCATGGCTTTGTAGTGCTATCAGTTCGCATGTAACGCCTGGTTTATGTATATCCAGCTGTCCAAGGGATGCGGACTGCAGAACTGTTGTGATGTTACACGGCCTTCGCGTGAATGGGAGGAGGCGTTTCTGGGAATTGCCTTGCCGAGCAACTAGTGGTGGTGGGGGTTTGGGGGGTTACGTGCATCACGTATTGTTTGCATGTTCTTTTGTATCCGGCCCGCCGATGCTGAGTGAGCAAGGTTAACATCTCTGAAGGCTCGGTGATTTGTGCGGGGGCAGATGTTAAACATCGGACAAAAATAGCAGTCACTGCAACCCCCCTGGGACCGTTCAAAATATAATATCAAGCATATAGCGATTCTATGGCTTTCCATGGCGTAGTTATCGCGTCAAAAACGTGAATCGCGCACCCTGTCTTTGCTTAAAATGTGTGGGAGGTGAGGGGCGGGGGATTAAATCTCCCAGCAATGGAACTTTAACTTCCACAAACCCTGCAATCTTTAAAGTTCCTATAATATAGATGTGTATGAACACAGGCCCAGGTGTTTGCTTTTCCGCCAATGGCTGCGCCTGTATGTTTTTTTGTTAATCATGTTAGCTGTATACAGTTGCATTATTCTTCCGTATGTGAAAGGCTCTTGTTAAACCCCAAAAATGCTCCCGGGGCACGGTTGGATTAAGAGCCCGCCCCTCCAGAGCGAGAGTGTAGGAGCGCCGTTTAACAATGAAGCAGCTAATACCTGAAGCTACATCGGGACACATTCCTGCTCACAAGGCCGTGTCACATCACAACAGTTCTGCAGTCAGCATTACCTGGGCGGGAGACGAGAACATCTGGATAGTTTTTAAACCTGGACGTGTGGTGGCGCCCTTATTTGCCTCGGGTCTGTTAGTGTGTTCATGCTTACCACTAGTGGGTAGGAGAGCGCAGAATCATCACCCGCGCCCACACCATGAAGTCCGCCTAACCATGCAATCTCTGCTCACTGATTTACATTTCTATAACTCCTTCCAGACCTGTGCACATTTTAACTAATCCTCCTTTCATTGCCCCCATGTACTGTTCTCAGCCTCACTGTTTCTCATCCCTACCCCCGAGGACCGCCAGATATCCCCAAACCTAGCTCTGCTGGAGGAAACGTAAGCCACATTCGCATGGATATCGGAATGTACCCGGTTACTCGTGTATTTTGTTTTGGGTTGTGTCCGGATTTACACCCATTGACGCCACACCTTTGAATTTTCTAACTTATACCCGGTTCATTTCGGGGAGACAGGACCTCGCGCTTTATAAATGTCTCTCTTCTCATCCATCTATTCGGCCACTCATGAACATATAAGAACTCCCTAAAGTTTGGTTTCCCTGGAATATGAGAGACCCTTTCCCTAGCCATGTGATAATAACGAGTTAGAGCGGACTTCCACCTCTACGAACATCATCACATCAGTGCTTCATTCCTCAGTAGGTATAGGACATTGGGATTTTTTTTGTGAACACGACGTTTGACTTTGATCTCACTATGTCGTGTCCTAAAAAGTGCCCTCATTCTCCCAATAACCACTTTACGTAATTTGGCGTTTACGCGGTAAAAGTCCCAGCTTGGATGCCTGTACTGCTCCGTGTTCACGGTAATGTTTAAAGTGATAGGACACTGACCTTTCAAGGTGAAACTGCCAACAGTTTACAAGACAATTTAAAAACATCGCCTTAATGTGCACAATTACCCGCACCCTATCCGACGCGTGATTGATTAAAAAACAAGAGATCCCAATATATTAGTTTGGGTGTTCTTGAATATTCGTTTTGCCAGCTCGGAAGGTCACCTTCATGCCAACCTGCCACGTTTGGAGCTCAATAGCTACATCTTCGACATTTCCCTTATCAAGAGTTTATAAACATGCATGCTGCACTTTGTTAGTATCCAATACAACTCAAGGTTTCCTAGTAATGTTGGCGAATAGTGACATATTGAATGGAATAGGGAGATTGGCTGAGCCAATCAGCTGGTTTGTAATGCAGACACTAACAGTACTTATTTGCCCACATTAGAACTCTGTTGGTCTTTAAATAATATGTTACCGTCAGATTACCCACAAAACGTTCTCAAATACGTTGTAAGACAGTCCCATGCTCAGTGGGGCTTTTACTGGGGGGCTCCGGCACTACTAGTGGGCAACTTGCTCAAACACAAACATAGCCTCTTTTTGAATGCCCTCACGGGCGGATTATACTCTCTGGAGATATACACACAAAACTCGTCGTGGGTTCATTGTATTCTAGTACTGCGGGGAGAGCGGCCAGAAAGTTGTCCACAAGATAGCCAGCAGTCAGTCAGCGGGGAGCGGTCCGGTGCCGCCACGCCATCTTGGGGATCTACCCAGGCGCATTAAACATTGTGTTTTTATCTCAGCTGCAAGCAAAACGCTTAGGTTTTATTGGTCCCATCGCAAATCGGGATTTTTGATTAATTACCAAATCTGAAATGAAACGGTGCCCGTGCAGTGATGGGAGCACTATTGACGTATTTTGCACATGTTCTACCATGATGAATCAACCGCCCTAAATTAGGTAGATACATTTAAAGTCCAACAATGCATCTGTTATCGTCCCGTGGTCCAACTCCATGTGTTTAGAGGCATCACTAGTACCACGGTCTGGGCAGTCGCACAAGGAGGTTTCTGAATTCTCACAACCAGACACAACTGGCATGACATGTTAGCCAGACGAGAGCTGCGCTTGTTTAAAAAAAAAATCTGTTTGAGTTGTTGCATTTTTTTTGTTTTTTTGCCTTGGACTTATGTGTACACTGGAGAAGAAAAGAAGTCGAATTCTACTGGTCAAATAAAAAACAATAACTGAAACCATCAGACGCTGATACCTAGTTCAAAGGCGCAGCCGCGCAACTCGAAGCTACCGAGACACAAACCAGCAAAAACATATTGTAACTGGTCGGTTGCAATTGTGGAGCGGACAGAAAACAATCTATAAAGGACACAGTGTTGTGGGCGAACACATTTTGTGCTGCGCAAGTTTGAGAACAAGTTCACCCAGTCTTCAAAGAATCAAAAATCACTTATATGATGAATTTGCCCTTAAAGATCAACCGCTGTCTGTGGGTTGCTGTGAGCTCGCAGCGAAAATAATCTCTTCTGTGTTCGACATTGTGACGAACAGTACGTGACTGTATATACTTATGACACAGTAGTCTAAAATTTAACACATACAATACTTATCGTGTATAAGCCAATGTTGTGCAGATGTGTATACGTGTACTGCACCTCCCAACCATCCCGAAGATGTATATCCACGGCTTGTAGCGCTACGCAAAATGAAATATATTAATACATGAAGGCATCTCAATGCAAGATCAAGATAAACGTTTAATGTGATTTCCAAAAGAGTTTGTGCAATAATAGCGCGTGGTTCGTTCAGCAAACGACCTTGTTGTATTGCACGTGTGCGAGACAATGGTTGTGTGCCATGTTTGCTGTGCATGGAAGCCCGGTGCACTGTACTGATATATACATAAAAGATAAAACGCATCAACACCGAAGCAGTGTTTTTTTTCTGAATGAGATTTTTAGGTTGGCTGTACCACGTTCATTCGAGATCAACACAATACATGTTTTTTGTTATTCGTCGTCGTTTTAACTGAAAAGCCATCTTGAAAAGGTAGAGGAGAAGGATAATGGCCGCCGGCAGCAAGGCGAGGGGGAGTCTCCCAGCAGCGCTCCTCGGTCTGATGGAAGCCAGCTCACTTTTGCCCTTTGAACGCCCTGCCTCCTCCGAGAGCTGTGCACATCGTGTCCGCAATACAGGAAAAGCGATGACGCTGAAAAGCGGCCGTATCTTTGCGAAAACGCTTACGTGTATCGATAGATAACCGCTGGACTTTGACTGAAACAGAGGGGCCGCCATGTTTGCTCTGTGCTTTTCGATAACAACCTCAGATAGCTGTCTATTTCAGAAACTACAGCAAGGGAGGTTTGAAGGCGACGCAGCGAAGACTAATTAAATTAATGTAGGAATGAAAGAGCCGATTTAAAAAAAAAATCGTCGACCAATTAGAAAATGGCATTTTTTGTAACATAACATGCAGATAATCTGTGGAGATATCCCTTACATAAACTAGTGGCAATATGTTACAGTGTATATTTCCCAGGGAAACATACGCGCGTTGTTAATTTATCCGTGCCACGGCATTTTGACAAGGGAGTCGGTGACACTGCTTTGTTATTTGAAGCCATTTAACTGTTCGGCAATAGAAATCGTGATTTTGAATGCGAAGCACGTTTTTTGTGAACACGAGATTACCGATTACTTCCTGTTCAATATTTCCGTAGCACAGTTTAGTCAATGATCATTTCATCCTTGTATTTTTTTTAATAAACAAAATGAATACGGCTAGCATGTCCGTTAAGAAATGTTTAGCAACCGTAAATGTTAATTTATGTAGCACCAACATTGATTTATGTGTTGCACCCATTGTGTGAAATGATTACAACAAACACCTTTTAAAAACGTATTGCAAACGTGTATTTTATTATGAGTCTACAAAGTATGTCATCTATTGCGACAGTATTTAAGGAAATCATTCAACGATTAAAAGACATCACCTTTATCCTTCTGCCGCCAAAAAGCACTTACAATGTAAGATGGCCGAAAATATCCAGCATTTAGAAAATTAATCAGTATGGCGTCCTTCGTTCTCAAAAACATCCTAAAACAGTTGTAATTGGTTCTTTCCGTCCGTTTCCACCAGGAAGCGTTTGAAGTCGTCCTCTGTGCTTGCTTTCCGCCATTAGATGGCTGGCTGTCCAGATGTGGAGTCAATAATTCCCCCGTGCGCCTTTAAGAGCTCTTTCGAGGCAACTCAGCCGCCCTTCAGTCATGGAGCCTGCTGCAGAGCGGGGAGGGGACTAGGACAGCAAGCCTTGCAGCGCAATATTTAACGGCTTCTAAAAAAAAGGGGACGGTTCCGCCCATCCCCTGAAGCCCTTTATCACGGGGGTTTTGCCCCAGAACGGTCATAAACCGTGATGTCATTTCCTTTGGCAGCTGTCCCAACCAAGGAGCCGGGGACATGCACTGTGATGGTTGCAGAATGATGTCCGGGGTTGTGTTTTTTCTTCAGATTGTCCCTTGGCTCCTGATGCGCTAGTGCACGGCTGGCTACTTACCGGAAAATGCAATGCAGCCTGCCAAAGCACTGGCTAGACAGGTTGATTCTGGCCCGGAGGCCCACATTACAGTAATCATTTCTTCCAGTTTGCGGCTTTAGTGCCTTCTTTCGAAATTGTAAGGTACTGGCATTTGACCTATTAAGAAACCAGACACAATCCAAACTGAGATTGATTGCCAATTTACTTAGCAGAAGCCAGGAACCTTTCGGTAAATGTTCCACGAGTGAATCATATCGTTTTTGATACATGGAGTTTTATTTTACAAGTGTGTTTTTAACTTCCTAAGTTAGATGAATGAATATTTGTGTTTTCTAATGTGTTTCACTCCCTTGTTTTCTCCCTTTGCCCTGTGGGTGCTTTGAAACAGTATTTACTTGCTGTACAGCCGCCTGACAAATGAACAATACATGAATGAATGATTAAATCACGTATAATGCGGGCGTACACCAGGTGGGTTTGGCTCGGCCTTATTATTCATAAGTTTGCCTTTCACTGTTGGGGCATCGTGGCGGAGAACCTGTTTTATCAGATGCTGCTGCTACATGCACCCCACAATTCTTCGTGTGCCGGATTCAAATATGGCAGCATGCTGGAAGTTCTGCAAGAGAGATACAATGTGCTCAAGTACCCTTGCACGAGAGAGGGCAGAAGGAAACATAAAGAAAAAGAACACCATGTGTAGTCTTCTCCTTCCTTCCATAAAATACCATTACACTCCTCGCAAGATGCATGGATCCCATTCAAGGCATGCATCATTGCCTAATGTGAAGGACCACAGTGAGGCGTTGCATGCAGCCTACACTCTTTCCTGTGCCGGCAAGCATTGCTGTTGATCCTTCTTTAAACATTGAGCATACTTTTTTCTGGGGTCCCTGCTGCCTCTTTGGTCCATGCTGATGTTGCCTTACCTGGGACTTCCTCCCCACTTGATAGACCAGCCCCTGAGCTTCCTACTTCCATCACCCTCCAGCATATCAAGCAACTCATTAAGCGATCAGTTGATGGGGGACTGTTCAGTCTTTTCCAATTAAAAATAAGTTAACAATTCCCTGAAAAAGATACCTCAGTAAAACCCCTTTCCTATTTCTGCCGCTGGGACCTGGCAGTTTGCCCCCTTTCTTAACAGATTCAGAACCCTCCTGCATCCAATTTCGTGCCTTCCCTCGACCTAACCTCCTGGTATGGTGGTAGGGATAAAACCCGACCCTGGGTGCCTCCCAAAACCACAATACTGTGCCCCTGGGAAACTATATCAAGGATTCAAGCTGAGATGGGGGGGATCATTCTGGGTGCAGAGAGAAGGCCAGTTATCTCATTTCCCAATGGCTCTTCTGATTTGGAAATTTCCAGGCTCAGGAGGTTTTAGAACTCAAGAATGATATCATTGTTGAGGCTGAGCAGGTAGACTGGCCGACATGCCCCTTCCATGGGAAACACTTCTAGAAGTCTCAGAGTAACTTCACTGTAGAAGCCCTGGAGTAGGAACCCTACAAACCTGAGGTAAAAGGATGGGGCTTGGACTGTACCCTCCCAGATTCCAATCCTCTAAGGGCATGTTTAACCATTTCCACTTTGTGCCAGTAATGTTTGTCTTAAAAAGTGAAGTTTTAACAGAGAGACTTTCTAGGCAGCCTCCATTTTAACCCCTTGCCCCCTCCAATATTGGTGACTAGCATCAACATTGGAAGAGCAGGCAACAGCAGACGACACCAGAGTGTTGCATGAAATAGAGCAAAACTGAGCAAATGTGTGCATTATCGATAAAATATCAGAGCAGTCAGTCCACGCCATGTACCTATGCTGGACATAGATCAAAAACCTGCAGCAATTCCTCTGCAGCATAAGTGGCATATGTTGAGTGTCTGGCCGAGTAATGGGAAGAGGTATATGATATTTTCACTGTGGCCTTGACCCATCTATCAATCAAGACAGAGGGTAATGCATCCGCATATGATATAGAAGTTCTGCTGGGCATGCTTGGAAGCAATGAGTCTACTTTTATAGTTACTTGGTAGTCCTCCTCCGCCCCATTATTGGGGATATGTGATTAAGAAACATGGAGTATTGGTGCAGCTGGGGTCCCTCCTTTGCACAACAGCACCACCCTAATTTGTTCTAATAATGGATGGTCAGACGAGGGACGGACCTGACATTGCTTTAATTTAACAGAGGCCATATGCATACCCTTGTATGGGATATAAACAAGGCAATAATCACCTTAGTATATGACACCGCCCAGAAACATCAGTTGACTCATCCAGGTCCTGGTCAGGTTCCTCTGACATAATTAGTTGGCATACAAGTTTGGAACACTTTTGAATGGGGCACTTCTTAGGACTGTAGGATGTTTTAACCAGGCGACATCTAAATCAGGGCTTCTTTCCACCCACCCCACACCAGGCACGCACACTTTTCCTTTATTTAATAAAGTTCTTTTTATGAATCTGGGACCTCCACTTTAATAGCACTGATTTGTTACAGCTGTCCTCCCCTTTCGGGACAAGAAGCACACAGGGTTGCACAGAAGGTCTATTTATTAACAAAATAAATATAATTGAATCAGTTTAAAGATAAACCAACTGTTTCCTCATGAAGGGACAATGATAAGAAATAACCAACAACCTATTCAACTCAGTTTTCAATGCTACAGTTCTAGAACTAGAGACTTTTGTAACAGACACATAGGTAATTCACCCTGAGCGTGCATGTACCATGGATTGAATGCATGAGAGTCCAGGAGGAATCTTTCCCTTGTGAAAAACAACAAATTAGTTTAAAATATCCCTGCCGATCCAATTCTCACTACTTGCCCTTTTTCATAATATATACCATCCCTTTTCTCAATAGGCATGTCAGAATTTCAGCAACATTCTAATAATTAAATTGCTATAGACTACTAGGCCTTCATGGATGTAAATGGCTTGTAGAAAGGTACATGTATGTTCAAAATGTATGTAGGCTAGATTTCCTTTAGTTAGGTTTCTTTTTAATTACTGGGTAAAAGCATACCTCTCTCACTTTCATTGGGCATCTCAAACGAGAGAATGCATAGCAAATAATCACCCTCTCGCTTTTGTCTGGAACAACTTAGCTTTAACAACAATATTCTGCTTGATGCTATACCCAGGAATTACTTCAGTTATATTATTTTTCTAGGTATGCACACAGCCATTTAACTCCCTCCATACACTTGTGTATAGGCGCTTTACAAATGCCATATCATATCATATCCCTAATGATTCTTCTGTGCTAGAGGTTGTAGTGCAACTTCCAGCGATTAGACCAAGAAAATACAACCCGCTAGGGAAAAACGCCAGGTACCCCCTTTTTTCGAGAAAAACAAGAGTTTTATTTTGTTTACAAAATAAAAGGCGGCAGGGTATTACAAATCACCTGCCAAAGAGCTCTCTAACGTCTTTCATACAAGATTCAGGTTATAAACCCACAACACTGCAACAAAAACGGCCTGGCTTTTGCTTTTGTTTTTCACGTAAAGTTAGAGCGATGGGGAAAGGGGCCTACCTGTTATCTATGGACAAGCAGCAGTTTAATTTACAAAAGAAGGCGGAATCAAAGATCCCTGTAACATGGAAAACAGGATTTTTAAACATTGAAAGCAATAACGTCCTGGACATTTGTGTGAAAATAAAAACAGCTTTAAAAAGCCACAATGGAAAAAAATATCACTGCTCACAGAAAAATGTCAGGAAAACAAAACCTGATGTGTGGGTTGACAAAAGCAATGTATATTATGTTTCAGCCACAACACTCCATGACATTTGAAGAGACACTTTGTCTTCAGGAGAAACCTGTTTCTGGCTGCGGGAAAAACTTCACAAAGGAAAACCCCACTTTCAGCCTGGATGTCACATCTAATGACCCCCACAATAAAATGTGGTGCTGCTAAAGGTGTCAAAATTCAGTATTCTCCATACCTTACTATGAAAGCAGGGACTTCGAAGAAAGGCATCCTTGGCTGGAGCATGACTGAAAGGTGTGAAGACTGAGGGGCGCCAACTTCAAAGAGACTCCTAAAAAACCTCTGGTCCTAGGCTGGCTGTGGGAGACAGATGGCTGTGCTGGATGAGGCAGACCTCCCATTTGCTGAACAGGAACACTCCCAATTAATTAAAAAGACTATTATGTTGATTGATGTCATTTTGGTACCATTTTTTATGGAATTTGCAGCCGATTTTGGGGATATAAAATGCATCTACCTATGACTCTGGGAACTGTAATGGCCAGTTAGACTAGGTTTTTGGTTGATCTGAGCATGTTCCAAATATGAGAGCTGGTGAAAAGGTGGAACATTAAATTAGGGATATGCTTAATAATTTACATCTTCATAACTAATGTGCTTTTTATGGAAACAACAAAAATGTGCCACATGGCCATGCTACATCGTACGGATTTGGTGGTCGGCTTATCTAATTTTCCATGATCAGCTAAAACAGAAAATATGTTTAGTATGGCAGTTGCTAGTACACTTGTGAAGTTGTGATACATAACTAGTTGAAAGGAGAACAAAAGATGATGACAAATGGGAATTGTCACGACCCTCGCCCAAAACCCCCTCTGGCAAACCCATTGGCCAGGTGGAGTCAGGACTCGGGCCTCTAGAGCCTGGCATCCTCTTCAAAAGCCCTCCTGGGGCCAGTCCTGGCGCCTATGGAGCCAGGCTCATTCACCATGAAAAACAATGTGCTTGGGAACTAATTTATTGTATTGTCAGCCAACATGGAGGCATCCACATAGCTTGGTTCCTAATGCGGTCTAGTGTTTTGGGTGTGGTATCCTAGGGACTACTTTACCTGGACTATTTTGTTGGGGCTATTTAAACCACACCTGAGCAAGACAACACGCTTCGCGTTACTTTGCAGCTTGCAACGTGACACTCACTGTGTCCAGCTAGTCCCTCGAACCTCGGAGAAGCAGAACCTGCAAGGAGACAAAAGGAACATCATTAGCAGCAGCATCTTGCCTGCAGTCTTCATCTTTAAACACTCGCAGCTACTGAGAACAGCTTCCTCGAATCTGCATGCCTCCCGGGCAGAACGACCTGAACGAGGAAGACAGAGGCAACATTAAAGAAAGCAGTAGAGACATTTACAAATTACGAACTGCTCAAAAGGCTTACCTGGCGGGTCGCCTCTCGGCTGGCACCACTGCGGACATTCCACTCGCGCTGAAGAACACTGTGACCTACAAGGAAGGAAAACACAGGTTAGCAAAGGCAAGACTTCGCAGCGCTGCACATAGCGCTTACTTACCGCATCATGGCGCTCTTAAAGCGCCATCATTTACCAGCGGGGCTCAACCAAGCCAGTTCGCCGCACTGAAGCTCCGCATACCTAAGGGAGAAAAGAGACATTTTAAACAATGAAACGCATGCAGGATAGCAACAAAACTAAAGAACAGCAATAAGACCTACCTGAACAATATCAAATGGGCCGGTGTCAGTGAAGTAACTGGACCGCACTCGCCCATGAAAGACAACGTGCCCCTGCAAAGAAGGCAGGACGGAGAGCACGCCTAATTCTACCACAAGGCAGAACCTTCCCCGCAGACCACATCATGGCAAAGCTGAGAAGCATACCAGCGAGTAACCCGGCTGGGTGGCGTCCCTGTGGATACCAGGTGAGCGTAACAGAACGCGAAGCCTACCATAACAAATCCACCTTGGCGCCATGGAGACATCAGAAATGGACCAATTGGCCCAATTACTAGGAAAGCTTCGTGCTGAGGTTCATTCTGCCCGACAAGAGACTAATGCCCTCCGGAAAGACCTAACAGTAACCAAAGAACGCACTGAAGAGATTAGCATGCAATACTTGCAATCACAGGCAGGACAGACACCTCTACCTGGAAGCAATCCAATGATGCAAAACCCCACCATACCACCCACTTTGGTACAGATCACGTTACCTGGAACAGTGCCCCTGGCACCACCAGAAAGGTTCTCAGGCGACCCACGGGAGTATGCGGCATCCATCAATCAGTGCCGCCTTCATTTTCTTAGTAGGCCTGGAGAATTTCCAAACGACCAAGCTCGGGTAGCTTTCGTTTTATCATACCTGATTGGTAGTGCAGCAGATTGGTCGGTGCCATTGGTAACCCATGACAATCCTCTATTACATGACTTTGGGGGGGGGTTCCAGAGAGAAATGGAAAAACTTTTTGCTCGCCATACCCAGGAACAAGCAGTAGACAATGAACTCTTGTCCCTCCGACAGGGGAATCAGGACATGTTAACGTACATTGCTACCTTCAACAGACTGGTTGCCGAAGCTAGGTGGCCAGAAAACAAAAGAACCACGTTATTCCATCCAGGCTTACGAGGCGAATTAAAGGACGTCTTAGTCCAGGTGATTGATCCACCCTGAGACTGTGCCGAATTCATAAATCTGGTCGTGCACCATGACCACCGGTTGCAGGACCGAAAGGCAGACCGGTCTAATACGGGCCCTCGGACTGTGTATGTTCGACCAAGGGAAAACACACCCTGTGTACCTGAAAATGCTGTGAACCCATGCAGATTGGAGGGATACGGCCTCCATTAACAAAACAAGAGCGGGACAAAAGAAGACAACAACAGCTTTGTTTGTATTGTGGGAAACCAGGACATGGCCTGAAGGACTGTCCAGTAAAACCCCCAAGAAGAACAGTGGGGCCACAGAGAAGGATGAAGCTAAGGAATCGGAAAACTACCAAGCTCGACAAACGTAGAGGCCAGTTTGTCGAGTGAGAAGAAAGAGTTGCTGACCTCGCACTTTGCAATACCAGTGATCTTAATTAACCACCAACAGTCGTCAAGAATGCATGCCGTTGAAGCATACATTGATAGCGGAGCAGTTGGAAATTATATTGATCAAGAACTGGCAGCAGAGATGGGGCTTCCTTTGTGTTCTAAGCCAGCTATGGACAAGGTAACCACCGTGGATGGGACAGAAATCGCTTCCGGACCAGTAACCCAGTGCACAGCCAGGGTAACCTTGCTGTGCCAGGACGGACATCGGGAGTCTATTTCATTCGATCACATCAAGGCACCTCAGTTCAGGCTAATACTAGGGATGCCATGGTTGGTTGCTCACAACCCTTTGATAGACTGGCGGGCACGAAAATTAACCTTCCCCGGTGACTGCTCCCCTGCCTGCTATTACCAAGAGGAGAAACCCGACGTCTGTATTCCCTTGACTCCCGGAGCGACAGTATCAACCCTGGGAGCAACTAATACCTTGCCAAGTGAATACCATGATTTCCAGGATGTTTTCCGAAAGGACCAAGCCAATACATTGCCGCCACACAGGCCCTATGACTGTCAGATCGACCTTGCTCCTGGTGCACAAATCCCTTGCGGCAGGATCTACGCTCTCACAGAACCAGAAAACCTTCATTTGAAATCCTATTTAGACCAGTACCTTGCAAACAGATTTATCCGTCCTTCGAAGTCCCCCGGAGCCAGTCCTTTGTTCTTCGTACCGAAAAAGGAAGGAGACTTGAGAACCTGTATTGACTACCGTGCATTGAACCAGATCACCGTGAAGAACCGCTACCCCTTGCCACTTATCCCTGAGATGCTAGACCAAGTTAAAGATGCCCAGATTTATACCAAATTGGACCTCCGAGGAGCGTATCACCTGGTCCGAGTCAGAAAAGGAGATGAATGGAAAACCGCCTTCCGTACTAAGTATGGCTTGTTTGAATATCAAGTCATGCCCTTCGGGTTATGCAACACCCCTGCAGCATTCCAATATTTCATGAATGACGTCTTAAGGGAGTTAATTGATGTGAGCGCCTTAGTGTACATAGACAACAGCTTAGTATACTCAGCCTCGGAACAAGATCATGTCAGGCACGTTTGTTCAGTCCTCACCAAGCTCCATCAACATCGCTTGTTTGCAAAGCTTGAAAAATGCTTTTTTTACGTCACAGACGTAGAATTTCTTGGTTTTATCCTTACTCCAGGAGGCATCAGAATGGACGTGCACAAGGTAGATGCCATTCTGAAACGGCCTTCGCCGACGTCTCTGAAAGGGGTACAAAGCATGCTGGGCTTTGCCAATTTCTACCGCCGGTTCATCCCAGACTTCTCTCAGGTTGTGCACCCAATCACAGTACTATTAAAAAAAACAATAAAAAGTTTGCTTGGACCGAAGAAGCAGAAGAAGCCTTTCAGGAACTTAAACGAAGGTTACCTCCGCTCCAATCCTGCAACATCCTCGTCCAGACCTCCCTTATGTCGTTGAAACTGATGCATCCAGTCTTGCAGTGGGGGCTGTCCTTTCACAGAGAGACCCGGAAACCGGCCAGCTACATCCTGTGGCCTTCTGGTCAAAAAAGTTCTCGTCTCCAGAGATTAATTATGCCATCACGGACAAGGAACTCCTGGCTATCAAATCCGCCTTTAAAGCCTGGAGGCACTACCTTGTGGGGGCCAGACACACCATTACAGTCATCACAGACCACCAAAACCTCCAATATCTCAAAACAGCCATGGCCCAGTCCTCGCGTCCATTACGGTGGGCCCTTTTCTTTGCCGAATATGATTATGTAATCACATTTCCACCAGGCGTCAGAAACGGAAAGGCGGATGCCTTATCTCACATGGGCATAGATGAAATAGTATATACAACTCCAGACCCAGTACCTATTATACCTGAATACAAACTCTTGGGTATCACGACAGCCTTAACACAAGCAGAACTACGAAAAGAAATCCAACGGACAATTAATCCTGATGACTACCTCGCATGGCAAACTCAAGGAGAACAATATACCATCAAGGATCATCTACCCTTTTTTAGGGATCGCCTATATGTACCCAAGAAGGAATTACAACAGCATATTATTTCAAACTATCACGATTCACTGATTGAAGGGCATCCTGGGATCGCCAAAACCCTAGCTAAGGTGAAAGAGAACTTTTGGTGGCCTACCTGGCGTAAGGACATCATTCAGTATATTCAGTCCTGCGGTGTCTGCGCACAAAATAAATCACAGAAACAAAAACCATCTGGTCTCCTACAACCATTGGACATTCCTCCAGTTCCATGGCACACTCTTTCCCTTGACTTCATCACTGATCTACCTCCAAGCCAAGGGTTCAACACCATCCTTGTAGTTGTGGAGTTATTCTCGAAGATGGCCCATTTTATTCCTCTCAAAGGCCTCCCAGACGCAGCCACTTTAGCAAAAGTGTTCCTGGAGGGCGTGGTTAAGCTACATGGCTTCCCTTCGGTTCTGGTCTCTGATCGAGGCAGCCAGTTTGCTTCAAACTTCTGGAAAAAATGTTGTGCAATAGCGCAGATCGTCGTTCAGCTCTCTACCAGTCACCATCCCCAAACGGACGGCCAAACCAAGAGAACCAATCAGACACTTGAGCAATATTTACGGTGCATGCTGCACCACGAACAAAGAAATTGGAAAGACCTACTATGGATAGCCGAATATGCATATAACAATTCTTTGCATTCAAGCACGGGACAAACGCCCTTCTATACCCTTTATGGCAGACATCCACATACCTCTGAACTAGACCTTGCAGCCAGCTTGGAAATGCCCGCGGTAAAGACTCTACACACAACCATTACTCAGGCTTTCAAAAGGGCAAAGGAACACCTTATTCATGCCAAAGAAAAACAAAAGAGATTTGCCGACGAACACCGGAAAAAGGCCCCTGATTATCAAGTAGGAGACAAAGTTTGGTTAGCCGCTAAATTCGTACCCATCAAGGGAACCCGAACCTTTCATCCCAGATTCTTAGGACCCTATACCATTAAGGCAATTATCAACCCAGCAGCCGTGAAACTGGATTTAACACCTAATCTACACATCCACCCGGTATTCCATGTGTCCCTCCTGAAACCAATGCAACCCAGCACACGGATTGGGATACCACCTACGCCCATACTTGTTGACGGAGAACCAGAATTCGAAGTCAAAGATATCTTGGACTCTAAATACTCTAGGACCATGCTATATTATCTCGTCGATTGGAAAGGATTTGGACCACAAAATAGATCCTGGGAGCCCAGTGAGCATATCCATGCACCACGTCTAATAAGGAAATTCCATCGGAAGTTCCCAACCAAACCTGGGCCAGACAGAAGGAACACCATGGGAGAGGCCTTAGGGGGGAGAACTGTCACAACCCTCGCCCAAAACCCCCTCTGGCAAACCCATTGGCCAGGTGGAGTCATGACTCGCGCCTCTAGAGCCTGGCATCCTCTTCAAAAGCCCTCATGGGGCCAGGCTCATACACCATGAAAAACAATGTGCTTGGGAACTACTTTATTGTATTGTCAGCCAACATGGAGGCATCCACATAGCTTGGTTCCTAAGAACCAAGCTATGCGGTCTAGTGTTTTGGGTGTGGTAGCCTAGGGACTACTTTACCTGGACTATTTTGTTGGGGCTATTTAAACCACACCCGAGCAAGACAACACCAATGCGTTACTTTGCAGCTTGCAACGTGACGCTCACCGTGTCCAGCTATTCTCTCGAACCTCGGAGAAGCAGAACCTGCAAGGAGACAAAAGGAACATCATTAGCAGCAGCATCTTACCTGCAGTCTTCATCTTTAAACACTCGCAGCTACTGAGATCAGCTTCCTCGAATCTGCACGCCTCCCGGACAGAACGACCTGAAAGAGGAACACAGAGGCAACATTAAAGAAAGCAGTAGAGACATTTACAAATTACAAACTGCTCAAAAGGCTTACCTGGCTGGTCGCCTCTCGGCTGGCTCCACTCCGGACATTCCACTCGCACTGAAGAAAGTTCCTACAAGGAATAAAAACACAGGTTAGCAAAGGCACGACTTTGCACGTTGCGCATAGCGCTTACTTACCGCATCATAGCGCTCTTAATGCGCCATCATTTACCAGCGGGGCTCAACCAAGCCAGTTCGCCGCACTGAAGCTCTGCATGCCTAAGGGAGAAAAAAGAGACATTTTAAACAAAGAAAGGCATGCAGGATAGCAACAAAACTAAAGAACAGCAATAAGACCTACCTGAACAATATCAAACAGGCCGACGTCAATGAAGTAACTGGACCACACTCGCCCATTAAAGACAATGCGCCCCTGCAAAGAAGGCAGGACGGAGAGCACGCCTAATTCTACCACAAGGCAGAACCTTCCCCGCAGACCACATCAGGGCAAAGCTGAGAAGCATACCAGCGAGCAACCCAGCTGGGTGGCGTCCTTGTGGATACCATGTGAGCGTAACAGGAATAGACAAATGTTGCTCCAAACCCCTAAACCAATCCCGACTTGGGGCGGAGAGAGACAGGGTAACTGTCCTATGCTAGTGGCAGGGATTATTGCAGGGTACTTCCCCAAGATTTCAATATTGGAGATGGCATTCATGCTATATAAGGGGGACTGCACTAGGACAGGGGACACACACTAAAACCGGGGAAACAGAAAAAAGAGAAAGACAGGAAGGCTGCTGAAACTTACCATCTGACAGCTGTAAGGAGACACCAGAGGAAATTGCCGAGTGCACATCTGGGTGGAGCTGTCTATTTCTAGAAAGGTCTCAAAGCTGACTGCGTCTTGTGGTTGAGAGCGGAGGCCATCTTTGAGAGTGGAGTGACCAGACCCCTGCCCTATCTTTCCAGAGTGTCCTGAGATGTCCCTGGCTTTCTTGAACATTAAACAGAGGCTTGCTATGTAAGTAGAACAAAGCCCTGTAAAACCAAAAGGTGGGGGGAGTCTGCTTGCCTTGCATCCTTTCCCTTTATAGTCGATGGGAGGGGGCGGGGGTTGGGCAAAACTGTGTAGATCCTTAGCCTATGTTACCAAAAATATTAATTTAATTAATTCCCCATTTGACAGAACACTTTAAGGAAGAGGGGTGTCTTTGGTCTTAAATCAATCCAACCCTTTTTATCCAGCTTCCCCAACACAGGCCTTTCAGTAAAGGGGGGGGGGGTCTGAAACTCAAGATTCCCCAAAGCATTCAAGTTTTTTGTCTGACTTCCCAACCTAGACCAAAGCAAGGCAGGGTCTGAAAAACAAAGCGACAAATCACACTGTGTTTATTTTCAACCAAAAGTGTGGGTGAAATTATACTTGCCATATATTTTTTTTTACCAATCTTGAAATCCTACTGCTAGCCTTTCAAGCCTGCAGGACAATCAAAATTGCACAACATTACATTAGAGCCTTCTTAATTGATCAATGTAATTATTTTGTGAAGTGAAATGTACAGAAAGAATTGTGCCTGTGTTTGTTTTTTTTTACTCACTTTTGTGATTTGTTTGTGCTGAGACAAGTTGTGTGTGCCACTGATAAAGTGGTGTTTTTAACATTTTCATGCTAATTTCTATTATTTTAAATTTAAATAGATACCAATATATTTCACGTACACCAGCCTGGTTCTTGGCTGTTTGTTAGCTCAGGGGTGAGGGATGTGTCTGAGATAGGGCTAAGAAAGAATCTGTTAAACTGTTTGTTGAACAACCACTTGAGTGGTGAGGGAATGAACTCCCAGTGTTGAGGGTGGCTTCTCAATAAACCGTTACAAAGTGAGGGCCCATGGCCGGGATTTTAGCTTCCTGTTCCTGACCCATGACAAGTACATTCTCCAGCATGGGGTCTGGCATGGATTCACATGCTCATGAATATTCCCCGTCGTCAGGCTGGGAATCCTCGGTAAGAAAAAACCAGTATCAGTTTCGTTTCTGATCTGTCTTTCGTAGTAATAACCAATCACTGGTCTCTGCGTCATACTGACCACAGCCAATGACTGCCCTCTACCTAAGCACCGCCTCTGGCAGCCATCTTCAGATTTTTACCGCACGTTCATGTGTTGGGATCCTCGTGCTATTGCTCTCGAGCGTTAGTGCTATTTTTCGCGCTTTTTCACAAAAAACTTCGATTCTTTCGGTCAAAAGAGCCTCAAGCTCCACCGATCCTACATCCGATCAACGGGGACCCGTGTCGGATTCATCTGTGCCCCTCAAGGGTGAGGGCCATTGAAGACCCAGTGAATTTTCCTCTGACCGAATCCGACAGAGGCGTCGATCTGGACTGGACTGCTGCGGTCTCCACCAATGTGACGTGTAGGGCCGAGATGACGGACTGGACTGGCCCACCTAGCTTCGTTTGCTTGGCCTGTAGGAATATTCTTCTGCAAGTGGAGAAAGGGAATTAACCACGTGTGGAGTTGAGCGTAAATCCCCCCCCACCCTGCTGTTCTCCCCACTGATCTCCTTGGATGTTCCCTCTTATAGTCTCACCTGATGATTTGAAAAGATGAGCTCTCCATCCTGCATTGAGCGCAGGGGCGTATAGATAACCAGTTGCTTCACTGGCTCGAAGGAATTGGTGAGTTCCAGGTGAATATTGACTCCGATATTCCCGGCAAGACGCCGTAAGTATGTAGTTCGTAAGAGTTCAAATGCCTGACTTTCACTCTTGTCCGATTCCTTGCAGGTTGCAGCTTGACCCTACTGAAGAGTTCCTCGTGGCAACCGGTAATGTTCTGGTAAGGATTTGTATTATCCAACACAGTTCGATAAAATAATGTCCATATGTAACCTGTTGCTTTCTCCCATATTCAGGCGCTGAGAGAAAGTATGAAGTCTTGGGGAATAATGCCTCCAGCGGTAAAATCAGGTAAGTCTTTTGTGGTGAGGAGGGTTCCCCTTCTTAGTCCCTTGTTTCACCTTGCTGTCCTTTTGTTTCCCGTAAGGGGCCGGGGTTCGGCTAGGATGCAGTGGAAGCTGCGCCGACCGGTGAAGAAGAATAGTGCCCCCGGTGGTAAAAATCAGGTAAGTCTATGGGGGGGTATTCCTCTGTGTATTCCCTTGGCTCACCTTGCTGTTCTTGTCTTCTCCTTAGGTGCCGGAGTGCGGCGGTAACATGCAGGAGGATGCGGTGAAATGTGAAGATGGTGCGAAGGCCGGTGAGTTCAGCGCGGCGCTGCAGCAGGCGAGGCGACGTGCATAAAATAACTTCTTTCTTCCAGCTCAAAGGCATGATGGATCAGGAATTCAGGTAAGGGTCAAAGGTATTGCTCTTGTTCTAACCTTTTCTCCTTCTTTCTCCCTTTTTCTAGGAGCCCCAAACTCGAGGCGGGCGTGGCAGATGACTGGATGCAGACTTGCAGGCACGGTGAGCGTTACGCTGCTGGATGCAGAATAACGCGAAGAGTGTGCTGCTCTTCGGGCGTGGTTTAAATAGCCTCCAAAGTAGTCCCAGGTAAGTATTCCTCCCCAGCCCCACCCAAGTAAAAAAAATAGTCCCTAGGTAAAATAGTCCCTTCCAAGCCTCGTTTGGCTTGGAGCTCTTGCAGCATGGTCTGCATCAGGTAAGTTTGCAGCATGGTCTGGATCAGGTAAGTTTTAATCTATGAGCCTGGCGCCTATGGCGCCAGGACTGACCCTCCATATGAGCCTGGCGCCATAGGCGCTAGGACAGCACCCAAATAGCCCCTAGCGGGGGTTGTTGGGCTTGCTTGGGGTAGCTTTATGCCTGCTTCCGGGGTTGCTGGACTTGGTCTGGGTCCCCGGGGGTAGGCATCATGACATTACATCGGGAAAGAGGATCTCAGGGAGTTGAAGTTTTACAAAATATTCCGAATCCAAGCCGGTTTGTTGGTAAGGAGATCCATCTCTCTATGTGACCAGTGGGTGGTCCCTACCTCATTCCAAAGCCTGATGTTAAGTCACATCCAAGGCGCGGGCACAGCTGGTCATAGGGGATTTCATCCAACTTTGGAAATCTTGCAAGAGGTTGCATACTGGCCACACATGGGTCAGGACCCCAACCAATACTTGAAGGGGTGTCTTGTGTGTGCGGAATTTCAGCCAAGATCCCTCACACACAGAGCTCCCCTACAGGAAAAGGGAATGACACTGCCTTGGTCAGATTTGCAAATAGATTTAATCTGGCCTGTGATTCGCTCCTCTAGAGGAAACAAGTACATGTTAACCATGACATGCTTGTTTACCAAGTGGGTGGAATGTCTCCTGGCCTCAAATTGCAGCAGCTGCCCTGATGATCAATCACATCTTCTTGTGTTTCGGCCTTCCCCAAAGGATTGAGTCGGATCGAGGAAGTCACTTTACCAGTGAGGTGATGACGTGGGAGATACTCTGGGTAAGGAGAAAACTCCACATTGCCTACCGCCAAGCCTCTAGTGGCGGAGTTGAGGGGTACAATAAAACGCTTGTGGGCATCCTAAAGAAGTTCGTGGTGGACTCTGGGCCTCGTTGGGACATCCGACTACCGATTTGTCCTGATGGCCATCAGGTCTACACCATCTTCTGCGACAAAAATATCTCCTTTCGAGCTAATGACTGGACGAAAAATTGTGCTACCTCAGCATCTGCTCTACAGAACTCAGGAGCAGATCCTGATCAACGCTTCCACAACCCATGAATACATTGAGAATTTGCGAAATACACTTTCAGCATGCTTTTGCGTACATTCAGCAAAATCTGGAAAAGTCAGCAGAGGGGATGAAAACCCACTGCGATTTAAAGACCACTAAGAAAGAGTACCAGGTAGGAGACAATTTTCAAAGGAACCAGACCCATAGCGGAAGTTCCTACCCTCCTGGCGCGGCGCCTTTGAAATTGTAGATAAAATCTCACTGTCGGCTATAAGATCTGTATCCCAAAAGGTGAACTGACAGAAGAAAAATGGGTCCACATTAATCAGTTGAAAGCTGTCATTCCAGACACGCTTTGCGACTGATTGATGAGCAAAATGAAAGTTGAGCAGAGGAACCACCTGAAGAATGAAAAGAAAGGATGAAAAATCAGACGGAAATATATATATATATATATATATATATATATATATATATGCATATACATAAAAGGTAGGCATTTACTTGGTGTTATTGTACAAATGAAGAAAATAAAAAGTAAAAAAAAAAATTTTGTTTATGAAACAGAAATGTCATGTTATAACTGAAGGTTCTTGTTGTTGTAAATTCTTTGTAAATATTCCAGGAAAAATGTGTGTAAAAAGTACTCAAATATAAATAAAAAAATCTTTTATTAGAGAACTTACCTCCTTAACTTTCAGCCTGGAGGTGAGCGCGCAGTCCAATGAAAACCACCAGGGACCTGGAAGGGAAGGAAGAAAGGGGGTGCCTTGCCACACCCTCCACCCCAAAGATGGAAGGTGAGGCTGGAGTGCCCACTCCCAAAAAAAGGATGAAAAGAGGGTGCAATGCCATACCCCCAACCCAGAGACGTAAGGGGACACTGGAGGGCCCTCTACCTGATGAAGGAAAATTACACCTAAGTAAACCCCACTCTGCCCTGCTCTTCCCCAACAAAGAGTCATGGAAGAAGAGGGGGGGGTGGGGTGCATTTAAAGGCCCCAAACAGAAGTCCCTTTCACATGAATGGCAGACATTTAAATACTGCAACAAAAACGACCTGGCTTTTACTTTTATTTTTCACGTTAAGTTAAAGAGCCATGTGGAAAGGGGCCTACCTGTTATCATCAATGGACAAGCAGCAGTTTAATTTACAAAAGAAGGAGGAATCAAAGATCCCTGTGACATGGAAAACAGGATTTTTAAACATTGAAAGCAAAAACGGATGAATTTAAAAGACTATTATGTGGATTGATTTCATTTTGATACCTTTTTTTATGTAATTTACAGGCGATTTTGGGGATATAAAATGCATCTACCTGTGACTCTGGGAACTGTAATGGCCAGTTAGACTAGATTTTTGGTTGATCTGAACATGTTCCAAATATGAGAGTTGATGAAAAAGTGGAAAATGAAATTAGGGATATTCTTAAATTACATCTCCATAACTATTGTGCTTTTTATGGAAACAACAAAAATGTGCCACATGACCATGCTACATCGTACGGATTTGGCGGTCGATTTATTTAATTCTCCATGATCAGCTAAAACAGAAAATATGTTTAGAATGGCAGTTGCTAGTATAATTATGAAGTTGTGATACATAGCTAGTTTTTGCCAAAGAGTTGAGAGGAGAACAAAGAATGATGACAAATGGGAATAGACAAATGTTGCTCCAAACCCCTAAATCAATCCTGACTGGGGCGGAGAGAGAGAAGGTAACTGTCCAATCCTAGTGGCCGGGATTATTGCAGGGTACTTCCCCAAGATTGTAAAATAGGTGATGTCATTTCTGCTATGCACTACGACAGGGGACACACACAAAAACCAGGGGAAACAAAAAAAGGAGAGAGACAGGAAGGCTGCTGAAACTTACCATCTGACAGCTGTAAGGAGACACCAGAGGAGATTCCTGAGGGTGCATCTGGTTTGAGCTGTCTATTTCTAGGAAGGTCTCAAAGCTGACTGGGTCCTGTGGTGGAGAGCGGGAGGCCAGCTTTGAGAGTGGAGTGACCAGACCCCTACCCTATCTTTCCAGTGTGTCCTGAGATGTGGCTGGCTTTTCTGAACCTTAAACAGAGGTTTGCTGTGTAAGTAGAACTAAGCCCTAGAAAACCAAAAGGTGGGGGGATTCTGCCTGCCCTGAACCCTTTCCCTTTTTCAGTAGGTGGGGGCGGGGTGGCAAAACTGTGTAGATCCTTAGCATATGTTACCAAAAATATTAATTTAATTCCCCATTTGGCAGAACCCTACGGGGTGAATTTTGTTAAAATTCTAAATGAACAAAGCTCACTTCCCAGTGTGCGCTGAAAACTATAGCCTATAATTTCATCAGGGAATCCTTGTTGTTAAGCTGACCCCGACTTCTTTAACGAAGAGGGGTGTCTTTGTTCTTAAATCAGTCCAACCCTTTTTATCAAGCTTCACCAACACAGGCCTTTCAGTAAAAGGGGTCTGAAATCCAAGATTCCCCAAAGCATTCAAGTTTTCTGTCTGACTTTCCAACCTAGACCAAAGCAAGGGGAGTCGGGGGCAGGGGGTCTGAAAAACAAAGCGAGAAATCACCCTGTGTTTATTTTCAACCAAAAGTGTGGGCGAAATTATACTTTCCATATATATTTTTACCAATCTTGAAATCCCCTTTCAAGCCTGCAGGAAAACTAAAATTGCACAACATTACATAAGAGCCTACATAAGAGCAAGTGAAATTTACAGAAAGAATTGTCTGTGGGTTTTTTTTAACTCACTTTTGTGATTTGTGCCGAGACAAGTGGATTGTGTGCGCCACGGATAAAGTGGTGTTTTTGACATTTTCATGCTAATTTCTGTTATTTATAATGTAAATAAATACCAGTATGTTTCCCGTAGATCGGCCTGGTTCTTGGCTCATTGTTAGCTCAGGGGCGAGGGATCCAAGGGGCATGATATGTGTCTGAGATAGGGCTAAAAAAGAATCTGTTAAACTGTTTGTTGAACAACCACTTCAGTGGGGAGGGAAAGGGACTCCCTGTGTTGAGGGTGGCTTCTCAATAAACCGTTAGAACAGTGTTAATCCCCCACTCTCATTGCCTGCTCCTATATACATAGTAATAATTACATATAGCCCATTTTCCAATTGATTCTGCTGTCTTCTCGCTCCTCTTCACCACATGTGAGTAACTGTTACACTTTGTGGGTATCATTGATCTCTCTGCCGCTGCTGGAAGCGGATTGCATTGCTCATTTCTCAACATGGCTCTCGTGGGTGCACATAGCGTTTCAGTTTAGTCTGTCTTTCCCATTCTGGCTCCACCCCCTCTGTACTGGAGCAGTGGTTATCTGCATCTCCGTTCCTCCAGACTACGCGTCGCTAGTCCTCAAGGCGATCGCTATGTGAGTTTGTTCATCTCTCACTGTCCACTTTACCTCTGTGTTGTCTACTTGTACTAATCATGTTGCCTGTTTTCCTCGTGTATCTGCGCTCTGCGAGCCTCCCTTTACCCTCCAGAGACTAGCTCCACCTTTGCTTCCGTGAACGTGATCACCACACGTAGCAACGGTACGATTGAGAAGTTAGCACCGTCTCACAGAAGTTTGGTGCCTCGCAGACAGTTATTCACGATTCTCTTCATAACAGGTCTGCTCACAAGCAGATCTACTTCCCACACCGTCAGCACTTCCAACCGTGCGAAACGTTTGCATAATACTATCAAGGTAAGGATTCCTGTCTCTTTTCCAACTTCGACATTCTCTCGCCACAATCCATTTCACTAACTTATCTCTGCCCACACACAGAACAGCAGTTCCACCTCCTCCCATCCTGATTCAGTCCGTGAAGACTCACCTCTTGCTGGATAGGGTAATTTCCTCCTCCACACCACATCGCAGGTTTGCAAGCTGTGATTCTTTACAAGCTTACTCTGTCATTTCTATTATCCAGAGGATCCTGCCCTGATTTCCGCATCCTTAGTCACAGATTCCAGACACTACTAGCTGAAGACTTACAAACTACAGGGGTTCTTTGCTCACCTCTATCCAAAGACATCCTCACCACAGGGTTTTCTTCCCCATAGGGTTTCCTTAGGGTGCCTTTCCCTTTGCTGTGATCCAGTGGGGGAGGCTTAGGAGCACTGGGGAAAAACCTCAGCACTGCAAGGCTGCCGCATCTGACCCAGGGTAGTGCCTTTAGCAATTATATTATTGATACTCTTACGTCCCGTCCCCTTTCCTCCATACTGTATGGGATGGGCGTCCCTTGCGAGGGACGGGAGACGCAACCTTTTTCACCAGAAAAAATCTTCTTCCCCTTTAAATTTGGAGGCCCACGGGAGGCCCCTCAGTCCCCTTTTCCTCATCGACAGGAACGGGCCGGATTCACCAGCGCTCCTGGGTTTGGCTTCACCATGTAATTACACGCAGATACCCTGGAGGTAAAGCCCTAGAGAGCAAAGGGCTGGAGGCGGTGTTAGGCTGTTGGAGGAGCGGCACACAATGCAATTGAACATTACTGTGCCACTGTGAAAGAAGGTGACCGAGTGTGATAGGAGCGCGGCTCCTTTAAGCAATACAAATGTTTCTTTCTCTGAATTGTAGAACAGCAGATCAGGCACGTTAATACGTGCTGATTGAAATACGAGACTGCACTGCCCTTGCGGCGTAAACCCTTGGAGAGCAAAGGGCTGGAGGCGCTGTTGGGCGTGGACGGCTGGCGGCATTGATCTTTGCAGTATCGCTGAGAAGTGGGAGGACAAGTTGTTTGCTGAGGTCTGCCGTGGGCAGGAAGTTAGGAGCTAGCCCTGCTGGACCAGCATTAGGCTTGTTTACGCCCCACGCCCCATCGTGGATTCCGGACGTTACCGCTGGTCAGCCCATAAAACACGCCAGTAAGTGAGAGTGGGAGCCGGCTGGGAGGGAGACTGTTGGGGTTCAACCCCTTTGATCGTTCCCCTTTAATCTAAACATTATATTTCACAATACTCAAGTGAATGACTAACGTCAAGCAATACATTTTAATATTGACATTATAAAGAACTCAAATCACGTGAATAAAGCAAAGAACTACAGACGGCCCTGTGAGACTGTCATACAGTGACGATGTTCATCTGTCTGCGAAGGGGGAGTGACAAAGATCAATGTCTACCCGGTATAATTTGAGGAGTGGCCCATTAGCAGATGATCCTAGACCACTCTACTGCGACGGTTCATATACGGAACAAGCAGTTGGCTTGCAGGTAGTTCTCCCGGCGTTACCAAGCCTCAACACCTGTTTTGAAGGACCAATTCATGTGCATGCACAAATTCATCAAGAGGTAGCCTTTCAGACAGCCCCAATGGAGGAGAGTCACGTCCAGGAGTTATCTAACCCCTTACTTACGAGCGCACATGACTTTACCCAGACAGCTACTAATATAAAAGGAACAATTGATACATTTTTTGAGAGGCTTAGATACAAGAGTACAAATGCACTCTACACAACTGCCCAACAGCGCGAGTCTCAGGACCTAAACATCATTGCTGTAACGCTCACCTGATTCTCGCAGAGGCGCCGGTCTTGACTGGGCGACTACCGTATCTTCAAAGGTGATGTGTAGCACCCGGTTGGCTCTTTGGGCTGGACCTCTGTGCACTGTATGCCTGACGTGTAGAGTAAGATGTCTGCAGATAGAAAATATGGGGTTAATGAACTGGGGTTATTGGGGTGTCCCTATCTCTTTCCTCTTCTCCTCTCCTGTAGACCCCAAAGGTTAACGCTCTCACCTTAGGTAAGTGAATGCCGAGCTCTCCATCTGCCTCGGGGCAGGGTGCTGTAGCCAGTTTCTTCACTGGATAGGTAGCGCAGGCCTCTTGACTTCAGAGGACTGCTGTCCGTCGTTTACTGCACGAACGGTAAGTTTCGAGTCATTCAAATGTCTTTTTAAAGTCTTTAGTAATGATGTCTCTTGTTTTGCAGGGTTCCGGCGATGGCGGATGACGGGCTGAAGTGAGTTGAAGATGGAGCCCGTGTGGTGAATAGAAGCGCCTGGAAGCACGTGAGTAAGCGCTTGTTGCCTGCTTCACGATGCGCTCTAACTGTCTTTTTATTTTGCAGGTACGAGTTCGGAGCGGCTGCAGGGTGCCGGAATATCCACTGGATTAGATGTGGAAAGGAGTAATGGCACGTGAGTATTAAAGTTCCCCAATGTCTTTAAACGCACCTTGTTTTGTCTTTCAGATGCGGATGCAGCGCCGAAGGCCTCCGGAGCGTGCAAAGAGTTGGTAAGCTTTTGTCTTTCAGATGCCGGAATGCAGTATGAAGACCTCCGGAGCGCACGAAGAGTAGGTAAGCCTTTGCCTTTCCGATGCCGGAATGCTAACCTGTTCTTTCTTGTCTTTATAGGTGTTGCTGAAGACTGGATTCAGGATGGTAAGCCTTTTTCCTTAGGCCCAGGACTGGATGCAGAAGACACGATGAGCGTCCTGCTGCAGAGGGTGCAGAATAACGCAAAGCAAGATTCATCCACCGGGTGTGGTTTAAATAGCCTCCTGTAGTGCTTAGGTGTCTACTTCCACAGCCACGCCTAAGTAAGAAAAGAGTTCCTGGTAAGAAAAGAGTTCCTGCCTTCCAGAAGAGTTCCAGTGTTCTAAATCTAGGGAGTGGCTCCAGCCCCACCCAACAGGAAAAGTAGTTCCAAACAGAAGAGGATCAGAGGCTCAACTGGCAGGCAAGTAAGCAGCATGGTCTGCTGCAGGTAAGTCCACCCAAGCATTATGAGCCCGGCGCTTCCAGCGCTGGGACTGGGCATATTTATGAGCCTGGTGCCACTGGCGCCAGGACTGGGTCCAAAAGGTCCCAATTGGGACTGGTTGGCACTCGGAACCTGGGTTATGGATCTGCTTCCAAGGGAGTTGGGAAAACCCTGACCTTTTGGAAGCAGAGATCATGACAATTGCAGAGAAACAATCTCACCTGTTGGGGCGGGGACTGGATGTTCGCGAGAGGTCCAATTTCTCGCCCACTTCAATGCAAAATCCCTTGTTTCAAGGGAACATGCTCAATTCAACCGAGGAGTCCAGGAGGGAATCTATGGCTCTTGTGGAATTAAATCAGATTTCACCTGCGAACACAAATTATAATGACCAGCGGAGCCCTAGTAAAATCCGGGGGGGAGAGGATTTTACCCTTCCAGCCTTGAATTTTGTTCTTAATTCGTTGGTCAAAGTGTTTGACATGATGAAAGGCGACATACAAACACATACTGGCATCCTTATGGAGATGGCAAAGGTCATCGAGCAGTTTGAGTTTGCTGTTGTGGGTTTGAAAAGCACAATAAACTGTTCAGTGTGACCAATCCTGACGAAGCTTGAGGAAGGATTTCTAAAACAAAGTGGAGAGCTAATGGGGATAATGATCTTTTGTCTGGTTTGCTGAAGGAAGACAAAGAGAATAAGAAGTCTCTAGCATATCTTATACAGCTCCAGACAAAGAACAAAACGAACGATCAGGAATTGGCCTCTCTAGTGGAGGGCCCCTTGCCAACAACAATGGAGATAGCTGATGAAACCCCTCGTTCAGAGCCAGTTATGGCAAAGTTCTGTCACTTGACCCAGGCTGCGGACTGCATAATTGAAATGCCTATAGTATCGACAGGGGAAATAACTAAGGGATCCGCACAGGAAGCCTCTGACAATTTATTACCATGGAAAGAAAGCTTGTAGCAGACATATAAGAGACGAAGACGGGCAAGACGAAGAAAACAAAGGCTCTCTAAGCCTGCATCTACGCCGGTGGTGTTACATGAAAAGAAGTCGACAAATATAAAGGGAAAAAAGGTAAAAGAAATCTAAAGTTAACAATTTCGTCAAGGGGCTCCATGGTCAGAGAAAACTAACTGAGGGAACTGTCGACGATCAGACAGAGGATCAACAACCCCTGGATTCCAAAGCCCCGGTCGCAGCCAAGCCTAAGAAAAAAACAACTCCTGATGCCAGAGGATTGTTCCGTGCTTAAAGTTACCATAGGTATCCAGACTGACGCTGGGTGGAACAAGGAAATAAGTTGCGACCCTTTGCACCACCAAGAGGGTCCAAGATCTGCGATAACTGGGAAATTACTTAAATGGGCTCCGATTTTTCTTCCACGTCCAAAACTGGTTCCAAATGCTATTCCTCATTCTGTCCCTGGTTTAAAAATAGCTCCAAATTTTAATATGACAAGGAAAAAGACGTCATTAACCGCAGGACTTTCTGAAACTCAAACTGAATCCGCTAATGACAAAAATAAGAAGTTACCATCGCAAATTGGAAATGAGAAACGAAACCAACCGGAAATAAGCCAGGAAATACAGAGTCTTGCTATCTCCTCGCTGGCGGAACAGTCTGTCAACTTGACTCTGGAGGGGGGCAGCAATACGATCAACGGGGGTGGCAGTCAAGTGATTTTAGCTCCCTATTCAGTGCCTAGACTCTGGTTTAAAAGCGACATCAATAGACAAGCAAAAAAAACGTTGAATAGGGGGGCTTTACTTTCAATGTTTAAAAAGATACCCGACCTCTGCTTGTTTTCCACTTGAGACATTCCACGCAGATACTTCTTCTCTTCTGTCTTTTTTGTCTTTTTATCATTCAGGTACTCAGTGCTTGGGTGTCACGCTCCCCCCCAGCGCATGTCAACTTCTACAGTGTTCAGCAGGCGCCCATCCTGCGACTGGCTCTTTCTGACTAAAGACCCCCACACCCTCTGCCTACGTTGCCTTGGCCCAGACCATGGCTGGCAAGCTTGTACTGTGTGTGACGCGCCCTCCTCGAGGTCTCTGAAGAACAGACTAGCCAGGTGGGGGGAGCTCTTCCAGAGATCGCCTCCAGAGGACCTAAAAGACTTTGTCCATCATCGATCCAAGCCCAAGGTAGGGCTGCTCTTTTCCAGCACACCCCGCAAGGGAGACTCCTTCCCAAGTATTCGCCGAAGCGGAGGGACCGCTCATGTCCCCATACCAGCACAAGTACTGAGGCTAAGTCAGCTACCGGCCGGTAGGCCGAGGGGGTCTCCGGATCCTTCCGGTGTCAGTGCTGAGGGACCACAAGGTTCTTTTACTGGGGTTACTCCCGAGGGGCAACGCCCTAGTACCGGCATCATGTCTGAGGGGGCGCCTTCACGCAGCACTACCGGCAGCTCTGTCGAGGGAGACACGCCTTCCAGGTCACGGCCTCAGGTGAATACCTTGAGGCCTTTTAAGTGAGTGTCGCGCTATATAAAAATTAATTGAGTTAGTTTTGTTCCAACATCAAGCGTCTTGGACGGGGCTGGTTCCAGTGACCCAGGCACCACGACGTTGCCATGTGGCACGCAGCTCGACAAAATGGCAGCTGCGCCAGACAAGATGGCCGGTCGTCCGATACCGCCCTTTGCGGAGCGGGTGGAGGAAAGAGTCACAAGGTGGGACTGGTGTCAGCCAGGTGAGTGGCCTACAGTTTATCCATCAAAAGCGCAGGGCAGGTTTCCCCTGCAGCCCAGGCAGAGTGGGCCCTGGCCCCAGCTGCCCTTGGCAACGCCGTCAATATCACCTGCCACTTCTTCAGCCTCCGAAGACAGGTTCTTCGAATGGTTCCTTGGGCTGATGCAAACTCCCCAGATAGGGGCCATCCTCGGGGATGCCATCAGGGACATGCTCCCTCAGGTCACCCCACCGGCAACCATAGTCATTCCTCAGATGGCTCCGGTGCCACAGGCCCCAGGGCAGACGACCCTACCCCAGCCAGCTCCTCCGATTCCAGCTCCCCTCCCTCCCACAGTACAGGCGGTTCCACGCCAGTCTCTGCAGCAGCCACCGGCTCCGGTCTCCACTCCGCAGCCCACAACGCCCAGCACTCCTCCACCGGCTCCAGACTCCCCGAGCCTGGCGGACACGGACAAGGAGGAGATCCCTGACATGCCATCTTCAGCCAGGGCCTTCCACGAATGCCTTGCAGGTTGGGCAGAGTATTTGGGCCTTCCTCAGCAAGAGGTAGAACAGCCCAATGAGGGGGTCATAGCAGAAGTCCTCACCCTAAGACCCTCTACCAAATCTGGGATCCCGAAGCAGAAAGACGTAGTTGCCCTGGCCAAGAAGGGGTGGCTCAAGCCGCACTCGGCCCAGCCTGTCAATCGGCGTCTCGACGCCAAGTACATGCAGATGGAGGGGGACACACTCTTGCTTTCAGCGCATCCTCAACCTCACTTTAATGTGATAGCTGCGGCATCACTCTATTCCAAGCCTCAGTCGTCCTCGGTGTAAAGATACCGGTGGGGGGTGTCTGTACTTCTGCTCTCTATATGGTAGAGGAGTGGCACAGAGTACCCCAGCCAAGATTCTCTATAAGGTAGCAATGGACGAGCAATCAAGGCCTAGCTTCTCAGGAGGGTGATGCAGGCTGGTTCTTAAGTACAGTGTAGTCCCCGAACCCCCACAAAGGAATGTCCACACACTGTATTACTGAAAACACAGTCTTTATATAATTAATATTCAAAGGTATGTACATGATCACAATAATGCACTTTGTACTCAGAAATCAACAATGGTAAATATATACAATTCTAAAGTGGTACCACCAATATTATCAGATCTCATTAAAGTGCATCAACTATGCTGTTAGAATGTCACACAGATCAATAACAAGGACACCAGCAATAGAGATATAAAAAAACGCAAGATGGTTGAAACAATAGGCAGATTTCTGGCCCCTACCACTAGACACAGTTCTGTGTGGAGATCCCCCCACCTGGGCAACCTGTAAAATAAAGATATATAGCACAAGCCCAGTCCATATATTGCTCAATAGTCTTGTTCTCTCCTATAATGTTTTACCCCCCCCAGTGTACCTGGTGGAGTAGAGTTCTTCGAAGACGCGTCGAGGATCCTTCTTGAGTGACTCCCTTTAAAGCAGGAGCCACGGATCGTCGAGAGGCGTCGAAGATGGTGAACTTGTCGTCGACGGCGGCGATGAGAAGTTCGAGGGTGCCAAGACCACGACTTCGATCCAGGCGGTGCTAGTCAGCGACGTCCTGCGAGGATGAGGTGTGCGGGGCACCTCGGCGATGGATTGTTCAGGACTGCAAAGAGTTTCAGAAGAACTGTGGCCCAGCAAGGGCGTCGAGTCGTTGAAGTCTTTGTGGCCTTCAGGTGGCGGGAAACCCACTGGCGGATTCTCCTCGGCGCGTTGGTTGTCCTCGACTTTCTCTGGCGGGACAAAGCAGTCGACGTTGCGGACAAGGGAGTCCTTCGATTCAAATGTTCTTAGGCAAAGGAGCGGGCGGCTCCGGTCGTCGGCGGCACAGCGTCAAGTGGTCCCCACGGCTGGGCAACACAACTTCGACAGGCCTCCAGCGGTTACACAAACCTGCGAACCCTGGTTGATGGCAATAGACTTCGACAGCGGCGAAGTCCGGGTGCTTTGCTTCGTTCTCCTTGGCAGTCCCGTCTCGGGTCGGCAGCCTTTCGAGGGTCTGACTTCCAGGGAGCTTCGGCGAAGGTTAGCGGTGCTCGATGGTCCCTCGGAGCACGGGAAGAGGGCGCCTTACCAGGTCCTCTCTCGGATCAGTCTTCGACGAATTCGGCAGCATTCAGATCAGGTCGAAGCAAATGCAACAGCAAGTCTTCTTCTTCCAGCTGGGCATCGAGGATCATCAGTTCCAGTTACTCTTCAAGTGTAGACACAGCTTCTGAACAATTTCCAGTGGTGAGAGGTCCCTAGATATACTATCCAGTCTCTCATCCACACTGCTGGGTCACACGCAGCAGCCAATCATACAGAAGGGCATTCATGCAGTCAGTCAGCCAATCAGGCACACAGTGCATTCAGGCCATCCTCCTCCCTCTCAGACACTCACAACATACAGTCACTGGGAAGGCTCCAGCCAGTGTGGACTGGACTTCACAACAACACCATATATGGAACTTCCACCCAACAGCCAGTCATGGGGAAGGGACAGAGTCAGGGCTTCCCAGGACTTTGGGAAAACAAGGTAACCGGCAATAGAAAGCAAGAGGCCACAGGGGCCATCTTGTTTTCTATCAGGAATCAACTGATTCCAGTGGCAGGGCCTGGGTATCCCAAAATGTAGGATACTCAGAGCACCTGTCAAATTCAGCATGGAGCTGCCACCAGCCCATACCCTGCTCTGCGGGCCACCCACAGGTGCCCAGAAACATACACTAGGGGCACAGGGTTGTACCCCCACCCATGGGTGCCGTAAGGGTATCCCATGGGTCTGTCCACCAAACCAAAAGAGACAGAGCTGCACCGCCAGGAGTCCCACATGAACTCCTGCGCGGAAAACACGACCGAACACACAATAAAAAGGCAGTAAAGGACAACAATACGGAGGCCCTGTCCCTCTGATGCATTTCCAGCATCACACTCGGCCACCTCGTCCTCAACACTGCTAGGCAAGGAGGCGAAGGGTGGTCGGTCAAAATACCGAAAATAAAATCTCGAACTGCAAAAATCTCGAATACAAAATCTCGAAAAAAAATATCGAATTATTTATTTATTTATTTATGTGTTTTTGGGGTCAGGTAAGTAAAAAAAAGGGTTCAAATAAAAAAAATAGAAAAAAGGGGGGTTGGGGGGAACCCCCCCATTTCGAGAAAAAAACGCCATAAAAAAAAATCGCTATTTTTTTTTTTTTTCGGCCTTTTGTTTTCGAGATTTTTGTTTTCGGTATTATCACTATAAACCGAGGCGAAGATCTTGGAGGCGGGCAGGAAGAAGCTGTACTCCTGTTAAGGATTTCAATTTCAACCCTGGTCTCAGCCTAATATGCAGTGCACAATTAAAATGCTTATTTTGTTATATATAGGTTCAGTATTTGAGAGATACACTACTCCTATCACACACCCTGTCCAAATACCCCGGGTGACAATGGACCAGGAACCAGGCTGGTTGGTAAAGGTAATATTTTTTTTATTTATTTAAAATTCAAATCAATCATATACTTTTTTATATGGAGCAGCAATCACCAATGTGGTGACAACAACAAATAGGAAGGTAGGCAACACACTTAATTCAACCCTTTAGCAACACAGATGGAAAACACCAGAGAATAGAAACACTTTTGGATTTTCAGAAAGATCGCACTCAAGTTAGGACTCCCCCCCACCTGCAATGTTCCCTCAACCCACAAATAATCAAATCTGATATTTAGAAGCAGCAGGTAACCAGGAATAAGGAATAGGAAACCAAATTCGAATCCAACCTTCCCTCCTCAAATGAGAATGAAAAACGGATTTGAAACCCTTGAAATTTTAAAATGACACTCGGAAATGGCTGAACAAAACAATGAATGTGGGCAAAAATCCTTAAATAAGTAAAATTCTTTACTGGAGCAACACTGGAAAGATACTAGCAATCATAAGCAATAGATTGAGCAAAAGCATACAATTCGAAACTGAATGGAAGGTTTAAAATAATTTATAATCGAAATCACACGTGTAAAACATTTAAAAAATGTCAATTGGGGCGCTGTTGAGCGCCGAACAAGATGGCCGCCTGAGGCTCGAGCTCCGGAGCCGGCAGATCACGAGATCCTGAATTGGCACTCTTAACGCCTGATAGCCGATCCCGGCTTATACGTTTCTGGAGCAGCTACCCTAGGGACCCAGCGGATCGAATCCCGTCGAAAATCGGAGCTGCGGAGCGCGATTCCTGGATGCCGCCGCACCATCCCCCCACCTGACTGCAGTGCTCCCGCGCCAAAACTCGTCCTCTGGCGGAGCGGACGGACTCGCCCGGGGGCCTGCGACGTGCCCCCGCCTCGGTGGATGCACGCTGCCGGGTGGCGGTCCGCCTCCCCCTGACTGGTGGTGCGATTTGGAGGCGGCCGAGGTGCGTTCTGAGCCCACGCACCGCCGGCTCGAGCGGCCACGACCCGGGGCACACTCGGAGCGACGCCCGCCCTGCATCGGAGCTGCCCGGGCCCCTTTCTCCGCCTGCTGGACCTCGCCGGGGCTCCCCCCCCCCCCGCCGACAGCGGGACTCCGGCACCCGGGAGACGCACGCGGTGCACCGGATCCTTGCGGCCACCAGGTATGTGGGTCGGGGAGGCCCCCGCGGACTTTTCCTGGGCAGCAACATTGCCTCACCCCCTCCATACACGGGGCTGCGGATTACCCGCCGGCGCCCCCGGCCTCTGGGCCCATTAGCGGTTGGTGTTGCCCCGGACCTGGCGCCTCCCCGGCCTGCATTTGTCTTGGAGCCCCCGGGAATCTCTCTCATCCCCTCGCTCGACTGGTCATCGCGGGCTGCGGGTGTCTCCTTCCTTGGGGGTCTCCTGTGTTCTGAGGGGGCCGCGGTGATCTTGGTGTCACTACTTCGCCCAGGACCTTTTGCTCACCGGCTGCCTGCCCTATCTTCCACCACTGTGCTCGAGGCTGCGGCCTGTCTACCCTGTGGGCATTGCGCTGGGAGGCGCCACCCATCACTCATCGCACTCGACCACCCATATCTGGATCCAGGCTCTCACATTGTTCGCTGGGCGTCATCGCCCCCAACCATGGGATCTACTACCCCCGAGGTCTCCTCGTGTTTCTCCCCACGCCTCTCTGGGCTGGCTGAGACCTCGTGGCCTCCGCTGGTGGCCGCAACTTCACATCTACACGGATTCACAGCCACGGCTCCCCCTGCATTACTCCCTGTCTTGTGCCACACTTCGCACTCTGCCTCAAGTGGTACAGGGCCTGGGCTCCCCACTCGACCTCCAACATCGCCAGGATGACCAAGGGAGGGGCGAGGAAACAGAGCTCCATCAACATGTTTACTAAGGCTGCGTCGAGATCATCAGAGGAGACCATTGAGCAGACCCCTGCTGCACCTCCACCCGACACAGTACCGGAATCCCAAAATATGATGGACTTCATTCGCGAGGGCTTCACCGCACTCCACTCAAAACTGGATGACATGAAAGGTACTATATCCTCCATTAAGGCCCACATCGAGCGGACTGACGGCCGGGTGTCAGAAGTCGAGACACGGGTCGGTTCCGCAGAGGATGCACTGGGAACCCTGCGCTCCGAGGTCACCGCTCTCTCCAACCGAGTCCTGGAGGTAGAGAAGAAGAACGAGGACTTGGAATCTCGATCGAGGCGCAACAACCTCCGCATCATCGGGGTTCCCGAGAACGAAGTGCATGAACCGATGGAGGACTTTGTCGAGCGCACATTGGTCTCGCTCCTGGATTCTGCCAAGCTCTCCCCGCACTTCGCCATTGAGCGGGCACACCGAGCCCTAACGGCTAAGCCCAGACCTGGTGCTCCACCTCGGCCCATCATAGCCCGGGTGCTGAACTTCCGTGACCGGGATGCCCTCCTCAGGGCAGCTAGACTAAAAGGGGAGCTACAATTGGACGGTGCAAGGATTCATCTTTATCCGGACTTCTCTACGGCCGTCCAACGTGAACGCAAGACTTTCCAGGCTGTGAAGCGCAGGCTGCGGGACCAGTCAGTCAAATATGCTATGCTCTACCCTGCCAAACTCCGCATAGAACACGCCAACCAGGTGTTTTTTTTCACGATCCCGCAGGAGGCCTCCAGGTTCATCGACGAACATTTCCCTGGTTGACCCCTCCCCTCTGTTCACGGTTTTGCAGTTATCCTTCTGTCCCGACGTGGATGGGCCAGGCAAGGCCGCCTTCCTGCATCGGGGTTACTTGATCCTCTATTTCGGAATCTGCTTGTTGTGTTCATTTTTACAAATGTGTGCCACATCACCATGTGCCAGAACCCTGTTCACGTTATTTGCTAAGGTCCACTGTGGGCACCCCTTGTCTTATTGGATCTGCCGCAGCCCGGAGTGCGGCGGCTAGTCCGGCCCTCAGGCCCCCAGGCGCTGATGCCTTTGGTTTGGTTTTGGTTGAGGGGGGTTGGGATTGTCATCCCTCTGTTTGGGGGGGGGGATGTGGGTGGGGGTGGGTCATGTCAGGGTTTTTGTTGTTAAAAAGTTGGCGTTGGCAGCGAAGGCGAGCTGCGAGGTGGTGCTCAGGACTTGGTGCTGCAGGGCCGTGAAATTGGCCCGCAGGGTACTGACATTTGTTCTTTTTCAACCACCACTGTTTCTGTGACCGAGAGTGACCTGACCTTCATGAGCTGGAACGTACGTGGTTTGGGAAATTATAAAAAGATGAGACAGCTCCAGCTGCAGACCGAGCGTCATGGGTCCAAGATTCTGTTTTTACAAGAGACACATGCCCGTGCAGAACAGTGTATGCGTTTTGCCAAAACCTGGGGTCCCCATAGATTCTTTACCGATTTCTCTACCCAAAGCCGCAGGGTCATGACCCTCATTCACAAGAGCCTCAAGTTTACTCTTATTTCCTCACAAATAGACCCTCAAGGCAGATATGTACTGCTTCATGCTACGCTACAACACAGGGAGGTGGTCCTGATGAACATTTACGGCCCTAACCTAGATGACCCGGATTTTTATGTACAGGTCACGTCCCTCCTTGAAGGCTTCCCCCTGGTTCCCATCCTTTGGGGGGGGTGACTTCAACACGATCTTCGATGTGGCCCTGGACAGATCTGGATCCAGGCCCCATCTACTCTCTAGGGCAGCCTACGCTGCACTATCATCCCTGCCCCGTTTCGCCATGGTCGACGCATGTCGATTCTTCTACCCGGACTCCCGTGTGTTCTCTTTTTACTCCTCAGTCCACGACTCCTATTACCGCATTGACAGATGGGTGATCTCCAACTAACTGGTTAAGAGCGTTATACAGCTAATGATCCTCCCCAGAACCCTGTCTGACCACTCTCCAGTCACTGTGACCATCGGTTGGGGTCCTGATCCCGGCCGGACACGCAACTGGAGGCTGAAACCCCTGTCCTTACTGGATCCGGAGTTCTGTTCCGAGCTCGAGCGGTCGATTGAGGAATTCTTTGAGACTAATACGGGCTCGGTAGCGACCCAGGCCACTCTATGGGAGTCATTTAAGGCTTATATCAGAGGGATTGCGTTGTCCAAAGAGAATGGGGTCCTTAAGTCAATCCGGAGGGATCTTGCTGCTAGTGAATCCAGACTCTCTACCCTGGAAGCTACATGTTCACTTCACTCCACCCCGGGCAACCTGGCTGACATAGGGTCGGAATTGGACACGTTTCGATCCCTCGCGGATCGCGAACAAAGGTTTTTTGATAGTCCTGGCATGGACAGGCGATATGGGGAGGGGGAGCGCCCCGGTCGATTTCTGGCACGTCTGATCCGTCATGAGACGGGGTCCCCACACATAATCGGGGTCGAGAGACCTGACGGCTCCATGGCTGTCTCCTCGCAAGACATCAACAGGGAATTCTTCACATTTTACGAAACCCTATACTCTAACTCAGATGAGGTGCCGGTGGCGGAGATCGACTCCTTTCTCAATGCCCTCCCTCTCTCAGCCCTGTCCCCGGAAGCCGTGGCCTCCCTCGATTCCCCCCTCACACTGGAGGAGCTGTCGGACGCTATTGACTCCTTATCCTCGGGGCGTGCCCCCGGTTCGGACGGTATTCCGGTCGAATTTTACAAGCATTTTAAGTCACAGCTGCTTCCTCACTTGCTAGCTCTCTGGGAGGAGTCTGTGAAGTCCGGTGTATTCCCCCCTTCACTCCGGGAGGCCACAATCACAGTACTACTTAAATCAGGTAAATCCCCCCTGCAATGTGGCTCATACCGGCCGCTTTCACTCATAAATTGTGACGTCAAGGTATATGCCAAGGCTCTGGCGCTCCGGTTGGCTCCCCTTCTGCCATCTATCATCCATCCAGATCAGGCGGGTTTCATTCCGGGTCGCTCCACCTCTTTGAGCCTGAGGCGCCTATTTAATATAATTAACAGAATCAGTCCCGACACGCAAGCAGTGGCTGTCACCCTTGACTCGGTCTCTTGGAGGTACCTATGGCGGGTTCTCGATAGTTGCAAATTCGGCCCCTCCTTTCTCTCCTGGGTCAGATTGCTTTACTCTTCCCCGGTGGCCAGGGTCCGCACCGACGACCACTGCTCCCCCCTCTTTGAGATCGCCAGGGGGACGAGACATGGGTGCCCCTTCTCTCCCTTGACCTTCGCTATAGCAATAGAGCCCTTCGCTGATATGCTCCGCCAACTTCATGCTCACAGAGGCCTCCGCACTGCGGGCCAGTCGGACATAGTGTCCCTATATGCGGATGATGCATTGTTGTTTGTGCGCTCTCCCTCCATCAACTTACCCCCAATATTGGAGGACATCATTCGGTTCGGTCGAATCTCTGGTCTTAAAGTGAATTGTTCGAAATCCATTCTTTTTCCACTCACAGAATGCACTCTCCCTCCTCCTGATACCTTTGGCTTCACATGGGCTCAGTCCACATTCACCTACTTGGGTATAGTGGTGACGCGCCAACAGGCGTTGACCTTCCAGAAAAACTATCAGAAGTATCTCACACACCTGACGGCTAAGGTCCGGGCCTGGGACAAGCTCCAGATCTCCCTGGCAGGCAGGATAGGGCTATTGAAGATGGTGGTGTTACTCCAGTTGCTTTACAGGTTCACTAACATACCCTTGTGGCCAGGGGGGGCTTCTTCCGGGACTTGACTCGCACTGTGAATTCCTTTCTCTGGCACTCGGGTGCGGTCCGCCTTAAAATTGATACCCTATCCACTCCCATCTCTAACGGGGGCTTCGGTGCCCCTAACTTCCTCAAATACTGGCTGGTATCCCAAATCCAATATACTTCTCACTGGTTTAATACAATAGACCCTCCCCCGCATGTTCGACTCGAGAAGCTTGCGGTTTGCGACCGGGATATCCGCTCCTTGGTGATACAACCCGCCCCCTTAGCACTGGACTCACAGAGCCCGGTCGCCTGCACTTCCATCGCATTAGCGAAGATGTGGAGACTAGTCAAAACTACGTACGCCTTTCACGGCAACCTCCCTCTCTGGAATTTCCTCCCGGGGGTCCCGCAGGTCCCACCGGGCACGGTTCGTCGCTGGGCGGACGCAGGCTACGAGCTGCTGCGTGATGTGTTTGACCAGGGTATATTTGTTGAATGGCCCGATCTCCCGTTGCCCCTGAGGAGTGACCAGGGTGCATGGCTTCAATACGCATCCCTCCGCAGGACCCTCAAACGTAATTATCAAACGTTCCCTGCGCTGCCTCCGGACGACCCGGCTATTGAGGAGCTCACCTCCCCTGGGCCCACAAGAGGTAAAATCTCCAGGTTATACACAATGTTGTAATCCAGATCTGTCCCAGATTTCACTAAACTGAAGTGTGTGTGGGGGGTAGACCTGGGTGTTGAAATGTCGGACGAGTGCTGGGCACATCTATGCGAGCGTGCACATCGAGTGTCCTTTAACTCCCGTCTTAATTCAGTTCAAAGTACTACATAGGTTTCACTACACCCCGATCAGACTACATCGCATGTCCAGGGATCACCCTTCCAGCTGCCCTAGATGCTATCGAGACGATGCCGACTACATTCACATGATTTGGTCCTCTCACAGTTTTGGGAGGCAGTTTGCTCGACAATGTCTGCGGTTCTCAACCATCCCATTGTTCCTTCCCCGTTGGTATGTCTCTTTCATGATCTCCCAGGCCTCTCCCGTGATTCCATCCTGCTTTGTTGGCTTCGCCCCTCGCCTCCCACACACGCTCAATGGCTGAGGGCGGTCACTTGGGCCTCGGACTCTGAGGAAGCCTGGTCCCATATACAACCTGCCCACTCCAGACCTAGAAATGTATGGCTTAAGTTCCGCTCTTACATGTCCGATCTAATCGCGACACCGGATACCTCCCCCCCCGCCCTCTTCCCCCCACCTGCTCGGGTCCTCACCCCTGTTGCGGTCTTCTGTTGCCCAATCCATGCTGTGATTGTACCCATTGATTGTGATATTATGTGAAATAACCTCTGTGCACCTACATTATGTATACAGTATTCATATTGTAACGCCTTATGCTGTTCGCTTGTGTTTTGCTGCCACGCTGAATAATAAAAAGAAGTTTAAAAAAAAATAAAATGTCAATTGCCGCCTGAAATTAACCAGACGGTTTTTGATAAAAATGAGTGAAATTCACTGGTGTGGGTTTTTAGTTGGGGTGTAGCTATAGATTGTAGGTACAATCTGGAAGTGAAATTAGGTCTCTATGTGGAAAATTGAGTGAGTTATGCTAGATAGAGTGAGGGGCGTTTTCATGAAAATAAAGTGGTGAAAAAGGAAAGGAAATCAGTTTTGACAAGAACAGTTTTACTCTATACGAGAGCATTCAGGCTAGGCTACCAGATTGAGACACAGTAAGCCCCAGGGTTGACTCGCAAGTTCAACCCAAGCACCCCCACGCCCGCCCTGGCGGACCCAGTCCAATCACTCAAAACAGGATGAATAGCTTAGGATTTTACAAGACAAAATTAATAAAGATGTTGGCACTATCACAATAAATCAATGCCAGGGTGGTAATAATGATCAGGATAAGTATAGGATGACTTGGAGATGGGCTAGAGACAAAGCAAAATATGTACACTATGGATTTCTATGGGGTAGGGATGATACTTTTAGTTCACCTTGTTCTAGGATATTGGACCGTCAAGGGTTCGGGTCACTACATGACAAAGCGCCTGGAAAGACAGCTGGCAGTTCGGTCACCGGAAGGCACTGGACTGGCACTGGACTGGCACCTCTCATCACTGGATACTAAGAATCAGCTGGATGGCAGGTTTGCAGCAAGCATGCATTTAGTGAGCAGCAAACCAGGTTAATTCAGGTTGCTTCCCAAAAACCACAGCTTCCCTTGGTTATTGGGATTTTTAGAAGTTGAGGCCTAGCTGACGCAGGATCAGCAAGGTTTTGGCCTTCTGGTTGGGATCTGGAGTCTAGTTGGATAAATGTAAGATAAAGACAGGAACAGGACAGGACGCTGGGCAGGAAATCAGGAATCGGTCAGGAATCAGTGTGTGTTGTCAGGGGCTCTTATTTATAATGCCAGGTGACATCATCACAGTATATGACAGAGGCAGGCTTTACTACACACGCCTCTAACAATAGAATTGGGCAAGGGTAGAAGTCTCTGCCTAGCTCTTCAACGGTTGCATCTCAGAAAAATGTCATGTTTATGGGGTGATTTTTACAGTGTCCAGAAACCTCCCAGAGTTACTGGAACTAAAATCTAATTTTGCCACAAACACATATTTACACAATTGCAACCTTTAAGTAAAACAGATACACTTCCATATTTTTTTACTCACATTTCAATCCAAACCCCAGTCCGTGAGGCTTGGTTTCGCTCCTCTGACACTTTTTCACACTTTTCAATGGGATTCATATTACTCAAAATTCTGCAACTTTATACATGGGTCGGAATTGTCATGAGGAATGTATGTACAAAAATATAATTCTGCAATATTGATACTTTTCTTGTAATTCAGCATATATCACTGTTTTTGTCAAGAGTGTGTCAATACATTCTACCCAGTTTCAAAATACAGCCCACACTTTCACTTTTACACTGTAAAAATTCCACATTTTTACCAATTTTGGCAACTGAGATATAAGTCTTTTTAAAGTTCTTTATAAAATGGTCTTTAGTACAAATGGGAGTCACTGTCATTTTTTTCTTTCCAGCTGACACCAACTGGCATCTTCTTTCAAGCAGGATGGGGGGTTTCCTCAGCCTGATAGAAGTTACATGGGGCCTCATTCCGAGTATGGCGTTAAGGGATAGCGGCCACCGGTAACGAGACCGGTGGCGGTGATCCCTTACCGCCATACTCCGAGTTCCCTTTGCGCCCTCGCCCTTAACGCCTGCTTTGAGCAGGTGTTAAAGTCGAGGGCGCAAAGGGGCCTCCAAGCCAATAACGGTGACCGTAATGAACGGTCACCGTTATTTGCATCTTCCCCATTCCCATTGAGCCCTATGGGGGCTCATTTGGGAATGGGGAAGAGCCTTGGTGAATGGGGAATTACCGCCCCGCCAACCTTGGAATGGGGCGGTAAATCCGCCATCCACCAAGGCGCTGCCGGTCCGGGTACGGCGTCAACCAAGGCGTTAATAGCGCCATTGGTTAGCGCCGTACTCGGAATGAGGCCCATGGTCTTTCACACCTCCGGCTTCCTTCCCTGGGAACAGCATTGTCCCAGCCTGGAGCACAGACGAATGTCTGATGAGCTTGTGAATTTTCTTTGTCCTGGAAGTTTATGGTGTGCCTCCCTTCCTAGGGGAAGTTATAGGGCAGGCACTTGAATAACTGGTTTTTCTTGGTAGCTTGCAAACTCAGCCTATGTGTTTTAATCTTTATTTTCACATTCAGAGTCTTGAAGTAAAACCTGTGGAATCCAAATATCCTATGTGTGTATTTATCACCAGCCACAAACCTCTTCAACATTGCTGGGTAATGGCAGGCTTTCCTTTAACAGTCTATTTTTTAAATGGGCATTTTCCTCCTTCAGTTTTGCAAAAGCTCATTTTACACGTGTTTCATTAAATTCAGTTTGGCAGCCCCAACTGCCTTTGCAATACTGCTCTGCCGCCAAAGTCATTTTCATGGAAGCATGAGTTTTATCTGAACACTGATACATGAAACTGACCAGGCTCAGATAGTTGAAGTTCTTTTGAAGACAGCTGGTGTTCATTGTGGAGAAATATGTGCGCTTTCCCGTGCAAGTAAAATAAAGATCCTTGTTGATTTCTTTCCAAGCTAAAATGACTGGGCCTGTCATTCAGGAGCTAGGCCTAGTTTTGCTAATGCACAATGACTTCTCCTGGGCATGGCAGGACCTTTTCAATTACAGCAGTTTCATAGTAAATGGATGGATTTAGCCTCAAAACAGCATTTTTAAAGGGGGGAAAAAAAGGTTTCATTCTGAAAAGTAATTTTGGGGTTTTCAGCAAGGCAATGCTGCCTATTTACTTCCATGTTAACTGTTGCAGAGCACACTGGCACATTCCTCTGTTCGACCCCGCCTGAAATGTGTGTGGCAGGGTGATGCAGCCATTTTTTTTAATGGTTGTTGTAAAAACATTTTGAGATTCTGGCACGCACAGGAGTCAGCCCAGCCATTTTGCTGTTTCTTGCACCAATGCAGCAAAGTGATGGGGTAAAGCACATCTGAGTGGGTCAATATATCCCACACTCCACCACCTTCTTGCACCTACGGCAGGCCAACGCAGATGCCATGTTGGCAGCCGCTAACCAAAGGCTCTGGTGGGAAATTGCAGACTTCCTCCCAGAATTTCTGGCACAGAGCCAAGCGCGCTTCAAGGCGGGACTAAGAGAATACAGGCTGGTGGAGCAGGACATTATGGAGTCCACCGTGGCCCACATCGATACCTCTGCCCGGGCCATCTGCATTGCCACAGACATGAGAAGGACGGCCTGGCTCCAGGCTACTAAGTTTAATTCTGATGGACAGGAACGCATATTGGTCCTTCCCTTCGAAGGGCAGTGACCTCTTCCACTCCACCACGGATGAGGAATTAGATTAAAAGAACAGCTCGCAAACCGCAAAGTCTTTATATATTCTTACGAAAGCCACGCCCAAGGCCTACACCCAGTCGCAGCTAGGCTCTGACAAGGGGCAGGCATTTGGCGGGTTCCGAGGCGTCCATGAACGGAGGTCCAGACAACCGGACCATTCTCCGAGTCAGCATCGGAGGAAACAACAAAAAGGGGAGGAGGGCAAGGTTTTTTTTAATCCCCCTCCTCCGCAACAGCCTCAGATGGAAAAAAGGCATGACAGCTCTTTCGGGTCCACGTGCCTCTGGTGGGGGGCAGGCTTGCCTTTCACGTGCAATTTTGCCACCAGAAATTCTTGAACACCTGGACCCTCTCTGTAGTCTCCACGGGGTACCACCTACCGGTCGTTCATCGGGAGCCATTCTGTGGAAGAAGTCCCAACCTCCCAGCGAGGCTTGGGCTTTAATTCCAGAATTTTGTTCATACACAGGCTGGCCTGTGAGTCGTGTTGGACCTTTTCACCCTCATTCTCTCCCTCCGGCTGCAAAAATTCAAGATGATTACTCCAGCTCTTATTGCAGAAACACTGGACAGGGGAGACTGGATGTGCTCCCTGGATCTGAAGGACGGTTACCTACACATCCCGATTTGGCAGCCGCATTGTTCCACACTGTGCTTCAGGATCAGGGGCTTTCATTTCCAATACAGGGTGCTACCCTTCGGCCTAAACTCGGCTCCCAGGGTATTTGCCAGGTTGATGAATGCAGTGGCAGCCCTCTTCTATCCATTCCTGGACGACTGGCTTGTCCCGGCCACCTCTCCGGAAGCGGTTCAGCATACTGCACTGATTAACACACTCCACGACCTGGAGGTCACTATCAATCTCAAGAAGTCTCGGCTGCAGCCCACAGATAGCCTGACCTTCTGGGGCCTCATCTGGGACACAAGCTCTGTGAGAGTCTTTCCCTTGGAGGACAAGATTGCGGCCATCGAGAGAGCTACAGCTCACTTCTTCTCCAGGCCCATGACCTGGGCCTGGTGGTACCAACACCGACTGGGGTTTATGGCAGCGGTCCTTTGGCCGTGCCCCACACAAGACTCAGGATGCAGAGATTACAGCAGCACTTCGCAGCCACATGGAATCAGGAGAAGGGCTCCCAAGAGGAGCCAGTCAACATTGCGCCCTTTCTCCCCTCTGTCCTCCACTGTGGGTTCGCAAACTTCAACTTGAGGCTGGGCAAGCCCTTCCAGCAGCCGGCCCCGCAGGTCACAATTACTACAGACTTGAAGGCCACAGGGTTGGCTCTCAAGGCCTTTCTCCCTCTCATCGTGGGCAAGATAGTTCTTATCCAGACAGAACAACGTTTACCTCATGGCTGTCCACCTCCCGGGGGAATCCAACCTGGAAGCGGACAGGCCCAGCAGACTGGGGGCGGACAATTGCGAGTGGCAATTGAACAACCTGGTACTGAAGGAAACCTTCCTCAGGGGGGCGGGGGGCATCCCCAAGTGGATCTTTTTTCCTCCCACGACAACAGGAAATGCCAACTGTTTGCCTCCTGGCAGGGGCAGGGCTCCGGCTCCCTGGGCGATGCAGTCCAGATCCATTGAAACGACAGGACGGCATATGCCTTCCCACCCACACCCCTAGTCCACAGGGTGATCTGCAAGATAAAGGGATCCCGGCACCTCACCATAATTTTGATAGCTCCCTGGTGGCCGGCCAGACCATGGTTCTCTGAGCTCCTCAGCCTTCGGACAGACCACCCATTCACCTACTGCTCGGCCCAGCGCCTCTCCTGGCCCAGCAGGGGGGCAGGGTACACCAGCCTGCTCCTCAGAAGCTAGCTCTCACAGAGTGGCTCCTGAGCAGGTCACGCTGAAACATTAAGCCTTATCTCAGGCTAACCTAGAGATCATCCAGGGCTCTAGAAGCAAGGCTACTAGGAGCCAATATAAGAGTAAATAGGCGACATCTGGCGGGCCTCCACAGGCTTTACACACCTATAAAGAAGCCACACCTTGTGTGGGACCTTACTGTTGTGTTGGGCGCCTCGGCGCACAAACCCTTTGAGACTGTGGCATCCGCAGACATCAGGCTAATCACCATAGAGACAGCTCTGCTCGTGGGCCTCGCCTCAGCTTGCAGAATTAGCGAGATCCAGGCTCGGGTGGCATCAGAACCCCACGCCACTTTTCACAGGGACTAGGTCGTCCTGCGGACGCACCCTGCTTTCCTACCCAAGGTGACCACCTCCTTCCATCTCAACGAGGAAATAGCGGACGCCTTGTTTGTCACTTTCGGTGGGTCAAGGCCCGGTTATCAGGCCTCCAAGGCCTCTAAATCAAGGAGGCCTATGAGGGGCAGCACAAACCAGTGCCAGCTGACTTACATGCCCATGTGGTCAGAGCCAAGGCCACGGCCATCGCTTCCAACGGCATGTGCCGGGGCAGGTCATCAGCAGGGCGGCTTGCTGGGCCACCCTTCGGCTTTCGGTAAACACTACTGTTTACACTAGGTCAGAGGCAGCATTCGGGCAGGCATGTCTAAGAAACCTGTTTTCTTAAGGCGGGGCTCCTCTCCACCCTGGGGCTACATTCAGATTCTAATTGCCCATACAGTATGGAGCAAAGGGGACGGGACGTAAGAGTAATTAAGTTACTCACCGTAGTGACTAACGTACTCTTAGTCCATAGTCCCTTTTCCTCCATACGTCCCACCATCCTCCCGCCTAATAATACTGGTGTCATTAGGCAATGCCTTTCATTGTCGACGCGTCAATTGGGACTAAAGAGTGGCGCCGGTGGGCGGAGTCTGACGAGCACCTCTAAATTTAAAGGGGAAGAAGATTTTTTCTGGTGAAAAAGGTTCCGTCTCCCATCCCTCACGAGGGACGCCCATACAGTATGAAGGAAAGGGGACTATGGACTCAGAGTACGTTAGTCACTACAGTGAGTAACTGTTAATTATTGTGGTTCCATGCATAACAATAACGTCTTTGTCCATTATGGAATGCTAAAAAGCAATTGCATAACATCAATTAGCACCACCATACCTTCAATCCTAACCACGTGACATGCACCTGGTTATCAACGTGAACTCAATGGGCAACTTCGAGGTCAGCCTGGTCCTTGCGAACAAAACAGCCCATTTCTCATCCCAGACACGTCTGCGCCCCATCATGCCCTCCCCACTATATGGGCATACTTCTTAGCTCTCCTTGGCACAAAACATAAATCATGTTGTTTTATTTATTTATTTATTTACTTATTTAGCACTCCCAACCCGAAGGTATCTGGGTGCAAGTTTACAAATTACAATTGAAGTACAGGTAGTTTCATTTTAATTTAACAAAGTACATACAATTATTTATTTATTTTATTTATTTTTTACATTTGTATAGCGCGCTGCAGCCCAAAGGCATTGAGGCACTTGTTACAAGAAGGTGTACGTAAGCAGAATTACAGAAGATGCAGTGGTTACTTAGTTACAGCATATTAGCAGGTTACACAGTACAGTTAGGTTGACCATGTTAGGTTACAGTATTGTAGAGGGTAGCGTTAACTTGGGAGTTGACAAAGGCAGTTTAGACAAATAGCGTTGTTTTGATAGCTTTGCGGAACTCTAAGTGGGAGTCAATACCCCTAATGTGCGATGGTAGGGCATTCCAGTGGGCAGCTGCAATGGCTGGGAAGCTGGAGCCGCCTGCACGTACTCTGCGTGTTATGGGTTTGGTGATCATGTTGGTATAGGCTAGTCTGGATGGCCTCGCGGAGGTGTGCATGGCTACGCGCTGGGCCAAGTATGGGGGGGCCATATCATGAAGGCATTTGTGTGTGAGGGAAAGGATTTTGAAGATGATTCTTTGTTTTACGGGAAGCCAGTGGACTTGTCTCCTAAGGTCTGAAATGTGGTCCTTTCTGGGGAATCCTGTAGCGGCCCTAAGGGCATTGTTCTGGACAAGTTGGAGTTTAGCAATGTTTTTACCTGATGTCCCTCCGAGGAGAGCATTGCAATAGTCAAGCCTTGAGCCGATAATAGCCCTAGCAATGGTGAGGCAGTTCAGAGTAGTTAGGTAAGATCTTGCTGCGGTGAGCAGTTTAGCGTAGTAGGCGGATGATGAGGCGATTGCGTTGACCTGCCTGTTCATGGTGAGATTGGAGTCTAAATAGACTCCCAGGGTTTTAATTATATCGGACACCGCTATGGGTATATTGTCGATGGTGAAGGAGCAGTATTTCTTGTCAAGGTTACCCAAGATGGTAGGTGAGCCGATCAGCAGAAGCTCAGTTTTGTCACTGTTGAGACAGAGCCAGTTTTCTGCCATCCATGCTTGGATGGTGCTATAGATGGCACTAAGGGTGGTCTTGCCTGCTTCGTCATCGCCCGTGAGGGGAATGAGCACCTGGGTGTTGTTAGGGAGAATTCTCTCTTTAGGGTGAATTTCCTAACTTAGTGAGTCCCCCAACAGCTTTGCTGGATTTCTGGAGTTTGTTTTTCTCTCCTGCCAAGAGTGAGACTCTTTTTCTCCCACTCTTGGACATGATTTATGGTGTTCCTTTGACTGTTAATGCGTTTTATGGGCTATGGGGTCCTTTACGCCATAGGGTCTCATGTGTTTTTACTATGTGTGTTACACAGCACCCTCCGTGCAGTAACACAGAGGTGTCATAGTGACACCCCACCATAGTCTCCATACCCTGGGACTGACTACTGTCTCCCAGGGCATGTAAAGTCACCATTGGCTTTACTAGACCCAAATTATTAACAGAAACCAGTACAAACCATCATATTGTGGATGTACTGGTCGGGGCAATTCGATTGCCCCGGGGTCTGTTAGTCGAGGGGGCACGTCTCCGTCCCCCCTGATCGAGTTTTGGCTGGTGGCAGTGGATACTACTTTTTATATTCGACCGCAAATATATTCCAATGAGATTTTGCCATTGTTCGAGGCTACCAACTTTAATTATTTAATTCTCATAGCCTCGAACATACCGCCGGTTTATTTAATTAATATTAATTCTCCGGTTGGTATTTTTTGCCAGGACTCGATTCTAAAATGGAGTTTGTGTTCTCTTCTGTGACTCCAACCCAAGTCGAGCCCTTTGTTCCACTTTTTGGCGGGCTTCTCCACAGAAGCCTCCAAAAGTGGTGCCACTCTGTCTGGGTACCACAGGGGGTGTGGGAGGGGGTTTAGGCACCCTGGACTGAGTTACCTTGGTAACTCAAGTTGCACCCTTGTGTGATTGGCCCAAGTGGTGAGCCGTCCGGCTCACCACTTAGCATGTTTGATTGACAGCTAGGCTGAGTGAATAGGGGCATGCTGCATAAAAGCAGGGCTTTGGGGACTGGAACTTCAGAAGTCGCCACAGGACCTGAGAATCCGATGAGGGAGAAGCTGAGCCGACCTACCACGACGACACCACCGGTGGAGCCCTGCGGAACCGACTCACTACTTCCCGACGACAGAGAAGATCTCCCGGCTGGAGAGGCTTCTTCCCCTGACTGGTGGGCACAACCAGTTTACCTTCTTCTCTTCGCACCCCGACCGGCTAAGCGGTCGAATTACCCGTGCCAAGCACCCCGGCAACCGGATAGCCACTTATCACTGGACCGCGAACTAAAGGACCGCTCCTTTTACCTGAGAAACTCTGCGGCTGGTTTCTTCCCTGGCAGTGCAACGGACTCCTGTCTTCCTCCCCGACGAGATCCTCTCTTCCCCCGGACGAAGCACCGACTTGCATCCGCTGCCAGGAACAACTGCCCCCGCTGGAGTATTCTCGCCACTTTAAGGTACCGTGTCCGCCAGGCCTCCCTTTCTAAAGATTGCTACAAGGTAATAATAACCCCTTAACCTTCTGGACTGGGCTGGCCGCCTTGACCCTCTAACTGGTCTCTTTCTTTGGTCCAACTCCCTTTTGAACCTTTACAAGACTCTTGTGCACTGCAACTGTGTGACCTTGGACACATTTTGTTTTGATCCCCTTAAAGTGGATCCGGCCTACTGACTCTAAACTCACGGTGTTACTTGCCTTCCTCTCTTGTTGTGTTCGTGAAAAAGTGTTGGGATCTGTTCCAATTTATTCTCTGCTTTTTCTCTCCCTTTTTCAAACGAATTATTAGAGTGCCATCTACGTTAAGCGCGCACTGCTGTCTGAAAATAAGTGGGGCTTTACTTAAGACTTGTCTAATATTCTTTTAAGGGAGTGTATATCTTTTAGTGACCGTGTTTTTGGATTGCTTACTATTAGTGCCTGTGTGTTTTTCTAGATGTGGTTTTAAATAAATAATTATATCTCTTTTACACCAAGCTCTGGTCAGTGTTTACTTGTTCTACTATGTTCTTTTCACCTATTGTGAATACTCTGTATACTGCCTAACTCTTCTTGAGGGAAGTCTGACTGCTCGCCACAGCTACCAAGTGAATCTGTGTGGTACAGACTGCTACCAAGTGGGTTTACTGCCAAACACCTGTAGTCCTAAATCTTTTGCAGCGGTCCCAGAGGGAACTGCACAGGTTTCTGCCTAACAGGTGTCATCAGCATAATTGGTGTATGAGATGCCCAGGGAGTCAAGAAGGTTGAAGAGGGGTCTCGTTATAGAGTGTGGGAGCGATGCAGGATCCCTGCGGCACTCCACAAGTGATATGACTTGGTGAGGCACATGCTGAGTCGGAGAAAACTTCCATGGCCCTTTCCTGTAGAAAGGAGGTGATCCATTCACACGCTTTGGGAGAGAAGTTGGCTGCAATGGAGAGGTGATTGCAGAGGGTATTATGGTCCACAAGGTCAAATGCGGCCGATAGGTCGAGGAGCAGCAGGAGCGCCGGTTTGGCAGCAACTCTGTCATCCATCTGATTTTTTAAGTCGAGGAGGGCAGTTTCGATCCCATATCGTGGTCTGAAGCCAGGGTGCCGAAGGCCAAGAAGGTGGTGGTCCTCTAGGAAATTTTGGATCTGCAGGTAGGCTGCTTTGTCCAGAATTTCGAGCAGAAAGGGGACAGTAGTGATGGGTCTGTAGTTCCCTGGTGCCGATGGGTCAAGGGATGGTTTTTCGAGGAGTGGTCATACCCACGCGTCTTTGAGGTCAGTAGGGACCAGGCTAGACTGAAAAGAGGCATTAATGAAAGCTGTCAGAAATGGGGCGAGAGTCGAGCCAGGCTTTGATGAGCTGAGCAGGGCATATGTCGCCCATGCAGTTGGAGGGTTTGATAGTTTTTAGAAGAGAGATGACTTCGGACTTGGTCATGTCCTTGAAGTTAAATAATGGGGAGGAGTTGGCTTTGGTGTGCTTCTCCTGATTGTAATTCTGCGAGTCAATTAGGTGAGAGAGGGCCTTTTGGTGGGCCAAAATTTTAGTTTGCAAGGTATTAAGTTTGTTGAGCATGGCTGATTGGATCTTATTACACCAGTTTTCATCCTTCAGGATGGTTGGTGGGAGGGTGGACAGGGTTTCTAACTCCCTAAAGATAGCGAAAATGTCTTTGGTGCCTGATTTCGCATTGGCTACCCTAGAGTTGAAGGAATTGGCTTTGGTGATGATTATTCCTGATTTGTACTTTTTTGAGATAGCTTTGAAGGCTAGTTTAGTTGGGTCATTAGGTTTTGCTTTCCATGCTGCAAAGGCAGTTTGTTTTTTTGCGTGCAACTGGAGGAGTTCCTGTGAGAACCAGGCATTGGTGTGCTTAGTTTTTTGGGATTTCCTGAGGGTGAAGGGGGCGATAGAGTCAACAGCTTTGGTGATCGTGGACTTAAATGCTTCAGCTAGAATTTCAGGGTTAGTTGAGAAGGGGGCCTGAAGGGCGGAAACTTTAAGGAAGGGAGTGATCCTTTCCACATTGAGTTGGCGTGAGCTTCTGGTGAAACCTTGGAGGAGGGGGATGGAGGCGTTTGGAGGTCCTTTGGAGGTGTCAAGGTCAAATTGGATGCAATGGTGGTCAGAGCATGGTATGGGAGAGTTCTCAGTGATGGTTACTGGGCAGTTGTGGTGGGTAACCCAGTCCAGTGATCGTCCTTTCAAATGAGTAGGATTGGAGATGGCCTGGGTGAATCCCAGGGTAGATAGGGCTTTGTCCAGGGTAGCTGCGTGGGCGTCAGCGAGATCATGGAGGCCTAGGTTAAGGTCTCCTGTGTGTAGGACTTTGGACGTGTTTTTAAGGTTGTCTGATAGTGATTGGGGGAGGGCATCATGGAAATCAGTAACTGGGGCCGGTGGTCGGTAGACGATGTGAAGGGCCAAAGTTACGTTAGGGGAGAGGTTGATTTTGAGTGAGAGGTGGTTGCAGCTGTTACCAAGGTTACCTTCCGCTCTCCTAACGCATAGGCATTCTTTGGCAATAAGCGCTACTCCACCGCCCCTGGTGAGGGGTCGGTCTTGCCTGTAAATGGTGTAGGGATGGCAAGGGTAAGGGCTGGGCCTGATGTTTCGTTAAACCAGGTTTCGGTGATCATGAGGAGGTCTAGATTATTCTGTGAATGAGGTCATGGATGTCCAGGGCGTGGGCTGGGACAGAGCGTGCATTGACCAGGCCACATTTCAACAAGGTGGTCATTGGGGGTCTGTGACCTGCTATGGTGGCAGTATTGGGGCTTTGGGATGGTCGTACGGTGACATGGGCGGTGGGGGCCGCAGGGATGGTAACAGAGTGTAGTAGTGGCACTGGGTGCATCAGGCACCAGTTTACATGCAGGCATAAAAATGGCATTGGGTGCATCAGGCACCAACTTACAGGCAGGCATAGAAATGGCATTGGGTGCATCAGGCACCAACTTACAGGCAGGCATAAGAATGGCATTGGGTGCATCAGGCACCAGTTTACATGCAGGCATAGAAATGGCATTGGGTGCATCAGGCACCAATTTACAGGCAGGCATAAGAATGCCATTGGGTGCATGAGGCATGAGCTTGGTGGAGTGGGCACGAGCATCTGGCATTTGCCTAATACCCATGCGAGGGGCACGTGCTGCAGGCATTTGGGTGTGAGCATCAACGAAGGTGGCAACAGTTAGCAGTAGCGATTTACCAGCAGTTAAAGGCAGCACTAGTGTAAGGTTCTTTACTGGATGTCCAGTGGATGTTAGTGCGGGCCTGGGGTAGCACCTCAGCACTGTGTCCTGTGTGGAGCTTTGGGTACGGGACATCACCGTGATTGTGGCATCAGGTTTGCGTAGGAATGCCGCGGTTTGTTGGTTATAAAGGGATGCATATTATAATACAACAAAATGGTGCAATTGCAGTGAGGGAGGGAGATGCAATTATAGTACACAGCATAACACAGTTACAGTGCAGGGGTACATTAAATTCCTGACAGATGTCAATAATATGGTACTTGAATCATTATTGTTCTTGTGCAAACAGCCATGTTTTTAGTTTTTTACGTAAGGCCCAGTAAGCTGGCTCAATTGTAAGGTTTGACAACCGGGCATTCCAGAGTTTGGAGGCTAGGACTGGAAAACTCGTCCCCCCTTTTTTTCTAATTTGTATCTGCGTAATCATTAGTTGGTGGACCCGAGAGGCTCTGGTAGTTCTGTTAGATTGGTTCTTGGTGAACTTGCAATTTAGGTATTTGGGGGCTTTGCTTGCAAGCCACCTGTGGGTAAATGATAGCGTGTTGAAGGCGATTCTGTTCTTCACTGGCAGCCAATGAAACTTTTGTCTGGTAGAAGTAATGTGGTTAGCTTTTGGAATGTTAAGTACTGCTCTTAATGCATTGGTCTGTAACACTTGCAGTTTGTTTAGTTTAAGGCAGCTAGCGCCGATATATAAGGCATTGCAGTAATCCAATCTCAATAATAAGGGGGCTCTATCCAAGGTGATACAGCTGTCAGGAGAGAGGAATGGCCTGCAGGCGGTAATGAGTTTCGCCCAACACAAAAGAGCTCTTTCGCATATTGAAAGAACAAGAAAGAACCAATCATACCATCCCAGAGAGATCCATCAAAGATGATGCTCCTTGGTGTAATGTAATGCAACAAGCCATGCATAAAAAACTAGAGACCATCATGGAAAAAAGTAATAACCTAAAATGTACTGAGACCAAGCCTGTAGATTGGTCCTTCCATAGGTCACCGCTCATTCCAACATTTAATCTGCTCCCCGTAACGGAAAAGGAAGATCCTTAGAGTTTTGACTTCTTCAGCAACTTTGATGGTAATGTTATCAATAACAAAAGATTTAAATTGTTCAGGTAGTCTGTTTAAACGGTTTTGGGAGCCAATCAATGGTATCTCAGTTTTGTCGTCATTCAGACAGAGGTCATGAATGGACATCCATGCCTGTATAACTTGGTATATTTCGTTCAATAGTTTAGAATCTGTATCATAGGAACCTGAGAGGGGTATGAGTATTTGGGTGTCATTTGCATAGTTAGTGTAGATGACACCCAAACTGTCAAGGTGGTCCAATAGTGGTTTTGTAAAAATGTTGTACAAAGTAGGAGAGATGCAAGACCCATGGGGAACTCCACACAGAACTGGTGCCGGGTCGGCCGTTGTTGTCGGGGCGAATACTCTCATTGTCTTGTTGGAGAGGAAAGATTTAATCCAGGATGTGGCTTTAGCGGAGAAGTGTGCAGCTGAGGTCAAATATTTGCACAGGACATTGTGGTTGACCAGGTCAAAGGCTGCAGATAAGTCTAGTAGGAAAAGGAGAGCTATGTTGACACAGCATCGGAGCATCATCTGGCACGTGCAAAACACCACCAACAGGAACACCACCATCAGAACCAGAATCTTCACCAGTGTCCCAAGCTAAAACCACACCCATGAGAACAACGTGCCGAACCAATCTTCAGATTGCACACCTGCTTCATTTTCCATTTCGGTCTTCAACTTAAGCAGGGCCCCTATGATATGCGCCAGGGACCCATTCTCTGTGTCATTTGGGGGTATGGACGTGCATCATGACAACCCAATCTTGCACATTCCCCCTTCCCTCGCCGTTAGGAGGTCCAAAACATATCTATTTGGAAGTGCCTTGTAAGTGCAGTGTGCAGTTTGCAGTGGACCCTTGGCTTCCTGGACTTTTTTGTTATCGTATTCCAGCTCTTGAATCATTGCAGGTCCGTAAGGATCTCTCAACATATATAGACTTTGTTGAATATTGAACGTGCACCATAATTACAGGAACTTATTTTATGTTGTTTTGCAGAAAGTGTTCCCGTTCTCAATTACCTCCTTTTGCACAAACCCCTGCCCCCTGATACCGGAACCACTATTAAAGAGGCTGTGCGCGCGCATTTCGCATTTGCGCACGCGCATTTGGAAGTGCCTTGTAAGTGCAGTTTGCTGCGTCGATGTAAGCAGTGGTAGAACTCTTTCCTCTTTCTTGCAGGTAAATCCATGTTAATGAACTGTCAAGCTTCACTATCCCGGTTAGCCAGGGGGTATCCGGGAGTAGAATTGCTCATTATAAACCTCCCTAGTAAAATGGGTTGAATGGAAATGATTGCTATTACCGGTACTACTTGTAAAAGTGCAATACTTTTATCATTTTCGTGCTGCCAGGAGTGTAGATCATCTGCCGCCCTTAGTGAGTGCACGCGTATGAACCTTAGGTCTTTTCATTCCTGATCGCACGGAAATTTCATACTTTGTGATACTGCTGTCCGGTTCCTCTAGTTAGCAGTTTTGTTACTACTTTTATCCCAGTGCCGTGGAGGAAATTGTCGTGTTTTGTGTGATTGCTCCTTCTAGTTCCCTTTGCGACCAGTGTCTTGCCGTTTGCGCGCTCTTGTTTGAGCATGTCTCTGCCAGAAGCACCTGCTGATTCTGCGACCAAGCAATGTGATCTGGTTGTTTACAACTGATACCAGTGCTGATGTTGGGGTATCTAAGCCTCTTCTGCGTTTCCACCGAAAATGCATTCCAAACATTATTGCCAGAGCAATGAAGGCATCTGAAGTGAGAAAAATGACATCCTTTTTTCCTACACTGAGTGCGTTAATTGAAATAAATGAAGAGAATGTGGTTCAAGGAATTGTTACTGAATTGAATCTCTCGTTGGGTTGTCTGGGATCTAAGCGAATTGATAATGTGATTTCTGTAACCGTTAATTCTGACCCTGTTGTAGTGTCTGATCAGGCGCATGTGATACCTGTGGCCCTGGTGCCTGAATTCATTTGTGGCACATGGGTGTATGAGACTACTGCCACCAATTTTAGCTTGCTTATACCGGTAGCTCCTGAAGAATCTTCATATGATAACGTTGTGAAATCCGATACGGGAAGCGTGCAAACTGTGGCGATCTCTGTCAAAGGAATTACCTCCGTTCTGATTCACAATTCAATTAATGAAGTGACCTCAAGCCTCACGGCTTTCCGTGAGGAAATAGATCTCCCAATCTATGTGCCAGAGGTTGAATATATGGGTGATCTGATGCACATAATCTCCACCCCCTGCCCTTTGTCTATTGACCCTCAAACTTTCTTTGATGCAAGTGTTACTCCTGAAGGTGCGGTTATTAAATTAGGTGATGCCCAGAAATATGATAAGGATGTTCCAATGACCCCTAACAACAGCCCCAGGGATAATGGGCTAGATTCTACCAATCATGTCCTATCCGTCTCTGGCTCGATTGATGGCAGTATGATGAGCATGAATTCAAATGACATGTTTATGGCATTTGAATGCTTGCTGACCACTTTGGTTTTGAAGTGTGAGAAACTGGAGAATAAATTAGATATCCAATGTCTGCTTCTCCATAAGAGCATAAATTGTGGACGGAAAACTGTAAGAGACCAGGGCTCTAACACCAAGCTATCTGGAAGTGTGTTCAGTCCAAATTCTACATTTAAAGGGGCAGTTATTAACCCTTCAAGTGCCACCGATGAGCCGGCTCGTCGGTGGCAAGCGCTACAGGTTGCCACCGGCGATGCAGAGATCGAGCAAAACTGTAATCCAACCCCCGGGCTATTTGAGGGGGAGGTCCCCCCTCACTGCCAGGAGGCTGGATTACCTTCAGTTTCACGTCGGCGTGCGTAACGCACGTCGGCGTGAAACTGAAAGTAAATTCCCCGCAGCAGCCCTTTTCAGCTGCTACGGGGAAGAGAGAGACCTTCTTGTTCCGCCTCGATCTCCGGGTGTATTTCAAGCCGGAGATCGAGGCGGGTATCGTTGGAAAGGGGAGACCCTCCCCTTTCCAACGATACCCATTGTGTGGCTTTGCTGCCCACGGATCGGCGCAGGGCGCGCGATCTGCGGGCAACAATGCCACCGGATCAATACGGATCCGTTTGTGATGCTAGGGGAGGGAGGGCTGCTTACTAGGTAAGCGGCTCCCTTCCCCCCGTGGCCCCAAAGCATGGGGCCACAGCTCCAGAGACCCCTGGGGGCAGATGATCACTGCCCCCAGGGGTGAAAAAAAAAATCGGGGGATGGGGGGAAGTGGGAGGGGGTTTGGGGCCCTGGGGCCCACTAGACCACCAGGGATATGACAAAAAGTGGTGTCCCTGGAAAGGGGAGGTTCTCCCCTTTCCAAGGACACCACTGATATGATGCATTGCTGGTCACGGATCAGTGCAGAGCGCTGATCCGTGACCAGCAACCCACTGGACCACCATTGGTTTGTTTGTGAGTTGGGGGGCTGCTTCAAGTAAGCAGCCCTCTCCTCACCCCCGACCCCCAAAGCATGGGGGCACATGCACATGAACCCTGGGGGCAGATGGCTGACCATCTGCCCCCAGGGAATGTAAAAAAAAAAATGATGGGAAAAGGGGATGGGGGTAGGGGTGGGGTGGAGGTAGGGGTGGGGTGGGGGTGGGGGGCCACTAGCCACCATGGATTTTTTACTAATTGAAAGGGGGGGTGGCCCTCCCCCCAACAGAAGTAGAAAGGGGGGCACCCCTTGTAACCCTCCCTGGGGGCAGATATCTGCTCCTAGGAAGGGGCATCTGACCCCAGGGAGGGATGCATGAGGTGGGGCCTCCCCTATCTGATGCCAGGGAGGGATGCATGATGTGGGGACCTCCATTTGGGGTGGGGGGGAGAGTGTCACCCCCCGTTGCAGTACAACATTCGCTGCCAATTTAGGGTGCCCCTAAGCCCCCCTAAAAAGCAGCCTACGATTTTGTATTTTTTTTTTGTTTACCCAACTTCGCTTGGCGCAGATGGCCACATTAGTGTGCCAATCTGGCCCCAGGGTGCTCAAACCCTACTGCCCCATCTATTGGGGGTCCTGCCCCACCTTTTGTGGTGGCCCTCTCCCCCCCCTCCAAATGGCTGGGGGGGACACCTTATGAAGCCCTCCCTGAGCCTCCAAGGAAGGACTGCATGATGTGCCCCCCCCTCCGTTCGGTGTGGGTGAGGAGAGGGCCACCACAAAAGGTGGATTCCCACGGGTGTCCTCTTTTGGAAAATGCATGGGGTTCCCTGTTTTCCTTGCTGGCTTCGACACCCAAGGCCCAAATCTGTAGGTTGCCCACATGAACAAAATGGGCAGCGGCGAAAGGCTTGGGGTTCCCAGTGGGTTACCCTTTTCCTTTTGCGCCCCCGGTAGGTGCACCCACACATGTGAGGTACCGTTTTCATCGGGACACCTGTGGGAACGCGGGACGGTAGGCCATGTGTTGTTGGGGGCGTGTTTCGATGGGTGAGCTGAGCGAAATGTGCGGAAAATGCGTTTCTTTCCCACATTTCAGACTTTGCGGGGGTGTCTGGGTAATACATTGTGGGGCGATTTCGGCATATCATACCTCTGCGGATTCCCACGGGTGTCCTCTTTCCGGAAATACATGGGGTTCCCTGTTTTCCCCGGTGGCTTGGACACCCAAGGTCCATATCTGTATGTTGTGCCGGTCGGCAGAGCGTCTCAAATTCCGGTCTGAAAACAGACTTGGTGTTACTCGTGTTTTAGGCTTTCCCCTTGGCGGCCAGGTAGGTGCACCCACACATGTGAGGTACCATTTTCATCGGGACACCTGTGGGAACGCAGGACGGTAGGCCATGTGTTGTTGGGGCTGTGTTTCGATGGGTGAGCCGAGCGAAATGTGCAGAAAATGAGTTTTTCCCCCACATTTCGGAGTTTGCGGGGGTGTTTGGGTAATAAATTCCGGGGCGATTTGGGCATATCATACCTCTGCGGATTCCCACAGGTGTCCTCTTTTCAGAAATGCATGGGGTTCCCTGTTTTCCCCAGTGGCTTGGACACCCGAGAGCCCATATCTGTATGTTGTGCCGGTCGGCAGAGCGTCTCAAATTCCGGTCTGAAAACAGACTTGGGGTTACTTGTGTTTTAGGCTTTCCCCTTGGTGGCCAGGTAGGTGCACCCACACATGTGAGGTACCGTTTTCATCGGGACACCTGTGGGAACGCGGGATGGTAGGCCATGTGCTGTGTTTGTGTGGCTTTCATAACGTTTTGACCATTTGCTGGTGGCCTTTGTCACACAACCCTTTCATTTCCCAAATGTGACCTACATTTAGTCGCTGTTTTAGGCACCATACACGTTTGTAACCTGCACAAGTCACCTACCCTTGAAAAGGTCTTCCTGTGCTCTTTCAAAAAATGTATGCTTGCCGTTCCTCACCACATTGGTTTTCCTGATTTACACATGCTAAGTGGGTCTGTTCAGGCAGTGAGCGTAAAACTCCTGTGTACCATGGCTCAGTGTTTGGCTTGTGGTATTGCTTGTTTTGTAAAACACTACAAAAAATGTGTGCTCTCCTAACTGCAAGAGTCGGGGGAATGTAGCGGAGCATTGCTTTTCTCAAAATTCATAGAAGCCATTGCCGTACCAAGCCAACCATGTCCAACACATACCTTTTTTTCGGTCATTTTCCCGCCTTTCCCCCAATCTTTGGCAGTTTCCCCTACCTAGTTGTTGCCTGACCTACGCAAATCACCCCTTCCGAAACTTGGAATTTTGTCTACTTTTCAGAAATACTTGCCTTTCTGTCCTCCAATTCGGCTTTCCTACCCTTTTCTTCCATTCCGTCCATGCATGTCCAATTGGCAAAAATGGCCAAAATCGCCTACCTCTCACAAAACGGTTGATAACCACATCAAAATAATTTTTTTTCATTTCCACTCAACCTGTTCTTGAAAGCCAGGAAATTGGGGAATTCAGCACAGCAAACCATTTGTTCCTAGCTCTTACAAGGAAAAAACCACAGGCTTCTTTGCACATCATTTTATTGGCATTTTTTGAAAAAACCCAAAATGTTCGCCCATTTTGCTTATTTTCTCTCACCCCCCTACAGCGACCTAGGATTCCTGGGTGGCGTTATGACTGCCTACATGTGGGAAAAAAAGGAGCCAAATTTGGCCGAGATACCTCATGTAACAAAAAAGGTACAAGCCATTGAATGGCCACATACCGAAATCACCAAAAAAGGCCCTGGCACTGGGGAGAAATACCCATGGCACTTAAGGGGTTAATATTGATGATGTGTCTCTTGCTACTACCCCAGCAGTAGGGGCAAATGTGTCCCTACCTCCTAAAGGAGAAACTACGAAAAGAAAAGCCAAAGTCACCTCACAGGCATTTATGTATGCCAAACGAGCTAAAACGTGTGTAGTGTTCCTGGGAACAAAATTCAAACTGTTTACATGGAAAGTAGTAAGAATACAATGCCTCTGGCAGGTGCATTCACTGCATCAGCTGTGTCCAGTCCTGAGTCTGTCTGACATGAATGTGGTGGATTTCGTGCATCCACATCCGGGGTGTGTGAATACACACCCGGTTGTATCCATTGGTATGGGCGCAGGTGAGGAGGGGCGTGGCCTGCACGCATGCCGTGAAGACAAGCTCCCGTGGAGCTCCGTCCGAGATCCTGCTAAAAAGAACTATTAATGCCTAATTAGCCCTGCAATATACGATCTAACTGCACAATCCTGCAGGGGAACTAACCCCCACCACTCGACCCGACTCCTGAGCCGAATCGGAAAGGAGAACACAGAAAACGCGGAGTCCAAAGTCGAGCCCCTGGGGACGGCAAGATGGTGCCGCCCGCTGCGAGCAGCGACTGATGCAGCAGCCGACTCGAGGCCCCGCGGAGCCCACATCAGCGACCGACTGATCGGACCAACTGATCCCTGGCCCCTCTCGGCACCAGCTGCTGGACGAGCGGGGCGCTGCGAGCCCGGTGCAGTGGACGTGGGAGAAGCCGCGGCTCCTGACAGACGGGAGCGGACACAGACTGCCCGAGCCCTGCGGCGCGGGGAGGCCCTCGGCCCCGCAAACTAACGTACCCCTACGCCCTCTCGCACACCGGCGGGGGAGCCGGGCCACGCAATCCACAGCCTCGCCCAGGCTCCAAACCCAGGGGCAAGCAGCGGAGACTGAGAGTGAGCATTCAGCCACCAGGATACACCCCAGCAAAAGCGGTGGTGAGTCGGCCTTTTTGACTCCGGCCCATGTCGGGACGCCGGGCCGCACCGCAGACCGCAGCAGCTGAAGACGCTGCAACCGACAAGCATCCCGACTGCTCCGCCGACCACATCCTGGAGAAGAGGACCGACCGCAGCGCACCGAGGGAGAACCGGTGCACGGGTGCGGCCTGCTGAAGACTCGCCCGGCGGAGCGGCGAAGCAAGGGGCACTGTGCCGTGCCTGCGACGCTGACCCGCTTGGGCGCGGGGGAGGCCGGGAGGGACTACAACTGAGGGGCACACAGCGGGAGGTGACGGGTCCCAGCACGACGCAACGCACAGGGCGAAGACCCCCCCAGGACATCTCTTGCGGGGGCACCAGACCTTGCCCTACATGACCTCCTAACACCCGGGAACGGAAGGCCAACCCAATCTGGGCCCCAGGAGGCTGGACAACGCGGGGGGCCCACACTAATAACCATAGCCTGGCAGCACGGCAGCTGCACCAAACAGACCGCTGGGGGGCACAAGAACGGTCGACACACCCCCAGGGAGACTACACCAAAAGCGGCTGAGGCCCACCAGCGATCGGAGGCCGGGGGCACCCCCAACTACACACTGGGCCCGACTAACAGGCTGGCACTCCCCCGGGACGAAGCCAGCAGCAGGACCGAAACGAGGTAACCACCACAGCCGGACGAATCTGCCACGGGGGTACTCCCCACCAGAACAAGCCCCAACGAAGCCAGGACCAGGCCAAGCGAGCAGGAAGACCAGCCTGAGCCACAAATTGACGAGCAGGACAGTGAGGCGAGGCGACCCATATAACCACTGGGGCTGCTAGACACTGGCTGAACACGGAGCCCCGCTCAAGGGCCCCACCAAACAACGCCGCGAAGGCAGTAACCACACAACCTGCGGGTCAAGAGGCAGAACAGGACATAGGAGGGACCCTGGGAGGGAGATGTCACCCCCTAAGAGCAAACTGAAACTGGTCACAATGGACTCATTCACGACAGCTAAACCCCAGAGGCAACCTCAACAGGACCAAGAAACTACGGGGGAACCCTCCCAGAAGGAAGAAGACCTCAAACACGCGCAGGTCCTACAGGCAATATCTGCCCTCCGCACATCGGTGGAGGGGAAGATAGAGGAGGTGAAATCGGATATACAGCTCATGCGTCAGGATGCCCGTAACCTCACAGAGAGGGTCACTGCGGCGGAAAACACACTACAAGACACTGTGGAGGACACCCAAGAACTGAAAACGAAAGTCCAGGAGCTTGAGCAGAAGGTGGTAAGGCTGGAGGCACGATCCGAGGAGGCCGAGGGCCGAGCCCGCCGAAATAATATTCGCATACTAGGGGTACCCGAGGACATGGAGGGCCCGGACCCGACCGACTTCGTCGAGACGCTACTGCTGCAGGAGATAGGCCCAGGGAAGCTCTCCCAAGGGTTCTCAGTGGAAAGAGCCCACAGATCCCTTCAAAAACGCCCACCGCCAGGCTCACACCCACGACCAATTATAGCTAAAATTCTGAATTTCCGCGACCGTGAAACCATACTACGATACTCAAGAGAAGGAGGAGAAATCAAACGGAAGGACGCAACTATAGTCATAAATCCGGACTACACACCCACTGTGCAACGAGCAAGGAACTCCTTCATCCCAATAAAAGCGCAATTACGGAAACACAACCTAAAGTATATGCTGCTCTATCCGTCACGCCTCAAGGTCCTCTACAAAGGAAGAGCAACATTCCTGGAGACACCAGCTGCAGCAAACCTATGGCTGGAACATAACAACCTGGCCGAAGGTAAAGACGATCCATTGAAATCAGATACGGGATGACAACACACCCACCGTCACAATGGAAAAAGGTGAGGCCCCCTCATACAAGGCCAACAAAGCAGACAATGAGATCCCAGCGGAACACCACTAAGTAGATTGCAGAATCGGACGGAAACTCGGAGGACCACACGAGCACGGAAAAACGACCCACCCCCACGGAAACTGTGTAGGCAATTCACCTACACGCACCCTGATCTGGAAGGCCAGGAGTGGCCTGGAAGGCTCGGGACCCCCCGAGCGTTGCAAGTTGGAAGCAACTGCTGGGGGCAGTTTAAAGTTACACGGTCTGCTGTTCCCATTCAAAAGAATGGAAGTTACTACTGTTGGTAAGTCTCCAAGAATGAACAGAAGGGGGAGAGAAGCTGAACTGAGGGAGGAGGAAACTTGCTTCTTGTCCCATACAGGGGAGGGGCCACTAACGCCTGTAACATGCACACGAACACCAAAAAGAGTGGAGCAGAACGGACACTATACACACTTGGAACCACCATGACCACAACAGCAGTTAAAATACTGACATGGAATGTGCGAGGTCTGGGGACATACATTCGCAGAAACAGAATTAAGACCTACCTGAATAGAAAAGGGGTGATGATAGCGCTACTACAGGAGACTCACTGCAATACAGACTCACTGGCCAAACTCCAAACGCACTGGGGGGGGCAGGGTTTTGGCACTGCATACTCCAAATATGCCAGGGGAGTGTATACCTGGATACACCAACAGCTCCCTTTCCGCCTGAGAAAATCAGAGGTTGACCCGGAGGGTAGATTTGTGATAATATGGGGACACATAGAGCAGACAGAAATATGCATAATGAACTCCTATTTTCCCAACAGCAATATACCGGCCCACCTGGACTCACTATACCCCAAAATCGTGCAACACAGAGCTAGCCTACTCCTCTGGGGAGGCGACTTCAACTGTGTATGCGATCCGGCAATAGACAGATCCATCCCCCACCCAAAGGGCCCATCAGCAGCGACAATGGCACTGACTGCAATGACAGATAGGCTGGACCTGGCAGATATATGGCGTGAAACACACCCAACGCAGAGAGGATACTCATACTATTCATCCCCGCACAAACTATACACGAGACTGGACCACATCCTCATAGGCAGAGAACACCTACCCCAGGTGGAAGGAGCGCAGTATTTAGGAAGAACCATATCTGACCATTCCCCACTCATGGTGACATGGAACCACAATGGTCCCAGACCCCCCATTCCCATGTGGAAAATGCCAACGGAAGCACTTAAAGACCTAGGCTTTAGGGAGGAGCTACAAGACTCCATAGATAGCTACATAGACAACAATGTAGGAAGTGTGGAACACAGCAGCACGGTATGGGATGCCCTGAAAACAGTGATAAGGGGGGAAATCATTGCAAAGGCCGGGGGAATCAGGAGACAGCTCAGGAAAGAATTAGACCAGCTGGAAAAAAAGATAGAAAGGCTAGAGGCAGCCCCCATAGGCGACCAGAACAGGGAAGCGGAACTCCGGAAACTCAGGGGAGAAAATGACTCAGCGTGGAATAGGCTGGAAAAGCTCGACCACTTGGCCAAAACGAACAGGGTACACACAGAGGCGGACAGACCGGGCAGACTGTTGGCCTGGCTATGCAGAAGGGAACACCCTAGACACTCCACTACCACGCTGCAGGATGAGGAAGGGAATACACACCATACGCAGCAGGACATAAACGACACCTTCAAAAGCTTCTACGCAAAACTCTACTCACATGAGGAACAGGTCCCTCCAGAACAGATTTCAGACACCCTTGATGAGATAGGACTCCATAAGATACCACCCGAACAAGCCTTGATGTTAGATGCTGAAATCACGCTTGACGATATTACAGAAGCTATCCGGTCACTGGCAACGTGCAAGGCACCTGGCACTGACGGCCTGCCCCCGGAGTTCTATAAAGCATATGAACCCTCCCTCACACCCCTGTTACATGAGGTATTCCAGGAAGCATATGAGAGGGGAGTGCTGCCCGAAAGCATGAGGGAAACGCTGGTGGTCCCGATCCTTAAACCGGACAAACCGGCGGATCTGTGCGATTCCTACCGCCCGCTAGCAATGCTAAATTACGATGCGAAAATTTTAACAACAATACTAGCCAAGCGACTGACTAGAATAATAGGGGACATAATACACAGCGACCAGTGCGGCTTTATACCGGGCCGAAATACATCAATAAACCTGCGTAGACTACAACACATTATGGCCCAAACCAATGAAGACAGGAGCCTATATGCACTAATGTCCTTAGATGCCATAAAGGCGTTCGACTCCATCTATTGGGAGTGGCTGGTGGCAGTACTTAGAGAATTCGGCTTTGGACCCGGGTTCATCAGATGGGTTCGGATATTGTACACCGGACCAAGAGCTAGAGTGAAGTCAGGGAAACACATATCAGAAGCCTGGGACATACAAAGAGGGACCAGGCAGGGCTGTCCACTATCCCCAATGCTGTACATACTAGGGCTGGAACCCATAGCGATCTATTTTAGGAAGCAGTTTTTTGACACTGGCATAAGACTAGGAGGGGTAGACCACATCATTTCGCTCTACGCGGATGATGTCCTTATATATGTCAGAGACCCACACCTCAACGTACCAGCCATGCTGGAGGTCCTGGACAACTACTCCAGAGTATCTGGGATCCAATTCAATAAGTCGAAGTCCTGCATGTTCCCCCTGGCGGCCCTGAAACATGTTGAGACGGAGGCACTCCCGAAGGTAGGGATAAAATGGCAAACCACCAAATTCAGATACCTAGGAATCCAGATAATGCACACTCCCACGCTGATGCACGAACACAACACAAAGACGGCACTCCTGACCCTACGCAAGTCCATGAACTTCTGGTCGCGACTCCCCCTGTCGATGATGGGAAGGGCCTCCATAGTTAAGATGATTGTTTTACCGCGATTCCTGTATGGGTTCCAAAATGTACACTACTATATCAAAAAACCCTTCTTCCGACTATTGGAGACGCTGATAAAGGAGTTCATATGGGGAGAAAATAGGCACAAAATAGCACTGTCAATACTAACCCTGCCATACGCCAGGGGTGGCATTCAGCTCCCTTACTTAGAAAAATACTACCTAGCAGCACAACTCAGCTTTATAACTAAATGGCTCTCAGACGAACCCACTGAAGAAAACCTCTTACTACAGACTACGAGCCTCCCTCATCATCTGAAAGAACTGGTATGGACACCATCGAAACTGATGGGAGAAACACCGCACATAGTCACCCTGGGGAGGGAGATCTGGCGCAGAGTGAGGACACTCGCCCATACTCAGAGGGCCTACTCACCAGAGATCCCACTGATCGCAGACCTATACACAGCAGCCACAGACCTGAAACAAATTAGATCATGGGAAAGGGAAGGGGTCTACACCTGGGGAGACCTATACGAGGAAGGTACATTCAAGGAATTTGTCACGCTGCGGGACAGAGAGGGCATACACCCGGGACAGTTTCTCTGGTACCAGAAGATCCGCGCCATGGCACGAAGTAAGTGGGAAACATGGCCTGAAGAACCGGACACTGACCCCCTATTAACACTACTATACAACTTGGGGGAGGGCTGCAGACCAATATCCCAAATATATAGACAACTGAGCGACACACCTAACCCCCGAAACATGGACATGAAAAGGAAATGGGAAATAGATATAGGCAGGGAAATGACAGAGGGGGAGTGGAACCGGGCGCTCACATTCCCCAAGGAGGTGTCGAGAAACCACCGGTTCAGGCAAATACAGATGAATGTGCTGCACCGAACCTACCTAACCCCGAAACGGATAGCCAAATTTAGCAAGCAAACGCAGTCAAACTGTACCTGGTGCAACAAGGAGGAAGCAGACCTAATCCACATGATGTGGGAATGCCCCAAAACAAAGACACTTTGGGGAAAGGTGAAACAAACATGCGAGAAAGCAGGTATGACCAAATACAAATGGACGCCGGAGGAGTGCTTGCTGGGAACCTACCCCAGACTGGCCAAGATAAAGCACACAGTCAGACTTATGGACATAACGTGCATATTAACCAAACGAACCATAGCCATGTCCTGGAAAAAAACGGCCGGACCACAATATAAAGCATGGCATGGAGAAATGGAACGATGGCTCCTGGCTGAGACCAGGGCCTGGGAAGAAAGCGTGGCCAGATCAACCGACGAGTCCAGCAGATCCTTGGAAGCATGGAAAGAGCTCACTAGACATATGTTTCTCCCCTCCGACGACAAGGCCCCCTGAGCCAACGGCTCAGAACGAACATGCCTACAAGACATACAGGAAGACCAGATGAGAGCCAATGAGAGACGCTACGGGCCTCTGGGAAGCATCCCCCCCACACCCCGCAAACAACATGAATGCCCCCTCCCAAACACCCCTATCCCCCAGGGACGAGACAAGCTGATCCACGTGAACACTATAAGGAGACAGTTGTTACTGTTTGTTAAAGTTAAAATTAAAATGTATTTTGATTGTACAAGAATAAGGCACAACATGGAAGTATGTAACAGATGCTATTGAAAATGCCAATAAACAAATTTTAAAATAAAAATGGGCGCAGGTGAGGTCTCTGATATTTCAAAGAAGGTAGCAGGCGCTCCTCTCCAGAAAGAACATGGCATGATAACCTGTTCTGAGATGAGAGTTTGCAGCACAAGCTTTTTGCTCACTGTACCTTTCACAGATGGGAAATATCCATTGGCATATCAGTCTTGGTCCCGCCCACATGGGCAGTCCAGCACCGAAATGCTATGGCAATTCCTCTCTGAACAAGAGTACCAAAAGCAATCCCATACACGTGTTTCAGCCTTGTTTGGCCTCATCAGTGAAGTGAAGCTTTGTCTCTCTGAGCACAGTGAGCAGGGAGTCCACGTCTGGTTGCCCCCAGGTAACTCAGGGTAACCAACCCCAAGTTCCTTGCAAACATTTCAAAGAAGGTAGCAGGCGCTCCTCTCCAGAAAGAACATGGCATGATAACCTGTTATGAGATGAGAGTTTGCAGCACACGCTTTTTGCTCACTGTATCTTTCACAGATGGGAAATATCCATTTGCATATCAGTCTTTGTCCCGCCCACATGGGCAGTCCAGCACCGAAATGCTATGGCTATGGCAATTCTTCTCTGAACAAGAGTACCAAAAGCAACCCCATACACAAGTACTGTATCCAACCCCAGTGTTACTATTGCCACTGACCAACTTGGTCAAACAAAACTAACTGATCTCTGGGCCCCCTTTCGCAACAGACAGCTGCTGCCCTGAATACTCTTGACTCCTAATCCTGGAGTATATATGAAAGCTCTGCAACTTAAGCCTGTATCCATAGAGGAATATCTTCCTCCGATAAATAGAGCAGTGGTTCTTAGTATTTTCCATTCTGTTGCCACCTTAAGAGTAATCCGTTCTGATGACATCAGAATTGTTGACCAGATTGAGCACATTTCAACTAGTATTTCTAACATGTGGTTCAATTCTGATGCAACATTGATTATATCCTCAAATATGATGAGGCTGAGCTACATCGACTTGGGTATATTTGTAGTATAGTGAATATAACTCCTGCTAAGTTTAGACCCTGTAAAGCTGATTCCATCAATTCAAACAGCAAACGATGCACGTCTTGGACAAATATTGTAGATACTCCTCTAATGAATGCTGGTTGTAGCGCTGTGCAGATATGTGGCTGTACCACTACTAATTCTTCCTCCAGCACAACAATCAATCAAGGTGTCTGCATTTCTACCAATAGACCTGAGGGTTCTATGGACCCTAGGTGTTTGAATCCAAGCGATGGCTACTGGCAATGGCTGCCATCCGTATTCAACTTCACTTCTCTTCGATGTTCAGATGACATTAACATCCTATGCTCCTGGAACACACCCAATTCTCTCATCTCTTTGGGGAAGATCGATTATGGTCAGCAATGGACTTATTTTCAGTTATAGTATTGCAGGAAACGTAGCTTACCGAGAGAATGCATTTGGATGGTCGTACCACCTGTCAAAAAGTAGCTACGAAAGGTCGGCTCAGACGACCAAAGGGCAGCTTACTGATTTCGGTTAGGTGACCTTGGTCAATGGCCCAGGTGCCTGGACTCTCACCTATGGTCCAAGCTGCTAACATTTCCAATGCAGATTCAACCATTATAATTATTAATGTGTATGATCCACCAAACTGTATTGCAACTGAAGGTAATGTCCTAGCTGTGAAACACATTCTTGACACATACATGCAGATGTTTCCTATATGGATTATGGGAGACTTCAATGCTGATATTGAGATGTGTGAAACTGAGTTCAATGTGTCATCTAAGTCTGCTCCCCTTAACTGTGTCTAACCGACAAGGTAGTGCTTTGGCATCTGTCTTCGAAGCCTAGGGTTTCATTTGCCTAAATGGTTTCTGTGCGGATGATGCACAGAGGGAATATTCTCGGGTGAGTGGAAAGAGCACCTCTACCCTTGATTATGTCTTTGTGAACCAATCCGGCCTATCATTGGTGAAGGATATGGCAATATCCACCCGTGAAGAAAGCGATCACCTACCTATATGTGTTCTCTTTAAGCCTTTCCAGACGATTAGAAGACAGAAGCAACATGACCTAAATGGTAACATATTTGTCAATAATGGGGGTAATCACATTTATTGGAACCCTCATAATTTGGGCAAAAGGCAAACTTGCTTCTGAACAACTTTTACCTGCTTTTATAGAGCAATTCTCGATCCCTGCATCTATCTCATCTCTAAGTATAGGAGAAGCCTTTTCGTCTCTTTTTGTTTTTGTAAAGGAAGCAATTAACAAACAAAGATGATATAAAAGCCTTTACGAGCGCCGTAATAAAATATACATTAAGCAAACTAACTACGATCCTTGGATCAAGACAGCTAAAAAAACAACTACGGGCCAACATTGCGGCCTCTTTATTTCCCTCTTTGGGCATTTATAGTGCTGCTAAAACTAGTAATCAGATCAAATGTATCAAAAAGAATTACAGCCGCTGGCTGAAAGAACATAAATCCAGATGCGAAAAGGAACGTTGGTTACAAATTGCTCACCTTGCTACCTCGAACAACGATACTGAAATCTGGAAGGAAATAAAGGCGGCATCTAAAAGTGACTTGCCAATAAATTGCGTTCCAGAGCCGGTTTGGGTTGCCCATATTAATTCCACCTTGGGGATCATTGGGCCTCATTACGAGTCCGGCGGTAGCCGTGCCGGAAAAACCGGCAGGCTGCCGCAGGACCCCGTATGAATTACCGCCCCTGTGATTGCTGGAATCACTGGGGCATTACAACCCCAGTGACCCGGTTATTCCGGAGGCGTAATTCCACAAATCCCCATTTCCATGGAGTCCTGTAGGACTCGATGGGGACAATGGAAACACTGGCACTGTAAATAACAGTGCTGGTATTTCCATTTCCGTCTGCAGGCGGGTGGTGTTACTCCCACCAGGTCAGAGCTGACGGGAGTGACATCACCCGCCTGCAGAACTCGTAGTCTGCCGGTCCGGAGACAACGGTGGCAGCGGGTTTACCGCCACCGTTGTTTCCGTCCCGGCAGGCTTGTAATGAGGCCCATTGTCTCTGAAGATGAAATGATGGCCACCCCCCAAACAACATATATCTGTAAAGCTACGATCCCTGATATCATACTAATTATAGAGCAGCTAAATATGTCACTTGCATCAGGGCCTGATGGTATATGTAATGGCCTGTTAAAGATGTCATCTGTATTGTGGGCACATGTTTTACATCTTTTATTTACAGATATTGGAAGGTCCGGCACTTTGCCTGTTACATGCTGTAAGAGCCACATTTCCCCTATATTTAAGAAAGGCCCTCATGATGATCCAGGAAATTACCGTATGCTAGCAATGATGGACATTCCAGCAAAAATCTTTGTGAGAGCCACATTTCCCCTATATTTAAGAAAGGCCCTCATGATGATCCAGGAAATTACCGTATGCTAGCAATGATGGACATTCCAGCAAAAATCTTTGCGAGGGTCTTATTGGCCGAATTGAATTCATGGATAAATGATCAAACTGGCTTTAGAGCCACACCATCCACATTGCATAATATTCTTATTTTGGTGTCTTTGGTAGAATATGCATGGCTTCGAAGAGAGACTGCAGTATACTGTGCGCATATAAATTTCAGCGCCCCTTTTGATACTGTTCTCCGGAACAACCTATGGGGAAAATTGGTGGCTTGGAATATTCCGCCGGGGCTTCTGAAGATGCTTATGCTGCTCCACACTGACACTGTGTTAGGGTGCGCCTGGATGGCGTTGGTCAATTGTCTGTATCTATCCCCACTAGTAGGGGGGAGAAGCACGGCTGCATAGTTGCAGCCACTCTATTTAACTTATATTTCGCTGATTTGCAAATGGCTTTCAATAATATAGATATCTGCCGAGTAAAATCTTATGCAGACAATCTATTGCTGCTTGATCACACCCCAACAGGGTTGCAATCCCTGATTAACGGTCTTGGCGTATTTACACATACAAATGGCTTAAAAGTTAACATTGGTCATGGTGTTTTCTAGTAAACCGAAATCGAACCTGAGAACTAGTTGGGTCCTGGATGGTACTAAATTTGAATTTGTTAAATCATATAAATTCCTAGGCCTTCATTAAATTGGAAATTACATTGGCATGAAATTAAAGCCAAATGCATGAAAATGGTAGCGCCATAAGTGACTTCTTTGGGAAAAATGATGGTTACTTTGTTCATAGTATTGTGCTTTTGTACTCACCGAAAATTGTGCCTTTGTTGACATATGGGATCGAGATACGGGGCCATGCGTGTAGCATGGACCTAATCAAATTTGGGGCGAAAAAATTGCTGCAAGCACTATCTATTGAATATATATATATCTTGAATTCAACTTAATTTGGATTTTGTCAGTATTTGTATTGTACATTTTCGAGCACTTAGCAATGGTACTGTAATGGTACTATATGTAATGGCTTTTTTGTGTCTCGATAATTGTAGCCAGATGGGCACCGTGGCCAAAATATTATCACTTTTCAACAAATGGCAGGCTGGCTGCGACTAGCCTTTTGTATCAAATCCTGTCCTTAAGATCAAACGTTGGCTACAGCAGAAGCTAGACAGTTTGTCTCGATAACCACACAGTACAATTATCAACCAATTCCAATATTGGCGTATTCATCCAATATAGAAACGACCGCAGTCGCAATCCAGCTTACATTGATAACGCTCTCCGATAGTGGGATCATAAGAGAGTAACTTTTGCTAAAATTTAATAATTGTGAACTCCTTGAAATCAAGGGTGCAAAAATTGGTATCCCTCGCTCAGAACGCAAATGTAGACTGTGTGGTGTAAATTAAATTGAATCATTTGAACACATTCTGGCAAAATGCAAGGGTTTTACATTTATTAGAGATACATTTATTAAGTCATATAACAACCAAATGGACTGCAGTGATACATGAATGCTTTGGCAAACATTTATGGAGGTTAATTACCTAACTATTATGTATTTTATGGTGACAGTTTATTGGAATTGTATAGAGACTTTTGATATTTTATGAACTAGGGTTTTACCTCGATTTTAGGTTTTTATCTACCTGATCTTGGCTGGTGGATGCATGTCATGTTTTTATATTGTAATTTGTAAAGTTTTGTTTTATCTGTTTTGTATATACAAAGCCTCATGGTTATACGTATATTGAATGCATTAAAAAATATGGAGTGTCATCAACCGGATGGCTCTCAGCACACTTTTGATTTCATTGAGACCATGTCCAGTATCATTTGCGAACAATCTGCAAACTCTTGGCATTAGAAGCAGCCTGAATTCCTGGGGTCATAAGGGACTCAAAGAATACTTCTGTTTTGGTGTACAATCAATATTTATCTGGAATTGCTTTAAGCAGCTTGGATGATTCTTCTGACAAACAGTAGAACCTCTTCCTTCTCAACTTCAGCTACCGCTTGTTCTTCGCTGGGAGGGGCAAGGGGGAGTTGGATGGACGGTGAACCTCACATTTGGATGCTATTGTTGCATGTACGTCTGACACCACCAGGATAGCTGAGTGCAGGGTTGTCAATGCACAGTTGCCTCGCCAAAAGGGTGGAAGATGCAGGTATGCTTGTAGACCGCGTACCCAATACATGTTCATCAAAGCCTTGTTCCTTATACATGTCCATCAAGGCCACTGTTCCTTTTGCAGGATCTGGAATGAGCTATGTCTTATTGCAGTTAGCGTTAGTGCCTACTGGAACAGTTCCATGTCCTGAAAACAAAACTGGCATGCATCCCCTGATTGGACTTTTACCAGTGTTTCACATGCTTCAATCCACGTTAGTTTATATATGTCTGCAGACCATATCTCCAAACAATTGTTATTAATGTTCCATATAATTTTTTCTCCAAACCCTGCCAACCTCCCTGCCGCACAGCTCACCAACACCTTCTCCCATCTGTTTGATATGAACAATAAATCCAATTTCAACATAGGCGAGGGCTTACATTGTGAGGCACTGTTGTCCTTTGCACACTTCTCTTCATCTTTGTCCATTAGTACAACGTGTACTTTGTGCCCCTGGAACAGACTTCGAACCCAACACAGCTCTAAGTGCACTAGACACTGTACCTCCAAAGGCTATATCTCCTGAGGTACTAACATTTTGGGTGCTCCCGACGTGGGGGAGGAGGGAGCAGACATAACTCCTGTTGTACCTCGGTTTCCCCACTGAGTTTATAAACCTATGCCACATATTCTTAAACTCTGAGTGTTGCACATTGGACATTGTATTAAACACTACTCCTTTATACTGGACATACTCCTTTTCTTCATCCAATCCCCTTCTCACTCATATTTTCAAATCCCATAATAAAGTATCCTGTACTTCCATTCATTCGTTTAAAATTTACCAGAGTGGTTAAGTATTCATCATTTGGTGTTATAGCTTCCAAACAATTGTCAAAACATTAACACCATACATTCCTTTGAGGTACTACTACATCCCCCCCTTATATTACCTACGCATATAACAGCACTAAATATATATATGAACAACTCAAAGCCAAACCCATACATAAGTGGATACAGTCTAGCACTGCAATTGCGCACAAAATACACATTTTTAATATTGATACATACTCTAGACATTTGATAAAACATGGTGCATCATAGACATTTACACATATTTAAATAAAACCCCCAAAATGTTTTCAAAACAAAATGGGGAAAAAGACCTGAAAAATCAAAAAATAAAGGGAAAAACAACTGCAACTAATACTGCTGTAAATATTAAAAACCAGAATTATCAAACAACGACAGTAATTTAGAAATGCTGTGTCATAATTCTTATATGTGGGGACATGGATTGTGGTGCATTTCGAACATCAGACATATGTACGCAATAACGCAATTCCTTCACTTTAAAAGCGAAGGGATTAGCATATACTGCAGTGTAAGGAGCATTGTAACGAGGTTCACTCCACCTGCGCACATCATTTTTTATTTAAGCCTTTTCATTGGGGAACAATTGTAATGGCAGTGAGCTTGCAGATTCTGGTGCAACGCTGTTGGCGGCGTCTTCCGGCCATCGATGAGCAATCTGTTGAGAAAGTTATTTAATACACTTTGTTAATTGCATTAAATACAAATGGAATTCATCCCCCAGGATCGACGCAGCCCTGTGAGCATCTGAAGCACTCCGCACAGGAGTCAGTGGCGTGTGCATATGTCTCCCAGTCACAGTCTCATGAGGGGAGAGGTGATGGTCCCTACAGGGCAGCGTCCTTAAACTGAACAAGGCCAAGGGGAGACAATGCACCCAGTTCTTCTTTAGTGTTGCACATAACTTGGACAGTTTTGTTTTAAGCAGACTGTTCATCCTTTCTACAATCCTGTTGGCTTGAGGCTGATAAATAGAACACAGCTTGTACTTTATTCCTAAAAGGCTTTCGAATGGATTGTGTCCTCCCACGTATTCCTCATCTTATGATAATTTGTTATCGCCAGCTTCGCTGCTTCGGAAAAAAAATTCGGCAGAGGGCACTATGCTCGAGGTCGTGGCGTCGATTGTCCCTCGATGGGCTCCGTACCTTGTCGACGTCACTGATGGTATAAATAGTTTGAGCCGCGCCGTTGGCTTAAGTTCCTTTGTTCCGATTGCTTCGCTCTCGAGAACGGCGCGCTTCAAAATTTTCTACTGAAAATGTCAAATTCTTCAACACCTTCAACACCCAAGACTGGGTTTAAAAAGTGTATCGACTGCAGATCGAAGATGTCGATCACAGATCCTCACCACGTTTGTCTCTTGTGCCTCAGTTCAAGTCATCGAACCGGCGACTGTGGCTCCTGTCAGTCAATGACGGAGAAGGCCCTTTGTGAGACGAAAGGTAAACTGGCGGTGGGGAGGGAAGCTTCTAAAGCCTCGAAGGCTTTGTCTAAAATACATAAAAAATTGAGCGATTCGAAAGAATCGGATCGTCATAGACACTCTAAGAGATCTCGTAGTAGATCGAGGCGCTCTTCATCTTCCTCTTCTAAGAGAGTGAAAAGGAGACATAGATCTCCTTCGTCATCTTCCGATTCATCGACCGAAGTGGTACGATGCCCAACTAAGTCGGATTCCTCTAGAAAATGGGAGGAATTTTGAAAGAAGATGATGGCGGTATTTGAGAATGCGGCCTCAACCCCCTCAAAGAAACCTCAGAAGAGCCGTACCCCTGTCACTCCATTGGACGACATGGGGAAGTCGGGAACTACTGTGGTAAAACCCGGTAGTATGGATGAAACTCGAAAAACACGAGTCGACTCCAAATCGTCGAAGACTCATCGAGAGTCGAGTATTTCTCCGATACCACATAAGAAACAGAAGACATCGAAAACTTCCACAACTTCGTCGACGCCATCGGCGCCGGCAGCTTTGACATCGAAGCCAAAAGCGTCTTCGACACCTGTGTCGAAGCCTTCATTGGGGTCGTCGAAGATTCCTTCAACACCTTTGAAGAATCTCTCCATTCCTTCGACAAAAACTCAGGAGGAAGAGAGGAGGTTTACTCCATAACCAAAATCAGACTTTTTTAAGTCTATGGGCCTCATTACAAGTTGCCCGGTAAAACCGGGTACATTACCGGCATGCCGGAATGAGCGGGTCCGTGCTCGTATGAACCTGCTAATAGCGGGTGATTACGAGTGCGCGAGCACGCGCGTCCCCCCATGCCGGTAGTGGCAATACCGCCATGCCGCTAAAGGGCCTCCAACTCCCCTATACCGGCATCGCGGGACCCGCCCATAGCGGTACCGCCTCATACCAACCCCTAAATACTGGCATGGTAATACCGGCATGGTAATACCGTGTTCGCCAAAAAACGGACCCGGAAATTACATCATCGCGCAGGAACGGGAAATGGGCCGGCGGCCATCTTTAAAAACACAATCCATTGCCATCCTCCATAACCACCAGTCGATACTCGGAGAGCACAGTGGAAATCCATAGAGGATGCAAAGGCTACCAGGAAGACCACCCCCCCGGCTGCATAAACAGCGTTACTCAGATGCAGATCTCACCATATTAGCGGACACTCTAGCTGCACATGCAGACACAATGCAATCCCACGACAAGAAGCGGGAGGTGCAGCAACAAAAGAGGCAAATCTGGCAGGAGGTAGCCCACAAGGTATCAGCCGTAGGTCCCACCCCGCGAGGTGTGAGGGACTCAGGAAGCGGTGGGATGACCTCCGGTTGAGGGTACGCAATATCATGGCCACCAATCGGAGGGAGGCCATGGTCACAGGCGGGGAGGCCCACACCCCTGCCAAATTGATGCCCTAGGAGGAGACGGCCAACAGATTCATCAGTCCTGAGTCCATCGAGGGATTATGCGTGATGGAGACGGGTGCGACATCAACCGCGGAAGGAGGTGAGTGACCCTGCAGATCCCTGTAGGGAAGACCATGAAGTAGCACAAGTGAAGTGGTAGAGAGTCTAGGCAAGCCAATGTATGTCCCAACACCCACATGACCATACCCAAATACAGATGGCGGGCCAAACGCTGCCACACTGAAATGCATGCTGAGTGCCCATCCCTTAACCAACACACAGCCAACACACCTGGAGCTTGCCCATGTGATACTTCACACAAACCCAAAATCAACAGCATGCCACCTGCCATGCAGTGAATGCTTACATGCCCCCTCTGAGTACCCTGCGTGACACACCTGTAAGACATGAAAGCATGATCAAATGAATAATGAACAGCACCGCCACTGCCATGTCACACCATCACTGATGCCCTGCATCTCTTCTACCCCCACAGGCACTGATGAGGAAGAAGCAACCCGGGAGACAACTGCGAGGGCATCAACCTCACACCGTAAGAAGAGGGCAACCACCACCACCACCTCCGCTAGAGACAAGCAGGCCAAACTCACACCTGTCCAAGGGGAGTCCCTGGAAGCACCCGCCTCCACTGGGGAAGAACTTGATGCCAGTGTGGAGCCTGAGGGAGACCCCGAGGTGACATGCCCGGCCACCCCGAGCCCCGTGCCCACCCCCTCGCCCCAACACCTGCAGTCACCCACCTGCAGTGAAGTTGATCCCTGCCTCCGTGACTGTGACCTACCCACCTCTGAGGAGTCCAGCCCCGAAAATGCCATCCACGTGACTGCACAACCCACCACTCGGGCCCCCTACAGAACCCTGGAGACACGATTGTCGATGGTGGAGGCCCAACAGGAGGCCATGTTAGACCTACTTCGCCAGTACATAGCGGACGGGGAGGAAACCAGGCGGGGTTTTGCCACAGCAATTGCAGGGACCACATCGGCCATCGAAGCAAACACAGCCGCTGTCAGTGCATCGGCTCGGCTAATGAGGGACTGCCTGGGGGCGGTGACACAGGTGCTGACCTCAATGCTGCTTCATATGCAGTGGCCACGGCTTGCAGGAGGTGTGGAACCTGCCAGTGAATCACCTACTACCTCCACACCAGCTTCATCTGTCCCCACCAGCCCAGTGCGCCACACACGTAGGAGTGCAAGGAACACTGAAATGCCGCCTCTGGACAGGAAGAAGTCCCGGAAGTAGTGTGGGGGGACAATGGTAGTGGGCCACAAGGTTGGGGGTGAAGGGGTGCATCTTGTGGAGTCTATTGGGGGTGTTGGTGTTTGTTGAGGGGGGGTCAGGGAGTTTGTTGGGGGGTGTCAGGGAGTTTGTTGGGGGGTCAGGGAGTCTGTTGTGGGAGTCTGGGAGGCGGAAGTGGGCACATTTTTGCTGTTGTAAATAATACACACGTTGTGATAAGAAAAATCCATGGCTGGACATTGTTATTTTTGTGTGCATCCATTTAATGTGGTACGGTGTTCAGTGCCCAACTCCCAACATTCCCTGTGTGCATGTCCACATTGGCCCAGTGTCTGACTGACACAAGTCTTTCATAGTCCCTGTGTTTCAGAAGTATTTGTGAATTAGTGCTTGGCGTACAGCATGGCCATCCCGTGCATCACGTACTGGCAGGGGGGCTACTTCACCTCCGTCTCCATCCTCATCATCCTCACCCGGCCCATGCACGTCAATGTCAGGTGGCACTGGTACATTTCTCCAGACGCACATGTTGTGCAGCATCACACAGCCCAGCGGAACCGCCCCTTCCGCAGGCCAAAGGTCTGCCCAATCACAACACAGGTACGGGTGTGCACACGATTGTACTCCTCCTCATGGCTGTTCTGTGGGTTACGCACAGGGGTGAGTAGCCACGGCCTCAAGGGATATCCTTCATCACCTGCAAGCAGATTCAAATAGGTGTGTGTCACTCTGAACTGCCACATTCAGGGAGCCCAGTCATGGCGGCAGCTATTTGGTGTGGCCATGCAAATGTCCCTGTAAGCATGAAAATATGTTATCTTGGTGCAATCTATACTGTCATGAGGTGTGGTAGTCTGGATGGCGTTCAATAGATGATGCAGGGTGTAATCATGCATGCTGAGGCAGATAGTCTGTAGTAGTGCAACAATGTTTTGACTCCAATTCATGCTGTTCATTATTTACTATGCATGGTCACACTGCCCACATTGCCACACTTGCCATCCTGTTCATTCATGCATTGCTTGCCATCACCATGGTGGCCTGGTTGTGCCTCTTACTTGTTCTCATCGATATGCATTATTTGTGATATGTGGCCCAGTGAAGTGTCATGTACCGTTTGGCTGGTTCAGAGAGTGTTTGGCTCTGCATGCATTCTCCAATCACCGGCTATTCCCACCCAGGTGCAGTATTCCCCCCCCCTTTCCCACCCAGGTGCACTATTCCCCCCCTTTCCCACCCGGGTGCAGTTGGCCCTCCCCCTTCTGCATCCGCACACATCAGTACCCCACAGCATGGCCATGGCCCTGTTGTGCAACTCACCGAGCAGCCAGGCACGTGGTCCAGCATGTCGCTCCATGTGACGGGGTAGCGTGGAGTTGCGCAGTACCATGGCATTATGTGTGGATCCAGGAAATCGGGCGCAGCAATGTGTGATGATCTTGTTGGAGTCACATACCATTTGCACATTGATGGAGTGGTATTGCTTGCGATTGCGGTACACCGCCTCTATGGCATGGGGGACTACCAATTCCACATAGGTGCAGTCGATGGAACCAACACAATTGGGCATGCCTGCCAGTGCATGGAAGCCTACTTTGGTTTCAGGTATCTCCTGGGCAGTCCGTGGTAGGGATATGTGGGTGCTTGTGTGCTTCAGGAGGGCATCCAGCACTTGGTTCAGCATGTGTGAGAATAGTGGTTGTGAAATGCCATGCAGCTGGGCCACTGTGTGTTGGTAGGTGCCTGTGGCCAGGAAGTGTAGCACAGACACCACCTTTAGTAGTGGGCGGATGGCAGTGCATATTTCTATGTGGCTGGCAATGTCGTTCTTTATCATGTCCGCTATGGTGGTGATGGTGTCACGGTCCAACCGGTACAGGGTGTGGATCTGCTCAGGGGTTAGATTGAATGGGCTGGGTCTGGTGCGAGGGATTGGTGGCTGCCTACGAGGCACTGGTGGCTGCGCTGGTGGTAATTGCTGGGCCTGTCTCACCCTCCTTCTCCTCCTGCGTCTCCTCTGTACAGCCTGTTCTTGATGCTGTAGTTGTTGCTGTTGTTGCTGTAGTTGTAGCAGTATAGGCATGTCCTCCAGTGCCATGATTGCAACTGCTAGTGGTAGCATTTTGGTGTAGGAAGGGGTATGGTGTGTGGGTGTGCTCAGTTTATACTGGTACTGCCTCCATTGACTCCACCTGTGGGGATTGTGTGCACCTGTGGCAGCTGCCTTGTATCTTGCTTGCTCCTTGTGGATGGTCCGCGATGCCTGTATGGCCGGCATCGTGCAGGCCGTGATTACCGGCTTTGCGATGCCGGTATTTGCATGTATGAGTGGGTTGGAATTACCCCCTATTACCGGCATGCCGGTATTTGCTCCCTGAAGGGGCGCGTGTACGCGCCTATGCCGCTATTAGCAGCCCCGTTGTTTAGTATGCCGCTAATACCGGGTTTGCGGGTCGGAATGCAACGGGACGGTAAACGATGCCGGTATTACCACACCGGCATCATTTTTGCCTTACCGGCATACCTCGTAATGAGGCCCTATGTCTTCAATTTTTGAAGAATCTGGCTGTGAGGATGAGGAAATCTCTCCTTTTGGAGTGCAATATGGCACTAGACAAGTTCCAGAAGAACTTATAGACCCAGAATCTAAGATGAGAGACCTGTGCGAGACTCTGCATTCTGCTAGCGGCATTGACACATCACCTGAATTGGAGTTTGCTAGGCCTGGCCCTGCAGAACATGCAGATTCAGGGTACAGGAGTCTTGTAACGCTTACCTTAGGCTTCCCGGGACCACCTCTGCTACTCTTCTCGGGGTGCGTGGTTCTCTCACTACTTCCCTGTTTAGAGTACTATGAGTAGAGAATCTGTGGAATTGAACAACCAGTCAACAATGGAATCTAAGATAACTGAGATTTGTCTCCTCACCAACCAACACTCCTTCCCACTGAGTTCGCCCTGCTCACCTCTTATTATGTTTTGATGAGCTATCCGTCCTGCATCTGTGCAGGGGCGCAAGTCCTGAAGATGGGATTGAATGAGAGCGGGAAAAGGAACCAACTCGAATGGAAGGGCTACGGGAGCACTAATGCCTCAGGAGGTGAGTTGTATGCTGGAAAGGTTCGATGACTGAGAGACGCTGGGTGCCAAGAACATGAGGAGAAAATCACTCCTAATCTGAAGGGAATGTCACTGTAACATTTACTAGAGAGTGCGTTGCTAATACACACAATGTAAACCAGACCCCTCTATCAGGCAATGCACCAAGCCTATTATTTTCCTCCAATAACACCAGAGGGACTCAGGGAACCAACAAGGTGGGACTCTACATGGACTGTATGTTCCTTCGTGTGTGTGAACAAACCATATGAAACAAAAGGCTGCTGTGATTAGACTGCCCAACTACGGAATAAACAATTAAAGTGCTATACCACAGCCACAGTAAATTCCTAGTGACACGAGCTACTAAAGCTCGCTTACTAATCAAACAGGCTAACGAGAAAACTAGATGCCCAAATAATGTTTCACAAGAAACTTTACTTGCGGTGAGAAGAAACAACACGGACAGCTTCTACTGTAATTCCTGACAGAAGAACGCTCCTCCTCACCGGACACTCGGAAACTGTGAACTGACGGAATTCAAGTGGGAACTAGGAAATCTACAACGAATGTGAACAGAGAGTGACACAGGCACAGGAATTTTCAATGACAAAAGGGAAAACTAAGGGTAAGAGATTCCTGTCAGAAACGAGCTGAGGTAAGCGTCCGCTAACACCAAGAGGACGCAAAGCGCAGCTCCACCGAGGGGAGGGGCTTAAATAATCGCGGAGCCTGGAATGCTCCGCAGGATTCAGGGACGGCCGCCTGGCGGCCATGTTGAGTAAAGCGGGATAGTCTGAATCACAATTGGCCACTGGATTCTCCCTACTCATAGCCCAGGAATGATACACAGCAGCCCAAGACCTTTTGGGGGAAGTCCTATGGAACGGTCCTGTGATCATGACAAGTCTGATGAATAGAGTGATAGAATATATGGGTTGGGGTAGAACCTCACCCACTTTTGAACAGGACGATATGACGGACATAATTGTTCGGGGTCCTCAGAAGGATCCAGTTCTCGCCTTCCATAGGGCACTTCAGAGAACAGTGGAAAAGAACTGGGAAATTCCTGAAAATATTGCTGCTGTAAGCAGTAATTTTCCCAAAAATATAGACCGTCTAGTTCTGATCCTGAATATTTAAACAGACATCCCACTCCAGAAAGTCTGGTTATTCAAGCAGCAACTACTTCAAGACAGACTGCATATCCTACTATCCCCATAGAGAGGATAAGAAAGTCGATGCTTGGGCGCGCAAAGTTTTTACTTCGGGTAGTATGGCTCTTAAGTCAACCAATGTCACCTCTACCCTGGCCCGGTTTACCCATACCCTGTGGGACTGCATTTCGGCGGCGGCTGATCATATTCCGGAAGGCGAGGAAAGGGAAGGCTTCCTGAATATTGTCAAAGACGGGAAGGAGGTTGCTGATCGTATCAGTAGATCCATGGCTGCAAGCACTGTACTACACAGATTTGCGTGGTTGAGGAAGTCGGGGTTTGCACCAGATGTGCAGGCCAGACTTCTCAACATGCCTTTTGATGGCTTGAGGCTGTTTGGTAGTAAGGCTGTTGAAAGCCTAGAAAAACTTCAGACCTCAAAAGCGGCAGCTAAACCTCTTAGCGCCTCCATGCGACAGCCTCAAAAACCCTATTCGGGGTCATCTACCTGGAGGGGTTGTTATTTTCGGTACTACTCCTCTTTTGGTAGAGGACAGGCTTTTCAAAGAGGCAAAAGGCGGGGCATTACCTCAGATGCGAGGGCACTGGAAACAGTAGCTCAAGGTTACTGTCTCCCCTTCCTAAAAAGGCATCAGAACCATCCACCGGGAACCAACTCTGTCAAAATTCCAGATCCGCTCCTGTTGCAAGAAATTTTAACCCTGCTGGAGAAAGGTGCTATAGAACAAGTACCTGTAGCGGAGAGGAACAAGGGTTGGTACTCCCCATACTTTCTCATCCCAAAAAAGGACAGAGGATTGAGACCCATCTTGGATTTAAGAAACTTGAACAAGTTCCTCAGGAAGGACAAGTTCAAGATGGTGACCCTTTCTCAGATCCTTCAGGCTCTCCAACTCCAAGACTGGTTGGTATCATTGGACCTTCAGGATGCTTACTTTCATGTGCCAATCCATCTCAAGCACAGAAAGTACCTGAGGTTTGCGATTGGCAATTCTCACTTTCAGTTTTGGGTTCTGCCATTCGGGTTGACCTCCGCCTCAAAGGTTTTCACCAAATTAATGGCGGTGGTGGCAGCGAGTCTCAGGAGAGGGGGAATTCACATCTACCCCTACCTGGACGATTGGTTGATCAGAGCACGTTCTCCCGAACAAGCTCAGGAACATCTTTCGATCACTTGCCACTTCATTCACAAATTGGGCTTCTCTCTCAATTTCAAGAAGTCCCACATGGTACCATCCCAAAAGCTCCAGTTTATCGGAGCAGTCTTGGATACTTCCTCAGGAAAAGCCTCACCTCCCGAGGTGAGAGCTCTCCACATTCTGCAGATGGTAACAAAGTTCCAGAATGCCCAGCATCTACCGGCCTTCGATTTTCTGAGGTTGCTCGGCCTCATGGCATCCTGCATTTTCCTAGTGCCAGAGGCCAGATTGAGAATGAGATCCCTTCAATGGGCACTCAGATCTCAGTGGTCCCAGTTCTCAGGGAATATGTCGGATCTTCTGCAAGTCCCAAGTGCAGTTGCTCAGGATCTACTATGGTGGGCTTGCAACGACAACATCCTCAAAGGAGAATCTTTTTGGCAACCATGGCTGGAAATAACAGTAGTAACGGACGCCTCACTCACGGGGTGGGGAGCACACACCAACGATCTGACAATCACTAGTCTTTGGTCTCCATCGGAGTACAAACTACACATCAACCTATTGGAACTGAGGGCAATCAGACTAGCGCTGAAGGCCTTCCTGCCCTCTGTACAGGGAAAGAATGTCCTGATAATGACGGGCAACACAGTGGCCATGTACTACCTCAACAAGAGAGGAGGCGTAGGGTCACTACCACTGTGCAGAGAGGCAATGCAGCTCTGGTTCTGGGCAATACGAGAAGGAATCTCTCTATCGGCAGTTCACCTAGCTGGAGAGCAGAACATGGCGGCAGACGCTCTGAGCAGGCAGAGCACAGTCTCCCACTAGCTCAGGAAGTCCTTCTGGAGATCTTCGCCCTTTGGGGAACCCCTCAAGTGGATCTATTCACTACCGCAATCAACCGGAAGTGCGAACAGTACTGCTCAAGGGAATGTCCTCCAAGAGGAGCTCTAGGAGACGCGTTCGTAGTGGAGTGGAAGTTCCCACTTCTGTATGCGTTTCCTCCAGTCCCCGTGATTCCTCAAGTAATCAGGAGGTTGAGAAAGTTCAGGAAAACCATGATCCTAATTGCCCCGGATTGGGCCAGGAGGACGTGGTACCCGGACCTTCTGGACATGTCCATCTGCCCTTCAATACGTCTTCCGTAAAGAGAGGATCTTCTCTCACAACAGGAAGGTCGGGTTCTCCATCCAGATGTCAAGACACTCAACCTTCACGCATGGTTTCTGAGAGGTTGAGATGCAAGGATTGGGATCTTCCGGATGACGTTATGGAGATTTTTCTTTCGGCCAGAAGACCAGCAACAAAATCTTTGTACCGATGTCGTTGCAACAAGTTCAGTAACTGGTGCAAAGATAAGGATGTGGACCCTTTTCAATGTGGCTCCCCAATGGTGCTTTCTTTCCTATTACATCTAGCCAATCTGGGGCTCCAGATCGGAACAATTAAAGGATATCTTGCTGCGCTGTCCATTTTCAAGCGCTCCTCGGAAGAGGTTTCCTGCTTTCAAATTCTATTAATCATTCAATTCCTGAAAGGGCTTACTAACGTATACCCTCCAGTACCTTTTCATGTCCCAACTTGGGATTTAAATCTAGTACTTAAGTTTCTAACTTGTATACTGTTTGAGCCTCTGCACTCTTGTCCCTTGAGGCTTCTAACAATAAAAACTGTCCTTCTTGTGGCCTTAACATCAGTCCGCAGGGTTAGTGAACTACAGGCTCTCTCATGTAAAGCTCCATACACTACTTTTTACAAGGACAAGGTAGTTCTTAAAGTTAAACCTTCCTTTTTGCCAAAAGTAGTTTCTGACTTCCATTTGTCACAAAAAATCATATTACCAACATTCTATCCTCCTCCTCATTTGGGCAAAGAAGAGGAGAGACTGCATAGACTGGACCCCAAAAGGGCTCTCAGTTTTTACATTTCAAGAATGTCAAAATTACGTCAAGAATACCAACTCTTTGTAGGTTATACAGGTCATAAAATGGAAATATCGGTGACAAAACAAGCCATATCCCTCCGGATCATTCTGGCTATAATTGAATGCTACAGATTGGTGGAAAAGGACCCCCCAGATGGGCTTTGATCCCATTCCACCAGGGGGATGGCTACTTCTGCGGCTCTGAAGAGGGGAGTTCCTGCAGCAGATATTTGTTCAGCTGCAGCATGGCACTCGATGCATACTTTCATCAAGAATTATAGCTTAGATGCTTCTTCCTCCAATGAGGGGTTATTTGCCAAGACGGTACTTCATTCCGTCCATGAAAACAGTATATAGTACTCCCACCTCCAAAATTGCCACTGCTATGGGAGTCTATCATAAGATGAGGAATACGTGGGAGGACACAATCCATTCGAAGAACAAGTTACTTACCAACTGTAACGTTCTTTCGACTGGATGTTCCTCCCACGTATTCCTCATCGACCCTCCCAACCTACCCCGCAGTACAGTTTGCGTTTTCTTACACTTTCCTCTCATGAACAGTGCATCAGTCATGAGGCACGCCTGGGTGTTCCTCCAATATTTCATTGAAAAAACAGAACTGAAGCCAACGGGCGCGGCTCGAGCTATTTATACCATCAGTGACGTCGACAAGGTACGGATCCCGTTGAGGGACAATCGACGCCACAACCTCGAGCACAGTGCCCGCTGGCGAAAACTTTTTTCTGAAGCAGCGAAGCTGGCGATAACGAATTATCATAAGATCAGGAATACATGGGAGGAACACCCAGTCGAAAGAACGTTACAGTTGGTAAGTAACTTCTTCAACTCATTAAAGAAGTGGGTGCCATTGTCGCCCCTAATGGTATCGCACACTCCCCATCGGGGAAACACTTCTCCCACCAAGAACTTGGCAGCCGATTTGGCATCAGGGTATGCACACGGACGAGCCTCAATCCAATGGGAGAAAGGACAAACAGCCACTATCAAGTAACGAAAAGAATTACACCTCTCCCATGTCAGCGAAATCTATGTATAAATCACGAAATTGACATATTGGGCGTGGCAGAGTACCTTTTAATGTCTTCAAAGTTTGTCCCGTACTATAGGTCTGGCCCAGTACACAGTTGGACGTGAACAGGGATACCAATTCCTGAATATTGGGCACATACTAATCTTCCTGAATATCTGCTGCAATATGTTGTTTAGATACATGGGCGGGTTAGTGGAGCTGGTCGAACGCCACCAAAGCCAATGCTTGAGGCATCACAACCTTCCCTGTACTCATCTGTCTCCACACCAGGCCAGTTGAGGACTGTGCACACCCTCTCATTTGCCACACTATCTTTTCACTTTGCAGGGCCAAGACTTGTATTGCAATAATTTCTGTAACAGGGAGGGCTGTTTATGTAACCTGTAACTGTAACTGCATGTTCACAAACGGTGGATGCTCGGGTATGTCTGGTACTGGCAAATAGGCAGCCTGCTTTGCTGCTGTGTCTGCCGCTTTGTTCCTGAGAGCGACCAAGTTTACACCACTTGCGTGGGTGGCGCACTTTACTATTGCGGCAATCGTAGTTTGCGGAAGCGAAGCAATCAGTTTGTCTAACAAAGCTGTATGCTGTACAGGGGATCCATCTGCTCTGTGAAACCCTTTTCACATCCATCTCGACAGCCCTGACTGAACAGTTGTCGTGACATACGCTGAGTCTGAATATATTGTTCTCTAGCATGGGGTCTGGCATAGATTCACATGCTCATGAATATTCCTTGTTGTCAGGCTGGGAATACTCAATAAAAGAAAAACAGTTTCACTTTGACTTACAAACTGCATTCCTCCCATAAACCAACCACTGTTCTCGGGTCATACTGCCCCCATCCAATGACAGTCCTCTCCCTAAACCCCTCCTCTGGCAGCCATCTTCAGATTTTCACCTCACGCTTCAGTGTTGGTAGTCATCGAGTTTGGTCTGCAAGCTACTTCTATGGTTTTTTATGTTTTTTCATGGAAAAAGGTTCTATTTCTGTCCTGAAAGAGCCCGTGTGCACTTCTCTCCATCTGCTGACAGCTGGGATCCGTTGTCAGTGAATTTCAGCCCCCGCCAAGGGCGAAGATTGTCAAAGTTTCCAGAAGGACTCGGGCCTACTTCGCGCCCTCCGACCATGATGGAGGAGAAGAAAGAAGGAAGGTCCCTCTTCAAGTCCTGCACCAAGTGCAGGCTTCGAAATGTGTTTGTGGAGGACAAGCACCTGCAATGCCTCCATCCGGACCACAAAGGAAGGAGATTGCGAGATATGCCATGGCTTCTCCAAGAAGACGACAAAGGACAGGCACAGTAGACTAGCGGCGTGGCTGAATGACACAACCTCTGCCCCATGCTCCTAGGAGGGTCATGCCTCACCCAGGGTTGGCAGGAGGAGCAGTCTTTTAAGTCCTGTGAGGGCGCTTCATCTGTGGGGGCCCAAGATAAGACCAAGAACTGCAAATCCAGGTCCACCGGGGTCGCCACAGAAGCGGGTCCCACTGCAGACAGGGCGCAATCAACATCACCCTCTGCCTCCATTGCCAGCCGGCAGTCAAGCTCCTCCTCAAAGAGAAAATCGCCCAACCCGACTAAACTGCGGGAGAAGCCAGAGAAGCCGCGGACGGAGGAGAAGGCCGAACTGCCCAAGAAGGCCCAGGTGGCACAGGATAAATAGTTGTCGACGATAGATCTAGTAGCGGCGACTCTCTCGTAAGCTAAGGGGGCTGACCCTGAGAAGGTAGCCCCCACAGCGCTGAAGGTATCCCTCCCTTTTGAGGCGCAAGACCGCCGTAGTGACTTTGATGAAGTCTGACGGCATGCCGGAGAAGGGGACACTGTCAAAGAACCTGGTTCCAGCCCCTCAGGGAGGAAAAAAGGGCAGGGTAAAGAGTCCCCGGATCAGTCTCAGGCCGTAGCCCAAGCCATGGAAATGTCATCCACAGACAATGAGGTCCTAGAGTCCTTACGCACAGTCCACGAGGACGTGGTAGAGGGGAGCGACGATGCTGGGCCTAGTGTTCCGATCACACCAACTCCGCAGAGGGATGTGTCTCTGGACATCCTATCGACCCTCCACACCCTGGTGTCGTGTCGGAGATCCAGAAGAGGATGCCACAAGGGCTGGTTCCAATGGTCCCCTGATTAGCCGCCAGCGAAGAAGAGGAAGCGTCATCTGACACCTCCATTTCAACCTCCACCCCCGCGTTGGGCCCCCTCTCCTCCAGCTGACACGGGTACAGGGACGGATAGAGCCACAGGGACGACAATATCATCGCAGCGGGAGGCATGTCGCTGCAGCGTAGGGCGTACCCACCGGACGAGGTGTGGCCATTTCATTCCATGATCGCCAGAGCCTCCAAGCTGTTCCAGGTTGTGCCTGAAGAAACCAGGAAGGAGGGTTTCCTGTACCAGAGGCGGGAGGCCACGAGAAAGACAATCATGGTGGTGCCCCTCCTGAACGACGTGTGGAAGAAGGGTTTGGCTCTCTCAAAGAACCCTTGCAAGGCTCCAGCCAAACGGGATAGGCTGGAGAAGAAGTACCGGGTGCCGGAAGCTACACCCAAGTGCCTGAGGTCACAACCATCGCCGATTCTGTGGTTTTGGCGGTCGCAAGGAAATTGGAGGCTAACCCGTCCTTGTCTTCTTCAGTCCCTCCAGACAGCGAGGGGAAGAAGATGAACACCATGGGAAGGAAGGTAATTTACACCACGCCGTCCACTATCAAGGTGGCCAACGCACTGGCGATCCTAGCCAGGTACGACAGGAAGCTGTGGTACAAGCTGGGTCCCATTTTGGAGTTCCTTCCGGACAACAATAGGGTGGAAGCGATTGCTCTCTTCCACGAGGGAGAGGTTGCGTCAGATCACGCCATCACAGTGGTGCTGGACGTTGCCGACACAGGGTTTTGGCAGATGGGGAGCGGTGTCTGCCTTTGGTGCCAAGGTTGGATGGAGGATACGAATTTCCACCAGGAGGACCAGGCGAAGGTACTGGATAAGCCTTTCGATGGAGATAACCTTTTTGGGAAAGTCATCCGACGAGTCCCTACAGTCCATCAAGGTGGTTACAGAGACGACCCGTTCTTTGGGCACCCTACAGCAGCTCTGCTCTTTTCGCTCTTCCAGAGGAAAGTCGGGCAGGTCATCAAAAGTGTTCTCCTCATCGTACCGTCAGCCTTCCAGATCCACGACTCAGGAAGCCTACAGAGGCCGATCCCAGGCCTATGGTGGCAGAGGACAGCAGCGCCGAAGCAAGCCTGAACTGAGACCAGGACGTTGGGCCCCCACCCATGCACCCTGGTGGGAAGCCGGCTGACGAGTTTTGTCAGCGAGTGGGAAAAGATACCACCGTCAGATGGGTGCTGGACGTTCTTGCCCAAGGACATACCCTGAAATTTCAGCACAGGTGTCCAAGGATCCCTCTGGTGGCCCGCCGGGAGCACCACATCCCTCAGCTCTTAGAGGAGGTATGGGCCATGCTACGAAAAGGGGATAGTGCTGGTTCCCCAGCGGCTCTGGGGCTCTGGAGTCTATTCCAGATACTTCTTGTTCAGAAAGAAGAAGGGGACTGGAGGCCCATTCTATACCTACGACGTCTGAACAAGTACCTCAAGTCTCAGAAATTCAGGATGTTCACGTTGCAACACATGCTCGGCCAACTGGAAAGCGAGGATTTCTTGACGTCGCTGGACCTGGAGGACGCCTGCTTCCACGTCCCCATTCACAGGAAACACAGAAGGTTTCTATGTTTCATGGTGCAGGTACAGCACTACCAGTTAAAGGCCCTACCCTTCGGCTTGTAGTCGTCCCCCAGAGTGTTCACGACGTGCCTGGCACCGGTGGCGGCCCATCTGCTGTGACGAGGGATACACGTATACCCATAACTCGACGACTGACTCATCCGGGCCCGCTTGCGAGAGTTGGCCGTTGGGCACACAGAGACGGCCGTCAAGCTACTTATCTTATCTGGGGTTCTACATCAATTATCCAAAGTCCTGCTCGACACCATCGCAGAAGGTGCTGTTCCTGGGAGCCAGATTCAGTACGGTGTCCTGCCTGGCATGACCCTCGGAGGAGAGGGTAGCAGCCATTCAAAGGAAGGTGTAGCGAATGTTGTTGATGAAGATGGCCGTGGTGCGAACCATCAAGTCCTTACTCGGCATGATGTCGTCCTGCAGCTACCTCATCCGGCTCTGTAATTTACAGATGCAGCCTCTTCAGGAGTTCCTGGACGCTCGCTGGATACAAGTGTCTGGAAACTTTGTGGACAAGATCAATCTTGATGACGAGTTCTGGCGAGTGATAAGGTGGTGGGGCGTCTGCTCCAACATCGCCCGGGGCACAGGATTTCAGAACCCCGCCATTACAAGAAACGGTTACCACGAACTCTGCCCTGGAAGGATGGGGAGCCCATACAGGCTTCTGCATGCCAGAGGCCTGTGGCTGCCGGAGGAGAAGGATCTTCATATCAACATCCTGGAGCTACGGGCAGTGTTCTGGACCCTCAAGTCATTCCTTCCATCTCTGAAGGGCAAGGTGGTGATAATCTTCACGGACAGCACCACCACAATGTTCTACATCAGGAAACAGGGAGGCACTGGATCCCCAGCGCTCTCCAGGGAAACGCCGGACTTGTGGCGCTGGGACGTCTGACAAGAAATGTTCCTCATTCCTCTTCACCTAGCGGGAGTCAAGAACACTATTGCGGACTCTCCTTCCACGAGTGGGAATTTCAGCAGCACAAAATGGACCGCATCTTTGCCAAGTGGGGCAGGCCCCAGATCGATCTGTTTGTGACAGCAGCAAACACCAAATGCCAGAGGTTCGCCAGTAGTTTCCACCAACCGAGGAGCCTGGGGGATGCGTTCTCCTTCCTGTGGGAAGGGATGTTTCTGTACGCATTTCCTCTATTGCTTCTCCTGCTATGAGTTATCAGCTGACTCAGTGTCAGCTCAGGATGATATTCATCGCCCCGGCGTGGCCGAGACAGATTTGGTACCCAGACCTTCTCAGTCTGTCAGCGTTGCCTCCAGTCAAGCTACAAGCGGTCCTGGATCTTCTTACCAGAGAAGGTGGCACAATCCTGCATCACGACCCAGGATCGCTTAACCTGAAGGCTTGGCTCCTGAAGCCCTAATGTTTGGAGGATATGAGTTGCTTGGCAAGGCCAGGGCGTTGTTGACTTTGAAATGCTACGGTCACAAGTGGAAGCCTTTCGCTACTTGTTGCCGGTCGCAGAAGATTACCCCTCTGAGGGTTACGGCCCGCAGATTCTTCTGTATTTGCTATGCTTGCCCAAGGCCGGACTGTCGCACGCCTCGATCTAAGTACATCTGGCGGCTATCTCAGGCTACACCAGGTCTCCATGAAGGTCTTCACTTGGGTCTCATCGACTCATCAAGCAGTTCTTCAAAGGGCTTTTTCGATCTTTCCCGCCAGTGAAGGCTCCTGCCCTAGCGTGGGATCTCAACGTGGTTCTGACAAGGCTCATGGGGGGCCCCTTTGAGCCTATGCATCAGGCCCCTCTCAAGTTCCTCTTGTGGAAAACGGCTTTCCTTGTGGCCATCACCTCCGCCACAAGGGTGGGTGAGATACAGGCCCAGTCAGGCAAACGGCCATACCTGACTTTCCACAAATCGGGGGTGGTGCTGCGAACGCACCCTTCTTCCATGACAAAGGTTCCGTCGCAATTCCACCTCAATGAACCTTTGATGTTACCTGTTTTTTTCCCGAAACCTTTGTCATCTGCTGAAAGTGCCTTGCACTCGCTAGACGTTGCTCGTGCCCTGAAGTTCTACGTGGCACGCACAGAGAGTTTTCGAAAAGACTTCACAGCTGTTGGTGAATTCTGGTCCTGTGAACAAAAGGAAGGCCTTGTCCAAGGATTCCATCTCAAGGTGGCTCTCCGGCTGCATCATGCACTGTCATCGGTTGGCGAACTGAATGCTGCCTGGCCGTCGGAGAGCCCACTCCACCAGAGCGATTGCTGCAATGACGGCGTTCCTGTCTGGTGTGCCCATGCTGGACATCTGCAGGGCTGCTAAGCACACTTTCAAAAAGTTCTACTGCATCGAGAGGGATTCCAGGGAGGAATCCAGAGTCGGCCAAGCAGTGCTACACAACCTATTTGTTCGAGGTGAGACTGTTCCAGAGGTACGGGTGAATTGCTTCTGTTGAGCCTTGCCACCTCCCGTGGTTGTGTAATGTTGTACTGCTGTGTATTCATTATTCATGAGCATGTGAATCCATGCCAGACCCAATGCTGGAGAAGGAACAAATTACTTACCTGTAACTATAGTTCTCCTGCATGGGTCTGGCATGGATTCACATGTAATCCCTCCATCCGATCGCTCTACGGCTCTTCTTGGTCATACTGCCACATTATGTGCTAACCAGATCTGAAGATGGCTGCCAGAGGAGGGGCTTAGGGAGAGGACTGTCATTGGATGGGGGAAGTATGACCCAGAGGACAGTGATTGGTTTATGGGAGAAATACACTTTGTAAGTGAAAGTGAAACTGTTTTTCTTTTACCAAGGATTTATAGCCTGACGATGGGGAATATTCATGAGCATGTGAATCCATGCCAGACCCATGCTGGAGAAAAAACAATAGTTACAGGTAAGTAACTTGTTCCTTACTCAGCACCCCTGTGCTGCCTCAAGCACTTCAATGAGGGCAGTTAGTTCTGCTGCTTGTGCTGAATAATATTCTGGTTGCCTCCACTGCAAAACAACCTCATATTCTCCATCAACTAGAGGCACCACTGCCGCCCCAGCATGTCCCTGACCTGCCTCTTGGTCAACAGTTGAAGACCTGTCAATGAAGAACATGTCTTCTTCATCTAGAGCATAGTCACGTGCCTTAGGAATATCATCCTCTGGACCTTCATATGTTACACAGCCCTACACCTTGTCATCATCTGTAATCGGTTTAGTCAGAAAGGTACTTGGGTTCACTGTCTTACAATGAACAATGCAAATAGACAGGCTTGGGAGTATTACTTCGTATGTAGAAGCCCTTTGTGTAGTCAGGGTGGATTTTTACCTCTCTAATATTGCAAAAACCGCATGCTGCACGTACAGTGTTAATGATAATGAGCATCCCATGAAAGTAGTTGCAGACCTCTCAATAGCAAAGGCGGTAGCAGCCAATGCCTGTTCGCACAGGCAATGCCCTTGCATGACAGAATCTAACATGCCACTGTAATAGGCCAAAGGTCGCCACAGCAGTTATCATCTGACCATCAGAATGTGAAAAGAGATAAAATTATTGCATATAATCGGGAGTTGCCAATACTGAGGCAGTAGAAATAATATCTTTGAGTGCCTGAAACTTAGTAATCAATTAATTTGTCCAAATGATAGTATTTTGTGTCCGCTGAGTTTCCTTGAGGGCTTGGAGCAATAGTTTTGTGTATGACGTCTAATTAAAGGAGAGTTCCGGGACTTTTTTTTTATTGTCCCTACGGGTCGGCCATGTGTTTGTAAGCATAAATCGGTAGATCGTAGGAAACTTTCCTATGGACCTTACCCGACTTTTCGCCCCTTATCGCACTCGAAATCAGCCTCCATTTTGTGATAATCCTATCATTCCGCCGCATCGACCTGGCTCACCTGCCTTTGCGGCACTAAATCAAATCCCCCGCCCCTGAGCCTGACATCAGCAGACGCGTACTGCCCATTTCAAGCACGTCTCGTGTCAACAATCGCTGCGCCTCAGCTATTGACGTGTTGCCATGGAAATGGCAGGACGCCTCTTTCCCCAATAAGTATAAACAGACCGTTTCACAACATACAGCAGCAGATTTTCGATTCCATTCCTCTCTCTGTGTTACTTTGAGTATTCTGTGACTCGTTTCAGTGCTCTGGTCAGCTACCTTCGCCGCTTGTAGCCCGTGTGAACAGATACCAGTACCACCGCTATAAATTATTTTACTATCTTTACCGCACAATGGCCACAATAATGCCGTATATGTACGAGCCCGAGTACACCGAGGAAGAACTACTGGAAAGGCAAGCACGCGAAAACGATGGGGATTCGGACGGCAGTTGGGAGGACCAGTCAACGGATGAAGAGCCTGGACCATGTCGCATGGACGGCGTCTCCACCTGGTGCACGTGCAATCGGTGCGAGCTAATGCCAACTGAGGAGGAGAACTGCTGCTGCCGTGAAAATTCCGGGTGCTTGGCCTACATTTCGGAAAGCGAGCAAAGTCAGCAGGAAGGCGAGCAAAGTCCGCAATGCATCACCGAGCTGCCAGAGTTCAGGGAAGCCTGCCTCTCACGGACAGTGTTGAGGATGATGATGGTGCTTATGCACGAACTTCGTGGCACTGTTCGTCCGCGTAATCCGAGTAACGAGTAAGTATACTCTGTTTGTGATGTCAGTGATGCCACCACTATTTCATGGTCGTCTCCCACATATAAAATTACATTTACATATCATTGGAACGCATGTAAATTGGTTCCATATAGTGCATTTTCTAGATATAATTTTTTTCTAAGAAAAATGACATGTGTTACCTGAATCGACATTGATAAGAAAGTTTGGTCAGTTTAATACAGTTTGCATCTTTTTTTTTCACAGGTGGTACAGGCTGGTGGCCTATCGTTGCTTCACTTGGTGGCTTCACGGGAGGCTCGGACACCGCGTTCGGAGAGTAATACCTGCCTGTGCGGTACTTGCCATTAGACAACATTTCCCCAGTGACAGTGGACAATACCGCGGATTTTCCCTCGATGTGCTGCAACCTCAACTTTACAATGTGTAATGTTTATTATTTATGTTTAATTAAAATCTAAAATAAAGGCCAACATATATTTTAACAATGGTTGTTTTGATTTTTTAAATGAATCTAGTGTATATTCTCCTGGGAGGGTGAGGTATTTATAAACTCACCCCCCTGCCTTCCATGTAGTAGATCCTGCAGCCATCCTCTTACATTCAGTTAGATGGCCTCTCCTTGGTGAGGCCCTGCGGCAAACGGGTCTTGTCTGCACGACCACCGCCCCGATCCACCCCCCGCCTTATCAAAGGCAGTTCGCACCGGGGTACTTGAGCTGCTGGCAAGTGGAGCTGTCAGGGAGCGATAAAGGCCAAGAGGTGCCAAAGACCATGTACACTTCAAAGTGGTCTATAGAGCATGGGTTTGTTGTTCCCATGTCTACCTCCAGACCCCGTGTCTCCTGCCAAGCATCCCCCTCACGCTGGACGGCCCCCTGCAATCCACATAAGTGTGTCTCCATTCACGAGTCTTCCTGTGTCTTGTCTGCACGACCACCGCCCCGATCCACCCCCCGCCCTATCAAAGGCAGTTCGCACCGGGGTACTTGAGCTGCTGGCAAGTGGAGCTGTCAGGGAGCGATAAAGGCCAAGAGGTGCCAAAGACCATGTACACTTCAAAGTGGTCTATAGAGCATGGGTTTGTTGTTCCCATGTCTACCTCCAGACCCCGTGTCTCCTGCCAAGCATCCCCCTCACGCTGGACGGCCCCCTGCAATCCACATAAGTGTGTCTCCATTCACGAGTCTTCCTGTGTCTTGTCTGCACGACCACCGCCCCGATCCACCCCCCGCCTTATCAAAGGCAGTTCGCACCGGGGTACTTGAGCTGCTGGCAAGTGGAGCTGTCAGGGAGCGATAAAGGCCAAGAGGTGCCAAAGACCATGTACACTTCAAAGTGGTCTATAGAGCATGGGTTTGTTGTTCCCATGTCTACCTCCAGACCCCGTGTCTCCTGCCAAGCATCCCCCTCACGCTGGACGGCCCCCTGCAATCCACATAAGTGTGTCTCCATTCACGAGTCTTCCTGTGTCTTGTCTGCACGACCACCGCCCCGATCCACCCCCCGCCCTATCAAAGGCAGTTCGCACCGGGGTACTTGAGCTGCTGGCAAGTGGAGCTGTCAGGGAGCGATAAAGGCCAAGAGGTGCCAAAGACCATGTACACTTCAAAGTGGTCTATAGAGCATGGGTTTGTTGTTCCCATGTCTACCTCCAGACCCCGTGTCTCCTGCCAAGCATCCCCCTCACGCTGGACGGCCCCCTGCAATCCACATAATGCCACGACATATACACGTCATTCATTCACAAACACACCCCTGGTTCGAATTCTTTATAACCCACCTCATATTTCTAATGAGAACTTCTTTGCGCTTTGCTAGTCAACCCGTGAAGGTGCTGGTTATCTGCTCTTCGTCTCTGTGAACTTCCGTGACCACTTTGAGCAAACTCGTCAGTTTGCAACCTGTGAACTGCTCCCTGTTCTACGACAAGAAACTACTCTGATCCCTGCATCTAACTGTTTGTTCGTCAAGGTAAGTCCATGTACCATAATCATTTTGCGTCCAATTTTTTAATTTATATCTATTTGCTAGTAGTCATCAAATTGCATCCATGTTTTCTTTTCGTTCACGACAGTACATGCAAGGAACTAGTCACATGTTCTGAGTTTAGTCAAATTACTTTTTCTATTTTTTGAAAGTTATTGAAATACTTATCCGCATGTGAATAACGTGTATAGTTCCAAGAACCAAAACGGACCTTGCATTGAACCTTTTATGTGTCATTTACTGTTTTAACACATTGGTATTCATAGAGAATTGTTGATCTTTACTTTTCAGAACTTTCCATAATGCCTGCCTGTTCCATTGGCGGTTGCCCTTCGAAGACCCATAACAAATCTGAAGGTACTATAATGCATGTTTTCCCTAAGACAATAGATCAGATAAGAGAATGGGTCCGATATTGCGGATATCCAGCCTCTGAGCTAGAAAGTAGAGTCCTAGAAGTCTTTGCGGACAAGAGGGGTGATCGATACCGCATCTGCAGCAGGCACTTTAGCCCAGACATGTACTCCACATCATTGCTAATAAAGAAGAAAACACCGCGAGCGAGGCGAAAATTGCTCTCAACCGCTATTCCCACTCTATTCGTCCACATCCCTCCACTGGTGAGTCAAGTTTACGTATTTATCTCTCGGCCTTGCGGTAGTGTGTAGCATTAGCTAACAATAATTTCCCCATTTATGTATCCACTCAATATGAAGGCTGAAGATTCTCCATCCGTGTCGTTATTGCAGTCATCAGCCACTTCAAGCGCCTATCGGGTAATCTTACTTAGCTATTCTGCCACTGACTTGTTTTAGGCATGTAAATCAATAGTTTTAATTGATCGTGTAATTATTTTACCTAATGGTACACCCTTGTACTCGTCCTCTAGTCTTTGTTTTCAGTTATAATTATTGTTATCCAAAATAATGCAAGTACTGTCTTTCAGGGAGATGCTGAGGAGTCCAACGCATTGACGACAACCGTAGATGTCACTCAGATGCTCGAGGTACGTTTCCGGACAGTTCCATCGATGGAGATCATCAGATCTTGCATTCTTGTAGCGTGATTGTTACACACAATGTTTCTTTCGTTTTTAGCCATTGATATGTCCTTCTGTCGTCGCCCTCCTATTTGTCTTCTTTTTTCAATATTGTGTTCATTACTAATGAAAGTCCTATGTTTCAGGGAGTCGATGGAGCATTAGTCCAAGTAGAAGGGGGAGCATGCAGTTACGGGTCGGCGCAACAGCTTGCAGAAGTGTGCACCGCAGTTACATCGTCCCTTGATGTTCTTATGCATTTCGAGGTATGGATACTGACAGTTCGATCAAGCGAAATCATATGACGTGATTACATCCGCTATACTTCCTTCTTTATTAACGCAAGTACTATGTTTCAGGGAGATGACGGAGCTTCTTCTACAAGAACATCACCCCTAGTAGTTGATGCAGATCTCTGGGTGGTGACACTTCCAACGATCGAGCAAATCGAATCATATTTACATATCCATTATTTATTTTAGACAACTGATCATTTGTGCAGGTCTATTTAGATGAGCCGTTGACGCCTGCTCAAAGTTTATGTTCTTTTTAACAAAATAGAAAAGCATACTAATGCAATTACTGTGTTTCAGGGAGTTGCTGAAGCGTCATCTTCAATAATATCATCAATGGAAGTCTATGCGGAGCCCGAGGTATGGATCTTGACAGTTCAATCTAACTAGATCAACAATGCGTGAACTATTGTCGTTTGAATGTTCTACACAATGCGTTCATTCGTGTTTTGCTATTGAGATGTACGTATGGGTATTGGTCCCCAAGTACATTTTATGTTTCAGGGAGTCGATGGAGCCTCAGTGAGTGATGGATGTGCTTATCATGAAAATATAGTCGTTGCAGCGCGAGAGGAAGTGGAGACATGCACACACGAGTCGGAGCAACAGCGTCCAGATGTTGAAGTTCGAGGCAAGAAAGTTTCAAAGAAAAGAAAGCAAAAGAAGGTTAGTGTCCTGTTCACTATATTATGTTGTCTTTCACTGTCAATAGTTCAATACTGTAAGTTGTGTTTAAACTGAACATCCCTTTTCTAATCTGTCCTCTAGTTGCGAGTGGGTGTAAGAACTAAATCTACACAGACAGTGAAGCGAACGAGAGATGTTGCTTGTCAAACCTTTTGGCAGGGACTTGAGACTGGAGATGCATCGTGCCAATGGGAAGAATATGAAGTGATTGACAACGGAGCTATACCACCACCAGCCATTGATAGTGAATGTCCTCCTGGTAGTTTGGATGCAGTCGGAGATCAATTCACAGAATCCACACCCGCAAAAAATAAGAGCGCGCGAAAGTTGAAGACATTGTTTTTTTCTCCCATCTCCGGACAAGGAACAGATGTTGCAATGGAAGAGAATGACGTGGACGACAATGAAACACCATCAATATCACTCAGCATAGCGGAAGACGATATCAGAGATTGTACCTTTCATGCGAGTGACATGTCCTCAACGTTACAGGCCGAACCAGCTGGGATGCAGAGTGAAAGTATAAGGAAAGAGGCCAAATTCATTGTATTCGATAGCTGTTTGATGGATATTATTATGATGATGAAATGTGGGCATTCGGTTGGTGGGGAAGTATGTGGGGAGCCATTGATTAATGTGACTCGTGCAATTCGAGGCACTAACCTTAAAATACATGCCACCTGTACACAATATCATCCGTTCGCATGGTCTGCACAACCCATGCTGGGGCAACTGCCAGCAGGCAATCTACTTTGTGCAGCGGCCGCACTTTTTAGTGGTTCAAGTTTTAAAAAGTTACAGTATTTCTTTCAGTTTGTGGGAATCCATTTCATTGCGAAAAGTCAGTTCTACAAATACCAAACCGATTATCTATTTCCAGCCATCAGCGAAGCTTGGAGAATGGAAAAAATGTCAATGGAAAGTACATTCGCGGGCAAACGCTTCAGGCTAGCCGGTGATGGACAGTGCGACAGCCCAGGATTTTCAGCCAAGTACTGCACCTACCACTTTCAGGACATGGAAAGTAAGAAAATTGTGAGTTCGGTGGTCGTGCAGGTGTCACAAAGTACATCCTCAGTGGCCATGGAGAAAGTTGGCTTTGTAGCATCATTGCAAGAACTACAATCGCGGGGAATGGTGATCGACCTGATAGCCACGGACAGACACGTTTCAATTGCCAAGACAATGAGAGAACAGTACAAAAATATAAATCACCAATTTGACGTTTGGCATCTTGCAAAATCAATCAATAAAAAATTGTCTGCTGCAGGTAAAAAAAAAGAATTGCAAGGTATTTCACAGTGGTCCAAGTCAATCAGCAACCATCTTTGGTGGAGCTCAAAAACATGTGAAGGGTCGTTGGAAATTCTACTGGAAAAATGGCGGTCAGTAATGTTGCACTGTAGCAACGTACATCGATGGTCGACAAATGAGCATTTCCACAAATGTGAACATGGCCATTTGTCCACAGAGGAGGCACGGAAGAAGAAGTGGTTGATTCCTTCATCACCCACTCACAAAGCCATTGAAAAGATTGTATTTGATAAAACTATAACAAAAGCTTTGAGGGGACTCACGGAATTCTGCCACACAGGAGATTTGGAGGTGTTCCACAATATGTGCCTCAAGTACAGGCCCAAAAGATTGCATTTTGGCATGGAAGGCATGATAAATCGGACTCTTTTAGCGGTCTTGGCACATAACCATAATGTTGGCCGTCAACAAAGTAGGACGACCGGAACTTTAGGGACGCTTCGCTACAATAAGGCCTTCACTAAAAGAAGTAAACAATGGGTGATCAAACCAGTGTTTGAGGATATGCAATATGAGTTTATTGAGAGACTTATCGTAGATGTCCTCGATAGGCACATACATGGAGTGGTGAACGAACCTATGCAGGGGACAACTGCATTGCCACCCAACATTGCCTCTGTTCCATGTCCACCTAAAGCAGAGCTCATTGAGAAATACACATCACGGTTTAAATGATTGTAATTTGATTGTCTGTTCTCTCGAGTCTCCTCATGTTGCAGGCCCATTGCAATTAAACCAAACAGTAATATAAATCATTTTTACAAAAATTATAGAATGTTTCCGTATTGCAAAAACATGGCCGACCCATAGGGACAATAAAAAAAAAGGCACGCAGACAAGATGTCCCTAAAACTAACTGCAGCTAACTAGAAATGTGTGCTCGCTCAAAGTGAAGGTCAGCTGCTTTGATGTTTTGCTCGGGTGGCGGAACGGCCCACGACCCAATATAAGGTTCTATTGTGATTTGACCTTGACAGGCCGGGACCATCCTGAAAGACTAAGAAAAGATAATGAATAAAATTTCAGAAACGAAACGATGAGCCACGTTCATTAGAAGAAGTAACGTCGGCAAAGAAGGAGTGGTGTTTCGGGTCTGCCCTACACAGAGACACAATGGAAAATGCAAATATAATGTAAGTAACTTTTGATGAGTTTATACCGCAATTTCATTACTATACAGTGGCTTTAAAGACGGGTTCAGTTGTACTTGTTCGTTCTATGTGGCATATTGTTTTCTACCGCGCACTATCTTGAGGAGAAACATCTGCTTTTACTGAAGCACCTCAAAACCTTCCTCTTTGCTTCTGCTTTCTCTCTCCCTCTCCCCTGCTACAACTGGTCCACTGTCTGCGACCTCAGTCCTGGGCCCTTCCACTCTCCACCTGCACTCCCCCCCCCCCTCCATGCCTCGCCACGCCTTTAAACACTTGTGTACACCCAGTAGCGCTGTCCTCGCTATGAAATGAATAATTTTAATAAGGATCTGATGGTGAGACTAATTTCATTTTTTATGTTTTTAGGTACATCATTCACTACTGTCTGTGTCACGAGTACCAGACACCGGCGGACGGCTTCTACAGCCGCCAGTTGCTTCTCCGCGTGAACAACGTTACCACCCTGACCATTTTATGGGACGATCGCCAAGTACAAGTATGCCCTTACGCGGTACTAACGGTTAGATGCAACATACCTACCATTGTGGTGGCCTAGTGCCTCGTTGTTGGAACAGCCATGCGATTATCAGTGCGACAGAAGAGCTTATTTTTATCGTAAACCAACACCCTGTGTACTGCACACGAACATCGCTTCCCTCAAGACGAACTAATTTGGATCGAGAGCAAAGAAAAATGCAAATCGCTGAATATTCTCTAAACATTTGATGTCCAATAAACGTACTTTGCCAAATGTACAATCTTGCCGTTTGCTTTTAAACCACGGTTTCACATTCCGAATTGTGGTGCTGTATTGTGAGATGCTCTAAGACCCTGTGTACAGCAAAGGACCATCGCGTTCCTCAATACGAACTTTTTGGAACATGAGCAAATAAAAATGCAAATCGCTGAATATTCTCTAAACATTTGATGTCAAATAAATGTACTTTACCACATTTACAATCTTGCGGTTTGATTTCAAAGTACAGTTTCATATTCCGAATTGTGGTGCGCTGTATTGTGAGCTGATCTGTGTTGATTTCCGGGGTCTGTGTGGAGTCGCGTAGAAGACGCCTGGGCGCGTTTGCCTACGCAGCACAGTCACGTCACGGATAGAGGCGGGGAATATGAATGTTTTGATAAAGTCTGTTTCAGGGGCGGGGGATTTGATTTAGTGCCGCAAAGGCAGGTGAGCCAGGTCGATGCGGCGGAATGATAGGATTATCACAAAATGGAGGCTGATTTCGAGTGCGATAAGGGGCGAAAAGTCGGGTAAGGTCCATAGGAAAGTTTCCTACGATCTACCGATTTATGCTTACAAACACATGGCCGACCCGTAGGGACAATAAAAAAAAAGTCCCGGAACTCTCCTTTAAAAATCCATGCTCCATAGTAGTTACATAACCTGAGAAATGTCTGCATATCCTTTACTTTCACTGGCTGGGGTGTGGCGACACTGCTGCCGCACATTCACCAAAATCAACTGTCCCAAATACAACACCTCTTATTGACAATATTGGAATTGTATCTATTTATTTTATTGTATAGCGCATTGACAAGCCGAAGGCATAACAGTGCAAGGACACACATATAGTAACAAACAGCTTGTACCCTTTGTCAGCCAACAATTGTAGCAGCGCTATTTAGTCCTGGGTGTTCCGTGCTGCTTCATACCAACAAGTCATCCACATTTTAAATATTTTGTGCTAGGGTCAGCGATGTTACACAAATCTTCATGTAGAACCCTATTAAAAATACTCGGGGACACAGTGTGCAGTAGCGCCTAAAGTGTTCCAAATGCCAGATGGAATTACCAATAAACGATCTCAGACACAAATAATCGGACAGACTCAAAGAATATGGTAACATACTTCTTTATTATCAACTGAAATAAAGTAGGGCAACCCGGTGAACAAACAGATTGAAGCTCTCACACTCTTGTCTACATTTCGATTACACAAAGGCTTTATACATCAATATACGTGAGCTATGACGTCATCCTACGTAGCAAACAGTAAAAACCGATCGAAAGGAGGGATTAGTTAGAGGAACATATATACTTATGCTTTATTTAAGTGTTAGTAACATAATAGAATGCTACCTATCAGATAAGCACTCCTTGAACTACCTCTTAATACAGATTAATAGCAGAATAACAGCAGCGGATCATCTTCTGCAACAATGTATGGTACACTTCTACATAGGCCCTCATGATTGGTTGGCATTCTCTCCCAACCTTGAACATTTGGCTCATTAGCAGCATGTAAGCAAAACGAAACTCAGGTGCAGGGGGAACAACGTCAGACCACTGACCACTTTGGTCAATTAGCCTACCATCTTTCATCAGTTAGAGCCTAAGCCAAGGCTTCTTCTCTAAAGTTGACCTTGCTAACTGTTCTCTTCTTTGGGCCTTTTAAAAAAAAAACTTATTTTTATTGATTTTACAACATGTATAACTTTCCCCTTTTCCCCCCACCCCCCCCCCCTCCGTGGGTGCAGCCAAGGGTCCTTCCCGTACTCTCAGTTTCAGGTACAAGGATTTCAGTGCATGTCTAACAGTCCGAGGCACTGAGGGCAACATTGTATTCCAAAATCATCCTTCAGGAAGTTCAGGAACTCTCCCCAGTCATTCGCAAAGTTTGGTAGGTTATTATTCATTGCGTATGTGGCCCATTCCAGGCCCACAGTTTCCCATGCTTTGCACAGCCAGTCTTGTACCGTGGGAACACTTTGGCTCTTCCATCTCTGAGCTATAATGGTAATTGCTGCCAAGGTCAGTACAAATCTTGCTTTCTCGCGACTCTTGGTCTCAGACTCCTTTCCCCACGCTGTGAGGCCTAACAAGATGCATTCCGGGGGCCTGCCTCCTCCTGTCCCAAAAGCTTAAGTTTGTGCTTGCTGTATTTCCCGCCAGAAAGGCTCTATTTTGGGGCATCTCCACCATATGTGTTCTCTGGTGCCCTCCCTGCCACATCCCCTCCAACATTCTGCAGGTGCGCCTAGGTACATATTGTGAAGGCAGGCAGGTGTATAATGCCATCCGTAGAGGATTATGTACAAGGACTCCTGTAGCTGAGATGCACTTGCTAACTTAGAAATCTTCCCCCATAGTTTCCCCCATTCTTCCTTTGTAATCTCCTGGCCCAGTGTTTGTTCCCATCGTTGCATATATGGCCATCTAGGTCTAGGGGTCGTGTCTTCCAGAATTTTATACAGATTGGATATCAGCCCTTTAGACCTATACAGATTGGATATCAGCCCTTTAGACCCATCATTCGTCAATAGAATTCTCTCGAATGCCATTCTATTTGCCTCCTCCTTAATAATTGGGTCTAGCAACCAATGTCTTAATTGATCATATCTTAGTCTCTCCCTCTCCACCAGTGTAAATTCCTGATTACAATGTACGAATGAGCAGATATCTTTTCCCTGAAATAGATCCTTTATCACCCTGCATCCTGCCACTGCTTGAACGCTCCTTTTTCTAACCCCGGCGAGAACTCGCCATTCTGGAAGATGGGAGTGAATGGGGAGGGGAAGCCTGTGATCCCTCACATTCTCACTATCTTATCCCATGTATCTGCTACCTAGACTCCTGATGGTACTCTCATACATGTGTTTTGGTCTGTGCTGCTTCAGGAGCCAAAGCACCTCTCTTAGGTCATGTTGTACTACTGCCCGGTCCATGGCCACCCATTGCTTCCCCTCCCCGAAACCATTCTCTTATCACCCTTAATTGTATTGCCTCATAGTGTAGTTGGACGTCTGGGAGGACCATTCCCCCTCCCTCCTAGGGGATGAAAGCAGGCACCTGTTGATCCTTGCCTTCCCATATAAACTTGTTGGTCATTTTCCTCATTTCCCGGGAAAAGGCCTTCGGGGAGTGCTTGTGGTATCGCCTGAAATAAGTATAAGATACGGGGAAGTTCGACCATTTTCATTGCCGATATCCGTCCTATACAAGATATTCTAAGATTCCTCCACTTCTGCAATTCTTTCTTACTCTCCTTCAGTAGGGGTGTAGGTAGTTTGCCACGTACCATCCCGCTAGGGACGGCGTAAGTTGATCTCGTAGGTATTTATTTATTTATTTTAAATGTTTTTTTTTTAATGTTAATAACCACATCCAACAATAACTAGCAACAGTTACATAATCTCTTGCATCATAATGGCTTTAAACCGGTTAACTTTAACTCCCCAACCACTCCCCACCCTCCCCCTTGCCTGTTCATTCTCCAACTTAAATTCATTCTACCACGCTGTCCCCATCTTCTTCTTGTGTGCCTTGGGTAGCACCATCCGTTTCCCGTTGGTCAAACAATGTTACAGTCAATGCTATCCATTGAAGAATGTCTGTGCCAAATTCTTGTGCTCGAGAAACAGTCAATCAATACTTTCAATACAATCAGTAAATTCTAGAAATAGCATGACACCCCCAATGCCCCCCACCCATCTGAGGTGTTTGAGATTTTCCATGTCTTCACATCCAAGAGTCTCTTTTTTGGCAGCTGGCCATCTATCTTTTATTATACATAATATAGACTTGTGTAGCAGGAATTGGCCATCATGTATGATCGTGTTCTCCCTCAGCCCTGCAAAATCTAGCCATCCCTTATCCTTCCTCGATCTCCTATCGTCGCTATCCCACTGGCCTCCCAATGTGTCCTCACTCTCTTCCTAGATCCATGTGTATCTGACACCACCACTGCCAAAGGTGTCTGCGGCGATAGCGTGTCTCCCATTCCCATGAATCTGCATGTCCTCGGCCATAACTGTGTTAGCTTCATTCTCCTGCGTAGGGTCGCGAAATGCACTCAGCCCCAAGTATTTAAAGGAGTCCGTACTCCACTGCAAGGGCATGGCTGGCAGTTCTGCCTCGCTAAGTGTCGCCGTCTCTGCCATCGGGAATAGTCAAGACTTGCCTGTATTTATTAGGATCCCCGTCAGCGTACCAAAGTTGGCCAGCACTTCCAACACATATGGCAGATTTACCTCTGGGTCTCTGAGGTACAGTAACATATCATCCACATACATCGACACTATATGCCGCACTCCATCTATCTCTATGCCTGCGTCACTATATTCCTGCCTCAGGAGCGCTGCAACGGGCTCCACAGCTACTATGTATAGCATTTGGGACAACGGACACCCCTGTCTCGTCCCTTTCTGTAGTTCCCATAAATCTGAGAACGTGGAGCCGGTCCTGACCCTGGCCATCGGCTGAGTATGCGTCAATTTTACCCACTTCATATACTTTGGACCTATTCCCATCTTTACCATGATTGCATATAACCAGTCCCAATGGACCGAATCAAATGCCTTGGTGGCATCTAGTGAGGCAACAGCGCATTGCTCCGCTCTATAATTCATGCAGAAGATGACATGGTGCAATCTCCTCATATTCCCGGCTATGCTTCTACCAGGAACATATCCTGTTTGGTCTTGATGGACTAGCATCGGTATCACTTTCCTCAGCCTGTTTGCCAGGAGTGCGGTCAGGATCTTGCTATCTTGATTTAATGGGGACAGCTGTCTGTATGAGCTACGATCTGTCTCTTCCTTATTCGGTTTTAGGAGTGGAATTATCACAGCTTCTCGCATGCTTCCTGGGAGAACACCCAGCTCATATGCTTCATCGTATACCCTGGCAAGTAATGGTGCCAACGTATCCACATAAGCCTTATAGAACCCCCCCGGTAGCCCATCTGTACCAGGGACTTCACCTGAGGGCAATGTTCTAATGGTGGCTAAGACTTCCTCAGGCGTAACTGGCTCGTCTAGAATGTTCCTTTGTTGCTCATCTAGCCTCGACAGAGTGATTAGGTCAGGTACATCCTGTATTTTCTCATCTCGCTCCTTGTGAGGGGCAGTATACAATTCCTTATAATATTGTAGAAAGACCTTATTTATACCGTCTTGTGTGTTAACCTCCTCCCGCTCTGCTTTCCTGATGGTGTGTATCGGAGATCTCACTTTCCTATCCTTATATAACCAGGCTAACATTCTCCCCGGTTTGTCTCCCTGGGTGTGATTTCTTTCTAGATATCTCGCATAACTAAATTTTCCCAACCTTTCCCAGTGTGTTATACATATCTGCTGCAACCTAATCTCCTCTTCCAGTGGGTCCTCATTGACTTCTCCCCGCCCTTCCACTTCCAACGGCTTCCCTTCTGCGCTATTGAGGTCATTCATGATGACTTTCTGTATTCCCCCAGCTATAGCTATCATCTCTCCTCTGATCACCACTTTATATGCTTCCCAAATCGTGCCCACCCGTTTCACGCTGCCTTCGTTGGTTTCCATAAACTCAACCGTAGTTTTCCTGATATGTTCCAGAAATTCCTGGTCTTGCAATGACTCACTTCTCAATCTCCAGGTGGGTATGGGCGATCTACGGGGTGCCACCCTCCAAACTGCCCCCAGGGGGGCATGATCTGACAGGACCCTAACTTGGTATTCCACCCCCACAAATTCCCCAACGCACAAATAGTCCATCCTTGTGTAGACTTTATGGAGGGCGGAATAGTGTGAGTATTCTCTCCTATTCCTTTGTATGGCCCTCCATATGTATTCAAACTGAAAGTGTTGCATGAGGGTACGCAGGACCTTGGCCGGCGGGGCTGGCCTTTTATATTTAGTGTCAGACTGATCAATAGTGGGATTTAGGGTACAATTAAAGTCACCACCCCATAGGACGGTACCCAGGGGCCCAACCCTGCATACAATCACCTGAAAATACAGTGGCATCATAATTGGAAGCGTAAGTGTTGACAATACGTGCCTCCCGATTTTCCAGCATGCCACGTAATATGACCATCCTCCCCTCATCATCAGTCTTAGTACTTAGTCTATTGAATGGAATAGAGGGGTTAACCCATATTAAGACCCCTCATGCGTACGTGGAATACATAGAGCCCGCCATCTCTCCCCCAATAGCATCCCAATTTTTTAAGTTTTTGTTCATTTAGATGTGTTTCTTGCAATAGAGCTATCCCAACCTGTAACGCTCACCTGGTATCCACGGGGACGTCACTCAGCCTGTTCTGACCTTTTACGACCTCAAACCCTCCCAGGAGTCTACTTGACTGGAGACTGGGCCTGAAACACAGGATTGGTAGAGTTAACTCCCTATTGTCTCTGTGTGCTTGAACCCCTTCTTCCCCGGGGTCCAACCCTTCCCTTTGATCCACAGCTCACCTTGTTTTCTTGGAAAGTGTGCTCTCTGTCCTGCTTTTAGCGCAGGGGCGCGTTGATTGATGCTGGCTCGTTGCTGCCTAGTTACTTCACTGGCAAGAATCCGACAGGTAAGTATAATGAGTCTTTTGAACAGTTCTCTAACTTCGTTCCTTTCCTTCCTTAGATAATGGCCGGCATCCGGGGATGGCGACGTGCTGCTTAGATGAGTAGCGCTGAAGGAGAGTGAGAGCGCGATGTGCAATGCGATCCTTTCGTATTTGTATTGAACTGAGTTCTTTTTCTGTGTCTTTTAGGTGCCGGGAAGTTTTCAGCGTGGATGCCAGTTATGAAGAAGAAATGCGGCGAGTAAGCGCGGTATGCGGCGCCTCTAGATGTTTCCACGCTAACCTGGAGTGTCTTTTCCCTCTTGCAGATGGATGAGAAGTTCCGGAGACAGAGTTCCCCCAGAGCGGCTGGGATTCAGGTAAGCATTTGAAGCTTGTACAGTCTTTGAAAATAAGCAAAGATTTGCTGAATGCTTACTAATGCCTTTTTTCTGTTCTTTTCCCTTTTCCTTAGGGAGCGGCATGCCGGGATGGGAATGACACCGCGAAGATGCCCGCAGAACAGAAGAAGCGATGAATGATGGGCAGAAGCGCCGCAAGGTAAGGCTGTTCCTAACAGTGTTCTTGTTCTTGCAGGAGCTGAGCGCAGAAGAAAGATGCAGGCCTACTGGAGACCGATACGAACACGGTGAGTGTTACGCTGCAGGTGCAGAAAACACAAAGCATGTTTCTCAGCCTGGGAGTGGCTTAAATAGTCTCTGGGTATCCCAGGTGTCTCTGGGCCGACCCACACCCAAAAGACTAGACTGCACATGCAGTTCTGGGAACCGAAATATGTGGGGGCATCCATCTTGTCCCCATCAATGCACTACAAGTCCAATCCCCAATGTTATCCTTTGGGAGTGAGTGAGTCTGGTGCCACAAGCGCCAAGTCTGACTCCAATTGGGTCTTTGGAGGGATGGAGAGGCCCTTGAGGGCCATGTAGGTGATCGTGGCGTGGCTCCAGCCTGACATCTTGGAGGCCTGGGGACATGAGGGGCACAAATCATGACAGCACCCCCCCCCCCCAACCCCCCAAGGCCCCTCTCAAGGTGGCTCTTCTGTCTGGTCCTGGTTTGTTTGGATGGTTTTGATGAAATCGTCTAAGCAAGCGAGGTGCATGGATGTACTCACAAGGCTCCCATGTCCTGTCTTTTGGACCATACCCCTTCCAGTCTACTAAGTAGTATAATTTGGATCTGACGTACTTTGAATCCAGGATGTCCTTGACTTCGAATTCTGGCTCCCCGGCAACTACTACTGGCTGCGGTGGCGTTGCTACCCGGGTCCCAGGTTGAACAGGTTTAAGGAGAGACACGTGGAACACAGGATGAATAAGCATGTTTGACGGCAAAGCTAGTCTGACCGCCACAGGATTTATCACGGAGGTGACGGTGAATGGACCCAGGTATCTTGAATGGAAAGTTCGGGTTCTTTTAATGGACACGTGTTTAGACGCCAGCCAGACTTTGTCTCCCACTTGGTAGTTGGGGGCCTTTGCTCGGTGTTGATCAGCAAACTTCTTTTGGCGATTCTTAGCTTGAAGTAGGTGTTCAACTGCCCTTTTAAAGGTTTGAGAAATGGTTGTGTGCAAGGTTTTGACTGCTAGCATTTCCAGGGTTGTAGGAACGTCCAACTCAGAAATACGTGGGTGCCTGCCATACATGGTATAAAAGGGTGTCTGCCCAGTGCTGGTGTGTAGGGAATTATTATGAGCATATTCAGCTATCCATAATAGGTCGAACCAGCTTCCTTCAGCTTGGTGTACTGCTCGAGCGTCTGATTTGTCCTCTGTTTGACCATCCGTTTGGGGATGGTGACTGGTGGATAGCCGGATGTCGATCTGGGCCATAGAGCAGCATTTTCTCCAGAGGTTAGATACGAATTGAGTACCTCGGTCTGAGACTAAAACTGAAGGAAACCCATGGAGCCATACCATGCCTTCAAGAAATACCTTTGCCAGAGTGGAAGCATTTGGGAGCCCCTTAAGAGGAATGAAATGTGCCATTTTTGAAAATAGGTCCACGACCACAAGAATAGTGTTAAACCCTTGACTGTGTGGTAAATCAGTAATAAAATCGAGGGACAACGTGTGCCAGGGTGCTGGTGTGATTTCCAATGGTTCTAATAGCCCAGCCGGTTTCTGTTTGGATGACTTGTTTTGAGCACACACTCCACAAGGTAGGATGAATTGGATAATGTCTTTACGCCACGTGGGCCACCAATAATTTCGTTTTACCTTGGCTAGGGTTTTAGCAATTCCAGGGTGGCCCTCGATCAAGGAATCATGATAACCGGACATGACTTGTTCTCGTAGTTCTTGGTTTGGTAAGAATAAGCGATTCCTGAAGTAGGGCATCTGATCTTTTATCATGTAATGTTCTCCTTGTGCAACCACGCTTGTAATTGCTCCGGACTCATCAGGTTTTGGATTTCTTCATGTAATTCTTTCTGAGTTATGGTTGCTGTGATTCCTAGGAGCTTGTCACTCGGGATGATTGCTATTGGGTCAGGGGTCTGATACCCTTGCTCTTCCACCCCCATACTGGAAAGGGCATCGGCCTTCCCGTTTTTCACCCCTGGTCAAAATGTAATCACGTAGTCATATTCAGCAAAAAAAGAGCCCAACCTAGTTGTCGTGAAGATTGGGCCTTTGCCGTTTTTAGGTACTGGAGGTTCCGGTGGTCAGTTATTACAGTGATTGTATGTCTGGCGCCCAAGAGTTAGTGCCGCCATAGCTTAAAGGCTGACTTAATAGCCAGGAGTTCTTTGTCTGTGATAGCGTAATTGAGTTCAGGGGGTGTGAATTTACGCGACCAGAAGGCAACAGGGTGTAACTGGCCCGTTTCGGGGTCCTTTTGTGAGAGGACGGCTCCCATAGCCATGCTTGAGGCGTCCGTTTCCACCAGGTATGGGAGATCAGGGCGAGGGTGGCTAAGATTGGGGCAGATGTGAATCTTGCTTTGAGTTCCTGGAAAGCCTCCTCGGCTTCTGTTGTCCACTGGAACTTTTTGTTGCTTTTCCTTAGCAATGACGTGATGGGATGCACAATTTGCGAAAATCCTGGGATGAACCGGCGGTAGAAGTTTGCAAAACCCAGCATACTTTGAACCCCCTTGAATTAATTTGGGGATGGCGAGTTCAGGATCTACCTTGTGTACATCCATTCGGGCTGAGAATAAAGCCCAGGAAATCCACCTCAGAGACGTGCAATGAGCACTTTTCGAGCTTGGCGTAGAGCTGGTGTTGACAGAGTTTCTCCAATACGGATCGGACGTGTTTAACGTGGTCCTGTTTTGATGCAGAATATACTAGAATATCGTCGATGTACACTAGAGCACAGACATCAATCAATTCCCGCAGGACATTGTACATGAAGTATTAAAATGCTACAGGCACGTTGCAAAGGCCAAAGGGCATTACTTGATATTCGTACAAGCCGTATTTGGTGCGAAAAGCGGTTTTCCATTCGTCCCCCTGTTTTACGCGAACAAGGTGATATGCCCCCATCAGGTCTAGTTTTGTGTAGATTTGGGCATCTTTGACTTGATCAAGCAATTCAGGGATCAGTGGCAGGGGGTAGCGTTTTTTTAAGGTAATCTAGTTCAGTGCGCGATAGTCGATGCACGTTCTGAAGTCCCCCTCCTTTTTCGGTATGAAGAATAGAGGACTGGCTGCTGGAGACTTCGAGGGACGGATGAACCCGTTGGCCAGGTATTGGTCAAGATAGGCCTTCAGAGCTTGTTTTCTGGTTCCGTGATTGCGTAAATTCGCCCACAAGGGATTTGTGTGCCGGGTATCAGGTCAATTTGGCAATCGTATGGTCTATGCGGTGGCAGGGTATTAGCCTGTTCTTTCTGAAAGACATCTTGAAAGTCCTGGTCTTCACTTGGCAGGGTGCCGATTGCCACATTCGCAAGCGTGGAGGTTCTGGTGTCTATTGGTTGTTTCTCTTGGCGATAACATGTGTGGGCGCAAGTCTCGGGAAAGGCCAATTCTTTTGCTCGCCAGTCGATTCGAGGATTGTGAGCTACCAACCAGGGCATTCCCAAAATCAACCGGAACTGTGGTGCCTTAATGAGGTCAAAAACGATAGATTCTTGGTGTCCATCCTGGCACAGAAGGGTTAAAGCTGCAGTGCATTGGGATACTGGACCAGAAGCTATTTCCGTGCCGTCGACAGTGGTAACAGTGTCGGTGGTTGATTTAGGGCGTAACAGAAGCCCCATCTTTGCCGCAAGATCCTGGTCGATGTAGTTCCCAACGGCTCCACTGTCGATGTACGCTCTTACTGCGTGCATCCGAGATGGTTGTTGGTGATTGATCAAGACCACAGATAGTGCAAAATGGAAGGTCTGTAGTTCACTTTCTTTTTGCTCGACAAGTGGACCCCTACACTTGCCGGGCTGGGGAGTTTTCCGATTCCTTGATGGTATCTTCCTTATCCGTGGCCCCTACCGTCCTCCTCGGTGGCTTCACAGGGCACTCTTTAAGGAAATGACCTGACCTTCCACAGTACAGACATAACTGCTGCTGTCTCCTTTTATCCCTTTCCGCTTTAGTCAAGGGGGATCTGACCCCCCTGATTTGCATTGGTTCTCCTGAACCTTCCGTTGTGCGAGCAATATTGTCCTTTGAACGCACATACATAGGGCGAGGGTCCGGTCTGGTTCGATCTGCTCTTCGGTCCTGCAACCTATGATCCAGTTGAACAACAAGGTCAATGAATTCTGAGCAGTCTTTCGGGGGGGTTCACTACTTGTGCGAGAACATCCTTGAGCTCCCCCCGCAATCCCTGATGAAATAACATGGTTCTCTTCTCCACTGGCCATTCTGCTTCAACTACGAGTCTATTGAAAATGGCTATGTATGTTAATAGGTCTTGATTCCCTTGGCGTAGGGACAGAAGTTCGTTGTCTAATGCCTGCCCATGAGTACGACGGGCAAACAGCTTTTCCATCTCCTGCTGAAAGCCCGTGAAGTCATGCAGCAAAGGATCGTCTTGGGCCACAAAGGGTACAGACCAGTCCGTGGCGCTACCACTCAGGTAGGATAGCACAAAAGCGACCCGTGATTGGTCATTTGGAAAGGCCCCTGGTCTACAAAGGAAGTGCAGGCGGCACTGGTTCATGAACGTTGCAAACCTCTTGGGATCCCCCGTAAATCGTTCGGGCAGAGCCAAGGGAACTGCCCCAGGAAGGGTTATCTGAACGGGATTGGCTGATGGTGCTGGCATCGAGGGCACCCTTCCCGGCAATCGTGCATGCCCTGCTTGTGACTGGAGAAGTTGCCGGCTTAAATCATCAGTGCGTTCTTTGGCTACTATCAGCTCTCTCCTCAGGGTGTTGGTCTCCTGCCTGGCTGCATGTACTTCGGAATGCAGCTGCCCCAACATGTGGGCTAACTGGTCGGTTTCTGATGTTTCCATGACGCCCAGGTGGATTTTGATTTGAGGCTTTGTGTTCTGTAACGCTCATCTGGTATCCACGGGGACGTCACTCAGCCTGTTCTGACCTCTTACGACCTGAAACCCTTTCCTGGAGTCTACTTGACTGGAGACTGGGCCTGAAACACAGGATTGGTAGAGTTAACTCCCTATTGTCGCTGTGTGCTTGAACCCCTTCTTCCTCGGGGTCCAACCCTTCCCTTTGATCCACAGCTCACCTTGTTTTCTTGGAAAGTGTGCTCTCTGTCCTGCTTTCAGCGCAGGGGCGCGTTGATTGATGCGGGCTTGTTGCTGCCCAGTTACTTCACTGGCAAGAGTCCGACAGGTAAGTATAATGAGTCTTTTAAACAGTTCTCTAACTTCGTTCCTTTCCTTCCTTAGAAGATGGCCGGCGTCCGGGGATGGCGACGTGCTGCTGAGATGAGTAGCGCTGAAGGAGAGTGAGAGCGCGATGCGCCCCTTTCGTATTTGTATTGAACAGAGTTCTTTTTCTGTGTCTTTTAGGTGCCGCAGCGTTTTCAGCATGGATGCCGGTTATGAAGAAGAAATGCGGTGAGTAAGCGCGGTATGCGGTGCCTCTAGATGTTTCCACGCTAACCTGGAGTGTCTTTTCCCTCTTGCAGATGGATGAGACATTCCGGAGACAGAGTTCCCCCAGAGCGGCTGGGATTCAGGTAAGCGTTTGAAGCTCGTACAGGCCCTCATTCCGTGTTAGGACTACACCATGGAGTAAATAGCTCCATGGTTGGCAACCATGGAGCTATTTACTCCATGGAATACCGGCATGGTGAATGGAGTAATTTCCGGTCCATTCCAAGGTTGGATGGACCGGTAATTCCCCATTCACCATAGCCCTTCCCCATCCCCATTTCTGCCCCCATAGGGCTCAATGGGAATGGGGAAGGAGGTAATTACAGCACCGTAAATTACGGTGCCGTAATTTACTCCAAGGTCACTTTGCGGGTCCCGTAATTTACTCCTGCTAAAAGCAGGAGGTAAAGAGGGACCGGCAAAGGGAACTTGGAATACGGAGGTAAGGGATTACCGCCATCGGTGCCCTTACAGGCGCCGGTAATCCCTTACCTCCAACCTCGGAATGACCCCCACAGTCTTTAAAAATAAGCAAAGATTTGCAGAATGCTTACTAATGCCTTTTTTCTGTTCTTTTCCCTTTTCCTTAGGAAGCGGCGTGCAGGGATGGGAATGACACAGCGAAGATGCCCGCAGAACAGAAGAAGCGATGAATGATGGGCAGAAGCGCCGCAAGGTAAGGCTGTTACTAACGGTGTTCTTATTCTTGCAGGAGCTGAGCGCAGAAGAAAGATGCAGGCCTACTGGAGACTGATCCGAACACGGTGAGTGTCACTGTTCTAACTCGTAGGTGTCAGACTTGATGGTCGTGCAGATATGAGATGCCTCCATCCCCAAGTACCGCTCGAGCAGGAAATAATATACTGCTTTAGCAATCTTTGAGACCACAGGTGTGGAATGTCGTCGTCAGCCTGGTACCGGGAACGCCGGAAGAACCCCTGAGTGCTGTAAGGCAAAGGGTTAGAAATAACAAGGATGCCTGCAAACAACTGACAGGGAGGGCAACAATAGTGAAGGTGTAGTGGCAATATCTTACCTATAGGGGTGGTGAAGCGGGTAGTAAACCTACAGACAGCAATGGAACCAACAGCAGGCTGGGAAGTTCAGGTGACACTCCGACAACACCTAAATGGAGTGAGAACGTGGTTTGTGGCAAATCCTTCACACAGTCCGAGGGTCATGAACCAGAGGAATTGAAGTAGCAGTAGGGAAATTCCAAAGCCAAGTCCAGGGTCCAAAACAGAGGTCAAAGAATCCAGAGTATCAGAGAGCGTGCCAAAGTCCAACAAGGGAATCCAAAAATCAAATCATTAAACGTTCCGTGGTCAAGGAAAGATTCGAGTAACAAGGTGCAGAGAAAAACGCCTGGCAGTCCTCAATGGAGAAGCTGTGAAGCAACGTTCATCTTTCGTCGGCTTCTTTTACAGCTGCGAGCGAAATCACGTGACACACCACGTGACCGCACACGTGCGTCACGTGAGGCGCACCGTGGCCAGTGATTGGTGTTGCCGGCGTTTCCTGGTCACATGATGCGTGGTGTTCTGATACTGCCGGGTGTGGAGGAGGCGCTATGGTAACCGCCACCGCGGGAGGGGGCAAAAAGAGGCGGGTACGCCCACCAAGACATCCCGCCTGCCGTGCCTCCTTTGCTGTCGCCGGGAATGAGCATGAGAGCGGGGAGTGTCAGGTGAGTGTGGGGACGTGACAGAGCCCCCTCTAAAGGCCCACGACCCCGTGGGCTGGACGGATGTTCACGGTGAAAACGGGCCAAGAAGCGAGGAGCATGCACATCCCTGGAAGGAACCCAAGAGCGGTCCTCAGGACCATAACCTAGCCAGTCCACTAGATACTGTAAACCACCCCTACAGACACGGTACCCCAAAATGGCCCGAACCTCAAACACATCAGGAGAAGAGACAGAAACCGGGGCAGGAGGGGTAACCAACCGGGTAGGGCCAAGTCAAGGTTTAAGCAGTGAGATGTGGAACACCGGGTGGATCTGCCAGGAGGAAGGCACCGCCAGGCGTAAAGCCACCGGGTTCAGGACTTTGACAACCCCATAGGGCCCCACAAAACGGGGAAGCAGTTTGCGGCACCCAGGGATATGCAAATGACGGGAAGAAAGCCAAACCCGGTCCCCCACCTTGTAAACGGGAGCATCTACCCTCTTCCTATCAGCCACAGCTTTCATGGTAGTTTGTGCCTCGCGCAGATGGATCAGCGTTTGGGCATGGACCGAAATCAGATCCCGTGCACAGGCTGAGGCTGCAGGGGTGTCGGAAGAAGAGAAATCCGGAAAAGGGAGATTACGGGGATGTTGGCCATAGAGGGCGAAGAAAGGCGAGAACCCAGTAAAAGAGTGTAGTGTATTGTTATAAGCAAATTCAGCAAGGTGTAACAGATTGAGCCATGTGTCCTGGAACTGCAGTGTCAGGCAGCGTAGGTATTGCTCTAACGTTTGGTTGACCCTTTCGGTCTTCCCATCCCTCTCCGGGTGGTAAGCGGAGGAGTAATGTGCATCGATGCCACCAAGTAGAGATGTAAGGGCCCGCCAGAAACGGGAGGTGAACTGCGTGCCTCAGTCGGAAACCAAGACATGGGGCAAACCAAAAAGACAAAACACGGACCTGAAGAAGTGTTTAGCCAATACCGGAGCTGAAGGTATCCCTTTGCATGGTATGAAATGTGCCAACTTAGTATAGGAGTCAACGACAAACCAAATGGTGTCAAAACCCTGAGTACGTGGTAAATCAGTGATCAGGTCCATTGAAACTGTATGCCAAGGCCTTGGTGGGACGGGGAGAGGAAGAAGACCACCCAGAGGTCGACCCCTTCGTGATTTGCCCTGAGCACAAACCGAACAGGTATTGACATAGTTCTGCACATCGCGTTTCATAGTTGGCCACCAACACCAGCGTTTGAGAAGGTCTAGAGTACGCTCTTGTCCAGGATGCCCATTAATGGCAGCATCATGAGACCAGTCTAAATGCTGGTTTCTGGTCTCACTTGTGGGAAGATTGAGTTTCCCGTGTACAAAAGGCAGCCCGTCTTGTATAACCGGGTCCCATTCTGATATCGACTGCGGATACTGGAAGACCCACTGCTGTATGGTGGACAACATGGAGTGCGATGGTGTACAGACACAAACTACATGGTTTTTACCCAAAAAAGTGTCAGGGAATGATGGAAGGGTTTCCCCCCCAGGGGAACGGGACAGGGCATCTGCTTTACCGTGCCCCACACCGGGTCTGTGCTTGACCACAAAATCGAATGCGGCAAAAAAGAGATGCCAACGCACTTGCCGGCTATTCGTACACTTCAGGGAGGCAAGGTCCTTGAGATTTTTATGGTCTGAGAACACCACCGTCAGGTGTTTTGCGCCCAAAAGATGATGTCTCCAGACTTGTAGTGCATCTTTAATGGCCAATAGTTCTTTTTCTGTAACCGTATAGTGCAATTGGGTTGCAGTGAATTTTCGTGAATGAAATGCCACCGGATGCAAACGGACAGTGGTAGGACAGGATTGGGACAACACTGCACCCAATGCATAGGAAGAAGCATCTGCCTTGAGGACAAATGGGAGCTCAGGGTCAGGGTGTTGCAACACTGGGGCAGTGGTCAACATGATTTTCAGGGAGTCAAAAGCGGTTTGTTGTTCTATGGACCAGACATAAGGGACGGGAGGGCTAATGAGAGCAGTGAGAGGGGCCACTATAAAGGAAAACCCAGCAATGAACCGCCGGTAAAAGTTAGCGAATCGCAGAAAAGACTGTAACTGTTTAAGGTTGGTTGGAACCGGCCATTTGCTGATCGCCCGGATTTTGGATTGGTTCATTGATAGACCCCCAGGAGAGATATGAAACCCCAAGAACTCGACCTGATTGGTATGAAAAAGGCATTTTTCAGGTTTAGCAAATAGTGCGTTGGCTTGGAGCCGTACCAGCACTTCCCTGACATGCATGACATGTTCTTCAAGAGAGGAGGAATATATCAGTATATTGTCCAAGTATACTACCAAGTAGGCGTTCAAGATGTCACTGAATATGTCATCCATGAATCGCTGAAACGTAGCCGGGGCATTACAGAGGCCAAACGGCATGACGATATATTCAAACAGTCCCTGTCGCGAGCAGAAGGCCGTTTTCCACTCATCTCCGCTACGCATGCGTATCAGATTGTACGCCCCCTGGAGATCCAGTTTGGTGTAGATCGCAGCATGAGTGAGTCTGTCTAACAACGGGGTGATGAGAGGGATAGAATAACGTTTTTTTACCGTAATAGCATTCAAACGCCTGTAGTCAACACAGGGACGGAGATCCCCTTCTTTCTTCGGAACGAAGAATATCGGGCTTGCAGCTGGGGATGTCGACGGGCGGATGTGACCCAAACGTAGACCCTGCTGTATGTATTCTTGCAGGGCTTGTTCTTCCGTCTGGGTCAAGGAGTAAATCCGGCCTTTTGGGATTGGAGCTTCAGGGAACAAGTCGATGGGACAATCATAAGGCTGATGCGGTGGTAGGCCGTCCACAGACCCTTTATCGAATTATCGAACACAGCTTGGAATTCGTGGTACTCTGGAGGTATTCTGGCCGTGATCGCCCCTACCATGTGCGTGTCCTGGGAAATGGGATTGTCCTCTATGGCCAAAGAAGCAACTGCCCCAAGAATGTCTGCGGGGCTCGAAACCCAAGGCGTCTCAAGCAAACAAAAGTATTGGCATATCTCTGACTCGGAGACCTGACCTGTGCCCCAGTTAATTAGAGGATTATGCTTTTTCAGCCAAGGAATGCCTAGAATAACCCCGAACTGAGGTGTGGCTATGAGATCAAAGGATATCGTTTCCTTGTGGACTTCTTGTATAACAAGCTCCAGTGGGGCCGTCTGTTGCATGATCGGTCCAGAAGTAAGGGATATCCCGTCCACCGCATGGACTGGTTCAGGATGTCTTTTCGAAATCAAAGGCAGATTCAACAAGTTGGCTAGGGCAACGTCAATGAAGCAGCCTGTAGCACCAGAATCGATTACTATTTGTACTGTATGTGAGATACCAGCAGTAAGGTTCAAGGATGCCTGAAACACTACTGGCCGGACAGGGCCAAAGGCAGGATCAGAGGGATTTCGTATAGGACTCGCCCCCACCACTGATCTCAAGGGCGAGTCTTCGGAAAACCCGGGTTCTTATTCTTCGGTTGGCGGGAACACTCTTTTACAAAATGACCGTTGAGACCGCAGTGAAAGAAGGCATTGTCTGCTCTTCTACGTTCCCGTTCGGCATGAGTGATAGGGCTGCGTATCCCGCCGATCTGCATGGGTTCAGGTGAAGCATCGGGCGTGGATGATGATGGGGAATGAGATAATCCTGCTTCTACCCTGCGTTCAGTTCGTCTAGCGTCGACCTGTAATGTCAGGTCAAATCAAATCAGCATAGGCTGCGGGAAGGGAGGGTACTTCAGATAATGCATCTTTCATGGAACCACACAAACCCCGGAAATGTACCACCGCCTTTTTGTTTTCTGGCCAAGAGGTCTTGGCAGAGAGTTGGTTGAACTTAGTGATGTATTCAATGAGAGATAATCTGCCCTGAGTGAGGACTAGTAATTCCATATCTCTGGATTGCGCTTTGTATCTGGTATCGAAAACTTTGGCCATTTCATTGATTAATAGATCAAAATCGTAAAGGGCAGGATGATCGCTCTCTAAGAACGGATTAGCCCACGTGGCTGCCACACCTAATAGGTGGGAGAGAAGAAATGCCGCCTTTGATACTGAATCTGGGAAGGCCTGGGGCCGACATAAAAAATGCAATTTACATTGATTTAGGAAGGTGCGGTATTTCTTTGGATCACCCTGGTATCTTTTCAGGGGCTGCCAGCGGAAAAGGCGTTTGAACCACCACTGGAGTAGTCGGTATGGTGGGTGGTATAACAGGAGTCGGGTTTTGAGGAGGGGTAGCATCCCCGAAATTCGGCATCTGCAGGCAAAGGATGGCGGGAGCTTTGTAGGGTATCAAGGCGGTGATGCAATGCAGTAGTGGCGGCAGCCATGTCAGTGCGAAGGGCAGTGGTAGCAGCGGCCATGTCAGCCCTGAGTGATGTAACTGCCTGCATTAAAGCAGTCACAGGGTCCCCGGCTGAGGTATCCATTATCTGGACGACCACAAGGCTTCACAGTCTGTTCTAACTCGTAGGTGTCAGACTTGATGGTCGTGCAGATATGAGATGCCTCCGTCCCCAAGTACCGCTCGAGCAGGAAATAATATACTGCTCTAGCAATCTTTGAGGCCACAGGTGTGGAATGTCGTCGTCAGCCTTTTACCGGGAACGCCGGAAGAACCCCTGAGTGCTGGAAGGCAAAGGGTTAGAAATAACAAGCATGCTTGCAAACAACTGACAGGGAGGTTAACAATAGTGAAGGTGTAGTGGCACTATCTTACCTATAGGGGTGGTGAAGCGGGTAGTAAACCTACAGACAGCAATCGAACCAACAGCAGGCTGGAAAGTTCAGGTGACACTCTGACAACACCTGAATGGAGTGAGAACGTGGTTCGTGGCAAATCCTTAACACAGTCCGAGGGTCCAAAACAGAGGTCAAAGAATCCAGAGTATCAGAGAGTGCGCCAAAGTCCAACAAGGGAATCCAAAAATCAAATCCAATAAACGTTCAGTGGTCGAGGTAAGATTCGAGTAACAAGGTGCAGAGAAAAACGCCTGGCAGTCCTCAATGGAGAAGCTGTGAAGCAACGTTCCTCTTTCGCCGGCTTCTTTTACAGCTGCGAGCGAAATCACGTGACGCACCACGTGACCGCACGCGTGCCTCACTTGGAGCGCAACGTGGCCAGTGATTGGTGTTGCCGGCGTTTCCTGGTCACATGATGCGTGGTGTTCTGATGCTGCCGGGCGTGGAGGAGGCGCCATGGTAACCGCCACCGCGGGAGGGGGCGAAAAGAGGCGGGTCTGCCCACCAAGACATCCCGCCTGCCGTGCCTCCTTTGCTGTCGCCGGGAATGAGCATGAGAACGGGGAGTGTCAGGTGAGTGTGGGGACGTGACAGTCATGCTGCCGGTGCAGAAAACACAAAGCATGTTTCTCAGCCTGGCCGTGGCTTAAATAGTCTCTGGGTATCCCAGGTGTCTCTGGGCTGAACCACAACCACAAGACTAGACTGCACATGCAGTTCTGGGAACCGTAATATGTGGGGGCATCCATCTTGTCCCCATCAATGCACTACAAGTCCAATCCCCAATGTTATCCTATGGGAGTGAGTAAGTCTGGTGCCACAAGCGTCAAGTCTGACTCCAATTGGGTCTTTGGAGGGATGGAGAGGCCCTTGAGGGCCATGTAGGTGATTGTGGCCTGGCTCCAGCCTGACATCTTGGAGGGCTGGGGACATTAGGGGCAGGAATCATGACACAACCTCAAATAAGCAAACACCCTCAGCCGTTTAACTAACATAACTATTCAGATCACGGACATTCCATGTCATGATTCTTATCCCTTCATCGACATTGTGCAATATTCGGTGAGGCCCCTTGTCTTTTTCCCCATCTGACATGGGCAGTGTTTATCTTGTATTCCATATTGACTGGCTTCCCCCCTCCCCTTCATCCCCTTCCTCCCCTCCCGTATCACAATGCTCCCCCCAACATATAACAAAACTTCCCTTAACTGTAACTGTCCAGCAATGCCCTGCATGCTTAGACTCATCCCGCTTCCGCGAACCCCCCATCAAGTCAGGGGTTCATGGTAACCAACGGGTGGGTACAATATCGTACCCTATAAAAGGATATGCGGTAGTAGGTGGTCTCTCGTGTCTCGTTAACATTGCTCCTGCAACACATCACATCTTGTAGTCCCGCTTCATGTCTCTGTCATGTCTTAATGGTACAGCCTGGCTGTTCCCTGAGCTTCAAATGTTCAATCATTCCTGCCGTCCATGTTACTGCATAGTTCCTTCTCAGTCGTTCTCTCCTGTGCCTACTCCTCGAGTTGCGGGACCTTCGCATTGTCCATCCAGTCCTGTAGCTCTGATGGCGACTCAAAGAACAAAGCTTTCCCATTGTGAAGTATCTTCAACTTGGCAGGGTAGATGAGCATATATTTGATCCCCACTTTTCGCAATCTCCCCTTCGCGGCAATAAAATGTGCACAACTTTTTTGCACCTAGAAGGTGTTGTCTGGGTATATAGCCAATTTAGCAGAGGGCCTCTGTATGTCTTCCCCATTCCTGGAAAATGCTAGGATCTTCTCTCTGTCTATATAGTTGAGGACCTTCGCTATGCTAGACCTCGGCAGAGCTCTTGGCGGCAGCCTCCTCGCCAAGGAACGGTGTGCTCGCTTTATAGTGGATCCCTGAGTCAGATTTCCAGCCCCTAGCTCCTGTAGCAGCAGGGTTTCTATGTAATTAGTGAGGTCAGATCCCTCTGTTTCCTCTGGGAGGCCCACTATCCTTATGTTATTTCGTTGCATGCTTCCCTCTGCTTCCTCCGTTATGTCTTCCTGTAATTTCAACTTTTACTGCAGAATGTCCTCTTCTTTGGTTATCTGTTTACTCTCGATGGTATTTTCTTGTACCTGTGCTTCCAATTTGCTTGTGCGCTCCGCCAGTCCTCGTACATCCTTGCGCAGCAGGCCCACATCTGTCCTGACTTCATCAATCTTAGATTCTATGGTGGCTTAGGACGCAGCAATGGCATTAAGGATCTGCTGGTGTCCCTGGTCTTGAGTTTCCTTCAGGTCCTTGATCTGCGCCTTTCTATTAAGTGTGTTTGCATCCTCAGCAGTGTCCTCTGGGTTCTTTGCAAAGGCTTCCATGGTGGTCTGTTTGTCCTTCGCTTTGCTGCTTTTGCCTGCCATCTGTTCTGACAAGCCTGGCTCTTCCCCACCTCTTGGGTGTTCACTGAGGTTGTGGCCCTCCAATACCCATTCCGCCGGTGTAATCCCGGCGACTCCCTCAGCTTTTCTTGTACCACTCAACCCCTTCCCAGCTGTCGACCTGCTGGTCACTGGGACTGCGTTGGGCCAAGAGCTGGGCCCCCGCCGTCTACCAGTCTCTTTGGCCTTCTGGCGTTTATTTGCTGTTTTCAGTGGTCGGAACTCCTTCTGATAGCTCTCAGATCCCTCCACCGGACACGTGTGCCTTATGTTCTGTATCCAGCTCCAGTCCGTGTCCAAAGTTATGTGTGCAGACAATGATGGTCTCCTAGGTATCTAATCCCTCCTGGAGACCACACAAATGGTGTTGATGCTCTCAACGCTTGCCGGGCCCCTTTTTCTAACGTGATTTTCAGCAGTTCCGATTTGCTACTGGTAATGCGTAGGCCTGATGCCTCACCAAACCTCTCTATTATTGCTCTCACTGCCTGGATAGATTCCTGGGGTCTGATAAGTGACAATAACATATCATTGGCATAGGCTGCAACTGTGTGTTGTTGCCCCCCGAATATTATCCACTGTATCGCCTCTGTTTCTCATACAGCTTGAAGGAAGGGTTCTAGATATATTGCATATAGCAATGGGGACAATGGGCACCCCTGCTTTGTTCCCCTGCCCAGGCGGATGGGGCGCGACATTTCCCTGTTGATCAATAGACACGTTAACGGGTTTCGATAGTTCGCTTGCACCATTTTGAGGAAGTCTGCCCCCAGGCCCATTTTCTCCATGACCTGGAACAGAAAGGTCTGCCCGGTCAAATGCCTTTTCCGCATGTAGTGCCAAAAGGACCGCAGGAGTGTTAGTTTCCCATGCCTTTTCAACTAGATGTGCCACCCTCCTGATATTTTCCACCGTCTGTCTTCCTTGCACAAATCCCGCCTGGTCTGGATGGATTCGCTCATGTAAGAATCCCTCCAATTTATTCGCTAATATCTTGGTATAGATTTTTGTTTCAACGTTTATGGGAGCAATGGGCCTATGTGTGGTGCATTCTGTGGGATCTTTGTTGGGTTTTGGGATTAGGGTCACTTTCGCCTCTTCCATGGATGGGGTAATGTGGCCTAATTCCTTAAATGTGTAGAAAAGCTGCGTCAGGTGTGGTATGAGTACTGTCTCAAATGTCTTATAGAAAGCTGCCGTATAGCCATCCGGTCCCGGCGCCTTGTTCAGGGGTAGTTTTGTTACCACTCTCCTCACCTCGTCTTCCTTTATTGACTGGCTCAGCAAGTCTTGGGCGTCCCTACTTATGTGGGGCAGTTCAAGTTTCCCAAGGAAGTTTACCTGTTGTTGGTGCTGGGGGTTTTGTGACTTGTAAAAATCCTCGTAAAATCTCACCTAGACGTTCTTGTATGTCCTTAGTGCAGGTAAGACGCCTTCCCTTCACATCTTTTAGAGCTGTTATAGCGTTTCTCGCCCCCCTCAATAGACGTGCTAGCAGTGCGTCCGCCTTATTGGCTTTAGTGTAATATCGTTGCCTATAAAAGAGCATTGCCCCTTCCACTTTTTTGGTTCTGAGAACCTCAAGTTGTCCTACCGCCCGCCTGAAGGTTCTAAGGGTGGCCCTTGTGAGGGTTTCTGCTACTGGCTTCCTTGTTGCCTCCACTTCTGCTTCCAGTTGTGCCTCCAATGCCTTTAGCTGTTTTTTCCTATGGGCTTTTGCCGCAATGAGCTCACCCCTCATTGTAGCCTTGAACACGTCCCTTCTGATTCTTTCACCTGTCTCTGTTATCCTTATTTTCGAAGAACTCCTTTATCTTCCCTTCAATATCCTCTCTTACCACTGGGTCTCGTAACAAGTTCCCTGTTTATTTTCTTTCCCCAGATCCCTTGCTTTTGTCTATGCAGTTCCATTCTCATGCAGACTATCTTGTGATCGGCTATCCCATGGGGACCTACTTCCCCTTCTCACACCCTGCCCAAAAGCGGCACGGACACCCAAATATAGACAGTTTTCGATTGTGTGCTTTGCACTCTCGAGAGGAAGGTGTATCCCTCTTTGTCACCCTTCAGCCCCCTCCACACATCGCGCAGACCCACCCTGTCCATCCTATATCGCAATTCAGCCAATGCCACCAGTTCTCCTCCTGCTAGTCCGCTTTCCCCTGATCTTTCCTTTCCTCTGTGCCATGCCATGTTAAAATCTCCTATTAATATTATGTTCCCTCTCGCAAATTCCTCTAGTACTCCTAGAAATCCCTTCAAGAATGCTTCTTGCCCCGTGTTTGGCGCATAAATTGATGCAATGGGGCAGGTGGCCTCGATGTGTACCCCTCTCACTATTATCTATCTGCCTCCCTTGTCCCTATGAATTTCCGCCACCTTAAAGTCCAGTGTATTTTTAATAGCCAGGGCCACCCCCCTTTTTTGGTCATGCCAGAGGTGTGGAATAGCTGATCAAATCCTCGTATTTTTAGTCTCCCCTGGTCCTTTCTCAGAAGATGCATCTCATGCAACCCCAGAACATCCGGACCCTCCTTCCTGGTGAATCTCTCTAGCTTTTTCCTTTTAGGGGAGTGTTGAGCCCTCTTACCTTATGGGTCAACCATTTGAATGTGTAGATCAGTATCTATCCTGCCTATTGCTGTTCCCCTTCTTCCCGCTCTGCCCTCTCACTCTGCTCCTCCTGAGCTCCCTCATGTTGTCCACTTCCTTCCTCCACTGAACTCTACCCCTCCCTCGCTTAGCCCTGCCTTTTCCTGTTCCCCGTCTTGAAACTCTGCCCTCTCTATGCACCCCTTCTGCCCTTCCCCCTCCATTCCCCCCTCCAGATGGTGTACCTGTCCCTCATTTACCCTCTCCTCTCCCTTCTCGGGCCTCTCCACCTTTTCAAAATCCAAGGTGTTTACTCCCCCCTTGCCCCTCATCCATTCCCTATGGTTCCACCACCCCTATTTTACTCACTTTTTAGGATTGTCAGTGCTCCCCCTCTCCATCTCCCTCCCTTGTCTTCTCCTCTCTCTCCTTGCATGGTGGGCCTTGCAGTGTCGTTTTCCTTCTCCGTCTTTCGCCCACCGTGATATGATGTGGCATTTATAATGCGCCTATACACAAGTGTTTCAGGGCGCGATGATGCAAGGGAGGGGGAACAGAGGGAAAACAGACAGCGATCCTACTAGGCCAGGTGTCATTCAGATCGCGCAAGTGCATGGGAAGGGGGAAGTCGGAAAATGCGAGGGAGAGGGGGAGGGAGGGAAGTGCAGTACATGGGATAAGAATAATAACAGTAAGTACAGCCAGCTGGTGGCAAGTGCGAGGGTAAGTGCAGACATCAGGTGTCAAGTGCTGGTAGTGGGACTGTAGGGATACAGAGACAGTCCCGAGTGCAGGGGGTTGCCAGGAAGGCAGTGCAGGAGTCCGACTGGCAGTGGGGGGGACCTGGGCCAGAGAACAGAGGGTGGCCAGGTAACCAGTGCAGGTTCGGCAAGGGATTGAGAAAGGGAGAAGAGGAGAAAAAGCAGAAGCAAAGAGAAAGGTTTTGAGGTACTTCTGGAACTGGAGATGGTTCTCTTCAAGTTTCTGAGGCAGGGAGGCTGTTCCAGAGGGAGGCCCAGCCGAGGAAAGAGATCTACCACCCACTCGTTGCTTGGAGTAGAGACTGACCGTGAGGGAGTTGGAGGCAGATGAGCGAAGAGCTCGAGAAGGAAAATATTTAGGAAGAGAGAGTTGAAGGTATTGATGCCCCAGGCCCCAGAAGGCCTTGTGGACAATGCAGAGGCTTTTGAACTTAATCCTTGCAGCCACTGGGAGCCAGTGCAGAGATTTCAGTCCTGGAGAGATACGGTCCATCGGCTTGAGGCCAAGGACAAGTCGTGCAGTCCTGTTCTGGATAAGTTGCAGAGGGCGAAGAGTAGAGGCAGGCAGATTTAGGAAGAGGCTTTTGCAATAGTCTAGCCTAGAGAGAACCAGAGTTCTGGAGACTGTGAGCTTCTAGGGGAAGGAGAGGAAAGGAAAAATACCTCTGAGGAGGTGCAGCTGGTAGTGTGACTTCTTAGAGATGCCAGAGATGTGAGGAGCGAAGGAGAGTGTGGAGCCGAAGATGACCCCGAGGTTTTTATCCTCACCGGTGGGAGCAGGAAGAGGGCCAAGAGAGGCTGGGCAGAGAGTGACAAGAAAGGAGGGAGTGGGGGTACCGATGAGGAGAATCTCCATCTTACTGGCTGTTAGGGAGAATTCTCATTTTATTGCTAATTTCCCTTACCTGTAGAGTCCCCCAGCAGCTTTGCTGGATTTAAATGGTTTGTTTTTTCTCCTGCTAAGAGTGAGACTCGTTTTCGCACTCTTAGGCATTTTTGCTGTGTGTGTTCTAGGCTACTTTTGTGTTTAATGCCTATGGAGTTTCTCTCCCCTCCATAGCAACCATCTTTATTCACATGTGCTACACAGCACCCTCCGTGCAGTGACACAGGGGTGTCGTAGCGACCCCCAAACATAGACTCCATACCCTGGGACTGACTACTGTTTCCCAGGGCATGTAAAGTCCCCATTGACTTTACTAGGCAATTTTTGTGAACTAAACCAGTGTAACCCATCTTACTATGGAAATACCGGGAAGGGTTAATAGTTTTTCCCTTATGTTCATTTTCGAGAGGGTACCGTACAGTCCCTCTCTCCAAAGTTTCTGGCTGGTGGCAGTGGTTACTACTGAAAATATTCAACCCCAAATATTTTCCTATGGGATTTTACCATTGTTGGAGGCTACCACATTTTCTGACAGCCTCTAACATACCGCCGGTGTATTTTACTCCGGTAGGTTTTATTTGCCAGAACTTTAATATAACTTCTTTCTCGTGTCTTTCTCTAAACTCCTAACCCAGGTCGGGGATCCTTCATTCGTCCTTTTGGCGGGCTTCTGCAGAGAAGCCCTCCTTTCGGCACCACTGAGTCTGGGGTGGGTCCATTGTGTGGGAGGGGGAGTAGGACTCCTGGACAGGGTTGCCTCAGCAACCCATGTCGCACTCTATCCTGATAGGCTGGAGGGTCTCCCGCCAAGATGACCACTCCACTGTGTGAGTGACAGCTAAGCTGTATGAATGGGGATCTTTTTGCATAAAAGCAGGGTCCTGAGGACGGGAAGAGCAAGACGTCGCCACTGGAACTAACAAGCCGAAGAGGAGAGAAGCCAAAGACATCTGCAACGACTGAACCACCGGTGAAGCCCTGCTGCAGCGTCTCACCACTTTTCTCCACACGACGAGAGAAGATCTTCATCTGCAAGAGCCTTCTTCCCTTGAGCTGGTGGGGCCAACCAGTTTGCCAATTGCCTTCCCGGACCTGCCTTCGTCGAATCGCCAGTACCCTGTACTTGGAGGCCGGATAGCCAGGCATCCGTCCACCCGGACCGCGATTTAAAGGAGCGTACCTTTTATTCGACGGGCAGCACAGCGGCTGGTTTCATCCCTGGGTAGTGCAGTAACTCGAACCTTTCTCCACAACGAGAGCCTCTCTTCCTCTGCTGGATCCCCCGAACTGCAGGAACTACCAGGAACAACCGCCACCGCAGGAGGCACTTCGTCATTTTAAAGGTACATTGATCCGCCAGGCCGCCCTTTCTGCGTGGTAGTGCTAAAGGTGTTTTAAATCCTTTACCTACCTGTTGGATTGGCAGCCCCTCTCTCTTAACATTGTCTTTCAACTTCTGCATCCACCTTTTCAAATCGTTAACCAAAGACTTGACTGCAGCTACAAGAACATTTTTCTCCTGGGCCCTTGCCCTGTACCACTGAGTCTGGCACATGCCTACTGACTCTGGCTAAATTTGTTAGAACTGCCTTCTCTAGATTGCTTCTGAATTAGAACTGTGCTGGTGCACCTACTTCTTATAACCACCCTTTCCTTCCCACTTTTGAACCTTGTGAAATGCCATTTTGCTCAGTTTTCATTTAAGTATTTTCTATACTGATGCACTGCCTTGCTTAATCTGGTTCACAAACTTACGGAAAGTGTTGCTAGGGTGTGTAAGAAGATATTTCTGTATAACTTGTGCTTTCCCTCCCTTGTGAGAAATTGCTAGAGTACCATTTGTGTTTGGTTTACACTGTGCTGTTTTGCTCAGTTTTCACTCTTGCTCAAACTTGTCTACAATTTAACTAGAGAGTTGTGTATACTTTTTTTGACCGAATTTAACTTGCTTTAAGAACTGTGATAGGGGTGTTTAACTAGAAGTGTACAAAATAAATATATATATACTTTTTAATACAAAGCTTTGGTCAGTGTTTCCTTGTGCCATAGTACTGTAGGCCTATTGTGTAAACCCTGAATACTGCTCATCTCCCTCTTGAGATAAGTCTGACTGCTCAGCCACAGCTACCAACTAAATCTTTGTGGTAGAGACTGATACCAAAGGGGATTTATTGCTCTCACCTGTAGTCCTAATCTCCTGTAGTGCTCCCTAAGGGAACTGCACAGGATTCTGCCTAACACTGGAGAGGCACAGCTTCACCTCACTGATGAGGCCCAACAAGGCTGAAACACGTGTATGGGGTTGCTGGTGGTACTCTTGTTCAGAGAGGAATTGCCATAGCATTTCGGTGCTGGACTGCCCATGTGGGCGGGACAAAGACTGATATGCAAATGGATATTTCCCATCTGTCAAAGGTACAGTGAGCAAAAGGCGTGTGCTGCAAACTCTCATCTCAGAACAGGTTATCATGCCATGTTCTTTCTGGAGAGGAGCGCCTGCTACCTTTTTTAAAATAACACTGGCATTAAGGCAGAGATCATTGGCAGCACACCACTCCTGGAAGGCGGACAGACAGTCAGAGATGAGAGAGGGGGGAAGAGGTGGCTGAGGGTAGCCTGAAAATGAGCTGAGTGTCATCTGCATAGCACTGGAAGTTGGGGCAGAGCGTGGCAATGCAGTGGGCAAGAAGTGCCAGGTATTGGTTGAACAGCCAGGGAGAGAAGTTAGACCCCTGGGGAACACCACAGGTAGAGATAGAAATAGAGGATAGGAAGGACCCAAGTTGAACCTGGGAGGGTCGATCAGAGAGGAAAGAAGTCAGCTATGCCAGGGCCTGACCAGTGATGCCCAGGTTATCATGGAGACGATTGAGCAAGATGGCATGGTTTGCCGTATCAAAGGCAGAAGAGAGATCAAGTAAGATGAGGACACGGGGTGTTGGAGTGAAGGTTGGAGAGCAGGTCTTCACGGATGTTCAGGAGAGCAGTTTCTATGATTCAGGCAGCTCTGCAGCCAGACTGATGGTCATGGAGGCAACCAACAGATTCAGTGTGGAGATTAAGCTGAGAGATGGCCAGCTTTTTTTTAGGAGTTTGCCAAGGAAAGGTGTGATGGAGATTGGGCGATAGTTGGCTGGGCAAGATGGTTCGGCAGAAGGTTTCTTAAGAAGAGGGTGCACAAGGGAGGGCTTCAAGGGGGGGGGGAGACTCCAGTGGTGAAGGAATGGTTGCAGAAGTCGGCCAGGGCAGGCGCCAGGGAATCAATGTGGTCCTTGATGGTTTTGGAGGAGCCGGGGTGAACCTGTTTTGATGAGACTTTCATAGATCGGAAACCTCGTCAGGGGAGAACGGGGGAAAGGCAGAGAAGGATTGAGGAGAGGTGGCTGAAGAAGGGCCAGAGGAAGAGCAGGACGCGGGGGGAGGAAGAGGAGAGGGGGAGAGAGAGGACAGAATGTCTTGAGTTTTAAAGATGAAGTGAGCGGCCAGAGCCGTGCAGAGGTTTTGGGAAGGGAAGGGAAGGGAAGGGAGAGGATAGGTAGAGACTGCGGCAGGACTGGCCAGTTCCTTGCAGATTTTAAAGAGTTCAGCCGAGTTGTTGGATGCCGCAGAGACACGGGCTTGGATGAGAGCTCTCTTCTTGGTGCGGACAGAGAGACTGTATTGCCTTTGGAGCAGGCGCCAGGCCAGTTTCTCAGAGGATGTACCAGAAGTACACCATTTCTTCTCAGCCACTGGGGGACGAGGTCTGAGTCGTACCAAGAGTTGCACTTGCCTTTGGGCTTCAGGCAGATCCTCATGACAGGGGCAAGAACATCGAGAGTATCAGAGATAGCAGAGTGTAGCATGGAGAGGGCTGTGTCAGGGTGTGAGTCAGCCAATGAGGGAGGGGGGCGAGAGAAGGTGGCAGTGAAAGCCTCAACTGACACACGTGATCCATTCCCATGGTCTAGGTCTTGACCTGTTGTCTGTAGCCGGTGATCATTCATTCTGTTGGCCCGGGTCCAAGTCCACTTGCAACATGTCCGCCCCTTCTTGCGCTGACACTATTTTTTTGCACTCCTGCCCACTCAAAGAGAAGACCGAAGGGGAAGATCAATTTGTATTTTATTCCTCGTTCAGTGAGCACTTTAAGTATTGCGACCATTTGGCATCTCTATCAGCGTGCTGTTGGACAAGTCCTGGTATAGCGCAATCTGTTGCCCCTTGTACATCACCGGTTCCTGCTGTCTTGCTGCTTGCAGGACTGCTTCTATTTGGCATTCCTAGTAAATGCTGCCAACACATCTCTTGGTCTTGCAGATTGGCTTCGATTTATTCTTCCCACTCTGTGGATTTGATCTAGCTCAATAGACTCCAAGGACTTTTCCCCCAGGAGTTCCGCAAAGATCCCTCGGACCACTTCCTTTAGTTCTTTGTCCATCACTGACTCTGGTAGCATTTTCAGCCTAATGTTGATTCTTCGGGAACGGTTCTCATGTCCTCCATTTGGAGTTCTAAATTCTGCATAGACACATCTAATCGTTCTATAGTTTCGCTGTTCGCTGTCATTTCTTTATCCACCTCTTGTAGCCACTTTTCCTGGAAGTCCATTCTCTCCCCCAGTTGCCCAATCTCCTGTCGTATTTCCCCCAGGGCTGAGTTTAAGTCTGACCTCATAAACTGAAACTGCTCTTGAAATGTCTTAGCCAGTGTGGCTTGTAAGGAGAGCATATCCCCCCAGAGGTCCTGTCGTGAAATGGGTGTCGTTGATTCTATGTCCTCTGGGGGTGCTGTGTCCCGTCGTCTCCTCTTGGTTGCTTTTGGATGCATCTTTGGTCACTTGTGAGGGCCACATGGTTGGGAAGGTTCCCGACGCTTCCCCCAGTGTCTGACCCATCTTCACCGACCTACCTTTGGTTTTCGTGGTCATGTCTCCTCCGGGTTCCTGGGCCACTGCTGCCTCTGGGGCTGCCCTTACGGGTGGTTGTGCTGTGCCCCTCTGCCCTGAACTGAAGCTTATGTTCCTCCTCCTCTTCCTCTGCTTCGGGGCAGTTTTTCTCTCTCCACCTAATGCAGGACCTTCCCCTCCTCTTGCTCAGCGTGCCGTGTCTTAGAGGGCCAGTGCACCTTCCCCTGAGCTGCTCCCCCCTGGCTTCCCCCTAGGTTGTCGGTTGCAGCGTTATCCTCTTCTTCTCGTGGGCGGTCTCCCTCTTTACTTCTATGGCCTGCTTCAGGGCCTTGTTAGTTTATGGCCCTCCGCGTCTCTCTCCACTTGGGCTATTCCCCCTGTTTATGCCAGTGTTGGGTCTATACTTTTCCTGTCCCTTCGCCCAGCTTCTCACTCTGATTCAGGCGTTGTGGCGCTGGGTTGTCCCGCTTGATGGGTCCCTCTAGAGAGAGCCCCCGCTGCAGAATGTATATTTTGTGGGGGTGTGCGTTTTGTCGTCAGCCGGGCTGCATTTGAGGCCTTTCCTCTCACCGTGACTCTGCTGGGGGCGAGCTGTCCACCTCCTTCCCCCGGCGGTCCGCTGTTTTAATGCCTGACATGTCACCCACTTGTGCCCTGTTGGAGAGGCTGCATGGTTTTCTTTCCCCGGAGTGCCGCTGTGCAGTGCTTCCCATTACCTGTATATGCAGTCTCTCCTTCAGTGTCAATGGGGGCAGAGGGAGCTCCACCTCCCTTGCTTCCACGCGACTGCGCTTCTCTGTGGGGGGGGGCTTCCCTGTTGTGTCTGGGTGCCCCTGTGTCCTATGTGGGGTCGCTGTTGTGACCATTCCCTCCCTGTGTATTTCAGGGGCCCTGCTGAACTCAACGTCTTCTCTCCACTTGACCACCGGGCCTTTGGGGACTTTGCCTGCCCCTCCCGCTTCCTCAGAGGCTCCGCTCGGTACTTCTTCTTTTCCCTGGGGTCCGCACTGGCTCCTTGCTGCCTTCGGTTCATGGGGCTCTTCCTAGCTCTTTCCTCGCTCTGTCTGCCAGAGACCGTTCCGTCCCGCTCGTGGCCCTCAGCTCCTCCCTTGGTCTGGAATCTGCAGTCGGGGTGCGTGGGTGCCGGCTTTGCCTCTTCTATGCCTGGCCACTTCACACTCCTTCTGCTGTTCCTCCCTCGCTCATGAAGCGAAGCAAGGTCTCTGCTCTTTCGTTATTGCCACTCAATTCTTCTCGGCAAGTCAGGTGTTATAACACTCTTGTCTGCTCCCTCTCAGGGGGTGCTTGCAGGGTGGTGGGTATGCCATTACCTTTCTGGGGCTTGGGAGTGCCGTCGGCACATCTACTCCGTGCCGGCAGCCATCTTGGAATGACCTTCTTTGGGACTTTTAAGGGAGTGTAGGTAAATCGCTATCTTCAGTTAGAGCTTAATGAATATGCCTTGTTTTCGAGTCTTGCACCACGTGAGACCATGATTTTGTGCATTTTGACCTTTTATTTAGTGCTATTTAATTCAATTACGCTGGGTGCTATACTCCGCTTGGCCTCTGGAGACTCGGTTTCCCTGTCTGACATATGCTTTCTACATCTTTAATTGTCCAATACTTGGCATTTGCAAATGTTTTCTCCTTCACTTAATCTAAGAGAAATATGTCATGCGTATGTAGCTTATCATCTTTGACTTCCCTTGTGCCTTACAGTTGCCTCTTGATGTGGCATCCTTGACTCCAAGCCAAACGGATATTAGTTGTTCCTCGCACAAAGCTGTTTTCTAGTGCCTGCCAGCTCTGCAGTTCTGGTCTCTCCTCAAGGCTTCTTAGTTTACCATTATATGAAACCGACGTCCATCTTTCTGTCATGGCCGCTTCGCTTGCGTTATATTTTCTCCTGCAGCAAGCTTCTATATGTCTTGTCTACCTTTTTAGTTTCTGCGTATATACATATGCTAATTCTCTTCGTGCTTATCTACTTAGCGTATAAGATTTCTTTGTACTTGCATACATGTTTCTATTGTTTTACATCTTCATTCTTTAAGTATTCGCATATCGTTTCAGTGCGTCCTAGTCTCTTCTCTTCATGACGTCTCTTTGCTCTGGTCTGCTTTCACTTACAGCTCTTCTATGTTCAGTGGTGTATGCAGACGGTAGTGAGTGCATAACGTCTTTCATATTTTCAATGTGGTATTGGGATGATACCTGGTGTCACACACAGTGCTCTCTTGCTATTCTTCCAGTATGACAGAGGTGAGTACTAGAGATGACGTGTACAGCTGCCTCTACAGTCCCCCCTTTGGTTGAGTCCTCAACCACCGCCTCAATCGTCTTCACCTTTTCTTCACACTTTGGTTTCTTCGGAATCCGTATTTTTGTCACTCCCCTCAGGTCACCTGCATTCATTATGCGCTCGTCCACACTCTAAGTCATATGGCAACACTCCCCAGTTGGTTGACAGAATACCCAACGTCCTACATAGTTCTTATGATCCTTGGTGTAATAAAACCTTGTTCTTGGAGGTGCTAGAGGACTTCCTTTCAGGTGGACACAGTTAGTGCTTTCAGTCTGTATGCGCTCGCCAGGCTCACCATTCACATTAATCATTATCTGATCCCATAAGCTTTCTTTGCTGTCTTCTTGCACTGTCCTATGATTATTCTTAGAAGACAGAATCCCAGCAACACTAACACTAGTATTGCTCCCAGCAGCTTGAAGGCCATTTACCAACCAGGTTGGAACCCACGAAATCAGGGATGAGAACCAGTCATCTTTTTCATTCTTGTCTACCTCTTCTTCCATCTTTGTGTGCAGGGTTAACACCACAGTTTTTGCCTCTATCAGGGTTCCATTTTCTCCATCAAGGGCAGGTGTGTATATACAACAGGAAGGCCCGATCTTTGCCACATGCCACCCCACCGTGTTGCAATTAAGTCCAACACATACCTGTTCTGGAGGGCCATGAGTCTGATAGCCCTCCATTTTTCTCGAATCGCATTAAATCCTTTTATTGTCATATTTATTGTTTGTAACAACTCCCAACTGGTTATTTGTAACCACTTGGAATTCAATGCAGTCTGAATTCCTGGCATGAATATTGCGGTAGATATCACTGCCGTTTTACTGAATAGCTTATACTCAGCTGGAATGTAATCATAAACTGCTATTGATTTTGCTGAGAAGTACTCTCTCTTCAGCCGAAGAAGGTTAAGCTACCTCTTCTTCCTCTGATGTGCACCCATCTTTGGAATATCTTCAATATGGATATCAGTTTGGGGAATCGCCAATGAAGGAACATATCCACATAATCTATTTGTAGATGCTGAAAAGGACCATTAGGTCCGGGCATTGCTCCTCTCACTGTTCTCAAAGTGTGCCCTGTTGTGAATTTCTGACATACAATACAGTTCACAATAAACTGTCCCACATGTTCTAATAAATTTGGCAAGAACTAGTCTTCTGCAATCATGGCAGCAAGACTCTAGTTGTGTGCGCGGAGTAGTGAAGGTGCTCCAGCACCACCTTCAATAATGCTACAGGCATAACTGGCTTCCCAGTGCTGTCATGTCTTCATAAAGACTCAGTGGGGCATAAGGAACACCCCTGTCTACTCCATACGTGTTGGGAAGGGGGCAACCCTGTTCCCACCCCCCCTAAGCGCTTTAGGGTGAGGTGACATGCATTCGACATGCAACATTGCTATTTTGCATAGATGTTAGTAATCATAGTTAAAAGACAAGGCCTGTGCAGCGAATGCGGCATTGCATGCACTAGGCCCAAATTGCGAGACGAGGGAAATTTCCAGCCATGCCCGAGCTCCCATGAGGGCAGCCCACATCCCCCACCGGCACAACGCCTATTCATTGTTCTAACAGTGTTGTAAAGATGTGTTTTTACTCAAAAAGAATGTGCCCTAAAAGGCGTGATCACAGACCGGCGCCTGGTGTGCATCTGATCTCAAACTGACAAAAGCATGACCCGGCCCATCCCCAGGCGACCAAGAGTTATAGCCCATATAACTGACTAAAATGTAAGATCCCTGAATTCCATGGCACCGTGTGCCTTTGACCACCAACCCCAAAGTAACAAATCCTGAAATGTTCAAAGAGGACGGACTTTGCACGTCGTTGAGCGACAATCGCATGATTTGTATTGTTGTATGCTGGGAGGGATGAATTAGAGTTCAAAATGAGGGTGGAGACCTTGGAGCTGGATGGCGCGGAAGAGAGTGAGTGAAATGTGTGTGTGAAGGTTTGAAGCCCCCAGAACCTCCTTTGTGCCCGTCCTAGGGCCTGCCAGATGCACAGTACAGTGATAAAGTAGTATTGTGTTAGGAGTATAGTACATTTGTTCTTTGACCTTCGAAGTGAGATGATGATCACTGCAGCACCCACGTGATGGAAGACGGATACACTGGGCTGGAACCAATGACCTGGCATCTGGTATGGAGTAGGCGGATCATGTATAGGCGCACACCAACCAGCCGCACAGGTTTCTACTGTATATGTTGCCTCGTCAATGACAATGTTTTTCTCTGTAAGATTCTGCTCGTACTACTTTTCGGCAGAACGTTCTTAGCAGCAGATTTCTTTGCTGATGCTCTCACCTGCGTGTGAGATTAAAATGTGTTATCCTTAAAAGATCGACTTGGGCCTTTTTTCCCTAGTGGGTTGTATTATCTCTGCTGTGAGCGTTCAGAGACTTGCCCTCATAAGTCCTGCTCTTGTTGTGGTGCTCGACCATGTAACTCAATTTACTGTACAATAGTTAACATGTTAAAACCTTCCTGTACCTTCATACATCGTCCTGACATTTGCTTAACACTTTCCACTTCAAAATCAGAAATGTTTGGAAAATATGCTGCCCTTTTGTCTTCAACATCTGCGGCTTCGTTTCCACAAGAAATCAGGGAGTATGGGCTGCTCATTTCACCACAGCAGTAGCCAATGGGAGCTTTAGTGCCTTGATGAGTTTACCCAATACAGAAGGATGTTGCTTTGGTGTGCCGTCTGCGCTGGGGAAACCCCTCCTTTTTCAGCATGACAATCCTGCGTGTACAGTTAATGTCACATAGGCGGAGTCAGAGTACACTGTCACTTCCTCATCCTCATATCTCTGGAGTGCTGCGATAAGCACCACAAATTCTGCACCCTGTGCTGAACAATGTGAAGGCAGTCTCGCACTTGTCACTACTTAAAATTCACCACTCCTGTTTAGCTTCAATACTACTGTTCCTGTGTGCCTTTTTCTCGTCGTTTGGTCAATTTTCAAAGAACCATCAATAGATTGGATTTCCCCCCTCCGAGAGCATTTTCTCTGAGGCTTCATTGCCTGTACTGTTACTCCTGTATGCCCATTCAGCCCTCTTCCTCGTCTCAGTCTTTCTTGAATTCTGGGACTTGTAGTTCCCTTCAACAGTTTGTTTTTTCAGCATTTAAATTAATTGCAAGGGTAGATTTAATTCCCTTAAAGTTATTAAGAGATGGGCGATGAGACTTAGCTGTTACAGAGGAAGGTAGTTTATTGAAGACGCCATTTCCATATCCCTTTACATTATACCCTTGGTATTGAGGAAGGTGTTTAGTTTGGAATACCGAAAAACGATCTTTCTTTTGGTAAAGTTTGCTCAGATTTGACAACCTTAAGGTTCACAACCCTAGATCTAATATAAGCTTTAGGGATATTAAAATGCCAATAAGCCATTACCTCTTCAGGTATCTTGGGAAGATTCTTCCAGCCTGAGGAAAAATACTGTGTCTCATCCCACAGAATATCCTCAACACCTTGGGCCTTATCTGCTACCAGGTGATTTTGCCGCAGTACACCACCCCCAGGGTTACGATCAGGAAGTGTCTGCCTTCGCATTTTCCACCTTAGGCAGTGTTTCAGTGAGGGATCCATGGGAGTCTTCACAGTACTGACCTTGTTGTTCTTGAAATTCTTTCTAAAATTGTAAGAGAGATAATATTGGCAGAAAGATTCCATAGGGTATAATATTGCTCCATATTTGGAAGGGGGGACTATGTGAAGAAACGTCAATTGTCCTTGTCAGAATTACTGTCCCCAGATCAGTGGATGTGATGATTTAGAAATGTTTATAACAATAGGGATCAACATGAAAGAAGGCAGGTGTCTGTAAACAAAGATAATATGAGGTGCAATTTGGAGTGGTCTTGGATCCTTGTGATTTTAACAGGACAGGGGGTGCAGGAGACCAGACTGCAGTATGATCTTTAGCAGTGACCCATATTTGAAACTCCTGATATGGAACACTTGAGGTCACAAGCAGCTGTGTTCGAATGAAAGGCAGTGGGGGAAACTTAGAGAGAATGTTCCATTATTATGCTGCAGGAGACATTGTTAGTGACCCCCACATACCTAGATGGTTTTATGATCAGTAACCAAGTAGCTACAAAAGGTTTGCTCTGAGGTCCTGCAGGGGGACAGATAATTGCTGTGAGGAATTCCTTGGGCTTCACTGTTCGTATGACTTTGGATGCATTCTACAGCATTCAAGGGGTAGAACTAAAATGCCCACCGGGGGAGTCTAGTTAGTTTTATACTGGTGGTAAGTATATATTGGAACAAGTTAAAATGTAGTATTGGCAAGTTTGTACAGGTCCTGGCTAATATATTGGATGAATGGTACATGGGGGACAGGTTATATTGGTGGGAGACTTTAATTCAGCGGTTCTAAGTTATACGAATGAGAATCACACTGATGTGGCTAACAAAGAAAAAGCATCCAATCCAGCCAACACACAGGCGTGGGCAGTTTTTCTCAGAAAATGGAATCTTATGGAATTGAACGGGAATGTGGTTGGGGATCTAGGCCATGCAACAACCTCGCATAGGGGTTTGTATTTTTCATTCATTGATTACATTTATGTCAGCGCAGCCCTTTTCAAGAGATGCTTTCGAATTGAAGTAAATTAAACAGCGTTGAGTGACCACAATATGATGACTGCCAACTTTAGGCTGGATAGGGGATAAGGAATGAAGTGTGGTCCAACTAACCTTCTCGTAAATACAGCAGGTATTCAGGTTAAATGAAACGTGATTAGAATAGAGAGCCTTAACAACTAGTATGCGGATACACACGAGGTAATGAACACAATACAAAGAGAGCGAATGTTCACTCCAATGATGATAAATTGTTTTTTAAACGACAGCCTAGACAGTGTCAAAAAATAGAGCGATGATCGGGTTTTCCACCCATATACATGCCTACAATGTTATTATTATGGGTAAAAAAATTAAAGTTAGGGCTAATGCTGATAATGATAAAATATTAGTGACGAAAAATGTCGGCAACAGTATAAAAACTATATCAAACAGCATAAATACATAATGATCCAGAGGGATTCGTAAGCCATGTTGATGGTGACGGTGTCCAATACAGCCAATAGCTTTTGGAACCTCATTAACCAAATGGAACAAAATCAGTTGGAGATACAAATTAACTCTATTGAGGTCACTATATGCTGCTCAGACTATTACGGATGTGGACCAAGTGGGAAGAGATGTAGAGTGTGTTTTAAACTTCATTTATGAGGATATTCTTATCACAATCAAAAAGCCAATAACTCTATGGCTAAAGGTGCCAATGGCTTGTCGATTCAAATTTTAAAGGCAGCTCCTGGATTATAGGCTTCCATTTCAGGTTATTCACTGTAAAAGTTCTCTTGATACTTGGAAACTATCATTCGTAGTGCCCATTTACAAAAAAGGAAACGGATTGAATCCACTGAACTATTACCCAATAAAACTGATGGATGTAGACAGTAAAATCTTTTGTTCCTTGATACTAAGGAAGCTGGAGGCATGGGCCATACAAACAAGGCAACTAAGTAAACATCACACAGGGTTCCGACTATTATAAACATACTACAAAATAAAGCAGCCCACAATATTAACATCAAGCCTCTCAAATGTTTGTGACTCATTGACTTAACGTCAGCGTTTGACACAGTCGTGAGAGATTGTAGGCAAAGCTTGCCTGTTGGGGCCTGCCACCTGGTCTCTTGAGCATTTTCAAATACCTACATATAGATATAACCATCCAGGTCCATTTGAACCATGATGGCATTTTATCAGAGAAAATACCTACAGGCCAAGGCTTAAGGCAGGGATGTGTTCCGCCTTCCTGCTTCTTTAATATCAGATGCCTTTGGGCCAGGTGCACAATGCAAATAAAATAAATACAAATACAAATCTATATCTCTGGCCTGGGAGAATTCTTGGCGCCTACTGCTTTGGCTCTTTCTCGGCTAGGAGATACTAGATGTTTTTGGCTGGCCTATTGTGATGCTGATAATGCATCGGTGGGACAGGGCCTCCGTATACTTCTCCGTTACTGCTTTTTATCATGTGTTCTGTCGTGTTTTCCGCACAGGAGTTAATGTGGGACTCCTGGCGGTGCAGCTCTCTTTTGGTTTGGTGTACAGACCCATGGGATACCCTTATGGCACCCATGGGTGGGGGTACAACCCTGTGCCCCTAGTGTATGTTTTTGGGCACCTGTGTGTGGCCCACAGAGCAGGGTATGGACAGTTGGCAGCTCCATGCTGAATTTGACAGGTGCTCTGATTATCATCCGTTTTGGGATACTCATGTCCTGTCATTGGAATCAGTAGATTCCTGATGGAAACAAGATGGCCCCATGGCCTCTTGCCCTCCATCCCCTGTTACCTTGGTATTCCCAAAGTCCCAGGAAGTCCTGACTCTGTCCCTTCCCCCTGACTGGCTGTTGGGTGGAAGTTCCATATATGGTAGTGTGGGGAAGTGCCGACCAGACTGGCTGGAGCCTTCTCAACGACCGTATGTTGTGGGTACGCCTGTGGGTGGGACCTGGGTGAATGGACTATGCAACGAATACGCATTCTGTGTTGTGGATGTCTAGTATCTGGTGTTTGACACAATGACTGAGACAGCCCTGCCTGAAACTGGTATGAATGCAGTGTGTAGTGTTGAATGGCGTGGTACTTGTCCGAATCCACACTCTGTGTTGTGTCTGGATGGAGAAGAATGGCCTGAATGCACCTTGCGCCTGATTAGCTGACTGACTGCCTGAATGCCTTTCTGAGTGATTGGTTGCCTGAGTGTGACCCAGCAGAATGAATGGGAGATCAACAGTATATCTGGGAGCCTCCCACTGCTAGAAATCGTTCAGAAGCTGGAGTTGAAACTGACATTGAAACTGAAGCTTAACCTTGAAGCGCTGCTGGAAGAGAAGTATTGCTGTTGCTCTACTTCGTCGATCTGAAAGCTGCTGTGTCTTTAAGAACTGATCCAGAGAGGACCTGGTTAGGCACCCTCTTCCTGAGCTATGTGGGACCATCGTGCATCGCTAACCTTCGCCGAAGCGCCCTGGAAGTCAGCCTGCGAAAGACTGTCAGCTGGAGACAGGGACCGCCAACGAGAAACGAAGAGAAGCACCGGACAGCCGTCCACAGTCATCGACAAGGGTTCGCCGGATTGCTATAACTGCTGAAGGCCCGTCGAAGTTAGTTGCCCAGATGCGGGGACTGCTTGACGGTGTGCCGTTGACGACTGGAGATGCAACGCTCCTTTGCCTAAGACATTTGACTCCCAGACGCACTCTTCCGCACCATCTACCGACTTATCCCGCCAGAGAAGGCCAGTCCGCTGACGTGCCGAGGAGCATCCGCTGGTGGGTTTCCCGCCACCCAAAGACCATAGATACGCCGGACGACTCGACGCCCTTGCTGGGCCAAAGTTCTTTACAAACTCTTTGCGGTCCTGAACTATTGACATTGAGGTGCCCTGCACGCCTCATTCTTGCAGGACGTCTTCGACTCGTCGTCGACGAGCACCGACAGGACCGAAGCTGCTGCCTCCACTCCATCGAACTTTCCATTGAGGATCATCAACGCCAAGTTCACCTCCTTCGAAGCCCTCCTCGAGGAACTCTGCTATTCCAGGCACATTGGGGTGGTAGAAACACTTTAGAAAGAAATAAGACTCATTGAACAATATATGGACTGGGCTTGTATTATCTTTATTTTACAGGTTGCCCAGGTGGGGGGGGATCTCCACACAGAACTGTGTCTAGCGGTAGGGGCCCAGTATTCTGCCAATTGTTCTAATCAACTGCTTTCCTCCTATGTCTATTGTTGGTTACCTTTATTAATTGATTTCTGTGACATTTGACCAGAGTACAGTTGATGCACTTTAATGAAATCTGATAATAATTGTGGTACCACTTAGAACTGTATATATTTGCCATTGTAGATTAACTGAGCACAAAGTGTTATTGTGATTGTGTATATAACCTTGAACCATAATTATATAAAGACTGTGTTTTCACTAATACAGTGTGCAGACATTCCTTTGTGGGTGTTTGGGGACTACACTGTACTTAAGAACCAGCCCGCATCACCTCCTGAGAAGCTAGGCCTTGATTGTTCGACTACGTTACCAATAATAGAGAATCTTGGCTGGGGTCCTCTGTCCTTCTCCTCTGCCATATAGAGAGCAGGAACACAGTCACCCCCCTCCAGTCTTTACACCTATGCTGCTATGTTACCATTGGTCTACACACAGATAGGTCAACAGAGGATGTCGAGTACTCTGTCCAGGTATGCAGTAAAACATTCTCTGTTGGTAAACAATGCCAAAACTCAGATCATGAGATTGGGGAATGCAAGGAGAAGAGAGGGATTTACATAGACCATGGACAATGTTCATCGAGAAGTAACCAACCACATAAAATATTTAGGATTGAAAAATCATGTCTCACATATCTGCTCTTCGTGCGGTTATGTAACTAAACATATACACCAGATTAGACCTTATCTTAGCATCCCATATATATCCCTCCTCACCATGTCGCTGATAAATACACACCTAGATTACTGTAACAGCTTCTTAACAAGGACATTAGGGAAATTTGAAACAGCTGCAGATTGTGCAGAATAGGGCCGTCTCTGGCCTGTCCAGTCTGGATCACATTACAGTAGCCAGAAGGAAATGGCACTAGCTGCCGGTCAAGCAGGGAATTAAACACAAGATCCTATCTCTTACCTTTAAATGCAAGAATGAAAAGGCACCACAATATCTAGCTAACAGATTATCGAGAAAATCATTTAGTCAAACTTTGCGCTCCTTTGACGCACATCTGCTCAAACAGCCAAAACCCTGCCTTAAAAACTTCAGCGATTGCTGCTTTGAGTATAACGCATCACGCAAATGGAATGCTTTGCCTGGAAGCATTAGAACTTCTCATTTGCTATCTGCCTTTAAGAAATGCGTGAAGACCTTTCTTTTTAATCAATCTGAATAGAACTCCCTTTATCGTCGACTTCTCCCTCTATATCTTTCATGCTGCGGTCTTAGGCCTACAGCCATGTAGTGCTCTACAAAAACTGAAATAAACAAATGCCTTTATGGGGGTAAGAGCAAAGGTGCCCGTGAGGGAAAGATATGAACAAAAGCAGCTAGCCTAATACAAAAAAGGCAAAAAATTAAGATATGGGAAATACACCTTGCTTCCTGGCATCAAATACTATAAAACAAAAGTAATATTGAAATTGATTTATGGTATTGATTCAATCTTGGGCTTTGATTCGGAAGGCTGTTATTTGGCTCATGATTCTATGCCTAGCGAATTGTGTGCCGATTGTGGTGATTAGGTTGGAGTTGGGATTGCTATCATTGAACTGTTGAGTGAAGTAGGACATGTTCCTGAAAAAAACTCTTATTTTCACCTAAGGGGACGTTATTGTGTGATTTACAGATGTTAGCCAAGAAATAAATGTATTACTTGTCCATTTCGGCCGCTAAATGTTTTAAAATCTTAGAAGATATGAATTGTACACCAAGTCACCTTGAGGAAAATGTTGATATGCTTAAAAAGCAGATGTGGGCCTAAAGCCCCCTTATTTGAGGCCGATCCCATAAGTATTGGTCCTAGTAAATGACGCCCGAGCCACTGGACTCCTGTTCAACGGAAAACCATCTTCACCAACTAAGCAGAAGAGGCACTGATGCCTCAGTACCAGCTGATTGCGTTGGGCCAGCCGAATGCCCCGTTGGTTGAAGGCTGGCCCTGACAACCTGGTTTTGTTTTAAAGGGGGGGACGGATTGGGTTGGGAATTGGGCAATACCGAGAGGGGGAAAAATGTTCAACAATCACACTGGATTTCCAACGGGCTGCTGGAGAAGGCTACCGAAGGAATATACAAACACAGTCTACCCAGATGATGGACAACGCTAAGGAAATCACCATGATAACATAGAATGTCCAGGGGCTGAATTTGCCAAGAAAGTGCAAATCTGTTGATCATCGACTTGCCCAGCTTGCAGCGGACATAGTGTGTCTGCAAGAGACACATCTCTTGACACCTGATGAGAGACGGATCAATTTCCAGCGTTATCGCAGGCAGTTCTTCGCCTCTTCAGGCCAGAAGAAATACGGCCTTGCCATATTACTCCACCACCTGGTACCCCTAATGAACATTACAGTCAAATGTGATCCAGCGGGGAGATACCTATTACTCAAGGGTCTATTAGTCGAGCTCCCACTATCGCAGCAGTATACTGTACTGCCCAAACGTGTTTCAGGACCGTTCTCTACACACTGTCCTCCCGACAATAACCGCCTTCGCTGAGGGAAGACTGTTGATCGGAGGCAACTTCAATCTTACGCCGGACCCCAACGTCTACAAAACGCTGCCGCCCACTAAACCTGACTATGCCCGAGCTCTGGGGATGGCAGAGTTTCTGGAGATAGCTAACACCAGAGCTTGTGATTATACCTGCTTTTCGCATGTCCACTGGGGCTTCTCGAAAATCGATCAACTGCTGATGTCCAGCGTGCTATTTCCATGCATTGAAGACCTATATATCGGCCTGAGAGTAATTTCAGACCACGCTCCAGTAATAACCCGCATCCGAATGGATCGCCTACCCAGGCCCCCGCAGAGGTCATGGAAATTGCAGGACTACGTTTTGTCAGACGCAGCATCCAGCCGTGAAATATCGATCTCCCTTACAAACTATTTTGAGGAAAATGCAGCGAAGGGTACCTCGGAAACCATGGTCTGTGACGCAATGAAGCCGGTGATTCGAGGTATTGCCATTAACTGTACAGCGGAGCATAAGCACTGACACCAACTCCAGCTTTCCAAACTTGAGGAAGAGGTCGCGGAACGAGAGGCGAGCTTCAAAGAACGTCAGACAGCGAAGGCAGGAAGGGCCCTTAAAAAAGCAAAGGCGGCCCTTCAAATGCACCTAGCGGATCGCACGTCCCGTGCCTTAGTGTACACGAAGCAATATTACTATCTAAACAGCAACAAGGCCAATCGACAGTTAGTACACAATCTCAAAAAGCTACACTCCAGGAATAACATTCCGTACTTCCAAGACCAGAGCAGCAAGCCTTGTTGCGCGGAAGCGGATAAACTGGAAATCATGACTGAATACCACAGGGATATTATGTTAGGTGCTCCAACAGATAAGGAAGCGCAAATCCGAAACCTGCAATCCACCCAGAGGCCACCCACCTCATCCCCAGCTGGACACTGTGGAACTCCCAATCTCAACTAAGGAAGTGACCGAGATCATCCGCTCCCTGAAAAACGCAGCTCAGGGTCCCCGAAGGACTGACCGCCCCATTCTATAAAAAGTACGTCCACATCCCGGCTCCCCACCTGGCAACCCTATTCAACACTTTTCTCTCGACAAACCGCATCACACCCTCAATGGAGGAGTCTATCACAGTATTGATATTGAAGCCAGGGAAGAACCCATCGCTCTGCTCGTCGTACATACCCATCACGCTGATGAACATTGACGCCAAAATATTCTCCAAACTCCTGGCACATAAATTATGGAAAATCCTCCCGGATCTGATCCACCCGGACCAGATAGGATTTATCCCAGGCCGCAGCACCTCGGATAACACCAGGCGCACCCTAGACGTCATTGAAACAGCGAATCGAAGAGGGGCGCGCATGGACGTTCTGTCACTTGACGCAGACAAGGCCTTTGATATGCTTGACTGGGGTTACATAGGAGAAACTTTAAGGCACTATGGCCTTGGCCTGAAATTCCTGAAATGGACACTTGCAAACTACCAACACCCTACCATAGCACTCTGAGTAAATGGTTGCAGATCCCCCAGGATCGCGATAACCAGAGGCACTCGACAGGGCTACCCCCTATCTCCACTTATATTTGCACTATCCATGGAGCCGTTTGCCTCTAGAATTCACCAGAACCCATTAATCTGCGGCCTCGAAGTTAAAGATGAAACCTACAAAGCTGCCTTATATGCGGACGATGTCCTACTAACCCTAACCCTTCCGGAAACCTCCTTGGACGTGGCAGGAATTGGACAGTTTCAGAACAGTGTTGGGATTTACTGTCAATCTCGCAAAGTCAACAGCCCTGGGCGTGAACCTCCCTAGAGACCTGGCGACCTCACAGGCAACTAGATTCCCCATCCCGTGGGCTAAATCCCACATCAGCTACCTCGGAATCCGAATCCCAAGCAGAATCGAACGGACATATAAGATAAACCTCCCGGCTCTATTCAAAGAACTCGAGACGGACCTAACCCTCTGGCACAAACATGAAGTGTCCTGGACGGGGAGAATCACAGCAGTAAAAATGAACCTGGTTCCCAGGCTGCTATACCACTGTCCGGCCCTCCCAATATCCATCCCCAAAAAGGACATGCAGAAATTACAAGCAAACATATTGAAATTTGTATGGAGAGGTAAACAGCCTTGAATAGCCAAGAAGGTGATGCTTCGAAGTATGGGCGCTGGCGGCCTGGGGGTCCCGGAGGTTGACAGGTACTGCCTCGCAACCCAGCTTGCACTGGCCTTCATGTGGACTCTAGGCACAAATAGACTGCGCTGGCTGAAATTAGAGGATGACTGGAGCCTCTTTCCATTAGACTCACTCCTGCACATTGTATGGCCCAGAAACCCTCTAAACGCCGGACCCCTTACAGCGACCAGAAACACAGTAGAGAGTTGGAGGAAGGCCTCCCGCTGATGGAATTGCAGGAACACAGTGGGTCCGCTGTCCCCAATCTGGGAGAACCCTGACTTTACTCCAGGGACCACACCGAACGACTTCATCAGATGGAAGGCAGGAGGTCTAAGACACATTTCGGACCTCTTCGAGAATAGCACCGTGCTCTCATTTGAGGAATGTAAAGCGAGGTTACAAGTTCCTGAAGGGGAACGATTCCGCTAGACCCAGCTCAGACGCTGGGTGTTCCACGACCCGATAAAACCACATGGAAGTAGAGATGGCGCTAGAACGAACCCTGGCGGCGCTCCCACCCACCTGGAAAATGTCGACCCTATACAGACTATTGGACAGAGGGGACCCCAATCTGAAGGAACCCTACATTCAGAGATGGGAACGAGACTTGGGCAGAGAGCTGGACATGGAAAACTGGAACTGTATCTGAACTAGAACCCACAGGAGCTCAAAATGTGTCACCAACAAAGAGGGGGCGATCAAAGTCTGCTATTAATGGTACATGACGCCGGAGACCCTGCACAAAAGTAACCCCGCCGTCTCACCACAATGCTGGAGATGCTGCACTGACACTAGATCGCTGTTTCACCTCCTGTGGGCATGCCCGGAAACAGCTTGGTTCTGGACAGAGGTGCTAGATCAGATCAAACAGATCACTGGCCTCTTTATCCCTTGGGACCCAGGAATAGTCCTACTGGGTGACACGGGTGATGGCCAATTTCCAATGACTGGCCGCCTGGCGGATCTTTGCTCCCATCTGCTTACAGTTGCAAAAATTTCAATAGCTAGATTGTGGAAACTCCCCGAGGGCCCAGCAATCCCCATGTGGTGGACAAAGTGTTGGGACATTGCTGTCACAGAGAAGATTTCCGCTGTCTGCTTTGGGAATAGAAGCAAGTTCTACAGCACCTGGGCTCCCTTTCTGGACTACGCACAACAGTTCCACGGCATAGTAAGACAGCCACCAGCCCTTAACTCTCCCGCCGCACAAGAACTGCTGGAATGTAATGAAACACTGCCCATCTCAACTCTTTCTTGGCCCGAATGTTATTAGTCATTTGCCTATTGCCGACCCCAGCAGCTGCCCCTATTGTGTCTATCTATGATCTGACGCTGCCCCAGTCCCAATATGCTACCTGATTGACCTTTCCCCTGGTCCCCCTAAGTTATGCTTGATATTTCGTTTAATTTCTTATGTTTTTTCAGTATTGCAATGTGTCTTGAATAATGCTTACAGTGTGTTTCTTGTGTTGGTATAAAATCTCAATAAAAAGTCTTGTTGAAAAAAAAAGCAGATGTGGGATACTGACTGGCTAAATACATGCACATCCCTTAATTATCAGCTGAGAAGAAAAGATGGTGAACAATACCAAAGTACCTGGAAACATTTCTAAATTATAAACTCAGAAACCAGTTAAGGAGACTAGGCTTTAACATAATACAGACAAAAGAAATGTTATATATTAAAAATAGGGCAGAGGTATGGAATTCCAAATGTCGTTTTTGTAAAAACATAGATAAGAAGGGAACATTAAAACACTTAGTGGTTGAGTGTCCCTGTGTTAGGATTTCTCACGCTAAACATCTGGGGGTATTTGTTCGCCAGTACATATAATGCTGCCAAATATTTTGGAAACGTAGTTTCTTCAGGCTTTCTGTGTCTAACAATTATATTTTTAAAATCGGATAGGAATTATTAATTGCCAATATAAGTGGAAAGTAAACAAATGAATTAGTATGTAGTGATGATGAATAAGATTTTATTTTTACACCCTAAATTATGTCTGTTAGTAATATCATGGAAGTTATACTGACACCAGAATAAAGGCTTATTGAAAACAAGATTTCATAGTTTTCTTTATGATCGCAAAATATTATGATGAATCTGTGTTTGAAATGTGTTTTAATTGTATAGCACGTGAAAGGTTCATATTGTGTAACCATATCACAATTTTAAAAAAAGAATTGAGTTAAGAGATTTTTGGAGGTGCTTAGGTTGAGAAATAGAAGTCACGTTTGGCAGGGACAAGAGCAGAGGAGTAGTTTTGAAGAGCAGTCAAGTAGGTAGAGTTGGGGATAAGAGGAGTGTCTGATGCAAAGATGTTTGCTTGTTGTTTTCAGGGTACAGATGGTCAGTATAACCCAAAGCCGTGAAGGGGGGGGTTTAGGAGTGAATGTACTTAGAGGGAAGTAAGAGGAGAGGGGAGCATTAAAAGCATAATTAAAGTGAGTGAAGCCTTTATCAGTGGATGTAACAGTGATTTTTGCTTTGGAGTAGAGAGTGTGTTGGTCAGAGAGGTAGACCTGGAATTTGGAGGAGGGAAACTTGCACTTGGTAATGGAAGTGGTAGATGTAAAGGTAGGAGTGGAAGTAGGAGTGAATATAGAGGCAAAGGCGATGGAATGACGTAGTGCTTCTAAAAAATGTAACCTTTGATTACAAGATGGAGTCTAAGTGAAATGCATTCTGTGAACGCATATGAACATTTGACTTTAAGCTTAAAGAGAAATTCACTTCAGAGCACACTTTGCGTTTGCTAGAGCCATAGAAAGCCAGCTTTTTTGTGTTCAGACGAAGCTTGTTTGGCATTCTTTCAGTAGCCGAGAGCAAGGTGTGTCGGCTTCTCATGAGAGTCCAGAGATTATTTACAAATTCAGTGGAGTCTGGTAGCTGCAACGGCCATGCAGCTGTGGGGTTCTACTGATGGTAAACATCTCTGGAAAAATACTGGATTACAGTTGGAGGGAAAGACGTCACACAGACAGGTAACTAGCACTTCACTTCTTCTTACTTTGAACTCCGGCTGGGCTGACTGGAGCAGACGTGTTTCGGTTAGCCTGTTCCTGTTGGCAAAGGATTCTCTCTCCTACCCTAGTGATTCCCAGTGAAGGCTTGGCTTGGATGAAAAATGTTAGAGAAACGCTAATGGTGATGTATTTCTGTTTCATGTCCATCTGTCTTTTATTGTGATAATCTTTAATTGCGATAATAAAAAGACCTGAGACAGGTCTATTTCAAAATGTACATGAAGTGTGAATGAATTCTTTGCGTTCCAAGAGAAAGCGCATGGCCTTCCAGCCTTTTTTTAAGTGCAGTGGGGAACCCCTTAAGTCAAAAAGATATCTTTAAGCTACTGAGAAAACAGGAAGGCAAAATTAAAAAAATTATCAGGGGGAGAAGGAGCAGTGGAGATATTAGAGGCAGAGAGTTGAGAGGATATGAGAATAAGGTCTAGAGGCGTTTCCATTTGAATGGGTGGGCAGAGAGTGGACACAAAAGAGCGAAGGAGAAGAAAGCTAAAGTCAGTGGATAGAGGAGTAGAGCTAGAGGGGAGGTTAAAGTCATCAGTGAGTGACAATGAGATGGTGATTGGGAGAAAGGAGTCAATAAATTGACCAGCAGGACCAGGTGGCTGATGGATATAATATAAATGTCATAGTGAGCAGTGATTGTGGAATGGTGTATTCGAAAGAGAGAAATAGCAGGAGATGCGGGAGTAGAAGACAGATCCTCCAGGATATTGCAGAATCAAACAGTACATTTTTCAGAATAAAAAAAGCACATTTTGCAGCATAAACTTTTATTTATTGTGGCATTTTTGCAGCACATTTTTTATTGATTGGAGGGTGTAACATTGGCACATTGCAGGAAAGAGGCAGTTTGTGGCACAACAAGAGAGCCAGGTTGTCATTATCTGTACTTTTGTACCAATTTAAAAGGAAGAGTCTCCGACGTACCTGGCTTGACAGAACAGTGTTTGTTTTGCAATACATTTTTGCTTTAATGTGCATACCTATTCTGTAATATGTACTGTATTGGTCATTATCAGTGAAAATATTCCCCTTCTATGTTCTCCAGTCTCCTAGACTGCCACATAATTCTCTCACCAACACCTGTCACACTCCCCAATTTCCCATAATAACTTACACACCCAAACCTCTCAGTCTGTCATGCACATACTCACATGCTCTGTCACACTGCCGTAAAAATGCGCACTCCCCAGTCCCTGCCACAATCCAAATCATACGCATTATGCTCCCCAATTCCTCCTGTAGTCTACAGGCCTTTTCTTTCTCGCAACATATGCCTCTTACATGCTTTCTCCCATCCTATTGCACTCTTCCTCATCCTTTCTCCCAATCAGCAGCTTACAGCATTTTTCCGGCCAACTGCTCCATCTCTGCTTTCTGGCCCACCACTTCTTCCCTGCTCTCTTTCCCACTTCTTCCTCCTTGACCCACTACTCTCTCTCTGCTTTCTTGTTTATCACTCCTCATCTGACCAATTACTCTCTCCTCTCTTTCATTTGCTTCTCATATTGTGACTATTTTTTTCTTTTTTTAAAATGTACATTTTTGCCCCTTATTCTCAAAGGTAGCCTAGGCATTTCCATGAGACTGAGCTTTAAAGCAAATGATGCGCTGGCCAGCCACCTTCAAATACATTGGTGTCCGAAGCGCTCCCCGGCCAGTATGTTCTACAGGCACCCAGCGCATTTCACGGTAACGGGCCCTCAGTTTGAGGAAAAGAAATGCAAGTGAGACAGCAGCGATTCATACCTCTACTCTCACACTTAAAAAGTTACATGACTGGGTCAGGAAAGACCCTGTCATGCAGTACATGCACCCTTTCCCCGTGCCTATTCAAAGCAGGCGCATGGGGTTGCCTTACATTTCTGCATATTTAAAAGTGTATCCTGTTTGTAAATTCAGGATGCGCTTTTAAATGCGCAGAAACGCATTCTGATTTGCGCGAAGGCGCAAAGAGGTGAAAAGGGCCATCTGAATGGGTGCATATAAAATGCGCCCATTGTGATGTCCTTCGTGTATATTGGGCTACTTTTTTGGGGCGCAAGTGATGTGATGTGCTTGCGCATTTCATTACTTCTATCAAAGAAGTTTTGATAACCCTACTTTTTGTCGCTTTTGGAAAAAACAGCAGTTTTCCTGGGTGTTTTTGCAAAAACGGCCATTATCGTGGGTGTTTTTGCAAAAACAGCTATTTTTGCACTTTTTAAAAAAAAACTATAGTTTTCGCAGCATTTTGCGGGATCCCAAAATCGCTCCAAGCTGGATGGTCTCAGAAGAGATAGGAAGTTTGGAAGATGCAAACAGTTCAACACCACCATCCCTACCATTTGGGAGTGTTAAGCTTGAGCTAAAACATGGCGCTGGTGCGCAGTGTATTCTGGGAGCACTCAGAGCCATAATGGATATTTACTTCATGCCGCAGTGAAAAGCTGTACTCATTTTGCTGAGAGCTGGATTTACTATGCTGAAGAAAACATGCTTTCCAAACCTGGTATGCAGTCAAGGACATTCTGCTGGGAAAGCTGGCTTTGTTATGTCTTGTTATGAGTTATGCAACTGTTTTCCGTGGCGCTTGTTTTTAGAGGAGGGAAGCACTTGCTCCTTGAGGTTACTGTCGGTTGATTCAGCTGGCAACCAACGGCTGCCCATCAATGCGCAAGTGCCTTGCCAGAAGGTTCGAGATATTACCACCCCTTTTTGAGGAGTGCATATATGCGGAACCCCTTAACGGTCAGACGGGACCTCAGTCGGAGGGGGGATGCTTCCGTCCGGCATACCTGTGGGCTGTTGTGCTCTCGGCCTGGCTGTTATCGGGGTCTTCCAGCCGCTTCTGGCGAGATGAGGGATTCAGTTACGCCCACGGTGATGTATTTTCTTTTGAATTCTCTGTTTCTTCTGTGATTTATTTCTGTGTTATCACTTGTTGCTTCCAAGCTTTGAATAAATAGCCGTATAAGTGCTAATTATTTTCTAAGAGTGTGTGTGGTTGTAAGTCATTGCGTCTACCTGCGTTTAAAGTATTGGCTCCATAATTGCACTGGTGATTAATGACTGTCCGTGCACTCTGGGCAAGCAATACAGGGAGGGAGAGTGGGTGAAGGTGTAGGCAGGGTCGTGAAGGGCAGCAAGGGTTGCAGAGTCTGAGGGAGAAATCCAGGTGTCTGTTAGAGTAATAAGGTCACGAGAGGGAGAAATGGAAAGAAGGAAGTCAGGGGTAAAGGAAGTCTTGTTACAGAAAGATTGTGCATTCCAAAGAGCAATATAAAGAGAGTGAGATGTAGAACCATACAGATGTTGAGTGCAAAGTAGAGTGGTGCTGGAGGTAGTTGTGAGAAGAGGAAGTGTGATAAAAGCTAGGGTTGGAGGTTTTGTGAATAGAGAGAGTAGGTGAGCGAGAAGAGGGGTGGGGTTGAGGAAAGGAGATGATAGGGATAGGAAGCAAGTTTAAATGGTTTTGAGAGGAGGAGATTGAAGAAAGAAGTTAACTGTATATTGTGGTGGGTCGGAAGACGCAGTCGGACTCTTGGGGGACATTTCAGAACTACTTTATTTAAATCAGAGAGGTTTCCTTGCCTATTAAAGGAACAAAGGGTGCTACTTTGTCTTCAGGAAGTCCCAAAGAAAGAAAAGTCCTCCGTCCAAATGTAGTTCTACCCTGACCCTAACACTCAGAAACTAAACTTAAACCATCCAGGTGATTGGTTGGATTCCCCTGATGTACCAGTCCTTTCTGGTGACCTCTTTTTGTCAATGGCCCTCATTACGACCCTGGCGGAGTGGGATACCGCCAGCGGTAATCGCGGCGGACCCGTCCGCCGTACTACGAGTTCCCTTAGCGCCATGGAGGTTTTCTCCGCCTGGTTTTACCGGGCGGAGAAAACCATGGCGCTAAGGGACCTCGTTGTTAATTACGCCGCCGTACTTTACGGCGGCGTAATTAACTCCTTCCCCACTCCCATTATACCCTATGGGGCAAGAATGGGAATGGGGAAGGGTAAAATGGGGATTGGGGATTTACCGCTCCGCCAAGGTCGGCATGGGGTGGTAAATCCGCCAACCCCCATGGCGCTATCGGCGGCTTTCCGCCATGCTCCGCGGTGCATTTTGCACCGCGAATTCCGCCAGGGTCGTAATGAGGGCCCATGTCTTTTAACCTGGTTGTCCTTTACTAATAGTCTCTTCTTATCTCTGCCCTTCCTTTGTTTAATTCCTCTGCAACATTCTTGAGTTTGATATTGTCTTTAGAAATGTATTTCTGGAGTCTACCAGGGGGTGCGGAGATGCAGTAGCCCTCACGCTCAGCTCCTCTCCCAAGGGCCGTTTTGTGGGTCGGACCCCCCTCTGAGTCTCCATCCAAAGTTGTAACCCCCCCAATGAGCTGTGTGACCCCAACGGGCATCAGTTGATCTGTCTCTCGATTCGGGCTATGCAGGGAGACAGCTGCTGGAGTGCACTGAAGGCGGAGGTGGGGCGTGTTGCTGTACCAAACCAGCAAAGTGCTCCAGAGGCGACGACTGGGAGAGTGCAGGCTTGGAGAGGCCTGGCTAGACGGCACAGGCTGGCAAGTGCGTCTCAGTGAGGGAACCTGGCGGACAGCCCGGGGGCAGTCACTGGACCCCCTGGCGGAGGTGAGTAGCAAGGCAGATGGCCAGGGCCCCCCCTGGTGAGGTGAGTGCTCCATAAACCCTCCCCCCCCCCTGGAGTGGCGGTCGGCAGAGTGGGGGGCGCTCAGGGGCTCTGCATTTCCGCAGTGGCTCGGATCACACTGACAGAGCTCAGCTGATCCTGAAGGGGTTGCCGGCACGGGTGCTGAATCTCGCACCGGCTGTTTCACGGTGCGGCACCCCCACCCTACAACCCTTTAAGGAGGAGTCTCAGGCCTGCAGGGGTCGGTCTTTGGAGGGCACCCTTGGTGGGCCTGTGATTGCCTGTGGGCCTGCCCCTTATCACCCCTCCCTGGGAAGCAGAAGAACATCCCCGAATGTGACGATTTTGCCTTGGGCGTGTGCCCGCTTTGAAGAGGATCCCCCTGACCTCCCCACCCCCACACCAGCACCTGAGGATTTCGTGGGGGAGTGAAATAGAGGAGAGGTCTCCGCACAGAGGGGAGTATTCAGTGAGGGACCCGCTCCTGGGTAAGGTGAGGGCCCCCGGGGTGAAACACCTGGGGTGTGTGCTTGCCTAGCCATGGATTCGCCTCTTCCGTCACCAGTGACCCTTGTGGGGGTGTGGAGTGGTTGAGGAAACCCGGGAATTCCACGGAAGAGCCCGCAAAGGGAAAACAGATCACGCTGAGGCCGGTGGGTGCCCAAGTCAGTCCGGTCCCGTGAAAGTGCCCCTCGAGGTCTGGGCAGCAGGTACAATGGGTCCCGGCACCTGGAAGGAGAGGAGGAGTGATCGTCCACCCTACTATGCCCCTGATGACTATTGACCCTTGACCTCGAGGTGGACACGAATAGCAACAAACCACAATTAAGAGAGGAGGGTCTGCAGGGGTGAAGGGAGAGCCCAGAAGCAGGACCCGGCATCCGGCTGAGAAACCAATCTCTCCAAGTAGGTACTAGAGCGAGGCCAAGGTTCTTTTACCGGGTGTCCACCCGAGGGGCCACGCCCTAGTACCGGACAGATGTCTGAAGGTGCGTCTGTACGCAGCACTACCGGCGACTCCGCTGAGGGCAACACGTCTACCAGGCCCCATCCTGAAGTGCAGGGTAGGTCTCATGCTCCACTGCCAAGAGTCATGGAGGAGGCGGGGCCCAGCGAGGTGAGCGCCATGACTTTGGCACGTGGCACGCAGCCCGACAAAAAGGCCGCTGTGCCAGACCAGATGGCCGCTCGTCCGATACCGCCCCCTGGTGTGCAGCAGGTGGGAGAACGAGTTTCATGGTGGGACTGGACTCAACCAGGTACGCGGCCTACAGTTTATCCATCAGCATGGCAGATTTACCCCGCAGCCAGCAAGGCAAAGTACGCATAGGCCTAGGCCGCCACCGGCTACTCCGTCAATACCACCTACCACCTCACCAGCCTGTGAGGACAGGTTTCTGAAAAGTTCCTCATGCCCATGAGGTCTCCTAAGATGGGGTCCATCCTTCGGCATGTGATCACGGACATGCTCCCGCCGGTCCCACCGCTGGCACCTATAGTCAATCCTCCCATGGCTTCAGCTCCTCAGCCCCGTGCCCAGCCCATGCTGGCCATGCCGGGTCCTTTGATTCCGGCTTCCCTGCCTCCCACAGTTCAGGCGGTTCCACACCAGCCTCCACAGCAGCCACCGGCTCCGGTTCCTTACATCGCAGCCTTCGGCACCCAGCACTCCTCCTCCCGCACCGGATGAGCCTGACACCCTGGTGGACACCGACGAGGAGGAGGAGCCCGACATGCCATCCTCAGCCAAGGCATTTCATGAACGGCTCTCGGGTTTGGCTGAATACTTGGGGCTTCCTCAACCCGAGGTCGAGCAACTGGAGGTGGGGGGCCTGGCCGAGGTCGTCACCCCACGGCTAGAACGGGGATCCCAAAGCAGAAGGACGTTGTCATCTTGGCCAAAAAGGGGTGGCTTAAGCTCCACTCGGCCCAGCCTGTCAATCGGCTCAGTCGTCCTCGGACCCCTGGTCCTCCACGCTTCTAGGCAAGGAGGAGAAGATCTTGGAGGCTTACGGAAAGAATGTTTATTCCAACGCCTCACTGCACCTTCATCAATTGAACACAGACGCCATGCTGGCAGCCGTTAATCAGAGGCTTTGGCGGGAAATAGCTGACTTCCTTCCAGAACTTCCAGTGGAGAGCCAGGCAGTTTTCAAGGCAGAGCTGGCAGAAGCTAAAATGGTGGCTCAGTACACCGTTGAGTCCACCGTGCCGCACATTGACACCTCAGGCCGTGGCACCAGTTTTATAAGGGGGGAGGATGGTGGGACCTATGGAGGAAAGGGGACTATGGACTAGGAGTACGTTAGTTACTACGGTGAGTAACTTATAATTTTCCAATGTATGGATTCTCTTCGCCACTTTCTGTACTTGGCAAGCTTGTCTCTCCTGCTCTCTTACAAGACTCACTGTTTCTTGTCTTTGCAGCTTGTTGCTCATATAGTATTTTCCCTTTATTAATAGGTTCTGGTTTGAACCCTTTGTATACTTCCCAGTCTGGATTATTCAATTCCCTCCTTTTCAGCTTTATACAGCTCCAATTACATAGGTTTACAATCAGTAACTCCTCATGAGTACTGGGACGAGTTCTGCTTCTCATCTTCTGTTGCCCTGGTGACCTCCTGTCTCTCACGTTCTCTCCATTACCTCTCTGCAGGCTGGGTAACGTTGTAGGCTCTTGTGTTCACTCAGGGCGCTTCTCTGTTTCTCCTTGTCGCTTCCTCGTTCTTGGCTGTCCTGTGTATGGAGCAGGCAGTTGGGAAGCTGCTTGTGTTCCCAATAGGTTGTTAGTTCTCTGTGCTTCTCTGTTTCCCGTTCTCAGCTTCGCCTTGCTCTGTCTAGCGGTGTTACTGCTTGTACACTGTTCACGCTTCCTGTTGCCTTTCGGATCATCTCGTCGTGTTTGTCCTGCCCACCACGGTATAGACATGATCTCGCCACCACCTGCAGCAGGACTCTGCTTTCCTGTGATACAAGGGTTCTCCCGTTATCGGATACACTGGGTCTCCAGCGTCTCAGTCTGGCATTCAACTGCTCTTCGAAAGTCACAAGCTTCGCCACTGCTCTATGGTCTGCCTCCCTCAGGCCTGCTCACATCAGGATACTTCACCAGCGTATGAAGTTACTAAAATGTCCTTCTTCATTCTGGTAAGTTCTAGCAATACCTTCAGCCAAACTTTCGGCCTGTTAGATAATATCTCAGATGAGTCTTGGTCCACTTAATTGCCAAGGCTTCGAGCTCCATTGTAGCATAGGACTGTTCTCAGGGAAAGAGCGTCCTACTGGTGTAGAGTACCAGATGTTCCACCCCATCATACTCTTGAGAGAGTTCGGCACCCAGGCCCACATTAGAGACGTCAGTTTGTAAAAGTTACTGCTTGTTGAATTCTGGCTTCTTAAGCACGGGTTAATGGCAGAGAATGGCTTTCAGACCCTCGAAGCTCGCTTGATCTTTCTCTCTCCCTCCAAGCTAATTTTTGAAGATTGGAATTTTGTAGTTTGCCTGGAATTTTTCCCGCAAGGGTACATTAGTTTGTGTTGAACATTCTATAATACTAGGTTAGTCCCAGGAAGGCTTGCAGGTCACGTCTGGTCTTTGCTGGTAATTTTACAGCCTTCATTTTCTCTACCTGAGGTTGGATCAGCTAATTCCCAACTAAGTTTATGAGGTATTGTACAGCAGATTGGGCTGAGTGACAATGTTTGGGATTCGCTGTTAGCCCTGCTTTTCGGTGAACACAGGTGATTGAATAGAGATGGTGTAAGTGCTCTTTCTAGCTGTTGCTTTGGACCACTATGTCAAGGTATGCTCCACAAAAAAAATGCCTAATAAGGTCTTAACACACGGTCCATAAGGTGTTGAAAAGTGGCAGGCGCTCCATGTAGCCCAAATGCGAGGGCCTTGAATTGGAAAAGGCCTTGTGGTGTTGAAAAGAGGCCTTTTTCCCTGTCTGCTGGATTTAGCAGAACTTGCCAATAGCCCTTCGTTAAGTTGAGAGTAGAAATATATTTGGCAGAACCAGGTTTTTTAATTAAATCATCATTCCATGGCATTGGTTAATTATCGAAGATGGAGACCGAAATTAGTTTTCTAAAATCTATACAGAAATTCCAAGATTGATTGGGTTTGGCCACCAGGACAATATCGGAGGATCAAGGGCTTTTAGAGATCTCGATAATGTCAGCCTTGAGCATCTCCTCTATTTCCTGTTCAATGATTTTTCTTCAGGCTTCTGGGATTCTGTAAGGTTTTAGATTAACAGTTTTCCCCTCCGGTGTTCGGATGTAGTGATAAAGGGTAGCGACCCAGCCAAGTTGTATCAAAAATACTTCAGTACTTCAGGGGAGACTGGCCACCAGGGGGCGATTGAGACAAGCATGCTCTCTGGGTGAGTTCCGCTGGCACGGCCCCCAAGGTGGGTGGATTGAGCCCCATGAGTGGACCCCCCCCCCCAGTGGAAGAAAATCAGGTGACCGCTGTTGGAAGGCCCCGCCCCCCCCACCCCGTCTGTGGGAAAAATCCTGGTTGAAATCGGCAAGGGAATTCCCAAGAAAATACCATCCCGAGATACGGCCTGCTAGACCCGGCAAAGCAAAGCTGAAACTGGTACAGCACACGCGTACTGACGGAGACCTGTGGGCCCACAGGCAACAGCGCACTGGTGCGGTCACCAATGGTGAAGGAACTGGAAGAATATCCAGCAGCTGAGGGACCTGAAGAGAAGGATGTCGCTCGCTGAAGAGCACACGGCCCTCTGTTATCCGCAGCCGCCGCCAGGCGCAGGAAGTTCACTGCGAGGTGATCCGGCCGCCCCCGGCCCCGCTGAGGTCAGCGGTGCGAAACGGTGCACCGGGTGCAATCTGAAGACCTCGCCCGATGAAAACCAAAGACCGTGGCCCACGTGGTCTGAATGGGAGGCCCCCCCTGCCTTACAGAGATCAAGGACAGCGGCCCGCGTGGAGCCCTTAGCACCCCTGCATGCCCGCCGGTCCCCGCTACAACTTAAACTAAACAGTCCGAGGGAAAAAACGGAGCACACTCTTGTGAAGCGTGACGTACCTGAGCAGGTGGAGGACCTTGAAACTAAGTAAGTCGACGCAACTGAAGTCTCTCTGCTACAACTCCTACCCCACAATGAACCCACTTGACTCTACTAAACCCCCGGAAGCACATCACAAAGGGGAGAGTAGCCAGACCTACCATCACGACTACGAGAAGTCAACAAATAAGAGTGGAGGGCTAATGAGGAAACAATAGCCTCACAAATCCAAGTGTGGGGCAGGCCGCTTTGAACACAAACAGAGTGGAATCATATTGTCCAAAACACCAGTTGCCATCAACCCAACCATGTGCAGAAAGAGGAAACCCATACTCTCTAACAGCACCAACTCATGGAGTCCAGGCAATCTTCAGCTACGCATTATACCAGTCAACTAATTAAAGACACTTCAATTCTACCTTAAACTCATGTGAAAAGGTCCCGGCAAAGATCCAGTACCATACCCAGGTCCTGGAATTATTCTGAAATCATCTCATGATACGTTCATCCAACGCGACCTCGCAAACTCATCTTCTCCCAGTGCAGGAGGGAAAGGAGAGGACAGAACTTGCCAAACAGGAGGTACAAGAAGGAAAGGCCGTAGGGGAAGTGTGACCCTATGATAACAGGCCAACAGGATATTGAACAACCGTCCCTGCCTCCAGACACTCGTGTACATAACGAAACACCGCCCAAAATAACATTGTTGGGCCGCAGAGAAGAGCAGAACTGAGTGCCTATTCTAGCAGAATGCAGGGAGACATGGCGCTACCTCGTCAGAACCTCTAATAGTAGCTCAGTCCCGCCCACACTTATTGGGTCCACCTCGCATCACCAACGCTACCCCCCCAAGGTCACATGAGCGTAAGACAGAAACTAGCCCCATTCACTTACACCTCCTTGCCTACCGGGACCAGCGACCTCAACAATGCAACCACGGACACTACAGCAAGAGAATCAGCGGCCACAAAAGGGGACATTGCAGCCCTATTAGGAGAAATAAAGAATATGGGGACCAGCATAGGAGGTACAATAGACAGGATCACACAACGCCTGGACAACATGGTAGAAAGGCTTGATGGTGTAGAGAACAACCAAGCTTCCATAGATGCCCTGGGGGCACAGCTCAATCAGAGGATGACGGAATTAGAACAACGGGAAGAATATTTTAAACTCAAGCTTGACGACCTGGAAAACCGGGAAAGACGGAACAACCTATGAATTTTTGGGATTCCGGAAAGAGAAGGTGAAACAGAAAGTGACCTGAGGAAAATCCTTCATGACAGTTATATTATAACTCCTAGTCGCCGCCGATGCAATAGATGAACCCAAGACAGATAGGATTCACAGGGCCGGAGGCCCCGCGGGCGGACCAATATCGGTACTCGCCTGATTCCATCGCTTTCAGGATAAAACTAGGGTCCTCGAAAAGGCCAGAGGCAGCGAGAAAATCACTTTAGGAGGTGCCCAGATCTCAATATACCAAGATTTATCCTCTATGACACTGGCACTCAGGCGGATGTGCGGACCTCTTTCAATGCACCTGAAGGAAAGAAATATTTGAAATAGGTGGGGCTATCCCTTCTCCCTCTCCTTTGAATATTAGGGCAATAAGATAAAACTGAGATCGGAAAAAGAAATCAAGACAAGCATCTCTGAGCTAATCGGGCCGTGCACAGAAGAGGAAAATTGAGAAGAACCAAGACAAGATGGCGCATACAGGGCCCCAGGAGAAAACGCGTGAAAGGCTTGAGGAAATACTGAAGAGGTAACGCCTCCCCGGAGGGGGACAACTGATCATCCACAAACTTGGTAAAACGGAAATAATCCCACTGTTAAGAAAGTGACCTGATTGGAGAAACGTGTTTAGATCCACGACAGGTCAGGACACGAACATTAGGGGGGAAAACAGAGGGGGCTCAATTAAGACTGAGGTGTCATATTAAGTCAAGGTGCCTGAAGTAACAGTTCCCACAGGTGGTTTGATGCAGGACCGGTGCTACCAACCAGGTTCGATCGAACGCCACCAACTTGGAAAGGGAAAGGGAATGGGGAGGAGGGGGACAGGCAAAGGGAAAAGGTCAAAGCAACATCTGTAGCAGTCCAAATCACTTGAAACAGTGTGGGACTCAATGGGCAAATAATCTACTGGTCATGGAACATAAGCAAAAACCCTATAAGAACAATTGATGGCATCATCTGCTGATCCTAGGGGAAGGGACTCCCTGAGGGTAGGGACACTTAATGTAAAAGACCTCAACTCACCAACCAAGAGGTCATTGGTAGCCAGAGAGTTCTGTAGATCCAAATTCGATGTCCTCCTACTACAGGAGACAACGTATGCCAAGAGGGAGGAGCGACAAATCCTCGGGAAACTGGCGGGAAAGGAGTTCTGGGGTTCCGGGCCACTTAGGAAAGGAGGTGTGGGAATTCTGATTGGGACTGGTATAGACTTTGTGGTGGACAAGATATGGTCCGATGTAGAAGGGCGCCTCCTACTGATAACGGAGAAAGTTGCAAAAGTGAATGTAACGATTGCCACAATCTACTCCCCCAACACAGGACAGGCTAGATTTCTTGCAAAAACAATTCCTAAAATAACATGTCATTTTAGGGGGTGACTACAATCAGTGGGCAGACCCAACCAAAGATTGGAAACCCGGCAATACCGACACGAGAAACCAGAACAGAGGCGACCGTACTGAATTAGTAGACATGATGGATACATATGAAATGAAAGATGTGTGGAGGATCATTCATCCAAATGATCGAGGTTACACTTTCTACTCTAGCCCACACAATACATTCACCCGAATTGACTACATATATCTATTCAAAGACCTCTTTGATACCCCAACACACTCGGAGATAGTCCCGATTACATGGTCAGACCACGATATGGTTCTGGTGGACATTAGGTGGGAAAACTTACCAGTCATGAGAGGGAAATGGCGGTGTAATGAGAGTCTTTGGAAAGATGCAGTTTTTAAGACAGAAATGGAGACTGAAATTAACGAATACCTCAAAATGAACAATACCGGTGAGGTATCCAAGCAAATAGTCTGGGAAGCCGGGAAAGCCACTTGGAGGGGTATTTTAATACGAGAAGGGTCTTCCAAGAAAAGGGAGCGAAAGATCATTGAACACAGACTCAGAACCGAAATATGTCAGTTGGAGTGGGACATCAGGAAGGATGCTGGGGTGGATCCCGATAAAATAAATGAAGCAAAGCGGAAAAGGGAGGAACTGAAACTGTTGGAACATGAACAGATAGTGCGCAAGCTTCGACTCCAAAAACAGAAAGAGACAAGGCTGACGCACTACTAGCCGCAAGACTCAGAGAACAGAGAGCGGTGCGAAAAGTAGTAGAAATAATTGAAGACGACCCCGACATGACCCACACTCCCCCCACCATCCCAGAGTGTTTTGCCAACTTCTACGAGACCCTGTATACCTCAGAAACGAACCCTGACCGATCGGATACAGAGTTCTATTTGGCCTCAGTCGATATGCCCAAGATATCAAGCCCAGAATCCGAGCTGCTAGAATCCCCAATATCCGAACAAGAAGTCCAAGATGCAATAAAGAGGTTAACCATAGGCAAATCCTTGGGGGGAGATGGCTACACGGCCGGGTTTTACAAATCCTTCAGCGCACAGCTAACACCATTCATGGCGTCACTCTTTAACGAAATATTAGAGGCAGGGAAAGCCCCAGACTCCTTCACATGGGCACTGATCACAGTAATCCCTAAAGAGGGGAGAAACCTCAAAAAAATGTGGATCATACCGCCCCATTTCCCTGCTCAACATGGATGCCAAAATTTACACAAGAGTTGTGGCCGTTAGATTAGCGACACTAGTGCCCCAACTTATACACCCTGACCAAGTCAGATTCATATTGGAGAGGCAGGGGGCGGACACAATGCGCAAAACACTTCACCTCATCCATACATCTCAGACCCTGTCCAATGATCCCGCTCTTCTGTCGATCGACGCAGAGAAATCCTTTGACAGGATAGAGTGTGGATTCTTGAGGACTGTCCTACATGAGGTGGGAATAGGTCCGAGGTTCAGGAAAGGAATACAGGCGCTATACACATCCCCCAAAGCATCAAAATATTTGTAAATGGAGAATACTCCAGATGGTTCTAATTAGAGCGTGGAACCCGACAGGGATGCCCCCTCTGCGTAATCCTCTTTGCACTTTCCCTAGAACCCCTGGCTCAGAAATTAAGAACAGAACCCATGGTGGAAGGCATACGGCTGGGAGGGACGGAATATAAAGTAGCACTTTACGCAGACGATATACTTCTACACATAACTAACCCTACAGTATCCATTCCTCAAGCCCTTCATCTATTAGAAGAATACGGTCAACTCTCCGGGTTTAAGGTGAACAGAACTAAATCTACACTATTCCCCTTACAGGGATCAAAATAAGAAAATGAAACCAGGTTCCGCCTACTCGGCCTCACGATCGAGCACTCCAAATAGAAATACTTAGGCATGCAGAACACCAAAGCCCTGGCTAACCTATATGAAGCCAACTTCCCCCCTTCCTCCAACGATTCTCTGCTGATCTAAGTAAATGGAACAAGCTCACGATCTCCTGGTTAGGACGACTCAACACTATTAAAATTGTATGCCTCCCCTGGTTCCTGTACCCCTTTCAAATGCTACCCATTGAGATACCAAAAAGTTTTTTTTTCGAGGCCAACAACATTATTGTGAGATTCCGTTGGCTGGGGAAGAAGGCGAGAATTGCATACGATACTCTAACACTTCCCAGAGACAAAGGCGGAGTAGAGCTCCCTGACTTAAAAAAATATTACGAAGCAACCCAATTACGCGTTCTAATCCTTCACCTAAGTGATCACAAAAACCCCCAATGGATCCACATGGACAATCATCACCAGCCACGGTATCGAAGTGGCTATGGGCCCCACAAAAAAAAGCTCCAACGCAGACTCAAAGACCATCCAATACTGAGCACCATATGGGGCATATGGCAAACAGGTAAAGGGATGCATAAGATATCCACATGGCCATCCCCGCTGAGCCATCTATGATCCCCCGGCATAAACGAACACATCCCCAACGTAGGAAGATTCCAATCGTGGTATGAGGCGGGTCTAGAAAGGGTGGGACAGTTACAGAAAAAATACTCTTTCATCCCACTTCCAGAATTGACTTGGGCCCACTGTCCACCTTCCAATACATACAGTTAAAAGGCATCTTAACGAAACCAGCATGGAAGAATAAGCTGAAGGGAGACCTTACCCCCTTTGGAAAACTTTTAGACTCCAGGACGGAAATGAAGGGCCTGATATCAGCAATGTATAAAGAACTATGGGACCACAGAACCGTTGAAAGGTAGATGGGAAAGGGACCTAGGAGAAGAGATAAGTCCGGACTTGTGGGAAAGAATGTGTAAAGCGGCATCACAAACATCCATATCGAGCCAGTACAGACTACACGCTGTCAAGCTCCTACATAGATGGCAGTACGACCTGCTCAGGTTTTCTAAAATGTTTCAAACAGCCAACCCAAGATGCTGGAGGAAATGTGGGGAGGTGGGCGTCTACTGGCATATGTGGTGGGGTTGCTCCCGAATAAAGGTATTTTGGGAGGAGGTCCTGGGTTGGATCAAGGACATAGATGGTATCCATAGGGTGGCTGATCCCCATCTTATACTATTTGGGCTGGAAAAAAATGAAGGCGAATGGAGTAGGATTAAAGGACTGGTCCCCCATCTACTGCTAGCCGCTCGTGCCATGCTGGTAACAAAATGGAAATCCACAACGGTCCTGAGTAAAAATGAATGGATCAATGTAGCCTCCAACATATGCACAATGGAAATGATTACAGCATCACTACATGGTAGAGCATCGCAATGCGAGGCCCTATGGATGGACTTTACAAATAAACACCTTTCAAATACATCGAAGTGCCAATCTGATGAATCCTCAGAGTTGTAATGTAACTAGAAGGAATACAAAGGTTAAGCACCGATGCAATGAAGGCCTGCCCGACAGGAAATCCCCACAGTAGCAAAACTGTGACCACCTGTTGACACACACAGAAAAAGTTCTTAAGATGTTTGCTCGACCAAATGGGGGGGGGGGGGGCAGGGGGAAAGTTATGTTAATCAGTTACAGCCCGGGAATGGCAGCATGTATACGGTGTATTCAAGTATGACAAAACTAAAAGCTCCGTTCTCGTTATGTAACCATGAGCTCGTAATCTTTAACTATGTAATGTGATTTGTTATGTACAAAAATCAATAAAATCAAATAAAAAAATACTTCAGGAATTGCAAGAGTAAGTCGCTAAGATCTTGTTGATGGGCCTGTGGCAGTCCAGGGGAAATCAACAGATTTTCTGTTTTTGAGTCCGTAAGGAATGCAGCCATAGTGGCTGTACTGGTCTCACTAGGGTCTACCGCCCACTCTTTTAGCAGGTTAAGATGATAGACGTGGGTCTTTTGCCATCTATCAGGTTGGTAGACAAGATAATCTAGGGAACTTTTTTCCTAGAATTTCTTGGGGCCCATGCCACTTGGAAATCATCTTGTTCTCAGATGTTCAGAGGAGAACTAAGACTGCTTGACCCACCGACAAGGACCGAGAGACAGCATGTTTGTTATAGATGGCTCTTTGCTGTTCTTGTGCTTGGCCTTGATTTATTTTTTTTACAATTTCTCTTACGTCAGCCAAATGAGTTTTCAGTTTCTTAGCGGTTTGGGAAACTGGTAAGATGTCTTCCTCTCTTTCCTCCCAGGTCTCTTTTAGCATATCCAAAACTTCCCGAAGTTCCATCGTACAGTAGTTCAATAGGGGAATAGCACAGGGATGCCTGAGTTTCTTTTGGATTGTGAACAAATCCCAGGGTATCATGATATCCATATTATTCCCATTGGTTTCCACCAACTTCTGCAGGATTCTTTTTAATGTTTGGTTGAACCGTGCTATCCAACCATTGGTTTGTGAATGGTAGACCGAGGTTCGTAGGATCTTGAAGTCATTCTTTTACTTCTTGCATGAAGCGGGACATTAAAGTATTGCCTCGACACTAAGAATCACTTTCGGAAATCCTACTCAAGACAAAAAGGGTAGCAGATGTTTTAGTATCTGTTGGGTAGTCTTATTGAGAAGGGGAAATGCTTCTGGATATCGGGTGACATAATGCACAATCACTAGAATAAAGCGGTTTCCTAACTTAGCTGTTTCAAGTTGGCCTGCAGGTCTAGTGATACCAACCAGTCCTGCAGATCGAGGGCTTGCAGGATCCGAGCCTGTGAAACCACCTTGAACTTGTACTTGCGCAGGAACAAGTTCAGCATCTGCAGATCCAGAATGGGACACAAGCCTCCATCCTTCTTTGGCACCAGAAAATAGGTGGAGTACCACCCTTTGCCTCGTTCAGAGCACAGTACCAGTTTCATCTCGCTCTTTGACAGAAGCAAATTGACCTCCTCCTACAGGATGGGGTCTGGAAACAAAAGGGTTGCCTGGAGGCCATGCTCCAGAAGGCGCTGAAGGAATGGGAGGCAATAACCCTGTTGGATGCCCTTTAAACCCCAAGTGTCGGATGTTGCCTTTGACCATTCTGTGCTGCACATGGAAAGCACCCTGCACTGCGGTTGAGTGTTATAGTCCATCACTGAGGTTTCAATAGATAAAAACTTCATTTTCAATAGATAAAAAAATGTGCCGCGAAAGAACTAGTGAAATATTTGATTTTGTATTAAAATATTTCTAAAGGTTTTTGTTGATGAATGATATTACTAACACTTTTGAAAATGTTACTTTTAAGTGAAAAAAATCAAGAAGCACACTTTAAATCTAAAGTAAAAAAGGTTCACTGTGTGCTTGCTTCTACATTTTCAATAATTATAATTGCCAACAGTAACTGAAGCCAGATTTATTATTAGCTCACTGTTTTGAGAAGGCCCAGCAAGATTTTCCTTTCTACCGTAGGCGTTTGGTTAGTGTTTTGCTTGACCTCCTTGCTTCTGTCTTAGTGCATTGTAGGAGTGATAACCAAATATGTTCACTAGAAAGGAGAATTTTGTTTTGGGTGGGAGCATCTCTGGTCAATAGGCACCAGTTGGCTGCCTAAATCTATGCCCTCCTCTAGGCCAATTCAATTATTTCACGCAAAACAGTTTTTTAAAATAACTACATTATTTTGAGATGTTCATATTTAACACAGCAAAAGTGTTTATTTTTGGTACAATGTAATATTTTCATCATATATGAACCCTGCATTTGTCAAACACTGAACAGATAACCTTTTCACACACTACGTTTTGTTGCGAGTCTTGGGAGTATATTTTCAAACCTCAAAGGCCATTTTTTGCCTTTTGCTGAATTGAATTCTGGTATTGTAGTCTCCCAGTCAAGATTGGGGGAATAATGTCACAATTGTCCACGTTTTGCCTAACATATTTCTATAAGGATTTATATATTTGTGTGAGTAACTTACTATGTATGGTTTGTGTACTTTTCAAGCCATCTTTATAAAGCAGAGATTGTTGAAAGCCAAACAGAGGGGTGAGGGGAGGAGAGCATGAGAGTGCAAGTGAGTTATGAATATTTGCCCAGATTGTGATAAGAGAGTTTGCAATCTTGGAGACTGCAGCAGTTATGTTTCCCTAATTGTAACCATGTGCTGCTTTTCAAGGCAAAATGAAAGGATACTTGTGGGTGGACAGTGTCACTTTTTTTCAGAGGCCAGACGGAAACACCCTTTGGGTGTTTTTGAGGTCAGCAAGCTTGCTCAAGTGTTTGGATTTCACCCAGGTTGTCACGTTCCAAGTGTTGACGCTTACCAACAAAACCACACAAAATTGTCATCAAAGCACATGTCTCATATTTGGATTTTGTTTTCATGGGAATACTGCACTATAGATTGCTGGGTTTTTGCCAGGGTAGTTATTGGAAAATCTCATCTCTCATGTTATTTGTCTGGTGATGGGTTCCCAAAGCTATTTTAAAGTGGGAATTAGAAGATATTGTGGGTGCACCACTGACATGGCAATGATTTAAAGTGGAATTGATGTACATTGTGTAGTTTGAAAAGTAGCAGCATGAAAGAAATTGACCAATTATTTAACTATTATTTTGAACATTTCCTTTGAGTGGCTTTCAACTGCCAGCTCTGCCCCCTCTGAACTCTGCCTCCTTGAAACAACACTGCCCCCACACTCACCCTGGCCCTTGTGGGATCCCCCTTTCCATATTTTCCATTTCCACCACTGGGTCGGCCGTTGGAATGAATGGGCCAGTAGGTTGCTTGGCGGGAGAATGAATTGATTTCAAGACGGGTGAAGAGGTATGCTTTAGACGCCTGCATGTTGCAGAGATGCCTATCCCTTTTCACATTGATGCTCCAGATTAGAGCATTTTCTTCACTCAACTATGGGTGGGTGGGTTATTGTATTAAATATCCAAACCCTATAATTGTTCCTTGAATTGGTTAATAAATATTCAAACCATCCAATCCTCGTTCCTTGCATTGGCTATTAAATATGTGTAAACCATCCTATCATCTTTACTTATATTGCTATGGCCAGCCATGTAGAGAGCCGCCATAGGCCCCTGGGGCAAACAACCCAACATTCCTTTATGATACTTAACTCACCTCCCCACAAATGAAGAAATTATATGTTGTTTGTTCTGGGTGGGCCTTTGCCAGTCCCCCACCCCCTCGCAGAAGCCCTGACTCTCCGGTCCCATCCTGCTGCTACACTGACACAATCTACTGGTTCATTTTGGGAGAAGTCGGGTTAACACTTTTGCCTCCACCCACACAGAGTTGGAAATGTAATATAAATCATTCGTATACCGTACCACTAGTTTGTTTGCTTTTTGCAGAGCGTGCGAAAGGCTCAAGAAAAGCATCCTGGGCGTTCTTTTCTTTCCGAGCCAAATATTGCATCCGCTCCGCCGGACATTAAAGCACGGTCAGTGCCAGCATAGAGAGACACCGCGTCCCGCTGTTCCTCTACAGCCTGCTCACCTTAATGACCTCACAGACACAATTATTTTGTCAACAGCAGTGCTTTTCATATGCATGATGGACCATTTCCAACCTAAAAACCTCGCAAAGCACCAGTTTCCTTGCAAATGTATGATGGTTAAAGTGAGCAACACAAAGCAACCTTTTAGAAATGTGTCTATATCCATGATGCCTGCTAGCTTGACATGCAAACAAAGAAAGTTCCTTTAGGTCACTAATCAAATGTTCTCAACATCGTGAATAACAACGAGCTTGAGGTTTGGTACAAAGAATCTCTGTGTCTATATGACTTGTATCATGTGTCTTAAATCAGTGAAAGTGGTGGTTACATAGATTTTTCAGGGTTGCATTATCTTGCGTTCTGGAACTTATACTTTACCATTCAGGGTGTGGAATTTAAAGCCACAATTATATTCTTTTAGCTTAACATGTTGCTATAAGGATGTACATGTTGGTGTTTGGCTGTACTATGCAATGTAAACTCTATAAGACATTGGGGGTCATTTCGAGGTTGGAGGTAAGGGATTACCGGCGCCTGTAAGGGCACCGATGGCGGTAATCCCTTACCTCCGTATTCCGAGTTCCCTTTGCGGGTCCCTCTTTACCTCCTGCTTTTAGCAGGAGTAAATTACGGGACCCGCAAAGTGACCTTGGCGTAAATTACGGCACCGTAATTTACGGTGTCGTAATTACCTCCTTCCCCATTCCCATTGAGCCCTATGGGGGCAGAAATGGGGATGGGGAAGGGCTATGGTGAATGGGGAATTACTGGTCCATCCAACCTTGGAATGGACCGGTAATTACTCCATTCACCATGCCGGTATTCCATGGAGTAAATAGCTCCATGGTTGCCAACCATGGATATATTTAGTCCATGGTGTAGTCCTAACTCGGAATGAGGGCCATTATCTGTGTAGGCCTTGAAATCTAAAACTTAAATATTTGTACAAAATTTAGCTTGGAAGGTATGTCGTCAAATAAGCAGAGTGAGTTAAAATCCCTGCTTCACTGTTCAACCAAAGTGTGTGATCCTGGTAAATTATTTAATCACACTCTGACTTAACTGGAAAATGTGAGTTTTTGTTTTCAAATAGTGGAAACTTAATCACACTATTTGGAAACGAGACACCCTTGCAATGGGACAGATTTAATGAGTAGGAAGAAAATAGTGTACACTTGTGCTCCTCTATTAGTGGACCCCAAAGCCGTCGCCTATAATTTCATTATTGGTGCACTGGCCCTCCTGCGGTCCTTTATCACTTGATTTGACAGGCCAGTGTATAGTCTCAGCATCCAGTCAGTCTGCTACATTAGAATCTTTAGTACACAAATTGTGGCAGATCCAACATTCATCTTTTTCCCCTGTTGCTGCCAGTCGCAGATGTTGCTTTGGGCCATGCAGAGTGCTACCCCTCAGGAGATTAAGTGACACTCTTTGCTAGGTCCTTTTATGCTATTTTATTGCTTCTTTTATAGCCCACCTGCTGCCATTTACTCACTTTCTATGAGCTTCAGGATCTGCAAGCACTGGGGTCAGGGACCAATGCAGTAGTGGGGGACCAGGGCAATATTGCTTTGTTACAATGTTGATGTGTGTAGATCTGATAATGTGTCTCTATGCAGTTTAGTTTTAGATATTTTGTGAGCGGTCTACCCCAGTAGTTAATGTGCATTCCAGGTTACTACAATACTGTTGGTGTGGTTGCCTGTGGGTCTGTCAAAGTGGTGCTTAAGGAGTGTGGGAAATTCAGTGGATGTATCTGTACTTGGTTAGTTTGGTGTTTATGTAAATTATGTTCAAATATGTGCATTCGGAGGGTGCATGTTCTATTGTATAACCTGTGTTTTTTTGGTAAACAGGTTGTATGCCGCAGTGTATTTTAGGTTAGGGTTGGAGGTAGAGTGATTTTGTAGCAGCTATTGTTACCATATGTTTCTCAAACCAATGGCAAACTTGATTGCTTTGACCCACCATGCAAGAGTGGGAATATTAGGCTTTGAAAGTGCACTTTAAACAGAAACAGCACACAGAAAATGCAAGGCTTTAGCTTCAGTTTGTTTTTCACAGTGGCTAACCAGGAAGTCAAGGACTAGACAAAGGTTGGAATACAGGTGCAGCTCTCAAGGGAGCCAAGGACCAGAGAAGAGTGACTCACCTGAAGATCCAAGGACCAGAGGGGCAAAGACCAGAGGGGGGCACCTGCACGTTGTTTCTATCATACTTTTACTTCAGTCCAATTTTAGTTTTGGCTATTAGGTGCTGCTGATCAGCCAAAAGTATTGCACTGAGTAAAGCTAGAAAGGATAACACATGTGAGGATGGAAACACAATTTGAGGGCGTGGTTTAGTTATTCACCAACTGTGATGAATCTGAGGATATCATCACTCCTTTCCGTGGGATAGCCTCCCCCTATGTAGCCAGGGGACGCTGCCGCCACCAGATTATGATGCTGGGGTCTGCTCTATGAGGGAGTAACCCCTGGGAGGAGGTGACTCTTGGGGAGGTTCGATGACCTCGTTGGAGGAAAACACATGCCCTCCTTTCCCCTTTAGGTATGTCTCTCCAGTCCCTCATATCTTGATAGCATATTGTCATATTCATCACCCACCTCTATATAAGGAAAGTGTGTCTAAACCCCAAACTCCCATTCGGGAGAATATATATTCCTGGTTGGGTCGAGGAAGAGGCAGGGAGTAGTGAAGATAATTTCCCCAGTAAACTGTGTCCACTTTCCCCAAGTCATTCAGAAACCAATTACAGAACAACTGACACAAGGAAGAGTGACTGAGTAATGATGATTACAAGGACCGGGCTGCAAAGGCTGCAGTCTTATTGTTGGGAAATGAGTAAGCAGGCAGTGAAGTTTAAATAAGGGACCGCCACAGCTGACAGCAAGCAGGAGACTGGAAAGCTGCCAACGCCGAATCTCCTCGCGAACCATATGCTTGCTGATGAGCACCACATTGAAGGCAGGGACGCTGTGGCAGAAATCAGTATGGCAGACCAGACGAAGGAATGGAGAAGCCAAGGTGCGGGCAGTCCACAGCTAAGCGAGAGAAAGCTAGGAAAGTTGTGGGGGCCGCGCATCAGGAGAACCGACAACACGAGACTGCAGCGCTGGATGAAGCGCACACAAAGGCAGTACAACAAGGCGGAGGTGAAAGAAGAGGCGCTGGAGAGAACCGGTAAGCCCTGGGAATAAACTAGGGTTAAGGGAAATGCTTCTGGAAAACACCACAAGAAGGTAGCAGCAAAGTCATTAGAATAAAGCACATTGCTAACGGGTTATTAAACCATAACATACAATAAGAGTGGCTCAGATAGTAAAGTCCTGGGAAGCACATAAACCAGGTGAAGTTAAATATCTGTGCAGCACAGTGTTTATGCAACAAAGTCCTGTCAGGAGAGTATACCAGGTGAAGTTAAGTCAACAAGGTGTTTGTGAATAAAAGTCCTGGTAGGAAGGTACACCAAGTGAAGGTGTAACAATTGTGCAGCGTGACCTGGCAGTAGTATGCCCAGGTGGAGATAGTATTAAGACTATTTGTAAAGACCTGCAAGGAAAAGTCCTTGGTTTAATGAACTATTGGGAAACTATAAAGAGAAGAGGGAATTCCTTAGGAAAATACCTATCACTAAAGAACTGTAAAAATATTAAAGGGAGTGAAAGCTCGGAGAAGGGAGCCAATTGCCCAAAAGAAGTGAACACATTGAGGGGAGAGAGTAACCCCCTTGGAAGTTGATTGATCTTTTTGTTGACTAGTGAGAATTGATTTAAGGAGCCTAGGGAAGAAAGCTAATCCCTGAGAAGAAGAGCATGATTCATGAGGAAAGCCTTTTTTTTGTTGAAGTGGAACTTTTGTGTTGAACTTGTACATTTGAGCACTTGGAGAAGGCAAGAACCAATTCCCCTTTGCACCTTCAGAGTTTATTTAGCGGGTGAGGGCCAGAATAGGATTACGGGCACAGGACAGATCTTTTGTTTGGACATCTTGACACTGGACAGACTCTGTTGTTTTGGTTTGGCATAGGGAAATCCTTCATAGAATAGGGATAGTAAGACATTTAGCAACCCTAATTATTTTGATAAATGTTATAACCAAAAATATGTCTCCTCTTTGCCCGCGTATCATTCCTGGCTCCTCACACAACCCATTGTCTGCTCAGGGCCATTTTGATCCCCATGGTCAGTTCAATGGCTCCTCCTTTCCCCCCAAAGACACATGTCATTACAATGTCTTTGAGTTAGCTCCATCAAGCAGTAACATCCAACTTCCTTTACTATTAATGTAGGCAAATTACATTTTTACCTACTGACAATTGTGACAATTCACAAGGTCTCGTCACTTCTCCCTAATGGGGAATCCTTTTCCATGAGGCTAGGGAGGTGCGGCTGCTACCCAGTAGTCCCCCCAAGGAATGGCTTAATGCGGGAGGATCTAATGGCGAGGGACTCCCCCTCTGGGTATAAGGACAATCACCTGGGTACAGCTCATTAAATGGCGGTACTCCCTGACTTTCCCTAGCCCTCTCTAATGTGCAGAATCACTACATTCAGAGCAAACCTATGTATTATTGTAACATAGGAGAAAAAGTTCTAGGATGAGGAACAGCACAGGAGACATGAAGATCATTGCTATTGCTAACACTGGTACGAGGAGGCCCAGAGGAGGAGTGAGGATTAAGTTGTTAACAAAGATTACTTTTGCAATCCCTATGAGAGGAACTGGATGCAATGTATAAAAAGGAAAAAAGGACAATCAGATGTGTCAAGCCCGGCTGCAGAGCTTAACACAGTTGTCAGAGGAAGCAGGTTTAGTAGCTCTCTAACGTGGGAGATTCAAATCCTGCTGGCGGCCCGTGGGTGGAAGACGGAGAGAACGCCGGCAAGCAGCTTCTCCATTGGGTCTGGCAGTGCCGACCCGAGCACGTGACCGAGAGAGGGAAGCAAGCTGGACTGTGTGTGGAGACGCTGCGCTGCAGATCCTGATGAAGAGAGAAGTCAGAAGAGCCGACGAAGCCGATCCTGGTCCCAGAAAGCCCCAGTGACGTACCGAAGCCCTGAGAAGGTAAGGGTAGGGACGTGAGACTCAGAGGGGACACGAGAGAGGGAAAGAAAGACGCCCGAGCATCTTTGCCTCAGCCCAGTAAGAGTGAATCAACTATTGGGCCTAACCAGTGTCAGTTATACCTCCAGTATCATCTTCCTCGTATCAGTGGCAGACAGAAACCCACTGACCACCAGGGAAGGGTCAGGGACCCTACCACAAACACAAGAAGGGTCGCGTATCCGAACAAGAGTACCAGAATGGTCTGGGACCCCAACAGTGAGAAAGAGAGCATCAGAGGAAATCTTCCTCAGCACAATGGTAATAAGGAAACCACTGGCCACCAGAGAAGGGTGTGGGACCCCAACAATGAGAAACAGAGCATCAGAGAACGTTTTTCTCGGTGCAGTGGTAACGAGAAATCCACTGGCCACCAAACAAGGGTCTGGGAACCCAATAAGACTTGGAACTTTGCTAACAACAGACAAGACTGGAAGAGGGTATGACAAGCAGAAAGCAGTGAGAAATAACTGTGCCAAACAATACCAGGAGAAGGGTGTAATGCTCCTGGTTCAGACCCAGGAGTTGGGTTAAAGATACCAGGGGAAGGGAGTAATTCTGGCCTTGTCATTAACTGTACCAAGTAATACCAGGAAAAGGGAGGCATTCTCTTGATTCCAGACAGAGAGTTGTGCTGGAGACACAAGGGGAAAAAAGACATTCCCCCTGGTTTTATTGGAAACTGTATCGATCTACACCAGGTGAAGAGAGCCATTCTCCTGGGTGTGAAACTGCATAAAGACTGGGTGAAACCTGTAAGCCAGGGCAAGGGAGTCATTCTACCGGGCATTTCTGTTGTTAGAGAACATTCTTTTGGACTCTGTTCAGGAAGTAGGAGAAGGGAGCCATTCCCATGAAGAAGGAACTTTCTGTTAGTTATCCTTTAGTTGTAGTGTGAGGGTTACAGTATAATTTTGACACGGGATGGTGGAACTTTAATTTGACTGACATTCTGGCAGACCCTTTAGTATTAATTTCGAGGCAGGGAAATCCCTCTTAGAGAAAGGTAAAGTTAGATTTTCAATACAAAAAAAATTGAAATCTATAACCAAAATCATGCCACCTTTGTGTCAGTTTCCTTGTTCGACACCCTTGCATATGGTCAGGAGTTGGATTCTAACTCAACTGATATAAATTGAGGAACCCTGCAAAGTATATGGCTAATGCAGAAAAGATATTAACCACCCATAGGATCTATAGGAGTAAAACCCAGTTTAAGAATACCGCATACCACAATTCCTTTAAAGACCCCTTCACTTCTTCCCTACCAAATAGTTCAGATAGTGAAGACGACCCTGAGGAAATCCATCCAAGAAACCTAAGAGATATTAAAGGGGGAACCACCACCAATAGAATGCCCTGACACACCTTCAAACTATTCTAGGACCCTGAGTGAATCCTCAAAATCCCTGTGTTGCCACAAGGCAGAGTCCTCGGGCACCTCAGGAGAACATAAGAAAGAATCGACCCCGGAAAAGATATCGAGCCCTCCTCCCAGTACTGGAAAGAACTCTAATGGGTCCCGAAAATCCCTTCATTCGACCTATCAGACGAATCTTGTAGGGAAGGAAACTAAAGTTCTGGGGATTGAGAGGACGTTACACCCTCAGACTCCCCCCTAAATCCAAAGGGAAAGAAAGAACGTAAGAGAAAGAGTGGCCCCATAGGAAAGAAGCCAACAGATTCTCCTACCTAATTTCCCAATCTACCAATGATCTCATTGAGGTGTTACTGGACAGCCTGGTCAGTCATCAAATCCAGGCTGACATAAGATTCTAGGAGGGATTAGACAAAATAGCATCTAGCCAGCTAAGACCTGTTCTGCCACATAGGATTTTTCCAAATATATCAGGAGGGTGAGGGCGTAGGATTAAAAAAAAAAAAACGTTTAGAGACTTGCACAACAGTTTAATTGGAGTGAAGACATCAACACCTGTTATCTCGCTCCCCCATTAAGGGGTGAACTCCAAGTGTCATATCAGACCCTTAATCCCCTGGGAACGACATTGTTTAATGACAAAACAGGGCTTCTGCACCGAGTATGACAAACTGAGATTTTCCAAGGCCAAAAATTCAGAGAAATCCAGCTAAAACCCACTGAAACACCACTGGAATTATGAGCTAGAATACCCTGTCTCAGTGGTTGGGCAAGAAGCCCCTGCCAGAAGTGATGGAGGCGTTGGCATTAGAACAACTGATCAATAGCCTTTCCCCATATTTACAAGAGACAGTCTTACAATTTAGCAAAACCACCTTGCATAGTGCTTTTGAAACTGCCCAAGCCCACGTAGAGGTAGCAAAACAACTGAGGGCCCTACACAAAGGGGATGAGAGACGGAAAGATGTAAAGAATAACCCACAGAAACTTACCATTAAAGGAATTGATAGTAAATCCCAAAGAAATAGCTTCTGAAAGATCTAATAAACTCTTTAGAACAGGGGACAAAGAGGTAGCGAAACGTGAGGAACCGAAATATGTTCCCTTTTGAGAGAAAGGAGCACCCAAACCAGAAGAAGGAAAATCCTCTACAGGATCTTCAATAACATGCTTTTCATGTCGGGAAAAGGTCTAATGGGCCAGACAATGTCTAAAAAAATCAAAACCCATGGAAATAATGTGGATGGCCAGAGTGGAGTGGGGAGAATCAGAGTCACAAGAAGATAAAGAGATAGAAACACTTATCTCTGCCTCTGTTTCTCAGCCCCATTTAAAACACATAAGTCTCTCTTAATCAACGGGGTACCAGTTTCTGCGCTAGTTAACTCTGGAAGCAAGCAAACAGTAAAAGCTGACCTTATTACTCTGACCAACTCATGGTAGCCAAACCGGTACAAATCGCTTGTGTCTATGGAGATCACAAAGTGTGTCCCGGACCCCAATCACTATTAATATCAGGTGTAGGGAAATTGATATGAATTTGGCGGTAGTTCCCGGACTCCCTGAGGAAACTATTATTGGTACCGACTTTCCTCAATTTGGTGGTCTGTTAGAAGAAATAAATCAGACACCAGTGAAATACTCTCCTTGTGACACCTGGGAAGAGGAAGGGTGTTAGATCCGACAACGGTTTATAACCTGAAACACAATCAATGAATGTTCTAGGTTTTGCAGATATTTAAACAGATTAACCTGGTCAGACAGCAGTGACTTTGGGCAGCAGATGTAGAAGATTCCCCTTTTAATCCTACCTTCCCCGGCCTGAATAAGGAAAACTTGCAGACCAAAGAAAGGCAGTGTTCCCAGGGAAACCCTCTGGGGAAGAAAACCCTGATGTATCGGAGGATACGAAGGACTTCTGAACCTGGGTGATGTTGAATACCGGTGCTAATCCTCGGCTTCTGGATGATGAGATGCGTTGTTCCCGGGATGGTTCCAGCAAAGGAGCTTCACTATCAAGGTAAGACAAAAGGTAAGTGAAAGTAACAAGTTTGGGGAAATAAAGTAGTGTAATCGGGAACAAAAACCTACCGGAGAATAGTAACAGGTAAGATCTATAGGAAGTCGATAAGAGCGGAAGGGCTCCTTGCAAAACAAAAGGGGATAAGTTAAAGCGAAGCAAAAAAATAAACTGGGATAGAGGAAGGATTATTCTAAGGTACCTACAAGCCCCAATCTGAAACGGAAGAAGAGTAAGATGTTACATTCAGTAGATTTGGAGCCGAAGAAGGGATTTGGTTTGGCGGATTTCGAATCAAACGATACTAGCTGGTAGATTGTGGGGAAATAAATCCGTACGGAAGGAAGGTAGGCGTCTGAGGCGGGTCAGCCGTGAGGGAGGCAGGATAGGTGCCAAGGTAGGCTAAAGCCTGGAGGCAGGGTTGAGCCGATCTAATTCACAGCAAGAGAAGGAGAGGGTAAGGGTAGGAGAACAAAAGGAGTAAGAAATATCGAACACCTTGAATCGATAATTTACGAAGCATCTTTCATAAGAGTAGTGACGCACTGACAGTCGGAGATGCGGTCGTTATATGCGGTCACATGATCTGCATAAGACGTTTGAAACGTACGTGCATAAACTGCAACATCCAACCCAGAAAGCCTGAGGCAATCGTCGGCCATCTTGGGAGAAGGAATCAACAACGAATGGCAAAGGCGGCCGCGATGCCACAGGGACCAGCGCCGATAAGAAGATATAACAAAGGGTTTAGACCTGACCCCCCGCGCTGGACATTGGACGAAAACACATAGATGGTTCAAAACAGAACCAGCAGAGTTATGACCTCAATGCAGTCTCAGATGGGGAAGACGGCAACGGTGTCCGGTCAAAGGTTTGACACCAAAAGGATTGAATGACCAAAGGGTCGAGGTAATAGGACCGAAAACCAAATGGTCGAATTTTTTTTGTTTTAATTTTTTTTTGGTTTTCGTATAGTAAAAAAAAGTGGTTTTTGCACCAAAAACAGGGGTTTTGGGGGGGACCCCCCAAAAAAAATTTAAAAAAACAAATTCGACCCTTTGGTTTTCCGTCCTTTTGATTCGACCCTTTGGTCATTCGATCCTTTTCATTCGAACCTTTGACCTATAACGGAGAGCAACATTAGGGAAGGGTATCTGACGATTCACAAGGCCGTCGTCACTTCTCCTCAAGGGGGAGGCTTTTTCCATGAGGCTAGGGGGGTGGGGCCTCTACCCATAGTCCCCCTATGGGAGGTTTAATGCGGGATGACCTTTCTATTCATAAATACATTGGTTTAATATTTCTATCAGGAATTAATCTAGTCAGATTAGTTTATTATTCCAGCCAATGTCTAGTCTGGCCACAATGCAAAAACATCCATTGAACATTGCAAACCAAAGATCAAGCCCTGACCTGGCCCACCCTGTCCCTCCAGCAAACTCCTTTCTCCCTGCCCCGCCCCTCCCCATGGGTTCCACTATCCCCCTCACTCCTTTTTGGATGCAGCCAGAGTACCACTATTTCTTTTTTTGCACTTCCACCACTGCACCCACCAGTGCCTACGAAACCCTTTCTGCGAAACCCAATAGCACTTGGTCCGTTCACATGCTGTGTCCTACGAACCAGACTTCTTTTCACGGAAACGCTTGCAATAGTTTATCTCGTTCATTCTGCTTTCTGGCTCTGCACATAAGGTGGCACAAATGTTGTCTGTTTCTTGAAAGTACTACGCCGTCCAGGGGAGCCGACTTATGAATTTCCCAGGGGGGCCCAAATACAGGAAGTGACATCACTGGCAGATATATGACCGCAAATTTGCATGTAGTCGCCAACTTGGTGCAATGGTGCGTGGGGGTGGGGGCGCGTGCAGCGCAGAACAGTGCAAACATTGGCTAGCATGTACTGCATACACTAAAGTCAAGTAAGGAGATTTAAGCCTTTGAGTTGCATTCCGGTAAGCCATCACTGCCACTACTCCACCCCAGGCTTGCACCCATGCTATCACCAAACATTCCCGCCCACCCCCTTACCATGGCCCACCTAACAGTACTGACATGCACCCCGGGCTTTCACCCATGCTATCAGAAAACATTCCCGCCCACCCCCTTAACCATGGGCCACCTAACAGGACTGACATGCACCCCTGCTATCAGAAAACATTCCTGCCCACCCCCTTAACCTTGGGCCACCTAACAGGACTGACATGCACCCCGGACTTGCACCCATGCTATCAGAAAACATTCCCACCCACCCCCTTAACCTTGGCCTCCTAACAGGACTGACATGCACCCCGGACTTGCATCCATGTTATCGCCAAACATTCCTGCCCACCCCCTTAACCATGGGCCACCAAACAGGACTGACATGCACCCCGGACTTGCACCCATGCTATCAGAAAACATTTGCGCCCACCCCCTTAACCGTGGGCCACCTAACAGGACTGACATGCACCCATGTTATCAGAAAACATTCCCGCCCACCCCCTTAACCATGGGCCACCTAACAGGACAGACATGCACCCCGGACTTGCACCCATGCTATCAGAAAACATTCCCGCCCACCCCCTTAACCATGGGCCACCTAACAGGACTGACATGCACCTCGGGCTTGCACCCATGCTATCAGAAAACATTCCCGCCCACCCCCTAACCATGGCCCACCTAACAGGACTGGCATGCACCCCGGGCTTGCACCCATGCTATCAGAAAACATTCCCGCCCACCCCCTAACCATGGCCCACCTCACAGGACTGGCATGCACCCCGGGCTTGCACCCATGCTATCAGAAAACATTCCCGCCCACCCCCTAACCATGGCCTACCTCACAGGACTGACATGCACCATCGAAAACATTCCCGCCAACCCCCTAACCATGGCCCACCTAACAGGACTGGCATGCACCCTGGGCTTGCACCCATGCTATCAGAAAACATTCCCGCCCACCCCCTAACCATGGCGCACCTCACAGGACTGGCATGCACCCCTGGCTTGCACCCATGCTATCAGAAAACATTCCCGCCCACCCCTAACCATGGCCCACCTAACAGGACTGACATGCACCATGGGCTTGCACCCATTTGAAAAATAAATTAAAAGAACACATTACATTTAAATACATATCTACAATACATACAAGATAATACAAACACAAATACTCATTTAATATCTTAAACAGACTCTATGCATATATGCCTTAAAGTTTCAAAGGACTTACTTCATAGTCCTGATCTACATATTCTTTTCATCTTAATCATACCCTGCCAGGCCCCCACCACTTCCCGAGTGTGCAAAAGATTGCAATGAACTCCTATCAAGACGCTACATAGAGAGGCAGCTGGCCAGCAGCAGGCAAGACTTTCCAGCACTCCACAAGCGAGGGACATTCTATTAAATTGACATAACTTTGATATTATTCATAGATGAGTATTTCACTTATATCTCTCTCATCCACGAGTAATATAAACCACCCTGCTCAGCATGTGCCCTTTAAAGGGTGGACTGGGAATGCTCAGCGCAAATGTTAATTCCATTTAATGCTATTTCTCGGCCTCCAAATGGCTGTAAAATGCCCGGGAGGGTGAAAGTAAACACACCCGGCTTTTACACCTTACTTTTGCACTTGGGGGCTTTGGTAAAGGCCCAAATGTTTGCAGAATTAGATTGGCGGTCACCCTGGCCTAGTTCCAAACTGAGCCACGCCCTGGGCCCAACAGGAGATTGGCCAACTCACTGTGCCCAACTCCATGCTCAAAACACCTTGTGCCATTCCTTGGTATAACACCTTCTGCCAGCACCAGACTGAGCAACATTTTGCCCAGTAACAGACTGAACAACTCCCTGTCCCAAACAGACTGAACAGCAGCCTGTGCCCAGCACCACAAAGGGCCTGGAGGTATGCCCAGAAGTAGGTTGAGCCGTGCCATGCGAGTCTCTCTCCCCCTCTCCCTCTCCCTCTTCATTTCCCTCTCCCTCTCGCCATCTCGCCATCCCTCTCCCTCGCACTCTCCCCTCTTTCTCCCCTCCCCCTCCCACCTCCCTCACTCTCCCGCTCCCTTTCCCCCTTCCTGTTCCTCTCCCCTTCTCCCTCTTCCCTTTCCCCTTTCTCCTCATCCCTCGCCCCCTCCCTCTCCCTCTCGCTCTCAACTTCCTACTTCCTCTCCCTCTACCACCTCCCTCTCCCTCTCTCCATCTCCCCCTCCCTCTTCCTCACCCCTCTCCTCCTCCCTCTCTCCCTTTCCCTCTCCCTCTCCCCTCTTCCTCCCTCTCCCTTTCCCCCTTCCTGTTCCTCTCCCCTCTCCCCTTTCTCCTCATCCCTCTTTCCCTCCACTTCCTCCTTCCTCTCCCTCTACCCCCTCCCTCTTCTCTCTCCATCTCCCCCTCCCTCTACCCCTCTCTCCCCTTCCCTCTTTCTCCCTCCCCACTCCCCCCTCTCTCACCCTCCCGCTCCCTTTCCCCCTTCCTGTTCCTCTCCCTCTCCCCTTTCTCCTCATCCCTCTCCCTCTCTCCCTCTCCACTTCCTCTCCCTCTACAGTCCCTTTTATCATTGGGCAATAATTGTATTTTCGCTGTGTTGCAACTAATAAACGATCCGCGACCTTGTGGAGATAAGCCTGCCATTCAGTCCACGTTACCTAAATTGGACAAGGAGGTGTATAATATACTTGTGTTTCCAATCTGTTTGGATCCATTCTGGTTTACTAGAGGTGTGGGGCCGAATGATTATTAGAAACCGATATTCATCCCTGGACCACTGGTGTCCCGGAAGTTGATTTGCCACAAGGGAACTCTGGAGATTTCCCGGTAGGCCTCAGCACTCTGGACCTCTTTTGTTTTGTTTTGTTGAAAATGTGTGATATGGGGCTACTTTGAAAATTATGTCCAGGTCCTCTTTTGTTTCCCAGTCCACCCGTGCTTGGAGGCACAGTTTGCAGATTATTTGTCATAGGAACTTAAAAAAAATATGTTAACATATATTTTTCATTTTGATCAATATTTTAAACGATAACATTTTTGAATGAGGGTGCGATGGGAGGTCCGTAAATGAAGAATAGTAATAACTATACATGCATATATAACTCACATCTTGGCTGGCTTGGTTTTCAAAATGGCTGACAATTTTAAACGCACAGTGGGGCGATTTTCTTTTCACAGGAAAAGAAAAACATTGCACACATTTTAAAGTTCAAAATGCGGAAAGGAAAGCCTAATTTCAGCGCCAAATTGATTTCTAGCCATTATTAGACCAATATTTGTAACACAAATAAATAAATAAGTGAACAAAAAGGTGCAACACAACTATCAAGACAACAATTGAGTTAAGCACTCAATGCGGGTTTGAATCCCGGGGAGCTCAAACAGGCGTGCACCTTTCTGTCAATAGATTGGTGTGCACACTGGTCTGAAAGTCATATGTACAAAATATGCATTGATAAACGCACCCATACTGAGCTGCTGCTGTTTGTGACTCGGTCATGTTGTAATCGCAGACTCTCAAAGTCCAGTCGACAGAAGACAGGCATTTTTAAGCGGTTGCCTGAAAAGCTTTGATTTTGGCCGATTTAAAAAAAATCAGGGACATAAGCGAAGCCAGGAGTCCAGAACACATAACTAAATAAAATATTAGGTAGACCATTCTTTTTGTGGTCATCATAAACTGCTAATCAGAGCATTCGTTTTAAAATCCCTCCCAGAGTGGTTAGAAACTCCCTTGCATGATACGGCTTTGCTGTGCACTGTAACAGCGATTACGCTGTTCCCCTTAAACAAAAGAGGACCTGGCTTAATCGACATTCTCGCGCTTTTACCTGGTTGGAGAGAAGTGATGCAGTATTGATGCAAAGGGCCATTGATGCTGCATCACTTCTCTCCGGCTGGGAGGGTGGGAGGGAGGGCCTCAGCCCCGACTTGATTATGGGGGGGGGCGCCGGTCCCGGAGCCCCGTACTCGGCGCTCCTGACGCCGTCTGCTATCGCTGCCCACCCTAAATATTTATTTGGGCCCCCTCTCTCTTCACACTCACCCTATTTTTCTCTCTACCCCATTCCGTTTTTCTCTTTTTCCACTAAAGCGCAAGGCTTCAAGGAGACTAAATTCAGTGAAAAAACATATAAAATGGTATAATTTCCTCCATCTCTGGATGTTCCAATGTTTGGTACCTAAGAGCGATGGAATTTCATAATATCCTTAGCTTTGATCTGCCGGGTTGGGTTGTATAATATCATTCGCTGGATAGCTGTTATATCACTTCCAACGCAATAGTGTAATGCTGGAGGGGTGTAGTTGCTAAATACTCCTCATTTGGGAAGATATGTCCCGTAAAGACGGCATGGGTTTACACGGGATTGCACAGTTTTGCTAAAGTTTGGTAGCCAGAGTAATAGAGTTCAAGAGAAATCCTGCAGCAGACACGAGACACCTGTGTGGTAAATGGCAAACGGGGCCCTCACGCAACAGTCTCATGTGGAAACGTGGGGGATCCGGCAGACTGGAGGAAGCTGTTCAGCGCCGATGGATGAAAGTGCCTGCATGTGCCCCCATTGCGTGATTTACAGTTCAATAGAATGCAAAACTCTCTCGGTGTGTGGGAGGGTTCCATAATCAAGGTGGGCGCTAAAGTATTTTTCCGGAGGAAAGGTTGAGCCAGTGCAAAGGGCTTTTCTGTTATGCGCACAGCAGGCGGTGCACGGCTAGTGGTTTCTGTGGTGCAGGTTTCAGGGCCGAATTGAATTTCTTTTGTGATGCGTAAACTCCATTTAATGGTAGAAGTGGCTTGGAGATTGGAGAAGGCCATGTAATTAAGGTATTTCTTAGACTGTTTTACAATGGCAGGATGTGCTACGGTTAATTGCCGAACTGAGCGTACAGAGAGGGAGGGAATGGATGGGGTAGTGTGAGTGGGAGGGCAAATGGATAATGCTTACCGATTCATTTATCAAGGAGACACACATTAGTTTCTATCACGCTATGAAAATCGGCGTTGAATTGTTGACGTGAAAGGCAATATCAATGAGCAGCTGTTCAGAAATAATGACCCTAACATCCTATAAGAAGATTAAATAACGATGGGTGCAGTGCTCCTTCTTAAGTGCAGTTTTCGTCAAAATCAAAAAGCCACAGACAGTTTGCATCTTCATAAGATGCCTGAACAATGCCAGTTCTAGGGACTATCCTCGGCCGCCAGACCTGACCACTTCCGTTCCAGTGCCTATCTGCTTGGTCGGACTGGGACAAGAAATAGGTCCGGACACCCAAAAAAAAGTGGCCCGGCCCTCGCCTCACGACCCTTGACCTCTGATGACATCACCGAAAGTGATGTCATTTGACCCCACCCCAAAGTGACATCCGGGAAGTGATGAAACACGACCTTTCACCCCTTTGAAAAAACAGGAAGTGGCATCAAATAGCATTGTCGCTAAGTACACTACGAAAAATATGATTTCTCTAATGTGATATACATTTCATACAAGAATGGATCACCATATGTATCATTAATATCTGTGTGTATAGATCCATATAGTCAAATTACTGTGAATGCAAGCAGACGTCCAAGGCCAAATGATATTATGTTATTGTGTATCACTTTTAATAGAACAGATATGCATACAATTTCACTCAACCTGCGTTGGCACTCATTTATCGACCTCAGAAGGATGAAAGGCTGAGATGGCTTTGCTGGGATTCAAACCTGCAACCAGCAGATCACACACACATCGCAGCAGCGAGCGCTCAACCCAACGAGCTATCATATTGGCTATAGTAAAGTGAACAATTATTCTGTAGTGGATACAATTAAACTGGTAACTGAGATTTAACAGCAGACCACTTAAGTTCATCAGCAGGTCTGGTGCAAAGTTGGCTGCAAGTCAAGCTTGAGTGCATCTACTTTCAGGCTTCAGAGGTTAGCAAAATAGGGAAAGCAGCGCACTCACAGGACATCCCATGCTCTGAGGACTTGTTACCTTATACATGCAAACAAACATCCTGGGGGGGGGCGCTGTTGCGCACGCGAGAAATGGCGGCTCTCGTGTGAGCTCCGGCTGGATCCAGGGCCGTAAAGCCAGAAAAGATAATTTGCCGGCTCCGGTCCTTTGCAATTTTGGCAGAGAACGGGTAACAATATCATCCGATTACCCACACAAAATTTTGGACTGATCGGTGCAGTGATTCCAGAGATAAGAACCCGGATGGTCGCCGTGACAGCCTGAGACTCGGCGGCCGGTGAGAGGGGAGAGGAGCCCCGCCCCGAGGTGGTGTGTGCGGCGGCAGCGGACCGCTCGATTCATCCATCCAGCGGGAGAGAGTCACGGGCGCTCCGAGTATCGTAGAGCGCCTGCTGGCCCCCTCCGCCTTCATCACTCCAGAGACTCGTGCGAGCGGCGGCCCGCTCCCGGATCGGACCGCGGCTGCGGAGGTAGGCCCGTTCCGCTCCATGCGTGCAAATCCTCGCCCTCCGCGTGCCCAGCAAACTACACCGCAGCCCCCTGCGAGCTTAGAGGCTGAGGGGCAGGCGGCTGTCCCGATAAAGGACAGACTTCATCTGCTTCTGCCTCGTAGTCGGGCGGCATTGACTCCCCAGCTCAGTGAGACCCGTGTGCTCCGCTTCTCGGCAGGAGCGCGGGAGGCCTCCCAGTATCACCTAAGCAACTCACATCTAAGCCTCAACCCCTGGAACTTTTGGCGCCCGGGCGCCGGGACAGACATTCCATTTTGCCATATATGACGGATCTATAAGAAACATCAGAGGCTACCATTAAAGCAACGGCTGGGCACTGATTCCACCGCCACAGCACCCGGGGCACCTGGGACGACGAGACGATAGAGTGTAAAGTAACATTTATAAATGTAAATAAATGTAAATAAATAAACATGTGGTAGAACTATCATAGCCCTCCCCCTGAGCACTAGGATAAGCGCCCACAAACCGACACACGTTCATCCAACCCACCCCGTGGTGTAGAGTGGATCCTGATCAAGTCATTTAAGCTGGCAACCGGGTGGGTCTGCCCCCAACATTGTCTCTTTGTGGTCACCACGCGGGATCATACCGGGGCAAAAACTACACCGCAGGATTTAATACAGACCAGACATTGGGCTGCCGATCCTTCATGCTCCTCTACCCGGCTCTGGGGTTAATCACAATCACACGATAATTGGGGGGGTGGAGGTCTGAACCACTCACATCTGATACATCTCCCAGACGAGGGATGATGCCCAAGAACTTTGGCTCAAAGAAAGGCAGAGGAACCATCGATAAATACACGACCGCGATGCAGAGAGAAACGGAACCCGAGAGGAACGAGGAAATGCCTGTACATGAGAAGCAGATGCCCCCCGGCTACCATGATGGACCCCCAGGCTGTTTTTCAGGCGATGCGACAGGGCTTTGCAACACTCACGGACAAGCTGGATGGTATCACGGCGAGTGTCGCCAATATAAAAACACAACTCGACAAGACAACCACTCGCATGACTGAGGCAGAATCCAGGATATCTGGCACGGAGGATACTCTGGAAGCCCTGAAGAACACGGTATCCACAATGGCCATCGAACTTGGCACAGTGAAATCCAAATGTGAAGATTTGGAAGCAAGATCCCAGAGAAACAATATTCGCATAATTGGTGTTCCGGAAGGGGCCATAAAAGGATCAATGGAGAAGGCGGTAGAGGACCTTTTACGTACACTATTGGGTGATCCTGGATGGTCGTCGATGTTCATAGTTGAGAGGGCACACAGATCATTGGCCCCGAAGCCAAAACCCGGGGCATATCCCAGACCCATCATAGCGCGCATGATAAACTACAGGGATAGAGACCTGATCCTAAAAACCGCTAGAGAGAAACAGGAGCTAAAATGGGAGGCAAATGTTATTCGCATCTTTCCAGATTTCACCCTGGCGGTCCAACAGGAAAGGAAACTATTCACAGGAGTCAAAAAAATGCTGCGTGAACAGCAAGTGCAATATGCAATGCTCTAGCCCGTCAGGCTCAAAATCCAACATCAAAACAAGCCATATTTCTTCACATTTCCCGAAGAGGCGGCAAACTTTATAGAAACGCATATTCCCCCTAATAATGGACAAACCTAAATGAGGGCGATCTAAACAATTCTGAGGCCTAAACATTGCCACCACGTTCTCGAAGTAAGAAGGAACAGCAACGTCAGAGGCTTCCCTCCTGGAGTCCACATTTGGGATGTTAAAAAAGAATGTACATGTTTCAAGCTGCAATGTAAACATCGTCCCAAAAACTTTAGGATGTGTGATAGCAACATGCGTGAACTGGACATGATACTCTTAATTAAAGCTGGCTTGGGCGCTGGAGACGCCGCAGTCCCCCCTGTACCAGGTGCTCGAGATGTTGTTGGGAGGGGATTGATGGATATCTAACGACACAGTTAAAGTTCGGGGAACTATGAGGGAGGGGGAGGGTCTAACTTGGGAGTTCTGGGGTTTTGTTATCAAAGGATGGTTGGTAAAGCAAAAAGCACACAGGTATCGGGCACAAAGACATTTCAGCACGCAACGGCAGATTATCAGGGTTTACATGGCAGCGGTCGCCCCGTTGACAATGGCTAAATTATATTAGGCAAAGACAATATTAATGTGCTTAGCTGGAATGTAAGGGGTCTGGGTGTTAGGGAGAATTCTCTCTTCAGGCTGAATTTCCTAACCTAGTGAGTCCCCCAGCAGCTTTGCTGGATTTCTGGAGTTTTTTTTTTCCTCCTGCTAAGAGTGAGAATCTTTTTCTCCCACTCTTGGACATGATTCATGGTATTCCTTTTGATTGGTAATGTGTTTTATGGGCTATGGGGTCCTTTACTCCATAGGGTTTCATGTGTTTTTCCTATGTGTGTTACACAGCACCCTCCGTGCAGTAACACAGGGGTGTCATAGTGACACCCCACCATAGACTCCATACCCTGGGACTGACTACTGTCTCCCAGGGCATGTAAAGTCACCATTGGCTTTACTAGTCCCAAATTATTAACAGAAACCAGTACAAACCATCATATTGTGGACATACTGGTCGGGGCAATTCGATTGCCCCGGGGTCTGTTAGTCGAGGGGGCACGTCTCCGTACCCCCTGATCGAGTTTTGGCTGGTGGCAGTGGAAACTACTTTTTATATTCGACCGCGAATATTTTCCTATGGGATTTTCCCATTGTTCGAGGCTACCAACTTTAATTATTTAATTCTCGTAGCCTCGAACATACCGCCGGTTTATTTAATTAATATTAATTCTCCGGTTGGTATTTTTTGCCAAGACTCGATTCTAAAATGGCGTTTGTGTTCTCTTCTGTGACTCCAACCCAAGTCGAGCCCTTTGTTCCACTTTTTGGCGGGCTTCTCCACAGAAGCCTCCAAAAGTGGTGCCACTCTGTCTGGGTACCACAGGGGGTGTGGGAGGGGGTTTAGGCACCCTGGACTGAGTTACCTTGGTAACTCAAGTCGCACTCTTGTGTGATTGGCCCAAGTGGTGAGCCGGCCGGCTCACGACTTAGCATGTTTGATTGACAGCTAGGCCGAGTGAATGGGGGTATGCTGCATAAAAGCAGGGCTTTGGGGACTGGAACTTCAGAAGTCGCCACAGGACCTTAGAATCCGACGAGGGAGAAGTTGAGCGGACCTACCACAACGACACCACCGGTGGAGCCCTGCAGAACCGACTCACCACTTCCCGACGACAGAGAAGATCTCCCGGCTGGAGAGGCTTCTTCCCCTGACTGGTGGGCACAACCAGTTTTCCTTTCTTTCTTCGCACCCCAGCCCGGTTTGTGGTCGAACTGGCCGTGCTAAGCACCCTGGCAGCCGGATAGCCACTCACCACTGAACTGCGAATCACCGGACCGCTCCTTGTGCCTGAGAAACTCTGCGGCTGGTTTCTTCCCTGGCAGTGCAACAGACTCCTGTCTTCCTCCACGATGAGATCCTCTCTTCCCCCGGACGAAGCACCGACTTGCACCCGCTGCCAGGAACAACTGCCCCCGCTGGAGCGTTCTCACCACATTAAGGTACCGTGTCTGCCAGGCCTCCCTTTCTAAAGATTGCTACAAGGTAATAATAACTCCTTTACCTTCTGGACTGGGCTGTCCGCCTTGACCCTCTAACTGGTCCCTTTCTGTGGTCCAACTCCTTTTTGAACCTTTACAAGACCTTTGTGCACTGCAACCGTGTGACCTTGGACACATTTCGTTTGGATCCTCTGAAGGTGGATCCGGCCTCTTGAACTCTAACTTCACGGTTTTACTTTGCCTTCCTCCCTTGTTGTGCTCTTGAAAAAGTGTTGGGATCTGTTTCAATTTGTTCTCTGCTTTTCTCTCCCTTTTTAAACCGAACTATTAGAGTGCCATCTACGTCAAGCGCTCACCGCTGTCTGAAAATAAGTGGGGCTTTACTTAAGACTTGTCTAATATTCTTTTAAGGGAGTGTATATCTTTTAGCGACCGTGTTTTTGAATTGCTTATTATAGTGCCTGTGTGTTTTTCTAGATGTGGTTTTAAATAAATAATTATATCTCTTTCACACCAAGCCCTGGTCAGTGTTTACTTGTTCTATTGTGTGCTCTTGACCTATTGTGAATACTCTGTATACTGCCTAACTCTTCTTGAGGGAAGTCTGACTGCTCAGCCACAGCTACCAAGTGAATCTGTGTGGTACGGACTGCTACCAAGTGGGTTTACTGCCAAACACCTGTAGTCCTAAATCTTTTGCAGTGGTCCCAGAGGGAACTGCACAGGTTTCTGCCTAACACTGGGATCCAGGATCAAGAAAAGGAAAATTCTGGCCTATCTCAATAGGCAAGCTGCCAAGATAATCTTCTTGCAGAAAACCCATTCCGGACCTCGACAAGGTGAACAATTGATGCCCAGCTGGGGCTCACATCAGTATTTTACGACATACTCCAGCCGGGCAAGAGGGGTTGCAATACTGATACACAAAACGTTGTCTTTTGAATGTATTAATGCTGAGTGTGACCCAGAGGGGAGATATGTTTTGCTTCATGGCAATCTCTATGATAAAGAATTTGTCTTTCTTAACTTTTATGGGCTGAATATTGACCAACCAGACTTCTACGCCTCAGTATTCGAAAAATTAGCGAAATAACCTACAGCCCGGGTGATATGTGGTGGGGATTTCAATACAATTCTAGATGTACATCTTGATCGCACATCAACACAGACTAGAACACTGACCAAAGCAGCACAGGCAATACACTTACATATGGCAGATCTACACGTGAAAGACGCCTGGAGAACATTGAATCCCACCAGGAGAGAATACACCTACTACTCCACGGTCCATGACATGCACTCCAGAATAGATTTATGGCTTATAGATGGAGACAGCATGGCATGGGTCACAGACTCCCATATACATCCAAGAACATACTCAGACCACTCGCCGATACAACGGTCACTACGAATCCCCGATAGGATCAACAACAGGCCTCCTTGGAGATTTAAACCTGCGGCCTTGAAGGACCTGGTTTATACTAATTCGATGAAACAATATATACAAGCGTACTTTGATGTCAATGAACACTCGGTCTCTAGCCAGTCTATACTATGGCAGGCATTTAAAGTCTGCGTCGGAGGTCAGTCAATATCCGCAGAGGGCGGAATCCTCAAAGACATTAGAAATAGGTTAACTAGACTAGAAACACAAATAACGTCTTTGCAATCCCAGTACGCATCCTCCCCGTCACCCCTGCTCAGCTCAGAAATAAAGGCCAAATTAGACGAATATACTGAGACAGCAGATCAAGAGGTCATATACTTTGATCGACCTGCTGCAGCTCGTAGATATGGGGAAGGGGAACGCCCGGGGAAGTTTTTGGCGAGAGCGGTACGAGGAGAGAACGGTCCCAGAACTATACCCTGCATACAGATGCCAGGCGGCGCGATATCCACAGATCAGGACAAGCTGAAGGGAACCTTCTATGCATACTATAAAGACCTATACTTCACGCAGTGCGCCGTCACAGATGCTGAGATAGAAAGCTACCTCGCCCAGATAACTACAACCCTTTTAGCAGATGCCACTATGGAATCATTGGAGGGACCTATCACCGAGCCCGAAATAATTGAAGCAATAAAAGCACTCCCCAACGGGAAAGCGTCAGGTGCGGACGGGCTGGGGGCTGAATTCTATAAGGAGTTCAGTAGTGAAATGGCTCCCAGGCTATACGCTGTCTGGATGGAAGCATTAGACACAGGTGAACTCCCCGAAACCACCAGGGAAGCAATAATTACACTACTGCTGAAATCAGGGAAGCCTCCTTAATAAACACTGATGCCAAGATCCTAGCGAAGATAATAGCAACCAGGCTCACACCACTGATGCCATATATGGTACATGAAGACCAGGCTGGGTTTATATTGGGCAGGTCTACGGCAACAAATATAAGGCGATGTCACCAAATCATTGCCACAATACCCCCAGAGACCCAAGGAATAGCAGTCTCCCTAGACATGCAGAAAGCATTCGACACTGTCTCTTGGCCTTTCCTATTCGGGGTGCTACGGAACTATGGGTTTGGCCCAAACTTCATAAAGTGTATCCAAATACTATACACACGACCTCATGCGAAGATTAGAATTAATGGGTCCTTCACAGACATACTAGAACTACTGGGCGGTACCAGACAGGGCTGCCCACTCTCCCCGCTACTCTTTGCTCTAGTTATAGAACCCCTTGCGGACATTCTCAGATCACGTTATAGCACATTCGGGATATGGCTTGAGGGCAAACCACATATTATAACGCTATATGCAGATGATATTCTATTATATCTGAAGAACCCAGACCGCACATTGGGTAAGGTGCTGGCTGAAGTGAAAACGTTTGGTGAATATTCAGGTCTGTCAGGTATCTTGATTGTCGTGAAGAGTATGGAACCTCCGTCTCCAAGTACCACAAAGAGAGAATACAAGATCACTCCCTATGCGATCATTGGGGCCACAGGTGGGTAGTCCTCAAAGCCCGGATCCACGGAATGTTGATAACCCCAAGACCGCTGCAAGTATACAGGGGCTTATATAAACAAGGGGTTGTTGTGACCCTATATCCTGTGCTTGGTGTAGTTCCGTGGAGGTTGACACGTGAGCAGGCACTCCCCGATGGTAGAGGGGAAAGGAGGAACAGCAGGTTGGGCGTGAACCCCAACCTACCCACCTGTAGTGACTGAAAGCGAGTTGGAATCACAAAGACAGATGGAGCTTGAAGGCAGGAAAGGAAAACCAAAATAGGGCAGTCCGAGGCAGTCCAAATAAAAATCCGAGGTCGAGTAAACAATTCAGGCAGTTTAGGCAGAGAGCATAATCCAAGAAGTCCGTGAAACAGTCCGTGATTAAAAACCGTGAAACAAAGTATCCAAAGCGCCGTACAGAGTCCTCCGAATTGAACAGCTGGGAAGCGCGGTGCAGCGGGAGTTCACTGCATAAATAGTCACTGCCCCCGCGTTACATGACCCGCGAGTGAAGTGGAATAGCGCGTGACATGACCCGGGGTTGTGCCACGTGACCGCTGGATTCGTCCCAGTGATTGCTGTAGCGACCGCCCTCGCACAGCATCCCGCAGACGCCACGGAAGCTGCCAGCGGACGAATGGGGAATCCCCGTGCCTGTGTGAGCGGAGCGCTCACGTGCCACTCCCCGAACGTGGGTAAGGGGTAATGAGGTTGGGGGCAAAGTGACTGATGCCGCATGAATGGTGCCTGGCCTAGATGTATGAGAGATGGGACGAGGTGGCCTAGATGTATGAGAGGTGGAACGAGGTGAGAGCATGACAGACCCCCCCACCCCCCAAGGGACCATGACCCCGTGGGCACAGGGGAAAATCCCTATGAAAACGAGAAACCAAACGAGGGGCATCAACATCCTTAGCAGGGACCCATGAGCGCTCCTCGGGCCCATAACCCACCCAATCCACCAAGTACTGCAAACCACCCCTAAACACCCGGGACCCCAGGATAGCAGAGACCTCAAACACCTCCGGAGAGGAGGGGGAAACCGGGGCAGCCGGAGCGCGAAGGCGGGTATGACCAGGACAGGGCTTGAGAAGGGACACATGAAAGACAGGGTGAAGCCGGAACCCGAAGGCGGTAAGCCACAGGGTTGATCAATCGGGAGGCCACAAAGGGCCCAACAAATTGGCTGACTTGATAAAGACCGTAACGAGTGCAAAAGGCAGTTTTTCCACTCGTCCCCTTTTCTCACGCGTACCAGATTGTACGCACACCGAAGGTCAAGCTTGTTGTACACTGATGCATGCGTGAGGCGATCCAACAAAGGTGTGATAAGTGGTATTGGATAACAATCCTTTTTGGTAATAGTATTCAGGCATCGATAATCGACACATGGGCGGAGGTCACCCTCTTTCTTCGGTACAAAGAAGATGGGACTGGCAGCGGGGGACGAAGATGGCTGGATATGGTCCTTGCGTAAGGATTCTTGTATGTAGGACTTGAGCGTCTGTTTTTCCACAGGAGATAAGGAATATATACACCCTGAGGGAACCACGGACTCTGGTAACAGCTCTATGGGACAGTCGTATTCCCTATGGGGTGGAAGGACCTCTGATGAGCCCTTATCAAAAATGTCTTGGAAATCCTGATAGGCTTCTGGAACTGCCCCCGCTACCAGGCCCACTAAGTGTGCCTCGGTCGCAGAGAACGGAGACGTCTCTAAGGACAGTTGTGCAACAGAGCTAAGAACCTGGGCTGGATTACTCCCACTAGGTGATGTCGAGAGGCAAAAGTCTTGACAGACATCAGATTCAAAGTGCACGGTACCAGTCTTCCAATTGATTAACGGGTTGTGTAACCGCAACCAAGGAATGCCCAGGATGACACCATATTGTGGCATGGTTCTTAAGTCGAAACTGATGGTCTCCTTATGTGTGGTTTGTATGATCAATGTAAAAGGGGCTGTCTGTTGTTTGACAGGGCCGGAGACCAAGGAGCTCCCGTCTATGGATTGTACTGGTTCAGGTCGTGTGTTGGTAATGAGTGGGAGGTTGAATGAGAGGGCCAGAGTGATATCCATATAGTTACCAGTAGCACCAGAGTCAATGATAATGGTGACTGGATGTGTGACATCAGTGGTGGGTTGCAGCAGCGCCTGTACTGTAATGGGTCTGATGGTACCGAAAGCAGGTGCGGGATCCGGGGCTGGACAGGGGGTGCTATGATCGAGCCTCCCGAAAACCCTGGGCCTTGGGTTTCGGGCGACGGGGACATTCCTTTACAAAGTGACCAACCAACCCACAGTAATAACATGCATTGTCCACCCTCCTGCGTTCCCTTTCGGTGGATGTTAACGGGCTACAGAGTCATCCGACTTGCATGGGTTCTGTAACAGCCTCAGAGGGAGAGGATGCCATGGAGGAGGCGAGACCAGAAAAGCCGGTTTCGGATATTCGTTCTGAACGTCTGGCGTCGATTTGGAGAGCCAGATCCACTAAGTCTGGGAACAACGTGGGCAAGGAGGGCACTACTGAGAGAGAATATTTCATGGTATTATTTAACCCCTATAGAAAACAACAGCCTTCTTATTCTCTGGTCAGGAGGTCTCAGCAGACAATTGGTTAAATCGCATAAGGTATTCAATGAGTGTTCTTCTACCCTGGTGTAATTCCAACAGTTCCGGATCCCGGGATTGTACCCTATGGCGGGTGTCAAAGACGCGTGACATTTCGGCCACTAAAAGGTCAAAGTCATACAATGTAGGGCTGTCGTTCTCAAGAAGGGGATTGGCCCAGGCTGCAGCCATACCAGACAAATGGGACAACAAAAAGGCCGCCTTTGAAGTAGAGTCGGGGAAAGAAGTGGGACGACACAGAAAGTGTAACTTGCACTGGTTGATAAAGGTGCAGAATTTGTTGGGGTCTCCCTGAAATCCTTCGGGTGCAGCCAGGGGAAAAGGAGAAGGAAGAATCACAGGGGCGGGAGATGCTGGTCTCGTGGCCTGGGGCACTGGGGCTGGTGGTATGGGGTCTCCGAATTCTGAGTCTGCGGGTAAAGGATGGTGGACGCTCTGAATGGCATCCAGGCGTTGGTGAAGGGCTTAGATTGCTGCGGCCATGTCTGCTCTTAGTACTGTGATCGCTTGAACCATAGCCGCCATGGGGTCATCCGTGGAGCCCTCCATACTCTGTACGACAAGAAGGCTTCACAGTCTGTCAGGTATCTTGATTGTCGTGAAGAGTATAGAACCTCCATCCCTAAGTACCACAAAGAGAGAATACAAGATCACTCCCTATGCGATCATTGGGGCCACAGGTGGGTAGTCCTCAAAGCCCGGATCCACGGAATGTTGATAACCCCAAGACCGCTGCAAAGGAAAGCTTAGGTTAGCAATCAAATGAGCACAGTACTCAAGAGAGACTTAATAAGTATGCAGGGGCTTACCTAAACAAGGGGTTGTTGTGACCCTATATCCTGTGCTTGGTGTAGTTCCGTGGAGGTTGACACGTGAGCAGGCTCTCCCCGATGGTAGAGGGGAAAGGAGGAACAGCAGGTTGGGCGTGAACCCCAACCTACCCGCCTGTAGTGACTGAAAGCGAGTTGGAATCACAAAGACTGATGGAGCTTGAAGGCAGGAAAGGCAAATCCAAAATAGGGCAGTCCGAGGCAGTCCAAATAATCCGAGGTCGAGTAAACAATTCAGGCAGTTTAGGCAGAGAGCGTAATCCAAGAAGTCAGTGAAACAGTCCGTGATCAAAAACCATGAAACAAAGTATCCAAAGCCCCGTACAGAGTCCTCCGAAGTGAACAGCTGTGAAGCGTGGTGCCGCGGGAGTTCACTGCATAAATAGTCACTGCCCCCGCGTCACATGACCCGCAAGTGAAGTGGAATAGCGCGTCATGTGACCTGGGGTTGTGCCACATGACCAATGGATTTGTCCCAGTGATTGCCCTAGCGACCGCTCTCACGCAGCATCCTGCATGTTAGGCAGAAACCTGTGCAGTTCCCTTTGGGAACACTGCAAAAGATTTAGGACTACAGGTGTTAGCAGTAAACCCACTTGGTAGCAGTCTGTACCGCCCAGATTTACCCGGTAGCTGTGGCTGAGCAGTCAGACCTCTCTCAAGAAGAGTTAGGCAGTATGCAAAGTATACACAATAGGCACTCAGATACAACAATACAAGCAAACACTGACCAGAGCTTTGGTATCAAAGTATATAATTATTTATTTAAAAACACACTGTTTGAAACACTCCAGCACTCTTATCGTAAAACACTCTAAACACAGTTACTATTATAATATATACAACCCTTATTCCTTATCAGATAAGTCTTAGTTAACACCACTTATTTTCATACAGAGGTGAGCGCTTAACTATAGATGGCACTCCAATAAGTTCATGAAGAAGGGAGGGAAAAAGACAGAATATGGGAAGGTACACCACTGTAAGCTTTAGGAACACTATTAGCAAGGCAGAAGAGCAAAAGTCACTTGTGAGCCAAAGTCCATAGGCTGGGCCCACTCTTAGAGAGAGCAGAGCACAAATGCGCCCAAGATCACACAGTTACACTCGGCTTAGAAAGTCTTGCAGAGAGTTCGAAAAGAGTTTAGAGAGGCTCAGAAAAGTTTAGCCAGGGTGTCCCAGGCTAACCCAGGTTCGAAAGCCGGGGGCTAAATCTACCCCGTACAGTCGGTGGCAAGGGAAGCCGGGCGGGACACGGTACCTTAAGTGGGAAGGATCCTCCAGCGGTGACAGTTGTTCCTGGCAGCGGGTGCAAGCCTCGTCGTCGTCCAGGGGAAGAGAAGATCTCGACTTGGAGGAAAGATGAAGGTCGTTGCACTGCCAGGGAAGAAACCAGGCGCTGAGTTTTCCGGTTAAAGGTATTACCCTTTAATTCGCGGTCGTGGTAAAACGTGGTATCCCGGTTGCCGGGGTGCTTGGCAGAGGCAAGGCGGCCACGAGATACGTCAGGAAGGTGAAAAGACGGTGAAACTGGTTATCCCCACCAGTCAAAGGAAGAAGACTCTCCGGCGGGAGATCTCCTGTGTCGTTGGGAAAAGTGGTGAGACGGTCCAGCAGGGCTCCACCGGTGGTGTCGTCGTGACAGGTCGGCTCAGCTTCTCCCTCATCGGATTCTTAGGTCCTGTGGCGACTTCTGAAGTTCCAGTCCCCAAAGCCCTGCTTTTATGCAGAAAACCGCCATTCACTCAGCCTAGCTGTTACTCAAACATGCTAAGTGGTGAGCCGGCTCACCACTTGGGCCAGTCAGGACGGAGTGCGACTTGAGTTGCCTAGGCAACTCAGTCGAGGGTGCCTAAATCCCCCTCCACCCCTCCTAAGTACCCCAGACAGAGTGGCACCACTTTGGAGGGCTTCTGTAGAGAAGCCCGCCAAAAAGTGGAACAAAGGGCTCGACTTGGGTTGGAGTCACAGAAGAGAACACAAACGCCATTTTAGAACCGAGTTTTGGCAAAAAAATACCAACCGGAGAATTAATATTAATTAAATAAGCTGGCGGTATGTTCGAGGCTATCGTAATTAAATAAATAAAGATAGTAGCCTCGACCAATGGGAAAATCCCATAGAGAAATTTTTGCGGTTGAATCTAAAAAGTAGTATCCACTGCCACCAGCCAAAACTCGATCAGGGGGGATGGAGACGTGCCCCCTCGACTAACAGACCATCGGGACAATCGAATTGCCCCAGCCAGTACGTCCACAATATGATGGTTTGTAATGGTTCTGTTCAGAATTTAAGACTAGTAAAGTCAATGGTGACTTTACAGACCCTGGGAGACAGTAGTCAGTCCCAGGGTATGGAGTCTATACTGGGGAGTCACTATGACACCCCTGTGTTACTGCACTGAGGGTGCTGTGTAACACACATCACAAAAACACACGAAGCCCTATGGAGTAAAAGACCCCATAGCCCATTAAAAACATCTAGAGTCAAAGAAACACACTCAAATCGTGTCCAAGATTGAGGGCAAAAGAGTCTCACTCTTGGCAGGAGAAAAAAATAAACCCCAAAAATCCAGCAAAGCTGCTGGGGGACTCACTAGGTTAGGAAATTCAGCCTAAACAGAGAATTCTCCCTAACACCGCAGACGCCACGGAAGCTGCCAGCGGACGAATGGGGAATCCCTGTGCCTGTGTGAGCGGAGCGCTCGGCCCCTGGGGTAAATCCGCTCACGTGCCACTCCCCGAACGTGGGTAAGGGGTAATGAGGTTGGGGGCAAAGTGACTGATGCAGTATGAATGTTGCCTGGCCTAGATGTATGAGAGATGGCACGAGGTGGCCTAGATGTATGAGAGATGGGACGAGGTGAGAGCATGACATGGTCTACGTCTTAACCCCAATAAGTCTGAGATATTCCCACTCACAGACGGCACCACGCAGCCCCAAAACGTACACGGTCTTATATGGAGCCCAGTACACATTGTTTACCTAGGTGCTGCTGTTGTCAGAACTGCCCAGTTATCTCGAACATTGAACTATAGTTCACAGGCAATTGCACTTTGTACCAAGATGAAGCGCTGGAACACCCTGCCCATACCAATGATGGGGAGGATAGCATTAATCAAAATGATAATTTTGCCTAAGCTTTTCTATCTTTTTAGTACAGTGCCAGTGTGGCCGGGTCGAGCTCTGTTCTCCAAAATCAACAGTGCATGCATAGCGTTCGTATGGGGTGGCCACTCGAGACTGAGCTGGAGGGTACTAACTGACACGTATCCTAGGGGCGGCCTGATGGCTCCCGACATGGAATTGTATTACCTGGCAGCGCAGGCGCAATATGCGGCCGGCTGGGCTACATGCTTCCTCAATCCTGGCCCCCCACACCCCTTCGAGAGAGCGGGAGGCGACACTGGCTCTACAAAGAATCACTAGGCCCGCCCCTAAACAATCCAACACTATAAACCCATCCAATGTCACAATCACAGCATGAGCCAAAACCGCTGATATATTTGGAGCCAGTAAGTTATACCACCCGAGCATGCCAATATGGGGCGACCCACACACACCCTTCCCCATAGACAGTGCAGTGGCGTCGCATTGGAGTGCCAGAGGCATTACACAATGGGGACAGTTGTTCCGGGATAAATGCTTTCTTAAGTGGGAGGAGATTAAAGACACTGTGGGAAACACAAATACACATAAACAGCAGTTTCATAGGGTCGCAGCTATAACACAACGGATATACCCATCATTGCCGAATGAACCCGAAATAAACATGGGACTAGGTTACATATTCACAGGGGGGACTCAGAAAGTCACGGCCTGCGCTCTCTACAAAACCATAATGCAAACACGCCCGATGGTACCTCACACGGCTAAGACCGGGTGGGAGCGGGATCTGGACCAACCGATAGAAGACCAAGATTGGTCCCAGATTTGTGCACTGACCAAGTTGATATCATGCAACTCTAGATTCAACCTGATCCACTATAAAATTGTTCATCGAACCCACTACACGCCGGTGAAACTGAAGCGACTATACCCTGGTCTCACTGGCACCTGCCCAAGATGAAACTCTGGAAATGCTAATAAATACCATATGTTGTGGGACTGTGTGGAACTGAGACAATATTGGTCTGAGGTCTGTGGAGCTCTAGATAAAATGGCAGACCAACCGGGGGAATGGACACCGCGGATATGTATGCTAGGTGCAATGGGGAAAATGAACCCAACATGGCGAAAGCTGCTCAATTTAAGCCTATTGTTAGCAAAAAGGGTCATATTAATGAGGTGGAAGAATGCACAACCGCCAACAATAGAAGACTGGGACAGAGATATGATGTGGGCTAACGATACCGAAGAACTGTACATAGATTCAGTGATGGCCCCCTCTAAACCTAGAAATGTATGGGCACGGTACAGGCAATCTTTGGGGTGTTTATCTGCCCTTGATGACTCGAATACAACGCAAAACTAACCTGTATATGTTGTATGTTTACTGGAATTGAATGTCGCAAGGTTCTTAACCTGTGTGCAATGTTAAATAAAGTTGTAAAAAAAAAAAACATCCTGAAAAGCATGCCAGGGAGATGGGAAAGAGACACATTACAACAAAGCATTCATTGTGGCACAATGAAGTCAATGGCCACTTATGTGCTATGGTGAAATATTTCCACAGTGTACAGAAGCTTTTTTTCATTTTAGATTTAGTTTAATTCCAAGCAGCCGCAGTTGAAGATACAGGTTTCCTACATGGCAGCAAAGCATACATGTGCATATTTATTTCTGCGTATTGATTCACAATCCCTCCCTCCTTCGTTCCATCCTTCCTTGCTTATTTCCTGCCTTCCTTGCTGCCACGCCACCTCTCTCCCCATTCGTTCTCACTCCTCCCTTTTTCCCGGGCCCCCTCCTTTGGTCAATCCTTCTCTTCTCCCTCTTCTTATGCTAGAAATAGGGTGTGAAAGGAGAGAACGGTCCAAAGAACATAGGAGTATGATAAGTAAGACCTACAGAAACACAGGTTCATATGTACATGCTCACACATGACCATGCTACCAGGAACGGCCCTAGGGCAGCACCGGCATCAGCCCCCCCTGCCCACCCTCCACCGGCTCGGTCTTTCAAGGTCTCATAGATGGCGTTACGGGAGAAGGTGCGGCAGGTGCCTTATTGCCTATTGAAAAATATGGCACTCCCCATCCACCCACAACCCGTCTCCCGCATGACCGGGAGGAGGTGGCAAGGGGAGACACATTTTTAGTTTGCTGTGTGCGGCGCTGCAGCCGCTAAGGCCGGCCCTGCATCTAATGCACTGTGTGGCTTATACTGTCATGTGACAGGCATAGTATTCTAGGTACATGACTGATAAATAAACAGGCCTCATAAACAAAATAGCTGCTGTACTTTTCCGTAGGAGGCAACAGGAACATGTACAGGGTGCTGTGCAGGTGGCAGTAACCTGCCACCCTTCTCAGGGTCCTAATTATGTAACCCTTGAGCATCTCTGGATAAATCTCTGCAGAATTTCTAAATGTTTGTGGGACTGCAAAGCACCTACAATTCAGGCTGTTCGGTCTGTCCCCTGACTAGTTCTCCCAGGACTATGGAGCAGTTATGCCAAGCTCCTTTCTGGAGGGGGGCTGCTGAAGGGAGATTCAGCAATACACACAGTAAAGGAGGATTGTCTAGGCAGAAACTCTATTTTGAATATTTAATAGCTATTTTAGGACCACACTGGCGCACACAGACTAAAATGGCTGCTAGGAGACTGAGCAGGAATTACAGGGAGGGCACTTCTATTTTCTAGATTTGTAGGCCCATAGCTGGAAGTCTGCCCATGAAGTGAAAGTCGAGCACTGACTCTGCCCCTGCCCTATTAAGTCACCTGCTTTCACAGTAGACAAGATGCTGCAGGGAGGACTGGGTACCAGGAGCTAGACATGGCACAATGCCCAGAGCCTGAGTCATACTGGCAGACTGCAAGCTTCCTTGCCCTTCACTGCGATTCAACGACCACCCCGGGGCTGTGCCGCAGCCCAGCGGGTCCAGAGTCATGGGGTGAGTGTGTGGGACGCACAAGGGAGGGCTGACGCTCGGCGTCATGAACGGTGTATTTCCAGAAAGTGCTCTCTCATCAACCCAATTTAAATGACTGCTGTCCTTGTGAACCTTATTAACCTCACTATTGACATCACTAGGGTACATCAATTTTGCAAAGCATAGCATTCCATAAAAATGGCATTGAAGTCCCTGTATGGCCACAAAATGTTATAGCATATCCTCACCGAAACGGCCTCAGTAACTGAGTTGTCGACAATAATTAAGGAGAACTTAGATGAGGGGTCTGCAATCTTTGACTCGCCAGATGTTTTGTACTACAATTCCAAACAGTGTAAAAAAGCCAATAGACAGACACACTAGAAATAATACAACCCACTCGGGAAAAATACCCAATACACCTTTTGCAAGGATAACAAGGTTTATTTCTACCCACAAATGAAAAGCACCAACAAAGAACTTTGCTGCCGCTGAACATACTGGCAAAATCTGCATGAGTAGCACATTATGAAGGAAAACGGTGTCATCACTGACGTCCTGACATACAGTAAAACCTGCGGGCTGGTTGGTGAGACCCTATACATGGACAGCCTTCTCCATAGGGGATATTAGGCCATTGGACCCAGCCCCTTCCGTCCATCTTCTTCCACGTGGGTGATGCTGGATTTGTCATCTGTCACAAGGTGGCTATTTGGCAAATTATGTGCAAACTAAACAACACATCTTTATGTAGCAGCGCCCCTGTCACAGGCAGACAGGGGCTCGAGGGAAAAGCTGAGGTTATACTAACTCACACACTTCACCCGCTTCCAGACAGGTCGGCACCTCTCCCAAGTCTTCCACCCTCATTCTGGGCTATCATGTTATCCCTCCCTGCACCTCGCAGCACAAATCATGTGACCCAGAAGTGAAGGCAAGAAAGTCCAGCTTTCTGAGCTTTCTTGATCGATCGGGGGTCTACCAGGTTTATGATCAGCGGTCTGGGGCTGGCTGTTATCTTGGAATTCAGAGTTCCTAAGGCAGGGCATTTGGGTGCTATAACGTAGGATTGGGACTCCTGGGGGTTGGAGGCCTGTGTCCTCCTTCCTGTGGGATTGTATCGTACAAAGATGGTCAGCCCTTCCCGTGGCCTTGCAGGGCACATTCTTCCCAGATCATGAAAGTTAGGAACTTTTTAGGACAATGAAGGGTTTATGGATCTCTGTGGCTCTGGACTTTCTCATCATTGCCCAGGATACAACCTGTTTCTTTTCTCGTGTTCACGGCCTACGCCTGGGATGCCGTCTGCTGCGCTGCATTTAGGCCTTACGTTCCAATATTGCTGCTAATATCTAAGATGTCGTTTGTTCCCGCATGTGCACTCCATCTATGAAGCATGCAATAATGTGATCGTGTAGAAACCTTTAAAGGCACCACCTCTCCCTTGGTCGCTTATATTATATCTTGCGGTCTTTGCCTTATTTTAAACCGCTTGTGGGTGCAGGAAGATCGTCTCTCCTTCCCAACATTCCCCCTTTCATTAATTCTACATTAACAAACTCCCCAATGAGCCCATCTTTGTTTGTCTCCCGCCAACATTCCTCTTCCAATCTTTCAGCCTCTAAGTAAGGTGGTGAATCCTCCCTTAGGAACCCATGCTCTACATACATGATGCATACTCTGGCCAGATTAGGCATACTCCTCCGGGGTGCAAGTCATATATATACATCCTCATCGCCTGCTAAATCAACCCAGTGCTCTGTGTAATGCTCAGGGTCAGGTGGGGGTGTAGTGCTGGTGCCGGGAGGGTGCAAGCACTGCTCTATCACCACCACGCGTGGATTGTTTGGGTCATCTGTTTGGGTAGAACTCTCTTTTGTACGGCAGGGTGCATTAGATACCCCAGTGGAAACCATCATTATGACACTGTTAGGTACTGCTTTGGCACAAGATCGGAGTCCCAGTTGGCAAGTGTAGAAAAGGACCAATACAAACACAATCGTGAGCACCAGCATTTTCACGATCGCCACCATCCAGGATGGTGCCTAAACGAAAAGGTCATCAAACCAGTCATCCTTTTGTATGCCAGCTTTAGTTTGCATGTGCGAGCCAAGGGTGTGCAGTGCTCCTATTATTAGCGTGAGTGAGCAGTTTTCTGTGTCGTTTGGAGGCACAAATGTGCAGCAGGCATTGCTAATTTTTGGGCATACCCCTCCTTCCATTGCCGTGAGCAGGTCGAGCACATATTGGTTCTGGACGGTCATCAATCTTATGGCACGCATCTCGACCAAGATTGCGTTGAGTCCTTGTTCGCTGTCATTTGCAAGTTGTATGACCCCCCCCCCCACTGCTCAATTTGGAGCCACTTGCTTTTTTGCAGCTGTTTGAACCCCAGGCAGTAGGAGAGATGCGAAAAAGATTTCTTCTTTGCTGAACATTCTATATTCATTGGGTATTTCTTTGAGCAGTTCAGAGGAGCCTTGAGATTCGATCTTCATTTCCTGCGCAGTTTTTGGTTCTTTTCTTTTTCAGATACGATACAGAAGATGGGTGGGGGCTGCAACAGGCTTCTTGTGCCCCCCCCCCCTATTGTTGGACTTGGGGTTTGGGGCAAGCAAGTTCTTCGATCCCACTGTAAGGTGATCTTCAGGGATCTCAAGAAGCGCTGAGTGGAACATGGCCATTGAGCAGTGGCTGCTCCATGTTGGCGGGAAGTGCACGAATGCCTGCTGTGCACACACCCAGTAGTAGTCCATTACTGCAGCTGTGCCTTTTTTGAGGTCCGGAAAGAACAATGTTTTATTGCATATTTGGTTGGCCCCTACGAAATTAGTTCCTTCATTGTAAAAACATAATTCATAAGTCTCCTGCATTTGCACTCTTACTGGCTTTTCCACTGCTTCGATCCACGTCAGCTTTGCAATATGTTAATTCCAGAATAGTGCACATGCTTTATTCACTCAGGCCAACACTTTGGGCCTCATTACGAGGTGGGCGGTAAGGGGTTAACGGCGCCAGTAAAGGTGCCAGAGCCGTAAGTCCCTTACTGCCCTATTACGAGGTCCACTCGCGGAACCCGCTCTGGACACCTGGTTTTACCAGACGTCCTTAATGGGTCCGTGAGCGGCCCAGCATGAGAACAACGGGCCCGTCATTAACGGGCCCGTTGTTAGCATGCTCCCCATTCCCATTGAGCCCTATGGGGGCTCGAATGGGAATGGGGATGGTCCGGGTTCCCTGAATGGGGAAATACCGGGCCCTCCAAGGTCGGAATGGCCCAGTATTTCCCCATTCAGGGAACCCGGACCCGAGTTTGGAGGCAGCCATGCCCTTACTAAGGGCATGGTTGCCTCCAAACTTGTAATGAGGCCCTTTGTCTCCGAACCCCAGTAGTCCTCCTGCTGCGCAGCTCATTGATGATTCTAGCCACTTGCTCTCCACATATTTCACTCCTTGCAATTTCAGGTATGGTCTGCGCAGACACTGGATGCTTTTAGGATTTTGAGTGCATTGCAGCTGGTCAGTGTCCATAACTTCTAGTCGCGCCCTTCGTGCGTGGAACATAACTCGCAGTGTACTGTGAAGAGGGCATGGCATCAACAGCAGATATACATGACAACAGATGCAAGTTTCAAAAACCTTTTTTTAGAAAATCTGCAGGGTTGGAGTCATTCCTTGCTAATCCTAACTCTAACATGGGAGTCGTCTCGACCATGAAACAAAAGAAAAACAGTCCTCGTCAAATTATAAACTCCTATACTAAAGAAACCTAACCTAGCCATCTTTCTCTAACAACAAATGTGTACAGGGGAAATAAAGAAATAAAGAGTGTTATCAAAAAGAATGGCTTCTATCGCAGTTCCCTTCTCCAAGTATACTTGCACAGGGGTTTAGCGAGTTCAGATGGATAGGTGACAGCCACAATTTCATCAAGTTCAGCACACTGTGGCTTACTGAGACACCTGCACAGTTCAACAGCTCCTTTAAGCTCTCTTGGTCTCATTTTCTATGTATAGTTCAGTTCTGAAACAACCATAGGACCATCGTTCTACACAGGTCTTCCTCTGCCGGATTCAAACCTGTTTCAATGTTACCTTAATTTCACAATATTTCGATATGCACTTTCCGTTCACCAAAAGTTCATTACAGGCTTCCCTCTGCCAGGCTCAAGCCTGTCTTTTCCTTTCACCTTGGGGTTCCCTTCTCCCAAGTTTTAATTCTCTTGTTTCAACTTCTTGTTCCTTGGGCTATTACTATCGTAGACTTTCGTACGACGATCGTATAGCCAAGTCCAATTCTAGCATGAAAGAGCTCTTCTCCATTCTAAAAGAACTTGAGTCTCCAATCGCTATACAGGACACCTGTACCAAGGACAAATCTTGGTGCACAGATATCCAACAAGACCTAGCAAATAAAATTACCACACTCCAAAATAAAATTCAGCTAAAAAAAAGAAACACTGAAAATTCAGGATTCACCTACAACGCCTCACACTAATAATTTATTGGAGCACAGCAATACCTTCCACTTCTCCAAAATGACCACCCCGGAAGTAGAAAAAATCATCCTTTCGCTCAAACCTTCCAACTGTAAAGGCGACATCTGCCCAGCACAACTAATAAGACGCTGCCAGAGAATTATCTCCCTTTATCACTAAACTGATTAACACCTCCTTTGCCTCAGGCACTATCCCTGCCAACCTTAAACAGTCCTCGATGCTCCCCCTCCTTAAAAAGCAGACCTTAGACCCCCTCATCCCCACTAGTTACCGCCCCATTACTACAGTACCGTTTCTCCTCAAGATACTGGACAAAGCTGCATATAACCAAATTCAAAAGTACCTAGAACTACCCAACCTCTTAGGAGAGAGAAAATCGGGCTTCCGTCCTTTACATGGAACAGAAACTGCCCTAATTGATCTGAAATCCCAAATTGACGAGCTGAGAGACAAAGGGAGGACAGTACTCCTGCTACTTCTGGACCTCTCAGCTGCCTTTGATTTAGTGGATCATAAAGTCCTCTGTAGTCACCTGTATTCCGCCGCCCCCTTCTCCCCGGAGGCCACCAGATGGATCGAGTCATTCCTGAGCGAAAGAACCATGAGAGTCTGCTTTCCCTCAGCGGCGGCAGATCCCATCCCCATCTCGTGTTGTGTCCCCCAGGGCTCTTGTGTCTCCCCAACTCTATATAACATCTTCACCAAGCCCCTGTTTGACCATCTAGGTATCACCTACACTAACTATGCAGATGATACACAGATCCTCCTCCCGCTTTCTGGGGATCACGTGAAGGACACGGAATTGGTGAACAAGATATATCTTATCATCCAGGCATGGATGGCCACTCATGGCCTCTGTCTTAACGATGATAAGACTGAGTTGATAATCTTGGGCACCCAAGCCAATATTAAAAAACTAGGCCAGGAATTCTCCTCCTTCAATATAGATGGGAATATCATCCAAGTGTCCAAGGATGTAAAAACCCTTGGATTCTATCTTGACTCCACCTTATCATTTGAAAAACAGGTAATATCCCTTGCCTCTTCTACGGCTTACACCTGCAAATTGATAAGAGCCGGTAAACCATTCCTTTATAATAACAGTTGCTTAATCCTGGCCAGAGCCTTAATACTCTCCAGAATTGATTACTGTAATGCACTATACTCCGGAGCCAATAAAACAATAACTCAAAGACTACAAAAATTACAAAATAATGCCTTGAGAGCAGCACTAGGAATAAATAAAAGATCCCATATCTCCTGCGCCAGACGCCATCACAAATGGCTGACCACTGACAACAAAATACAACTCAAGATGTTATCTCTGACCCATAAAGCCCTCAATAACTCCGCCTCCGGATACTTGATAGATAAATTCCACAGGAGAACCTCTCTCAGACCAACAAGAGCTGTCAATTCTAACTGTCTGATAATACCTAACTTCAGACTCACCACGATCGGTGGAAATAGCTTCCCTGTAAAGGCTGCAAAAACTTGGAATTCACTGCCACAAGACCTGAGAGTGGACTTGCCCTTCCTTCGCTTCAGAAAAAATGTCATTCAACTCCTAACCTCTACTGACCTTAGCTGACCTGTGTCACCTACCTCCCACTGTAATCATTTGCGTCAAACTTAAATGTATATTTCAGTAACTCCGATTGACCAGACCTTGAATATTGTATATTTTGTAATTATCTGTGATTTAGAGACCTTTATTGTACACTGTATATCATTCTATGTTGTAACCATGTAAGCTTTGCATTTTCTTACTGTTGCGCCCTGCTACCCATGGGTCTGGCGCGCATAAAAAGTGAATAAAACAAACAAACAAACTTTTGAAACTGCAAGGATTGGACTCAGACCTCTGTATGGCCCCTCCAACATCCCATTCGAACAGTTTTCTCAATTTCAAAAGGTTTGTGATGTTCTCATCAGGTTTTCTTACTTTGGCCACTTCGCTCTTTCACAATCTTTATCAACTGTTTACTTTCAGTCTTCTACAAAATTTCCGCTTCCTAGGTTACAGATACTTTTCCTGTATTTGCTTTGCTTAATGGTGATTCTCAATTGCTTCCCATATCTTGTGTTCACTTTTGCACGGAACGTTGTTATGCAAATTTATAGAGTCTTTAGAAGGGCCTATGATTCCTCGCAGATCCCTCTGGTAATCTTTATCCTTTCACCATAATAGTTCTGTTTTTTTATTAAGCATTCTGCAGTTCTAGCGCATCCTTTTCATTAACGCTGCTTCCCCGCTTCTAACACGAGCCGGCCTTCAGATCACTCACGGATCGTGTACTTGTGGGTGCTTTCTTCAGCGACACCTTCCTGCTTGCTTCCAAGGCCGTCGCCCGCAGCCTTGTGTTTCCTCCCCGACCTTGCTTCGTGCTCGGGAGGGGAGCGGCTGTCCTGGAGCACCTGCAAGGCGTGCGTCTTGGATGCACACGCCGTTCCGTTCGAGTCGCTCACAGCTGTCTGCAATATCCGGACTCCCGCCAGGGTTACTTGCTCTCGCAGCTTTTCTTCTGCAGTCTGCTGGCCTTCTTGCTTGACAGCACCTCGCTCCTTTGAATTGGTTGGAACGTTCTCCCGGCTCCCAGTCTTGCTCTCTGTGTGCTTGTGCCTGCCACCTCTTATAATAATAATAATTTAGCTTTTATATAGCGCTACAAACCCTCGGGTATCTTGAGCGCTGCTTATTATTACCCACAGTGTGTGGTGCTCATTTATCGACCTCAGAAGGATGAAAGGCTGAGTTTGGCCCTGCGGGGATTCGAACCTGTGTCAGCAGGCTCTGCACGGATACCAAAGCGAGCGCTCTACTCGCTGTGCTATTTGACCGACTTATCACTCTGCCAAGCTTTACCAAGTCTCGGGTGTGTGTGATTGAGATTACATGCCTGACTCTGCCTGACCTCATTAGTGTGACATGGCTCTGATACAACATAGGAGGTAATCCTCATCCTGTTATTCCTCCTCTTCCTCGTCTCAGTGGTTTTGGAAAGGTGAAGTGGCGAGGAATTCTGGGAGATGTAGTTTCCCATAAAATAGGCAGGGACAGTGATTTCTGGGGTAGTTGGAAAGGGGGATACCTTGTCTCTCCATTGGGTGTCTCTCCCCACTCCCTGAGGACCCATTACCCAGGTGATCCTCCCTCGCTTGTCCACCCCCAGGGTTGGAATCCAAAAGCAATGGCCCTTCCCAGTGCACCTGAGTAAGGGATCCCAGGGGACTGGGATGTGAAACACCCTCAGATTTTTTGTTTTTTTACACAACCCAGTGCCAGATGAACCAGACATTGAGCCTCTAAAATTGGTATTCCTTGTGATATTAATATCTCGGGGGCTGCCGACACGTGTGGTATCAATGAACACACATAACAGATACCAATCACTGTCCTCTTTCCCACCGAGCTAATGTCTGTGTACCAACTATTAGAGAGTTCTGAGTGGTGCACATCTTCTATTGTATCTAGACCAAGTTATGTTATGTTATGTTACTTGGCATTTATATAGCGCTCTACATATCATTGGTATGACCTCAAAGTGCTGGTAGGTTGAACGCCGTCAGTAACCGTAGTTCTGATCAGTCGAGAGAGATAGTGTCGTAAGGTGCGTGGGTGCACCAGATATGTGTGCAGCTGATGTAATTGCCAGATGGTAGCTGCATCCTAGAGTTAGGTGTGGTGCTGAAGATATCAGTTGGATGTGTGCAGTCTGCTGGGTGGGCACCCAGACAGGGCTTTGGCTGCGTTAGGCCTGGAGGACGCATATGTGAACAACTATGCCGGAATGTGCTTGGCAAGCTGCATTTTATTAGGGTGATGAGGTGTTCATGGGGTCGTATTCTTCTCCAGCATGGGGTCTGGCATGGATTCACATGCTCATGAATATTCCCCATTGTCATACTGGGAATCCTCTGTAAAGAAAAAATCAGTTTCAGTTTCGTTTCTGAACTATCTTTCTCCTAATAACCAATCACTGCTCTCTGGGTCATACTGACCCCAGCCAATGACTGCCCTCTAACTAAGCCCCTCCTCTGGCAGCCTTCCCCAGATTTTTACCACACGTTCAAGTGTTGGGAGTCCTCGTGCTATAGCTTGTTAGGGAGAATTCTCATTCAATGGCTAATTTCCCTTAACTAGTGAGTCCCTCAGCAGCTTTGCTGGATTTCTGGAGTAATTATTTTCACTTGGTAAGAGTGTGAGTTTTTCCCCCACTCTTATCCATGTTTTGCCATGTGTATTTCATCTGTTTTTGTGATTGTGGGCTCTGGAGTACACCACTTCAGTAGCCCCCTTCTTTTGTGTGTTACACAGCACCTTCAGTGCAGTTACACAGGGTTGTCTTTCAGGCTTCCCACCGACTCCATTTCTGAGGCTGACTACTGTCCCCCAGAAAAGGGTAAAGTTGCCATTAACCTTACTTATTCATTTAACCACAGATCCAGTACACCCCATCTTACATGGAGTATTGGAAAGGGTTACTTCTTAGCCCTTTTTATCTGTACCTCCTGGAGCATTGTTTCGCTCTTTTAACATTTAGACTTGGCTGGTGGCAGTGGTATCTACCCTAACTTTTCTACCGCAATTATATTATATAAACGTGGTATTGTTGTAGGCTATTATCGTCAAACTTAAACCCGCCTGACCAAATACTTTTTCTTTTGGCTTTGTGTTTTACCAGGTTTGCCTTCTTTGTTCACTGTCTTTTGGCGGGCTTCTGCAAAGAAGCCCTCCTCTAGGCGCCTGGGTGTCTAGGTGGGCTGAATGTGAGGGAGGGGTGTAGTCAACCCCTGCACAGGGTATCCTAGGAAACCCAAGTTGCACTTTGCCATGATTAGCTGAGGTGGTTGTCCGGGCTGGACAACCCCCCTGCTGCGTGATTGACAGCCAGGCTGTGTGAATGGGGGATTTTTGCATAAAAGGCAGGACTCTTGGGCTAGAAGTCAGAGTCGCCACTGGAACTACAAGGAACCGAAGAGAAGCGGAGAAGAAGTCGGCTGCTGCAACTATCCCGTCCCAGTGAAGCCCTGCTGCAGTCCTGAGCTATCTACCCTTCAACGACCAGAGAAGATTCAGTCCGGAGACTTCTTCCCTTGAGCCTGCTGGGGATAACCAGCTCATCTTCTACAGCCCAAGGATCCTCTTTGTGGTCGAAAATCGCTGCACACTGCTGTAGTGGTCTGGATAGCCATCTGAAGAGCCTCTCCTGTTTTTAAGGAGCGCACCTTTTATTCACTGTCGCTGCTGCCGGCTTCAGCCCTGTGTGGTGCAGACCCCTCCAGACGTCGTCCTCCTTGCCGAAGCTCCAAGAACCGTGGGTCTGCAGGAAACTACCAGGAATAACTGCCGTGGCACCAGCGTCTTCATTGAATAAGGTACTGTGTTCTGCTGAGGAATTCGGGTGAATCCCTTTTCCTCCTCCTACAAGGCTTGTCCTTATCTTCCCTCCTTCTTATAACTTTTGCTTCCTCCATTGACAATATCTAAGTACTCGTGGCTACGTTGAATCGTGAACTGTCTGACTGTGTGATTCTCGACAACAGGAACCCGGTTCCTCTTGACACTGGCTCCGGCCTATTGACTCTTGAATTTCTGTCCATGAGTGTTCTCTGATTCTATCTGCCTTGACAAAAGTATTGCTTATGACTTTTGCCCCCAACTCTCTCTGGGTATCTGAGGTGCTAAGTGTGTTTTTGCCCCGGTAACATTTCTTGCCGCGGATATGCGTTTATTTAGTAAGACCAAACTGTCATTACTGTCAAAAAGTGATTGCATATGTATTCCCGGTAACGTCTCTTGTTTCACAACACCGGTCCGTTAAAACATAGGGTACTTACTGTTAGGAAAGATTTCGTAATTGTAGGTAATTTTCCTTCCATGTGGCAACCCCTAAACTTTTTGCTGTTGTTATTCACCTTGTTCTTGACTTTGCCAGAGAAGTGCAGCCTTCTGCCGCACTCCTCTGGGCTTTCGCTCCTTTTCTTACGGGGAAACTGACATGCCCTTAAGACAGTCAGTACCGGGGAACGCTGTTTCCCGTAGTTTCCTTTATCATGTTGCGGCTTTAGTGCAACATGACACAAGAGGGCACTGTAAGCTAAGTTACAGCTCTCTTGGGCCTCTAGCCTTCTACAGGCCCTAGATACTCTTTTAGGATGGTATTTTGATCGGTGCAAGTCATTCAGGGACTGGAATGGTGGCAGCGATCGTTTTGTTTATTTTGAGCTCCTTTTGGCGTTCTGAGCACGTTTTTCGCACTGAACCCAAAATGGTGGCCTGGCTCCCAAAATGGCCAGACCACGAGGCTCCTTTGTCCTGTCCACTGACCGTCTTGCTCCCTTCACCTTCCCCAGGTCGGGCGACCCGGGGCCTTCCTTATTTGGGCATGTACTTTCCCGCGAAACGTGGTTGCTTTCGCGGGCTTCTACATGTCGTTTGTGTGCCTCCAGGGTGTGGGCTGGGATGTCTGGTCCCAATACACATCCTGGGTGCCAGAGAGTCTAGGGTGGTGTGAATGCCTGGGGCCACCGTGGTCCGTGATTGGTCCACGTATGGTATGTGTGTTGATGAGCGGATCTCCCATTGGCTCCCCTCCGTTTTGGCGCGAAGGGAACCGTGGATAAGAGGGAGCTGGAAACACCACTACCATGTCGATCTCCTGAGTTCTCACAAACGAAGGAATACAGTAGCCAAGTATCCTGCAACCAAGAGGCTGGACCGAGGAATCGCTGGTGACCCGCTGAAGGAATCCTCCTTTGCACTGCTGTCGTCCTGTGAAACCCTTTCCTCCTTGGATCGAACCAGAAGGCCTGTACTGGTGCTTCGACCTTTGGAATAGCAGGAACAGCTATTCCCGGCGACTTCATCCTCTCCTGCCAAGTAAGCCTTCGGAAGTGTCTCTGGGCCATCCAGTTGACTGACCAGCTTACAAGGGAGTCCTGCTCTGTAACCGCCGCCAGGTTGTGTTGTATGTCGAGTCCTTGTCACTCTCCCACGCTTCGTACACTTGGCGTTCCCAAGTCTGAAGGGAGGAGTGTACATTTGGCTTGAATACACACGGCCGCTCTGTTGTCCTGCTGCGGCATCAAACTGTGCTGGTTTCGTCGATTGGGACGTCTTTTTGCTCTACACGACTACGAGGCGTTCCCTGCTCTTCTGAACCTGCCAGCTGCTGAAACTAACGTGGAGAAGCCTGGGTCTGCTTGCTTCGGGGACCGGTGAGTAGTTTAGCTAGGATCTGGTCGCCCTCCTGCAGTATCCCATTGCTTTTCCCTGCTGTGTAAAAACAGCACCCTTTTGTCCGTACTCGCGCTCTGCTTCTGCCCGCTGTGGAGGCTGCGCTTGAGTTGCGGAACCTGTTCTCCTTCTGCTGTGCACTAACCCGAACTGCCTGACTTCCTCCGGAGAGCTTCCCCTTTTGCCCGTTGGCACCGGCGTGGCAGGTACTTTGAGCACAAGGCTCCACTCTTCGCAGGGCTCGGACTTCCATCTAGTTAGGTGCCTCTGAAGGCGAACTGAGTCTAAAGCGTTATCGCACTGCCTGTTTTCCTTTCCTTTCAGGTGGACTACATATTTCGTGCTTTAAACGCTTGCGACTGTGTATTTGTATATATATTGTGTTGATATGGTATGTGTTGGTTTGATATTGTGATATTGTGATTTTCTCGCTACGGTCATTGTTTTAAAGGCCTTAAAATAAATGTGTATCTATTTTTGATATAACAACTGTTTGGAGTAGTTTGTAAGCGCTCTTGCTTTGTGTGCTCATTGCGGGCTTTCAGTCACCCTCACCCCTCTTGAGACCTAGTCTTGACCGCCGCGATCGCTACCTTGATTGGTCTGGCTCGTCCAGAGGTTACCCTGTTCCAAGTAATTAGGTTGGCCTTCTGAACTTCTGCGCCACCAGGACAGAGTTCAGAAATCCGTCTTAACAAATTGGTGTACAGCGGTGGGATACGACTGAAGGTATCCAGTGTTGCGCTCGAACTAAGGCATTTCAGGTTATTCCAACCAGTACACGTAGTGAATTGTTGTAGTATAACTTTAAAAAGGCCATAGTCCTATCAAACAGTATGGAAACAAATACCTTGTTAACTTTAAATGCTTCCAAATCAGAAACGCTGAAAAAGATGTGTGCGGAGAGAGGTGTTTCCTCTCAAGGCACAAAATTGGAAATGATCCAGAGAATCGTGGCGTGGCAAGAAGCGCAGCTTGACGCTATAACTTCTGAGGACAGTGCGGAAGGTGGTGGGGCTGCTCTCACTGGTAGAACCGACGGTTCTGCCGCTGCACTGATCCATCGCGACCACGAGGACAGGGAGGACGAGATGTTTAATGTTTCCTCTGCCAGTGTTGATGCGGATGCTATGCTTGAATTCAAGAAGCAAGAGCTGCGGTTTAGGCAGCAGGAGCTTGAATTCAGCATAGCAAAACTAAAAATCGAACAGGCAGAAAAACAAAAAGACAGGGATCACCAGTTGGAACTGGCCAAGCTTCAGGTTGCAAATGGGTCCAAGGGTCCTAGACATGGGTCTGGGGTTTCCTCTCATCCACGGTTTCCGAAAGATCTGCTCAGTGTGTATGAAGAAAGGAATGACATTATGGACTGGCTGAATGCGTTTGAGTATGCATGCGAGGTTCAAGAAGTTGACAATGCTGATAAGATTGCGTGGTTGCTCAGTAGACTGCCCCATTCTGGCTGCAGTGCCATTATGGAAATGTCGAAGGCTGAGCGGGCTGATTTCGCAATGTTAAAGCAAACTCTCATTTTAAAGTTTGGGAAGACTCCGGCCCAATATTTAAAGCGTTTTCGAGAGTATAAGAAAAAGGAAGGTGGTACTTGGGTATCTTATGTCGCTGAATCTTTGAAAAACTTAACTGGCTGGGTTGAAGGTTATAAGGTTTCTACCTTCGAAGGCATGATAAATCTTGTCATGCTGGAACACATTTTTGCTTCTTCTTCCCCAGAGCTTAAGCAGCATTTGGCCGATTCGAAGGAGATAGATCCTAAGAAGCTGGCCATTGCAGCAGACTTATGGGTGTCACATCGAGTGTCCCATAAGGACAAAACTCATCCTGGTAAGCAGGAGGAAGGGAAAAAGTCCAAAGATATGGAGGGTGGGGAATCTGCTAAATCTTCTTCCCATAAGGGCCACAAAAAGAAAAACAAGGGTAAGACACAAGAGAACTCACAGGGTAGTGGAGGTCAGCCTCCGAAACAGAACTCTGGTTACAATAAGCCTCCCTACGTAAACAGACCCACTGGGGCTTGTTTTTCTTGTGGAGCAACTGACCATGTGAAGGGGGATCCCCGGTGTAAGGTTAGACCTTTGGGGGTCCACTCCGCTAATCTGGCCTTCTCCTCCTACGAGGAAGAAGAGATTACAGGAGCATCCTTCTCCTCAGACTCATTTCCCAGCGGGATAGAGGCTGAGGTAGTTTTAGTGTCCCTGGGTTCCTGGGAGCCTAAAGTCGCAGAGGCTTATGCTAGGATTCCGGATAATACCAAGCACTACTTTAAAGACAGTGTGCTGATCAATGGAGTGGATACTCCAGCTCTTAGGGATAGTGGGTGCAGTCGCACTGTAGTGGATTCTACCTTGGTAGACTCAGAGGAAGTTGCCAGAGCTACTCTGATGCCCACTAAGTTGGCTGACGGCCCCCTCCGTATGTTTCCCGTGATCCCTGTAAATCTTACTTTAAATGGTACAGCAGTCAGGATTCCAGTGAGCATTCAGAGAAACGTCCCGGGAAAGGTCTTGTTGGGTAATGATCTCAGAGCTTTAGGGCTCGTAGGAGACAATGCCGAAAGACCCTACACACGGTCTCAAGCACGGGCAGCATTGGCCAAGTCCAATACGCCGCCCCAGCCGAAGGGGAAACCCAAGGCGAAAGGAGTCTACAAGTCAAAACGAGGGAAAGAGAATATTCCCCCGAGCTCGCCTACCACTGCGGTGGAGGAAGTTGGTCAATCGCCCGGGCCTGACGAGGAGGTGGCGATGCCTGAAGTATTCGACCCCAACGATCATCCTGAACTAAAAGACTTGTTAGTTGAAGGAGGTCCTTATAGGGACGAATTCAGTAAAGGCCAACGTGAGTGCCCATCTCTGGAAGGCCTAAGGAGACAGGCCTGCTACCAGCTTGAGGGTGAACCTCCTGGGAAGCATAGGATTTATTGGGAAGGTGGACTCCTGTATAGTGAGCCCACAGAGTCTACAGAAGGAGACCATAGGAGGTTGGTGGTTCCCCTTGCTGTTAGGCCCTTCCTCCTGCAGTTGGCGCATGAAGTTCCCCTTGCTGGTCACCTTGGTATGAAGAGGACCAAGCAAAGGTTATCCATGCACTTCTACTGGCCCAAGATGGGGGTGCAAGTAGAAAGTCACTGCAGGAGTTGTGCCTCCTGCCAGTTGTCTGGTAAGGTTGGCGCGACAATCCAAGCTCCGTTGGTACCGCTCCCAGTTGTGGGGGTACCATTTGAAAGGGTAGGGATCGACATCGTTGGTCCCCTTGACCCGCAAACATCCTCGGGCAATAGGTTTATCCTGGTGCTGGTCGACCATGCAACCCGGTATCCTGAGGCCATCCCATTGAAAACTGTAACTGCCAAGTCAGTTGCAAAAGCTTTACTCGGCATATTTACTAGGGTTGGCTTCCCTAAAGAAGTTGTGTCAGATCGTGGCAGCAACTTTATGTCGAAGTATATGCAGGCTATGTGGAAAGAATGTGGGGTCACCTACAAGTTCTCTTCTGCATACCACCCCCAGACCAATGGTCTGGTGGAACGTTTCAACAGAACGTTAAAAAGCATGATCTGGAGGAGCCTCAGAGAAGAAAATGGGATCTTCTTTTACCATGCTTGCTGTTTGCCTACAGAGAGGTACCACAGGAGGGTGTTGGCTTCAGCCCCTTCGAACTTCTGTTCGGTCATCCCGTACGGGGACCCTTAGCCATCGTCAAAGAGGGATGGGAGATGCCCACTCCCCCTGTTACTACCAACGTAGTTGATTATGTGCTAGGGCTCAGAAAACGGATGGTACTTCTGATGGGCTTGGCTAGTGATAAATTGAAGGCAGGGCAAGCTCTGGTGAAACATTGGTACGACCAGAAAGCTTCCCTCATCAACTTTACACCTGGTCAGCAAGTCCTGCTCATGAATCCAATTAGGCCTCGAGCTTTACAGGACAAATGGTCAGGCCCTTACACAGTGGTGGAGCCCCTGGGTGAGGTGAACTATTTAGTGGACCTTGGAAGGCCTGGACAGGCTCCAAAAGTGTTCCACGTGAATAGGCTGAAGGCTTTCGTCCCAAGAGTCGAAATCGCAGCACTGCTACTGGCGTCAGACGTTGAGGAAGAGGAGTCTGAACCTCTCCCCGACCTGTTCCAAAGCGGTCCTTCAGATAGCTCCATTGAGGGTGTCCGAGTGGCCCCTCACCTGACTTCTGATCAGCAGGCTGAGGTGAAAAGTTTGCTTAGGCAGTTTTCCCCCCTGTTTTCACAGTCGCCTGGTTTGACACCTTGGTGCAAACATAACATTGACACAGGAGACAGTGTACCTACCAAAAGTAGGGGATACAGGATGTCAGATAAAGTACGGTCTTATATTAAGACCGAGGTCAACAAGATGTTAGACCTTGGGGTGATTGAACCCTCTAGTAGTCCTTGGTCCAGTCCTGTGGTATTGGTTCCAAAGGCAGGCACTTCTGAATTGAGGTTCTGCGTGGATTACAGGGCTCTGAATGCTGTCACCAAGACAGACGCCCACCCCTTGCCTCGAACAGATGAGCTCGTGCATACTTTGGGTGCCTCCAAGTACCTCAGCACGTTTGACCTCACTGCTGACTATTGGCAAATAGCTTTAGCAGAACATGCCAAGGAGAAGACAGCATTTTCTACTCCAGACGGACTTTACCAATTCCGGGTTAATGCCGTTCGGGTTGAAGAATGCACCTGCCACTTTCCAGAGGCTTGTGAATCATGTGTTGAATGGGTTGGACGAATTCTGTCTTGCATATCTAGACGATATAGCAGTTTTCAGTGCCACCTGGGAAGACCATGTGAAACACCTCAGGATTGTGCTCCAGGCTCTTCAGAAAGCCCACTTGACCATAAAGGCTAGTAAATGCCAGATTGGACAAGGCTCCGTGGTTTACCTTGGACATGAAGTAGGTGGAGGGAGGATACAGCCTCTACCCAGTAAAGTACAAGCAGTACAAGACTGGCCTACCCCCACTACGCAAACCCAAGTGAGAGCCTTTTTAGGACTCACGGGGTATTACCGCAATTTTGTGGCAGACAATGCACCATAGCTGCTCCTCTGACTGCCCTCACAACTCCGAAGAAACCCAAGAAGGTAACTTGGACCGACGAGTGTGAGAAGGCCTTCAATGGCTTAAAAGACTCCTTGTGCCAGGCCCCTGTGCTCAGGGCCCCTGATTATCAAAGACCTTTTATCGTGCAGACGGATGCCTCTGACACTGGGATAGGAGCTGTACTATCACAAGTAGATGAGAAGGGTAAGGAACACCCTATCAGTTTTATTAGTCGCCAGCTTAAGGACAGAGAGCTCAGATGGTCCACGGTAGAGAAAGAATGTTTCTCTGTTGTGTGGGCCCTAAGGAAGCTGAGGCCCTACCTCTATGGGCCCCACTTCACTGTGCAGACTGACCATAAGCCGTTAAAGTGGCTAATGAACATGAAGGGGGAGAATCCAAAGTTGCTTAGGTGGTCCATAAGTCTACAAGGCTTCGACTTCACTATTGAGCATAGGCCAGGTGTCCAACATTGCAATGCTGATGGGTTGTCCAGAATGTTTAACCGACCTGAACAAGAGACTCATCCAGGGGTGGATTAGTTCCCCCTGTCCATAGTCTGGGAGGGGCGAGTGTTAGGAAAGATTTCGTAATTGTAGGTAATTTTCCTTCCATGTGGCAACCCCTAAACTTTTTGCTGTTGTTATTCACCTTGTTCTTGACTTTGCCAGAGAAGTGCAGCCTTCTGCCGCACTCCTCTGGGCTTTCGCTCCTTTTCTTACGGGGAAACTGACATGCCCTTAAGACAGTCAGTACCGGGGAACGCTGTTTCCCCTAGTTTCCTTTATCATGTTGCGGCTTTAGTGCAACATGACACAAGAGGGCACTGTAAGCTAAGTTACAGCTCTCTTGGGCCTCTAGCCTTCTACAGGCCCTAGATACTCTTTTAGGATGGTATTTTGATCGGTGCAAGTCATTCAGGGACTGGAATGGTGGCAGCGATCGTTTTGTTTATTTTGAGCTCCTTTTGGCGTTCTGAGCACGTTTTTCGCACTGAACCCAAAATGGTGGCCTGGCTCCCAAAATGGCCTGACCGTCTTGCTCCCTTCACCTTCCCCAGGTCGGGCGACCCGGGGCCTTCCTTATTTGGGCATGTACTTTCCCGCGAAACGTGGTTGCTTTCGCGGGCTTCTACATGTCGTTTGTGTGCCTCCAGGGTGTGGGCTGGGATGTCTGGTCCCAATACACATCCTGGGTGCCAGAGAGTCTAGGGTGGTGTGAATGCCTGGGACCACCGTGGTCCGTGATTGGTCCACGTATGGTATGTGTGTTGATGAGCGGATCTCCCATTGGCTCCCCTCCGTTTTGGCGCAAAGGGAACCGTGGATAAGAGGGAGCTGGAAACACCACTACCATGTCGATCTCCTGAGTTCTCACGAACGAAGGAATACAGGAGCCAAGTATCCTGCAACCAAGAGGCTGGACCGAGGAATCGCTGGTGACCCGCTGAAGGAATCCTCCTTTGCACTGCTGTCGTCCTGTGAAACCCTTTCCTCCTTGGATCGAACCAGAAGGCCTGTACTGGTGCTTCGACCTTTGGAATAGCAGGAACAGCTATTCCCGGCGACTTCATCCTCTCCTGCCAAGTAAGCCTTCGGAAGTGTCTCTGGGCCATCCAGTTGACTGACCAGCTTACAAGGGAGTCCTGCTCTGTAACCGCCGCCAGGTTGTGTTGTATGTCGAGTCCTTGTCACTCTCCCACGCTTCGTACACTTGGCGTTCCCAAGTCTGAAGGGAGGAGTGTACATTTGGCTTGAATACACACGGCCGCTCTGTTGTCCTGCTGCGGCAACAAACTGTGCTGGTTTCGTCGATTGGGACGTCTTTTTGCTCTACACGACTACGAGGCGTTCCCTGCTCTTCTGAACCTGCCAGCTGCTGAAACTAACGTGGAGAAGCCTGGGTCTGCTTGCTTCGGGGACCGGTGAGTAGTTTAGCTAGGATCTGGTCGCCCTCCTGCAGTATCCCATTGCTTTTCCCTGCTGTGTAAAAACAGCACCCTTTTGTCCGTACTCACGCTCTGCTTCTGCCCGCTGTGGAGGCTGCGCTTGAGTTGCGTAACCTGTTCTCCTTCTGCTGTGCACTAACCCAAACTGCCTGACTTCCTCCGGAGAGCTTCCCCTTTTGCCCGTTGGCACCGGCGTGGCAGGTACTTTGAGCACAAGGCTCCACTCTTCGCAGGGCTCGGACTTCCATCTAGTTAGGTGCCTCTGAAGGCGAACTGAGTCTAAAGCGTTATCGCACTGCCTGTTTTCCTTTCCTTTCAGGTGGACTACATATTTCGTGCTTTAAACGCTTGCGACTGTGTATTTGTATATATATTGTGTTGATATGGTATGTGTTGGTTTAATATTGTGATATTGTGATTTTCTCGCTACGGTCATTGTTTTAAAGGCCTTAAAATAAATGTGTATCTATTTTTGATATAACAACTGTTTGGAGTAGTTTGTAAGCGCTCTTGCTTTGTGTGCTCCTTGCGGGCTTTCAGTCACCCTCACCCCTCTTGAGACCTAGTCTTGACCGCCGCGATCGCTACCTTGATTGGTCTGGCTCGTCCAGAGGTTACCCTGTTCCAAGTAATTAGGTTGGCCTTCTGAACTTCTGTGCCACCAGGACAGAGTTCAGAAATCCGTCTTAACACTTACCTTGAGTTATACCGTACAAAGTGAATTGGTTAGTTGTAGTGTATTTTACGTGTGGTTTTGAATTAATAGAATTGTTGTGTTTATAACAAACGGTTTAAAAATAAATGTACTTATATTTTTTTACCTGAAACCTTGAGTCAGTATTTGCTTTAGTGACAGTAATTGTGGTCCTTTTGTGTAATCTCTGCTACTGCTCATATACTCTTGAGATAACCCTGGCTGCTGCGCTACTGCTACCACTTTAACATAGTGGTACGGGCTTGTACCAAAGGTAAAACATGTATTGCCACCTGTAGTCTTAATTGTGTGTAGTGGTCCGTAAGGGCACTGCACAGGATTCTGCCTAACACAGCTCTCGAGCTTTTACTGCGTTTTGTGATTTTTCAAAGAGTTTAATCTCATTTATTTGGTCAATCGAGCCTCAAGCTCCACCGTTTCTACTTCCGATCAACGGTGACCCGTTTCTGAATTTTCTATGCCCCTCAAGGGCAAAGTTTTCGTCGAGTTCCGCTTCTTGGAGGATTCCAGAAGATCTTTGAGGCCTACCCAGCGTGGACATGGCCCAGGACAAAGGAAGCACAACGCCCGGATCCAAGCTGTTCAGGAACTGCCCTGGATGCGGATTGCAGAATGTCTTCAAGGAGGACGAGCATTCTAGATGCCTCTACTGCCTTCACGAAGACAAAATGCACCTGGAGAAGGACTGTGCGTTTTGCAAGAACATGTCGGAGCGGACCATGAAGGATCGGCGTATCCGCCTTACCAACTGGCTGGAGGGGAAGAGCCCAGCGGTAGGTGAGAAGAAGAAGAGGTCTGAGCGGTCTTCTAAGACCTTTGAGGGCGCTCTGGCAACGGGGGCCCAACAAAAGGCAAAGCACTGCGAGTCCGCGGGCACCGGGAGCGCCGAACGGTCGGGCTCCTCAGCTGCCAGGCAGGGCGCACTTTCACTTTCATTGAGCACAGAGCAGGAAGTCACCACCAAAATTCTGATGGTCTCTCTAGGACGTTTATAACCGACTAGAGGTATGAGAACCATCCAGGAGTGGATTAAATCTTCCTGTCCCTTAGTCTGGGGGGGGGGCGCGAGTGTTAGGGAGAATTCTCATTCAATGGCTAATTTCCCTTACCTAGTGAGTCCCCCAGCAGCTTTGCTGGATTTCTGGAGTTTATTTTTTCCACTTGGTAAGAGTGTGAGCTTTTCCCCCACTCTTACCTGTGTTTTGCCATGTGTATTTCATCTGTTATTGTAATTGTGGACTCTGGAGCACACCACTTCAGTAGCCCCACTATTTTGTGTGTCACCCAGCACCTTCAGTACAGTGACACAGGGTTGTCTTTTAGGCTTCCCACCGAGTCCATTTCTGGGGCTGACTACTGTCCCCCAGAAAAGGGGAAAAGTTGCCATTAACTTTACATAGTTATTTAACCATAGATCCAGTACACCCCATTTTACATGGAGTATTGGAAAGAGTTAATTCTTAGCTCTTTTTATCTGTACCTCCTAGAGCCTTGTTTTGCTCTTTTTACATTTAGACTTGGCTGGTGGCTTTGGTATCTACCCTAACGTTTCCACCGCGATTATACTATATAAACGTGGTACTGTTTTAGGCTATTATATTAGCTTCGAACATAAACCCGCCTGACCAAATACTCTTTCTTTTGGCTCCGGTCGGGTTTATTCGCCATTTCTTTTTGTTAAAGTCCTTCCTGTGTTTTACTTTGCATGGCAAACCAGGTTTGCCTTCTTTGTTCACCGTCTTTTGGCGGGCTTCTGCCAAGAAGCCCTCCTCTAGGCGCCTGGGTGTCTAGGTGGGCTGAATGTGAGGGAGAGGTGTAGTCACCCCCTGCACGTGGTATCCTAGGAAACAAAAGTCACACTTTGCCATGATTGGCTGAGGTGGTTGTCCGGGCTGGACAACCCCCCTGCTGCGTGATTGACAGCCAGGCTGTGTGAATGGGGGATTTTCGCATAAAAGGCAGAACTCTTGGGCTAGAAGTCAGAGTCGCCACTGGAACTACAAGGAACCAAAGAGAAGCGGAGAAGAAGACGGCTGCTGCAACTACCCCGTCCCGGTGAAGCCCTGCTGCAGTCCTGACCTATCTACCCTTCAACGACCAGGGGAGATCCAGTCCGGAGTCTCCTTCCTTTGAGCTTGGTGGGTCAACCAGCTCATCTTCGACAGCCAAAGGATCCTCTTCGTGGTCGAAATCGCCGCACACTGCTGTAGTGGTCCGGATAGCCATCTGAAGAGCCTCTCCTGTTTTTAAGGAGCGCACCTTTTATTCACAGTCGCTGCTGCTGGCTTCATCCCTAAGTAGTGCAGGCCCCTCCAGACGTCGTCCTTCTCGTCACCACGACTGAAGCACCAGGAACCGTGGGTCTGCAGGAAACTACCAGGAACAACTGCCGTGGCACCAGCTTCTTCCTTGAATAAGGTACTGTGTTCTGCTTCGAGGAACTAGGGTGAATCCCTTTTCTCCTCATCCAAGGCTTGCCCTTGTCTTCCCTCCTTCTTATAACTTTTGCTTCCTCTGTTGACAATATCTAAGTACTCCTGGCAACGTTGAATCTTGAACTGTCCGACTGTGTGATCCTCGACAACAGGAACCCGGTTCCACTTGACACTGACTTTGGCCTATTGACTCTTGTATTTCGGTCAACGAGTGTTCTCTGATTTTGTCTGCCCTGACAAAAGTATTGCCTATGATTTTTGCCCCAACTGTCTCTGGTTAGCCCAGGTGCTAAGTGTGTTTTTGCCCCAGTAACATTTCTCGCCACGGATATGCGTTTCATTAATACGACGAACTGTCAAAAAGTGATTACTATCTATTTTCGGTAATGTCTTTTGTTTCACAACACCGGTCCTCTAAAACATAAGGTACTTATCTTGAGCTATTCTGTGCCAAGAGAATTGGTTAGTTGTAGTGTATTTTACATGTGGTTTTGAATTTATAGAAGTGTCGTGTTTTACAACAAATGGTTCAAAAATAAATGTACTTATATTTTTTACCTGAAACCTTGAGCCAGTGTTTGCTTCAGTCACAGTAATTGTGGTCCCTTTGTGTAATCTCTGCTACTGCTCATATACTCTTCAGATAAGCCTGGCTGCTCCGCTACTGCTACCACTTTAACATAGTAGTGCAGGCTTGTACCAAAGGTGAACTTGTATTACCACTTGTAGTCTTAATTGTGTGTAGTGGTCACTGCACAGGATTCTGCCTAACACTCCTCGGCTGCGAGGCAGGGCGCATTATCACCAACGCCATCAACCACGAGCCAACGCTCTGGCTCTGGGAAGAGGAAATCGGAGAACCCGGGTAAGCTTCGGGAGAAGTCCCGGTCGATCCCGATGGAGACAGGCGAGGGGGAGCGAGGCAGTGACCCTGCCCCCAAGGTGAAGGCCTCAAGGGCGCCCAAAGTCATGAAGGCCTTGATTCTCCCGGCTAGGGCCTCTATCGAGGGAGTCGTGGCGGCCCTGGCGAAGCCTGTGGAGGCGACCTCGGGGCCCAGAGTTTCCCTGCCACCGCGGAGGGAATCCTCTTTTCAACCCATTGATAAGACCCCCGTGAGAACCCCAGTGGAAAAAGAGGGAGGGGGGCGGTGCCATCACGGACACGGATACAGCCTCTGAAGAGGAGCTGACTGGAGTCGTGAAGATCCTGCACAAGAAGTTCAAGGAAGTCCGGTCCCACGGGAGGGATCCCAACGAGGCGGACGAAGAGAGCGACTGTGGTGCCGACGAGGTTCCCATGGAGGCGGAGGATTCAACTCCGCAACCGTCGCGCCCGTCGCAGCCGTTACCTGGGCAGCAGAACAACTCGGGAGTGATCTTGATGGCGATCCAGGCCTTATGTACGGAGATGAGGACAAGGTTGGCCTTACCCCCAACAGACGATCCAGCGGAGCCTGGCCCGTCGGGAAGCCCTCCAAGCAAGCGGAGGAGAGTTCATCCCCCTCCGCCCTTCCAGCCTTGGCGGCCCTCACAGCCTTCATCTCTTTCCCCTGATCCTAGGGATGACACGGGAACAGAGACGGCCACGACAGGGACGGATGACGACGGTGGTGACGACGGGATGGGCCTTCCATCACCACCTCCTCGGGCCTCCCCGCCCGACGAAATTGGCTCCTTCCACGCCATGATCGCCAGGGCATCCGAGCTCTTCCAGCTCTGCCCCGAAGAACAGAAGAAGGAAGGCTTCCTCTATCAACGGCGTGAGGCCAAGAGGAAGACGGTTCTCTCGGTCCGGTTACTTGACGACATCTGAGACGAGGGGCTGTCGCTCCTGAAGAACCCGTCCACGACTCCTGCCAAGAGACACTGGTACGAGAAGTAGTACCGGGTCCCCGGATTCCACCCTCTTGTGCCTTAGGGCGCAGCCGACCCCGGATTCGGTCGTCTCGGCGGCGGCCAAAAAGAAAGCGGTGGGGGCGACGGCTTCAATTTCGACCTCCCCGCCGGACGGCGAGGGGAAGAAACTGGACTCAATGGGACGACGGGTCATCTCGTCGGCGGCAACGACGATTAAAGCAGCCAACGTCCTAGCGATTGTGGCCCGCTACGACAGAGAGCTGTGGTTTAAGATCGCTCCTCTGCTGGACTTCCTCCCGGACGACAACAGGGCTGAGGCCCTGGAGATCCTGCAGGAAGGCGAGGTGGCATCGGACAATGCAATAACGGTGGCCACGGACATTGGTGACACCGGTTTCTGCCAGTTGGGCAACAGTGTTTGCCTTCGCCGGCGTGGTTGGCTCAAGGTGACCGATTTCCGCCAGGACGTGCAAACCATGCCCTTCGACGGGAACAACCTGTTTGGCAAGCCAGTGGACGAGTCACTGCAGGCCATCAAGGCCGACAGGGAGACGGCTCGGGCCTTGGGAGTTTTGCAGCAATGTCGGCCACCCTTTCCGAACTCCGGAGGCAAGCAAGGTGCCTCCAAAGGATTCGGCGGTGGCTCCTAGACGTACCGCTAGACGGCCCGCTCCTCGTCTCAGGAGGCCTACAGAGGATGCGGCAAGTCAGGAGGATCTCGTCGTCGTCGCCAAGGAGGCCAAGGCGGCAAGGCCGCTGCCAAGCAGGACTAAACGTGCCGTAGCGTCAGGCCCCCACCTGAGCACCCCAGTGGGAGGCCGGCTGGCGAAGTTTGTCAGCGTGTGGGAGTCCATCCCCACCGACCGATGGGTGCTGGATGCCCTGGCCCGCGGGCACACTCTCGAGTTTCTAAAGAAGTGCCCCCGCATTCCACCCGTGGCCAGGAAGGAAAACCACGTCCCTCAACTGCTGCTGGAAGTAAGGGCGATGCTGAAGAAAAGAGCCATCGAGCTCGTCCCAAAGAGGCTCCGGGGCTCCGGAGTGTACTCGCGATACTTCCTCGTAAGAAAGAAGACCGGCGGTTGGTGACCCATCCTGGACCTTCGTCGTTTAAACAAGTACATCAAGGCCCAGAAGTTCCGGATGGTCACCCTCCAGCACGTGCTGGGGGAGCTGGAGGAAGGCGACTTCCTATCATCGCAGGACTTGGAGGATGCCTACTTCCACATCCCCATTCTAGTCCAAGGGCGGCACTACCAGTTCAAGGTCCTTCCTTTTGGATTGAATTCGGCACCCAGGGTATTCACCAGGTGCCTAGCACCAGTGCGGCGTGGCTGCACCTGCAGGGGATCCACGTCTACCCCTACCAGGACGATTGGCTCATCCGAGCAAAGACAAGAGAACTTGCTGTCGACCACACCGCGAAGACCGTCCAACTGCTCACAGATCTGGGATTTTCCATCAACTTCTCGAAATCCCACTTGGTTCCGTCGCAGGTCACACTGTTTCTGGGAGCCAGGCTCGAAACAGTGGCACGATTGGCCTCCCTGTCGGAGGAAAGGACGAAGGCCATCCTGGGCAAGGTGCAGCGGCTGTTGACCTTGGACGTGGTCAGGTTGAGGTCCATCAAGACCCTTCTCGGCATGATGTCCTTGTGCATCTACCTAGTGCGCCTGTGCAGGCTGTGGATGCGTCCACTGCAAGAGTTCCTCGACGCCCGTTGGATGCAAGCGACGGGCAGCTTCGAAGACAGGATCGCGCTCAATGAGACCTTCCGCCAAGCGATCTGGTGGTGGGGCAGCCGCGCGCATCTGGCGGCAGGTACGGACTTCCAGAACCCGGCACATCAGGAGATGGTGACGACGGATGCCTCCCTGGATGTATGGGGAGCGCACACCGGAGATCTCCACTCAAGAGGTCTTTGGCTCCCGAAGGAGAGGTCATTACACATCAACGTCCTGGAGCTCCGAGCCGTGTTCTGGGCCCTTAGGTCGTTCCTTCTGTCCCGCAAGGGCAAGGTGGTGAGGATCTTCACTGACAACACCACCACAATGTTCTACATCCGGAAGCAGGGAGGCACCAGATCCCCAGCCCTATCCACGGACGCCCAGGATCTGTGCACTGGGCCATCGCCCAGGGGATGTTTCTGGTACCCTTCCACCTGGCAGGAATAAAGAACATCATCGCCGACTCACTCAGCAGGGAGCTGCGCTCGTGCCACGAGTGGGAACTGCGGCAGGATCAAGTGGATCTGCTATTCCAATGATGGGGCAATCCCCAGATCGACCTATTCGCGACGGCGACGAACACCAAGTGCCGGTGGTTCGCCAGCAGGTTTCCCCAGTCAGGGAGCATGGGCGATGCCTTCTCATTAACCTGGGACGACCTGTTCTTGTATGTGTTCCCTCCGTTGCAGTTGCTGCTGCGACTCAACAACCAACTGAAGCAGTCCCGGTGCAGGATGATCCTTGTCGCACCGGCGTGGCCGAGACAGATCTGGTTCCAGGACCTTCTGGATATGTCAGCGTCCCCCCCAGTCAAACTGCCGACGGACGCAGATCTCCTCGCCAGAGAAGAGGTGCCATCCTCCATCACGACCCGGGGTCGCTGAACTTGCAGGCCTGGCTCCTGCAGCACTAGAGTTTGGAGGGTACGATATCCCGGCGGACTGCAAGGAGGTGCTTGCAAAGGCCAGGGTGTCCTCAACTCTCAAGTGCTATGGACACAAATGGAAGAGGTTTTCTGTCTGGTGCCGGGCACAGAAGATTAACCCTCTGCGGATTACGGCCCCTCAAGTGCTGCCGTACTTATCGCTGGCCAAAGCGGGACTGGCCCATGCCTCCATCACGATCCATCTGGCGGCTATCTCCCGCTATACCAGAACTCCGGGGCGCTCATCCCTGTGGTCCCATAACCTGGTGAAGGAGTTCATGAAGGGACTGTTCAGATAGATCGTTCCCGCCGGTGAAGGCTCCGGCCCTGGTGTGGGAGCTCAAGCTCAACGTGGTGCTGACCAGGCTCATGGGGCCACCATTCGAGCCTCTGCATTCGGCATCATTGAAGTTCCTGTCGTGGAAAACAGCATTTCGAGGGGATTGGGTCCTCCGACGTATTCCATATCTATGACATGTAATCACCACAGCTGTGCTGCTTTGGAAAATCTTCGGCGTCTGCGTCAATGACATTGATACACCGCCCTCGAGGACCTCCTCCGACGGCCGACGTCACTGGATCTTATAAGTAGGACGCACGACGCCCGTAGCCTCAGTTCCGTTTTTTCCGCAAACGTGTTCGCTTCGGAGATGTCGGCACGCCTCGACTCTTTGGAGTTTCTGTTCTTTCTCGGTTCTTCGAACCTGTTCGTATTGTGAAGTATTTCTTCGTGAAGATGTCTACCTCGTCTTCCACACCGCGTCTGGGCTTTAAGAAGTGCGGAGACTGTGGGACCAAGATGTCGGTAACTGACTCGCACAATGCCTGCCTCTGGTGCCTCGGGGAGGCCCATGACACGGATGACTGTGTCGACTGCCAGTCGCTCACGTCCAAAGCCTTGCGGGCGGCGCGCAAGAAGAAGTTATCAGTAGGTAAGGTGTCTGCGGGACTTTCGACGGACGATTCGAGGGGTCCCTCTCCGCATCGGAAGTCCAGTGGGTCTCAATCCCGGAGTCGGTCCCGCCACTCCTCTGCCTCTTCGAGGCACTCCCAGAAGCGCCATCATCGGTCGCCTTCCCCGTCCTCATCTGAGGACTCCGCCCGTCGGCTGGTCGCTTACCCCACCAAGCATGCGACGCCGGAGGAATGGGCTTTCTTCGGGAAGAAAATGTTGCCGATTCTCGAATCGCAGGGCACTGGTCCGTCCGCGCCTCCGAGTGGGGTCGGTCGTGATCGGTCGAGAGACACCGCTCGCACGCCTTCGGGCTCGGGTGGTCGGCACGATTCGCGGGAGAGGTCCCGCTCGGACAAAGGGAAAGGTTCTCGTCATGCCCATTCCAGGTCCCGGTCCTTGACGCGCTCGAGACCGTGTGCACCTGTGGTGTCTTTGAGGAAGACGTAGACGCCGGTGGCGCAGAGATCGTCGACGGACTCTTTCGAGGCCCCGCCTTCAAAGAAATCGTCAACTCCATCGGCGCCCAGGCTGTCCAGGGACACGCTCTGGGCCCCGGCCTCGAGGACTGTGTCGGCGCCATCGATGCTGTCGTTGCTGCGTTCGGCGTCGACACCCTCGACGCCTTTCAAGGCTGTTTCAACGGGGGTTCCCCGGGGCTCGGTGGAACCACCTAGAAAGGCTCTGGCAAAGGTCAAGCATGGCTTTGTTCCACATTCTGTGCCTTCTTACCGCCAGCTTCAGTTTATTTCAGAGGTGGATGAGGGCTCTGATGATGGCATGGTTCCGGATACGGTGCCGGACGAGATTCTCTCAGGCCATAGCCAAATTGAGGACCTGCGGCAGTCCCTGCATGATGCCAGTGGGCTGGACACCTCCCCCGGAGGTGGAGTTTTGTAGGCCTGAGCCTGGCACTCATGCCGACTCCTCGTACCGGCGCCTTATGTCCAGGGTCACCGAGTACTTGGGATGGTCTACTCCCCCAGGGGATTTTCTTCAGGATGAACTTACGGATATCCTCGACCAAGGTCCACCCACTGACCCGGTACTGCCGTTCCATATGGCTCTACAGAGGAGGGTGGCGGCGGCTTGGACTGCTCCGGAGACTCTCCCGGCAGTGGGCAAGTCTTTGCCACGAAAATACCGTCCAGCCAGTAGCGACGCCTACTACTTGACCAAGCACCCCACTCCGGAGAGTTTGGTGGTGCAGGCGGCTACGGCCCCGGCAAAGCAGGCGTTGTATCCTACCATCCCTCTTGATAGGGACGACAAGCGTTTTGACGGCTGGGCGAAGAAAGTGTTTTCTTCAGGGGGTATGGCGCTTCAGACGGCCAACTCCGTATGTGCCTTGTCACGTTTCACGCACACTCTGTGGAACTGTGTTTCCCTAGCGGCTGAACATATTCCCGAAGGGGACGAACGGGATGGTTTCCTTGCCATGGTTCAGGATGGCAAGGATGCCTTGTGTGAGGCCGTTCAGTCGGGTTTGGACATGACAGATTGCGTCAACCAGTCCATAGTGGCGAGCACCGTGATACGCAGGTGTGCGTGGTTGCGGAAGTCGGGGTTTGCTCCTGATGTGCAGGCCCGGCTCCTCAACATGCCCTTTGACGGGGAACATCTTTTTGGCAGCAAGGCTGACGCGAGCCTTAAAAGGTTGCAGACCTCCAAAGCTGCAGCAAAGTCGTTGGGCGCTGCAGTTCGCCGACCTCCGCCTTTTCGTCCTAGGGGACAGCAATGGAGGGGAGGTTCCTTTCGTTATTACTCAACCTTTGGTAAAGCGAGAGGAGCTGCCAGTCAAAGGGGCCACCGTAGGAGTGCCAGAGGTGGAAAACAAGGTACTCGAGGTGCCAAGGCCGCTCGGGCTGTTGCCTCTTTGCCCTCAGGCAACGCCGCAGCCGCTTCAGCTCAGTCATGAGGCCATGTCCCATGGTTCGCCGGTTGGGGGAAGGCTGGCGCAGCATCTTGCAGAGTGGCGCGCCATTACTTCAGATGTGTGGTGATCATAACCCACGGCTACTGTCTTCCTTTCCGGCAGAGGCCTCAAGACAATCCACCGCGGAATCTCTCTTTGAAGAGTCTGGATCCGCTCCTTGCGCAGGAAATTCAATCCCTGCTGGAGAAAGGCACCATAGAACTGGTCCCTGTAGCAGAGAGGAACAAGGGATGGTATTCCCCTTATTTTTTGATTTCCAAGACAGAAGGGGGATTGAGACCCATCATGGACTTGCGCGGTTTGAACAAACTCCTCAGGAAGGACAAGTTCAAGATGGTTACTCTCTCTCAAGTCCTCCAGGCCCTTCAACGCCAGGACTGGTTGGTGTCTCTCGACCTCAAGGACACTTATTTTCATGTGCCGATACATCCAAAGCACAAGAAGTACCTGAGGTTCGCGGTTGGCGACTCGCACTTTCAGTTTCGGGTCCTGCCGTTCGGATTGACCCCCGCCCTGAGGGTCTTCACCAAGCTCATGGTTGTGGTGGCAGCGCACCTCAGGAAAGGGGGTCATTCACGTCTACCCCTACCTGGAAGATTGGTTGATCAGGGGGCGCTCTCCCGAGCAAGTCCTGGATCATCTGTCAGTAACCTGCCACTCCCTCCACGAGCTGGGCTTCTCCCTCAACTTAAAGAAGTCCCATTTGACACCAACTCAGAGGCTCAAGTACATCGGAGCAGTGCTCGACATGTCCCTGGGGCAGTGTTTTCCTCCCCAGGTGAGGGCTCATCACATTCAGCAGATGGTGCACAAGTTTCAACTTGCCCAGTCTCTCCCAGCGTTCGAGTTCTTGAGGTTGCTCAGCCTCATGGCATCCTGCATTCTTCTGGTGCCAGAGGCCAGGTTGCTGATGAGATCTTTGCAATGGGCACTCAAGCTCCAGTGGTCTCAGTCCTCCGGCAGGTTGTCGGACCCTGTTCAGGTGCCGTCCTCAGTCGCCTGGGACCTTCTGTGGTGGGCCGTCGAAGACAATCTTATGAAAGGGGCTCCATTTTGGCTACCCTGGCCGGAGGTGATGATCGTGACGGACGCATCCCTCACGGGATGGGGAGCTCATGCCAACGAGTTGACAGTCAGCGGTCGTTGGTCTCCGTCGGAGTACAGACTCCATATCAATCTGTTGGAGCTGAGGGCCATCAGGCTAGCCCTGAAGGCTTTTCTGCCGACTGTGCGAGGGAAGAATGTCCTGATCTTGACAGACAACACGGTGGCCATGCACTACCTCAACAAAAAGGGGGGGGCAGGGTCACTTCCTCTGTGCAGGGAGGTGATGCAGCTCTGGTTCTGGGCAATCCAGCTGGAAGTTTCGATCTCGGCAGTTCATCTGGCCGGAGACGAAAACGAAACGGCGGATGCTCTGAGCAGGCAGAGCGCGATCTCTCACGAGTGGGAGTTGGCTCAGGAGATTCTCCTGGAGATCTTCACCCTTTGGGGGACCCCTCAAGTGGATCTCTTAGCCTCCAGTGTCAACCGGAAGTGCGAGAGGTTCTGCTCGCGGGAATTTCCTCCAAAAGGAGCCTTAGGAGACGCGTTCGTGGTGGAGTGGTCATTCCCACTGCTGTACGCATTTCCCCCAGTCCCCGTCATCCCGCAAGTACTGCAGAGGTTCGGAGGTTCGGTTTCCGGATGATCCTCATTGCTCTGGCGTGGGCCCAGATGACGTGGTACCCGGACCTTCTCGACTTGTCCATCTTCCCTCCACGTCGTCTTCCCTACCGAGACGATCTGCTCTCACGGGAGGGGGGTCAGGTTCTCCATCCAGAGGTCAGATCCCTCAACCTTCACGCTTGGTTTCTGAAAGGTTGAGGTATAAGGATTGGGACCTCCCTGAAGACGTGATGGAGGTGTTGCTCTCGGCCAGACGGCCTGCAACAAAGTCCCTGTACCGTTGCCGTTGGCGTAAGTTCTGCAACTGGTGCAGGGTTCAGAATGTGGATCCTTTTGCTTGTGACATTCCCATGGTTCTGTCTTTTTTGCTTTCTTTGGCCCACAGGGGCTTGCAAGTGGGTACCGTAAAAGGTTACCTGGTGGCCCTGTCCATATTTAAGCGCTCGTCTGAAGAGTGTTCCTATTTTAAAATTCCTTTAATTTCTCAGTTTGTGAAAGGGCTCACTAATCCGTTCCCTCCGTCACCTTTCCAGGTGCCCGGTTGGGATTTGAACCTTGTTCTTAAGTTTCTGATGGGTGCTCCATTTGAGCCTTTGCATTCATGCCCTTTGAGACTGTTAACTCTTAACACTGGATTTTTGGCTGTGGTCACTTCCGCTAGCAGAGTTAGTGAGTTGCAGGCACTTTCAGTTAAGCCACCCTTCACTGTGTTTCATAAGGACAGGGTTGTCCTGCGTGTTTGTCCTTCTTTTCTTCCGAAGGTGGTGTCGAAATTTTATTTCAGCCAGAAGGTTGTTCTTCCGGTGTTTTATCCTCCTCCACATCCTGGTAAGGAAAAGGAGAGGCTCCATAGGCTTGATCCTAGGAGGGCGTTAAGCTTTTATATTTCACGCATGTCCCGGGTCAGAGTGGACGATCAACTCTTCATTGGTTACGCTGGAAAGCGTTTCGGACAAGCTGTGACGAAACAGACTTTGTCTCGCTGGATTATTTTGGCTATCTCTGAGTGTTACCGCTTGGCGGGTAAGGACCCACCGGTCGGCTTACGGGCCCATTCTACCAGGGGTATGGCTGCCTCTACTGCCCTACAGAGGGGTGTTCCTATTCGTAACATCTGTGATGCAGCCACCTGGGCTTCGGTACATACTTTTGTACGTCACTACTCTCTCGATTCCATCCGTGGGCAGGATCTGGCCTTTGGCAAGGCGGTCCTTTACTCCGCAATTTGATTGGGCATTCTAAATTTCTGTTTTCTAAATTCTTTTCCCACCTCCTTGCATTTGTACTGCTTTGGGAGCCTGTCATAGATATGGAATACGTCGGAGGACCCAATCCCCTCGAAGAACAAGTTACTCTCTTACCTGGTAACGTTCTTTCGATGGGATGGTCCGACGACGTATTCCATATCGCTCCCTCCCTGCCTTCCCCGCTACAGAATTTCTTATGCGATTGCAGCTTACGTTTCCGCAAGGCTTTGTGTGTCAGACTGGCAGAAGACTGGTGCCACACGTTCTGGGAAAAAACTACAACTGAGGCTACGGGCGTCGTGCGTCCTACTTATAGGTCCTCGAGGGCGGCGTATCGACGTCATTGACGCAGGACGCAGACGATATTCCAAAGCAGCACAGCTGTGGTGATTACATGTCATAGATATGGAATACGTCGTTGGAACATCCCATCGGAAGAACGTTACCAGGTAAGAGAGTAACTTGTTCTTCTTGTGGCCATCACCTCCACACGACGAGTGGGAGAGATCCAGGCCCTCTCCTGCAAGCCTCCATACCTGACTTTCCACGAGACGAGGGTGGTGCTGAGGACGCACCCCTCGTTCATGCCCAAGGTGCCGTCGGACTTCCATCTCAACGAGCCCTTGGTGTTATCTGTTTTCTTCCTGTCGCCTTCGTCGCCGGCCGAGAGGACTCTGCACTCACTGGATGTAGCTAGAGCGCTGAAGTTCTACGTGGACCGCACAAAGAGTTTTCGGAAAACATCACAGCTGTTTGTGAACTTTGGACCTGTGAACCAAGGGAAGGCCCTCTCGAAGGCTTCCATTTCCAGATGGCTCTCCGGCTGCATCATGCATTGTCACCGGTTGGCAAACCAACCGTTGCCCAGCCGTCCGAGAGCCCATTCGACCAGAGCGATCGCTGCTACCTCGGCGTTCCTATCTGGTGTGCCCCGCTGGACATCTGCAGGGCTGCTACGTGGAGGTCGACGCACACCTTCACAAGATTCTACTGCATCGACCGGGATTCCAGGGAGGAGTCCAGAGTCGGCCAGGTAGTGCTGTGCAATCTGTTCGCCTGAAGGTGGGCCTGGTGGGGAGGTAAGAGATGCTTAATGTTGAGTTGATGAAATGCTTAATGTTGAGCCTTGCCACCTCCCCTGGTTGTGCATGTGTGTACTGCTATGTATTCTTGTATTAATGAGCATGTGAATCCATGCCAGACCCCATGCTGGAGCAGGAACAAGTTACTTACCTGTAACTGTTGTTCTCCAGCATGGGTCTGGCATGGATTCACATGCAAACCCTCCCTCCTACCCCTCTCGGCTCTTCACGTGGTCCTACGGCCACTTTACGTGCTACCAAATCTGAGAATGGCTGCCATCGGAGGGGCTTAGGTAGAGGGCAGTCATTGGCTGGGGGCAGTATGACCCAGAGACCATTGATTGGTTATTAGGAGAAATACAGTTCGGAAACTAAACTGAAACTGATTTTTTCTTTACCGAGGATTCCCAGCCTGACTACGGGGAATATTCATGAGCATGTGAATCCATGCCAGACCCATGCTGGAGAACAACAGTTACAGGTAAGTAACTTGTACCATAGCCACGGTATTCATCACACCTTTTAAGTTGCCTCTTTCTAGGTTCTAAAACCATGTTAATACACATTGGGCCTCATTACGACCCAGGCGCTAATGGGTTAACGGCACTGTAACAGGCTGCGGCTCCGTTAACCTATTAGCGCCTTACTACGAGGTCCCTTTGCGGGACCCGACCTTAACGCTGTTATTACCAGCCGTTAAAGTAGGGTGCCGCAAAGGGACCTTGGTGCTAAGTACGGTGCCGCAATTTGCGGCACCGTACTTAGCGCTTTCCCCATTCCCATTGAGCCCTATGCGGCAAAAATGGGAAAGGAAAAAGGGCCCATGGTGAATGGGGAATTACCACCCCGCCAACCTTGGAATGGGGCGGTAATTCCGCCATTCACCATGGCGGACCCCGGGTTTAGCGCCGGGGTCGTAATGAGGCCCATTATCAAAAGAGCTGATATATTCATATTCATTGGTGCTATTCACAGTATTGTTACATGTGACCTGGTCATTGTCATGTGGATATGTGGCCACAGTGTTGTGTCAGAAAAAATGGGGGCATATTTAGGTCTGTGTTCTCGGTGACGTTTAAATATTGCATAGAAACATTAATGGTAGCATTTGTTTTTAACCCCCCCACCCCTTTTATATGCCCACCCCATAAAAAAGTATATCCCAAATAGATACCCAATCCGAACATAAACATGGCAAATAGTCCAGCAATATAATGCATAGCATATATATATGAATATGAAAACCTTGACAAGGTACCATACAAATAACTTTTCCTGTTGTAAATGGAATTGTTAAGAGCCAGTTGAGTCCATCACAGAAACCACCTGAAAAGGAATACGTTGATTAAAAAGGAGAAGAGGAAGAGGGCAGAGAGAGAGGAGAAAAGAGTATGGGAGAGTGCAGAAGTGCTCTCCCTGTGCAAATGTAATGGGTAGTAGCTTTGTGTAGGGATCATGAGGGGATATGGGGGTGTATTTCGTTAAAAGGAACGCACGGGCAGTGCTTGAGGGTGTGCTTAGGGTGCTCTGTATGTGGGGCGTGTTATTAGTTTGATGTGTGCTCGGGCTGGGGTGCTTTGTGGACATCAGACAGGTGCACCCAGTAACGCAGTTCCTTTACTTTAACAGCAAGGGGAGTGGTGTATATATAACCTGGAAAGGACCGCTATATCTGTGCTCGCTCCACCAGTGCACAACATTTTTAATGTATATCCAATTGCCGGGGAGCAACTGCAGAGCGGGTGATGTTGCTGGCATGTCCGTTGCAGCACCGGCTGCTTCCTTAGTCCGGGGAGGTGCGATCTGTTGGGAGACACATTCGTTAGGGAGGACAAGTAGTTGCTACATTCCTCCCCCAAGATGGATGCTGTCCCGTGAGTGTCTGACACTTGTCTAACAGGAGAGAGCAGTGTATGCATGCAGCGCTCTTTCACCACCTTGTGGGTTGATGCGTGGCGGATTTGCAGGGCTGGGTAAATTGTAATTGTAATTGGTTATTTATATTGCTTTTAATACCCAGAGGTTTCTAAGTGCACACACAGGGATCGAACCTGTGTTGCTCCGTGTCTTCTTGCTGTTACGCTCGCCTGGTATCCACAGGGACGCCACCCAGCCAGGTTACTCGCTGGTATGCTTCTGAGCTTTGCCCTGATGTGGTCTGCGGGGAGGGTTCTGCCTTGTGGTAGAATTAGGCGTGCTCTCCGTCCTGCCTTCTTTGCAGGGGCGCGTTGTCTTTCATGGGCGAGTGCGGTCCAGTTACTTCACTGACGCCGGCCTGTTTGATATTGTTCAGGTAGGTCTTATTGCTGTTCTTTAGTTTTGTTGCTATCCTGCATGCCTTTCTTTGTTTAAAATGTCTCTTTTTTCTCCCTTGGGTATGCAGAGCTTCAGCGCGGCTTACTGGCTTGGTTGAGCCCCGCTGGTAAATGATGGCGCATTAAGAGCGCTATGATGCGGTAAGTAAGCGCTATGCGCAGCGCTGCAAGGTCTTGCCTTTGCTAACCTGTGTTTTCCTTCCTTGTAGGTCGCGGTGTTCTTCAGCGCGAGTGGAATGTCCGGAGTGGTCCCAGCCGAGAGGCGACCAGCCAGGTAAGCCTTTTGTGCAGTTTGTAATTTGTAAATGTCTCTACAGCTTTCTTTAATGTTGCCTCTATCTTCCTCTTTCAGGTCGTTCTGTCTGGGAGGCATGCAGATTCGAGGAAGCTGTTCTCTCAGTAGCTGCGAGTGTTTAAAGATGAAGACTGCAGGTAAGATGCTGCTGCTAATGATGTTCCTTTTGTCTCCTTGCAAGCTCTGCTTCTCCGAGGTTCGAGGGAATAGCTGGACACGGTGAGCGTCATGTTGCAAGCTGCAAAGTAACACGAAGCATGTTCTGCAGTCAGGGTGTGGTTTATCTAGCCCAGGTAAAGTAGTACCAGGGAAAGTAGTTCCAGGCCTGCCACACCCAAAACACTAGACCGCATAGCTTGGTTCTTAGGGAACCAAGCTATGTGGATGCCTCCAGGTTGGCTGACAATACAATAAAGTAGTTCCCAAGCACATTGTTGTTAATGGTGTATGAGCCTGACGCCATAGGCGCCAGGACAGGCCCAATGAGGGCTTTTGAAGAGGATGCCAGGCTCTAGAGGCCCGAGTCCTGACTCCACCTGGCCAATGGGTTTGCCAGAGGGGGTTTTGGGCGAGGGTCGTGACACTTTCTTCCTAGGCGAGCGCGTTGCCCCTGAGCTATCCTCCCGAGACGAAATGTGTGCAAACTGAATAACACAAGTGCTAAACAGTGCACCCAGTTTTTCTCTAATGTGGTGCACAGTTTCAACAGCTTGCTCTTAAAAGGCCATTGATCCGTTCTACAATCCCGTTGCCCTGGAGGTAGTAAATGGTGCACATCCGATGCTTGTTGCCCATTAATGCCGAAGTTTATTAAAGAAATACGTGCCGTTATCTGATCTTAATACATCACACACGCTCCATGGAGGGAAAACATCCCGCACTAGAAATTTAGCAGCACATTTAGCATCTGGATGTGGACAAGGTCCCGCCTCCACCCATCGTGAGAAGGGACAGGCGACCACTATAAGGTAACGGGATCCATTGCATCTTTCACATATGTCCGCATAAGCAATGTGCAGTTCGCAGAACATGCCAGTAGGGCGGGGCAGAGGGCCTCTGACGGTTTTCAATGTAAGCCCAGTATTTTAACTTTGACAGGTAGTGCACCACACAGCCTTTTTCATTACAGTCTCCTGTAAGTTGGGGACAAGCCAGTCCTCCAGGATTTGTCTGCTGCAGTGTGCCATTTGGAAACATGTATGGATGGTGTAACTGGTTGAATGCGACCAGTAATAACTCATGTGGCATAACTGCTTTCCCAGATATCTCTTCCCTCTGCAACAGATCAGTCAGAGATTGCTTACACCACCTTTTCACCCACTCTTCTCGTGGTGCTCGTCCCTGCAACTCAATCAGTTGTGCAATTGGTAAGGCATGGTATGGTGCTGGCAACTGTTCGGTGTTGGGTGTTAACACAGGATACTCTGATATTTGGGACACTGGAAGATATGTTGCTGTTTTTGCTGCATCGGCGGTTGAGTTACCGAATGAGACCTTGTCTGTATTATTTGTGTGGGCGGTGCATTGTACGACTGCCACTACAGATGTTTGGGACAGTGTGTGAATGAGTTTATCCAATAATGCGGCATGTTGAATGGGAGATCCATCAGCTCTCCTGACTCCCCTCCTCTTTCACTGTGCGTGGCCTCAATACCCACTATTTTGTCAAGCACCTACTGATCTTCCTTGAGTAAACCCCTTTTGATAACGAAATAGAAAAGAGGAACCGACTGGTCCCCCGTCCCCGCAATCCACATCTCCTGCTCCTGAACCTTAAGAATGTATTGCATGGGGTCTTCATCTTACCCCATGGTATACTTCATGATAGACTGCAGGTCGGCGTGTCTTGGTACGTTCGCCACAGCACATCCCACACCTGCGCCCTGATATTGTTTTGTTTTTTACCAACTTTATTTAGGTTTTCAAGAACATTGGTTACAAACATGTATGCATTTAGAGAATAACAAGCTTTGGCCCTTCCCCATTGTTCCCTCCAGTCTTTGGGTTTCATTTGCTCTTACATTTTGACTGTTAAAAGTCCCTCCGCCCCCCAAAAAATAAATTCTAAACGTTCGGGTGGAGTGTTGCATATTTCGGCTTCATGAGTCTTCCCGGCTGGATCGCCTTTCGGCCCAGGATTTGCGCTTTCAGATAACAGGTATTTTGCGGAGTAGTTTAGGCTTAAAGTACATCTGTTCTTTGTCGTCTGTAAATTCATGCAGTGCCATCCAAGTGTTCAAGTATTTTGAATAGGAGCCGTGAGTTAATGCTGTCACTTTTTGCATGGCCATCACCCCCCATAGTCTTACCCACCACATGGCCACTATCGGCCCTTGCTTGTTCTTCCATGCTTGTGCTAGGTTGATTCTAGCAGCACTCAGCATATGGGTGATAAGGCTGGCTTTGGACCCTGAGTTTGCTTAACACCCTTAGACTGCCTCCCCCAGTAGGACCACCACCGGATCAAATGGCAGTTGTGCCCCTGTTATCTCCTTGATATGGCTCAAAATCTCCCTCCAGTATATTTCTGCCACCGGGCAGGACCACCACATGTGAATTAAGTCCCCAGGTTGACTGCAGCCTCTCCAGCAGGATATGGGGTAGTCTGGATTAATGGAGTGCATGCGTGCCTGCGTCATATACCACCTCAGACACATTTTGTATGCTGCCTCTTTGATTGAGGTGCATTTGGAGCTTTTACGGCTCTTTGCCATATTTGGCTCCAGGTCTCCCCAAAGATTGGCCTCCCCACATCCGCCTCCCATTTTTTCATATACATGAGGGTTTCTTCAGGATCTACCGACCCCATCAAGCGATACAATTTCGACATCCCTTTTTTCCGGCTTGCCTTCTTTTATCGTGAGTTCCATCCCCACTGGGTCCCGAGTTGCCCCCTCCAGGACTTTTCTGTTGGAAATCCAGTGCCTGAGTTGAATGTAATGGAATCTCTCACATTCCGGTATATCAAATTTGATTTTGCATCTCTCGAATGTTAGGGGTGTACCCTCTTCATAAAGGTCCCCTAGAGTCAGGGTTTGCTCCCTGCCCCCCCAATGTGCCCAGAAGTCAGTCTGCATCACGGGAGTAAAATCTGGGTTGTGGGCAACCGATGCGAAAGGACCCCCCCGCCCCCTGGTTTTTACCTTTCTGCCCCTCAGCGCTTTGTCCCAATACTTTAGGGTGGCTTTGGTTGACTCAAGTAATGTACCCTCTTTGCCTCTGTCGTTCAGCAAGATAGGCGAGGCTTCCCAAGGGAGCCTTAGTTGTTTCACCTTCGAGGGTAGCCCATCGGTTTTGATTTTCTCTGGGTGACCATTGCAGCATGGGAGCTACCTGCGCTGCCCACAAGTATCTGCGGACTTCCGGGACCCCAACCACCCCTAACGCCTGTGGCCTCAACAATACCTTTTTGGGGATCCTCAGTTTTTTCCCCCTCTAGATAAAGGACCTCACCTCCCTCTGTAGTTTTTGGATTGCTGGATTTGGGATGCGTATTGGGAGAGCCCCCACCACATATAGAAACCTAGGGAACAAAGTCATTTTAACGGCCGTTATCCGTGCCACCCATTACAGTTCCTGCACCTCCCAGCGTTTCAGATCTCCTGCCAGTGCTTTCAGTAGGTCCGAGATGTTGGACCCATATAGTCTTTCATACTTGAGGGTCAGCTGTATTCCCAGATATTTTACCGCTTTTTGTTCCCATTTCAACGGGTACCTATGCTCCCATTCTGTCACTTGTGCTGCCCTCTCGGTAATATTGAGTGCCTTAGATTTGGGATAATTGATGTAGAACCCAGAGACCCTCGCGGACCCGTCTAGCAGGTCTATTGCCCTTGGAAGTGAGTGTGCTGTATCTTTCAGGAACATGAGAATGTTGTTGACGTAGAGAGCCACCTTTTGAGAGCCCCCTGCGCCTACATCCACCCCTTGGATCCCTGGGTCATCACGGGCCCTCTGTGGCAGCGGCTCAATGGCCATGGCAAAGATCAGCGGCAACAGTGGACACCCCTGCGTCGTGCCCTTCCGAATGGGGATACTATCTGTGAGCCGCCCTGTTAGGAAGAATTCTCATTCTATGGCTAATTTCCCTTACCTATGGAGTCCCCCAGCAGCTTTGCTGGATTTGAAGGGTTTGTTTATTTTTACCTGCTAAGAGTGAGACTCTTTTTCCCACTCTTAGGCATTTTTGCTATGTGTGTTCTAGGCTATTTCTGTGTTTAATGTCTATGGGATTTTCTCAACCCCATAGGAACCATCTTTATTCACATGTGTTACACAGCACCCTCCGTGCAGTGCCACAGGGGTGTCGTAGCGACCCCCAAACATAGACTCCATACCCTGGGACTGACTACTGTCTCCCAGGGCATGTAAAGTCCCAATTGACTTTACTAGTCAATTGTTATGAACTTAACCAGTACAACCCATATTACTATGGAGGTACTGGAAAGGGGGGAATAGATTTTCCCTTATGTTCTTTTTTGAGGGGGTACCGTACAGTCCCTCTATCTAAAGTTTCTGGATGGTGGCAGTGGTTACTACCATAAATATTCGACTGCGAATATTTTCCTATGGGATTTTCCCATTGTTCGAGGCTACCACTTTTTCTGACAGCCTCTAACATACCGCCGGTTAATTTTTATTATAACTTTACTCCGGTAGGTTTTATTTGCCAGAACTTAAATATAACTTCTTTCTCGTGTCTTTCTCTAAACTCCTAACCCAGGTCGGGGATCCTTTGTTCGTCCTTTTGGCGGGCTTCTGCCAAGAAGCCCTCCTTTCAGCGCCACTGAGTCTGGGGTGGGTCCGTTGTGTGGGAGAGGGAGTAGGACCCCTGGACATGGTTGCCTCCATACCCATGTCACACTCTATCCTGATAGGCTGGAGGGTCTCCCGCCAAGAAGACCGCTCCACTGTGTGAGTGACAGCTAGGCTGTATGATGGGAATCTTTTTGCATAAAAGCAGGGTCCTGAGGACTGGAAGAGCAAGACGTTGCCACTGGAACTAAGAAGCCGAAGAGGAGAGAAGGCAAAGACATCTGCAACGACTGAACCACCGGTGAAGCCCTGCTGCAGCGTCTCACCACTTTTCTCCACACGATGAGAGATCTTCATCTGCAAGAGCCTTCTTCCCTTGAGCTGGTGGGGCCAATCCCCTTCCTGGACCTGCCTTGGTCGAATCGCCAGTACCCTGTACTCGGAGGGCGGATAGCCAGGCACCAGTCCACCCGGACTTCGATTTAAAGGAGCGTACCTTTTTATTCGTCGGGCCGCGGCTGGTTTCATCCCTGGGTTGTGCAGTAACTTGAACCTTCCTCCATGGCGAGAGCCTCTCTTCCTCTGCTGGATCCCCGAACTGCAGGAACTACCAGGAACAACCGCCACCGCAGGAGCCACTTCTTCATTTTAAAGGTACATTGTTCCGCCAGGCCGCCGTTTCTTCGCAGTAGCAGTCAAGGGGTTTTAAATCCTTTACCTACCTGTTGGGTTGGTCGCCCCTCTCTCTTAATATTGTCTTTCGCTTTCTGCATCCACCTTTTCAAACTCGTTAACCAAAGACTTGACTGCAGCTACAAGAACATTTTGCTCCTGGACCCTTGCCCTGTACCACTGACTCTGGCACAGGCCTACTGACTCTGGCTACATTTGTTAAATCTGCCTTCTTTAGATTGATTCTCAACTCGAACTGTGTTGGTGCTTCTGCTAACTACCCTTTTCTTCCCATTGCTAAACCTTGTGAAATGCCATTTTGCTCAGTTTTCATTTAAGTATATTCTATACTGATTCTCATGACCGCAGCCTCCAAGGAGTCAGGTTTAGCCCAACTGCCTCGGAAGCTGGGTCACAACTTCATTTCCAGGCACCCATCGGCTCCCATAGGGGCCTTATGGACCTTGTCCTGGCGCCAGTGGCGCCAGGCTCATAAGGGGACCCAGTCCCGGCACAGGACGTGCCGGGCTCATGATGTAAGGAATGGTGCTTGGGTGGACCTACCTGCTGCAGATCATGCTGCTCGCTCACCTGCAGGATGAAATCCTCATCCATCCATGGCTGGAACTACTTTACCTTCTGGGTCTGGCCAGCACCACTCCCTGGGACTGGATACTGGAACTATTCTGGAAGCTGGGACTTCTTACCTGGGCGAGGCTGCTGTGGAAGGAGACACCTAAGCACTCCAGTAAGCTATTTAAACCACGCCCGATCAGAGCAACTTGCTTCGCGTTATTCTGCAATAGCAGCAGGACGCTCACCGTGTCAGCTCCAGAGAATCTTCAACTTCTGCATCTGGGGAAGAGAAATCCGCAATCTTACCTTCCGAAATACCATCTTCGTCTCCAGCAGCATCTGAAAAGGGAAAAGAACACCAGGTTAGCACGAGATAAAAACCAGCGCAGCACTTACCCAGTCCATCGGTGCATCTCAAGCCACGGGCTGCAGCTTTCCATTTTTTCCGGCACCCTGTGGAAGCAAAGACATTGGTTAGTAAACCTCCGTGAAACTTTCCTTACCTGCGCTGCATTCTTCTCGCCTCCGCCGACGCTGCTACTCGCATCTGCAAAACAAAAGGACATCATTAAGAAATACAAAACTCCATCTATACGCACGTGTTTTGGGCAGCGCTCATCTTTCTCAGTCCTCGGTGCATTCCTCGACATCCATTTTTCTACCCAGCTGCTTCTGCGATCTGAAAAAGGAAAAGAGACATTAAGAAGTGCTTTTAACTTCGAATTGACATTTTCTACTTACTTGCCTGCAATACCTTCGCCATTCCATCGCTCTCCGGATCTCCATATTCAAGCAACCGCCGTTCGTGCTGCTAACTACGGCCTAGCTCCAAATCTTCATCCTCTGCAACCAAGAGGCTGGACAATTAACCAGTGAAGTAACTGGCTTCGGCGCCCCTGCACAGACGCAGGATGGAGAGCTCCGCTTTCACCTACATAAGGTGAGCACATTTAGCCTACGAACTACTTGGGAGTACCAGGAAGGGGAGGCAGCTTACCCAGTCAGGCTTATATATCCATATTAACCCCTTGCTCTCATAATTGCAGACACCTCACCCTTCAGATCAAGATCTCAGTGAGGAAAGGGCCTTTCCAGGGTGGCATTCGAGGCCTGCGCATGACCCTAGAAGACTCCGAGAACCCCCAGCCCAGACCTGCGCCTCCGAGGGATTCAGGTGAGCGTTACACTGATGCACTGTCTTGCTTAAACTGGTTCACAAACTTATGGGAAGTGTTGCTAGGGTGCGTAAGAAGCTATTTCTATATAACTTGTGCTTTCCCTCCCTTGTGAGAAATTGCTAGAGCATCCCTTGTGTGTGGTTTTCACTGTGCCGTTTTGCTCATTTATCACTCTGGTTCAGTTGGTCTACAATTTAACTAGGGAGTGTGTATATTTTTCCTTGACTTAATTTTAACTTGCTTGATGACTGTGATAAATGTGTTTTACTAGAAGTGTATAAAATAAATATATATCTACTTTTTAATACAAAGCTTTGCTCAGTGTTTCCTTGTCCCATAGTACTGTAGGCCTAATGTGTAAACCCTGGATACTGCTCATCTCCCTCTTGAGATAAGTCTGACTGCTCAGCCACAGCTACCAACTAAATCTTTGTGGTACAGACTGATACCAAAGGAGATTTATTGCTCTCACCTGTAGTCCTAATCTTCTGTAGTGCTCTGTAGGCAAGAAACTAGAAATGATTGATAGACTGTTAGAGAAACAAAGTCTGGATAGTGGTGCTGTAGTGCCCACTACTCCAGCAAATGTAGCAAACAGTAATGAGGATAATGTTGAAGATGTTATTGTTGAGACAGATGAGGAAGAGGAGGATAACAATGTCACCCCCTCTGGCCCTCTACCTGCTCAAAGGCCTCAACCTGTGGCTATTGGACCTTTACCAGGTCCCACATTAAGTCCTGAATTTATCTCACTAGAAAAAATGAGACTTGAACTAGAATTAAAAAGAATTAGTACCCAAACTGAACAGAGACATCAAAAACTAAGGTTCAAAGAAATGGAGCTAGCTCAATCATGAGCTTGAGATGAAGAAATTGTCTTTGGAAAATGCTTCCCTCCCAGAATCCTCTAGATCCTCCAGTCCAAAAAGACCCTAGATGCCTAAAGAGATTGTGGGTATGTATGAACCCAAGTTGGATGTATTAGATTGGCTTGCTATGTTTGAATATAATCATGGGCTCCAGGATATCACAGGGAATCAGTTGATCCCCTGGTTATTCTCTAGGCTCCCCCCTGTTGCATCTGATGTGGTAACGGAGTTGGGGGAGGTGGATAGGATGGATTATGAATGTGTAAAGCTAGCTTTGATAGCTAGATTTGGGAAGACTCCTTCCCAGTACATTAAGAGGTTTAGGACCCTCAAAAAGCATGATAGTACCCCTAGGGCTACTTGGGTGAATGAGTGAATGAGTGTTTCAAGAACCTAGAGGGATGGATTAAGGGTTACAGAGTTCACACTTATGAAGGAATGAGAAATCTTGTAATGATGGAGTCTATCTATGAAGCCTGCTCTCCTGAGCTCAGACAACACTTGGCTGATTCAAAGGAATTAGATTCTAAGACACTAGCTAAGGCTGCTGACGTGTGGGTTGCCAACAGGGCTACTCACAAGGATTCAGGGGTAACTCAGAAGAAGGATGAGGGAAAGCAGCCTAAGAAAGACAACAAAGAGAATTCAAATAATTCCAATTCCAAAGAGGGCCCCAAACAAAATGCTAAGGGTAAGCCACAAGGGAAACCTAATCAGGCTAATGCACCTTCTGGTCCCAGACCAGAAGGAGGTCAGAACAAGCCACCATTCATAAAGGCATTTGGAAAATGTTTGTTTCTGGCTCTACTGATCATGTGAAAGGGGATCCAAGGAGTAAGGGTAAACCTTCACACTGTCTCCTTACCCTTCGCTCCAGAGGAGGAAGTACATATGGTCAGTGGATACTTTCAACTACTAGCTGAAGACCCCATTGGAGTCTCAGCTAGTGTATCTTTAGTATCCCTAGGGTTGTGGGAACAACAGAATTTAGATGTGCATAATTCTATCCCTCCTAATTCTTTTTTTAAACTCTTTTTATTGTTCAACGCTGGTCTCAACAGTTATAGCAACATATCCCATCAAGAAACACAATTCCATAGGCAAAGAAAACATTTACGTTCAACATTATATGGACATTTCATCATCTAAGAGCAACTCACACAGATAGGTTCGGAAAGGGCCCCATATGTCTTTTGGTCGGCTTGCCCCCGGCAAAGTCAAAACAAATTGTTCCTCACATTCGTTAATGTATGTAAGTTCGCGAAGGAAAGTGGTCACATTTGGTGGCACAGGCATCCTCCAGGCTTGCAGGATACATTTCTTAGCCACAGCACATACGATATTAAATAGCCTCCTGGTTTTCTCCGAACACTTGCCAATGTCTCCAAATAAATATTTCTGGGGGGTCAGATGTGGGGGTACCTGTGTAATTTCAGTCAATATTTCAGCCAACTCTCCCCAGAATGTCAGGAGAGCTGGACACTTCCAGTACATGTGAAAGGAGTCCGCATGTAAGGCCCCACACTTGGGGCATTCCCCCCATGTTCCGCAGCAAATTTTGCCATCTTAGCTGGTGTGTAGTGTAACCTATTTAGGAGTTTAAATTGTATCAAACATAATCCTGCATTCAATGAAATCTTTTTTGTGAGTGAACAATATCTGCTCCATTTGTCCTCTGGGATAGGCATTTGCAAGTCTGTCTCCCATTTGTCCTTGACCCGGTTCACCGAGGGGGTGTGGGCCTGTACTGCCCCATACAGTTTAGAAATGCCTAGCCCAGCCTTCATTGTGATGAGTTGTGTACAGGGGTGTTGAGGTTCATCTGGGAACATTGTCCATCTTTTCTGAAATGCGGCCCTTACTCTGTAGTATTGTAGTATTTTGAGTGGCCCACCCCCCCATCGCTCTAGTAAAGTCCTCTCTGGTTGCAAATTTACCATCTATGAACATATCGCCCACCTTCATTTCCATGTGTGGATCCCAGCCTTCCTGAATACTCGGATCCGACGTAGGTTGGATGCCCGGAAAATTCCACAAGGGGACTTCTGGGTTGTATGGTGTTTCCAGCTTCAGTCGTTTAAATAATGCCCCCCAGGCCCTGACCGTGCAGCTAACTGGATCGTAATCACAGGTGTCTTTATGACGTGAATTAAATAGGACCGACTTAATGTACGCCGGGAATATAGTTTGTGCTTCCACCCAGGTGTGTGGTGCAACCCCAGTTTCCTTGTACCAATATTTTGCAAACTGTGCGACCAGGTAATAGAGCTCAAAGTCTGGAGCCGCTATGCCTCCGGTGTCGTAGGGCTCTGTCATTTTCTCCCAACCCGATTCTGGCCGCCTTCCCGTTCCATATAAAGGTTACTACCAGCGACCGTAGTCTCGAGAAAAAGTCTCTACCCGGCCATATGGGTATATTTACAAAAAAATATAGTAGTTTGGGGAGAGCTATCATTTTAAGTAGGGCTTTCCTGCCGTACAGGGATATAGGGAGGTGTCCCCAGATCTGTAGCTTGGTGCCCAATGTTTGCAGCGCCTTCTCATGGTTGTCCGCTTAGAGGGTTTGCCTGGTCCTAGACACTAACACCCCGAGATATCTAATATATTGGTCCGACCATTTAAGGCTGCAGGTGTTCGCAGGGCATTTAGTGTGGGGTGTGAGCGGGAATATTTACGATTTGGTTATATTGATGACATATCCTGAGTAATCCGCGAAATCATGTACGTCAGTCAGTCATAATGGGTGCTATGTTAATTTCTGGCTCGTGGACGTAGAGTAACGTATCGTCCGCGTAAAGTGAGATTAGCTGGATAGAGCCTTTCATGTTAATTCCCTTGTCCCTGTGTCTCAGCCGAACCGCAGCTGCCATAGGCTCAATAGTTAGGGCAAACAAGATGGGTGAGAAGGGACAACCCTGCCGAGTTCCTCTACCCAGTTGGAACATCTCAGAAATGGTTCTATTAGTGCAGACTTTGGCGCCCGGAGCAGTATAGAGCAGCCTTACGAATCTGATAAACGCCGGCCCCACCCCAAACGCTTCCAACACCGTGAAAAGGTAGACCCATGATACAGAATCGAACGCCTTTTCGACGTCTAGGGCTACAGCTGCTGCGCTTCTGCCCGGGTCAATCTGTGCTATTATACTAAATAGTCTGCGGAGGTTCAGCGCGGTGGACCTCTGGGGAATGAAACCATTCTGATCGGGATGGACTAGAGTGGAGACCAGGGGCAACATTCGATTTGCCAGTACTTTAGCGAAAATCTTGGCATCAACATTGATGAGCGACAGGGGCCTGTATGATGACATGTCGCTAGGTGGGCGCCGGGGTTTGGGGCGCACAGTGATAATGGCTTCCCTCATCGTCGGGGGTAGTATGTCTCCCTCTAGAGCTTCCTCCCAGGTTCTCCCTAGCGATGCCAGATATGTTCTAAACTCAGTAGTCGTCTTCCTATCTATGTTTGAATACAGCATCTTGTAAAATTTGGCAAATTCTCCATTTATCCCCTCTTCGCTCGTCAGTACCTCGCCAGCAGCGTTTTGTATGCTAGTGATTGGGTATGGCTGCCTCTCATTTTTAATCAAGTTAGCCAATGTTCTGCCCGCCTTATTGCTTTCACTGTATCTTCGTGCTCTGGCAGGGGCCGCTATATATTGTATTTCTCTAGCAGCCAGCTTATTAAAGGTTTGGATATGTTTATTAATCTCGGTCAGAACGGCCTTATCGTTTGTACGGCTATACGTCCCCTCAAGGCTGTTCAAGGTATTTTCTACCCGCTCTAGCTCCCTCCTCACTCCCTTCAGGAGTCCAGTGGATTTCGAGATGATTGCCCCCCTAGCCCAGACCTTAAATGTTTCCCATACCGTGGAGACTCGTGTCACCGACCCAACGTTATTCTTGAAAAACTCTGTTATTTCTTCCCGTAGGGTCTCCGCTACACCCGGGTCACCAAGTATCCCACCCGGCATGCGCCATCTTCTGGCAGGTCTAGGAGCATCTCTCAGCCTGAGCTCCAGTGTAACAGGGGAATGGTCGGACAGTGTGTGGGACAGGATTTCGCAGCTGTGCAGTGTCTCGGAGAGGTTCTGGGATAAAAAGAAATAGTCTATTTGCGATTCACTGTCGTGCACGGATGAGTAGTGGGTGTAATGTCTAACGTCTGGGTGTAACGTGCACCATGCATCTATTAACGCCATTTGTGGAAGGAGTTGTCCCAGTGTTAGTGCCATGTTGGTCGGTGTCCTCGTCTTCGTACTGGATCTATCCATTACCGGGTTCAGGGAGATATTGAAGTCCCCCCTCCATATTATGGAGGAAGCATCTAGTTTATTGAGGGTCTCATATATGTTTAAATAAAAATCTGGATCATCAATGTTGGGACCATACGTGTTAACCAAAATGATTTGCTTACCCGCTAACTTCCCCCACACAAGAACAAACCTCCCCATCGCATCCACCTTGTGCCCCTCTTCCCGGAACCCCAGTGAGGGATGAATGAGAGTGATGACCCCCCGGGACTGGGACGAATAGCTCGTATAATATCGTGTCTTACCCCATTTGGGCATTACATTCATATTTACTGCGCCCATAGCGTGGGTCTCCTGTAACATCACAATCTGAGGGCAATGTCTAGAAACATAGTTATTGACCTTCCTGGCCTTCATCAGGTTATGTAAACCTCTTACATTCCAGGACAGCAGCGGTATTCGCAGTCCCCCTGTGGTAACATTCCCATGTGTCATGACACTTGCCATACCATCATCCAATTCCAGTATTCACACGGCGGGGGCAGCAACCGCAACTGCGAGACCACTTAACCTTCAAACCAAACTTAACAACAAAGCAACTTATCCCCCTCCCCCTTTCATCCACAGCTCAGCGCAGCCAACTGTTGCCTCGTAACCTGACCCCCAACCCGCATCATCTCCCCCAACTCGACGATGCAACCCATTAACACTCATAACTCGCACGGTGGGCTTTCCTATTGAGTTAGTGGACATTTCCAAAGGGGCAGCCGCTGTCGACACTTGGCCGCCCACGCCGGAGGCCCCAGGCTCAGTAATTACGGAGATCAGTCCAGTCCAGTCGTGTCGACTTATATGAAGGACAGTGAGCAAGATACCATGGCGGGGATGATGTGGTTTCATCCATTTGTCAGATCTCTTCAGTCTTCCCCAGGATTGGGTCTCGCATTTTGATCCACATTTCGGTCTCTAGGGGGCAACGGGATGGAGGCCTCCATGTATGCCATAGCTTCAGCAGGGTTCTCAAAGAAATGGGCCCTCCCTCCGTGTTGGATTCTCATTTTTGCGGGGAACATTAGTGCGTAAGGGACACCACAGAGCCGTAGCTATCTTTTAACCATCTCATAGGACCTGCGCTGTGATTGTATGTTCGCAGAGAAATCCAGATAAATGTGGATTCTATTTTCCTCATATTGTAGCGTACCTTTTTCTCTGGACAGCCGGAGTATTGTATCCCTGTCCCGATAGTTGAGGAGCCGTGCTATGATGGTACGGGGTGGAGCGCCCGGCTTCGGAGGCGGTGCAAGGGTACGGTGAGCCCCTTCAACAAGGAAGTGGTCCGAAAGGGATCCTGTCCCCAACACAGACTTTAGCAGTTCCTCCACTTACCTTTCCATGAAGCCCCTGCCGAACGTCTCCGAAACCCCAACTATCCGAATGTTGTTTCTGCGGGACCTCGATTCGAGATCCTCGCACTTATTCAGGGTTTTGCGCAGCTCGGTTTGAAATAGAGCTATCTCGCGACCATGTTGTGTGAGTACATCTTCGTTGGAGCTTATTCTGTTCTCTGCCTCCGTGATGCGCAAGCTTTCCTTTTCCACTCTCGCCTTTAGGGAACCAATTGTAGCCACTATGTCGTCCAACTTGACGTTAACAGCCAGGAACCCATTCTGCACGATTGTTGCCAGGCGATCCAATGGGTCCGTGTCTCGGCTTTCGGATGCTTGTGTCGCCGCCCCCCCCCGCTATCGCCTGCGGTTGGGAGCTGGCAAAGGTATCCATTGGGCCGTTTTTTTCCCCCCCCTGCAGCCTTCTTCTCAGTGCGGCCCATTAGTTAGCACCACTGGTGTGGGGTGGATTGCGTTCTCCAACGTGTATGTGATGGGTCCCCCGGAGACCAGAGTTTAATGTCAGCAGTTGTGTGAGCGGGTGGTGTAGCAGCCTTAGCCATGTCTGCCAGCAAGGATCTTGTCGCAACCCAAATGAGGGATTGAGGCTTGGCGTGACCAAGGTGTATACTCCTGTCCTCGGGTCGTTATTATTGAGCTCTCGCGACCCTCTCCCCGGATCACTCACCGCGCCAGCGCAACACGAGCCGGGCCTCCGCTTCGGTGGGGGAGTGCGTCGCTGCAAAGCCTTCGACCGGGTCTTGCCTTCCTGGTCCGACGCGATTGTGTCTTTTCCCAGGCAGGGGGCAGTGATGTAGTGCGTTGCAGTCCCTCAGCCGCCCCTGGGTGTGGACGCGTTGCCCCTCCCCCACTCGGAGGGCTCGCGACTACAAACACCAGGCTCACGTAGATGCCATGTGGAGCCCTCGGGCGGCCGCGTTGCAGCCCAGCAGTCGCCGCAGCCTCACACCCGGATACCTCTGCTGTTCCGGGGCCGCTGTAGTCAGCGTTTTCAGGATTCCTTCCTTAGATCTTCCGCCGCGGTATTTTATGGTCAACCGTCGACCAACTTGGAGCTGGATGGATGAATTTGTTGAAAGGATTTTGAACGAGCCGGAGCTCTCCACCTAGGCGGCCATCTTGAACGTGCGCAACAGCGCCCACCCATCCCTCCTAATTCTAAAGAGTATTATAAAGACAGTGTCCTAGTCAATGGTCAGGAAACTCCTGCCATTAGAGACACTGGGGCCAGCATAACTGTGGTGGACGAATCTTTTTTCAAGGTGGAGGATCCTGCTAAGGCACCGAAACGCCTCACCAAGTTAGCTGGAGGGCCTGTGCAGATGCTTCCCCAATTACCAGCTCTCATCCAGTGCAATGAAATGACTGTCAGGATACCTGTGAGTGTACAATCTGAAGTACCAGGAAGGGTGCTGTTGGGCAATGATCTGAAAGACCTTAGAGTAGTGTCAAGTACTCCCAGACCTCCTAGTAAGAGATTACAGGAGTTTACCAGACCTGCAAGTGAGAGGACCTTGAGAGGCTCTCCTGAGGAGATGATAGAAAAAGAAATAACTCCTACTCCACTGGAGTTACTAACTGATATTTCCAAGTAACCAGAAGCAAAGGGGAAACCCAAGACTTCAAAGAAGAAACCAGCAGAAAGCACTCCAGTGATGCCAACCAGAAAATCTCCTAGGTTGTCAAAAATCACACTTGTGATTCCTCCTCCAGCTGGGGCTGAGAGTGAGGTACAACCCTGTGTTGTTGAACTAGAGCCTGAAGATTCAGATCTAGTAGGAGGCCAGGAACGCATTGGAGATCTTGACCCTGTGGACCATCTTGAGCTGCAGTCTTTAATGGCAGATGGTGGCCCAACCAGGGCAGACTTCAGTAGGGGAAAAAGAGAATGTCTAACTCTGGAAGGTCTTCGCCACCAGGCAGCTTCTCAGCTTGAAGGGCAAGAGCCTGGGAAGTATAGGTCTGATGGCCTCTTCTACAGTGAACCCACAGAGTCAATCCCTGGAGACTACAAGAGACTTGTAGTACCCCAAGAGAACAGACGCCAATTCTTGCAACTAGCCCATGAGATACCTTTGGCTGGTCACTTGAGTTTCAGGAAGACCAAGGAAAGGCTCTCTCTCTACTTTTATTGGCCCAAAATGGGGGCTGAGGATAGCTCAGCGGCAGCATGCGCGTCTTGGAAGCAAGACGACACAAAGCAACACAGGTTCGATCCCCGGGTCCGCGCTTAGAAATCTCTGGGTGTTTAAGCGCGCTATAAATACGTAACTAAGACAAAAAAAAATACACAATTAGCAACTAAGAAAAACAAACAATTCTTGTAACAGCGCCTCGATGCCTGCGGGCTGTGTGAGCGCTTTATAAATGTAAAAATAAAATAAGTACTGCAAGAGTTGCCACACTTGCCAAACTTCTGGTAAAAGTGGTTCCAAGAACGTGGCACCTTTAGTGCCTCTCCCTGTGGTGGGAGTACCATTTGAGGGGGTAGGAATCGACATTGTTGGTCCCCTTGATCCTCCAACCTCTTCAGGCAACAGATTTATACTTGTTGTAGTAGACCATGCTATTAGGTACCCTGAAGCAATTCCTATGAGGACTGTTACAGCTCAGGCTGTGGCTAAGGCTCTCCTTGGTATTTTTTACCAGGGTTGGGTTTCCTAAGGAGGTAATATCCGACAGTGGGTCACACTACATGAAGGCCATGTGGAAAAACTGTGGAGTTACCTACAAGTTCTCAACAGCATACCACCCTCAGACAAATGTGTTGGTAGAAAGGTTCAACAGAACCACAAAGAGCATGATAGGAGCTTTAGAGGACCCCCTTAAGAAAAAGTGGGATCTTCTACTGCCATCCTTTCTCTTTGCATATAGAGATGTCCCTCAGGAGGGAGTGGGTTACAGTCCCTTTGAACTTCTCTATGGCCATCCGGTCAGAGGTCCATTGGCCCTGATCAAGGACGGGTTGGAGAGTGCTCCTTCCCCCACACCAGTCAGAGTCACTTGACTATGTGATAGGACTCCGGAGGAGAATGTCACACATGATGGCTGAAGCAAGTGATAACTTGAAAGCAGGTCAGGCCCTGGTCAAGCATTGTCATGACCAGAAGGCCAACATGGTTGAGTTCGCTCAAGACCAGCTAGTTCTTGTTATGGTCCCAACAAGGCAGAGGGCGTTGCAGGACAAATGGATGGGACCCTTCAAGGTCGTGGGAACACTTGGAGAGGTGAACTATCTGGTGGACTCAGGCAATCCTAAGGAGGCTCCTAGAGTCTTTCACACCAACCATCTAAAAGCTTATGTCTCGAGACCAGAACTGGGAGCTTTGCTTCTAGCTTCAGCTCAAGAAGAGGAGGAGAGTGAACCTCTACCTGACCTCCTCCGAGGCAAACCTTTAGATAAGAAAATAGGAGTTAATCTCTCTTCTAATCTGACACCTGAGCAATAGGAGGAGTGAAAAGTTTTGTTAAATCAATTTGCCCCTCTGTTTCCTCTAGCACTAGGCTTGACCCCTTGGGGCCAGCATGATATCCAAACTTGTGATTGTTTACCTGTCAAAAGCAGGGGTTACAGGATGTCAGAAAATGTAAGAACGCACATCAAAGGAGAGGTCAACAAGATGCTTGATCTCGGGGTAATAGAGCCCTCTACTAGTCCATGGTCTAGCCCAGTTGTGTTAGTACCAAAGGCAGGGTCCAAGGAGTTGAGATTCTGTGTGGACTATAGAGCTCTAAATGCAGTCACTAAGACTGATGCCCATCCTTTGCCAAGGACAGATGAGCTGGCGGATAGTCTTTGTTCAGCCAAGTTCCTCAGCACATTTGACCTCACGTCAGGCTATTGGCAAATAGCCCTGACTGACCATGCCAAGGAGAAAACTGCATTCTCCACCCCAGTTGGCTTATGCCAGTTTAAGGTTATGCCTTTTGGACTAAGGAATGCACCTGCTACGTTCCAAAGGATGGTTAATCAGGTTCTGAATGGGATGTAGGTGTCATGATCTCTGCTTCCAAAAGGTCAGGGTTTTCCCAACTCCCTTGGAAGCAGATCCATAACCCAGGTTCCGAGTGCCAACCAGTCCCAATTGGGACCTTTTGGACCCAGTCCTGGCACCAGTGGCACCAGGCTCATAAATATGCCCAGTCCCAGCGCTGGAAGCGCCGGGCTCATAATGCTTGGGTGGACTTACCTGCAGCAGACCATGCTGCTTACTTGCCTGCCAGTTGAGTCTCTGATCCTCTTCTGTTTGGAACTACTATTCCTGTTGGGTGGGGCAGGAGCCACTCCCTAGATTCAGAACACTGGAACTCTTCTGGAAAGCAGGAACTCTTTTCTTACCTAGGCGTGGCTGTGGAAGGAGACATCTAAGCACTACAGGAGGCTATTTAAACCACACCCGATGGATGAATCTTGCTTTGCGTTATTCTGCATCCTCAGCAGCAGAACGCTCATCGTGTCTTCTGCATCTGATTCTGGGCCTAAGGAAAAAGGCTTACCATTCTGAATCCAGTCTTCAGCAACACCTATAAAGACAAGAAAGAACAGGTTAGCATTACGGTCTTCAGTGACAGCTCTTCACTTACCTGGTCCATCGGCTGTCACCAACGCCTCGCGCTGCATTCCGGCATCTGAAAGACAAAGGCTTACCTACTCTTCGTGCGCTCCGGAGGTCTTCACACTGCATTCCGGCATCTGAAAAACAAAAGCTTACCAACTCTTCGCACGCTCCGGAGGCCTTCGGCGCTGCATCCCGCATCTGAAAGACAAAACAAGGTGCGTTTAAAGACATTGGGGAACTTTAATACTCACGCGCCATTACTCCTTTCCACATCTAACCCAGTGGGTATTCCGGCACCCTGCAGCCGCCCCGAACTTGTACCTGCAAAATAAAAAGACAGAGCGCATCGTGAAGCAGGCAACAAGCGCTTACTTACGTGCTTCCAGGCGCTTCTATTCATCACACGGGCTCCATCTTCAACTCACTTCAGCCCGCCATCCGCCATCGCCGGAACCCTGCAAAACAAGAGACATCATTACTAAAGACTTTAAAGACATTAGAATTACTCAAAACTTACCGTTCGTGCAGTAAACGACGGACAGCAGTCCTCTGAAGTCAAGAGGCCTGCTCCCCTTATCCAGTGAAGAAACTGGTTACAGCACCCTGCCTCGAGGCAGATGGAGAGCACGGCGTTCACTTACCTAAGGTGAGAGCGTTAACCTTTGGGGTTCTACAGGAGAAGAGAAAGGGAAGAAGAGAGAGACATTCAATAACCCAGTTCATTAATCCCACATTTTCTATCTGCAGACATCTTACCCTTCGAGCCAGACATACAGTGCACAGAGGTCCAGCCCAAAGAGCCAGCCGTGTGTTACACATCACCTTTGAAGATACGGTATACGCCCAGTCAAGACCGGCGCCTCTACGGGAATCAGGTGAGCGTTACAGTAGGACTTCTGAATGGCATACTTGGATGACATTGCAGTGTTCAGTCCTACTTAGAAAGAACATGTTGACCACCTAGGATATGTTTTGCAGGCTCTTGAACAGGCCCATCTGACCATAAAGGCAAGTAAATGCCAAATTGGTCAGAGTAAAGTGGTCTACCTTGGGCATGAGGTATGAGGTGGGGAAATAAGGCCTTTGCTCAGCAAGATTGAAGCTGTGCAAAATTGGACAACCCCTTCTACTCAAACCCAGGTGAGAGCCTTCCTAGGCCTCACTGGGTACTACAGGAATTTCATTGAGAACTATGGATCCATAGCTTCTCCACTGAATGTAATCTCCTCTCCTAAGTTCCATAAAAAGATCAAATGGAATGAGGAGTGCAATCAAGCCTTTGAAAGCCTGAAGAAAGCCCTTTGTCAAGCTCCAGTTCTCAGAGCTCCTGACTACCACCAACCCTTCATTGTACAAACAGATGCTTCCAATATAGGTGTAGGTGCAGTACTTAGTCAACTGGATGAGAAAGGTAGGGAACACCCCATTTGCTTCATCAGTAGGAAACTGAAGGAACCTGAAAAAAGGTGGGCAACTATTGAGAGAGAATGTTTTGCCATTGTGTGGGCTTTGAAGAAGTTTAGACCATACTTGTATGGATCTACTTTCATCATTCAAACAGACCACCAACTCTTGAGATGGTTGATGCAAATTGAAGGGGAAAACCCAAAACTACTAAAATGGTCAACCTGTCTCCAAGGGTTTGATTTTACCATTGAGCACAGGTCAGGATGTCACCACCAAAATGCTGATGGTCTCTCTAGGATGTTTATAACTGACTAGTGGTAAGAGACTCATCCAGGAGTGGATTAGATCCTCCTATCCCTTAGTCGGGGGGGGGGGGAGTGTCAGGGAGAATTCTCATTCTATGGCTAATTTCCCTTACCTGTAGAGTCCACCAGCAGCTTTGCTGGATTTGAAGGGTTTGTTTCTTTTTACCTGCTAAGAGTGAGACTCTTTTTCCCACTCTTAGGCATTTTCGCTATGTGTGTTCTAGGCTATTTTTGTGTTTAATTGCTATGGGATTTTCTCAACCCCTTAGGAACCATCTTTATTCACATGTGTTACACAGCACCCTCCGTGCAGTGACACAGGGGTGTCGTAGCGACCCCCAAACATAGACTCCATACCCTGGGACTGACTACTGTCTCCCAGGGCATGTAAAGTCCCAATTGACTTTACTAGTCAATTGTTATGAACTTAACCAGTACAACCCATCTTACTATGGAGGTACTGGAAAGGGTTAATTGTTTTTCCCTTATGTTCATTTTCGAGGGGGTACCATACAGTCCCTCTCTCTCGAGGGGGTACCATACAGTCCCTCTCTCTAAAGTTTCTGGCTGGTGGCAGTGGTTACTACCATAAATATTCGACTGCAAATATTTTCCTATGGGATTTTCCCATTGTTCGAGGCTACCACTTTTTCTGACAGCCTCTAACATACCGCCGGTTTATTTTTATTATAACTTTACTCCGGTAGGTTTTATTTGCCAGAACTTAAATATAACTTCTTTCTCGTGTCTTTCTCTAAACTCCTAACCCAGGTCGGGGATCCTTTGTTCGTCCTTTTGGCGGGCTTCTGCCAAGAAGCCCTCCTTTCAGCGCCACTGAGTCTGGGGTGGGTCCGTTGTGTGGGAAAGGGAGTAGGACCCCTGGACATGGTTGCCTCCGTACCCATGTCGCACTCTATCCTGATAGGCTGGAGGGTCTCCCGCCAAGAAGACCGCTCCACTGTGTGAGTGACAGCTAGGCTGTATGAATGGGAATCTTTTTGCATAAAAGCAGGGTCCTGAGGACTGGAAGAGCAAGACATTGCCACTGGAACTAAGAAGCCGAAGAGGAGAGAAGGCAAAGACATCTGCAACGACTGAACCACCGGTGAAGCCCTGCTGCAGCGTCTCACCACTTTTCTCCACACGACAAGAGATCTTCATCTGCAAGAGCCTTCTTCCCTTGAGCTGGTGGGGCCAACCAGTTTGCCAATCCTCTTCCTGGACCTGCCTTGGTCGAATCGCTGGTACCCTGTACTCGGAGGCCGGATAGCCAGGCACCAGTCCACCCGGACTTCGATTTAAAGGAGCGTACCTTTTTATTCGTCGGGCCGCGGCTGGTTTCATCCCTGGGTTGTGCAGTAACTCGAACCTTCCTCCACGACGAGAGCCTCTCTTCCTCTGCTGGATCCCCCGAACTGCAGGAACTACCAGGAACAACCGCCACCGCAGGAGCCACTTCTTCATTTTAAAGGTACATTGTTCCGCCAGGCCGCCCTTTCTTCGCTGTAGCACTGAAGGTGTTTTAAATCCTTTACCTACCTGTTGGGTTGGCCACCCCTATCTCTTAATATTGTCTTTCGCTTTCTGCATCCACCTTTTCAAACTTGTTAACCAAAGACTTGACTGCAGTTACAAGAACATTTTGCGCCTGGGCCCTTGCCCTGTACCACTGACTCTGGCACAGGCCTACTGACTCTGGCTACATTTGTTAGATCTGTCCTCTTTAGATTGATTCTCAACTCGAACTGTGTTGGTGCTTCTGCTGACTACCCTTTTCTTCCCATTGCTAAACCTTGTAAAATGCCATTTTGCTCAGTTTTCATTTAAGTATATTCTATCCTGATGCACTTTCTTGCTTAAACTGGTTCACAAACCTATGGGAAGTGTTGCTAGAGCATACCTTGTGTGTGCTTTTCACTGTGCTGTTTTGCTCAGTTTTCACTCTGGTTCACTTGGTCTACAATTTAACTAGGGAGTGTTTATATTTTTCCTTGACTTATTTTTAACTTGCTTGATGACTGTGATAAATGTGTTTTACTAGAAGTGTATAAAATAAATATATATATACTTTTTAATACAAAGCTTTGGTCAGTGTTTCCTTGTCCCATAGTACTGTTGGCCTAATGTGTAAACCCTGGATAGTGCTCATCTCCCTCTTGAGATAAGTCTGACTGCTCAGCCACAGCTACCAACTAAATCTTTGTGGTACAGACTTGATACCAAAAGGGATTTATTGCTCTCACCTGTAGTCCTAATCTTCTGTAGTGCTCCCTAAGTGAACTGCACAGGATTCTGCCTAACACACCCATTAACCATTAGTCGTGTAGATGGACGTACGAAATTGGCCATTATCATGCGGGTGTAGATCGGACCGCACCCAAACCTCTCCAGGGTTAGCTGTAAAAAACCCAAGTGTAGACTGTCAAAGGCTCTGGAGGCGTCTAATGCCAGTACCGAGAACCGCTGTCCTGTTCTCCGGCCCCAATCGATTGTGTCACTGGCTCTACGGATGTTGTCGTATGTGTGTCGCCCTTGTGCAAAACCTGCTTGATCGGGTTGAATTATCCCCGGTAGGACACCTGCTAGTCTATGGGCCAGTACTGTAGAATAGATTTTCGCATGTCTGTTTAATATTGATATGGGGCGGTAGCTTGCGCAGTCCACGGGGTCCCTATCCGGTTTTAATAGTAATACTGTGGTCGCCGGACTCATATCTCCGGTGCCGGACTCCCGGATGGAATTAAACAGCTTTATTAGGGGGCCCACTAGAGTGGCTCTAAATGTTTTGTAGTACGCATTGCTTAGCCCATCTGGGCCTGGGGATTTATTCCCTTTCAGTGCTCCTATCACCTCTGCTACTTCTTCCTCCGTTATGGGTGCTTCTAGCATTTGCCTATCCAGATTGCTGATTCGCGGCAGGGTTATCCGATTAAGGAATGCTATCTGTGCCTCCTTCTCCAGGTTCTCTCCTTTCAGGTTTTCGGTATAGTATTTCCTCTTCCCCGCGCACCAGGTTTCCCTTCTCGATTTTTAAGTTGGACTATGCGATTCCGGTTTTTCTGCTGTCTGAATTTGTCTGCGAGGAATCGATTGGCTTTATCCCCCTTAATATAGTAAAATTGTTTAGTTTGCACAAGGAGATGCGCAGCTTCATCCGCCAGATGGGCTTCCACGGCTGCTCTAACTTTTTTTAATGCCTGCCATGCTTTTTGCGAGCCCCTATTTTTATACTCCGTCTCGGCCTCCGCCACTTTGGTTATAATGTCCTGCTTCACCCTTTCCCGTCTCTTAATATAATTTGCTGTGTGCGCTATGAATTCTCCCCTTAAAACTGCTTTACTAACGTCCCAAATAGTGCTCCAGTTTATCCTGGGAGTGACATTTTCTTGAAAGTTATTCTTCAAGGCGTGTTCTATGTCTGCTCTGAGGGCTACATCTTTCAAGATTACCTCATTTAGCCGCCATGGTTTGCGGGGCTGTTGCCGTGGGCTTAAGGGTTCCAGCGTTAAGAGGACCGGGGCATGTTCCGTTAGGCACCTCACTCCTTTCTCTAGTCCCGTGACTTGTGGGATCAGTGAGTCCGAGATCAGCACCATATCGATCCGGGAGTGGCCCCATTCACTGCAGAATAGTGGGTGTATGCTTTGTCTTGTGGGCGAAAGAAACGCGTGTAAATTATTATTAGGTGTAAATTATTATTATTATTATTATTATTATTATTATTATTATAATATGAGGTGTAAATCACTAATGAATTTTGCTAGGGCTTGTCTGAACATATGGTCATTAGAGGTGGCCGGAAGAGTTTTGTCCATCCCAGCATCCATCACCCCATTAAAATCACCTCCTATCAGGACCTGTCCCACTCCCCACTGTGCGATGATGGGTAGCACTTCCATCAAGAAACGGTCCTGCCCTTCGTTGGGGGCGTAGATCGATATTAGAGTTACCTGCTGCCCCATCAGTTTCCCTCCCACTATCAAATAGCAGCCTTCCGGATCTTTCTTTACAAATTGTTTCTCGAAATCGATACCTTTTGCCAGCAGGATGCCCACTCCCCGTTTTTTCGTTCCACTAGAGGCGAAGTATTGCATAGGAAAAGCCCTATGCCTTAGCCTGTGTTCATCCTCCGGGAGCAGGTGTATTTCCTGCATCCAAACCACCAAGGCCTGCATATCCCAAAGCCTATTCATCATGGATTTTCGTTTAATTGGAGAGTTAAGCCCCTGGACATTTAGTGTAACAAATGTTAATTCAGTCATTCTTATGCTTTGATCTTGCGCTTATCTTAAGTTTCCTAAGCCCTTCCGCGCCTTCAGATATCACCTGTATGCCATATGCAACTGCCCCCCTTGTAACCAAACTCTCCCCCCCTATCCCTCTAACCCTAAAACTTAAACTTCCCCCTTGAACATTCATGGTGGACTTGCCACAACTCCTCACTGGGTTCAGTGCCTACCTGGGAAATTGGTGTCTGGCTCCATCCCCTCCATCCCCCGCCCTACCCCCTCATCCCTCATTCTAGAGCCCGTAGAAGTTTTTGAATATTCGCCCCTGCTGCCGCGAACTGCCCCCTGAGTAAAACATTGTTTTGTTCGTTCTCCCTCCCTTCAGGGATCCCAGAGGAGCTTTTGTTAACATCACAAACTACCCCCTACGTAGGAGTTCCATCATCTGGTTTGGTCTATTCCCCTGGTTATCCCCTTGATCTTCTCCGGTTCTGTCTTTCACAGAGCTAATGGTGGGTCCCACTTACCCCCCATCCCCCACCGCCGGGGCCGCACATTTACCCTACGTCATGGTGGTACGTGCCAGAGTTCATGACAGAGCATACGATTCCCGGCCTCGATCTTCATTTGATCGCATCGATGCCATGAGGTTTATTGATCATGTAGGGTCCATGGTTTTAGCTTCTTTGTTGCGACACTTGGGCGGGGGCGCACAGGCTTCCATTGCTCCCCCATTCAAGCCGGAGCCCGGTCGGGTATGCCCACCGGTAGTGCACTACCTTGGTCCGCAGCCAGTCTGTTGCGACCCTCAATCGTTTCCTCTTGAGGAGGGTGACCTGTGCTAGATGTTGATATAGTTGGATGGGCGCGGACCGGAAGTGTATAGGTTCCCTCTTCCTGGCAGCTCGCTTGATGTCCTCCTCCAGCTGGAATAAGTGTATCTGGGTCAATACATCTGGAGTTAGGTTTTTGCTAAGTTGAAATGTAGAGTAGACCCTGTGTGTCCGGTCCATTACCATGTCTCTATCGTCCCCAGTGTCTAGGATATGTCGAAACAGGTCTATCACGTATTGTTGTAGCTCGGAATCCACCCCGGATCCGTATATTATTTCTCCTGGACCTGTTTTCGGCATCCTCCTGCCTGTTCTGGATTCGCTCCATCTGCTGTTCGAGTTCTTGCACCCGCTTTGTTAACTCTTCTTGCTCCTGCCCCTGTTCGGCCACTGTGGTCTCCACTTCGTCGACCCTTCTTTCAACCGCCATGACCCCTTTATTGAGGCCTGCTATGGACTTGGCTAAATCGGAAGCACTATCTTTGATGTCTTTTGTCAGCTCCTGAAGCATCGCTAATAGATCCAACTTACGGATTGGAGGGTCCACGGGCTCATTCGGGTCTTCCGCCGGAGGGGAATGTATTTGGGCCGTAGCCTGAAGTTGGACGCGTTTTTGGGTCTCTGCAGCTTGCATCATCATCTTGATATCTCCCGATGCTCCACCTTTCGACTTAGTAAGTTGCTTGGACATGTTTTGAGTGGAGGAGGGAGTGCACTCCCCTGCTGTTCCAGAGTTGAGCCCTGCCCCTGGCGTGTTCGTGGTCTGCACTGTTCCGGCATAGGTGGCTCCCCTTTTCCCACCAGTCCGTGGAGCCCCCCCGGGCTTGCCGCCCCCGTCAGGCACCTCAGGGGCCCCTCGAGCCTCAGCCGGGTCTTGGGTCTCTCCCTGTAGTTTCAGGAGCCTCCTGGGTCCGCCCCCTGTGCCCCTCAACTGTTTCTTCCAGGGGGCTCTGTTGTCGGAGACTCGCCTGCAAGTACATCATTCATGGGGCTTTTTTAGCTTTAATTACGCTAGGCACTTCAATCTCTCCACTATGTTGAGGTGCAGGAGTTATAGCTTGAGGACTTTAAAGGAGATATGTTGGCTATGTGTTCTTGCCCCCGTTTGGTTTTAGGGGGTAGGGCAATGCAGTCCCCAAGGTGCTCCAGGTGGGAGACAGGGTTCTGTGATCCTAGGCATGGGAACCTGTGCAGTGGTTCACACTGCTGTTTCAGTCAGTCCCTGGACTTGGGCCCCTCATGCCGGCGAGCAGCGCCCCGCTCTACCCCCTCACCACTCGTCCCCAGTTAAGGGTAGGATGGGGCCGACACATACGACCTGGCACCCGCTGATCCCCGGGGCCGTCTCTGCCCACTGCCCCACACACCTGTGGTAAATGCGCTGAGGTCCGTCACTCCTTCTTGGCTCCCTCTGGCAGTTCGCCACACGAGGCCACACAGCGGGTTCACGCTGCCCTATCAGTCCGCTCCTGGTCCCGCATGAGGGCAGACTGTTATGGGAACCCAAACTCTTCCCGCTGGTGAGCAGCGCCCCCTCTCCACCCCCCCACCACCCATCCTCAGCCGAGGGGAGGGTGGGGGATGCACTCCCGATGTTCCTGGAGCGGTCTCCACCCGCCGCCTTACACACTTGCTGCCACTGCTCCCGGCGGGTGCGCCCGTTGCTCCTCTGCCCCCAGTGCTCTGTGCTGGTTCCGGGCTCCGTCGCTCCTCTCTGGGTGCCGGTAGCCACCAACCTTCTGATCTGAGCAGGATTTGAGCTCAGGTGCGTCCTTTAACGCGGCAGGGACTGTCATCCCCAGCAGCTTCATTTCTTCATCTGTGTGTTTTATAAGGCGCGACCGCTGGCCGCAGGTCTCATCCGACGAAGCCCCGGCGCCCACTCTTCAAGTCTGAGCCGCCATCTTGGCGGGAAGCTCGGGCTGCGCCAAAAAATCATTACGAACTTCCACACGGCTGTATCTCACCGCCTCATCTCTTCCCAGATGGTGCTCTAGGCATTCATATATGCCTGGGTCGTTTTCCTTGGAAATTCAGGCATTTTTAAGGGGTATTTGGGCTTCGCTGTGGAAGAGGGTCCAAGAGCCTACCTAGGAGCCATCCGTACGCATCCTCGGCCGGCCACGCCCCCGCGCCCTGATATTGTTAAAGGGTGCGCCATTGTGTGCGTCATCGTCCAACTTTACTCCTGGATATCCTGCTTTAACCCACACGTCCCCAGCCTGATCCCCCCACAATTGTGACAAGTAAGCTTTTCATGTCCCTCACGGCCAAGGGAATCAAAGGTGTAGATCCATTTTCTGGCCACGGAAGTAAAAGGCGATAGAAGCTTAATCAGATTATTCTTATCCATTTGCGCCCAGGGCACATAGTGCGTCCTGCCTAGGCCTTTATGCAATAATGACATCTGGGTACCTGTACTCCTCCCTTCGTTACGTCCAACACTTCCCTTTTTCCTATACTCCTCCCTTCGTTACGACCAACACTTCCCCTTTTCCTTGCTCCTGACGCCAATATGAGCAGGATTTAGGCCTATCTGCCCATACAAGATGTGATTGGCTACTGGTAGCCAATCACATCGAGGTGTGGGCAGTGTTACTTGAAGGATAAACCCAGAGACTAGGCAGGTATGTGAACATGCAGTCTGATGCGAAGCACAGCTACTGTGAACCTGAATGAAGTTCTCACGGTATGCTGGTATTGCAGGTTATTCATTTCCCTTTAGTGTGGCATGCCCATCAAAAAAAGTATGGCTCAGTGATCAGAAAACCATATCTCTGATCACATTCTCTTAACTTCTGAAGTGCTCTGCTGTTGTAATAACAAATGGTGCCGTCCATGTTTGACTAGTCATCCTTTTGACTGTTATTCCCATATCCAGTCTTCTATTGTTTACCAAGTTCCATCTATTTGTGTGCTCTACACTTTGCCCTTGTGTGCAATTGTGGTTTGATTTGAGGAAGTTAAGTTACACAGAACTACTAGAGCCCAACATCTGCCATTTACTTAGCTTATTGATGCTAATGTCTGTTTTAAGGAGAGGCACTGTGGTCTGGCAGTGTGGTGCCTGCCAGTTAGCCCCAGAATTGACCCAGTTTTTGTTGTTGCAAAATTAGACGATGTACAGCAATAACAAAAACGAGGTCACGCATGACTGCATCCACAAAGGTTTTTCGAACATCTGTGTTTGTACATACACCCAGGGCAAAAAATGTTTGCATAATTTGCAGGTTCACCTCTTGCAATTGCATGTAGGACTGTCACCCTCTTGTAATGTACAGTGGTCTTGTGTAGAGCATCCTCTCATACTCCTACGTCCCATCTCCTCTATACTGTATAGACGTCGTTCGCTAGGGATGGGAATGGAACCCTTTTCACCAGAAAAAATGGTCTTCCCCTTTAAATTTAGATGCGGGGGCGCAGCCCTGGGAGCATGCGCTACCGTGACTATGCCCAACGACGCCACTCCTCAGTCCTCTTTTGTGCGTCGACAGAAACAGACTGCTTTCACCAGCGTTCCTGGGTTAGGCCTCGGCCTTGTAATTCCATGCGCTCTTCCCTGGAAGAAGTTATTCTCTTTTTCTTTTTTCTCTTTCCGTTGTCTTTCCATTGTCAAGTACTGCTCTGTCCTCTGGTGCCACGCTCCTCCCCGGCGAATGTTGATGGCGGTTTTCAGCAGGTGTCCAGCCTGCGAGGGTCCCTTCCCTACGTCTGACCCTCACACACTCTGCCTCAGGTGCATTGGCCCAGACCACGGCTGGGACGGCTGTACAGCGTGCAGTGCTATGACCCCGCGCACCCTGACAAATCAGTTGGCCAGGTGGCGAGAGCTCTTCGAAAGATCGCCTCCAGAGGACCTCAAAGCATATGTGAAGAGGAAGATCAGGCCCAAGTAGGTGCTCTTTTCTCCTCTGCACCCCGTAAGGGTGACTCCTTCCCTGGGAAGCACCCAAGTGGGAGGGACCTAAAACCATCAAGAAGACCCGAGGCTACTCCAGCTACCAGTCGGTCCGGCCTAGTACCGGACCCAGGTCCGAAGGGGCACGTGTAAGCAGCACTACCAGCACCATGATTGAGGGCACTCTGCCTCCCAGGTCTCGACCTGAGGTGCAGGGAAGGTTGCAACCTTCACTATTTAGCGTGCAGGTAGAGACTGGACCCAGCTCAGCAATCACCACGCCTCAGGCACGTAGTGTGGAGCAAGACAAAATGGCGGCTTGGCCAGACAAAATGGCGACTCACACAGCGCCCTTTCCGCACAGAGATCAGACAGGAGAGCGCGCATCCAGATGGGATTGAACGCCTGTCACCTGGTCCACATAGTATTCCTCCACTTCGCAAGGAAGGTACGCATCCCCTAGCCTGGCGAGCCCTTTGAGCCGATGGCCTTGGTGGACAGCAGGCTGGTTACACTAAAGACTGTACTGCTGGCAGCGGCGCACACTTTTGCGCACAGGGTCAGCGAGCTGCAGGCTTTGTCATCTTGTGAGCCCTTCACCACGTTTCAGAACGACAAGGTCATATTGTGCACCCATCCAACTTTTTTACCCAAGGCGGTCACTCCATTTCAATTGAATGAGATCTGCCTGCCGGTGTTCTTCCCGAACCCACAGTTGAATGCCGAATGGGCTTTGCATTCCTTGGACTTCAAGAGAGTCCTCAAATTCTACCTCTCTCAGACATAATCCTTCAGGAAGTCTGTGGCATTGTTCATCACTTTTGGGGGCACGTCCCCTGGCACCCAGGCTTCCAAAGCTTCTATCGCCCATTGGCTGGTCCAGCCAATCTCAGAGGCATACACAGCAAACCAGTTCCTGAGAGGATTCATGCCCATGCGGTCAGAGCTAAAGCCACGGCTGTCGCGTTTGTGACATGCTTCCTGGGATGTCATCAGCAGGGCGGCTACTTGAGCCACTCCATCAGCGTTCTGTAAGCAGTATTCACTGGATATCGTCTCCAGGCGAGATGCAGAGTTCAGCCAGCCAGTTCTGAAGAACCTTTTTGCGTCATCCTAGATATGAGGCAGGTTGTCACAGCTCCACCCTATGGTCTTGTTCGGTGGAATCACCCATAAGGATGGAGGAAAGGGGGCGGGACGTAAGAGTAATTAAAGTTACTCACTTGAATTCAGCAGAGTCAGTTTTCTCTCCGGTGTTTAACCTCGTACCGAACATGAAGACAATTCAATTGGTGGCTGATGGCCCACAGAAGACGTAGGAAGGTAAAGGGTTCTCCATGTTATTCCAAGGAAACAAAAACAGAACATGAACATTCAAAATGATGAATCATAAGCAAAGCAAAAGGTCTCTTGCAAAATTCCAGATTTACACTTGTCCTGGTCCCATCTCAATGTCCAGTGAAACACCCACGTCTTTTTCTTCAGGTTATAGGTTTTGGGCATTCCCGAATCCACTTGAGTGTCTGTGATAAGGGCCCCTCTGAGTCAACATGTCACTGCTTTGCAGAGTCTCAGGTTCTCCTTCCAGAAGTATGGGAGAGAGGTAGATCTCAATGAACATTGATTTTCTCATTCCTGGGTTCAAGGGAAAGGATGAGGAATTCACTTTCAGTTGCCAATTCCCTTACTTCCCTTCTGGGGTGTTCAGGGATATGGATTGCACCTATGTATAGGTAGAGGAAAGCAGTAAGCAGATGGCGGTGGAGAAATAACGGTATTAAAGACCACTGAAATGTTTTTTGATTGTGTAACAAAGCTTTCATATAAAACTTGCGCACAGTAAAAAAATAATACAGGTATGGATAAAACCTGGATATATTTATTTTTCATTTTCTTGAAATAAGGCAAACATTTCACACAAGCAAGCTCTAAAATAGTCAGCCCAGAAAGTCGAAAGACAGAGGACCTCCGTTTGCTGAGAATATTTTTTCTAAAGTAGGATGATGGTACTATACTGAAAAACAAAGAAGGCATTCAAAGCCTGATTCACAGAAGCGTTTTATAATGGCACAATCCCATAGGAAAGCGCTCTGTGAATCAGGCCCTAAATGTCATGGAAGTCATGTTATCAGATTTTATAGAGCGGAACCAGAAACCAGCGTATCCTACCTGTGTCCTGGGTCCTTCTAGGAAATCAGGGTTACGGGCCGCTGCTATCGGGTTAGCAGGATTGATAGCAAGGCAGCTTTTTTTAAAGTAGCGACGTGAGGGAGACCTGAGTATCCATACTCGGTGCAGGTAAGTGTCTGCATGTTGGAAAACGATATGGCAATGTGTGTACCTCAAGTAGTGATGGGAGTAAGATTGGCGTTATCTTGCTCTGCTGCATTGGTTGTTGCAGGGTGATGTCCTGAGGATATCCTGATCATCGGATAGCACCATACTGCTAGAGCTCAGCAACTTTATCCCTTCCCACATGTGTGTGTCAACAGACTCAGTCTTGTTGGGCAATGTGTAGTATGAAGGTCTTCTGCTTGGTGTGTGATTTTTACTGTTTTGTTAATGTAGTGCCATAACCGTTTTTTGATAATTTTGCAACATTAACTACGGTGTCCAAGCAATGACAGGACAGAGGCTATCACGTTTTTTTTGGGGTACAGTTGGAGTGATTTATGGTATACGCAATATCTCACTGTGTATTTTGCACATTACATGCCCAGCAGGTAACTCAACAAATCTTAGTGTGTTACTTGTTGCCTGCACTACTTTGCGTGCCCCTGTAATCTGCACTAGCACATTGTGGAGAGACCCAGAAAGAGTGAATCTAATTGGGGATGCCTTAAGAAAGGCTGAACCCAGACACTGACAATGGATCCACATTTCAAAATGGGGCCATCATAAGATATGATGTATCACAACCAGTCACTTAAGGTACACTTGGATGGTCCCATTTCCAAACCGTGACATCCAAAATTGAGACGACCTGAACTGAGACAGCTGAAAGCCAACCTGCTCAAGGTCTGCTTTTGATGGTTCTACTTTTTAGTATTACGGTAGATTTACAATAGCTGACTCTTTTGCAAGCAAATCTTTGTATATAATATTTTACTGTTTTGTATGCCCCGCTCCCACTATAATTCCCTCTCCCTATCTACACATTTTCCTTCATTCCTCTCTTTTTCAATTTGTTGTACTTCATGATCGCAGCATTTGGTTACCCTTTTCTCATTGTGATGAGTCCAAAAACCCATGAAGGGATATTTTTTGTGTCATTCCAGTGTGAGCTGGTGAAGCAGGATTTCGCCAATCGGAACATACCACAACATTGGGGGCCAATTTAGAATAATTATTTGCAGTATACTGGGATTGAGTAAATTGGCAGTTGGCTGGGAATATCACACTTTAAATAAAGGTCAATCTAGAAGATTACTGGGAATGTCTAACGTAAACAGGTAACAATGTGTTAAGTGGGCATGTTGGGAGCTGATTATGTTTCCAGGGCGGATTAGGAGAAATGCAACTTAGTAAACATTGTAAAGTTGGATGCACAAGGGGATCGAGATTGTGCTTGGCCAAACCTGGCAGTTTGATAATTTATTAGTAACCAGGTGTGTCTATATTTTGTACCCCAGGCCAAACTCCAGAATGTTAATTCTATGAGTGCCAAGACTGAACCAAGATTGCTTTAGTCAATAATAGACTGTGTATAAAGTTGAATGATGAAGAAAAGGGAATAGAGTGATGTAACTGCTGCAGTACAATTAAAAAGGCCTTGATGTTAAAAACGTTATTATTAAGAGTTTGTTCCTTGGCACTTTGTGCTTTACTTTATTACGGTGTGACAAGGCGGTGACTTACTTAGAGGTAGGCTATCAAAGTATAATAATATATATCCTTCTCTAGTGAAAAAGTATAGCCTGAACGCCCTATGCAGGATATGTTTATCAGAATATGTGTTAGGCTGAGGTGGATGTGCTACAAACAGGGCATGAAGGGTGAGGGGGCCAGATGTCTGTCCTTCTGTATGCAGTGACAGACTGGCACCCTTCTCTCATATACGATGCTCTGCTTTTCCCTTCACTATGAGGCTATCGGCTATTTTGTGCAGGGCTTTGTCACTGCAAGGCCACCTTGCACGACTGAAGAGCCGGAATGGGGAGCTTTCAGGTCACGAGCCAATAAACATAAACACAACACCTGTGCGCCCAAGGATCATCCCTGAGGGCCCAGCCAGACAAAGTGTTTTGCAAGACCTGACATTTGACCTGCTCGAATATTAGGAGTCTTATTTTCGGTAATTTAGCTTTTGTGTGTTGACTTTTGAATCTGCTAGACAATCGGCTGAATACATTTGTTCACATTAAAGGAAGACAAATGTGCATGGAAATTTAATTTCTCGCTTTTATTTAAGATTGTATCTTTATATCGTTGTATTTTGACATTGTTGGGAGTTTGCTTTGTATGCAACAGGAAACCTATTTAAACATATTTTCTTTTGTAGGTGGTTGGCGTTGTGGATCCCCGTCCTTCTCCCAGAGAGCGCGTTAAGTTGTATCATGAGCTTGATGATGCCAATATTTTTGAAGGTTGGGTTTATTATTTGTTGTCTTGTTTTTCATATCTTGAAGTTCTGTCAGTTGATTTTTCTTATATCCACATGTTAATATGAACATGGTTTAAATTTAAATATTCATTAATATTAATATGCTATGTACACTACTGTAGCAATGACCGACCATGGAAAATATAGTGTAACTACTGCATATTTCACGTTTAGGTACCTGTGTTTATTGCAGATATTATATGAAGCCAAGCAGTAAAATAGACCAGTCAAGCACTTTAATTGATATAAAGTCGAACACCCTAAAATACTTTCAATCCAGTTACACTTCTCACTATTTGCGCCACTAGATGTTTTGGATTACAACTTCCATGATCCTTCACCACTGAACATGATGGGTAGGAATCATTTAAGTCGAAGGTCACAACATCTGGGGTTGCCACATTGCGTTAGATTGATTTTTACAATTAATTGAACATGTTCCTTTCTATTGGGGATATTTTCCCAGTTTTTGAGCAACTGCAGGCAATAGTTTGATATCCCGATGCTCATCTAATTATCTCCAGCGTAGAAACAATGTATGGCATGTTTGCATTAATGTAGATTTGTTTAATACACAAGTGCTGTAAAAATCTGAATTTATGGCATAAGAGACATCATTAGTCATTAATGTTGATTGAAAAAGAAGTGGGTGGTTTTATTTCTTGAAGCATTAAACAAAGTGTGCACTGAAAATGACACAAATAGTTCCTTTTTAAGTAACCTATCACCTCTACAAATTTCCCTCCAGCCCCAACCCAATGTATCCACATCTTGTGCCTTTGTCACCCTCAAAAGAAAGAGCCCGGTTAAATTCGTCAATCTTATAATGTTAGTAATTCTTAGATTTGCAAGACTCACCATCACTTCAACAAATCGGGCAAAACACAAGATTAATGTATGCTGGCCTGAACTGATCTAGTATCAGGTAGTGTTTTTACAGTTACATGAAAAGATAATATATCCCAAATGTTGCATATATTTATGAGAATAATTAAAACAAGTAAATATTAAAATCACATTGCGCGACATCCTTAACTCTGTGTGTATGCTTCTCTCGATTGAATCCTTCTTGAAAGTGGGTTGTATTGACCCTGAAAGTGGGGTGCATTGACCCAGATTTTGCTTTGAAATGAGTGGTGTGCACCAAGGTTTTTTAGCTGTGTCTATATGAGCAATGTTGTATACAATTCCCATAAATATATTTTCACTGTTTAGGATTAACATATTTGTATTTATGTCTTTGTATTGTATTGCATTTTTATATTGCCTTGGCCCAAAGTGTTGCACGACTAGAACAATACTGCATAATCCAGTGGAAACATTTAGAACAATATATTCTAAAATAAAACTGTACTTTATTGTTTAACAACAGCGTGGGAACCCTCTAATCAGAATGAACATGTTTCAAGCAACTAGTGCTATGGAATTTCTTCCTTTCAGGAGGGTCTATAGCCACATTTTAGCAGTGTGACCTTTCACAGAGGAGAAATAACCATTTGCATAACAATCTGGTCCCACCCACAATGGCAGTACAACACCAAAATTTGATTCAATTCTCCTCTCAACAAGAGTACCATCAGGAACCCAAGACACATGCTTTGGCCTTGTTAGGCCTCCTCATTGAGGTGAAGCTGGACCTTTCTAAGGCATAGTGAGCAAGGGCTCCATGTCTCGATTATCACCTGTGACTTTGTGGGAAACCCCAGGTTTTACAAAATTAACAAGAGTGTGGGAGCCCCTCTAACTGAGAACGTACATGCTTCAAATATCGTGTTGTATGGAATTTCCCCCACTCTACAACCAAGTTGAATCTCACTGACCCTTCACAGAGGAGAAATAACCATTTGCATGTCAGTCTGGTGCCAACCCCATGGCACTCCAGCACCGAAATATTAGAGAATTCTTTACTGAACTAGAGTACCGTCAGAAACCCAAGACACACATACAGTTTGACATCTGCTGAAGACTGAGATATTTTGTCTGGGGGGAAAAAACTCCAGAAAAGGGTTATGAAAAGCATAAACCAGTCACACACCAGCAGAAGATGAACACAATTTCATTGATTGTTCAGTGTATTTACTTCCATCAAAGATTCCCTGTAGCAGGGTGAAACGACAGTAACAGGATGACAATCATTCCACCCCCCAAATTGCTGGTTACTCCCTCTCCCACCTGCATCCATATACGCATCTAAGGCCACCCCCCAAGTCCTTGACTAATGAGAGCGTGACTATGTCGGCTTAAGAGTTTGACTTGGAGGGTTTCTGTTCACTACCATCCCCTCTGAACCCAGGTGCATTTTGGAGCATGTAGACCTGTGGTATATGCCTAAGTGAGTGAATAGACATTTTAGATAAGTATGCATGCATCTCAGGAACTGTACCCGTGGCTAGCGGATACTGGGATAGTTTGGTAGATCAGGCCCAGAAAGTCAAGTTAATTTCTCCCAAGACACAATTATTATTAATCTGTGTTATTTGGTTTTCCCAGATAAAGAACTACATTTTCTCCAGCATTGGATCTTTCAAAGATTCACATGCTGTTTGAATATTTCCCGTTGTCAGGCTGGGAATCTTCAGAAACATTAAAGCAGTTTACATGTAAATGTTAAAACTGCTGTTACCTTAGTACTCTATTAGTCATTTTGGGTCATATCGCTCGACAGCCAAGACTGGTCTCCCTTAGCTCCACCACTGGAGGCCACCATCAGACTTTTTACTGCACGTTCAGTGTTGGAATTCCTCAAAAGAAATCTTTTTTAATTTTGAGTAATTCTTTGCATCCTTCCACCCGTCGTCAGTGGTTACGTTTACAGCTTCTCATCACCCCTGGAGAGGCTGTTTCAGCTTCCGTCGTTGAGGCCTTTTGGTGTGTCCATTGACACTATGGCAGACGACAGAACGATAAACCTTTTGAAGGCCTGTTCCACCGGTCATCTGAACAATGTGCATTGTGAGGGCATCATGAAGTATGACAGAGACAACAGATTCAAATGTATACTCAAAGTAGATTTATTCAACTTAAAAGGCTGGGTGGATTAAGGCCTAACTTGCCCTATGCTATGGTGGGATATCCCTACCTAAAGAAACTAAGCATAGTCTGTGTCTGGATGTCCAACCTTAAGTCTGTGTGTGTGTCCAAAACCTATACTTGCCTGACAACTACATGTATACAATATGTAGGGATGTCAGTCTCAAAAGAATAGTGTTCAAAAGAAAGTTCAGACCATCTTCCCCCTCTTGGCTTAGGATCAGCTTCCCCTTGCCCAAGTTCAAAATAGTTCTCACAGTGTTGGGATTCCCTTCCCCAAGAGCTAAAAACCTTCTTGCTGCCAAAATCACACCGTTCCTTTTAAACCTCCCAAGTCGGGATTTCCCTTCCCCAAGAGTTCCAGATTTCAAAATCAACACAGTTCTGTTTCCCAATTTTAGTTTGTCAAACCAAGATATAGCAACACATGAGCTTAACTTCAAATATGCTTTCATTAGCTTTTCACATATAGAGCACTCGATCTGGGCGCATTTGTCAGACCACATAGTCCACCCATTACATGTCATGCAACGGATACTCTGTCTTCCGGATTTCCTCAACACTAAGCCACTTGTTCCGCCTGACAGTGCTACTTTGTTAATCCTTTTGTGTCACAGGCTCCAGACACTGTCCTGTGGTTGCTTAAGCCACCATACACTTTATTGTTGTTGTTGAGCCCTATGAGTCCTCTGGCTCTTGCCAACACAACTCTGGCTCTTGCCTTTACCTATTTCCATTGTTTCACATACTCTACTCCTTGACTCTTGATTAATTCACTTTGCTTTCTCTCCATTCATGAGTAGTCCACTGGCTTTGTGCAGCATCCACAAGTGTTTTCAATGCTTTTTACTTTGTGCGATATTCACAATTGCTTTCCATGCTTTTTCACTCTGTGCAGTATTTACAAGTGCCTTCAATTGGTTGCCCTTAATTTAATATTTCAATATGATTTGTGCTGGCATTCAACAGTACTTTTACTCATGTTGCTTTCCACCCGGCAGCTGCAAAGGACTCTGATAAACGTTACTAGAGCGCCCCAGTCAGAGTGTATATTCGCTTTACACTCACCGGTCATATACAGCAGCGTTCTTCCTTCTGGCGTCCTTCCCGGCGGGCTCCTCCAGGCTTCCGCTGCTTCCCGGCTTCTCCTGACTCTGCCTTCTTTTCCCGGTCTGTAACACGCATACCGCCCGCTTTCCTGACTTCTCTCAGCGGTGGCTGCGGTCACGAGGCGCTCCACTGCTTCTCCCCATCAGACCCGCTTTGGTGGATGGCAGGACCTCTGGACCCTCGCACAGCTGTCCACGGCTACAGCGTCCTCTTCTCCCGCGCAACTCTGCTCCAGCCTTCTGGGTCTCCAGCTTCTTTTCCTCCAGCCCGTTCCTCCTCCTTCTGAACGGCGAGCAATTTTATATAGTTCAGGTATGTTAAGTTCTCTTGCCTGACTTTGGAGCACTACATTATGCAGCCTAGTTGGTTTCTTCCTCATCCCACTGGTAAGATGTTGTTTCTGGGGAACACATTGAAAGCAGGATAAGGGAAGGGGTTGACAATATTCCACAAAGGGTTTAGGGACTGAGTGCTCATTGGGAAAGGGTGGATACCTAAAGACGTCCTCTCCCCATTCCCCAAGTTCCCTCCAACCAGGCGATCCTCCATCGCATGGCCACCCCCAGGGTCATGATTCAAAAGCGATGGCCTTTGCCTGGCCACCTGAGGGGAGGAGTTTGGGGGATAAGTTGTGAGGGCACCCTCAGGTTCCTCACACTATATTGAAGATCTTCACGACCACTGTCTTTACTGCCTCTACCCAAACCACAAGATCAACAGCTGCTCCCAAGCTTGGTGGCTTGGTTGGACGAAAGTGCTGTGACATCTGATTCAGCCTCTTTCTGAACTCATGCTTCCCTCCATCAGAGCAGACCCTTAAAGCGTACTCCCTATTCAAAGGTTGAGGTCTCATGAATATTCTTTCCCTGGGAAGAGAGTTAAAAAGGGGCATGCTGCCCTCGCTAGGGCTGAATGTTTTTGTCTGGGTAGACTGTCCTTTTGTCATCACCTCTGCAAGACATGTGGGGGAAATCCAAGGTATCTCATGCAAGCCTTCATATTTGGGTTTTCGGGAATCCAAGGTGGTTCTTTGCACAAACCAGAATTTGATTCCCAAGATTCTGTCTACGTTGCAGATTAACAAACCTGTGGTGTTGCCTGTTCTCTTTTATTCCGCCTGCCAATCCAGCAAAACGGTCCTTGCACTCCTTGGATGTAGTGCAAGCCATGAAATTCTGTCTCTCGCACTATGAGTTTCCACAAGCCTTCTCAGCTATTTGTGACTTTTGGTCCTTCTGTCATGGGCAATGTTCTTTTCAATTCTTCTGTTTTGGGATTGGGGATGAAAGACCGAGTAAAAAATGTTCGAGGGAGAAAATATCGAAGATTTTTTCGAAATAACCTTTGGTCTTTTCTCCCCTGAACATTTCTCACTTGGCCAAATCCCTGGCCACACCCCAAACACACCCCCAAACCCCCTACTTACCTTGCCCCCGACTCGCTGGTCCCTGCAACGCTAATTGCTAACTCTGAGGGCTTTTGCTGCTACAGCAGCGTTTTCTCTCGCTGTTCCCCTGATGGATATTTGCAGGACTGCCTCGTGGAGATCAGTGCATACCTTCATGAGGTTCTACTGTTTCAACAGAGATTACACGGAGGAGTCCGGCATCAGCTAAGCAGTGCTGCGTGACCTGTTTCAGTGAAGTGAGTGTTTTTCTGAGGTGAGTGCTTCTTTTAGGTGAGCTTTACACTTGCCCTTGTGGTATTGTGTGTAATGCTTTATAATGTATTCAAATAGCATGTGAATCTATGAAAGATCTATTGCTGGAGAGGGAACATGTTCCTTACCTGTAACTCCTGTTCTCAAGCATTGATATCTTTCATAGATTCACATGCCACTCTCCCACCTACCCCGCTTATGGCTCTTCTTGGCTCATATTGCCACATTCGTGTTCGCTTGCCAAATCTGAAGATGGCCTCCATGGGTGGCGCTAAGGGAGGCCTGTCTATTGGCTGTCGGGCAATATGACCCAAAATGATTCCAATAAAGCACTAAAGTGACAGCCATTTTAAAATGTAAATGTAAACTGCTTTAATAATATCGAGGATTCCCAGCCTGACGAATGGGAATATTCAAACCTCATGTGAATCTGTGAAAGATACCAATGCTGAAGAACAGGAGGTATAGCGGTATCCAGTGATTTTACCAAGGATTTTTTATTCAAGGCATTTTTTTACCAAAAATGTTTTACTGAAACAATAGTAAATAAATATATATATGGTGTGGGTAAGGGGTTAAAACTAGAGGGATGGGAGTTGAGTGGGGTCAGGGGGTTAAAACATTGGGAAACAGGGAGGTTGAGGGTAAACCCCCCCAAATAAAAATTAATTCAAATTAAAAAATCAGTATTTTTTCGGTAAGCAAATTTTGGTTAAAAATGCCTCAAATAAAAAATCTTCTGTAAACTCGCATAGAACTGGGATAGCAAAGCAGCGCATCCCCCCCCCCCCAGAGTGCACTGTACTGTTATTCTTCAGCATTCAGCTTTTCAGCACTATGTTAGTCTATGACGTCCTTGAACTTGAATCTGCATTTTTTAACCATCTTGATATTGTAGCACTGTATACCAAGAAGTGATAAACTGCATCTCACACAATGCAATGTCCTGGTCCATTGGAAGGTACTTAGCAAAGGGTCTCTGCACTTACCACCCTTGCTAATACTGTCAAGCTGCATACAGTGAAGCTAAAGTGAAGCACGAAGCTACATCCCACAAGATGCCCACCGAGGTACTTGATCCATCACTTCCAAAGACTTCCCAAATTTATTTCCACAGTACCTAGTTATCAAATCGAGGCCTGGGGGCTAAAACTCCTAACTAGGAGCTCCCATCAAACTCATTAAAAGCATGTTGGAGCAACGCTGATCCTCAGGAGCAGTTTGGTGATTTCAGCCCTCGTTTAAATAGTGTCCTGAGCCCTTTGATTCCTAACCAAAGCAACTCTGGGATTTAATATTCTTTTTTCTGGTTTTTGGTGAAACTGCTTCCCTTCTGAAGCCTTGATGGCATGGCTTCTGACTTGTATAAGAGTCTGACAGAGAGCACTTTGACTTTTGTTATGGCTTAGTGCAGCTCTGAAGCTGTAGGGTGTAGTTTGCTGTTTACTACCAAGCAGTCTCCGTCCCCAGTGCAGTAACCCATTTTCTGTGCTTCACGTGCCGAGACTGCATACTTTGATGTCCCGGTTAACCCTCAAGATGCTGTGACTCAAATATGGAGCCCATGAGAAATGCATTCTGGGTGCAGCAGTGAACATTTGCTTCCAATTCTTGGTGATAGTTTCATTTCTGAATATCGTCTGCATTTTCTGAAACACTGGAAAAACATCTTGTGTTTTCCAAGGCCAGTCAAAGTTTTTTGTGAATTCTACAGAAGCCGAAAGGAGTTCTTTTGGCTCACATGAGAAACAGAGTGTTTACTTGTCACAGTATTCTACAGAGTACATCGACCGGGTCTCTGTGAAGTGCTATCAGCAGATGACAATTCTGGAAAAGTAATAGTCTGTAGTTGTGTAAGTTAGATTGGGGAGCAGAAGACGGGGCTGACGAAGAGACACACTTTAGCTTCTGCTTGGCTGAGAGAAGCTGGACGTATCTTGTCCGGTACGCTCCTGTTGTGCTGTCACTCTGCGCCAAGGCTGGTTTGAGAGGCTGCCTAGTGAAGTTCTTGACAGGGATGAAATGGTGCGAACCAATGCCAACGGTGATGTGACCTTTTTTTTAATTTTGCATTTTATTTTGTAATGTTTATTTGCGCTAATAAACAGTTATACAAGTGCCAGCTTTATAACCACCAAGAGTGAGGGAATTCTTGCGATTCAAGAATACTTTGCCTTCTTCTTCAGTGTGTTGGGGGAAAAAATAAGATATATAGACATCCCTGCACTAACATTTGGGAGCCAAAACAAATAGTGAAATGACTGCAGTGATGTATTCATTGTACGTTAACCAGTGCAGGGTTTTTGTAAGATGCCTTCCTTGATTAAAACTCGAGATAAGAGTCTTTCTGTTGGCAGAGACTCTACTGAGGTAATTATTCCAGGTTGGACTGCTTCCCCCTATGATTTGTTAGCAAATTAAATTGAGTGTGCGTCCGGTCTGTGTGAGCCATGGAATGATTCATTGCTCAATGCGGGGCCTGCAGATGTGGTGGCTTGTTTACAGAATTTCCCAGTGTTGAAAGGAAGGGAATCAGAAGCTCTAGGAAGGAGGGGCTGGATTTTGCTCCATGCTTACCGGAAGATGCATCAGAGCAGTGTGCAGTTCGAAGCAGATCTCTTGCGTTTGGAAAGGGAATTGGCTGCTGAGAGACAGGCTTCTTTAATGCAACAGCTGCAGTTAAACATTTGGATTGACAAGACCTCTAGATATCAAGAAATTTCGGAAAATGCAGCAGTTAGGGTGGCCCAATTTAAATATAGAAAACAAATAGGACGGATTGACAGACGCAAGGTGGCTGCTGTCATCGCCACTGCTGATGCAAATTGGAGTCCAGATTCCTGGAATGCTGATATTTGGCATCCCTCTTCTGATAGTATAGATTTTAGCCCAAAAGTGAAAGCAGAATCCCTACTGAAACAAGATGGGAAGAAGGTTACTGCTAAGGTTACTGAGAGCGGGCCCACATCCACATGATCCGGGGGCGGGGATTTAACCACACTGGAGGATTACACTCAACAGGAAAAAAGTGGGGGAAAGTATAACTTGTTTGAGGCACAATTCAGGTGAGCCTTTATTGGCTTGGATGTTGTGCATGTATGATGGTGGAGCTGGAGGCTTGTTAGTTGTTTCCACTGACTCCCCATGCGTCTTGCCTTTGTCCACTGATACTAATATCCAGGAGGTGTTGCGAGCTGGGCCGCTGCCAGGTTCGAATGGGCAGGGGTCTCAGGTATCTTTATTGCACCTAACAGCACACAGGTGCAATAGAAAGTACCCAATTACCACAGATTGGCCCACCGAGGAGATGAAGTGGTATACTTTGAAGGAGGCAGTTCAAAAGATCACAGAACATTCGATGAACGAAGCAGTTCATGTGGGTGAGCCAGTGCATATGGGGTGGTGCCACTGTCCGTGTCAACAAGAATTATGGTCATTAGAACTGCCCAACCGCATATAAGAGTGTCATCATGACTTTGCTAGTAGGCATGTTTGGCAAACCCACTGATAAAGTGGTGGATGCTAAACAGTAATTGTCAGATCTGGGTCAATGGGACAAAGGTGAGGACAAGCCACGAGAGAGGGAGGGCGCAATGAGAGGAGAACAGAAGGCAGGAGACAAGATAGCAGAGATTCCCAAGTGTCAAGAAAGGACATGTTTTTGACACTGTTGAAAGATGGTGTGCCACGGGAAGAAATTGATGTTATTGAAACCAGGGAAATGTATGAGTTGTACAAAAAGAGAAGGCTTGCCGGGTAAGAGCGCTATAAACAAGTCAAGAGACAGGTGGTGTCTAAGCAGAAAAGTGACACTTCACCATCAGCGCCTCCTGAGGAGGATCAGGGAGAAAGATCTATGGGGATTCCTTCCCAATGCCATCCAACATATGCTGCGTTGAGAAAAACAGTGAGTGATATGTTTGAGGCTGAGTCTGGGTACACTCATTCCAAATTTGAATGGGATTATGACCAAATCCTGGCAGTGTCAGCTTGCATAAAAGTGCTCCGTCTTGAGCCAGAGCACCTTAAGTTCCGTAAACTCCTCAAGACCTTCCTCTTCTCTCTCCCTCCTTTCTTTTCTATCCACCCTCCTTCTCATCACTTACTCTGTTCAGTTTTGCTGACTGGTTGCCTGGTTCACCTCCAGAGCCTACAGGCCCCAGGTTCCCCCCAGTCCTCTGCACTTGCCTCCAGGCTGCTGCACTTTGTTCAACATTACTGCACTTTCAGTTTCCACTCCTTGAGCTGGGCAACCTCTGCACTGAACCCAGGGCTGTGCTGGACTGGACTTTGTCCCCACCCCAGGGCCCCGCCGTCTTTCCCCACCCGTCTGTACGCATGCATGACCTACATGTACTAGGATCAGTTAGTTTGTCTGTCCTGCCCCCGCACCCTATCACTGTTTTCCGTTCCCCTTCCTGTGCTTGGTCTCAACTGTACCACTTCATGCACTTGACTAGGAGAAATGTTGTCAGGCCTAGTATGCTAGTTTTTCTGTTTAGATCATTCGGAATCTTCAAGGCGTAAGAATGATTACTGTATTCCCTTGTTCCCTTCCTGCCTTGAAGCGCTTTAAAGCATGTCACCTGTGTATAAGCGCTATATAAATAAATATACAACCTTATGTTAATGTAGAGATATTTCGGAAACCTGGGAACACAGGAGGTCTGAGCTTTGATTGACACCGGGGCAAGGCCTCATTGATGCATGGAAATCCCTCAAGATTTAAAAGTCAACATTTTACCATTACTGGACTGTGTGGAAAAGAAACACCCGCAGTACAGGCAGGAGTGGAGATGAAGATAGGCAGTTTGAAAAAACAGAAATATCAAGTGTTGATTGTCCCGATACCTGAATACATTTTTGGATTTGACATTTGGGAAGGATTGACTTTAGGATTAGGAGGTAAAACTTATCAATTTGGAGTGAATGCATTGACTTGTACAGCAGTTACTGTAGGCAAATTGAAGATCCCTCCAGTGCACATGCCATTGGCCACGAAACGTGTGTCACTTAAATAATACTGCATTCCCAGGGGACATAAGAAAATGATATCAAGACACCATTAAACAATATGTGGAGGCAGGAGTATTGAAGCCAGTCTCTACTGCTTGGAACAATCCCATCTGGCCTCTTAAAAAAGGGGATGGAAGCTGGAGGATGACTGTGGACTATATATAGTTAAAGAAACACACGCTCCCTTTAGTTCCTGCAGTGCCAGATACTATTACCTTGATTGAGAACATACAGAGGTTTGAGGGAACCAGGTACGCTCAACTAGATTTGGCAAATGCTTTTTCTCTGTGCCAATTGCAGAAGAGTGCCAATAGCAGTTCTCATCTTCTTGGGGTGGGCGTTAGTACTGTCTCGAAAAGGGGTATTTCTTCCCAGGGACCAGCCCTTATTAGCATAAATTACCCAATTCCACCAAATTACAGGTCCGCTCGTGCCAAGCAATGAACTCATGCCAGAGAAATGACACCTTCAGCATAAATTTAGCGTTTATTAGACAGAAAAAACATAATATAACAGAACAGTAAATTTAGCAGCAATTTGGAATTCAAGTTAGAGAAAATCACAAAGCTCATTAGAGAAACACAGTCTTACGTCCCTGGGATGTTACCATTAGTGCTGGAGACCCGGGCGGTGTACAACTGACTGCTTGCTCAGCCAGCTCTGAAGATGACAGCGCTACAGGGTGCCGCCTGAGGTATCCTGCTCCGGGCACTTGCTCTTGCTCGAAGCAAGTCCACAGATGAATCTCCCGCCCAGTTCTGGGTGCTTGCACCTTTTGTGCTCTCTTGCCGCCAATCAGTATGACGCACTGGTCCAGAACCTTCTACATGCAAAACATGTTTATCGATGGAAAAACCCAACTCTCTCTGAGATGCTCCTTGCTCTTACCCCTTCCTACTTGGAGATCTGTCTGCGAAAGCACAGGAATGTCTTATAAGTGTGCGCAAGGCCGTAGCAGGCCTTCTCAGAGAAAGAGGGTATGTTTACAAAGCATGGCAGAGCCATTGTAGCGAAGAGAGGAGCTGAAATAATATGCATTGCAATTAACCCCTAGTGAGCAGGCCTGCACTCTGCTAGCTAGTGTCTATAGTGCTTCAAATACTGGCTATCTAAGCGCTATATAGGTGCTATAATGCTCCAAACACTCAAATACAGGTCTCTATTAGCTACAAAACTGGGGCCTCTCTATGCGCAATGCATAATGTAACCTTCCACCCCTCCTAGGCCTGCATATTCTTTGTAGCTCACTAATGCGTAATGTAGGTGCTACCAACACATCACTTTCAGCATTTAGGACATACTTTGAATACGCTATTAGTCTTAGCTGTTAATGCAGCCATCTAAGGCCCTAATATGCAAATATGGCACTTTGTATTTCACTACAAGTACACCATCACAAGATTACCTATGGGGTACTTACATAGTGCAACCCTGTGTCACCGGCTCGTGGCAGAACACAGACAAAATACCATGTACGGCTGACATACAAATCTCACATTACATTGATGATTTTCTGATTCAGGGCAAAGATGAGTGCAGTGTGCAAAATCAGTTGGAAGCGATCGTTGATGGATTGAAAAAGGAAGACTGGGAAATTAACCCTAACAAGATTCATGGGCCAACTGAGACTGATATTTTTGGGAATTGAATGGCTCAATGGGCACAGAGAGATAGTGCCAAAAGCAAAACAAAAGGTACTTGAATTTACTACCCCAGTGAACAAGAAACAAGCTCAGCAGTTCATAGGGCTGTTTGGATTTTGGAGACATACCACATTTAGCGCAAATCTTGGCCCCACTTTACAAACTGACACGAAAATAATATGAATTTGAATGGGGAGAAGAGCAGCAAAGAGTATTTGATTTGTCAAAGGACACAGTGCAGCGTGTGCTTGATTTGTAGCCTTGGAAGTCAGGAGAAGTGCAGCTAAATGTATCTACAGGAAAATTATTCTAACTGGATTCTAGCAGAAGCAAGACAATAAGCAAGTCCCTTTGGGATTTTGGAGTCGCAAATGACCTGAGCCAGGTGATAAGTACACTCCATTTGAGAAGTAATTCCTAGCATGTTATTGGGCTCTTATTGTTACAGAACAATTGGACAGTGGGTCATGATGTACTGATTAGACCCGAAATACCAATTATGCAATGGGTGGTGTTCTCCTAGGACACACAGAATAGGATATGCTCAAGTGGCCATTGTAATCAAATGGAAATGGTAAATTCAGGACAGAGCCAAATCAGGAAACGGTGGGGTTTTGAAATTAAATTACCTGAACAAGTGGCTAATACACCACCTGTAGATTACATGGCACAGGAAGTGTCTGAAGTACATGAGTATCCAGTGAAATGGGGAGTACCTTATGGAGATCTGACAGTGGAGCAGACCGAGCATGCCTGGTTTACCAATGGCTCTGCTCGATATGTAGGAACTGAGCGCTACTTGAAAGCAGTGTCATATAATCCCAGGACAAAAAAATGTTGACAACGTCCGGGAAAGGGAAGATCAGTCTGTCTGCAGCACTCTATGCAGTCTATCAAGCTTCGAAACAAGAAACACCTCGGCAATGTCATTTGTACACAGATTCATGGTCAGTAGCCAATGGGCTATCTGTGTGGCTGCCAGCATTGCAAAAGAACGGATAGAAAATGCATTCAAAATAATTGTGCGGAAAGGAACTGTGGCAAGATATTGGAGAAATGCTATCCATTTATTTATTTATTTATTGGTTTTTTTATTGGTCTTAATACCCGAGTTTGGTTTCTAAGTGCGGATCCTGGATTCAAACATATGTTGCTTTGCTTAGTCTTGATTCGAATGCCAGCTTGTTGCGACTGTGCAATCCTCCATTCACAAAGTAAAGTAACAGTGGATCATGTGGATGCACACTGTACTACTTACTCATTAGAACGTTGGATTAATTCTGTTGCAGAGGAACACACTAAGATTTCATCTGTAGACGCATAGGCTCAGGAGGACAACTTTGAGACACATTTTCAGGTGATGCATAATGGCTCTTCAGTGGAGGATACTAATATTCATCAATCATTCTGTGTTTATGAATATTTTAAGTTCTGTCAGGAGACCAATGAAAAATTGAGAAATCTCACTAAAATCAACACCTATAATATTGCTAAAGGAGATACTTGTTTTCTAATGACTTTTCAGCCAGAGGAGGTTGGCATGTGTCAACAATTGAATATGAATAAAGAAATCAAACAGACCATTTCTGAAAAACAACTGCGTGCACGTGCTCCAAGCAAATGCACCAACTTGACCAACACCATGACTTGTAACCATACAATTGTAGCTGCTAGTCATTTGAATCATGTGAAACTTCCAGTAGGATGGTTATTCTCAGGCGGGAATACTACGTTTACCTACATTCCTGCTAACATCTCTGGGACCATGTGCAGTAACGCGACTAGCCTTAACCTTGTTTCTTTACAGCCCGCATTACCTAGCGTTAAGAGATCTATGTTTGAATCTATAGGGCTAACCCCAGATTGTGATTCAAATGTGCATTTATTGTCTAAACCAGAAGTTCTAGCTCTTGCTTATTCTTTGGTGGGAGTTTGGGTATTAGCTGCTCGGTGCTTGCTATAAATCTTTGATTAAGCTAGCATGTTTAGTAGTGAAAGGGTTGAATCATACTTCTCAAGCCTTAGAAGGATTGCTTTTAGATAGCAAAGTTATGAGAAAAACAGTTTTGCAGAATAGAGCTGCTATTGATTACCTGGTATTTAAACATAATTTAGGGTGCAATACTTTTGAAGGAATGTGCTGTTTCAATTTGGGTGACCATTAACAGTCTTTACAATGCCACATTCAAAGTTTGAAGGATTTGACAAAGCAAGTAACTTCTATTCATTCTGGGAACTGGTGGGACTGGCTATTTTCATGGATCCCAAAGATTGGTGAAACTCTGTGTTATACTTTTGCTTGCATTTTTATCATTTTGATGATTTTGTTTTGCCGTTGTTTTTAATGTATATCTAGTTTAGATATGATATTTCATAGGTTTCAGAAGCCAACCTTAGTGCCACTTAGCTATGGCAGTCAAATGTTCAATGGTAGAAATTAATTAATTTACAAAATGTAATATCTGTGACTCAAATATGGAGTCTAAGCAAAATGCATTCTGGGTGCAAAAGTAGAAGTTGCTTCCAATCCTCAGTGAAAGCTTAATTTCTGAATATCGTCTGAATTTTAAGAAACACTGGAAAAAGATCTTCTGTTTATCCAGGCCAGTCAAGGTTTGTTTTGAATTCTGCAGAAGCCGAAATGAGTTCTTTTGGCTCACATGAGAAACACAGAGTGCCTACTTGTCATGGCATTCCACAGAGTACATCTGCCGGGTCTCTGTGAAGTGCTATCAGCAGGTGACCTTTCTGGGAAAGTACTAGTCTGTAGTTATGTAAGATTGGGGGGCATCAGACGAGGCTGCAACGAGATACACATTTGTTTCTGCTGGTCTGAGAGAAGTTAGACGTATCTTGTCCGGTCCGCTTCTGTTGTGCTGGCTTTCTGTGCCAAGCCGGTTTGAGAAGCTGCCCATTGAAGTCCTTGGCAGGGATGAAGTGGTGCGAACCAATGCCAACGGTGATGTAACCTTTTTTCTAATTGTGCATTTTATTTTTAATGATTATTTGAGGTAATAAATGGCTATATAAGTGCCAGCTTTATAACCGCTGAGAGTGATTGAATTCTTGCGATCCAAGAATACATTGCCTTCTTATTCAGTGTGTTGGGGACAAAATAATAAGATTTATAGACATCTGTGCACTAACATTTGGGAGAGCAAAAAAAACACTCTGCTGGTTACATGTGAACTGCAGTCTGATAATTCATTGTGTCTATAATAGGCAACACTACAAGTACCAGAATCAAAAGGCAAACCAGGATTGGCTTCAAATACCTCACTCACAAGAGATGAGTTAGTCTTACAAATAATCGATTATAGGTACCACACAGCTTAGTATACTCTGTGCAATCAGTATCCAGTTTCACTGGGAAACAAAAGATCAGCAAAAGTCTTCAGTTGTCCCATGTCGGCTATATGAAGCTCGATCAGTCCTGTCTTTGCAGTCTGGAATGGTAGTTTTTGTTTAGACAGCAGGGAAAACAAAACTGTAAGTAAAATGACACAGAAACCAGGCCTGAATAAGCCCCTCTCACCAGATATGAGACAATTACCAGAAAAATAGTACCAAAATGAAAACCAAACTTTCTCTGCACATTTTCTAAGAAAGCAAAGCCTTACTAGGGAAATGTACAGCTCAGTCCAGCTGTTGCTGGGTTCATGCCAACATTTAACAGTTTGCTTTTCACAGCCACACACAATTTACATTTACCTCAGTTTTATTTGGCTGCTCCTGCATGAATTGCATGATTAGGACAACTTGCGAAAATGGCATGTATGCCACTGTTCCCCTTTTTGGATCCAGGTGATGTGAAAAACGTAGTTTAAGGAATGTTCTGCTTAATATGGCATCTGTTTTTTCAAATGTTCAGTTTGTACATGTTACAATACATGATGACAGCAGGTAATTTTAATTGGGCAATATGATAAATTATTTACTGAGAAAATACAAAAGCCAAATAACTTGTTCTGCAGACTCAGGTAAACATCAGTCGTGTTCTAGCTCTCAGTGCCATGTAAGAGGAGAATATCCTTTTGCATATGAGTAGTATACCACCCATAATGGCAGTCGAGCTGTTCAGCCTGAATTGGCAGGCACATTTCTGAGCAAATGCTAAATAGCAGCCCAAGATGTTTATACTTCCTTTGGCATCATCATTGAGATATGGCTGAGATGCAGGTACTACTCTTGGCAAAGAGATAGTAATTTACCTCTATGTTCCCCTAAAAGTTGAGATAGCCCCTACTGAGAATCAACAAACGACAAATAACTTGTTTTATCAATTGTAGTCCACTCAGTAGGAGGTCAATCATGATGTATCACATTGTCTAATTATGCTCAGGCAAGCCGAAGGTCTAGAACATTAAATGTATGTTGCTATCTTCTTTGCAGGTTCTCGAAGAACTTGCTGAGCTTAAAGTTGCTTACCTCCTGCACCAGGGTATACCTCATGCTGGTAACTTTTATTGAGGACTTAAGACTCGAATCTGAACTTTATGATCGGCTTTAGTGACGCTGCATTTGTGGTCCGAGTCAGGACCGATTCCTGGCAAGCTCTGCTGTGCATGCTGTCCACAATGCCCAATCTCTTGACCGGTTGATAAGCAAGAAGATAACCCAGACATGGGGATCTTGATGTCAGTATCCCCTGACATCTGGCGGACATACGCACATTTGAGACTTCACCTTCAGCTTCTGGTTCTATTAAAGAATCGAAAGGTCACCTCTAATAATATTTCCTTATCTGTCTCAACCTCCCGTGCCTGGCTATTGGCAATCGCATCTGTATTCAGATGGGCGTCCAAAGGCAGGTACAATCCTGCACATTGCCTGAAGGTGTAGATTTTGGAGGCTGGGCTACAGATAAGATTCACAAGGGTACCATGATGTACTGTGGTACCCAAATATTCACAGGGCGTTCCTTGGTTATTGGCCCTCTGCAAAATGGTTATTGGAAATATAGTAGATCATCATTTCATTGATATTTTGCTTGATAATCATATCCAATACATTATTTGAAAAGCCACTCCCTTGCATTAAACAGTTGTCTTTTTTAGAAATACAATAATACAATTTTACATTTGCCATTAATGTAAAAGAATTAGCAATTTTATGTACAGCCAAAATAAGAGGTTTCTTTAGTAGGAGTTTGAAAGTCCCAAACTGTATCTCTGGTGCAAGGCCCTTTTGTTCTTTCTTTTACCTGAACTTGTTGGACTCCTTTTTCTGGGGATTCCTCATCTGGAACATTTCAGGAGCTTCAGGACGGAGAGGTTCCCACAAAGCCGAGGGGAGAAAAGTGCACAAGAGACAGGCGTTTTAGTAATCCTGCAGACAAGAAAAGATGGGCAAAAACTACAGACATGCCACAAAGGCAGTGAACAGAAAGGGGCAGGGAGTAAAAATAAGACAAACATGTTAGGTTCCCGATTGTGGCGTGGACAGAATGGTGGAACAGTTTCCCACTCTAGCCTTCTGAGCTGGTTACTATTACAGGGCCAGACTCTGAATTATTATAGAACAGAGTAGCAGGAGTGGGGGTCTGTGTCTGTACCCCAAGGCACAAACAAAGAAGCAGTACTCCCAGGACTGAAGCATGTATGGGTCCAGCAGGAACTGAACAGTGACTGCAACCTGAAATAGGAACCGGCACACTGTTAACGATATGGCACACAATACAATACTGAAACATGACAAAGGAAAGGGGCAGAGATTGCCTGCTGGGAAACCCAGCAGCCAAACTCTGAGCAAAACAATTATATAAGCACAAGTGAGGACAAGAACAGTAACAGAAATATCCAGGGAAGGAATAGGAAGTCAAAATGAACACGGTTTTGGACGGAGAACAGCAAAAAAGAAGAAAAGCAAGAAGACACGATTCTAAGTGCAAAGGTACAGGATACTGGAACTGCAGACTAGAAAGTAAGGACCGGTATTAGCGAACAGCGGACTGAACTATAGACTAGGAAAGAAGAAAACTTAGGACCGAAACTCTGGACTAGGATAACACGGACTGGACTGCAGACGGCTAGCAAAGAATTCAAAGAACTGTATCTCTGGACTGGAATAACAAGGGCAGGACTGCAGACCGATAACAAGGAAACTCAGGACTGGAATCTACAAAGCTAAAGACAGGAAATACGGACTATGGGCACAGAGCAACGAAATGCAGGTAGAGAACAAGAGAAAAGGTGGTAGGGAGCAAGAGACTGCAAGCAGGGGAACACAGGACTGCAAGCAGGGGAACAGGACTGCAGGGCAGGAAGCACAGTGATTCAGGGTAGAAGGCAGGCGAGTGCAGGCAGGGCAACAGTTTCTAGAAACAGCAGCAACAGTACACCGCAGAAATCCAAGGATCAAAGCATGAGGGACTGGGAATGATCTAAATGCAAAAGCCCTGTGCTCCTGCAGGCAGCTGCTTAAATACTGACCTGCCCTGTGCTGAAGCAGGCTCATTAGTAGCACCTGGAGCACCACACCTGAAAGTAATCTGCCTCCTCCCTCCCTGGTCCTGGGAATGTGAAAGCAGCACTGATCTCTAAGGCTTCTTGGGATTGTAGTTCTAAGACTTCTGCATAGGAATAGCCAGGCATTGAGAACTGCCACATGGTGTATTACGGGATATGTAGTTTCTGAAATTAAATAAGGAAGTACCAAAGTCTTGCAAAATTAATTCCAAAATTATGAATAGGTATTGTCCGGGGAGGATTATGGTGATGAATGAGCCCAAATAGTTCACAATGGGTGCCAATTGGTGCTACAGTGACACAGTTGTGACAGTGCGTGTCCCCAGTCCCATGTAGACAGACCAAAAAGAAGACTAATTCCAAGGCTTGACATACTACGTGAGGGTCTAATACTGTAATAGTAGCACATGAACATCTAAAATGTTCAGCACATTGGTTGCTTCAGGCAGGTCTTCCAAATTAAAATTATTGAAAAGCGGGGTGATTTTTTTCATTGAAAGGCAAGTCAGGCAGGATATGAATTTCATTTCATAGTGTAAACAGGGGTCCGTCTTTGTTCACAAATGCATTTTCACTAGCAATCAGGTACCTGGCTAGCAAATAGGGTGAAGCAAATAGACCCGGGCGCACACTAGCCCGTCTGGTTAGGTCAGACGCAGGGAATGAACACATACCTTATATTAAAACACAGAATGGGTCCACAGGGCACACAGACACTGACATAAATGCAGTGTTTTATGAGTTCTACTCAGTTTTATATCAAACAAAAGGGAGTGCAACTCATAGTGTGATGGTGCCATACCTGAAATAAATTTAGACTACATTACTATATAAAGAGGCACGTGACCCCCTATTGTTAGAAGAAATTAAAACAGCCATCATGGATCTACCGAATGGCAAAGTGCTGGGCTCGGATCGCCTGGTGGCTGAATTCTACAGAGAATAGCAAGAGGTCCTCGCTCCATATTTCTTACAATTGTGGGAAGAGGCGCTGTTGAAGGGCACATTGCCAGAAACGGTGAATGAAGCATTCCTAATTCAATTGCTTGAACCAGATAATTAGTTGCAGAGAATTGCGGTTCTTACCAACGGCTGTCACTTATCAAGGTAAATGTAAAAATATTTGCTAAAGCAATAGCAACTAGACTTTCTCCCCCCTAATGCTGTACATGGTACACCCCGACCAGTCAGGTTTTATCCCAGGTCGCTCAACAGCCTTGAACTTGATGAGGATTTACAATGATATGTCCCGGTCGCCCCGAAAACGCAAGCTGTTGCAGTATCCCTGGATATGCAAAAGGCGTTCAATACGGTTTCATGGCCATTTGTATTTCAAGTGTTGTCCATTTATATTTTAGGTCCTAATTTTGTGTCTTGGATTAAATTGCTTTAAACGCAATCATTCTCTTGAGTGTGCACAAACAGGAGTCTTTCCCCCCTTAATACATCTCCGGGATGGGACACGACAGGAATGCCCCCTCTCGCCGTTGCTGTTCACCATAATAAAAGAGCCCTTATTGGATCTGATACGTGACAAGCATGTTAGAGCAGGTATCAGGCTGCGGGGGCACGTGGAAGTGTTTCCCTATACGCTGATGATATCTTGCTCTACATACACGACCCTAAGATTAACGTAGAAAGGGTAATAAAGGGGGTGGTACACTTTGGCAGATACTCAGGCCTTCACTTGAACAGTAACAAGTCCGAAATATTTCTGTGAACAGATAACACACTGGAAGTAACCAACAAGGGCAGACTGAAATGGTCCGGGCACATATCTAGATACCTGGGAATAGTGATATCACGATCACTAGCATCAACAGGTGATTTGAACTATGGTGCGTACATGGCTCTTATGAAAGCTAAACTACGACTCTGGGAGGGAATACCTATGTCACTAGTCGGGAGGCTCTGACTACTTAAGATGATAATACAACCAAATCTATTATATATGTTTCATAACATACCGATGTGGCCGGGCCATACATTCTTTAAAGAGCTTAATAGGGTGTGGCCCTTATTTGCCTGGTTACACGTCCAGATCTGCATGAAGTGGACCAGTATGGCCCAACCCTACGAGACAGGGGGCATTGCCACTCCAAATGATGAATTGTACTATCTATCAGCGCAGGCATACTACTCAATTTAGTGGACAGAGGAAATGCATAGCTCATCACATATAATATTGGAACGAATGACAACGGGCACCACATCGATTTTGATGCTTCTAGCAAGAGGAACATATACTCATGTACACCCGCTGGATCTATTGGGGGCAACATGCAACGCATGATGACGATTGTATGTTACATAGAATTGCAGCTCCATATGACATGGGACTCCCACTATGGAGAACCTCTGTGCTATCTTCCCTTATGGATAGCACCATAAAGAAGACCTGGAGTGCAGCTCACATACTAACGCTGGGGGATTTTGTTAAAATGGGCCTGAAGATTCCAATAAGATACAAAACTCAATAACAGAGTAACTCTAAGAGCACGAGAAAATCCAGATTTATTCAGATACACTCTACTGCTGGGAGAGTGTATAAAAGATTATCTCAAAATGGTGTTAGAAACAACAAGGTTTTAAGAAGGACATTTTCATAGCTAATGTCATACTTAGTCATCATAAAAACCTCTGCTCTTTCACTTGATTGATTAGTGGAATATAGAACATATAGTTATCTATAGGTGAACCTTTTTACTATTGGTTCTTTCCCAACTACTAACTCCTCCTAGATTGAAATGTATTATTTGTAGAAGGTTCCATCTACCCTGCCATTGGTTGGCACTCTACTGTACTAGTTGATAAGAAGAAATTAGTTGGATTGGCCAGCTATTTGCTCATCCGGCCTCGGGCCCTTTTATGCGTTCTAGGTACATGGTGGGGAAGGAGAGGTGAGTGAACCACTATGATCCAGTTTAAAGAAGATACTCCCTTCCCGTTCACAGGTATAAGGAAGGCATTGTATCAAACAGTAAGACAGACACAAGTGATCACAGTTCGAGGGTGTTCATTGAACTTCAATTGGGTTTGAAAAAAGCCTATCTAATCCTAAATCTAAAGACGGGAGCAAGTTACGACCATCAAATAATAATAACGGAGTCCTAGTCGAGTCTGTCAAAATAAAAGGACCTATACCAATACACCCATTGCCAATCCTTACTTCTAAATACAAATAGTGTGGGAAGCAATGTTATGCAAAAGAAAAATGTTCAAGAAATGATATGTCCGGATATTGAAGTCGTTGGCTTCCACCCTTCCCCACGTTTTCAGCACAGGACAAGGCAGCACACTTGAGCGTAGCACACTCTCTGGCTTCTCTAGCACAAGGATGCTGTCCAAAACCTCAAAATCGGGGCCTTCTGTGCCAAAGTCTCTTTGCCATTCAAAGGCTCTTATTTCAGAGGGCCTGATGTAACACGACAAACATTAAAGTTCCTTTCTTCTTAGAATTTCACATGTACAACTTCTTGGTTGATTTTCAGTTCACCCCGGGTCCCCCTCTGCTGAACTCAGACACAAACATTAAAGTCCTTTCTTCTTAGAATTTCACATGTACAACTTCTTGGGTGATTTTCAGTTCACCCCTTGTCCCCCTCCGCTGAACTCAGACCCACGTTAACACAACATTTTCTCAGGTGATTTACTGTTCACCCTGTGTCCCCCTCTGCTGGGCTCAGACCCACTTTTACACAAAGCTTTCAATTGATCTCCCTCTACCGGGCTTGGACAAACTTCATCTACTTTTCAAACCTTTCTTTACTTCAAAAATCGAAGGCTTTTGATTGTTTGCAGGATTTTTCTCAACTTTTTCAAGGACCACTTCGAGTCACAATTACTCGCTCTCTTCTTGAAACAATCTCTTTCTCACTTTGCCAATTCTCAACTGGATACCTTACAGAGTCTTTTGACTGAGCACCCAAGCAGTGCCGGACCACTCTGTCAACGGTATTGTATCTTGCTTTAAAAGTTCAAACACTCCACAGCAGTTCAACTTTACTTGCAATCTTTATTACACACGTTTTAATAATGTTCGTGCCAGCACTCGCCATGCAATGTTGCTGCTTGCAACCTTGGCTACAACACAGGCCAGTCTTGTATCGGTCTCCCCAACTCACCGGCTGTGTTGATTTCACTGACACTGCTTTGTTCTGGGAGCCAAGGACAGTACCATGGCAGCTGGCGCTTCTCCCCGCCTTGATTAATGGCGCGGAAGTGCCCCGGGGACCTCCGACACACAATGCAGGATTCTTCAGCCTGGTTTCCTGGTCTTACGTTTTCTATTCTCGAGGTTTCAAGAAAGTAACGGTTCCTTGTCTAAAAGGTCAAGTTAACTTTCCTCCTTATGATCCCCTTCAATTTTGCTGTCTTCCTTCTCTCGTTAGATTGCCATCTTGGAACTGCTGTTCCTCGTGTGCCTTGCCTCGCTGAGAGTGTGCTCTCTTGCTCCGCCTTTTATGCGCCTGGGGAAGCTTAATGGAAGTCAGATGTGTATGATGTTCAGTAATTTCCTGACCTTGCCTGACCATAGTATTGGGACACATCAGGTATATGGCTCAGGTGTTAGTCTGTTTTTAGGCTGTCTGTGTGAAAGTGTTCCTAAAGGGCGGGTAGAGTTCCTAAATATCCTACTTGGTAGGATGGGGTAAAGGTGTTACAGGGAAGGGGATACTGCGTCTCTCCATCCGGGGTCCCACTGCACGAAGACCCTCACCCAGGTGATCCTTCCGCACTGGTCCACCTCCAAGAACTGGATCCAAAAGCTATGGCTGTGTCCTGGCGACCTGGATGACAGATCCCCAGAGACTGGTGGGTGAGACACTTTCTGGTTTCTCAAAGCACGTATAGCAGTTTTCTTGTTCCCTTTTAAAATATTATCGCAGGCCTTGCGCGGTGATGGCTCCCATGATTCTGGAAATCCTTTTGCTAACCTGCAATGTATGAAGGCAGCTGTGCCTGTTTCCTTGTTCAAGTATTTATAGATTGTAGCGAAAATGCCCTTATGACTTCTGGAGTCAAAAAGGACTTTTTCAAACATTGTTAAGGGTCTGTTAGCTGCTTCCCTAGTGTGTTTTTGCGATCCCCAATTCTTAATTGCCTGTGTTTGAGGTAATCTTTCTCAGGTGTCTCAAAATCGACCTTCCTTTCAGCAAACGTCTTAATTGTATCTTTTCTAAATCAATGATTCAATCATTTGAATTTGAAGAAGTTGTCAAGGCTTTCCCACTATATGCTTTTGTAAACCCGAGGTTGTGCTGAATTGGTGTCACCGTATCTGGGAATATAGTGCGTTTATTTCTGTTAATTACACCATTCCAGACATCCTAGCTCGCCTTATTTATGGGTAGCTCATACATGGCAAGAGATCAATCCTTTCTTGGCAACCAGATCATATATCTCAAAGGCTTGCCCACTGTATGTTCCTGTGTCATTCTCCAGGTTTTCAGGATGCACAGGTTCACCCAGTCTTTGAAGTATCGCAGTTGAGCTGCATGGTAATATTTTAGAATATTTGGTACCCCTATACCCTAGTCGCTATCCTGTGTAGTTTAAAGCCCCATCTAAATGTTTTAATCTCCTTTTGCATCGCCTGGAGGACTACCCTGGTGACCACTATTGCCGATGCCTGAGAGGGGTAGAAGAGGCATGGAAGAACATTCATTTTTATGGCCGATATTGCTCCAAACCAAGAGAGTGGTTTATTGCTCCAGCTTCTCAGGTCCGCTCTGACCGCTTTCCACAACTCAGGGTAATTCAGCCTATAAAGGGTTGTGTTTTGGTGCTTCCCAGGATCACCGCCAAATACTTCAGGCCCTTATCTGCCCATCTAAACAGTGTTAATTGGAAGATCCCCTTTATCAGTCAAGAGTTAAGCCCATCACTTCTCTTTTATGTAGGTTGATTTTGAACCCTGAGATCTTATTGAATTTTCCTATCAGCTTGACGAGAGGCTGAAAGAACAACAGGCTGCTCAGAGTTAGGATAATATCATCTGCAAATAGTTATTTTGTAGTCCCTACCCGCATATGCAATCCCCCTTATCTGTAAGTCCTCTCAGATTGCCTTGGCTAAAGGTTCCACCACTAGCGCAAATAGAAGGTGGGACAAGGGACACTCCTGTCAGGTCACTCTCATGAGATCAAAATAGAATATTTCCCTGTTTAAGTCTTCCCCCATGATCAAAGATGGCAATAGCCCTCCTTAAATACGACCATTACTCTTGGTTGCAGGCTTTGAGCGCTACATGGAGCACTGATGCTTTTGTGTGGGCAATATCTATTAAGTTAATGACTATTTTGATATTGTGTCCAACCTGTCTATTAACTATAAAGCCGGACTGCTCAATTCCTATTATACCCGACAGTGCTTTTTTGAGTCTTGTTGTCAAGGATGGTACTCTGTCAAGAGTGGCAAAGGGCCCCCAGGTAGGGTTTGGGTGGCTGTGTTGATGTAAGGTGACAGATAAGTACACACACAGCAGGAAACTCATCAAGAAATAAAAGTAGGCAACTGTAGTTGTGAACAGAAAGGGGCAGGAAATACAAAGATACAAACAAACTGGATTCCCACTTGGGGTGTATGCAGATATGGAAAAAGAGTGTTCCACGGACCCTTGGAAACTCCAGCCTTCTGCACAGATTACTATTAAAGAGGCCCACTCTGTCTGCTCATGGCTGGGAACAACAGCTGTGGGTGTCTGTTAAACAGAAAACGCGACAAGGGAAGGGGCAGAGGTTGCCTGCCGGAAACCCACAGTCAAGCTCTGTACAAAGGATCAACATAAGACACAAGAGAGACAAGAACAGAAATAACCAGGGACAAGGAAGTCTAAGAGAAATCTAGCAGAAGGGAATGAAGGAAGAAACAGTACAATAGAAATGGGTAAACTAAAGGGGAGGACAGAGAATTCAAGGAAGAGAAGGACAGGGATCAAGAACAAGGGGCTGCAAACAAGGAAGAGAGCAAGGGAGCAGCAGCCAGGAAAGAGGGGGGCTGCAAACAAGGAAGCAGGGCTGCAGTACCAAATGGTACAAGGTACAGAAAAAATGTAGTGGATTGCAGAGGACTGTAGTAGGCTGCTAGGCAGAGAGTCCAGAGGAGCAGGACTGAGAGCTGTAGTAGGTGGCAGACAGAGAACCCAGAGGACTAGGGCAGCAAGGAGCGAACCCAAAGGAACAGGGCGTAGAGGTAGAGAGACCCGAGGGTCAGGGCTGAAAGCAGAAGAGAGTAGCAGGCTGCAAGGCAGGGAGCCCAGCGGAGCAGAGCAGCAAGGAGCGAGCTCAGAGGAGCAGAGCAGCGAGGCAGGGAGCCCGGAAGGCTATGGCTGTAGGCAGCAGAGTGTAACAGGCTGCAAGGCAAGAAGCCCAGAGGAGCAGGGCTGTGAGGCAGGGAGCCCAAAAGGCTAGGGCTGTAGGCAGCAGGGTGTAGCAGGCTGCAAGGCAGGAAGCCCAGAGGAGCAGGGCCGTGAGGCAGGGAGCCCAAATGGCTAGGGCTGTAGGCAGCAGGGTGTAGCAGGCTGCAAGGCAGGAAGCCCAGAGGAGCAGGGCTGTGAGGCAGGGAGCCCAAAAAGAGCACGGGAACAACAGCAGGAAAATGCAGCAGCAGGAACAGCATACAAATTCGAGACAAAAAAGAGCTGGGAGGACTCTTGATGCAAGAGACTCAGCTCCTGCAGACAGCTGCTTAAATACCGTCCTGCCCTGTACTGAGGCAGGCTAATTGGCAGCACCTGGAGCAGCACACTTGAATACAATCTGCCTCCTCCCTCTCTGGTCCTGAGATGGTGGAAGCAGCACTGATCGCTAGGGCTTCTGGGGATTTTGGTTCCAATGCTGACGAATGGGAATGGCCAGGAATTGAAAGCTGTAGCAAGGTGCATTTTTAGTTAGTTGAGTTATATAAGAGGGCACCAAAGTCACGCAAATGGGAATTAAGTACCAAAGTGTGAATAGGGGTTGTTCCAAGAGTATTCTGAAGATAAATGAATAACAAATAGTCCATGATGGTTGCCAATGTGTGCGCCCATGGCGCTGGCATGACACTTGTCCCCAAAACACTTGTGTAAATCTTCGCAGTGCTAATCAAAAACGGCAATAGGTGGTAAGAGAGACATTGTGGTGGGTCTATCCCATTTTTATTTGCTGTAGATTTGGGTTCCTCCATCGTGTCAGGTGCACAACCCTTTTTCCCGATGTAGTTTTATAACTCTGTCAATGGTTGGAGTAGTTGACTAGCAAAGCTTTCATAAATGCCTGCATAAAAATTGTCTAAGCCCCGTGCCTTATTCTTCTTTAGTGATCTTATCGCAGAGAGTATCTTTACTATACTTTATAATATTTATATAGCGCAGCCATGGACCCTAGGGCTTGAGGGCGCTACAAGACATAACACCACTCTTAACAAATAAAAACCACTATCAAAAGCATCTAAAACCAGTTGAAAATCATAGCAACAAGATAAAAGAAAAACAATGTTAGTTAAAAAGGTAGGTCTTTCGTTTTTTTAAAGATCGTCAAAGATTCAATCTCTCTCAGCTCTGGGGGAAGAGAGTTCCAGACTTTGGGCTTAATCGCAAAAAAAGCTGAGTTGGAAACATTGGCAGTTCTGCATTTTGAAACGAATAACAGGTGCTGATTATTAGATCTCAAAGCTCTTCCATTTATTCTCGCAGGAAGTAGATGCAGTAGGTAAACGGGCATATTTCCCTGTCTGCGTTTTTGTATTATGGTCAGGGTTCTGAATAAAATTCTAGACTCCACGGGAAGCCAGTGAAGAGAGCGTCTGGCTAGCGTGACATGGTCTCTGCGCTTGAGTCTCATAACAACTTGTATGGCTTCATTTGACAAACTTAAAGTTTGTTTCGATCAGCTTTGTCCATGTCCATTAGCAAACCAGAACAATAATCAATTTTTGCCCCTATAATTGCTTTAGGCCCCTATAATTGTAAAACGAAACCGTTGTTTCATTACAATACTAGTTCTTTCTGAGTGTACTTGACGGATTTAAAACGGAGGTTTCCTTCCTATGTGGTGTAGACCATCTGTGTCACAAGGAAACCTCAGAGGGCTGCTGTAAGCTTCATAAACTGTGACATGTGCGCACAACTGTTATCACTTGCTGCCACATTCAAATATAGGTGAACTGTTCTAAACATAATTCTACAAAATGGTAACCTAAATTATGCCTTTTTAAATTGGCCACAAAAGCATTTCATTTTTGTTGGAGGGCAGTATAGTGACCTATATTTCTGAATGGAACATCATTGGCTTACTTTCAGCTCTTAAACTACGAAAATACAAACTTGTTTTTTTTTGTTTTCTAACAGATTGGAGACCAGCTGTAGAAAAAGATAAGTTTGCTGATGCAGTGATAATTGCGACACCAGACAGATTTCATAAGGTAACGTGAAATGAAGTCTCAACATATCCAAAGCATTTCTATGACGTTGCTCAACATTATTGCTAACGTTAAGAAATGTATGCTACATTTGTAATCTAACAGGATGTGAGCAGGGTTGGGACAATTGTGCCTTACGGAGCAAATTATCGGAATGGTGGCTCACCACCTCCATTCCTACTAATTTGAATACTGCACCAGGAAGGTAGACCGCAGGCCGATTGGACTAAATGTCACACATTCTGCCAGAAAGTCTAAAAAGCGCTGTCCAGTTAATGTGCATGGGACCTTCCGCCACACTTGGTGCACAGAATGTTGCATGTACTTTGATTGGCTATAGATGCCCTACCAGTCGGTCATAGTGGCTGGAATTATGAGATTACTAGTATGGTCTTGAAAGCTCGGAGTTCTAGCCAATTTGGGCCATCACAGAAATAGTAAGATGAATACCTTACATTCCATGTGGACGATGGAATGGAATATTCTGCCTCTGTACTTGGGAGGCTGTGTTTAAGAAGCTAGAAAACATTCAGTAGTAAAGCATGTAGAATGTTTCAAACTATTTTGCAGCTAAATCAGAATTCAATGTATGAAAATGAAAGAAAGGTACAAATATAAAATATGAAGATGTATCTGTTAGTTCTGTATCATGTGATGTTTTAATCCTTTCTTTCATTTTGATTTGTGTGATTTTGATGCAAGCAGATCATTTCAACCAATCTGCATATATTTCACTCTGATAAAAGAGAAACACCTAAAATGTCACTCCATTCCCTATCATGCAGTTATGCAATCTGGATGGAAGGGGTCAATAAAACAATACAATGGAACCAACAGGATCGAAGCTGCATCATTAGGAGCACCACATCCCATCTATCAGATCCCTCCCAGCCAGCAACAAAGGCCGCTCAAGATAGCCACAAGTACCAAAAAGAGGATTACCATCACACACTCTATTCGACATGAGTTTTTTCTAAATAATTTATTTCGACATTATTTTATGTTTGGGGCATTACTTATATTATAAACCCTACCCCAGCCCCCTCCCCAACCATTGTAACTCCTTAACCCACCCCCCCAAATATATTTCAATTATTATTTTCGAAATTATTTAGTTGGAAAAATGTATTTTGAAAAAACTGTTGGTGATGAATCAATGCAATACTATCACACTCTCTATCATAGTCCTGACAACTTTATCCAGTGTCCCATAATCTCCCCTCACCTCACACTGAGGACTACCAAGGCTCTGTGATACAGCTATGGAGGTTTAGCCCCTTGGGCACATTTTCAAACAGATGAGCACAGATGTCTGAACTTCCTCTTAAGAAATACCTTTTACTTGCCGGACACTAGTGATGTATCTTTATCCACATCCCCATTACCAGTAGATTGGCTCTGATGCTCTACTTCCACATCATTCTGTTTCCCGTGAGTAAAAGATCACTTGTTGCATCTTGCCTATGTAGCAGGTCACCACTTAAAGCCCTCTTATTAATTGGAGCTGAGCTCAAGACCCAATCCAGTCAGGTGAATCTCCTTCAGTTTTCATAACAGAAGCACTTTCCAGACTGAAGGTGATCCGGTTATGCCAATCAGCTCTACTGCATTCTCTACAGTTTCATCAGACTCTAATCCTCCTACAGTAGAGATGCTTACTCCTCCATTTGTAGCCACTAGACCACTAACTACAGAACTTCACGGCCTGCTTCCTTGGTCATCGGTCCTTAATCCAGCGCACCAGGTACTGCTAGAGTTCTCAGGGCTCTCTGCCACCAGTTTCAATGCCTTGGGGTGCATACTTCCACTAACACCAGCAGCACCAAACTGCAGTGTTATTGGGTGGTCCATCTAATGTCCTGGTCCACTGTGGTACTTGGCAGTAAGACCTCTCCCTCCATGTTCACCCAATGTCACTTTGTTCTCCCCACATCATGCTCACCACCTTTAACTAAAGATTGGGCCTCAACCACAAGAATCAAGTAAGGATCATATTGAAAGCACTCTGAATGCTGCATCAGGGCATATATGCTCCTCTTAACTTTTCTCTGTCATTTGTGGACTGAAGGTTCTAAAACACCCTCAACTGATGCCCCAACGGCTCCCTCACATTATTCCTTACCCGCAGGAAATCTCTCTGACTTCTCACCTTGCAAAGGGGCCCAGTGGTGGAGCCTTCTCCAAAGTATAGAGTCATGTGCTTTTGCTTTTAGTGTTGCAGCGATCCTGTAGCAGAGGCTGGTTAGAAGTACAGCGAGACAAAAGTATGTTGACCCTAAATGGAACTCATCAGTCAATCACAGTTTCTTTTCTTACATGGTTTCTCAGGACAGGGGTTATCCTATGCTAGCTAAAGTGCCCACTACAAGTCCTGAGACTTGTGAGATTTTTTTTTTCTCCTGCCAACAGATTACTTATCTTGTAGCCGGCTGGGAAATTGATCTAACCATATAATATGAACATTCTCTTTGACAGACCTTTCTTCATCTTTTTTTCCTTTCTGGTTATCCTACCCCAATCAACCAAGACTACTTTGTTGTAATCTTGCTTCTTTGTAAGATGTCACCATTTGGCAATTATCTGAACTATATACAACTTAAAAAAAATAAATAGGTTAATGTATTATAAACAGGACATTTAAACTAACCTAATTGACATTCAAAACTTAAGATGCCTCATGTATGAGGTAGAGAAAACATTACACATCAGCAGGGATCTAGTGCAGACAAGATCAAATCTAGGCCCTCTGCCATGCCTTCTGCCCACCCCATTGCAGAGGCGTTGCTAGGGTGGGGGGTAGGGGGGCTATAGCCCCTGGTCTTTTGGTTGTAGCCCCGGATAGAATCTCAGGAGCTACAGCCAAATTGCTAGCTAGCCACCAGTCCCGACAGTTCCGACATTAGCGTAGCCCCGGGTCTTTTCCAGACCTAGCAACACCCCTGCCCCATTGTAATGTGTAAATGCTAAAACATGAGATACTTCCAGCTGCTAAGATTACAATTGAAAAAGACCACACTTTCTAGTGATTTGAAAATGTGCACCCATACCCACAAGCATGGTTTTCTTCTGCTTGACTCTTCTCCCCCTTATTGACACCTTCTGATGGGGTCAAAGAAGGCATGCTCAGTTGTTCTTGAAACCCCTGACACCACATATGCCGATGCACAATCTGGATGTGGTATTAAGGATTGCTTAAAAGACCAGCATTATCGTGAGCAAATGAGAAGTACAAGTCAAGACATATCATGATCTAATAGACACAGAATGCTCTGTGAATGGTATCTACTTAGCTGAGCCGCCTGCATGTTTCTATATGTTATGCAATGTTAGCTAATACTTATAAGGCACTTTGTCCCCTTTGGTGGGAGTCTTCCGGGCGGCCACGGAATGTCAGAACACTACTTGTGGGCGTGACCCAACATGAATTAATGGCTGAATAGGGTGGTTATGAGCATTCTTCTAAACCTAAGAGGGTCTTGTTTGCTCTGGTGCTTGGTTCTAGAGACTAGCAGCCTGGAACGATAAAGAACAACCTCCTATCCCTTGATCTAGGTACCAGTAGTAGATTGAGATTGTTTGAACAGAAGAGGCAGCTCGTTTAAAGAGTTAAATGTGTCCCTTATTTACCTCTGCAGGTAAAATAGCCTGGTGCACTTTACATAGTGTTGCACAAAGTGGAAGTGAGGTGCTAAAATGTCCTAATTTTTCACTAAGTACATGCTTCCACATTTAGACCTTCTCTAAACGAAGGCCTACAGGGTATGGAATACTCCAATACATGCTGTTAGCGTAATCAATGTAGGACAGCTCACATGATGAAATGGCTCTGACCTGACAGTTGAAGCTGAAAAATGTAAACATGTAACTTGGCTTTCGCAGATGCTAGAAACCTTTCTTTGCAGTTGATATCATTTGGAGAGCTAAATTAAGCTTAAAATATTCTAGAATTCCCAAGTTCTTGTCAGTAGTTACTGGCATTGAACTGGTGCTGAGCTCTGAAAACTAAATGTGAGAGGCCCTCTAGGAGAGTGCCTATCACCACACTCTCTGCCTTAGTGGGATTTAGCTTGAAAGACTCAAGTTGCATTAATTTGTAAATACTTTGCATACAGTGGCTAAAGTTTTGAATTGGATCTGTCACAGTCAAGTTCATTTTAAATATCAACTTTGTCGCCTGCATAATTCTGTAACTTGACATCGAAGGCGCAGATTAATCTGACCAGTGGAGCCAGATATATATTAAAAAGTAGCAGGTACAAAGAACTGTGTGGGACCTGACATTTTGTGTTTCTCAGTTCTGATTCAAAGGGACAGAGAACCACTTTATGTCCAGACCAATCAGGAAGAATTCTAGTTAGCTATATATAAAGTTGTTTGTTACCCTCTTGGGGGAGATCTTGCATCTCCTCACCTACCCAGAATGTTTGTGGTCTTGCTGGCTCCCAATCTCTGGCTTACTCAGCATTGACTGACCTTGGGCTGGAACCAGATAGTCCAAATGTTCTCCTGACAACCTGATTGGTACAGACATATGACACATATCTTTTGGGAGTGGGAAGATGTTAAATTCCTTGGGGAAATGATTGCTTCAATGTATGAAATGTTTTGCATTCAAGATCATCTCTGAGCTCACTCATGCAAAAAGCATCGAGGCAATGACACGAGGTTCATTACTGTAGAACACGCAGTTGTGATGCGCTCCTCAACTCAGACTATTGATACATTATAACAAAGAGCAGCTTAGTGCCGCCTGTGCACATTGGATGTTCAGAAGTGCTCATGCACAGTGTACCTTTTGTTGGCCTGAGTTCAATTGGGCAATCTTTGTGTATTCATTTTCGTGAAACCCAACCCCACATCCATCGCAGTCGCCATTTTGGCACCTTTGCTAACTGGTCCCCCGGCCACTTAACAGAAACATACCACTGCCATCCTTTGCCAAGCAGGTGTTGACAAATACTGGTTAACAAGGATCTCCAACAAAGGTCAAGTGCATATAGGCTTTTGAAGCCTTTCATCTCCTTATCCTGTTTGATAATATATGGACATTAATAGTGTTCCCACTGGCCACTCTGTGATGGTCTGCAGAATAACAATTGCTTTGGGTCCGTTTAAGAATCAGTGACACAGTACGTGGTGAGCATCTTTCAGCTGTAAACGAGCATGATCTTTGTGACCACCAGGAATCCTGTGGCAATAGTGAGCAAGGGGTCCACGTTTGGGTCTCACCTTCAGTTACTAGGGGAATCGTCCTCGTCTGGGTCCCACCCTCAGTTACTAGGGGAATCCAGACGTGGATCCCTTGCTCACTATTCTTAGAGAGGCACAGCTACACCCTACTGATGAGGTTCAACCAGACCGAAACACGTGTCTGGGGTTGCTGTTGGTGCTCTTGTTCAGAGGAGAATTGCCTAGTATTTCGGTGCTGGACTGCCCCAGGGCAGGACAAAGACTGATATGTTTGGGATATTTCTCCTCTGTGAAAGATAGTGAACTAAAGACTCTGGTTAAGGCTCTTGTAACAAGGACTCATGTCTGGCAGAGAGTCTCCCAGGACCCCCCTTGTTATTTGCATATTTCAAGTAACTTTGGGTCTCACCCTCAGTTACTAGGGGAATCCAGATGTGGACCCCTTGCTCACTATTCTTAGAGAGGCACAGCTACACCCTACTGATGAGGTTCAACCAGATCGAAACACGTGTCTGGGGTTGCTGTTGGTACTCTTGTTCAGAGGAGAATTGCCTAGTATTTCGGTGCTGGACTGCCCCAGGGCAGGACAAAGACTGATATGTTTAGGATATTTCTCCTCTGTGAAAGATAGTGAGCTAAAGACTCTGGGTAAGGCTCTTGTAACCGGGACTCGTGTCTGGCAGAGAGACTCCCAGGACCCCCTTGTTATTTGCATGTTTGGAGACACAGCCAGCCCCTTTACACAACTGTGTCCTGTGCCTGTGATTGGGAGACCTGCCCCCTTTTGCTTAAAAGATCTCCAGCCTCCCCGGAGTGGCGAAGCCCGGCAGATGGCAAAGGATGGCTGTTTGGAGCCATAGCTGTTTGGAGCCGCTGCGTGGAGGGGCAGTTAGTCGAGCAGCAACTCTGTAGGGAGCCAAAAGTGACCCTGAAACGGGTAGAAATTGCTTCTCTTGTACTCAAAATCTTCACACTGTTCGCTCGTTTGGTGTTGAAGCCTTGGTGATGTGTTCTACCGAGGTGTGGGCTTCTTAATTATCCCAACACGGTCCTACACTTCCTTTTTGGCAGCACCATTTCTTTGCTTGGCTGTGTGTGGTGTTTCGAGCATCTGGATTATTACGCACTTCCATTTAAGAAAATAAGATCAGTTCACGTTTGCCTGACATTCTTACATAATTTTTTCACCATTTCTGGAGGTGGCTGCAGTTGATCTACTGGCGTGCCATTGCAATATTGGGAGAGAGGAAAAATAAATAAGAGGGCGAAGTTTGTTAGACTTCTAGCTACCCGCTCGGCTCCCTGCACCAATTTGCGACTGGGCCTGGAAGCTTCAGGTCCAGGGTGCAAGGGTGGTTAGTAGGACTATGGATGACTCATTTGCCAATCCGGTGTTCTTTGCCCCTGGGTCCTGTTATTTAATTGACTGTGTGGACTGGCTCTAATTTTATAATTTTTGTTTAGACTGGTGTCTTATGGTATTTCAAGCATATTTCAAAGGTATTGCACTCTTTAATGAGTGCCAAGCTAATAAGTAGCTGCTGTTGTGGTAAGGGCAAGGACTAATTGGTGTCATGGTGATAGTGGCCCTGCATGGGTTCTTGCTTGAGCCATGTCGAAGAGAAAGCCGTCTCCGACGCCTCCCCCGCGAAGGGTTCTAAAAAACTCAACAGCATTTTTCAACCAGTCATGGAAGTTAACGTACTCATAACGGAGATCAAAGAAATACTCTATGATATTGAGGCGGGCAGTAAGGGCCAAGGGAAAAAGCCTCCTAGCTCAAACTGTGTGGTAAATGGAGCAGATGGAGAGCTGCAGGAGAACATGACATAGTGGTGATCTCACCCTCAATCCCTATCTTGAATAGATTTTCAGCATTGAATACACTAGAATGGGGATGTAACAGTAAGGTAAATGGTGTGAGGACTAAAGAGGGGAAAAAAGCAAAAGGGTGTAAGGGCAAAATACTCCTAGACAAAGTAGGGTATAAAAAGGTAAGGAAAGGGTCTGAAAGCACAAAGGTAAATGATAAATGTTCACAAAGACCCCAACATTGAGTAATAAGGCAGAAGAGTGTAATAGAGATGACCTGAGGGTAGAGCTAGGGAGCCTTACGGAAGCCGTTGCCAACATTTCGGCTGTGATGGGGCCCTTTATATTATAAGTAGACAAATTACACTCCTCAGTTCGGGAGCCTTGGAAAGCCGCAGGGCTCCACGAGGGATCCAATTACTTTCATGGCCAAAGCTCAAGATGCATCCCCAGGTAGCTTGGTCAAGGACAAATCTGGTAGTGGGCAAGCCAAGGGAATAGGCAAGTTGGCGATCACCTCAAACGGGGCGGACCAATTACAGCTGTTGTTAACAACCAAGCAGCAAAATCCAATAAGGATACAAATATTTCAGCTTGCTGAATAAACCATTAGAAGAGCCCCCAATGTCCTATGATTGTAGGAACCCATAGTTCCAATATTTTTGTTACACACCCCATGAACCTACGAGGAACATATACTAGAGCTAGAGGTGCCATTGGAGGATTCATTGAGAGAGTAGTTCCTCGGCATGGCATTTTCAGAAGGCCGTTTACAGAGCCATCCACCCAGGCCAAGTATCTTTTTTTTTTAATAAACATTTTTATTGGTTTTTACAACAATCAACATTCAACAAAACCAGCAGTAGTTATCCTAATACTTTAGCATCATGTTCATATCGTGAAATCTCTACCACTTACCCCTTGCCCTCCCCCCAACTCGAGCCTACTCCACTTCACATTCTGCTTCTCTTTCTTCTGGGGGAACATCCCCTACCGTATTCTCAAAAGTTTCCTGATCGCTTAAGCTGTCCTGGGTGGACCCATACAACGTGGCCACTAAGTGTTTCCAGGCCGTCACCGTTTCTGCTTCCTCCTCCCCTTCCCTACTGCCTGCTTCATGCCACACTGCCGTTTCGGCCTCGGTCCATTTCTGGAGGTCACTTCACCGAACTTCTACCCTCGGTCTGTTGCATGCCTTCCACCCCATTGCAATTCTGCGCTTGGCAAGTATGTATGCCAAGTCTTTAAGCTTGCTCACATGTTTAAATTGGCGCGGTCTAGGGAACCACCCTACCATGCATGCCCACACTGATTCCAAGTTTAGCTTGATCCCTTTCTCATGTAATCGGTGGGCTACTTCTCCCCAGAACTTCCCAATTTCTGGACATGCCCAAAACATGTGTGTCATCCCTGAGTTTTTAGGGCATGTTTGTCGTTCGGCGTTCTTAAACCGAGCTATAATCTGGGGGGTCATGAATGCCCTGTGGGTTATATATAGCTGGATTTGTTGTAGCCTCGCATTCCTAGACACTTTTTTATGGTACCCTTGAGCCCTCTCCCATAGCCCGCCACTCATGAATTCCCCGGCTTCCTCTTCCCAATCACGTCTTAATTGGGCCACTTCTTTTCCCACCCTGGACATCAGCAGTTCATAGATTCGCGAAACCTCATGCCCTTCCTCTGCTATATCATATATCGTTTCTATGGCTGTGTCAGGTTGATCTTCCAGTATTATTTCAGACCATGTCTCTCTGATCCGTCGCACCATTCTAGTATAAGTAATGTACTTCCCTATGTGTAGACCCGTTTCCTCTGCCAGCACCCCAAATTCCTTTACTTCCCCCTCCTGCCATATGTCTCCCACCGTTGCTATCCCAACCGGTTCCCAGTGTCTACGAACCGTCTTTCTTAGTTGCACGTCTCCTCCGGTCAATGCCACTAGCGGCACTTGCCGAGAACACGGGGTTGGGTTCTCCATGACCTGACAAGCCTTGCGCCATATCTTCCATCCCAATCCCAACATCCCTGGGCGCCCTTTTAGCTCAGATTTGGGCAGCCATATCACTTCTTTTAGAAAAAAACAGGGCACACTCCGATCTCAACAGTCTTGACTCTGATGTCGAGTCTTCCGTTAACCACTTGACCACATATTGCAGTTGACTGGCCAAGTAATAGATCTCAACATTAGGCAATTTTATACCCCCTTTATCATACGTGTTCTGCAACTTCCATAGGGCAATTCTGTTCCTAGTTCCATGCCAAATAAAGCCCCTGCATATGCCCTGGAGTTTGACAAAGAAACGCTTTGGTATCATGTATGGTATGTTCCCAAACAAATGTAGTAGCCTAGGCAACACAACCATCTTCAACAGCGCCCCCCTCGCCATCGTGGCCAAGGGAAGCTTAGTCCAGAACCTCATACTATTTTCAATGTTCACTAACGCTTTCTCAGTGTTGTGTTTATATTCTGCTTCCACCGTGTGATAAATGTCAATTCCCAGGTATCTGAAAGTGCTGGTCTCCCATGGTATTTGTAAGACTGGTAATTGTTCCCGCGGGGCCCCTAAATACCTCCCCAGGGGAAATATACACGATTTCTTGGGATTAACTGCAGTGCCAGAGAGCAACACGAATCGCTCAATTACTTCTAAAATGTATTGGAGATTTTCCTCACGGTATCTCAGATATAGTAGTAACATGTCATCTGCATATAATGAGATTAAGTGTGGTCCCCCTTTTGTGTAAATCCCGACTTCCTCGTATTGCTGCCTCAAGTATATCGCCAGGGGTTCCAATGCTAGGATGTACAACATCGGGGACCAAGGACATCCTTGTCTGGTGCCCCTACTGAGTTGCCACCTCTCCGAGATGATCGCTCCCGTCTTAACTCTGGCTAGCTGTTAGGTAAGATTTCCACAGGGCTGGTAAATCTTCCTTGCCTGGTTCAACTCCAGAACTTTTTGCTTTTCTAGTGAGATATTTTCCATTAATACCTCAGTGAGTGGGAACCTTTTTCCACACTCACCTGTCTTTAACTCTTTTTATGGGTGTCATTTTTAAGACTCTCCATAGTGTCTTTTTAAAGTTATCATGTCTAACAACTTATTGGCAATAAGTGCCTGTTGTTGCTGGGTTGCCCTAGGGGCTCCCCCTTTAACTTTCTTGTGCTAACCTTGAGTGAACTACAGTTCCCAAGGGTAGAAAGGATCTTTGGATCCCTTTTACATTTACTTCTGTGAAACCAGCACACCCCACCTTATGTGGAGTGCTGGGGAGATACAATGTATCCCCTTTCACATTTAAACTGTAACAATTCTGTTACAGTGACAAGCTTACCTTTAATGGCTGGTGGCAGTGATACCTTTTACTAATTTGGTGCACCTTTACCGCGTGCTGTAATCACAGCTGCAGTAAAGGCACCTAAGGGTGCTCATTTTTACCAAAATGGCCCCTGTCTTCTTTTTCTGCCATTTTAGTGTTTCTTGTCGTTTCTTGTTCCTTCCCCTGACATCCAGGGCGGGAAAATCCTTTGTGTGAGTTTTGTCTTCGGCGGGAGTCCCCTGGACACCCCGCCCAGGCTCCAGTCAGTCTGTAAGCACAGGAAGTGGGGGAGGGGTCCCAAACTTCCCCCTCCTTTGTCTTAGGTCTTCCTTCAACTGGGCCAAATCCCAGTGGGGGGTTGGCTGTCCTGATTGGACAGCCAAACGCCCCTTTCTTGTAAAATGCAGGGAGAGAATGCAGAGGTTGTGTTGCAGTTCCTGATAAATACTGGAAACCTGGAAGCTGAAGTCATGTCGACCACTGGAACTGAAAACCGAAGAGGATGACGAAGGAAAAGCGGCGGGAATGATTTCCAGCGGCCGGAGAGCCTGCTTTGTAACCGGAGCCTGCTGCAGCCCTTCCTTCCGATCGACCTGGGGTCTCCAGAAACGACGACCCGAACCCAGAGCCTGTGAGACCCACTAGACTCAAGACGACCTGCATTTTGAGCCATCCCACGGGTTCCTGCGACCTTGCGTTCTTGCAATACCCCAATACCCTGGGACCTCCTGCCACTGTGCGGTGCATGGTCTTCCGAATTCCGAATCTCGCTGAAACTTCGTGGGCATCTTGGTCTATCTCCAGAGACACGAATCGAGTCCAAAAAGTCCCCTCACAAGAGTGCTGGACCTTTTAAACGACGAGAATTCAACCGCGATTTTCTGTCTTCTTCTGTGCTCCTTGAAAAGGCGCCAAACCCGCAGAACCGCATTCAGCCGCGAGAGAAATCTTGCCTAGAGCCTTCTTCATCGATCCCTGCTGCAAAGTCCCTTCTGAGGTCTTGTGTTTAGTCTCCAGGACAAGGAATCCAGTGACCGGGTATTTGGCTGCAGTCCCTGAAGTTCTCCTGCTGCAATCTCTTCTTCATTGCTGAGGTACTGTGTTGGCTTGGGTATATACTTACCTTAAGCCTGTTGGGATTTCTGTGTAGTCCTGGGGTGTTTTCTGTGATTGGGAGGTCCCTCGTCCAGTACACCCAGTCCCACTGCTAGAATCCTGCTGGGGTGTCTTCTGCGAAGCCCCTGGACCCTCTTCTAACCCTAGAAGTAAAGTCCTCACTTGGTTGCCAGTTTTCCTAAGGAAACTCTGACTTTTGCTACTAAAGAACTTATTCTAACACTGCCTATTGGTCACTAGTCCTAGTGACCCCCCCTTCTGCCACTGAGAACACTCATGCTCTAAGGGAAAAGACTTTGAAGGGATTGGGACTTCTGCCTAGAAAAGAAATCAAGTGTTTTTACTTACTTGTAAAGAGTTGGTTGGTAACTGTAATTCTAAGAGTGAACAGTTACAAAAGTTCTTACTGATCTTGAATGTGTGATGCACTGTTCTTAAAAGTATGGTTAACATCTTTTCTTCCTTAGCCACTGTTTTGCCAGTCTAAAAGAAAGTAGATGTAAAGGTATTTTACTCTCCTGTGATTAGGTTGTGCCTCTTTACAAAAGTAATGTGTTGGTTTCACCAGATTATTCCTAAAGGGTAATTGTATGAGTGTCCTCCAACTGTTGGTATCACCAGGTTAGTCCTGTTAGGATAACTGTATGAGTGTCCCCCAACTGGGTCTTGCTTCCCCTGACTTGCTGCTAGCCTGGCTTTAATAAGTCTACATTAGGTTGTTGCCTACCTAGAATATCTATTCTGTAAAGTGTGACATTGGGTTTTACTTTCCCCTTCATTGTGAAGTTAAAGTAAGTGGGTTCTACTTACCTTGTGTTAGCTGTGTGCCATCCAAAACAAGTTACAAGAGTTATTGCTTATCTCCATCTGGGGTTCCCTGATTTCCAAAGCATCTGTAATTGTATATTACATCCATTAGGTTTTGCTCACCTGGTATAACTGTGTGTTATGACAAAAGTAGTGATAGGTTTTTACTGCACCTAGAATAAGTGTTTCACTATTCACCAAAAGTATATTGGCCAGTTGACTGTTTATGTGATTTGTTCCAAGAGTCACTGTACAACTGGAAGGGCCTACTGCCCTTGTATTACCAAAAGTAATCTAAAAGTAACCATTGGTCTTTTACTCCCAAAGAATAGGCTTGGCCTATACTAAATGTGTATAACAAGGTTTTGACTTCCCTAGAACTACTGTTAGGTGTTCCAAATAAGGTCTATACTTGGGTCTGTGTACTTTCAAGTATAGTGTTGTGTTTTATATTGTGATTTCATATAATGTTTCAGTATTTACTTAACCCCTAGATTTATCTGGGCCTACTTGTATTTAAATAAATCCTTTATTTTTATAATACATAGTGTTTCAGTGTTTCTTTGGATCATTTGTATTACAATTTTCACTTGTACTGTATCTACTGCCCTCTCTCCCTCCTAAGATGAGCCTGGCTGCTCTGTCTACGCTACCCCGAACTCAGGTGGTACAGCCTTATTCTAGGAGTGGAGTCTTGTACTGCCTCAGTAGAATGGTTTTGCTAGGCCCTTAACTGGACTTCAGAAAAACTGTCCTAACACTAGCGGTGAACTGTACAGTATTTTCACCCACTTAAGGTACCCGGGCACTATCCCATATTTTCTTAGAGCTGCCATCAACCAAGGTCATTTCACAGAGTCAAAGGCCTTCACTGCATCAAGTGATACAATTGCAATCTCGCTTGTGTCTCCTACTGTGTGCTCTATGACCCGGTGGAGTCGTCTGAGGTTGTCTGACATGCTTCTGCACGGGACATATCCGGACTGATCAGGGTGTATTAATCTACTTATAACCTGTCTCATCCTATTTGCCAACACAGCCGTGAGTATCTTGCTGCCCTGGTTCAGCATTGACAGCGGTCTATACAACCCGCAGTCCGTGCTTGGCTTATTGGGTTTGGGGAGTGGGATAATGATCGCCTCTCCCAGGGATTCAGGTAGTGTCCTTGTTTCAAATGCCTCATTTAACATTGCGAGCAGCGAGGGGGGCACTTCTTTCCTGTACATTTTGTAAATCTCACTGGGGAGTCAATCCGCTCCCGGGGTCTTACTGGTGGGTAGTTGTTCAACCACCGCTTCTAGTTCTTCCAATGTAATTGGGGCATCTAGGTCATCTTGCTCTTCGGCACTTATTTTTGGCAGGTCAATATCCTATAGTGTTTCCATTATCTCGCTACTTTCACTCCCTACTTCTTCCCCGTACAATCGTTTATAGTATTCAAGGAACTCTCTGTTCACGCCCTCTTGGGTATCCAATATTTGCCCACCCTCCCCCACTACTGTTCTGATCGTTGGTCTGGAGGTCTCGCGTTTATGTAACCATGCTAGCAATCTCCCCGGCTTGTCTCCCCTCGCATGTTGCCTCTCTATGTAATTCTTGTAGTTTAGATTGCACAATCTCTCCCAGTGCCCTGCGCATTCCTGCTGCAATTGGCTTATGGTTTCAGCGTCTTCCAGGGAGTTACCTCCTTTACCCAGAACTGTCTCCCCCCCAACTCCCTTCCCACCCCCCCACCCTTCCCGTCCGCAATTGCCCAGCTCCATCCCTGGATCTCAGGCTACCCCGCATCTAGTCCCTTTCTACGGCCTAGCCGATACTCAGAACCCAGCAGGGGGATACTTTAATACTAATATCCTACTTAATCTAACTACTGGGGGTATAGGTGCATCTCCTCCGTTCCTACATTGAAGCTACAGTTTATGATACGTTCCTATATGTTAAGCACTGCAGAACTTCCACAACTCAAATAAACTATCTTCCATATATATTATAGATTCGGGGTACTGATCTAATGCACAATTATTTTCTAGTCCCAAAGCCAATATACGTGCCATAATTATCTCCATAGGATCTATATGTCCGCATGTGTGGCCTTGGGAAGGTGACGATTCACTTCTAATCTCCCTCTTCGCCCGGTCTCCCGGACCTGACGGGCAGTTCCCTGCATCAAGCCATGCCATCACATCCTCTGGTGAGTCAAAAAAAAGGGCCTTGTTTTTATGGAGCACTGTCATCTTCGCCGGATACAGCAGCATGTATCTGTAGCCCGCCTTCCGCAACCTCCTTTTGACTGCCACATAGTTCATACGCTGTCTCTGCACCAAGAGGGTGTAGTCCAGGTACGCCGTGATGGTTGCCGATGCTCTGCTTATCGTCCCCCCTTTGCGGAAATGTTCCAAGATCTTCTCTCTGTCTTTATAGTTCAGTAGTTTAGCGATGATCGGCCGCGGGGGGGGGGCTCCCGGTGGCGACTTTCTGACCAAGGCTTTGTGCGCTCGTTCCACTACAAACCCTGGGCTGAGTGCTCCGCCAGTTAACTCTTGTAATAACATATTCTCAACGTAGTTTGTCGGGTCAGATCCCTTCTCGCCTTCCGGGAGTCGCACAATGCGTACACTATTTCTGCGTGCACGCCTTTCTGCTTCTTCAGCTCTGCTTTCAAGGTTGTGCACTTGTTGTTGCAGCATGTGGATCTCTTTGGCATTGGTCGAACACATGCCGGTGTTGGCTTTTACCTCCTTTTCTCTGTGCGCTCGGCTAGCGCCCAAACAGCTTGTCGCAGTAGATTAACGGGGAAACAAGAAGTCCACAGCTATTAATGTCGCATTAAGGTTGGAAATTCAAAATAACACTGGGTGACTGCAAAAAAACATCTTATGTGAAACAAATACCACAAGATGAACAGAAGGTTTGGGTTACAGAAATATACTTAATTTTATTCTTTAATACATAATAAAATGGACACCATTAGTCCGTCTTCTAGAAAACACATGTGACAACATAAAACACAATATGGTAAAGAACAAACAATGGTTCTAAAGCACAAAAATGCTTGTTAGCATATCTCAATCCAAGCACATCAACAACTCAGGTGATGTTAGTAATCAATGGGGACAATGTAATTCTTGGTGAATTTGAAAAGGTGGTGATTCTTTTCCAGCCACTTTTGACAAGTTCCACGGCAAGTGTAGAGAAAAGCACTATAAAAAAGGAAGCATGGTTTGACCCATTATGCAGGTCAGCCAAGTCGGAGGTCATGGAAAGCCTGAAAGCCGTTCCCAAAGTAGATATTACTATTGTGCTTGCAATAAGGGGAGCCTTTAAACTGCTTATCAAAACACAGGAGGAGGCTTTTGTTAGGTCAAGATGAGCTACTCTACAACAGGCCGCAGACCGGTGAGACATGCAGTGTTTTGGAAGCTGATTAGTGATAATGGTATGAAAGGAGGGAATTGTTTGACCCGGTAGCATTACTGTCAACCTCCTGGAGGACACATTTTATGCATCTTTATGGAGATGATCTGGGCGACCTTGCACTAGTTGGGTCCCATTTTGCCCTGGATGGGCAGAGGGTTGGAGAGAATGTTGGTGGCCCCAGCTTTGAGAAAAACCCGAGTGATGTAGAGGAAGCAATTCAGTCGCACCACAGGGGAAGGCACCCGGCCCAGATTTTAGCCCAATAGACCTGTTGTTAGGCAGAAACCTGTGCAGTTCCCTCTGGGACTACTGCAAAAGATTTAAGACTACAGGTATTTGGCAGTAAACCCACTTGGTAGCAGTCTGTACCACACAGATTCACTTGGTAGCTGTGGCTGAGCAGTCAGACTTCCCTCAAGAAGAGTTAGGCAGTATACAGAGTATTCATGATAGGTCAAAAGAACATAGTAGAACAAGTAAACACTGACCAGAGCTTGGTGTAAAAGAGATATCATTATTTATTTAAAACCACATCTAGAAAAACACACAGGCACTAATAGTAAGCAATTCAAAAACACGGTCACTAAAAGATATACACTCCCTTAGAAGAATATTAGACAAGTCTTAAGTAAAGCCCCACTTACTTTCAGACAGCGGTGAACGCTTAACGCAGATGGCACTCTAATAATTCGTTTTAAAAGGGAGAGAAAAGCAGAGTATAATATGAAACAGATCCCAACACTTTCATAAGAACAAAACAAGAAAGGAAGGCAAGTAAAACCGTGAAGTTAGAGTTCAGAAGGCCGGATCCACTTTAAGAGGATCAGAACGAAATGTGTCCAAGGTCACACGGTTGAAGTGCACAAGAGTCTTGCAAAGGTTCAAAAAAGAGTTGGACCAAAAGAAAGGGACCAGTTAGAAGATCAAGGCGGCCAGCCCAGTCCAGAAGGTTAAGGGATTATTATTACCTTGTAGCAATCTTTAGAAAGGGAGGCCAGGCGGACACGGTACCTTAAAGTGGCGAGAATACTCCATCAGGGGCAGTTGTTCCTGGCAGCGGATGCAAGTCGGTGCTTCGTCCGGGGGAAGAGAGGATCTCGTCGGGGAGGAAGTCAGGAGTCTGTTGCACTGCCAGGGAAGAAACCAGCCGCGGAGTTCTCAGGTAAAAGGAGCGGTCCTTTTATTCGCGGTCCAGTGGTAAGTGGCTATCCGGTTGCCGGGGTGCTTGGCATGGGCAATTCGACCACAAGATGGCCTGGGATGCGAAGAGAAGGTGGTAAACTGGTTGTGCCCACCAGTCAGGGGAAGAAGCCTCTCCAGCCGGGAGATCTTCTCTTTCGTCGGGAAGTGGTGAGTCGGTTCCGCAGGGCTTCACCGGTGGTGTCGTCGTGGTAGGTCGGCTCAGCTTCTCCCTCGTCGGATTCTCAGGTCCTGTGGTGACTTCTGAAGTTTCCAGTCCCCAAAGCCCTGCTTTTATGCAGCACACCCCCATTCACTCAGCCTAGCTGTCACTCAAACATGCTAAGTGGTGAGCCGGCCGGCTCACCACTTGGGCCAATCACACATGAGTGCGACTTGAGTTACCAAGGTAACTCAGTCCAGGGTGCCTAAACCCCCTCCCACACCCCCTGTGGTACCCAGACAGAGTGGCACCACTTTTGGAGGCTTCTGTGGAGAAGCCCGCCAAAAAGTGGAACAAAGGGCTCGACTTGGGTTGGAGTCACAGAAGAGAACACAAACGCCATTTTAGAATCGAGTCTTGGCAAAAAATACCAACCGGCGAATTAATATTAAATAAATAAACCGGCGGTATGTTCGAGGCTATGAGAATTAAATCATTAAAGTTGGGAGCCTCGAACAATGGGAAAATCCCATAGGGAAATATTCGCGGTCGAATATAAAAAGTAGTATCCACTGCCACCAGCCAAAACTCGATCAGGGGGTACGGAGACGTGCCCCCTCGACTAACAGACCCCGGGGCAATCGAATTGCCCCGACCAGTACGTCCACAATATGATGGTTTGTACTGGTTTCTGTTCATAATTTGGGACTAGTAAAGCCAATGGTGACTTTACATGCCCTGGGAGACAGTAGTCAGTCCCAGGGTATGGAGTCTATGGTGGGGTGTCACTATGACACCGCTGTGTTACTGCACGGAGGGTGCTGTGCAACACACATAGTAAAAACACATGAAACCCTATGGAGTTAAGGACCCCATAGCCCATAAAACACATTAACAGTCAAAGGAACACCATAAATCATGTCCAAGAGTGGGAGAAAAAGAGTCTCACTCTTGGCAGGAGAAAAAAACAAACTCCAGAAATCCAGCAAAGCTGCTGGGGGACTCACTAGGTTAGAAAATTCAGCCTAAAGAGAGAATTCTCCCTAACACCTGTACGGGGATGAAATAGTTGTATGGGCCCCCATTTTACGGTGGTTGTTTAATGTGCTTATCCGGCAAAAATCTGTCCTCCCCTCTTGGAGGAATGCTATAATTGTTTCCATTTACAAAAAAGGTGGAAGGGAAGAAAGAACCTGGGAACTATAAGCCCATATCAGTATTGGATAGTGGAGGCAAAATATTTGCAATTGTAAGTTTGAAGCAGTTACAGGCCTGGGCAAACATTAATGATATTGATTCCCTTGCAGGCAGGGTTTCGAAAAGGAAGGAGCACAATCGATCAATGCTTCACATTACATCTCACAGTACAAATGTATGTTACATTGTGGCGGCTAAGATTATGTGCTGTTTTTATAGACCTCAAAATGGCTTTTGAAGGGGTCCCCCGCAAAATGTTGTGGTAGGTGTTACTAAGCAGGGGGTTCCAAAAGATGTACTTTCTATAATACAGCAGTTGTGTTCATACAATGCAGCATCTGTACATTGGGACTTGGGAGGGGGGGGTTGCTCCCACTGAACCTTTCTTGGTAACTAACGGGGTGAGGCAAGGCTGTGTCCTTGCCCCCCCTTTCCTTTTTTCCATATACATTATTGAGGTTGTGCAAATTGTTTGGACCAGACAAGATTGTGTGAGGAATCGGTTCTGGGTTTATTTTTTGTGGATGATGCAGTACTATTGTTCATCTCGCCAATGGGACTAAGAGTGACCTTGAACACTCTCTTAGACAAATGCAAAGAATTACATTTAGAAGTCCATATTGGGAAGACAAAGGCATTAGTGTTTAGACTTAGATTCTCCAAACCCCCAATAATTTTGTTTTGTAACGGGTAAAATTGTATGATTGCCCTGTGTGTGATTATTTGAGAATGGCTCTTGGACAGCCCAAATTAACAAGGCTTGCCCTAGTCTCAGTAAATATAGTGGGGCAATTTTGAAGTTTTTTAACTTCGATGGGAGATGGCCGGTATCACCAGCACTAACTTAATATAGGACTCAAGCAGGTGCCGCTTCCCTCTATGGTGCTGAAATTTGGGGAAGCGCAAACTTTGTGAAGCTTAATTCTACTGAAAACCATGTTTGAAGAAATTGCTTGTTGTTCCACTCAGTTGCCTGAATGCATCGCTTCATATGGAGCTAGGGCTTCACCCGATTGCGATAGTGGCCCGCCTTAGACCAGTCTTTTATTGGCTAAGGATTTGGTGTACATCGTCCCTAATCAAGTATAGAGAAGTTCTCACTCACGTACTGGGTTTGGAAGGAGGGAAAATGTTGCTGCGCCATGTAAAATCCATTTTGTTTGAACTGGGCTATGAATCTGTGTGGTTAAGCCCACTTACCATTAACAAAACACATCTGAAGGAATGGATTGATGCTTGTAGTGTACTTCGTACGGGCCCAGAATACCTAGCGTGCAAAACTGAACTACGCTTTGGAAAATACTTGGCTGTAGCCAGACCACCTGTAGCACGGACACTTTTTTTTAAAGTTGAGATTTTATATTTTAAATGTTTCTACTTTTATTAATCGATTGTGCGCGGCCAGTTACCTTACATGCCTGGTTTGTGGACATATGTCTGAAACACCAGCTCATTTTCTGCTTCTGTGCAATGACTATAAAGAATTGAGAGTCAAATACTTAAAGCCATTGTTTATTTTAAAGAAAGTTCAAAACATCAATTAAGCAATGTTACTGATAAGGCAGTCATTTGACACAAATCTGGTGCTCCCCGTCATTAAGTGCATTCCCTATGCGTGGATGTATAGACTCACAGCCTTATCTGCTTAAATGACTTTTAATTGCATTTTACATTTTCATTTAATGAATGTGTTCTATTATGTTTTATGCTGAGTACAAACGATTTTTAGATCTATTGTATTGACTTGAACCGCATAGATTTTGGATGTGATGTATATGCTTGTATTATATTGCTTTTATGGTATATTTTGCCGAATAAGGCTTGTTTTGATGATGACGATGATTTTAAGAAGTAATGTCTCGATTCGGGGAAGGGCTCCAAAGGTGAAGAATAAAGAGCATGCCCCAGAAGGAAAAATAACTTATTTCTTTCTGCAGAAAGGGGTAAAAACATATAGTCAAGTGGTTGTGGCCTCGGAACAAGAAAGGGCACGATCTTCAGAACCAGTATGTCTAAATACGAATGCATTGGAGCAGTCTGATATGCAGAATACCTCTCTGATAGAAGTTTATATTAGTCTAGAAAATGAAATTTCGACGTTAACTCACAGTTCCACAATCCTTGTTGCCTCTCCCACCTTAGTCATACCGTCCGATACTACCCGCATAACATCTAATGTTCACATGCAAGACAGTGAATCTGGACATTGAAGTCCTGTGGGGCAATCTCCTCATTGGAGATTCTCCTCATCGGCATACCTGCACCCTCCTTTCCTGTCACTCTCTGGCCGGCCTCCGTTGGCCCTCTTCCTGCTCCCACCTGTGAGGCTAAGAACCTATGGGTCATATTCGACTCCACACTCTCCTTTTCTCCTCACATCTCTGACGTCTCTAAGAAGTCACACTACCAACTGCACCTCGTCAGAGGTATTCTTCCTTTCCTCTGCTTCCCCATGAAGCTCACTGTCTCCAGAGCTCTGGTTCTCTCTAGGCTGGACTACTGCAACAACCTCTTTCTAAATCTGCCTGCTTCCACTCTCCGCCCTCTGCAATTCATCCAGAACAGGACTGCAAGACTTTTCCTTGGCCTCATGCCCAGGGATTGTAACCGTCCAGCACTGAAATCTCTGCACTGGCTCCCAGTGGCTGCAAGGATTACATTCAAGACACTCTGCATTGTCTACAAGGCCTTCTGGGACCTGGGACCTCAATACCTCCAACTCTCTCTTCGTAAATACCTTCCTACTTGAGCTCTTTGCTCCTCCGCCGCCAACTCACTCAGGGCCAAATGCTTCTCCAAGCAACGAGTTGGCGGTAGATCTCTTTCTTCGGCTGGGGCCTCCCTAAGGAACAGCCTCTCTGCCTCTCTGAAACTTAAGGAGAACCATGTCCCGTTCCGGAAGCACCTCAAGACTTTCCTGTTTGCTTCTGCCTTCTTTCTTCCTCTCACCTGCTAAATTCGTAGCTGAAACTGCACTGGTCACCTGGCGGCCCTTTGTTCTGGGGTGCAGGTCCCCTCCCCGCTAGTTGCGCCCCTGCACTGCCCCCTGGCAACCCTTGCACTTGGGTCTGTATCTGTAACCCGTGTAAATTATAAGGGTACCTGTAAATCAACGGCCCTTCAGGTAAATACTGTAATATATTCAAAACAATGGACCTTGGTAATGAGGTTGGAAAAAAAACGAAATTACTACTGATGTTCAGTACAAAAAATATATCAATGCATTTTATACAATACACCAATACAAAAATAGCTACCACAAAAAAAATAGTCCACCAAAAACTTATACTTTATACATCTGATTCTTACCACCTTTCCTACCCATACGTTCTCTCACACGCCCAATGCAACAGTTTAGCCAAACACAAACAAGGAACCTCCTATCACTGGGAATCTTTTTGTGCACATACATACAATTTATTATTTAGATTACACGCTTCTCTCATGTTGGTGTGTAAAACAGTACACTAGCATATCTTATTGACCGTGCAACTGTCGACATATGTTTCGGTTGGCTAAACAGGGGCTTGAAATTGCAGCCAAAGCGTACTTCTGACCATTGTTGGGGCCACAAATAACATGGCTGAACTTTTCAAAATCTCGAAGGAACTTGCCAATGCTACTGCTGTCTCCACTTCCCCTCTTCCCTCTCAGGCCCTCTGCACGGTGTTGGCCTCCCATTTCACCACCAAAACTCGGGACATCCTGTCCTCGCTCTCTACCCATCTCTCTCCCCCGCCTGCATGCAGGCCCCCACCCCCTGTTTCCCTCCCACCTTTTCTCCTCCATCTCACCCATAGCGCCTGATGAGGTCACCAAGACAGTCTGCTTTATGAAAGTCTCCTCCAAACAGGTGCTTCCCTGCTCCTCTACAACTATCAAGGACAATATTGCCTCTCTTGCTCCCTCCTTTGCTGAGATCTGTAGCAACAGGCTCCTTCCCTTCGCCCCTCAAGCTCTCCCTTGTGCACCCCCTCATAAAAAGCAGTCTGCTGACCCTTTCTGCATGGCTAACTACCGCCCTATCACCACTACCCCTGTCTTGGGCAAACTCCTGGAGAAGTTGGTTATCTCCCAGCTAATCCAGCATACTGAATCTGTTGGCTGCCTCCATGACCACAGGTCTGGTTTCAGAGTAGCCAAAGGCACAGAAACTGCTCTCCTGAACACCTGTGATGACCTACTCTCTAACCTCGACTCCAACTCTCCTTCCGCCCTTATCCTCCTTGATCTGTCTTCTGCCTTTGACACAGTCAATCATTCCATCCTCCTAAATCGTCTCTGTGATACCCGGGCATCACGGACTGGGCACTGGATTGGCTGACTGCCTTCCTCTCGAATCTGCCCTCTTAAGTGCAACTGGGACCTTTTCTCTCCTCTAGCTCACTCTCAACCTGCGGCGTCCCTCAGGGCTCTATCCTCTCGCCTTGGCTTTTCAACATTTACCTTGCCCCTCTTTCCGACTTGATCTCCACCATCTCTCCTCATTCCCACACAGTTCTCCTTCAAGCTTCCCTCCTCTTCCTTCTCTCCTTCCTCTCTCATTCCTGACTGTCTGACTGCTATTCAGGCATGGTGTCCTATTAACCATCTCTGACTTGATGCCAGTAAGACTGAGAACCTTCTCATTTGGACTCCTACCCCCTCCTTCCCTCCTACACTCTGGCTGCCCTTCTTGGGCCCCCTCCCCTCACCCTTGTATGAGGCTAAAGATGTGGTGTCATCTTTGACTCCTCTTCTCGCCTGATATCGCTGACCTTGCCAAGAAGGCCCACTATCAGCTTCACCTCCTCGGGAGATATTCTCCCTTTCCTCACCTTCCCCCAAAAACTCAATGTCTCCAGAGCTCTGGGTCTCTGAAAGGCTTGATTACTGCAATAGCCTCTTCCTTTATCTTCCTCTTTCCTCCCTCCATCCGAACTAATCCAGAATACGACTGAAAGACTTATCCTTGGCCTCAAGCCCAGGGACCGCATCTCTCCAGCCCTAAAAGCTCTCCACTTGCTCCCAGTGGTTGCAAGGATCAAATTCAAGACCCTCTGCATCATCCAAAAGACTTTCTGGGGCCTCACGCCTCACTACATCTAACATTCTCTCCCTAAATACCTCCCTGCTAGATTCCTCCGGTCCTGCTAGTTCCAAATCTCTGCAGATCAGATGTTTCTCCAAGCAGAGAGTGGGGGTAGATCTCTCTCTCCTAGGCAGGAGCCTTCCTCTAGAACCCCTGCCCAGCTCTGACTTGAGCCGGATCTCCTTAAGTTCCGGAAGCTTCTCATGGCCTTCCTTTTCTTGTCCTCCGTCCCTCTCCCCTGCTAGTCTCCTCCTGCCGCTGCAACTGGTTAACTGGTTACCTGTTGTCTCTTCTGAGTCTTGCCAGGGTCAGGCCCTCCTTTGACCAGTCCACTTCCGCCACCCCTTTCTAATAGCACATGCCCTAGGGCACCCTTCCCTGACTAGCCTTCTGAGACTGGTCCGCCCCTGTGCTCCCCCTTGCACTTGCCCTCCTTGCCACCCTCTAACACTTGCCCAACCTCCTGGGCCCCCTCACTCCAGCACTTCTCCCTCCTCTCCCTAGCCCATCCCTTGACCCTGATCTACTCCCTCCCCTGCACTTCTTGATACTGCACTTGCACAATCTGAATGTCTCAAGGCCTAGTAGGATGGTTATTTTTGTTTTCTCCTCTGTCCCCCCACCCCCTCTTTTGTCTTGTGGTGCCGGGAAACACTTTTTGATGTATAGGGACCATACACATGTTCAATAAATAAATAAACTATGAAGACTGTGGAAGGAGCCAGATTGTTTTAGGGACAAGACCTGTAATAATGGAAGGGACACCGGAGTGCGAGTGATTCGGAGGCCAAGCTCGAGGGAAGCCACACCCCTGACCACAGTTCCATTGAACCTAGAGGTCTGCCACTGAGGGGGCAGATGGACTGGATGGTTACAATACAAACTCCAAGAACGACTTGCGGTGTGAGTAAACCACAATTGAGCAAGGACAGCTACTGCAACATTTGTAATTTGAAGAGTTTAACAGTTGGGTGGATAGAGGAGGCAAGAGAGGGTAGGTGGGCGATAGTAAGAAGCATTATTGCCTTGAAGGTTTGTGAGAGAGAGCAAGGGATGGGTGGGAGGTGCAGAGTTTGGGAGGAAAGGGTGAATTTCTGGTTGAAGTTTGTATAGCAGTCAGATCACGCAGTGGAACAGCGCTCCTTTACATACAGTACTGGGAGGGCACATTTTCAGGGCAGGGGACAACATCCCAAGGTGCTAAGCAGGGCCCAGAGCCCAGTATATATCCCAAGGGCAATGGATGGCAGTTAAGATAGTGACATGGAATGTTTGGGAACTAGCCAACAGGGCCAAACGAGCCAAAGTATAGAATTATTTGAAACAACATGATGTCCAGGTCGCTCTGCTAAAGGACCTGGAAGAGGTTCGTAGAAAATGGGGACGAGCAGCAGTGGGGTCCATGGTCTCATAGTATGCCAGAGTGTTTTTGATCTGGGAGGGGAGGATAAGGCACCGCTGCACATTGAATCAACTAAAGGGGACTTGGTGGGACAGACCCTCATGATAAGCGAGAGTTTCGAGGGGCAAAGCCTCTGTATAGTAAACTCATTTGCACCCAACACATATGAGGAATTTTTCCAGTCTGCACTGGATCTAGCGGGAGGGCAAAGGGCTGACATTTTTTTATCTGGGTTTGGGACCTTAACTGTTACCTGGATCCGACCAAGGATCGGTCAAGCACAGGCACGGCACTCAGGCGGAAGTCCACAAGCTCGTTAAATAGAGTTGTGTCTGAGTTGGACCTTGTGGTATTGTAGACAGGGTCACACGGGGATGACAGGGAATACTCCTTTTACTCGCCAGTTCGCCGGTCACACTCTAGGCTAGATTATCTATTTGTGGGTAGGGAATATGCACAAAGATGTGATCACACTGAATACCCGAGTAAGATTCTTTCAGATCACGCCACGTTAGTGACGATGTTTAGTGGAATCACCAAACACAGGGCTATACTGACATGGAGATTTAAGGTGTACTCCCTAGAAGATGTGGCATTTAGATCCACTGTACAGGAAGAATTAATGGCCTTCCTAGAGCACAATGTTTTGTCAGTAGAGGAAGAAGGTATCATGTGGGAAGCCCTAAAAGTGACATTCAGAGGGGTCTGTATCTCTAAGGCAGTGGGAATACGGAGAACGATGTTGAATGCACTTTAGGAATCTGAACAACGGATTAGAGGCTTAGAGAATGACATGAGTAATGGGCACATGGTTGGGAAAGACTTAGCGGAAGCACTTCTTACCCAGTGGGAACGCCAAGAGGCGTTGTCCAAGTTTGACAAGAGTCAATACACAAGGATGTTACATGGAGAGGGAGACAAGACTGGGCGCCTATTATCTTGGCTGATACGGAAGGAATCTCCTAGGGGAGCTACTACCCAGATCTATGATGAATCAGTGACACAGGCAGTCACACAGCAGCATATTAATGAAGTATTTCAGCCATATTATAAAAAGTTTTACTCCAGTGGAGGCACATACACAGAGGAGGAAGCAGAGGACTTGCTGGACATAGCACAGATACCTCGGCTGCCAATACATCAGAGGGAGGAACTAGATTCTGTCATGCCACTCACCTGGACGCCGGGACGGGGTCGCCAGGTCCGGCGGACCCCGTAATGGCGGATTTACTCTCGCTATCGACTAGGGAGGCCTCGTTCCCTCGCGGCCTCCATTTCCTTGGGGACCTCCGTGTACATAGAATCGCACATGCGCGGCGACCGTGTCCTGCCCTCTGCGCATGCGCGGTCCGTTTGTCTCTCGTGACAATGCAAGCTGGGCACCACCCTTCATTAGAGCTCCGGTCACAGAAGCAAGCCGCGTCTCAATGCAGTTTTCTTCCTGATCACTAGTCTCGCTCTGCACAGTGCAAGTTCCTGTTTTCCTTGCTCCAGTGCCTTTCTCCTGTTTTCCTTGGGCGGTGCTGGCCTCCTGGATCCTTGGTCTTCATGCCTCCTTGGTTCTCAGTCCCTTTGGAGTCCCTGGCCTGCCTGCCCCCTTGGTTCTCAGTCCCTTTGAAGTTCCTGGGTTGCCTTCTTGCCTACTGGGTTTCCTCACTCTGGGAGTTCTCTGGTTCCCTGTGTCCCTGGTTCTTCTGTTTCCCTAGGGTCCTCTGTCCCTTGGCTTCCCTGGTTTCTGGGTGTTATCTGCCCAGTCGTACCCAGCCTGGTATTTCTGACCCTGTTCCGCTCTGGGTTCGTTGTGCCCTGCCTCTGGCCTCTTCCTGGGTACCTTGTCTCCAAAGACCATCGTCTGCACTTCCAACGCTACACATCATCCCTTGCAGACCTGCTCCAGACTCCGGAGTCCAGAGATTCACGTTCATCAAGAACTCAGCCTTCCCTGTCAGTGCATGCACTGTCCTGGTGCCACGTTAATCAGGGAAGCACTTATTTGTGGCGTTGGACTGGCTCCTTCCGTCACTCCTCATCATCTTCGTCTTCTTAGACAGACTTGCTACCTCTCTGCGTCCCTCATCTGGAAGTACAGGTATGCAGCGCCCACAGGACGTTTTCCTTAACAGATGCTCCCATAGAGGAAGGACAAGATCGCGAGGGCCCTCCGGTCTATACAAAGAGGCAAATCTCCAGGCTCAGATGGGTTGCCTCCTGTGGAATTTTACCTAACATACGCAGACTTAGTGATCTCCCAGTTGAAATGAGTGTAAGAGGAGGCATTTGTGAAAGGCACCCTTCCTAACACTATGCGAGAGGCACTGATTACAGTGCTGTTGAAACCTCGAAAAGATCGGGATCATTGTGAGTCGTATAGGCCTCTCTCTCTCTCATTGATGTAGATGCTAAAATATTAGGGAAGGTGCTGGCATCAAGACTATCTAGGGTGGTCCGGACCTCATACACCCGGATCAATGTGGATTTGTGGGGGGGAGAAATACATTCATGAATATTAGACAATTACATTACGTAATGGAGCAGGTACAGGGCTCTAAGGAAGAGCTAGCAATAATTGCCAAAGGTGCATCTAAGGCTTTCCATTCCGTGGAATGGCCCTGGCTTTTCCAGGTACTACAGGCATTTGATCTGGGGCCCAATATCCATAAGTGAATCCACAAACTGTATAGGGACCCAGTGGTGCAGGTTAAGACAGGGAGTTGGATCTCTTTGCATTCGACATTAGAAAGGGGGTACTAGACAAGGGGGCTCTGTCTCCCCTGTGGAGGCATGATGAAGCAAGACACAGACAACAGACTTAAAATAAAAAATAAAAAGCTTTATTAAATCAAATGTTAGGATGTTAGAAGGCCTAACATGCCCTATACTAAGGTAGGATTTCCCTACCTGAATTAAACTGAGGAACGTCTGACCCAAAGAGTTCAACTTAAAAGTCTCTGTGTCCAAAACATATCCTTGCCCTCACAACTAAAACTTACCAAAGTGTAGGGATGTCCAAGTCAAAAGAAAGAGTGTTCAACCCAAAATTCTGAGCTTCTTTCAGCTCGCAGCTTCCTTTCAGCTCCCCTTGCCCAAGTGTACAAAAGTTCCATGAAACAGTCTCAAGATTCTTTCTCCAGTTCACAAGAATACAGCTCAGTATAGTTCATAATCAATCCTCCGGGTTCCCTTCCCAAGTTCCAAGGAACACAGTTCACAGAAAACAAATGTTCTTAAGGTGTCATTCTCAAGACCACACAATATAGCTTCTTGAGCCTCAGGGTTCCCTTCCCCAAGACTGTATCTTCATTAGCAGAAAGTCTCCAACATATGGGGCTCACTGGTCTAGGCGCAGTTGTCAAACGAAATGGTCCATCCATTACAGGTCGCGCAGCCAGGATCCCTGACCTTTGGTCCGCTTGACTTTGATGTGGCCTTGTCATTCTGCATTCAATCATAAAAGTTTAGTTGATGGTGTTCTGCTCACACCCATCTTATTATAACACTGGTGCCCTGTTCTCCAATGGGACATTAAGGATATTAACCTTAGTTGCTTTGTTTGCTTAATTTCAGGATTTCAGTTAATTCATAGTTCGTTAAGCATTCATACTGTTCGATTATAAAGTTCCATTCAATACGGTAATAAATATTCAATGCTTCTGTTGTATTTCACAATTCATTCAATTTAGTAGTCAACAAACATTAGTTTCACTTGATTTTAAAGTTTCACGGTATTCAAGAAGCACTGTTAAGCTTACATTTTAAAGTTCCACGCAATTCAGTATTTAGTAAGCGTATTTTCGCTAAATTGTTCAATCCATTCAGTATTCAATATAATTTTGTAGGAGGGCCCCAGTATACAAGCGTCCACTCTGACACTTACCGGCTTGTGGCTTCTCCATTCGTTTGGCGGTTCCCTGCACTTATCCACTCCAGCGAAGGTCGGGAAACTCAACCCAGCGCTTCCCTGTGGTTCTCCTCTCCAGCAGAGGTCAGGAAACTGACTCTTGCGCACTCCACGGGTCTCCTGTGTGTCTTCCGTCACACGCTGGCATCCAGAATGCTGTTCTCTGCATGCAGACGGCATCCTCTTCTCGGGTTGCTCTCTCGCAGCTCTGGCTGCAGAGCATTGGTTGCGGAAGCTCCCAGACTGACAAAACATACACGGCTCACCAGCTGTGGGTTGTGTAAGTCTTCTGGGTAGTTGTCCGGCATCCTGGCTCCTCGTCCAGTCCCACCACGACTACATCTCTAAAGCCAGGTCCCCTGCTGGTTTCCTCCACGCAGGCCTCCTTTTTGCTCATTGTTATGGTTCACCAGTCCCTCTTTATACACCTGCAGCCCCTTGACAGGCTGCAGTTGCGCATCTCCAATGAGACTTGCCTGACCATAATTAAAGGGACATGCCTGACCCTTACAGCTCCCTGCAGGCATCTTCCTAATTGCAGTACCAAAGTGGTGAACTTGTGTAGTCTTCATTACTCCCAAGGACCCTCTACCCAGGTTATCCTTCTTCGCTTCTCCACCCTCAGAGTTGGGTTCCAAGCGCGATGGCGTTTCCTAGGCCACCTGAGAAGAGGTTTCAGGGGTCTTGGAAGTGAGAATGCCCTCAGGTTTCTCACACCCCACTGTTGTTTGCCATGGCCCTGGAGCCCTTGGCAGGGTACCTCAGACACAACATATCAGAAACATGGATCAGGATCCGCGGCATTAACCACAATATATCTCTCTACACGGATGACGCACTGGTGTACTTCAGTAACCAAAGGGAGAACATCCCAATAATTTTGGAAGTGCTAAGTAATTTCAGATGGCTCTCAGGCTTCCTGGTAAATGAGGAAAAATCTTTACTATTTCCGCTGGCAGCCTTACAAGGACGACCGAGGGAGACACTTCCTCATTGGGTGGTGAGATGGGAACTTTAATCATTTCTCTACATAGGCATCACAATCTTCGATGAGATAGAAGAAACCCTTGCTTATAATACGGACCAGGTGTTATCTAGAATAGGAGATTCAGTGGAATTTTGGAAAGCTTTACCATTGTCCTTAATGGGAAGAATCACTTTATGTAAGATGGTAGTATTGCTGAGACTGTTATACTATTTTTTCTAATGTACCATACATGATAAAAAGGGTCTTTTTTAAACTGCTGGATGTGAAAATAGGGGGAACTGCTTTGGGGGTCGAGTAGCAGATGAGGGGCCCTAGACACATTGCCCTGCCCTGAACTTGAAAGGGGGGCTCACACTCCCAGATTTCGAAGCCTACTTAATAGCAGCTCAACTGCAGACGGTAACCCACTGGAATGACTCGCCAGAAGGGGATACAGGGATTCCAGAGAAATAGGGAAGGAGTTGAGTTTTTATGGGACCCTATGGGTACAGTGGGTGAGAGCCAGATCTACACGGTCCCGAGGGGATCTGGAGCACTCTCCTGAGGAAATTGCATAGTCCCAGGATGTACAGCCCGACTTTGCCATTAGGGTTTGATTTGATTATACGGGACACGATGAAAAGTTTGGGCAATGGTAAACTGCGTAGCAAAGGCTGCACCAGGGTGGGGGACCTATTTATAGGAACAAAACTTTGCCATTTGAACAGGGGAGACAGCCATACGACATGCCAGAGGTCCTTTGTTGTAGCAGGTGTTAGACTTCATTGGGAGCAGAAGCGCAATGTCAAGTTTGTACAGGGGGATAGAGGAACAGAGACGGAGACCCGAATTAGGGATTAAAGTGAAGTGGGAAAGAGATATGGGATGATATGATATGGCATTTGTAACGTGCCTATACACAACTGTTTCAAGGCATGACAAGGCAAGGAAGGGGGAACAGAGGGAGGACAGAGACAACGACCTTACTAGGCCAAGTGACATTGTGATTGCGTTAGTTTAGGGGCTGGAGGAGGGGAAAAATGCCAGGGGAAAGGGGAGGTGGCAGTGTTGTACATGGGATTAAAACAATAACAAGAAGTGCAGCCAGCAGATGCACGGGTAAGTGCAGACAGCAGGAGTACAAAAGTGCAGGTAGGGGGACTGTAGGGTTACAGATACAGACCCAAGTGCAAGGGTTGCCGGGAGGCAGTGCCGGTGTGCAACTGGACGGGCAGGGTCCTGGGTCCAAAATCGGAGGGTAGACAGGTGACCAGTGCAGTATCAGACAGGAAATCACCAGGGGAGAGGAAGAGAGAAGGCAGAAGCAAAGAGGAAGTTCTTGAGGTGCTTCCGGAACTGGAGATGGTTCTCCTGAAGTTTCAGGGAGGTTGTTCCAGAGGGAGGCCCCAGCCGAAGAAATAGAACTACCACCAACTCGTTGCTTGGAGAAGCGACTGACCCTGGGGGAGTTGGAGGCGGAGGAATGAAGAACTTGAGTAGGAAGGTATTTACGAAGAGAGAGTTGGAGGTATGGAGGACCCAGGCTCCAGAAGGCCTTGTGGACAATGCAGAGGGTCTTGAACTTAATCCTTGCAGCCACTGGGAGCCATTGCAGAGATTTCAGTGCTGGAGAGATACGATCCCTGGGCTTGAGGTCAAGGCCAAGGACAAGTCTCGCAGTCCTGTTCTGGATGAATTGCAGAGGGCGGAGAATAGAAGCAGGCAGATTTAGAAAGAGGCTGTTGCAGTAGTCTAGCCTAGAGGGAACCAGAGCTCTAGAGACAGAGAGCTTCTGGGGGAAGGAGAGGAAATGAATAATACCTCTGAGGAGGTGCATTTGGTAGTTTGATTTCTTAGAGACATCAGAGAAATGAGGAGAAAAGGAGTGTGTGGAGTCGAAGATGACCCAGAGGATACACAATTCTGGAAGGCAAGTGGACCCCATATGGGAACAGGTCAAAAAGACATCTAGGAATGCAAGCTTTCATTTAATTCAATATAACTTCTTACATAGAGTTTACATGACTTTGCACAGACTTCATGCAATTAACCCACACATTTCTCATTGCTGTCCAAGATGTGGGGGCGCATTGGCAGGACTTTGGCGTCTGACCAGGGACTGCCCGGTTAGTAAAACTTACTGGACAGATGTTTTGGCAAAATTAAATGCTTGGACCCATAGCACATACGACCGTACCCCAGAAATCTGCTTATGGGGCCTAATACCTGGGAGAAACGTGCCAAACAAAAAAGAAGGTGCGATTTCTGTTGATATTGGCCAAGCGGCAGATCGTAATATCATGGAAATGCCTGAGGAGTCGGGTGGTGCAATCCTGGGTGGGAGACGTGCATCGCTGGGGACGGCAGAGATGGAGGTCTTGAGGGGGCAGAGGGACCTTTAGGAGGGGCAGAAGGAGGGATTAGATTGGGGACAAATGCTTAATGAAATGATGACGATCATCATATTGATTTTGAATAGAATGCCGTCACAGATGGTACATAGAAAAGCTGTAGTAAAGTGATTTGTACAACGGTTAAGAATTCAAATATATATATTTTTTTAACTTTTATTTATTGGCGGAACTTTACAGCACACACAAGCAGTGATACATTGCCATTAGGTAGGGCAGGTATGTATCTGATTCTGTGTAAATTCAGTAGGTATGGTATGTATCTGATTCTGTGTAAATTCAGTAAGTTTATGGATGGTGTAGTATAATCTATTCAGGAGTTTGTATTGCATGCAGCGAAACCTGAAATTAAGGGAAACTATGTGTGTGTGGGAGCACAGGTTCTTCCACATGTCATCCGGGATCTCGAGACCTAGTTCAGCAACCCATTAATTACGCGCTCTGGGGGGTTGATCAGGGGATTTAGCTAATAGTAGTTTATACAAAGAGGAGTCACACTCCGGGCGCAGCCTCAGTTGGCTATATAATATATTTCAGGTGTATCCGGGGGTTCATCTGGGTAGGACGACCACATAGCGCGGACAGCAGCCCTGATTCTGTAGTATTGCAGCATTTCCAGTGCCGACCCAGTGTGTCCAGGTCGCCACGTATGTGGGGTAATGTACTTCCTACCGGGGAAAAGATCAGTCAGCACCTGATACCCCAGTGTCTGCCAGTGCTGAGAAAGGAGTTTGTCGTGGGTGGGTTCGAGCCCGGGGAATCCCCATATGGGTAGCCATTTGTAATAGGGACGCAGTTCTGACAATGGACGCAGCAGTCGATCCCATGCCAACAGTGTGGTCGCCACAGGGTCAGACGGAGAGTCGACCTCATAGGTGTGATGAAGGATTAGTGACATAATGTTTACTTTGGCCGCTGCAAGTCTTTCTAATTTAACATGGGGCGGAGGAGTTGGATTTGTGCATCAGTGTGTGGCGTACTGGGCTTGTGCTGCAACCCAGTACAGTGTCAGATTGGGGGCGGTAAAGCCCCCTCTCTCATACGTTAGTGTCATGTGTATCCACTTTTTCCGGACCGCACCAGCATGCCACAAGAATTGTGTGCATGCTTTGTGCAAACTATCAAAATATTGTTTTCCTGGCCAAACCGGCACATTGGCAAAAATATAGAGAAGTTTGGAGACAAGGATCAGTGAACAAGGTCGATTTAGACAATGACACATGAACCCCTAGGTACTTAATCCCCCCCGGTGACCAGCGGAGAGGATACTCACACGTGGGCTGTTGGGTCATACAGGTGAGCGGAAATATCTCAGATTTAGAGTAATTAATCGTGAAGCCGGAGAAGGTGCCTATTGGCGTCACGTAAGATGGGATTGAGATGTGTAGCTGGATTCCTGATATATAAGAACACGTCGTCTGCGTATAGCGATATTATTTCAGGGATATCCTTTAGACGTATACCCTTACAGACATGTCTTGCTCTGATATAATCTGCCATAGGCTCAATAACCAGCACAAAGAGGATAGGGGCGAACGGGCAGCCCTGTCGGGCGCCCCTGAGTAGTGCAAAAGGTGTTGAAGTTAGGGAATTAAGCAGGACTCTAGCCGTGTGGCACGTGTACAATAATTTTATATACTTAATCATATTCGGACCCACCCACCTTTTTCCAGGACTTCCCACATGTACTGCCATGAGACTGTCAAAAGCCTTTTGGGCATCCAATGTGACCACCACAGCTTCCACGTTTTGGTCAATCCTAGACATTCCATTAAAAAGCCTTCTGATATTCAGTGCTGTCGATCGCCCAGGAACAAAGCCGCTCTGATCCTCATGCACCAGGTATGGCATGATCGGCAGGAATCTATTTGCTGTTGTCTTGGCGAATATTTTTGTATCTAGATTCATGAGCGACAGGTGCCAGTATGATCCACATTCGTCGCTAGGTTTGCCAGGTTTGAGAACAGTTATGATTGCTTGTCGTAGAGAAGGGGGAGAGTGGATTCGCAGAGCGATTCAGACCGGACTTCTGGCAGTTTTGGTGCAAGGAGCGCTATATGCTGCTGAAAAAAGTCCGAAGTCAGTCCATCTGGCCCGGGGCCTTACCCTTCGGAAGATCGGTTATGGCCCTGACTATTTCGTCCAATGTGATCGGGGTATCGGGCAGATCTCTGGTTGATTGGGCAATACACGTAATAGGGATATCGTCAAGTAGCTCACGTATGTCTTGTATATTGTGTACTTGGTGTGGTGTGTAGAAATCAATGTACAATTTTGAGAAGACATCCAGTATCCGCTGGTCTGTCCATTGCAGGGTGCCCTGTGTATCCTTGATACATTTGATCTGGGACTGGCCCCTCTCCGCTCGAACTAATCTAGCCAGTGTTCTCCCCGGCCTTTCGACCTCCCCATATCTCCCCGCTGCCTGTGGGCAAGCAAAGTATCGTATCTCTCGCAGGGCGTGTGATTATAAAATCTCCTGTTCCTCCCTTATCTGCGCTAATTTGGCAGGGGTTGCTGCCATTGCACATTCTTGTTCCAGGTCTTTAAGCCTGTTCTCCGAGCGGCATAGGTAATCAGATCACTTTTAGTATCCCCGCCTCCCTTGAGATGGACATGCCACTTATATAAACCTTAAAGGCCTCCCAGCACACCCCCACTGTCGTATCTGGTTGTGCGTTGCATTCAAAGAAAGTCTGTATATCCGAGAGGATCTCAGTTTGAACACTATGTCCTGTAGGGCTTCCGACTTAAAGCGCCAAGCGGTGCGGGTGGGCGTTGATGATCCCAGCACCAGTGTCACTGAGGCATGGTCAGATAGTGTGCGGGTGAGTATCTGGGCACTTTCGACTTTACCAATTAGTTCTCCCAATGTTAGGAACAGGTCGATCCTGGACGAACAATTCACATATTTGAATTTATTCATATACAGTTTATTGTTTCATGCAAAAAAATAATAAAGACTTTTTTTTTAAAATAGGACTTAACTGATTGGGTGGAAAAATTGGGACACCTATCCATGTTTCAAACTGGCTTTAGAAAGAAAATGGGGACCATATTAAACGGGTTTAATTATCATTTGTGCCAACAATAAGCTCAACGCAATTCCTGTGCCCTATTATATACAGCTGCCCTGGATATAACTGCAGCTTTCAATAAAGTAGTAAGGAAGAACCTATGGTGTAAACTTCTTTCATGGAAAATGCCAATATGCTATTAATCTTCCTAAAGGATAACAGCCTGCAAGTAAGATTAGACACCTCAGGAACTATATCAAAACCCATCAAGTTGAGTTTAGGCTTTAGACAGGACATATTAGCCCTGTGTCTTTTTCATTTGTATGTGGCTGACATGAAGAAGACATTGGCCCTCATTAGAAGTTGGCCGGTGTGGAATTAACGTGCCGTATAACTGTATACCGACACATTTCTGCACTAGCCAACTACAAGTTTGCCGTTGAGATGCCAGGAATGACCTCCAGCTAAAAGTGTAGGTTACCTTACCGGCACCTTAATGTCAAAAATCACTGTTAATATCGGCAAACTCCATGGAATGGGGAGTAACAACGGCACTCGAAATCCAGTGGACATTCCACCGGACCATTACTGCTAACGGTAATACAGTTTGCCGATATCCTGGTGGATTTACCACCAGGATACCAGCAAACTTTTAATGAGCCCCATTGTCTAGTCAAGATCCATTTCCCTCAAAAATAGGCTCTATCCCAGTTGAGTGGCTATCCTACAGAGACAATGTCATCCTCTTGGATAAGTTGCTCATAGACCTACAAAGAAGCTTGAAATATTTTTGAGAATTTGCAAGAAATAATGGACTGGAAACGAACCCCAAAAAAATCTAAAATAATTTCCTTTACAAGGAAACGGAAAAAAAGATTAACTTTGTATGGTCAATTAACAATAAAAAGATATAGGAAGTGGACAATCTTGTTTATCTAGGATTTACAATAACCAACAAAAAAACCTAGAAGTTATTAAAGACAGAATAGAGTCTCAAAGAAGATTGTTTTTTATCCCAATTAAAATAATTCTAGTAAAATACTGTTCCTACTCACTCCTTCCTTTAATAGAATTTGTTAAAACAAAGGTCACTGCAAGTATAACCTATGGACTTGAATTAATAAATGACATAGGGCCTCATCACGGGTGGGCGGTATCCCAGCAGGAAATCCGCCAGGATACAGCCCAATGCAAATAGCGTTACTGCAAATTGTTCCGGCGCTATTAGCGCTGATTTCCAAGTTGCGGCAATGCTGTTAAACCCCATTTTTACCCAAATCCACAGGACTCTGGGGCATTTTCATATCGCTGTTGTAATTTCACAGAGCTGGAGGTAAAGCTGCCAACTTCCCGCCCAACTTCTAGTTGGGCGGAGCGGTAATGCGGCAGTCATAGCGTTACCGCTGTATTTTTACTGCTCTGCCCAACTTGTGATAAGGCTCATACTCCTGAATTGGCTAGATGTGTTTGAGGGCTAATTATGGTGTTTCATGTTGAACATATCCCTCTGTTACAATGGTGATTAGTAGACTTGAATTCAGTCTATGACCTTGGAGATGTACAGTCCTATGTAATAAATCCAATTTATATGGTGAACTTCTAATGGATGAGCAAAATACTTTGTTTTATGCTCTAAGCAAAGTAGCAGAAGGAGTGGAATATCCCCCTCAGAAATTCACTAGGAAATGTGACTCTATATTGAGGGATTTGAACAAAGTATTTGCAGAAAATTCCCCATTGCTAACAAGAAAACTGAAGGAACTCAAGATCTGGGGCTCTGGCCATACAAGACATATAAGGGAGATGCACCGGTTGAAGAGTGAAGAGAATTTTTGTAGGCGAACTTAACGGAATGCAAGACAGACAACCAGGTAGCTTGATGTTGCAGATGAAAACAACTTAAGTATTGCTCCAAAGTGGCGTTCACTCTTTCTGTCTGCCCATCAGTCTGCGGATGGTAAGCGCTGGAAAACCTGTCTTCAATATGAAAGGAGGAACATAAAGCCTTCCAGAAATGGGAAGTGAATTGAGATCCTCTGTCAGTGACAATGACCGAGGGTAGACCAAAGAAATGGAACACATGCCTAAGAAAGAAATCGACCAAAGCAGGGGCCAAAGGAAGGCCAGCACAGGGGACAAAAATTGCCATTTTGGTGAATTAATCGGCAACCACCCAAATGGTATCAAAGTCTTGTATTGGGGGGAAGTTCTACGATAAAATCCATAGAAATCATGTGCCATGGATAATGGGGCACCGGAAGAGGTTGTAACAAACCCACAGATCCCCTTCCTTTTTTGGCCCAAAAAATATTAGAGGAGAGGCAGCAGGAGATTTGGAAGGACGGATGAATCCTGACAATAGAGCCTTGTCAATGTAGTCTTTTAACACTCGATCTTCTTTGAGAGTGAGGGAGTAAACCCGACCAGACCGGATTTTGGACCCGGGAAGCAGATCGATGGGACAGTTGTAGGGCCGGTATGGTGGTAACTGTTCCTCCCTACACTTATCAAAGACATCCAAAAAGGTACTGTATTAATTGGGAATAGTAGTAGTAGGACTTGAGGATATCGAGCCGAACAAAGGGGCCCTCTCAAGGAAAGGCATGGTGTTTTCTGTACGGTTTCATGTGAACAGAAACAGTGACTGTTACAGTAAGAGGAAGGGAACTGTACCTCCTGTGACACCCAATTAATGGAAGGATTATGCAACCGTAGCCATGGCAAGCCAAGGATCACCCTGAATTGGGTGCTGAAATCAGGTCGAAAGAAAAATACTCAGAATGGCCTTTGTCGGTGTTCATCCAGCATTTTATTGTTTGTTCAGTCACCAACCCAGCGACCAGAGCAGTGCCATCCACTGTGTTGACAGCTTCTGGTTTAGACTTGGAGACAATAGGAATACCAGAATCACAGGCTATTGGATGTCCGTATAGTTGCCTGTGGCACCTGAATCAACGATAGCATGGGCTTGTAATGGGTCGTCAGAAGATACAAAAAACAAGACTGATAAACAGAACATGGAGAAAGCAGCTGTGTTTTGGGAGTCCGGTAAGGGTGTACCCAGCTGAGGGACTCTTGTCTATTGCTGACCCTGGAGTTTCCCTGTTTTCAGGCAAACTTTGGACAGCTACGCAAGAAATGGTCAGGGGAACCACAGTACAGACAAAGGTTGATTTTGCACCGGTGCTCTCTCTCTCTGCTGTGGTCAGAGACCACGAACAGCCCCTATTGCATAGGTTTGGATTCCACATGAGAGGACAAGGATGTGTCAAGGCGCGAGGATATCAGGGGTGTCGGTTTCCTCACACCCCTTCCCTCCGCTCTCCGAGCATCGAACTGGAGCACCAAATTCAATAGTTCAGAGAATCCTGTCGGCACTACTGGGACAGTAGCTAATGTGTCCTTTAAGTCATCTGAAAGGCCGTTGTAAAACACTGCTGCCTTCTTATCCTCGGGCCAACCAGTCTCAGTGGCTAGCTGATAGAATGTTGCAAGATTTGAGAGCAGAGGTGTGCCCCCTTGTTAAAGGTTCAGAAACTCCAGATCAGTCGCTTGTGTCTTAGACCTGATAGCAAATACCCTATTCATTGCGGTGATCAAGGCATTGCAATCATAGGGAGCGTAACTGTTGGATACCAACAAGGAATTAGCCCAGGTGGCTGCAGTGCCTCCGAGATATGAAAGAACAAAGGCAGCTTTGGTTGTGGAATCCGGAAAAGATGAGGGACGACAAAGGAAATGCAATTTGCACTGGTTAATGAAAGTGCAATAAGTTTTGGCATCGCAGTTGAACCTCTCTGGGGTGCCAATGGGAACTGGGTAGACATCAAGACTGGCACCGGGTACTGTCTGGGCAAGGGGTATCCCGGATACTGCAGCACCAGGCTGGTCGTCACCCCGCGATTGAGACTGTACCAGGTCATGTAGGGATTCAAGCCGGTGACACATAGCTTCATGAGCAGAAGTCATGTCATGCCGGAGATCAGTGATTAACTGCATGAGAGTAGCAAGAGTATCAGATGCGTCCATGTAGGCTTCTGATTCTGTCAGTACTCACCACGAGAAGTTTGTTTGTTTATTTTATTTGTAATGCGCACCGAACTCGGAGGTAACTGGGCGCGAAGAATGCAGGAATATTTTAAGCTTTTAGTTACAGAATGCATAGTAGTATACATACAATTGTACACGAAAAAGTACGAAGTTTTAAAGTGTATGGAGGTAGATGGAGTGGGCACTGCTGCTTAGTGTAACCTGGACCAGTACTGGCCCAAGTCTCCTCATTATGGGTGATCTTTCCAATGAAACGCCCCTCTATTCAGTGGAATCAGTGGAATGCTCAAGAACAGAGGAGTAAATCAATTGAAAGAGCGGGAGAAACCAAACACTGCCAATTGCCAGGCTGGAAAATAAGAATAGGTTTTAGAACAAGGTCACTGAATCAAAATAAATGGAATATGTGGTAAGAGAACTAACCTTACTAATATGGGCACTGGTCTGGTATCACTGAATGATGTAAGTCGAGTTCCCAATCACGGTTCTCACCGCTGTGAAACACAAGGAGAGGATTGTACACAATACCTAAGAGCTCAATTAAGGAAGGAGTCTGGGTCAAACACGTGATCTTACGGAGGTTTGGTAGAGAAAACAACCAAGGAAAGGAGAGGTTGAAGTTGAGGTCCAGTCTTCCTACGCGATCAAAAATGAAGGTTAGTGAGGGACTAGAAACCTGGGCGGCACATGGGACGCACTAGCAACGGGATGGTGCATGTGATGGTTTCTGCAAGGCATCCATAGTTCTGTGCACTAGAGGGCCCACATAAGGTTTCCAGTAAGAACGACAAACACAAACAAAATAAAAGGAAAAAGCAGAGCAGTGCTCGTGGGAAGTTCCAGGCAGTTCGTAGAACAGGTGAGAGGAATCTGTGTGCGATCAAAAGGCAAAGTTAATTCTGATAGGCAGAAGCAGTCCGAGGAACAGGCAAAAAGGTTTAGCAATGTGCGGACAAGAACACAGCAGAATTGAACGCAGGAAGCAATCTGAGGGACAGGCAGGTAGGTTTGACAAAGCGTGGAAAACAACAAGGCAGAATCGAAAGGCACAAGCAGTCCAGGAGGTAAAGAGCGGGATAGGAAATTTGAAAACTTCAAGCAGATTTCCACGCAAGTACTAACTTTCATCAGAAGCACTCTGCTTGGAGACACAAAGTGTTTTATGGGAAGGTGATGGGTGAATTCCTGGGCCCTGGAGGTTATGGATGGACCTTGGCTGCAGCTGCCTAACGGGCCGAGGGATCCTTGAAGCTCTTCCTCATTCCTGGTGCTTACGTCTTGTATCCTGAACAGCACCAACTATATTTTACAGATAAAAGGGGCAGGAGGCGGACTGAGAAGGGTGGCATAGGGGACACGCAGAGGTCTGGGTGAGTGTACCCTGAGGAACCTGAAATTTGAGCAATCAAGGAGGCACAAGGGCACGGCAGGCCTCTAGGAGAAGAGGGGCAAAGAGGGGAAGCTGGCACAAGAAAGTGTCCAGCAGGACACAGAGAGAAGCAGGGTGAGGAGTGTCTTTCGGGTGAACTGCAGGGGCCAGTGGGGTTACGGTGTCTGGCGGACGCTCACCCAAGACAATGCTGGAGAGGCCCCAGGGATCCCCAGGACGCAGAGGGAGTGCACTGACAGGGATCGGGTCGCTACATTGCTTCAGGAGAAGCCCGGACAGCGGCCAGAGGGGAGCCCTAGATACCCAAAACAAGATGGCGGCAGGAGGAAGTGTGCCCACCCCGGCCCTGACTAGGGAGGATTTAAAGGACATCTTCCAGGAAATTAAGGCAATCCAGACAGATATTCGGGCAGCTATTTGTGATCTCAAGGGCCAGGTGGACAAGCTGGAGGATGAAATGGAGGGGATGGAGAGTAACCACCTACAAATGGACCTCCTGGACATGAAATACAAGGTGCGTTTGACGGACCTGGAGGTGAGCGAAGAAGAAACTCTGCTGAAATTGTGGATGATTTGGAAAACAGGGAGCGCCGAAATAACATGTGCATTCTGGGGGTCGGAGAGCAGAAGGGAAAAGCGGCGGCAGAGGTGGGGAGGAAGGTACAAGGACTGATCTACCAGCCCTTTGCCTTAGAATGCAGAAAGGAGGTGCAACTGGAGAGGACCCACAAAGGTGGAGGTGGAGGAGGTAGAGGGCCAAGGTCAATACTAGTATGCTTCCTAAGGTAGAGATCAAAATTGGGAGCTTCCAATATGAGGGGGACACAGTCAGGGTATTCTAGGACCTCTTGCGACTCACCCTGACTCGCCGTAGAGTCTGTTGCCGCCTTACGCAATGGGTGACAGAGAAGGGTATTAGATGCCAATGGTCCTTCCCATTTGCCCAATCCTTCGAAAGAGGTGACCAGGAAGCACAGCCGATCCTACAGGTCCTCAAGGGGGATGACCCGAGGGAAGGTCCGGAAGGGGCGGCAGCTGGAGCAGTGGAGCAACGTGGGCCGGAGGGACCCCAGGGTAAAAATAGATTGGAAGGAAGCTCTCACTAGTGGAGGACAACAACAGTGGCTGGGCCGGTATATTAAAAATGGGAACCGTGAATGTGAAAGGATTGAATTCCCCAATGAAAAGGTCGTTCCTGGGGAGGGAATTCCACAATAGAGGGTTGGATGTGCTGGTAGTCCAGGAGACAAGGCTGCTCAGAGGGGAAGAAAGGCGCATTCCAGGCTCCCAGATTGGACCGGTTTTCTGGGCATCTAGCGGGGTTAAGAAAGGTGGAGTGGGCATCCACCTCAATAAGAGAGTTAGGTTGTGCTAACCACGGGTGTGGAAATGGGTGGACGGAAGGGCCATGGTGGTCTCGGGGACCCTGGAGGGAGTGCTGGTGTCCTTAGCTACTATATATTGTCCAAACACAGGACAGCCCCAGTTCCTACTGGAAGCTATGGGGGAAATACTGGGCCAGGCAGTGGGGTTATTGCTATTGGGGGGGACTTTAATATGTGGGTGGACTGGAGCATAGATCACAGTGGGGGAGAGGGCGGCATGGGGGACAGAAGCAGGGCCGGGGGCCTATTGGATCTTATGAGGCGCCAGGACCTGGTAGATGTGTGGAGGGAAGGCCACCCGGCTGACAGAAGTTACTCCTTTTTCTCCTCAGTGCATGGGTCTAGGACCCAGATTGATTACTGGCTCATGCGAAGGTCACAGAGACAGAGGGTGGAAATGAGCACATATATCCCCATTAGTTGGTCAGACCATGATATGGTGGTTATATCAGTGTCATTGGCGGGTCTGCAAACGAGGGAATCCCTCTAGCGCTGTAATGACTTGCTGTTGAAGGAAGCAGTGTTTCTTGAAGAAATGAAGGCTGCTGTAGGAGAGTACTTTAGCATCAACGTCACGGGAGTAGAGGATCTGGGGGATGGTCTGGGATGCAGCCAAAGCCACGTGGTGGGACCTCCTGATACGGGATGGCTCTGCTACAAAGAGAATCAGGACTCTGGAGGGGGAGACCTAGGAGATGGAGATGAGAGCAGGGAGAATCTGGAAGTGGCAAGGGGTAAACGGTGGGAGTTGAGGGAAATTGAGGTGGGTAGGGTGATCGCAGGCCTCCAATCACCAAGACAGTGATATTATGAGAAGGGGGACAAAGCTGATGCCCTTCTGGTGGCAAAGCTCCGGGGACAGCAGAAAGTGGATAGATGGGTCTCCGCTGTTGAGGACACAGGGAGGACTCTACATACAGGTGCAGGAGTAGTTGTGGAGGAATTTGCAATCTTATGAGCAGTTATACAGAGAAGAAGGCGGCTGGGGAGAGGAGGAGATGGAAGGTACATGGGTGAAATTTCCCTCCCTCGACTGAGACAGAAGGAGTTTGAGGACATGGAGACCCCTTTCACCCAGGAGGAGGTGCTGAAGGCAATCAACCAGTTAAAGGTAGGGAAGTCCCCTGGTGACGACGGGTACAATAGAGGGTTGGGTTTTATAAGGCGCTCTCAGGTAGTTTGATACACCACATGCCAAGACTGTTCAACCACGTCCTGTGCATGGGGAGGGCGCCCCCCTCGTTTGGTAAGGCACTGATAACAATTATACCCAAGGAAGGGGAAGACCCTAGGCAATGTAAATTGTACCGCCCAATATCGCTCCTGAATGTGGACGCCAACATTTTCACTGAATACTGGCGACTTGGATGAAAGGAATCCTGCCGCGTCTGGTCTACTCGGATGAGGTGGGGTTTATACAGGGGAGGCAGGGGTGAATACAATGCGCAAAACACTGCACTTGATGGAGGAGGCGGTGAAGGGGACGGGTAATCCGGTATTGGTGGCCCTCGACGCCGAGAAAGCGGTTGATCGGGTGAATTGGGGCTTTCTCGATGGGGTATTGCGTAAATAGATTTGGTGAAAGAATGCTGAAGGGTTTCAGGGCATTGTGCGCTTCACTGGTGGTGAGGGTGATGGCCAATGGAAGGTTATCTAGGTTCATTAGATTGGGGAGTGGCACGACGCAGGGCTGTCCCCTTTCGCTGCTTCTCTTTGCACTATCAATGTAGCTGCTTGCGGAGCAGCTCAGGCGGGCCCCGCAGGTGGAGGGGATTAGGGTCGGGGAGAGGGAATTTAAGGTGGGACTGTGTGCAGATGACGTCCTACTCCACCTCGTGAATCTGTTGGGTTTGGTCCCGGCAGCCCTATATATTATTGAAAAATACGGGAGATATTCCGGCTTCAAGGTTAATAAGTAGAAATCGGTCATCTTTGCATTTGGGGGTGAGGGCCGAGAAGTGGTGGAGACCCTGGGGGCCATGGGGTTAGAAGTCGAGGGGTCACCATAGTTTAACCGGGGAGAGACCAACTGCCCCCCCTATTTACTAAACTTTTCAACGAGATGTTGGGCTGGGGAAAGGGATACATTGCCTGGATGGGTAAGTTGAATGCTATCGAAATGAACCTTCTGCCCAGAGTGTTCTACCTCTTCCAGATGCTACCGGTGAAGGCCCAGGAGGCCCTCCTGAGGGAAGCCCAATCTTGGATGCTGCGGTTCTTATGGCAGGATCGGAAACCAAGGGTGGGATATGATACACTGATTTTACCTAACAAAAAGGGGGGGTATTCCCAGACCTGGTGTTATACTACAAAGCAGTGCAAATGAGGACGATGGTACCTCACCTCAGAGAAGACGGGGATAAACAATGGGTTTACCTGGAAAATGTCCACCTGCGCTGGCCACGGTGGGGGAGTGGTTGTGGGTCCCGAGAGGGAGACTTCCAAGAAGGATTAGAGATCACACCTACCTAGGTGTGTATTGGGAGGTTTGCGGAAGGGGAGCCAGCAGACGAGGGATCACGACATGGCCCTGGCCGTTGAGTCAGATCTGGGCCCGACCGGTATGGGATGAGATCCCAGAACCGGAGAGATTCCAGGGCTGGGCTGGGCCGGGTTCGTCTAGATCTGTTCAGTTATGGGAAGAGGGAGGATTTATCGGGATTCAGGAACTGGAGGCTGCCCTGGGGATTAGTAGGCTCACGGTCTTTCTATATTTAAGGTTGAAGTGGGCCCTGGGCAGAGGGAAATGGCGGGACCAGATCCAGAGAGAACGGACACCGGTGGAAAAGGTATTAGATGGGCACTCGACCATGTCGGGACTCATATCATTGCTGTGCAGAGCACTGGTGGAAACATTGAGAGTGTCAGTAGCAGGGCTCCGACAGAGGTGGAAAAAGGATCTGGGTAGGGAGTTGGATGCATATCTGTGGGAACTAATGTGTAGGAGAGCCTGCAAAACATCTATAGCGTGCCAGTATAAATTATACAGGGTGAAACTGTTGCATAGGTGGCACTTCGACCCGGTGCGGCTCTCTAAAATGTCCCAGACGGTGAGCTCCCTGTGTTGGCATGGTTGTGGGGACAGAGCAGACTATTGGCATATGTGGTGGAGATGCCCCATGGTCAGGGTGTATTGGACCAAAGTCTTGGGATGGATTAAGATTGTGGGGGGTAGGGAACGGGGGTTAGACCCGGTATTGATGCTGTTTGGGCTGGAGAATGTAGGAGGTCACTGGCAAATCCTGCCCCATACGTCACACTTCTTGTTGTTAGCAGCAAGGGCATGCATATCAAGATTTTGGAAAAGGAAGGAACTGCCGAGTCAGAAGGAATGGTCGGACACGGCCAATGATATATATTTAATGGATAAAATAACAGCTGCACTTCACAGAGGTGGGGGAGACCTGGAGGGGGAATGGCAGCAGTTTTTCACCAGCTTCAGCTAGGAAGGTGGGGGTACCACGGAAGGTACTTGTTGGGACTTGATCCGGCGCCAGCCAGGAAAAATGGACAATTATAAGAAACACAGAGACTTGAGTATTCACAGTGGACCTTTCCACTCTGTCCGGTGAAACAAGGGGCTGACCTTTCACTTTTAAAGGGGGTAGAATGAGTTGCGGGGGAAGGGCAGGGAGTTAAGGGAGGAGGGGGAAGGGTGCTGGTGGAATAACTGAGGTGTATTAGATGATGTGGGGAGACTCACTCTTGTTTGTTTGTACCTGTACTTGTTGTTACAAAACCAATAAAACTCAATTGGAAAAAAGGGACATGTCAAAACATCCAATACAATTCCTACATTACTAGCTGTACCCGGCATGACATACGTCGTTCTAGCATATGTTAAAGGTCAATATTGGTCGGTAATTCATAGGGTCACTTCTGTCCCCCTTCTTAAATATCAAAATTACCACCAATCGCTAGGTTCCTGTGACTTATTAAGGGTCGTTGAAAAGGCTAAACGTATCAGATGGAATGAGAGGTATGCACGGTATAAGAATAGTGTCGAAGTTCCATCGCTCACATGGGCCTCTATGATGTGTCTTTGTAGATGTGTAATTGTCAACCTTGTACCATTGCAGAGTACCTCTGATGGCATAAGATTGCGTAGTAGCATAATTACAGCAGCTACTTTCAGTTTTAGCTCGCGAGGAGGCATTAGTCAAACAGCGTTGCGCTCTTTAGAGACTGAAACGTTGAGCTGGTGATTAACTGTTCATTGACACTGGAACCGCCCTGTCCTGTGTGGAGAGAAGTGGGGGTGGAAAGAAGTAACTTCTGAATGTTTGCGATAGTGTACGGTGAAAATGACTGCGTAGAAAAATGCTCATTCTGTTTGTTGAAATGATAGCTGTTGTTGAAGTGGGTGCACTTTGCCATTTGGACAGCAGAGGGCAACCTAACACTGAGAAATTGCTGAGTACAGAAACCGGTACACCCTCTTTTGGCGCAGCGGTTTCAGCGTGGCCCGTTGGCCGCAACGCTGATTTGGCGCACCCATTTTGGCACAGGTGCCTTTCTGGCACGGGTGATTTGGGCCGAGTGACGTTTGGACGTGGCTCCCCCTCGTGCCGAATTCAAAAGCAGGATTCTTTTCAAATGCAGCACGTTGACAGGTACTGTGCCTGTTAACGTGTTGCATTTGAAAAGAATTGTGGGTGTGTGTTGGTTTAAACTTTCTTTTTCCTGTCCTCTACCTGTGCTTTATTTCCCTCGCCCCATTTTGAATGTACCGTATCTTTTTAAAGTAACCAATACTTCAACTACCAGAAAGCATCTGTGAGTTAACTGAAAACCCAGATCTGCAAAACTGTTGTAGTGGTGAACCGGGAAGCGAAGTTTTCAGAACTAGAGGGTGGCATAGATTGGACCAAAGCAGTGAAGACTTCATTAAGAAAACATTTCATCTGCCAGCTACCTTGGCTGGTCTTTGCCACTGTATCAGTGCTACTGTAGCACTGACATTAAACACTATTGTCTTGCCGCGTGTTTCTATTTAGTACACATGTTTGAAATATAAACATCTTTTCACCCGGCAGTCACTTTCACGCTTTGTTCTTCTATTTGGTTAAAGTGTACCGTAAAATGAAGCGAAAAAGACACCAGCTGCCTCAGAAACAAAATAAAATACATTCTAGGGGCTAATGTCTTAGCCTGGCACAGACACCAAAGCAGTACAAAACAGTCGATTCATTACGGTTCGGATCTCAATTGGATAATCAATGTATTTTGTGCATATGTTCTTTTTACATGTGGCATCCATGCGCGCCAAAAGATCCCGGTGGCAAAACGTTCCAGCACTGAACCGGGCGTGCCAAAATGTCTGTTGCGCCAAACCGGACGCAGCGAATCGGCCCGCGCCGAACTGGCTGCGCCAATACGTCCTGCTCCGAACAGAAACATACCTAAGTATTATATATACATTTGTGATGTCATCTTTGATGTTCTGGGTGTTACTCTTAGCAGTGCACAGTGGTGGCGGGAGTTATGGTTGCTTAGCTTACCATAACTGGCGAATTTCAGGGGGTTTTCAGTTTTACTTGGAACCACAATGTCCCTTTAACAAAGTTTTTTTTTAGTGAATTTCATAGGTTTTTAGTAGCGCAACTTAACCATAACGTCCCTTTAAGAACATTTTTACTGACTTTCATAGGTTTGTAGTAGTGCAACTTACCCGTAACGTCCATTTAACAAAGTTTTTTTATTGAAGTGCATAGGTTTTTAGTAGTGGCACGTAACCATAATGTAAACTAACATCTGACTTCATTGCACACCTTCCGGAGAATGCCACATGACCATATGCTGGCGCACAGCACAGTGACGTGTTGGAGAATCCGTACACACTCAACAATAAGATCTATGCCTCGTGGACAGTGTGGAAGTAAATTTGTTACTGATTTAGGAACTTGCAACTTCAACATTTCCCTTTCACAGCTCCAACACCTATTCGTACTCAGACATTAACAATGTAGTAAACAGTACATACTTTTAGCAAAAGTACTATTTATCTGAAAACGACATGAGCTAAGGCCATCCCTCGTCCCCAAAAAAAAGCACCACTGCTGTAATGAAGGAGCTTGAGGAACACTGCCCCTACCTTACAAATAACACACGCACAACATCTTCCCCCGTCCACCTACCCCTCCATATTACTGTTTGGTGCCTCTTAGTTCATTTCCGTCCGCAATTTTCCTTCATAGCTCTCCTTCCAAAAAAAAAAGCCATCCGTAAACAAATTAAATGTTCCTTTAAGAACCACCTTTCACAGTTTACAAATATAAATTAAAAAAAATCGTATACACTCCATGTGCTTTGTTTCTCAGTAAAGTACATAGACGCAATAAGATTGTCCAACATTTCCATATGCAGTTTGTATTATGCTAATGGGAATATTGTAGCATTCGTCCTCCGTTCCAGGGACTGGTACAGTGAATAAACTGGAACAGTGAATAAAGGGCCAGCAGGCCAAGTTATCAGCCCAATCGAAGCGTGAGTGCATAACGCGATCTCTGGATCATTACCGCCCTCCCACCCCTAAAATGGGGGATGAATGCCATTAACAATCTAGATTTCCAAAGCAGTAACCCGTACTACTAAAAAAGAGGATTTTTCATCCTAACCCGGGATGCCTGTGGCATTCCGGATTAGAAAACAAAATCCTTTTCCAAGATGGCCGCCATAGAAAGGGAAGGCGGCTGTTCCATACAGGGCCCCTCTTCGCTTTCCATGGCAGCTTGCAAAAAGCAAACCCTGTTAACATATCACCACAAGCACTTTTTTCTTCCCTGTTAAAAGAAAACAGTAACATTTTAGAATTTGTAAAGTACTTTTATTTCACAATAAACTGTCCGAGACCATCGGACTATTCCCATTTTCAATCAAATAGTAACTTTGTTTCTTCGGTCGTCATAGAAAATGTTAATCGTGAGGCACACATTGTTCTTTTCCCATACACAAAGTATTCGTTTTCGATAAAGCAAACGCTTCGGTCGCACTGTGATTTCCAAGACGTCGGCATGAACTTCCGCCTACACCACCATAAAAGGTGTTATGTTACTCCTAATGGCCACTGCAGCGTACGGACAAATGGGTCCTGGGCGATCGTCCCACAAAACTGTGACGGTTAGGTAGGCGGTCACGAGTACGTGCATCTGGCGTGGAAAAATCCATCACTTGGCATCTGGAAACCATGGCAGTCACAGTAAGGCAGGATGTAGCTGTTCAGAAAACATAACAGAAAAAATATATCAATACCCAACCTGTAGCAAACAATTTCAAAAACGACAAAAAGAACGAGGAAAGTGATAAACAAATCGATGTGGCCAAACATGTCATTTTAAAGAAATTTTAGCGTTCAACATGGGTCAATCTCGTGATACCCTACAAATGCCGAGAAGCTACACTCTCCATAAGTAAAAAAAAATATGACAACTACACAAAAAGATAGTACTTCAGTTACATTGCCAAAATTAATGTTCAGCTAATAAAAAAAATTAAATTGTGATTTTAAAAAAGACAAAAATAACATGGAAACGGCGGAGTGTTTGCCGAGTGTTTGGCAGTGGAGAAGGAGAAGCTCTGTTACCCTTACTCTGAAGGAAGAAAGTCTGTTGGAGTCTGTTTTTTGTTTCTATCATTGGAACCCATAAAGACCACTCACAGACACGGAGCGTAGTGGAGTGTTTGCTGAGTGTTTGGCAGTGGAGAAGGAGAAGCTCTGTTACCCTTACCCTGAAGGAAGAAAGTCTGTTGGAGTCTGTTTTTTGTTTCTATCATTGGATCCCATAAAGACCACTCACAGACGCGGAGCGTAGCTGAGTGTTTGCCGAGTGTTCGCCGATGTGCGAGCAAATGGACCATGAAGCATCAGGAGAGATGTATTCAAGAACCCGGAGTAAGGTACGTGCTTTAGACACCCCTGACACCCCAGTTGAAAAGCAGACTTTTGCCCCGCCATTAGCCCCATCATCTGCCATATCCACTACAAAGACTGCCAAGAAAGCCTTTGAAAAACAAATTAAAAAACCAAATACATATATAAAGCCACATTTAAACAAAGGTTGCGGTTTGCATATAAACCAAACGCTATCGCCAATTCTACCTGGAATCTGTTCCTCTCCGACGCTTGTGTCTTGTCAGGCATCCGGGGAGTCTGAGGCGTGTTATTAGGAGGTCTTTTTTTCCCCCTGCGGTGCTTGTGGCGCGGCGTGTGCAGGCAGACGGGGGTGATTTGTGCGCCCAGCGTGAGACCCAGTGTGAGACCAGGCGTGCTGGAGCCGCTGTGGGTGGAGGCGCGTCCATGTCCATGGAAGCCGCGATGCCCGCGATCTCATTGAAGGGACTGCCATCCGCGGCGTGCTGCGGACCCGCGTGCTGCGAGCGGGAGGGGGTGCCCTGCAGGGAGGGAGTAGCTGCTGGGCCCCTGCGCTCTGAAGCGGGCCGCAAGCGGGAGGGGGCGAGCAGCGGAGAGGGAGCGGCCGGCGAGCTCCCGTGCTCCGAGCCGGTGAGCAGCCTGCTTCCTGGTGTGGGAGGAGCCGGCAGCGGAGGCGAGTCAGCCCAGCCTCCTGCAGGCGTAGTAAGCAAGCCTCGTCCGCTATTGTATGAAACTAAAACCGGCGAGTGTGCTATCCCTGAGAAACGGGGATTGGAAAGTCTTTGCAGTAAGGAAATCACTGCCTCGCTGCCTGCATATGTTGAAAACCAAAAAAATATGCACACATCAGAAATGACAAACGTTATAACAACTCAGTTTGTATCTCCAAAAAGACCTGAAAATACACTCACAGAAGAAGCCCTAATCAAACATAAAAATAAAGTTGAATGTATGCAAACACAAAAAGACACCATGAACAGCAAAACACTAAAAAACATCAGTACAAAAAATAAAAACACTTATACAGAAAGTGTGCAATCCAAAGGACTGGAATTAGCTGGAATTCAAAAACAGATCAAACATGCAAAAAAAAGTGCCTTTCTAGTTCCGAGATAGGAACATTAAGATGGCACTTTAATGGAAAACCAGCTTCAATTGATGCGACTAAAATCATAAATAAGGGCAAAATGCAAATAGGAAACCAAAACCAAGAATGCACAACAGAAAAAATAGTATCAGATGACAGAAGTGCTATCTCAAAAGGAAATGTCACCTTAGAAATAACAGATGATGATCTACTTTCAAACACAGCTGAGATAATAGAATTACAAAAAGTCAATTTGATCCCAGAAAGTCAGTACTAAGATCCTCAATACAGAAAAAATTCCAAATGAAACAATTCAAAAAGAAGACATACCAAAGCAAAGTGCGGAAGAGCCACCGATTGAGTCATGGGCTCCCAAACGCCCGCGAAAACATTCTCCTGTTCAAAGCACTTTTGCAAACACACAGAGTGAATTTCCAGAGCCCGCAATAGAAGTAGTCGTGACAACTGGCATTACAAAAAAGATCAGCTTTGAATCTGAAAGTCTAAGGCTACAGTTATTCGAAGAGGGAGAGATAAACAGAAAACGTGCCCAAGAAATAAAAGCTTTACAAGAACAAATTAAAAAATTCTACCTCACACGAATAACCACCCAAAGGAGACTATACCATTGGATGACTTCTCTTCATCATCATCGGAGTATAGCTCAAACGAGAGCACCAGAAACAAAGGAATTAATCCACAAAGGCTCAAAAACTTTACAATCAATAGGGCTTCGAAAGAAACTTGGTGGTTGAAAAAATCACAGGAAGCCATTATTTCCTCAGTAGCAATAACCATGGCTCCATTTCTAAAACTGTATGAAAGTTTAAATGAAAACCAACGAGATCAGTCAACAATGATTGCCCTAATGAACAGCAAAATGATCTATATAGAATCAGCCATGGAGGCAATTAAAGAAAAGCTAAAACCGAGAGAAAGAAATGGATGGAATTATTCTAAAAACACTGATAGATTTACTTCAAGATGCCAAATCCGATAAACATTTCCTAGAGGGAATCCGAGAAATCATCATGACTCTAACATCTCAAACCAAAAGTGGTGAAACAAGACCTGATATTATGCAGCCCACGACATGTGAAGACCAAACAACCACCCTATGTGACTCTTCTGTGATTGAATCTGATACTACACAGCATATTGCATGCGAAGATCAAAGAATTGCTTCCACTGTTACATCATGTACGGAAACGATTCAAAAGCCAATACAAACTGAAAATGGAACCAGCCAACAAATTCCATGCGAGATTGCTGACAAAAAAATCCAGACAAAGCAGTCACAAGTGCCTACTCAATATTTGACCCAAATGCAACCAAAAAGACAGAGGAAAAAAAATCAACAATCATACAAAAGAAAAGCGCAAAAAGCATATGCAAAACAAAAAATGTGAACATCAAAGAAAAGAAAAAGAACTGTGGGTCTAGAAGTTTCCTAAGGAATTTAAAAGTTACAGCAGAAGATGAGATGCCAAGTACTTTCTCTGTGCTTCAACCTAAAAGTAAATCTGTAAAGATCCCGCCCAAATTGGTCTCAGGTAAGATCTCGACCGTATCTGTGTCTTCTGAAGATTTGAGCATACTTGATGGCAGCCTACAAGAACTTCTAGACTGCTCGGTCTATGACGATGAAAATTCGCAAGCAGACGAAACCCAAGAACGGGTGATCATGGATTTTAATATATATGAAGCAAAAGAAGTATGTATTGACCTCAAGGCGCCAAATGAAGAAAATGTTCGAACCCTAAGCGACAAACTAAAGAAATGCACAGATAAATACTCTGAAATGAAAGGACAAAAGGAAATCTCCTTACCGAAAGAATCACCTTCTGAAAATTCAAAGAATGATCACCAGAAAGAGATAAGAAACGAGCAAAGAACAACGAGCGAAAACCAAGGATTCTCAAGAAAAACTGGTCAAAACAACAAATGGATGAAGCAAAAACAAAAACCCATGAAAAATACGGTTGTGATACTTGAGAAAATGGTAAGAAACTCAGATGGGCTGATACTAAATAGGTCAGCAGTTATGAAACTTCTACAATATATTCCACAATTAAAAATTATAAAATCTGAGGAAATTTTGGCAGTAAGTTTCCCCGATGAAGCTCGTGTTGACCTTGTAGAAATTGTGACAAACTCGGTTATACTTACCTCTATTATGCTATAGGCCCACGAAAACTTCAGAGTATTGGGCTTTAAGATCACAAAACCAGCTGAAAATCAAATTACCGATGAAGAGGCAGGGGCTCCTGGAATCAATAAAAACGAGCTTTACAACAGAGACCCATTTAAAGATGAGGAAGTGAATTACAGCAAACTAAAAAAGGAGATTGTAAAGCCTAAACAAAGAGAGGACTCTGAATATAATCAGAGTCATTTGGTTGGCAGCAATGATCCAGCAAAACCAATCACAGAACCAAGGAATCGAGAAACAAAGGAAGATGGAAATGAGGAACAAATTCAAAAGCATGAAAAGGAACATTTAAATAAAATAAAAAGAACTATAAAAAGAACTAAAAAAATGCTTGATTCTAATAATACAACACAAACACCTAAAGAGGACCCGAAGTAGTGGAATTGGCTAGCTGGTACTCTTGCCATAAAACCGAAACTGTAGCCATCCGAAAATGTTCAAGCAGATCAATGGAAAATAGGAAGTTGGAATACCAGAGGATTCCGTCACCTTTTTAATGATTTCAACTCATCCTTAAATAACATTGAAATAATATGCTTACAAGAAACATGGCTCAAAATTGCACCCTGTAAGGAAGGATATACCGTGTTATGTAATCCAGCAAAAGGAGGCCTACTTGGAAGACCCTCTGCAGGTTTACTAACCCTAATTAAAAATGGGTCTGGAATAACGGTGCTAGACTCCACAAACATCAACTCGAATATACAGGCTACTGAAGTGCAACTCCAGTCGGAAACTCTAAAACCCACACAAAGATTGCTAATATTGAATGTTTATTGGAACCCTGTAACAAATGAAAGTGAACAATTCATAGATCAAATAATGGAATGCTTGGATAGCAAAAGAGAAGGACACCAAGATCTGAATATTATCATCTGTGGTGATCTCAATGTCAACTGCTTTGAAAATCAAAAAACAACACAAAATGGAATAAATCAGAAATGCAAGCGAGAGAAAAGGTGGAATGATGAAATGGAAGCGAGGAGATTCCATAGATTAAACGGAAACATGAAGGGAGACATACTGCCATCAAAGACCTGGACTAATGGCAATGTGAGTAACATTCTGGATTATATGTTTGTCTCTGAACAGCTGTTAGCGAAAATCCAAAGTTTCAAAGTAACACCATCAACTCACAGCGATCACGAACCAATTATCGCTGTGATTTCTCACTGGGAAATCAGAGCAAACCCGATATGGGATGCCATAATCGAGCTGGAACATGGATTAAATTAGTTAAGGCTGAAAAAAAGTGACTTTGACACTGTACTGATAAATCTGGAAAAGTGGAAAGATAAAGAAAAAAGGTCCGTAGAATATGATACATCTCTACAGATATTCAAACAAAGTAATGGGAAATTCACAAAACCGAGAGTCCAAAAACTACATGTATATGACCCAGAGGTAATGATACAAAAGAAACAATTGAGAAAGGATCTATACGTACTAAAAATAGAAAAGAGCGAAGGAATAAAAGAACTGATTCGAAAAAGGAAACAAAAATTGGCAGAAATACCATAAATCTCAGCTGTATCAACAGGATGCTGAAACCATGCAAAAAGCCATGAGCAATACAAACAGCAGGACATGATGGGACTTACTAAACGAAAACAAATCAACAGCAGCGGCGCTTGTGAACCCAATATCAGAAACTGCTTGGATGGAACATTTCACAAAATTGTTCAATGAGATGGAAAAATCAAACTTCGAAAACAACACAGAGGAAAATGAAACAAGAGCTTGGAATATCCCATTCGATAAGGAAGACATAAAGTTGTTAATTCTAAAAGCAAGCCCCTCAAGAGCTCCAGGGCCAGATGGCCTATCGAATGCGGTACTAAAAGAAGATCCCGAGAAATGGGCAATTTTTTGTGAAAGACTGTTCAAGAGAATTGTTATGTGAGGGCAAATCCCTAATTCATGGAAGTCGGCTATCGTCGTTCCCATTTTCAAAAAAGGAAATAGGATGGAACCCAAAAATTACCGCCCAATCGCCTTGCTAGATTGTGTTGGGAAGATCTTTGCCATCCTCCTGCTAAATCAACTGAAAAAATTGATCAAAGACACAACCATGTACGATAAACGGCACTCAGGCTTCGTTGAAAAAGTAGGGTGTGATCTAAATCTTCTGATATTGGGAATGATGAAAAAAAGAGCGTATACAAACAAACAAAAATTATACGCAGCCAGCATTGACTTACGTCAAGCTTTTGACAGTGTAAATAGAAATCGCCTTTGGGAAAAACTAGCCTCTAAAGGCTGCCCCACAGACCTGCTGAAAGCAATCAAAGAACTGCATGCCAAAACTTCCATAAGAGTAAAATTAGATCAAAGTGTCACTCTGTCAAAGGAAAAACAACAAAAGGCCTTAAACAAAGTTGCCCGCTAGCAGCCACTCTTTTCTGCTTTTACATCGAAGATTTGCAATACTGCCTGGGAAATAGTAGAACTTTTCCACCAAGATTAAATGGCAGACCGGTCAATCATCTGCTATATGCAGATGATTTGATAATATTAGACCACACAAAAATTGGTCTTCAAAGAGCGCTAAATCAGGTTGAAAAATATATAGAACAAAAAGATTAAGAAATAAATGCAGACAAGATGGAAATATTGATATTCGGTGATAAACGATGGAAAAAAAGCAAGAACGAGAAATGGATAGTGAACAAAACACTAATAAAACCATGCGATGAAATGAGATACTTAGGCATCCAATTAAGTGGAATAAAAATGAAGAGCCCTGGAGAAGGATGCTAAAGACGAAAACAAAACAACTAACAGCACAAGCGAAAATCATTAATAAAAGATACGGAAAGTTCTCCCTCCAACTTGTTATAACATTCTAGAGGCTTAAAGTGATACCAACATTAACATACGGAGCAGAAACTTGTATTAATATTCCGGAAGAATTCTGGAACACCCTAGAAGGGCTTTTCTGGAAAAATATCTTACCGATACCAAAAGCAACACCAATTACGGTAATTCGTCATTAAGTTGGCCTGACTGCTTTATATGTACACATCTGCCACAATAAACTGATGTTGTACAGAAAAACAATGACCAACTTGACACCGCCTCAATTCGCAATATTCTGCGAAAACAACAATTTCGAAGAAAAGGTAGTGGAAGACTGGAAAAGAGACAATGAACGAATTCCAAAAGAAACGAACTCTGGAAATTCGAACATTGGCAGAAAATCCTATAGCTGTCAAAAGAATGTTATGGGGCGAAGACTGGTCAAATACGGAAACAAAAAGAGCACTGTCAAAAACCCATACACTCTCAAAAACTAATTGGGGTGTAATATCTATTATACCGAACTACTTGAGAACATTTCCAAACTGCAACTCCAAACTTTTGCGTTTTAGATTGAATGTCCTCCGAAACAAAACAACAAAGGCAAGATATACCAAAGGAAAGATATGCATAATGTGTAGATTGTTCAAAAGAAGTGAATAATCCCTCAGTCACTTGGTATTATTTTGCCCCAAATTAAGAGATCTCAGAAATTTGTATCTAAACATCGTTGATTTATGCGGTTTAGACTCGGAGAAGTGGTGGAGTCTAATATATGACTGTCGAACTCCAAGAATAAACTTTGTAACGGTCACATTTTTAGAACAAACCCTTAAAAAGCAAGACCTTTGCGATGAAGAAGATGTAATGCAAAAAAGCTAATTGGTATAGCTAGGAAGATGTACTGTTTTATCGTAAAATCTGTTCAAAATTTGTTTTTAAAGATTCTTCAAGTATCTGTAATGTATTTTAAAGGTCTCTATCAAGTTAGGTTTTATTTATTTCATTAAGGGTTTGTTGCTTGGTTTTTGATCTCCCCTCTGTATTTTCTTAAGTTGTTTTCTTATTTAAGCTAGATCTCTTTGTTAAAAACTACATTTTCTTTTTCTGATTGTGAAAGGTTTGTAATAAACCAAATACACTTAAATAAAAATAAATTTAAAAAAAGAACATGGAAACTGATACACAAATCGATGTGGTCATACATGACATTTCAAAGAAATATTAGCGTTGAACAATGGTGAATCTAGAGATAGCCTACAAACGGCGAGAATCTGCACTCCCCATAAGTAAAAAACAATGACAACTACACAGAAAGATAGTACTTCAGTTACATTGCCTAAATTAATGTTCTGGTAATAAAGAATGAAATCTCATTCCGGTGTAGAAGAGTCAAAAGTAAACTTACACGAAATTCACCGTCTCCATTGTCTCCGTAAAACTCAGACAGCAATGTACTTGCACCAAAGAATCTTCTTCAACTGATATTACATGTACCTTACAAACGGTTTTGAATACATGACCTTATCAAACAGTATTTTTTGCAACTCTCACTCCCTGCATTCTTACTGAATTTTCCCTTTCGCTCAAGGTCAAAAAACAATTGACCCTTATAGGTTCAGTCGGATGCGTGGGCCTACTGAGCTTGCAACCAAAAAAGCAAAGCAAGTGACCTTCGCTCAGAATGCAAATACATTCTTACTTTGCAACAACATGTCTCAATGCATTCAATGGAACTGGTACTCCCATACACTTGCAGACCCGCTCTTTCCATCAAACAGTGCAGGTGGCTGCCTCAGATTTCAAACTCTAGGAGGCCAGTCTGACTGCAATATTATTTTAAATACATTGTAACACAGACACAGTAAATCTTTGCTTGTACTTAACGGACACTATATTGAGCAGCAACTTTCAATTTACCGTATGACTTTGGTGATAAGAAAACACCACTTTTTGAGTTTCTGCTGCCACATCCCAGCCTCATTATGGCTCACCTTCCGAGACAGTATTTCATAAGTTAACAAGTGCAATGTTGTGTTATTTTATATGTGTTAGCGGCGATGTCCGCGTACACCAAAACACGAATGAAAGATGGCAGGTGCAGTGAAACAATCTGACGGACTTCACACTGGTCAACAGCCAATCAGTGAATGCGTCACATGTCCGCAGACATGATGCTACGGATTAGCCAATTGTTATCTTGTCCGCGGAGCGGACATAGATATCACTAATTTTTTGAGACATAGTTTTTGGTTGTTTTACAGACAACTACTGCACGGATTGGCACCTAATTTACAAAAGCACGCTTTCCGGACCAAGCTCCAGCTCCTGCCGCAAATTTGGTGAAAATCCGGCCAGCGGTTTGGGCTGTAGGCGTGCGCAAAGTTTTTCCCCCATTCAGTCTGTGGCAAAAAAAGACGTTTTGGGACCCCCCCCCCCTATAACTTTTTCCGCCCTGGACCAAACATCACCAAACTTTGCAAAGAAAATCGTAGTGGGCCATATACTTTTTCTGCAAAGATTCGTCCAGAGGGAGCAGAGTTATACGCCGCCCAAAAAGTGCTCTTCCTATGGAAGCAGCAACTTAAGCATAACTACACAGCCACTACCATGGTTGTGAAATATATATATATGTATAGATTATAATTGTTCTTTTATAACGCACTTAATACCAGCAAGTAGTTTCTAAGGTCGGGATCTGGATTCAAAACTGTACTGCACCGCGTTGTCTTGCTTCCATGACAAATGCGTTGCCTCCGAGCTATCCTTCCTCACCAACCCTCACCATACACAACCCTACACATGCATGACCCATACATTAATTACAAATATGCAGAACATAGTAGATAAACATGTGCTGTCCAACTCAAGTTTTGGCTTAAGGTTTCATCATTCCCATAACCTCTGCCTTCATCAGGGCAAAAAACAATGTTTTCTGGTAGGGAGAATTTTGTCAAAAATAACCAAATATCAGAAGTACAATAGAAGTTCCAGATCAAATTGATAACCATGTAAGCATCTCACTGCTTGCTACCCAGTGTTCACAGCTCCATTTTGTGTGTGGCTACCTGTGCCCCTAAAATAAGCTTAGTGTGGACAAACTGCACCAAGCCTCACTGTGCACCCCTATGCCCTATCAGGCCAAAAACAACTGATGTGAACGTGAACTAATCCTGAATGCATCCGTTCTTACCAGCGTCATGTTCTCAATGCGAACCTTGCACTTCTATTAGCTTTCACGTTAAGATTTGAAAATAGAGGCCTAAAACAAATAACGCGTATCACACAGTCAAAGACCTAAAACGGTGCAACAGCTGACATGAATTACTATCCACATCAACTAAATGATGTTTCCCTTACCACAATTCTGGGAGATTATCATCCTCCTATGTGGTGAACGCTCAAATGTTTCTGCGCATCACACAAAGCACCACTGAAGCAAATGGTATGCCGGAATGCAGCAAAGTGGCATCAATTCACCAAACTGCAAGGGCCATGAGAAATAAAGGAAAGGAAACCTCTGTAGGCCACACACTATACGCCAAACAATGGAAACTCCTATTTGGTTTCCGGACCGTGCATAACACCTACCATTGTTGTTCAAGGATGTAAGACGTCTGCCAGTACAAGTCCTAAGTACACAGGAGGACACGCCAGGAAGTGCAAATTAAATATGGTTGCAAGTCATATAGGTTTCCATTAACGTAATGGCATCATGTGTTCTTATCCAAGCACGTGAGACCTGCTTGTTAGCTCCATTTCTAGTGAGCCCACTGTTGTGGCTAAACAATGCAGCCATCTTAGAACGGTGTACCTGTGCATGTATGGTCATGTACTGGGATTAAGGCACCCTGGCAGGAAGGAAGCGACTGAACATGAATGAATTCCAGAAGCCCATAGAAAGTGACCACCTTCTTATGTAACTACAGGGTGCTGCATTGGTTCTAAGTCAAAAGGGAACAGTGAACAAAAATAGAAGGTGTAATCACAGCCAACATTTAAGTACATTCATAAAATAAACTGCACACATAACCAATTACATCAACAGTGCAGACCACTGTAAAGCTTGGTTAAGGTCACATTACTGTAGTACTGAGTCTGTGGATCCACTTCAGTACAAGTTTCAATAGGCGAGATGCCATAGGGAAACCATCTCAATCAGCCTTCAACTGGTCAAGAACCAAACAGCTAAAATCATCCGGCCATGATTGTGCTCCAATAAATGTTGTACCAAAGGCACAAGGAGACGTTGTTCCTGATTCTGCTAAGATGTTCACAAAACCTCATTGACTTTTCTAGTAGTCATGCCAATGTAAAAAAGACCACATTGGCATTTAGTGGCATAAATTACATTGGTAGAATTTTAGTTCTAAAATGTATTCAATGTCCAGTGAAATTAATCATGGACAAACTCCCTGGTAGTGGTGTTAAGAGCGCACACACTGCAATTGCCACACGGATGGTGGGCAGCTACGGCGACTACCTGGGATGCTCAGGCTGCTTGAATTGTGTTCTGAATTGTTCTGTCTCGAATAGGGCAACTCTGAAACAGTCTGTTGCTAAGATTGTTGCCCCTTTTTAATGCTAAAAGAGGTTTATATGATACACAGCCTGTGTTGGTGACAATGTGCCAATATTTTCCCACTAATTTCTTGATTTGTGTTGTGTATTTGGAAAAAGTAGTAACGCATACTACTCTGTCAGCAGCTGAGCTGCGTTCACTCAGAGATAGAAGAGCATCTCTGTTAGCAAATCTGGCTCTTTTGGCAGCACATTGACTGCAATTAGTTAGGCATAAATGCACATTATTTTATACACTATCTGTTTCACACTTCATGCAGAATTTTGAATTACACATTAATTAATTAAAATGCACATTATTTTATACACTATCTGTTTCACACTTCATGCAGAATTTTGAATTATGCATGCGCTTTGGGGGTGGTCCGCTCTATGCACGACAGGAAGAGCCCGAAGCCTGAATGTGCACCAAAGTGCTGGATCCGAAGATCCTTTGAAGATGGCCGCCTCACTCGGCCTACACCATAGAGCCTTCTTATCATCCAACGCTCTACATGCGAGGCCGCTTCTATGGCGGCATTTGACTGATGCTGATTGTTGGTTGGTTTTCATTTCATGCACGCCTTCTAGCCAGCAGGCTGGCCGGCGTTCCCACTCAAGGCTCCATATAAGGCCCTTTTTGTCTGTCTCGGCCCTCCTTCAAGCTGTAACAAACATCAGGAGTGAAGACATCGGCCGCCTCCTGCAGCTCAACGCGCGACAGGAGGAGACACTGATGCCTGAATCTGCATTGAAGCACTGTAGCACCTTTGAAGATGGCCGCCTCGCTCGGCCTACACCCTCGAGCCTGCTTATCGTCCGACACTCTACATGCGTGGCTGCTTCTATGGTGGCGTTTGACTGATGCTAATTGGTGGTTGGCTTTCATTTCATGCATGGCTCTCAGCTGGCAGGCTGGCCGGCATCCAGCCCCTTTTTTGCCTGTCTGTGGCTTCCGGTGGCTGGGCGGGTTACTTTACCCTTTTTCTGTCCGATGCTCCGTATTACCCGTGCCATCATTCTGTCGCCTCCTGATATGATGCTTTGCTGGTTCACCTAGTCTCACTGAAGGTATGGAATGCTTGGCCACCTTCATTGTCTGACACTTATTCCACATTTGTTCTTTGTCGCAGCGCCACTGCTCTCGGATCGCTCTTTTCCGGATCTCTGTTCCCTGCAGATTAACTTTTAACTGTAACTGGACAACGTCAGTTTTTCTGCCCTGGCCTCCTGCCCTGCTGTCACTGACTCAATCCTGTGTCCTGCTGCTCTCCCTCATGCTCACCCAGCATAGTGTTTCCTTGACTGTTTGCAGATTGAGGTAACCCCTTTTCATGTTGGTGTGACCTCCCTCTATGCTCACTTCATTATGCATGGGAGTTCCTTCATCGTGCCTCTAATAATCTCGGGACTTTCTATTTCTCATGCCTTAGGCTGCTTTGCTTGCTGTGTTGCTCTCAGCTTCCTTCTTGAACCCTCACTTATGCCCTTTGTTTTATTTTAACCCTTTCCTTCCTGTTCTCCACTTTCAATTGTATGCCTTTTGTATACCATCTTCCCTAGCTGAGCTTTCTTCTAATCTCCATCTACCCACCTTCTTAGTCCTTTACTGTTGTCTGCATGCCTGATGTAGCCCTTCATTTTTTAGGCCTAGCTTTTCCAGTCTGCAGTCACTTTTCCTGCTTTTCATAATTGCATTATGGCCTCCCAATGCAATTTGCCTTCTTGTCCCTCCACTTTTACTTGTTTTTGTCACTTGCTGTTCTCACCTCTCTCCTCTTGCACTTCCGTTCCTCCCCCTCCCCCTTTTCATGCTTAGCACTTGCATGTTCCGAATGTTTCAAGACCTTTTAAGAAAGTTTTTTTTATGTTGCACCTTTGTCTTCTTCCCTATCCCTCCTCCTTGTCTTGATGTGCCTAGAAAAACAATTTTGCTGCATAGTGCGCATTACAAATAAAAATGAATACAAATCTATGAGGTTAATGTATACAGCCCAGCAATTAATGAGTTATCTATGTTTATGTCTGTTCTTATTTATATTTACGCTAATAAAATACAATGAACTAATATATTATCATGGCAGTGTTATAAATAGCGTTTCTAAATAATGAATGTGCCCTTAATTGTGGATATCTGTTGCAGGATCCAGCAATAGCATTTGCTAAGAAAGGCTACCATATTTTGCTAGAAAAACCAATGGCGGTAAGTACAGCAAGGTGTTACTTTAGCTACTAGCAGAAAGTTTGTGAAGCATAATCTGTAAATCATTAAGAGAAGAAGTACTGTCATTTGTAAGCTATGCATTGAGAACTTGCTGCATGTGTAGCACAACTATCCACTGCCCTTGGTTGGGCATTGTGAGCAAAGGTTTCAAGACTCTGCCAAGCAATGCAGCGTATGCCCATATACACAAACGGCCTGGTACACCAAACGATCCACCACCTGGCATTGACTGGAAATTAAGTTGAGTGTGCCTGACCCAACCAGTGACCATTCAACATACTGAGTTAAAAAACAGAGGTTAAAATCCTAAGTTAAAGACAGATGAAGTGATGGGTGACACCTGGTAGGGATAGAGGTATCGGTTACTGCAGGTAATGGGACAAGAGAGACGTCGCCCTTCAATCCTAACGGCAACTTCTCCATACTCAAGACCAGTTAAGAAAGACCCTTACACCACAAAATAAACAGAGCAACTCCCAGAAAGAAACCAACCCACCAATGACCTCATGCTCAACCACCCTCACTCCTCACATGCTCACCAACCATGCTAACATGAATAGCTAGACAAAATACTCTCTCACCTACCAAATCACTCATAGCACTACATCACTATAATCAACTTGCAGATCAAATCCCCAGCTAAAGCACACTGACAAGTCAAACACTTGAGGACTCCCATCTGGAAAATAACACTGCAGGTGTACAAATCAGTATCCACCTAGAAACCACACCCGCACAGATGCTGTTTACCCCTGGGTCTACACGCACCAACAGTTAAGCACAACTCCTCATCTTTTCCCCAGCTCCCCTAACCAACACCCCACACTCTCACCTTCCCTTTCAGATCCACAAGCGTGCCTGAAGACCATGCAAATGGCAGCAGTGCCCATTATAATTCTCAATAACATAACACTGCATTTGCGGTCTTTCCTTGGAAAGTGTGGGATTTTCGGTCTCAAAGACCCAATATTGTGAATGGCACAAGCTTTTTATTTTACTGAAGAACCCTTGCGCCCCTGCAAGCCATAAATAATGCAACAAGACTCACCCTCCACCTACCCAAACATTCACACATCACCCCCCTCCCCCCATTCTTGCCCAGCTCCACTGGCTCTCCATACCCCAGAAAAGTGCCTTCAAAGGACTCTGCATTGTATTCAAAACCATCCACCTTAAATCTTCATCTTACTTCTATCTTACTTTCATGAGAAACTCAAACCCATCACCCACACAAACACCAGGCAAGCCAGCCAACACCTTCAACATATTCCACTCTGCAAACGCACACAAAACAAGCATTTACCCACTGGGCAACCAGGGCATTGAACACCCTACCTCTCCACATGCACACGGAATCCTCCGTCACCATTTTCAGAAAGAGCCTCAAAACATACCTGTTTCCAAACACACAACACTGCCATCCTCCACTGTTATCACTTGTTTATCCTAATCTTCCTATCCTTTCCTGAAAACACTTTTGAATATTTGAACCATGTAAGGTACCCCGAGACACTCTGCATAGGGCCAGCGCTAAACAAAAATTCAAATAAATTAACTGTGGTGTTTTTTTTAAAATGATAATCGGAATTGTTATGGCAGTTTATTCCACGTTGGGTGATTTTCAAAGATCAATACCTTGCATTTGTTTTCAATTGCCCCCTGGCCGCACCCGACCCAGCCATTTTGAGAGGCCCCAGGCCACTTGTTGCCCACTCGGTTCACCCTTCCACCTGACTCCCCTTCCATCCCCCCTCCCAAGCCTGATTGGTTTAGGTAACTCAGAGCGTTGCACCTACTGTGCATCTGCTCCCCCTGCTGCCTCTTTAGCTTCCAGGCAGTGCAGGTGAGTTGAATTGCCCCCTGGCCGCACTCAACCCGGCCATTTTGCGAACCCCTAAGCCCCTTGTTGGCCACCCATTCAGAGTCAGTGTTGTTCCTCCACGCTATCTGAGTGTGCCTCTTCCATCCAGGCGACCCAGGCGGTTACTTGGCGAAAAATTGTATCTGACCCCCACCAACCCGCGTGCAGGCCCGCTCTCCCCGGCCCGTTTCAGCGCTCCATTTCCGTCCCCAGCCTTCCCACCTCCCCTGATTGGCTGGATCACTGGCCATAAGTGACCCTGCCAGGGCAGCCCTCTGCCAGTCACAGCCCCTGCAGCGAAGGGCCCCGAGGCAAAAGGGCGGCTCCTACATTGGCAGCTCCAGAAAGTGTCTGCAGGTGTCAGCAGGGGAAGCCAGTGGCCAGCCGTCAACCGACAGCAACTAAAAAAGTAAATGTGGCATGGGTGGGGAGTAAAGCAATCACTCTACTCCAGAAAGCCCTGCCACTCTACATTACCTTACCAAAAACATAAACTGCCTGGCGAACATCACTTACAACACTCTTACTGAGATAAAATTGTGACTACGTCTATCCGAGAAAGGATCGTAATTTTTGCCTTACGTTGCATCTAGACATATTTATACATGCAAGCAAGTTTCACACTTACATAGAATTTGAGGGTTAGTAAGTACTACATTAGATAGAATTGTGAACATTGGCCTCCGTCGCATCTAGATAGAAATATGAATGTTAACATGAGCCACACTTGGATGGAATTGTGAATATTAGCATGTACCACACATGGATGGAATTTTGAACATTAGCCTGCATCGCATCTAGATAGGATTGTGAATGTTAGCATGTGCCACATCTAGATGGAATTGTGAATGTTAGCATGTACCACACCTAGATGGATGGAGCAAAGGTTTCTGCTTCTTTTAATGGGACATATTCCTTTAGCAGAAATGTGCAATGCCCCCTGCACCTCTCCAAACGCCTTCTGCAAATACTATGAACTTGATTCAAGCTCTAGAGCAGATGCAGGCAGCTTTTGGGCAATCTATTTTGAGAAACCGCTTCCCAGCAGATTAGTAGTCTTCCCACCACCTAGTAGTCTTCCCACCGCCATTCTTTACTTAGAGATGCTTAAGAATGTCCCAAACCTATGGAGGAAAGAGGACGGGGTGTAAGAGTAAGAGAAAGTTGCTCACAGTAGTAATTACTGTACTCGTAGTCCAAAATCCACTTTCCGCCATACGTCCTCCCATCATCCCTGCTTACAAAGTTCCCAGGTCCCACAAGATAAAGGGAGTGATGGCTCGGCGGATTGCACCAGGGAGTACCTAAATAGGGTTTTGATGCTTGTTCATACTGTGAGGGGTCAGAAATGAAAGCCGGACACAAAGTTGTCATGTTCTTGGTTAAAGACATTTTCATTAAATACAATTTGGTTGGGAAAATACCTCTCTGGCCCTATTCTAAAGAGGGATTTCCCTGCCTAGAAGCCAAAAACTAAGGATCTGTCTGTGTCAGGATGTCAGTAACTGAAAAACCTTCCGCGTGTCCAAAACTTCCTAACCTGACCCTCACACTATAATACAAACAACAATGGGTGCAAGGAAATGTCTTTAACTTGATGTTGGCAAAAGTGATGAAAACCAAAAGTATAACTCCAACAACATTTTCTACAAGGTAAAGACTCTTGCATCCAGAGGGTGGTCCCCTTCCCCTGGGTTCTTAAACAGGATAGCAAAAATGTCTCTTTAGTTAACAGTTCCTTTGTATCTTCATTGGACTCACAATGTTCTTGTTCAAGCAAAGAGTTCTATAAGAGTCTTTCTGTAGAATCTCTTATAACTTCGCAGAACACCTTGTATGCTCCCCTGCCAGTAATCTTTATACAATTTCATCTACCTGCTGTACTCGCCTGCCAGGACTTCTTATACGTTTCACAGTTTTTTGGTTATCTCAGTTCTTTGGTTCTACCACAACAGCATATGTACCGTGAGGTGCTTGGTATATCTGTCTATGGCCACATTTATTCAAACTTCTCCCCACATTGGCATCTCGTGCATCTATACTTGATTGGAGTTTGCCTTTGTACTTTGTCTTGTCTGCATTCAAACATTCTTCTTATTTAGTGTTAAGTTTGTACTTTGGCTTGACTGCCAGCCTCCAATTCAGCCAGGATTGGAGGGTCGCCCTACACTACCTTGGCACCAAGACTGTGAAATGCTCTGCCTTCTGAATTTGACACTACCAGAACTACATGGCCTTCCGCAAAGCACTGAAAACATGGCTTTGCCCTAATCCATGAAAATGACAGTCTAATGCCACCAATCCGTCCTCCAATGGTCAGATTTCAGAACTAACGGCATTGTCTCAAAATATATATATATATATATATATTTTTAAAGTCTTGCCAAAGAAACCAGTTAACAAGACATCACCTGTGAAAAATAAGAACTATCAGGGGACGGTAACCAGCATTACAGACCGGCAGTCCCTGGGCTAAGCAGCTGCAGGCAGCGAAGCTGCCCGCACCCACCTAGGGTATCAATTTACAGAGCCACCATCCAGAGCCTCATAACACTTATCGATTAAACACTACGGTTGGGTCATATCATGAAACCTATCAGGCACACTCTGTGTTATATGATCAAATGAGGAAACCATGACCTACCTAGGAATAAGGCCATGTATTCCGGCACCAGGGGCGCAATAGCGACGAGGCATGGCTGGGCTCTCTGGAGAATCATGCAATAACCACAATCCTATCAGGAACTTCCCAACCTCCCACCATAAACCATGACCAGGAACCCGGAAAATGGGCCCTCTAACACCTACAACAGAGCCTCTGGAAAAGGACTGTTCAGCCAGCCTAACACATCAGACACTGCACCAGCCTCGATCCACTGTTGCAAACCTCCAGGACAGAAAGAGCCTGCTCACCGAGCTCCAAATATATCCAGGAATGGGGTCTCCTACAGGTAATCGGAGACACTGACTCCTACCAACATGCTCACGCTCCACTTCACACCAACAAACAATAGAACGCATCTATACCCCTCGATCAATTTCAGTTTATATGCACACATACCCACACTACTCCATGAACACCTCAACAGTCTGGTAGAACACAGTTATACACCACGAAAGAAATCAGCCTAGCTGCACACATAATCTCCTACAGAGGCCCCACGGCAGCCAGGATGCAGACTCGGAGACCACCCTCCTTGCTGCACACATTACACTGATCCCTCACAACCACAGCACCACACCTACCATTAGAATGCAGCCAACCCCGCACAAACCACTCTGGCTGCACACATACCAAGTGCCCCCAAGGACTATGTTGCCCTACTTTGTCCACTGACCTGGACTACGGACCCCAAGGAACTTCGACCCACAAGCGCTTTGAGGTCATACAAATGGCATATAATGCGCTATACAAATGCAACGTAACATAACATTATCTGGTCTTCATAAAACAATCGGGTATAGCCCATCACTCGAGCTTAAAATCACAGTAATTGGAGCTGCTTAAGCCCCCTGTAAACATTTGCAGCTGACAAAATATGTCTTTCTACCAGGGGTTGCTGTTAAGCACATACATTGATTTTAAAAGTGCAAGTTTTTCTTCCATAAACAGATCGAAAACCTACTATATTCGAGTATGCTAAGTTAAAATATAGACCCCTTCTATGTCCCTTCTGTATGAAGGAAATCTGACTGCTTACGTTACTTCATGTTCTGCAGTCCACTGGCATAGCCCCTTGAATTTATATGGCTCAATTAGTTTTGATTTTTTTAGTTCCTGACTGTCTGTGAGCAACACCCCCTGTCCTAGATATGTCAATGAACAACAAAAGAGGGACGCAGATGTGTGATGTCATCAGTGATGTCATCAATGACATTTGTGATGTCATGTTTGATGTCATGGGTGTTAGTCTTAGCAGTACACAATGGTGGTGCAAGTTACGGTTGCTTAGGTTACCATAACTGGCGAATTTCTGGGATTTTTTGGTTTTACTTGTAACCATAATATGGATAGGTTGTTATTAGTGCAAAGTAAGTGTAATGTTCCTTTCAAGTACTTGTTGCACTGAATTTGATAGGTTTTTCTTAGGGCAACTGAAACATATCGTCAGTTTAACAACTTTTTGTCAGTGAATTTCATAGTTTTTTAGGAGTGCAACTTACCCATAACGTCCCATTAACAATTTTTTTGGGAGTGAATTGCATAGGTTTTTACTAGTGCAACTTAACCATAACGTCTCTTTAACATTTTTTGTCTGTGATATATGTAAGTCCTGATTGACAGACTGACTCATCAACGCCCAGACGTAAAAATTGGTTTAGTTTCTTCTTAAAAAATCGAGAAATACGTGTGTTTTACCATTTTCCGAAAATCCAGTTAAGGAAGGTGGAAAAGGATTTTAAAAAAAAAAGTTTTAAGGATACCCATGTCCCCAAACCGAAGGTGTTAGAAAATTAAAAATTCACATTTTAAATCCTCATTATAAAGTAAGTTTCCGAACTTCTCTGTTAATAATTTTAAGGAGAGTATCCCGTATTTGAGAGCACAATTGTCATCCCTTCCGACCTAGGCACAGTCGTCAATTCCCTAGCAGACCTCACATTCAAAATGCATCCCGACATAAAAAATCTAATGGAGAAATCTACAGAATCGTTATGTGAGCGTGCATTTTAAGCCAAAGAACAGCATGGCTGCCGTAATCAATAAGATACTTATTAATTCTTTCAGGGGAGTCCAAATGGAGTACTAATCTGTAAACTCAGTGGTTCAAAGTGATGACGGAGTCCACAACCCTGTTGAGTTCTTGAACACTTTAAATCCTCCTGGTCTTCCCAAACACAAATTTCTTCTCAAAGTGGGAGCATGTTAGGCAGAATCCTGTGCAGTGCCCTTAAGGACCACTACACACAATTAAGACTACAAGTGGTTATACAAGTTCACCTTTGGTACAAGCCTGTACTCCACTGTTAAAGTGGTAGCAGTAGCGGAGCAGCCAGACTTATCTCAAGAGCAGATGAGCAGTAGTAGAGATTACACAAAGGATCACAATTACTGTGACTCAAGCAAACACTGACTCAAGGTTTTTGGTTGAAAAGTAAATGTACGTTTATTTTGAACCATCTGTTCACAAAACACTTCACTTCTGTTAAATTAAAACCACACGTAAAATACACTACACACAACCAATTTTCTTTCTGCAGAACAACTCATGGTAAGTACCTTATGATTTGACAGACCAGTGTTACGAAACAAACGGCGTTACCGGGAATACATATGCGATCACTTTTTGACAGTAATGACAGTTTGGTCTTACTAAAGATACGCGTACCCGCGGGAAGAAACGTTACCGGAGTTAAAACACACTTAACACCTGCGTTAACAAAAGAGGGTTGGGGCAAAAATCATAGGTAATACTTTTGTCAAGGCAGACAGAATCAGAGAACACTTTCTGACAAGCAGATAAAAGTCAATAGGCCTGTGCCAGTGTCAAGTGGAACCGGGTTCCTGTTGTCGAGGATCACACAGTCAGATAGTTCACGATTCAAGGTTACCATGATTACTTGGATATTGTCACAAGAAGAAGCAAAAGTCATAAGCGGGAAGGAAGATAAGGACAAGCCTTTGGTGAGGAAGAAAAGGGTTCACCCTAGTTCCTCGAGGTTGGAAACAGTACCTTATTCAAGTGAAGAAGAGCTGGTGCCACGGCAGTTCGTGCCACGGCAGTTGTTCCTGGTAGTTCCTGCAGACTCACGGTTCCTGTGACCTCAGTCGTGGGGACAAGAAGGAGGACGTCTGCAGCGATCTGCACTACCCAGGGATGAGGCCAGCAGCAGCAAAAGCAACGGTGAATAAAAGGTGCACTTCTTTAAAACAGGAGAGGCTCTTCCGGTGGCTATCTGGACCAATATAGCTGTGTGCAGCGATTTTGACCAAGAAGAGGATCCTCTGCCTGTGGAAGACGAGCTGGTTAATCCCACCAAGCTCAAAGGAAGAAGACTCCGGACTGGATCTTCTCTTGTCGTCAAAGGGTAGATGGCTCAGGACTGCAGCAGGGCTCCACCAGGACCTGGTAGTTGCAGCAGCCGTCTTCTTCTCCGCTTCTCTTCGGTTCCTTGCAGTTCCAGTGGCGACTCTGACTTCCAGCCCAAGAGTCCTGCCTTTTACGCGAAAATCCCCCATTCACACAGCCTGGCTGTCAATCTCCCAGCAGGGGGGTTGTCCGGCCCGGACAACCACCTTAGCAAATCATGAAAAAGTGCGACTTGGGTTTCCAAGGATACCCTTTGCAGGGGGTGACTACACCCCTCCCTCACATTCAGCCCACCTAGGCACCCAGGCGCCAAAAGGAGGGCTTCTTGAGAGAAGTACGCCAACAGACGGTGAACAAAGAAGGCAAACCTGGTTTGCCGCACAAAGGAAAACACGAGAAGGATTTTAACAAAAAGAAATGGTGATTAAACCCAACCGGAGCCGAATGAAAAAGTATTTGGTCGAGCGGGTTTGTTCGAGGCCACGAAAATAGCCTAAAACATGACCACGTTATATAATATAACCGCGGTAGAAAGGTTAGGGTAGATACCACTGCCACCAGACAAGTCTCAATGTTAAGGGAGTGAAACAAAGCTCCAGGAGACACAGATAAAAAGGGCTAAGAATTAACCCTTTCCAATACTCCATATAAGATGGGGTGTACTTGATCGGTGGTTAAAGTGACTATGTAAAGTTAATGGCAACTTTACCTTTTCTGGGGGACAGTAGTCAGCACCAGAAAATAGAGTCGGTGGGACCCTGTGTCACTGCACTGAAGGTGCTGTGTAACACACAAAAAGAGTGGGGGCTCATGAAGTGGTGTACTCCAGAGCTCTCAATCACACAAACAGTAAAATACACATGGCAAAACACATGTAAGAGTGGGAAAAAGGCTCACACTCTTACCAAGTGAAAAATAAACTCCAGAAATCCAGCAAAGCTGTTGGGGGACTCACTAGGTGAGGGAAATTAGCCATAGAATGAGAATTCTCCCTAACACTCGCCCCCCCCAAGATTAAGGGACAGGAGGATTTAATCCACTCCTGGATGGATCTCATACCTCTAGTCGATTATAAACATCCTAGAGAGACCATCAGCATTTTGGTGATGACTTCCTGCTCTTTGCTCAATGGAAAAATCAAACCCTTGCAGGCCGATTGACCATCTGAGTAGTTTGGGGTGTTCCCCTTTCATTTGCATCAGCCATCTCAAGGGTTGGTGGTCAGTCTGAATAATGAAGGTAGAACCATGCATGTATGGCCTAAAACTCTTCAGTAACCACACAATAGCAAAACATTCACGTTCTATTGTTGCCCACCTTGTCTCAGGATCCTTTAACTTCCTGCTGATGAAACAAATGGGGTGTTCCCTACCTTTCCCATCCAGTTGACTAAGGACTGCACCTATACCTACATTAGAAGCATCAGTTTGTACAATGAAGGGTTGGTGATAGTCAGGAGCTCTTAGGACTGGAGCTTGACAAAGGGCTTTCTTCAGACCTTCAAAGGCTTGTTTGCACTCCTCATTACACCTGACCTTTTTAGGAAATTTAGGAGAGGAGATGACATTCAAGGGAGAAGCTATGGTTCCAGAGCTTTCTATGAAGTTCCTGTAATACCCAGTGAGACCTAGGAAGGCTCTCACTTGGGTTTGAGTGGTAGAGGTGGCCCAGTTTTGAACAGCTTGCACTTTGCTAGGCAATGGACTTATTTCCCCTCCTCCTACCTCATGTCCAAGGTAGACCACTGTGCTCAGAACAATTTGGCATTTACTTGCCTTTATGGTCAGATGGGCCTGTTCAAGAGCCTGCAAAACATATCCTAGATGATCAATATGTTCTTTCCATTTAGGGCTGAACACTGCAATGTCATCCAAGTATGCCATGCAGACGTCCTCCATCCCATTCAGAACTTGATTGACCATCCTCCGAAATGTAGCAGGTGCATTCTTTAATTCAAAAGGCATTACCTTAAACTGGTAGAGGCCTGCTGGGGTGGAGAATGCAGTTTTCTCCTTGGCATGGTCTGTCAGGGCTATTTGCCAATAGCCTGACGTTAGGTCAAATGTGCTGAGGTACTTGGCTGCACCAAGTTTGTCCACCAGCTCATCTGTCCTAGGTAAAGGATGGGCATCAGTCTTAGTGACTGCATTTAGAGCTCTATAGTCCACGCAGAATCTCAACTCCTTGGATCCTGCCTTTGGTACAAACACAACTGGGCTAGACCATGGGCTAGTAGAGGGTTCTATAACCCCGAAATCAAGCATCTTGTTGACCTCATTCCTTATATGGGTTCTTACATTGTCTGACATTCTCTACCCCCTGCTTTTCACAGGCAACCAGTCACCAGTGAGGATATCATGCTCGCCCCAAGGGGGTCAAGCCTCGTAAAAGTGAGAACAGGGAGGCAAACTGATTTAACAGTAACTTGCACTCATCCTGCTGGTCAGATGTGAGACTGGAAGAGAGATTAACTCCTTCCACTTGCTCATCTAAAGGTAAGCCTCTGAGGAGGTCAGGCAGAGGTTCACTCTCCTCCTCCTCTTGAGCTGAAGCTAGGAGCAATGCCCCCATGTCATGTCTAGAGACATAAGCCTTTAAACGGTTGGTGTGAAAGACTCTAGGAGCCTCCTTAGGATTGCCTTAGTCCACCAGATAGTTCACCTCTCCAAGTTTACCCACAACTTTGAAGGGTCCTATCCATTTGTCCTGTAAGGCCCTCTGCCTTGTAGGTACCATAACAAGAACAAGCTGGTCTTGAGTGAACTCAACCATGTTAGCTTTCTGGTCATAACAATGCTTAACCAGAGCTTGACCAGCCTTTAAGTTATCACTTGCCTCTGCCATCATGTGTGACATTCTCCTCCGGAGACCTATCACATAGTCAGTCACTCTGACTGTCTTGGAGGAAGGAGCACTCTCCAACCCCTCCTTAATCAGGGCCAATGGACCTCTGACTGGATGGCCATAGAGAAGTTCAAAGGGACTGTAGCCTACTCCCTCCTGAGGGACTTCTCTATATACAAAGAGAAGGCATGGCAGTAGAAGGTCCCACTTTCTTTTAAGGGGTTCTTCTAAAGCACCTATCATGCTCTTCATAGTTCTGTTAAACCTCTCTACCAACCCATTGGTTTGGGGGTGGTAGGCAGTAGAGAACGTGTAGGTGATGCCACAGGTTTTCCACATGGCTTGCATGTAGTGGGACATACAATTTGATCCCCTGTCAGATATCACCTCCTTAGGAAAACCTACTCTAGTAAAAATACCAAGTAGGGCCTTAGCCACAGCCTGAGCCGTAACAGTCCTCATAGGTATTGCTTCAAGATACCTAGTGGCATGATCCACTACAACCAGGATAAACCTGTTACCTGAAGATGTGGGAGGATCAAGAGGACCAACAAGGTCAATCCCAACCCTCTCAAAAGGAACTCCCACCAGGGGAAGAGGCACCAAGGGTGCCACATTCTTGGCTCCATTCGTGCCAGAGGTTTGGCAAGTGTGACAGCTCCTACAGAATTTGTCTACTTCTGAACCCATCTTAGGCCAGTAGAAGTAGAGAGAGAGCCTTTCCTTGGTCTTCTCAAAACTTAAGTGACCAGCCAAAGGTATCTCATGGGCTAACTGTAAGAACTGGAGTCGGTTCACTAGAGGTACTACACGTCTTTTGTAGTCTCCAGGGGTTGACTCAGTTGGTTCACAGTGCAACCTGTACTTTCCAGGCTCTTTCCCATCAAGCTGAGAAGCTGCCTGTAGGCGTAGACCTTTAAGAGGAGGACACTGTCTTTGTCCTCTGCTGAAGTCTGCCCTGTTGGGTCCACCTTCTGCCAGTAAAGACTGCAGTTCATGATGTTCAACAGGGTCAAGATCTTCAACCAGAATAAGATCTTCTTCTAGATCTGATTCCTCAGTATCTAGTTGAACCATACAGGGTCGAACCTCACACTCAGCCTCAGCTGGTGGAGGAGTCACAGGTGTGACTTTGGACAGTCTTGGAGATGTCCTTCTGGGCACAGGAGTGCTTGCTGGTTTCTTGCTGGCAGACTTGGGTTTCCCCCTTGTCTCTTTCTGTCCTGCAATAGCAGTAAGTAAGTCCTGTGGACTTGGGGTGACAGTTTCCTCTATCAAGTCCCCAGGAGAGCCTCTCAAGGTTCTCTCCCTAGCAGACCTTGTGAGCTCCTGCTTCCTTTTGCTGGGAGGCCTGGCGATACTAGACACAACTCCAAGAGTTTTAAGGTCATTACCCAACAGGACCCTCCCAGGCACATTATTTTGCACACTTACAGGTATTCTGACAGTCATGTCATTGCACTGGATGAGAGCTGGTAACTGGGGAACCATTTGCACAGGGCCTCCAGCTAACTTGGTTAGGTGTTGGGTGCCTTACCAACATCCTCCACCTTGAAAAAACATTCATCAACCACTGTTATGCTGGCTCCAGTGTCTCTGATGGTAGGGTTTTACTGACCATTCACAAGAACACTATCTTTGTAATACTCTTAAGTATTATCTGGGATTGAGTTATAGACATCTAAATTCTGTTGTTCCCAAAGACCCAAAGACACTAGAGAAACACTAGCTGAGACTCTCATGGGCTCATCAGCTAGTAACTGAAAGTTTCCATTGGCTTTAGGTACTTCATCCACCTGGGAGAAGCCTAAGGAGACAGTGTGGACCCCTGAAGGTTTACCCTTACATCTGGGATCCCCTTTCACATGGTCAGTTGACCCACAAGCAAAACATTTTCCAAATGCTTTAATGAATGGGGGTTTGTTCTGACCTCCATCTGGTTTGGGACCAGATGTTACACTAGCCTGATTCGGTTTCCCTTGTGGCTTACCCTGGTTATGTTTGGGGCCCTTTTTTGGATTGGAATTATTGGAATTCTCTTTGTTGTCTTTCTTTGGCTGCTTTCCCTCATCCTTCTTCTGAGTTGCCCCAGAATCCTTGTGAGCAGCCCTGTCAAGCAAAAGGCTGAACCAAGACAAACTACCATATGGGGCCTCCCGCCTGTGAAGGGACATCTCCCCTGTGGTAAATGTGTTATGTGTGCCTTCACCAAAGAAACCAAGCCGATTGCGCTCTATCCAACTACCATTTGGATCCTCAATGATATGACCAACTGTAACACTGAGAATGTGGTCTATCTAATTACCTGTCCATGTGGTCTCAAATATATTGGGAAAACCAGCAGGAAATGGCGCATACGTATGGTGGAACACCGTAGTTGTATAAAGAATCAAATATTGTTGGCACCTATGGTTAAACATTTTGTACAAATAAAACATTCTCATGAATATTTTAGGTGGGTAATCTTAAAGAAGATTGATGGTAAAAATAAGTCAGAAATAGACCGTAAATTAATAGTGTTTGAACAAAAAATGATTTTTAGATGTCAAAGTCACATCACCGGTCTAAATGAGGAAACGGATTGGCAGCTTACACATGTTTGAAAATGGGGCATGTATAAACTGTGTCCGCACTAAAAAAGAATCAATCTGGTATCCTCTGTAATAAGGTGTTGATAGTGTGATCTTTTTGAATAATCAACACAAAATACTAAGATGTTTGAAAATGTTTTGAAGTTGTACCATCAGGATGCTACCGGGTGTGACATACTGTACAATATTTGATTTGATTACATTCTACCTATATTTTCAGATGCCATGTTAAATTGAAATGAAATAGACTGTTATACAATCTTCAACATGCAATCCAGCGCCTGTTATTAAATTAAGTAATTTGGGGTCTCTCCATTCTCATTATTACTCGCTTTCTAATTAGGCTGTCCCATTTGGTTTAGTCTTTTTTCCATGTCTATTGACTAATAAATTTTAAATATTTTGAATGTTATAAAATATTTTAACATCAGTGTTAAAGTGGATATCACGAGATCGGTGGGTACCTGTTTGTCTTGCTGAAGGTCTTTGGTTGGCAGCCAGACTGTCTGTTCTTCTCCGAAGCTAGTGTAACGCGGGTAGCCAGTCCAAACCTAAACCCAAACTTAGCAACTGGGCGGAGGATGAACCGACTCCCAACGTCACGGTGTGCTTTACCCCTGATTATCGTGACGTCAGGACAGTGCGAGCACTGGCAGGGGGAGCAGAGAATGGTTTGTCCTTCCGTAGCAGTAGAAGAAATATCCGGTAGCAGGCGGGTCTTGTCCACGGCGGTTAGGTACCAGGCAGGCAAGGGGGAGTTCGCAGACAAGCACCAAGGAGGAGGCAGGCAAGGCAGGAGCGCAGAAGGACTGGGGGAGAACAAGCTGATTATGGTCAAAAGGACAGGTAGGGAACTGATAGGGTCTGGCAGGTAAGGATAATGGCCAGGGGAACCGAAGGGAACCAGGAGGGAGCAACCTGATAGAGGACACTGACCAGGGAAACAGATTTGAACCAGGAGAGCAACCAGGTGGAAGGGAATGGGCCCAGGACACAGATTAGAACCAGGAGATCAGCAGGAAGAAGGTAATGGCCTGGAACAGGTGTGAACCAACGGGACAGGGGAGCGGAGCGAAAACACGGTCTGGGCAAAACCGCGTTGAGACGCGATAGAACATGGCCTGGACTCATTTTATAGGGCTGCCAGCACCTGAGAGGCTTGTACCGCAATCCGCCTCGTTCCCAGGTGCTGGCGAGCCCAGAACGAGGCTTGAGAAGCAAGCCCTCGTTGCTCCGAGTGCCCAATACACTGCGCATGCGCGGGCGCGAGGACACGAGCGACCGCGCATGCGCAGCGAAACATAACGCCGGACTCCCGGAATACCCCGGGGAGCCGAACCCCAAGAGCGGAAGCGAGGATAGAGCCGCCAGGAGGGAGCCGATCGGGCAGGAGCGGAAAGACCAGACCGCCGGGTGAGTGGCATGACACTATGACCCCCCCCAGAAAGACCCGGGGCCCCAGGTTTCCAAGGAAACCGCTGATAGAACTCGCGGATAAGACGGGGAGCGTGCACATGAACATGTGGTTCCCAGGTGCGATCGCAAGCCGGGTATCCCTTCCAGTCCACCAAATAGTGAAGCACACCCCGACGTAAACGCGAGTCACAAATCTCCTGAACCTCAAATTCGGGAAACCCCCGTACCTGGACAGAGGCAGGACGAGGACTTGCACGTCTATACTCGTCAACCACATAGGGCTTCAGGAGGGAAACATGGAAAACGGGATGAATCCGCCAGGAAGGGGGTAGCTGAAGACGAAAGGCCACAGAGGACAAGCGCTGGATGACCCTGAATGGACCAAAATAACGAGGTGCTAGCTTGATAGGGAGGTTACGAAGAGGCAGATTCCTTGAAGATAACCAAACCCGATCCCCCACCTGGAAATCGGGTTCCAGGGTTCGACCCCTGTCTGCTTGTCTCTTCATGCGCTCCCGTGCCTCCGTCAGGGTCCCACGTGCCAACTCGTGATGCCTCTGTATGGTGGATACCAAATGATCAGCAGAAGGAACGGTACTGGGCAACACTGGACGAAAAGGCAGCAGTTTGGGGTGTTGACCCGTAGAACAGTAGAATGGACTCACCCCGATAGAGGCATGTATGGAGTTGTTATAGGAGACCTCCGCCAGATCCAGAAGCGATCTCCAGTTGGATTGCGTGGCGTTAGCATAACACCGAAGATAGTCCTCCAGGGTTTGGTTAGTCCTCTCTGTCTGACCGTTGGTCTGAGGGTGGTAACCGGAACTCAATGCTCTGCGAATGCCAAGATGATCACACAGTTTGGACCAAAAGGAGGAAAGGAACTGAGGCCCCCTATCCGAGATAATCTTCTCAGGTAAGCCATGTAGGCGATATATTTCATGCAAAAAGGCAGATGCCATTTGAGCGGTTGTGGGTATCGTATGGAAAGAAATGAAATGGGCGAGCTTGGTGAAGCAGTCCACTACCACCATAATACAGGTACATCCGTCTGAGGGTGGTAACTCGACAATAAAGTCAGTTGCAATGGTGTGCCAAGGATATGGCGGTATTTCAGAGGGTCGTAACAACCCCAATGGACGCCTCCTGGGAGCCTTGATCTGGGCGCAGACCGGACAACTCTTCACGTATTTATTGACTTCTCGAGCCCAGCCGGGCCACCAAAACTGTCTGGATACGAAATCTTGGGTGGCTCGGACACCACGATGTCCTCCGATGCACGAGTCATGAAAGCCATGTAGTATAGACTTGCGAACCGTACCCCTTGGGATGTACAGTCTCCCTCGATAGAAGAGTAGACCATCACGTTCCGTGACCAACGTCCTCCTACGGAGAGTCGTTTTTTCAGGATCCAACAAAGTCTCCCGTTGAATGGTCTGAAGATAGGGAGAGAAAGTCAACAGAAAATGACTAGGCGAGATTAAGGGCATTTCGAGACTGGAATCCTCCCCTCCCTTATCCAAAGAACGAGACAAGGCGTCAGCCTTCAGATTGGAAGTGCAAGGTATGTACGTTATGTTGAAGACATAGGGAGAAAAGAAAAAGGCCCATCGGGCCTGACGTGGCGTGCAACACTGCAAGGAACGAAGATACTGTAGGTTTCGGTGATCGGTGCGCACCTCCACCGGAAAGCGGCCCCCAAGCAGATGATGTCTCCATTCTTCGAAGGCAGTCTTGATGGCCAACAGCTCCCTTTCTATGACCGCATAATTTCTTTCACTGGGAGTTAATTTACGAGAGTAGTAGGCCACAGGGTGTTCGAAGGAAGTAAGTCCATCCTGTTGGAGAAGAACGGCTCCCACAGCAAAATCTGAAGCATCAGCCTCCACAATATAAGGCAGCTCGTCTTGAGGATGGCGCAAAACTGGAGCGGAGCAGAAAGCCGTCTTCAAAGAATCGAATGCCAGCGCGGCGTGAGAATCCCATTGAAATAGAACCTTGTTACTGGTCAGTCTAGTAAGGGGAGCCGTAATCCGAGAAAAGGACGGGATAAAACGCCGATAAAAATTGGCGAATCCCAAAAACCGCTGAAGTGACTTAACATCATGAGGCGGTCTCCATTCTTTAATCGCTTGGACCTTTCCGGGATCCATCTGGATACCTGCACTGCTAATCACATAGCCCAAGAATTCCATCTTGTCCTGGTGGAAGGAACACTTCTCTGCCTTGACGAACAGATGATTCAGTGACAAACGATGGAGGACCTCTCGGACGTGTCCAACGTGTTCCCCCGAGGTACAGGAAAATATCAATATGTCATCCAGATAGATCCAAACAGATATGCCTGTCAAGTCACCAAAGATGTTGTCCATTAGGCGCTGGAAGATGGCTGGGGCATTACACAGGCCGAAAGGCATTACCCTATACTCATAATGCCCGTAAGGTGTCTTAAAAGCCGTCTTCCACTCGTCCCCGTCCTTGATCCGGACTAGGTGATAAGCACCCCGTAGATCCAGTTTGGTAAAAATCCGGGCCGAATGTAGGGTTTCTAGAATGTTTCGGATTAAAGGTAATGGGTAGCGATCCTTTACGGTGATGTCGTTCAACTGCCGATAATCTATGCACGGACGTAATGTTCCTTCTTTCTTTTTGACAAAAAACAGAGGAAACCCTGCAGGTGATTTAGAAGGAACTATGTATCCTTTCTTCATACAGTCGGCCAAATAGTCCTGCAATACCTGTCTCTCTGTTTGAGTTAAAGCATACACCTTGCCATGAGGTATCTTGGAGTCAGGAAGTAGGTCAATGGCACAGTCAAACGGCCGATGTGGCGGCAAGGGAATGTCAATAGGCTCAGAGAACACATGTTCGAAGTCGATGTATACCTGTGGTATCTGAGAAACCGAATTCACACCAGACCCAGTACCACTAGATTCCAGCGTGGTAGTGAGATCCGAGTCTTGGGATAAGGCTGATGGGGTACAATGCTGAAGACAAAAGGCGGAGGCAAAAGTCAGAGTACGGGTCTCCCAGTTAATCACCGGATTGTGATGTTGAAGCCAAGATAGCCCCAAGACCACCTTGTATGTGGGAGACTTGATCACGTCCAATGCTATTTGTTCCTTGTGTTCTGAGACAAAAAGAGATAGTTCCACGGTATGTAAGCGGATGGGTCCCGAGGACAAGGGTGTTCCATCAATGACTTCGACTGGTAAGACCGTTCCTCTAGGCAAAAGCGGTATCCGGTTTGTGGTAGCGAATACCTCGTCAATATAGTTTCCCGAGGCTCCGCAATCCAACAATCCCTGGACTTCCAAAGACCGGTCCATCCATTGTATGTTGATCTTCATGGTCATCAAGACGGCAGGTTGCATGGGCTGGAGCACCGAACAGGAGTGGGAAAGGACAGATAAAGAAGTTGGACCCGTCGTAGCCTTTCCGTTACACGACAGGTCCACTAGTTTCCCGCCTTCTTTTGTGGTCGAAGAGGGCAGGTACCCAAAAAGTGGCCAGCAGCCCCACAGTAGAGGCATAGACGTAGATTCCTCCTGCGTCTCTTCTCTTCCTCAGGTAAAGGACCTCTAATGGCCCCCAACTGCATAGGTTCGGGTCCGGATTCCGAAGGACCAAAGGTACCAGTAGGAATACTAGGCATTCTGGCATTGGCCCTCTCGAACCGACGTCTCTCAACCTTCCGTTCTGTCAATCTTTGGTCTATCCGAAGTACCTGTTCGATGAGGCGTTGGAAGGTCTCTGGCTCTGGAATGTGTATTAACTCATCCTTGTACTCTTCTCTCAAACCCCCGACGAAACAAGGTTTTCTGCGTTATTTCCGGCCATTGTGAATCCGTTGCCAGTTGTCGGAAACGACTTATGTATGATATTACATCTGCGTTTCCCTGCTTGATGTCCATCAGTTGGTTCTGAGCAACCGAAGCCAAATTGGGAGTCTGGAAGACCTCCAAAAAGGCCTTTTCAAAGCCCACAAAATCATTTAAGACAGGACTGTTAGTGGCAACCAGGGGTGTCGCCCAAGCCAAAGCATTTCCAGCCAAGTTTCCCAAGATGTACCCAATTTTGGCTTTGTCATTGTTGAAGTGGTTTGCTCTGAAAAGGAAATGGATCCGGCAATGATTACAGAATTCGGCGACACGTCGTGGATCCCCATCAAATTTGATTGGTGCAGTGTGGGCTAAGGTGTTTTCTGCCGAAGTGCTTCCTACGGCTCCCTGCATCACCAATTGTCGCAATGTTTGGTTCTCTTGTCGTAATGCCGTCATTTCTGCTCTGAGAGCCCGTACCTCGTCGCGAAGATCCTGATCCCCCTCCATCTCGGAACTCGAAGGCAGTCGTCTCAATCTGTTAAAGTGGATATCACGAGATCGGTGGGTACCTGTTTGTCTTGCTGAAGGTCTTTGGTTGGCAGCCAGACTGTCTGTTCTTCTCCGAAGCTAGTGTAACGCGGGTAGCCAGTCCAAACCTAAACCCAAACTTAGCAACTGGGCGGAGGATGAACCGACTCCCAACGTCACGGTGTGCTTTACCCCTGATTATCGTGACGTCAGGACAGTGCGAGCACTGGCAGGGGGAGCAGAGAATGGTTTGTCCTTCCGTAGCAGTAGAAGAAATATCCGGTAGCAGGCGGGTCTTGTCCACGGCGGTTAGGTACCAGGCAGGCAAGGGGGAGTTCGCAGACAAGCACCAAGGAGGAGGCAGGCAAGGCAGGAGCGCAGAAGGACTGGGGGAGAACAAGCTGATTATGGTCAAAAGGACAGGTAGGGAACTGATAGGGTCTGGCAGGTAAGGATAATGACCAGGGGAACCGAAGGGAACCAGGAGGGAGCAACCTGATAGAGGACACTGACCAGGGAAACAGATTTGAACCAGGAGAGCAACCAGGTGGAAGGGAATGGGCCCAGGACACAGATTAGAACCAGGAGATCAGCAGGAAGAAGGTAATGGCCTGGAACAGGTGTGAACCAACGGGACAGGGGAGCGGAGCGAAAACACGGTCTGGGCAAAACCGCGTTGAGACGCGATAGAACATGGCCTGGACTCATTTTATAGGGCTGCCAGCACCTGAGAGGCTTGTACCGCAATCCGCCTCGTTCCCAGGTGCTGGCGAGCCCAGAACGAGGCTTGAGAAGCAAGCCCTCGTTGCTCCGAGTGCCCAATACACTGCGCATGCGCGGGCGCGAGGACACGAGCGACCGCGCATGCGCAGCGAAACATAACGCCGGACTCCCGGAATACCCCGGGGAGCCGAACCCCAAGAGCGGAAGCGAGGATAGAGCCGCCAGAAGGGAGCCGATCGGGCAGGAGCGGAAAGACCAGACCGCCGGGTGAGTGGCATGACAATCAGTGATTTTTGGCGCAATTCACCTGAAATAGTTTTTTGATGATCGTAGGTGGACGGTGTGATCTCTTTGCATAGTTTTCAGATTCACGAGTGCATACGCTTGGGCAGTCCTCTTTTTGTATCGATGGAGGACACACTTGCAGTCCGCTTTCTACCACGGCATCCTAATGGAGCTGGAATATACAAATTCGTGCAGAACGCGTTTAACACGGCCTGTGCAGACGTGGTGCACTGATGACCGTTTGTTTTCCTGCTCGTGCAGATATTAGACTGTGGTGACTGCTTTAAAATAAGGTATGTGGGCTCTGAATTTGTTCCCTATTTTCAGAGCGCGAAACACTCGTGCATCTATAGTCATAGTAATGCTAATTCTCCAGCATGGGTTCTGGCATGGATTCACATGCTCATGAATATTCCCCGTCGTCTGGCTGGGAATCCTCGGTAAAGAAAAAATCAGTATCAGTTTCGTTTCTGATCTGTCTTTCTTAGTAGTAACCAATCACTGATCTCTGGGTCATACTGCCCCCAGCCAAAGACTGCCCTCTCCCTAGGACCCTCCCTTGGCAGCCATCCTCAGATTTTTACCGCACGTTCAAGTGTTGGGAGTCCTCGTGCTTTAGCTCTCAAGCTTTTACTGCGTTTTCACGCTTTTTCAGGAGATTTTTTTCATTTTTTTGGTTTAATCGAGCCTCAAGCTCCACCGTTTCACTTCCGAGGAATTATTCTACGCCCCTCAAGGGTGAAGTTTTCATTGAGTTACGCTTCTTGGAGGTTCCAGAAGATCTGAGGCCTACCTCAACGGACATGGCCCAGGACAAAGGAAGCTCGACTCCCGGATCCAAGCTGTTCAGGAGCTGCCCGGGATGCGGATTGCAAAATGTTTTCAAGGAAGACGAGCATTCGAGATGTCTCTACTGCCTCCATGAGGACAAGACGCACGTGGAAAAGGACTGTGCGTTCTGCAAGAACCTGTCAGAACGGACCAAGCAAGATCGTCGTTCCCGCCTGGCTGGAGAAGGACACAGCAGGTGAGAAGGCGAAGAAAAGGTCTGATCGGTCTTCTAAGTCCTGTAAGGGCGCCCCGGCGACAGAGGCCCAACAGAAGGCCAAGCACCGCGAGTCCGCGGGCAACGGGAGAGCCGAAAGGTCGGGCTCTTCGGCTGCCAAGCAGGGCGCGACTTCCCCGGCACGATCAACCGCGAGCCGGCGCTCTGGTTCGGGGAAGAAGTCGTCTGAGAACCCGGGTAAGCTTCTGGATAGGCCCCGGTCGATCTCGAAGGGAGCCGAAGGGGTGCGAGGCGATGACCCTCCCCTCAAAGTGAAGGCCCAGGACGCACCAAAGGTGGTGAGGGCCTTGATCCACCCGCAAAGGCCTCTATCGAGGTTGTTGCAGCGGCCCTAGCGAAGCCGGCAGAGGCTACGCCAGAGGAGGCGGCCTCGGGGCCCAGAGTTTCCCTGCCACCGCGGAGGGAATCCTCTTTCCAGCCCATCATTAAGACCCCCGTGAAGACCCCGGTGGAAAAAGAGGGGGGCGGTGGCCATTACGGACTCAGATTCAGCCTCTGAGGAGGATCCGGTGGAAACCGTGAAAGGCCTCAACGAGAGGTTCGAAGGCCTCAACGAGAGGTTCGAGAAGGTTCGATCCCAGGGGAAGGATCCTGCTGATGTGATCGAAGATAGCGACGACGAGGGCCCTGTGGAGCAGCCATCCCGCCCGTCGCAGCCATTGGCCGAGCCCCAGGATAGCTCGGCGGCCATTTTGTTGGCGATCCAATCCTTATGTACTGAGATAAGGACGAGGTTACCACGGACCCCGACGGAGGATCCAGAGCCTGGACCGTCGGGAAGCCCTCCGAACAAGCGGAGGAGAGTCCACCCCGCACCGCCCTACATGCCCACAAGGCCTGTGGACCCCTCATCCCCCTCACCGGACCCTCGGGATGATACGGCGACGGATACAGCAACGGGGACGGACGACGACGGGGGCGATGATACAACGGACATTCCTTCACCACCCCCCCACGCGGGCCTCTCCGCCCGACGAAATTGGCTCTTTCCACGCCATGATAGCCAGGGCATCTGAGCTCTTCCAGCTCTGCCCTGAGGAACAGAAAAAGGAAGGGATTCTTTACCAACGACGGGAGGCCAAGAGAAAGACGGTCCTCGCTGTACCGTTGCTCGACGACATCTGGGACGAAGGGCTGGCTATCCTGAAGAACCCTTCCACGACACCCGCCAAGAGGGACAGGTACGAGAAGAAGTACCGGGTCCCCGACGCCACCCCCTTGTGCCTCAGGGCCCAGCCTACGCCGGATTCGGTCGTCTAGGCAGCGGCCAAGAAGAAAGCAGCGGGTGCGGCGGCTTCAACTTCCACTTCCCCACTGGACAGCGAGGGCAAGAAGTTGGACTCCATGAGACGACGAGCCATCTCGTCAGCGGCAACGACGATTAAGGCGGCCAATGCCTTGGCGATTGTGGCCCGTTACGACAGGGAGCTCTGGTTCAAGATAGCTCCCCTGCTAGACTTCCTACCGGATGACAAGAGGGCGGAGGCCCTAATGATTCTGCAGGAAGGTGAGGTGGCGTCGGATCACGCCATAGCAGTGGCAACGGACATTGCCGATACCGGATTTCGCCAGCTGGACAACAGGGTTTGCCTTCGACGACGAGGATGGCTCAGGGCTACGGACTTTCGCCAGGACGTCCAGACCAGAGTGTTGGATATGCCGTTCAATGGCAACAACCTGTTTGGGAAGACACTGGATGAATCCCTCCCGGCCATCAAGACCGACACAGAGACGGCCCAAGCCCTAGGAGTCCTTCAGCAACGGCGGCCATTTCGGAGCTCCGGAGGCAGACAGGGAGCCTCCAAGGGATCCAGCGGTGGCTCTTCTACGTACCACTAGGCAGCCCGTTACTCGTCCCAGGAGGCCTACAGAGGTCACGGCAAGCAAGGAGGGTCTCGCCGCCGTCGTCAAGGAGGCCGAGGCGGCAAGGCCTCTTCCAAGCAGGACTGAACCGGCCGTAGTGTTGGGCCCCACCGAAGCACCCCAGTGGGAGGCCGGCTGACGTCAGCGTGTGGGAGTCCATCTCCACCGACCGTTGGGTGCTGGACACCCTGGCCCGCGGACACTCGCTAGAATTTCAAAAGAAGTGTCCGCGTATTCCTCCCGTGGCCAGGAAGGAGAATCACGTCCCTCAACTGCTGGTGGAGGTAAGGGCGATGATCAACAAAGGTGCCATCGAGTTCGTCCCAAAGAGGCTCCGGGGCTCCAGAGTATACTCAAGGTACTTCCTCGTCAGAAAGAAGACAGGCGGTTGGCGCCCCATCCTGGACCTGCGTCGGTTAAACAAGTACATCAAGGCACAGAAATTCAGGATGGTCACCCTCCAGCACGTGCTGGGGCAGCTGGAGGAGGGCGACTTCCTATAGTCGTTGGACCTGGAGGATGCTTACTTCCACATCCCCATTCTAAAAGGACACATAAAGTTCCTCAGATTCGTAGTCCGGGGGCGTCACTACCAATTCAGAGCCCTGCCGTTCGGATTAAAGTCGGCACCCAGGGTGTTCACCAAGTGCCTCGCACGAGTGGCGCCGCGGCTGCGCCTGCAAGGGATCCACGTCTACCCCTACCTGGACGACTGGCTAATCCGGGTAAGGACGAGAGAACTCGCCGTCTAACACACAGCGAGGACTGTCCGCCTGCTCACGGAACTGGGATTCGCCATCAACTACCCCAAATCCCAACTGGTTCCGTCGCAGGTGGCACTGTTTCTGGGAGCGAAGCTCGATACAGTGAGGCGATTGGCATCTCCATCGGAAGAAAGGATGAAGGCCATTTTGGGCAAGGTGCAGCGCCTGTTAGCCACGGATGTGGCCAGGGTGAGGTCCATCAAGTCCCTCCTCGGGATGATGTCCTCATGCATCTACTTTGTGCCCCTTTGCAGACTTAGGATGCGTCCGCTACAAGAGTTCCTCGACGCCCGCTGGTTTCAAGCGGCGGGCAGCTTCGAAGACAGGATCTCGCTCGATGAGGAGTTCCGTCGGCCGATTATATGGTGGGGTACCCGTGCGCACCTCACGGCAGGCACGGACTTTCAGACCCCGGCGTGGCAGGAGATGGTATGAGGGACGCCTCCCTGGAGGGATGGGGGGCCCACACCGGAGATCTCCACGCAAGAGGCCTATGGCTCCCGGAGGAGAGGTCTCCCCACATCAACATCCTGGAGCTACGAGCCGTGTTCTGGGTGCTCAAATCGTTCCTTCCGTCCCTCAAGGACAAAGTGGTGAGGATCTTCACCGACAACACCACCACGATGGTCTACAACCGGAAGCAGGGAGGCACCAAATCCCCAGCCCTATCCAAGGAGGCCCAGGATCTGTGGCACTGGGCCGTCGCCCAGGGGATGTTTCTGGTTGCCTTCCACCTGACAGGAATAAAATACACCATCGCCGACTCACTCAGCAGGGAGCTGCGCTCGTGCCACGAGTGGGAACTACGCCAGGACCAGGTGGATCGGCTCTTTCAACGATGGGGCAAACCCCAGATTGACCTGTTCGCGACGGCGATGAACTCCAAGTGCCAGAGGTTCGCCAGCAGGTTCACATAGCCGAGGAGCATGGGCGATGCTTTCTCGTTCCCTTGGGACGGCCTGTTCCGGTACGCGTTCCCTCCGTTGCCGTTGCTGCTCCGTCTCATCAACCAGCTCAAGAAGTCCAGGTGCAGGATGATCCTCGTCGCACCGGCGTGGCCGAGACAGATCTGGTTCCCGGACCTTCTGGACTTGTCAGCGTCCCCACCCATCAAGCTGACGACGGACGAGGATCTTCTCTCCGGAGAAGGAGGCGCCATTCTCCATCACGACCCGGAGTCACTGAGGAGGTACTTGCAGGCTTGGCTCCTGCAGCACTAGAGTTTGGAGGATACGATATCCCGGCTGACTGCAGAAAGGTTCTTGCAAAAGCCAGGGCGTCCTCAACTCTCAAATGCTATGGACATAAGTGGAAGAGGTTCTCTGTCTGGTGCCGTGCACAGAAGATTAACCCTCTGCGTATTACGGCCCCTCAAGTATTGCCGTACCTACTGTCGCTGGCCAAAGCTGGACTGGCTCACGCCTCCATCAAGATGCATCTGGCTGCCATCTCCCGATACACCAGAACTACAGGACGGGCGTCCTTGTGGTCTCATCGTCTGGTGAACAAATTTATGAAGGGACTATTCCGATCGTTCCCGCCGGTGAAGGCCCCTACCCCAGCGTGGGAGCTCAACGTGGTGCAGACCAGGCTCATGGGGGCCCCATTCGAGCCTATCCATTCAGCGCCGTTGACGTTCCTGTCATGGAGGCTGGCATTTCTCGTGGCCATCACCTCCGCACGATGAGTGGGTGAGATCCAGGCCCAATCTTGCAAGCCCCCGTACTTGACTTTTCACGACACGAGGGTGGTGCTGAGGATGCACCTCTCCTTTATGACCAAGGTGCCGTCGGACTTCCACCTCAACGAGCCCTTGGTTTTGCCAGTTTTCTTCCCGTCGTCTTCGTCACAGGCCGAGAGGACGCTGCACTCGCTGGACGTAGCTAGAGCGCTGAAGTTCTATGTGGACTGCACGAAGAGTTTTCGGAAGACATCACAGCTGTTTGGGAACTTGGACCTGTGAATCAAGGGAAGGCTCTCTCGAAGGCTTCCATTTCCAGATGGCTCTCCGGCTGCATCATGCACTGTCACAGGTTGGCAAACCGACCGCTGCCAGGCCGTCCGAGAGCCCATTTGACCAGAGCGATCGCTGCTACCACAGCGTTCCTGTCTGGTGTGCCCCTGCTGGACATCTGCAGGGCTGCTACGTGGAGGTCTACGCACACCTTCACAAGATTCTGCTGCGTCGATCAGGACTCCAGGGAGGAGTCCAGGGTCGGCCAAGCAGTGCTGCGCAACCTGTTCGCTTAAGGTGAGCCTGGTGAGGAGGTAACAGATGCTTAATGTTGAGTTGTTGTATTGCTTAATGTTGAGCCTGTTGCCACCTCCCGTGGTTGTGCATGTGTATACTGCTATGTATTCTTATATTCATGAGCATGTGAATCCATGCCAGACCCCATGCTGGAGAAGGAACAAGTTACTTACCTGTAACTGTTGTTCTACAGCATGGGTCTGGCATGGATTCACATGCAAACCCTCCCTCCTTCCCCTCTGCGGCTCTTCACTTGGTCAAACTGCCACTTTACGTGCTACCAAATCTGAGGATGGCTGCCAGGGGAGGGGCTTAGGGAGAGGGCAGTCATTGGCTGGGGGCAGTATGACCCAGAGATCAGTGATTGGTTACTAATAAGAAAGACAGATCAGAAACGAAACTGATACTGATTTTTTCTTTACCGAGGATTCCCAGCCTGACGACGGGGAATATTCATGAGCATGTGAATCCATGCCAGACCCGTGCTGGAGAACAACAGTTACAGGTAAGTAACTTGTTCCTTCTAGTGAAGTTACAATGTCTGATGGTTGTTTTTATATATATTTCTTAAAGGTACCTTACTTTGGAGGTGTGGTTGCTAGTGAAAATCCGTAGCTTTTACGGAAAGGACTACGGTGGAAGTCCTGCTGGCAGCAAAATACTAGTAGGAGGTACCGTTTTGAGCACTCATGTAGTGTGGTGATGGGGTTAACAGTACTATATCACATTTGCCTGTGTACAAGAAAACATCACACTTAGTATGGTGTTACACACAACGTGTGTTTACTCACGGTGGAAGGTTGGCATTTGGGCTATAGTCCTAGATCCAAGGGTATAAGATGGTGTGTGGAAACGTTCACAGTGATGTCTTTGGAGATGGGACAAGTTGAACGTGGTCTTGTAGTGACCTACAACTACATTTGTGTAGTGACATACAACTAAGGTTGTTGTTGTCACTGTTTGCAGCACTGAACAGGACTGATGGCTACTTAGAAGCAATGAAGAGAGTTACACAGACTTGATGTTTGGAGTACACCATACAAATATAATACCATACAAAGAGGTATGTAATTATCTTTTAGGGATTGTGAGGCAGGGTTGATAGTAACCTGTAGACCTCACCCAGTATAGTGCGATTAAGAAGCATGTATACTGGGTTGTAGAGCTCTAATATGAGCTTATACTGACTCTTTTAGATGGATGAAGGTGACACTTGATTTATAGGCCCCCTTTGTGTCTTTGTACCCTGATTTTAGGAGCATATTGGAATCTCTATGTGTGGCCCTGGATTACATGGTGGAGACTAGGAAAATCGAGTTCTTCCCCTGAAGAAAATTTGTGCAATTAGTGCAACAAAGAACTGAAAAATGTCGGGATCTGTGTTGGTCTGAGTTACAATACTCAGTTGTAATAAAAAGTGTTTTACTATTGTATGTGGTTATATGTATGTGAATTCAGTGATTTCTATTGTTTTTATATCTACCATGTTTTGTGATGTGGGGTCATACTCATGCAGAACATTTTTAGGAGTTTTTTGTCTCTGTGTAAAACTTTATTAAACATTCTTTTGATACCGAGCATAAGCATCACGTACTTGGTCTATTTTTTCAAGACTAGAGGTACAGGGAGGGTTTTGGTTGCATTAGACGGTCTATATAGATCAGTGAATTTGAAACCATTGAACCGGTCTCCTTGATATATAAATATATGGCAACCCACAAGTTAGCAGCCTTAGCTAACATCTTAGGATCTATCTCCTTTGAATCAGCCAAGTGCTGTCTGAGCTCAGGAGAGCAGACATCAAAAATAGACTCCAACATTACAAGATTCCTCAAACCTTCATAAGTGTTCACTTTGTAACCCTTAACCCAACCATCTAGGTTTTTCAAACATTCACACACCGAGGTAGCCCAAGGGGTACCATCATGCTTTTTGAGGGTCCTAAACCTCTTAAGGTACTGGGAAGGGGTCTTCCCAAATATAGCTATCAAAGCTAGCTTCACACACTCATAATCCTGCTTATCCTCCTCCCCCAACTCCACTAAAGCATCACTTGCAACAGGGGGGAGCCTAGAGAAAAGCCAAGGAATCAACTGCTTCCCTGAGATACCCTGAATCCCATGATTGTACTCAAACATTGCTAACCAATCCAAAACATCAAGTTTAGTCTCATACATACCAATCATTTCCTTTGGCATACGGGGTCTCTTAGGGCTGGAAGACCTAGAAGACTCTGGAAGAGAAACATTTTCCAAAGACAGTGGGCCTCATTACGAGGTGGGCGGTAAGGGATTACCGGCACCGGTGCCGGTAATCCCTTACCGCCCTACTAGGAGTTCCCTTTGCGGGTCCTCCCTTAACCCCTGGTTTTACCAGGCGTTAAGGATGGGACCCGCAAAGGGACTTTGGAGCTAATAACGGTACTGCAATTTGCGGTACCGTTATTAGTGCCTTCCCCATTCCCATTGAGCCCAATGGGGGCTCAAATGGGAATGGGGAAGGGCCCTGGTGAATGGGGAATTACCGCCCCCGCTATTCTTGGAATGGGGCTGTAATAGCTACATTCACCGGGGCGGAGTCGGTAAGGATTTGGAGGCAGCCATGGCGCTAATAGCGCCATGGTTACCTCCAACCTTGTAATGACCCCCAATTTCTTCATTTCAAGAGCATAAGCCATCTCCATTTCTCTGAGCCTTTATTCTTGATGTTTCATTGCAGTTTGTGCCTCAATGCGTTTTGCTTCTAATTCAAGTCTCATTTTCTCTAGTGCAATAAACTCAGGAGTAAGTGTAGGACCTGTGGGGGTCACTGTGGACAGAGGTTGTGCTTTCTGAGCAGGCAAGGGATTGGTAGGGACTCCTAACAAAGAGTTATCTACTTCTTCAAAACCAAAACTCTCAGAATCAGAAACATCAGTATCCACATTTGCTGGAGTGGTAGGCCCTTCTGACCCTCTCTCCATACTGTTTTCCCAATAACTTAGCAACCAGTTCAGATTGTTTTCCTTTACCAGAGAGACTCCTCTCCCTACACATGGTTCTCAAAAGCTCAGCAGTGTAGTTTAAGAGACTCTCTTCACTGTAGTTTTCCATATTTGACATGATCTTTCAGTTGACCCAAATCAATAGCAGCACTCTTAAGTGTAATCACTATACTTAAAAATACTCACCGCTGTACACCAGTGTTAGGCAGAATCCTGTGCAGCGCCCTTAGGGATCACTACACACAATTAAGACTACAAGTGGTAATACAAGTTCACCTTTGGTACAAGCCCGTACTACCCTGTTAAAGTGGTAGCAGTAGCGGAGCAGCCAGACTTATCTCAAGAGCAAATGAGCAGTAGTAGAGATTACACAAAGGACCACAATTACTGTGACTCAAGCAAACACTTCACTTCTATTAAATTAAAACCACACCTAAAATACACTACACACAACCAATTCTCTTTGTGCAGAACAACTAAAGGTAAGTACCTTATGATTTGACGGACCGGTATTACGAAACAAACAGCGTTACCGGGAATACATATGCGATCACTTTTTGACAGTAATGGCAGTTCGGTCTTACTAAAGATGCACATACCCGCTGGAAGGAACGTTACCGGGGTTAAAAGACACTTTTTACCTGAGTTAATAAAAGAGGGTTGGAGGCAAAAATCATAGGCAATACTTTGGTAAAGGCAGACAGAATCAGAGGACACTTTCTGACAAGCAGATAAAAGTCAATAGGCCTGTGCCAGTGTCAAGTCGAACCGGGTTCCTGTTGTCGAGGATCACACAGTCCGATACATAGTTCACAATTCAAGGTTGCCAGGAGTACTTGGATATTGTCACAAGAGGAAGCAAAAGTTATAAGAGGGAAGGAAGATAAGGACGAGCCTTTGGTGAGGAAGAAAGGGGTTCACCCTAGTTCCTTGAAGTTGGAAACAGTACATTATTCAAGTGAAGAAGAGCTGGTGTCATGGCAGTTCTTCCTGGTAGTTCCTGCAGACTCACGGTTCCGGTGACTTCAGTTGTGGGGACAAGAAGGAGGACGTCTGCAGCGATCTGCACTACCCAGGGATGAGGCCATCAGCAGCAAAAGCAACGATCAATAAAAGGTGCGCTTTTTTAAAACAGGAGAGGCTCTTCAGGTGGCTATCCGGACCACTACAGCTGTGTGCAGCGATTTTGACCAAGAAGAGGATCCTCTCCCTGTGGAAGACGAGCTGGTTAATCCTACCAAGCTCAAAGGAAGACTGGATCTTCGCCAGTCGTCGAAGGGGTAGATAGCTCAGGACTGCAGCAGGGCTCCACCAGGACTTGGTAGTTGCAGCAGCCGTCTTCTTCTCCGCTTCTCTTCGTTTCCTTGCAGTTCCAATGGCGACTCCGACTTCCAGCCCAAGAGTCCTGCCTTTTTTGTGAAAATCCCCCATTCACACAGCCTGGCTGTCAATCACCCAGCAGGGGGGTTGTCCGGCCTGGACAACCACCTTAGCCAATCATGACAAAGAGCGACTTGGGTTTCCAAGGATACCCTGTGCAGGGGTTGACTACACCATCCCTCACATTCAGCCCACCTAGACACCCAGGCGCCAAAAGGAGGGCTCTTGACAGAAGCCCGCCAAAAGACGGTGAACAAAGAAGGCAAACCTGGTTTGCCGCGGAAAGGAAAACACAAGAAGGATTTTAACAAAAAGAAATGGCGATTAAACCCAACCTGTGCCAAAATTAAAAAGTATTTGGTCGAGCGGTTTTAAAGTTGAGGCTACCAAAATAGCCTAAAACATTACCACGTTATATAATATAACTACAGTAGAAAAGTTAGTTTATATACCACTGCCACCAGCCAAGTATCAATGTTAAGGGAGCGAAACAAAGCTCCAGGAGACACGGATAAAAAGGGCTAAGAATGAATCCTTTCCAATACTCCATATAAGATGGGGTGTACTGGATCTGTGATTAAAGTGACTATGTAAAGTTAATGGCAACTTTACCTTTTTTGGTGGACAGTAGTCAGTCCCAGAAAATGGAGTCGGTGGGAAGTCTAAAAGACAACCCTGTGTCAATGCACTGAAGGTGCTGTGTAACACACAAAAAGAGTGGTGGCTCATGAAGTGGTGTACTCCAGAGCTCACAATCACACAAACAGTAAAAATACACATGGCAAAACACATGTAAGAGTGGGAAAAAGGCTCACACTCTTACCAAGTGAAAAATAAACTCCAAAAATCCAGCAAAGCTGCTGGGGGACTCACTAGGTGAGGGAAATTAGCCATAGAATGAGAATTCTCCCTCCCTAACAGAGCACCTGTGATATTATTGCGGAACCTCAACCCACCTAAGCTCTGTAATGGCACCAGATTGCGAGTGAAAACTCTCCACAGAAATGTGATTGAGGCTACAGTGATAACTGGTTCTCTTATACCTTCAGAATATCCGTTTGAATTCAAAAGACTTCAGTTTCCCTTAAAGGTTTGTTTCGCCATGACCATCAACAAATCTCAGGGGCAGACATTAAAGGTAGCAGGGCTTGACCTAAGGGATGACTGCTTCTCACATGGGCAATTTTACATGGCCTGTTCCAAAGTGAGCTCACCTAACTCTCTGGTAATCCTAGCACCTGAAGGGAGAACCGCTATTGTACCAAATCCACACGAGCAAAGCTGCAGGCAAAAGCTAGTGCCAGATAACTAGCACAATTGGCCTAAATGCCAGATATGACTACCATGCAACCACGGGCTACATGCAGCAGATTACAAGGTTTTAGGTAATATTAGTGGTGGGACAGTTTGATATGGAGCAGTAATGGCTGTTGCCCCTGCCTGGACCTCGCTTACCTTATCAGTCGCTGCTGGTTGATGGCTGCACTGCAGGTTCCACTGGCGAACACTGGCAAACACGATTTGGAGTTGCATCTGCAGGAGTTGCCCTTTGCCTTGGGGCCCTTAGCCAGAGCGGCTGCCACGGCAGTGGGCTGCCCTGGTGAGTTGTGTAATATGGGCGCAATGGGTCAATCACGATGCAGGGGCGGCTTGGAGGCGGGCAGGGGAGAGAAGGAAGAGGGCTGGGGTGGAGGAAGGGTGCACGGCAGGCTGCGAGGCGGCTGGAAAATTACACACAGAACCACAAATTAGGAAAACAAAATGCTTTGCAGGAGCAGAGCACAAACAGTGAAATCAAATACCTATTCACGTGGCTGCCTGTATTGAAAATGCAGCACTGAGAGTAGGAAGACACGGGAAGTAAAGGCCAAAATGCCAAGGATTTCGGCACCCAAAAGACTTGCACCCAGAGCCAACAACGACCCTAATAGCCCAAAAGAACAACAGTCACACTTCACACGAGTGGGACCCACCAGCCAGAAGTGACCTGTGCGATGGAGATGGCGGACAACAGAGGGACCTGCACACAGCAGTCCTCAGAGTTTTAGCAGGAAAACGTGGATGGCACACCAGCAAAAACTATCCCAGCAGCAAGACAATGTGGTAGCAACCAGAGATGGCCAAGACAAGCAAATCTGACAGGGTGTTGGAGTCCCAAAACCTTTTCACTGTGTCCGTTATGTACTACCTTGTTAGTTGATCACAGAGTGGGGGTCTTGGCATATCAACTTGTCTAGGTCCTGCGCATAAAGGCATGTTGTCTGCCTGGTGAAGGAACAGAGAACACCCCTTGCTCCGTTTAGTAAGTTCAAAGGAAAAGGGAGTGAGGGGGGAGTGGACCCCCTTCTTCACATTATGGGCATCACCATCAAGAAAAAGTCAACGCAGAGTGAAGTTCAAGGTGAATTTATAATTGATGTGCCCTATGGTGAGACACGTGTTTCGGCAAAATTCTTGCCTTTTTTAATCAGGGCTAATTCGTGTAGCACAATCTGATACTTTTAGAATGGTTTCTGGTTGCCCTGTCAATAGGTTAAATCCCGCCTGGCAATAATCTGCTTGGGCTCCAAGCATCGGCAACATGTGCCTCACCATAGGGCAAATCAATTATAAACTCACCTTGAACTTCACTCTGTGTTGGCTTTTTCTTGATGGCGCTGCCTATAATGTGAAGAAGGGGGTCCTTCTACCTTGTTAGTGTTTCTTATATGCATATGCAGCACTTTGTTTCTTATATGCATATGCAGCACTTACTTGCAAACGTCTTTAGGAGATGCACTTTCACCTTGCCTCTCTCAGGTTTTGTAAACAGCTTTTTTTCTCTCTCCGCTTTGTTATATTAATTTCTCTAGCATGTGGTCTGGCATGGATTCACATGCTCATGAATATTCCCCTTCGTCAGGCTGGGAATACTTCGGTAAAAGAAGAAACTGTTTCACTTTCACTTTAAAATTGTATTTCTCTTCTAAATCAATCACTGCCCTCTTGGTCATACTGCCCCCATCCAATGACAGTCCTCTCCTTAAGTCCCTTCCCTGGCAGCCATCTTCAGATTTGTATCGCCTGCTTCAGTGTTGGGAGTCCTTGAGTTGCTCTCCAAGCTATTTGTATGTTTTTTTGTGTTTTTCGTCGAGAAAAGTAATATTTTTGTTTCAAAGAGCCTGTGCGCTCTTTCCTTCATCTGCCGATAGAAGGGACCCATTGTTGGTGAAGTTACACGCCCTTCAAGGGCTAGGATTCATTGATGATTCTCAAAGGCCAGTGGGGAAGAAGGGAAGGTTCCTCTTCAGGCCTTGCACCAAATGCGGGTTACGAAATGTGTTTGTGAAGGACAAGCACCTACAATGCCTCTACTGCCTACACTCGGACCATATGGAGGTAAAGTGCGAGATAGGCCTCAGCTTCTTCAAGAAAACAACGATCGGGCATATTAGGCTGCGGCAATGCTTAATACCAAGGCCTCGGACCTGTTCTCCGTGCAGCGCCATGCCTTGTCCAGGACCGGCCGGTCCGAGGAGCGTTCTTCTAAGTCCTATGAGTGCGCCTCATCCGTTGGGGCCCAAGATAAGGCCAAGATCTGCAAGTCCGAGTCCACTAGGATTGCAGCGGAAGCGGATCCCAAAGTGGATAGGGCGCGATCAGCATCACCTTTCGCCTCCATTGCCAGCCTACCATCAAGCTCCTCTTCAAAGAGAAAGTCATCTACCCCGGCTAAGCTTTGGGAGATATCTGAGAAGGAGCAGACAGAGGAGAAGAAGGCCCTCTACGAGGGTGGCTCCCACGGCGCATAACGTGTCCCTGCCCCCACGGCGCAATACCACCGCAGAGACTTTGGCAAAGTCTGTAGGTACACCAGAAGGGTGAAGATACCGGCACAGGTCCCGGTTCAGAACCCTCAAGGGGGGAAAAAAAAGGGTGGCGAGGAGACCCCGAAACAGCCCTCCCAAGTTGGCTCACAAGCCATGGAGGTTTCGTTCACGGACAACGAAGATCAGGAGTCAATGCATAGAGTCCACAAAGACGATGACGAGGAGGACGACGATGGCGCAGGGCTTAGTTTCCCTGTTTTGCCTTCTCAGCCGAGGAACATTTCCTTGGATATTCTGTCGACTCTCTACACCTTGGTGTCAGAGATCCAGATGAGAATGCCTCTGGCGCTGGTACCTGTGGTCCCCCAGGTCCCTGGTCAGCCTCCGCCAAAGAAGATGAAGCGTCATCTGACTCCCCTATATCAACCCCCTCCACCGCGTCAGGACCGAACTGCCCCAGCAGACCCAGACACGGGTACGGGAACGGATACGGCAACGACGATGGATGATGACAACGACCAGCGGATGTTGAGTTGCCACATTTGGATGCCCTGCATAGGGTATACCCACCGGACGAGGTGGGTTCATTCCACTCCATGATTGCTAGGGCTTCCGAGCTATTCCAGGTGGTGCCTGAGGAAATCAAGAAGGAGGGCTTCTTGTATCAAAGGGGAGAAGCCAAGAGGAAGACGTCCATGGTGGTGACTTTCCTGGACTATATTTGTGAAGCGGGCATAGCCCTCATGAAGAACCCTTGCACAGCTCCAGCCAAGCGGGTGTCATGATTCCTCTCCCAGCCCTCTGAGAGGTCAGGCTCCAGCCACGATCACCTACATGGCCCCTAAGGGCCTCTCCATCCTTCCAAAGACCCACTTGGAGTCAGACTTGGCGCCTGTGTCACCAGACTCACACACTTCCCTAGGGTGGCATTGAACATTGGACTTGTAGTGCATAGGTGGGGGCAAGATGGATGCCCCCACACATTCCGGTTCCTAGAACTGTATCTGCAGTCTAGCCTTTTGGGTGTGGTTCAACCCAGGGATACCTGGGATACCCAGAGACTATTTAAGCCACGCCCAGGCCGAGAAACACGCTTTGCGTTTCTCTGCACCTGCAGCGTGACACTCACCGTGCTCGGATCAGTCTCCAAAAGGCCTGCTCTTTTCTTCCGCGCCCAGCTCCCCTGCAAGAACATCATTAATAATTGCTTACCTTGCGGATCATCCAAATTTCATCCATCGCTCCTCCAGTCCAGTGGACAACTATGGCGGTGTCATCTTCATCTCGGCACGCCGCTTCCTAAGAAAAGGGAAAAGAACAGAGAAGAGGACATTAGTAAGCTTTCTGCCTATCTTCGCATACTTGAGAACTGTACGAGATTCAAACCCTTACCTGAATCCAAGCCGCTCGGGCAACTTTAACTCCGGAGCATCTCATCAATCTGCAAGAGGGAAAAGACATACCAGGTTAGCATGGAAAGCATTCGGAGTCGCCGCATATCGCGCTTCTTCATCTTACCTGGCATCCACGCTGAAACATCGCGGCACCTAAAAGCACACAGAAACGAACTCTGATAAATACAAGCACAAAGGGGCTGCATCGCACCCTCACTCACCGTTAGTGCTACTCACCTCAGCAGCACGCCGCCATCTCCGAACCCCGTCCATCACCTAAGGAAGGAAAGACACATTATAGAAGGAACGAGAGTTACAGAACTGTTCTTAAGACTCATATACTTACCGGTCGGCTGAAGTTACAGCAGGCACTGTCCGTCGGGCTCACGCTAGTGAAGCAACTAGGCAGCAACGAGCTCACATCACTCAACGCACCCCTGCACTGAAAGGACGACGGAGAGCATGCTACACCAGAAAACAAGGTGAGGAGGGGACCAAGCGGAAGGTTTGGATCCCAGGAAAGAGGGGGGCCAAGCACGCAGAGACAATAGTCAAATTCTGACAGTACTGTGTTTCAGGCCCAGGGCCCAGTCTCCAGTCAAGTAAACTCCAGGGAAGGGTTTGAGGTCGTAGGAGGTCCGAACAGGCTGAGTGGCGTCCCCATGGATACCAGGTGAGCGTTACAGAATGCAAAGCCTTACACCAAAATCCACCTGGGTGTCATGGAAACGTCAGAAACCGACCAGTTAGCCCAAAAGTTGGGGCAGCTACATTCTGAAGTACATGCAGCCAGGCAGGAGACCAACACCCTCAGGAGAGAGTTGATAGTTGCCAAAGAACGCACTGTTGATTTAAGCCGGCAACTTCTTCTTGCGGTAAAGATGGGGCTTCCTTTATGCCCTAAATCAACCACAGACACTGTTACCACAGTTGATGGCACGGAAATAGCTTCTGGTCCAGTATCCCAATGCACTGCAGCTTTAACCCTTCTGTGCCAGGATGGACACTAATAATCTATCATTTTCGACCTCATTAAGGCACCGCAGTTCCGGTTCATTTTAGGAATGCCATGGTTGGTAGCTCATAATCCTTGAATAGATTGGCGAGCAAAAGAGTTGACCTTTTCCGAGAATTGCGCCCACACATGTTATCGCCAAGGGAAACAACCAATTGACACCAGAACAACCACGCTTGGAACAGTGGCAACCGGTACCCTACCAAGTGACTTCCAGGATTTTCAAGATGTATTTCAGAAAGAACAAGCTAACCCCCTACCACCGCACGGACCATACGATTGCCAGATCGACCTGATACCCGGCGCACAAATCCCTTGTGGATGAATCTACGCACTCATGGAACCAGAAAACCAGCACCTGAAGGCCTATCTCGACCAATACCTGGCAAACTGGTTCATCCGTCCCTCAAAGTCTCCAGCAGCCAGTCCCCTATTCTTCGTACCGAAGAAGGAAGGGGACTTGAGAACGTGCATCGACTATCGCGCACTGAACCAGATTACCGTGAAAAATCGTTACCCTCTGCCGCTAATCCCTGAACTACTTGATCAAGTCAAAGATGCCCAAATCTGCACAAAACTAGACCTGAGAGGAGCATACCACCTTGTTCGTGTTAAAAAGGGTGACGAATGGAAAACCGCCTTTCGTACCAAGTACGGCTTATACGAATATCAAGTAATGCCCTTTGGCCTGTGCAACGCTCCCGCTGCATTTCAATACTTCATGAACAATGTGCTACGAGAATTGATTGATGTCTGTGCTCTAGTGTACATTGACGATATCCTAGTACATTCTGCATCAAAGCAAGACCACGCCAAACACGTGCGATCCGTATTGGAGAAACTCCGTCAACACCAGCTCTATGCCAAACTCGAAAAGTGCTCATTTCATGTCTCCGAGGTGGAATTCTTTGGCTTCATCCTCAGTCCGAATTGAATCCAAATGAATGTACATAAGGTAGATGCTATCCTAAACTGGCCATCCCTGAATTCATTCAAGGCGGTCCAAAGCATGTTGGGTTTCGCAAACTTCTACCGCCGGTTCATCCCGGGATTTTCGCAAATTGTGCATCCCATCACATTATTGTTAGGGAAATGCAATAAAAGGTTTAATCGGACAAACGAAGCAGAAGAAGCTTTCCAGAAACTCAAGGCAAGATTCACTTCCGCCCCAATTCTACGTCACCCTTGCCCAGATCTCCCGTACCTGGTGGAGACGGACGCCTCAAGCATGGCTATGGGAGCCGTTCTCTCACAAAAGGACCTTGAAACGAGTCAGTTACACCCTGTTGCCTTCGGGTCGCGTAAATTCACATCCCCCAAACTCAATTACGCGATCACGGACAAAGAACTCCTGGCCATTAAATCAGCCTTTAAGGCCTGGCGACACTACCTTTTGGGCGCCAGACACACAATCACCGTAACAACTGACCACCAGAACCTACAGTACCTAAAAACAGCAAAGGCTTAATCCTCACGACAACTACGCTGGGCTCTTGTCTTCGCTGAATATGACTACGTGATCACATTTCGACCAGGGGTAAAAAACGGCAAAGCCAATGCCATTTCCTGTATGGGTGTGGAAGAGCAAGGGTATCAGACCCTTGACCCGATAGCCATCATCCCAAGTGACAAACTCTTAGGAATCACGGCAACCATAACTCAGAAGGAATTACATGAAGACATCCAAAACTTGATGAGTCCTGAGCAATTAAAAGAGTGGAGTACACCAGGAGAACATTACATGGTAAAGGACTTACTTCAGGAACCGTTTATTCTTGCCAAACCATGAACTACGAGAACAAGTCATGTCTGGTTATAATGATTCTTTAATCGAAGGCCACCACGGAATCGCGAAAACCCTAGCCAAGGTGAAATGAAATTACTGGTGGCCTACGTGGCGTAAAGACATTATCCAATTCATCCTATCTTGTGGAAAACAAATCATCCAAGCAGAAACCCGCTGGGCTCTTACAACCTTTGGAGATTCCACCAGCACCCTGGCACACGTTATCCCTCGATTTTATTACCGACTTACCACCCAGTCAAGGGTTTAACACTATTCTAGTAGTCGTGGACCTGTTTTCGAAAATGGCACACTTCATTCCTCTTAAGGGGCTCCCAAACACTTCCACTCTGGCAAAGGTATTTCTTGAAGGCATTGTACGGCTCCATGGGTTTCCTTCGGTACTGGTCTCAGACCGAGGTACCCAATTTGTGTCAAACTTCTGGAGGAAGTGCTGCTCTATGGCTCAAATCGACATCCGGCTATCCACCAGTCACCATCCCCAAACAGATGGTCAAACTGAGAGGACGAATCAAACGCTCGAGCAGTATCTGTGCTGTATGTTACACCAAGCTGAAGGAAGCTGGTCAGATCTATTATGGATAGCTGAATATGCTTATAATAGTTCCGTACACACCAGCACTGGGCAGATACCCTTTTTTACCATGTACGGCAGGCATCCACGTACTTCCGAGTTAGACGTCCCTACAACCTTGGGAAATGCCAGCAAGCAAAACCTTACATACGACCATTTCTCAAAACTTTAAAAGAGCAGCTGAACACCTACTTCAAGCTAAGGATCACCAAAAGAAGTTTGCTGATCAGCACAGAGTAAAAGCCCCCAATTACCAGGTTGGAGATAAGGTCTGGCTGGCATCTAAACACACGCCCATTAAAGGAACCCGAATCTTCTGTCCAAGATACCTGGGTCCATTCACCGTCACCTCCGTGATAAATCCTGTGGCTGTCAGACTAGCCTTGCCATCAAACATGCAGATTCATCCTGTGTTCCACGTGTCTCTCCTTAAACCTGTTCAACCTGGGGCCCGAATAGTAACGCCACCGAAGCCAGTAGTAGTCGCCGGAGAGCCAGAATTCGAAGTCAAGGACATCCTGGATTCAAAGTACGTCAGATCCAACCTATACTACTTAGTGGACTGGAAGGGGTATGGTCCTCAGGACAGAACATGGGTACCTTGTGAGTACATCCATGCACCTCGCTTGCTTAGAAGATTTCATTAAAACCATCTAACCAAACAGGACCAGACAGGAGAGCCACCTTGAGAGGGGCCTTGGGGGGAGTTCTGTCATGATTCCTGTCCCCAGCCCTCCGAGTGGTCAGGCTGGAGCCAGGCCACGATCACCTACATGGCCCCTAAGGGCCTCTCCATCCTTCCAAAGACCCACTTGGAGTCAGACTTGGCACCTATGGCACCAGACTCGCACACTTCCCTAGGGTGGCATTGAACATTGGACTTGTAGTGCATAGGTGGGGGCAAGATGGATGCCCCCACACATTCCGGTTCCTAGAACTGCACATGCAGTCTAGCCTTTTGGGTGTGGTTCAACCCAGGGATACCTGGGATACCCAGAGACTATTTAAGCCACGCTTAGGCCGAGAAACACACTATGCGTTTCTCTGCACCTTCAGCGTGAGACTCACAGTGCTCGGATCGGTCTCCAAAAGGCCTGCTCTTTTCTTCCGCGCCCAGCTCCCCTGCAAGAACAAGAACATCATTAATAATCGCTTACCTTGCGGAGCATCCAACTTCCATCCATCGCTCCTCCAATCCTGTGGGCAACTACGGCGGTGTCATCTTCATCTCGGCAAGGGAAAAGAACAGAGAAGAGGACATTAGTAAGCATTCTTCATATCTTCGCTTACTTGAGAACTGTACGAGATTTCAAACGCTTACCTTGCTCAGGCAACTTTAACTCCGGAGCATCTCATCAATCTGCAAGAGGGAAAAGAGTTACCAGGTTAGCGTGAAAAGCATTCGGAGGCGCTGCACATCGCGCTCACTCACCGTGCTTCTTCATCTTACCTGGCATTCACGCATTCACGCTGAAACATCGCAGCACCTAAAAGGACACAGAAACAAACTCTGATAAATACAAGCACGAAGGGGCTGCATCGCGCCCTCACTCACCGTTAGTGCTACTCACCTAAGCAGCACGCTGCTATCTGTGAACCCCGTCCATCACCTAAGGAAGGAAAGACACATTATAGAAGGAACGAGAGTTACAGAACTGTTTTTAGGACTCATTATACTTACCGGTCGGGCTGAAGTTACAGCAAGCCTTGTCTGTCGGGCTCACGCCAGTGAAGCAACTAGGCAGCAACGAACTCACATCAATCAACGCACCCCTGCACTGAAAGCAGGATGGAGAGCGCACTACACTAGACAACAAGGTGAGGAGGGGACCAAGGGGAAGGTTTTGTCATGATGCCTACCCCCGGGCATCCAGACCAAGTCCATCAACCCCGGAAGCAGGCATCATGTTACCCAGAGAAAGCCCAGCAACCCCTGTTAGGGGCTATATGGGTACAGTCCTGGCGTCTGTGGCGCCAGGCTCATATGGGGCATCAGTCCTGGCGCCAGGCTCATATGTTAAAACTTACCTGATGCAGACCATGCTGCAAGAGATCCAAGCCCATGTGAGGCTTGGAAGGGACTACTTTACCTAGGGACTATTATGTTACTCGGGTGTGGTTGTGGAGGAATACTTACATGGGACGACTATGGAGGCTATTTTAACCACGCCTGAAGAGCAGCACACGCTTCGCGTTATTCTGCATCCTGCAGCGTAACACTCACCGTGCCTGCAGTCAGCATCCAGCCTCTTGCCACGCCCGCCTCGAGTCCAGAGCGCCTAGACAGAAAGGAAAGAAGAAGAAAGGTTAGAACAAGAACATTATTGGGTTTCTTACCTGATTCCGGATTCATCGCACCTTTGAACCAGAAACAGACTTTATTTTAAACACGTCGCATCGCCAGCAGCAGCGCCGCGCCATACTCATCGTTCCTCGCAGCATCTCTACGATCCGGCGCAGCCTCCATCATTATGTTGCCACATTCCAGCACCTAAGGGGAACAAGAAAACAACAAGGTGAGCCGAGGGAACAAACAAGGACAATCTCTTGCCACCATATACTTACCTGATTTTACCGCCGGAGGTATTATTCACCAGCACGCCAAATCTTCTTACGCCGCACCTGTAAGAAAAGAGAAAGCCGCGAGTTAAACCTTGGCATCATTTAACGGACAGTGTGGGATAACACAGACTCTTACCTGAACGCTTTCAGCTGCCACAAGACGATCTTCTTTTGGGTCTATGCTGCAAGATAAACAAAGGAATTGGACAAGAGTGATTATTCAGACATTTTTGAACGCTTAAGAACTATATACTTACGGTCCTTCACCAGGAGGTTTGGAGCCAAGATTAGACTAGAACTCTTCCAATATCCTCAAGCCAGTGAAGTAACTGGCCATCTATGCGCCCTTGCGTTCCTCGCAGGATGGAGAGCTCATCATTCAAAACTATAAGGTGAGCTTTGTGAACGGGAATATCAGAGGTGATAAATGGGGACGCAGTGAGAGGCTATTACTCAAATACACGGGTGGCTAATTCCCTTTCTCCGCCTTTAGGAGACTACTTCTACGTGTCTGGGGTGGGCCAGTCCAGTCAGTCATCTCTGCGCTACACATCACGTTGGTGGAGACCGTGGCAGTCCAGTTCCGCTCGACACCTCTGTGGGAACCAGGTGAGCGTAACAGAACGCAAAGCCTTCCTACAAATCCTCACCCGGGTGTCATGGAGACCTCAGAAACTGACCAACTGGCCCAATTATTAGGGGAACTTAGGGCTGAAGTACATGCCGCTCGCCAAGAAACTAATACCCTCAGGAGAGAGCTGATTGTTTCCAAGGAACGCACTGATGATCTTGCTAGACAATTACTGCAAAACCAAGCTGGGCAAACACCATTACCTGGACTCGGGGGGGGAGGGGGGGGAATTCAACTCCTGTTTCATCGAGCAATCCTGTGCAAGTGGTTCTACCAGGGAGCATTCCTTTAGCCCCGCCAGAACGTTTTGCTGGGGACCCGAAAAAGTTCACCGTGTTTATGAACCAATGCCGCTTGCACTTTTTATGCAGACCTGGAGCCTTTCCAAATGATCAAGCCAAAGTAGCCTTTGTATTATCATATCTCAGCGGCAGTGCAGCGGATTGGTCAATTCCACTAGTCAATCAGGATGACCCTATTCTTCGGGATTTTCAGGGTTTTCAAATGAGCATGGAAAGACTATTTGCCCGGCACTCCCAAGGACAGGCCCTGGATAACAAACTTTTGTCCCTACGACAGGGTAACCAGGACCTTCTAACCTACATCGCAACCTTCAATAGGTTGGTGGTGGAAACTGGATGGCCCGAGGTAAAACGGATTACGTTATTTCATCGAGGACTTCGAGGAGAACTCAAAGATGTTTTGGCTCAAGTTGTGAACCCACCTCAAGACTGTGCTGAATATATAGACTTAGTGGTCCAGTTAGATCACAGACTTCAGAACAGAAAGGCTGACCGAGCCAAGTTCGAGAACCGGGCGTTGGTTAAACCCAACGCTACCCCCAAAGGAGCAGATGCCTCAGAACCCATGCAAATCGGAGGGGTTAAAGGACCCTTGACTCAGAAGAAAAGAGAAAGGAGGCGGCAAATGCAATTGTGTCTATACTGTGGAACTTCGGGACATTTTCCACGGGATTGCCCTCTAAAACCACCCAAGAAAGTGGTAGGAGCTGCTGATAAAAGCCATATGGAGTCAGACTTCGGAAACAACCACGCCCGACAAGCGTAGAGGTCCGCTTGCCGAGCTTGAAGAAGGATACTCAGACCTCGCATTTCATCATACCAATGGTCCTTATAGATCCAAGCAGCCATCATGTATGCACGTAGTAAGGGCATACATTGATAGCGGGCCATAGGAAACTATGTGGACCACGAATTGGCTTCTAGGATGAGTCTACCTCTCTGCAGAAAGACCACTTTCGGATGTCATCACCACAGTCGATGGAACTGAAATTGCCTCTGGGCCTGTAACTCATTCCACCGCAGAGATGACACTATTGGGTCAGGATGGGCATCGAGAGACTATTGTGTTTGATTTAATCAAAGCCCTGCACTTCCAATTAATACTGGGGATACCTTGGTTGGAAACACATAATCCTTGTATTGATTGGCGAGAGAAGAGAATAACCTTCCCGGATTGTGCACATACTTGTTACCCGAAAAAACCCTTGAACAAAGGCCTGGCCACAGTCACTACTCCAGTCATGCAGTTACCTCAGGAATATCAAGAATTCCAGGATGTTTTCCAAAAAGAACAGGCAAACACCTTACCACCTCACAGATCATACAATTGTCAAATCGATCTCATACCCGGTGCACAACCTCCATGTAGTAGGATCTACGCCCTTACGGAACCTGAAAACCTTCACCTACGACAATACTTGGACCAATACCTTGCCAATGGCTTCATTCGTCCATCCAAGTCCCCTGCATCTTCAGCTTTGTTCCTCATGCCAAAAAAGGAAGGTGACCTCAGAACGTGCATAGACTACCACGCATTGAATCAGATCACGGTTAAGAACCGATACCCATTGCCTCTGATCCCCGAATTACTAGACCAAGTAAAGGACGCTTGCATCTACACTAAATTAGATCTCCGAGGGGCATATCATCTGGTACGTGTAAAGAAAGGCGAGAAATGGAAGACTGCTTTTCGCACTAAGTACAGGTTTTTCGAATACCAGGTGATGCCCTTCGGGTTGTACAATGCACCAGCAGCCTTCCAGTATTTTATGAACAATGTCCTTCGTGAACTCATTGACGTCTGTGTTGTCGTATACATAGACGATATTCTAGTGTACTCCTCTTCAGACTCAGACCATGTGAAGCACGTTCGTGCAGTCCTTGAGAAACTACGCCAGCACAAGTTATATGCAAAATTGGAAAAATGCGTTTTTCATGCTACGGAAGTTGAATTCCTTGGATTTATCCTGACTCCAAAAGGAGTCCGAACGGACTCTTGAAAGGTGGATGCAATTCTCAAGTGACCATCTCCCAGTTCAGTTAAAGGAGTACAAAGCATGCTTGGATTTGCTCATTTCTACCGCAGATTCATTCCGGATTTCTCACATGTTGTACACCCTATCACAGCACTCTTGCGAAAAAACAAACGCTTCTTGTGGACGGAAGAAGCTGAAAATGCCTTCCAAGAATTGAAAGCGAAATTCACGTCTGCACCTGTATTAAAGCATCCACACCCTGAACTTCCATACATAGTTGAAACTGATGCATCCAGTTTAGCCATCAGAGCTCTCCTGTCCCAGAAGGATCCTGAAACTGGTAAACTTCACCCAGTAGCATTTTGGTCCAGAAAGTTCTCGGCACCCGAGTTAAACTATGCGGTTACCGATAAAGAGTTATTACCCATCAAATCTGCCTTCAAGGCTTGGCGGCACTATCTTCTCGGTGCCAGGCATACTGTTACTGTAATCACCGATCACCGGAACCTGCAGTATTTAAAAACAGCCAAGGCCCAATCGTCACACCAACTTCGATGGGCATTGTTCTTTGCCGAGTTCGATTTCGTGATCACTTATCGACCAGGCTGAAAAAATGGCAAGGCAGATGCCTTATCCCGAATAGGGATGGGAGAAGCATATGTGAACCCAGAACCAGTACCTAAAATTTCAGAACAAAGAATTCTTGGCATAACTGCTCTACAGACACTAGAGGATATTCAGGTAAAGATCCAACAACTCTTCGATCCAACAGCCCTGCAGGACTGGGTAAAGAAAGGCCCGGACTACTCAGTCATCAAAGACCTACCTTATTATCAAGGGCGACTATTTCTGCCACACAAGGAACTACAAGAACTAGTCATCTCCAATTATCATGACACCCTGATGGAAGGGCACCCAGGTATCGCAAAGGCTGAAGCTAAAATTAAGAGACAATTCTGGTGGCCCACCTGGCGAAAAGACGTAAAGTCATTTGTAATGTCTTGTGGCATTTGCGCCCAAAACAAAAGTCAGAAGAAAAAACCAGCTGGACTTTTACAACCTTTGGATATTCCGCCTACACCATGGCACACCTTATTGTTAGACTTTATTACAGATCTACCTCCATGTAATGGATTTAACACTATTCTAGTTATTGTGGATCTTTTTTCCAAAATGGCCCACTTTATTCCTTTAAAGGGATTAACTTCTGCTTCAATTCTGGCCAAGGAGTTCCTCGAAAACAGAGTTCGAATACATGGATTTCCTTCCGTATTGGTCTCTGACCGAGATAGTCAATTCATTTCACATTTGTGGAAGAAATGTTGTCAATTGGTGCAAATCGACGTGAGGTTATCAACCAGTCACCACCCCCAGAACGATGGTCAGACGGGGAGGACCAACCAGACTCTTGAACAGTACCTGCGTTGTATGTTACACCAGACTGAAGGTAATTGGAAGGACATTCTATGGATTGCCGAATACGCATACAATAACTCTGTACATTCTGGAACTGGACAAAGCCCCTTTTATACCATATACGGGCACCATCCTCGAACCTCAGAACTTGACTCACCTCAACACTTAGAAATGCCCGCAGTGAACCTCTGCACGCTACTATTACACAAGCCTTTAAGGATGCAACTGAACATTTGAAACAAGCGAAAGAAAAATAGAAGAAAAATGCTGATCAGCATAGAAGTGATGCTCCACAATACCAGATTGGGGATCAAGTTTGGTTGGCCACAAAACACATACCTCTAAAGGGAACGCAGACCTTTAACCCTAGATATTTGGGACCTTACTCTATTAAGGCCATTATCAACCCGGTGGCCGTCAAATTGGAATTACCTGCTAGTATGCAAATTCACCCCGTCTTCCATGTGTCACTTCTGAAGACAGTACAACCTGGAACAAGACTAATCAAGCCCCCTGACCCCATCCTTATAGACGGGGAACCCAAATTAGAAGTTAAAAGTATCCTGGACTCCAAAATGGTTAAGTCAAAACTTTTTTATATAATCGACTGGAAAGGTTACGGACCACAAGAAAGGTCATGGGAACCTAGTGACCACGTTCATGCACCTCGGTTGGTGAGAAGATTCCACCGGAATTTCCCAGACAAACCAAGACCAAGGGGAAGAACGACTTTAGGAGGGGCCTTGGGGGGAGGGGGGGGGAGTGCTGTCATGATGCCAACCCCCGGGCATCCAGACCAAGTCCATCAACCCCGGAAGCAGGCATCATGTTACCCAGAGAAAGCCCAGCAACCCCTGTTAGGGGCTATATTGGTACAGTCCTGGCGTCTATGGCGCCAGGCTCATATGGGGCATCAGTCCTGGCGCCATAGGCGCCATGCTCATATGTTAAAACTTACCTGATGCAGACCATGCTGCAAGAGATCCAAGCCCATGTGAGGCTTGGAAGGGACTACTTTACCTAGGGACTATTTTGTTACTCGAGTGTGGTTGTGGAGGAATACTTACCTGGGACTACTTTGGTGGCTATTTAGATCACGCCCGAAAGCAGCACACGCTTCTGAAGACAGTACAACCTGGAACAAGACTAATCAAGCCCCCTGACCCCATCCTTATAGACGGGGAACCCAAATTAGAAGTTAAAAGTATCCTGGACTCCAAAATGGTTAAGTCAAAACTTTTTTATATAATCGACTGGAAAGGTTACGGACCACAAGAAAGGTCATGGGAACCTAGTGACCACGTTCATGCACCTCGGTTGGTGAGAAGATTCCACCGGAATTTCCCAGACAAACCAAGACCAAGGGGAAGAACGACTTTAGGAGGGGCCTTGGGGGGAGGGGGGGGGAGTGCTGTCATGATGCCAACCCCCGGGCATCCAGACCAAGTCCATCAACCCCGGAAGCAGGCATCATGTTACCCAGAGAAAGCCCAGCAACCCCTGTTAGGGGCTATATTGGTACAGTCCTGGCGTCTATGGCGCCAGGCTCATATGGGGCATCAGTCCTGGCGCCATAGGCGCCATGCTCATATGTTAAAACTTACCTGATGCAGACCATGCTGCAAGAGATCCAAGCCCATGTGAGGCTTGGAAGGGACTACTTTACCTAGGGACTATTTTGTTACTCGAGTGTGGTTGTGGAGGAATACTTACCTGGGACTACTTTGGTGGCTATTTAGATCACGCCCGAAAGCAGCACACGCTTCGCGTTATTCTGCATCCTGCAGCGTAACGCTCACTGTGCCTGCAGTCAGCATCCAGCCTCTTGCCACGACCGCCTCGAGTCCAGAACGCCTAGAAAGAAGGGAAAGAAGAAGAAAGGTTAGAACAAGAACATTATTGGGTTTCTTACCTGATTCCGGATTCATCGCACCTTTGAACCAGAAACAGACTTTATTTTAAACACGTTGCATCGCCAGCAGCAGCGCCGCGCCATACTCACTGTTCCCTCGCAGCATCTCTACGATCCGGCGCAGTCTCCATCATTATGTTGCCGCATTCCAGCACCTAAGGGGGACAAGAAAACAACAAGGTGAGCCGAGGGAACAAACAAGGAGAATCTCTTGCCACCATATACTTTCCTGATTTTACCGCCGGAGGTATTATTCACCAGCACGCCAAATCTTCTTACGCCGCACCTGTAAGAAAAGAGAAAGCAGCGAGTTAAACCTTGGCATCATTTAACGGACAGTGTGGGATAACACAGACTCTTACCTGAACGCTTTCAGCTGCCACAAGACAATCTTCTTTTGGGTCTAAGCTGCAAGATAAACAAAGGAATTGGACAAGAGTGATTATTCAGACATTTTTGAACTCTTAAGAACTATATACTTACGGTCCTTCGCCAGGAGGTTTGGAGCCAATATTACTCTAGAACTCTTCCAATATCCTCAAGCCAGTGAAGTAACTGGCCATCTACACGCCCCTGCGTTCCTCGCAGGGGCGAGAGCTCATCATTCAAAACTATAAGGTGAGCTTTGTGAACGGGAATATCAAAGGTGATAAATGGGGACGCAGTGAGGGGCTATTACTCAAATCCACGGGTGGCTAATTCCCTTTCTCCGCCTTTAGGAGGCTACTTCTACGGGTCTGGGGTGGCCAGTCCAGTCAGTCATCTCTGCACTACGCATCACGTTGGTGGAGACCGTGGCAGTCCAGTTCTGCTCGACACCCCTGTGGGAACCAGGTGAGCGTAACAGGTTTGGATCCCAGGAAAGAGGGGGGTCAAGCATGCTGAGACAATAGAGAGTCAAACTCTGACAATCCTGGTTTCAGGCCCAGTCTCCATTCAAGTAGACTCCAGGGAAGGGTTCGAGGTTGTAGGAGGTCCAAACAGGCTGAGTGGCATCCCTGTGGATACCAGGTGAGCTTTACCGCTGGATAGGCTGTAAAAGAAGTATAGGGTGCGGGTCTCCGCACCCAAATGCCTGAGGTCGCTACAATAGCCGGATTCAGTGGTGTCGTTGGCCACGAGGACACAGTAGGCTAACCCGTTGTTGTCGGTCCCTCCGGACAGTGAGGCAAAAAGGATGGATGCCATGGGGAAGAAGGTGATTTACACTGCAGCGTCCACAATCATGGCAGCCAACGCACTGGCGATCCTAGACAGGTACGACAAGGAGTTGTGGTACAAAGTAGGACCGATCCTGGAGTTCCTCCCTGACGATAAAAAGATGGAGGCCCTCGCCCTCTTCCAGGAAGGAGAAGTGGCATCGGACAACGCCATCACGGTGGCAGTGGACATCAACACAGGGTTCCGGCAAATGGTGTCTGCCTTCGTCGGCAGGAATGGATGAAGGCCACTAACTTATGTCAGGAGGTCCAAGCGAAGTTGCTGGAAATGCCCTTCGATGGGGGAAATCTGTTTGGGAAAGTCATCGAAGAGTCCCTCCAGGTGTCAGCAGCTGCCCCTCCTGGAAATTATGGTATCGTTGGAAACGTGAAGGGTCATTATTGTTCCATCACGTTCTCCGAAGCGTGCATCGCCGGACTAGTTCATTTCAAAACGGCTGCCGCCTGTTCCCTTCTCAAGCACTCCTCTGCCCCTGTTTGGTGTGTTGTAACCACTAACCTTTTCCTTTGTGGTAAAACAGTGTTTTCCTCCGTGTTTTTTCTTCGCTCCTGTTGGCCTCCCGGCTTACTTACCTTGCCAGCCTTTCCGTGCTCTTCCACTCCCTCCTTTACTGTTCTTGCTGTCAGCTGTAAGCTGCTTTATTCCGCTCCGCTCTGCTCTGTGTTTACACTTACCTTAAAGTGGGTGTTGCTCTGAGGTGGTCTTGGCTCCATTACCCTTTCACTGCCTCTTATTCATTGGACTCTCGCCTCCTGGATCTCAGTACTTCATCGTACCAGCGCATCTTCAGGATTTAAGGTTTTTTATGCCATCTTGGCTTTTTCTCTTTTCTGCCTGGTTGTTTTCGGGCTGGAGCCTCCCGTTTTAGCTGTCAACAGCAGGCCTAATGGCTTCCTTTCGAGTTAGACCATACATCTACACGGACAGAGGTTTGTCCCGGAAGAGGGGATCAACCCCACCTCCAGATGAGTCATCGGCCTTCTCCAGCGCGGAAGACTCGGGTGAGGAAGATCTAGCCACCAGTGACACCAGGCCATCAAAGCGGAAACGGAGACGGCCCGCTCCCTTAGCACTCTCCAACAGCACTGCTCGTCTTCTTTTCACTCCTGCAGGGGAAAATCAAGCAGGTCATCAAAAGGGTTCTCCACGTCATACAGACAGCCTTCCCGATCCTCTACGCAAAAAAAACGTACAGAAGCCGCTCCCAGGCCTATGGTAGCGGAGGACAGCGTCGCTGTCATCTGCAGGGCACGAGGCCGGCGCCCAAGCAAACCTGAACCGACCAAGATATCGGGCCCCCACTCATGCACCCTGGTGGGAGGCCGACTGGCAAGGTTTGTCAGCTAGTGGAGAAAGATCACCGACAGATGGGTGCTGGATGCTCTCGACCTGGGACACACCTTGGAGTTCTAACGCAGGTGTCCTCGTATTCTGCCATTTCCCCGGCAGGAGCACCACATCCCTCAGCTTCTGGAAGAGGTACGAGCCATGCTACTAAAAGGGGCGTTCGAGCTAGTTCCCCAACGGCTCCAGAGCTCCAGAGTTTATTCCAGATACTTTCTAGTCAGAAAGAAGACAGGGGGCTGGAGGTCCATCCTGGACCTGCGACATCTGAACAAATACTTAAAGTCCCAGAAATTCAGGATGGTCACGTTGCAGCACGTGCTCAGCCAACTGGAAAAAGGAAACTTCTTGGCGCTATTGGACCTGGAGGATGCATATTTCCACATCCGCATTCATAAGAAACATCAAAAATGTCTACGTTTCGTGGTGCAGGGGCCAGCACTACTAATTCAAGGCCCTACCATTCGACTTGAAGTCGGCCCCAAGAGTATTCACGAAGGGCCTGGCACCAGTGGCGGCCCATCTACGTCTATAGGGCATACATGTTTACCTGTATGTGGACTGGCTGAATCGCGCCTGCTCGCGGGAGCTAGTCAACTTGCATGTTAGGAAAATTTCCCATTTATATGTAATTTTCCCTCCAGTTGTGAACCCCCCAACTTTTTGCTGTTGTCTGACAAGCCTAACCTGACTTTTGCCAGTGGAGCACAGCCTTCTGCTGCACTCCGCTAGGTTTTCGCTCACTTTGTTATGGGGAAACTGACATGCCCTTAATGATGGTCAGTACTGGCATACTTTGTTTCCCTTAGTCCTTTCCTATGTTGCAACTTTTCTGCAACATGTTAAAAGTGCACAAAGTTCCTTACAGTACAGTGCGCTTGGGTCTACCTTTTGTTTCCAAAGGCCTTAGACTCCCTGAAAGGATGTTTCGGTAGAAGTACAGATGTGCCTTGGATGGGGCTGGTGGCAGCTTTTACTTTTGCATATTTTTACCCTCTCTTGCCATGCAAACCATGTTTACCACGGTTGGCACAGGAAGGTGACCTGGCTCCAAAATGGCCATGCCACAAGGTTCTTTGTCATGTCCTTTGGCTGTCTTGTCCCTTTGCCTTCCCCAGGTTGAGCTGACCCGGGTCAGTCCTTATTTGGTCATGCATTCTCCCGCGAAACGCCAAGCTTTTGTAGGCTTCTGCATGCCTTGTGTGTGTGCCTCCAGGATGTGGACTGGACTGTCTAGTTCCAATACACATCCTGGGTGCCAGAGAGTCTGGTGTGCTGGGAATGACTAGGTCCACCGTGGTCCATGATTGGTCCATGTCTGGTGTGCCTGTATGTGAGCAGATCTCCCATTAGGTCCTCTTCGTTTTGGCGTGAATGAGATTCTGGATAAGAAAAGGCTCCAAACACCCATACCAGGTTGATGTCTCACTGAACCTAGGATAGGATCCAAGCATCCTGAAACTAAGAAGCTGAGTCGAGGAACCGCTTGTGACCCGCTGGAAGGTTTGGCACCCTGAGCCCGCTGTTGTCCCACTGGACCCCTCTGCATCTGATCAAACCAGAAGGTCTACAAAGGCCCCTTGACCCATTTGAATAGGGGGAACAACTATTCACAGTACCTTCAAATTAACTTGCAAGCAAGCCTCTTCGAAAGTGTTCCTGGGCCAACCAGGGAACTGACCAGCTTGTGCAGGACCTTTGCTCTGAAACCGCCACAGTTTCAAGTTGTCACTTGGTAGATCGTAAGCACTGCGTCCAAGGCACTCTCCTGCCGAGTTTCATACAGCTAGGTGCCCTACGTCTGCAATTAGGAGGGTACGTCTGAACCAGAGTGCATGCGGTCACTGTGTCGCCCAGCCGTGTTGACGAACTTCACTTGTGTCTTGCTGCTGTGCCCTGAATCCTGCTGCAGTGAATCTGGCCTGATCCCTTCACCAGGAGCAGAGAAATCGCCACTGTTCTGCCACGGAATTGTCGCTGTAATTCATCCGCTCAATGCCGCAGAGCCGCACAAATTGCCGCATTTGAACCTGCAACCAAAGTGGACTCGACTGCCGAAGTTTGGTCCAGACTGTCAAGGGTTCGGTGAGTACTTGCAACCCTTACCAGTGGCCCCTAGCGCATCCATCCTTTTTTACACACGAGTGTCCCCTGAGGGCCACTCACCTTTCCACAGGTACCCTGTACTACCGCCCTATTCCCAACTCCTGGAACCAGTTCTGCTCTCTTGGGGAGACCCTCCTGGAATAGTAGGAAGCTATTTTTCATTGTCTCAAATACCTTCCTGAGTCACCACAGCCCCTTCAAGAGACCCCGTTTTTGCTCTATTGCACCCTCGCGTGCACCTGCATCCAAAAGTACTTTTGAGCGTTAGACTCCACTCTTCGTAGGGACTGGACTGCCCCTTAGTTGGGGATTGATTGATGAAGAACTGTCTAAAGTCTATTTTCACTGTTTTCTCCCTTTCTCCATAGGTTGTGGACCCATTCTGTGCACTATTCTTTTAGGCCATTTGGTAACTGTATATATGTTTCATAGTAGTGTGTTGTATTGGTTTGAAGTATTACTATTGATAATTGCTTTTGTGTTTGATTTCAAAGGCACCAGAGTGAACTCAGTGTCTTGCCTGGCTTCTCCCTCGGAAGAGAGGCTAGCAGCCATTTAAGGAAAGGTGCAACCGCCATCCTCAGCGAAGACGGCCATGGTGCGGGCCATCAAGTCGTTACTGGGCATGATGTTGACCTGCCTCTACCTCGTCCGCCTCTGCAGATTGCAGGTGCGACCCCTACAAGAAATCCTGGATGCCCGTTGGATACAGGTGTCCGGAGGTTTCAAGGACAAGCTCCCTCTCAATGAATAGTTCCGACGAGCGATAAAGTGGTGGGGGGGTCGGGTCCGCTCCGACATCGCCCAAGGCACAAGATTTCAAAATCCCCCAAACCAGGAGACGGTCACCACGGATGCCTCCCTGGAAGGTTGGGGCGCGCACACCGGATGTCTGTATGCCAGAGGCCTGTGGCTGCCAGAGGAGAAGGATCTCCATATCAACATCCTGAAGCTACGGGCGGTGTTCTGGGCCCTCAAGTCGTTCCTACCATCTCTGAAAGGCAAGGTTCTGAGGATCTTCACAGACCACACCACCACCATGTTCTACATCAGGAAGCAGGGGGACACTCGATCCCCGGCGCTCTTCAAGCAGGCCCAGGACTTGTGGCACTGGGCCGTCGGACAGGGGATGTTCCTCGTCCCTCTTCACCTGCCGGGAGTCAAGAACACCATTGCAGACTCCCATCAGCAGGGAACTCTGCTCCTGCGACGAGTGGGAGCTTCATCAGGATCAGGAGGAACGCCTGTTTGCCAAATGGGGCAGACCCTAGATCGATCTGTTTGAGACAGCTGTAAACTCCAAATACCAGAAGTTCGCCAGCCGAGGAGCTGGGAGGACGCATTCTCCTTCCCGTGGGAAGGACTGTTTCTGTAGGTGTTCCCCCTTCCCTCTTCTGCTTTGAGCCATCAACACACTCAGACAGTGCCAATGCAAGATGATACTTATCGCCCCGGCGTGGCCCAGGCCGATTTGGTACCCAGACCTTCTCAGCCTGTCAGCGGCACCTCCAATCAAGTTGCTGGTGTTTCCGGATCTTTTCGCCAGTGAGGGAGGCGCAATCCTTTATCACGACCCAGGATTGCTGAACCTGAAGGCTTGGCTCCTGCAGCCTTAGAGTATGGAGGTTGAGTTACCAGCAGACTGAAGGGAGGTCCTCGCCAAGACCAGCGCGTCGTCGACCTTAAAGTGCTACGTTGAACTTAAAGTGCTACGGCCATAAGTGGAAGCCTTTTGCTATGTGCTGCTGGTCGCAGAACATTACCCCACAGATCCTTCCATACTTGCAATCCTTGGCAAAGGCTGGTCTGGCGCACGTCTCCATCAAGGTGCATCTGGCGGCTATCTCCCGCTACACCAGACGCCAGGAAGATCCTCACTCTGGTCCCACAGACTTGTCAAGGAGTTTATCAAAGGACTTGCCTGATCCTTCCCACCGGTGAAGACTCCTGCCAGGGCGTGAGACCTCAACCTGGTTTTGACGAGGCTCATGGGTGCTCCCTTCGAGCCTATGCATCAGGCCCCACGCAAGTTTCTCTCATGGAAGACAGCTTTTCTTGAGGCCATCACCTCTGCCAGACGTGTAGGTGAGATCCAGGTCCTATCCTGCAAGCAACTGTACCTGACTTTCCACGAATCAAGGGTCGTCTTGAGTACTGTGAGAAACCTAAAGTTGTCTCCCTGGCTAGTCCCTGGGGATCTGTCATCCAGGTAGCCAGGACACACCATCGCTATTGGATCCAGTTCGTGGGGGTGGACCAGTGCATGAGGATCACCTGGATGAGGGGTCCTCGGGGTGTGGAAGTGGGACACCGACAAGTGAGACGCAGTACCCCCTTCCCTATAACGCCTTTTCCCCATCCTAACACGTAGGCTATTCAGAAGTTCTACCCCTCCACCCCCTTTTCCAACACAAACACTTTACTACACCGAGAGAGACAACGGACCAACACCAGGGCTGTTTACCTGACATGTCCAAACGCAAGGGTCAGGCAGAGTCAGGCAATTAACTCTAACTATGCACACCTGACGGCCCTTTCCCTTCCCCACAGGGATAAAAGGCAGAGCACGAAAGCACACTTCGAGCAGGGCCGAACACACGAGGAAGCAGCTATTCCGGACCGGCAGTTCATACGGAGGAGGAAGGCGGAGATACCTGGAGGGATGACAATGAGGGAATTACCCTTGCCATTTTCACCTTAAACCCGCGAAGCCTCCGAAAGGGAAATCATAAGACCGAGAAGTCCAGCAAGCGTGTGGTGTGACAGGTGTCAATGGCACAGAGTGCCTTCCCGCGCTGATGGTCAAAACGCGGAGAAGCGCTTGCCACTGTGTTGTCCCCTTTGACTCCCGAGACAGGAAACTGCAACAGTTGAGCACAGCTGGTGAGTCGGAGAAGACAGATAGTGAAACCAAGCTGGGCTGGACCCAAGGTTGCAGACGGCAACCTTGTTGAACAAAGAACATCTGTAATTGAACTTTAAAGAAACCCTATCAAAAGGTTTAGAAGCAGAGTGGTCAGGCGTCGCGGGGGTGCTCATTCGAAGGACTCTGACTGAAGCCCTTTTGGAGTTATGTTGTTTTTATTGAAACTACGAAGACCAAGATGCCTTAGGAGAGGCTAGTGTAAAGTGTCAGAAAGAGTCGAGCAAAACCCCTCGTACACTACACATGAGAGAAAACAGTGAGACATTGTGACGACAAATGTGAACCCGGCTGAGGGATGTCCACAATGGATAGTTGGTAAAAAGAACTCTAAGACTGTTAAGTGATATGTTTTTGAGTGAAAGGCCGTAGTGAACCCGAATGAGGGAGGCTAACATTGCAAGAAGGATCAGAGCCCGGGCTGAGTGGGATCCAAGAGGCTAAGAGCAGTCACCCAATGACAAAAGATTGCCAAAAGGTTAGTACAGCCGGCCTTCTAAGGCAAGAGACTTTTGCAGGAAAGGGACTTGGCCTTGGAAGGTCCTGAAATCGTTGAAAGGAACTGTAACCTGGTGCTGGCGAGGTTCAGGAGTGTTCTGTGCTCAAAGGTCCTGCCTTGTCCCGTGCTAAAAACGTGGGGAAGGGAGACCCAGCCATACCATCCTGACTTATCATTTCGTGAACATGTCTTTCTTTTCTTGAGAACATTATCCCACACTATTTTGTAACTTAGATTAAGGATTGGCAATATTTTTTTTAGTATAGGCCCTTTTGATTTGACAAGATGCCACTAGGACTGCTTTATTATTATTTGATGGTTGTAGCTTGCTCCCATCTTATATTTAGGTTTAGATTAGGCGTTTTTCTTACCCATTAAACAGCTTAATAAACACCCTTGAAATGTGATCACTTGTGTCTGTCTTTAGTGTTGTTACCATGAGTTCCTTACAGTAGGCACCCCTCTTTCGTGCCGAAGGTTTATTTGGAATTCCACCTCAATAAGCCTTTGGTGTTACCTGTTTTCTTCCCAAAACCTTCATTGCCGGCAGAAAGGGCCTTGCACTCGCTGGACGTTGCTCGTGCCCTGAAGTTCTACGTGACACGCACAAAGAGTTTTCAGAAGACCTCACAACTATTTGTGAAATTTGGTCCTGTGAACCATGCAAAGGCCTTGTCCGAGGCTTCCATTTCAAGGTGACTCTCCAGCTGCATCACGCACTGTCTTCGGTTGGTCAACCAACCGCTTCCTGGCTGTCCGAGATTCCACTCCACCAGAGCGATCGCTGCAACGACGGCGTTCCTGTGTGGTGTGCCCCTGCTGGACATCTGCAGGGCTGCTGTGTGGAGGTCCACGCACACCGGCACAAAGTTCTACTGTGTCGACAGGGATTCCAGGTAGGAGTCCAGAGTCGGCCAAGCAGTGCTACGCAACCTGTCTGCTTGAGATGCGCCTGTTCCAGAGGTAAGAGTTAATTGCTTCTTTTGAGCCTTGCCACCTCCTGTGGTTGTGTAATGCTGTACTGTTATGTATTGGTTTTTCCTTAGCATGTGAATCCATGCCAGACCCTATGCTGGAGACGGTTTAAGTTACTTACCTCTAACTATTGTTCTCCAGCATGGGCCTGGCATGGATTCACATGCAAACCCACCCTTCGGCTCCTCTCCGGCTCTTCTTAGTCATAGTGCCACTTTACGTGCTTACAAATCTGAAGATGGCTGCCCGGGGAGGGGCTTAGGTAGAGCACTGTCATTCGATGGGACCAGTATGGCCCAGAGGACAGTGATTGGTTTAGAGGAATAATACAGTTTTAAAGTGAAAGTGAAACAGTTTTTTATTTTACCAAGGATTCCCAGCCTGACGACAGGGAATATTCATGAGCATGTGAATCCATCCCAGAGCCATGCTGGAGCTCAATAGTTATAGGTAAGTAACTTAAACCTTATTCGCATTTGGCATGCTCGCCAATACCTTCGTCTGAGCGTGTACTCACCGACTCTTCGTCGCGTTCCTTTTCCTTTTCGCAGCTTACCGGAAATAATAATAGGGTGCTTTCTTCCTTGCTACCATCGGCTTTCTGCGTCCATGCTTTCTGCAGCTCCAGCTGGGCTTCTCTGCTTCACATGGGTCTTAGGTAGGTGTACTGCTGCTCTCCGACACCAGCGAAATCCCTGCAACCCTGCGCTGGCTTCTGGCATTCCGCCGTGTGCAGTCTTCTTCGCGGAGCCTTCTGTTTCTCAGCAGCTGAGCCGGTCGGCTCCACCTTCGTCCTTCCAGCAGTATCTATTAGTTTCTGGCAGTCTTGATTTAAATGTCCCGGGCACAGGTGCATGCTCCCAGCAACTAGAGTGCTGCCTGCGCTTGGGGCTTCTCTTGCTCTGTATTCCTCCACTCCTCTTCTTTGTCGCAGTGTTAAGGTGTTTCTAGGAACAATAGTCCCTTTGTGGCAACTTGCAGGAAAAAGTTGGATGTATGTTCCTAATAAGTTTTGATGGCAAGTCAGTCATGGAGGATTGATATGAGGGTCCTAGCAGAGGACTTTAGTAGATTTACAGGGCAAGTCTGTGTTTGAGAGTTGGTCTACAGGTTGGAACAAGAGGGATTCAACACTCTCCATAGAGGGTGCAGGGAAGGCATTACAATAGGCCATTAGACTGTTACAAAAGGGAGGTTCATTCTGCGAGGGAAAGGGGGGACAGAAATCACCCACTAATACCATCATTCCCTCCCGGCGGTTGTCTCCCCCATGCAATCCTTCCTCATATAGCCGCCCACAGGGTCAGGAAGCGGCTGCCATCCTCTGGCCACACGGAAGGAGGTCACCTCCAGAAAGGGAGTGATGATATAATTGGATTCATCACACTATACTTCTTGGGATTGAAGGTAAACAATATGATTGGTACCTCCACTCAGTTTGAATTATCAAGTGTCGGCTTCTTGCCGATTTATCTCTAATGCTTGAAGCCGAATTATATACATGCCCTAAATTACCCTAATTCAAGAGCCCTATGTCATGGGTTGTTTTGTCTTTAGCTTTTAAGCAAGAAGTTATTTGTATGCATATAGGGTTAATGTACAGGCTATCCCAAAACTACATATGTAAGCATGTTTGCATGCATGTGTGTATATGATCAGATCAAACTATCAAGCTGCTTAGCTATGATAAATGGTTACCTAAATGAATGAATGTTAACCCAGAAACACACTTCTCACTATGCATTTGTGACACTACTACTAAAACTCTCTTGCTAGGTAGCTACTTTTCAATATAATACAGGCCTCGAATATCCCCTTTCAGCATTAAAGCACTTTGAGTATACTTTTTGCTGTATGTAGCACTACTGTTGCTATTCTAAGTATTGCAGTTTAGACTGTCCTTTAAGAATGTATCACTCTACTTGTTCATTCTACCTATACTTAAACATAACTTAATAACCTCACAGGATACAATATAGGAACATCTTGTACTTATCCCCTTCATGGCACTATATTCTCCTTGCCATTTTAAAGCCAATGGTAGTTTTACTATTATGATGGGATATTCTGAAATGAGATGGTGTCTCACTGTTGCTATTACCCCCGCAGGGCAGAATGGGGTGAAATGCCATGACATCTCCCCTAGATGCCACGAATAGAAGAATAGAGTGAATCATTTCTTCTGCTTCTACAGATTGTTGTAATTTCCTACTCCTTCTTCCCTTGAACATTGACACCTGTTTTCTAGGCATTCCTAAATCTTAACAACTTTTGGGGTACTTAACGGTACTCAATCTTGTAACTAATTAGTGCTTTCTTTGTGCTTCACCACTTTGGAATTTCTAATATGTATTAGGCATTCTACACATTATGCATTTCTTACTTCTACAAGCATCACATGTATCTGTCCGACATGTGTTCCAGATGTGTTTTCATGCAGTGTGTTACACATTACCCATACTGGATGTACAATGACTAATCTAAGGCTACTAGATAAATAGGTTAGATCTGCTATGCTATTATTTGCAACTTTGCTTTGATTTCACTTTGATTACATTTCTGCATCATGAACTTTATTGATCTTCTGTTGCACCATGCATAAACATTTCTAAGAAACTATCATCTGGATCCCATTGTAAAACATTCTCAGAGTCACTTTCTGAAATAAAGTCCTCTCCCCTTGATTCTGAGTAGTTTACATCTATCGTGCCTTAGATTACATTTTGCATTACTGTATCCACATTTACATTTCTATCAACATTTTGATGAACCTCATTGACATTAGTGTCAGATGTGGTAGGGCAACCTGCATTCATACTGGCTAAAAGAGGTTACTTTCCACAATTAAATCACAATTTGAATTAATTTGTGATTTTTGAATCTGAATTTCCTGCTCACATTTCTGACTCATGTACTTCACATCCTTTATCGCTACTCTGTGCAATTGGACCAATAGCAGACTGATGTGTGTCCAGGTCACCACCTGCTGCTTATGGCATCTTTCTTTGAGGTTCCAAGATGTCTTGCCTCATTTGATTAGCGTAGATCTCTTCACAATGGTTGGGTTGTAATTGTTCTTCCATGAACTCCTTATATATATATGTTTATTCTATATGCTCAATACTTCCTTGTCACAGTAGGGCAGTTCATCTTTGATGTCCTTGGGTGTTGGTCTTAGCAGTGCACAGTGCTGGCGCGAGATATGGTTGCTTAGCTTACCATAACTGGCGAATTTCTGAGGTTTTTCGGTTTTACCTGTAACCATAATGTCCCTGTAACAACATTTTTCCATTGAATTTCATAGGTTTTTATTAGCGCAACTCAACCATAACGTCCCCTTAACTATGTTTTTTCATGAATTTCAAAGGTTTTTACTAGTGCAATTTAACCATAAAGTACCTTTAACAAAGTTTTTTCATTGAATTGTGTAGGTTTTTATTGGTGCAACTTAACCATAACGTCTCTTAAACAATGTTTTTTCAGAGAATTCCATGGGTTTTTACCAGTGCATGCTATTTTCCTACAACTTACTAATATCATACGTACCCCCAATATAGCAACATTTGAGTCCAATTTACAATGTTTCACCTTAAAACTCTGCCATTTCCCACCTTCTAGCATCATTTTTAACACTTCTATACTTTTTCCACTGTTTTTGCTTCCGTCGACGTCCGCAAAGTCTGACGTCACTGTGGACCTTCCGGACAGTGCCACGTGACCATACATAGACTCAATATGTTTTTCCAACATTTCCATTAGCTTTTTGTGTTATGCTAATGCAAATAATGTGGCACTCTTCCCCCGTTCCAGGGACTGCAAGGGGGATAAGGTCCCGGCAACCCAAGTTATCCACCCAAGCAAAGTGTGTCTGTGTGCGTCCTAATGCCTGCGGGCTTCGGCGCGTTAAAAATAAATAAATAACGAGGGCTCGGGACCATTATCCTCCATTGCAGCCCCTGCAATGGTGGATAAAGCCCATTTGCACCCCTGGTCCCAAAGCAGAAAACCAGGGTGCTAAAAAATAGATTTTTCTTCCTACAGTGGAAGGAAATTCCTTTTCCTGGATGGCTACCATGGAAAGAGAAGGTGGGGCTCAGTACAGAGCCCCTCTTCCCTTTTCCATGGCAGCCTGCAGAAGGCGAAGTCAGAACCCTATGACCATATTACCACAAGCACATTTCTTTTCCCTTTCAAACCTATCCTACTTTCGAATAACTTTATCACATAGCCGGTCCCAGGTGGACATGGCCACTTTGACACCATTTTTCATCCCTCGCGGTCAAGGCCAGTAGCCAGGTTGTCTGAGTCATGACCTTATACCATGACCCTGACAATCTGGCCACTGCCCATGGCCACAGGCTATACCTTAGTCACCAAAGTTATATCACAATTTTTTGTACCTACGTAATGACACTTGTCAAAAAATAAAACACAGGCACATTTGCAAAACCATGCTTCACGTCCTTGCCAATGCTCCCTCAACGAGTTTGCTTGAAATCCGCCCATGTTTGTTTTTCTCCAAAAGTGTCAAAATATATGTACATACAATAGTCATATAACTTATCCCCCAACTTGACAAAATCCATTCAGACTTTCCACAAACATTCAAGATCGGGTCAATAATCTTTCTGAAAACATTTGTCCACATTTGTCAAACTGCAACAAAGTTATAAGCCATCTAAAAATGTTGAGACCCCCCTCTAATTTAGCCCCTCTTAACAGAATCCCACCGAACTTTGCAAGAACATGTATAGTTAGATTTAAAATCGTCTTGCAAATTTGTGTGCAGATTTGTCAAAAGGCACCACATTTATAAGCCTTTACATTATTTTGGGACCCACACTCTAATTTCACCCCCACTTTACAGAATCCCAGCAACCTTTGCAAGGCATTTCAGTATTACCAGGTATAGAATGTAATTCCAAAATTTCAAGCAGTTTCATTGAATGGTGCCAAAGTTATAAGCCATCCAAGAACTGCCCCATAACATCTCAAGCGTCCCCGAAATTCACAGGACTGTTTGCGAACATCCGGACCGTTCGCTGACTTTTACGGTGAAAAACGCACGTTTTTTTGGCTTATTGTGCCCATATCCCATCCCATCCATGTCACCCCTCACCTCCCCTGAGATTGTTTGATAAGTTTGACAAGTGTGATGTTGTGTTTTTTATATGTTTTTACCGCGATGTCTGCGGAGATCGGCCGAAGTCTGCGAATCCAACATGGCGGGCGTTTCCAAAAATCTGACGCACTTCACGCTTTTCACCATCCAATCAGGGGGCGCGTGCGATGTCCGCGGCCATCCTGTCACCCTCTAGACCAATTGTATGCCTGTCCGCGGACCAAACAGGGAAGTGAGGCCGCGAAGCAGACCCAGGTATCACTAATTTTTTCGGACCTACATTTCGCCTGTTTTAAAAAGAACTACTGAACAGATTTTCACTAAATTTACAAAAGCACGCTTTCGGGACCAAGCCGCTGCGCCTGCCGCAAATTTGATGAAAATCCGCCCAGCAGTTTGGGCTGTAGGCATGAGCAAAATTATTTTCCATTCAGTCTATGGAGAAAAATAAAATGTCAGGACCCCCCTATAACTTTGCCCCCCATTGGGGGCGTGGCTACGAGGGCCATGTAAGAGGACGCGATCTGGAGGAGCTCCCGAGATCCTGCAACGATCCGGGCAAAAAAAAGTGCGTGATGACGGGCCGTTGACCGCTGAACATACACATGCCGGTGTGTGAATGATTGGGCTATGCGAGGTGAACTTCTGGATGGTACAGGAGGAACGGCGGCAGAGATCGGTGCGGAAGAGATAAAGAGCACCGGAGACGAAAGACAACACAAAACGGCCAACCAATGCCCGGAACAAAAGAAGAAGCAGGCCGCACGGTGACCTAGCGAAAGGGGCGTACTGAGTGCACAATTGTCACTTGTGCTCAACACAGGTCCTCTGGGTCATGTCGAATAGGACGGTGAGGCCGAAGGCGAAACAGCCCACCTTAGACGACTTCGCTAAGACGTCCATTGGTCAAGACATCACCAAGAGCAGGGACAAGCCGCCTGCAAGCGGCATGACGACTTCGGGCGCTAACTAAGAAGTTCTGGCTGCGATTGCGGACCTAAGGGCGGCCTGGGAATCTAAACTAGAACTAGTCGTCACTGAACTAAAAATGGCACTGGACCTCAAGGTCGGAGAGGTGCAGGAGGACGTTAATCTACTCCGACAGGATGTCAGGGCCTTGGCGGAGCGCACGGAGTCCCTTGAGAAGGAAGTTAGCCCGAATACTGCGGATTGCGCCTCCCATAAAGCCGAATTGCACGCCCTGATACAAGGAGTGGGCAACTTGGAGAGCAGAGCGGAGGAGGCGGAAGGACGAGCCCGACGAAACAACATACACATCGTGGGCCTGCCGGAGGGATTGGAGGGCCACGATCCCACGGAATTCATTGAATCCATGCTACTGCAAGAGATACCCGGAGGAGCCCTATCCCAAGGATTTGCAGTCGAAAGGGCACATAGAGCCCTAACAAGGAGGCCGCCGCCGGGGAACCCGCCTAGGCCGGTAATAGCCAAAATTCTTAATTACCGTAACCGGGAGAGGATATTGGAACACTTTCGTAAGGGAGGAACGATCACACGAGGAGCGGCAAACATCACGGCTTACCCGGACTACACCCTTTCTGTGCAGCGTAGCCGCATGAACTTTGGGACGGTAAAGCGGAGATTGAAAGAGGTGGGCCACAAATATATGCTATTGTATCCGGCAAAATTGAAAGTCATCCATAAACATAAAACTTTGTTTTTTGAGACCCCGGAGGATGCCATGGGATGGCTCGGTGCGCAAGGATGTCCCCAGAAGTCAGAAGTTCGGACGGAGAAAGAGCTCGGAAGAGATAAGTGATGCACGAAGAAGGTGCCGCAAGATGGCGCGGCACGTGGGACTTGAATATAGTCGCTTGCGCAGCCTTCAGTAGAGAAGGTCCGACTATTGCACTATATGTCATAAGCACTGTGGTCAATGTTGAATTAACGGGAGTCTTACGGAGCGTTTCTCTCTACCCCATAACAGTTTCAGTTAAGTGGCCATTAGGGCAACTTCACCCTACTGAGCTCTGTGCATCGTTTAGTGCTTGCAGGGCTAGATGTGGGGGTGCCTGAGCTCCGAGAAGAGAGCTGGGCAGCAGTTGGGGTGTGTGATGTTGGGGAAGGGACGGGTGGGGGGAGGGGAGGGAAGTTGAGGATTTATCGTGTACATAGTTATGGGGAGTTCGAGCTGGTACGAGAAGCTACAAGCAAAAATGGAGGGCTGTATCTGTATCACGTGGGCAAAGGGGAGGCGCTACATGGGAGGCAAGAAGACACTCACGAGCCATGGGAGACCTTAAGATCGTAACATGGAATGTCAGGGGACTTAACAGCTACTTAAAAAGAAACAAAGTCATGATGTACTTAAAAAGACAGAGGATTGATATTGCGCTGTTGCAGGAAACACATCTGACGCAGCAAAAACTGGAACTGGTGGGGAAGAAGTGGAGAGGCACTGTAGTGGGCTCTCCGTACTCTGCCTACGCTAGGGGAGTGCTGGTCTGGGTGGCACCGCACGTTCCGCTCCAACTTACGCAAGAGGTGGTGGACACGGAGGGGAGGTTGGTCATATTAAAGGCCTTGGTAGAGAACAAAGAGATGTGCATTATAAATACATATGCCCCGAACCAAAACACTCTACATATTTTAGAACCCTATGTACTCATCTGGGCGCGTGTGTGGGGGGAGCGGTTATCTGGGGAGGGGACTTCAACTGTGTGCTCGACCCAAAGGCAGACAGATCCGATGGGAAGATTGATAGGCCCACCCCGGCGGCCAGGGTATTGCAGACATTACTAGATGACTTTGGGCTGGCGGATGTTTGGAGACTGAAACACCCTAATGAAACACAGTACTCGCACTACTCAGCTCCGCAGCGCCTGTACACGAGGCTGGATTATTTTTTTGCCACGCCAGATGTGATGATAGAGACCACCCAAATAGAATATAGAGCGAGGGTCCTGTCGGACCACTCTCCTCTGGTACTGACCTGGCAGCATTGCCGCCCCAGGGCGCCGGATACCGACGTGGCGCCTCCGGGCGGAGGCGCTCAGAGACCCAGTCGTCAGGGAAGACATCAGGGATGCGATCACACAGTACTTTGAGGTAAACGCAGGCAGCGTAGATTCGGCGTGCACACTCTGGGAGGCCTTTAAGGTGGTGTTGCGGGGTGCGGCTATTGCTAAGTCAAAAGGCCTAGAGGGTGGGTCCTAACAGAATTAGAGGAAGCGGAAGAGAAACTGGAGCGCGAAAGCAACAGGGCAGGAGGGGACGCGGAACTTGTACTCGAGTTGCAGCAGAGATGTGCGGAGCTTTGGGAAACTTAACTACAAAAAGTATGTTGAGAGGCAACATGCAGGTGGGGATAAAACTGGCCGCTTGTTGGCATGGTTATACAAGAGCGAAACCCCCAGGCCCCCGATTAGGATAATAACCAGAGAAGACGGGGAGGTGGTTGACACCCAGGAAGGAGTCAACAAGGCATTTCTGGACTATTATAGAACATTATACGAGGACAGAGGAGGGGGCAATCAGGAGGAAATTAGAGAAACACTAAAAGACATGGAATTACCTAAGATTAGTGATGAAGAAAGGGAGGAACTAGACGCACTGATTACCCTGGAGGAATTAGATGAGGTGGTGAAACAGCTGCCCACCTCTAAGACCCCGGGTACGGACGGATTCCCGGCTGAGTTTTACAAAACATATTAAGCAGAAGTACTCCCCCCTATGCTAGAGATGAGTCTTTTGAGAAGAGTCGGCTACCGGACACGCTCAGAGAAGCACTAATCGTGCCGCTCCCCAAGCCCAACAAGCCAGGGAATTGCTGCGGCTCCTATAGACCGTTGTCAATGTTGAACCAGGACAGCAAGATCTTGACGGCGGTCCTGGCTAATAGGCTGAGAAGGGTTATCAGTAACCTGATACACCCGGATCAGACAGGTTATGTCCCCAACAGAAATATAACCCACAACCACAGGCGACTCCACCGGGTGATTCAAGAGGGAAACAGGAGCGATGGGAAAATGGTGGTGGTGTCCCTAGATGCAGTCAAAGCTTTTGATTCACTGAGGTGGCCATGGTTGCTGGCGGCCCTAGAAGAATACGGGATGCGGCCGGGTTATGTTAGGTGGGCGAAATTGTTGTATAGTGAACCACTGGCCAGAGTACGCACAGGATCGGTGATATCTGAAAGGTGGCAACTCAGTAGAGGCACCAGACAAGGGTGCCCCTGTTCCCCGATGTTATACATTCTGGCCCTGGAGCCCCTGGCAGTGTACCTCAGACAACAATATGACATGGTCGGTATTGAAGCAGGGGGAGAGAAACACCTAATATCCTTATATGCTGACGATTTGCTACTGTGCTTGAAATATCCGAAGAAAATCTTCAGTATATTCAAGAGGTCATGGAAAAGTATGCAGAATTGTCCGGCATTGCGGTGAACCCCCAAAAATCGAGCATGTTCCCATTGGGGAGCTACATAGGAGCCCCTCTGGAATGGTTGCCAGTGTTGTCCGTACCTTGGGCGGCTGATTCCTTCCGCTACCTTGGAATAGATGTATATCATACTGTGGAGGAGGAACACTTGCATAACACCGAGGTGGCTGTGAAAAAAATCCGCACAAATATGAAGTTTTTGGGTGAAGCTGCCGCTGGCGATGATGGGACGGGGGGCAATGCTCAAAATGGTGGTCCTGCCTAGGCTGTTACATTTCTTCAGTAATATACCATACTTGATACCCAAAAAGCTTTTTGTCAAACTGAACAGCATGTGTAGGGACTTCCTGTGGCACGGCACTCGCAATAGAGTGGCGCTATGGATGCTACAGAACTTCCATGATAGAGGAGGCATCAAGCTGCCGAACTTTGAGGCCTATTATGTAGCCAGTCAGTTGCAATATGTAACCAAATGGCTCTCTGATGAAGAAACTCTTGAATCTAGGCTGTTTGGGCAGGACTGCACCCCGTTTCTCCTAAATGAGATTATCTGGGTGACTAGACTTGAAATGAAAGAACGCCCGGGTATGCTGTTGCTTGGGTGGAAGATGTGGCACAGAGTATGCCAACTGATGGAGAACCCATGCCCGTGTTCCCCACAGGTGCCACTAGTTGCCTTAGCTAGGGGAGACAACCAGCTCAGGATGATAATCAGGACCTATTGGGAATCGGTTGGGCTGGTCACATTGGGAGACATATGGCAAGAAGGGGCTATTAAAGAGTTCGAAGAACTGGGAGAAGAGACGGGCTTGCATGGAGGCCAATATGTCACGTATTGTAGGCTAGTGCAGACTATTCGCAAAACCTGGCCAGAGATTGTACTGGTGGAAGAGCCAGACGTTCTAATGGGAACAATATATGATATATCAGAAGGAGGCACGAGATCTCTAGACTGTATGAGATGGTGATGACCCGGGTGGGGAAGGATTTGACTCACCTGAGGCTGGACTGGGAAGCAGAGGTGGGGGCACAGATGACCGATGGAATGTGGGAACGTGCTATAGGATACCACAAGAAAGTGTCCAGAAATGCTAGATTGCAGCAGATACAGTTATACATAACGCATAGAGCCTATATGACCCCGAAGAGAATATCTAAGTTTGCAAACGCAGGAAGACAAGCATGCCCAAAATGCGATGAGGAAGACGCAGATATGACACACATGTTCTGGTCTTGCCCAGTGATTGAAGCTTTTTGGGGGGAAGTGGCACGGAAACTAGCGGATAAAGGGGTCTCGCTTAACATAGGTACAGCCTGGGCCTGCCTGTTGGGAGGGTTTCCCAGACCACGGAACACTAAACACCTTGGGAAACTGAGGGACCTGGCATATGTGCTTGCTAAAAGAAGGATAGCTATGGGCTGGAAGCAATGCCACAAGCCACGGGTAGAGGTATGGTGGCGGGACTTGCAAAAATGGACGGAGGCTGAAACGGTGGTGTGGCAGGAGGCATGTAGCAAGTGCGGGGAAGAAGATGTGGGTAACCTGATGGCTTGGAGAATGTTAATAACAGGACCTTTTGGCACAGTAGTGGATCCTGCAGCTTCGGAAGGAAGCGATACCCAGCCACACGCAGCGGATACAGAAACAGAAATGCAAATAAGCTCTTGGGGGGGGGGGGATTTGGGGAGCAGTAATGAGCGTTAAGTGATGTTCAAGAGTTTATTGTAAATAACGCTGCAAGTTTGGTTTGCATTGTTTATTTGTTTTCAAAATAAAAGTCTTTAAAAAAAAGTAAAAAAAAACTTTGCCCCCCATTGACAAAACTTCACCAACCTTGCCAAGAAAATTCAGAGCATGCAATATACTTTTTTTGCAAAGTTTGGTGAGGATTCGTCCAGAGGGAGCGAAGTTATAATCCACCCAAAAAGTGCTCTTCCTATGAGATGAGCAACTTAACCATAACTACACGCCCGCTACCGCGGGCCGTGTAATTACATAAATATATATGTACATATTCAGTACTTCTTGTAAATTACATTTTAAATAGAGTGTAATAGATATTTCATGGTGAAGGAGCACCGCTCTATTAAAGAAAATGAAAACGTACAGTGCAATCTGTGTCGGAAGAAACTACACCGGGAGACATCCAATGCCCAATCTCAGAGTCTGGGGACATCCATGCTCATCCAACACCTGGTGAGAGTACATTGGAATGATGTTCACAAGGTCTTCACTTATGAGACACAAATCGGTTTCGAAAAACGCCTCTCTATCCCTATTCTAAAGAGGAACTTCCCTATCTAGAAAACTAAAACTAAAGATCAGTCTGTGTCAAGTAGTCAGTAACTCTAACGCCGTCCTTGTGTCCAAAACACCCTAAGCTGACCCGCACACTAGAAAACAAAACAACAAAGGGTGCAAGGAAATGTCTTTGACTTAGTTTTAGCAAAAAGTGTTCATAACCAAAAAAAATAAAAAAAGATGCCTCCAACAAAAGGGTTTTCCAAGGAGAGACCCTCGGATCCAGAGGGTGGTTCTCTTCCCCTGGATTTTTAGGTAGGATGGCAAGAGTGCCTCTTTATCTAACAGAACCTTTGTGTCTTCATTGGACTTATAAAGTTCTTGTTCAAACAATACATACCATAGTATTCTTTCTTTATCTCTTCTTGTAACTTGGGCAGATTGCCTGATGTACTGCCCTGCCAGGAATCCTTCTATGGGTTTTTCAGATACCCTGGTATACTCCCCTGCCAGGTATCTTCCTACAATGTCAGAATCTTTATACAACTTCAGGTGCGTAGTATACTTGCCTGCCAGGACTTCTTTCATGGGCTTCTCAGATCCCCTGGTATACTCCCCTGCCAGGTATTTTCCCACAATGTCAGCTGCCTGGTGTACTTGCTTGCCAGGGCTTCTTATTTGTTTCACTATTCTTTTCACTATACCACAGTAGCATATACCCTGTGGTGCTCGGTCTATTTGCCTATGGTAACACTTGCTCCAGCTTTCCCCCACATTGGCATCTCATGCTTCTGCACTTGCTTGAGGTTTGTTGCTGCACTTTGTTTTGTCTGCATTCAAATATTCGTCTTATTGGGTATTGAATTAGTATTGGGTTTTGTCTGCATTCAAACCACTTTTGAGTATTGTCCATATTAGCAATCGCATACCATTCAGTCACTTGGTTGCATGCGTGTCGGTACGCCCCAGGATCCCCAATGGCTTTGGGCAAATTCATTGGTCGTTCCCAGCATCTCCGACTCTTAGCGTGCCTCTGTGATTAAGCTTTTCACTGGTTTGGCTCCTCACACTCTGCAGACGTTCCCCAAGCGTTTCCTGCAGCTCTGCGATCACTTGCCGGCTTTCCTCTGTGGCCTGTACTGGAGTCTGCAGTCTTTCAGGTGTGCCTGCTGCGCCGCTTCTCCCTTCTCGCCACACCAGTATGTGTGTCTCAAGTTAGCCGCTGCCGCCTGTATTTGCATGTCTTCTCTCGCACACTTTCTCTTACACGGTTCTCTCCCATACTGTGTGAAGGCATCAGGAAGTTGTTACGCTCACCTGGTATCCACGGGGACGCCTCCCAGCCCTGGTTGGATGATTTGCACTCTTGAACCCTCTCCCGGTCCCTTTGTAAGGCCACTGGTTAAAGATGGGTCTGCAATATAGGAGAGCTGGATTCAATAACAGATTGTCTTTGTTTTCCCACCTCCCTTGGCCTCAACTCCTTCCTCCCCCTGGGCCCTCTCCTCACCTTAATATTGTAGAAGGTGGATTCTCCGTCCTGCTCCTCGTGGTAGGGGCGCGTAGATGCAGGGGGGGGCCGAGCAGCGACCATGTTACTTCACTGGTGCAAGCCCCCCGGTGGGAATCCAGGCCTGCTGCGACTCCGTGGGTTTGCTGCTTTACAGTCTTTTTATGCAGTTCTTATGTTCCTCTAAGTTCGAATAATAATGTCTTGCTTCTTTCCTTTTAGGTATGGAAAGGTATTTTGGAGTTGTCATGCAGTTTGAAGATGAGCATGGGCCGGTAGGCGAAAGCGCGGTGTGCGCAATGCTGTCTAGTGAGTAATGCATGATGCGCGGCGCTGTTTCGCCTTTTATATTGCTAACCTGTTTCTTTTCTCTCCTTCCAGGTTGCGATGTTCCTCGCTGAGCGCCGTGATACTGACCAGGAGTTGACTACCCAGGTAAGAATTGTGTGGCTTTCTTCATTCGGTAGGAAACATGAGTAAACGCTTAATATTGCTGTCTTTCTTTCTCCTCTTTCCAGGTTATGGTATTCCAGAATGCATGCGGTGCCGGATGATGGAGTTCGTACCTTCAGGTGAGTGGAACTGAAGTTGGCGATGGATTGAAGACAGGATACTGTTCCAGGTAAGTTTCGTAGCGTTCTTTCTCTCTCTGCAGGTCCTTGATTTCAGGTAAACTGGCATCAAACAACTGGACACGGTAAGCATTACGCTGCCCACAGCAGAATAACGCAAAGCATGTTCTGCTGGTTGGGTGTGGTTTAAATAGTCTCAGGTAAAGTAGTCCAGGTAAAATAGTCCCAGGCCTACCACACCCATAGTAGTCCAGGTAAAGTAGTCCCAGGCCTGCCACGCCCAAAAGACTAGACCGCACAGCTCAGTTCCTTGTAACTGAGCTATGTGTGTGTCTCCATGTTGGCTGAACCCTCCAAGTTAAATAGTCCCAAGTAAATAGTCCCATTCTAATGTTGGTCTTCATGATGGTTATGAGCCTGGCGCCAAAGGCCCCAGGACTGACTCCAAGAGAGTCTTGGATGAGGTTGTAAGGCCTTTGACCTGGCCCTAATTGGAAGGCTGACTTGCCAGTGAGGGCCAGGGGCAAGGGTAATGACAGAAGTGGACACAGACAACCGAGTAAAGTTTGGGCTATAAACATTTATTAAAATCATGATGAGGTGGGGATAAGGCCTACCTTGCCCTTTGCTAAGGTGGGATTTCCCTACCTAACTAAAACTAAGGATGGTATGTGCCAGAGAGTCTAAAGCAAATGTCTGTCTGCGTCCAAAACCTATACTTGCCCTCACATCTGTTTGTTCAAACTATGTAGGGATGTCGGCTTCAAATGAATAAGTGTTCAAACAGAAGTTGAGATTCTTCCAGCTCTTGGTTGGAAAGGGGCTCCCCTCCAGCCCCCAAGATTCAAAATAGTTCAATATTAATCAAAAGCGGTTTCTTCCCCAAGCTTTCAAGTCTCTCACTGTTTTCACAATAACACAATTCCTTGGGATTCTTCAGAGCTTTCAGGCTCTTGACTCTCATCAAAATCATAAAGTTCAACTCATTAAGTTCACAATGCACAGGCTTTTCTGCATATTCAACCATAAACGTATAAATGCTTCAAGTGGCTTCTCCTGAGTGGGGTGTATTAGGTCTAGGCACAGTTGTAGGACCACACGGTTTACCCATTACAGGTCACGCAACCGACACACGTGATTGGCTTCTTTTGCACAGATGCACCACCACTGTTTCAGCACAACAGTGGTATCAGGCGTATATCCTGGCAGTCTTTCCCAATACTTGTCTTGCCACTATTCACTTGTTGTGAAGTATCACAACCTTTTCATAGTTTGCCACAACTTGTACAATTCCTCTTTTCCTTATGGCTTTAGCCAATGCTTGCTTTTTCTTATTCATTACAAATGCTTCCTTTCTTCAGTTTATCTGATTCACAGTTCCTTTGTATCAGGGAACGTTTTCTTCTGCTTTCCATGCATGTAACATTCACTCCTTATCACTTTACTTTGGTTCAGTATTCAAAATGCTTTTCATTCAAATTCACAACAATGTAATGGCAAATTCCCAGTACACTCACCTGCTAGGAATGTGCCCCTTGCTCACAGGTTTCTCATTCACTTTCGGCTTTACTGCTTTTGTAACCCTTCCATGGACTTTTCAATTGTTTTAAAGTTCGTATTCTTAAATCGCTCTTTTCACAAAGTTCATCAACCTTCACAACATCGTTTGCATCCAGCATCTGTGTTTTACCTTTCGGAAGTGGCAATCACATTGCCTCTGCTCACTCACTTACGAATGTTCCAACCTTCCTTCAGCACGCTTCTCACACTGCAGCGTCCAGAAGTCAATGACCCTCACCGGGTATGCTATCTTCGTGTGCCCTTCTCCACTCTGGCCAGTTCTTCGCAGCTGCTGCTCCTGGCTTGGCCGGCCCCTCTTCTCCAGTCCCCGACGCCTCAGGTCATTGGAGAGGGAGTCCTCTCGACGCCTGGAGGTCGGCAACCTGCCACTGCCACCGGAGACCTTCCGACAACGCCAGCCACAGTCTGCTTCCGCTGCAAAGACTCTGCGGCTCCACAGCGCTCTGCAAGCATTCCACAGGAGTTCCCGTTCTCTCCATTATTCTCACCTGAGCAGGCCATTTATACCGCCACTTTGGCTTCAGGTGGAAACTATTCATGTTAATTACACAACTGTCTTGGTACTCAGTATCCCTCTACCTCATCCCAGTACCAGAGTGGTGTTTGTGTGGGTTTGAAATAATAAATAATGGATGTGTGTTGCTATGAAGTCTCTTCCTCGTCTCAGTGACATAGTGGTATACATTGGGAGATGATTTTCTAACACCATAGGGAAGGGATTGGAAATCCCCCAAATTCTGGATGAAATGGAAATGGGGGGATACTGTGTCTCACCCAAAGGTGCCTCACCCCCACTCCCCGAGTCTCCTCTGTTAGGGAGAATTCTCTGTATAGGCTACTTTTCCAAACCTAGTGAGTCCCCCAGCAGCTTTGCTGGATTTTTGGGGTTTATTTTTTTCTCCTGCTAAGAGTGAGACTCTTTCTCTCCCACTCTTAGACATGATTTGAGATATCCTTTGACTATGTAATGTGTTTTATGGGCTATGGGGTCTTTTACTCCATAGGGTTTCATGTGTCTTTGGTAAGTGTGTTACACAGCACCCTCAGTGCAGTAACACAGGGGTGTCATAGTGACCCCCAAACATAGACTCCATACACTGGGACTGACTACTGTCTCCGAGGACATGTAAAGTCACCATTGACTTTACTAGTCTTAAATTGTGAACAGAACCAGTACAAACCATTATATTGTGGAAGTACTGGTAGGGGTAATTAGATTGCCCCTGGGTCTGTTTTTCGAGGGGGCACTGTGCAGTCCTCCCTCATCGAGTTTCTGGCTGGTGGCAGTGGTTACCATTCATTTTAAACGCACCACTTTTTTGGTGCAATGTTAAAGATACCGCCGGGTTATTTATTTAATATTTATTCCCCGGTCGGGTCTTTTTGCCAGGACTCGGTTTTAAAATGGCGTTTGTGTTCGCCTCTGTAACTCCAAATCAAGTCGAGCCCTTTGTTCCACTTTTGGCGGGCCTCTGCACAGAAGCCACCAAAAGTGGTGCCACTCTGTCTGGGTCTACAGGATGTGTGGGAGGGGGTTTAGGCACCCGGGACTGAGTTGCCTCGGCAACTCAAGTCGCACTCTTGTGTGATTGGCCCAGTGGTGAGCCGCACGGCTCACCACTTAGTATGTTTGAGTGACAGCTAGGACTGATGAATGGGGGTTTTCTGCATAAAAGCAGGGCTTTGGGGACTGGAACTTCAGAAGTCACCACAGGACCAAAGAATCTGAAGAGGGAAAAGCTGAGCCGACCTGCAACGACGACACCACCGTTGGAGCCCTGTTGAACCGCCTCACCACTTCCCGACGACAGAGAAGATCTCCATCCCGGAGAGTCTTCTTCCTCTGAACTGGTGGGGATAACCAGTTCGCCCTCTTTTCGCCTTCCTGGATCGTCTCGTGGTCGAATCGGCCGTGCCAAGCACCCCGGCGGCCGGATAACCACGCTTCACCACTACCGCGAATAAAAGGGTAGTACCTTTTAACCGGGAAACTGCGCGGCTGGTTTCTTCCCTGGCAGTACAACGACCTCCAGCTTTCCTCCACGTCGAGATCTTCTCTTCCCCTGGACGAAGCACCGACTTGCACCCGCTGCCAGGAACAACTGTCCCCGCTGGAGCTTTCTCACCATTTCAGTTACTGTGTACCGCCTGGTCTCCCTTGCAACAGACTGTCCAAGGTGTCCCGTAAATCCTTGACTCTCTATCCTGAGGTGACCTCGGACCTGCTAACATTACCTTTCTGACTTGATCCAACCTCTTTTGACTTTTCTGCAAAGACTTTGAGTGCATTTCCACTGTGTGATCTTGGGCACATTCCGCCTTGCTCTCTCCGAGAGTGGGCCTGGCCTATGAACTTTTTGCTCTACAGTAGACCCTGCCTTTTCTTGACTTGCTGTGGTTTCTTAAAAGTGTTGGTACTGTGTTATTTTCCTATTCTGCCTTTTCTCTCCCTTTTTAAACAAATTATTGGAGTGCCATCTACGGTTACGCGCTTCCCTCTGTTTTGCTAAATAAGTGGTGTCTTAACCTAGACTTGTCGAATAATTAACTAGGGAGGTGTATATACTTATAGTGACTGTGTTTCAACTTGCTTGACATATTAGTGCCAGTGTATTTTTACAAGTGTGTTTTTAAATAAATAACTATATACTTTTATACCAAAGCTCTGGTGAGTGTTTGCTTGTGCTACTGTATTTTTAGCCATATTGTGTATACTCTATATATTGCCTAACTCTTCTTGAGAGAAGTCTGACTGTTCGGTCACAGCTACCAGGTAAATCTGGGTGGTGCAGACTGCTACCAATTGGGTTTACTGCTTACTCCTGTGGTCTTAAACTTTTTGCAGTGGTCCCTAAGGGAACTGCACAGGTTTATGCCTAACAGCGCTGTTAGGCAAGGAGGAGAAGATTTTGGAGGCATATGGCAAGAAACTCTATTCCAATTCCTCTTTACATCTACGTCAGGCTGCCGCCAACCAGATATTATGGTGGGAACTTGCGGACTTCCTCCCCGAACTCCCCCCCCGCCCCCCCCAGAGCCAATAAGCTTTAAGGCGGGGCTAGCTGAATCCAAGATGGTGGCGCATGACCTTATGGAATCCACAATGGCTCATATCGATACCTCAGGACGTGCCATCTGTATCGCCACGGACATGAGACGAACAGCTTGGCTCCGGGCAACAAAATTCAACCCGGATGTTCAGGAGCGCATTCTAGATCTACCGTTCGGAGGGGGGGGGACCTCTTCCACTCCTCTATGGATGAGGAGCTGGACAAAAAGAAAACCAGCTCACAAACGGCAAAGTCTTTATCCACCCTTACTAAGGCCACGCCCATATCGTACACCCAATCTCAGCAGCGCTCAGAAAGGGGTTTATATATGGAGGGTTCTGTCACAACCCTCGCCCAAAACCCCCTCTGGCAAACCCATTGGCCAGGTGGAGTCAGGTCTCGGGCCTCTAGAGCCTGGCATCCTCTTCAAAAGCCCTCATAGGGCCAGTCCTGGCTCCTATGGCGCCAGGCTCATACACCATGAAAAACAATGTGCTTGGGAACTACTTTATTGTATTGTCAGCCAACATGGAGGCATCCACATAGCTTGGTTCTTAAGAACCAAGCTATGCGGTCTAGTGTTGTGTGTGGCAGCCCAGGGACTACTCTACCTGGACTATTTTGTTGGGGCTATTTAAATCAACCTGAGCAAGACAACAAGCTTCGCGTTACTTTGCAGCTTGCAACGTGACGCTCACCGTGTCCAGCTATTCCCTCGAACCTCAGAGAAGCTGAACCAGCAAGGAGACATAAGGAACATCATTAGCAGCAGCATCTTACCTGCATTCTTCATCTTTAAACACTCGCAGCTACTGAGAACAGCTTCCTCGAATCTGCACGCCTCCCGGACAGAACGACCTGAAAGAGGAAGATAGAGGCAACATTAAAGAAAGCAGTATAGACATTTACAAATTACGAACTGCTCAAAAGGCTTACCTGGCTGGTCGCCTCTTGGCTGGCACCACTCCGGACATTCCACTCGTGCTGAAGAACACCGCGACCTACAAGGAAGGAAAACACAGGTTAGCAAAGGCAAGACTTCACAGCGCTACGCATAGCGCTTACTTACGGCATCATAGCCCTCTTAATGCGCCATCATTTACCAGCGGGGCTCAACCATAGTCAGTTCGCCGGGCTGAAACTCTGCATACCTAAGGGAGAAAAAAAGAGACATTTTAAACAAAGAAAGGCATGCAGGATAGCAACAAAACTAAAGAACAGCAATAAGACCTACCTGAACAATATCAAACAGGCCGGCGTCAGTGAAGTAACTGGACCGCACTCGCCCATGAAAGACAACGTGCCCCTGCAAAGAAGGCAGGACGGAGAGCACGCCTAATTCTACCACAAGGTGAGGAGAGGGCGCCAGAGGTAGTGAAATCATACGGGGTGGAGGGAGGATACTTACCACAGTCGGTCAGTCCTGAACACAGCCGTCCTCTATTTTCAGGCAGAACCTTCTCCGCAGACCACATCAGGGCAAAGCTGAGAAGCATACCAGCGAGTAACCCGGCTGGGTGGCGTCCCTGTGGATACCAGGTGAGCGTAACAGGTTCTGCAGCTTCCAGGAACGCAAATCCAGGCAGCCGGATCGCAAAAAGGTGGGGGATTAAGGGCTTTTTCTAGTCCCCCTCCTCAGCGACAGCCTCCGAGGGAAAGAAGGCATGACACGCCCCTTCGGGTGCATGTGTCTCCGGTGGGGGGCAATATTACTCTCCATGCACATTTCTGGCACCAGAATTTCGCGGGCCCCTGGATCCTATCCATAGTATCCTCGGGGTACCGCCTTCCTATCCCAATCTCTCCTCCCTCCTCCCCTCACTCCCGCAGGTTGGGACAGCAACTTTTTTGGCAGAGATCCGGTCACTCGTAGAGAGCCAAGCAGTGGAGGAAGTCGCAGCATCCCTGCAAGGCTTTGGCTTTTACTCCAGGATTTTGGCCATTCAGAAGAAAAAGCAGGCGTGCCTGAGAGTTGTGCTCGACCTTTCCACACTCAACCTCTCTTTACCCCTGCAAAAATTCAAGATGGTTACACCAGCTTTTATAGCGGAGACATTGGACAAGGGAGACTGGATGTGCTCCCTGGATCTGAAGGACCCGTACCTACACGTCCTGATTTGGCAGCCCCATCGTTCTTTCCTACGGTTCAGGATCATGGGCTACCATTTTCAATACAAGGTCCTTCCTTTTGGCCTCAACTCGGCCCCCAGGGTCTTTACCAGACTCATGCATGCCGTGGCGGCCCTCCTCGGAGCGCTCGGTCTCCACATCTACCCATACCTCGACGACTGGCTCGTCAGGGCTACATCTCCAGAAGCGGTTCTCCACTCTTCCCATGCGCTTATGAACACACTGCAAGATCTGGGCTTCCCGCTCAATCTCAAGAAGTCACAGCTGCAGCCTACGCAGACTCTGACATTCTTGGGCCTCATCTGGGACACGTGCTCCGAGGGGGTCTTCCCGTCAGAGGACAAGATCTCGGCCATCAAGAGGGCCACCGCCCACTTCCTCAGCAGAGAGGTGACGTCAGCATGGTGGTACCAACATCTCCTGGGTCTACTTGCGGAGGTCCTATTAGCCGTGCCGCACACAAGACTAAGGATGAGGAGGATTCCGCTGCAATTTGCGGCCTCATTGAACCAGGAGCGGGGCTCTCAATCCAAGATGATCAACGTCCCTCCATCTCTCCACCCGTACCTAACATGGTGGTCCTGGGACTGAAACCTACGGACGAGGAAGCCCTTTCGGCCGCACTCCCCGAAGGCCACCATCACCTCAGACTCTTCGCTCGAGGGCTGGGGAGCCACCCTGGACGGTCTCTCAGTCCACAGCACCTGGACTCGACAGGAGCAGGAATACCACATCAATTGGTTGGAGCTGAATGCCATCTGGCTAGCACTCAGAGCATTCCTACTGCTTCTCAGGGGCAAGGTTGTCCTCATCCAGACAGACAACTCGACCAGCATGTACTACGTCAACAAGCAGGGAGGCACCAGATCCCCCTCCTCTGTTCAGACTGGCGATCAGCATGTGGGAGTGGGCCCTAGAAAATGACATTTACCTCACGGCAGTCCACCTCCAGGGGGAATCCAACCTCGAAGCGGACAGTCTCAGCTGGCTCGGAGCGGACAATTATGAGTGGCAGCTAAACAACCTCATTCTTCAGGTGATCTTCAACAGGTGGGGTCACCCCCACCTGGATCTCTTTGCCACCTGGCACAACAAGAAGTGTCCCCAGTTTGCATCCTGGCAAGGTCAGGGCCCCGGCTCTCTGGGCGACGCACTTCATCTCCAGTGGACCGGCATGAAAGCCTACGCCTTTCCGCCCACTCCCCTGATCCACAGGGTAATTTGCAAAATCAAGGAGTCTCGTCCAACTCCTCATTATTCTGATATCTCCATGGTGGCCGGCCAGGCCATGGTTTTCGGAGCTTCTCAGCCTCTCGGAGGTTGCCCGGACTCACCTTCCGACAGGCCCAGGACATCTTCTAGCACAGCAAGGGGGCAGAGTGATCCACCCTGCCCCAGGGAAAATAGCCCTCACAGCGTGGTACCTGAGCAGGTAACGCTTCGGCACCTTAGCCTCTCACAGGCCAATCTGGAGATTATACAGGGCACCAGGAGTAAAGCCACCAGGGCCCAGTACAAAAGCAAATAGACCAGATTCTGCCACTGGGCAGACCCCGAGGGTGTCGACCCCTTGGCGTGCACTTTGGACGACGTGCTCTCCTCTTCGGTGCTCCTCGCACATTCAGGCGTGTGTCATGGCCACAGGACAAGGGCCACTATCTTTGCCATCTAAAGGGTCCAAATAGACCCAGTCCTGGCGCCTTTGCGCCAGGCTCATGAAAAAGTGTGTTTTGCACACTTTGTGTCTAGGGCACGTGCATCCAGGCCGGGCGTGGCCATTAGAGAACATTGGGGAGCACATGCAGCAGTCTCTGGGAGTGGCAAGGTGGAGCCACAAGGCGGGGCCAAAAGGGAGGGGCCGGGAGCAGGCTATTTAAACCAGCCCCACCCGCATGCAAGCACTTCGCGTAATTCTGCTTTTAGCAGCGTGACGCTCACCGCCGTCTGCAGAGTTCTTACCTGTTCTCAGCTCATCATCGCAACGCGCATCTTGCCAGGTTCCTGTACATCTTCTTCAGCGCGCACCTTACCTGCTTCCAGCAATACCACCGCTCGACACGCAGTTTACCTGGCTCCAACAACACCATAGCTGAATGTGCATGTTACCTGTCTCCTGCAATCCCATCGCCTGCAGCGCTTCGCATCTTACCTGATTGCCATTGTCATCAGAGTCGGAGCGCATCTAGCTACGCGGGAGTTCTTCTTTTCACCCTGCATCTTCACAGATCCATCCATCCAGTAATCGCTGGCAGGTCTTCGGACAGCCGCTTCCCGCCTGACACCGCCAGGCCATCCCTGCAAGAGTAAAGAACATACAAGGTTAGAAACTGCATAAATATCTTATGCTTGGTCACGCAACACCTCAGCCTAGCATTCAACCCTGAAAGCCAACTTACCTTCTAATTGGGAGCTTCGCAATCCCCTTGGGCACCATTTGGACTCGCTCTAACACTGCGACTCTGCGTGGCCATCTTCACACCTATTGGAGAGAGAAAGGACATTGCAAGGGTTACGGACAATAATCACGGGGAAAAGACATTTCACAAGCATACGGACAATAATCATTGTTAAGAACACTTACCTTCAAGGTGGTACGGTTACAGCCGGTCTGGGCCGCCACATCCATGGACCAGTGAAGCAACTAGGTCCACCTAAGGCGCCCCTGCTGATAAAAAGCAGTACGGAGAGCTCATCCTCCCAAGAAAACAGGTGAGCCTTTATGGGTAAACGCATGCTCATCTCATTCTGGAACTAAGTGTTTGAGGGAAATCACGATCCAACCACAACATTCTCATTGCCTCTCGTATTCTCTCAGGGGCAGTGCCAGCAACCAGAGCAGCTCACACTACAGCAGCTGGGGGAGAAGCCTGATCCAGGGGAGCCAAGTCCAGGGAGGGATCCAATCGTGCTCCAACGTCCCCGCAGAGACCAGATGAGCGTAACAGCGTGCAGGTGGACACCTGCCGCACATACCTTGCAGCCATTGGGGCTTACAGGAAGTCCTCCAACCTATAGTCAGGAAACATCTGACGGGTCTCGCTAGGCTCTACCCGCCCGTCAAGAGACCGCACCCTGTGTGGGACCTTAACGTAGTCCTGGGCGCCCTGGCGCACAAACCGTTCGAGCCAATGGCGTCCATGAAAATCAGGCTAGTCAGCATCAAGACAGCCTTACTAGTCGGTCTTGCCTCGTCTCTCAGAGTCAAAGAGATCCAGGTGCTGGTCGCTTTTGAACCATATACCACCTTTTACAGGGACAAGGTAGTCATCCGGACGCACCTGGCATTTCTGCCCAAGGTTCGCCTACATTCCACTTGAACGAGGAAATAGCCTGGATGTCAGGCGTGCCGTAAAATTCTCCTTGGACAGGACTAATGGCTTCCGCAAGTTGGATGCCCTGTTTGTCACTTTCGCAGGCTCAAGACCAGGCTATCAGGTCTGTAAGGCTTCCATATCCCGCTGGATGGTCTCTGCCATCAAAGAAGTGTACAAGGGCCAGCACAAGCCACTTCCGGCCAACATGCATGCCCACGCAGTCAGGGCCAAGGCAACCGCCATAGCATTCCAGCGCCATGTCCCTTGGCAAGTCATAAGCAGGGCAGCCACTTTGGCCTTGCCCTCGGCTTTCTATAAGCATTATTACTGTTTGGATGCCGGCTCTAGATCTGATGCGGCCTTCGGACAGGCGGTTCTCAGCAACCTATTTGCTTAAGGAGGGTCTCCTCTTCACCCTGGGCCTACATTCAGTTGTAATCGGCTATACAGTATGGCGGAAAGGGAACGGGACACGAGTATTTATAAGTTACTCACTGTAGTGACTAACGTACTCTTAGTCCATAGTCCCCTTTCCTCCATACGTCCCACCAACCTCCCCCCTAATAATACTGGTGTCATTACGCAATGATAAATCTTTTGTCAACGCATCAATGGGGACTGAGGTGTGGCGCTGGAGGACGGAGTCAGGGCAGCGCATGCTCCCTGGGCCGCACCCCTGCGCGCCTCTAAATTTAAAGGGGAAGACTGTTTTTTCTGGTGAAAAATGTTCAGTCTCCCGTCCCTTGGAAGGGACGCCCATACATTATGGGGGAAAGGGGACTATGGACTAAGAATACGTTAGTCACTACTGTGAGTAACTTCTAATTTATTGCAGAGGGCTGGCATTGTCTTGGGAGGATAGCTCAGGGGCAACGTGTTCGCCTTGGAAGCAAGACGACACGGAGCAACACAGTTTCGTTCCCCGGGTCTGCGCTTAGAAACCTCTGGGTATAAAGCACGTTATAAATAACCTATTTTGCTTAACTGTTGCAGGACCACTTCGATTCACTTAATTTCTCATTCTCATCTTTTACTTTTTATCACTTTTAGCTGGACACCTTACAGAGACCTTCGATTGAGCATACTTGCAGTGCCGAACCACTCTGTCACCAGTGTTGTATTTTTCTTCCATTAGTACAAACATCCATCAGCAATTCAGCTTTCCCCGCATCTTTTTATCACACGCGTTACAAATCTTCCTTCTTGCGATCTTTATACAGTATTGCTGCTTTCAACCTTGACTTCAAAACAGACCAGTTTTGCATCGGTTTTCCCAACTCACCGGCTGTGTTAATCTTAGTGACGCTGCTTTAATGTTGGAGCTAAGGACGGTTCCACTGCAGCTGCTGCCCCCCCCCCCCCGACTCGATCAGCCATGCAGGAGGGCCCCTGGTATCTCATACACACCATGCAGGATTCTTCAGTCTTTTTTCTTGGCCTTTCAATCCGAAGGACTTTGGAAAGTAACTGTTTTCCGCTGGGAAGTTCAAGGGTATCTCCCTCCTGGTGCACCCTTCTTGGTTTGCCATCTTGCTCTCCTGGTTCAGTGTCCGTCTCCAAAACACTGTTCCTTCGTGTGCTTTGCCTCGCTCAGAGTGTGCCTTTTATCCGTGTGGGGAAGCTTAATGGAAGTCAGGTGTGAGTCGTTACCATTAATTGCCTGACCTTGACTGACCATAGTAGTGGGACATGTCATGTACAATGCTCAGGTGTGAGTCTTTTTTTCTCCCAGAGCGGGTTGTCCGTTTGAAGATGTTTTGTTTGTGTAGGAAAAAGGGGGTGGGGGGCAGAGTTCCTAAATATTCTACTAGGTAGGATGGGGTAAAGGTGTAACGGGGAAGGGGATACTGCATCTCCAATCAGGTGTCCCACTCCCACTCTCCGAAGACCCCTCACCCAGGTGATCCTCATCCTGGTACACCCCCAGGAACTGGATCCAAAAGCAGTAGCCGTGTCCTGGCCACCTGGATGGCAGATCTCCGGGGACTAGTGGGTGAGACACCTTATGGTTTCTCACACCCCGCATTATCCCCAAAAAAAGTGCAAAAGTAATTCCAAGATGGCCACCGACACCAGATAGACCTGTCGGCAGCCGCTCCCACGGTCTGGAGCTCCTTTACGGCTTTCCACCTCCCAAAAGCCTTGCGAAGCCCCATTTAGGAGCCAGCCAGAAAGCAGCAGATCCCTGGGCCATCTGGTGGACCGAAGGAGGCCGGTGTGAGTGAAGCCTGGCATGAACAGCAGAGTTAAAATCTGCGGCGGAGGCCTGCCGCAGATATCGGAGAGGAGGTGGAGGTGGAGGAGGAAGAGGAGACCGGGTCCAGAGGGGAGACCCAATGGCCCACACCCCTTGGGCTAGCATGCAGTGAAGAGGGTGCTTAGCCATGAGCAGTGGAGCAGGGGAAGCGCTGCGCCTGACCCGGAGTGCAGACTGGGAACAGAAACGAGTCCAGGAGGCCAGCAACTCTCAGGCGGGCACATAGTGAAGGGGGTGCCTAGCCCCAAACAATGGGACGAGGGACGCGCCGTACCCGATCAGAAGTGCGACAGCCAGTGGAGGGCGAGTGCCCGGGTGGAGCGGAAGAGAAGCTCTCAGACCTGGGGGGCCAGGCAAAGAAAGAGGGCACCCACCCCTGGAAGAAGCAGCCCGCCGGGGAGCAGTGAAAGGCGCACGTGCCCGGGGAGTGGCAAAGCGGCAGGGGGGCGGCGAGGCAGCACCATGGGCGAGGACCAAGGGGACAGTGTAGCCTATCCCAGCTCGGAGGAGGGTCCCAGCAGGAAATCCAAGCAGGAGAGGAAGGTGGCAATGGAGGCCCTGGTCGGAATCGGGGCCGGGCGGCCACAGCAAACCAAAGCACAAGGTGGAAGTGCCCACACATCTGGGGGCTATAAGAATGCTGATCGAGGAACGGGCGGCAGTGTCAGCAGGGCAGACGTGCCCCACTGCATGATCCGTCGACAGGCCCATGTATCCACTGCAGGCAGTGGGGCGCGGAGGACTTAATCAGAGTATAGCAGGGATAGCAGAAGACCCCCCACGCAGTATGCCAGGCCTACAAGACATAGGAAATCAAAGGTGCAGAACAGGGTCAGTTGGGGAGAACGAAGAAGGGGGAATCAAGGCCACAGACATTGAGGGCCGTGGACCCTGAGAAACACCACAACAACGCTGGCCCACAAAGATCCACAAACCCCCCCCTGAAGAAGCAGGGACACAGCGCTCGGATCTAAGCACAGGGAGAAGAAGCTTAGCTACCAACACCCTCTTCACCAATCAGGCACAGCAGGGTACACTCAAGCGAAATTTGAAGTGGCCGAAGATACTAGCTTGTGCCACGACACTGCATAGGCACTCAGAAGAACTAACACCCAGAACCTGGAAAGTGGACGTAAAACGGAGGAGGGAACCCACCTCAGCCCAGGCGAAATTGAAAACAGCAGGCGAACTGTGGGAGCGACTGCCAGATGCCTAGCCAGAAGGGGAAAAATACATTGGCCTGGCCAAGATAAAACTCCCGGCACCACAAGGGACAATTGGAGAACTACTGGCTGCAGCGTGTGGAGAAGACAGCATCCACACCGGGGGTCCCCAAGAACCACTCGTTGGAAGCAAATCCATAGAGGCAGAAGCGTTTCGGATATTCCATCCATCATCAGGGCTTATATAACATAATTTTCTATCTTGAGGTATCAGTTCACATTCATCTGTGTACCGCCAGTGGTTTTCCGTCACTTCCACACTTGGTTTCTCTTTGGTCTGTCAATGTGACAAAAAGTTCTCGGCTCACACTGTGGTAACCTAAATAAGACAGTGGGCCTTATTACAAGTTTGCCGGTAGCCTTACCGGTAAATTTGCAACTTTTTCCGGTGCCCAGGAATGCGCAATTATTGAGTCATTACGTTCTTGCCGGACCCGGTAATCGCCCATTCCAGGGCGCTGGAAAATATTCTTCCCCATTCCCATTGAGGCCCGTAGGGCTCAGTTGGAATGGGGAAGCCGGATGCACCAGCACCATTCGTGAATGGTGTCGGTGCATCTGACATGCTGTGATCGTGGGTACCTGGCGGGCACACAGGCACGCGCAAGCAGAACTCGTAGTTTGCCGGTCCGGTAGTAACAGCGCCGGTAGCTTACCGGCGCCGTTTTCTACTGGAGCAGTAAACTTGTAATGAGGCCCGTTATAAAACATCACAATCGTGACACAGCGAGTGGCACTGTTCAACCTATCTATAAAAAGATATTACATTTGGTGTATAAAGGATTCCAAATGTCATCCTCATCTAACTGACTGTGTCTACAAAGACTAACCTTCAGTGGTTTGCCGTCAATCCCACGCGTGTGTATCTCTTCGGTATATCTGATTGACATAAGTTCTTGGCTCACACTGTGTCGTAACCTAAATAGGACAGTACAAGACATCACATCAGTGTCACAGCGAGTGGCACAGTTCAGCTTATCTAGTTTACCAATTCATCCTAGCCATTGCTAAGAGGAGATTCCCTGTGCAAGAGATTATTTTTAAAAATAAACGTAGGGCACAGCGTGCATGCATTGTTTTAAGCGTTACTAAATAAGCTGTTCTGGTACACGCGACAAGCGCAATACGGATATACTCACTGGTTGTGAGAATTCCTTTAAGGTTATCCCTATATAGAGGGACATTTTAATACCCACGAGTACCATTTGTTATCATCTGAAGCCTTCAGGCTAGAGGGTGAATAAAATCACAAAATCCCCTGTCCGTAGTATTCTCACAGATACAGAAGAGACATGATTCAATCAAAAGTCTAGTCTCACCTTCTCTTTTTGGTAAACCTTTGGGTTTTTGGTTGTAAGCACGATCCAATGAATGTGAAGAAAGGCGATGAGGGACAGATCCTCTCCCGCTATCCCTATTAGATAGGTGGCGCACCACCGGCCACCTAGGGAGAGCACCCCCCGAAAGGGACAGTGTTCTTCTGCAAGGGACAGTTTGAATGTTGATTTGGTTTGCCTGCACGTACGAGAATGCTATGCTATGTTGATGTGAAATAGAAAATTACATGAAGCCATAACTCTAATGCCTGCTGTTGGACTGCAAACGTTGTTCTTTAGATATATGATGAACTAGCAGGCTTTATTAATGAACACCCTATCCTTGGAGTCAGCCCTTCTTGAACTCAAATCCAACATGGATAACACAAATTAATGGAGGATCCACAATGCTTCTATGTCCTTGGACCTCTCTGCAGCATTCGATTTAGTGGACCATCAACTCCTCTTGGAAAGATTGGAGGATAGAGCGAATTTTAGTGACAATGACAGGAAATGGATGCTATCTTTCTTAGGCTCTAGAACAATTCGGGTTTGCAGCAAACAAGCACAGGCAGACCCTATAATCATGAACTATGGAATTCCTCAGGGGGCAGCAGTGTCACCAAATCTTTACAATCTGTTTACCTTTCCCTTTTTTGATGATTTGGAGAATAATAACATGCTTCTCCAATTACGCTGATGATTCACAGTGTCTTATCACCTTATCAGGGAACTATGATCAGGATGTCATGACTGTAGCGGAAATGTATGATCGTATCTGTAAATGGATGGATGCAAACGGCATGGCTCTGAATCCTGCTAAAACAGAGTTGATGTTGATTGGCTCTAAACAAAGACTCAAGAAGTTGACATCAGATGACCAAACCTTCGTATTGATAATCATGCGATTCAAGTCAAATAAGAAATAAAAATTCTAGGTGTCACTTTCGATCAATCATTGGGTATGACAGCCCATGTCAACAACGTAGTATCCTTGTCTGCGTACTATATTCGACTTCTGGCACATATGAGACCTTTCTTATCACAAGTAGGATGTGAAACCATTGCCAGAGCCATTATATCCACAAAACTAGATTATTGTGGCTCTTTGCTCATTGGCTTAAATAAAGCTGAACTGAGAAAGCTCCAAGTAGTGCGGAATAGTGCAATAAGAACTCTCATGGCTTTACAAAAATATGACCAAGTTTCTGAGGTAAGAAGGAAGCTGCACTGGCTACCTGTTGAACAGAGGGTGGAGTTTAGACTTCTCACCCTCACTTTTAAGGCCTTATCTGGTCATGCGCCTCCATATATAACTAAGAGGCTAAAAATCAAGCAAGCAAAACGCTCACTTCGTTCTAACAGAGACCGGAACCTTCAGGTACCTGAAACTTCCTTAGAACTGGTGAGAAAGGGAGCGTTGTGGGCAAGGGCCCCCATTGTATGGAATGCCCTTCCACCTATTATAACAAACTGCGGAACAATTGAAGAATTTAAAAAAAAACTTAAGACTTATCTTTTCAGATAAACAGGCACCTGTACGTTCCTCTGGGATGAGTATATCTTTACGATCTGCGTCTGTATGCCCCCGGGCCGACTTGGTTGCACATAATAAATAAATAAATAAAAATAAAAATAAAATCCATACACCCTCAGGGATGATCTACCTCAATGTCATTATCTTGCACCTGGCATTCATTCCCGCTCACCCAGTGTAACTAAACATCTATGTAGTTTGGTATGATTCTTGAAGCTCGTAGAGTTTGACACCTGAACTCACAACCTTTGGCTCACCAGTAATAATATTATTAATGATATGATATGGCATTTATAACGTGCCTATACGCAAGTGTTTAAAGGTGCGACAAGGCAAGGGAGGGGGAACAGAGGGACGACAGGGACAACGATCTTACTAGGCCAGGTGACACTGAGATCGTGCAAGTGCAGGGGAAGCGAGAAGGGGAAAGTGCGTGGGGAAGGGGGCTGTAGGGATACAGAAAACAGTCCCCAAGTGTGGGGGATGCCAGGGAGGCAGTGCAGGTGTGCAACTGGTGGGGGGTGGACCTGGGCCCGAGATTAGAGGGTAGCTACGAGTGCAGTTTCAGTTTCAGCCAAGAGTTCAGCAGGGGAGAGGAGGCGAGAAAGCAGAAGCAAATATTAAGGTTTTGAGGTGCTTCCGGAACCGGAGATGGTTCTCCACAAGTTTCAGGGAGGCTGTTCCAGAGGGAGGCCCCAGCCGAAGAAAGCGATCTACCACCAACTTGTTGCTTGGAGAAGCGACTGAGCCTGAGGGAGTTGGAGGCAGATGAACAAAGAGCTCAAGAAGGAAGATATTTAGGAAGAGAGAGTTCAAGGTATTGAGGCCCCAGCCCCCAGAAGGCCTTGTGGACAATGCAGAGGGGTTTGAACTTCTCCTCGCAGCCACTGGGAGTCAGTTCGGACAGATACGATCCCTGGGCTTGAGGCCAAGGACAAATCTCGCAGTCCTGTTCTGGATGAGTTGCAGAGGGTGTAGAGTGGAAGCAGGCAGATTTAGAAAGAGGCTGTTGGAGTAGTTCAGCCTAGAGAGAACCAGAGCTCTGGAGGCAGTGAGCTTCTGGGGTGAAGGAGAGGAAAGGAAGAATACCTCTGAGGAGTTGCAGATGGTCATGTGACTTCTTAGAGACGTTGGAGATGTGAGGAGAGAAAGAGAGTGTGGAGTCGAAGATGACACCGAAGTTTTTAGCCTCACCGGTGGGAGCAGGAAGAAGGCCAAGAGAGGCTGCCAGAGTGTGACAGGAAACGAGAGAGCGGGTGTGCCGATGAGCAGAATCTCGGTCTTACTGGCATTAAGGCAGCGATCATTGGCGGCACACCACTCCTGGATAGCAGACAGACAGTCAGAGATGAGAGAAGGAGAAGAAGTGGTGGAAGGGAGCCTGAAAATTAGTTGAGTGTCATCCGCATAGCACTGAAAGTTGGGGCAGAGAGCAACAATGCGGTGGCCAAGAAGTGCCAGGTATTGGTTGAAAAGCCAGGCAGAGAGGTTAGACCGCTGGGGATCACCACAGGTAGAGATAGAGGAGAGGAAGGACACAAGTTGAACCTGGAAGGGTCGATCGGAGAGGAAAGAGGTCAGCCAAGCCAGTGCCTGATCGGTGATACCCAGGTTATCACGGAGACAGTTGAGCAGGATGGCATGGTTGACCGTGTCAAAGGCAGAGGAGCGATCAAGTAAGATGAGGATACTGGGTGTTGGAATCGAGGTTGGAGAGCAGGTCTTCACGGATGTTCAGGAGAGCAGTTTCTGTGCTTCTGGAAGCTCTGAAGCCAGGCTGATGGTCATGGAGACAACCAACAGATTCAGTGTGATGATTAAGCTGGGTGATGGCCAGCTTTTCCAGGAGTTTGCCCAGGAAAGAAGTGATGGAGATTGGGCGATAGTTAGTCAGGCAGGCCGGTTCGGCAGAGGGTTTCTTAAGAAGAGGGTGCACAAGGGAGTGCTTCAGGGGACAATTAATAATAAATGTGCGCCACAATGGGCTGACATCGAGCTTTCTTCCATGAAAAGACTGCAGCGTGTTATTTGCTATTTTAAACGTGTTTCTAAGAAAGCAAAACACATTTTGGTTTCCAGATCAACCCAACCGAAACTGTCGTTTGCTAAAATTGTATGTACATTTTCTTTTAATTATTCGCTCTCCGGTCTTCACTCTACCTTTGTACCTAAAAATTACATTAACTGATCAAGTGCATGGCCATATCTGCTAAATACTCTTTGTTTGAATACTTTTAGTATTTATTGCGAAGTAAGGTTAGCGTTTTTATCTGAAATATCTATTGTATTCCTACAGTTGTGGGTTATGCCAGTGTAATTCGCAGTGGAATTACCTAACCTACGTATCTGCATGCATGCCAGTCCTGAGGTGTAGTCCTATCTTATACCACGCCCTGTAAGGCATATCTATCAGTGTCAAATACGAGGAGTGGCAATACAAAGGATCAGTGAATACATTTCATCACTGCTGTGATAAATGAGTCTGCTAGGGCGTGCACGCACACGAGGCTCACCTGCGAGTTGTAATCACCGCAGGTGGAGTAGGGTTGGCAGCCTAATATAGCACAATGTTTTGTTGCTTGGATGCTTTGTTTGCTTGTATTATATTTTATTGCAATTACAGTGCACTTACTCTCTCTAGTGCTGCTTCTTTGTTCAGGGAGTAATAATGTTCCAGGTTCCCTTGCATGTATCGAGCGCAATGGTCTCTTAAACCAATTAGCAAATGGATGTTTGCAAGCCACATTAAATCATTCCCTTTGATAGTCTTTTATTCAATTAGAATATCTTTTTGTGTCTATCCTCGTAGGAGACGAAGTAGACACAACTCATCTGCCTGAGAGGACTTCTTTCCTGTAAAACATGTGCGCTGACCGCGGTGTCCATTAAACGTGGTTGCAGCATCTAGCCGGCTGGTTTTCATGTATTGCATATGGCTCTGGTTCTTTTCGTAGAACATTTCCTACAATTAACCAAAAGCTTTCATTAATGTGGAGCAAGCCTGTGCTTAAAGGCAAATGTACCCGATACACGTCAACCTGCACTCTAGCATTCTTCGTGATCTCTAATACCGCAATTGCTTTTTTAACTTAATCGCACGTGTAACATTTGAAATAAAGATGTGTATAGTTCCCCCCCGCCCGCCCCATTATTTCTTCTCTCTTGAGACTTGTATGCATTTCCCTGTACCGCTGAGAAGCCCTTTCAAAGTCACCCTATTTAAATTGCATTTACTGCAGGATTCCTACATTCTTGATTCAAAGGCTGCAGAGAATCCAAAACATGGCCGTGAGAATGCTTTGTTGTCTCATCTAACGGGATACGAACATGTAACCCCAGCATGTAAAGTCCTACACTGGGCCTTCTGGTGGAAGTTGGAGTAAAGTTCAAGGTTTTATGCAAGACTCATCTCGCTTACTGCAAAACTGAACCAGTCTTTCTTCATTGCAAACTCACCCCATACTATTAAAATCGGAGTTTAGCCCCAAGTGGTGTTCTTTTATTACATATAATGACTTTGGGCCTCATTACGAGTATGGAGGTAGCCATACCGGGTTCCAGTACCGGGTTCCTTCAATGAGGAATTACCGGGTCATTCCAACCTTGGAGGACCCGGTAATTCCTCATTTAAAAAACCCATCCCCATTTGAGCCCCCATAGGGCTCAATGGGAATGGGGAGGGAGCTAATAACGGGCCCGTTAATAACGGCCCGTTATTAGCTCCCTGGTCCCCTTGCGGGACCCGCTAAGGACGTCTGGTTTTACCAGATGTTCTGAGTGGGTCCCGCAAGGGAACCTCGTAATAGGGCATTGGCACTGTTCATTACGGGACCGCCAGGGTCGTGATGAGGCCCTTTGTGTCGAAATAAAGCTGTTGATTGATTAATACATAACCCCTGATATCGTAGACCCAGATTGGGGGTTGGCGCTCATTGTTGTCGTATTCTGTGACTTCCTTTGGAACACACTACCTTGTTCCCTAAAAGCTTCTAGGGAACATCAGGGAACAACACGGTTGTAGGAGGATGCTGAACATTTATTGGTTCTGTCAGCAATGAGATGTAAAGACCTTGGTGTTTATGGCCAGAGTTACCTTAGCCTCACCGTCAGGAGGTCTTGTTCAGAGCGATAGTGCACGAGGGGAATTAATTAGAAAGAGTGGAAAGGGCAGCACTCTGTGTCCTCTTTTCCTTTTTCAGTTGACGTGACCGATTTCAACATTTAGGAGGGATTTCTTTTTGAAATAAGACTTTGCAGTCCTCTCCCAACCAAGTTTTAGCGATGTAAGAGCAAGTCAATAATGTCTATGATTAGGACGAAGACATCTGTTCTGTTTTCTTTTTAAATTGCGTTCAAGTTCGTGAGGGGCCCAACAGTTTTGTTCCCAAATCAAATTAATCTTGCTTCACTCAAGGGACTGTAGGTTTTTCTGTCATGTTTCTGGTGTTTTTTTTTTTTAAATTTATTCTGGGCTGAAATCACGCTAGGGTACTAGAAAAAAGGATTTACTAAAAAGGATACTGATGTATTATGAGGCTGGTTTCACATTTAATAAAAAAAGAGGTCCGCATTGGACCCCTATAAGTTCACCCAGGTGTCCCAGTTGAGGTGATTTGGTATAAGATGAAGGTAGTAACCCACCCCGTTGCAGGAAGTGTAATAACTTGTCTTTTCAATTTGCAAGTTGCCTAGCGCTTCTCTGCTTGCAGCTGGTCTGTGGGGAGGGTGGTGGAAAGTGGTCTCTCCATAGCATGGGGAAAAAAGGAATGTGCACTATCCAGCAGGCCAGGGCAAAAAACACCAGGGCTAAAGAGTCATGAACTCCAAGTGTGGCTAACGTTGGCATGTCAGTCAAAAACAGATTGGAGGATTGCTCAACAGAAAGTAAACAAAACAGCAAGCCAAAGTGTTGTATCCTCTATGAACATAGACACCCTACTCTACAGTATTATTTTGGCTTTTCCTCCTTTAACTATTTACGAAGCAATATTCATGTTTTTACAAGGATGCAAGCAGTTAGCAAATTTGAAATAAAAATACCATTGTTATGCTTACACATATTTGGTTTTGCAAGGTTTCAGGAAGACAAGGGTCCATTTTTCAGGCATTTGTAGATGTAATTATGTCATAATGAAAAGTGTGCAAAATCCTATTATGTCGTGCCATGTCTTTTCTTCTCAAATATAGTTGGTGCTAGCAGAATTGATTGTTTTCGTTATACAGTAAACTGCTGTTATCATGGTTGACATAACTGATTGGTTTTCTTTATCGACTGGTTTCTTAGGTCACCCCTGAGGACTGTGAAGAAATCGTTGCTGCATGCCAAGAGAGTGGAGTCATGTTAGCAGTTGGCCATGTCATGCGCTACTACCCAATTTGCCTGAAAATGAAGGTAACCTCAAATATTACAATTCAGGACTATCCAACAGAATGCCAACTAGATGCAGACACATTTTCTGCATTTGGAGGTACTGGGTTTAATCCTCTTGAACGGGAGGCAAAGTTGAATTAACAAAAGCTTGCATATTATGATCACAAGGATAAGGTTTCCTATCTTATTTGAAATGAACAGATGGCAGTGTGACATTTTTAAGTAGTTTGCGAAATTTAAGGTGTGGGGGTGCTCTATCAAGGGAGCGTGGCCGAAATACTGGGCAGTGAGGTGGGGGCTTTTTGTAAAGGTTAAGAGACCATCCATAAAAAGGACTCATTTTAAATGCATGTGTGCTCACCAGTGCCCCCTCCATCATTTCTGCTGCATTTAAAGACAGCAGTGACATTTTGTCAAATGGAAATGGCTCCCAAGACTACTCGTTAAGAGGGTACTCGGAGCTCAGCAGGAGAGGTATTTATTTTGCTGCGCTCGTCTCTTCTATTGTTTCGTTATCTGAGATGCTGACCCCCACAGTCAGCCCTTTTGCCAGGTGGCTGCCACCATCTTCATCTCAGTCCCGCCCCACCGAATTGGCGATGCCAACAGATTTGTCTTTTGTGTAGACATGGAAACAGGTATTTGCCAGGCATTGCCATAATGGTACTAACTGGCCATTAATGGTAGAATCTTGAAAATGATGCACGTAGCAGTGGCATATGAAAGCAGGGCATTTGCCAGGCACTGATAGCAGTGCCTGTCAAATACCTATCCACAAGCCGAAACTGTTGGCTTTGCCAATGCTTGTTTTTAAAAGCACTTCAGTGACAGAAACCCATAGTGCTTATAAAACAAGTGACTGAAGGCAGAGCTGTTTAAGACATTTTTATTAGACCAGTAACAGGTTTTCAGCGCTGATTAAACATTAGTTCTCACTGCTTTGAAAAAATCCTGGCAGGCATTTTGAGTGCAAAGTTTGATTTTAATGGGAGGGGCTGGAAGTGGGTGGGAGTGGCAATAGGTATTAGTATGACCATAGGCAGTCAGTGGATGGTTAAATAACCAAACAACACTTACAAGAATTGTATCCCTCGTCGTATGCCATCTCTCCCAGGCTGCACACCAATACAAGATTAACCTTAAATCAGTGACTGATATCAGTATTTTTTGGAGTGTATGGAATTGGAGTATCTGAAGTCTAGGATACTATCTTTGATTTAGTGGACTCATGTTTTCGGACAGCCCAGGGTTACTGGGTACCAAATTTAATATCCATTGAAATGTGGACTTTTGCAGTGACCTCGCAACTGCAAGATGGATTTCTAAAATTAACCTTGGTGTGCAGATTTTAGGAGGCCACTCCAATTATGGTGAACATGGAGACTCTTGAGAGGTTAGCTAAAACCCAATCGAGGTAGTGTGGAGAGTAGTCAAGACTTAGTTTTAGGAGATTGTGAGTGTGGTCAGGGATGAGTCCACACAGAATAGCGCACAATAATTCAGATTAGACAATCAGTTATAAAAATACAGTTATTTGTTTAGGTCTTTTAGAACACACCAGGAAATGAAACTAGCAGCTAATAATATCACAAAAAACATATAACACAAATATATACATTCACCGGGTTCACCTACAGTACATCACTCAATGCCTAACCAGATAAAATAATTACAACCAGTCACAAGTACAATTACCCTTCCTTAAGAAGTCTGCCCTAAAATGATGCATGGGGTCTAGTGCCCAAAAGCCACAGGTTCCAAAACAAGGTTTCTTGAGGAAAGGTATTCTCTACAGGGATGCAATGGGGTTGTGGTGGGGATTCAAAACAGTCCAGAACTATTTCAAAGTTAAGTAACAATTGATCTGAAGACAGGTATGTTCTCCTTTCTCTTCCCGACCCAAGGCTAACCCAGGGGCACGACCCATGTTCGACGACCAAAGGTAAATAACAGGGAGTCCAGGAGACCAAGAGCTTGGTACCCAATGTTATCCTGTTGAGGACAAGGGGGATAGGCGCAGGTATGCATACTTACCCTTCTGACTCTGATTTCCCCCGGGGTCACGATTGATCGTATGGGAGTCGCTGGGAACACAGTCTTCCATCCTTTGTTCATGTGAGAGGCGTCCAGAGGTTTTAGGTTTGAGTGCTTATTCCAGTCACGTGCAACTGCAAGATGCAATCCCACTTGAAGAAGAAATGCAGACTTTTGCGGTACAGACCTCTTCAGGACACTTCACTAAATGGAGGAAGGCAAGTTCCAGCGATGATCACTGTTTGTAGACGACCACAGGCCTTCTTCCAGTCGCGGCCAAAGACGCAGCTTCAGGACAGGTTCTCTTGATGATAGGAAGCTGATAATTCGGGAGCAGGCGATTTATGGCACAAGCTAGCGACCACCCGAGTTCTGGGCTTGAACACGGAACATTGATTCTGGTGAAGTAGCCCATGAGGGAGCTGGTCAGTCCACCGGGCTGCTCTTCTTAGAAGGATTCTTGGATCCACTGTAAATCTGAAGAATGGCTGCAGGAGTCCTCTTAACCAGATTCAGAGCTGTAAGAAAGTCCAAGCCCACCAATGGAAAGGATCAGCCCCTTTCAAGCAGCCAGTAGTTGTCCAATGAGGGACAATTACTGGTTTCCATCCCAGGCAGACTTTTTGGCAGCAAGGATGTGGACTGGTAATATACCCCAGTCTCCGCCCCCTTCCTTTGGCTTTGGCACACACAAATGCTCATTAGCCAGCAAAAGCAGCAGCTTTCCAGGGAAAGTGCATGACTGTATGTGATTTCCTGACCTGAGAAGGCAGGAAGAAGGCTAAAAAACAATATGGCCAAAGAACAAGTGAAAATATTGTGGCACAGCCATTTTAGAGGACAAGCCATATGTAGTAAACAAATGTGCACAAGAAAAATACTACAAAAACGATTAAAAAAAACTGCAGCCACCAACATGTCTTTAGACACATATGAAAGTAAGCAAACAATCCCAAATGTGAAAAGTTAGGGAAATAACAAATATATCCATACTGTACTCCACTGTAAGGCACTGTGTCCAATTTCAAAATACTGGAATTCAAAAGAGAAACCTAGTTTCTCAGTATTGACAGTATGAAAGACTTGTCAGTTTCCCCATAACAAATTAGCAAGCAGCAAGGGAAGAGAAGCTGAGGGCTTTACTTCCCTTCAAAAAATCAGGTCAGGGTGAAAAATAAAGCAAAAGGAATGAGGTTCCATGGAAAACTATTGAGGGAAAGTTGCAAAAAGAAAATCTTTCCTAACAACAACCTCAAAACACTCTAAGAGCATTTTGCTTATTAAAATTAACTTAGCTGTTCAGAAATATTTACCCTCACAGCAGATATTTTTCTATCATACAACTCCACAAAAAAACAAAATTTCAGGTCAGATTGGACAGGCAACATAAGCAACCCAAGAACATCTGAAAGAGGGGTCAAACAAGGATGCAGACTGACCTTGTGCCTGTTCAATCTCTATCTGATTTATCCAAGTGCCTTGGTAATGCCTTGTTGGCAAGTCCCAAAGTTGGTAAGATTAAACTTGCGTGGATCGCCTACGCCATTGTGATATGGTTCTCCTGGACTATACACCTATAGAACTCTGTTTACTAAAAGCTTTGGGGACTATTCAGACTCAAACGACTTGCAGATCAATCCAAGTAAGTCAAAAATTGGAACATTCAATCAATCAAAGAAGCATGTACCACAATGTGCATGGTAAATGAGCGGACAGACCATAGCAGTAGCGAACAAAGTTATGTTCCTTGGTTTCTGCCTATGGAGTCATCCAGCAACAGGTCAACTAACGCAAGAATTAGAGCACAAAACACTACAGTTGGGAGCACAAATGAAAACATTTTTACATACCTACTGCAAGTTTTCTTAATCACCGTTGATAAAATTCTAAAGAGGAAAAGTCGTTCTATCGCTTATTTATGGTCTGGACATAAACCCAGTGGCAAAATGTATCAACTGGGACAAGATTGAAGGCAAACTATGGAAAAATGTTCTGCATTTGCCACAGTATTTACCAATGACATCATTAAGGTATGAGTTGGGATTATAGTCTATAAAATCACAGATTGAATGGAGGGTGCTTTGCTCATATTGAAAGATCATAGATCCACGCAAGAACTTGCTATACGAGAGCATAAAAGATATGTTAGGAGAAGACAACAATCCCTATTTGAAAGATCTTAAAACACAGGTATCTGAAATCCTGTTGAAATGTGAGAGAGAAGAAATAATTCTGCTACAGAATCCAATGAAAGTGAAAGAATCTGTAAAGAGGGCAGATTGGATTAATACAATCTCTGAGATGCGTGGTTCATGGCTGTTTCAGTCATTGTCATCATTTGAAAAGCCCAGAGGATGGTATCCCAGTTATCTGAGACGTTTCCTGAATTCATATTGGAGAACAGAATACTTGAGATTTCGCCTCAATCTCTTATCAACTAGAGAAATATTGCATACAAGATACAAGGAGACCTCTCCAGATAATAAATGTGATTTATGTCATGACTAACATACACAATTGTTAAACATCCAATTACAGAGTTTGTGGGAACCGAAAAACTCAGAGTAAAGAAACTGTCAAGATGTGTAGATAAAAATTGGCGGATATCCACAACATCTTTTTGGTAAAGATTAGTGTTGTGCAATGAATCGGAACTGGCAATTGAAACTTTGAAAATCCTCAAGGAGCTACATTTGATCTTCCAAAAGAAGCAAACATAATGAATTGAACATGCAAAGTATCATGATTGCAATAGCTCTATTTTAATAATCAGATGGAAAAAATGAATTAATTTGTATAATTATAATTACTGTGTTTTGCTGTCGTTTTAAAGATATGAATATTTTTTTTAATTGAAACAAAATTTGTCAAAATCTATTTTATGGCTTTAACACAGTAAAATAAAAATAAATGTTAAAACTGTTCAGCCATGTCTGCCACTAGGTTAGCCAGGGAAGGTTTGCAGGAAAACCCCTGTTGCTCAGCTGTTGGTCAGACACTCTCCTTCTCTGAATACATGGAAGAGAGAAAGCACCTTAACACAGAGGCACTTGTAGGTAGACCATTGGAGGCAGGAATGGAGTTCATGGTTGATCAAATGCAGGCAGAGAACCCCTCAGTCCAAATGGGTTACTGACAGCATTTTGGAAGATGTGGGAGAAGTCCATGAGTGACAGGTTTTTGAAAGAAAGGAGTGAAGGAAGACCTGAGAGAAGCCTTTGTAGAAGTAATTCCCAAAAGTGGGCAGACACCAGAAATGTATTCCTTAAACATGTTTATCTTCTTGATTTATCTAGATTCACATTTTCTGGAATGGGACTTGGTGAATTGACTCATCATCATTATTGGAGATGTAATACACCAGGCTTAGAGTATGCTTATCCCAGAGTGGTCCCCAAGACTCCATATTTTCTGCTTGTTAGGGGGACAAGGTGTAAAGACTGGTAGGGGGTGTCTGTACTTCCGCTCTCCATATGGTAGAGGAGAGGCACAGAGGACCCCAGCCAAGATTCTCTATTATTGGTACGTGGTCGAGCAATCAAAGCATAGCTTCTCAGGAGGTGATGCAGGCTGGTTCTTAAGTACAGTGTAGTCCCCGAACCCCCACAAAGGAATGTCCACACACTGTATTACTGAAAACACAGTCTTTATATAATTAATATTCAAGGGTATGTACACAATCACAATAACGCACTTTGTACTCGGAAGTCACTAATGATAAATGTATACAATTCTAAAGTGGTACCCCAATGTTATCAAATCTCATTAAAGTGCATCAACTGTATGTTTAAAATGTCACACAGATCAATAACGAGGAAACCAGCAATAGAGATAGGAAGGAACGCAAGATGGTTGAAACAGTAGACAGAATGCTGACCCCTACCACTAGGCACAGTTCTGTGTGGAGATCCCCCCACCTGGGCAACCTGTAAATAAAGATATATAGCACAAGCCCAGTCCATATGTTTAATAGTCTTACTTCCTCCTATTAAGGTTTTACCCCCCCAATGTACCTGGTGGAGTAGAGTTCTCCGACGAGGCGTCGACCGATCCTTCTTGAGTGACTCCCTTTAAGGCAGGAGCCTCGAGAGGTGTCGATGAACTCGGCGTTTGGTGTCAGGGAATCGACGGCCCTTCTTGAGTGCCCTCCCTTTAAGGCGGGAGTCACGGGTCGTCGAACGTCCGATGGTGAACAGGTTGAACTACGGCCGTGAAGTGGCAGCTTCGTTCCTAGCGTTGCTCGTCGACGACAGAGCGTTGGCGCCTGCAAGGAAGAGGCGTGCGGGGCACCTGGGTGACGATAGTTCTGGACCGCAAAGAGTTGATGAAGAACTGTGGCCCAGCAAGGGCGTCGAGTCGTTGGCGTCTCTGCGGTCTTTAGGTGGCGGGAAACCCACCGGTGGATGCTCCTCGGCGCGTTGACGGTCGGGCCTTCTCCAGCGGGAGACAAGCGGGTGACGATGCAGGCGAGAGCATCCGATGATCAATTGAAGTTCTTAGGCAAGCGGGAGCACGGCGGCTCTGGTCGGCGACGGCGGTCATCGACAGTGGCGGACAACAGTCCGAGTGCTTCTCCTTGGAGTTCCGCAGCAGTCCCCGTATCGGGTCGGCAGCCTGTCGAAGGTCTGTCTACCAGGGAGCGTTTGGCAAAGATCAGCTGTGCACGATGGTCCCTCGTAGCTCTGGAAGAGGGCGTCTTACCAGGTCCTCTCTGGGTCAGTCCTTGGAGGCACAGCAGCTTTCAGATTGTGAAGGAGAGCAACAGCAATTGTTCTCGTCCAGCAGGGCTTCAAGGTTAAGCTTCAGTTACTCCAGTTACTCGTCGTAGTGGACTTCAGCTTCTGAACACGATTCCTAGCAGTGAGAGGTCCCCAGATATACTGTTGATCTCCCATTCATTGCGCTGGGTCACACTCAAGCATCAATCAATCAATCACGACTACGGGCATTCATGCAGGCAGGCAGCGAATCAGGCACACGAGGTATTCAGGCCATTCACTTCTCTCCAGACACTCACAGCAAGTTATGTGTATTGGGACAAGTACAGAGCCATTCAACACTCCAAGCTGCATTCATACCGGTTTCGGGCAGGGCTGTCTCAGTCATTGTCTCAACCACCAGATACTAGACATCCACAACACAGAATGCATATTCGTCACACACACTATTCACCCAGGTCCCACCCACAGGAGGTACCCACAACATACATCACCCGGAAGGCTCCAGCTAGTCTGGCCCGGCCTTCACAACAACACCATATATGGCATTTCCACCCAACAGCCAGTCAGGGGGAAGGGACAGAGTCAGGGCTTCCCAGGACTTTGGGAAAACAAGGTAATGGGTAATAGAAAGCAAGAGTCCACCGGGGCCATCTTGTTTTCCATCAGGAATCAACTGATCCCAATGGCAGGGCCGGGGTATCCCAAAATGGAGGATACTCCGTGCACCTGTCAAATTCAGCATGGAGCTGCCACCAGCCCACACCCTGCTCTGTGGGTCACCCACAGGTGCCCAAAAACATACACTAGAGGCATAGGGTTGTATCCCCACCCATGGGTGCCATAAGGGTATCCCACGGGTCCGTTCACCAAACCAAAAGAGAGAGAGCTGCACCGCCAGGAGTCCCACATGAACTCCTGCGCGGAAAACACAACAGAACACACGATAAAAAGCAGTAAAGGACAAGGATGAGGAGGCCCTGTCCCCCCGATGCATTTCCAGCATCACAGTCGCCCCCCCAGACTGAGGTGGAGGGTGCCTAATCTCCCACGGGATAGACACCCTCATCCAGACGGTCAACATACCTTCTGGAAAGGCCATCTGCATTATCGTGACTCTGCCCTGGTCTGTGCTCTATGGTGAAGTCTAGCCTTTTCAGGCTAATGGACCACCTGAGCAGTTTCGGGTGTTCACCCTTCATCTGCATAAGCCACTTCAGGGGCTTATGATCTGTTTGGACCTTAAAGGTAGACCCCGTAAGGTAGGGCCTAAAACGCCTAATGCTCCAAACTATACTAAAACATTCCTTTTCAACAGTAGCCCACCTAAGTTCTCTACCCTTGAGTTGTCTACTGATGAATATGATAGGATGTTTTCTCTCTTTGTCATCTAACTGGGACAAGACAGCTCCAATTCCGGTGTCGCAGGCATCCATCTGGACGATAAAGGGTCGGCTGTAGTCAGGCGCACACAACACGGGTGCCAGACACAGACTTTCTTTCAAGCCATCAAAGGCCCTCTGACAGTCTTCAGTCCAATTGACCTTCCTAGGCTGCTTGGGTGAAGTCAGAGCTGTCAGTGTTGCAGCTATGGTTCCATAGTCCGCCATGAAATTGTGATATTACCCGGTGAGGCCCAAAAAGGCTCTCACCTGGGTTTGAGTAGTGGGAGTCTCCCAGTCCTGTACATCCTGTACCTTACGGGGGAGAGGTTGGATTTGACCCCCTCCTACCTCATGACCAAGATACGTGACTTTCCCCTGAGCTATCTGGCACTTGGTGGCCTTGATAGTGAGGTTAGCCCTTTTTAAGGCCTGCAACACTCTACCCAGATGTGTCAAGTGCTCTTCCCAAGTGGAACTGTAGACGGCAATGTCGTCTAAATAAGCCACACAAAAGGCTTCCAGCCCACTGAGAGCATGATTGACCAATCTCTGGAAGGTGGCAGTGGCATTCTTCAACCCAAAAGGCATGACCCTAAACTGGTAGAGTCCCTTTGGTGTTGAGAACGCCGTCTTTTCCTTGGCATGGTCCGTCAGAGCTATTTGCCAATAGCCTGAGGTGAGGTCAAAGGTGCTCACAGATTTGGCAGCACCTCTGGTGTCCACAAGCTCATCAGCCCTGGGCAATGGGTGCGCGTCAGTTTTGGTGACGGCATTGACTCCTCAGTAGTCCACACAGAACCTCCAATCCTTGGTACCTGCCTGGGAACTTGCCTTGGGGACAAGGACCACGGGACTGGACCAGGGACTGGTTGAGGGTTCAATAACACCCAGATCCAACATCTTGGCGACCTCAGCCGGGATGTGCTTCTTAACCGTACTGACATTCGGTAGCTCCTGCTCTTGACAGGCATGCTGTCACCAGTGTCAATCTCGTGCTTACACCACGGTGTAAGGCCTGGCGTCAGCGAAAACAGAGAGGCATACTGCTGGAGCAAAGTCCTGCAGGCCCTCTGCTGCTCGGTTGTCAAATCTGGAGAGAGCTGCACTCCCTCCACTGAGCCATCCTGAGGGTTGCTATGCAGCAAATCAGGAAGGGGCTCACTCTCATCCTCTTCTTGCTCTGAAGCTAGCAAGAGACATGAGACTTCTGCTTGCCTGTGGAAAGGCTTGAGCCTATTGACATGGAATACCTGAGGGGCTACCCCTGGGACTCCCATGTCAACCAGATAATTGACCTCGCCCATCTTGGAGATTATCCTGAAGGGTCCAGTCCATTTATCTGCCAATGGCCGCGGCTTGGTAGGCTCCATCACGAGGACCTCCTGTCCCGGAGTCCAATCCACTTGCGATGCTTTAAGGTCATGCCAGTATTTGTTCAATTCCTGGCTGGCCTTGAGATTCGCCGTTGCTTGACCCATCATCTGTGTCATCCTCCGTCTGAGGCCTAGCACATAGTCCCCCACTTGCTAGGCGGGACCGGGAGGGGTGGCTTCCAAACCTTCTCTGATCAAGGCGAGGGGCCCCCTCACGGGATGTCCAAAGAGAAACTCAAAGGGGCTGAAACCAACGCCTTCTTGAGGTACATCTCTGTAAGCAAACAGAAGGCATGGCAGGAGGAGATCCCATTTCCTCCTTAGGGGCTCTTCCAAAGCACCTAGCATGCCCTTGAGAGTTTTATTAAATCTTTCAACCAGACCATTGGTCTGGGGGTGGTAAGAAGTGGAGAACTTGTAGGTTACCCCGCACTCTTTCCACATGGTTATATGTAACTAGACATGAAGTTGGATCCTCGGTCAGAGACACCCTCCTTGGGGAATCCGACACGGGTGAAAATGCCCAGGAGGGCCCGGGCAACCACCTTGGCAGTAACAGTCCGAAGGGGTATAGCCTCAGGGTACCTGGTGGCATGATCTACCAAAACCAGGATGAACCGATGTCCACCTGACGTGGGAGGGTCAATGGGACCGACGATGTCGATGCCCACCCTCTCAAACGGTGTGCCAACCACTGGCAATGGCTGCAGTGGGGCGATGACACTGCCTCCAGTCTTGCCAGACAACTGACAAGTTGGGCAGGTCCTGCAGTGGGACTCCACTTCTACTCCCATCCGAGGCCAGTAGAAATGGGCAGAGAGCCTCTGCTTAGTCTTCTTGGTACCAAGACGACCAGCCAAGGGCACCTCATGCGCCAACTGCAGTAGGAAGGGCCTGTAAACCTGGGGTACCACCAACCTCTTGAGGGCACCAGGTTCAGGCTTAGTGGGCTCACTAACAAGGAGCTCACCCTCCCAATAAATCCAGAATGTCCTAGGCACTTCTCCTTGTGCCTGGGACAGGGCCTGTTTCCTCAGACCCTCGAGAGAGGGACACTCTCTCTGTCCTTTACAGAAGTCTGCCCGGGAGGGTCCCCCTTCAGCTGACAAGCATTGAAGATCGGGATGATCCTCCGGGTTGAGAACCTCTCCCACAGGAGAGTCTTCTGGCTCTTCTCCCACAGGAGTTGAGACGGGGTTTACCACTGGACCCAGCCCGTCTGGAGCATGGATCCCAATGGGTGCTGTAGGAACAGCAGGAAGAGAAGGAGCTCCCTCCACAGAGGTGGCCTTCTTGCTCTTCCTTCGTCTTGCCTTAGGCCGCGCCTTCGGCTCGGGTACCTGACTCACAGCCAGACCCGGTGTCACCTGTGACCTAGTGACCGCAGCAGCCGTCATGGGAAGACCATCCGTGATCAACCCCAACTCTACTAGATTGTTACCTAACAGAATGTTAGCAGGGACATTGTCCTGAACCAGGACAGGAAGCTTTGCTGTCTTGTCTCCAATTACGAATGTGACTCGGGCTACAGGCGATAATTTGGGAGGCCCACCAGCTAACCTGGTGGTTCTCAGAGGAGCATCTACATAGTCCTCTGGCTTGAGCAGGGTCGTGTCCACCACTGTCATGCTTGCCCCAGTGTCTCTCAAACCAGTAGAAGGCTGGCCATTCAGGAGGACACTTCTCAAAAATCTACGGGTGTTCTGTGGGATAGTCGCCAGTACTTCCGCGTACTGGTCCCAGGCCCCAAGGGACACTAAGGAAATCTCTACGGGAGCACCAAAAGTGATCCCTGTAGAGGAGGGGAGGACAGTGGCCTCCACCTCAGACATGGGGTAAGGGTAGGTCAGGCCTGACAGCCTGTACTCCGAGTGCCTTACCTTTACACTTGGAGTCACCCCTTTTGTGATCCAGAGCTCCACAGTCCCAACAAGTGCCGGGAGTGCTGGGTACGGTACTGGAACCACCGGGAGCCTGCTTTGCGGCAGGTGGACCACTACTCTTGTTCCCACCCACAGATGACTTATCCCCACTAGATTTTTGGGTTTTAGGAGAGGAGGGTTTAGGTTTATTCGACTGTGACTGCTTTTAGAACTCCTCAGCTTTCTGAGAGGCCCCCTTTTCTTTGTCCTTGTCCTTCCCACTGGAGTCCTTAGGGGACACCCGGTGTGAGGCCCACTTGTCAGCCAACCTAGCCAGCTTAAAAGGATCCAAAATGTTCTGGTCAGCAACATACTGACGGTTTATAGTCATAATATCAAAAAAATAATTTCGAATTACAAAAATGTCGAATGCAAAAATGTCGAAAACACATACATATAATAGAAAAAGTCATTAATTCGAAAATAAAATGTCGAAAAAAAATCGAAAAACCAATGTTAAAATAACTATGTAAAATGTCACACATACTAACGTTTTTTATTGGGGGGTCCCTTCCCAAACCCCCATCCCAAACCCCTACCCCAACCCCCCCCTCCTCCCCATCCCCCCCAACATCCCCCATGGATATACCTTTAATTTTTTAAAAAAAATATTTAATTAAACATTAATTAAATAATTAATTATTTAAAAAAAAACATCCCAAACCCCTACCCCAACCCCCCCTCCTCCACATCCCCCCCCACCCACCATGGATATACCTTTAACCATTTAAAAAAATTATGTTTTAAAAACTATAATTAATTAATTATTTAAACATTAATTCGAAAAAAAATTCGACATTTTTGTAATTCGACATTTTTATTTTCGATTAAATATTTTCGACATTTTGACTTTCGAAATTATTGTATTCGACATTATGACTGGACACCATACTGATGCAGCTCTGGTGAACAGGCTTCAGAAAAATGCTCAAAAAACAACAGGTGGGACAATTCAACAAAAGTTTTCACCTTCTAACCATCAATCCACCCCATCATATTTATGTGCGCAGCACTCACCCAGTCAACCCAAGACACATTCTCTCTTTTCTTCAAATCCCTGAACCTTTTAAGGTATTGGGTAGGCGTCTTGCCAAACTTGGCAATCAAAGCAGATTTCATACACTCATACTGACCCCTTTCTTCCACACTCAGCTTCAGAATACAGTCATATCCAGTTTGAGGCACTCTGCTTAGCAAACACTTAGCCCAATCTCTTTTGTCAACATCATGAATTGCACAAGCCATTTCGAACGCTTCAATCCATTGGAGGATATCGGAACCCTCCGAAAACACACCAACCAAATCCTTCATAAATTTAGTTGCCGGGGACCTGACACTCTCACTGGGTTTCGCTGAAGTCTCCACTTGATCTTTCTCTAGCTGGATTCTCTGACATTCAGTGTCCTTGTCTTTGAGTTTAAGATCCCTATTCTTGAGTTCAAGATCCCTATTCTTGAGCTCCACTTATTGAGCCAACTCCTCCTTCTTAAGCTCAGCATCTATTTCCAACTTGCGATATTCAAAGGCCAATTTCATCCTTAATAACTCAAGCTCCAAGGTATTGCTGGGGTTCAGAACAGAGGCAGCAGGAATGGTGGCATTCCCAGAAACAGATTCAGTAGAAACCCCAGGGGCAGAGTCCTCATTGGTTGCATTCCCCCCCTCATCAAGAGTTTCACCATCGGTCTGGTAGTCCACCAGGGCAGCTATCAGCTCAGCCCTAGACTTATCCACAAAGTCTAACTCCCTGGCTTCACAAGCACTCTGAAGAGCCTCTTAGCTCATCCGAGTCAATTTACCATTCGCAATAGACTCCATTGCTTGTAATGCAGTTATTTTGTACACACCCAAACCTTAATCTCATAAAGTGCAGATATTTTGTAAGTGGCACGTTTATACACTGATTCTTAAAACCATAAGCATCCCACCGCTTCCACCAGTGTAAAGACTGGTAGGGGTGTCTGTACTTCTGCTCTCTATATGGTAGAGGAGAGGCACAGAGGACCCCAGCCAAGATTCTCTATTATTGGTACGTGGTCGAGCAATCAAGGCCTAGCTTCTCAGGAGGTGATGCAGGCTGGTTCTTAAGTACAGTGTAGTCCCCGAACCCCCACAAAGGAATGTCCACACACTGTATTACTGAAAACACAGTCTTTATATAATTAATATTCAAGGGTATGTACACGATCACAATAACGCACTTTGTACTCTGAAGTCACTAATGATAAATATATACAATTCTAAAGTGGTACCACCAATGTTATCAAATCTGATTAAAGTGCATCAACTGTACAGTTAAAATGTCACACAGATCAATAACGAGGAAACCAGCAATAGAGATAGGAAGGAACGCAAGATGGTTGAAACAGTAGGCAGAATGCTGACCCCTACCACTAGGCACAGTTCTGTGTGGAGATCCCCCCACCTGGGCAACCTGTAAATAAAGATATATAGCACAAGCCCAGTCCATATGTTCAATAGTCTTACTTACTTCCTCCTATTAAGGTTTTACCCCCCATTGTACCTGGTGGAGTAGAGTTCTCCGACGAGGCGTTGACCGGTTCTTCTTGGGTGACTCCCTTTAAGGCAGGAGCCACGGATCGTCGAGAGGTGTCGAGGAACTCGGCGTTCGGTTTTGAGGAATCGACGGCCCTTCTTGAGTGCCCTCCCTTTAAGGCGGGAGTCACGGGTCATCAAACGTCCGACGGTGAACAGGTTGAACTACGGCCGTGAAGTGGCAGCTTCGTTCCTAGCGGTGCTCGTTGACGACAGAGCGTTGGCGTCCTGCAAGGAAGAGGCATGCGGGGCACCTCGGTGACGATAGTTCTGGACCGCAAAGAGATGATGAAGAACTGTGGCCCAGCAAGTGCGTCGAGTCACCGGCGTCTCTGCGGTCTTTAGGTGGCGGGAAACCCACCGGTGGATGCTCCTCGGCGCGTCAACGGTCGGGCCTTCTCCAGCGGGAGACAAGCGGGTGACGATGCAGGCGAGAGCGTCCGATGATCAATTGAAGTTCTTAGGCAAACGGGAGCACGGCGGCTCTGGTCGGCGACGGCGGTCGTCGACAGTGGCGGACAACAGTCCGAGTGCTTCTCCTTGGAGTTCCGCAGCAGTCCCCGTATCGGGTCGGCAGCCTGACGAAGGTCTGTCTACCAGGGAGCGTTTGACAAAGATCAGCTGTGCTTGATGGTCCCTCGTAGCTCGGGAAGAGGGCGCCTTACCAGGTCCTCTCTGGGTCAGTCCTTGGAGGCACAGCAGCTTTCAGATTGTGAAGGAGAGCAACAGCAATTCTTCTCGTCCAGTAGGGCTTCAAGGTTAAGCTTCAGTTACTCCAGTTACTCGTCGTAGTGGACTTCAGCTTCTGAACACGATTCCTAGCACTGAGAGGTCCCCAGATATACTGTTGATCTCCCATTCATTCCGCTGGGTCACACTCAAGCATCCAATCACGACTACAGGCATTCATGCAGGCAGGCAGCCAATCAGGCACACGAGGTATTCAGGCCCTTCACTTCTCTCCAGACACTCACAACAAGTTGTGTATTGGGACAAGTACAGAGCCATTCAACACTCCAAGCTGCATTCATACCGGTTTCGGGCAGGGCTGTCTCAGTCATTGTGTCAACCACCAGATACTAGACATCCACAACACAGAATGCATATTCGTCACACACACTATTCACCCAGGTCCCACCCACAGGAAGTACCCACAACATACATCACCGGGAAGGCTCCAGCTAGTCTGGCCCGTCCTTCACAACAACACCATATATGGCATTTCCACCCAACAGCCAGTCAGGGGGAAGGGACAGAGTCAGGGCTTCCCAGGACTTTGGGAAAACAAGGTAATGGGTAATAGAAAGCAAGAGGCCACCGGGGCCATCTTGTTTTCCATCAGGAATCAACTGATCCCAAAGGCAGGGCCGGGGTATCCCAAAATGGAGGATACTCCGTGCACATGTCAAATTCAGCATGGAGCTGCCACCAGCCCATACCCTGCTCTGTGGGTCACCCACAGGTGCCCAAAAACATACACTAGGGGCACAGGGTTGTACCACCACCCATGGGTGCCATAAGGGTATCCCACGGGTCCGTTCACCAAACCAAAAGAGAGAGAGCTGCAACGCCAGGAGTCCCACGTGAACTCCTGCGCGGAAAACACGACAGAACACACGATAAAAAGCAGTAAAGGACAAGGATACGGAGGCCCTGTCCCTCCGATGCATTTCCAGCATCACACAAGGTCCATCTGCTGCTTCTCTTCTCCTTCCTCTCACCCTATTCTGATCCTCCTTTCATCTACAGGACAACACTCTTGTCACTTAACCTGAATCCACTCCAACCTTCTTTGACCCTCTCACTTCCCTCAAGGAACCCATTACTCCCCTTCCTTCAACCTCCTCCTACTGCCCCATTGAGCTCACTATGGGATGATTACCAACATGACAAAAATGGAAATGGTCGGCATCACCCTTAAGTTTAACTTGCAATGTAATTAGTTACTGCAGTAATATCTGATGTGTGTATGAGAAGCACTGCAGATAAACCCTGGGCACAAGGGTAATGAATATACTGAATGTTTCCTAGAACCTAAACTCTAGAGATCTGTGTGTTCACAATCTGCTCAAAATTAGCCAAAACTGTCAATCACAAACTATTCACATGATATGTACTAACATTACTTAATATTCACACAAAGTAACCAATTGTAAAAGGTGCTCAAATGTTTAATTTTCAAAAATTCAGAGGTCAGTGTTCACATAAAATGGGTTTGCCTAGGCATTTCATACATTTGTCCATCTCAGGGCCATGCCTATGTACAATCCACTCCTGTCTAATCAGGTTCCTTCCATGTGTATATAATATAAGCATAAGAACTAAAGAAAGAGAAAAAACAAAAACACAAAAGAATAAATAAGAAAAGAGAAGACGAAATGTTACAGGTATTTTCATAATACACCAATTAATGTGTTTATATGCTGTCGCTCAGTATATACCTTTTTGTGCCCTTTACTATAGAGATCGGTACAGAGAAAATGTATAGTAGATAACATAATACTTTGATAATGTCTTCATAAATATATAAAACCCTCAGAAATCATCAATACCTAATTACCTGTGCACTGAAAATCCGAAAAAAAGATGACCCATTCCTGAGAATAAAAAGAAAAGGAGACACTGAGCCTCACTCTAATCATCAATCCGTAGGAAAGCATCATTCTTTAGCTGTCTTACCTAGAGTAAGTCACTTCAGTCTCTAGACACGGTTAAGACACCAGTCTTAAACCGTTAGTGGCTTACCTTATTTCACCATTATGTGCGCGGAACACATGCTATGATGTCGTTGATGTGATGCGGTTGTAAACGTTCAAAGTCATTGTCGCGACACAGACGTTATTACACCAAATTTCAAAACAAACCTATTTGCTCAAAGTCATCAATGTAGCGGCATCCAAAAACATCATTCTGCCATGAACATAAAACATAGTAATCACAAATACATTACAGCTTTACAGCTCACCCAGGTCTCATATTTATCGTGGGTTAATAAATAAAGTCTAATCCTCCAATTTTTCACGCATATTGTGTGCCTACAAACATTTCCCATAGGGGGACGGATATAAACAACTTGTTGCAGCATTTAAGTTTTCATTAACCAAGCCTTATTAAAAATCTCTGCACAGCCAACTATTAAAAGTTAGAAGAATACTAAGTGATGAGCATGAGTACGATTTGGCAGACGGAGATTATGGGCAGAACATTTCTCGCCTGAGGTTACGAAGCTGAAGAGGTCAGTGCATCAAGGGAGAAATCGGCTGGCACACAACTGGATGATCATCTCTTCGGTTCCACCAAAGAGAAATCTATACCTCACTAGTATGTTTCTAAATATTCGATACAGGACAAAAGAATCAAATTCATCATTTATAAACATTGGAGAACACTCACTTGTGATACACGAGTAGAACATCTATTTCAAGAATTTCCTCCCTTTGCACATCAGCGAAGTACCAAATTGACAGACCACTAGTTAACACTGGGAACATCAAAAAGCAGGCTCAGCAGAGTAAGAGAATAGTTATTTACCCTACTGTTGCTTTGTTACCAAGGGGAACATTGTATACCCACCAAGATCTGTTCAAAAGATTAGATTAGAGAGGCCACCAGGGGGCGCACAGGCAATGGCAGCCTGAACGTGCTCATCCTCCTGACCGGGCCATTGAGGGACCGAGCCCCCCCCTTATAGAGCCCCCCAGGGACAGAGAATCCTGGAAGCCACAGGCAGAACACCCCGGTGCCACCTGGGAGCAAACCAGATGCTCGGGGGGGAGGGCCCTGGGATCCAGAGAACAAGCCCCCTCTGGAACTCGCCAGTGAAGGGCAGGGGCCGGCGCGTATCTCCCCATCCGGGGACGCGGGTCGGAAGGGAAAGGCCGCACAGCAGCAGAGGAGAGGGGCCTCACAGTGAAGAGCATATATTGAACAGAGGTGCCTGCCCCCTTCTCACTGGCCGTCCATGGAGTGGAAAGCGGGGGCCAGGATCACAGGGAGCGGCAGTGGGAGCAGCCGCGAGGCTCCACAGGAAAGGGAGAGGCGCGGGCCGAACCACGTCTTGGATAAGCTCTCCCAGGCACTCGCCACCCATTGTTGGAGGAGATGGAGGAATCCGGCGAAGGGGCCCAGCGGGGGAGCACGGCCCCTCCCCAACGTGGAATCGGAGGGGTGTGAGGTAAGCGGCGCACAGAAGATCAGTGTGTGGTGCTCCAAGGGGTGAATCACGGCACCCGGAGGGAACCCAAGGAATCTCCCCAGAAAGAGGAACATAACAGAGGAGAAGGGGGATGGTGGCCACGGCCGGGGTGACCCGCTTCCTCCCTCAAGAGTATAGGGAGTGACAGCCATGGGGGGAGAGACAATAAGGCCAATACAGAGGGCCCCCACCATCACCTCAAAGCAGTGAGCCAGCAACCACTCAGTGCGGGGTTTGCGCGCCCTTTAGACGAAATTCATCCGGGCCACCATCTTGAGAGCACCCCACACGGACATCGTGCCTGAAGGCAGGGGGGACAAGCAGCACCACCCCGGACCAAAAACATCCAGAAAGACCCAGGCCCTGGATCCATATAGAGACAAAAGATCCCTCCCCACACAATCAGGTGGCAGAGACAGACTGACGGCAGCGAACGACTGGCAGTCTGCATCAGTGGGGGGAGAGATAGGCATAAGTGAGCGGGGAGAGAAACAGAGGAACCCCGGACGACAGGGCCCCAGGAGGTGGTGTGGGAGAGTGGGGCAATCCCCATCTGGAACACCCACCTAGGGGGGCCGAAGCCCTAGATGGTGCCCTCGGAGAGGGCTTGAGACCCCACGGGAATAGTGGTCCTTAAAAGGCGAGAGACCCTCCCGGAGCCCGAAACCTATTGGGTGGTGGCCCCTGGGCCCTCGCACAGGGCGTGTGTCTGCCCAGGGAAGCCTGGAAGACACAATCTAACCCCCCAAGCAGGAGAGGAGACCCACGAACGAGAGCAAGAGCCAAAGGGTGAAGAAAAAAAATTACTTCCGGAGCAGACTATAACCAAGGGTGGTGGCCCCCGGGCTCCGGTCTGGGGCGTGTACCTGCTCAGGGGCTTCCTATCGGCGCTCCTCCCATCCTCAAGCACAGAAACACCAACCACCCGGATCACTTCTCAAGAGCATACGATTTAGAGGGGTGACACTGTGGGGATACCCCTGCCACCTCACGAACAGCGTTCTGGAGCCAGCGGTCACCCTCTGCGGACCCCAGTACTGAGCCTGGGAGAAATAAAGCAGAACCACAGAGATAGCCGCCATCCCAATGCCGCATCACAAGAGGAGGCCACATGAACTGGAACACGGCCCTGCAAGCAAACCTATTCTAGGAGGTAACAGGAACCCAAGATAGTTTGGTCCAAAGAAACACAATGGATCAGTCAGGAGCGGCTTCGGAAACTACATCAGCGATGGAGAGAGGCTTTGCCTCAGTGCTACAGGAAACGAGACATGCGGTCGTAGATAGCCCAGAAATTCGAATTATTAACCAGCAGGTGGACAAAGTGGAGGACAGACTGCTCCAGCTCGCGACCAACCAGTCAACAAAGGCTATGCAGGAAACACAGACTGAGATGAGACTGGCAGCATTAGAGAAGAGAGATGACTAGAGGGCCCAACAAATGGATGACTTTGAAAATAGGGAGCAAAGGAATCACCTCTGCTTTTTTGGTGTCCCGGACCCAGAGGGGGAGACGGAAAGAGACATATGCAGAATGGTTAGAGATATGATCAGCCTCCTCTTTGGGAACGAATCAACAACGGAACCCACCATAGACAGAGCACATAGGGTGGGGGCCGAGCTCCATCCTGGTCCGATTCCACTACTATATGGAAAAAACAAAGGTGTTGGAGGAGGTCAGGAAAGCTTGAGACATTACATATAACAACGCGAAGATTTACTTGCGCTACCCGGAGGAGAACCTGCAGTATGTACTGGAGGTACTGGATCATTACGCTGTCCTCTCGGGCATATCAGTGAACCCCAGGAAGTCTGGCTTGTTCCCTCTGGGCAGGTACAGGGATGTCCCGCTGGAGAGGCTGCCTGTGTTGCCAATACCATGGCGGACCGACACGTTTAGGTACTTGGGGGTAAATATCTTCCACCAGATTGAGGCGGTACACAAGCATAACACAGAGAGAGCCATAGAGGGGGTCAGGAACAGCATGGCATTCTGGTCTAGATTGCCCCTGTCCATGATGGGGAGGGCGGCCTTGCTTAAAATGGTGGTCCTTCCCAGACTCCTGCATTTCTTTGTGAACGTCCCGTATTTGATCCCTAAGAGCCTATTTGTGCGACTTCATAGTATGTGTAGGGGCTTTGTGTGGGGTAACTCCAGGAATAGGGTGGCCTTGTGGAAGCTCCAGAACCCGTGCGAGAAGGGGGGTATAGGCCTGCCCAACTTCGAACTATATTATCTGGCGGGGCAGCTGTTGTATGTGGCCAGGTGGCTGTCTGATGAAGATTCGGAGGAATCTAGGTTGCTGCGGGAGGACACGGCCCCATACTTCCTGAGAGAGGTGGTGTGGCTACAAAGGAACAAACTGACGGGAAGAGGGCGGCTATTGAGGTTGGTATGGGAGGTCTGGCACAGAACGTGGAAATTGATGGGGGAGTCGGAACCGCTCTCTCGGCAGGCCCCGTTGGTGGCACTGTGCGGAAACGACTCCCAACTGTTTCAGTCTGTCCGTAGACATTGGGAGCCGGTGGGCCTGGCCACGCTCGGGGACATATGGCAGGAGAGGGAGGCGTTGGACTTCCAAAGGTTGCAGGATGAGACGGGGGTGCATAGAGGCCAATACATCACCTATGCCAGGCTTGTGAAACGAGTAAGAGAGAGATGGCCGGAGACGGCACTGGCAGATGACCCTGATGACTCCCTTGAAACTATGTATGATGTCTCAGAGGGCGGGCATGAAATATCACGGATATACGAACTCCTTAGAGCGAAGGCTGGGAAAGAGTTGCTCCAACTGAGGCATGAATGGGAGGAGGAGATGGGTGGACCTTTGACGGAGGGTCAGTGGAAGAGGGTCCTAAGGTATCATAAAAAGGTGTCCCGAAATGCACGGCTCCAACAACTCCAGCTGTACATTATTCACAGGGCCTACTTGACTCCCCAGAAGATCGCAAGGTTTGGAGGCTCGATCACTCAAAAATGCCCCAGGTGTGGGGAGGTGGATGCAGGGTTGCTACACATGTTTTGGGCCTGCCCGGAAGTGTATAGATTTTGGGAGGAGGTCAAGATGAAGCTTGCAGGTGGGGGAGTGGTGTTGGACGTGGGATCCGCTTGGTCGTGTATGCTTGGGATCTTCCCCAGGCCCAGACACTCTAGGCACCTGAGCAAGATGAGGGACCTGGCATATGTTCTGGCCAAACGCAGGATTGCCATGAACTGGAAAGCGGCCAGCAGGCCGAGAGTGGAACTATGGTGGGCGGACCTCGTGAGGTGGGCGGAGGCGGAATCCGTGGTATGGTTTGAAGCGGTCACTAGAGGGGGTTGCTGGCCTGGCGACAATTGGTGGCCTCTATGACTAACCCACAACAGGGTTTGGACGAATCTGAGAATTCGGATGATGGGCATACGGACAATGCTCCACCCGACGGTGCCCCGACTGATGATACAAGGGAGCCGGCTCTGGCTTGATGGGGGGGTGTGGGGAGTTTTTTTCGTATTTATTTTTTGTGTTTCTGTAATGTAATATGGTGCTTCGATGACGACATGCTGTAACAGTTGTATTGTGTTGTGTGCTGTTTGGTTTTCTAAAATATAAAATCAATAAAATATTTTTAAAAAAAAAAACAACGCGAAGATAACGAATTTTCAGGATATTTCCGCTTACACTTTGGCTAAACGGAGGCTGTGCTGCCCCCTCACAGAGATGGTAGGGGGGACAAGTGGGTGCTCAATGGATATTGTAATTACTCATTAGCCCGGCAGGGGTGAACAAGTTAGTGGTCCGCCCTGTTTTTTAAGGCCGGGGAAGGGGGGAGCGGGACAGGACGTTTTGGTAGAGGGCGGGGCGGACGGAATGGGGGGCAGTTGGGGATGAGCCTTACCAAGGGGGGGGGGAGGGTGGAAAGGGGTTCAAGTTCGATTCAGAGGAGGGAGGAGAAAGGGGGTAAGAGGGAGGTCTTAATAGCTTGCAAAGGATTGCGGCCAATCGATGCTCCTCGAAGGAGGACCAAGGGCAACGGGGGAGATAAGGCAAACCGGAGTCTTAGGGAACAGGTTCAAGGGAGAAACAATCCGTAATAATGGTTGATCAACTTCCAGTGCTGGAGGGGGGCTCCCTTAATGTCAGAGGGCTGAATACCCCCACTAAGAGATCCCTGATCAGCAGGGAGTTTCGCAGGGCAAGTTTGGATATCCTATTCCTGCAAGAGACACATTGGGCAAGAGGTAAAGATCCCTCCATGAGGGGGTGGCGAATGGGGGAGATTCTACATGCCTTTCACAAATCGAAAAAGAGAGGGGTGGCAATACTACTAGCAAAAGACACAGCTTTTGTAACAGAGACCACACTTAAGGACCCGGAAGGACGGTTTCTATTTGTGAAGGGCACACTTCAGGGAACCCTGCTGACGCTGGCAGTAGTATATGGACACAATGAGGCCCAGGCAGAGTTCTGGGAAAGGGTGAGAGATAAACTCCAACTTTTCACACATGGGACCTTGAGTGTGGGAGGGGATTTCAATGTGGTCCAAGATCCCTCGAGGGACAGAAAAAAGTTAAAACTCACGTCACAATCCTTTCAAAGGGTTAACCGGGAGCTAGGCCTAGATGACACGCTCCCGAGCAACTACACAGGCAACCCGCCATTCACCTATTATTCAAAGACGCACAAGTCCTTCTCCAGGATCGATGACATCCTAATAGATAACTCTCTTCTTCCCTATTTGACAGACCATAGGGTTGACCCAGTCCCCTGGTCTGACCACGACCTGGTGAGGGCCTCACTGTTAGAGGGGTAGGGAAAACAAGGAAAGAGGAGATCTAAGTGTAACAACACCCTTCTCAAAGACTAGGTGATAACGAAAATGATCCTCGACAACATAGTGGAGGACTTTGCCCTGAGCGATAATGGGGAAGGCCGGGATGCTTTTAAGGCAACAATACAGGGTTTCCTTATTAAAACAAGGGCTTAAAAGAAAAGGGAAAGGGAAGAGCGATAGAAAACCCGCAGGGGGAAAATAGCGGAATTTCAGCCGGGCTGCACCCCAGGCAGTTCTATCTCCCCGGAACAAGCGACAGCCCTCGAGCAAATCAAGACCCAGTTGAAAGAACTTCTGTTGAGCAAGACGGAAAGAACCCTCTGCTCACGCAAACAAAAATATTACGAAAAAGGTGATCGAGCAGATAGGATCTTGGCGTGGAAGCTCAGGGAGGCTCAAAATAATAAGATGGTGAGAGCCACGGAATCAGAGACCGGGAAATTGAGTTACGAACCCAGAGTATAGGGTCAGCCTTTCAAAAATATTACGAGAAATTGTACAATTTGGAATTCGAGGAGGAGGAAGCACAGATTGAGGATTTTCTCAAAACGATCCCTCTCCCAGGGTTAGCGAGGGAGGTAACTGAGAAACTAGAGGCCCCGATATAGGAAGAGGAGATAGTAAGGGTAATCAAGGGAATGAAAGGTGGCACCTCCCCAGGGGAAGACGGATTCTCTGTGAATTTCTATAAAATGTACCGCTCCTCGGCAGCTCCCCACCTAGCCAAAGTATTCAACACAGTCCTGGCTGGCGACACCCTACCCGAAACCATGATGGGGGCAATCATAGTGGTCATACCCAAGGAAGGGAAGGGCCCTATAAGTGTTCCTCCTACAGGCCAATATCGCTACTGAATACGGATGTTAAAATCCTTGCGAAAATACTTGGTGAATGGATGGAGGGAATCATGCCATCGCTAATCCACAGGGATCAGGTGGGATTTATAAGAGGCCGACAAGGTTCGGACAATATCCTGAAAATGATAAATTTGATCCACTACGCACAAGTGTCAGACCTTGAGGCGTGCCTGCTGTCTATAGACTCAGAAAAGGCATTTGATAAAGTTGAATGGTGATACATTATGCTACTTCTCCAAAAGATGGGCTTAGGGGAACACATGCGAAAGTGGATAGCAGCCCTGTACAGGGCCACTACGGCAAATGTGCAGGTGAACGGGGAGCTCACATCCCCATTCAACCTAACGAGGGGTACCAGGCAGGGGTACCCCCTATCTCCATTAATATATGCCTTAACGATGGAGCCCTTCGCCATAGCCGTAAGAACACACCCAGGCATCAGTGCAGTGAAATACAGAGGGGTGAGCTAGATTTCAAGCTCTCCTTATTTGCAGACAACATTCTGGGATACCTGGTGAACCCGCATCAGTCCCTCCCACTGATACTCTCGTTAATAGAAACCTTTGGGAAATTCTCCGGCTTGAAAATTAACAAATCAAAATCCACATTACTCCCACTTAGAGCGCAAGACCCAATACTCAACCCCTTAGATGAGATTCTGGGGATTAATATAGAGAAGCCTGCGATTCGCTATCTGGGCATCCAACTCACATGAGACCTTGCGAAAATGACACCTTGCGAAAATGACACCAGCCAACTACGACCCTGTAACGGCTGAGGTCAAATCCCATCTGAATAGATGGAACAAATTGATTCTGTCTTGGTACGGCTGCATGACGGCGGTAAAGATGAAAGTCTTACCGAGACTCCTCTACCTGTTTATGTCCCTCCCAACACGAGTCCCTGACTCTACCTTTAATGATCTCCAGAAAGCAATCCAGGCTTTCATATGGCAGGGGAAACCCCCGAGGACCAAGAGAGCGACCCTCGCTCTCCCGAGGGAGGAAGGGGGTTTCGGCCTAACTGACCTCCGTCTCTATTTTTGGGCGGCTCAATTGAGGTTGCTTTGTGAACACATGCGAGATAACATAAACACATACTGGACATACTTGGAAGACTTGGACACACACCCCCTCAAGGTGGGCGCCACAAAGGTCCATCCCGGGTAAACTACTACACCACCTGACCCTAGGGGTACTTTGGTCTATTTGGCCGGAAGGGAAACACACGAGCACTTTACAACATGGGCCTCCCCGATGGTCTCTCTGTAGGGCCCAGTGATCAGGCTGGGGAACAAGGGATTCAGGAAAGCACAGCTCTGATCAGACAGAGGAATGGAAAGGGTGGGCCAACTGTTTAGGGAGGGCGAGCTCCTGTCATACGAGGAAGTTGCTGAGAGACTGGGCTCTGGGATGATCTCCATATTTGAATACCTCCGGTTGAAGGGCATTTTGTGTGATCAAAAATGGGAGCAAAAACTCATGAGAACCTTAACCCCCTTTGAGAAAGCACTGGATGCATCTAGCTCTAGGACGGCATGGTATCTAAATTGTACAAACTACTGAACAATAACCTCACTGAACTGAGAGGGTTCCGACATTACTGGGACAAATTAGCGGGGGAGGTCCTCACTGAAGAGTCGTGGAAGAGGGTATTTCAAATAGCCTTTCACGTAAATGTATTCACGGCTGACATGGAACGCAATTTCAAAGTTTTGCAGGGATGGCACTGAGACTCGCTAAAGCTGTCAAAGATGTTCGCAGGGGTCTCGCCAAAGTGCCCAAGGGGATGTGGCCAGGTGGGTTCAAGGGAGCACATGTGGTGGCACTGTCCGCTTATACAGAAGTACTGGGGGGATCTGAAGGGATGGATGGAGGAGGTTACTGGGGAATTGCTACCGCACGATCCACTTACCATGTTACTTGGCCTCCCACAGAAGGACTCTGAAGTGTATAGGTGTCCCAGAATGTGGGAAACGATGCTTCGAGTGGGGAGAGTAGCTCTTGCACAAAAATGGAAGAGCGCAAATATCCCCAGTAAAAAGGAATGTCAAAACAAACTGAAACACATGTTCCTCATGGACAAACTAACAGCGATGGTCAACGATGACCCGGAAACCTTCAGAATTAACTGAGATGGGGTGAAGCAATGGGAGGTACACTGAGATCTAATCACCACTGAAGGAATGGGGTCTGAGAGGGGGAGACAGCGATGGGGACCCGGACGAAGGGGGCAGGAGCTTGAATGATACACCTAGAGGGAAGAGAGCCTCAATCAATCCAGCACGATCTGAACAATCTGAAGCGTCTGCCGAGATGAACCATAAGGCAAATAAACCCAAGCTCCAGGAGGGAGTACAACACATGCAAACTATCTCCCTGTCTAAAGATAAGATTAGAAACTGCTAAGGCCCGGAATCTCCCTGTCTAAAGATAAGATTAGAAACTGCTAAGGCCCGGAATTATTTGATGACAATTGCTTGAGGGAGGGGGTGGGTGCTGGGGGAGGGAGGGAACAGTTGATGATCAAGGAGTGAGCTATAAAGCTGCACCAGTTGTTTCTGTTATAAATCTTACAAAATGCTAATAAAAATTGAAGTATATAACAAAAAAGATTAGATTACGTGACTGTACAACCTGTGATACTAACAATGCGATCTATGCAATCCGATGCCCTTGTGGGATATATTAGGTTGGACAGTCCATCAGACAATGTAAATTACGTTGGAATGCGCTTTGCTAAAGTATCCGGACAAGGAACACTAATTCAGCAGTGGCAAGTCACTGGATGGAAAATCAGCATGACAGTTCTCAGATTCGGTTTCAAGTTGTTGAGACGGTGAAAAGGTACAGACCACATGAGAACTTGGCATGGAAGATGGATCAAAGAGAAACCTTCTGGATAGACAAATTGGGCACAGTAACCCCCAATGGGATGAATGAGGAATGTCATTTTCTATGCTACTTATGACAATATGCATCCAGATGGACTATTTGCCAGGGAGCTTGTTTTCAAAGACTTTAACTTATGTGACCAGCGTGATACAATAATACCTAGATGAACAATTGGCCTATAAGGATGGTTGCAAAGAAGTGTGATTTGTAGTACTATTGAGAAACACCTAACTAATTCTGGTACACAGTACGAGTGATAAAATTGTAGAGTGGCGCTCCAGCTGAGACACATAAGCGCTTTGGGTGCAATAACGTTGTAGCTGCGGCGATGGCGTTGAATGTTCACAATGTCATCACGTCAATGCTATCATAGCACGTGTTCCGCACACATATCGCTTAAATGACAAAGGTAGAATACTGGACTGGGTACTCGCCCCTTAACTCACAAGTAACCATTGACTCTGTTCTTCCTATCGATTGGTCCTACCACCGCATCATCAGCTTTTCCCTGGACAACAGGACCACAGACAACACTATGACGAAAAATCCTGACTCCTTTGAAACCAGAAATATAAAAAAAACTCACAGCTGACAACCTCTCCCCTGCCCTCAGAGAAGCATTAGCCTCCACCACCTCAGAGAGCAACAATCGTACCTACCTGTCAGATTGCTACCAACAAGCCCTCGCCAACACCAGTGACCTACTCGCGCCTGTCATAACTAAAACCCGAAGGACAGACACACGCTCTTGCTTTTGGTTCAACGAGGAACTAGTCTCCTTGAGATGCACCAAAAGATCACTAGAGCACATCCACAAAAAAAAACAAACACTCCACATTCAGCTAAAGCATTCAATGATGTCAATAAAATCTACAAAGCAGCCATAATCACCCACAAAGCTAACACCCTCATTCTACGGATCACAAATGCCTTCTCCATCTCCAAGGAGCTGTTCTCCATACTCTGAGAACTAGAGAATCCCTGTCAAGTAACATCACCCGTTATTGCCAGCAAAGAGTGGTGTACCACAATTCAAGAAGCTCTAACAGCCAAAATTCTACTTCTACAAGAGAAAATTGCTAATAAAAAACATCTTCTAGCAAGCAAAACCCCACCCACTATCTTAGAGGACTCACCAAACGCCAATCCTAGCAAACCTTTCCAATTCACCCCGTCTCACAAAAAGATGTGCTAGACACCATAGCCAAAGTTAAAGCTTCCAACTGTAAAGAAGACCAATCCCCCCCACCTAGTCAAACTCTGCACCCTTACACTTACCCCCATTATCACAGATTTCATCAACGCCTCCTTTTACGCCAACACGGTTTCCCACCAGCATCAAAAAAGCCTGGGTGACACCCCTCTTGAAAAAGCCTACATTAGATCTATCCATCCCCACAACCGACCAATAATAACAGTCCCATTCCTCTTGAAAATAATAGACAAAATAGCGTATGCCCAAATCCAAAAACACTTAGAACAGCACCAATTACTGGGTGCCCGACAATCAGGGTTCTGCCCAAATCATAGCACTGAGACGGCACTTCTCGACTTGAAAGTCCAAAAGGATGCCACCAGAGAATCCGGCAAACTCTGTCTTCTAATGCTGTTAGATCTCTCGGCGGCTATCGATCTAGTCGACCACGACAAACTCTGTGCCACTCTAGCTAACAATTTCAACTTATCTAATGGTGCCACCGAATGGATCAAATCCTTCCTTGCAGACAGGAATTCAAGAGTTTATATTGGCAAAGAGTCAGCCAACCCCATACCAATCCTCATAGGCGTTCCCCAAGATCCTGCCTGTCACCCACCCTTTACAGTGCCTATACCAAGCTGCTATTTGCAGCCCTGGATGTCATGGGTGTCATCTACGCCAGCTTTGCAGATGACACCCAGATCCTCATTCCCCTATCAGGCAATCACGAGCAGGACACTGCTCATCAACCAAATCTATGCACTAATCCAATACTGGATGGCCCACAATAGCCTCTGCCTTAATGACAACAAAACAGAGCTGCTTTTAGTCAGGTCATCCTCCAGAATCAACTCGCTATAACCTGCTTATGCTTCATTCATCATCGATGGCACCACAATCTCAACACTCAAAACAAGTCAAAACCCTTGGCGTCTACCTATACGCCACCCTAACCATGACCAAACAAATGAACGCCCTCTCTTCAGCCACCTCCTACACCGCCAAGCTTATCTCTCTAAGTCGCAACTTCCTCACGCACAAAAACTGCATCACCATAGCGAGAGCATTAATACTCTCAAAGCTTGACTACTGCAACATACTCCTCTTAGGTACATCCAACACCAATCTGACCAAACTCCATCTTATGCAGAACAAAGCCCTCCGAGCAGCACTAGGTATAAAAAAGAGCGAGCACATCTCCAACATCAGAAGAGACAATCACTGGCTACCCATCAAGGCGAGGATTATATTCAAAACCTTAGCCATTACTCATAAATGCATTGCCAACAAAGCCCCCAAATACATTAACAATATAATCACGAAAAAATATTCCACCGGATTCTTCAGATCCAGCAACAACTCACTCCATGAAATCCCTCAAAGTCCTAGCCCCTAGACACTGGAATGCTCTCCCATATAACATTAAGGATGAAGAATCTCACCAGTTATTCAAAAAATCACTGAAAACCTCGCTATTCGACCTATACTAACTAGACCCTGACACTCCAACCCAACCTATCTTTGCCATCATAGATGCCTTAGGTTCCATGACATGAGTATGTACTGCATTAATGTGTAACTAACGTGTATATAACTGTAAAGACTGTAATTACCAATTTACCTGTAACTACGTTGTGATACCTCTGAGTCTGGGCGTATAACAAATGTAATAAATAAATAAAGTAAGCATCTAACTGTTTAAGATGGTGTTTCTCGAGACCGTGTCTCGAGACTGTAATGACTTACTGTAGGTAAGCCATCTAAAGGATGGTGCTTTGTCAGTTTATCTGATAGATTATTCTGCGGTTTGATAATAAGAGCGAGATTCAGCGTCTTCTTTTCTTTTTATTCCAATGAAAGAAAGTCTTCTTTTTTTCTTGTTTTTTTTATTTTCAGTGCACAGTTAATTAGGTTTTGATGATTCATGAGGATTTTCTGTATTTATGAAGACATTATGAAAGTATTACATTATCTACTCTACATTTCGAAGGGATTGTGTCCTCCGACGTATTCCTTATCTTTGATAATACGTTTCCAGCTTGCTGGCCTCGGAAATTTTTTCTGTAGAGGGCGCTGCGCGTCGACGTCCGCCGAGTCGATGTCCCTCAACGGCCACCGTATCGGCGCCGACGTCACCATGCCCATAAATAGCCACACGCTGCGTCCGTTGCTCAGTTCCGTTTTTCCGCGCTTCGTGGGGCCTCGGAACATCGTTGCTCAGTTCAGTCAGGATAACTCTATCTACTCAAATAATACCGACTCGTTCTCGATTGCTTCTTCATCGGAACCGACGACGCCGCGATCCGGCTTCAAGAAATGCAGAGACTGCAGTAATAAAATGTCGATAACGGATCCACACAGGATCTGCTTGTGGTGCTTGGGAACCGAGCACCATTGTTCGGAGTGTGAGGACTGCATGTCCATGACGGCGAAAGCCTTGAAGGAGCGCAAGGGGAAGCTCGAGAGAGGTAAGTCAGTCAAAACCTCCTCAAAGGTTTCTTCGGCTGAGTCGAGGCATTCGTCTCCTCGCCGTTGAAAACATTCCTATTCTAGATCTCGAAGTAGCTCCGACCATTCGTCGAGATCAAGACACTCAAAAAAGAGACGTCGAAGATCCCCTTCTTCGTCGTCTTCTGTTTCCCCAGAAAGGGTCTCCTGTCCCACAAAACACAGCTCTCAGGTAGAGTGGGAGGAATTCAGAAAGAAAATGTTAAGCGTCTTCGAGAACGCGGCCTCGACCCCCTCGAAGACAGCTGAGGGTGATAGCCCGGGTGAAAAACCCAAAAAATCAAAACGCCGCGAGTCGCAGCACCCGGCGAAACATTCCACCCGAGAGCGTCACGAGCCATCGGGTAAGAAGGCGCCATCTTCGACGCCGTCGTTGAAGATTCCTTCGACGCATGGATCGGCGCCATTGACGCCGTTGTCGAAGGGTTCCTCGACGCATCGGTCGATCGACTCGACGCCGATGAAAGAGAAGACCAAGGCTACTCCACAGCCAACGGTAGCTCCAAGGGCCTCCGGCACGACGCAGAGACCGTCGTCGATGTCCTCGAGTAGGATCCCGATCCTCTCCGAGTTCTTCGAGACCCCTTCCAGTTTTTTCGACGCCGTTCCCGGCGCCTTCGAAGCCTGTCACATCGGCGTCAACGACATCGACGTTTTCTCGCCCAATAATGACGAGTTTGGCTCCTTCTGCCTTAGAGATGGGTTTTACACCATTTCAGAGGTCAGAGTACCCTGGACTATCTTCAATTTATGAAGAGGGGGAAGATTCTGACCAGGAGACATTTGGGTTACAGAGAACCACACTGCCTATTTCAGAGGATTTCACCTCTGAGGAAAGAAGGCTGAAGGACCTATAGGAGTCACTACATGAGGCAAGGGGGCTGGACACTTCCCCAGAAGTGGAATTTGTTAAGCCAGACCCAGGGGAACATGCCGAAACACCCTATAGAACCCTTATGGCAAGAATTATTGAATTTATGGGTTGGTCTGCGCCTTCCCCTGTTTTTCAACAGAATGACCTAACAGACATATTAACAAAGGTCCACAGGAGGACCCTGTGGTCCCCTTCCATGCAGCCTTACAAAGGAAAATTACATCTAATTGGGAAACTCCTGAAGTTATCCCTGCAGTCAATAAGATTGTCAGCCAAGTATAGGGTAGCGGCTGCTGACCCTGAATACTTATCAAAACACCCGTCTCCAGAGAGCCTGGTGGTTCAAGCGGCAACTTCATCTAGCAGTAGGACCGCTTACCCTACTGTCCCACAGGATAGAGATGACAAGAGGTACGATTCTATGGCGAAGAAAGTCTTCTCTGCTTGTAGTATGGCATTGAAGTCCATCAACGCCACCTGTACGCTCGCCAGGTTCAGTCACACACTGTGGGAGTGTGCTTCATCAGCGGCTGACTGCATACCCGAAGGAGAGGAAAAGGAAGCCTTCCTTAACATTATTAAAGATGGCAAAGATGCCATGTGCGAATCACTTCAAACTGGCATCCATTCCGCTGACAGTATCAGCAGGGCCACAGCGGCAAGTAGAACAATCCGCAGGCATGCGTGGTTGCGAAAGTCTGGCTTTGCTCCAGATGTACAGGCCAGACTTTTGAATATGCCCTTTGACGGGTCTTCACTATTCGGAAAAAAGGCTGATGACAGTCTGGAAAAGTTGCAGACTTCTAAAGCAGCAGCAAAATCTTTAGGAGCTGCTACCCGCCAAACTCCTTTTCGCCCCTCAGGAACCTCTGGGAGAGGAAAGTCCTTTCGCTATTATTCCGCATTCGGGAAAGGCAGAGGACAGCCGGCTCAAAGAGGCCAAAGGAGATCCACCCGAGGTGGACGGGTCAAAGGTACTAAGGCCGCAGCAGCAGCAGGTGCCTCTTTACCCTCGGCATCTGCATCAGCCGCCCCCAAACCACTCTGAGGCCTTTCCACACAATACACCTGTAGGGGGCAGGTTAACTCACCATCTGACGGAATGGCAGGCTATAACGTCAGATGCTTGGGCATTGGAGACAGTTGCCCAGGGTTACTGCCTACCCTTTCTACACATCCCTCAGAGTCATCCACCGGGGAACAGCTCTCTAAAAGTTCCAGATCCGCTCCTCTTGCAGGAAATTATAGACCTGCTAGAGAAAGGTGCCATAGAACCGGTACCTGTAGCGGACAGGAACAAGGGCTGGTACTCCCCCTACTTTCTCATACCAAAGAAGGACGGAGGACTGAGACCCATCCTGGACTTAGGAGAATTGAACAAGTTCCTCAGGAAGGACAAGTTCAAGATGGTAACTCTCTTTCAGATCCTTCAGGCCCTCCAGTTCCAGGACTGGCTGGTATCTCTGGACCTTCAGGATGCTTATTTCCATGTGCCAATCCATCTCAAACACAGGAAATACCTGAGGTTCGCAATTGGCGACTCTCATTATCAATTTCGAGTTCTGCCATTTGGGCTGACCTCCACCCCGAGGGTCTTCACCAAGCTGATGGCGGTAGTGGCGGCGAGTCTAAGGAGGGAAGGGATCCACGTCTACCCCTACCTGGACGATTGGCTGATCAGGGCTGTATCTTCGAAACAGGCCCAGGCCCAGCTAGATTATGTCTGCCACTTCCTTCACAAACTGGGCTTCTCCCTCAATTTAAAGAAGTCACAGATGATACCATCACAGAGACTCCAGTTCATTGGAGCGGTCCTGGACACTTCCCTGGGAAAAGCCTCGCCACCGGAGGTGAGGGCTCAAGATATTCTACAGATGGTCACCAAGTTTCAAAACGCCCAACGTCGCCCAGCCTTCGACTTTTTGAGGTTGCTAGGCCTCATGGCATCCTGCATCTTCCTTGTGCCAGAGGCTCGCCTGAGAATGAGATCTCTTCAGTGGGCACTGAGAAGTCAGTGGTCGCAATTCTCAGGGAGAATGACAGATCTCCTCCGGATTCCGGACAAGGTAGCCCGCGACCTTCAATGGTGGGCCTATCCAGAGAACATCTTGAAAGGAGAACTGTTTTGGCAACCATGGCCGGAGATAATAGTAGTCACAGACGCCTCACTCACAGGGTGGGGAGCCCATGCCAACGACTTGACCATCAGCGGTCGTTGGTCTCCATCGGAGTCCAGACTACACATCAACCTATTGGAGCTGAAAGCGATCAGACTAGCGCTGAAAGCTTTCCTGCCATCAGTAGAGGGGAGAAATGTCCTGATAATGACGGACAACACGGTGGCCATGCACTACCTCAACAAAAGAGGAGGCGTAGGATCGCTGCCACTGTGCAGAGAGGCGATGCAGCTCTGGTTTTGGGCAATCCAAGAAGGAATCTCTCTATCGGCAGTCCACCTAGCCGGAGAGAAGAACTTGACAACTCTGAGCAGGCAGAGCACAGTCTCCCACGAGTGGGAGCTAGCTCAGGAAGTCCTTCAAGAGATCTTCGCCCTTTGGGGAGCCCCTCAGGTGGATCTGTTCACCACAAGCACCAACAGGAAGTGCGATCTGTTCTGTTCAAGGGAATTTCCCCCGAGAGGAGCTCTAGGAGACACATTCGTAGTGGACTGGGAGTTTCCACTCCTTTACGCGTTCCCACCAGTCCCTGTTATTCCTCAAATGATCAGGAGGTTGAGAAGATTCTGGAAAACCATGATCCTAATTGCCCCGGATTGGGCCAGGATAACGTGGTACCCGGACCTTCTAGATATGTCCATCTGTCCTCCAATCCGTCTTCCACTCAAAGATAATCTTCTCTCGCAGAAGGGAGGTCAGGTTCTCCATCCAGACACCAGAACCCTCAACCTTCACGCTTGGCTTCTGAAAGGGTGAGGTACAAGGATTGGGATCTCCCTGATGACGTCATGGAGGTGTTGCTTTCGGCCAGAAGGCCAGCAACAAAGTCTTTATACCGCTGCCATTGGAACAAATTTTGCAGCTGGTGTAGGGAAGAGAATATCAACCCTTTTTCTTGTGGTACACCAACGGTGTTATCGTTTCTACTCTACTTGGCAAACTCAGGCCTTCAAGTTGACACTGTAAAAGGCTATCTCGCAGCGCTTTCTATCTTCAAGCGCACTGCGGAGGAACCATCGTATTTCAAACTTCCTCTAGTGATACAATTTCTCAAGGGATTAACTAATGTTTATCCTCCAAAACCATTCCAGGTTCCCTTATGGGACTTAAATTTAGTCTTAAACTTCCTAATGGGCACTCCATTCGAACCACTTCACTCTTGTTCGCTGAGATTTCTCACGCTTAAAACTGTCCTATTGGTAGCAATAACATCTGCTAGGAGGGTGAGCAAGCTACAAACTCTCTCCTGTAAACCCCCACATACAATTTTCCACAAGGACAAAGTTGTCCTACAGGTGAAGCCTAATTTCCTCCCAAAGGTGGTTTCTGAATTTCATATTACTCAGAAAATTATCTTACCTTCGTTCTACCCTCCTCCCCATCCGGGGAAAGAGGAGGAAAGGCTACATAGGCTGGATCCAAGGCGAGCTCTCAGCTTTTACATCAGCAGAATGGCTAGGATCAGTCAAGCAGACCAACTGTTTGTAGGATACTCAGGTCACAAGTTGGGACTACCCGCAGCTTTTTCCAACACAATAACGTATTTATGTTTGCGGTCGCTTCAAAAGCGACCGCAAACATAAATACAACGTTTTTAAAGCTGCGGTTTTATTTCTAAGTTTTCTGGGCTCCTCCAGCCCGGAAAACTTAGAAAAAAACCGCAGCTAGTGCTTATTTTTAAAAAAAAATAAATAGCACTTACCGAGATTCAGCTGCAGCTTTCCTGCTCTGGTCTCCGGTCCACGTCCTCCGCGTACAGCACTATTGAAGGGAAAGCCACCCAGCGGTAGCTTTTGTTTACTACAGCTGGCTGGCTTTTCCTTCATTAGTGCCGCAAAAGCAAAAGCCAGCACAGGAGGGCATCCATTTCACAAAATGGATGCGCCCATGTGCTTGCTTTTGCGAATTGTGAGCTTGAATAGCTCAAAATTTTACATAGGAAGTTTTAAAACAGAGAATGCTAGTATTTTTTTTTTTATGTTGCCTATTTATCTTATAAATAAAAGATTTTACTAGACCATGCCTTTAAGTATGTACTATGTGAGTAGTTTGTGATTTGCAGTTATGGCTTATTTTGAGCAGATTGTGAGCACACAGATTTCTTGAGTTTAGGTTCTAGGAAACGTTCATTAAGAGTCCCAACATCCCCATTTTAATGTGATGGCTATCACAGAAACATTGATTCAGCATGGATTCAACCCACTTAACGCTGCCACTCTTGCAGCTTTCCACACAGACTCTGCTACCTTTTCTCACTTTTCTTGTGTTGGTCTTGTGATCAGCTAAGCAAGCCCACCTCCCCCTCTGAGTTTATCCCCTCTTCTTTTGAACACATTGTGGATCAGATACTACAGCTGAAGTACTGGCCATGCCCATGACTAAAGCCACAAACTTTAAATCGAATCCACTCTCTGACCATTCTCTGGTTGCCCTTTTTGACCTGCTGACCCATAATCCTGGCAACTCACTCTCCACTCTTCTCCTCCTTCAATTCTTCTGCCCTCCGTTAACCCAGTATCCAATGACTATTTTCTACATGTGATTGTCTGTCTCTCCTACAATCTCATTGTCTGTCTCTCCTACAATCTCCATCCTTCCTCCTTTTAAAATCTTCAAATGACAAATTCAAATGTGAGTCTGTGGCCTCCTTCTTGGACCAAGTTAGGATTGCCCTTCAGGATCCCTCTTCAACAATTACTGATTCAATCGGATTGGTATTTCTGGAGAACCTTTCAGCACTCCATCACTCATGTGCCCTCAGTCGTGAAGGACCAGGTGTCACAACCACTGCTGCTGGTGAAAACCCTGCTTTGTCTATCCTTGCTCCCTACATTGAATCACTCTTTGCTTTAACTGCTTGTCTGGAGTCCACCAAGTTAAACTATTACACTAACCTTATCACTCCTGAGTTGCCTTCCTGCATCACTACCTGCCTAGCTTCTTTGTCACTGCATAGTGGCGTGCTGCTTCAAGCTCAACTCCTCTAAACTGAAGTGTTCTTTCAGCTTTCAATGTCACACAGATTATCTCATCACCTGTGTACATTCTCTGTTGAACCCCCTTACTCCACCCCCAAGGCTTCAATCTGAAGGTTATCTTTGGGAACAACCTGAAATTTAATCCGTTCATTATCTCCACTTCTATGGGGGCTGAGTCCTACAGTACTATCACCAGCAATCCCATATGCCAGTAATGATCCCCAACCTACCATTCCTGTTATACTTACTTCAGATCCCGCCAATCACATTCCCACTGCCTACGACCCAACCCATTACTTGGCCAACCCAAATGTTGCCCTAACTCTAATGAAGGCCTCACCTGCAAATCCCCTGCTCCCAAATGCTGCTAGGAACCCTATACATGCTGGGCCAAACCCAGGCACCACTATATCCATTGACTCTAGATCAAAGTTATGTTCTACTCGCACATCCAGCCGCCTTACCACCATCACCCGTGATACTACTAACAACCACCTCACCAAGAAATCTCTCAAGCCTCTGACCCCTCTTCAATGTGCTCTCATCAATGCCTGCTCCCTCCCAGCACACGCCCTAGAAATCTGCTACCTGCTCACTGCTAACAATCTGGACTTAATGGCCATTTCGGAAACCTGATTACACAAAGCCTTTGGCCCCGCCATCCCCTTAGCTTTACCACAAGGCTACAACATCTACCGTCGGGATAGCTTACACACGAAAGGAGGTGGAGTCACCCTCATAGCCAACGATTCCCTTCCACTAAGATAGGTCTCTAACTCCTTTGAAGGTAACAGTGGCATTCTGTCACTCAAACTCAACTACACCATCACTATACACATTGTTTACCCCTCCCCCGGACGACTTTCTCGAGAACCTCATCCACCTCCTATCTGACAACTTAAAAACTTCCTCCAAATCCACCCTACTTGGATTCCTGAAACTTGGGTTCAATGATCCAGAAGACCTCCAAGCCAAATCTCTTGTCCAAGCCCTTGACACCCTAGGATTCAGACAATCGATCACTAACCCCACCCACGCTAAAGGCTGCATCCTAGACTGGCTAGCCGACCACAATTGCGCACCATTCATAAGCTCTAATGCCCCCTGGCTGGACCACCACGTCATCCACTTTTCTATCCCCACACCATCGAAACAAAAACCCCTCACCACTCCTCTACCGCCCGATGCAGTACGAAGCGCATGTGAACTTACCAAAGAGAGCCTATTGCCTTATCTAGAAACTCCTGCTTTCAGACCTCCCTTCTCCAATGACCCCACAGCACTAGCCGAACTATACATTTCTGCACTAAAGAATGCAGTGAACGCCATAGCCCCACTGTCTGCCAGGAAGGCAAAAACGGTCATGCATGTAACTGTAATTCAACAAGATAGCTGCCCAACACAAAAAGGCTAACATCTCAGCCAAAACCACTTCCTTTAACACTAGGATCGCCAATGCAAAATCAGGATCCAAAGAGATGTTTGCCATTTTCAGGGAACTAGAATCACCAGCTCCTACCAACCAGGCCATCTCCAAAGACGAATCATGGTGCTCTAGTATCCAAACTGCCATGCTTAACAAACTTGACCTATTGCATAGCAGAATCCTAGCCAACAAGAACTTACTGATAACACCCGCAGCCACACCCACCACTAACACTTCCACCCATGACTTCCCCCTCTTCTCCTTCAAGAAGGTCCCTGAACCCGAAGCCCTCACACTCCTGAAACACCTCCAACCTTCTAATTGCAAAGGCGATGATTGGCCGGCCTCCATCATCAAAGACTGCGATGTCACACTGGTCCTGTTTCTCACTGCTTTCATAAATGCTTCCTTTGCCGCAGGTCTAGTTCCTTCCAGCCTCAAGGAAGCCTGGGTAGGAGCACTTCTAAAAAAAAAAAAAACCTTCACTTGACCCAGCCTCCCCTAATAACTGCCAGCCCATAACCACCGTACCCTTCCTCCTGGAAATTCTCGACAAAGCAGCCTACACTCAAGTCCAACACTTACTCGAAACCAACCGCCTCCTGGGTTTATGCAGGTCTGGTTTGCACACTGGTCACGGCACAGAATCTGCTCTGGTTGATCGAAAAAAACAAATAGAAGAGAGCAAGGATGTGTAGGCAAGCCTGCTTTACTCCTCCTCCTGGACCTATTAGCTGCATTTGACCTAGTAGACCATAACATCCTGTGCCATCACCCTACCTCCGCAGCCCACTTCTCTCCCAAATCCACAGGAAGGTAGAGCCTTGAGGGTGTCCGCAGATCAGCGCCTGCTGCCATCCACTGCAGAGTCCCACAGGGTTCCTGTATCTCTCCCACTCTCAACATTTTCTCTAAGCCTTGTGAACATCTTAGACTCCATTGGTATAGCATACCCCAACTATGCTGATGACACCAAAGTCGTCCTCTCACTCTCTGGCAACTATTAAACTGACATCAAGGCCCTCAATACAGTCTACTCCACTATTCAGGCCTGGATGGCAGCCAACAGTGTCTGCTTCAATGGAGAAAAAACGGAAATCCTTCCAGTAGGTCCACATGAAACCTTAAAAAAAAGCCAGGCAATATACTGTGTTCACAATCGACAACATTCAGATGCCTGTCTTTCCTCGGTTAAGACCTTAGGAGTCTACCTTGATGCCACCCTATCCATGTCACGTCAAGTCAGCGCCATCGCTTCCTCAGCCGCTTACTACACCAAGCTGATTAACATAGCCAAACCATTTTTATCCACTGAGAACTGTGTCTCGATCGCTAGAGGAATAATATGCTCAAGACTGGACTATTGCAACATTCTCTCTGCTGGCACTTCCTTAAAAAAATCTAAGGAAACTCCAAGTTATCCAAAACGCACTTTGAGCTGCTCTCAACATACCCAAAAGAGAACACATCTCTGCAGCCAGTTGCGAAGCCCACTGGCTCCCCATCAAAGTACGCATTCGAGGGGATTGGGTCCTCTGACGTATTCCATATCTATGACAGTAATCATCACAGCTGTGCTGCTTCGGAAAATCTTCGGCGTCTGCGTCCTGCATCGATGACGACGATACGCCGCCCTCGAGGACCTCCTCCGACGGCCGACGTCACTGGATGTTATAAGTAGGACGCACAACGCCCGTAGCCTCAGTTCCGTTTTTTCCGCGAACGTGTTCGCTTCGGGAATCTCGGTGCGCCTCGACTCTTTGGAGTTTCTGTTGTTTCTTGGTTCTTTGAACCTGTTTGGTGTTTGTGAAGTACTTTCTTCGTAAAGATGTCTACCTCGTCTTCCACACCGCGTCCGGACTTTAAGAAGTGCGGGGACTGTGGGTCCAAGATGTCGGTTACGGACTCGCACAACGCCTGCCCCTGGTGCCTCGGGGAGGCCCATGACACGGATGACTGTCTCGACTGCCAGTCGCTCAAGTCTAAAGCCTTGCGGGAGCGCAAGAAGTTATCGGTAGGTAAGGTGTCCAAGCCCCGGAAGTCGACGTCTGCGGGGCTTTCGACGGACGACTCGAGGGGCGAATGTCAGCTTCTTTGTCGGAAGTCCAGTGGGTCTCGGTCCCGGAGTCGGTCTCGTCACTCCTCTGCCTCTTCGAGGCACTCCCGGAAGCGCCATCATCGGTCGCCTTCCCCGTCCTCATCCGAGGACTCCGCCCGTCGGCGGGTCGCTTACCCCACCAAGCATTCCCAGAGGAATGGGCTTCCTTTGGGAAGAAAATGTTGGCGATTCTCGAATCGCAGGGCACTGGTCCGTCCGCGCCTCCGAGTGGGGTCGGTTGTGATCAGCCGAGAGACACTGCTCGCACGCCTTCGGGCCCAAGGTGGTCGTCACGATTCGCGGGAGATTTCCCGCTCGGACAAGGGGAATCGTTCTCGTCATTCCCGGTCCAGGTCCCGGTCCTCGACGCGCTCGAGACCGTGTGAACCTGTGGTGTCTTCACGGAAGACGTCGACGCTGAGGTCGTCGACAGACTCTTTCGAGTGCTTGCCTACGAAGAAGTCGCTGACGCCATCAGCGTCCCGGCCATCGAGGGACACGCTCGTGTCCCCGGCCTCGAGGAGTGTATTGGCGCCGTCGATGCTGTCGACGCCGCGCTCTGCGTCAACGCCGATTCACTCGACGCCTTTTGAGGCTGTGTCGACAGAGGGTACCCCGTGGCTCGGTGGAACCCCCTAGAAAGGCTCTGGCCAAGGTCAAGCATGGCTTTGGTTCACGTTCTGTGCCTTCTGACCGCCATCTGGAGTTTATTTCAGAGGTGAATGAGGGCTCTCATGATGGCATGGTGCCTGACACAGTGCCAGACGAGATTCTCTCGGGCCATAGCCAATTTGAGGACCTGAGGCAGTCTCGTACCGGCGCCTTATGTCAAGGGTCACCGAGTACTTTGGATGGTCTGCTCCCCCGGGGGTGTTTGTTCAGGATGACCTTACGGATATCCTCGACATTGGTCCACCAACTGTCCCGGTACTGCTGTTTCATATGGCTCTACAGAGGAGGGTGGCAGCGGCTTGGACTGCTCTGGAGAGTCTCCCGGCAGTGGGCAAGTCTTTGCTGCGAAAATACCGCCCAGCCAGTAGCGACCCCTGCTACTTGTCCAAGCACCCTACTCCGGAGAGGTTGGTGTTGCAGGCGGCTACTGCCCCGGCAAAGCAGGCTTCGTACCCTACCATCCCTCCTGATAGGGACGACAAGCGTTTTGACGGCTGGGCAAAGAAAGTGTTTTCTGCAGGGGGTATGGCGCTTCAGGCGGCCAACTCCATATGTGCCTGGTCACGTTTCACGCACACTCTGTGGAACTGTGTTTCCTTGGCGGCTGAACATATTCCCGAAGGGGACGAACGGGATGGTTTCCTTGCCATGGTTCAGGATGGCAAAGATGCCATGTGTGAGGCCGTTCAGTCGGGTTTGGACATGGCAGATTGTGTCAGCCGGTCCATGGCGGCGAGCACTGTGTTACGCAGGTTTGCGTGGTTGCGGAAGTCGGGGTTTGCTCCTGATGTGCAGGCCCGGCTCCTCAACATGCCCTTTGACGGGGAACATCTTTTTGGCAGCAAGGCTGACGAGAGCCTTGAAAGGCTGCAGCGAAGTCGTTGGGCGCTGCAGTTCGACAACTCTGCCTTTTCGTCCTAGGGGACAGCAATGGAGGGGAGGTTCCTTTCGTTATTACTCATCCTTTGGTAAAGCGAGAGGAGCTGCCAGTCAAAGGGGCCACCGTAGGAGTGCCAGAGGTGGAAAACAAGGTACTCGAGGTGCCAAGGCTGCTTGGGCTGTTGCCTCTTTGCCATCGGGCAACGCCGCAGCCGCTTCAGCTCAGTCATGAGGCCATGTCCCATGGTTCGCCGGTTGGGGGAAGGTTGGCGCAGCATCTTGCAGAGTGGCGTGCCATCAGAGGCGTAGCCAGGACTGTCTAGCAAATGGGGCCTGATGCTAATGTAGTTGGGCCCAATGCACTGACAAACATATCTGTAAATACCCACACAGCGCTGCTGAGTGGGCATTTACAGATTTTGGGTGGGCCTTGCCCCTCAGGCCCTACCCTGCCTACGCCTCTGCGCACCTTTACTTCAGATGTGTGGGTTCTGGAGATCATAACCCACGGCTACTGTCTTCCTTTCCGACAAAGGCCTCAAGACAATCCCCCGGGGAATCTCTCTTTGAAGAGTCCGGATCTGCTACTTGCGCAGGAAATTCAATCCCTGCTGGAGAAAGGCGCCATAGAACTGGTGCCTGTAGCGGAGAGGAACAAGGGATGGTATTCCCCTTATTTTCTGATTTCGAAGAAAGACGGGGGATTGAGACCCATCATGGACTTGCGCGGTTTGAACAAACTCCTCAGGAAGGACAAGTTCAAGATGGTTACTCTCTCTCAAGTCCTCCAGGCCCTTCAACTTCAGGACTGGTTGGTGTCTCTCGACCTCAAGGACGCTTATTTTCATGTGCCGATCCATCCGAAGCACAAGAAGTACCTGAGGTTTGCGGTTGGCGACTCGCACTTTCAGTTTCGGGTCCTGCTGTTCGGATTGACCTCCACCCCGAGGGTCTTCACCAAGCTCATGTTAGTGGTGGCAGCGCACCTCAGGAAAGGGGAGATTCACGTCTACATCTACCTGGACGATTGTTTGATCAGGGCGCACCCTCCCGAGCAAGTCCTAGATCATCTGTCGGTCACCTGCCACTCCCTCCACAAGCTGGGCTTCTCCCTCAACTTAAAGAAGTCCCATTTGACACCAACTCAGAGGCTCCAGTAGATCGGAGCAGTGCTCGACCCGTCCCTGGGGCAGTGTTTTCCTCCCCAGGTGAGGGCTCGTCACATTCAGCAGATGGTGCACAAGTTTCAACTTGCCCAGAGTCTCCCAGCGTTAGAGTTCTTGAGACTGCTCGGCCTCATGGCATCCTGCATTCTTCTGGTGCCAGAGGCCAGGTTGCGGATGAGATCTTTGCAATGGGCACTCAAGCTCCAGTGGTCTCAGTCCTCCGGCAGGATGTCGGACCCTGTTCAGGTGCCGTCCTCGGTCGCCCAGGACCTTCTGTGGTGGGCCGACGAGGGCAATCTGATGAGGGGGGCTCCATTTTGGCTGCCTTGGCCGGAGGTGACGATCGTGACGGACGCATCCCTCACGGGATGGGGAGCTCATGCCAACGAGTTGACAGTCAGCGGTCGTTGGTCTCCGTAGGAGTCCAGACTCCATATCAATCTGTTGGAGCTGAGGGCCGTCAGGCTAGCTCTGAAGGCTTTTCTGTCAACTGTGCAAGGAAAGAATGTCCTGATCCTGACGGACAACATGGTGGCCATGCACTACCTCAACAAAAAGGGGGGGCAGGGTCACTTCCTCTGGCGATGCAGCTCTGGTTTTGGGCAATCCAGCAGGAAGTTTCGATCTCGGCAGTTCTTCTGGCAAGAGACGAAAACGAGACGGCGGACGCTCTGAGCAGGCAGAGCGTGATCTCTCACGAGTGGGAGTTGGCTCAGGAGATTCTCCTGGAGATCTTCGCCCTTTGGGGGACCCCTCAAGTGGGCCTTTTTGCCTCCAGTGTCAACCGGAAGTGCGAGAGGTTCTGCTCGTGGGAATTTCCTCCAAACAGAGCCTTAGGAGACGTGTTTGTGGTGGAATGGTCATTCCCACTGCTGTACACGTTTCCTCCAGTCCCCGTCAGCCCGCAAGTACTGCGGAGGTTACGGAGGTTCGGTTCCCGGATGATCCTCATTACTCCAGCGTGGGCCCGGAGGACGTGGTACCCAGACCTTCTCGACTTGTCCAACTGCCCTCCACGTCGTCTTCCCTACCGAGACGATCTGCTCTCACGGGAGGGGAGTCAGGTTCTCCATCCAGAGGTCAGATCCCTCAACCTTCACGCTTGGTTTCTGAAAGGTTGAGGTATAAGGATTGGGTCCTCCCTGAAGACGTGATGGAGGTGTTGCTCTCGGCCAGACGGCCCGCTACTAAGTCCCTGTACCGTTGCCGTAAGTTCTGCGACTGGTGCAGGGTTAAGAATGTGGATCCTTTTGCATGTGACATTACCATGGTTCTGTCTTTTTTGCTTTCTTTGGCCCACACGGGCCTTCAAGTGGGTACCATTAAAGGTTACCTGGCAGCGCTGTCCATATTTAAGTGCTCGTCTGAAGAGTGTTCCTATTTTAAAATTCCTTTAATTTCTCCGTTTCTGAAAGGTCTCACTAATGTGTTCCCTCCGTCACCTTTGCAGGTGCCCGGTTGGGATTGGAACCTTGTGCTCAAGTTTCTGATGGGTGCTCCGTTTGAGCCTTTGCATTCATGCCCTTTGAGACTGTTAAGTATTAAAACTGTATTTTTAGTTGCGGTCACTTCCGTTCACAGAATGAGTGAGTTACAGGCACTTTCTGTTAAGCCACCCTTCACTGTGTTTCATAAGGACATGGTTTGTCCTTAGAGTTCGTCCTTCTTTTCTTCCGAAGGTGGTGTCGGAATTTAATTTAGGCCAGAAGGTTGTTCTTCCGGCATTTTATCCTCCTCCGCATCCTGGTAAGGAAGAGGAGAGGCTCCATAAGCTTGATCCTAGGAGAGCGCTAAGCTTTTATATTTCACGCATGTCCCGGGTCAGAGTGGATGATCAGCTCTTCATTGATTACGCTGGAAAGCGTTTGGGACAAGCTGTGACGAAACAGACTTTATCTCGCTGGATTATTTTGGCTATCTCTGAGTGTTACCGCTTGGCGGGTAAGGATCCACCGGTCGGCTTACGGGCCCATTCTACCAGGGGTATGGCTGCCTCTACTGCCCTGCATAGGGGTGTACCTATTTGTAATATCTGTGACGCAGCCACCTGGGCTTCGGTACATACTTTTGTACGTCACTACTCCCTCGATTCCATCCTGGGGTAGGATCTGGCCTTTGGCAAGGCGGTCCTTTACTCCGCAATTTGATTGGGCATGCTAAATTTCTGTTTTCTAAATTCTTTTCCCACCTCCTTGCATTGGTACTGCTTTGGGAGTCTGTTATAGATATGGAATACGTCGGAGGACCCAATCCCCTTGAAGAACAAGTTACTCTCTAACCTCGTAACGTTCTTTCGATGGGATGGTCCGACGACGTATTCCATATCGCTCCCTCCCTACCTTCCCCGATACAGAATTTCTTATGCGATTGCAGCTTACATTTCCGCAAGGCTTTGTGTGTCAGACTGGCAGAAGACTGGTGGCACACGTTCTGGGAAAAAACTACAACTGAGGCTACGGGCGTCGTGCATCCTACTTATAACATCCAGTGACGTCGGCCGTCGGAGGAGGTCCTCGAGGGCGGCGTATCGACGACATCTACGCAGGACGCAGACGCCGAAGATTTTCCGAAGCAGCACAGCTGTGGTGATTACTGTCATAGATATGGAATACATCATCGGACCATCCCATCGAAAGAACGTTACCAGGTAAGAGAGTAACTTGTTCTTCTATTCAAACCCTCACCATCACTCACAAGTGCATCACCCACAGAGCCCCCCTTACCTCAAACGTGCCAAAGCAGGTGGTGCTAGCTTCCCCTTTATTGCTGACAGACAATGGAATACCCTATCACTTACCCTCAGAAATGAACCCCTCGCACACTGCATACCGCAAAGCCCTCAAAACCTGCCTGTTCCGCTATATTCTGCGCTCCTATTCTTTCCCTACTCCGAAGCCCACTCCATGTAACCTACCAAACTTTGCACACTTGTTTTGCCATGTCCTTACCACTGTAACAAAGTAACCTTCCTCTGTAATTGCCATTATGCCCATTGCGTGTACCACTGTAACCATACCCATTGTGTGTACCACTGTAAACCTACCTCTGTAACAGCGCCCCAGTGGCCACGGGTGTTTGGCGCTATACAAATGAAAAAAATAAAATATAATAATATTGTCATCACTGGATTACTTATTTGAACATGTACGTAAATAGTGTAATTACTGATGTTGTGTTTAAAGTCTTTAAAGAAAATATATTTTGGTTGTGAGACGCGTTGGCTGTGCCTCTACTCTGCGCCTCTACCCTGTATAGATCATATAACGCTAGGAAAAATGCTGCTCAACCTGGAAGACTCCAGCACAAAACCAAGTGCTGTTACAAGACTAAATTAGAACTCCACTCTTCTAGTTTGAGCTCTTTCCTAATTGTGCATTAACGGACAATCATATTAACTCAAAAGGATGTAGTCAAAGTAACATCAATTAGTCCATTCAAATTGCATAAGGTTGTGTGTTAGTAAAGTGATATCAATTCGACTCAAGGTTTTTCCATATAATGCCCAATAAAGTAAACAAATAACTTGGTGAAAATTCTGCCAAAGTACTGCCGACTCTATGGCCATGAGTTTCGCCAAACTTGGGCTCTGTGAAGGCTCAATTTCACATGTAGCTGTACTTCACTGGTCACATACATTGTTCTATACATATAGCACAATCAGGGTGTGCAGGAATGTTGGCTGTGTGTTCCCTATATCTGCCTATACTGTTTCTGAGAACGAGAGAAGTCAATCTTCTACCTCTATTCCTGCAAGGAGGTGCCTGCAGTTAAAACATCGTGCCAGTCGCGGAGCGACGCTGAGTGTGCAGGAGTGTTGCCTGGGAAGCCTCAGAGGTGGAGGAGAGACTTTGCAGCATGGCCTGCTCAAGCTATGCGATGGACGCCGCCATTGGCTCAATACGATTCCTTCCGATGCCTCGGACTGGATAACAGCACACATCGCAGGTGAGAGGACTGCCTATTAAATCTCTAAAAACATTCTTTATTACTTTCATCCTCCGCATTAGAGAGGATTGAAAAGCGGGGAGTGCAACCTTCAATGAAGGATGCCAAAACATGCATTGAGGACTCTAAAGGGGGCCTGGATTGTTCATGCCTTACAATTGCTTTGAAAGGGAAAACATTTCCAAAATCGTCGGTCAGCATTCCTCTTATGAAAGACTCTCTACTTGTGGCACCCTTAGGGACGAACTTGAAACGAGCACCCTGGCCATGGAACTGCTTATTTCCCACAGGAGCAATATTCTCGATCTAACCAATGCAGAGATTCTACAAAGTGAACTGCTCCTGATAATTTACAGCTGAACACGGATGGCTCCAATGGAAAATGGGGGCTCTGGTTACTCTCCAGTCTACCCTTAGTTTAATAGTGACACTGATAATGAAAACACAGGAGGGTGAAGTGCCAGCTAGTATGGGCTGTCTTAAACAGGACACTGTGGATCCTCCGATGCTTAGGTAGAAGTGACGCCCTTCCAAATTCTTCCAACTGTCCTTTCTAATACAGAGGCCTGGTTGGGCATTCTGTTTAATGGCACAGAGCACACAGACTCTTTGACCTCTCCAATGGAGACATATGCTATGACTGTGGCTGATCAATTTAATAATAAAGGGGAGAATAAGTACCTCACCCCTTATACGGCAGAAAAGGAGATATGTAAAGTAACAGAAGCTTGGTGTGCCACGTCCTTGCTTCCACCGAATCCCTTGCGAAGTGAATGTAATTCGTTAGCTGAGGTGGGCCAGAAAATCTCCTCTAAAGAGGTGGCTTTTCCGCACAATGATCAACAGCATCTAATTTCCTTATCTACGGATATCAGAGTACAGCAACCTGCACCTAAGGATCATCAATCATCATCAGCGTCGTCCTCCCTTGATGACTGTCTTTTCTCCGAACCGAGTCAGGGTCCGAATCCCTCGGCATTTAAATCTCAATGCAGTATGATGTCGGCGTTACGATTTCGTTGGACCCTTTTTTTAAGCTGTAAGAAAACATGAATGAGAACCTGAGTGAGAACGACAAAGACCAAGCTACCCTCCTAGCGATGATCCACTCGAAAATTATATATATTGAATCGTTTGTTACATTCTTGCAAACTTGAGTGGATCATGAGGTGGAGTGTACGAACTTAATATAAATGAAATGTTTGCTGGGTTCACTGTTGGAATTGTGTCAGCTAAATTCTCTGGTCCAAAGTGGGAAAGCTGGTCTTCCCAATCCACAGATTCCGGACTTTGCATTTAATTCGACTCATGGCTGTATGAATTTTTCCCAGATCCAGCCCAACCTAAAAACTAGAGCAAAGTTGAATGCTGCTTTGGAGTCTCATTTTATTCTTTCCACTTCTAAGGGGCCGGCGGGACTTGGCCTGAGTTCTGCTGCACAGCCTTTTTCCATATTCCAGCAAAGGGGAAAAAGGAAATTCAGCAAAGTAGTCATCAATGAGGCGCCGCAAACTAGAAAATCAAAAAACTTGCCAACTCCTCAGCATAGGAAGTCCACTAGTGCTTGTGCTTTCATAAGAAATCTCCCGATGCCACAAGACATGCTTTGCCGGGACACCTCGTGAAAAGAAGAGCCCGCACTCGCTCGAGAGTCTGATAATTCTAAGAGAGTGCCACTGAATAGACAATCCATTGACCCGGGTTGGTTGGATGAGAACTCTGGCTCCGCGGATGTGGATTGCTTTAATCTTGCCACCTACACGATTGAGGATGGAGACTTGGGCGGTGAAGAGCCGATTTCGGTTCTGCCGGCTCCGGATGATAACTAAGTAAAATTACCAGGGGATTCCGCACAATTGGAGTTTCAGTGGGAGAGAAAGATTCCTGTTTTAACATCTAACCACATATTGACTGACATGATCATCAGCTCTAAAGCGACAAACTCCTAGTCCGTTTCTAATGCTAGAAGAAAAACGGTGAGAGAGAATATTGAAATGGAGAATTTCACCAACTGCCCCATTTCCCTGACCCAAGTACAGCGGGTTTATTTTCTGTCCCTTCTGAGTTTGATCTTGTGCAAAGAACTCGGTGGAGGATGCCGATAATACTACAAATCTGCAAAAATACCATCCAACAAAGACGTGATATAATCAACAAAGGGTTTTATATGGTGTAAGGAAGGCATGGTATCAAGCAGTAAGACAGATACAAGTGATCACCGTTCAAAGGTGTTTATTCAATTTCAAAGGGTTGGTTAAACGCCTATATAAACCTAAATCTAAGGATGGGAGCAAGCTACGACCATCAAATAATAATAACGCAGTCCTATTCGAGTCTGTCAAAATAATAGGGCCTATACTAATAAACATATTGCCAGTCCTTCTAAATACAAATAGTGTGGGGAAAAAATATGAAAAGTGTTCAAGAAATGATATGTCAGGATATTCAAGCCGTTGGCTTTCCTTCCTCACGTTTTCAGCATGGGACAAGGCAGCACACTCAAGCTCAGCACACACTCTGTCTTCTCTAGCAGGAGTGTGCAGTTCAAAATCTCAACATCAGGGCCTTCTATGCAAAAATCTCTTTTTTATTCAAAATCTCTTATTTCAGAGGGCCTGATGCAAGACGACAAACAGTAAAGTTCCTTTCTTCTTAGAATTTCACATGTACAACTTATTGCATGATTTTCGCCCTCCCTCATCCCCCTGGGCCTGCTCCGCCGAGCTCAGACCAACTTCATCTACTTTTCCAAGTTTTATTTACTTCACAAATCGAAGGCTTTCGATTGTGCATGGGATTCTGCTCAAACTGTCGCAGGACAACTTCGATTCACAATTACTCGCTCTCTTCTTGAAAGGATCTCTTTCTCGCTTTCACTTTGCCAATTCTCAGCTGGCTACCTTACAGAGACTTTAGACTGAACACCCAGACAGTGCCGGACCACTCTGTCAAAGGTATTGTATCTTGTTTTAAACGTTCAATCACTTATCAGGAGTTCAACTTTACTTGTGTTATTTATCAAACGCACTTTAACAATGTTCGTTCCAGTGCTTGCCATATAATGTTGCTGCTTGCAACCTTGGCTTCAACACAGACCGGTCTTGTATCTGTCTCCCCAACTCACCTGCTGTGTTGATTTCACTGACACTGCTTTTTTCTTGGAGCCAAGGACAGTACCATAGCGACTGGCACTTCTCCCCGCCTTGATTATTGATGCGGGAGGGCCCCGGGTTCCTCCGACACACAATGCAGGATTCTTCAGCCTAGCTTCCTGGTCTTACGCTTTCTATTCTCGAGGTTTCAGGAAACTAACGGTTCCTTGTCGAAAAGGTAAAGGGAACTTCCCTCCTTGCGATCCTCTCCTGTTTTGCTGTCTTTCTTCTCTCGTTAAACTGCCATCTTGGAACTGCTGTTTCCTCGTGTGCCTTGCCTCGCCTTGCCTCGCTCAGAGTGTGCTCACCTGCTCTGCCTTTTATCCGTGTGGGTAAGCTTAATGGAAGTCAGGTGTGTGATGGTCAGTAATTGGCTGACCATTGTATTGGGACACGAATGGTATATACCTCGTAGCGGGCTGTCAGTGTGAAAGTGTTTGTGTTGTAGAGGAGGGCAGAGTACTTAAATATCCTACTTGGTAGGATGGGATAAAGGTGCAACAGCGAAGGGGATACCACATCTCTCCATCCGGTGCCCCCCTCCCACTCCCCGAAGACCCCTCAGCCAGGTGATACTTCCGCACTGGGCCACCCCCAGGAACTGGATCCAAAAGAGATGGCGGTGTCCTGACCACCTGGATGACAAATTCCCAGGGACTAGTGGGTGAGACACCTTCTGGTGTCTCACAATGGCGAGTTTAGAGCGATTGTTGTCAGTGGATAATGGCCTGAGCTTGAACAGATCTAATGTCATGTGACTTTTCCATCATATTCCCTTGCTGCGTTTTCTCTAATCCAAGGAGATTACCATAGTGGAGTTCCCTAAAGCACGTAGATCAGATAAAGTTGTTATTCTTCTGGGATGGAACAGGACTTCTCTACTGGAGATGGCCCATTTGCTTCTGCTGATGGGATTTGAGTTGGTGAATTTGCCATCTAACAGCGTCTCCCCATGACCTATGGATGCCAACCGGGGTAGGCCCTCCCAGAGGCGCACAACCTTAACGGTGCCAAAAAGAAGCCAGGAGCAAAGGGACGCTGATGTGACCCTTTATGAGAAGAGAAATCCAAGGTACAACAAGGCATTTTGACAAAATGGTCCCAGGGTGCTTGAGGTAGCCACAAGGCCCCCCCTGAACGTATGATCAGCGTTTCGCCTATTCCAATTCAAAAGATGACCTATTAACCGCGCAATTCTTTATGGTGGATGGCCTTCTGGAATACAAGAGGTTCCTCGCATTTACCAATGGATACAGACATACTTTCAGGCGCCCTGGATGTAATATGCTTACAGGAAACCTGGCTTGAAGTGACCCCAACCTTAGATGGCTATAGTTCCTTTCTCAACCCTGCTTACAGAGGTGCCAGAGGTCGCCCCTCAACGGGATTGCTTACTTGGGTGAAAAACGGAAATGGGATGACTGAGGATGAAGCCCTAACTCCTTTTTATAAACCATAGGCTTAAAGATAAAGAAAGACAAGGGCCCCAATGATGTCTGATCCTGAACGCTTATTGCAATCTGGCGGACATAGCATCTCAGTTGTTCATGAATGCATTTTCAGATTCCATCGATAAATATGCCCTGCAACATAGCCCACATTTTATAATTCTGGGGGGAGATTTGAACTGCCCTTGTATCGGGAACAGTTGGAGCGATCGTGATTTTGGGCAGGGACTCTCAATGGCCAGAGATGCTAGAGCGATTGGATGGCTAGAGCTGATGAATTCTAGAGATCTCCATATACTCAATGATCAAACCAAGGGGTATTGTCCGGCACAGATAACTTGGTCCAACTGCATTAACTCTAGCATCCTGGACTATGTTTTTATCTCTAGCTCGCTAATTCTCGATATAACATAGCTAGAAATAATGCCAAAGGCGACAAGCGATCATTCTTTATTAAAACTCACTTGGGATGGCAAGCAAAAGATAAAGAAAGACATCAGGCAAACGAAGGTTGAACTTATGCAGGGGGCAAATCGCTTAAGAATATATAAAATCCCTGCTGTGGACACTTGAACTACTTGCCTTTACTTCTAGAGCTTATTTCAAAACCTAAGACGGACTTGGCAATTGTTCCAGTTTATAAACACAAGTTTGATGAAAGAATTGAGCAAGAAAAGAGGTTACTAGGTAAGTACCTAATATTGATAAGTTGCCTGAAAGATGGACAGCACCTAACAATGATGAAAAAGAGAAAGCAAAAATATAAAAACTGGCGAGCTCTATATAAAGCTATGGTCCTATAGAAGGAAGCTGAATCCATGTTATTAGCCCTCTCGAAAAAAGATAAAAGATCTAAATGGCAATTGCTTAAAGAAGCAGGAGCACTGCATTCTATATCTTTGGCTAATGCGGTCTCAGAGGAAGCATGGATAGATTTCTATAAAACATTATTCGACGGGGTAGTGAGGGGCTAGGAGGGGCGAGCTATCCATCGCCTAACCAAAGAAACTCTGGCTGGTCTTTCTCGCTGGACCAGCTAGATTTTGAACTATTAATCAAAAAAGGTAACCTGTCTAGAACCCAGGGCCTGGACGGGATCACAAATTTCATGATTAAGAAAGCACCTGAAGTATGGCTACCATTCATTCTCACGCTCTATAATCAGATCATGAGAACCAGTGAGACCCAAAATCCTGGAGATCGGCGATAATTGTACCCATCTACAAGCAAGGCGACAGGGTGGAACCTTCTAATTACCATCCCATCGCTCTCCTGGATACGTTGGGCAAGCTCTTTGCGGCATTCCTTCTGAAACAACTACAGAACTGGACCCAGACAGCGAAAAGAGAGGACCTGAGGCAGACAGGTTTTGTTAAAGGAGTGGGTACTGACCTGAACCTTTTCCTGTTAAAAATCTTGAAAGGGAAGGTCTTTAACTGTAACACAAAAATCTACCTGCCTTTCGTCGACCCGAGAAAGGCATTTGACAGTGCGGATCGCCAACTGCTGTGGTCAGAAATGGAAGCCTGGAACTGCCCAGTTGACCTCTTAGCTGCCATTAGATCATTTTATGAATCTACCAGTGTTCAAATTCAACTCAATTTTTGAGGATTGTTGACCATACCAATCAGTACCTAAAGAGGTCTAAAACAGGGGAGTCCCTTGGCTCCAACATTGTTCAACCTATTCCTCTGATGTGGGCAAGACCCTTGAAAAGGTTAAAGCTTTCCCCCAAAGATCGGAGACCAAAAACTGGCAATGATCCTTTATGCAGACGACCTTGTGCTGATCGATACAACACCAATTGGCCTGCAGCGAAGTCTGGTGAGTCGCACTGGATATATGACCACCAATGGACTCAATTTATTGAGAACGAACATCTTGGTATTAGGCACGAAAGGATGCAGGACGATGTTCACCTTTAAATTGTATGTAGAACATGAACCTCTGGCTCAGATTAGTCAGGTGACATATTTGGGGGCCCTTATCAACAACAGTACGATTGACCAACCTAGTCAACTGGCCTTGACATCTCAAGGGAGGCTGATCCAGAGAAAGTACAACAAGTTTTATATCCTTCTGGTGCTGACCTTCTACAAATGAAAGATGATTCCATCTTTAACATTTGGATCGGAGGGGTTTCCTTTGACACCTTGGGAAATCTGGCATTCACTGGAGGACGGCTTCTGGGGGAAAATATTGAAGCTTCTGAACTTAATACCAACATCAGCGATCAGATATGAGCTGGGACCGATTTCCCTAAAGGCAAGGGCAACTTGGAAAATGCTGGCTCTATAACGCAAATGCATGATGCCCCTTCCAGCGGCGCTGTACCAAATCTTGGGGAGGGAATTGAGGAATAACAGGAACGCCTTATTAGACCAATGGAGCCACGGTTGTTGCTTGCTCTTAGAACAACTTGAAACTGACCTGGAAGAGCTGACTAACAATCCAGCAAAGGTGAAGCAGAAGCTCTGGCAGGACGTTTGGATCAAAGCCCAAGGGAAAAAAATCCCATTGTCTGCTAACTTCACTAAGGAATGAATATATGCCCTTCAGCTGTACTCCCAAATACCTAACCAAGTTTCGTAACTTGTGGTATAGGAATCAGTTCATGCACTTTAGACTGAACCTATTCCCGACAAAACAAATCTTTACAGATCTATAAACAGGTGTAGCTACTGCAGGGTGCACATTCTGTGCTAAAAGCGAGGTGAAGGAGACGCTTCAGCATGTCACATTGTTCTGCCTTGGGCTGACTGAACTAAGAACCAAGTACATGGCCAAGTTGATTGCGGGTCGGTAATCCCTGGATGCAGAGGAGATTTGGACTTTTCTCCCTTTAGGCAGGGAAAGTTTTTTGGCACCATTCTGCCTTATAACATTTTTGAAGGATGTGTTTGAAATTAATTTGTGTTGCACTTGAGCTTATAGGTTTTGGGGGCAGTACTTTTAATGGAATGGGATACATGAATTGTATTTTTAAAAGGAACATGTATTCATGATAAAGATTTGCAAAAAAACAAAAAATCATTATCACAAAAGAAAATTGATGATTTTGGATAGGTTCAAAACAAACAAAGGGAAAGAAAAAAGACAGATATGAAATTAGACTAAGGGCCTCATCAGGAGTTGGGCAGTAAACTAGCGCTATTTCCACAGAGGGGAAATAGCGTTACCACCGTGACCCATAGCGCAAATAGCGCTGCATCACAACATCGCAAGCATGTGTTTCCGGCTCTGGCGGTAATGCTATTTGCGCCCGGCGGAACTAGCACTGAAACAAGGGCTACTTCCGAAAAACCCTGCACAAATAGCGATATCCCCCTTTGCTGGTGCTATTATTGCCGGTGGGAATCGTGTCACCGCCGGAATGGGAAGGACTGCAGCGTTCATTTTGAAAATCACAATCCATTAAATATCACAGCTCCTTATAGCCATCCAAACCTGAAAACGATACAGGAGGTCCCGGGAGAGTGTGAGGGCCAAAGCTGCCAAAGATCGTATTCTTAAACCAAAATTCAGTGAGGGGGAGCTGGTGGTGCTTGCTGACGAGGTGGTTGCACACTATGTGGAACTCTGAGGCCAGGCAACTCAAAACATCTGCCCAGCACAGCACAGCCATCTGGCATACGATCAGCCAGAAGGTGATATCAGTGTCCAGCGTCCCCTGGGACGGGGAAGACTGCCGTAAGCATTGAAATGACCTGCGGGTCAGGTCTGAGGACTGCTGTCCCAGCACCGGTAGGAGATCATGGCTAATGGAGGAGGGACTGTGGAGCCACTGTTACTCGCCACATGGGAGGAGAAGTGTAGCTCAGTGCTGGATATGAAGGGCATCGAGGGGGTTGGAGGTGCAGAGGCTGGTGACAGCAGCCAGGATGCGGAAGGTGAGCCGAATCCCGCACCCCCATCACATGTGCATGCATCATTGACAGCCTAGCTCAACATTTGCATGTGCACCAAGGCCACACCTGTGAGTCAGAGCAGTGGTGAGGTTAGCCAAGGGACCCATGCAAGTGCTATGCATCACCCACCCATGGCGGAAGCACATAGTGCTATGTACCCAGCCACCCCCAATCCAAATGGCACGTGTGGCGGTGACGTGGGTGCATGGGTTTCAGAAGCATGCATGCCAGACAACAGCTACCCCAGCACGGACCTCTTGCCATCCCCACACACAGGCCAAATACAAACTGCCCATGTGACACTCACCCATATCCACATCCATCCCCATCATTGTTAACCCACTTGCAAACACCCCTGACCAACCATGTCCATCAGCCCAATTGGCCAGAGTCCTACACAGCACCATGTAATGATGCCAAATTACGTGGGGGAATGAAACCTGACCACATCTCCCATGTCCCCGCCTACATGCACACAAGCAATGCCAGAGGCATCTGAGGATGAAGAGGCAGCAGGACCATCTGTGTGTGTGACACCCCGGCATTCAGACACTGCCAGTACTACCACCACCACCCTTCAAAGGGGCAGTCAATCCACACAAAGACGGATGTCACGCCATGACACACCGCATCACAGAAGGACCAGGCCCACACACCCCTCCCCCACTGCCCACAAGGAGCAAGCCAATGCCAGCCTCTCCCACACCTGGCACTGTGGACACCGCCATGGAGGACACGCCACCTAGTCCAGTGCCCTTGGAAACACAGGGAGACTGCAGCCCTGACACAGCTCATGCAGTAGTGCCACCCATCCCTGGGTGCAGTCTCTGCCAGCAACCCTCCACCACACCTGAGAGCCCACCCTGGAGCATGCATACACCGGAGCCAGGCACTGACACACCATCAGTTGGCTCCCCTGTCGACAGCCCACACTGACAGTGCACCCCCTCATCACTGCAGCCTATGGTAACACTCGGCATGCTGATGCAGAGTCTGGGGGACATGGAGTAAAGACAGAGGGAGATGAAGGCCATCGAGCACACTCACACCGGACACTTGCAGGCAATACACAACAGTATGCAGGTGGGCCACACGCAGGATTTCGTGGGACAGTGCAAGGACTTAGAGGGTGACAACTGCCATTACGGTCACACTGACAGCATTTGGCCAAAGAGTTAGAGATGACGGAAAGAGCTTCTGCTCTTGCAGAGGCCATCTGCCAAAGCAATGAGCTGGTACGCCAATAGCTCCTGGGGGCCAGCTCCATCCCTTCTAGGTCAACACCACCAACAGGGGACTCCCAGGAGAGCACACCTAGGTGCCAGTCTCTGTGCCAGTTGCATTCCAGATCACCGGCTGCTGCTGGAAGTGGGGGGGAGGAGGCCATGGACATAGACAATGATGTGCCAACATTTACGCGGAGTGGCCATGCCGTGGAGTTGATGGTAGGCGGGGGAGGAGGGATAGTGTGCTGGGGAGTTGGTGGTGGGCAGGGGCACGTGGGATAATGTGCTGGGTAGTTGGTGGTATGTGTGGGTATGTGGGGGAGGGGGATAGTGCTGGGGAGTTGGTGGTGGGCAGGGGAAAGGTGGATAGTGTGCTGGGGAGTTGGCGGTGGGTAAGGGGAGGTTGTATAGTGTGCTGGGGAGTTGGTGGGTGGAGGGAGGGTGGATAGTGTGCTGGGAGTTAGTGGTGGGCGGGGGGATAGTGTGCTGAGAAGTTGGTGGGGGAGGGGGGATAGTCAGTGCACAAAGTTACATTAAAAATTGTTGAACATCATTCATGCAAGGACATTCCTGTGTAAGGAAGGCATGGTATTGAGTAGTATACTAAACTCTCTGTATAGTATACTAAACACTCTGGGGTACAGTATGCCACACCTACCTAGCAGCCATCAGAGCCTACCGGAATTCTGAGGAGGTGGTTTTCTCGCCCGCCAATCCGGTGGTTAAAAGACATTTCACAGGACTCACTAGGCTCTACCTGCGTGGGATCTCAATATAGTATTGAGCGCCTTGGCGTATAAACCTTTTTAACCTATGGCGTCCGCGGACATGAGGCTGGTCACCATGAAGACAGCCCTTTTGGTGGGTCTTACGTCTGCACGTCATATCAACACGATCCAAGCTCTAGTGGCCTCTGAGCCATACACTACTGTTCACAGGGACATGGTGGTCCTCAGAATACATCCTCCGTTCCTTCCTAAGCTAGTCTCAGCATTCCACCTAAATGAGGAGATAGTACTCCCTACTTTCTTTGCAGACCCCAAGGACGATGCTCAGAGGGTTCTGCACTGTTTAGATGTTAGGAGAGCGACAGTGGCAAGAGTTTCTGCAAATCTGAGGCTCTATTTGTCACCTTCAGCGGTCAAGGCCCGGATATCCGGCTTCCAAAGACTCCATAGCAAGATGGGTGGTGGCAGCCATTAAGGAGGCATATGAGGGGCAGCACAAGCCGCTTCCGTCAAACATGCATGCCCATGCTGTCAGAGCCAAGGCCACGGCGGTCTCATTCGAGAGACACAGTCCGTGGGAGGTCATTAGCAGGGCGGTCACATGGGCCACTCCTTCTGCCTTTTGTAAGCACTACTGTTTGGTCAGACACAGAGTTCGGTCAGGCAGTATTAATGAACTTGTTTTCTTAAGCAGGGTCACCTCTCCACTCTGGGGCTACATTCAGTTGTAATCACCCATACAGTATGGAGGAAAGGGGAAGTAAGAGTAATTATAAGTTACTCACCGTAGTGACTAACATACTCATAGTCCCCTTTCCTCTATACGTCCCACCATACTCCCCCTATTAAAACTAGTGTCATTAGGCAATGTTAATATTGTCGACAAGTCAATGGGGACTGAGGAGTGGTGCCAGTGGGTGGAGTCAGGGGAGCGCAAGCTCCCTGGGCTGCACCCCTGCGTGCCTCTATATTTAAAGCAGAAGAATATTTTTTCTGGTGAAAAAGGTTACATCTCCAATCCCTTGGAGGGACACCCATACAGTATGGAGGAAAGGGGACTATGGACTAAGGGTATCATTTCCGACCTTAGTTTTTCCCCAGGGATTGTTTGCAATGTCTTTTCTAGTTTTTCATTCAGGATCCTTACGTTACGACTATATCTTAAGAGCCGATTATTCCCCTGGTTAATATCCACTTTATTTGGGTATGTCCTAATGTTCCTTCCTGGATGGATGCTAAGCCTCAAGCATAACTTGTTGTGATCACTATTAGATGCTTCTCTCACTAATTCCTTACAATCTTGGAATAGGTTGCGAGAGATCTTCATGTAATCTATTATGGAGCTTGAGTTGTTTCCTTCCCAAGTATGTTTAGGGGAACAAACTCCTTGTAAATTGCCATTGCAAATTAACAAGTCCCAATCTTTACAAAACTCCATGCGTTTCCGGCCCCTATCCACCGCAGGTCCCTTCTTCCCACTAATATTCTCTGGTACTAAGCAGCAAGCATTCAAGTCCCCCCCAATTAGAATAGTCAAAGGCCCAATCCTATTTACACATCCCAAGATGACATCTACTACTTGTTCCAAAAAGTGTGCCACAGAAATTCGCATTGGATTATGATAGACATTTAATAGCCACAAAGGACTCTTATCCACATTACAATTCCTAGTCAATACCGCTGCTAAAATGCCATAGAAGCAGCTTGATATTAACTCAGTCTTTCTGAATTTTGAGTTTCTAGAGGCCACACGAAGACCACCCCACTCCCTGAGGGTCTCCCTGTATTGTTAGCCAGAGCGACTTGGCACCATGACACAAACCCGTTTTATCACAATTTCTGTCAGAAGCCAAGTCTCCTGTAACAGGATAATGTCATGTTCAAACAGCATTTCCTTACAGGTCTCATCACACGTGAAGCTACTGTGTCCTTGAGTATTCCAACAAATTATTCCCACTGTTGTGCTGGCTAGAGCAAAGGATAACTCCCATTCAATTTGCTAAATACTTATGTCTTCCGGTAAGACAGCCCAAATCATGCTGTTTACAATCGAGTCAGTCACTTTTCCCTTAGAGTATATTGCCCCCTCCTGATGCAACGGCATTGCTGCCTCTGTAGGGCTAGCCCTTGCCCAAGTCTTTGTGAGCATTTTCTCTTTTGGTTGAGTGGTAGATATTGTACATCCTTTTTTCTAAGAAGGCACCAGCCACAGCCAGAAGAGCATTAACCCTCAAACGAGATTGCAGACGAACTTCTACAACCTCGTTTGTGTTTTCATATGGCAAATGAATGTAATCAATATCCAGAGAGGAAACCAAATATAGTTCAGGAATTTCTCTTTCCACTTTCAGAATGGACTGGCAATTAAATCCAGTTTCCCTCTTTCTGTCTCCAATCGATTCTATCCATAAATGCGGGCGTTCAAAGAATGTATTAGATACATCCTCAGTTGGATCAGTCGTCTGGGCCTCCCCGCTTAGATTATCACCTTTGATTTGATCTGTTTTTTTATTTAATTCAGGTTGACTAGATCCAGGCTTTTCCATAATTCCAGGCTGCTTAAAGGCATTCCCACCAGTTGATGTTCCTTCAACAGCATCTCCTAGCTATTATTCATCTTCCTCGCTACTATGGCCAGAGATATTTCTTTATGCTTTCCAATATGAAAGATCAGTATCCATCGTTCTCTTGGCAGAGCGCTAGTCAATTTCGTTCTACTCGCTAAATCCTCTCCTGCTGTTTTCCTTAATTCCTCATATACCTGGGTTTCTGCGTTGAATAACACTCTCCGCTCTTTGAACTTGCACACTCCTTACACCATCACCCATCAGTGTGGTCTTAATTGAGGAGGTACGTTGGGTCTGAGATGAACTAGCGGGGTCCCTTCCTGCTCAGCAGTAATCAATGGGTCTAAAATGCTCACCCAGCAGTTTTTTTAGCCTCTTTCCAGAATCCCCTCACAACCCTCTTCATTTGCCTCAGATTCTTTGGAGCACAGATCTTCTAAATGATCCAAATATCTCAGATATTTCCTAGAGCCTTTCATTCGGTTTCCATATTGTTTCTTCTTTTTCCTGCTATTCCTCTTATTCCCCCTGAGTGATGTTTCCATCATATTTGCTGATGGTTACGCTTGTATGTCAGATTTCCCTTGTTTTCCTTCTCTGAGGACTTCTTCCCCACCTTGTTCTTGTTGGGTAACTGTTCTTTCAGCAGCGCCCCGGTGGAGTGAGAAAATGTTGACTGATCTACACATTTGTCCACATCTATGATTCCCAAAACTTCCAACGGTTCGCCCGCTGATGCTTTTGAGCGAACATTATTCATCAGGTGTTTGTCTAAGCGGTGTTTAATAGCTGTTTGATGTTCCCGCAATGTAAATGATATGAGCTCCATTTATTATTTGAGGTCGGTAAGTGAGGCTGTTGTTTTTGCTTCAAATTTAGAAAAGTTGGAACAATGACTTTCAAACATCCAGCTCAACAACTCTACTGCGGGATTTCAAACAACAATTTCTGCTGCTTGGAAAACTGATGAGGAGACTGAGTCCTTTATATTTTCATAGAGGTTTACTATATTTAAAGCAGAAATTGATGGCAGCGATAACTTAACTTTCTCATCCATCTCTTTCAAGGTCGCATGTAATAGCTCCTGTGTTGGCCTCAAACCCTCCTCCATTGAGTCAAAAGACAAGTACTCTGTAAGAAAGGAAGCAGGATTGGCATGTAGATCTATTCCCGAGCCAAATTCCTGGCTAACGTCACTAGTTAATGTTTTTTTAGTCTTCTTCTACTGAACAATACGGTTCTAGAAAACTACGGTCTGAGACCCCGAGCGATGGATCACTTATTCGGGGATATTTTCCACCAGTGCCTGCTTTTGGAATGCTCGATCTTGCTCCCAGTTTGGTAAATAAATTCTTCATATTTTCTGAGACTTATTTCCAAAGATGAAGTGTTTAAAGTCATTGTTATCAAAGGTAGATTGATGTACCTGCGCTATGGTTCTTACTGAAACTGGGTTAATTAGAGGTGCTTGGACCTGAGCCGATGATGACGATTGAATTATTAGCAGGCCCCACTCGCTGTCCAATTTTGAGATATGACGAGCCATTGCACTCATTACCCTTCAGAGGTGAAGCTCGGGAGCCGTCCTTTGATGATCTCTTTTCTCCGCACTTGGTCGGGGGAGGCTTTGAGTCCCGACTCACTCCATCTAAATGTTCTTGCCCCCTCTCCATATGGGGGTGTGGGGCCTCTCTGCGAGCTAAAAGTAGCAAACGCTTTAATTGGAAGGTCTTCCACTGATTTTTGCAGAAAATACATTGAGATCTCCGTGCTTGTGTTTACATTCACTTCCTCTGCTGGTATTTGCTTGATTCGCATTATGTCCAAAATGGTTTTAGGATCAAGCGCTGGTAAGTTGATACATTTTTCAGCTTGTGTTCCATTGCGCAGTTTAGACATGCAATGGAAAGTGGGGCAGCAAACTAAAACGGCACAGTCCAACCCAGACTTCCAATTAAACAGCAATGGTAGGCAAAGTCCTCTATGAGGTTCAAAGGAATCTTTTATCCTGCAGTCACACTCACACAATTGATTATAGATTACCACATGTGAGGCTCAAAGGACTCTTTAGTCCCGCAGTCGCACTCACACGTGTTATATACACTTGTGTTATTTAGAAAGTTTGATGATACTCACTAGGAGAGTGAGTGAAATGCACAGTTTATGTATCATAATGCCACAGATGATCAGTAGCCAGCAGCAGTCAGCTGTTCATTTCCCTACTGTGTGTAAATTCAATTTGGAGTCAATTTGCAGTGCTTTTGTCTGCCCTCAACCCTGGGCTGCCAGACCACAAGACTGCAGACAGCACTTTGTTTACTCCTCGGATTTGTTTTGTTTTGCCGGTTTAGGTCACCAACTCATAACAACACACGTCACCGGCGAAGGCACGCGCGGAAGCGGCATAAGCGGCACTAACACTTCTGGAGCCGGTGGTGGACCCGCAGATATCAGCCGGAGCAGGGAGGGGTGCTAAGGTCTCACTTCCTCACTCCACTCGGTCCGCACCGCGCCACACCACTCCAATCCTTCAGCAAGCTTCCTTTCTGCCGGCTAGAGGAAAGGACCTGTGGATTTCTCCAGCATGGGGTCTGGCATGGATCCACATGCTCATGAATATTCCCCGTCGTCAGGCTGGGAATCCTCGGTAAAGAAAAAACCAATATCAGTTTCGTTTCTGATCTGTCTTTCGTAGTAGTAACCAATCACTGGTCTCTGCGTCATACTGACCACAGCCAGTGACTGCCCTCTACCTAAGCACCGCCTCTGGCAGCCATCTTCAGATTTTTACCGCACGTTCATGTGTTGGGATCCTCGTGCTATTGCTCTCGAGCGTTAGTGCTATTTTTTCACGTTTTTTGCTCAAAAACTTTGTTTTTTCGGTCAAAAGAGCCTCAAGCTCCACCGACTCTCTATCCGATCAACGGGGACCCGTGTTGGATTCGTCTGCGCCCCTCAAGGGTGAAGATTTCGTCGAGCTACGCTTTGGAGGACTCCAGAAGCTTCTCAGGCCCGGACATGGCCCAGGAGAAGGGAAGCTCGACGCCCGGAAAGCTGTTCAGGGTCTGCCCTGGATGCCAGCTGCAGAACGTCTTTAAGGAGGACGAGCACTCCTTTTGTCTCTACTGCTTACATGAGGACAAGACGCACGTGGAGAAGGACTGTGCGTTTTGCGGCAATATGTCGGAGCGGACCATGAAGGACCGCCATCAACGTCTCGCCAACTGGCTGGAAGGGAAGAGCCCGTCAGGCGAGAAGAAGAGGAAATCCGAGCGGTCTTCTAAGACCTTTGAGGACGCCCCGGCGACGGGGGTCCAACACAAGGCCAAGCACCGCGAGTCCGCTGGCACCGGGAGCGCCGAACGGTCGGGCTCTACGGGCGCCAGGCAGGGCGCACCCTCCCCGGCACCATCAACCACGAGCCAACGCTCTGGGTCGGGTAAGAGGAAGGGCGAGCACCCGGCAAAGCTCCTGGAGAGGCCCCGGTCGAGCTCGAAGGCCCCATCGGAAGGGGAGCGAGGCAGTGTCCCCCCCTCAAGGATAAGGCGGTGAGCGCACCTAAGGTGGTGAAGGCCTTAATCCATTCGGCCAAGCCCTCTATCGATACTGTCGCGGCGACCCTGGCTCAGCCTGTGGAGGCTACACCAGTGGTGGCGACCTCGGGGCTCAGAGTCTCCCTGCCACCTCGGAGGGAGTCCTCTTTTGTGCCCATCGATAGGACCTCTGTGAAATCCCCGGCGGGGAAGAAGAAGGGGGGGCAGGGCGTCGTCGTAGATTCGGCTTCAACCTCGGAGGAAGAGCTGATCGAGGTCTTAAGCCACGGCCTTGGCGTGGAAGAAGACCGGCCCGTCGGGATGGATCCCAGCGCAGGTGACAACGACATCGTCGAGGGTGCCGACGGGGCCCCTGATCGCCCGTCGGATTCCCCTCTGCCAGCGCCGCAGGACAACTCGGCGGCCATTTTGTTGGCTATACAGTCCTTATGCTCAGAGATAAGGACGAGACTACCGTTGCCGACGGAGGAACCTCTCCCGTCGGGGGAGCCTGAACCGGGACCTTCTGGCGTTCCCCCGCCCAAGAAAAGAAGGATTCACCCTCCACCTCCTTTTCAGCCGTCGCGCACCATCCAGCCCTCCTCCCCGTCCACCCGAGGGGATGATACGGGGACTGACACGGCAGCGACGGGTACGGACGACGAGGTATATGACGAGGATCTACCGTCGTCACCTCCCACCAGGGCTTCTCCGCCCGACGAGATTGGTTCGTTCCACTCCATGATCGCCAGGGCATCCGAGCTTTTCCAACTCTGCCCTGAGGAGAAGAAAAAGGAAGGATTCCTTTATCAACGGCGCGAGGCCAAGAGGAAGACGGTCCTCGCGGTGCCTCTACTGGACGACATTTGGGATGAGGGCCTCGCCCTCCTCAAGAACCCTTCCACTACGCCAGCTAGAAGAGACCGGTACGAGAAGAAGTACCGGGTCCCGGACGCGGTCCCCCTGTGCCTCCGGGCGCAGCCTACCCCGGACTCCGTCGTCTCCGCGGCGGCCAGGAAGAAAGCGGGGGGGGTGCGGCCTCCACATCGACTTCCCCACCGGACGGCGAGGGAAAGAAATTGGACGCTATGGGACGCAGGGTCATCTCGTCTGCAGCGACGACGATTAAAGCGGCCAACGCCTTGGCTATCGTGGCCCGCTACGACAGGGAGCTATGGTACAAACTGGCTCCCCTGCTGGACTTCCTACCGGACGACAAGAGGGCGGATGCCCTGGAGATCCTACAGGAAGGTGAGGTGGCGTCGGACCACGCCATCACTATTGCGACGGACATCGCCGACACTGGGTTTCGCCAGTTGGGCAACGGCGTGTGCCTTAGGCGGCATGGATGGCTCAAGGCTACGGACTTCCGTCAAGACGTACAGACCAGAGTCCTGGACATGCCGTTCGATGGGAACAACCTGTTTGGGAAAACAGTGGACGATTCCCTTCAGGCCATTAAAGCGGACACTGAGACAGCCCGGGCCCTTGGGGTTCTGCAGCAACGACGGACGCCCTTTTGGAGCAGCGGAGGCAAGGGCGCCTCCAAAGGTTCCAGCGGCGGTTTCTCCACCTACCGTCAAGCGGCCCGCTCGTCGTCTCAGGAGGCCTACAGAGGACGAGGCAAGTCCGGCGGACCCCGCCGTCGTCGCCAAGGAGGTCAAGGCGGCAAAGCCTCGTCGAAACAGGATTGAACCGACCGTGGGGTCGGGCCCCCACCGATGCACCCCGGTGGGAGGCCGACTGGCGAGCTTCGTCAGCGTGTGGGAGTCCATCTCCACCGACCGTTGGGTGCTGGACGCCTTAGCCCGCTCGAGTTTCAAAGAAGGTGCCCGCGCGTCCCCCCCGTGGCCAGGAAAGAGCTTCACGTCCCTCAGCTTCTCCTGGAGGTAAGGGCGATGCTCAGGAAGGGCGCCATCGAACTCGTCCCAAAGAGGCTTCGGGGCTCCGGAGTTTACTCGAGATACTTCCTCGTGAAGAAGAAGACGGGAGGATGGCGCCCCATCCTAGACCTGCGACGTCTGAACAAATTCATCAAGGCGCAGAAGTTCCGGATGGTCACCCTCCAGCACGTCCTGGGTCAGCTGGAGAAAGGAGACTTCCTGTCGTCGTTGGATTTGGAGGATGCCTACTTCCATATTCCCATCCTAAAGGGGCACCGAAAATTCCTCAGGTTTGTGGTCCAAGGGCGTCACTACCAGTTCAAAGCCCTCCCCTTCGGACTACAGTCGGCACCCAGGGTATTCACCAAGTGCCTTGCACCGGTGGCGGCGCAGCTGCGCCGCGAGGGGATCCACGTCTACCCCTACCTGGACGACTGGCTCATCCGAGCCAAGACGAGGGAGCTCGCCATGGAGCACACGGCAAGGACCGTCCAACTTCTCACGGACCTGGGATTCTCCGTGAACTACGCCAAGTCCCACCTGGTACCCGCGCAAAACGCACTGTTTCTGGGAGCGAAGCTCGACACAGTGTCCCTTCTGGCCTCCCCGTCGGAGGAAAGGACCAGGTCCATCCTGGGCAAGGTACAGCGGATGTTGGCTTCCGACGCGGCCAAGGTGAGGTCCATCAAGTCCCTCCTCGGAATGATGTCTTCTTGCATCTACCTCATTCCCATGTGCAGGCTCCGGATGCGCCCGTTGCAGGAGTTCCTGGACGCGTGCTGGATCCAAACGACGGGCGGCTTCGAGGAGAGGATCACACTCGACGAGAGTTTCCGCCGAGCGGTCCGGTGGTGGGGCACCCGCGTGCATCTGATGGCGGGCATGGACTTCCAGACCCCAGACCACCAGGAGACAGTGACCACGGATGCCTCCCTGGAAGGGTGGGGAGCGCACACCGAAAATCTGCACGCGAGAGGCCTTTGGCTCCCGACGGAGAAGTCCCTCCATATCAACGTCCTGGAGCTCCGTGCAGTGTTCTGGGCCCTCAGGTCCTTCCTTCCGTCCCTCAAGGGCAAGGTGGTGAGGATCTTCACCGACAACACCACCACCATGTTTTACATCAGGAAACAGGGCGGAACCAGGTCCCCAGCACTGTCCAAGGAGGCGCAGGACCTGTGGCGTTGGGCCGTCGCCCAAAGGATGTTTCTGGTGCCGTTTCATCTGGCAGGGATAAAAAACACCATCGCCGACTCACTCAGCAGGGAGCTGCGCTCGTGCCACGAGTGGGAACTACGGCAGGATCTAGTGGATCGCCTCTTCCGACGGTGGGGGACACCCCAGATCGACCTGTTCGCGACGGCGACGAACTCCAAGTGCCGGAGGTTCGCCAGCAGGTTTCCCCAGGCGAGGAGCATGGGCGATGCTTTCTCGTTCCCCTGGGAGGGCCTGTTCCTCTACGCGTTCCCTCCTTTGCCACTGCTAATCCGGCTCGTCAACCAGCTCAAGAGGTCACGGTGCAGGATGATCCTCGTCGCACCTGCGTGGCCGAGGCAGATATGGTTCCCGGACCTTCTGGACTTGTCAACGTCCCCGCTAATCAAGCTGCCGGTGGACGCGGATCTACTCTCCAGGGAAGGAGGCGCCATCCTCCACCACGATCCGAAATCGCTGAACTTGCAGGCCTGGCTCCTGCAGCGCTAGAGTTTGGAGGATATGACATACCGGCCGACTGCAGAGAGGTTCTTGCAAAGGCCAGGGCGTCCTCGACTCTTAAATGCTACGGACACAAATGGAAGAGGTTCTCTGTCTGGTGCCACGCACAGAAGATTAACCCTCTACGGATTACGGCTCCCCAGGTACTGCCGTACCTGCTGACGCTGGCCAAAGCTGGACTGGCACACGCGTCCATCAAGATTCATCTTGCTGCGATCTCCCGATACACCAGAACCACGGGGCGGACGTCCTTGTGGTCTCATCGTCTGGAAGGGACTGTTCAGATCGTTCCCGCCGGTGAAGGCTCCCGCCCCGGCGTGGGAGCTCAACGTGGTGCTGACCAAGCTCATGGGACCTCCGTTCGAGCCTCTGCACTCGGCCCCGTTGAAGTTTCTGTCGTGGAAAACAGCGTTTCTTGTGGCCATCACCTCCGCACGACGGGTGGGAGAGATCCAGGCCCTTTCCTGCAAGACCCCGTACTTGACTTTTCACGACACGAGGGTAGTGCTCAGGACGCACCCCTCCTTCATGCCCAAGGTACCGTCGGACTTCCATCTCAACAAACCCTTGGTGTTGCCTGTGTTCTTCCCGTCGGCTTCGTCGCCGGCTGAGAGGACTTTGCACTCGCTGGATGTGGCTAGAGCGCTGAAGTTCTACGTGGACCGCACAAAGTGTTTTCGGAAGACGTCACAACTCTTTGTGAACTTTGGACCTGTCAATCAGGGGAAGGCTCTCTCGAAGGCTTCCATTTCCAGATGGCTCTCCGGCTGTATCATGTACTGTCACCGGTTGGCAAACCGACCGCTGCCTGGCCGTCCGAGAGCCCATTCCACCAGAGCGATCGCAGCTACCACGGCGTTCCTTTCTGGTGTGCCCCTGCTGGACATATGTAGGGCTGCTACGTGGAGGTCGACGCACACCTTCATGAAATTCTACTGCGTCGATCGGGATTCCAGGGAGGAGTCCAGGGTCGGCCAAGCAGTGCTGCGCAACCTGTTCGCCTGAGGTGAGCCTGGTGAGGAGGTAAGATGCTTAATGTTGAGTTTGATGTGATGCTTAATGTTGAGCCTTTGCCACCTCCCGTGGTTGTGCATGTGTGTACTGCTATGTATTCTTTATTCATGAGCATGTGAATCCATGCCAGACCCCATGCTGGAGAAGGAACAAGTTACTTACCTGTAACTGTTGTTCTCCAGCATGGGTCTGGCATGGATTCACATGCGAACCCTCCCGCCTACCCCTCTGCGGCTCTTCACTTGGTCATACTGCCACTTCACGTGCTACCAAATCTGAAGATGGCTGCCAGAGGCGGTGCTTAGGTAGAGGGCAGTCATTGGCTGTGGTCAGTATGACGCAGAGACCAGTGATTGGTTACTACTACGAAAGACAGATCAGAAACGAAACTGATACTGGTTTTTTCTTTACCGAGGATTCCCAGCCTGACGACGGGGAATATTCATGAGCATGTGAATCCATGCCAGACCCATGCTGGAGAACAACAGTTACAGGTAAGTAACTTGTTCCTTCTCCTCGGCAGTCAGCAGTGGTGAATGGCCCCTGTAGTGTCAAATGGTGTGGTATTGAACGCAAAGACTTATTTAGGCTGTTATTACGTTGCAGGAGCCTACTGTAACCTTCCATTCCTGATGGGGAAAATAAAGCTAAAACCATACTCTTATTGCTTGACATGTTTCGTTAACAATTAGTATATATTGTCAGGTAAGCTTATGATGTAATTTCAAGACATTGCTATAAAACAATGTATAAGTATTATTTAAGCTCTTGAAACCTAAACCTTAGCAAATATTCATATGAACTAAACCTTGGAAGATATGAGGTCACATGCTAAAATTGAGGCCTGGACCACATGCGGGTTTCACCACTAAATTGTGATCCTGGGCAAAAGAATAATCTCACTGTGTCTTCTCCTTCCCTGGAATTGGATCAGCTCACAGTTTATGCTATTGTGTAAAAAGAAAAGAAAAAGCTTTACTTGTGGTGTGCTAGATTGTGTAGTTGCTCCATATATAGTAACAGTAATGACCATTCATATTTTGCACACCACAAAGCTATTTGTCCATTGGATTTTTTATGGCAACATTTTGTACTTTTACTACCCATGATGCCCTCAAGTAGAAAGCACTGATGACACTCTTTGTAATATTATTTTCTGTGATGCCACTTTTGGTGATTTCAATACATATTCATATTAGGAAGTTTGCATGTCTTTTCTCAAAGGGCCCCGGAAATCCCATGACATGCCTTAGGGAGAAATTGAGCCGTTAAGTGCCCTTTATGCATAATGCTCCTACAGTTTTATTTTTTTGTGGTGTGTGTGTTTAATTCCCACTAATATTACTATAAGAATGAATACAGGGGGAGTGAGGGTGGTATCGGGGCACGAATTACGCAATATGGACCCACGCACCACAGAATTCTTCTGATGCCACCCTATGCCAAATGACATATGCATGTGCCAAAGTTTCAAAGAATTACGCAAAGTGTAGATCGTTAATTAATTGAGCCTCTATACAAACTAACCTTTTTCTAAGCTTTCAGGTTTAAATATGCGATCTGAATTTATTTTTGGTGCAGTTTCTGTGCCTTGCATAATAATTTTAGAAAATGCCATAGTGTGGCTGCTAACTCAGACATTACCCATTACCTTACCACCTGACACCTTATCATGCAACCTTTTTTAAAAATACAGCAACAAATAATGTACTCACTGTAAGTTCCATCCAACAAGTTTTCAGACAAATGGAGAAAGAAAATATGGGTCATTAATCTTTTTTCAATGCCAACACATCTTCAGTCACTTGGCACGACTCAATTAAAGTAAGATGTGCACACTATGAATGACGCATAACTAAATGTAATGTATTAAAGGTTGAATGTCCTTTTAACCAATAATAAAGAAAATAAATGAATAACTAAATACAAAAAAATTGGCTGTATCATTTATAAAACTGAATTTGTAATCTTGATTTGAAGATAAAATCTGAGCATCGACTTAGAGTTTTTCGCAGTGCCTCAGAAGGACTAATTCGGGCTCCTTTTGAGTACATTTAATTTCTTTATTCATGGTGTTTAATTCAATGCTGCCCATGATGCTAATATTAGAGTACTACTGAAGGTGTGCATGCAGAATGTGTTAATATACATTGATCATGTTTTTTCGCTTTCTTAATAGGAACTAATAGACAGTGGAGCGATTGGCGATTTGGTTCACATTCAGCATATGGAACCTGTAAGTAGTTTTGCATTAGCAAATGCACGTTTGCCTGTATTTCCGACAGGATTACTGTGACTTATTTTAATGTAGGAAGAATAAAACACAGAGAAGTAGCATCGATACGCCATAAGATTTATTTGGAAGGAGGATTTTTCTTTCACATGTTGTGACTTTGCTCTCTTTGTGTCCCAATCTCTAGAGTTTATCTGTACCTGGTCGTTACCATCTGTGAGGGGTTTCAAATGCTGGTAATTGGGATCAGCAATCATATGATTATTTCAGAATAATCACTGACTATGTAATTGTCGACCACTTAGTAGTTACATTTATTGTACGTAGATATGTTGACGACATGCAGTGGATTTGACACTTGATGAGCGCACACGCACATCACTACAGACTTGCAAGATGGCAGGATGACAGCTGAGAAAGTGGAGGAAAGACCTTGTTGTAAAGACTGCTGATCCCCCTTGAAGTGGATTTGCTTCCAAAGGGTGAACTCATGCATTAGGCTGGCACACAAAGCCTTAAGTAGGTCCTAAATCAGGACTTTGCAACCTTTGGCTCTCTAGATGTTTTGAACTTCTAATCCCATGATCCCACACGATTGACTATGCAGGCTAAGGCAGGTGTGAGTTGTAGTCAAAAACATCTGGAGAGTCAAAGGTTGCTGACCCCTGTCGCAGATGATAATTACACTGTGACACAATCTAATTGGAAGGTTCCAGTGATAGGGAAGGTAAAGTGGCCACTGTAATCGTGAAACCTGCAAAACGGGAAGTTATTTTAAAACTTTCCTTGGGTTGCTTGTGGTGTAGTGCAGAAGGAATGTGACATAGCACACCAAGCTGAGATCAACTCAACATCTTGAAGTAATAGCAGTGTTAGATTTCATTATTCCAATGCAACACAAACCGGCTCCTGCAAAAGCCTGGAATGGCAATGTGACACTTTATACGTATCTGCGTTTACATGTGCTCTTTTTGAGAAAGGGTCCAAGCTCTGCCTTAATCATTAGCCACACATGTGGCGCTCCTGCATGGGTAGGCGCAAGAAACCAAAACACCCAACACTCACCAATGCAACACCGGGTCTGGTGCTCGTAAACCTCACTTTGGTGACCTTAATATAATAGTATGGGACAGAGGGCTTCATTGACGCTCTATAAATGCTTCTCTGAACTCTATGTGGATTATTGCAACTTTCCTGAAAGCAGCACAATTAAACCAAGCTCATTTCCTTCTCCCTGTCTTCAGTAGTCCTCCACCAGCCATGGGTACAGAGCCCATGACCATCAAGCCAAAAACTTGCCTGGGGCTGTACTTTGCTTACTGCAGAAACACTCCACCTCTTGAAGGACATACAAAGGTATCAGGTAATAAAATTGCGGCAAAAATGTCGCTGGTAAAGGTTATACCATTTAAGGGGAGCAGGGGCTGTGGCGGTGTCCCCCGCTCCCTTTAAATGGTATAATGGGTCCGGGGTTTGCGGGGGTGTCCCCCGCATCCTTTACATGATTGTGGCACAAAAAACCACTGCTTTTTTGCTGCGATATTTTGTATTCACAGCCATTTTTACCGCAATTTTAAGACATGGAGCCCATACAAATGAGTCAGTGAACCATAGGAAAATGGTGTAAAAGTACCACTAGTTGAATGTCAGAGGACTCCTCTTGCATAACTACAGGAGAGGGAGTCTGTTAGGAAAGATTTCCAATTAATGTGTAATTTTCCCTCCAGTTGTGTACCCCCCAACTTTTTGCTTTGTTTAACACTATAGTCTGACTTACCAAAGGAGCACAGCCTTCTGCTGCACTCCCTTGTGCTTTTCGTTCACTTCTTATGGGAAAACTAACATGCCCTTAAAGACAGTCAGTACTGGGATTTGGCCACCTAACCGTGCCAAATCACAGTTTACCTGGCAAGAAAGGGTTAAAAATATGCAAAATGATAAGCTGCCACCAGCCCTGTCCAACACACATCTGCACTTCTCCTGAAAATATCCTTTGAGAGTATCTAGGGCCCTTGGAATTGACTATTAGACCCAAGTGCACTGTACTTTAAGGTACATTGTATACTTGTTACATGTTGCAGAAAAGTTGCAACACTGACAAGGACAAAGGGAAACAAAGTCTCCCAGTACTAACTGTCTTTAAGGGCATGTTAGTTTAGCGGAACTGGCCTGATCCATCCACCAGGGGCGGAGAAATCGCCACTGTCCCATAGCTGAATCAACGCTGTATCTTCGTCGCTGAAAGCCGCAGAGCTGCGTGATTGCTGCATTTGAACTTGTAACCGAAGTGGACTCGACAGCCGTAGTTTGGTCCGGAGTGCGCCCACGGTCGGTGAGTAATTGCAACCCTAACCGGTGGCCCCTAGCGCATCCATCCATCCAAGACCCTGCTTTGCCCATTTGAACTACCGCCTGTGCCAGCTTCGCAAGTACATTTGAGCATTAGGCTCCTCATCTTCGGGATTTGACTGCGTTTCAGTTAGGACTGTGTTTGATGCAGAACGGCCTTAACACTATTTGCACTGCCTGCTTCCTTCCCTGTTTAGGTTGTGGACCCATTTGGTGCATTCATCCTTTAGACCCCATTGGTCTTGTATATATATGTTTAGATAAGATTGTGTCCTTTACTCTGTGTGCTCATTGCGGTCTTTCAGTCACCCTCACCCCTCCTGAGACCTAGTCTTGACTGCCGCCAAGCTACCTTGATTGGTCTGGCTTGTCCAGAAGATTACCCTGTTCCAAGAAGCTAGGCTGGCCTACTGAACCTCTGCCCACCAGGTCCGAGTTCACAAATCCGTCTTAACCAATTGGTGGCAGCGGTGGGATAAGACGGAAGGTATCCAGTGTTGCACACTAGTGAAGGCATTTCAAGTTTTTCCTACCCAGGACACATAGTGAACTTTGTAATGATAACTGTAAAAGGCCATAGACGTATCTTATATAATGGGAACAAGTACCTTCATAACCTTAAATGCTTCTAGATCAGAAACATTGAGAAAGATGTGTACTGAGAGGGGTTTACCTGCTCAAGGTGCAAAATTGGAAATGATTCAGCAAATGAATGAAAAGAGCCACAACTCAGTGCCATAGCCTTAGATGAGAGTGCAAATGGAGGTGGGGCTGCTCCCACTGGCAGAACTGACAGTTCTGTCGCTACCCTCATCCATGGTGCCCATGAGGATGATGTAATGTCCAATGTTTCCTCTGCAAGTGCTGATGCTGAAGCTATGCTGGAATTCAAGATGCAAGAGCTGCTGTTTAGGCAGAAGGAGCTTGAATTTCATATGACTAAGCTGAATATAGAGCAGGCAGAAAAACAGAAGGACAGGGATCACCAGTTGGAACTAGCCAAGGCTTAAGATTCAAAAGGATCCCAGGGATCCGGACATGGGTCTGGGTCCTCCTCTCATTCAAGATTTCCTAAAGATCTGCTCAGTGTGTATGATGCGAAGAATGAAATCATGGACTGGTCGAATGCATTTGAGTATGCATGTGAAGTTCTAGAGGTTGTAAATGCAGTTAAGATTGCATGGTTGCTCAGCAGACTACTCCATTCTGGCTGCAGTGCTATTATGGAAATGTCAAAAGCTGAAAGAATAGATTTTGCAATGTTGAAGCAAACTCTCATCTTAAAGTTTGGAAAGACTCCTGCCCAATACTTAAAGAGGTTTAGAAAGTACATAAAGAAAGAAGGAATTACTTGGGTGTCATATGTTACTGATTCATTAAAGAACTTGACTGGCTGGGTTGAAGGCTACAAGGTCTCCACCTTTGAGGGTATGATAAGTCTTGTCATGCTTGTACATATGTTTGCATCTTGTTCCCCTGAGCTTAAGCAGCATTTGGCAAATTGAAAGAAGGTAGATCTTAAGAAGCTGGCCATTGCAGCAGATTTGTGGGTGTCACATATAGTGTCCCACAAGGACAAGACTCGTCCTGGTAAGCAGGAGGAGGGGAAAAAGTCCAAAGATAAGGAGGGGTGGGGGGATCTGATAAAACTTCCTCCCAAAAGAGCCACAAAAAGAAATTTAAGGGTAAGTCTCAAGAGAACACACAGGGTTGTGGAGGTTATCCTCAAAACAGAACTCTGGTTACAGTAAGCCTCCCTATGTCCCAAGACCCAGTGGATCTTGTGTGGCAAGTGACCATGTGAAGGGGGACCCGGATGTAAGGTTAAAACCTTAGGGGTCCACTCTGCTTGAAAGGGGCCCCTAGGGGCCCTGACATCTATGGAAACAAGGCGGGTCACCACACATGATAGAGACGCCAGACACGAGGTTGTATTCCCAAAGCTAGGGTTTTATTGCAAAGCAAAAGTCTCAGTTGGCCAACTCTGTCTCAACGCCCCGCGACGTGTATCTCTAGACTTCGAGGGACGCAAGAGAATGAATTACGTACATCAGTTACATATATACAAAATGCATATCAAACAATCAGCTATGACATGGTTAACACCCCTCTTCATTGGGTTTCTTTGAACTTGGTCTGATGATGGACATCTCCGACCACTATGACACCTTCAAACATCTATTCTAGTAACAATTTGCAATTTGTGAGTGCGTAGGCATCTTTCAAGTAATTGAATAGAACATGGCGCTTCTGTTCTTGGAAGCAAACTACATACAGAGGGGGTTGCATTCCGGACCTTGCTATCTGTCTGGTGCTATTCGTGTCCTGGGAGCCGACATGCTCTTAGCGGGCTCAGCAAGGGGGGCTGTTAGATAAGCATAATTCAAGCGTTTAGCGGTATCATTCTAACATATTCCACCATCTAACGAGACTGGCTGGCAGCTGTGAAATGATTAAATGCCCTGCAGCTCTGCTTCAAGGCTACATTAAGGAGGGAGCCGGGCATTCTTCCTGGCGCTGCCTACGTTTGTGTTTTCAGCAAAACTCTTATTATCCTATCGGCCCTGTGGCCTTGTCCTTTTCATATACAGACAACAATGTTCCACAGTCGAGCAGTGTAAGCGGAAAATATACTGCGAAGCAATAGGAACAGAAAGCAATAAGCAATGGTTAGAAAACAAAAAACAAAATGGCGATTCTTGTTACATCAAAATGGCCGTTCATTGGAAAACTCGAAAACCTATATTTTGTCATATCGTGCATGAGACGGTTGGCCCACGGCCACCAAAATGCGTTTGCGGTCTCAAATTAGATTTCTAGACTGACAGACCCTCCTTTGGCTGTATGCCAAACATCTCATCTATTTATTGAAACCTCTTCTAGTGATGATGAATCTGAAGTACTTATGTCTGAGTCTCGCATGCTATCGTGGTCATCGTTGCCTTCATTAATATCTATGGTCATCAACTCTCTCATTACTCTCATCTCATTTGGGTCTGGGCTAGTTCGATCATGAGGTTGTTTTTTCTTTGTTATCATTTTCATGCATCCTTCCGTACATCCCTCAGTTGCCTCTGCACAAACTATGGGTACACAATGTATACAACAACAACACGTTAGGAATATTCCGAACACCACTACTAGTATTGAGATCAGCTTCCATCCCCAAGATCGTAGCATTCCCCAAAACCAAGATCCTATTTCCCAGCTCCCTTCTCCCGTGGGGAGTTCAGAGCTTAGAACGTGCACTTTCTTTATTGCTTCAAAGATCGTGGGGGAATAGTCATCGACATAAACGCAACATGCTGATCCCACTATTTTGCAAATTCCCCCACGATCAACCAGGATCACATCGAGAGCCATTCTATTTTGCAGCGTCATTAACCTGATTCTGCTTTCTTCCAACGTCATGTTAAATAATATATCTGTTGTTGTGTTTATTGTATTCTTTAGGATTCTGGACAATTGCCTTATATTATAGGAGTTCTCTATCTGTCCTAAGAATGGAATGAATGATTTCGCTACAGCAGTTGCTATTAAAACACCTTTGTCAGTCCTCTTGACTCTAGTTCTGGATAATTTGGCTATGGCTGCTGTTTCCAAGAGGAATACTCCTGGGAACAATAGCCCGAGATAACATGTACCTCCCCAGTTTCTGGGCAACCAAGGGTATGCTTTCTCTCCACATATAAAATAAACTGGATCACCTACGTATACTGGTTCTATTTCCCATTTTAGTACCACCATATTCCTATAACCAGTATATGTTCCGACCGAAAAAGATCCTTTCTTTTTCAGGCAAAACGGGACAGTTCTTGGGCTATAATTCACCGTGTAAGATGAGGGAATCGCATCTTTGTTCCCATCTGTTCTTACACGAAACGTCATTACAGATGTTTTTTCTGGCGGTTCATTCATGTTGGTTCTGTCAAATCGACCCGTATTACTCTTATTCCACTTCCCATAGAACATTGCACCTAAAGATGCACTACATACAGAACTTAATGGTAATGGCTGCACATACCACCCTATTCCTTTTCCGGCATGCTGTGGTAAATGGGCACATACCCAGCAGTTTGTTTTCTTCAGGATTGCATGTGTCATGTTCATTATTAGAAGTAAGGTGTTATTTCCAAAACCTTCCCTGTGTTTTTCTTCCATTGGGGGTAGGGTATAAGTGATCACCTGAACCGGGATTTCAGTAGTGGATATATTAATTATCGGTAAAAACATTTCTCCAGCATTGGATCTTTCATGGATTCACATGCTTAGAATATTCCCCGTCGTCAGACTGGGACCCCTCGGTACACATATATAGCCTTTTCCTATAGGAAAACTTCCGACACTTTTGTGTCCTATCTACGTCCTTTTAGGACCCGCCTACCCATGCTCCGTAGGCCGTCCCAGTATAAGAGGCCAGCCCCCGCGGCTCCCCTTCAGATGTCAACCGTCTCCAAAGTAGTGGGATCTCCTCGCGTCGTCTTACTATTTTGTACAAGGTTGTGTACCTGGAGTTGGAGTAAGGTGAAATTTTCCTCCATGTCAGGAAAAGCGCTGTTCCGTCCGTGCGCGACGTGCGGCTTGAAAAAAGTTTACGAGGGGGACGGACATATGGATTGTATATACTGTCTCCACCCTCATCATTCGGCTGATAACTGCAACATATGCAAAGGGTTTTCTCAAAAGACCCTCAAAGAACGAAATCGACGGCTGGTGGCATGGTTAAATGATGGAACGGGGGCATACCCCCCTTCGGAGGTAGGCTCCACACAATCGGCGAAAACATCACACCGCGCTGCCTCGTCGGAACCACCGGCGAAGAAATCTCGACCGACGGAAAAAGAGTCATCTCGGAGTCATTCAGCTAGAGAATCCTCGTCGAGAAAATCGTCATCTTCATCAAAAAAGCATGACAAGGAAAGGCCGAAATCCTCCTCGGGCGATCACCATAGATCGACCACGAGTCGAGAGTCGAGTAAAGGCAGGCCAAGTGTGGAAAAGGCGGGACCGCCTAAACCACCTGCTAAGCCACCGTCGTCGACGGCGGTCCAGTCATCGGCATCCACCCTACCACTGACGCATGTGGTATCCACCGTCACAACGACTGCGACGGTGGCCTCGTCAACAGAGGTTCTACAGGAAGCCTGAAGGCCTGAAGTTTTTGATCCGATCCTTCCGGATACTTTACTGCAGGAACAGGCTGTGTCGCTGTCCTCGGGGGAGGACGAGAGCGGGAGAATAGCTGGCCCGGCAGACCTCAGGCTACGAGTGGTTGACAAGTCGTCGACGAGGGGATCCGGAATTCCAGTGTCTGCCCCTCTTCTCAATCCTCAATCTGTTTTGTCGTTGGAGATTCTGTCCACGCTTCAGTTTTTAGTACAGTCGTTGGACCAGAGACTACCTCAGGTAAACCTGCCACAGTCACCTGTCGACGAGCCGGGCCCGTCCCGTCCACCGACGCACTTACGCATGCCAGTCTCAGCACCACAGGCACCCCAAGAGGAAGGTGAGCTGCCAGATTCAGAGTCTGACAGGGGAGCCATGTCGGATATCTCATTATCCCCCTCCACGGATCCAACCTGGGAGTCAGAGGTGGAGTTAGAAACCCCAAGAAGCCCAGCTCACCCGTCCCCCCCCCCGGACGATATTGCATCATTTCATTCTATGATGGAGAAGGTGTGTAAGGAATTTGGATTGTCCCAGGAAGAACAGAAAAACGACTGTTTTTTGTTCGACCACATGGGTAAGAGAAGGAGGTAAGTGTTCTCAATACCCATACTAGACCACGTGTGGAAGGAGGGTTTGCAGACAATGCGTCACCCCTTTTCGGAGCCGGCGGTAAAAGGACGCCTTGAGAAAAAGTTTAAGGCTCCAGAGTCTACCCCCAAGTGCTTATCCTCCCAACCAACGCCTGAATCGGTAGTGTCGGCGGCAGCGGCGAGGAAAGCGAAGGCCCAGCACAAGTGCACGACTCCGCCTGAAAACGAGGCAAGACGTCAGGATGCCTTCGGCAAAAAAGTGCTATCCGTGGGAGCAACTACAGTAAAGGCTGCAAACTCTCTGGCTATTGTAGCCAGATATGACAGAGAAATGTGGCACAGGCTGGCTCCGTTGCTGGATCATCTTCCGGAAGAGCATAGGAAGGCAGCGATGTTACTTGTCCGAGAGGGTGAGGAAGCCTCCAATCACGCAATAAACATCGCGGTTGACCTCGCTGAGTCGGGCTTCAAGCAAGTCAATAATGGGGTTGTGTTACGACGACAGTCATGGCTTAAGTGTACCTACTTCAGGCCAGCGGTACAATACAAAGTATTAGATATGCCCTTTGAGGGAGACCTTCTATTCGGAGAGAAGGTAGAGGAGTCCCTAAAGGGAATGAAAGAGGAGTCGGACACGGCACGTTCATTGGGTGCCCTCCAGAGTGGCCGAAGCTACAAGTCTTTTCGTCCCTTTAGAGGGGCTTCAGGTAATTCCAGATACTCTGCGTCAGGAGACAGATCCTTTGGTAGGTCGGCTTACCCCTCCCAGGGATACAGGCGTGCTTCCCAAACTGCAAACCATCCTATCCGTCGTCGTCGAGAGACAAGCAAAATAAAGATCAGCAATGACGAACAACACACCGTTCTGGGGGGAAGAGTATCAGCCTATGTCGACGAATGGGAACGAATAACGACGGATCAATGGGTGCTGGACACAATAAGGAACGGGCATTCTCTACAATTCAAGCACAGCCCTCCGCACATTCCACCTGCGTTCACCGCTCTTTCCCATCTGAGGGTACTGCAACAAGAGGTAACACTCATGTTAGCAAAGGGCGTGATAGAATTAGTTCCAACATCACAGAAAGGTCAAGGAGTCTACTCAAGATACTTCGTCGTAAAAAAGCCGAACGGCAAATGGCGTCCCATTCTAGATTTGCGCGATCTCATCAAGTCTTTAAAGAGCCTAAAACTCAAAATGCTCACGCTGCAAGAAGTGATCCGAGCCGTTCAAGAAGGGGATTTTCTAGCATCCCTGGATTTACAGGACGCGTACTTCCGTATTCCAATGTGTCGGAAACACAGGAAGTTCCTGAGGTTTGTGATAGGGCGGACTCACTACCAGTTCACGGTTCTTCCCTTTGGGCTCAAGACCTCCCCCAGAACGTTCACGAAATGCCTGGCCCCAGTAGCGGCCTGGCTAAGGAAGCAAGGCCACCACGTATACCCATACCTCGACGACTGGCTGGTAAGGGGATCCTCCCCAGCGTCGACCAACACAAGGTTGAAAGCCACCATGCAGCTTCTACAACAGCTGGGATTTGCCATAAACTTCGAAAAATCCTCTCTGCGGCCATCGAGAACGTTGGTGTTCCTGGGGGCACAGTTCGAGACCCAGTCGGGGCTAGTGAAGCCTTCCCTCGACAGAACCTCAAAACTCAATCAACTGGCGAGCCGACTACGGCAAAACACCAGGCACTCAGTGAGGAAATACGTTTCGGTCCTAGGAGCCATGGCATCCTGCATCCATCTGGTGGCAAACTGTCACCTATTCATGAGGCCAGTTCAGGAATTCCTCGCGGACCGGTGGACACAGGCCCAAGGATCGTGGTCAGACAAGATAACCATCAACGACGACAAACTGCTTCGGACCCTTCAGTGGTGGCAGAGTTTCCACAATCTGAACAACGGTGTACCCCTACAGGAACCGGAGGTCCAGCGAACCATAGTCACGGATGCGTCCCTAACCGGATGGGGAGCTCACATGGGCACTCTTCAAACGCAAGGTCGTTGGTCTCAAACGGAGTCACTCCTACACATAAACGTGTTAGAGCTCAGAGCAGTACGATGGGCCTTGAAGGTGTTCCTACCACACATCAAGGGATCGAGAGTACGAGTGCTGACGGACAATACGACGGCCATGTTTTATTTGAGAAAACAAGGAGGGACGCGATCAAGGACTCTTTCCATAGAGGCCCAGAAAGTATGGCATTGGGCATTAAAGCACGAGATTTCCATCGTGGCTCACCATCTCCCGGGAGTGAGGAATTCGCAAGCAGATTCCCTCAGCAGAAGGATGGCCCAGATACACGAATGGGAAATGGACACAGTTCAGCTGATGAAAGTTTTCGAGAAATGGGGTCACCCCCCACTGGACGTTTTCGCAACCAAGGAAAACAAGAAATGCAAGCAATTCGCAAGCAGATGGCCTCAGGAGGGTTCCATGGGTGAGGCATTCTCCTTCCCATGGACGGACAAGTTCCTTTATGCTTTTCCTCCGTTTCCTCTCATACGGAGGACAGTACAGTGGATACGCAGGTACAGTTGGCGGGTAATTCTAGTGGCACCGTACTGGCCGCGGCAACTGTGGTTTTCCGACCTGCTTCACTTGTCGCTGGAACATCCAATAGCGTTTCCGAGAATCCCGAACCTACTGTCCCGGGACAAAGTCACGGTGTGGCATCACGACCCGGACAGTCTCAACCTTACAGCCTGGCTCCTGACTTTTCGGAGTTCGGTACCTTAGACGTTTCGGAGGATTTTCAGAAAATTCTGCAAGCGGCTCGGGCCCCTTCTACCAACAAATCTTACACCTATAAGTGGCGGAGGTTCTGTGAATGGTGTTGAGGACAACAAGGCCTACATCCGTTGAAGGTGACTCCGGAGCAAGTTCTACCTTACCTGCTTCTCTTGGCAGAGGGGGGTTTATCTTTCACATCGATAAAGGTGCACCTGGCGGCCATCTCTAGGTTCACGAGGAAGAGACAGTCGTCTCCCCCATTCAGCGACAGACTTGTGAAACACTTCATGAGGGGTTTATTTTGAACTTTTCCCCCGGTAAAACGTTTCCCACCAACATGGAGTCTCAACATAGTGTTGGCAGGCTTAATGAAACCACCCTTTGAGCCTATGGCCACGTCGGACATGAAATTCATATCGTGGAAGTTGGCATTCTTAATTGCTATCCCATCAGCTAGGAGAATCTTGGAACTGCAAGCGTTGGTCGTAGACCCGCCATACCTAAGATTCTTTAAAGACAAGGTGGTTCTGGCAACTAATCCTACGTTCGTCCCAAAAGTTCCTACAGTGTATCACAAACACTCATCCATTGTTCTCCCTACTTTCTTCGCGACCCCATCATCGGCAGCAGAAAAAGCTCTTCATACCTTGGACGTTAAGAGGGCCCTAAAATTTGACCTACATCGTACACAGGAACTCAGGTCTACTCGACAACTGTTCATCGCATATGGTCCATCGACGAGAGGAAAAGCAATTTCTAAGCAAGGATTGGCTCGATGGTTCTCGTCGACGATTGCGTTTTGCCACTCCAAGGCTGGAAGGCCGCTGCAAGGGCATCCTAGAGCCCAGTCTACAAGATGAACATCCTCCTCAGCAGCATTATGGGCAGGAATTCCGCTAACGGACATATGCCAGGCTGCGGCATGGTCAGTGCCCCACACGTTTACCCGCCACTACTGCCTTGCCAGGCAGCATGCGGACGAGGTGCAGATGGGAAGAGCAGTCCTGCGCCATCTGTTTCAATAAGGTAAGCTCCACACTGTGGAGAGTTTTGTTTTTTCTACCTGTTGGTGACCGTATGCTTTATGGAGGTACAGTTATATGAGTAAACTTATTTCTGGTGTACCTATGCATTGTGTATTGTGGTGAGGGTATATTACATTACATTCTCACCGCCGTTTTCAGGTTTTACTGCTATACAATCTATTCTAAGCATGTGAATTCATGAAAGATCCAATGCTGGAGAAGGGAATAGATTCTTACCTGTAACTCCATTTCTCCAGCATTGGTATCTTTCATGGATTCACATGCGCTCGCCAGCCTCCCCGGAATGCAATGTATATGCTTGATAGGTTTGACCCTTCCTACTTTGGAGGGGCTGAAATCTGAAGGGGAGCCGCGGGGGCGGGCCTCTTATACTGGGACGGCCTACGGAGCATGCGTAGGCGGGTCCTAAAAGAACGTAGATAGGACACAAAAGTGTCTGAAGTTTTCCTATAGGAAAAGGCTATATATGTGTGCCGAGGGGTCCCAGTCTGACGACGGGGAATATTCTAAGCATGTGAATCCATGAAAGATACCAATGCTGGAGAAATGGAGTTACAGGTAAGATACTATTCCCTTCTAATGGGTGTATTGTTTCTACCCACCATAATATTAGGGCTGTCGATATTGGTGCTACCACGCTCATAAAGCACATTATTATCGTTAGTGTCAGCATACAATTTGTTTTACCATGCGTTTTTCTTAAACTTATAGTCTTTATAACTGACTCATTTTCAGCAGTGGTGGTGCAGGAGGAGGCTGGAACCGATCCCGGCATGTTTCTCATCGTCCTTCTTCCTTATCACAGTTCGTTGTGGATATCTCTCTTCATCGCGCTTGCTCTGATGTCTATAAGTTCAATGGAATTCTCACAGTTCAGTTTTGCCTGTCCTTTTTTTAGCCTGGATTCGATTATTCGTTTTTAGGCGAGATCACTTGTCCCTTCTTATACTGCTCAGAGGACCTTTGATCAGTTTTCGCCTCAGTATCATGTGTGCCCAGCTCGTCCGCTCTGGTTCCGGACACATGTACTGTTAATCAGTTATCTCACTTGTCATAGTACCATGTGCGCCCAGCTTGTCCGCTCTGGTTCCGGACACATGTACTTTTATGATCGCACAGAGGAGCCGCGAGTCTTGAATTGTCCGACTTGCACAATTCTCACGCTTCTCTCCTCTACACCCCTGGTTCCTTCTCCGTCCATGAGCTGAACCAGAGGTTGACATAAACACCAAAAGAAAAAGAATGCTGATCACTTTGTCTTCCGACGCCGCAGGTTGTTTCACCTTGCTCCTGGTATCGTATGATCTGTGAACAGTGCCGGTGCACTTTCAGATTCAGGCTTGAAGTCAGCCTGTGGCGCTTCTGCAGGTGCTGGTGTGTGCCGCGCCAATGATGCAGATTCGGTCTTTGGCGTGCTGGCAAGTGCTGGTGGGCGCCAAAGGGGTACACGATTTGGTTTTGCTGGTATCTGCAAGGCAGATTTCACGTCGGTCAGCAGTGATGTCGATTCTGCTGGGCAACGTTGGGGCACTCTCCCTTCCCCCTCTTTGGCAATCGTCTCAGGCTTTGTTTCGAGTTTCACTTCACATTTTGGCAGATCAGGTGGCTGCACACTGGCAACAGTTTCTTTTGTTTCTGCGACCGCTGTCTCTTTCCAGTCATCAGTGTCAGGCAAGTCTTTCAGTGTAGTTGGAATCTTCTTGGCATGGGTGGCATGGATACACGACTTCCATCCACCTGTATTGCCGTCTGCGTCGCCAAAAGTACTTGATAGGGCCCGCGCCACCTGGGTGCTAATGATGACTTTCTTTCGAAGTTCTTTAGCAGCACCGTCTCCTGGCTCCAGCACGTGCCCCGACCGGCATACCGCACGGGTAATGCCTCCTGCACCTGCTGATGAATCAAAACATTTTCTGCATTAAAAGGCCACAATAAGTACTAAACACAGGATGTTCTATCTCACTGAGTCGTTTTGGCTGATGTGCGCACCATACATTTGCCCGCCTCCCCATTACGATCTCATATGGGGAGAGCCCAGTTTTAGCCTGTACAGACGTACGCATGCATAATAGTGCAATTGGTAATGCATCCACCCAACTCAACTTGCTTCCCGCACAAATCTTGCTAATCTTTGATTTAAGTATCCCGTTGTGCCTCTCCACAAGACCGGCAGAACTCGGATGCCTTGAACTGTGGAATCTCTTATCAATCTGGAGACCTGCACATATCTGTAACACCACTGCACCCACAAAATGTGGTCCATTATCGGACCATAGGACACGGGGCAAGCCAAATCTGGAAAAATACTCCTTCAACATTACTTTTGCCGTAGTCATCGCTGTGCAGCCTTTTAAAGGCTATGCCTCCACCCACTTACTGAATGCACAGATTACCACCAAGACGTATTTTAAGTTTTGGCACCTTTCCATCTCTATGAAATAAAAATGAACTACCTCAAACGGCATGGAGGGCGGGCCAAAACTTCATGTTGGTGTCACTGTTCCCTTTCCTACATTGTGTTGTAAACACGTGATACAGTTCTGCACCAACCTTTCTGCATTGTTTTTTATGTTTGCATTCTGCCATACTGTAGAAAGGTGCTGTATCATTTTCTTGGCACAGATGTGCGTAGGGCTTTGGGCCATTGTGACCATTGCAGTCACATATGAATTTGGCAACATCCAGTTTCTAGTTCCCTTGTCCACCCAACAACCCTCCAAATCCAACTCAGCTTATCCCTCTGCCCATCCCTGTATTTCATTGGCCGTAGCCTCGGCCTGCATTTCTTTGACAGTCGCAACTCCATCTTCTATCATACAGGGTACTTCCTCTGTCTGAACCATCATCCTCTTGGTATTCAAATCAGTGGCAGTTTGTTTCGCAATCCTGTCTGCAAACGCGTTTCCCTCTCCTATTTTGCATGTTACTTTTTTATGTGCCTCGCATTTCACTATTGCTAGGCGCTTTGGAAACGTGAGTGCAGACAGCAATCGTACAATCAAAGGGCCATGTTGAATTCTGACACCATGTGATGTCGGAAACCCTCTCTCAGCCCAGAGTCGTCCAAAGTTATGAACCACTCCAAACATGTATTGACTATCAGTATATATATTCACATTCAAATTTTCAGAAATCTCGCAGGCTCTGGTTACTGCTATTATTTCCGCGGCTTGTGCTGAATTATAGGGGATTCTTTTACTTTCTACAACACTCTCTAGGGTAGTGATAGCGTATGCAGCAGTTGTCGTGCCATCTGGTAATTTAAAACATGAGCCGTCACAAAATAACTCTCCATCCGGCTCTTTCTGTGGAATATCACTTAAATCAACTCTCCCCTTGGTTTCTTCCTCAGTGACCATTAAGCAATCGTGGGGGGGTGATTCATTCTTCCCAATTTCTTTTATGGTTAATGGCATTAATTCTGCAGGATTCAAAGCGCTACACCTCATAATTTGGATATGGGGCGCAAACAAGATAATCTCATATCTTGTCAATCTAGCAGAGTTGAGGTGTTGCGTCTGTGTCCTATTTAATAGAACGTCTATGGCATGTGGCACCATCAGAATTAAAGTGTGCCCCAATACCATCCCTTCCGTTTGTTTCACTGACGCAGCAGCAGCCGCGACAGATCGCAAACATCGTGGTAGTACGCGCGCTACAGGGTCCAGCGCAGATGAAAAATAGCCACACGGCCTATTTCTTCCACCTTGTTCCTGTGTCAAAACCGCCAATGCGCATCCTTCACTTTCACACACAAATAGTCTAAACATTTTCTTATAGTTCGACATACCCAGAACTGGAGCCGAGCATAATGCAGTTTTTAATCCATCAAATGCTCTCTGACATTCCTCATCCCACTGCAAAGGCATAACCGCATCTTTTCTAGTCAAATTCACTAATGGTTTCACAATCAACGCAAAATTACCAATCCATTGTCGGCAATATGAAGCCATGCCTATTATGGCTCTGACTCCTTTTTGTGTCTTTGGAATAGGCATACAAGAAATACTTTCTATGCGTTCTGGCGTTAGTCTTCTCCCTCCTTTCGAAAGTAGGTAACCCAAGTATACTACCTCCTTTCGATTATACTGAAATTTCTTCAAACTAGCTTTATGGCCATGTGCCGCTAGGTGTGACAATAGTAATACAGTGCTTTCTTTACAAATCTCCTCTGTGTCTGCAGCTAGCAATAAATCGTCTATGTATTGCAAAAGTACACAATCCACAGGTAATTCCAGCATGTCTAGCTGCTCTTTTAATGCTCTACTGTAAATACTTGGACTTTCCGTGTAACCTTGCAGAATCCGTGTAAATGTAAATGATCGTCCTAATGTGAACGCGAACAAGTATCTACTGTCCTTGTCGACTGGAATACTAAAGAATGCGTTCTTCAAATCTATTACACTAAAATATTCTGCTGAAACAGGTATCATTGTCAATATTGCAGTGACGTCTGGCACTAAAGGAAATTGCGGATGTACTACCTTATTTAATGCGCATAGATCAATTATGAAACGGTATGGTACCTCATTACCTCCTTTTTTATAAACCGGAAGGATCGGGCTGTTGCATGTACTGCCTGTGATTTCCTCTATTACCCCTAATTTCACCAAATCGGTAACAATACTCTTCAATCCTTTCTCACCTTCAGCCGAAATTTTTTATTGGGGTATTCGCGGTAGGGTAACACCTTCTTTTAAAATAATCTTTACTGGCTCTATCTTTAAACATCCCAGATCGTTGTCATGCATTGCCCATATACAGGTTGGTACTTTACTTAGTTCCCCTGGTAATGCTTCGGACATGAATTCTGACACAGGGGCATCGTGTGGCCATATCGTTAGAAACACTCCGTCTGCCGTGCAATGTATAACAGAACCTAGTTTTTTCAACAAATTCAATCCCAACAGATTTTCTCCACAATTTTCTGTTAGAAGGAAAGGACAATGTTCGGGAAATGGTCCTATGGTAACTGGGACTGGTTTGGACACTGGGTTTATGACTGGTGTACCTGCGAACCCTACGGAAATATTCTTTTGCCCTGACAGTGGTATATTCGGAACCAAGTGATGGTCTGTTGAACACTTCTGTGCTCCTGTAACTACAAGAAAGCGGTGTTCCTCATTGCCGACTCTCATTTCTACATAGGGTCCTCTCTGATTCACGGGAATAGACACTAGTTCCGACCCCTGTCCTGGGCTGTCCTATTGGGGAAATAACACATCGTCCGATGTGTAATCATTACTATTACTGTAATACGTGTTTGGCTGTGTATCGAAAACATTTCCACTCTTCCCTCTATTTCCCCCACTCTGATTTCCATATTGTTGATTTTGCTGTCCCTGACTCTGGTTTGGGGCATTCTGGTTTTGACCTTGGTTTTGATTACCTCCATTATTATGATGCTGCTGCATACTATTCCTATTTGGTCCATTCGCTCCTGGGTGTCCTCTATGCTGTCTCCTCTGAGCAGACCCATTTCTGTTATGTAGATGCGGGCATTGCGCTCGCCAATGTCCTTCCTCTTTACAATATGCACACTGATTCGGCCCCACTGTTCCCCCATGCATATTCGAACTACTCCTTGTGCGTTCCCTCGCCCTCTATTATGTCCTACTACTTGCTGCATTAATACCCGTGTTCTAATTAGACATTCCTTCAAGTCTGCCCCCACCTGTTTTAGCAACGATAATTCGTTCACCATCTCCTTCTGTCCCGGCGATGGTAACTGCTGTCGTTTATTATGCAACCCCTTTTCCCCCTTCCCAGGTCTCCCGATATCCCTACTCCTGTACGTAGGTGTAGTAAACATTTTGGCAGGTGCAGTAAACATTTCGACATAATCATTATCTAATTTATCTCTAAACTCAAAAAGTCTATAAACATGTTCTCTTACTTCTTCATCCCTCTTCCTACAGCGTGCTAATGCATTCAAATCTAACAATCGCTGCAGTGGTAATTTCCCAATTAGCTGTTTCCATCTCTCCACCAAATATTCACCCATGCATTCCAACACTACCTGTCTTTCGTTGCTTCTACGAAAGTCATATATCGAAGCCAATGTTGCCGTCTCTGCCTGTTGCTGCAATTCCACCTTTCTGTCCTTGCTGATTGCGCTGCGGGTTACCCTCGTGCACTGCCGTTGGTCAGTCCTGCCTCCTGCCCCCGTGGTTTCAACTTCATCCCCGGGAGGAACGGACGATACCGAGTCTGTGTCTAAGACGGGAGGTGCGGATGGGACAATGGGAACAGCGAGTGTCTGTTGTGGGCCTGGTTGGCTAGTAGGAAGGGTTACGTGCGCGGTCTGTGGCTGTGGGAGGGCTTGAGCTACCGGAGGGGGAGCATGAGCTACGGGCGCGGTCTAGGTCTGGGCAATAGTTACTGACGTATCTGGTCTTACTTCTGATCTTGGGCCTTGTTTTGTATGGGTCAATATATTTTCTATCAATTCATCTGTCATGTGTAATTCTCGTTGTGGGTATATCTTTTCTATATTCAACTGGTCACACCTGCCTGCCCTTCTTAGACTCTCAGTCCACTCCTCCTCTTCTTTTTCTTCCGCTCCTCACCTTTTGATTTATGCCTGCGCGCATGCTTTGCTCTGCTTTTAAATCGGAGCACTGCTTCCTTTCTCCAGTCTTTAATAGTTTCAAATGCCGCAGGACGCGCTTTCTTTCTTATCAACACCCTTTCCAAGTTATCTATCCTCGCCATCTCAAAACTACCATTAATCGGCCACTGATGGTCTTGTTGCTTTCTGGTTTGCCTATGCCAAGTCTCACAGAATATTATCGCACCCACTCCATACTTCACATACATCTCATACGCCGGCGTTCCCCCAGGTGGTACAATTTGGCCATTTTCCAAAGATTGTCTTTCGCAGTGGAAAAATCCCGCTAAGGTGGACAATACCCCAGGCATGTTTCAACCTTCCCCTTGGTTAATCAACCTTACCTAGGGCGTTTGATTTTGCAAAGTCAACTCTCAACCAATATCAGGATGCTTTGAATCGGGGAATGACTCACCTGATGAATCAAGTCGTCTGTATACTGACGCACCAAAGGACGTCGTGTCTGCGTTTCTTGGTTTCCGCCTCGTTTCGGGACCCTCGCCTCCTTTTTCTCTAGCCAGGCACGTCGATCAGGGATCAGATGTGTGCAGATCTGCAAAGGAGTCTCATCACTTTTACAGGGCGCCCCAAACACCTCTTGATCCCGCTTGATCGTCCCGTCCTCGCCGTTCTCTGCCTTTCTCAATTACAACGTTACGCGAAGGAACAAGTGGGGGAGGGCCCCTATTCGGGCGCCATCTTGAAAGGGGCCCCTAGGGGACCATGACGTCTATGGAAACAAGGCGGGTCACCACACACGATAGAGACGCCAGATACGCGGTTGTATTCCCAAAGCTAGGGTTTTATTGCAAAGCAAAAGTCTCAGTTGGCCAACTCGGTCTCAACGCCCCGCGACGTGTATCTCTAGACCTCGAGGGACGCAAGAGAATGAATTACGTACATCAGTTACATATATACAAAATGCATATCAAACAATCAGCTATGACATGGTTAACACCCCTCTTCATTGGGTTTCTTTGAACTTGGTGTGATGATGGACATCTCCGACCACTATGACACCTTCAAACATCTATTCTAGTAACAATTTGCAATTTGTGAGTGCGTAGGCATCTTTCGGTTATTGAATAGAACATGGCACTTCTTTTCTTGGAAGCAAACTACATACAGAGGGGGTTGCATTCCAGACCTTGCTATCTATCTGGTGCTATTTGTGTCCTGGGAGCCGACATGCTCTTAGCAGGGTCAGCAACGGGGACTGTTAGAAAAGCATAATTCAAGCCTTTAGCGGTATTATTCTAACACATTCTACCATCTAACGAGACTGGCTGGCAGCTGCGAAATGATTAAATGCCCTGCGGCTCTGCTGAAGGCTACATTAAGGAGGGAGCGGGCATTCTTCCTGGCGCTGCCTACGTTTGTGTTTTCAGAGAAACTCTTGTTATCCTATCGGCCCTGTGGCCTTGTCCTTTTCATATATAGACAACAATGTTCCACAGTCGAGCAGTGTAAGCGGTAAATATACTGCGAAGCAATAGGAACAGAAAGCAATGAGCAATGGTTAGAAAACAAAAAACAAAATGGCGTTTCTTGTTACATCACAATGGCCGTTCATTGGAAAACTCGAAAACCTATATTTTGTCATATCGTGCATGTGACGGTTGGCCCACGGCCGCCAAAATGCGTTTGCGGTCTCAAATTAGATTTCTAGACTGACATGCTAATCTGGCCTCCTCCTCATATGAGGAAGAAGAGATTACAGGGGCATCCTTCTCCTCACACTCTTTCCCCAGTGGGATAGATTCTGAGGTAGTTTGTTTCCTTGGGTTCCTGTGAGCCTACAGTCTCAGAGGCTTTTGCTAGGATTCCTGATAATACCAAGCACTACTTTAAGGACAGTGTACTGATTAATGGAGTAGATACTCCTGCCCTTAGGGATAGTGGATGCAGCAGAACTGTAGTGGATTCTACCTTGGTAGACCTAGAGGAAGTTGCCAGAGCTCCTCTGTACCCCACTAAGTTGGCTAATGGCCCACCCCTCAAGTTCCCAGTTATGCCTGCAAATCTTACTATAAATGGTACAGTGGTCAGGATTCCAGTGAGCATTCAGAGAGATGTCCCAGGAAAGGTTTTGCTGGGGAATGATCTTAGAGGTTTAGGGCTTGTGGGAGACACAGCAGGGAGACCCTGACCAAGGTCACAAACAAGGGCTGCCTTGGCCAAGTCCAATGCCCAGCCTAAGCCAAAGGAGAAACCCAAGGCTAAAGGAGTCAGAAAAAGTAACGGAGGGAAAGAAAACATTCCCCCAAACTCACCTACCACTGAGGTGGAGGTAGTTGGTTCAACACCTGAACCTGACGAGGAAGAGGTGTTACGTGATGTTTTTGATCCCAATGACCATCTGGAACTACAAGGATTGTTAGTAGAAGGTGGTCCTGACAGGATTGAATTCAGTAGGGGACAACGTGAGTGCCCATCTCTGGAAGGCCTAAGGGGATAGGCCTTCACCCAGCTTGAGGGTGAGCCTCCCGGGAAGCACAGGATGTATTGGGAAGGTGGGCTCCACTACAGTGAGCCTACAGAGTCTACAGGAGACCATAGGAGGTTGGTGGTTCCCCTTGCTGTAAGACCCTTCCTCCTGCAGCTGGTGCATGTAGTGCCCCTTGCTGGTCACCTTGGTATCAAGATAACTAAGCAAAGGTTATCCCTGCATTTCTACTGGCCCAAGATGGGGGTGCAGGTAGAAAGTCACTGCAGGAGTTGTGCCACATGCCAGTTATCTGGAAATAGTAGCCCAACAATCCAAGCTCCATTGGTGCCACTCCCAGTTGTTGGGGTACCATTTGAGAGGGTAGGGATCAACATTGTTGGTCCCCTTGGCCCCCAAACATCCTCAGTCAATAGGTTTACCCTGGTGCTGGTCGACCATGACACCAGATATCCTGAGGCCATCCGTTTGAAGACTGTGACTGCCAAGTCAGTTGCAAAAGCTTTACTTGGCACATTTATTAGGGTTGGCTTCCCTAAATAAGTGGCGTCTGATAGGGGCAGCAACTTTATGTCAAAGTACATGCATGCCATGTGGAAGGAATGTGGAGTCATCTATACGTTTTCATCCGCATACCACCCACAAACCAATGGTCTAGTTGAAAGGCTTACCAGAACCTTAAAGAGCATGATTGGGGCTCTAGAAGAGCCACAAAGTAGAAAATGGGATCTTCTACTGTCATGCTTACATTTTGCCTACAGAGGGTGTTGGCTTCAGCCCCTTCACACTTCTGTTTGGTCACCTTGTAAAAGGACCCTTAGCCATAGACAGGAGGGATGGGAGATGCCCACTCCCCCATAACTATCAGCGTAGTAGAATATGTGCTAGGGCTCCGAAAGAGGATGGTACTCCTGATGGGTCTGGCTAGTGAGAAACTGAAGGCAGGGCAAACACTGGTGAAACATTGGGATTACCAGAAGGCTGCCCTTGTCAATTCCACACCTGGTCAACAAATCCTGATCATGAATACTAATAAGGCCTAGAGCTTTACAGGACAACTGGTCAGGCCCTTACACAGTGGTGGAGTCACTGGGTGGGGTCAACTATTTAGTGGACCTTGGAATGGCTGGACAAGCTCCAGAAGTGTTCCATGTGAATAGACTGAAGGTTTTCATCCCAAGAGGTGAAATCGCTGCACTGCTGCTGGCTTCAGATGTTGAGGAGGAGGAGTCAGAACCTCTGCCTGACCTGTTTCATGGCAGTCCTTCAGACAGCTCCATTGAGGGTGTCCATGTGGCCCCTCACCTGACTGCTGATCAACAACCTGAGGTAAACAGTTTGCTGAGGCAATTTTCTCTTTGTTCTCACAGTCTCCTGGTTTGACACCTTGGTGCAAACATGACATTGACACAGGAGACAGCGTACCTACCAAAAGTAGGGGATACAGGATGTCAGACAAAGTAAGGTCTTACATTAAGACAGAGGTCAACAAAATGTTGGATCTTAGGGTGATTGAACCCTCTAGTAGTCCTTGGTCCAGCCCTGTGGTTGCGGTTCCAAAGGCAAGTACCTCTGAGGCGAGGTTCTGTGTGGATTGCAGGGCTCTGAATACTGTCACCAAGATAGATGCACACCCCTTGCCTAGTGCAGATGAGCTGGTGGATACTTTGGGTGCTTCTAAATACCTCAGCACATTTGACCTCACTGCAGGCTATTGGCATATAGCCCTTGCAAATAGCCCTTGTAGAACATGCCAAGGAGAAGACAGCTTTCTCAACACCAGAGGGTTTTTACCAGTTCAGGGTAATGCCTTTTGGGTTGAAGAATGGCCCTGCCATTTTCCAGAGGCTTGTGAATCATGTCGTTAATGGCTTGGATGAATTCTGTCTTGCATATCTGGATGATATAGCAGTTTTCAGTGCCACCTGGGAGGACCATGTGAAACACCTTAGGATTGTTTTGCAGGCTCTCCAGAAGGCCCACCTGACCATAAAGGCCAGTAAGTTCCAGATTGGACAAGGTTCAGTGGTCTACCTTGGACATGAAGTAGGTGGAGGGAGGATACAGCCTCTACCCAGTAAAGTACAAGCAGTACAAGACTGGCCTACCCCCCACTACTCAGAGCCAAGTGAGAGCCTTTTTAGGACTCACTGGGTACTACAGGAATTTAATGGCAGACTGTGGCACCATAGCTGCCCCTCTGACTGCTCTTACAACTCCTAAGAAACCCAAGAAGGTAACTTGGTCTGAAGAGTGTGGGGAGGTCTTCAATGGCTTAGAAGACTCCTTGTGCCAGGCCCCTGTTCTCAGGGCCCCTGATTACCAAAGACCTTTTATTGTGCAGACAGATGCCTCTGACACTGGGATAGGAGCTGTACTGTCACAAGTAGATGAGAAGGGTAAGGAACACCCTATTGACTTCATTAGTCACCAGGACAGAGAGCTCAGATGGTCCACAGTAGAGAAAGAAACTTTCTTTGTTGTGTGGGCCCTAAGGAAGCTGAGAAAGCTGAGGAAGCTAAGTCCCTGCGTCTATGGGACCCACCTCTCTGTGCAAACTGACCATAAGCCCTTAAAGTGGCTAATGAACATGAAGGGAGAGAATCCAAATTTGCTCAGGTGGTCCATAAGTCTGCAAGGCTTTGACTTCACTATTGATCATAAGCCAGGTGTCCGACATAGCAATTCTGATGGGTTATCCAGAATGTTTAACCGACCTGAACATGAGAGTAATCCAGTGGTGGATTAATTCCCCCTGTCCTTGGTCTGGGAGGGGCGAGTGTTAGGAAAGATTTCCAATTGATGTGTAATTTTCCCTCCAGTTGTGTAACCCCAACATTTTGCTTTGTTTAACACCATAGTCTTACTTTACCAGAGAAGCACAGCCTTCTGCTGTACTCCCCTGGGATTTTCGCTCACTTCATATGTGGAAACTGACATGCCCTTAAAGGCAGTCAGTACTGGGGGACTTTGTTTGCTTTAGTCCTTGTCAGTGTTGCAACCTTTCTGCAACATGTAACAAGTGTACAATGTACTTTACAGTAAAGTGCACTTGGGTCTAGTAGTCATTTCCAAAGGCCCTAGATACTCTCAAAGCATTTCTTAGAAGTGCGGATGTGCCTTGGACAGGGCTGGTGGCAGCTTATCATTTAGCATATTGTTAACCCTTTCTTGCCAGGTAAACCGTGATTGCTGCGTTTGGCACGGTTAGGTGGCCTGGCTCCAAAGTGGCCATGCCACGAGGTTCTTTGTCCTGTCCTTTGGCCATCTTGCCCCTTTACCTTCCCCAGATCAAGCGGACCCGGGTCTGTCCCTATTTGGTCATGCATTTTCCCGCAAAGCGCCAAGCTTTCGCGGGCTTCTCCATGCCTTGTGTGCACACCCCCAGGATGTAGGCTTGAACGTCTGGTTCCAATACACATCCTGGGTGCCAGATAGTCTGAGGTGCTGTGAATGCTTGGGGCCACCGTGGTCCGTGATTGGTCGATGTATGGTATGCCTGTCTTAGAGCAGATCTCCAATTGGGTCCTCTTCGTTTTGGCACAAAGGAGATTTTGGATGATAGAGGGCTCCAAACACCCATACCATGTCGATCTCTGGAGTTCTCACTGAACGAAGGATAGGATCCAAGTATCCTGAAACTAAGAAGCCGAGTCGAGGAACCGCTGGTGACCCGCTGGAAGGTTTGGCACCCGGAGCCTGCTGTCGTCCCGTGGGACCCCTCTGCATCTGATCATCCTAGAAGGTCTGCAAAGGCGCTTCGACCTATTGGAATAGTGGGACCAACTATTCTCGGCACATTCATCAAACCCTGCAAGTAAGCCTTTTTGGAAGTGTCCCTGGGCCAACCAGTGGGCTGACCAACTTGCGCAGGAGGTTTGCCTTGATACCGCCGCCATTTCAAGGAGGCCCTTGAAACTTGGTACATTGCAAGCTCCGTGTTCACGGCACTCTCACATCAAATCTTGTATACTTGCCGTTCCCCGGTCTGGAGTAAAGTGAGTGCGCCCGAACCGGAGTACACGCCGTTACTGTGTCGCCCAGCAGTGGTGACGAACTTTGCAAGTTCATTGCAGCTGTGGTCCTCTCTGGCCTGAAGCCTGCTACAGCGGAACTGGCCTGATCCATCCACCAGGAGCAGAGAAATCACCACTGTCCCGTAGGGGAATCAATGCTGTATCTTCGTCGCTGAAAGCCGCAAAGCTGCAAGATTGCTGCATTTGAACCTGCAACCGAAGTGGACTCGACAGCAGAAGTTTGGTCCCGGGGGCGCCGGGGGTCGGTGAGTAATTGCAACCCTAACTGGTGGCCCCTAGCGCATCCATTTTTTATGCACCAGTGGCCCCTGAGGGCCCCTCTCCTTTCCACTGCTAGTGCAAACTAGCAAACTATTCCCAACTCTTGGAATCGACTCTGCCCTCAAGTGGAGGCCCTCCTCAAATAGTGGGAACATATTCTGCATCACCTCACCTACCTTCTTTGCCCATTTGAACTACTGCATGCGCCAGCTTCGCTAGTACATTTGAGCATTAGGCTCCTCTCATTTTAGGGATTGGACTGTCTTTCAGTTAGGACTGTGTGTGATGCAGAAGGGCCTAAAGACTATTTGCACTGCCTGCTTCCTTCCCTGTTTAGGTTGTGGACCTATTTGGTGCATTCATCCTTTAAACCCCATTGGTCTTGTATATATATATATATGTTTAGATAAGATTGTGTTGGTTTAATAGTAGTGCTGTAATTTCTTACTGTGTGTTCAATTGCAAAGGCCTTGGAATAAATGTATTTGTATCTTTGATATATATATATATACACCTGACTGGGAGTGATTTGTAAGTGTCCTTTACTATGTGTGCTCATTGAGGTCTTTCAGTCACCCTCACCCCTCCTGAGACCTAGCTTGACAGCCACCAAGCTAACTTGACTGGTCTAGCTTGTCCAGAAGGTTACCCTGTTCCAAGAAACTAGGCTGGCCTTCTGAACCTTTGCCCATCAGGTCAGAGTTCAGAAATCCGTCTTAACAGAGCCCATAGACTTTTGGCATCAAAACGTCTAGTCTAGTTCATGGTAATAGTTGTGGGCCCATTACCAATACATCTACACACTCAGACTTTGCCTGTTTTCTTCTCACGGAATGGAATCCTGTCAGAACCTGTCAAAATAGTATGTGTCACTTAACCTACACTCTTCCAGGTCTCCCTACACTTGATTGGTCAAATGCAATACACAATAGCAGATGGAACAGGGAGACGCATCAGGGTACGCTGTGCACAGAGGCGAATGGGAGCACAAAGGTAGTCCAGAGCGAAGGAACTACACTGACCGCTGCCCAAGAAACCCTATGAGTGTCCCAAACTTCGGGGAGTTGCTGGATACCCAAACTGCAGCCAGAGAAAGAAGGAGTAACTGGCAGAGCTGCTGGTGACCCGACAGAGCACCCGAACACTACCGGGGCCTCGCAGCAGACCACCGCCGCTTGGTAGACCAGAACCACACAAACAGGTATGCGGGCAGAACGAGAGGTGATAGAGGTCCAGCAGGAAGCGGGAACAACCATAGAGCATGAGATGAGAGTCGCTGGGACCCCGAAAGTAAAAGAGAGAGAAAGATACAATTGTATGATTGGCAGGAGAGTAAACCAAGCAGACAAGAGACGTTATTATGAGTCTGGCACCCACACCCTTATGAGAGACAGACAGAAAGAGAGTCTGGGACCCTGACAGAAATACAATTCGGAAAGTAATATGCTTGGCAAGAGATTAAACCCAGTTATGTTATGATGCTGCATTGCGAGTCCGGGACCTGCACCTATATGCGAGCTAGAGAATAAGAGGGTCTGGCACCTTGATGCAAATGGAGACCGTTCAGGAAGAAATATATGCTTGGCAGAAGAGTTATCCAAGCTATTGTGAGACTGCATTGCGAGTCTGGGACCTGCACCCATATGAGAACCAGAAAATAAGCGGGTCTGGGACACTGAAAGCAAGAAACATCTGCTTGGCAGGAGAGTACACCAAGCCGGTATAATAGATCCTTGCAAGCCTGGGACTTGCACCCATATGAAGGTCTAAGAATAAGCTAAAGCTCAGAAAAGAAAGCACTGGGTCTGGGACCCCAGGAGACCAAAAGAAAAAGTTTAAAGAGACTATCCATTATAATTCCCTGTGGTATGTTTGTTAGGAGAGTACACCAGGCATAAACCCTCCGTGAACAAAGAAGAAGTGTTCACAGGAAAGCTGGGCACCTTTGTTGTGCATCTTTGGGAAATGCTTGGAAAATCCACGAGAAAGGAGCTAAACCCTGGTCTTTGGCATATTACATTGTGGAACACTTGTTTTGTTTTTTGACAACACAAAAAATTCGGAACTTCCTGTTGGTAAGAAGTTTCATCATCACTTTAGTTGTAAATATAACATCCTTGCACATTAGATTTAAGTTATTAGTGTTACGGTCAGAAGCAGGTCTTTTGGACACAACGGTGACTGACTATTGGACAGCCTGACGTTTTTCTTCGATTTCTTTGAGGCAGGGAAATCCCTCTTAGCTTTAGGGACAGAAAGGTCGTTTTTACCAACCCTTTTACTGGTTAATACAAGTTTATAATCACAACTATGTCACATTTGTGTCCGTGCGTTACTTCTGCACCCTTACAGCACAAAGTGCACTATACATGCATCAAAGCCACCCAAAGCATCTCAAACAGCCACCAGGGAACCCTATGCTGAAAGCACATGCCAAAGAAGTTGTAGAGACCTGGGTCTAAAAAACACACGCTAATAGTAAACATAGCTTAAACAACACATCAAGACCACTCAAATGCCAGCAGGACCAATTTAAGCGACTTTTGAAAGAGTGGGCTCCAGCAAGACTCCCTCAGGCTCCAAACATATAGAACAGTCTTTCCTCATCTGCTCCAACAACCTTATCAGCTATTTTAAACAATACAGCCACCTACTGCACATGCTACTCAGTCAGAGGGGACTAGTTGGCTGAGGAGGAATATACTGAGGGGGGAGAAAGAGGAGGAAATAGACAGGAAGTTAAATCCTTGTGCAGGAACCAAGCCAGAAACATGGGTAATCCAGCTCAATAACCCAAAGCAAACAAAGTGTTTAATACTGTTAAACCTTCTGGCCAGCGTCAGGTCCCCCTTATTCCAGATGTGGATCTACTACATCTTCCAGACCATTCTGAGCTCAAATCATCTAATCTATGCCTCAGGCAACCGGGGAATTCTATTTGCCACACATGCCCCCAATCTTCTCAGACTTATTCATAGCACCAGTTCCAACCCTGTACCTTATGTCAGAGTGTTGGGTCTCAATGTCCTCTGTAACATCCTGAATTTCCTGCTATGTAGGCATTTCACTTTGTGCAGTAGGGAAAATTACAGGGCCTGTCTTCCTCTGATCTAGGATGCCTGGAGAGTCGGAGTAGTCAGTGCGACATGCAAACCCCTGCCAAAGGATTTGTGATACCTCTGCCTTCATAATGGGATAACACACTAGGCTTTCTGGGGCCTGGGTCCAAAATACCTTCAGCTATCCCTCCGCAAATACCTCCCCTCTCAAGCTCTTCGCTCCATTACCTCTAACTCTCTCAGGGTCAGTCATTTGTCAAAGAAACGGGCTGGGGATAGATTGTCTTCAGCTGGGGCCTCCCTCTGGAACAGCCTCCCTGCCACTCTAAAACTTGAGGAGAACCATCTCCGGTTTCCGGAAGCACCTCCAGACCTTCCTCTTTGATTATGCTTTCGCTCTCCCTCTCCCCTGCTGATCTGTTCTCTCTTGGCACCGTGCACCTGGCCACCCTCTGTCCTCCGTGCCCAGGTACCTGCTCACCCTGCCACCCTCCTGCACTGCCTCCGGGCCACCCCTTGCACTGGGGTCTGTATCTGTACCCATACAGTGCCCCCCCATTTTCTTCCTGGACTTACCACTGTTTGTTGCCTTTAATATTTATTTATTTATTATTTATCTGTTTCTCCTTTGCTCTGCACTTTCCACTTCTCCCCCCTTCCATGCACTTTTCCCCTCTCCCATGCACTTGCACATTCTAAATGTCACTGGGCCTAGTACGATCGTTGTTTTGTTCTCCCCTCCCTTGCCTTGTCGCGCTCTGAAACACTTGTGTACGAGCACGATAGAAAATAAATATCAATTCAATTCTCCCCAGTTGGGACCTGTCCTTGCAAGTATCTGCTGACGTCTCAAGGATGTAACACCACATTCGAGGGGATTGGGTCCTCCGACGTATTCCATATCTTTGACAGTAATCACCACAGCTGCGCTGCTTCGGAAAACTTTCGGCGTCTGTTTCCTGCGTCGATGACGCCGATACGCTGTACCCGAGGGCCTCCATCGAGCCGACATCACCGGATGTTATAAGTAGGACGCATGACACCCGTAGCCTCAGTTCCGTTTTTTCCGCGAACGTGTTCGCTTCGGAGATCTCGGCGCGCCTCGGTTCTTCAGAATTCTGTTCTTTCAGTTCTTCGAACCTGTTCGTTGTGAAGATTTCCATGATGTCTTCGTCTTCTTCCACCCCGCGGCCGGGTTTTAAGAAGTGTCGGGACTGCAGGTCCAAGATGTCGTTGACGGATTCGCACAATGCCTGTCTCTGGTGCCTCGGGGAGGACCACGACACGGATGACTGTGTAGATTGACAGTCGCTTACATCGAAGGCCTTGCGGGAGCGTAGGATGAAGCTTTCTGTAGGTAAGGTGGCCAAGCCCTGGAAGTCGAGATCCACTGGGCTTTCGACGGACGATTCGAGGGGCGACTCTCCGCATCGTCGGCGTAAATCCGGGGGGTCTCGGTCCAGGAGTAGGTCCCGCCATTCCTCTGCCTCTTCGAGGCACTCACGGAAGCGCCGGCATCGGTCGCCTTCCCCGTCCTCGTCCGAGGACTCCGCCCGTCGGCGGGTAGCCTGTCCCAACAAGCATTCCACTCCTGCGGAATGGGATTCATTTCGGCAGGAGATGTTGGCGATTTTTCAGTCGCAGGGCTCCGGTCCGTCTGCGCCGTCGAAAGACGCTGGCCGTGACCGTGCTAGAGATGCCACTCGCACGCCTTCGGGCTCGAGCGGTCGTCGCGATCACCGGGCACCTTCGAGGTCCTGGTCGGACAAGGATGGTCGCTCTAGACCTGCCCGTTCCAGGTCCCGGTCCTCAACGCCCTCGAGACCGTCGGAGCCTGTGATGTCTTCGAAGAAGACATCGTCGCCTTCGACGCTGAAGGACTCTCTCAAGGCTCCGCCTCCGAGGAAGCCGTCGATGCCATCGGAGCCCAGGCTGTCGAAGGACACGCTTGGGGCTCCGCCCTCGAGGACTGTGTCGAAGCCGTCGGCGCCATGCTCGACGTCGATTCCATCAACGCCCTCGACACCTTTCGAGGCTACTTTGTCGGAGGTACCCCATGGCACGGTGGAACCCCCTAGAAAGGCTCTGGATAAGGATGAAAATGTCTTTTTCCCTTTTTCTGTGCCCTCATTCCAGCCTCTGGATTATATTTCTGAGGTGGATGAGGGGCCTGAGGAAGGTATGGTTCCTGAGGAGGTACCTGACGAGATTTTGTCTGGTCATAGCCAGATTGAAGACCTGCGTCAGTCGTTGCACGACGCCAGTGGTCTGGACACCTCTCCGGAGGTGGAATTCTGTAGGCCTGTGCTTGACACCCCTGCCGAGTCCTCGTACCGGCGCCTTATGTCGAGGGTCACGGAATACTTGGGGCGGTCAGCACCACCAGTGGATTTTCTGCAGGATGACCTGACGGATATCCTCCACCAAGGTCCACCAACTGACCCGGTACTGCCCTTCCATATGGCCTTGCAGAGAAGGGTGGCAGCAGGTTGGACTGCTCCAGAGAGTCTCCCGGCAGTGAGCAAGTCTTTGCCGCAAAAATACCGCCCAGCCAGTAGCGACCCCTGCTACTTGACCACGCACCCCACTCAAGAGAGTTTGGTGGTGCAGGCGGCTACGGCCCCAGCAAAGCAGGCGTTGTACCCTACCATCCCTCTTGATAGGGACGACAAGCGTTTTGATGGCTGGGCGAAGAAAGTGTTTTCTTCAGGGGGTATGGCTTTACAGGCAGCCAACTCCGTGTGTGCCTTGTCACGTTTCATGCACACTCTGTGGAATGGTATTTCGTTAGCGGCTGAACATATTCCCAAAGGGGAGGAACGGGATGGTTTTCTTGCTATTATGCAGGATGGCAAGGATGCCATGTGCGAGTCCATTCAGTTGGGTCTGGACATGGCAGATTGTGTCAGCCGGTACATGGTGGCGAGCTCCGTAATACGCAGGTTTGCGTGGTTGTAGAAGTCGGGGTTTGCTCCGGATGTGCAAGCCCGGCTCCTCAACATGCCTTTTGATGGTGAAAATCTTTTTGGCAGCAAGGCTGACGAGAGCCTTGAGAGGTTGCAGACCTCCAAAGCTGCAGCGAAGTCGTTGAGCGCTGCAGGTCGCCAACCTCTGCCTTTTCGTCCTAGGGGACAGCAGTGGAGGGGTGATTCCTTTCGATATTATTCATCTTTTGGTAAATCGAGAGCTGCAAGTCAAAGGGGCCACCGTAGGAGTACCAGAGGTGGAAAACAGGGTACTCGAGGTGCCAAAGCCGCTCGGGCAGTTGCCTCTTTGCCCTCAGCCACTGCCGCAGCCGCTTCAGCTCAGTCATGAGGCCATGTCCCATGGTTCGCCGGTTGGGGGAAGGCTGGCACAGAATCTTGTAGAGTGGCGTGCCATTACTTCAGATGTTTGGGTTCTGGAGATCATAGCCCACGGTTACTGTCTTCCTTTCCGGCAGAGGCCTCATGACAATCCACCAGGGAATCTCTCTTTGAAGAGTCCGGATCCGCTCCTTGCGCAGGAAATATAAACCCTGCTGGAGAAAGGCGCCATAGAACTGGTGCCTGTAGCGGAGAGGAACGAGGGATGGTATTCCCCTTATTTTTTTATTTCCAAGAAAGACGGGGGATTGAGACCCATCATGGATTTGCGCGGTTTGAACTAGCTACTTAGGAAGGACAAGTTCAAGATGGTTACTCTTTCTCAAGTCCTCCAGGCCCTTCAACTTCCGGACTGGTTGATGTCTCCCGACCTCAAGGACGCTTACTTTCATGTGTTGGTCCATCCCAAGCACAGGAAGTACCTCAGGTTCTTGGTTGGCGACTCGCACTTTCAGTTTCGGGTCCTGCCGTTCGGATTGACCTCCGCCCCGAGGGTCTTCACCAAGCTCATGGTGGTGGTGGCAGCGTATCTCAGGAAAGGGAGGATTCACGTCTACCCCTACCTGGACGATTGGTTGGTCAGGGCGCGCTCTCCCGAGCAAGTCCTGGATCATCTGTCCGTCACCTGCCACTCCCTTCACAGGCTGGGCTTCTCCCTCTACTTAAAGAAGTCCCACTTGACGCCAACTCAGCGGCTCCAGTACATTGGAGCAGTGCGCGACACATCCCTGGGGCAGTGTTTTCCTCCCCAGGTGAGGGCTCATCATATTCAGCAGATGGTGCACAAGTTTCAGCATGCCCAGAGTCTCCCGGCGTTCGAGTTCTTGAGGTTGCTCGGCGTCATGGCATCCTGCATTTTTCTGGTGCCAGAGGCCAGGTTGCAGATGAGATGTCTGCAATGGGCTCTCAAGACGCAGTGGTTACAGTCCCCTGGCTGGATTTCGGACCCCGTTCAGGTGCCACCCCGGGTCGCCCAGGACCTCTGTGGTGGGCCATCGATGGCAATCTGATGAGGGGGGCTCCATTTTGGCTACCCTGGACAGAGGTGACGATCGTAGACGTACGCTTCCCTCATGGGGTGTGGAGCTCATGCCAACGAGTTGACAGCGGTCGTTGGTCTCCGTCAGAGTCCAGACTCCATATCAATCTGTTGGAGCTGAGGGCCTTCAGGCTTGCCCTGAAGGCTTTTCTGCCGACTGTACAAGGAAAGAATGTCCTGATTCTGACCGACAACACAGTGGCATGCACTACCTCAACAAAAAGGAGGGCCCAGGGTCACTTCCTCTGTGCAGGGAGGCAATGCAGCTCTGGTTCTGGGCCATCCAGCAGGAAATTTCGATCTCAGCAGTTCATCTGGTCGGGGACGAAAACGAGACGGCGGACGCTCTGAGCAGGCAGAGCGCGGTCTCTCACGAGTGGGAGCTGGCTCAGGAGATTCTCCTGGAGATCTTCACCCCTTTGGGGGACCCCTCAAGTGGATCTCTTCACCTCCAGTGTCAACCGGAAGTGCGAAATGTTCTGCTCGCAGGAATTTCCTCTAAGAGGAGCCTTAGGAGATGCGTTCGTGGTGGAGTGGTCCTTCCCACTGCTGTACGCATTTACTCCAGTCCCCGTCATCCCGCAAGTGCTGCGGAGGTTACAGAGGTTCGGTTCCCGGATGATCCTCATTGCTCTGGCATGGGCCCGGAGAACGTGGTACCCGGACCTTCTCGACTGGTCCATCTGCCTTCCACGTCGTCTTCCCTACCGAGACGATCTGCTCTCACGGATGGGGGTCAGATTCTCCATCCAGAGGTCAGATCCCTCAACCTTCACGCTTGGCTTCTGAAAGGTTGAGGTATAAGGATTGGGACCTTGTTGAAGACGTGATGGAGGTGTTGCTTTCGACCAGACGGCCTGCAACCAAGTCCCTGTACCGTTGCTGTTGGAGAAAGTTTTGCGACTGGTGCAGGGTTAAGAATGTGGATCCTTTTTCATGTGACATTCCTTTGGTTCTGTCTTTTTTGCTTTCGTTAGTCCACAAAGGCCTGCAAGTGGGTACCATTTAAGTTTACCTGGCGGCGCTGTCCATATTTAAGCGCTTGTCGGAGGAGTGTTCTTATTTCAAAATTCCTTTAATTTCTCAGTTTCTCAAAGGGCTCACTAATGTGTTTCCGCCATCACTTTTCCAGGTGCCTGGTTGGGATTTGAACCTTGTTCTAAAATTCCTAGCGGGTGCTCCATTTGAGCCTTTACTTTCTTGTCCTCTGAGACTGCTAACCCTTTAAACTGCATTTTTAGTTGTGGTCACCTCCGCTCGCAGAGTGCGTGAGTTGCAGGCACTTTCAGTTAAGCCACCCTTCACTGTGTTTCATAAGGACAGTGTGAACGGAACACTGAAGAAAGGACACCAGGAGCGGCACGACGGAACGGAGAAGATCAAAGGAGATCAATTAATCACCGAGCAATGGAAGGAGGAAAGCATGGTTCATTCGACATAGACCAAACGAAGGGGGTATAACAACAATGGCGAGGACATACATGGTCGCAGGCGGCTGATGGCTGCGAGTCCTCGGAAGGTGGGGTTAGAGAAGACCGGAACAGAAGCCTCCCAGCCGTACCCGCTCCCCTATAACCGAGAAATATACTCTCATGTCAGTAGGGTAACATCAATCAGATCAGTTATACTCCCCAACAGCCGGTGGATTACCATCGAGCAATTCCGTTCACATGGCAGTGGAAAGCCACGACAGAGAAACAAGTGGGAGTACCGGATTACGGAGAACTCCGGCAACGCTCACCTTTTATTTCTCGTTGCAGAAGTCCAGCAACTGCGGCGGTGTCGGCTCACGTGGAGGCCGGCGTTCCTTTCGGTTGCGCCGGCTTGGGGGACCAGGCATGGAGGCAACCTTCTACTAGAAAAAGGGGGTGGGGCTTATGAGAACTTTTATAGACTACCTGAACAATACCTCCCTGATTGGTTCACAACCCTCCAGCCCCTATATAAGGTGGAGACAAATGACGGACTGTGTGTGTCTTCTCCATTCCCTTGCAGGAACCCGAGAGAGAAGGAGCACCCGAGAAGCTGTGGGTTTATGAGAACTAGCTACACCTTTGTGAAGCCTCATCCTTATTACAGAAGGAAGAAGTAATCTTTATTCAGAGCCTTTTAAGTTGAAGCAGTTATACCTGCATCCTGAATAAAAGTTTTGTTTGGTTCAACAATCCTTGCTGCCAGGCCTCTCATTTAATTTGGTGGCAGCGGTGGGATCGGTAAGTGTAACGCTCACCTGAATCCCTCGGAGGCGCAGGTCTAGGCTGGGGGTTCTCGGAGTCTTCTAGGGTCACGCACAGGCCTCGAATGCCACCCTGGAAAGGCCCTTTCCTCACTGAGATCTTGATCTGAAGGGTGAGGTGTCTGCAATTATGAGAGTAAGGGGTTAATATGGATATATAAGTCTGACTGGGTAAGCTGCCTCCCCTTCCTGGTACTCCCAAGTAGTTTGTAGGCTAAATGTGCTCACCTTATGTAGGTGAAAGCGGAGCTCTCCATCCTGCGTCTGTGCAGGGACGCCGAAGCCAGTTACTTCACTGGTTAATTGTCCAACCTCTTGGTTGCAGAGGATGAAGATTTGGAGCTAGGCCGTTGTTAGCAGCACGAACGGCGGTTGCTTGAATATGGAGGTCCGGAGAGCGATGGAATGGCGAAGGTATTGCAGGCAAGTAAGTAGAAAATGTCAATTTGAAGTTAAAAGCACTTCTTAATGTCTCTTTTCCTTTTTCAGGTCGCAGAAGCAGCTGGGTAGAAAAATGGATGTCGAGGAATGCACCGAGGAGTGAGAAAGATGAGCGCTGCCCAAAACACGTGCGTATAGATGGAGTTTTGTATTTCTTAATGATGTCCTTTTGTTTTGCAGATGCTAGTAGCAGCGTCGGCGGAGGCGAGAAGAATGCAGCGCAGGTAAGGAAAGTTTCACGGAGGTTTACTAACCAATGTCTTTGCTTCCACAGGGTGCCGGAAAAAATGGAAAGCTGCAGCCCGTGGCTTGAGATGCACCGATGGACTGGGTAAGTGCTGCGCTGGTTTTTATCTCGTGCTAACCTGGTGTTCTTTTCCCTTTTCAGATGCTGCTGAAGACGAAGATGGTATTTCGGAAGGTAAGATTGCGGATTTCTCTTCCCCAGATGCAGAAGTTGAAGATTCTCTGGAGCTGACACGGTGAGCGTCCTGCTGCTATTGCAGAATAACGCGAAGCACGTTGCTCTGATCGGGCGTGGTTTAAATAGCATACTGGAGTGCTTAGGTGTCTCCTTCCACAGCAGCCTCGCCCAGGTAAGAAGTCCCAGCTTCCAGAATAGTTCCAGTATCCAGTCCCAGGGAGTGGTGCTGGCCACACCCAGAAGGTAAAGTAGTTCCAGCCATGGATGGATGAGGATTTCATCCTGCAGGTGAGTGAGCAGCATGGTCTGCAGCAGGTAGGTCCACCCAAGCACCATTCCTTACATCATGAGCCCGGCACGTCCTGTGCCGGGACTGGGTCCCCTTATGAGCCTGGCGCCACTGGCGCCAGGACAAGGTCCATAAGACCCCTATGGGAGCCGATGGGTGCCTGGAAATGAAGTTGTGACCCAGCTTCCGAGGCATTTGGGCTAAACCTGACTCCTTGGAGGCTGCGGTCATGACAGCACCCCCCCCCCTCAAGGCCCCTCCCAAGCTTGTCTTTTCCGGAGGTTTTGGCTTGTTGGGAAAAGCCCGATGAAATTTTCGGACTAGACGAGGTGCATGTACGTATTCTGAGGGTTCCCAAGATCTCTCCTGGGGTCCATATCCCTTCCAATCAATCAGGTAGTATAGTTTTGATTTGGAAATTTTGGAGTCCAAGATGTCTCCAATTTCAAATTCGGATTCCCCGTCAACTTGGATTGGCTCAGGAGGTTTAGTCAAACGGGTTCCGGGTTGCACAGGTTTCAGGAGAGAAACATGGAAGACAGGATGTATCTTCATTCGAGTAGGTAATTCTAGTTTGACAGCCACTGGGTTAATCACGGCCGTGATCGAGTAGGGTCCTAAATATCTTGGGTTGAAGGTGCGTGGCCCTTTTAAAGATAAATGTTTAGTGGACAGCCAGACTTGATCTCCTTTTTGATATTGAGGAGCCTCTTTTCGATGTTGGTCTGCTCCTTTTTTGTATGATTCTTTAGCTCGTTGAAGATCAGCTGTGGCTTCTTTAAATGCTTGAGTTATCGTCGAATGCAGATGGTCAACAGCAGGTGTTCCGAGAGCTTGAGGTGGGTCCAGATTTGAGGTTCGAGGATGACTTCCATACAGCAGGAAAAAAGGGTTTTTTCCCGTCCCAGAATGGATTGAATTATTGTAAGCGTATTCAGCAATCCAAAGGACATCCTTCCAAGTACCCTCGGATTGATGCAACATGCAGCGCAGATATTGTTCTAAAGTTTGGTTAGTTCTCTCAGTCTGCCCGTCGGTTTGAGGGTGATGGCTGGTGGAAAGTCGTACATCAATTTGTGCTAAACGACAACAACTCTGCCAAAAATGGGAAATAAATTGGCTCCCTCGGTCAAAGATTAGTACTGAAGGGAAACCGTGCAACCGGACAATGTTTTCAAGAAATTCTCGGGCTAGAATGGAAGCTGTAGGTAAACCCTTCAGTGGGATAAAATGAGCCATTTTTTAAAAAAGGTCCACGATCACTAGAATTGTGTTGTATCCGGAGCAAGGGGGTAAATCCGTGATAAAATCCATCGAGAGCGTGTGCCAAGGGCCTGGTGGAATGTCTATTGGACGTAGTAATCCTGCTGGTTTTTCCTTCTGACTCTTGTTTTGTGCGCAGATACCACAAGAAGCCACAAACTCTTTAACATCTTTCCTCCAAGATGGCCACCAAAAATGCCTTTTAATTTTCTCTGAGGTTTTGGCAACTCCAGGATGTCCTTCCATTAGAGAATCATGGTAGCAGGTGATGACCTGTTTTTGTAAGTCAACGCAGGGTAAGAATAGTCTTCCTTGGAAATACAATAGGTTCTGATCTATTGTAAAATCCTTTCCTTTCAATTGCCAATTCGATGAATCTTCGGGAGTTATGAGTTGATTGACCCTTGCTTTAATCTCTTCGAGGGATAGTGTGTTGATTGCTCCTAGTATCTTTTGTTCAGGAATTATTGGCACCGGCTCCGGATTAGCTGTAAGTTCGTCTACCCCTATCCGGGAAAGGGCATCTGCTTTTCCGTTCCTGACGCCTGGTCGATATGTGATTACAAAATCGAATTCTGCGAAGAATAAAGCCCAGCGTAGTTGCCTCGAAGATTGAGCTTTAGCTGACTTCAGGTACTGCAGGTTACGGTGATCCGTGATTACAGTTACTGTGTGCCGGGCTCCCAAAAGATAATGCCGCCAGGCCTTAAAGGCGGACTTAATTGCCAAGAGTTCTTTGTCCGTAATTGTGTAGTTGATCTCAGGAGCCGGAAATTTGCGAGACCAAAAGGCTACAGGGTGTAACTGGTGCGTTTCGGGGTCTCTTTGTGACAGCACCGCCCCCATTGCAAGACTGGAAGCGTCTGTCTCGACGATGTAGGGAAGTTCTGGACGGGGATGCCTTAAGACTGGAGCAGAGATGAATTTGGCTTTTAATTCTTGGAAGGCTTGTTCGGCTTCTGGAGTCCACTCGAATTTTTTATTCTTTTTCAGAAGAGCCGTGATAGGTTGGACTACCCGAGAGAATTCAGGAATGAACCTTCGGTAAAAATTAGCGAAGCCCAGCATGCTCTGTACACCTTTCACGGAAGTTGGGGAAGGCCATTTGGTGATAGCATCCACTTTTCTTGAGTCCATGTGAACTTCGTTGGGTGACAAGATGAACCCTAAAAATTCCACTTCCTTTGCGTGAAAGGTGCACTTCTCCAGTTTAGCAAACAAGCGGTGTTGGCGAAGTCTCTGTAAAACCGCTGTGACGTGTCTACGATGATCAGTTTCTGAGGCTGAGTATACCAGGATGTCGTCAATATAAACGACTACGCACACATCAATAAGTTCTCTGAGGACATCATTCATGAAAAACTGGAAAGCGGCCGGTGCGTTACATAGTCCGAAGGGCATTACTTGATACTCAAATAATCCATATTTAGTGCGAAAGGCCGTCTTCCATTCGTCGCCCTCCTTAATGCGTACCAAATGGTAAGCTCCTCTGAGGTCTAACTTTGTGTATATGCAGGCGCCTTTTACCTGGTCCAATAATTCAGGAATCAAGGGCAACGGGTATCGGTTTTTGAGTGTAATCTGGTACAGGGCGCGATAATCGATACAAGTTCTTAGGTCACCTTCCTTTTTCGGAACGAAGAACAAAGCTGAGGAAGCCGGGGATTTCGAGGGGCGGATGAATCCGTTAGCCAAGTACTGGTCCAAGTATTGCCTGAGATGGAGGTTTTCTGGTTCAGTGAGGGCATATATTCTACTGCACGGAGGGGTGGACCCAGGTATTAGGTCTATCTGGCAGTCGTATGACCGATGCGGAGGCAGGGTGTTGGCTTGATCTTTCTGAAAGACGTCGCTGAACTCTTGGTATTCCAGAGGTAATCGGGGGTCCTCGGAAGTGATGGCTGCTAGCTTGATTTTCGGGCTGAGGATAACAGGTTGAAGCGCATTCTGGAAACCGAATTACCTTGGCTCGCCAGTCTATCTGAGGATTGTGCTTTTCCAACCAAGGCATTCCCAGAATCACCTGAAACTGCGGGGCCTTGATTACATCAAACACGATCTTCTCCCGATGTCCGTCTTGACATAACAACGTTACCTCCATGGTGGTATGAGAAACTGGTCCGGAAGCTATTTCAGTACCATCCACTGTAGTGATTACGTCCTTTACCATCTTGGGACGTAGGGGAAGATCCATCCTGATAGCCAAGTCTTGGTCCACATAATTACCGATTGCTCCGCTATCAATGTATACTTTGATAGCATGCATGCGATCTGGTCTATTGGGACTTATGAGGACCATAGGCATTACCAAATGCGAGATCAAGGAACTGGTTTTAACGCTCGGCAAGCGGACCTCTACGCTTGTCGGGCGAGGTCGTTTCCCGATTCCAGTTTCTCAGCATTTTTATCAGAAACTCCTACGGTCTCCTTGACCGGTTTCACTGAGCAATCAAGAAGGAAATGTCCAGAATTCCCACAGTATAGGCACAGCTGTAATTGCCTTCTTCTTACCCGTTCTTTCTGAGTTAATGGTCCTTTTACTAATCCTATTTGCATTGGTTCCGCGGAGTCATTCCCTTTAGCGGAGCTCTGAGGTCTTGAAAGTACCCGGGTTTCAAATCTGGATCGATCGGTCTTCCTGTTCTGTAGCCGATGATCTAATTGGACTACTAGGTCGATATAATCTGAACAGTCTTGCGGCGAATTAACCACCTGTGCTAAAACGTCTTTAAGTTCCCCACGTAGACCTCTGTAGAAGATCGTGATTCTCTTATCTTCAGGCCACCTGGTCTCAACCACCAGTCTATTAAAGGACGCTATGTAAGCCAGGAGATCCTGATTACCTTGTCTGAGTGACAGGAGTTCATTGTCCAAGGCCTGCCCCTGTGAATGTCTTGCGAACAACTTTTCCATACTGGTCTGAAAGTCTTGAAAGTTATAGAGGAGCGGGTCATCCTGTGTCACGAGAGGAATGGACCAATCTGCAGCACTACCGCTAAGATAGGAAAGTACAAACGCTACCTTGGCTTGGTCCGTTGGGAATGCGGCGGGTCTACACAGAAAGTGCAAGCGGCATTGATTGATGAATACTGCATATCGCTTTGGATCACCGGAAAAAACGTTCGGGCGGGGCCAAAGGCACATTCCCTGGCAGATTAATTTGCACCGGATTACTTGAGGTTGTAGGAGTGCCGCCCCCTCCATAGGGAGGCAGTGGCGTCTGTCCCGCTTGAGCCTGTAGCAACTGTCTGGCCAGATCATCCGTCCGTTCCTTGGCAATGATCAACTCCCTTCGTAAAGCGTTTGTTTCTTGGCGAGATGCATGTACTTCTGCCCTTAGCTCCCCAAGCAATTGAGCCAGTTGATCTGTGTCCGAGGTTTCCATTGCGCCTGGGTGGGAAAAATTGCGGTAGGCTTCGCGTTCTGTAACGCTCACCTGAATCCCTCGGAGGCGCAGGTCTGGGCTGGGGGTTCTCGGAGTCTTCTAGGGTCACGCACAGGCCTCGAATGCCACCCTGGAAAGGCCCTTTCCTCACTGAGATCTTGATCTGAAGGGTGAGGTGTCTGCAATTATGAGAGCAAGGGGTTAATATGGATATATAAGCCTGACTGGGTAAGCTGCCTCCCCTTCCTGGTACTCCCAAGTAGTTCGTAGGCTAAATGTGCTCACCTTATGTAGGTGAAAGCGGAGCTCTCCATCCTGCGTCTGTGCAGGGGCGCCGAAGCCAGTTACTTCACTGGTTAATTGTCCAGCCTCTTGGTTGCAAAGGATGAAGATTTGGAGCTAGGCCGTTGTTAGCAGCACGAACGGCAGTTGCTTGAATATGGAGGTCCAGAGAGCGATGGAATGGTGAAGCTATTGCAGGCAAGTAAGTAGAAAATGTCAATTTGAAGTTAAAAGCACTTCTTAATGTCTCTTTTCCTTTTTCAGGTCGCAGAAGCAGCTGGGTAGAAAAATGGATGTCGAGGAATGCACCGAGGAGTGAGAAAGATGAGCGCTGCCCAAAACACGTGCGTATAGATGGAGTTTTGTATTTCTTAATGATGTCCTTTTGTTTTGCAGATGCTAGTAGCAGCGTCGGCGGAGGCGAGAAGAATGCAGCGCAGGTAAGGAAAGTTTCACGGAGGTTTACTAACCAATGTCTTTGCTTCCACAGGGTGCCGGAAAAAATGGAAAGCTGCAGCCCGTGGCTTGAGATGCACCGATGGACTGGGTAAGTGCTGCGCTGGTTTTTAGCTCGTGCTAACCTGGTGTTCTTTTCCCTTTTCAGATGCTGCTGAAGACGAAGATGGTATTTCGGAAGGTAAGATTGCGGATTTCTCTTCCCCAGATGCAGAAGTTGAAGATTCTCTGGAGCTGACACGGTGAGCGTCCTGCTGCTATTGCAGAATAACGCGAAGCACGTTGCTCTGATCGGGCGTGGTTTAAATAGCTTACTGGAGTGCTTAGGTGTCTCCTTCCACAGCAGCCTCGCCCAGGTAAGAAGTCCCAGCTTCCAGAATAGTTCCAGTATCCAGTCCCAGGGAGTGGTGCTGGCCACACCCAGAAGGTAAAGTAGTTCCAGCCATGGATGGATGAGGATTTCATCCTGCAGGTGAGTGAGCAGCATGGTCTGCAGCAGGTAGGTCCACCCAAGCACCATTCCTTACATCATGAGCCCGGCACGTCCTGTGCCGGGACTGGGTCCCCTTATGAGCCTGGCGCCACTGGCGCCAGGACAAGGTCCATAAGGCCCCTATGGGAGCCGATGGGTGCCTGGAAATGAAGTTGTGACCCAGCTTCCGAGGCAGTTGGGCTAAACCTGACTCCTTGGAGGCTGCGGTCATGACAGTAAGCACGCCATGCAGAACATAATTAAAACCCTGGCAGAAGGACAACAGCAACTCCAGCAGATTATCCAAGTACATTCCCATCCGGCACAGACCGACTGCCAACAAGCACTCCAGTTGCAGGCAGCCAATCAAGATGCGCTGAAAAAGGTGACAGAGGCTGTGGTAACGAGCAGAGGCAATCCAATGGCTCCTACAGCTGTCTTACAAAAGTTCCAGACTGTTGAGGATCCGTGTTATTTCTTCACCAATTTTGAAAGAGTTGCTCGCAACGCCCAATGGCCTGTTGAGGAGTGGGGACACTTCATAACCCCGTTGCTCACTGGCAGTATGCAAGGCGCTTATCAAGCAGCCAATTCAGCAGGAGACACTGCATATTCGGAAATCAAGAGGTCCACCCTTGAACGTATGGGCATGGACGATGAGGCTTACCGGATCAGGCTCAGGGAGACAAAACTGAAACCTGGGGAAACACCCCGCCAATTGTACTATCGGATTCAAGATTTGACCGAAAAATTGTTAAAACCTTCCAGCAGCAGTAATCAAGACATGGTGGACAAAATAAAACTGGAGCAGTTTACAGAAGCTTTACCATCACTGATGCAAAGATGGGTGAGGCAACACCATCGACAAACACTGGCGGAAGCCATTGACATCGCCTCAGCCTTTCAAAAAGCGAGATCAGTCCGAGTACCCACGACTGATCCCTTTCCCTGAAGCACGACCTTGAAGACCCAAGAACCAATAGAACCAAGGCAGTTAAGAGGGGAATCCAAGCCCATGACATGGCCAACAGTAAGCAGATAGCCTCAGTGTTTTGACTGTGGGGAATGGGGCCATATAGCGAGGTTCTGTCCAAAGAAACCCAAGCCCGCTGAGCCAATGGAAATAGGATTTGTTCAAGGAAGAGAGTACCGGAGGAGCCGAGAGCCATACTTCTTGGATGTCCGTGTGGATGGAACAACTCGACAGGCTCTTCTGGACAGCAGACGCGAACAAACAGCAATCAGACCGGAAGTAAGTGGGGAGAAGGTTGGGTGGGAGGACCCAATCGCTATAAAGTGTGTGCATGGGGACACTAAAGCATACCCTTCTAAAGGAATTACCATGGAGGTAAAGGGAGTAAAATCCAAAATTAAGGTTGCCATTATGCCTAGTTTGCCAACCCCGGTTCTTCTTGGAACCGACCTCCCTTCTTTCCAGGATTGTGTAAAAGAAATAAAATGGTTATGAACAGCCCCTTTTTCACAAACGGAACTAAGACCACCCAGCCCACGATCTCCCAAGAAAAGTAGAAGTGAAGTAAGAAGAGAGAAGATAAAGTGGGTAGAAGGACAGAAATTCACGGGGGTCATAGACTGGTTACCAGATGAAAAACATCCTACTTTTCGAGGGGAGCTGGCCACAGATCCTACGCTGAGATCCGCATGTAACCAGGCCATTACTCATCCAGAGAAGAGTACAGGCTACCTGTGGTTTAAATCCTCAAAAGGCCTGTTATACCGTGTAACCAAAGATAGTGGTAACATGGAAGTAGAACAATTATTGGTTCCCCAAGGTTTCAGGACAACTATCTTGAAGCTTGCCCATGATACGACAACAGGTGGACATTTGGCAAGGGAAAAAACACAGGAGATGGTGTTAAAAAGGTTCTGTTGGCCCGGAATGTATCGGGATGTGACTAAGTATTGTGAAGAATGTTTTGTTTGCCAGAAAACCAACCCCGAATACCTCCCAAAGCTCCTTTACAACCAATGCCCCTGATAAAGGAACCATTTTCCCGAATAGGGGTGGACATAGTGGGACCCTTAGAACCTAACAGCCATGGTTACCAATACATCCTGGTCATTGTAGACTACGCCACACGTTACCCCGAGGCCTTTCCAATGAAAGGAATAAGTGCAACACAGGTCTGTAATCTATTGGTCCCGTTTTTTTGTCGGGTGGGACTACCAGCCGAGATACTTACCGACCAAGGAAGAAATTTCATATCAGGAGTGATGCGGAGAGTGTGTCAACAGTTGAACATAAGACAAATACGCACAACAATCTACCATCCACAGACAGATGGTCTAGTAGAATGATATAACAAGACAATCAAGCAAATGTTAAAGAAAGTAACTGAACCCATGGGCACTAATTGGGACCGAGCGTTACCATGGGTACTTATGGTATTAAGAGACACCCCGCAGTCATCCACCGGATCTCCCCTTTTGAACTGTTGTTTGGGCATAAACCTCGAACCGTGTTGGATATAGCTCGTGCGAGTGGGAAGAACAAGAAGATGAAACCCAACTCACAGACTATGTCATCAAGCTTCGGGATAACCTAACAAAAATAAGAGAACTGGCTAGGGAAAATCTGAACCGGTCACAGTTAACTCAAGAGAAATATTACAACCGTAACACCAGAGTAAGGTCCTTCCAAAAAGGAGACAAGGTTTTGGTACTGTTACCCATGTCATACAACACAATGTTGGCCCAGTGGAGGGGTGCATAAACAGTGCTAAAAGTTCTCGGCCCTGTAAATTACCTAATAGAACAACCAGACAGAAGGGAAAAAACCAAAAACTATCATGTCAACCTCCTGAAGGCATGGAAAGATTCAAGCCCAGCTCCAAAAAGAGTGAATGTGGGGAGTCAAGAGTTACAGAAAAACGAGACGGAACTCTCCGCACTACAGACTGTTCAGTGGGGTCCTAACTTAACAGAAAAGGAAAGGGAGAACTCCTGAAAGTTCTTAGCCCTGTTAGTGAAGTTTTTTCCTTTTTTCTGGGCAGAACATCATTGGTAGAGCATCAGATCGAGACCCTACCCAACCAGTTTGTCAGAGTAAGACCCTATCGTCTTCCCGAAACCAAAAGGGCAGTGGTGCAGGCGGAAGTGGAAGAAATGCTAAAACTGGGGGTTATCGAAAGATCAACAAGTCACTGGTCTTCCCCGATAGTCCTGGTGCCCAAACTGGATGGAACAACTAGGTTTTGTATGGACTATCAAAACCTTAATAAGATTTCCCCCTACCAGGCTTACTCCATGCCACGTATAGACGAGTTACTAGAACGGCTGGGCGCCGCTCAATATCTGACCACTATAGACCTCACTAAGGGTTATTGGCAGATTCCCTTAAAGAAAGAAGACAAGATTAAAAGTGCCTTCTCCACTCCATCAGGATTGTATCAGTTTACGGTCCTTCCTTTTGGACTTCACGGGGCACCCGCCACGTTCCAGGCACTGATGAACCAAGTCCTGGCCCTGCAAAGCAACTACTCTTCGGCGTATTTGGATGACATTGTAGTATTCAGCAATAGCTGGGAAGAACTTCTTGTACATCTTAAAAAGTCATAAAAGAACTAGAGAAAGCCGGCTTGAAGATAAACCCAAAGAAGACGACCATTGGAGCCCAACAGACAAGGTATCTGGGATATCTAGTGGGCGGAGGTAAAATTCGACCACAACTGGACAAAGTTGAAGCCATTCTGAAGCTACCCATGCCCAACAACCGTAAACAAATACGTCCTTTTTTGGGTTTTGTGGGGTATTACAAGAGGTTTATACCTCTGTTTTCCTCAGTTGCAGCCCAGTTGACGGAAGCATTAAAAAGCACCTACAAGAAAGACATCCATTTGGACCAAGAGGCTCTTAAGGCGTTCAACCAGTTAAAAAAAATTCAATTTCAGCCCTACCAGTCCTGTGTTGTCCGGACTTCAAAAAATAATTCTATCTACAGACTGATGCGTCTGGCTCCGGGTTGGGAGCCGTGCGCTCTCAAGGTGTTGAAGAGGATCTATATCCTATAGCCTTTATTAGCCGAAAACTCCTACCCCATGAGGAATCATATTCAATGGTGGAAAAAGAATGTCTGGCTATCAAATGGGCTATTGAAGCTTTGAGATATTATCTCTTAGGCTGATCATTCACTGTGTTCACTGACCATGCGCCACTACAATGGTTGGCCCTACAGAAGGACACCAATCAGCGTGTGTTAAGGTGGTTTCTCACTTTGCAAGAATATAACTTCAGAACTGTACATAAATCTGCGGCTTTCCAGGTGATTTCGGATTACCTTTCCAGGAGTCTGGATCGACCCGAACGGCTCGAGTCTTCGGGGGGGGGGGGGGGGGGTTTGTGAACGGAACACTGAAGAAAAGACACCATGAGTGGCTCGACGGAACGGAGAAGATCTAAGGAGAACAATTAATCACCGAGCAATGGAAGGAGGAAAGCATGGTTCGTTCGACATAGACCAAACTAAGGGGGTAGAACAACAATGGCGAGGACATACATGGTCACAGGCGGCTGATGGCCGCGAGTCCTCGGAAGATGGGGTTAGAGAAGACCGGAATAGAAGCCTCCCGGCCGTACCCGCTCCCCTATACCTGAGAAATATACTCTCATGTCAGCAGGGTAACTGTCAGAATCCTTCCTCACAAACTTGACCCCGTAGTGTAGAGGAAGAATTCTTTCTATCAATATACCTCTCTGAATGTACAAAGGAACATACAGAAAGATTGATTAATCGAAAGACTGGAATCCTTGGAGACCTCGTGGCTGTGAAGAAAGATACAGTAATTAATAACCTGAATTCTTATAAGAAAATTCGAGCAAGATATCTATTACACTAACCTGTGAGGTTAGTGGCAAGACCCAGAACTATTGGGACAAGGACTCTAGTCAGTAGTCGTGAAATCTCCTGTAACAGAAACCACTGCGTGAGAACAGAGTAGACTGAGGGATCGATGATACAAATAATAGCCTAACCCCTATGTTAGATAAACAGTATGAGGAGGAAATAATATCCCTTGGATAGCCAAACGTGAGAGAAGAGTTCCTGTCTAACCCGTATGGTTTGGAGTGACCCACTTCCCTGAACCCAAAAGTAAACAGAAATGAAGCACAAGTTACCGTACCGCAATAGTTCCACTAGATCTCTCCCACGGTGCAGCTGAGGCTGAGTCCGGGTCTGGGTCTTCAACGATGGAAAACACAACACTCCCACGTAGCAGCGGAGGCTGGCAGGATCCCGTGGTGCAGCTGAGGCTGAACAATCCTATCTCGCAAGGAAGCGAGAGTTGAGTAAGTTATCGGTACAAAATTACGTGGAAGTAACAAAATGAGTACACAAGAAAGGAACTCAAAGGAGGAAAAAATAAACAAGGGATCAAGAACAGCGAGCCAAATACCAGTCCGAATCAAAAACACAAGCGGGCGGCGACAGAGCCAAGGATCAGGCAAGTAGAGAGTCCAGGGTCGAGTGCCGTAAATCGAAAAACCAGAAGTTCCAGGTACCAAGACAGACTAGGGAAATCCAAATGCAGGTCCGAAAAAAGTTAGCAGAAGTCACAAAAAGAGCACAGAACGAAGCAGTAACCAAAAAGGCGCAATCAGAAGCACTGAACTTAGAACAGGGCAGAGCTTAAGAAGAGCAAGTCATGTGACTAGTGTTTGCTTCCTGAACGCCGACTCCCTCCCCTTGACAACGGCTTCCACCGTTGCCAAGGTAACTTCCAAGCCCTTCTGTATGAATCGGGTCGGAAACGCCGGAGTCTTTTGCCTTATTTCCGTACTACATTAGGTTTAGCAAGACTCTTGGCGAATCGTGGAATTCTTGGAACCTGTCTCGAGTCCCGTGGCATGACAGTAACGTCAATCAGACCAGTTATACTCCCCAACAGCCGGTGGATTACCATCGAGCAGTTCCGTTCACATGGCAGTGGAAAGCCGCGACAGAGAAACAAGTGGGAGTACCGGATTACGGAGAACCCCGGCAACGCTCACCTTTCATTTCTCGTTGCAGAAGTCCAGCAACTGCGGCGGTGTTGGCTCACGTGGAGGCCGGCGTTCCTTTCGGATGCGCGGGCTTGCAGGACCAGGCATGGAGGCAACCTTCTACGAGAAAAAGGGGGCGGGGTTTATGGGAACTTTTATAGACTACCTGAACAATACCTCCCTGATTGGTTCACAACCCTCCAGCCCCTATATAAGGTGGAGACAAATGACGGACTGTGTGTGTCTTCTCCATTCCCTTGCAGGAAACCGAGAGAAGGAGCACCTGAGATGCTGTGGGCTTATGAGAACTAGCTACACCTTTGTGAAGCCTCATCCTTATTACAGAAGGAAGAAGTAATCTTTATTAAGAGCCTTTTAAGTTGAAGCAGTTGTACCTGCATCCTGAATAAAGGTTTTGTTTGGTTCAACAATCCTTGCTTCCAGGCCTCTCATTTACAGACAGGGTTGTCCTTAGAGTTCGTCCTTCCTTTCTTCCGAAAGTTGTCTCGGAATTTCATTTGAGCCAGAAGGTCATTCTTCTGGCATTTTATCCTCCTCCGCATCCTGGTAAGGGAGAGGAGAGGCTCCATAGGTTGGATCCTAGGAGAGCTTTAAGTTTCTACATTTCACGCATGTCCCGGGTCAGAGTGGACGATCAGCTGTTTATAGGTTACGCTGGAAGGCGTTTGGGACAAGCTGTTGCTAAGCAGACTTTATCTAGATGGATTATCTTGGCAATTTCTGAATGTTACCGCTTGGCGGGTAAGGACCCTCCGGTTGGCTTAAGGGCCCATTCTACTAGGGATATGGCTTCCTCTACTGCCCTGCAGAGGGGCGTTCCTATTCGAAACATCTGTGAAGCAGCCACTTGTGCTTAGGTCCATACTTTTGTACGACACTACGCCCTAGATTCCATCCATGGGCAGGATCTGGCCTTTGGCAAGGCAGTCCTTTACTCTGCAATTTGATTGGACATTCTAAATTTCTATATTCTAAATTCTTTTTCCCTCCTCCATACGTTGATACTGCTTTGGGAGTCTGTCATCGATATGGAATACGTCGGAGGACCCAATCCCCTCGAAGAACAAGTTACTCTCTTACCTGGTAACGTTCTTTCGATGGGATGGTCCGACGACGTATTCCATATCGCTCCCTCCCAACCTGCCCCGCTACAGAATTTCTTATGCGATTGCAGCTTACGTTTCCGCAAGGCTTTCTGTGGTCATATTGGCAGTAGTTTGGTGCCACACGTTCTGGGGGAAAAAACTATAACTGAGGCTACGGGCGTCATGCGTCCTACTTATAACATCCGGTGGCGTTGGCTCGACGGAGGCCCTCGAGGACAGCGTATCAACATCACCGACGCAGGACGCAAACGCCGAAAATTTACCAAAGCAGCACAGCTGTGGTGATTACTGTCATAGATATGGAATACGTCGTCAGACCATCACATCAAAAGAACGTTACCAGGATTCTGAGTAAGAGAGTAACTTGTTCTACTGCTCCACTGGGGGCCCTCTTAGGGATCAGCGTTTCATTGATCACCACTCTGTGCACCTCTTCAGTCTTGCACAAAGGCCTGAATGACCACCTATTATTCTGAAACAGGAGCGCCCTACACCCAGCATTCACATTATGGGCAGATCCCGAAAGTACCTCCCAAGTCAGTGGCGCAAGCTCACCACCATCTGTCAAGGTCATGGTCTGCAGCCCAGCCACATTAGAGAGAATTCTCTGCATGGCACACACACTCAGGGGTTCACAGAAGCAGTACCTGTGAGCCAGCACCCTCACTCTCTCCACTCATGCTAGTAGCATCCACCTGTCTAACTTTAGTGGTACCCGTGGTTGATCCCCATACTGCAGGCTCTAGCGGACTTGCATAGTTAATTCAGACTGATCTCCCCATGGGGGCCCACCTTTATGGCATGACCGATTGCACTCCCTGTTCCGGGGGCCTTCTGTCAGATTCTCTCTCCAGGTCTCGAACGGTGGGCGAAATCAACATTCCTCCTCCATTGCTCTGCTATTCCTCTGGTTCCTTCACATCCTCAACTAGCGGCCCAACTCACAACTGAGCTACTGACCCCCTGCCCACCCATCCAGCCCAGTGGCCAAGGTGCAAGCCACACCAGCATTCTTACAGTTTGCATGGAGTGCCCTTGTTCCTGGGACAACAGTTTCCTACAATGTTTACTGGGGGCATGGGGGTTTCCCGATCCCCACTTCCAACTTCAGCGCGTTAGCGAATTCCTGAGGGAAACCGCATTTTGCTGAGGTGTAGTACAGCAACACTACCAGAAGGCCATTACGGCTCCACTCCCCAACTGTCTTCTGGGTCGGCATTTTAATAAAATTGAAACAGACATTAGGGCATGGCCAAAAATCCCAAATGGCTTTTTAGAGGGAGGAGGTACTGTCAACTAATGTTTGGGGCACCTATAAGTAGTGAAGTCTTGACTGAGACTTAAGTACATTAACAAAGAAGGTAAATGCCTTCCTGGAGTGGGGGAGTTTAGTCTCCAAGGGTCTGACAGCCTCACTGCCTTCATTGTTTCATAAAAGACTTTTAGTCTATCTAGATTGCCTGTTTTACAACTGATCATACATCAAATTGAGTTCAGTGCCACAACTATTATTGCATGTATCAACATATTCGGCTGACAAGATTGTATAAGATTGTGTATCATCGGTTAAACAATAATAATAATAATAAAACTGAACTGAAATGAACTGAAAATAAAGTTGAAACCTGCCGGCCCCCAAAGTTACCCCTGCAGAAACCCATGATCCTGCCTGATTTGGTCTGAGTGATTTAATAACAATAACACCCTTATTCCAGAATAGTAAAGCCCCTCTAATATTTTTGTACATGGCAGGAGAAGGGACTACCCAGAACACCCATGACCTTGCCATTCAAACCTGTCTACAACATCGGACGATCCCACAATTTAAACTTCAATGGATTGTTTTTCTCCCGCAGATTCCTCATCTGATAGATATTCCCTCCAGCTACGCTGCTTTGGAAAGATTTTCGACAGGCTGTGTAGTGTACCTCGGCCCGGCCGTCAACCATCGGTCTTATCTTGCTCGGCGTCTGGTCGCCGGCTCCGGACGTGACATCAGGCGTTGTATAAGTAGCACGTCACTATGCCCAAAGCCCAGTTCCTTTTCTCCATGTGCTAACACGCTACTTGGGAACACAGAGGTTCGACTCTTTTTAAGTTTTCGTCAGAAAACTTGTATTTTTCGTAAACCCTTGATGCGAGATGACAGTCGCACAGGTGTCCGGTTTTAAGCAGCGTTCCGATTGTGGCACCAAGATGTCCCTCACCGACCAACACAAGTTGTGTCTCAGGTGCCTTGGCACGGGTCACGGGACTGACGGGTGTCCGTCGTGCACCAAAATGCAACAAAAATCCATTCGCGACTGAGCTGCAAAGCTCGCTCTGGTTTGACCACCCTCCAAATCTCCAGCGTGGTAGACGGTTCGGTCTTTGGAGGCCGAGACAGAGGGGCATACTGCCGGGAAACACAGGAGGAAGAAGGAAAGGTCTCACTGTGGGAGCCACTCTTCCTCGTCCCGAAAAAAGAAAAGGCGCCACCGCCATTGTCGAGATTCTGAGTTGTCGACGGAAAAAGGTAAGCCGTTGGCTGGGCCTACCACCCGCCAGGAGTGGGAGGATTTCAAATCCTTCAGGCTTGCAATGTTCAAGCACCATGCTGCAGTCGGCGCGGCTCCCACCAATGTAAACATTTTATTGTGTGCGCCTACAGCCCAAACCGCTGGATGGATTTTCACAAAATTTGTGCCAGGAGCGACGGCTTCATCCCAAAAGCCTGCTTTTGTAAATTTGGTGTAAATCCGTCCAGTAGTTTTTAAAAGAAATTAACAAAAAGTTGGTAAAAAAAAAAGAATTAGTCATATCTGGGTTCGGTCCGCCAACTCACTTCCTGATTCGGGCCGCGGGCGCCTCTGGACCAATCATCGAGCAGCGTGATGTTTGTAGACATTGTACGCACCTGCTGATTGGTCAGTTCAAACATTGAGGTGCGTCAAAACCTTTGAAACGGACGCCATGTTGGAGTCACGAACATCACTTGTAGTCCGCGGGCAATGCGGTAAAAACATATTAAAAAACACAACGTTTGTCAAACAAAAGAAACTATCTCTGGGGAGGTGAGAGGTGATGAGGATAGGATGGGATGGGATATGGCCTTAAAAAGGCCAAAATCGGGCGTTTTTATTCTGCGAAGTCCGCAAACATCTCCGATGCTCGGGGGCATTCCTGTGATGTTCGCAAACATCTTAGATGTTCAAGAACATCCATGCATATTTCTGCATTACAGGGTTGGTGAAAAGCAGTTTTTGGGTGGCTTATAACTTTGGCGGTTTTGCAAATCTGTTATTTTTTCTGTCAAAATGTAAGTACAAAAAATAGTTCCATAACTTTGCTCTCTGTGCAGTTGGTCTGACCCTCGGCAAGGACACATGTCTACTCTGATTTGCCTATTGGGGAATGCGGCATGGCCAAAGCCCATGCCCCATGGATTGTGGAGACTGGCCATGGCTGCAAGCCATCAGCACTGGCCATTGGTCACATTATGAGGGCATAGTGAACACTGAACTGGGATTTAGGGTAGGTACAGTGGATAACGGGGGTGGTTTCTGTGGGGCCGGGATCATGGTCATGCCACATGCCCTAGGCAATTGAACCATGACTTGCATCCCCAGCATGCACTGCTGATAACGACACACATTAGTATGAGTTGCAAAAAATATGTTTTTTAAAGGAGGTTTACAGTTCTTTAATATGTTAAAAGAGGAATTATTAATGACTTATATACAGTGATGTAAAATCATGAAACATTTTAATTCATAAAAACCTATGAAATTCACAGAAAAAACATTGTTAAAGGGACATTCTTGTTAAGCATCTGCTACCCCTGGCTACTCCTAAATTATATCCATGCATACTCAGCAGTATGCCTTACAGCGGTCACGAACACTCCTCCAGACCCTGGGCGACAGAGATGTACTTCTTGGCTTCAAGATGTTCGGGCACTCCTCTTCTGGATCCATGCGGATCCTTTCTCTAGATAGCAGGCGCACAGGACACTTCCTGTGAAAAGCAGCAGTTGCACAATGTTCCCTCGTGGCTACGAGAAGAGGTCGCCTATCCAGCTCCTCTCTGGTTCAATCCTTGAATCAGCACAGGAATTTTCAGATTTGATGAAGAGATGCATCCGCAGACTTCTTACTCCAACTGGATTCCAGGATGCTAGCTTAAGATGACTTTGGCTCCTGCTTCAGGTTTGTTGTTACAGTGTCTGACAATTGAGGTGAGTTTTAGGCCCCCTTTTATACAACACACTCCCCAGTTACTCAGGCTGAGCCAGGCTCAGCCAGCCAATCACACACAAGTGCATTCATGGAGGCGTCACCCGCTCAGGCTCACAAGCATTCAGGGTATTCACCAGAAACCAGACCCCCACAACACAGGATGTAGATTAGGGGCTACTCCACAGCCTTTCAGTGCATCACACTGCATTCATTCCAGTTTCAGTCAGGGCTGGCTCAGGCATTGTGTCATACAACTAAAACCAGACACAACACAGAACGCATATTGACCACTCACTCCATTCAGGTAGGCTCCACCCCAAGGATGTACCCACAACAGGCTGCCCCTGGGAATGCTCCAGACAGCCTGGCTGTCGGCAGCCCCAGAGCCCTATATGGCCCTTCCACCTAAAAACCATTCAGGTGAAGGAGACCGAGCCAGTGCTTCTCGTGGCTTTGAGAAACAAGGGGGTAATGCAAAGGAAACCAAGAGGCCATAGTGGCCATCTTGCCTTTGTAGGATACCTAGAGCCACTGTCACATCAGTATGTAGCTGCCACCAGCCCATACCCTGCTCTGTGGGCAGCAGCAAGAATGTGCCCAAAAACATACACTAGGGGGACAGGGTTGCACCCCTACCCATGGGTGCCCTAAGAGTACCCCATGGGTCTTTGTCCACCAAGAACAAAATGAAGAGCTCCATTGCCAGTGGTACAAACTGGACTCTTCTGCAGAAAATAAGCAGAACACACAGAATAAGGATGTGTAGGACAAGGAGGCCCTGTCCCTTCAATGTATTTCCAGCATCATAGTAGGCAACCCAGGTGGGGAACAAGTACAGACTGGAAACAAGTTCACTGGGAGGAAGGGAAGAAACCCTATGACCTGTAGATTTGAAGACTGGAGAAAGTCTAACATAGAAACATGCAATGAGAAACAGGATATAAACCTTTGAATTAACAAAAAAAAGAAGATACACTGTAAGACAGAGAAGTTATGATGAAATCCTAAAAAGGGGTCAAGATAAACCCACCTCAGGAAAGCCTGAATAGAAAGACAGGACAGAACCTACAATTTATGACAAGAGCGTGAGAAAGCACCTGAAGGAAAGATATTGTAAATATAGGACTAGAGCAAGTACGAAACGCATGACTATTCTTCAAGAACTACAAGAGTTGAACTCGGAGACTATCCAAGGAGAGTATGTCAAGAAATATCTGTACCACAGAAAAATCACGTAAATAAAAATGTCTCTTCTATTGGAAGAGAAGAAAAGACCAAGCGAAGAAAAGACATTCTCTTGGCCTATTTAAGTTAGTTAAATGTAGCGGTAGGGACAGATAGTTAGTTTGGACAGAGGACATTTTTACTTTGGACTCCCTGACAAGCACATTTAGTTTCCTTAAGCAGGGTGTTCTCTTTAGTAACAGGGAAAGTTAGGCCTTCTATTATAAGTTCAATAAAGGTATTGAATCATAGCCTCAGCGTGTCCAACTCCTTTTTCCAACCCACCCCAATCTGTAAAATAAAACATGCCCACATGTTAACTGTTGGTCTGGTAAACTGGAAGTGAAGCTAGGTTAGGGGCAATTAATGGGGTAGGAGTGTGATTTTACTTCTTTCAGGGCTACTAGCAGAGTCTCTGGCACCCAAATTCCCACCCCCCCCAAGGCCTCAGAAAAGTGGAATTTCCCTTTTCTAGGATTGTGATTGGAAATGGCTGTGAAATGTAAGCAATGACTTCATTCGTTTTAAAAAGGGTAAAACACAAAAATAGAACATGGGCACAGAACATTCAAAAGAAATTCTCATACCACCTGTACCACAAGTCTGCAACCTACGGCACTCCAGATGGCTTGGACTATGATTTCCATGATCCCTCACCCTTGACGATGCTGACTAGGGATGAAGGAAGTTGTAGTCCAAAACATCTGGAGAGCCAAAGGTTGCACATCTCTGGTCCAGGGGCTCACTGGCATGCGATATGTATACCAAATGCAACAACAGAACCTGCAAATATTTACAATAATGGCACAATCTAACACTGAAGAATCGTCCTAACCAGTTCCTGCTAAAAGGCACCTTTCATATCGACGGTTTAATCGACGTAAAGCATTAATTAGAATCGTACAAGCGAAAAAGGTGTCCAAAACATTGGGGATCTTAATTCCGATTGGTATGACAGTCAACAGAAATACAGAATGTCTCCATGACTAGTGGAATAAAGGGTTTGAATGATAAACTAAGGGATCATATTAAAAACTTAAGAAACAGGTTGATCAGGCGAAGAATTGGGACCGTCACCTACCCTGCTTTGTTCTCAATTATTAAAGGATATGCATGATTAGGAGGTGGCAGAGGATGTAATTGAGTTCTATACTAGTGTGCAGACTGCCCCCGACAGAACAAGCAAACAAACTGGCCCCACACTCGACTGTTACTGTACCATTTGGAGAAGCTCAGACAGTAAGGGGGTAAGGGCCACAAGAACCTGAAGGGCCAATAGTTCAACAGCCTCATTTAGTCCAGCAACAGACTTCCCCTCAACATCCATCCATAGACCACTTCAGTTACCAGCATTTCTGAGCCAGCGTAACCCTGTCTGAATATTACTTGACAGACAGCTGGGGAGAATGTAGCCCTCAGGTTTTCATAGATACCTACTTCATCCACTACAGAAAGGACTTGCACGTTATCTAGGCATTGCTGAGTCAAGTGTCAGGCAATTTCAGTATGTTCTATGTTCTCAATTGTTGTCTTTATGGGTACTTTGTATTCCCGAAATACACTTTTTACTACTACTGCTACTACTACTAGTATTAGTACACTACTATTAGTAATACCATGGACAGGGAATACATCCTAGTCACTGTGCTTGTCCCATGGTCCCCAGGGGACACAAAGAATCTGGTCATGGAATTCTTAAATGATACAGAGGAGCCCCAATTCTACGCTGAGGAGATGGTGAACCATTGCTATGACCTCTCTTGGACTCACATGAACCAGCAGATGAGGGGTTAATGCCAGCAGAATTCAGTCAGAGGGAGACTCCCCCATCAAGGTCCGTGAGATTGGTTCTAGTTTAGAGCAAGCCAGGAAAAGGCTGTTAGCAGCAATACGTGCCCCAGGAGAACCGATTGGGGTGAGATGTATATCTGCAAGCAACATAAAGGAGTAGCTGACAGATTATTTGGACAATTTGTAAATAGTGTTCACACAAAACTCTAATATAGTGAAGTAGTGAAATACCGCAGAAGAAGCGGTAGCTACGGCCTTTGACAATAATTAAAAACAATCTCTGTTGGGCCCCTCCCTGAACTTGTGATGTGGCGAACCACTGTGCCATTTGTCAGGAACATATGAATTGGAACAGTTGCTGCACAGTTGCCAAATCTCAAGGGTCAGTCTAACAAGGGGGCAGGGGAGCTTTCTGAAGGGTGAAGTTGGGGGGGGGGTAGGTCAATGGAGAGATAGTGGTGCCCCACAAGATAGGCAGTAAGGGAATCCCTTAGCCCTACAGCCTTAAGCTAATGTAACCAGAGGGGGCCACTGGAAGAATTAATGCTGCATCAACCTAAGTGAAATTTCTTGGACTACTTCCAGATCAAACTACATTTTGAATGGATTGTGTCCTCCCACATATTCCTCATCTTGTGATAATTTGTTTCGCCAGCTTCGCTGCATCGGAATTTTTTTTTTCGGCAGAGGGCGCTGTGCTTCAGGTCCTGCCGTTGAATGTCCCTCGACGGGCTCTGTACCGTGTCGACGTCACCGATGGTATAAATGGCTCGAGCTGTGCCCGTTGGCTTCAGTTCAGTTTTTCCGATTGCTTCGCTCTCGTGAACGGCGCGCTTCGAGATTTTCTGTCAAGAAAATGTCTTCCTCTTCGACCGCTTCAACTCCCAAGACGGGGTTTAAGAAGTGTAATGACTGTGGATCGAAGATGTCCATCACCGATCCCCACTGTATCTGTTTGTGGTGTCTGGGCTCAGACCATCGGACCGGTGACTGTGGCTCCTGTCAGTCTATGATGGAGAAGGCCCTCCGTGAGAGGAAAAGTAAGTTAGCGGTGGGGCGGGAGGCGTCGAAGGGCTCTTCGAAAACCTCATCTAAAAAACATAAAAAGTTGTCCGACTCTAAGGAATCGGAACGACACAAAAAGCACTCAGAGATCCCGATCTCGTAGCAGGTCGAGATGATCTTCGTCTTCCTCAAAAAAGCTCAAGAGGAGACATAGGTCTTCATCATCATCGTCCGATTCTTCAACAGAATTGGTTCGATGTCCGACTAGGTCGGATTCCCCTTCAAAATGGGAGAGCTTTAGAAAAAGAATGTTGCAGGTCTTTGAGAACGCAGCCTTGACCCCCTTGAAGAAACCTCAGAAAAACCAGACCCCGGTTGCTCCTTTGGACGACGCAGGGAAGTCGGGAACTACAACGGTTAAACCTAGTAGTACCCATAGATCTCGAGTCGACAAGTCGTCGAGAGATCCTCGAGGATCGAGTGCCTCTCCGATCCCTCATAAGAAACAAAAATTGTCGAAGTCGGGTGCAATTTCATCGGCGCCGACAGCTCCGATGCCGAAGCCTGGTTCATCCTCGACGCCTCTGTCGAAGGCTTCGTTGAATGTGGCGAAGGTTCCTTCGACTCCTTCGAAGACTACCTAGAAGAAAACACTGATTTCTTCGACAAATTATGAGGAGGAAGAGAGAAGGTTTACACGCTTACCAAGATCGAACTTCTTTAAGTCCATGTCTTCAATTTCTGAAGAATCTGGTTCAGATGATGAGCAGATCACTCCTCTTGGAGTAAAATATGGAACTAGACAATTTCCAGAGGAACTCATAAATCCTGAGACAAGAATGAGAGACCTATCTGAAACTCTGCATTCTGTTAGTGGTGTAGACACATCACCCGAATTGGAGTTTGCTGCACCTCACCCTGCAGAACATGCAGACTCGGGGTATAGGAATTTGATGAGTTGGGTGATTGAGTATATGGGTTGGGGAAGAGCTTTCCCTACATTTGAACAAGATGATATAACGGATATTATAGTCCGAGGACCCCGGAAAGATTAGGTTCTCCCCTTTCACAGGGCATTACAAAGAACAGTTGAGAAAAACTGGGAAAAACCTGATAGCATTGCTGCAGTAGACAGCAATCTCCCAAAAAAGTACAGAACTTCGACTTCTGACACAGAATACCTAAGTAGACACCCTACTCCAGAAAGCTTGGTTATTCAGGCAGCTACTACATCCAGGCAGGCAGCATACCCAACCATACCTCCGGACAGGGAGGATAAAAAGGTTGATGCCTGGGCTTGTAAGGTTTTTACTTCGGGCAGCATGGCCTTGAAATCTACCAATGTCACTTGTACCCTGGCCAGGTTCACACATACCCTGTGGGAATGCATTTTGGCGGCGGCTGAGCATATTCTGGAAGGCGAGGAAAGGGAAGGAATCCTGAATATAGTCAATGACGGTAAAGAGGCAATGGGGGAATGCCTCCAGTCTGGACTGGATACTGCTGATAGTATTAGCAGATCCATGGTATCAAGCACAGTGCTACGCAGATTTGCGTGGTTGAGAAAGTCGGGGTTTTCACCAGATGTGCAGACCGGGCTTCTCAACATGCCCTTTGATAGCTCGAGGCTGTTTGGTAGTAAGGCTGATGAGAGCCTGGAAAAACTACAGACCTCGAAAGCGGCAGCAAAGTCCCTTAGTGCCTCCATGCGACAGCCTCAGAAACCCTATTCAGGCTCATCTTCCTGGAGGGGTCGTCCTTTTCGATACTACTCCTCTGTGGGTAGAGGAAGAGGACGGGCTTTTCAAAGGGGCAGAAGAAATGTCACTCGTGGTGGACGAGCAAAGACTACAAAGCCATCTTCAGGAACAGCATCTATGCCCTCAGCCGCTCCTGCAGCCACCTCCAAATCACTCTGAGGTCTTATCATACAAAACACCAGTGGGAGGCAGGATCTCTCAGCATCTGAAAGAATGGCGAAGCATTACTTCAGATGCTTGGGCACTGGAGACAGTAGCCCAAGGTTACTGCCTTCCCTTCCTAAAAAGACCTCACGACCATCCACAGGGAGCCAGCTCTACCAAGATTCCAGACCCGCTCCTTTGGCAGGAAGTTATAACCCTGCTAGAGAAAGGTGCAATAGAACATGTACCTGTAGCAGAGAAGAACAAAGGCTGGTACTCCCCCTATTTTCTCATCCCCAAAAAGGACGGAGGATTGAGACCCATCTTGGACTTGAGAAAATAAACAAATTCCTCAGGATGGACAAGTTAAAGATGGTAACCCTTTCTCAGATCCTTCAGGCTCTCCAGCTTCAAGACTGGTTGGTATCAATGGACCTTCAGGATGCTTATTTTCATGTGCTGATCCATCCTAAGGTTCGCAGTTGGCGGTTCTCACTATCAGTTTCGAGTTCTGCCATTTGGGCTGACCTCCGCTCCGAGGGTTTTCACCAAGCTGATGGCGGTTGTGGCAGCGAGTCTTAGGAGAAGGGGGATTCACGTATACCCCTACCTAGACGATTGGCTAATCAGAGCACGCTCCCCAGAACAAGCTCAGGAACACTTGTCGATCACCTGCCACTTCCTCCACAACCTGGGCTTCTCCCTCAATTTCAAGAAGTCCCACATGGTACCATCCCAACAGCTCCAGTTTATCGGAGCAGTCTTGGACACTTCCTCGGGGAAAGCCTCGCCGCCCGAGGTGAGAGCTCTCCACATCCAGCAGATGGTAACAAAATTCCAAAAATCCCAGCAGCTACCGGCCTTCGATTTCCTGAGGTTGCTCGGCCTCATGGCATCCTGCATTTTTCTGGTGCCAGAGGCCAGATTGAGGATGAGATCCCTCCAGTGGGCCCTCAGAACTCCGTGGTCCTAATTCTAGGGGAATATGTCAGATCTTCTGCAAGTCCCGAGGGCAGTTGCTCAGGATCTTTCATGGTGGGCTTGCAACAACAACATCCTCAAGGGAGAATCCTTTTGGCAACCATGACTGGAGATAACAGTAGTGACGGACGCCTCACTCACGGGGTGGGGAGCACACACCAACGATCTGGACGTTGGTCTCCATCGGAGTCCAGACTACACATCAATCTTTTGGAGCTGAGGGCAATAAGACTAGCTCTGAAGGCCTTCCTGCCCTCCGTACAGCGAAAGAATGTCCTGATAATGACGGACAACACAGTGGCCATGTACTACCTCAACAAAAGAGGAGGCGTAGGATCACTACCTCTGTGCAGAGAGGCGATGCAGCTCTAGTTCTGGGCGATACAAGAGGGAATCTCTCTATCGGCAGTTCACCTAGCCGGAGAGCAGAACACGGCGGCAGACACTCTGAGTAGGCAGAGCACAGTCTCCCACGAGTGGGAGTTAGCTCAGGAAGTCCTTCTGGAGATCTTCACCCTTTGGGGAACCCCTCAAGTGGATCTGTTCGCAACCTCGGTAAACCGGAAGTGCGATCAGTATTGCTCAAGGTAATTTCCTCCGAGAGCAGCACTAAGAGACGCGTTCGTAGTGGATCGGGATTTTCCCCTGCTGTACGCGTTTCCTCCAGTCCCCGTGATTCCTCAAGTAATCAGGAGGTTGAGAAAGTTCAGGAAAACCATGATCCTAATTGCCCCGGATTGGGCCAGGAGAACATGGTACCCGGACCTTCTGGACATGTCCATCTGCCCTCCAGTACGTCGTACACAAAGAGAGGATCTTCACACGCAAGAGGAAGGTCGGGTTCTCCATCCAGAGGTCAACATGCTCAACCTTCATGCATGGTTTCTGAGAGGTTGAGATACAAGGATTGGGATCTTCCGTATTACGTAATGGAGATTTTGCTTTCGGCCAGGAGGCCAGCAACAAAATCCTTGTTCCGGTGTCATTGGAATAAATTCAGTAACTGGTGCAAGGATAGAGCTGTGGACGCGTTTCATTGTGGCACACCAATGGTGCTTTCTTTCCTGTTACATCTAGCCAATCTGGAGCTCCAGATCGGAACAATTAAAGGATACCTTGCTGCGCTGTCCATTTTTAAGCGCATCTCGGAAGAGGTTTCTTACTTCAAGATACCACTAAAAATACATTTCCTGAAATGTACATCCACCAATACCATTTCATGTTCCAACTTGGGATTTGAATTTAGTTCCAAAATTCTTAACATGTATACCATTTGAGCCTCTGCACTCATGTCCATTGAGGCTTTTAACACTAAAAACTGTCCTTCTTGTGGCATTAACATCGGCCAGCAGGGTTTGCCAACTACAGGCTCTCTCATGTAAACCTCCATACACCACATTTTACAAGGACAAAGTAGTTCTGAAAGTTAAACCATCTTTCTTACCGAAGGTAGTTTCCGACTTCCATTTGTTGCAGAAAATTGTTTTACCAACCTTTTATCCTCCTCCTCATTTGGGAAAAGAAGAGGAGAGATTACTTAGACTAGACCCTAAAAGGGCCCTCAGCTTTTACATTGCAAGAATGGCAAAATTACGCCAAGACGACTAACTTTTTGTGGGCTACACAGGTCGTAAATTAGGGTTAGCGATGGCTAAACAAACCATATCCCGCTGGATTACTCTAGCTATATTATTACAGATTAGCAGAAAAAGATCCACTGGATGGGCTACGTGCTCACTCCACAAGGGGAATGGCCCCTTCTGCGGCTTTGAAGAGGGGAGTCCCGGCAAAAGATATTTGCTCAGCTGCAACATGGACATCAATGCATACCTTTATCAAGCATTATTGTTTAGATACCTCATCATCAAATGAGGGACTATTTGCCAGAGCGGTACTTCACTCTGTACGTGAAAACAAGAACTAGTACTCCCACCTCCAAATTGATCACTGCTATGGGAGTCTATCACAAGATGAGGAATATGTGGTAGGACACAATCCATTCGAAGAACAAGTTACTTACCAACTGTAACGTTCTTTTCGACTGGATGTTCCTCCCACGTATTCCTCATCGACCCTCCCAACCTACCCCGCAGTATAGTTTATACTTTCGTACAATTTCCTCTCACGATGGGCCTATCAATCACAGCATACGCCTAGATGTTCCACGAGTATTTCCTTGAAAAAAAAGAACTGAAACCAACGGGCGTGGCTCGAGCCATTTATACCATTGGTGACGTCGACACGGTACAGAGCCCGTCCAGGGACATTCGACGCCATGACCTCGAGCACAGCGCCCTCTGCCAAAATTTTATTTCAGATGCAGCGGAGCTGGCAAAACAAAATATCACAAGATGAGAAATACGTGGGAGGAACATCCAGTTGAAAGAACGTTACAGTTGGTAAGTAACTTGTTCTTCTAAACAAACCCCAATGCCTCAAAGTTTAAACTTAATAAGCAAGTGCCCACCGGCCCCAATTAGGACCAAAACTGAGACAGCCTGAGAGAAAATCTTGTTGTGAATCCCTCAATCCCAGTATAAGAAGTACTCCCATGCGCCCAATGTGAGATAGGCGGCCAGTCCATCTTCTCTCTAGTTGACACATGAGCTAGTTGGTCCGCAATTCATTCTATTTGCTAATACGCCTTTTTCCACCACGACTGTCAATGCTGCAGTCATATCTAATAGCCCATTCCCTATCCCATTACTAAATGTGTCTGTTACACTAGGACACATTACTGATAAACATGTCTTTCTACTGAGCCCATCACACCCCATCAATTTGTTAGGTATGGACCTTTTATGCAAGCTACACCATTTATTGTACACTAGACAACATTTTCTAGAAGTCCCTGACAGGAACACTGAAACAGTGCTACTAGCTGTGTTGCACAATACACTGATGAATGCAAAGGACACTGACAACACACACCTGTCGCTGGAATGAACCAAACTGTTGACAATGGTCCTGAACTTCCTCTGGTCAAAACATGACAGCATAGTAGTATGCTACACGACACAGAACCAGTCTGAATTAAGGTTGATTAGAGTAAACATTTATCTAGAATTCCCCAGTATTATTTACACCCAGAAGCAGAGGTGGGTGGAGCCCGAGTAATAGTGTTTCAATGGATTGCTTTTCTCCCGCAGATTCCTCATCTTGATAGATATCCCTCCACAGCTCTGCTGCTCATAAACATTTTCCACAGGGGGCGTAGTGGACCTCGACTCGGCTGTCGATCATCGATCCGTCTTGCACAGTGGTCGATTGATTATCAGTACATTTTTTCGATTTACCTCGACAATGTCTTCGTACCGGATCTCGGGTTTCAAGCGGTTCTCGGATTGCGAGCACAAAATGTCGGTGACAAACCCACATGATGTCTGTCTGTGGTGTCTGGGTTCCACTCAAGACACAGAGGCCTGCGTGTAGTGCAGTAAAATGGCCCTGGGCCGACCATCGCCAAAGTCTCTGGCGCAATCTCTCATCCGGAGCCCGCTCGTCCCGACGAGAGCTGGCACCGCAAGAAAACAAAAAAGAGGTCCCACTCCAGAAAGCATTCCTCACTCTCTTCCTCACAGAAGAAGAAGCGACGCAACCATCAGCGGGAAGGTAAATCCGCGAAGGGACCGACCACTTGGGAAGAGTGGGATTTGTTTAAAAAAAGAAATGCTTGACCTGTTTCATCAGCAGGCGGCTGTCGATGTGGCTCCCACTCCCGACCAGCAGGTCTCGTCAGCAAAAGCAGCGCTGGTTACCCCCGACCCCATGCTTGCCAAGAAGTCGACGCCTTTGGCACGACTGAGCTTTCGAGCTCCGTGGCCTACGATGCCAGGAAATCGCCCTCTAGAAACCTCTCCCACAGCGCCCGTCGCCCCTCCGAGCTTCCGGCGCCAGTATCTAACCCTTTGACGTCTAGGCCTCCACTGGAAGCTAAGCCCTCGACCTCGGCATCCATACCTGTGAACCGAAAGATAAGCCTTTGACGTCGACCATCGACGTCAGCACTTTTCAACCGCAGTCGCTGGCGGGGTTTTCAACTCAATGAAATACATTTTCGGCGCTGATCAAGCCGAAGAATATGAAGAGGTCAACCCCATCTTTGTGGGATCCGGCGGCGTCGACTATTTTTAGGACCGAGACAGCATGATGGCACTGGCTCACGGCATTCAAGATGCTAGTGTGTTGGACACATCTCCAGATCTTGAGATGCAACAGAAATAACCCTACACTCACTCTCATGTCAAATTCAGGACGTTGGTAGAGAAAGTGGTTGACGCACTCTGCCTCAAGTCGTTCGCCATTCCCCATCAAGGATATGACCTGACGAACATCGTGGATGAGGGCCCAGCTATTGAGCACAACATGCCCTTCAACCAGGTCATAGCTGACCCTTTGGCTTCCATCTGACGAACTTGCCTCCCGCGAGTCCCAATGTCACGGGGAAGTACACGCCGGCAAGTGGGGATCCCTCCTTCCTCTCAAATCACCCTTCCCCGGGAAGGGCTGGTAGTTCAGGCTGCCACTCTATCCTCCAGGCTCCAGGTCCGCGGCATCCACATTGAATGTTGCTACAGACAGGGAAGGGAAAAGGATTGACGCTTATGCCAAAAAGGTGTTTACCTCAGGCAGCATGGCTCCTAAGGTCACAAACGCAGCATGCAGCTTCGCAAAGTTTTTTGAGGGTTTTTGGAAGGCAGTAGAGCATGCTGCAGACTACGTCCCGGAAGGTCTTATGCAGGACGGATTTATACAGCTGGTGGAGGATGGGATGGAAACTGCCAAGCCTGGATATTGCTGTCTGTGTTGGCCACTTCATGGGGTCGGCTGTAGTTAAGAGAAAACAGGCCTATTTGAAAACCTCTGGCTTCTCCCCCAATGTACAAAACCGTCTTCTTGACATGCCTTTTGAGTGGGTGATGCTTTTCGGACAGAAGGTGGGTGACTCTTTGGAGAAATTCAAGGAGTCTAAAATTGCTGCTAAGTCGCTGGGTTTGGTTGCGCAGCTGGCTAAGCCTGCTTTCAGCTTTGCCTCTAGAGGTAGAGGCTATAGGCGCTATGTCCCTTATGGCAGGAAAGCGCAGCCCCCACAAGCCAGGCAGGGGCCGAGGCGTTTCTTGCGTCCTGGAAGGGGCAGAGGAGCTTATAAGGGCCAGCAGACAGCAGCGGCGATGGCTCCTTCGAAGCCGCTTTGATTTTCCTCTCCCACAACATACCGGTTGGTGGACATTTGGCAGAGCATTGGTCCCCCAGTGGCAGGAGATAACCTCTGATGCCTGGGCCCTGCATTGGATTCGGCTGTCTCCCCTTTTTGAGAAAACCTCCAGACAGACCCCTGTCTTCACCGATCCAACCGGGACAGGAGCTCCAGGAAGAACTGAGAGCCCTGTTGTCGAAGGGTGCCATGGAAGAGGTGCCTCCCGATCAGAGAGGGTTGGGTTGGTATTCCCGGTATTTCCTGGTAGCCAAAAAAGGAGGAGGTCTCTGTCCCATTCTGGACCTCAGGGCTCTAAAAAAGTTCCTAAGAAAAGACACATTCAGGATGGTGAAATTGAGAGAAATTCTCCATGGTCTAGAGCTTCAGGACTGGCTGGTGTCCATAGACCTGCAGGATGCCTACTTCCATGTACCCATACATCAGAAGCACAGGAAATTCCTGCGGTTCCTCATTTGGGACAAGCACTATTAGTTCAAATTTTGAGTTGACCTCCGCTACAAGGGTCTTGACCAAGCTCGTGGTAGTCACAGCTCACCTTAGGAGATCCACAGTCCACGTATTCCTGTACCTGGACGACTGGCTGATCTGGGGGAAGTCAGCGGAACAGGTTTTCACTCATTTAGACGACACCTGTCAGCTACTTGCACAGGCTGGGCTTCTCCCTGCACTTGAAGAAGTCCCACCTGACACCGGTCCAAAGGCTCCATTTCATTGGGGCTGTACTAGAAACTCAAGCAGGGAAGGTCTTCCACCCGAGGCGAGAGCCAACAAACTACAACAGATGGTCCAGTTGTTACGGAACCACGCCACCTTACCAGTGGCTTCTTTTCTCCGCCTTTTGGGCCTCATGGCCTGCTGCATTTTCCTGGTGCCAGAGGCCAGACTGTGCATGAGATCAGTTCAGTGGCTCCTATGGGACCACTGGTCTCATTATCTGGGAGCTCTCGCGTATATTCTCTAGATGTCCAGCCAGGTAGTTTGCGGACTCGGCTGGTGGGACACGCGCACAAATCTGATGGCGGGAGACCCTTTCTGGCCTCCTTGTCCGCAGGCCCGAGTGGTCACGGGTGCGTCCCTGAAGGGTTGGGGCGCTCACTGCAAAGACTTGCAGGTGAGCGGCCTCTGGACTGTGTCGGAAGACAGCTGGCATATCAACAGGCTGGAGTTTCGAGCCATCAGGCTAGCCCTGAAGGCTTTCACCCCATCGCTCATGGGAAAGCATGTCCTGATTCTGACGGACAACACAGTGGCCATGCACTACTTAAACAAGCAAAGTGGAATGCATTCACATCGCCTCTGCACAGAAGCAATGCAGCTGTGGTTCTGGTTGCTAGAGAATCAAATCTCGGTCTCACCAGTTCATCTGGCAGGGACAGAGAACAGTTTGGCAGATACCCTGAGCAGGCAGAGCTTGGTCTCACACGAGTGGGAAGTGTTCCAGGAAAATCCTGGAAGAGGTCTTCACTCTCTGGCGTACCTCAGCAGTGTGTCCTTTTGCCACGGAAGCCAACAGGATGTGCGAACAGTTTTGCTTGAAGGAAATTCCCAGCAAACTGTGCACTGGGGGACGTGTTTCTGGTGGATTGGACCTTCCTCTCCATTACGCGCTATTTCTGATCCCCGTCATTCCGTGGCTTCTCAGGAGGTTGAAGAGATTTTGAGCAACCATGTGTTACGCTCACCTGATATAAACGGGGACACAACCCAGCCCTGGTTTGAAATTTGCACTCTCGGACCCTCTCCTGGTCCCTTGGTAAGGCCTGTGGTTAAAGATGGGTCTGCAATATAGGAGAGCTGGATTCAATACCAGATTGCCTTTGTTTTCCCACCTCCCTTGGCCTCAACTCCTTCCTCCCCCTTGGGCCTTCTCCTTACCTTAATATTGTAAAAGGTGGATTCTCCATCCTGCTCCTCGTGGCAGGGGCACGTAGATGTGGGGGGCGAGCAGCAGCCAAGTTACTTCACTGGGGCAAGCCCCACTGTGGGAATCCAGGCCTACTGCGATTCCGTAGGTTTGCTGCTTTACAGTCTTTATATGCAGTTCTTATGTTCCTCTTAGTTCGAATAATAATGTCTTGGTTCTTTCCTTTTAGGTATGGAAAGGTATTTTGTTGTTGTCATGCAGTTTGAAGATGAGCATGGGCTGGTAGGCAAAAGCGCGGTGTGCGCAATGCTGTCCGGTGAGTAACGCGCGATGCGCAGCGCTGTTTCGCCTTTTATATTGCTAACCTGTATCTTTTCTCTCCTTGCAGGTTGCGATGTTCCTCGGCGAGCGCCCTCATGTTCCAGCAATGATACTGACTAGGAGATGACTACCCTGGTAAGAATTGTGTGGCTTTCTTCATTCAGGAGGAAACGTGAGTAAATGCTTACTAATGCTGTCTTTCTTTCTCCTCTTTTCAGGTTATGGTATTCCAGGATGCATGCGGTGCTGGATGATGGAGTTCGTACCTTCAGGTGAGTGGAACTGAAGTCAGCGATGGATTGAAGACAGGATACTGTTCCAGGTAAGTTTCATAGTGCTCTTCTCTCTGTGCAGGTCCTTGGTTTCAGGTAAGCTGGCATCAAAGAACTGGACACGGTGAGCTTTACGCTGCCCACAGCAGAATAATGCAAAGCATGTTCTGCTGTTTGGGTGCGGTTTAAATAGTCTTAGATAAAGTAGTCCAGGTAAAATAGTCCCAGGCTTGCCACACCCAAAGTAGTCCAGGTAAAGTAGTCCCAGGCCTGCCACACCCAAAAGACTAGACCGCATAGCTCAGTTCCTTGTAACTGAGCTATGTGTGTGCCTCCATGTTGGCTGAACCCTCCCCCCCAAGTTAAATAGTCCCAAGTAAATAGTCCCATTCTAATGTTGGTCTTCATGATGGTTATGAGCCTGGTGCCAAAGGCACCAGGACTGACTCCAAGAGAGTCTTGAATGAGGTTTTAAGGCCTTTAAGGCGGGTAACGTTCTTTCAATGGGATGGTCCGACGATCTATTCCATATTGCTCCCTCCCTGCCTGCCCCGCTACAGAATTTCTTATGCGATTGCAGCTTACGTTTCCGCAAGGCTTTCTGTGGTCATACTGGCAGAAGATTGGTGCCACACGTTCTGGGGAAAAAACTACAACTGAGGCTACGGCCGTTGTGCGTCCTACTTATAACATCCGGTGACGTCGGCTCGACGGAGGCCCTCGAGGACAGCGTATCGACGTCATTGACGCAGAGGCTGAAAATGTTCAGAAGCAGCACAGCTGTGGTGATTACCTGTCATAGATATGGAATACGTCGTCTGACCATCCCATCGAAAGAAGTTACCAGGTAAGAGAGTAAATTGTTCTTCTCCCTGTTAAAACAAGGAATACTAGTCCCAACTAACAGCCTATGCACTACCCTGATATTAACTGTAAAGAAACCATTTTTGTTCAGGATCTCGGAGCAGTAAACGCTCTAGTATTGCCGTTCTTCTGGTAGGCCCGAATCATGCCACCATACTTTCCTTATTCCCCCAACAGCTGCAGACTTAACAATAGTAAATCTTGTTTTGCATTGTTCGCCGTTCCCATATGCCCACACATTAGGAATTGGTTTGCCTTTTCTCTAGAGGAATTCAGTATATTTAGCCACACCTCCCACAGGGTTTCAGAGAATCTCCCACATTCTTCTCACAACAACTGAAAAAGGACCTATGTAATATCAAATTCACTGAACAGTCAGTTTTAGTACATTACGTGGATAAGAAATTCTTAGCGTTCCTTTCATATTAAGCCAGTAAACAAGACACGCAATTCCTCCTAACTGCATTAACTCTTAAGAGACATAAAGCTCTGAAGTATAAACTGTAATTGTGTAGGGAAAAGGTGTATTATTTAGGACAAAACCGTGTGCAGGGATATAGTTCCATAATAAACTCCCACTCAGAAGCCATTTTCAAGGTGCCTAAACACCAGACAACCAGATGAGGGTACTTTTAGGGATGAGTGGGTTTTGTAGACAATGGATATTATGTTATTCCGAGATGGTTAAACCACTACAGCAACGGATTAAAATGAATAGCCCAGAAGCTTTCTTTTAAGTGGACAGAAGAAACAGAAACAGCATTTGAAGCCATTTAAAGAGCACTGTTCAACATACCAGCAGTCGGGATGCCCGATTATTAAAGGAATCTCGCACTATATTGCCACAAAAGGAACCATTTCTTTTAATTTGCTCTTACACAGACTAAAACAGAGACCAATAGCCTATTTGTGACAGGGACATGACCCTGCTAAAGGGTGTGGATAGGGAACCCTCCAAGCCTTGGGCAGTAGGCTCAACAGGACAAAAGCAAAATCCAGCCTGGTCCCAGAACTGGGGAGTTGTAGTTGGGGTGCAATAGTCACTGAAAACCTCCCATGTGCCACAAATGTTATCGATGGTACCAATGTTTCTCCCCCAGTGCCTCCCAGTGCATATTCTGGCCAGTGGTCTCTCTTTTCATTTAATTTGTATTTTATTTGTCTTTTATAGAGCGCCTTAAGCCAAAGCGCTGAACATTAAAAACTGACCACAGTAGAATAAAATTGAGTAGGCAGTACAATCCATATAACGATCACTGAGGGGTGTTGAAGTAAGTATGTTTTTAGAAAACCACGGACAAGAGAATAGACTGTGATGGAACAAAGAGAAAGTGGGAGAGCATTCCAGTTGAGAGGAGCAAGAAGCTTGAAAGATCGGAAACGAGACTTAGCACAAGGGGGACGAGGAACCACAAGTCTAAAGTGGGAAGTATACCGGAGCGAACGAGAAGGAATATAGAACAATAGGAGTACAGTAAGGTAGTTAGGAGCGAGACCGTAGAGTGATTTGAAAACAAGACAAAGAAAGTTAAATTTGATTTGAGAGTGGAAGGGCAGTGTCATGCCCCCCGGATTACTATGGCATTCTTATTCCCATGGGAGAAACCCGTGGCGCCTGTCCTGGCGATTACATCAACGCCGGCATCATCGCCGGTAAAAACTACATCTCCCGATAGGTCTTGCGCTTTGCAGGAATCCTTGGAACGCTTTTTTCCTTTGCATGCGTTCCACGCCTCTTTTTTCTTTACTTCCTATATCTAGCCACGCCCCCAGAAAGCCGGTGCTCCGAAACCGTTGTGTTACGCGAGCAGCGCTTCTCGGAAGAAGTTTTCCTACTTGTTGTATACCTGGTTACTGACTTCTGTTTACCCCCTTTGACCTCGTTACCTGGTTTCTGATTCTGTTTTGGCGCCTGTCTGATCTGTCCTCCCCTGCTCGACCACGGAACTCGTACTGGACTGTCTTGGGATTCCGCTTCTCATGTCTGGCTCCCGGCTCCTTCTCTGATCCCTATCCCTGTATCCCTTACTCGCTCCTGTTTACCCGCTCTTCGAACGAACAAGAAAATACCCTGCATTCCGGTGTTGAGAAAGGAAACACCACATCTTTTTCTTCCTGAATCCTGTTTTTCTGCACTGAGAAGAACAGTGCGGACCACCTACACCTGGTGACATTCTAGCTTGGTTTTGTTTTTTGGGATTTTGGGACGCTCTGCTGTTTGCATCACTTTCCTCTGGATTTTTGGGACGCTCTGCTGTTTGCATCACTTTCCTTTGGATTTTGGGACGTTCTGCTGTTTGCATCACTTTCCTTTGGATTTTGGGACGCTCTGCTGTTTGCATCACTTCCCTTTGGATTTTTGGGACGCTCTGCTGTCTGCATCACTTTCTTTTGGACTTTGGGACATCAGCGACACTAACCTTGGCACTCTCTGTAAGTCACCGTCTGACCATCGCCCACATCCGGTCTTGTGTGTTATCACAAGTAGGTATTCCGCAGGAAAAAAGGAATACACAGGTAAGCTTGTGGGTCTCAGAGGGTGTAGAGGGGTTGGTTTTTGCCATCAACGAACGGTATGTAATATTTACCTTGTTTGTTTCTTCCCTCCAGCTCCGCTGTGCGTTCCGCCTTTTTGCCTGAGCCCTTGGCCTGACAGGTTTTATTTTACATTACACCAATAGGAAATAGGCCATCAGTAGTGTGGCATAGGAATCAGAGTGTATGATCCTAAAGAAATGACTACAACATTATTCACTTATGGTGTTCTTACTTGTGTGGTTTTAACATATTGTATATGTTTTATGTATTATGATCATTTTTATGATTGTTTTTATGAAATGTATTAGATTTAAATAGTTGTGTGATAATTGACTCCACTTTTGATGGGGTAAGAGTGTTTAGTGACACTCCCATGGCTGCTATGATGCAGGCCTTTACCACGCTCCGCACAGACATGGTAGCAGCACATGCTTCTCTGCATCAACGAATGGATGTCATGCAAAGTTTTGTGCAGCCCTTGCCTGCGGATGAGGAGTTTGGGGATGCTCCCGCTCCAGTACCGCCAACCGTTCCTCCGACACCCCAAGCCGGGTTAGCTCCGGTGGTACTACCTGGTCCTTTTCCATTGGCCCCACCAGAACGCTTCACGGGAGACCCCAAAACGTATAGGACATTTATCAATCCATGTAGTCTACATTTTCTATGCCGTCCTTTGGCTTTTCCCAATTCCACAACAAAAGCAGCCTTTGTGCTCTCTCATTTAGGGGGTAGGCCTGCGGCCTGGGCAAATCCGTTACTGGAGTCTGATGACCCTGTTTTGTACGATTTCGACGCCCTACTAGTAGCAATGAACCTGGTTTTTGATGCCAGATATAAAGCTCAGGCTTCAGACCTAGAGTTTCTGGCGCTGTCTCAGGGTAAACAACCCCTTTTGGCGTACCTAGCCCGGTTCAATCAGTTGGCTGCAGAAACTTCTTGGCCTGAACAGAAAAAGGCAGCAGTCTTCTATAGGGGTTTGTCAGACGAACTTAAGGACCCATTGGGCCTCATTACACGGACGGCGGTAAGGGTTAACGGTCACCGTTAATGGCAACGGTGACCGTTAACCCTTACCGCCGTACTACGAGGTCCCTTTGCGGGTTGGAGGAATTAACGCCTGCTTCTTGCAGGCGTTAAGTACCAACCCGCTAAGGGACCTCGGAGCTAATTACGGCACCGCAAAATTGCGGTGCCGTAATTAGCGCCTTCCCCATTCCCATAGAGCCCTATGGGGCAGAAATGGGAATGGGGAAGGGCAATGGCGGAAGGGGGATTTACCGCCCCTCCAACCTTGGAATGGGGCGGTAAATCCCCTTTCCGCCAAGGCGGTGCCGGTAATTTACCGGCATGGTCCAGGGTGCTAATAGCACCCTGGATTACCGCCTTCCGTGTAATGAGGCCCATTATCTGTTGTCCCCTCCGTTCCTTCAGTATTTACTGATTTGCTTGATTTAGTGTTGCAGGTAGATGCTCGTCTGCAACAGAGGCGTGGAGAACGCCGATGCCCTGAACTATGCCCTGGTAAACCTGAATTGGTACCCTCTCCAGTCCCTGGGGATGTAGAACCCATGCAGATTGGGGCAGTAAAAGGTCCTCTCTCGAAGGCAGAGAGAGAGAGAAGACTACAACACAATCTATGTCTGTATTGTGGACAGACGGGACATTTCATTCGCGTATGTCCTAAACGCCCTGTTAAACGGGCAGGAAACGCCACGACCCGTCCCTAAATCGAGCCGATGTGACGGGTCAGTCTTGCAATGGCTCACTTCTCTGTCCAGCTGCCACACATATATACTTGGATATGTCCTTTCTATTGCCCAACTCTCAAACCTTTTCTAGTCCAGTCATGATAGATTCCGGGGCTACCGGTAATTATATGGACGAACAAGTGGCAGTAACCCATGGTATCCCGGTAGACCCAAAAGACAAACCAGAAGCTATCTATGCAGTAGATGGCTCCTGTCTGGTTTCGGGTCATGTCACAAAACAAACACAACCTTTGCAAATGAGTACGGCGGAAGGGCATACTGAACACCTGTCTTTCTATCTTATCTTTGCACCTCAGTTTAGGATTATTCTGGGCCTCCCTTGGTTGCAAAAACATAACCCCATCATTGATTGGGTGAAACAAACAGTGCTTTTTTCCTCTCCTTTATGTAAGGTGGATTGCTTTCCTGGTCAAGGGATGCCTCTCCCCTCTCCATGCCTGGCTCTAATATCAAGCACACGCACTGTTAATGCAACTAATAAGGCGGCACCTGAAATACCTTCTGTATATCAGGATTTGGTTGAGATGTTTGACAAGGGTCTGTCGGAACAACTCCGCCTCACCGGGAATATGATTGTCCGATTGATTTGGTACCCAATGCCATTCTCCCTCACGGGCGGATATATTCCTTGGCACGACCCGAGGAGGAGCACTTAAAGGGGTACATTGAAAAGTCTTTGAGACTTGGTCACATAAGACCTTCCCGTTCTCCAGCTGCGTCTCCGATCTTTTTCGTCCCAAAGAAGGAGGGGGATCTCCGCCCTTGTGTGGATTACCGTGCACTCAACGCGGTGACTATAAAAAAACAATATCAATTACCCCTCATTTCGGAATTACTGGATCGCCTCACTACCGCCAAAATCTTTACGAAATTGGATTTGAGGGGGGCCTACAATTTGGTGAGGGTGCGCGCATGCGACGAGTGTAAGACGGCCTTTAAGTGCAAATACGGCCTCTTTGAATACCTGGTGATGCCGTTCGGCCTATGTAATGCCCCCGCAACATTCCAACACTTCGTCAACGACATCTTTCGAGACCTGTTGGATGTTTTTGTTGTGATATACCTGGACGACATATTAATATTCTCCGAAACATTATCACAGCATGAGGAGCATGTACGGACAGTATTAATCCGTCTTCGTGAACACGGTTTATATGCGAAAGCCGAAAAGTGTGTCTTTCACGTTTCCTCTGTGGAATTTCTGGGTTTCCTGATATCATCTCAGGGGGTTCACATGCATGATGCAAAGATTCGAGCAGTCCTTGACTGGCCTACTCCTACCTCGCTTAAGAGTTTGCAATCCTTCTTAGGATTTGCTAACTTTTATAGACGCTTTATTGCATCATTTTCGTCTATTGTAGCCCCATTGACACGTCTTACCAGCCCTTCAGTTCCCTTTTGTTGGGATACTCAGGCCCAGGTCGCCTTCCAGACCCTGAAAGAGGCTTTTACTACGGCCCCAGTCCTGCTACACCCAGATCCCCTACTGCCTTTCATCATTGAGGCTGACGCCTCTGCCATTGCCCTTGGGGCTATCTTGTCTCAGAAATGTCCCACAACTCGGCGACTACACCCCGTAGCCTTCTTTTCCAGAAAACTGACTACCCCGGAAAAACATTATACCATAATGGAGCGGGAGCTATTGGCTATACGAGCTGCTTTTAAGGAGTGGCGACACCATCTACTGGGGGGACGGCATCCTGTTACTGTTTATACGGACCACCGTAACCTTCAAGCCCTGTCTACGGTGAAGTGCACCCACTCGAGACAAATCAGGTGGCATTTGTTTTTTGCACAATTCAATTTCATTGTCACTTATCGGCCAGGCCCTTTGCATGGCAAAGCCGATGCACTTTCTCGCATCGGAGTTGATGCACCCCCCGAAGAAACAGTCCTTCCTGTTTTGCCAAAAAACACTGTTATGTGTGTTTGTGCTGCGACCAGTTCCTTATTAGAACAGATCCGCCATTGGACAGCGGACCATGGAACAGTTCTTCAAGGGTTGCAAGCACGTTTGATATCAGGACTGCCATATATACAGGAACGCCTGTATATCCCTGATGTCCGGACTCAGTTGCAAGCCCTAAGCTGGTCTCATGATACTCGTTTAGCCGCCCACCCAGGACAAACCAAGACACTCGACCTACTCCTCCGTTGGTGTTGGTGGCCCAATATGAAACGGGATGTGGCAGATTTCGTATCAAAATGTGCCGTATGCACCCAATGCAAATCGGTCCCTGGGAAACCTGTAGGGCTTCTCCAAAGAATGCCCATCCCGCCACACCCCTGGCACACTGTGTCACTTGACTTCGTGGTAGAGCTTCCACCGGTCCAGGGCTTGACCACTATTTTGGTGGTCGTGGACACTTTCACCAGAATGGCTCGGTTTGTCCCTTGTAAAGGCGTTCCCTCTGCTCCTGCATTGGCCAAGTTATTCTTCGAACAGGTGGTTCGTCTGTTCGGTCTTCCATTGATTCTTGTCTCAGACCGTGGATCCCAATTCTCCTCACGCTTTTGGTTGGCTCTCACCCGATTCCTTGGCATCGACGTTCGCCTGTCATCATCATACCATCCCCAGACAGACGGACAGACAGAACGACTTAATGCCACCATGGAGCAGTACCTTCGATGTTTGTGTCTACAGTACCAGTCGGACTGGCTGTCCGTATTGGGGGCTGCGGAATTCGCGTACAACAATGCTTGTCACGCATCAGTTGGCTGTTCTCCCTTCTACGCCATGTATGGCCAACATCCGCGGGTCTTACCGTCCGCCCTTCCTTCTGTGGCACAGGTACCCGCAGCCCAAGCTACGGCCCAATCTTTGCTGTCTATCCGGACTGCCGTGCTTCAACATCTACATCAAGCGCAGGACCGCATGAAAACACATGCTGATAGGCACCGCCGATCAGCCCCGGAATATCGCCCGGGGGATAAGGTCTGGCTTTCCACTGTGCATCGTCATATACCGGGCAAACGTAAACTAAACCCTCGTTACGTTGGTCCCTATCCCATCATCCAGTGCATTAACGCAGTCGCCTATCGCTTGGGCATACCACCCAGTTGGAAAATACACCCCGTGCTCCATGTCTCTCTATTGCGTCCTTAGACTGCTGGTACGCGACTCTTCGAACGACCAGCCCCCATTACGATTCAGGGTGAAGAGGAATACGAGGTGCAGGCCATATTGGATACACGACTGGTCCGAGGTGTCCGCCATTATCTAGTAGACTGGAAAGGTTATGGTCCGGAAGACCGTACCTGGGAGCCCGCTTCCAACATTCATGCTCCACGTCTTTTGCGGGCGTTTCTCTAGTCTCGCGGATTGCGACCCGGGGGAAGCCCGTCTTTGAGGTGGGGTACTGTCATGCCCCCCGGATTCCTATGGCATTCTAATGCCCATGGGAGAAACCCGTGGCGCCTGTCCTGGCGATTACATCAACGCCGGCATCATCGCCGGTAAAAACTACATCTCCCGATAGGTCTTGCGCTTGGCAGGAATCCTTGGAACGCTTTTTTCCTTTGCATGCGTTCCACGCCTCTTTTTTCTTTACTTCCTATATCTAGCCACGCCCCCAGAAAGCCGGTGCTCCTAAACCGTTGTGTTACGCGAGCAGCGCTTCTCGGAAGAAGTTTTCCTACTTGTTGTATACCTGGTTACTGACTTCTGTTTACCCCCTTTGACCTCGTTACCTGGTTTCTGATTCTGTTTTGGCGCCTGTCTGATCTGTCCTCCCCTGCTCGACCACGGAACTCGTACTGGACTGTCTTGGGATTCCGCTTCTCATGTCTGGCTCCCGGCTCCTTCTCTGATCCCTATCCCTGTATCCCTTACCCGCTCCTGGTTACCCGCTCTTCGAACGAACAAGAAAATACCCTGCATTCCGGTGTTGAGAAAGGAAACACCACATCTTTTTCTTCCTGAATCCTGTTTTTCTGCACTGAGAAGAACAGTGCGGACCGCCTCCACCTGGTGACATTCTAGCTTGGTTTTGTTTTTTGGGATTTTGGGACGCTCTGCTGTTTGCATCACTTTCCTCTGGATTTTTGGGACGCTCTGCTGTTTGCATCACTTTCCTTTGGATTTTGGGACGCTCTGCTGTTTGCATCACTTTCCTTTGGATTTTGGGACGCTCTGCTGTTTGCATCACTTTCCTTTGGATTTTTGGGACGCTCTGCTGTCTGCATCACTTTCTTTTGGACTTTGGGACATCAGCGACACTAACCTTGGCACTCTCTGTAAGTCGCCGTCTGACCATCGCCCACATCCGGTCTTGTGTGTTATCACAAGTAGGTATTCCGCAGGAAAAAAGGAATACACAGGTAAGCTTGTGGGTCTCGGAGGGTGTAGAGGGGTTGGTTTCTGCCATCAACGAACGGTATGTAATATTTACCTTGTTTGTTTCTTCCCTCTAGCTCCGCTGTGCGTTCCGCCTTTTTGCCTGAGCCCTTGGCCTGACAGGTTTTATTACCCTGCAAGCTGTGCTCTCAGGAAGGAAGTCTGAATTACTTCAGTGGCATCTGGTCCAAGTGGTTTTCCAGACTTACGGTGGAACATACGGAGTACGACAGGCAGCCAACCGAGTGTAGCAAGAGAAGTGGAGATAGAGTCCCTATAGGGAAGAAGACACAATTGATGTATGGAAGAGTTAAAGGCTGATCTTAAAGGGGCAAGGTGGGAAACGGGAAGACAAAACAGAGTGGTGGAACAATAGAAAAGTTGGGAAAATATCACTGAGGAGATTAAATGTTGAGATGCTTGGAAGGTGAGAAACGAACAAGCTTTGCAGATGTTGTGAAGATGGAAGCGACAGGAACGAGGGGTAAGAGGAATATGATGAGAAAAGGAAAGATTTGAGTCAAAGAGGAGACCAAGATTACGAGCTGTGGTTGAGTTTGGCAGCTTATATGGTGGGAAAGATATAAAAGGAGGTGGAAGATGAGGAGGAAGAGTGTTTGCAGGGAAGAACAGTACCTCCGTCTTCCCTGCAATAAGGGTGAGAAAATGGGAGGACCTCCAGGATTTAATAGCGACGAGACAGGCTGTGAGAGCATGGTGAATATCCTGGGAAAAGGAAGGAAAGAATAGAAATTGTCAAGTGCCATCTGCGTAGAAATTATGTGATAAGCCAAAGGAGGAGATGATAGCAGCAACATGTGATGCGTATAAGTAAAAGAGGAAGGGGCCTAGAACTGAATGTGGTTGAGCGAGAAAGAGGTCTTGCCCACCCAAGAGACAGAGAAAGTTCGGTTAGTCAAATAGGAATTGAACCAAGACAGAACAGGACCTTTTAGACCAAGGGCCTCATCACGAGTTGGGCTATATTCCCGGATGTAATACCGCCGACTGTAATAGCCCTAGCACTGACTGGTATGGTGGTATTACCACCGGATCACGGGTTGGGCCTTAACGGTAAATCCCCATTCCTGATTGGGTCCATTGGATCCAATGGGGAATTTTCGGTGCTAATACTGCGGGCTAATACAGCCGGCTGTAATGCCGCCGAAAACAGGGATTTTCACCTCCAAAAAAAGCTGGAGGTAAAACAGCCGATTTAGCGCCCAACTCATGATAGGGCCAGCCCTTAAATGCGGCGGTAATACCGTTAACGCCGCATTTAAGGGCTACAGCCCAACTCCTGATGAGGCCCCAAATGAAGAAAGTGACTCAAGGGAGTCAAGTGACACAATGTCGAATGCAGCAGGGGGCGTGGCTTGGGCAGCTATGGAGTAGGACGTGCCTCCCGTGTAGCTCCGGAGGATCCAACAGATGATCCATAAAAACTACCTTTGAAAGTGCGCCATTGGTTCCAGAATTGATCACACACGCATGGGAATGTATGCTTTGCTCATTGTATAAAGATCGAGAGAATCGTAAGCGGGAGTCTGGAGAATTGCTCGACGAACGACGACGGCTGTTCGGTCCATTGTCACACAAGATGGCCGACGACAAAGGAAACGAAACTAAGGTACCCGAAGAGGACGAATAGAGGCGGCGGCCACAGAGAAAGAACGACAATGGCGAGGTGAAGACGGAACAAAACCCCTGGGGGCTGTGGGTCTTGGGTGCTGGCCCGGACGCAGGGGCCCGAGGGCAGCAGAGGTGTGAAAATGCAGGCCGCACCACGACCAGCACGAGAAGCGCTTGCTCGGCATTGAACTAGTACCGGTGAGAGGAGGTGGAGGTTGCGACTGCCTGGAGACCACCGCGACAGTCTGTAAAGAGCAGAAATTACGGTTGGGGAGACACTCGGTCGCTGAATCATAAGAGACCCAACGAAAGCCGGAAAATGGTGGCGCGAGGGGCCGTGGGTAAGAATAAGAACAAACAACCCACGATGGATATCTTTGTGAAAACACAACAGTCTCCTGCGGCCATCGCAACCAAAGGCCCGATGGCACAGGCTGAGGGCGCCACAGCGGCTGATAATCATCAGATTTTAGAAGCCATTACGGAGTTGAAGGAATCTTGGGGGGGTTGCGATGTTGGACCTACGCGCTTCCCTGGAGGCTAAAATTGAAGCAGTGGGCATCGAAGTCTCCCTGCTGAGATAAGATGTCAGGGGACTGGCGGAACGCACAAGCAGCCTGGAGGGCGCAGTGAAATCTAACACGGACACCAGCACCAACAATACAAAGGAGATCCATGTCCTTAAGCAACAGGTGGCCAACTTGGAGTCTCGAGCAGAAGAAGCAGAAGGGAGAGCGAGTAGAAACAATATTCGCGTGGTGGGTTTGCCGGAAGCTGAGGAGGGACAGGACCCGACTGATTACATTGAGAACTTACTCCTACAAGGAATCAGGGCCGGTACACACTCGCAGGGATTTGTGGTGGAGCGCGCACATAGAGCCCTCATGCGGAAGCCGAGACCAGGGGCCCCTCCACGAGCGATAATTGCCAAAATACTGAACTACAAAGACCGCGAAAAAATACTGGAGTATTTTCGGAAAGGCGGAACAATCGAGAGGGCCTCGAGCACTATCACGGCATACCCGGATTACACTATGCTGGTCCAAAGGCAGCGGTACAGCTATGTAACTATCAAACGGAGGCTGCGGGCGGCTGGGATAAAATATTTGCTGCTGTACCCTGCGAAATTGATGGTCGTGCATAAGAGCAAAATGCAGTTTTTTGACACTCCGGAAGAAGCAACAACATGGTTGGATCTGCAGGGCTGCCCGGATCAAGACACGGAAGAGACACAAAATGGACGTGAAAAGTGACTCAGACACGGTATGCATACTGCTATGGCGGCAAGCGAACATCCCAAGGTCGCCTAGGCGAAGGCTGAGAACGATGGGCCTGGCTGTAGGAGGCTGATATTCGATAACATATTGCTGATTGTGAGAGACTTGATGGACTGGAATATAGCGGCGGTTACATATATTTAAACTGTATAGCAATGTGTAGTTCTTCGATGTGCTATTGGAGCGGCAGGGCGGAAGCACCCTACCCCCCCGAATTGTAGTTGTTGTAGGTTGGCCACTAGGGCGGCCTCACCCTGCGGAGCTTAGAGTACAGGCGAAAGCCAGAAAGAGCTAGATGCGGGGGAGCCTGAGAGCCAGGGATGGAGCTGGGCAACGGTTGGGGGGGAGAGTGTTGGGGAAGGGATGGGAGGCGGGGGGAGAGGGAGTGGGAAGTTTGGTGTGTTTTTGGTTAAAGGGGTTTTAGAAGGGGATGCAAACCTATATGGATTGGAATGGAACTCAAAGTTACACTGCACCTGTTGGGGGAGGGAATGGGATCATACCAGGCCATGGGGGACCTTAAAATACTCACATGGAATGTGCGGGGGCTTAATAGCTATTTAAAAAGGAACAAGGTTATGCTGTTTCTGCGCAGGCAGAAAATAGATATTGCATTGCTGCAGGAAACCCACCTTACACGTGAGAGGATGGACACGATTGCGGGAAAGTGGAAGGGGGTGTTGGTGGGCTCTTTGTACTCGGCTTACGCAAGAGGAGTACTTATATGGGTGCCGCCACATGTCCCGTTTCAGCGGTTGCAAGTGGTGGCTGAGACAGACGGGAGGATGGTTATGCTCCGAACCAGAACACAGCGGCGTACATAAGGACACTGAGTGCGAACCTGAGCATGTGTGTGTGGGAAGCGCGGTGATCTGGGGAGGGGACTTCAACTGCGTATTGAACCCGAGGGTGGATAGATCGGACGGGAAATTGGATAGACCGGCCCCTGCAGCCAAGGCGCTACAGACACTGCTTGATGACTTTGGGTTGGAAGATGCATGGAGGGTGTGGCACCCTGGGGAAAGGCAATATTCGCATTATTCTGCCCCACAGCAGTTATCAACAAGGCTGGACTATGTCTTCGCATCACCTGAAATGATAGCGGAGATTGCACACAGAGTATAGGGCCAGGGTCCTCTCGGACCACTCGCCCCTGATTCTTGCGTGGCAATACTGCCCCCCGAGGGTGAGGATCCCGACATGGCGCCTACGAGCGGAGGCGTTGAGAGACCCCTTCTTTAGAGAGGATTTGCGGGAGGAGATAGTAAACTATTTTGAAACCAACACTGGGAGTGTGGACTCGGCGGGGACACTATGGGAGGCCTTTAAAGTTGTCATGAGGGGGGCGGCCATTGCGAAATCCAAAGGCCTACAGGGTGGGGTTTCGGCTGAACTGAGGGAGACGGAAGCAAAATTGGAAGAGGCCTTAAAAGCCGGTGACAATACAGCAGAGAAACTAGACTCGATACTTAAGCTGCAGCAAAAATGTGCGGATTACTGGGAGAGGTTGTGTAACCTTAATTATAGAAGGTACTCAGAGAGATAGCATGCAGGAAGAGATAAACAGGGGAGACTTTTGGCGTGGTTATATAAGAGCGAGACCCCGAGAGCCACAATTAGAACTATAGAGAGGGAAGATGGTAGCGTAGAGGACACCCAGGAGGGAGTTAATCAAGCGTTTGTGGATTATTGTAAAGTTTTATACGGGGAAGATGGGGAAAGTAGCCGTGTAATGATAAAAGAAACGCTTGATGATTTGGGGCTGCCCAAGATAAGCGAGGAAGAAAGAGAGGAATTTGACTCCCCGATTACCCTGGAAGAACTGGGGGAGGTGGTGAGGCAGTTGCCTACTAGTAAGACCCCGGTGACAGATGGGCTCCCAAGCGAATTTTACAAGGTATATATAGAAGAGGTCCTCCCCCCGCTGCTAGAAATGATAAACGAGGCGTTCGAGACGGGCCGCTTACCGGAGTCACTAAGAGAGGCTGTCATAGTACCTCTCCCTAAACCAAATAAACCTGGGCGTAGCTGTGGTTCCTTCAGACCTGTGTCAATGCTGAACCAAGACGGCAAGATATTAACTGCAGTCTTGGCGAATAGACTGAAAAGGGTCATTGGTAAGCTAGTACATCCGCATCAAACGGGCTATGTCCCCCATAGAAACATCACCAATAATCCTAGGCGACTCCAGAGGATCATTGAGTTTGGCAGTGGAAGTGAGGAGGAAATGGCAATCATGTCCTTGGATGCGATCAAGGCCTTTGACTCTGTCAAGTGGCCGTGGTTGCTGGCGGCCCTGAAACACTATGGGTTAGGGCCTGTCTATGTAAGGTGGGGGAAGATTTTGTATAGTATGTATGTATGTATGTATGTATGTATGTATGTATGTATGTATGTATTTATTTATTTATTACATTTATATTGCACGCAGGCAGCCCAGGGGCATTGTGGCGCTGTTACTTGTAAGGGAACTTAGTTATAGGTACAGGTACATGTTGTGCCTTGGGTTACCGTGAGAGGTACATCAAACACCATGGTACATCATGCATGTTAGTCATTAAGGTATGAGCATGTGAAGTTGGTTAGGTGAACAAGGTAGTTTTCATGGCTTTGCGGAAAGCAGTCAGTGAAGGTTCAGCTCGCAGTGAGGTGGGAAGGGTGTTCCAGTGTAGAGCAGCGAGGTAAGGGAAGCTGGCGCCACCTGCTCTAGCTCTTTTTACCCTGGGTACTGAGAGCAAGTTGGCATAGGGTGTCCTGATGGGTCTTGTGGAAGTGACCGGGTGGATTCTTTGGGATAGGTACGCTGGGGCTGAGAGATGGACACATTTGTGGGTGATGCTTAGCGCTTTGAATATAATCCTTTCCTTTATGGGGAGCCAATGGGACGCTTTCCTGGCAGTGTAGATGTGTTCTCTCTTGGTAATGCCTTGTGCAGCACGCAGGGCGCTGTTCTGAATTACTTGCAGCTTCTCAAAGTTTTTGTTGGAGGTCCCTAGGAAGAGAACGTTACAGTAGTCTAGCCGGGAGCCAGATATGGCTCTGGCTATGTTGGTGCAGGTGTCTTTGGATAGAAAAGGCCTGATTGCGTTGAGGAGTTTTGCATGGTAGGCAGCAGAGGAGGCGATCGCGTTCACTTGTCTGGTCATAGATATGTTAGAGTCTAGGTAGATGCCTAATGTTTTTACCGCGTCAAGAACAGGGATTCTGATTGAGTCAATGGTAAAGTGGCTGAACTGGGAGTCAAGTTTCTTGAGGGTGTCAGGGGATCCTACGAGAAGGAGCTCAGTTTTGTCTGAGTTAAGACAAAGGCCGTTAATAGCCATCCACATTTGGATTGTGTTGTATATGTTATTGAGAGTAGCGCAGTCAGTGTCATAGTCGCCTGTTAGTGTGAGAAGGATCTGAGTGTCGTCAGCGTAGTTAGTGTAGGAGATGCCCATGGCGTCAAGGATAAGGAAGAGGGGGCGGGTGAAGATGTTGTATAAGGTAGGGGAGAGGCAGGAGCCTTGGGGCACACCACATAGCATGATGGTGGGTGATGCCGTGGCTAGGTCAGAAAAGACCTGCATGGTCCTACCTTGGAGGAAGGAGGTGATCCAAGTGGTAGCTTCTTGGGAGAAGTTGGCTGTGGAGGTGAGGTGGTGGCAGAGGAATTCGTGGTCTACAAGATCGAACGCTGCAGAGAGGTCGAGGAGAAGGAGCAGGACAGGTTTGCCTTGGTCCCTTGCGTCATACATTTGGTTTTTGAGGTCGAGTAGGGCGGTCTCTGTCCCATGTCTAGGCCGAAAGCCGGATTGTCTCAGTCCTAGGAGATTATGCTCTTCGAGGAAGTGCTGGACCTGCAGGTAGGCTGCCTTGTCCAGAATCTTGAGGAGGAATGGGACTGTGGTGATGGGGCGGTAGATGTTGGGGGAGGTGGGGTCAAGTGTAGGTTTTTTTATGAGCGGTCGGACCCATGCTTCCTTGAGGCAAAAGGGGACTCTCCCTGTGGTGAAGGATGCATTGACGAATGCTGTTAGGAACGGAGCAAGGGTGTCAGGGCAGTCTTTGATGATGGAAGCGGGGCAAGGGTCTCCTTTGCAGTTGGAGGGTTTGATGTTTTTCATGATGTTGATCATGTCTTTCTCTTGAATGGTTTTGAAAGAGAAGGTAGGGGCGGCCTCTGTGGGTGAGGAAGTGCGGGAGTACGGGGGGTGGAGAGCGCTAGTTTAGTGTTCAGAATTTTGGCTTGGAGTGAGCTGATTGAGTGAACCGCTGGCCAGAGTAAAGACAGGATCTGTGATATCAGAGAGGTGGCAGCTTAGTAGGGGTACTAGACAAGGATGCCTGTGGTCTCCTATGCTCTACATACTGGCCCTGGAGCCTCTCGCGATCTATCTGAGGCAACAATATAACACCATAGGCATCGAGGTGAACGGGGAGCGGCATTTGATCTCCCTATATGCGGACGACATGCTGCTGTATGTGCGGTTTCCAGAGGAGAACCTCCAGTACATTCTGGAAGTGCTTGGGAGATACGCTGTGCTATCAGGCATAGCGGTGAACCCCCAGAAATCTAGCCTGTTCCCGTTGGTGGGTATATAGGGGTTCCAGCTGAGAGGTTAACGGTTTTACAGGTACCGTGGGCGGTTACTACTTTTCGGTACCTTGGGATAGATATATATCACACCGTGTGGGAGGAGCATAGGTGTAATACAGAGGTGGCAATCCAAAAAATTGACAAATGCATGCGGTTTTGGGCGAAGCTGCCTTTGGCAATGATGGGGCGGGGAGCGATGCTAAAGATGGTGGTCCTGCCGAGGCTCCTACATTACTTCGGAAATATACCGTACCTGATTCCTAAAGGGTTCTTTACCAAACTGAATAGCATGTGTAGGGACTTGCTGTGGCATGGCACGCTTAACAGCGTGGCGTTATGGAAGCTTCAGAACTTCCATGACAAAGGGGGAATAAAGCTACCCAACTACGAGGCGTAGTATGTTGCCAAATGGCTATCTGATGAAGAGACCTCCGAACTTAGGCTGTTTGGGCGTGATTGTGCACCTTTTTATTTGAAAGAAGTTATGTGGGCACTAAAGGGCGGAAATGGTGGGACGCCCTAAAATGATGCTACTAGGGTGGAAGGTGTGGCGCAGGGCATGCCAAATGATGGGGAACCCGTCCCCATGCTCGCCACAGATGCCATTGGTTGTATTGACAGGGGCAGACGCTCAGCTGCGACTGATACTCCGGACCCACTGGGAGCCGGCTGGGGTAGCAACGATGGGGGAATATTTGGCAGGGGGGCTTTTGTGTTACTTTTGAGGGGCTGCGGGAAGAAGCTGGGTTGCATGAAGGCCGGTACATTACGTATCACAGAATGGTACAGAGGATTAAGAGAACGTGGCCCGAAACTGTGCTGGAAGAAGAATTGGACGCCACCATAGACGTGATATATGATATAGCTGAAGGGGTCCATGAGGTTTCCAGGCTGTATGAGATGTTGATGTCTAAAGTGGGGAAGGAGGTCATGCAGCTGAGAATGGACTGGGAAACGGAGGTCGGGGCCCAAATGGGAGATGGGATGTGGGAACGGGTGCAAAGGTATCATAAGAAGGTGTCTAGAAACGCGAGGCTGAAACAGATACAGCTGTACATAACACACAGGGCTTATATGACGCCTTGGAGGATATCAAGTTTCGAGAAAGCAGGTCGGCAAGCATGCCCCAAGTGCGACGAAGAGAACGCGGGCATGGTGCATATGTTTGCTCATGCCCGATCATAGAGAGGTTCTGGAGGGGAGTAAAAGAGAAACTAGAAGGAAGACGGGTCAAGATAGTAGTGGATACGGTGTGGGCCTGTCAGCTAGGGGGGTTCCCCAGACCACAGAAACTCAGGCATGTAAGCAAACTAAGGGACCTGGCTTATGTGCTTGCAAAAAGGATTGCCATGGGATGGAAGTCATGCCATGTGCCGAGGATAGAGGTGTGGTGGAAAGACTTGCAAAAATGGGCAGAAGCCGAAACCATGGCATGGCAAGAAGCGTGTAGCAACGGGGGGAGGAGGAGAATGAGTCCCTGATGGCCTGGAAATCACTGATAGCCGGACTGTTTGGGTCATTAGATCACCCGACTGAGCCTGTGGAGGAGACCGAACCACAGGGTGTGGAAACTGAAGGTTCAGTGCAATAGACTCGCAAGGGGCGTGGGGTAGAGGGAGTAGTGGTTAGGAATGTATAAAAAAGTGTAATGAAACTGTTGGAACATGTACTGTTTGTTTGGTTTTATTGTTTGTTTGTAAAATTTAATAAAAACTTTTTAAAAAAAGAAAAAGTTGAATGCAGCAGATAAGTCGAGAAGAATAAAAAGAGAAGACTGTTTAGAGTAACAAGCTGAAAGAAGAGAATTTAGCATAGAGATCAAGGCAGTTTCTGTAGAGTGAAGGGGATAAAAACCAGACCGAAATCGAGGAAGAAGAGAAGAATCAGTGACACATGAGGGGATCTGGGAATAAACAAGACATTCTAAAAGTTTAGAAAGATAGGATAGAAGAGAAATAGGACGGAAATTAGAAACAATCAAGGGATTGGCTGTGGGTTTCTTTAAGATAGGAATAATAGATGCATGTTTAAAAGAGGCAGGAAAAATAGACGTGGAAAGACAGATGATAAAGAAAGAGACAAGATAAGGTACAAGAAGAAGATAGACCTTGGGGGTGAGAGTGGAAGGAATTGGATCAGCGGGAGAGGCAGTAGGGTGAGCTTTGGCTAATAGAACAAGAACATCAGAATTGGAAACAGGAATACAATGAGCGATGAAAGCAGGAAGGAGGAGTAGATATAGGAGGAGATGATGTGCCTATAGGAAGAGAAGTTTCGATATACTGACGAAGAGAGAGTATTTTTGAGGAAAAGAAATGAGCAAAGTCAGAGGCAGACAAGGTGGAGTTAAGAGACTAGTCAAGGGTGAGAGGAGAGAGAAGTTGTGCAAGAGTTTGGAAAAGACGCCTAGGGTGGGTAGATTGAGTGTGGAGAAGATCAGAGAAGTAAGCATGCTTAGCAGAAAGTAGACAGTTGTCATAGAGAGCATGATGTGAAAAGTAGGAAGAATGATCAGGTGTTGATTTAGATTTAAGCCAACGCCTTTCAAGTCGGCGAAGGAAGCGCCGCATGGAGCGAAGGTGAGGGATAGCCAAGGTTGAGATGGTTTCCAGGTAGGGTAGAAGGCGGTCAGACTATAGAGTTGATCAAGGCAGGAGGAAAGAGATGAGGAAATAGGGGTTCCAGAATGCAGGCAGCAGAGGCAGCAGCATAATCCTGTAGCTCCTGGCTCCCTCCCTTATGTGATTATATTGGATTATGAACTCAAAAAAGATGATAGACACTGAAGAAAACCCTATCTCCAAGAAACCAAAGCCAGCCTCGGAGATGGGTGAAGTTCCGAATACTCATGATATTTATTCTTTATTGCTGAAAATGGCTCAGGATCTCGGGAAGGTAGCACAGGATTTGGGGGATGTTAAATCAGCTATGGAGAATATTTCCCTGAAGGTCTCCCAACTGGACTGCCTTGTTTCTGCTTTGGAAAGTGGTTCAACATCATTTTCTACGGAAATAGCAGGAAGCTTCAGAGCATACAACAGTTTGAAAGAGGATTTACAGAAAGGGAGGGATAAAAACCCGGAATTGGATTTGAAGATCAGAAGCAAGAACCTGAGGTTGGTGGGGATAGAAGAAGATAATACAGAAGATTTGCTACAGATGACACTGGATATTTTGAAAACAGCCTTCAACTGTGATTGAATTGTACAAGGTGATATGGATAACATTTACAGAGTTGGCAGAAAAAATGACCCTAAAGCAAGACACATCCTCATTTCTTTTCTTTGTACAAGGGTCAAGGAAGAGATCCTGAAGAATGCTAGAAAAAAAGCAATGGGCTTCATTATGAGGTTGGATGTAGCCATTGTGCTATTAGCGCATTCCGGGTCCGGGTTCCCGAAATAGGGACTTACCGGGTCATTCCAACCTTGGAGGACCCGGTAGGTCCCCATTCCGGGAACCATTCCCCGTTCCCCCCCGCATAGGGCTCAATGGGAATGGGATGGAGCTAATAACTGTACCGCAATTTGTGGTACCGTTATTAGCTCTGAAGTCCCTTAACGGGTCCCCTCCTTAACACCTGGTCAGACCAGGCGTTAAGGAAGGGACCCGCTAAGGGACCTCGGAATAGGGTGGTAATGGATTACCGGCACCGGTGTCCTTACCGGTGCCGGTAATTCCTTACCACCTACCTTGTAATGAGGCCCCATGTCTTCTATAAGGGTTAACAGATTTTTGTTTATCCTGATTACCCCAAGGAGTCACTGGCTATCAGGAAGTCATTCAAGGATGCTAAAGATCTAGCAAAATTGGTAGGAGTGAAGGCATTTTTAAATAGGAATAATGTGCTGACTCTGATCCTTCCTGGTGGTGACAAAAACACAATGGGCCTCATTACGAGGTGGGCGGTAAGGGATTACCGGCACTGGTGCCCTTACCGGCGCCGGTAATCCCTTACCGCCCTACTACGAGTTCCCTTTGCGGGTTCTTCCTTAACGCCTAGTTTCATCAGGCGTAAAGGACGGGACCCGCAAAGGGATGCCAGGGTTAATAACAGTACCGCAATTTGCGGTACCGTTATTGCCGCCTTCCCATTGAGCCCTATGGGGGCTCAAATGGGAATGGGGAATGGCTCTGGTGAATGGGGAATTACCGGTCCCGCCGACCTGGGAATGGACTGGTAATTGCTCCATCCACCAGGCCGGAGTCAGAACGATTTTGGAGGCAGCCATGGCGGTAATAGCGCCATGGCTACCTCCAACCTCGTAATGAGGCCCAATGGATCCTAAATAGCCTGTGAGCTGGCTGGAGCCACTTCAAAATAAGGATGACTGAAGGCTGCTGATTTGACATACTCCCCACAATTTTATTATTATTTTTTTTTACTTTTAAAAAAATGTTTTATTTCAAAAATAGATGGCCAATGTTAAAAAAAAACTATTGGCATTTTCTTTTTTCGAAGTCCCTATCTAAAGTTTTGAGAAATTCAAGCTCAAAGATAGCACATGGGGGCATCCATTTTGTGAAATGGATGCCCGCCGATGTGCTCGCTTTGGCTTTTGCGGCACTAATGAAGGAAAAGCCAGCCAGCTGTAGTAAACAAAAGCTACCACTGGGTGGCTTTTCCTTCATTGGTGCTGTACGTGGAGGACGGGGACCGGAGACTACAGGCAGAAAAGCTGCAGCTGCATCTCGGTAAATGCTATCTTTTTAATAACAATAAACACTAGCTGCAGTTTTTTTTCTATGTTTTCCGGGCTGGAGGAGCCCAGAAAACTTAGAAATAAATCCGCAGCTTTAAAAACTTTGTAATTATGTTTGCGATAGCTTTTGAAGCGACCGCAAACATAAATACAACGTTATTGTGTTTGAAAACGCTGCGGTTTTTCTTTCTAAGTTTCTAAGGCTCCTCCGGCTCGGAGGAACCTGAGAAACTCGGAAAGAAAAACCGCAGCGTTTTCAAACACAACTGCGTTGTGTTTCTGCCTGCCGTGACTATCACTTTGGGTCTCCGGTGCTCCCCCAGGAGAGCACCGGAGACCCAAAGTGAAAGCCAAGGCAGGCAGAAACACAACACGGTTGTGTTTACATGCTGCAGTGTTTCTGCCTAAATCTGCTTTCCCATTTGGGGCTCTAGGGCTCCCCTACAGCCCCAAATGGGAAAGCAGATTTAGGCAGAAACACAACGCGGTTGTGTTTGAAAACGCTGCGGTTTTTCTTTCTAAGTTTCTCAGGCTCGGAGGAGCTTGAGAAACTCAGAAAGAAAAACCGCAGCGTTTTCAAACACAACCGCATTGTGTTTCTGCCTGCCGTGGCTATCACTTTGGGTCTCCGTGCTCCCCCAGGAGAGCACCGGAGACCCAAAGTGAAAGCCAAGGCAGGCAGAAACACAACACGGTTGTGTTTACATGCCGCTGTGTTTCTGCCTAAATCTGCTTTCCCATTTGGGCCCCTGGGGGAGCCCTAAAGCCCCAAATGGGAAAGCAGATTTAGGCAGAAACACAACGCGGTTGTGTTTGAAAACGCTGCGGGTTTTAGTTTCTCAGGCTCGGCGGAGCCTGAGAAACTTAAAGAAAAACAGCAGCGTTTTCAAACACAATAACGTTGTATTTATGTTTGCGGTCGCTTCAAAAGCTACCGCAAACATAAATACAACGTTTTTAAAGCTGTGGTTTTATTTCTAAGTTTTCCGGGCTCCTCCAGCCCGGAAAACTTAGAAAAAAAAACGCAGCTAGTGCTTATTTAAAAAAATAAAATAAATAGCACTTACCGAGATGCAGCTGCAGCTTTTCTGCCTGTAGTCTCCGGTCCGCGTCCTCCGAGTCCCGGCACCAATGAAGGAAAAGCCACCCAGTGGTAGCTTTTGTTCACTACAGCTGGCTGGCTTTTCCTTCATTAGTGCCGCAAAAGCCAGCACAGGCGGGCATCCATTTCACTAAATGGATGCGCCCATGTGCTTGCTTTTGCAAATTTTGAGCTTGAATTGCTCAAAATTTTACATAGGGACTTCAAAATAAAAAATGCCAATCGTTTTTTTTTTAATATTGCCTATCTATTTTTTAAATAAAAAATTTTGGGCGAACCATTCCTTTAACTTTATTTTTAATTAAATTGCTATGGATTGCTATGGTAGAAAATGGCGTTGCGATTTGGTACAGTTGAACGATCTTATTTTTGAAAGATCACTCACTGTACTTGCGCTTCCTTCCATATTGTGCTTGGATTCGAGACTACACTTGAAGAAAGGACCCTGCGTGTTGTTCAGGATCAGCTGACTCAAGGAGGTCATGTGATACGACGCTGTGGATTGTCTTATGAACTGATCGGATCGTCAGTAATGTGAGCTCGGGATTTGTATGCAGCTGGAGTTTGGATTACTGTGTGTCGTCGGTTTTGCACCCCCGAGGGCTTTCAATAGCTGCAAGACTGTTCCGTGCAGATGGACTTATTGTTTGCGTGATACCATTGAAGGTTAGTCACTTATCTCCACACGCAGTGTCTGACTGTCCATGGTGCAGCTGCTTCCCGATGTGCGGTAGGGACGTGGAATATGTGTGTATGACACGTGAACTTCGTTGGACTGGATACTTCAAAGGGCAAGAAGGTGTTTTTTTTGGTTTTTTTTAGTCCCGGCCCTGCTATCTTTGAACCATTATTTTGTCAAACCTGCGGAATGTCTCGATTGCCATGTATACCCACATTCACATCTATGGGTATGCTGATGGTTACGCACGTAATTATATGGGAATGCACGTAATTGTATAGTATTCATTCTGTCATTCAGGATGCATAAATGGAGCAAGAATCCGCTCTCCCCAACATCAGGCAAAACTGCGGCCACATCCATTGTTCAAACAGGGCACTGTGTTCAAAGATAATGTTCTTGCAATTGCAGACCATGACTAAATCCTTCCTTGCTATCTCTCATGCCATCATAGTCATGTCCCAGGGAAACTCTCATTTTACTTGAACATTTGTTTTTTTTTGGGCTGTGGGCTGTATTTGATAACTCTTGGTTTGGAACCAATTGATAAGATGAGGATTACTGCATTACGTAAAAGCATATGCAGCACGTATCTGGTGGGATTGATGTTAGATATCCGGTAAATAGTATGTGTATGCATAAGCTTTTGGTAAGGTGGATTATAATACCGTATCCCTGTTAGGTCACAGGATTGGTTTGTTTCTGTAATGGTATATCAAAGTATAGTGCTATACCACACCAACATTTCTTGTGCACGAATTGTTCACGAAATGAGTGTGTTCATGACGAGGTAATGGGTTTTGGCTCATCGATTATTCTTACCAACATGAAGAGTGCTTATTGGGATATGGGTGTCATGATGTATCTTAACTGCATGCAGACATTGTGGATTACTTGTGACTCTTGTGTTTGTTTGTGTGGAGATTTGTGACATGTTTATGTGTGATTTTTCTTTCTATCTCACTCTTTATTGTGCCCGTGGGATTGGTGAAAACATGTTTAGTAAATAAGATATGACTAAACCAGATCAAATTTTTTTGTTTGATCAGCTGGGGTCTTAAGGAGGGTGGAGGGTTGCTGGCGTGGCTGCAGAAATGACATATTACAAAATGTCAGTAATTAATGCTGTGAGTTGCCCATGACTGTTTCACGGTATTGGGAAATATGGGCATAGAATGTTGATACATTTACATATGTTTAACAATGTTTAGGAACAATGTTGATGGTCTAAACATGTATATGAGGGATATCTATTGTTGTCACGCAGATTTTAGACAGTATAACAGAATTAACAGAGAGATAGACTGGGGTTGTGCTAGGCAATGGAATGAATGAGTTTATTATGGTTGATGGATGATGATACCTTTTGGGCCCTTTGAGCAGCAACATGTTCTTAGCGTGGGATCCTGAAGGATGGAGAAGGACAGTGTTCTGTGCTGGGTTAGAGGGGTACAAAGAGGTAGTTGGTCTTGAAAGCTAAAGTATGGTGGGGTGTATCTGTAGTCTGTAGGATTCGTTTACAGTATTGATATCAAATAGTGTTGTTTCGGGAGGAATGAGGGGTGATTTATGTGGGGAGTATATAAAGGGTGAGGTTGTTCTAAACTGTTTATGTTCCATAGTTAGTTCAATTTAATTGGGAGGGGAAGCCGGGATACAAGGAATCTAAAATGTATTTTTTGTACAGCTACGTTGGTTTGTGGTTTGCTAACTGCATCTGTTTCAGCGCGGGTGTATTGGGTCCCCTTACTGAAGGATTGTATATTTTCCTGAGTTTTTTACGCCTGTTTGATGTGACTTTTGCTGTACAGAGGGAGAGAATTGAAGTGGATAAGATGTGTGAGGATCTGTGAGTGGTGACATGGAATGTCAATGGATTAAATAATGTGAATAAGAGGGGAAACATTTTGAATTTTTTGAATGAGCAAAAAGGTGATATATGTTTCTTACAAGAGACACATTTGGAGAAAGATGAAGTTGAGAAGTTGAGGAGAGGATGGGTGGAGAGAGTCTATGGTGCATCTTTCAATACTAAACCCAGAGGGGTGGCGGTCCTGATCAGGAAAAAAAACTCCTATTAAGGTTCTGAAAGACATTTTGGACACAGAGGGACGGATAATTGCTCTTCTGGTAGATATTCAGGGTCTGATAGTCTCTTTATGTAATATCTATGCGCCATCTGTAGATGGGTCCTTCTTCAGGAAGGTGGCACAGACGCTACAAAATCTGGGATCTAGGAATATTATTTTAGGTGGTGATTTTAATGTTGTATTAGACGTTAATATGGAAAGAAGTAGGAAAACTACCAGTGGACATATTGATAGGCAGTGTTTGGCATTGACCGATTTACTTTTAGAACGCAATTTAAAGGATTGTTGGAGGCTGGATCACCCATGCAATAAAGAGTACAGTTTTTTCTGCGGAGCACATTCGGTTTATTCTAGACTAGACATGCTTTTAACGGCTGGTAAGATGACTGAATACTATAAAACGTGTGAAATCGGTGATATACTTTTAACTGAGCATGAGCATGCGCATGTGCTTATGCATTTGCGGTTGAAAAATACAATATACAAACATTTTTTTGGGAGAATGAATACCTCGTTACTGCAGAAGGAAGATGTATTGGATGGACTAGTGAAGGAAATAGACTTCTTTGTAGCAGGAAATCATACTGGGGATTTGCGTCCTAGTATTGTTTGGGAAGCTTTTAAATGCACGTTGCGTGGTCACATGATAGGTATCTCTAGTGGAAAGAGAAAGCAAAGTGACCTTAAGGAGGCGGAACTGGGAAAAAAGATAAGTGAATTATCTAAAAAAAGTCATGGCAGACCAGTTGGGTATTGATGCAGCGTCTGCATTGAGAAGAATGAAGAGGGAATTGAAAGCGCTGCTAGATGTTAGTGCAGAACGAAAAAACTTCTATCTTAAATGTGCATATTATGAGAGACGGGAAAAGTGCGACAGATGGCTGGCCTACAGATCAAGGACGAGGGAAGCTGAGCGATCTATAACTTCGATTCGAGATAAGAATGACAAAATCACCTATCATCCAGAAGAGATAAACAACGTTTTTCAAGACTTCTATATGAATCTTTACAAAGACGAGCCGGAGATGACTGACAAGGGGAAAGAATTTTTGGAGAAAGTGGGTCTTACGAAGATTTCTGAGTGTGATTCAAAGTTGTTAGAAGAGAATATTATGGTTGATGAAATTAAAAGGGTAATCGGTAAACTGAATGTGGGGAAAGCCCCTGGACCTGATGGGTTTCCTGTTCAATTTTATAGGTTATTACCGGATTCCGCACTTCACCGACTGAAAGATGTGTATACGGAGTTACTGGTGAGTGGTTCTTTGCTGGAGTCTACAATACATGCTATAATTTCGGTTTTTCCAAAGAAGGGGAAAGATGATACCCTACCAACGAGCTATAGGCCTATAAGTCTTATAAATACTGATAACAAGATTCTAGCTAATATTCTAGATATAAGATTGGAAAACCTGCTTCCATCATTAATTCACCGGAACCAGTCGGGTTTTGTGAAGGGAAGAAAGACATCAAGTAACATCAGGAGACTATTTAATACAATATCTGAAGCGAGAGATCAACAAGAAGAAAGTGCTATTCTGTCCCTCGATGAGGAAAAAACTTTTGATAGAGTGAATTGGGTTTTCCTTTTCATGGAACTGACTAAGATGGGATTTGGTGAAAAATGTGTGTCGTCGATAAGACTGCTCTACAATGATCCAACGGCTGAAGTTAACACTAATGGTATAAGGTCAGTGAAATTCAAATTGGAAAGAGGGACTAGGCAGGGATGTCCTTTGTCGCCATTACTATTTGTAATTGCATTGGAACCATTAGCTGCAGCAATCAGAGCTGAGGATAGGATAAAGGGGTTGTCAAGCTGGGGACTATGGCAAAAAATTTGGTTATTTGCATATGACATGCTCCTGGCCCTTGGGGATTTAAAAAGTTCTATACCGGCGCTTATGGAGATAATGGCCGCATTTCACTTATGTTCTGGATACAAGATAAATTGGACAAAATTGGAGGTCATGCCTTTGACATAAATTAGCGATAGGAAATTTGTGACTGCTTTAGGTTTTAGGTGGTGCCCAGACGATTGTTAAATTTAGGTATTTGGTTGACCCCTGGTAATGGAAAATATGAAAATTGTTTGTTGTACGTTGAGAAGTGATCTGGAAAGATGGAGTATGTTGAATCTGTCACTTTGGGGCAAGGTGAATGCCTTGAAGATGGTTTTTGCCCCGAAGGTTAACTATATTTTGAGTATGCTCCCTTTGACGATAACATCAACAGTTTGGAAAGACTTGAATAGTCTGCTTCAATAATTCTTGTGGGATAGGAAGCCCTTGAAGTTGTGGAAATTGCAGCTACCTCTGACAAGAGGTGGATTGGGGGTTCCTGATTTTAAAGCCTATCACTTGGCTTATATGTCTGATTTGTTGGTTCCCTTCATGGTGGATACGTTTGATGAGTGGGTGGAGGCCGAGACTAGCTATAATGGACCATTGACACCAAGAGCTATTTTGACCTCTGCCTCGAGACTGAGTTGTGGGAAAGATCCATTGATTGGGTGCTTGAGAACTTCGTGAAAGAATTTGTGAATTCTTGGGAGTGGACGCACATAAGGAACCGGGTGCCTCAGTCTGGATTAACCCTTCTATCAAAATAAATGGCAATGTGGTTTTTTGGGCGGATTAGTTTCTGGGTGGAATACAGTGGATAGCTGATCTGTTTAAAAATTACACTTGGATGACAGCAAGAGAATTACAGAAGCAATATGAAATAGAGAACTTTAAAACTTCGGATTACAGGAGACTTAAAAAGGCGATTGGGGACGTTGACTTTGAGAAGAGAGTTAATTTGGACCTGTTTACTGGGAAGCCAGTAGGAAGGGAGGGAGGTCTGGCCAGCCGAGTGTATAATATGATTGTGTCAAATTACAAGTGTAATGACTCATTGAGACAAGAGTGAAGTAGAAGAATTGATTCGGATATTTCAGAAGACTTGTGGCAACAAATGTGTATGAATGTTAAATTGTGCTCTTTAGGACTTACAGCGAGGTCGAGGCAAATTAAGATTCTTAATCGGATTTATTGGACACCAGAAAAAATGTGGAAGAGAGGGATGGTAGGGAGTGCGGATTGTTGGAATTGTGTACATGAGTTGGGTATGTTGGAACACATGTTGTGGGATTGCAGGTTGGTGAGATTGTTTTGGGGTGAGATTGGTCGGTTGTCTGATGGGGTGATTGAGGAGTTGCCTGCTCTGAACTTCAAAATGGTGATATTGGGGAGTGATGCACTTTTGGATGATCTTAATCAAAGTCAGAAGAAGTGCTTGTTCAGAGGGGCCATGATTTGTAAAAAGATCATTTTGAGAAATTGGAAATTGGCAGAAATGGAGCGAGTATTGTACAGAAGAGAGGGGAAGTTGAGCTTGTTTGAGAACATTTGGGGAACATTTCTTTTGATATACTAAACTTGGGAAAGTAACAGAGTGGGTAGAGGTGAGGAGGCGGTGATTAAGGGATGTGGCAGATTTAGTGGTGTTTATGTTTTATTATATCTCGCAATATATATAACTGTATTGTTAAATGCTTTGTTTATTTTACTTTGTCGAATTCCTGGAATGATTTGTATTGTTTAGTGACATGTTAATTTGTAAATAAAAGTTTCAACAACAAAAAAAAGAGATGAGGAAATAGTAGATGCCACCTCGTCAGCATTGAGGGCAGTGAAGAGTGAAGAAGGGAGGGGAGAAGTACAGGTGATATTAAAAAGCGTGGGATTGAAGCTTCGTAGATCACGCCGAACATGAACTCCCACAGTGCACTTAGGAGCAACTGAAAATCTGGTCCTGAGCCAAGAGAATGGAATCAAGAACAGCTAGGAAATGGATGGCGTATGTTCCAAGACATAAATTACTCTCTTGAGAGTATGTGTATATTATTATATATATATTGAAGGTCTTTGTTTTTGTTATTGTAAAGGCCAGTAAAAATATACATTTGGGTAAAAAGAATACACTTCAAAGCATTCTACATTGCCCATAGGGTCCTTCAGGAACCAATTTCATCCAAGGAAAGATCATCCAATGTCAACTAAGAAGGACACACCAAGATCCAGCAGCAATGTACTACTAGAGACCACACACTACACCAAACAGAGACATCCAGAGTTGGCTTTCTCCAGCATGGTGGTAAAATGCTAGAACACTCTGTCAAAAGAAAATATGCACAATCCAAGATCACCTTAATTTCATGAAAGTGCTGACTTTATTAATGCCTAATTGACTAAAATATCACCCTGCAACTAGGGGCCACTCAGCATTTTACCCAATCAGCATCTCAGATCTGAACGTAGGGCATATCATCACCAATTCAGCCTTGGTCAAACAACCAGGGAATGCTATTCATGCTCCTCTCCACTAGAGTGCAATTCACAACATAACATGATGTTTGCTCCAAGTTGTCCCACATAATATCAAATTTACAGTTGTACCATGGCGTGTGACTACCCTTTCCCTTCCCTAGATAATGCGTGATCCTCTCCCTGAGCGGCACACAATATTCTAGACACCTATGCAATATGGGCAATTAAACTATATCTGCTCTCAGTGCCATTTCAGCCTTTAGTAACCCATTACCTACTCACGCTCTGCTCTCAAACACATCACAATCAAGCCAACTAAGCAGTTCACACACAGCGTCCTAATTCCCATCACTCCAAACGGAAAGCAGAACACTACACTTCTACAACTAACTTGCATGCTACAGCCCAAGCTAATGCATTCAACAAACAAATATTGGTTTTTGGACACAAAAGCTTTGATACTCTTGACACAAAACCCCTAAAAATGCACTTGCATGCAAGGCTTAGGGTATTTCCAGTCTTCACCAATCAACACAAGAGCAAAGCTATTTTACATGTTCCCCCTTCTTTCCCAACTACACAAACACACCCACTCTCTCCCAGCCCAGATCCACTGAGTGCCTGGAGGCCATGCAAATAGCAGTAGTGTGCAGTTTCAATCCAAATAACATAACAAAGATTCTAAGATGAAGGTAATATGTGGCAAAAACTAACCCAGATCTCAGATTTTAAGATTTAAAAAGTTCAGGGTGATTAAGCATGACTGTTTGTTTGTTTGAAAAAGTCCCATTAGGCAGCCATGGGCCAGGTGCCATCACCTGTTACATGATGGGACCTGGGAGAGCTGTCTTGGAGATCCCTTGTCTTAGCTCACCATGCCCCGGATCTTTGGCAGAGGATGGCCACATGAGATCTATCTTGCCTTCTTCCCCTTTAAGAGGCTTCAGTGTTGGAAACATTCGAATAGGTTCTGCAGCATCCTTGCAGTGTGAGATGTGTTTGGCGCAACACATCTCCCATGCCACATTTACCGCCAAGGTCTTTCCCATGTTTAACAGTTGTCACCCCTTTCCAGCTCTCCCTTCCTTTTTCTGAAGAGGGACCCCACATTACCCTCTAGTCGCCATATGCCCTTTTGAAGTGGGGGTGCCTTCTCAATGCACCCCACCCCTGTTTTCAGTCCCCCGCACTGTGCCTACCTCACTCACCTGATCTCCAAGGCTGCTGTGGTCCATGTTGTGGCTTTCATCAACACTGTGTACCGGCCTCATCCACGCCGCTTCCCCTCCCCTTCCCCTCCCCTTCCCATCCCTATTCCCGCCCCTCCCCTTTGCTACCTCACTTCAGTGCACTTCCTGTTATGGAACAGTAGCGCCCCTGCGTAGCAAAGCCACCCATTTAAATGCCTGCAATTGCAAGTACAGCATGGACAAGTCAGGCTACTGAATTCTCAAAGAATGAAAACCCAGAATTGTCCAACCAGTTTACAAGTATACTGAGATGTTCTGTCTTAGTAGGGCGTCACAGGAAAGACAGGAGAGCATGCGAATGAGCAGTCTGCCCTGGGCTATTGAAGCAGAATGCTGGAAATCCTAAATGGTAGGCGAGACTCAAATAGAATTGATCTACAATACTGTGCCCCCCGTTGGTAATACATTGCCAGCAGCTGAGTTCAACAAAACAATCCTGCTGCATAAAGCACAAGTGAGAGCTAATAATTATTCAACGACATTCCCGACAGGAATGCGGGCAGCCCAAGAAATAGCAAGCCCATAATAGAAACAAAGGACAATTTTTGCCAAGGTTTGGAGCTGCCTAGTAATAGGTGGTTGAACGCAGAGGAAAGTAGTATTTAAGGCAGAGGTGAAGGGGGCAGACTAGAGATGGGTTGCTAGAAATTAGAGGAGTTGTGGCTTGCAGGTAAGGCAACATCACTGGAAAGGTAGAAAAGCATGCTAAAGAAAGGGGAGTACTAAAGAAGAGGTTTGGATCAGATGTCCAAAAGGCAGGTTGAGAGGGTGTTGCAGAAGATAGGAGAATCACCAGAGAGGAGGGAGGAGCAGGGGAAGAGGTGAGGAGGCTTAACCAACAAGCCAAAATCCTGTCCTTAATAAGTTGAAAGGTGGTGATGGCACTAGCATATGACAAGACTTTGAGGAGGCACACATGGAGGTGGAATAGAGACAGAGTGAAGGAGACAGAGAATCCCTTAGACACATGGCCTTTGTAAATCGTCAAGGATGTATATGACGTTAGGTGCTGTGGTGTAGAGCCACAACCCTGTCTCAGAGAGGTTGCATAATGAGTCCAGTCAAGCCTGCTCGTCATCCCCTTTTGGCCGCTCAGGGGGATGTGCACACTGCTATCCACCCCAGAGAGGGTTTTTCTATAGGTCATAGGTGTTCGCGCATGTAATGCATAGGAGACTTACAAGAGGGGTTGTCCAGGAACCAAGGACACGAAGCGGAAGACCTGAAGGCACCAACATCTGGAGAAAAGAAGTGAAGGGGGCTCTTTCAAACCCTAAGACTCTTAGTGACTGAGAAATCATGAGATGCCCTATGGTGGGAACACAGTCTATAATCTGCTACTGAGCACAATGACTGAAGGAATGAAAGATCCTTGATAAGCCATCCTCTTTTTAGGTTGCATTTCCCGATTTTATCCAAAATCTATTTGTTTTTGTAAAAATGTATTTCTTTATTTTAAGTCGCTTACAAATTGATATTTCCATTGAAGCTAAAGGATATAAACTTAAGTTAACATCTGGACAACTTATCCATATCGAATTAACTTAAAATATCCTAAAAGATGAATAACATACCTAAGCATGATGAGTCTGAGTAGACACCCTCAGGTATAGACAACCTCAGGGGTGTGTGTATAACACTTTACTATCATGTATCACTGGCAGAATTCTTGCAGCCTATACTTTACTGTCCGATGGTCATATACTTATAAAAGGGAGAACTGCTTAAGCAGCTGCGGCTTATGGAAAACATGTTTGCGGCCAGGCGGCGGGCCGACAAGATGGGTCTGCCATAAGCTCCCGGGAGAGTGTCCCCACGGACCCGCTAGCAGAGTAAAAAAGCCTGCAGAGAGACTCCCCCCTCCACCCCCCGCAGTACTAAATCAAGAACGTCCCGTGATGCGGAAAGCCAGAGATCAGCTCCAAGGTAAACGTTGCTGACCACCGGGAGCCCTGATACGGACGCTGCAAGGCTCATTAACATGACGGCTCCTTACAACCAGTGAGACGGAGGACCCGACTCCGTGTTGGCATCAGTATCTGGACCCCGTCCTGCCATCAGCCGGGATTCGTGAGAGGTTGCAGGGCTGTCCTGGGAGGCTGCCACGGTACGCAGATGAGACACAGTCAGGAGTCGGGGCACAGCGAAGCAAGCGCAGGAGCGCTGCTGTATGAGCGGGCCACTGCAGGACGCACCTGCAGGAGATGCCGGAGGGGTCTGGTGGGCTAGAGCATAAGACTGCCGGCAGACAGCCACGCAGCTGCCTAGTTGCCCCACAGCCACCAGGGGCATAACATTCTAAGTGAGGCAGCCCCTATCAGCATTGGGAGGCCCTGGCTCGGCCCTCTGCAGGAGGGAAAAAATCAGCAGCATAACTGCACAACGGTGAGAGGGTGAGAGCAGCTTCTCCGTACCTCTGCTGAGACATACGCGACTGGTGAGTGAAGCAACAGAGCCTATAGAGGCAGTATCCCTGATGCAAATAAGCACATCCTGAAGTCCTAGAGGTGGAGCTGGATATTAGGAACGCGCGCCCGGCACCTGAGCCTGCACTGCAGAAAGCAGTCTGGGCTGAAATTAGAGTCAACAATTTCTGGATATGTCCTAAACTAGTGACAGTGGAAACACCCCCCAACAGGGAGACCCCCTACTACTAACCCTGCCGCTGGTGTGCTTCCACTAGCCAGGCGATAATATGATATGATAGGTTATTTATATTACGCTTAATACCCAGAGGTTTCTAAGCGCGGACCCGGGGATTGAACCTGTGGTGCTCCGTGTCGTCTTGCTTCCAAGGCAAGCACGTTGCCCCTGATCTATCCTCCCGAGACAGGATCTCCCTGTCTTCTGGAGCCCTGACACTGATCTGGAACTGGCCTGGGGGACGCAGGTCAATTGAGTTGCCCCAACCCATAGCCTGTCAAGTGTGGCCGGTGGTGAGTAGCTGAACCCCTGCCCGGCGCAGAAATGGCCAAGACCCCCGGCAAACCAAAGCAGGGAGATATAAAGGCCATGTTAACAACGCAAGACCCCAAGGAGAAACACGTAGTGTCAGCCATTGAACAGGTCCATGCGCCGGAGACAACAGGTGATCACGAAGATGGACTGGCTGCTAGATCTGAAGCTCTTGTTGGCACAGTTCAAGCAAGAACTACAGAGCTCGGTGGACAGACTTTCGAAGTCCATAGCGGAGCTGAATAACCAGGTGTGGTGGGCGTAAAAAAGGTTGGGCGATCTGGAGACCGCGCATTGCGAACACGAGCAGGCAGGGGCAAATGGAACTCCAGGAGCGGCTCCTCACTGTAGAGGACCAAGTGGAGCAAATATGGCTCCACCAGGAAGACATAGAGAACTGCTCCCGACATAACAATGTCCGCATCTGAGGGTTCCACCTTCGGTTGAAGGACCAAGAACTGGATGAGTATGTGCAAGCGCCCTTCTGCCGCCTGCTAGACCTGTGAGACGAGGGAGAACTAATTCTGGGCAGAACCCACAGGGTGTACTTTTCTGCACAGGTCCAGAGGAACCTACTCCCTGACGTGCTGACGAGGGTCCACTTTTTCAAACAGAAGGAGCGTATCCTGTCGGTGGCGAGAGCTGGAGGCCCCCTGACCTTCCGCAAAGCAGATCTCCAGCTGTTTCATGATATAGCCCTGGGGACACTCTACAGGCAGCGCCGATTCAGCCCCCTTACGGCTTGGCTGTGCAAGTGAGAGATGAAGTAGAAATGGGGACTCCCATGCAAGTTGCTTTTCGAACATGTGGGGCAGAGGCTCGCGATCGGGTCGGAGAAGGAGACAAAGGAGTTCCTCAGGCTGGCGGAGGGGGGAAGGCGGATCTCAGAGTTGGAAGAGGGCACCCTAGATGTGCCCAACATGGAGGATTGCCATCGCCCGAAAGATCCTTGGGGAGCCCCGAAAGGCCCGAGGGGGTTCTCAAAGAAGAGGGCCCTGCAACAATTGGGCGATCGTTGGCTCTTGGCGCTGGCAGTTGGTACACTAAACCTGTCCCTCTTGCTCGATAGTTACTAATGAGCGGGCAAGATCAGGGACGTCATTTGGGGGTCGCCAGAGGTCGCAACTGCGACCTCTCAGTTCTCCCTTAAGGCCTCAGTGGTCTCCCTTGCGACCTCTAAAAAAAAAAAAAAAACGTTTTTATTTTATTTTTTTCTGTTTTTTTCTTCCGCTTTTTGTAATGCAAGGTCATGGAGTGGCTGGCTCTCATGTTTAGGCCCTTTAATAAGAAAAATAAGAACAGGAGTGCCACAAGTCTAACACTTTCAGCACTGACCCTAAATAAGAAAGAATAGGAAACCAAATAATGTGTCTTTCTGGAATTCTGTACAATAATGGCTAGACTCATTAAAGGTTTATTTCAGGCACACTTCAGGGGGTGAGTCACTGATTTTTAAACGCCTCAACTCAGCCTTTCATCCTTCTGAGGTCGATAAATGAGTACCAAGACAGGTTGGGTGATATTGGGTGTATATTTTTTCTATATAAAGCGCTTAAGCGTAAGTGCTATATAATAACACATCATTATCATTTGGTCATGGACATCTGCTTGCATTCACAGTAATTTGGTAATATGGGCCTATACACACTGATCTTAACGCTACATATGGCGATCCATTCTTGCATGAAATGTACATCACATTATAGTGATATCGTAACCATATTTTTCGTAGTGTACAATGCTGTGATGTCACTTCCTGTTTTGGCAACGGGTGAAAGGTCGTGTTCCATCGCTTCGGGGTGGGGTCAAGTGACATCACTTCCTGTGATGTCATCAGGGGATCAAGAGCTGTGTGATGTCACTTCCGCTACCCCTGGCATTTTGGTGAAATTACGTCGCTGGACAAGATGGGGACACTTGAAGGAAAGGCTGCTGTTAAATGGTCAAGAAGTTCTTGTCAAGTTGCGGTTCTTAGTTGGGTTCAAAGTTATATGTTAACTTGAATTGAGTTTTGGACAGTTCATTAGTGTGAGGGGGGCCCGCGGGGAGGCAGTTCTGGCACAACGCCCGATGATAAACATGTATTTGTGGGTTTTGCGTTTGATGGGTTCTTTTTTCTTATGTTAGTTGCTTCAAATTTTGGGAAAGGGGGTTTTCTTTTATGAAGGGCAATATCAAAGCTACTAACTGGCGGGGAAATTCATGGAATAAATGTGCGCCGAAAACAGGGCGCAAGCATGAAAAACGCAGCGCACGCGTGCAAAATGCATGCAAGCACCCATTTCCCAATTCATGGAACACATTGCGCGTGGCTTACCCTCGACATGCGCCGAATCTGCGACATCACGGAAGCCCTACACGAGACGCCCAGAGAAGTGGCACACCGTCCAGCGCACACACCTGAAAAGGGGGCGGAACACAAGGAATGGGGAACAACACGCGAAAAGATAGGCGTTACGGGGAAGTACCGCTGCAAAATCCTCGCAATGCCCACACGGGCGCTAACAACACATATTCATGGAATCCTACAGGGCAAACCCGCGCACGCCAATAGATGCGCAAAGCTGGAAACACATACAACACGCGGTAGCTGTCGTAAGTGCACCCGCGCAGTTTAAAAGTGCATGCAAACATCAAACAAGCATATACAGCTACGATGAACGTACCATTTCTCGCAGCAGTGATCGTGGAACACCGCAGGAGGAGGAGGATAACCAGGCCCCGCATTTTTCTACCCAGAACCAGCCTTTTTGGGATGCCTGATGACCAGGTCTATGGCAGGTATAGGTTTCCACCTCATATCATCCTAGACCTGGTCCCTGAGTGGGAGGATCACCTCACATCACCCACCCTGTGCTCCCAAGCACTGAGCCCCTTGGAAAAGGTGCTCAGTGTCCTGCATTTTTTGGCCACTGGGTCATTTCAGCGGACAACTGACATAGTTGGTGTCTAACAGGCCACGCAGTCACGCTGCCTACACCAGGTGTTGGCCATCATGACTGCACGCCCCTCAGTCTGCAGGCACATATACATGCCCGGAATACCTGCAGAAAGGCAGGCCGTGGTCCAGGACTTTCACGGGGTGGCACACTTCCCCAAAGCGCTCAGTGACATTGATTGTACACATGTGGCCCTACGTCCACCTAGGACCACTGAGCACATCTATCGCAACCGTGAGCACTGGCATTCCATCAACGTGCAGGTTGTATGCGATGCCGAGGTAATCATCACCTCTGTCTATGCAAACTATCCAGGGCCCACTCATGACAGTTTCATATTCAGAATGTCAGCCCTAAACCGGGACCTGAACGCTGGGAGACATGGCAACACATGGATCATTGGTAAGTACAAATGCCTGTGCACATGCATGCATGTCACACACAGACAAATAGACAAACCCAACTAATGACAACCATTCCCAACTCCCCAGGGGACAGTGCCTACCCTCTGAGCACCTACATGATGACCCCAATGCGGAACCCCACCACACCACCCCAGGTAAGAGGGAGGAGGTGCAGTGTGCGATGGTGAGATAAAAAAAAAAACATCCTCCATGGGCTCATGGTCTGCACGGCTAGGTCATAGTGAGAGAATCGTCGTCGCTGTTGTCACCATTGAATATCAGGAGGTGTGCATGGTAAGGATACCTGCCCACGCATAGCCCCCGCATGCCCCTCCATGGCAGCAAGCATGCGGGTCTGGTAAGCCTGGTCCTCCAGGAAGATGCTACGGTGGTCCCCATGCAGCACCTCACGTGTAGCACAGAGTTCTGCCTTCAAGGCCTCACGTGACAGATGGACCTCCTCACGGCTTGCATGGAGTTCAGCCGAGATGGTGTGTTCCAGCTGCTCCATCCTCTGTTCCGCTTGTTTTCCCTGGCTCATCAAAAGTGTAGCCAGAGTAGTTCTGAGGGAGATGTTCTCCTCCCTCAGGGCTTCCCTGTGGCCCTCTGCCTCAGCAGCAATGGCTGTGCGCAGAGCCTCCAGTTCAGCCCGTCGGTCCCTGTTGGCTGCCAACGTGTCCAGCCTGTGTGAGCGGCACATGGACCACGTTGCCTGCTGCTGGAGCTCCACCTGCCTTTCAGGGAGGAGAATGGAATCGGCCACAGGTTCCATGCCCTGAGCCATCATCTCACATAATGCCCCCTGCTGCTGTGCAATGGCATACGTGGAATTCTCCCACACAGTGTTCCTGAGTGGCGCATGGCCACCGCGTTGCCCGACAGCACACCTTTTGGGCCCAAGGAGACCTGGTCCTTGCTGTGCTGGTGGTGCCTGTGGCTGCAGGACTGCATTCCTCTGTTGATCTGCTGCCCCAGGAACAGAAGCAAGTGGTGTGGAGTGTGGCCCTGCATCTGTAACCACCACAGGCGGACATACCAACACCGACTGGCCCCTTGAGGGGTATACCCCACGGCAGGTGTGTCAGAACAGCATCCACTGCAGAATCACTCGCCTGCGACGGCATGGATGGATCAATATCCGATTCAGCATCAGAGGCAAAGAGATCCTCAGAGGTGTACCCAGAGCCAGCCCTGGACAGGATTGTCTGGAGCACCAATGGTTGCTCATGGGCTACCACAGCGCACGCCCTCCACTGGTGCCTGGTTGGTGCCCTGAACCCTGCGCCCTCTCTGCCATCTCCTCCTCTGCTCCCAGTGCCTCATCACCTGCAAAAAAACAAAAGGACACATGCGCACACATGTCAACAGCATATACCACACACATAGGCATCACAATGTTGACAGCCAACATATGAAGCAGCCATGTCACACATGACACAGACTCTGGCATGCACGCAGTGGCAATGAAATGGAAGGGGACCATTAAACCAGACATGGATGCGTGTCAAGTGTGAAGCCAAAACATGTACTGCATGTTGCAGAGCACATGCATCACATACAAGCTTCTGCCTGTCATAAACCTCACACAGAAATGACAGATGCCAACATACATATGTCATTTAGCATAGCTATGGCAGAACTGTCAACCATTCCCAGATGGAAGTTAAAGAGTACTGTCCGTGCCACATGTAAAATCCATGTCACCATACAGTACATGCAAATCGCTACGACAAAAAGGACACGTGTCACAGGATGCAAGAATGCTAATGTTTGCAATACAGTGAAGGAAGGCACATGGATACATTAATGCTAGGTCACTTTGACATCACACAAGTGAATAGGCATGTAGAAAGGTGAAACAAGGCTCAGAAGTGTGTGGGTGCAGAGCAGTACATGTGTACGACCGCAACCATCAATCTAATCACAAATGCAGTAATGTCAATGTTGTGTATTGATGGCAGTGTAAGGGCATGTGTAAAGCGTTGGCAGTGGGTGGCAGGGATACAGTAACCCACCCCCCCCCCACTCCCAAGTTTGGGGAATGGCTGGGAGGCAGTGCATGGCTCAGAATGGTGGATCAGAGTACTGTGTTGTAGCAGACAGTGTGGGCATGTGTCAATTGCATCATCTCAGTCATCTGAGACTACAGCAGATGAGAGTAGGACAGAAAACTCAACACATGAGGATTCTTCACAAGTTCATCCAGACACGGAGAAGCCACAACACCAGTTGCATAGAGGCAGGGAGGCAGTACCAGAAGGAGGCTTCCGCTCGACACAGACGAGGACACCCCAAAAATGGGCGTGATGAGGAACGGATCCTGAGTGTGCATGAGAGGGATAACCAAATACCATGAGACTGATGAAATACCGGAGATGGAGTATAATGAATAGCTTAACACGTACCCATAGGGGCTTGCTGGGAATGCACATGGTCCATGAATTAACACTCATGTCCACTGTGAGCCTGTGCCATCTGCACAGTCCGAGTGAGACACCCTGCGTCAAGGACAAAGGATGTACCACACAGTACAGGTCTGGCAGAGTTGCAGAGGGAAGTGTGTATATCCACAGATATTGGAAACCGGCCGTGGCAGTAATCCAACATGTGAATCACCACTACCATGAAGACAGTGATCTGCTGGGGGATAGAGAGGCAAGGAAGCATGCCCCTGAGGAGGACCAGCTTGCAGGGTGACCTCACAGAGACGTCAGTCATGTGACGACATAGACCGAGTGTTCAGTGGAAGAGGCTATCCACAAACATGTCTCGGAGTAAGAACATGGACTAGAGATGCTGCTAAGTGATTGGCATGTAAGGAGGGTACAGGTGTGGTGATGAGGATTGCCTCCGTGTGCAGCACATGGCTTGTATGCAGACTGCATCACAACAAGCACGTATCAGTCAAGCATCGCATGGGTCACACATGGCAGTCATGGCTACATCGCCTGAACTGGCAGTCAATCACAACACATCACCCAAGCAAAATACACATGGCCTGGACACACACGCCTCAACACGCACCGGGCATTGCATCATAATCCAGCATATCTCCCTCTCCTTGGATCTGACCCTCATCGATGAACCCTGCAGTGATCTCCTCATGCTTAGTGAATTCATCGTCCACTGGTGCTGGCACATTAAAAGTGGAATGGTTGGGGTATGCTGACAATCTCCTTCTTTTGGTCCATACCCCAAAAGGATTACAAGCTCAGTAACGCATTGGGACAGTACGCACAAGTGGATCAACCATAAATATTGAAAAGACCAAAGAAATGGCTTTTGTACCCGATCAGAAATGTTCTCATAAATATAAGCGGAAGCTTAATCACAAAACCTATAGAGCCGGTCACATCTTGGAAGTACCTTGGGGTGTTGGTTGATGAGAAGCTTAAATGGGCTAAACACTGGAAAAATGTGAAGTGTAACACCATGCAGTAATTTTGAGCTATTAGCAAATTTAATGGAAAACAGGAAGGTTTTTCTCTTAGAACAGTTCTATTACTGTATTGAACTAAAACATTTTGTGCTTCATATATGTTGCTGAAGTATGGCCCTACAAATATTATAAGACATTGGAGACGTTGGAAGGAAAGGTTCTGAGGACTCTATTAACACGCCCCAAGTCATTTCCATTAGGTTTTATTTGGCTGGAATTTGATCTAATGGGGCTACCAAGTGAGTGGTAGCTTACAAAAGGATTATGTTCTATGCTAAATTAGGAGAACTGAATGCTAATACTATCAAAGTGCAGGTGTTTTCCTCTTTTATAGAAAGACTATATAGAAAGACTAGATTGTGAAAGAACTGGATTTTTAGGCTTACTGTATTCCACATATTCAGTTTGGCGTACACCAGTGGAATGGAGCTCCTTAGTGTTCACTGAGAAAAACTTAAGGAATTCTGTCAAAAATCTGCTGCAAGCATATGAAAAAGAAAATGTAAAATTGGTGACTAATGTAAACAGTGGTAGCTTTATTCAAAACATAATAAATCCTGGTAAATCTCCAGAATATATTGATGCATACCCTTCAAGCTATGTAGTTTCACAATGGGCCTCATTACACGGTAGGCGGTAGGGACATACCGTTACCGGTAAGGGATTACCGGTATCGGTAAATCCCCTCCCCAATCACGACCCGGACATACCGCTATTAGCGGCACCGCAAAGTACGGTGGCACTATTAGCGGCAAGTCCGTGAGCGCGCGGCCCCTCAGACCGGAAATAGCGGCATAGCGCTAATATCACGGCATCACAAGCCATGCGTACATGGCAATACCGGCATGTAGTAGACCCAAAGAACCCTTACCGGCAAGGCGCTAATACCGGCATCGCGAACCACACGTTAAAAGAGCACAGCAGAGTTCCCACCTGCCACAGGTGGACAAAATCAGCACAGGTGGAGGCAATGGAGACTGGCAGCACAAAAGAGCACACCACACCCCTCCCCACACCCATTCCCACACCAAGATGGATGCAATACTAGCAGCATTACATGGGCTAGAGGACATGATTGCTGTGCAGCAGCTACAACAACAGGCAGCACAGAGGAGACGCAGGAGGAGGAGGAGGAGGGCAAGACAGGCGCAGCAAGCACCACCAGTGCACCTAGTGATACCACAGAGGCAGCCACCAATTCCCAGGATCAGAGCCAGTCCAGTCAACCTAACCCCTGAGCAGATACACACCCTGTACCGTCTGGACTGGGATACCATCACCACCATAGTAGACATGATATACAACGACATTGTGAGTCTCATTGACATCCGTACTGCCATCCCCCCTCTACTGAAGGTAGTAACAGTGCTCCACTTCTTGGCCACAGGCACCTACCAGCATACGGTAGGTCAGATGCATGGCATATCACAACCAGTATTCTCACGCACACTGAACCAGGTGCTCGATGCCCTCCTGCAGCACCAAGTCAACACATATACATGCCACGGACTGCCCAGGAGATCTCCAACACCAAAGTTGGCTTCCATTCACTGGCAGGCATCCCAAGTTGCATCGGGGCCATCGACTGTACCCATGTAGAACTGGTGGTCCCACATGCCAATGAGGTAGTGTACCGTAACAGAAAGCAATACCACTCCATCAACGTCCAAATGGTATGTGACTCCAATAAGATCATCACACATTGCTGTGCCCGATATCCCGGTTCAACCCATGATGCAATGGTCCTGCGGAACTCGACAATACCACGATACATGGAGCGACATGCTGGACAACGTTCGTGGCTACTTGGTGAGTAGCAGGCCGACCACATGTCAGTGTGATGTGGATTGTGAGTGGGGGGGGGAGATGCATACTCCAACTGGGCGTGAATGGGGGGGAGATGCATACTCCAACTGGCCGTGAATGGGGGGGGGGAGATGCATACTCCAACTGGCCGTGAATGGGGGGGGGCAGATGCATACTCCAACTGGCCGTGAATGGGGGGGGGGGGAGATGCATACTCCAACTGGGCGTGAACTTGTGTCATGAGAAGAATGGACATACATATTTGCATCACTGTACAGTGAGGCAGTCCACAATGGACCAGAGACAAAACCACATGCCGGAAGTGAGTGCCACGGCAAACATATCAATCCATTACGCCAAACAGGCCATTCCAAACAACATGCACACCGCACAACACACCATTCCCCCATTACACAAATCAGCAACATGCATATCAAAATCACAACTGAAATGTACGCTGAACAACATCAGAAATGGTCCGCGCACATGAGTGCATACAAATGGATCCCCTGTAGCCATTGTGGTGAGGCACACCCGTACCCCACCACAGAATTGCCATCAAACAGCATGGGGACATCAACTAAGGAATGGCAGTGTACTAGCAGTGTGGCACTAACGTTGCCAGGGCCAGGAAACACAAATCACTTAAACTCTGGCGGGACATGGCAATCCCTGCTGTATGCATGCATGGTGCATGTCCACTTGCAAGGACCACCTCACCTTCCCACATTGCAGTTACCCTGATTGCCATGCGTGCTTGGATCAGTGGATGTCGTTGAATATGCAATGTTTGGTTGTGTGATATGTGCACGCTCCACATTATGTAGACACTTACACATACCCATTGTTGCACCCATGCAGGTGATGCAGGTTATCCCCTGAAGAGGTGGCTCCTTACCCCTGTGCGGAACCCACAGAACAGGCACGAAGAGGACTACAATCATGCACACACCCGTACCCGCGTGGTGATCGAGCAGACATTCGGCCTATTGAAGGAACGCTTCCGGTGCCTCAGCAGGTCGGGCGGGGCACTCCTGTACGGGCATGAGAAGGTGGCCAAGATCACCATGGCATGTGTCATGCTTCACAATATGTGTATCAGACGGAATGTGCCAATGCCCCCTGACATAGAACTGCGACCACCGTCTGAGGATGATGACGGGGATGAGGATGGAGGAGAGGGGGCTGCAGGTCATGCAGGTGGCGATGCCCATGAGGGACGTGCTGTGCGGCAGCACCTGATAGACCATTGTTTCTGATGCACATGGATTAGGAGGGTGCAATTGGTGTTCAGCTCAGGGCACGGGGTGTATGGAGGACATAATCACAGTGCACCCTTCAACAATAAAACACACATACACAATTATCAATGTCCAGTCATGTGATTATCCATGCCATTACGTCTGTATTGAGCATTATGACATTCAAACGTGCATGTACCCTCCACCCCAACAACCCTCACCCCCCTCCCCCCACAACTCCCCCAAACACCCTCACCCCCCTCCCCCCACAACTCCACCGTACACCCTCACCCCCCTCCCCCCACAACTCCACCGTACACCCTCACCCCCCTCCCCCCACAACTCCACCGAACATGGTGTGCACATCAGTGCTGCATTAGTTCCCAAGTGTCAACAGGGACAGGCTGGCCCTACTTCCCTCCTCCACTACCACCATTGGGGGGTTGTGAGTCTGACCGCCGCAAGGACCGGCTGGACCTGCGCAGGATGGTTGTCTGGTCGGAGCTAGTAGACGAGGGCGTGGCTGGTTGATCTGCTCCCTGTGAGTGACGCATGCTCTCCATCGCCTCAGCAATGCGCGTTAGGACCTGCCTCACAGCGGCCATCTCCTCACATAGGTGCGTCGTGTTGCTGTCCATGGCAGCTTTCATGTCCCTTGACAACACCCGGATCTCCTCCCTGGTCGAGGCAGCCTCGCTCACTTGCCGGGCAACCAGGGCATTGAGCTCCTCCTGGCGCTGGCGTATCAGGCTCATGGTGTCGTCTGCGGCCCTGCCCCTGTTACTCCTCGGCGCAGCTTGCTGCATGTGGCCGACATCAGGTGAGCTCGCCACGGGACTGAATGACCCATCCATTGCATCTCCGGCATGCACCTCATGGATGTTGCCATTGGATGTGTTGCATGGGCTGTGGAGTGGGGACAGCTGGGGGCTGGGTGTACGCTGCCCTTCCGGTGTCGGACATGGGTCGTCCACATCACTCATAGGTGCCGTGGCTGCTGCTTCCCCAACGGAGCTATTGGCTGCGGACGGCGTGCCTTCTGGCACTGGCTCCTGAGTGGTGGGGGTGGGTGGTGGGGGTGCTGCCACAGTGTCGGATGGCATTTCGACCCTTGGTGTGGTCGTTGCGTGGGTGGCTTTTGAACGCTGGGCCACTCCAGATATCCCAGTGCCCCTCGATGTACTGGGCCTGGTGCCTGCATCCTTTCCCTTGGCCTGCTTTTTGGGTGGTGGGGCCTGCGTTGCAGCGTCCAGCTCCTCACTGTCAGATTGTGACCCTGTGGGGGAGCAAGACAGGGATAACATCAGTGATGGGTCAACGTGCATCATGCATATGTTGTTGTTGCTGCAGTTCTTTGGATTTGGACATCTACTTTGGGCCTGCAGGTTGTTGGCCAGATGGGTGGGTCATCCGGACATGTGTCAGGGTGACACGTGTGTGAGGTGCTGCATGCATGTGGTTGTGTGGGGATGTGCAGGGCATATATGCAGGGTTGTGTACATGTGTGTGTGATGACCCCATCCATTAGCTGATTCCCAATTCACATTTAGGGGAGGGACTCATGCTTGGCATTGCTGTGTCTTGCGTGGTCACTCACCTCCGTCTGACGTTGTTGCCACACCACACTCCATTCGGCCCACTCCCTCGATGGATTCTATGCCAATGGTGCTGGCACATGTCTCCTCCCACTCCTGCATCTTCATCGGGGATCCACCTCCGCCTCCTGTGCCCATGGCCAGATTCCTGTTGGCCGATAAAATGCTGCGTACACGGAGGCGCAGATCATCCCACCGCTTGCGCACGTCCTTTACGGTGCGGGGGGTGGAGCCCACCGCACTGACTTTCTGCGCCACCTCAGCCCAGATTTCCTTTTTTCTCAGGAGTGCCGGGCGCCGCATGTCGCTAGCGAACACTACGTCTGCATTTGCAGCCAGGGTGTCTGCCAGCATTTTCAATTCCTCGTTTGAGAAGCGTTCTTTGCGCTGGCGCGCATCGGCTTTCTTTAGGGCCTTGGGCATTGTTTGTTCTTCTGGGATGTGGTTTTGCCAGTCGTGGTGTTGCTGCAGGTCCTGAGTGCAGGGGATGGCAATGGATTGTGTTTTTAAAGATGGCCGCCGGGCTCTTTCCCGTTCCGGTGCGATGACGCTATTTCCGGTTCCGGTGTTTTACGGTGACCGCTAATAGCAGTGACCGCTAATAGCAGTGACCGCTAACAGCGGTGGCCGCTAATAGCGTGCAGCATGAGGGCGGAGGTGCTATCAGCACTTTGGTCGGAGCCGGTAAGGTGCTTTTCCGCCATGGCGGTGGGGTCATTTACCGTCATGGCCCTATGCGCGTGTCCGCTAACTCGTAATGTAACGCTATTAGCGGTCTCCTACGATGGCGGACACGCTAATGGCGCCATGACGGTAAATCACATTTTTTAGCGCCTACCGTGTAATGAGGCCCAATATCTTTTAAAAATATGTAACCTTGCCATTTCGTTGGAAATTAAAGGTTTCAGACATGTGATACCACATAGGGAGCGGCTTTGTACATTATGTAGGGAAGACTGTGTGGAATCTCTTGAACACAGGCTACTTAGGGAAAAACTACAAGCTAGATATGGTAAAGCGTATGGGGAAAGCAGGATTTTGAATCAGCTTGAGAATTTATGGGATATATTTATGGAGAGAAACAATATTGAATGTATTTATTGTATGGTTAAACTTTGTTTTGAGATTATGCACATTTTACATGATTTATCTGATGGAATATTTTATTGATGTATTTATTGATGTACACATGTTACTGTTTTTATGGTATATACAAAGCCTTATATGGCTACAAGTAGATTGTAAATAAAATAAACAGTGTGGTAGTTGGCACAGGAAGTGGGATCTAATCATTAGAATCATAATGACATGCTTAAGAGAGGAGGGTATGAGGAAGAAGAAAGCGAGAGATTGACAATTACATTAAATTAAGCCTATAAAGGAGGGCGCTAGAGGGCCAACCAAGATGGCCGACTTGGTCTAAAGCTCCCGCTTCGCCCCGCATTAATCCTTCGTAATCCTCCGGTTCCCGGTGAATCTGTGTATCAGTCTTCAGTTCCTTGCCTTTCTGGTCTCTCCACCGACATCTCTGTGAAATTTGGAGCCAAATCGGTGCCCTCAAACCAAGTCCCGGCCCACGCGGCTCTGTCCCAGAACTCCACGTAGCTGGCTAGCGGGACGCCATCTCTCCTAAGCCCGGCCCCCTCCCCTGAGGTATCCTGATCCCCTCCAAAGCAGAGTTGCAACGGGGGCGCCAGGGGGGTCGGCGAAGAATTCGGGCGCAGCACGGAAGGCGTCCGCCGACAGACATCGTGTCGGTGGACGATCTGGACCCCCTCCTCCTCTCCCCATCGGAGGCCAGCATTGGAGTGGAGATCGCGACTGCGGGAGAGCCTGGCGGCCAGCGCCAGCCTCAGAGGAGACGGCGCACCGTGAGAAGATCAGCTGCTCCCCCACTCCACCCCCGCCCGCTTCCACCGCGCCTGCTCCGGCATCCAGCTCCGAGGCTGTGGGCCGATGAGCGAGAGGCGTAACGGCGGTGGGTGCAATCTACCTATCCCCCCCAGCTCTGAGCCAGCGTACGAGAGGGGGCATCATCGGCACGGCTGACGAGTGGCCGGCTACACGGCCAGCACCACGGCCACCCCTCCCCCCCGGCTCCTTCTGCACTCTTCCGTGCCCGCCGTGAAAATCGTCGCCCCAGCGGCAGGGGCCGAGCTGGGAGCACCCCCCAGGTCTCGTGAACACCCAGGGCGGTACTGGCCTCGAGGAGGGAAAAGGCTGAGCGAGCGCGGAGGGAAGGAGTGGGGGGAAGTCTACATCACTCCCCGTAGGGAGCCGGTCCTGCATACGGCCGCCCCCCCTCCTTCCTCCCCCAGACAAGCCGGGATTAGCAGAGGGTTGAGCTACTGAGGAGGCCCTCTTTCACAAAGACGGCACAGAGTCCCGAGGCTGTCCAACACGAACCAGTTCCAAATGTGACTTGAACATTGCGACAACCACGCAAGCAGGGCGCACTGGGCCTCACCTCACTAAGGTGGGCAACATCACCTTGGTTCAGGAGAGCCAACCACACCGGAAAGGGTAGTCCACCCCCATTGATGTCCACAGAACCCATCCCCACTACCCACAAGTATTGGATTGAGAAGCAAGCCCGCCATCCACATTAAGCAGCGATCAGTCCAGTCCAGTGAAAGGCCCTCGAGGTGCCCCAGATATATACTGGCCATAAGCAGCCTACAACAGACATTCCCATTCCCGCAGTCGCGATGGGGAAGACTGACAAGTCCCAGAGGAAATTAAACTTTGAAAGTGGCTCGACCCCCAGGGCACCCCTCCACCAAGAGGACCAAGCCTCAGCGTCTGTCTGTCCTCAACTAGATGAATCTGTCGGCAACCCCTCCGAAATCAAAGAAATCCTCCTTGACCTGAAGGCTGGCATTGGTAATCTGAGCAATAAAATGGATGGTCTTGCGTCTAAAGTCGACCTCCTGCAACATCGTATGGACTCTCACGCAGAACGCATGAACGACGTGGAGCAGAGTGTGTCCAATCTCGATGACAGTTCAACAATTCTAACCAACAAAGTCTCTCAACTGGAATCACAAATTAAAACAACCATTGCCAAGTTTGAGGATTTAGAAGGTCGTTCAAGAAGGAACAACCTACGGATAGTGGGAGTGAGAGAGCACCAAACGCAGGAGAAAATGGAGGACTTCGTTGAGTCCCTTTGCATCAACCTATTCGGACGCGACGCTCTGTCCCACCTTTTCATTATAGAGAGGGCTCACAGAGTTCCCACGTCCAGACCAGCTCCGGGCTCGCCACCCAGGCCAATAATAGCGAGGCTGTTGAACTACAGAGATCGGGACTCCATACTCCGGCTAGCCAGAGAGAAAGGCGATCTACGCCACGAGGGGGACAAAATACACTTCTTCCCCGACTTTTCCCCATCAGTGCAGTCACAACGGAAAACATTTGCCAGCGTCAAGCAGAGACTCCGAAACAGTCAACTGATGTACTCAATGCTCTATCCAGCGCGCCTTAGAGTTCAGCACGAGGGGAGGGTCCAGTTCTTCCAAACCCCAGATGAAGCAAACCTATTCTTAGACCAATTGGGATGCCCAGAACAGAACCAGGCTCGCCCCAGACCTCCGAGAGATAGAAACCCCAGGAATCCTCCATAAAGAGAAATACAGGGCGGCGACTCCGAAACCTTCTTGCATCACAGAGTAAGCCGGAACATTCACACTAAGCGAAAGACAGGGCAGGGACACTTGGGAGGCCCCGAGCGCCCCTAGCACAGCTACTGTTAAGTTTTTTTAAGTTGAGTTTTTTCCGCCGAGGTGGAGGTTCATTCCTCGGTAACTCCATGGGACATATTTGTTGGTTAATGAGGGACCTCTCGGTGGGCCAGTTGGGGGTTGCCCACCCTTCGGAGAGTAACATCTCGGGCCTGTTGGAGTTTGCCCGTAGATCGAGCCCTCAGAGTGCATTAGGAATGTTCAGCGCCGCCAGATCCCGACCGTCCTGTTCCCCACCTGTTCCCTGCCCATCGTCAGTTCCGTCACCTCAGCCAGGCTCCCTACCTCTGAGCATTGACCCTGGCACTAGACCAATTATAACCAAACCATCGCTGTCCACCGGAATGGTAAGGTGGTCCTATATAAAAACTAACTCGCCCCATTCAATGTCTTAACGTGAAATATAAGAGGTGGCAATATCCCAGCTAAAACCAGAAAAATTCTGCATTACCTCAGACGTGGACGTGGCCTTGATCCAAGAGACTCACCTTAGCCCAGGGAAAGATCACCAGTGGGCCAAGAGTTGGGGATGCCATAGATATTTCTCATCCTACTCTACTTACTCGAGAGGAGTCGCTATCCTCATACACAGGAGGCTCAGTTTCCGTCTACTCCATACGGCAAAGGACACCGAAGGAAGAGCGATCTTGGTGTGCGGCATCATCGCAGGTCAGAAAATGACTTTCATTAATTCATATGCGCCGAATGTGGACGGCCTTGACAGTTTTGGTTGGGTGTTGACTCAGCTCTCCACTCACGACCCTGCAATAATAATTTGGGGTGGAGACATGAACACGGTTTTGAACCTTATGAGAGATAGATCAAAGGCCACACCGCAGCTGCCCTCTAAGGCTGGCCTCCAAATAAAGGAAATTTGCAATGCGTTTGATCTTCAGGACGTATGGAGAATTTCTAATGGGGAGCTGCGAGATTTCACCTTTCATTCTGCGGTCCACAACACGAGCTCCCGGATCGACTATCTCTTCACCTCAACAAATGGCCCCTTGACATGTGGCCGGTGCTGTATCCATCCGAGAACGCTCTTAGACCACTCACCACTTTTCCTTAATCTCAAGCCATCCAACCCTACACCGCCACTACAGCGTTGGCGCTTCAAAATGGGCTTGCTACGTGATGAAGTCTTTGCCTCTGAATTAAGGGAGGAGATAGAAGTGTTTCTTGAAGCCAACCTAGGCTCTGTCCCCTCAGCAGGCACAATCTGGGAGTCTTTAAAATGTTTCATTAGAGGAGTCTGCCACGCCAAAGAAAACGGCATCCTCAAGCTCATCAGGAGCGAGCTTACAACCAGCGAAGAGAAATTAAAACTTCTTGAGATCCAGAACACGAACACGGCCGACCCACAGTCAGCTGCAGCTCTGAAAATGGAATTGCAAAAATTCAATGCCGGTGCAGATCGGGAGCTCAAATTTCTAAGTCGCACTAGTCAAGTCCGTCAATACGGCGAGGGCCAAAAACCAGGTGCCCTTCTGGCGAACCTAATCAGAGCCGACAACAAACAGTCCCAAATCGAAAGGATCCGAACCAAACAAGGCGCAGTGATCCACACCGACGAAAAGATTGCAGAGGAATTCAGTCTATTCTACCAAGACCTCTACAGTGCGAAACTCCCAAAAGATTCAAATGTCCCATTGGAATATCTAGAAGACACAGAGCTCTACTGGGTCGAACAACATCTGCGTGAACCTCTGAATGAGCTGATCTCACAGGAAGAGATTAGAGCAGCCATAAAGACCCTACCCTCTTCCAAGGCGCCGGGCCCTGACGGCCTAACGGGAGAATTCTACAAAGCAGACACTCTGGCTCCTCTTCTGGCGGTGGTGTACGAAGAGGCGCTGGAAGTGGGGACTCTCCCTCACTCCTCCTGTGAAGCCAATGTCATCCTTTTGCACAAACCAGGCAAACCACCAGAAGAATGTGCATCGTACCGCCCTATCTCTTTGCTTAACCTTGACAATAAAATACTCGCCAAGGTTCTAGCCAAAAGGTTGATGCCCCTGATGCCCGCCCTTGTACTAGCGGACCAAGCCGGCTTTATACCAGGCCGCAATACGACCTTCGGCATCCGGAGAATGTTCGGAATCATTGAGGCACTAGACCCCTCAAATCAGGCAATTGCGGTCCTTCTAGACGCCGAAAAAGCGTTTGATTCGGTGGAGTGGCCGTTTATGTTCATGGTTCTCACCAGGATGGGATTGGGTGCCCGTTTCATCAAGCTTGTCTCTCTCCTGTACACCAAGCCACAAGCTAATATCATTGTAGGCACCGCAAAATCAACTTCAATAGAACTGCAACGAGGTACGAGACAAGGCTGCCCACTTTCAGCGTTAATATTCGCCCTGGTAATGGAGCCACTAGCCTCCAACCTTCGGGAACTCCGACAGCAGAGGGGACTCATCATCGGCCCACACAGGCTCATCGTTTCTCTATACGCCGACGATGTGGCTCTGTTCATTCGCGACCCTGAAGTTAACCTGAACCCATGATTACCATCGGAGACATTGCTCGGGTGACACGGGGGAGAGGGGTGGGGGGGGCGTTTGGTGGGAGGGTTTAAGACGACGGCGCAAAGTTAATGTCCATCCTAATGTGGGTGTGTAGTTGTATGGTGTGTTAAATACCAAAAATAAAGAGATAAAAAAATTAAGCCTATAAAATATTTTTTTATTTTCAGTAATTACCATTGGCAATGGTGGGTTTGAAGAAAAACTGTACAATTAAATTAAATAAAGCCTATACAAATATTTATGACTTCAAAAATTACCAATCAGATAAATTCATTTGTATAGTTTACCTGAAGTTCTCCTTTACCTTCTTTCTGTAGTTTTGTGAACACAAGTCATGCTATACAAAGCCCAGGTAATATTCAGTACATTACATCCCTGACCTGGGTCCCTTTTCACGGGCCAGAGACAGGCAGACGCTTTCTGGTCTTCACCCTGGGGGTGGTGTTCTGCAGAAGAATCACATGAGGGGGAAGCAGGTCAGGAGGGTTGTTTCAACTTTCCTCGAGACCCTACCCTTCTAATGGCTTATTGTAAAATAGAAGAAGTTAGAAAAACTGATGTTTACAAAGTACTGGGATAAAGAAAAAGGCTGAAGAGGAACAAAACTGCAAAGTGCAGCTTGTTAATGGAAATGACCCACACCTGAGGGAGATTGGGAGGCTTAAAAAGCCTTCTCAGGTGCAGACCAGGTGAAAGAAGGAGCAGAGCGGTAAGCGTAGGTGGAGGAGTTGTGCTTTCCACGCTGCAGCAGGAGCAGTATCTGGATGAGGGAGAAGACACCGGAACAACTGTCGAGTGGCGCACAGTTGCCTGTCCTGAGAAGGTCTTTACCTCCAGAAGCCTTAATTGCAGAGGTCGCATAGCGGGAACGAAGACGGAAGCTTTCCCCCTGAAGACCTGGTTTGCAGAGGCTTTGCTGCGGGAAGCAAAAGTTTGGAATTCTTTCCCCAAAACAAGGCTGTCTCGTGTAATAGTTGAGCACTGGAGAGCCTTTAGAGCTGAAAAAGCACTGTGTGGGAGTGGGTGGGTCAAAGAGGACTGGGAGCAGCAGGTGGCCGGAACGTGGGAAGCAGCTGAGAGAAGACCTGGAAGCAGCTAGGGGAACGGACACACACGCTAGACCCGCTGAGTTCACTAAAATATTGTGACACTGGAGCGTTCCGTAACCTTCGCCCAGTTACCCCAGGGTTTGGTTGCGCTATACAAATAAATAAACTAAACTAAACAGCAGGGATCAACACGCGTAGATGGAAATAAAAAAAAATAAGTAATTTTGAACTGACAGAAAGCAGATGAATCCATATTGTTTAGATCACACTGACTTTGAAAGCACATGGAATAATAAGCGCTTGATTATCGGACTAAAGAGGTGTGATTACATGCATTTGGGTAAAATCGAGAGCTATCATCAATAAGGGGCCATAAATCAGGAACCCTATACAAACTACCATTGCCAAAGCCCAAAGAGGGTTATAGCAAGGCACATTAAATGAGAATCTATATGTTTGTTAAACGTATTGCCCATGGTTGATGACGATCACAAAAGGAACTAGTTCAAACCCACATTGCCAAAGAAGAGTCAGAGTGAAACAGAAATATTGCCAGTATTTGGTTAATGAAGGAGTGGTGAACCAAGAGTGTCAAGAAGGCTGCCCTTCCGGTGAAGGATGTGAAGGACTAGAGCATATCCTGCAGTGTGTGGAAATCACAGGTCTATAATAAATAGCACCAATGCGAATCTTGTTTTCTCTAAAGGTGTTGTGAAGCAAGAGACATTGCTAAGTAGTTGTAAACTGACCATTACCACATAGGTACTCGTAGTTCGCTGATTGCTCTGGCCTGGCAGAGTATTCCGGTTCAGAGATTGTGGTAACATATTTGGGTTCTGGCAGGTGTAAGGAAGGCATAGTATCAAAGTAAGACAAACACAAGTGATCACAGTTGAAGGGTGTTTATTGAAGTTTATCAGGGTTGTGAAAAATGCCTAAATAATGTACCATCAAATAATGATAATACAGTCCTTGTGGAGTCTAGTCAAATAAAAAGGGCCTATTCTATAAAACTATTGCCAATCCTTACTGCTATGCTACAAAATAATGTTGGATAATGTTCACAAAAAGAAGTAAGTGTTCACAAAATGGTCAGTCAGGATGCTTAGGCCATTGGCCTACCTTCCCCACATTTTTAACACGGGACAAGGCAAGTCACTCAAGCACAGCACATTCTGGGCTTCTCTGGTACAAGGGCCCAGTTCCTTTCACCAACATCGGGGCCTTATGTTCCCAAGTCTCTTTTGTGCAAAGTCTCTTGCCTCAGAGGGCCTGATGTATCATAAACCGCAAAGAAAAATTCCTCTTTTCCGTATTCACGTCGGACGATTTACTTTTCACCCTGGATCCCCCTCAGCCAGGCTCTGATCCTTCTTTCACTGTTAGCCTAGCTCAGTCGGGTTCAGACCAACTTCAATTTGTAGGCATCCCTCAGTCGGGTTCACATTTGTTACAACAATCTTCTCGGGTGTGTTACTGTTTACCCTAATTTGCAGGCATCCCTCAGTCAAGTTCATATTTACCACAACAGTCTTCTTGGGTGTGTTACTGTTCACCCAGGATCCCCCTCTTCTGGGCGCAGACCCCTTTTCTACAATGATTCCCTCTCAGCTGGGCTCAGAGGGCTCAATTTCAGTTTGCAGAAAATCAAAGACTTTTTAAAGTGCACGGGATTCAACGTAACCTGCTGCAGGATCACTTCGATTTCACAATTCAATAATTCTTCCCCGCAGGGCGGGGATAGGTCATCAAACAGAGATGTTTGAGTGAGCACCCACGTGGCGCCAGACCACTCTGTATCTGGCACCTATTTCGGTTTTTACAAAGTTCAATTATATACAAGTTCTCTTTCTCCATACAATGTTGCTGCTTGCAACCTTGAGCACAACAAAGTCCAGTCTATCGGTTTCTCCCAACTCACTGGCTGTGCTGAACTCGTTTGCATGGCTTTGTTGCTAAGGACAGTACCACAGTGGCAATCGCTTCTCCCCACCTTGGCTATCAGTGCTGGAGTGCCCCATGTACCATTAACACACGCTACACCATTCGTCAGCTGCAATTGTTTTTTTTTCTTTTTTTTTATTCAGTTTATACAAACCTTTAAAAGATGTTTTACAAAATACACGAAAGAAAGGAAAACGGAACGTATTTGGAAACCCAAGATGTAACATTTCAGTTTCTGATTTTTAATTTTTGGTTTCCATCCTCTGGAATCCGTTCATGGGTTCGTCAAGTTCCAAGAGCTTATTTGCGAGTTTTTGTGATCATTGTTTTGAAAAAAATGGTGTCAAATAAATTGCTCGTTCGAATCCACACCCTGTGAAGGCTAATAAGTCTCTTATGTCATCGAGAAAAAACATTAAGGCGAAGTTTAGTTTTTTGTTATGCCCGCTAAACATCGTTTGCCACCATTCTTCACTGCTCAGTGATTGTTGGCTTTCAATGATTGACACCAAACGTTTTGTCTTTTGTGATTGAATGCCAGTACAAAAAAGGACCAGATGTTTTAGAGTTTCCTCTTGTTTATTACAAAATCTACATTTTGTTTCTCATTTACGATTTTTGGTCCATATGCTCAGCCTGTCCTTAGTTTTGAAGGCATTTAGTCAAAAACGCAAAAATGTGGTTCTAAAGTAGGGGGCTGGAGAGTGCTCAACAGCTCTTACGCGTTCATTGAATCTTCTAGCTTCACATGGGACATCCTTCATTAGTCTTTGGTTTGATCTTTGCTCTTCCATTGTGATGCAGTCAAGCCTTCAAAGTTTGTTTTTAACAGAATCAGGATTGTTTTGTAAGGTTGAGCAATCGGTTTCCAAGCCGTTCAGTAATCTTTCACAGCGTCTTGACCACAAGGATAATAAAGTTCCTTTGTTACCATTTTCTGGTTGATGTAAAATTGTAAATTGGGGAACCGCACCGCTCATTGTGATTTTGCGGTATAAGGCTAGAGTATTCTAGCAGATTTGTGCATTAAGGGATAGAAGCCCTATCTCATATCGGATATACACTGTGGCCGTTCCCTTAGGAATTTGAAAGACATTTGTCCAGAATATGTTTTCCAGTGTGGTCCATAGGTCGTGTGCACAGGCCAGAGCACACTCTGCTCCAAAGATTAAAGCTGGGACTGCTTTTTGGTTGTAAAAGTTTAATACTGGATGCAACGAAAATGTGCCATATTTCTTGTTGATGATAGAGCCTTGGCATGCTAGCTGTCAACATTTGGTTTTTGCTTTCTCTGTCCAGGGGTTGTCGTCAATGTGGGCACTGATTTGCATCCCCAGGTACCTGGTATTGGTCACGATGTTTAAGATTTCGGTTCCTAATTGCCATTTACATTTTTTTCCTTTTTGTTTTGGTTTTTCTTCTCAAGTTTTGTAGAACTAGAATCTCACATTTGTTTTTGTTGAAGCAGAGGCTGTTTACTTTTGCGTAGGTTTCTACGGCCTCTAGCTTTCTTTGAAGACCAATCGAAGTGGCGTCCAAAAGGATCAGATTGTCAGCATATAACAGCCGACTCACGTGGCTTCTGTGTATTTTGGGTGGGATTGACCACACACTCTCAATGGTATGCCCGATGTCAGATATGAACAAGTTGAAAATTATCGATGCTAGAGGACAGCCTTGCTTTACACCACAAAATGTGTGAATCGCAGCCGAAATATTGCCAGCTTGATCTAGGCGAATCTTAATGTTAGTTCCAGTGTTTAGCTCCTTAATGGCCGCCAGGCAGTCTGGGGGGCAGTTCCAATTCTACAATTTGGACCAAAGGATTTCTCTGTCAGTGCTATCGAATGCATGAGAAAAATCAATCAGGGCCAAGTAAACTTTGCCCTCTGTTCTTCTGGCCTCCATTTTTAATAAGTTTAGGTTTAACAGATTTAGTCCACACCCGACACCCTTCACAAAACCTGTCTGTCTCAGGTCTATGTGCTGGGACTCTGTAATCCAAGTTAGGAGCTTTTGTTGTAGGATTGTGGCATACAACTTGCAGAGACCATCCAAAAGTGCTATTGGTCTGTAATCGTGAGGGTTTGCCATTTCCTTTTTTGAATACTGGGCTATAACAGCACTTTTCCATGACATCACTGATTTTTGCTCTGTGTTGATTCTGTGGAAGAGTGTACAACATATGTCTGACCATTCCTATGGGTTTTGTTTGATGGTGTTATTTGTTAAGCCGTCAGGACCCAAGGACCTTTTTTATAATGTCTAAAATGTCCTCTTTCTTAAATTCTAGATTCCAGCTTTGCAGCCTTGGTAGTTCAGGCTCTGCAAAATGTCATTTTTTGCTATATAGCTTGCTATAGTGTTTGATCCATTCAGCCTCGGACACTGAGTTGGTCTGAAGCGCACGTTGTTTTGCGCTTTCATTATTGATTAGGTTCCAAAAGTCACAAGAGTTTTTGTTTTTGAGTTTTTCAATCATGCATTCAGAATCCTTTTGTAGCTTGATCGCTTGATGTGGTTTGATCCGTTTTTTGTATCTTTGCTTCACAAGTCTTTTTTTAGTCGAATATTCGGCAAAGTTGTTGGTATGCGGCTTTCTTATATCTTGTCGCATAAGTCTCTTTCGCCTAATGATTTCGAGATTGACTGCATGTTTTGGTGAAAATGTGCGATGTTTTAGGCCTTGGTGCTTTTCAGTGTATTGAGTTAACAGAGTTCCATATTCGACTCCTGATTGTTGTTCACACAATGTCCTTATTATGGACTTTATTTCGAAGTTGTTGAGGTGCCAGGAAGTATTGTTTTGTTTAACAGTAGAGTTAAGAGTCATCTTTACCATTTTGTGGTCGCTGTGCGGTCCACCTATGACTTGCATGGACACAACTTGCTTGTGGATGTTATCGGACACAAAAAAATTATCCAAGATTGAGTGTTGACCCAATCGACTGCAGGAGGGCTGTGCCAGTATGTCGCCTTTGGTGTTGCCATTTAACATATGTATATTTCTTAGGTCCATTTCCAGGCACCAGCTATCAGCAAGCTTGTCATTTTTGGTTTTCTTTGAGTTGAAGCAGTCTGTGGTTAGATCGCCACAAAGGATCAGTCCTGTCTCACTTAGTTCTTCTTGTACCTCATCAATTAGTGAGGAGACCTGGTCCATAAAGGATGTAAGACCGGCTAGCACGTGATGCCAATATAAATTTATGACATACATTTTGCCTTGGTTTAGGTTGGAGATCTTAGTCACTTGTATGTACGAAGATGCATTCATGGTTTTAATTATTCGAAGGCCTGAGGTTTTTCGTACAAGTGTAATAAGACCAGCCGTGGGTCTGCCTTTGGGGTTGCTTATTGCTGGATTGAAGGCGATCTCAAAGTCATCGGACAACGGCCTCTCCAGCAGCCAGGTTTCCTGAAGGTACATTATATCAAATTCACCCAACCAGTTCTTTTGGAATAAGTGCTTGAAGCCTCTTGTGTTCCAAGTTCCAAATTGATGGTAGAGTCCTCCACTCGGTCATCACATTATGCTACAGTAGGTTTAGGCGCTTTAGTTGTCTATGTTTCAGCAAGCCAATGCCAGTCATCCATTTTAAGATCTTTGTTCCCGGTTGCTGCGGTGACCTGCTCAGTGGATCTCACACCTGTGTCACAACCGAATGTTATTTTGATTTGTTGTTTGTTGGACCAATTGTTAAATGTGTTAGATCCTTCAAATTCTGTTCCTTCGAAGTTACTCGCTGGGACTTTAGTTAGGCTTGACACAGAAGTAGGGTTAGCATTGAGACTAGTTGGTAAAGCAATTTTGAGGCTATGGGTCAAGGGCTTTTTCGAGGCCACGCTGTGTGCCTTATTTTCAGATGAGCCAAGTGAAACGTCGCTATTCTCGTAAATGTCAAAGCCTAATGATCTAAGCGCCAAAGTAGCTTCCAACAGAATGTTGAATACAATCTTTGAGCTTAGATGTAATATAACTTTTAGACTGGGAACATGATGGAGTAAACACAGGACGTAATGTCGGTTTAAGATGAGTCTGTCGCTGCTTTCGATGCGTTCCAGACCAAGTTTAAAGGTGTTTTGTGAGTTGTTCGCCTGTCTTCTTGGATCTTTTTTACAGTGTAGAGGAGCCCGACATTTGACATTGAATCCCAACGATACATCTTTGACATCCTGATTCGTAGCTAGCGTTGCTGGTTGATGATGAGAATTAGATTTGGATCCTTGAGAACCGAACATTACCACACTTGCCTCCATGTTGGAGACAACCTCTGTGCTGAGTGCTCCTGCACTTCCCTGGTGCTGAGAACCAAAATGTTCATCAAGTTTGTTCCATCTTTCATTTAAAGTCATAGAGGTTGGGCTGGCTTTTGTCATGCTTTTAGTGACAGAAGGAATTGATTGAATCAAGGTGCAAATTCTTCCTGAGGAGACTGCTTTTGAGTTTTTGGTTTGATCCGTTATTGGTCCTTCTGGTGGCATTGTGTTGATTTGAGGCACTAACTCCACAGGTGGGATTTTTGACATTTGATCACTCATTTTTGCAGTGTCGATCGAGATTACTGGTGCCTTTTTACTTATTGTATTGATTTTTGAAGATTTGGGCGAAAAAGATTAATCTTGGATCTCTGTGATGTCATCCTCATATGTAAACATGTTCATTAGCTCAATTGTAGAATCATCACAATATTCTGCGTTTGGGTGTGTTTCCACAATTTTCTTCTCGTTGACTTTTTTTTTTCTCGCGTGACATTGCCGTTGGTGTTTACAGTAAGGTTAACAGTTTTTATGTTGCGCAAACATTTCCTCGAGCTATTGCACATCCAGTGATTTTTGGAGCTCTGGTTTTTTGTCTTTTTTTGTTCTAATGTTTTTGTCGACAGTTGCTTTGATGAAGTTACATTCCTGTCGAAGATTGCAAAATGTTCCTTATTTTTGGATCCATTTTCGGACCCTGCACTGTTTGTTTTAGTGTTGCCTTTGCTCCTTCCTACTATGTTTCCTGAAGAGGTTGATGGTTGGCAGTGAAGTAAGGCTGGGTTTGTGCTCCCCATGGCACTTAGGACTGCACAAGCAAAGGAGGATTGCATGGTTAGAGCTTTGTTTGAGTCAGATGAGGCAGCACTGTCGTCCTGTGTGGTGGTTGTCGAACCACTGAGGCTCGGGTCTCTAGCGTCCACTGAAATAATTGTAGGTTGTTCTTTCTCAATGTCTGCATCAGTGGTCACAGCTTTCCCAAGCATTTTCTGGGTCATTTCGTCTTGCTCAGTAGATTTTGAAGCAGTCAAATTTAGTTTTTGATTTGCATGTGCAGCACTATTGCTTAAAGTCTTTGTTGATGTGTTGCCAGGGTGGAGAACTTTTGCGTCCATGTTGTGTTCATTTATATTCAGGTTAGGTAAACCTTCTTGTGACGTCGATGCTTTGATAGTTTGTGCTGAAAGCAGCATTTTTTTGGCCTGTTTAGATGGATTTTCCAATGGCTGATCTTTCATTTTAAGTAATGCTAAGGCTTCTTTTGCCACTTCAGCAAACAGTTTATTTTCCAGGTTGAAGTGTTTTTTTGGTCCATTAGGCTTATCAACGATTCTTCAGTTCCTGAGTTCATTTCATGATAAGTGTACTTCAATAGTGTGTTATCACTTTCAAGATTTACCACTTTAGAGCTCAGTAAGGATACTAGCGTTGATAAGTCTTTGATATTGTCATTAATTTGTTCATATAGTTTGATGAATGGCGAGATGGTTATTGCCATTGTGGACATGAGTATTGGTTGCAAGTCCTGTAGAATCTTTTTGTTTAGGTCATCTAGACGGTCATCTTGTTTTGTACGAGTGCTGAATTTTGTTTTTCGTATCTTGGGAAACTCGCGCTCCATTATAAACGAGTCAGTTGAAGAAGACGTCGTCGTGCGGTATGATTTTGTTTTATGGCCAAAATTCCGGTCTTTTGGGTGTACAGGTCGATCTAAGTCCATTTTTTGATTTCCCTTGTGTCGTTGAGAGCAAGACAGATTAGGGGACATGCTAAGGTCCACTCTTCTTCGTTTATACGGTCCACTCTTCCATCGCATGTTGGGTGCTATTTCAGCTGATGTATGTTTCGGGAGTTGCGTTTGGGCTGCATGGCTCTCTTCGCTCACTTCAATGCTAGCCTCTTTGTTTTTGTCCACTTTATTAGTTTTGTTAAGTTGTGTTAAGTCGAGTAGAAGTTTATTAATTATGTCAAGCGACTTTCTTCTTTCTTGGTTAGCATCTTGTTGGGGCTTATCTTGAGATTGAGGAAATGCTCCAGTAGGTATTGCATTGTTTTTGAACGGATGAGCAGAAAGTTGAGAGTTGGCACTGGATGCAAAAAATACGTCGTCCTTTTCCAATTCATCGACAGACTCAAGTTCGCCTTGATTCATTCTCTCGACGGAGTAAGACCTTGTTTTTTGTGAGGTAAGAGGATTGTCACAGAGATCTAGTGGGCAAGTCGCGTTGTTTAAATAATTATCCCGCAGTTTGGCTGTTGAGGGTTCCATATCGTTGGATAGCAATGGATTCACTGGAGAGGATTCCAGTTCAAGCTGGCCTTTGGACTCGTCATTTGCACCACTCATCATGGCGTTTACCCCGTTTGTATGGTGACTCGCTCGCCAAGCAAGAGTTCTCAGCATTGGAATGTTATGGGTCCTACTCCCAATATCAGTGTTGTTTGCTGTGCAGGCAGCAATAGAGACAGCTGGCCAGTTTGACACCAAACCGTTAGGAGACGTCCGTGAGACAATGCCATCAGATGCTTTACAATTGTGTGGAGGCAATAGTTGTTTTCGTTAGTGCACGCATTCACAGATTCACACGTGGCACAGTGTGTAAGTGCCTTAGGAAGCACAGAGGACGTCACAGATTGAGCGTTAAGTGCAATGGTTATATCCGTGTTCGTGTCAACTGCATATTTTATATCAAATGCGTAAATCACGGCAGCCTCATTGTACTGAGGTAATCATGGGACAGAACATCGAGTCGTACTATTTGGACTACACTCGGGCACATTCCGGTATAGGGATTGACTTACTTGCGGTGTCAGCATTGCAGGCAGCACGCTGATCACGGGCCTGTTCTTTCGAAGACTTTGTTGCGTTTGCTTCTGACTCCATGGGACCCCATGTGGTCACTCCTGGCTCTTTAAGCTCCCGACGTAGTTGTGCACGAGTCTTCAGTTGTAGGGGAGCGAACGGGGCAGCAAGAGATTTCGAGCAGACGTGCGGGTTGGACATAGCCACTGCCGCCAGCAGCACCTGCTCCTGCCTCTGCGAGCCTCCAGATACTCCAAAGACTCTGGCATTCTCCGCGACCGCTCTGTGGTGCGAGTCGGTTTTTAAACATAGATACGCCCACCAGATGCTCCATACCGCTCCAAAGACTCTGCTCGACTCTGAGTACTACACAAGTTGGTATAGAGGAGCAGCTTTAACGGAGAAAGACACCCAATGTAACATTTGCACTGAAAAGACAAACAGCCGCCCGGTCTGATGTTTCTTTTCCTGGAGGCTTCTTGAAAGTAATGGTTCTGTGTTGAAAATGGCAAGGGTAATACCCTCCTTGTCGTCCTCTCTGATCTCGCTGCTCCTCAGTTTAAACTGCCATCTCAGAAATGCTGCTTCCTTGTGCGTTTTGCCTTGCTCAGTGTGTGCTTTCCTGCTCTGCCTTTTATCCGTATGGGGAAGTGTGATGGAAGTCCGGTGTGTGTAATTATCAGTAATTGCCTGACTCTGCTTGACCATAATGTTGGGACATGTCAGGTATACGGCTCTGGTGTTAGTCCGTTGTCGCTCATGATGAACTGTACATGAAAAAGTGTTTGTGTCAGAAAAGGGGGGTTGAGTTTCTAGGTATCCTACCTGGTGGGATGGGGAAAAGGTGTTATGAGGAAGGGGATACCGCATCTCACCCTTCAGTGTCCCATTCCCACTCTCCGAAGATCCCCCATCCCGGTGATCCTCCCGCACTGGTCCACCCCCAGGAACTGGATCCAATAGCGATGGCCGTGTCCTGGCCACCTGGATGACAGATCCGTGGGGGCTAGTGGATGAGACACTGTTAGAGAGAATTCTCTGTTAAGGCTAATTTCCCAAACCTAGTGAGTCCCCCAGCAGCTTTGCTGGATTTTTGGGGTTTATTTTTTTTCTCCTGCTAAGAGTGAGACTCTTTTTCTCCCACTCTTAGACATGATTTGAGAATGTCCTTTGACTGTGAATGTGTTTTATGGGCTATGGGGTCTTTTACTCCATAGGGCTTCATGTGTTTTTGGAATGTGTGTTACACAGCACCCTCAGTGCAGTAACACAGGGGTGTCGTAGTGACCCCCAAACATAGACTCCATACCCTGGGACTGACTACTGTCTCCCAGGGCATGTAAAGTCACCATTGGCTTTACTAGTCTCAAATTGTGAACAGAACCAGTACAAACCATCATAGTGTGGAAGTACTGGTAGGGGTAATTCGATTGCCCCTGGGTCTGTTTTCCAAGAGGGCACTGCCATGTCCCCCCTTGTCGAGTTTCTGGCTGGTGGCAGTGGATACCACGCAAAATATTCCACCGGAATATTTCTTATGGGAGTTTCCCATTGATTTTAAACGCACCACTTTTGGGTGCAATGTTAAAGATACCGCCGGGTTATTTATTTAATATTAATTCCCCGGTTGGGTCTTTTTGCCAGGACTCGGTTTTAAAATGGCATTTGTGTTCGCCTCTGAAACTCTAACCCAAGTCGAGCCCTTTGGTTCACTTTTTGGCGGGCGTCAGCACAGAAGCCCTCCAAATGGTGCCACTTTGTCTGGGGTCTACAGGATGTGTGGGAGGGGGATTAGGCACCCTGGACTGAGTTGCCTTGGCAACTCAAGTCGCACTCTTGTGTGATTGGTCCAGTGGTGAGCCGCCCGGCTCACCACTCAGCATGTTTGAGTGACAGCTAGGCTGTTGAATGGGGGTTTTTCTGCATAAAAGCAGGGCTTCGGGGACTGGAACTTCAGAAGTCGCCACAGGACCTAAAGAATCCGAAGAGGGGAGAAGCTGAGCCATCTACGACGACGACACCACCGGTGGAGCCCTGCTGTACGAACTCACCACTTCCCCGACGACAGAGGAGATCTTCTTCCAGGAGAGTCTTCTTCCCTTTGAGCTGGTGGGACCAACCAGTTCGCCTTTTTCGCCTTGCAGGACGTCTCGTGGTCGAATCGCCCTTGCCAAGCACCCCGGCGGCCGGATAGCCACACTTCACCACTGACCGCGAATAAAAGGGTCGTACCTTTTAATCGGGAACTCCGCGGCTGGTTTCTTCCCTGGCAGTGCAACGACCACCCGCTTTCTTCCTCGTCAAGATCATCTCTTCCTCTGGCCGAAGCCACGACTTGCACCCGCTGCCAGGAACAACTGCCACCCCTGGAGCTTTCTCACCATTTCAGGTACTGTGTCCCGCCTGGTCTCCCTTGCAACGGATTGTCCAAGGTGTCCCGCAAATCCTTGACTTTCCAACTGGGTTGACCTCAGACCTGCTAACTTTGCCTTTCTGAACTGATCCAACCTCTTTTGACATTTTTCTGCAAAGACTTTGCGTGCATTTCCACTGTGTGATCTTGGGCACATTCCGCCTTGCTCTCTCCAAGAGTGGGCCTGGCCAATGAACTTTGGCTCTACAGTAGACGCTGCCTTTCTTGACTTTCTGTGGTTTCTTAAAAGTGTTGGTACTGTGTTATTTCCATACTCTGTCTTTTCTCTCCCTTTTTAAAAAATTATTGGAGTGCCAACTACGGTTACACGCTCACCTATGTTTTACTAATAAGTGGTGTCTTAACCTAGACTTGTCGAATAATTAACTAGGGAGGTGTATATACTTATAGTGACTGTGTTTGAACTTGCTTGATATATTAGTGCCAGTGTATTTTCATAAGTGTGTTTTAAATAAATAATGATATACTTTTAATACCAAAGCTCTGGTCAGTGTTTGCTTGTTCTACTGTATTTTTAGCCTTATTGTGTATACTCTATATACTGCCTAACTCTTCTTGAGGGAGGTCCGACTGCTCAGCCACAGCTACCAGGTAAATCTGGGTGGTGCAGACTGCTACCAATTGGGTTTACTGCTTACTCCTGTGGTCTTAAACTTTTTGCAGTGGTCCCTAAGGGAACTGCACAGGTTTCTGCCTAACAGACACCTTCAGGTTTCTCACACTGGGGAGTATACCACAACAGAAAACCTCATGAGTTATTGGCTTGGCATGAGTGTAAACCAGGTGGAAGTTGATGAAGTATTGTGAAGTGACGCTTACAAGTCGAATAGAAAAAAGTAGTAGAATCACTGATATGTTGTGGTGAAATATTGCAGAAAGATCCTAACAAACTTTCATTGCTAAAGCAAGTGTGGTAAGAACTGCTGCAGAATTGTTTAACATTTTCAAACAAATATGTTGTTGATATGATATTTTATTTATATTGCGCTCGTACACAAGTGTTTCAGAGCGTGACAAGGCAAGGGATGGGAACAGGGGAGAACAAAACAACGATCTTACTAGGCCCAGTGACATTGAGAACACGCAACTGTATGGGAAAGGGAAGGGGAAAAGTGCATGGAAGGCGGGAGGAGTGGAAAGTGCGGAGCAGAGGAGAAACACATAATGAATAAGTAAAATAAATAAAAATAATAATAAAGGCAATTGACGGTGCTAGTGCAGCCAGCAAGTGGCAAGTGCTGGGTTTAAGGCAGCAGACAGGGTATGACTGATACATGCAGAAAGGAAAGAACTGAGGTGGGGGGCTGTATGGGTACAGATACAGCCCCAGTGCCAAGGGGTGGCCTGGAGGCAGTGCAGGAGGGTGTCAGGGTGAGCAGGTACCTATGCCCGGATGACAGAGGGTGTCCAGGTGCGTGGAGCCGAGAGAGAAAACAGATCAGAAGGGGATAGGGCGGGGAGGATCGAGGACAGAAGCAAAGAGGAAGGTTTTGAGGTGCTTCCGGAACCGAAGATGGTTCTCCTTAAGTGTCAGAGTGGCAGGGAGGCTGTTCCAACGGAGGGAGACCCCAGCCAAGGACCGAGATCTACCCTAAGCTTGTTTCTTTGAAAAACGACTGACCCTGAGGGAGTTAGAGGTAGAGGAGTGAAGAGCTTGAGAGGGGAGGTATTTGCCGAGGGATAGTTGAAGGTATTTTGGACCCAGGCCCCAGAAAGCCTTGTGGACAATGCAGAGGGTTCTGAATTTAATCCTTGCATCCACAGGGAGCCAATGAAGGGATTTCAAAGCTGGAGAGATACGATCCCAGGGCTTGAGGCCAAGGACAAGTCTCGCAGTTTTATTCTGGATTAGTTGCAGAGGGCGGAGAGTAGAGGCAGGTAGATTTAGAAAGAGGCTGTTACAGTAGTCCAACCTAGAGAGAACCAGAGCTTGGGAGACAATGAGCTTCTGGGGGAAGGAAAGGAAAGGCAGAGTACCTCTGGGGAGATGCAGTAGGAAGTTTGACTTTTTAGAGACGTCAGAGATATGGGCGGAGAAGGAATGTATGGAGTCAAAGATTACCCCAAGGTTGTTAGCCTTGCAGGTAGGGGTAGGAGGCGGGCCAAGGGAGGCCGGCCTGGCAGAGAGTGAGGATAAAGGATGGTGACGGTGTACCAATGAGGAGGATCTCAGTCTTGTTGGCATTTAGACAAAGATCATTGGCGGCACACCAATCTTGAATAGCAGTTAGGCAATCAGAGATGAGAAAAGGAGAGGAGGCGGCCGAGCGTAGCACTGGAAATTTGAGCAGAAAATGGCAATGCAGTGGGCGAGAATGATCCTTACAAATGTGTTAAAGCTAACTAAGAAACTAAGGAAATGTTCTTGGTCTATGCAAAGAAGGTTGTTTGAGTTCTTCATATCACAAGTAGAAGAGAAAGAATTTGTTTTGAACAATTCTGAAGTATTGGAACTTTTGTTGCCAAGTTGGAATCAACAAAAACTGTGTTGGAACTTTGTTACAAGACAGGATTTCTTTATTCCTTTGGAACTGTTGAACACAATCCTGCTTGAATCTGGGGAAGGGCAATTCACCCAGATTATAAAGAGACATTTATCATACTGTTAATTCAATTGTTATATTTGTTGCTTTTGAAACGACCATATATTATCTTGTTGAGTTATTGTATGTATAAGTGTGAGGGACAGAAATCTTTTGTTAGAGCGTTTCCTTAAGATTATTTTAGACTGGGAAATCCTCATCAGGGTAGGGATATTGAGGCGTTTATCTAACCTTTTGAGTTAATGGCATCTTTTGAAAAAACTTCACAGTTTTCGCCTCACATTTCAGACCCCTCACATATGGTGTGAGGATTGGGATCGGAACCAGTTAACACAAATTGGGGAACCCTTAAATTTGAGAAACTTAGCAAAAGAGCCTCCACTCCTCCTATAGCTACTGAGTAATCGATAGGTTTCGATATATAGTAGTAGAGGGGAGTTAATTCAACCAGGAGATAGGGCCTTGGTCCACACAGATTTAATTTGTATACCTCCCAAGGGTACTTGCCTCTAAGTCAGGTCTACCCTGGCGCTATGGCCTAGACGTATTGGCAGAAGTGATTGATCTGGACCATGAAGGTGATGTTCATATTTTAATACAAAACAGTAGGAAGAAAGCATACCAAATTAAAGCAGAACAGATTGCCCAAGGAATATTGGAGAAGGCTATGTTCCCAAAACCCAAAGTGGTTAAAGATAGTGCTCAAAAAGGAAGAGGAACTCTGGATTTTGGGCAAGCAGATCTTGAGCATGTGGTAAAAATTAAACCAGAAAGGTAAGAAGAATGTATTCCTCCTTTTGCACAAAGTAATGATCCTTTGTTATCAGTAACCTTTAATTAGGTAACAAGTAAGGAAGAAGGAAGGAGAAAGAACCAACCATTTTTTTCTTATGAAAACCGGATTAATATATAGGGGAGATGTAGATCCCTCTGGTACGCCCCCAAACACAAATTGGGAGTCATACAAATATTGTATTAGAAATGTCTCATGCCCATTTAACAGGGGGACATTTGGAACTTCAAAAACACAAGCTCAAATTGTAAATAGATTCTATTGGCCAGGAATGTGTGCAGATATAAAGACATTTGTAAACATCTGTGCCTTGTGTCAGAAAACTAGTACTCAAATACCTCCTCCCGCTCCCTTACAAACTTTACCTATTATTGAAGTTCCCTTGTCTAGAATTGGGATGGATATAGTTGGTCCTTTGGTGACCTCAAAACTAGGTAGCAAATATATATAATTTTGGACTATGCAACCAGTTACCCTGAGGTCTTTCCTTTACTAAACAATACCTCACAACACATGTTGAAGCATTTACTTCCCCTCTTTTTTTCGCGAACCGGATTTCCAAAATAAATTCTGACTGACCAAGGATCCACTTTTATGAGTAAACTCATGGCAGAGGTAAAAGATATTCTTCAGATTAAAACCTTATGTACTTCCATTTACCATCCTCAGACAGATGGACTAGTGGAATGATGTAACAAATCCTTGAAGCATATCTTAAAGATATTAGTAGAGGCAGATGGGAAAATTGGGTCATCATGATACTATGGGCCCTATTTGTTATACAAAACCCTCCTAAGTGATCAACCAGAGTTTCCCCCTTTGAATTGTTACATGGAAGAGAACCCAGAGATGTATTAGACATGCCACGGAAGACCTGGGAAGAAATGGAAAGGGCAACTTCCATTATCTCAGACTACTGAAAGACTAAAAGAACATATGACAGGCGCCATTTCGAGACGCCGGTCCTGCTCCAGTTCGCCTCGACTTTTTGCAGGGCGAACCAGACGGAAATTTCACCTGAGCCACTCAGCCTTGATGACTTCTCTCCTGGCTCATTTTGCTTCAGCCCTCCTCCAGAATTGGGCTCATTTCTCCAGCATTGGATCTTTCATGGATTCACATGCTTTGAATATTCCCCGTCGTCAGGCTGGGAATCCCCGGTACATTATATAGACCCTTTCCCGTAGGAAAACTTTTTCGACGCTTATGTGTCCTATCCACCTCGTTTTGTATCATGCATGCCCGTACCGTCAGGACGTCATGATATAAATACAGGCCCCGCCCCCGCGCTCCCTCAGATTTCAACCGTCTTTCAAAGTAGTGGGATCCTCGTGTTTACTACCAGTGAAAACTAGGTTGTTTTTTATTTTTTTTGTCTGTTTCGCGTAAGCGAAGTTCAAATTCTGGAGAATTATGTCTGGAAAGGCGTTATTTCGCCCATGTGCAACCTGTGGCCTCAAAAAGGTTTATGAAGGAGACGGCCACATGGACTGTATCTACTGTCTCCACCCGCACCACACGGCGGATACATGTGAGATATGCCAGGGTTTCTCCCAAAAAACCCTTAAGGACCGTAAAAGAAGGCTGGTCGACTGGCTTAATGACGGAGCGGGTGCCTACCCGGCTTCGGAAGTTGGCTCCACGGCCTCCAGGAGCAAGTCGGAGCCTCCATCGAAGAAGGTTCGGCCAGCAGAAATTCGCGCTGAGGACAAGCATAAGGGGAAACATGCTGGATCCTCCTCATCACATAAAAAGCCCTCCTCCTCCTCATCATCTAAGACGGAGAGGCTAGCGCTGTCTAAATCCTCCTCAGGGGACCGTCCCAGGTCTTCCGTGAGTCGAGAAGCTTCAGCCGGGAAGTCGGCATCGAAATTGACGACGAAGTCTAAGGGCTCGACGACGACGACTTGCTCGTCGACCTCGGTGTCATTGACGATGCCTATTACCGTTCAAGCAGCAGCGGTTGGGATTCCTTCGTCGACGGAGACTCAGTCTATGGCTTGGCTGCCTGAGGTCTATGACCCGATCCCCCCTGAGGTCTTACTGCAGCCAGACACGGCCTGCTCGGCGGAAGGGGAAGGTGACATGGTTCTGCAGCCATCGGATTTAGGCTTACGGCCTTCCACGTCGACGACGACGGCGACGAGTGCGAGCGGGGGTATGGTACCTATATCATCCACGTTACTGACCCCCCAGACGGTTTTGTCTCTGGATGTGCTTAATACTCTTCAGAAGCTACTACAGCGGCTGGATACGCAGTTCCCTCAACCTGGGACGTCATCGTCACTTTTGTCTGTACCTTCCGTCGACGAGCAAACTTGTACGGCTCGCTCGTCGACGAAACACCCATCGGCTCCCCAGGCGGTGAAAGATTGTCCTCGAGCTCAGGAGGAGGGTGAGTTGTCGGAGTCCGACTCTATACGTGATGACTCGGGGTCAGACATCTCCCTGTCACCGTCGAGGGACCCGACATGGAATTCGGATGTAGAATTGGAGTCTACGAGGAGCCAGACACAGCCATCTCCCCCTGATGATGTGGGAGCCTTCCATGCAATGATGGGGAAAGCGTGTTCCGAATTCGGCTTGATTCCTGAGGAGCAGAGGAAAGACTGTTTCCTTTTTGACCATATGGGTCAAAGGAGAAAATCGGTATTTGCCATCCCAATCCTTGACCACGTGTGGCAAGAAGGTCTCAAGACGATGCGCCATCCGTTCTCGGAACCAGCCATAAAGGGACGGATCGAGAAAAAGTTTAAAGCTCCGGAGTCCACTCCAAAATGTCTAACATCACAGCCTCTGTCTGACTCGGTGGTGTCGGCGGCAGCGGCTAGGAAGGCCAGGGTCCAGCAAAAATGTTCAACGCCACCGGAAAGCGAGGCTAGGAGACAGGACGCATTTGGAAAGAAGGTGCTCTCGGTCGGAGCGACGACAGTAAGAGCAGCCAATTCCTTAGCGATCGTGTCACGATATGATAGGGAAATGTGGCACAAATTAGCCCCTATCCTAGAACACCTGCCAGACGAACACCGGAAAGCAGCTATGTTACTGGTGCGGGACGGCGAAGAGGCCTCGAACCACGCTATTAATATCGCAGTTGACCTAGCAGAGTCTGGTTTCAAACAAATCAACCATGGAGTAGTGCTTCGTCGACAAGCGTGGCTCAAATGTACTACTTTCCGTCCTGAAGTACAGTACAAAGTCCTGGACATGCCATGCGAAGGGGAGCACCTGTTTGGCGAAAAGGTTGATGAAGCGCTGAAAGGGATGAAAGAAGACACGGATACTGCTAGGTCCCTCGGCGCCCTTCAAACGGGTAGAAATTTTCGCTCTTTTCGCCCCTTCAGAGGTGCTTCTGGAAACTCCCGCTTTGGAGCCTCGAGGGACCGTGGATTTAACAGGCCCTCGTACTCTTCACAAGGGTTCAGACGAGCGTCCCAGTCGGCACGTGGACGCAGGGACTATCAAGCCTCCAGGCGGAGAGGCTCAGGTCCGTCGTCAACGAAGAACAAGCAAACCAGCAACCAATGACGGCCTTCGGAACGTCCTGGGGGGTCGAGTCTCTCATCACTTCGACCGATGGAAATGCATCACCAAAGATCGATGGGTCCTAGACACGATTCGCATGGGTCATGCGCTGCAATTCAAAGACAAGCCTCCGCATCTTCCTCCTTTATTCTCGCCACAGCCCCACCTCCAAATCCTACGACAAGAGGCGGCGCTTATGTTGCGAAAAGGGGCGGTAGAGAGAGTTCCTGTGGCACAGGAAGGCCAAGGAGTTTATTCCAGGTTCTTTGTTGTCAAAAAGCCACACGGCAAATGGAGGCCCATTCTCGACCTGAGGGTACTCAACAAGTGGCTAAAGAGCCAAAAATTCAAAATGCTAACACTCCAAGAGGTTATCAGATCGGTGCAACCCATGGACTATCTATCATCACTAGACCTTCAGGATGCTTATTTTCACATCCCAATACGCCCACGACACAGGAGATATTTAAGATTCGTCGTCGGGAGAAAGCATTTTCAGTTCAAGGTCCTCCCGTTCGGGCTCAAGTCCTCCCCCAGGACGTTCACCAAGTGCTTGGCCCCTATAGCGGCCCATTTAAGGAAGGATGGTCATCATGTCTATCCATATCTAGACGACTGGCTAGTCAGAGGGTCATCCAAGGAACAAACACGAGACAGTCTACGAGCCACAATGTCCATCTTACAGGAACTGGGCTTCGCAATAAACTTCAACAAGTCCTCAGTAGAGCCTTCGAGGACCTTGGTCTTTCTAGGAGCGGAGTTTCATACACACACAAGCCTGGTGAAACCATCCAGCGAAAGAATTCAGAAACTTCAAAACAAGGCGTCGGAATGGAGAGGCGGTACCAAGGTCTCTGTGCGCAAGTACATGTCCCTGCTAGGGACCATGTCGTCCTGCATTCCGTTAATAAACAACTGCCGTCTGTTTATGAGGCCTTGCCAGGAATTTCTAGCGGACCGTTGGGCGCAGAGCAGAGGTCGCTGGTCCGACAGACTGGTCGTCGACGAACAACTAGTTCAAGCACTCGGCTGGTGGAAAGTGTCTACTCATCTAACGAAAGGGATGCCTCTAATGGAACCAGAGTTCCAAAAGACGGTGGTGACGGATGCATCGCTGAGCGGATGGGGAGCTCATCTGGATATGTTACAGGTACAAGGCCAGTGGTCTTTGCAGGAGTCCTCCCTGCATATCAACCTGCTAGAACTGAGAGCAGTGCGATGGGCTCTGAAGTCTTTTCTTCCGCAACTGAGGGACTCGGTGGTGCGTGTCATGACGGACAACACCACTACGATGTTCTACTTGAGGAAACAAGGAGGGACACGTTCCAGGTCCCTATCGACGGAGGCACAGAAAATCTGGCATTGGGCCCTGCAACACAACATGCAAATCTTAGCGTTTCACCTACCAGGAGTGAAAAACGTGGAAGCCGATGCCCTCAGCAGAGAAATGAACGAAGTTCACGAATGGGTGCTGAACGACCAACAACTTCAACAAGTATTCAAGGAATGGGGACACCCTTCCATAGACCTGTTTGCAACGAAGAACAACAAGAAATGCCATCAGTACGCAAGCAGATGGCCTCAGCAGGGCTCACTGGGGGATGCGTTCTCATTCCCATGGACGAACAAATTCCTGTACGCATTCCCTCCTTTTCCCCTTGTCCGGAGGACGTTGCAATGGATCCTCAGGTACCCATGTCGGGTAATTCTGGTGGCCCCATACTGGGCCAGACAGGTGTGGTTTTCAGACCTACTACACTTAGCGGCGGCGGAACCGATGAGATTCCAGAAGACCCCCGACCTTCTGTCTCGACAGGAGGGTGTCGTTTGGCATCACGACCCGGACAGCCTCAAGTTGACGGCCTGGCTCCTGACTTCGCCGAATTTGGTCGGCTAACGATTCCGGAGGACTGTCGACGTATCCTGCAAGCGGCAAGAGCACCTTCCACAAACGCCTCATACGCGTACAAATGGAAAAGGTTCTGTCAATGGTGTGAGGATCAACCAGGTTTGGCCCCGCAATCGATTAGGCCGGAACAGCTCCTTCCATACTTGCTGTTATTAGCTCAAAAGGGCCTGTCGGTGTCGTCAATAAAAGTACACCTAGCAGCCATTTCCAGGTTTACTCGTCGACGGCACTCGGCACCATTGTTCAGCGACCGCCTGATTAAGCACTTCCTTAAAGGCCTCTTTCGGATTTTCCCTCCAGAGAAGAAATTTCCACCGGAGTGGAGCCTCAATCTGGTCTTAACGTCTCTTATGAAACCTCCGTTTGAGCCAATGTCATCATCGTCTCTAAAGTTTCTGTCGTGGAAATTGGCCTTCCTGGTGGCCATCACTTCAGCCCGACGTATTTCAGAAGTTCAGGCTCTAATGGTGGACCCACCATACTTACGATTTTTCAAGACCAAGGTAGTCCTAGCCACTAACCCACAGTTCATACCAAAAGCTCCTTCGGTGTTTCATAAACACTCTTCTATCGTGTTGCCTACGTTTTTTCCGGAGCCATGCTCGGGAGCGGAGCGCATGCTACACACATTGGATGTAAAAAGGGCTCTCAAGTTTTATCTTCATCGTACGCAACCGTTCAGAGAAACGAGACAGCTGTTTGTGGCCTATGGGTTGGGTGCTAGAGGAAAAGCCATTTCAAAGCAAGGACTATCAAGATGGGTGTCATCTACCATTTCGTACTGCCATTCCAGGGCAGGGAAGCCTCATCTACGACGGCCAAGAGCTCATTCAACTAGAGCAGCGGCATCGTCGACGGCACTGTGGGCCGGAGTCCCTCTAGGGGACATCTGCATGGCGGCTACCTGGGCGGCTACACACACCTTTACCCGCCATTACTGCCTGTCGCAGCAACATGCCGAAGACACCCGGATGGGACAGGCAGTGCTTCGACACCTATTCCAATAAGGTAAGCCCCGGCTGCGGGGTTGCATCCTGTGGAATTTATGACTGTATGTGGTTCGTTTTCCTATGTTAACTATTACTGATGTATACATGATCATAGGGAACGGCCTTTGTGAAAAAAGTATATGGGTTTGCATGCACGCCTCCTCTTGGGGGTGGTACTGCTATGTAATCTATTCAAAGCATGTGAATCCATGAAAGATCCAATGCTGGAGAAGGGAATAGTTTCTTACCTGTAACTCCATTTCTCCAGCATTGGTATCTTTCATGGATTCACATGCGCCCACCTGCCTCCCCTGAACATGCAAACCGGTTTCCCCACTACTTTGGGGGCCGAAATCTGAGGGAGCGCGGGGGCGGGGCCTGTATTTATATCATGACGTCCTGACGGTACGGGCACGCATGATACAAAACGAGGTGGATAGGACACATAAGCGTCGAAAAAGTTTTCCTACGGGAAAGGGTCTATATAATGTACCGGGGATTCCCAGCCTGACGACGGGGAATATTCAAAGCATGTGAATCCATGAAAGATACCAATGCTGGAGAAATGGAGTTACAGGTAAGAAACTATTCCCTTCTTCAGTTAGCTCCAGGTTTGTCATACTCGGACTTCTACCGGACCTCGCACTCAGTACCAGGGGTCACTTACTTGTCCCCCACGGGACGCCCGCCCACCCACATCACGGCCGCCCTCACAACCAACGCCCATACAGGCTACTCCTGTTTCCTGTTTCTCCTTCTGCCCTATGATGAAACCCCCTGTGTTCATCTGCTCCCACTCGAAGCACGACTAGTGAGTTTCCTGACTTTTTTGGCCCCAGAAGAAGGCTACCATCTATTTTGCCGAAACGTCAGCAGCACATTGACCCAGATTCTCCATGGGCTTTATTTAGTGCTGCCTTTTCATTTCCTAACATCATACCCAGACGTAGACCAAATATGAGGTCAGACTTCAGCCGGGCATAGGAGACCTACTATCAACATCTCCTCCATTTGTACTTTTATCCTGTGTTTTCTACACCTAATGGCATGGGACATTCCACTTACAAGAAAGTTGCCTGTTAAATGTATAAGTGGACTATCCACACCCTATGTCATTTGTAATTATGTTATAGTGAATTTCTAACTATGTGTTTATTTACCACAATGGACATCATGTACTGTCATGTATATATAAAAACCTAAATTCTCTGCAAAAAGAAAAAAGCATCAGCTAACTAATAATTAAAAGCTGAAATTCTTATGAGTTTGAGATGTGTTTGTCAGCAGCAAGCATGTTGTTTCCAACAACGGTTGCCCAAATTGTATGGGCACCCAAAAGGGTCTAAAAACCAGTGTGCACTGGATTTATTTTGTGCACTCCTTAGATTCATAGAGGGTAGGACAACCCCCTTGTTATAGCTAAAAGAACATATGACTGCAGCTCGAAATATAGACAAAAATAATATGGTCCGAGCTCATGAACATCAGAAAGAATGTTATAACAAGAAGGCTGTAATGAGATCTTTTTCGGTAGGCCAAAAAGTGTATTGGTTCTACTTTCACCATCTGAGAATAAGATGCTTTCTAGATGGCATGGACCATATGAAATTTTAGAACAAATGGGACTAGTTCACCAAAAACCCTATTGGATCCCTGAGAACAGAAAGCAAATTATCCAGGAAGAAATAGAAGCTATGATAAAAGCGGACATTATTGAACCATCACAAAGTCTATGGTCCTCCCCTATTGTATTAGTTGCAAAACCAAATAATTCTTGGAGGTTCTGCATTGTTTTCAGAAAGGTTAATGAGCTATCACAGTTTGACAGCAATCCCATGCCTAGGACAGATGACTTGATTGACAAATTGGGGGATGCTGTCTATGAATCAACCATTGACCTAACTGAAGGTTATTGACAGGTATCAGTTAATCCAAGGGATAAGCCCAAAACCGCTTTTTCTACGCCCCATGGGTTGTTTCAATTCAAAGTGTTGGCTTTTGGGCTAAATGGGGCCCCTGCTACTTTTCAGTGATTACTGGACCAGGTTTTGAGGCCTCTATCATCATTCTGCAGGGCCTAAATTGATGAAATTATCATCTATAGTAAAACCTGGCCTGAACATATGTCTCATTTGTACCAAGTCACCCGGGCATTACGAAAAGTTGGGCTCATGACAAACCCAAAGAAATGTCCTCTGGCTAGATCTGCTGTAAAATATTTCCGTTTCTTTGTAGGGAACGGACTAATTCAACCTCAGACTGAAAAGGTTAAAGCTGTTATTAATACTCCATCTCCAAAAACAAAAAGAGTTGTGGGTCTTTTTAGGCCTAGTTGGATACTATCGTAGATTAATTCCAAATTGTTCTTCCATTTATGCTCCTCTTATTGGTAAGCTTAAAACGCAGAGCCCCAAAAATGTAGGTGACGTCCGGAATACCAAACTTGTTTTTATGAGTTAAAACACATTTTGTGTAGTGAATCTGTATTGAAGGTGGCAGGCTTCAATAGACCGTTTATCTTGCAGACTGACGCAACACATATCAGTCTTGGAGCAGTACTATCTCAAAATCAGGATTGCATAGAGCATCCTATCCTCTATATTAGTAGGGAACTGTTTGCCAGAGAAAAGAACTACGCTTCTCCAGCATGGGTCTGACATGGATTCACATGATCATGAATATTCTCCGTCATCAGGGTGGGAATTCTCAGTAAAATAAAAAAATGTTTCAGTTGCGCTTTAAAACTGTATTTCTCCTCTAAACCAATCACTGTCCTCTGGGTTATACTACCCCCATCCAATGACAGCCCTCTCCCTAAGCTCCACCCTTGGTGGCTATCTTCAGATTTTTACTGCATGCTTCAGTGTTGGCAGTCCTCTTCGTGCTCTCTCAGCATTTTTCCTAATATTTGGATTTTTTTGGTAAAATTTGAACGTTTTTACTGATTTTTTAATTTATCGCTCGACCGGAGGTCGACTACTGTCAGCAGGGATCCACTGTCAGTGAAGATCAAACTACATCGAGGATCTTTCTTCACAAAGGCCCAGGTTTGTGCCTACTTCGTGCCTTTACACCATGACCGAGGAGAAGAGATGCCTCTTCAAACTGTGTGAAATGTGGACTAAGGAACGTTTTTGTGGAAGATCGACACCACAAATGTCTGTACTGCCTTCTTATGGACCATAATGAGGAGGGATGCGATGTGGCGTGGTTTTTCATAAAAGACCAAGAAGCGGCATGATCATGCTTCCCCCAGGGCCGGCCGGTCCCACGATCAAACTCCCTCAGATAAGAGGTTAAGGTCCTTTGAGGATGTACCTCCAGTGGGGGTCCAAAAGAAAGAAAGGCCACACACCAAGGATCCCACTGGGTTCGCCGCTGCTGCAGGTCCCAGTTCGGGAAGGACAAGGCCAACATCACCGACCACATCCACGGTGAGCCTGCCGGCGAGGGTCGCACACTCAAAGAGAAAGTCCTTGACCCCTTTGAAACTCTGCCTGCAATCACCGGACAAGGCAATGAAGGAGAAATCCAAGGTGGGCCCTTCTCTGCCTCCATCAACGTCTCAACCAACCAAGACAACACCATCATCTACTATGTTTTCAATGGCCACATCAACAATGGCTGCTGCTGCCATCCTGTTGACGACGCCATCGACGGCCTCATCGATGACAACTACTTCTTCAAAAGCAAGGCAGACCACAAAGGTGGTGTCCTGTCCACAGTCACAGCGATGGCTACTATGCGGCTGTCCTTATCGGCACAGCGTGAGGTATCGAGGGTATCCACCTCTACCCTTACCTGGACGATCGGCTTGTTCGATCCAGCTCCCATGTTCTGGTGAGCCAGCACACAGCAAGGACAGTGCGTTTGCTGACGGATCTGGGATTTTCCATAAATTACCCAAAGTCCTGTTTGAAGCCATCGCAGAATGATGGTATGCTGTTTCTGGGAGCCCGACTCAACACAGTGACTTGGAAGAGAGGGTGGTAGCCATCCTAGGGAAGGTGCAGCACCTGTCGTTGGCTCGGTCGGCTACTGTGTGAGCTGTCATGTCGCTGTTGGGCTTGATGTGCTCGTGCATCAACCTCGTCCTCGTTTGCAGACTACAGATGAGGCCTCTCTAGGAGTTTCTGGATGCGAGGTAGCTTCAAGTCTCAGGATCCTGGATGGACAAGATTGCTCTCGACGAGAAGTTCTGATGAGCAATACAGTGGTGGGCCGTGTGCTCTCATCTCACTCAAAGGGCCCTATTCCAAGTCCCTCCTTACCAGGAGACATTTTTTGAAATAGCAAACGTTTAGACACTGCTTTTTAGTCCATTGCCATTGTTTTTTTATATCAGTTTTAGCATCCCGACCTTTAACATTGTATTTGATGTGTATTTAGTCATTGTGATAATATCTAGGTTTGATTTGAAATGTTTGCCGGAATTCGCACTTTTGCTTGTACGGCAGATCACATATGGAATTGTAGTCAAGCCGTTGTCTAATAATACTGTTTGAAAGCACTCCTGAAACCTTTCCGTGCCGTAGCACGTAAGCAGCTCACGAAACTACAACTCCCAATGAAGTTGTAGTCCACACGCCTTTTTATTCCTTTTCAGGTGCATCAGCGCTCAGGGGACTAGCAAGTCTGCGCGACTATGCGCCTGACGTGCCGGCGCTGACCCCTGTGGACTACTGTTGTGGAAGAGAACGGGCAGGTACTCCACAGAGGATGCCTCTGTAATACCACCTAGCAAATACAAGCCTCATAAACAGGTATTTAGTGATAACTTGCTATACAGACATGAAGATTTACCTTTGGATAAAAATCACCAACTTATTGAAACATTGTTTCTGAATACCAGATCCTTAGACAAACACACAATCGAAGTGTGAGACTTTATCATTGACCATGATATTGATATTATGTGTATTACTGAAACGTGGCTACAAGATTCGAGTGGACCAAATATCAATTTAGCAACCCCCCCTGGTTTTTGCTTCTTCTGTCAGAATAGAGATGGAAACAGGGGTGGAGGGGTTGCAATCATAGCTCGCTCACATTTTAACTTTGTTCAAACCCTGTTAACTTGTCAGGGTTGTGATATATTGTCCCTTAAAAGCCCACCTTCCCCCAACAACTGTATTGATATAGTTTTATATACCGACTTCCTCACAAAACTCCACATTTGTACGATGATATGGTGGATATTTCATCTTTGTTTCATAAACCTAATACAGCGACTATTGTACTGGGCGATTTTAACAATTGGCTGGATAATCTGCTTGATTCTCAAGTCACTCAACTTGTACAATTATTTACGATGAACAGATTTGTTATTGGTAATGGCAAGGAACCTACGCATAACTTGGACAACATACTGGACTGGGTCACTAGTAAAAACATAGTACTAAACCCAGTTGATGTGCAACCTTGTGTTTGGTCTGACCATTCCCTTTCTTATCTTTGATTTTGTGCTGCCTTGCCTGTATACCCAGAAAAATAACCCATTGCATAAGGTAGCAAGTAGAAACTTCAATAAAATCCTCCAAGAGGATTTAGAATCCTGTCTTCTCTCGCTGATGGCATCAACGCTTCCCCCGTCACCTGGTGTTGGAATTTAAGAAATGCTTCTTAGACATGTTGGACCGTGTTGCTCCCATCACCACTAAAGTTATTAGAGAAAAAGTAAATGACCTGAAATGGTATGGTGAGGGTTTACATGCTTGAAAAAAGGATAAAAGGAAGGCAGAAAGAGTCTGGATGAAGGACCGATCTCAGGTTAACATGGATAAATGGAAGGCTATCGAGAGAGTGTATTGGGCAGACATTTTCTTTGCCAATAAGTCCTTCTTGGATTATCAGATTGTTCAGGCGGACGGTAGGCTTCTGTCCATACCTTGTGAGACACTATTCCCTGGACTCTATCCATGGGTAAGATTTGGCCTTTTGTAAGACAGTCCTATATTCAGCAATTTGATTGGGCATTCTAAATTGATGAAATTGTAAATTCTTTTCCCACCTCTATACGTTGGTACTGCTTTGGGAGTCTGTCACAAATGTGGAATACATCGGAGGAACCAATCCCCTCGAAGAACAAGTTACTTATCTTACCTGGTAACGTTCTTTCGATGGGATGTTCCTCCGACGTATTCCACATCGTACCCTCCCAGCCGGCCCCGCTACAGTATTTCTTATGTGATTGCAGCTTACGTTTCCGCAAGGCTTTCTGCAGTCATACTGGCGGGTGATTGGTGCCACACGTTCTGGGAAAAAACTACAACTGAGGCTACGGGCGTCGTGCATCCTAGATATAACATCCGGTGACGTCGAACGTTGACGGAGGGCCTGGAGGGATAGCGTATTGACGTCATCGACGCAAGGGCGCCTACGCCGAAAAGGTGTTCCGAGGCAGCACAGTCACTAATTGCTGTTAAAGATGTGGAATACGTTGGAGGAACATCCCATCGAAAGAATGTTCCAGGTAAGATAAGTAACTTGTTCTTCTAATTTTAGGCCTATTACTAATGCCCCGTTCTTTTTGAAAGTTATGGATAAAGTGGCCACACTACAACTCCAAGAATTTTAAGAAACCTTTGGAGCTCTCCATCACGGACAATCAGGTTTTCGGGCCAATCACGGCACAGAGAGTGTCTTGCTGAACATGAAGTCAGAGGCAAGGCAGGGCTACTGATGTTGTTGGACTTATCAGCAGCCTTTGACCTTGTTGATCATGACAAACTAATAGCCCGGTATGGGCGTATCAGGCAATGCTTTGACCTGGATCCGGTCATTTCTGACAGGTCGCATGTCTAAAATAGCATGGGCTAATGCACGGTCATCAGTGGAACTTCTGAAATGGGGTGTCCCTCAGGGTGCTTGCATGTCTCTTTTTTTTCCAAATTAGTTTTATTGGTGAACGAATATTGTTACAGCATACTTAAACAGTTTCCCATTTGTTCTAATGCGTACACCTTATGGATTTTCTGTGCCCCCCCCAACAATAACTTTGAACACTCCTTCCCAACCCTCCCCGAACCCCCGTACTTTGTCTTTTTCTGCGTGTATGTCCTTTGTGGCTCCAGGGATGCCACATTTGGTGCACCTTTGTATATCAACGTTCCATGGTCCAGGAAGTTCACTACTATCATCTTCAATAACTGTCCCACCATGATCATCGTTGGGGTCTCCGACTCTTTGCTAGGGTCCCAAACTGGGCACACCTTTTACACATCTTCTCCCATCCACCAGTATCAGTTGTAAACCTTTATTCTGTATCATTACTTCCCCTGTTCACGACTTGAATATTCAGGTCATTCTCTTACCACCTCGTCCCCCTCTCCTCCGGTGTCGTCCCTTCCCCCTTCCACCTCTGGCCTCTCGGGATCATATTTTCAGAGGAAGGATGCCCATTCTATAGCCCTTGTTGGGGTCTGATCATGTATCTGTCTGGTTAATTCCTCCATTCTTTATAGGTCCAACACTTTCAAGGCCCATTCCCTTTCACTAAGGAGCCCCCCTCTCTCCCACCCCCCTGCCACACATGCCCTAGCCGCCAGTAGGAGATAGTGGGGCATATGTGGAAGTTTAACCCAGTCTCCCTCCACCGTTTCCATACCAAACAGCACCAATAGGGGATCCATGTGCCTTTCTATTCCCTCCAGGTCTTTTATCTGTCCCCCCTCTGGACTCTTTCGCGACCTCTGCGACTCTCTCTCACCCCTCTTTCTCCCGTCTGGACTGACTCATTCTGCAGGGCACACTCTGGATGTTCTGATCTCCTCAGACCTTCCCCTCTCTGTCCCTCTCTCCACTCTCTCCTGGAGTGATCACTTTCTCCTATCCGCCCTCCCTACCCCTCATCCGACCCATGAAGCGCGTGTCAGTTGAGGCTTTTGCCGCTACCTTCTCACCCCCTCCTCCCCCTTTGGCTGACTCTCACCCTGACACAGCCCTCTCCACGCTCCACTCTTCTATATCTGATACTCTTGATATCCTTGCCCCTGTCATGAGAATCCGCCTGAAGCCCAAAGCCAAGTATAACTCCTGGTATAACTCAGACCTCGTCACCCTAAAACGCAAGTGCAGGGTGGCCGAGAGGAAATGGCGTGCTTCATGTTCATCCTCTGACAAACTGGCCTGCTGCAAAGGCAATACCGGCTCTCCGTCCTCCCCAAGAAGAGAGCTCATATCCAAGCCCGCATCTCTGCAGCATCTAATAACTCAGCTGAACTCTTTAAAATCTGCAAGGAACTGGCCAATCCTTCCGCAGTCTATACCTCTCCTGTCCCTTCCCAGGCCCTCTGCACGGCGCTGGCTTCTCACTTAATTTAAAAAACTCAGGACATCCTGTCCTCACTCTCCTCCTATCACCTCCCTCCCACTATTCCCTGCTCTTCCTCTGGCCCTTCTGCAGCCACCCCCCCCTCCTTTCTTCTCTGCCTTCCCCCTTTTCTCTGCAGACAAGGTATCTAGACAAGTCCGATCTATGAAAGTCTCGTCGAAACAGGTTCACCCCTGTTCCTCCAAAACTATCAAGGATCACATCGACTCCCTGGCTCCTGCCTTGTCTGATTTCTGCAATCACTCCTTTGCCACTGGAGTCTTCCCATCCCCCCTGAAGCACTCCCTTGCGCACCCTCTTCTTAATAAACCCTCTGCCGACCCCTCCTGCTCGGCTAACTATTGCCCAATCTCCATCACTCCCTTCCTGGGCAAGCTCCTGGGGAAACTGACCATCTCCCAGCTTAATCTCCACACTGAATCTGTTGGTTGTCTTCATGACCATCAGTCTGGCCATTGAGCTGCCAGAAGCATGGAAACTGCTCTTCTGAACATCCATGAAGACCTGCTCTCCAACCTTGACTCTTAATACCCCTTGCGTCCTCATCTTGCTCGGTCTCTCTTCTGCCTTTGACACTGTCAACCATGCCTTCCTTCTCAACCGTCTCTGTGATAACCTGGGTATCACTGGTCAGGCTCTGGCTTGGCTGACTTCTTTCCTCTCTGACCGACCCTCCCAGGTCCAACTTGGGTCCTTCCTCTCTGCTATCTTTTTCTCTATCTGTGGTGTCCCCCAGGGGTCTAACCTCTCTCCCTGGCTGTTCAACCAATACCTGGCACTCCTTGCCCACTGCATCGCCGCTCTCTGCCCCAACTTTCAGTGCTATGCGGATGACACCCAGCTCATTTTCAGGCTACCCTCGGCCTCCTCCTCTCCCTCCCTTATCTCTGACTGTCTGTCTGCTCTCCAGGAGTGGTGTGCCGCCAATGACCTCTGCCTTAATGCCAGTAAGACTGAGATTCTCCTCCTCACCACACCCACTCCCTCCTTCACTATAGCGCTCTGGCCGGCCTCTCTTGGACCTCTTCCTGCTCCCACCTGCAAGGCTAAAAACCTAGCGGTAATCTTCAACTCTACTCTCTCCTTCTCCCCTCACATCTCTGACGTCTCTAAGAAGTCACACTACCAGCTGCACCTCCTGAGAGGTATTCTTCCTTCCCTCTCCTTCCCCCAGAAGCTCACTGTCTCCAGAGCTCTGGTTCTCTCTAGGCTGGACTATTGCAACCGCCTCTTTCTAAATCTGCCTCCTTCTACTCTCCGCCCTCTGCAACTTATCCAGAACAGGACTGCAAGACTTGTCCTTGGCCTCAAGCCCAGGAATCGTATCTCTCCAGGACTGAAATCTCTACACTGGCTCCCATTGGCTGCGGGGATTCAAAACCCTCTGCATCGTCCACAAGGCATTCTGGGGCTTGGGACCTCAATACCTTCAGCTCTCTCTTTCTAAATACCTTCCTTCTCGAGCTCTTCGCTCATCCGCCTCAAACTCCCTCAGGGTCAGTCACTTCTCCAAACAATGAGTTGGTGGTAGATCTCTTTCCTCGGCTGGTGCCTCCCTCTGGAACAGCCTCCCTGCCTCCCTTAGACTTGAGGAGAACCATCTCTGGTTCCGTAAGCACCTCAAAACCTTTCTCTTTGCTTCTGCTTTTTCTCCTCCCCTCCTCTGCTGACCCCCTAACTGGAACTAGAACTGCACTTATTACCTTGACACCCTCTGATCTCGGCACCACCTGCACTGCCCACCTGGCAACCCACGCACTTGGGGACTGTTTCTGTATCCCTACAGTCCCCCTCCCAGCCCTTGACACCTGTTGTCTGCACGTATTCATGCACTTGCCACATGCTGGCTTCTACTTACTTATTGTTGTTAACTTTGCCATGTACTGCTCTGTCCCTGCCCCCTTCCCACGCACTTGCGCGATCTGAATGACACCTGGCCTAGTAGGATCATTGTCCGTCCTCCGTTTGTTCCCTTCCATTTCCTCGTCGCGCCTTGAAACACTTGTGTATAGGCGCGTTATAAATGCCATATCATATCCACCCCTGGATCTCCTTCCAATACTTCTCTACCTTATCACACCCCCATCACATGTGCCACTAGTCAGCCATTTGCCTGCATTCCACCAACAATGAGGATCTGCCCCTGGGACCAACTTTGATATCCGCACTGGGTCCCACTGCCACCCACACCTGAGCTTGATCCCGTGCAGTTTGTATTGGTAGGCCACCGATGTGCGGTGGGCGTTCCCACACATTTACCTCCACTGTTCCATTTCAATCTCCAACCCCATGTCTCGTTCCCATTTTCTCTTGTGCGTGCAGATTTCTCCCCCTTCCGCCTCTCTAACAACGCCTGGTACATTCTGGATATGAGGCCCCTCGTCCCCCTCTGTGTCCAGTAATCTCTCTGTTCATGTCAACTGTGTTTGCAGTTCTATCTTCCACTCTTCCGACATCGGTACCCCCTTGAGTTGTGAGTATTTGAATACCGGTATCTTCCCTATCCCCAGTATCCCCTCCAGGTCTGTCATCTCTAAGAATCTGTCCTCCTTTAGGACCTGGCCCACTCTTTCCAGCCCCACTTCTAACCAGTCTTGGAACCTCTCATGGTCTGGTATCTTGTCCCATATCAGGGGGGAGCCCATATATGGCTTAATGGTGACGGCCATGTTGAGACCCTTTCATCTCCCTTTTGATCCTCCATAATCTCCAGAGCGGGCACAGGATTTTATGTCAGTACACCTTTCTCGGGCCGCCTTTGCCGGTGCCCATAGCCATTCCCCCAGAGTGACCGGTCGAAACAGAAAATGGTCTGTCCCTACCCATTGCTTCTCTCCATCCATGCGCAGGTGGGGGATTAGGGCTCTGAATAGGGCCGCTCTGTAGTAGGTGCGCATCTCAGGGAGATCCACCCCCCTTTCTCTTTTGGTTGCACCAATAACCTGTAGGCCACCCTCTGTTTTTCCCCTTGCCACAGGAATCTCATTATTCTCTTTTTCAGTTCCGCAAAGTGCAAATCGGGTAATTCTATCGGGAGCGCCTGCTATAGGTATAAAACTCTTGGGAGGAGCATCATTTTAACCGCATTTAATCTACCCAACTAGGAGATTGTCAGTGTTGACCATGCTTCCAGCTCTGTGAATAGCTTATGCAGCAGTGGGGGGAAGTTGCATTCATATAGGTTATGCAGGTCTTTGGTTATTTTCACTCCCAAGTACTTTATACTGTCCTTTTCTACCAGAATACCAAGGACCTCCCATTCCCTGCATTGGGCCTCTGTATATTTGCTTAGGGGGAGGAGAGTTGGCTTGCTAACATTCACCTTGAAACCTGATACTTCCCCATATTCTTCCAAAGTCTGATGCACCCTCTGGACCGATATCGTTATCTCTGAGAGGTATAGTAGTATGTCATCAGTGTACATGCTTACCTTGTGGCTTTGTGCCCCTACCTTAATCCCCTGTATCTGATCTTCCTCACATATTTTTCCCCTGGCGGTTCCATCATCAATGCAAATAATATGGGTGATAAAGGGCATCCCTGCCTGGTACCCCTACCCAGTTTGAATTCCCTCGACTTCATCCCATTAGCAACCACCCTCGCTGTGGGCCCCGAGTAGATTGCACCAATCGCCCGGCTCATTCTATTCCCCACCCCTATCTTTCGTAATACCGCAAAAAGGAAGTCCCGCTCAACTCTGTTGAATGCCTTCTCAGCGTCCAGACTCAACAGTGCCAACTCCCCCAAACTCCAATTTAACGTGTTCCTTGAGATCCAGCATCTTCCGGATCACGTCAGGGCCTTGTCTGCCTGCTATAAATCCCATCTGATCTGGGTTCACTATCCGGTGTAATTTCTCCTCTAATTGTGTTGCCAGGATTTTCGTAAATATTTTCTCATCTACATTTTGGAGTGAGACTGGGCGATAGGACGAGCATTTTATTTGCATTTTTAAAGTGCTCACACCGCCCATGGGCATCGAGGCGCTGTTAGATGAATTGTTTTTGTTTGTTAGTTGCGTAATTGTTTTTTTTTTGTGTGTCTTAGTTGCATATTTATAACGTGCTTAAATACCCAGAGGTTTCTAAGCACGGACCTGGGGATCGAACCTGTGTTGCTTCATGTCGTCTTGCTTCCAAGGCGAACACGCTGCCACTGAGCTATCCTCCCGGGACATTGTGCCGGGTCTCTCCCTTCCTTCGGGATTACCGATATCAGGGCCTTACTAAATGTTGCAGGTGCCTCTCCTGTGTCCAGGATGTGATTATATAACTTCGCCATATGTTGTGCCAGGACTACAGTATGTTTTTTTTTTTTTAAATATTTTTATTTTTGAACAAGGCAGGAAACATTACATACATTTGTAATCGACATTTAGCATGCATTAATACACAAGAGTATTGCTTCCCCTTCCCCTCTCAGAGTTCATTTAGTGGATCAGTCTCCCTCCTCTTGTTCTCGCTCCTGCGGGGCGGGCCAGCTCTCCAAGACCCTCCTGGCCAGTTGGGGTTTATATATTAAGGCTGGAAAGTCCCGGTCGAACTCGAGGATCTGGTTCCAAATGTTCTGGAACCGATGTACAACGCCCGGCCTGGCCGCAGTCACCTTCTCCGCAATGAGTACATCCCACAGTTTCATCCACCACAGGGGCAGGAGCGGGCCCTCCACCGACTTCCATGTACGGGCCACCACTATTCTGCCCGCCAGCAAGCAGTGCGATAAGAGTCTAGCTTTGGGGCCCTTGCGCGGGTAACTCCCCGGAATCGGGGTGCCTAAGAGGATAGGTTCAGGTTCTAGTGGGAGTGTGATGTGTGTCATTGCTGCAATGGGCGCCAGGCATTCTTTCCAGAAAGTTTGGGCCTTGGGGCAGGTCCACCACATGTGGAAGAAGGATCCTATCTGGCCGCATCGTCTCCAGCAGGCCGGGTCCAACGCTTGATTCATGTGGTGCAATCTCAAGGGGGGATAGTACCATCTCAGTAGGATTTTGTGGGCGCATTCCCTATTTGTAACACAGGAGGAGGCTGATTGGGTACGGGTCCAAATGTCCACCCAGGACTGGTCCTCTATGGGGTGTCCCAAGTCTGCCTCCCATTGCGCCATGGCCCTGGACTTGAAGGTGAGAAAGTCCTTTTGGAGGAGCTTGTATAGTGTTGAAATTTTAACTCGGAGTGGAAGGTCGTTGAGAGTGAGTTCTATGGGTGTGGGCGGGCGTGTTTCTGCTTGACGAATCTGTGGGTGGGAGCACCAGTGACGCAGTTGGAGGTAAGTGAATCTGTCTGTTTCTTGAAGGTGGAAGTTATCCTTACATTGTTCGTAAGAGCGCAGTTGTCCTCCCTCGAAAAGTTGTCCTATGGTCTCCAGGCCACCCGTAATCCAGTTTTTGAAGTTCCTGGGGGCCAAGCCCGGGGAAAAGGCAGGATTCATAAAAACCGGGGGTGAGGGGCTGAGTCCCCTGGGGACTTTCTTCTGCTTCAGCGTCCTATCCCAAATGGCCACAGTATGTTTGGTGGACAGCAATAGCTCCTGCCACTGCCGTCTGGTCGCCGGTGAGATGTGGGGAAGAAAGCGTAGGGTTAGAGCTAGACGTGACTGTTCCAGGTCCACCCACCTAGGACGATTTGTAATTGTTTGCCATGCCTGGGTGCATGCTAATTGGGCCGCCACCTGGTATTTCTGAAGGTCTGGGACTCCCAGGCCACCAAGTTTCGCGTTCCCCATCATTGAGTCCTTTGGTATTCTGGCTTTTTTCCCCCTTCAGATAAAGTGCAGCATCTTCCTCTGTAGGTTCTGAAGTGCTGGGGTCGGGATCAACACCGGGAGGGCTGAGCATGCATACAAAAATCTTGGAAGCAGGTTCATCTTACATGCAGTGATCCTTCCCATTAGGGAGATCTCCTGGGAGGCCCAGCGCTTCAAATCCGTCTCCAGTTCTTGAAAGAGCCGGGGAAAATTCACTCGGTAGACCTCCGTTGGTTTGGCAGGGATCTGGACCCCCAGGTAGTTGATAGCCTTCGTCTTCCATTGGATCGGGCATATTGGTATCAACTCTTCTCGCTCTCTCGGTGAGAGTCCGACCCCCAGCGCTGTTGATTTATTAAAGTTGATAGAAAAGCCTGTGACCTTTCCATAGTAGTTCAGTTCGGCCAGGGCGTGGCTTAACGATCTGCGGGGGTCGGTGATCGTTAGCAAGACATCGTCCGCGTATAGGTCCAGTTTATGGTGCAAAGTCCCTACTTGGAGACCCTTGATTGCGTGGTTCAGCCTAATTCGGGCGAAGGGTTCCATGATTAGGGCAAATAGGAGTGGGGACAGCGGGCATCCCTGTCTCGTTCCGCAGGTCAGCGAGATGGGGGTCGAAAGATTGCTGTTGATTCGGAGTAGGGTTCTGGGGGATTCATAATTGGCTAGAATCATCGTGCGGAATTCCGGGCCAAAACCAAACGACTCCAGGGTGAGCCTCATAAATGTCCAGTCCACTTTGTCGAATGCCTTGGTTGCGTGTAGCGCTATAAGCGCCATCTTTTTGTCTCCACGTGTGGCTAGTTCCACCACATTCAGAGCTCTATGGATGTTGTCTGCCTTAGATCGGTTCTTCAGGAAGCCACATTGGTCGGGCTGAATTATGTCTGGGAGGATGCGGGCTAGGCGAGTCGCCAGGATCTTGGAGTAAATATTGGCATCAATGTTGAGGAGAGCGATGGGCCTATACGAGGCTGGGCATCTCGGGTCGCCTCCGGGTTTGGGAAGCAGGATGGTGATGGACTCTTGCATAGATGGAGTTATCGCACCGGTCTCTCTAAAGGAATTGAATAGCTGTACTAGCGGGGCTAGAAGCTGGAGCTTGAAGACTCTGTAGAACCAGGTTGTGTAGCCATCCGGGCCTAGCGCACGGGCTTTCAGTGATTTTATAGCTTCATCCACCTCCTCCGAGGAGATTGGTGCCTCTAGGAGGTCCCGCGTAGCGTCCGGGATACGGGGGAGTGCTGCTCCATGAAGGTATTCCCTTTGTTCTTTGAGATCCCGTGGTGGAGCAGTCATTATCTGTGTCAGGTGTTCCGCTGCCAGGCGTTGTTTGTCCTGCTCTGCATAGTGGATTCGGCCTTGTGTGTCCCGGAGCCCAACGATTGTATTGTTTCGTTTTGCTTTGGCTAGTTTGGCCACCAGTAGCCTGTTGGCTTTATTGTTTTTGGCGTAATAAAATTGCTTCATTTTGGTCATTTGATGTGCTGTATGTTCGGCGTAGTGGGCCTCAATCTTCTGCCGTGCCATGCGGAGGGCTCGTTGGGTCTTCGGGGACCACCCTTTTTCTTTGTGGGTCCGCTCCGCTTTCTGGAGGTCCTCCTCGAGGCTCAAGCGGGTCTGACGTCTAGTTTTATGGAAGACAACACTTCGTGCTATCAGCTCCCCCTTCACAACCGCCTTCATCGTGTCCCATGTGTTGGCGGGCGATGTGTCTGTTACGGTGTTCTCCAGAAAAAAGTTCTTGATTGTGGTGGCGATCGAGTCCCTAAGCGGCATATCGTTGAGAATAGGATCATAGAGCGTCCATCTGCGTCTGGCTGGTTGAGGAGGGACCTGAGCTCGGATTTCCAAGGACACTGGCCCATGATCCGACAGAATCCGTGGGCCTATGGAGACCTCGTTGGTGAACGAAAGCAGTTGGGGAGAAACCAGAAGGAGGTCAATCCTCGAAAATGTTCTGTGGACGTGGGAATAGAATGAGTAGTCTCTTTCAGAGGGGTGTAAGACCCTCCATGCATCCACCACTTCCAGGGTTCTGAATAAGCGTAGCAGCGCCAGGGCCAAGGTGAAGTCCCCGGATGATGGGGGATGGGACTTGTCAGCTGTAGGATCCGGCACACCATTGAAGTCGCCGCCGATAATGACTTGGCCTTCCAGGAAGGCGGGGAGAGTGGTGCATAGGGCCTCGTAGAAGGCGGCTTGAGCTGAGTTGGGGGCATATATCGACACAAAGGAGTATAGTTCCCCAAGCAGCAGGCACTTGACGGCAACAAACCGGCCCTGCGGACAAAGCTTCGTGTCAAGGATCTGAGGATCCACCCCTTCCCTGAAGAGAATAGCTGTACCACCTTTTTTGGCATTTCCTGATGCGCCAAATTGTTTCGGGAAGAGACGGGAGCGTAGACGTCCGAAGTCGGCCGGCAGTAGGTGTGTTTCCTGCAGCATGGCCACCGTGGCCCCATCATTGTGAAGTTTCTGTAATATAGATTTTCGTTTAGCTGGGGAATTTAGGCCTCTGACATTCATTGAGATGAAATTCAAAGTGGAATGGTCTGAGTCGCTGGGCGCGGGGGTTGGCACTACTTGTGGGGGAACGGGGAAAGGGGTTGTGTCAGCCAACATCTCTTGTATCTTGCATCTGCGTGTTTCCATGCCATTGAGTTTTTTGCTCCAACCTCCAACGGGGAGGTGGCGAATTAACTGGAGGGGGGGCAGGTTTGTGTGTCCAGCACCCCCTCTTGGACAACGTGGCCATGTAACTGTCCGTAGCCAACATGGCTAAACTTGTGGGTATCGTCTTCCAAGGACGCGGATGGATTAGTCCTCAGAAGCGGGCATAGGCCGTGGGGTGGGGCCCGTTGCCACGATCAGTGGGGTCATTTTATTCCTTAAAGATGGTAGGATTCTTTGTGTAGCTATTTCCTCTTTCTGAATCTCGGGACTCTGGACCATGAGTTTACTTTGGTGGTGGGCGATTTCGGGAGGTCTGGGTCGGATGCCCTCTCTACGTTCGCGGGTGATCGCGCTTCAGCAGGGGTCAGGTTCATGATCTGCTCAGCATCCTCCAAGTGGCTGATTCTTCTCTGGGTGTCTTTGTAGGCAAACTGGAGAGCCGTGGGGAAGAGCTACCGGTAGCGAATTTGTTGATCTTGTACGAAGGCTGCTAAAGATCGGAGAGCTTGTCGCCTCTGGAGCGTGAGAACGGACAAGTCTTGATAAATTTGGATTGGGGTGCCTTGGAAAGTTATTAGATCACGGGATCGGCTGATTGCGGAGATAGCTTCCTTCGTCGTGAAGAAATGAACCCTGGTAATGACATCGGGTGGGGGGTCTGTATCCACTCCCCGGTGAGGGCGCATCCTATGAGTGCGGTCCAGGAGGAGCTGTGACTTCTCGAAGTCCAGGAGAAGAGCTTGAAAGAGGTCCCCCACGTATTCTGCCAGGTTTTTATCTGGGATAGAGGTCGGGACCCCTCGAATGCAGAGGTTATTACGTCGGGCCCTGTCTTCTAGGTCCTCCTGTTTAAATTCCATTGTTTCACATTTGTCCTGGAGGAATCTGATTGAGCGTTGGATCTCCGTCAGGGTAGATGCTTGATCCTGGGTCCGGTCTTCCACATCTCCTAGCCTCTGTTCAGCAGTTGTCACCCTTTGGTCGATGTTCTCTAGTTTGGTAGAGAGCTCCAGCATGCATGATCTGAATTCCGATTTAATGTCCGCCATGAAAGCTTTGATGTCATTTTTTGTGGCGAGGGAGCCCTGGTCTTCTGGAGTCCCCATGGAGGGGGGATTGGGGGGGTCTTGTCCTTTGGGCTTCTCGGACACCAACAGTATTGTTGCAATATCTGCGTTTTTGCTGGCTTTGGGTTGTCTGGACATGTTGTTCCCCCGGGCAAAGCAGGGGATCAATGTGCTCCGGAGCCGGGAGGGAGGAATGTTGCAGCGTTAGCACAGCAGGCAGAGGGGCGGGGGGGCTGGAGAGGGTGGGCCGGGGCGCCCCAGGAAGATCTTCTCGTGTGTCCGGTGAACGGGGAAGGGGCAAGTGGGCCCAGCTGGGACCTCCAAGTTGTTGAGGGGGGGAGGCCTCGATGATCCCGCAAACGGAGGCACCCGGTCGGCGCCGTCAAAGCTCCACCTCCTCCCCCGGCTTACCTCCACCCCGGGCCGGGGCCTCTTCACTCGTCGGCAGCACTGCGCGAAGTCCCCACAACTGCCTCCGGCCGTCCACGGCGCGTGCGTGGCTGCCGATAAGGTCGCTGGGATGTCCGTGGGAGCTCCCCCTCGCCGGCTCCCAATGCTACTCCGCCGGTCGCGGCTGGAATCGGAGGGGCCGTTATATCGTGGCTTCCACGCTGGCCGTAGGGATGGGGAGGAGGGAGCTGCGAGTGCGCAGGAGAGAAGACTCTTGGTGGGCTCCCAAGGGTAGGAGCTCCACCCCCTCCTCTACGCCAGGCCGCGGCTTCTGCTGTTTCCTAGGCCCTCGTCTGCCATCTTGGAGGGAGGAGCGGAGACTCGTAACTTCGCGACAAAGCCCTGGAAAGCTCCCAGAGCGCGGCCACCACTGCAGCAGGCTTTCATCGAGCCCTGGTTAGAGCGGGGTCCATCGTTTTAGCCCATTCGTGGCCCCAAAATGTCACGGCAACGGGCACCCCACGGAGGCCATCAAGGGAGCGACTGCATTGTCGGCGCTCCAGGCCACGCCCCCTACAGTATGTTTTTTATAAAACCCTATGGAGTAACCGTCCTCCCCTGGTGCCTTTCCATTCAGGAGGCGCGCTATTGTGACCTGCACCTCTTCTATCATTATTGGGGTTTCTAGATGCTCCACTTCTAGAGTCTTGAGTTTAGCCATGTGCACTCCCCTTAGGTATTCCCCCACTGCGTTTTCCTTATCAGAGGGTTCTGACTTATATAGCTTCTCATAATATTGGGCGAACCTCTCTGCAATTTCCTTGGCCGTGGTCTGTTCCCTTCCCTCATGCCCTCCTAACCTGGACACCCATCGCTCCGATCTCTGCGCCTGCAGCCTTGCTGCCAGCAGAGCGTCTGCTTTGTCCTCTTCCTCATAGTACTTCTGTTTCAGGTACTGTAATTTCCATAGAGTCTCCCCCATCCATAGTGCCTTCAATTTCACCCTTTTTGACAGCAACTCTTCCCGAATCCCCTCTGTGTTCCCCTCTGCGGCATGCATCCTCGCCTCCCCCTCCAGAATCTCTTTTCTAAGTCTATCTTCCCTCAGCCCTCTCTCCCTTTTCTTCCTTGCCCCCTCTCTGATCAGTAGACCCCTCCAGGCAGCTTTCCCCGCATCCCAGGCCACCCCTGCACGCTTACATCCCCAGTCTAGTTAAATTCAAAATATTCTGTTCTCTTTGGCCAGTTGTTGCGTAAAGATGGGGTTGCCCAGAGTGATTCATTACAATTCCACATTCCCTCTGATCTGTGCAGCCCCTCCACGTCCAGTGTCATGCTCACCATATTGTGGTCAGTCCATCCCACTGGCCTGATATTGTTCCTCATCACTCTCGGGCCCTGCTCTGTGTTGATGCTTGTGTAGGTTTTGTGTGGTGCTGAAAAGAAGGTGTAGCCCTCCTCCTGCAGATGCTGACTCCTCCATACATCTACCAAGCCTCTGCCTTAAGTGTTGCAGTTTTTCTCCTCCACCTTCACACCTCCAACCCTTTTCTATCCCAGCTTTCATTTGCCCATGAGTTGAGATCGCCCCCTATAACATAAAGGTCTGCTTCGAGCCCTTGCACTGTGTCAAATGCCTCCCTTAAGAATTCATCTTGTCCCTGGTTGGGGGGCATAGATTGCAGTCAGATTCTTGCTCCTTCCAAAGTGCCCTGGCGTATCAGCATTCTTCCTTCCAGCATGGTCGTGGCTACACAGTCACACAACCTACATTGTTTGTGGAGAACAATACCCACCCCTCCTTTTTTTGTTTCCCGATGCCCAGTGGACCTGTCCTATTCCTCCCCCCTATAAGCGCTCACTCTTCCCCCTTTATTAACCGTGTTTCCTCCAAGAAGAGCACATCCAGTGAGGCTTTTCGGAATTCCCTCACCACTAGAGACCTCTTCATTGGGGAGTTAAGCCCTTTTACATTCAGTGTGCCCACAATTACAATGTTAGCTTCCTCTGCGGACGTTATTCGATAATCTACTCCCTCTACCTCGATTTGCAGCGAGAAAGGGTAGCCCCACCTGTATCTAATTTCCTTGTCTCGTAGCCATATTGTGAGGGGTCTGCAGGCTCTGCGTCTGGCAAGCATGAGGTTTGAGAGGTCTTGAACTATCGTAACTTTAGAGCCTTCGAAGTCCACCTCCCTTTGCTGCTTGGCCCTGTTCAGAACATCCATTCTGTCCTTGTAGCTCAGGAATTTGGCTACTATGGATCGGGGGCTGTTCCCATAGGGCTTACCTCCTCTGTGCGCCCTTTTGAGTTGCACCATCTTGCCCCCTTGTGCTTCAAAGAGCTGACGCACTAGAGCCTGTACTTTTTCCTCCACCTGTCTCAGAGTTTCCCTCGCCGATTCTTTAAGCCCTAGTATTCGAATGTTGTTGCGCTGTTCCCTGTTTTTCAGATCATCAATTTTGAGCATCACTTCCTCTTCCCTGAGCTCCAAATCTGTCATTCTTGCGTCCAGCCTCATTTCGACCATATATGCGTTCAGTTGTTTATGCTCAAGCCCTTCAACTTTGCTTTCCACTGTGACCATTCTGCCTGTTAGGTCAGCTAGTGATGCCTGTATGTCCCCTCTGGGGGTCTTGATCTCTGCTAGGATGTGTCCCGTATCTTCTTTCGTTTGTTTGTTTTATCAATATCTTCAATATATCAATATATTTTAACAATATCTTCTTTCATCGAGAACATGGTCATGTCCATTCCCGTCACCATTTTTACCCCTGGGGCCTCCTTTGTCAGCTCTCTGGGCAGCCCAAAGTGCCTTGTTTGACTCCCGTGCCTCTCGCTCCAGACATTTTCCTTTTGTCCCTCTCTTTATACTGTTTTCGCCCCACTTTTATGGTCCCTGGTCCTCTCTGCTTCTTTTTCAGGTTCCTTCCCCAAACCTTTGCTGCCTTGCTGTCCTTTTTCCGTGTGTTTCTCCTCTGGTTTCTGCTTCTGTCCCCTCCCAGCACCACACTCCATCACCCTTGTGGAGTTCAGTTCCCTCCCTTCCTTTTCTTTTGTGCCTGTTCCTCCTCACACCCCTCTTCTGGCTGCTCGGGCCTTCCTCTCCGTCCTTTGATCCGCTCAGTTGACCTTCTCTATATCCCCTCTGCACACTCTGTATTAGTGTCCTGTCTGTGTGCACAGTGCGGGGAGCCTCCATGTTTCTGTCACGTTCCTCTCCTGTTGCCTGGAGGTTGCCCCCTCAGAGAGACCGGCCCTTGCCTCCTCACTGCCTGTGCTCGTGTTTACAGTAAGGCTGGAGCTTCGAGCGTGTTGTTGATGCCCCCTCAATTGTTCCTCTTTTTCTTTCATTGCAGTGTCTCCGGTGGAACAATGGGCCTCATTACAACCTGCCAGTCCGGGACCGTGCAGAATCTGTGACGGCGGTAAAAACGTTTCCGTGTCCGCAAGGTTGCGGAGAAACCGTCCAATTACAAGCTGCGGGCCGCGTGCACCACACGGACTCGGAAACGTTGTTACCGCCGTCACGGAAAACCCCACGGAAATGGAAATAACGCAGCCACAAGTGGCGCAAAACCCGTTTCCGCCTCCGCCGCCACGGACACGGAACCGGAAATACCATGATCGCCAAAACAGGAAACAGAGAGGTGGCCATCATATAAAAGCACAATCCATTGCCATCCAGAGCCAGCACAATCCTAACTCTGAGAAGCCAAAAGGGACCACCAGCATGTCTGCCAGGATTCCTGCTCAGAGGCAGCGCAAACAGCGCTTCAGCGAGGCGGAGCTAACCGTCTTGGTGGAGCACATTGTGGACAATGCGGAGATGCTGTTCAGCGCTGACCAACGGCGTGCCACACAGCAGCGGAGGAAGGAGGTGTGGGCCGAAGCTGCACGCAAGTGCACCGCTGTGAGCGTGGCAGTGAGGAGCGTGAAGGACTGCCACAAACGGTGGGACGACCTGAGGCTGAGGGTACGCAACCTCATTTCCACGCACCGCCAATGCAGCAGTGGGACAGGCGGAGGACCCCCTTCCCCACTGAGGCTGCAAGCATGGGAGGAGCGTTGCAGCAGTGTCCTCCACCTAGAGGGAATCCATGGGATCGGAGAGGCTGAGGCAGGAGTGTGCCCACCTGCAGATGCCGGTAAGTGCCTAAACATGAATGCCACATGTAAATATGCAGTTGTGAGTACTGGGCCAAAGGACCCATTAACAACCCCCCCAACCCCCCAGGAAGTGCATGTGTGGGCCAAAGGACCCATTAACAACCCCCCCGCCCCCGGCAGTGCATGTGTGGGCCAAAGGACCCATTAACAACCCCCCCCCAGGCAGTGCATGTGTGGGCCAAAGGACCCATTAACAACCCCCCCCTCCCCCCCGGCAGTGCATGTGTGGGCCAAAGGACCCATCATGATCCGCATGGCAACCAATATCACAGAATGCATACACCAGCAATCAGATGCATGTGACTAACACTATTCAATGTACAATCTTAATGACGCATGTGATGCACCCATCTGCCACCACAACAACACTAATTGCATGCCCTTTGTGTCCCCACAGCCGTTTCAAGTGACAGTGATACTGCACAACAGGCCAGCCAATCTGCACCGGCAAGTACACAAGCCACCGCCACCACACAGGAGGATGCTGCCGGCAGTTCTGCACCTCTGGCCACATTACCAGCCACTACAGATGTGCCGTCCACCACCACCACCGACGTCCCCACCGTCTCCACACAGCCTGAGTCTAGACAGGTGCCACGGGGACCTATCATGGCCACCCAACACAACACCGAAGGCAGCAGCACTGCAGAGGGGGCGGCCTGCAGTGATAACAGTGCTCCGCAAGAGCACTCGGAAATGGGGCCACAGGGGGAGATGCCCACATTTGAAGACCAGGGCTCCTTCGATGAGCTGGGGTTCAGCCCCACATCACCGGGGAGTCCCATGAGGTCGCCCTGAACTGAATGCCCGCATGCAGCGGATGGAGGACCAGCAGGCTACCCTCACCCAGCTGCTGGAGAGGCAGCTAGAGGAATCCAGGCTGCAGAGGGAGAGCTACAGCGCTTCAGTGCGTCGCCTGTCGAGGTCCATCGGACGTTTGCGTGCACTATAGTAACCCTTGCACGCCATGTGCGGGAGGGCAAGACCACACCTCCAGGCTTGTAGAGGCCATGTTGGTTGGCCAACAGGCAAATCTGGCATGGATGCCCTCAATCCCAGATTCTGCGCAATCAAACACAACCACCCCATCCAGCTCCACTACTGCCAGTCCAAGGAGGCGCTCGAGTGAGCTAACGGGTCCCTCGGGCAAGGTTGCACAGGCACAGAAGCGCACACGGAAGTGATGGCATGTGTGTGGGGCAGTGCAGGACACATGTGGACTACAAGGGTGTGAGAGGGGTGGGCACGTTTGGGTGGTGGGGTAGATAGTTTTGGGGGTTTGAACAATGGGTCCTGGGTGGGGGTGGGCACGTTTGGGTGGTGGGTGGCCCCGGGTGTACAGCTTCCCTAACCAATGCACCTCCTTCCCTGTTGTTATTACATCAATACATAACCATTTCCAATCAAGACATACATGTGTGGACATTGATCATTTATTTTGCAGTGCAACTATTGATTCATTATTGTCACCATGTTCGTGCATTTCTGTGAATGTGCTGTGACTCAAAAGTAAATGCGAATCAGGGCATCCCGTGCTCTCTGGCCATCATGTGGACCCCCAGGGGGAGGTGGTGCCATCCCATCCCCATCCCCATCTCCATCCCCATCCCCATCCCCATCTTCCTCATCTGCGTCTGGTGGCATTGGGATGTTCCTGCGCAGGCATATATTGTGCAGCATGGCACATACGAGCGTGATTTTACCCGTCTTCACTGGGCTGTACAGCAGTGATCCGCCAGATCTGCTCAGACAGCGGAAACGGGCCTTCAGCAGTCCAAATGTCCTCTCAATTATTCCACGTGTGCGGATATGTGCCCTATTGTATGCCTCTTCATGCCTGTTCCTTGGTCTCGGTACAGGTGTCATCATCCATGGCGTGAGTGCATATCCCGCATCACCTACATGGGATGTAGATGGGGGAACATGTCAGTGTTTGTGGCATCATGTCCTCATCTGCTGCTGTGCTTTCTTGTGTCATCATTCATTCATGCATATGTACCATGCAGTGTATGGAGGTATGTTTTGGGCATCACGATGTATGTCGCTAACTGGATATGGGCCTACACATTAACTTGCATGTTTACTGTGCCCTGCGGCTGACATTTGTTTGTGTGCATGTCACGGTGCAGTGCTGTCCACACATGGCAGAGTGACTTCACTGTACGGAAGTAGTAAATACACGTCGTCTCATTTACACGCCTCTCGTGCCTTTTGAGGCAGTGTTTCAATTGAGGGTGGGTGTCTGCAGTGGCACAAGGTTCATGGGACAGTGACGGGATTGGCTGTGCCAGCGTGTGCACGGGCACATTGTGGTGCCCTGTCATGTCTTCCTTCATGATGTTTGGCATCCGCTGTGTATTTGTTAGATGGAAGGGGGGTGATGCATGTGCGGTCACAGCGGCACACTCACAATGCTCATTGGGCTGGACGCACACACACCACTTCGACAGGGTTGTAGCATCGTCAGCTGTACTCACCCAATAGCCATGTGCTTTGTCCGGCATAGCGTTCCATGTACCGTGGCAACGTGGAATTCCGCGGTACCATTGAGTCATGTGATGATCCTGGGAAACGTGCGCAGCAGTGTGTAATCAGTTGCATGGCATCACAAACCATCTGGACATTCAAAGAGTGATACTGTTTCCTATTGCGGAACACCGCCTCAATTGCACGTGGTACTGTCAGCTCAACATGGGTGCAGTCAACTGTGCCTATGCAATTTGGCATGCCTGCTATGGCATGGAAGGCCAACTTGGTGGCAATGACCTCGGGGAGGGTGCGGGTAGGGCTATGTGTTCCGACACATGGCGCAACAGGGCATTCAGTACCTGTACCAGGATTTTTGAGAAACAGGGTTGTGATATGCCGTGCAGCTCACCAACCGTGTGTTGATAGGTGCCAGTGCCAAGGAAATGCAGTACTGAGACAACCTTCAGGAGGGGGGGATGGCGGTGGGGGTGTCAATTTGGCTGCTGATGTTGTCCTCAATCATGGCAGTGATGTGCAGGATTGTTGCACGGTCCAGCCGGTATAGTGTGTGGATCTGTCCTGGGGTGAGGTTCCAGGGTGAGGCCCTGATGTGTGGTATTGGTGGCTGGCGGCGGGGTCGGGCTGGCTGGGCAATGGGGTTTGCCATAGCTGCAGGGTTGGCTGGTTGCCGCCTGCGCCTCCTCCGCCTACGCCTCCTCCTCTGCGCCATTACTGGCACCATGTGCAGTGCTGTCTGTTGGTTGAGTAGGCCCAGTCCCAGTGCTACTAGACCTGCTGCCTGCATGGTTCTATGTTGTGTTGGGCTGGGTGTGGCCCTTTTGTGGGCTCCCAGTGGCCTGCTAGGTCCTGCTGGGCTGATTTTGTGCACCTGTGCCCTGATTCAGTTCAGCAGGCAGTGTATAACGCCATGTTCGCGGTGGCAGCGGTTCCGCCACCGTGATCACGGTATTTACGCCATTTTCTTCCCGGTATTTCCGTGTCCGCGCTAGTTGTGATGCTCACGGTGTTTCGTGTTGACTGTAACAGAGGTGTTTCCGTGCAGACGGACTTAACGGGACCCCTATTTCCGCGGTGGCGGTTGAGGGTGGTGCTATTACCGGGGCCGCGGGTCATGATTGGGCGTACATGGAAACGGTGCCGGTATGGTTTTACCGGCAGTGTTAATTCCGGACCGGAGTACTTGTAATGAGGCCCAATGTCTTTGCTCTGGAGTCTATGTTGTGTGCCTTGCTGGGCTTCCTCTCTTTCGTGTCGTGTTCTTCTCTATCTCCCACCATCTACTGGACCGCCCCTGCCCCTCTCCGGTTGTTCCAATAACTTGTTTGTTCAGTGCCTGGTGTTACCGGCGGGAATAGCGCTTTGCTCCTCAGTCCTCGTTCCCTACTCCTCCTCCGTGCTGCTAGTGGCGGCTGCTCCTCCAGGGTTATGCTCCGGATTCTCTGTTGGCCGCTACTGCTTTCTCCAACCACGTCCCAGCCCTCAGCTGTCACTGTTGTGTTTGTGCGGGCCATTCCCCCAGCCTTGGTTTTACTCCTCCATGTAGTTTGGCTTCATTTCACCCCCTGTCCACGTCTCTGATATTGTTTCCCCTTTTGTGTGGGGTTGCTGAGGTTGCCCCACCCTGTATGGTCTGTGTGATGTCGTACCGCACAGTTCTGGCCGGGCTGCCCCTCTTGGGATGTTCCTCTCTTTTTTTTCTCCCTCGCCCTCTTTTCTCTTTCTATGTAGCCGTCCTCACTTGCCGGGTATCCAGGGATTCTCCCCCCCCTCTCTGTTATCCTCCCGGCTCCCCATTACTTTGGGTCTCCTGCCTTCGTCTGCCGTCACCGGCGAGGTTGTCGGGGCCTGAGGGGGTTTGGTCATACCTTAGCTGTCGGCCGGATGCGCCGTCTTCTCTCCGGGTTCCCCCCTCGGCGATTGCTCCACACTCTCCCTATTATAAGACCCTCTTCACTCACGGGGTAGTCCTCTCTGTCCACGTCGGTCGGCGGCCCCGATCACGTGCCTGCTGATAGTCCTCGGCTGCTTCAGGCCAGTGCTCTGCAGTCTGCCACTTCCCCCTCAGCTTCTATCCGGTTTTGCTCCACTCCGGTCCGCTGCTACCGCGCCTTTGGCGGATGATGGTTCGTAGCTGGCACCACCGCCTGTCCCGTCTTTTTCACCCAGAGGTCTCTGCGGTTGAGTCTTCTCCTTTTCGCTCCCCTCGGTCTCGCCGTGAGGGGTCTGGTCATAGTGCACAGTAGCCTCTGCCAGTGGCTTTAGGCCTCTCTTCCTTACGCACTGTTGGCAATCCACACCGTCTCTTCTGTTCTGGTTTCTCCTCTTCCGCACATCTTTGTAGGTTTCCAGATTCTCTCCTCCAGTATACCTCTGATTTATCTCCTGCCAGATGCATGTGGATTCATTTTATCTGCATGTTTTTGCTCAATTTCATCTTTGTGTCGCTGGAAGGAGCGGGAGCTACAAGCCTATGTGGCCATCTTCTCCCACCCCCCTAGTGGTCTTCCTCCCACTTTTTTTAATGTATATTGCCTCTCGCTTTGTGATCGTCTGGATGAGCTGGGTGTTCATTTCAGTAATTATGCTGATGACACCCAGCTTGTCTTTGAACTAAGCGGTAAGTACACCGAGGATTCAGACCAAATTAATAAAGTTTACGTGGCTATCCAACAATGGATGGCTAATAATGCAATGTGTCTTAACGCAAACAAAACAGAGATGATGCTTTTTGGGTCACCACGGGCAAGATCTAAGTTGGACCCGTTATATGCCGTTTTTTGTATCGAAGGCTATGATATTGAAACTGGTGACAAAGTCAGGACCTTGGGAGTGATTTTTGAGTCGTCACTAAATGTTAACGGAGACACAGAAAGCATAGCAAATAAGGCACAGTATGTTCTACTACTCCTACGGCTAGTCAAACCATATGTGTCAGAAGTAAACCCGGCCACTTTGGTACGTGCGCTTGTGATACCTCGGCTAGACTACTGCAACACCCTTATGTTAGGGGCTAGCAAAAATAGCCTTAGACGACTTCAGGTCTTACAAAACGATGCAGTCCATATCGTTAAGAGCATACCCAGACATGAACCTATTTCCTCTCACAGGGGGGATCTTCACTGGCTCCTAGTGGAAGCTCGCATCCAATTCAAGGCACTGACAAAAGTGCAAAAATGTCGCGATGGGAAAGCTCCAAGCTATCTTAAAGAATATGTTAAAATCCACAATCCGAACAGGCTCACTAGGTCTATTGATGGGATCCGTCTCATAGTTTCAAGGAGCAGGTACAAGGGATGGGCAGGTCTTTTTCTTCTCAGGCTGCTTCCTTGTGGAATAAACTTCCGAAACATTTACGTGCTGAAACAGACTTCCTGAAGTTTAGATAGGGAGTAAAAACGATTGTTTTCAAATAATCTTCTATTCTATGTTATTTGTATTCTGACGCTTCACACAGTCTAATCTTTCTGCGCCTGATGCCTGTGGGCTTCGGCACATTATAAGTGCAGATCAAATCAAGTCACCACAGACGCTTCTCTGGAAGGTTGGGGAGTTGCACGCCAGAGGCCTCTGGCTGCCCGGAACAAAAGAGACTTCACATCAAGGTCCTGGAGCTCCGGGCTGTCTTCAGGTTCTCGCAGCCGAGGAGCCTGGGTGATGCATTGTCGTTCCCGTGGGAGGGACTTTTCCTATACGCTTTTCCTATGCTCTCACTCCTGCTATGAGTGATAAACACACTCAGTGTCACTGCAGGATGATAAACATCACTCCTGCGTGGCTGCGGCAAATCTGGTATTGAGACCTCCTACATCTGTCTGCGGTTCTGTCCACCAGACTGCCACTACTTCCGGACCTTCTCTCCAGAGAAGGAGGAGCGATTCTGCACCATAACCCAGCGTCGCTGAACCTCAGGGCCTGGCTGCTGCGGCCCTACAGTTTGGACATTATTCTTTACCTGCCGAGTGTAAGGACATCTTGGCCAAGGCCAGGGCCTCTTCAATTATGACGTGCTATTGCTGTAAGTGGAAGCGTTTTTCCGTGTGGTGCTGGGCTCAGAAGATTACCCCTCTCCTTGTCACAGCCCTGCAGCTCCTACCAGACCTGGCTCATGCCTCTAACAAGATGCACCTGGCTGCCATATCCCGTTACACGAGGGTACTGGGTAGGCATTCTCTGTGGTTGCACAGACTCGTCAAGGAGTTCCTCAAAGGACTCTTTTGGACCTTTCCGCTGGTGTAGGAGCTCAATGTGGTTTTATCTAAGCTCATGGGGGCACCCTTTGAGCCGATGCATCATGCCCTGCTCAAGTTTCTATCATGGAAGACAGCATTCCTCGTGGCGATCATCTCAGCTAGGCGGGTCGGGCGATCCAGGCCCTGTTGTTCAAACAGCCGCACTTGTCCTTCCACTCTTCAAGGGTGGTACGGCGTACACACCCCACCTTTATGCCGAAGGTGCTGTCGGAGTTCCACCTCTATGAGCCTTTGGTGTTGCCGGTCTTCTTCCCAAATCCGGCATCACCAGTGGAGAGGGCCTTGCATTCGCTGGATGTTGCTTGTGCCTCAAAGTTGCGTGGCACGCATGAAGAGCTTTCGGAAGACTTCTCAGCTGTTCGTCAATTTTGGACCTGTGAATCATGGAAAGGCCTAGTCGAAGGCTTCAATCTCCAGGTGGCTCTCTGGCTGCATCATGCACTGTCATCGACTGGCTAGCAAGCTGCTGCTGGGCCGGCGGTGAGTCCACTCCACCGGAGCCATCGTAGAAATGACTACATTTCTCTCTGGTGTGCCCATGCTCAACATCTGCAGGGCTGCTACTTGGAGGTCCACGCACACCTTCACAAGATTCTACTGTGTCGACAGGGATTCCAGAGAGGAGCCCCGAGTCGGCCGATCGGTGCTACGCAACCTGTTCAATTGAGGCGAGTCTGCTCCAGAGGTCAGTGTTTATTGCTTCTGTTGAGCCTTGCCACCTCCCATGGCTGTGTAAATGTACTGATGTGTAATCATTATTCATGAGCATGTGAATCCATGCCAGACTCCATGCTGGAGAAGGTTTAAGTTACTTGCCTGTAACTATTGTTCTCCAGCATTGATTCACCCGCAAACCCTCCCTCCTTCCCCTCTGTGGCTCTTCTTGGTTCATACTGCCACTTTACGTGCTTACCAAATCTGACGATGGCCACCAGGGATGGATCTTAGGTAGAGGACTGTGATTAAATGGGGGCATTATGACCCAAAGGACAGTGATTGGTTTAGAGGAGAAATACAGTTTTGAAGCGAAAGTGAAACTATTTTTTTACTGGGTATTCCCAGCCTGACGATGGGGAATACTCATGAGCACGTGAGTCCATGCTAGACCAATGCAGGAGAACAATAGTTACAGGTAAGTAACTTAAACCTGCTCTAGAATTGGAAGCCCTTTCCATAAAATCGTCTATAACATATTTGAAATACGACTTAACAGGTCGCAAATTCAGATTGATTACTGATCATTGCCCCTTTAAATAGTTACGTTTAAGGAAGGATTCCAATGCTCGAGTCATCCGCTGGGTTTTATGTTTACAGCCCGATTGTTTCTCTATTGAGCATCGAACAGGAAAGGAACAAGGCAATGTTGATTTCCTTTCTGGATTCCCAATAGATCATGAAAAAAACAGTGATATTAGGGGAAGGGTATATGATGAATCGGAGATGATTCCCCCAGAAAACCTGGCTTGGGACCCTACTCATATGGCCAGGGAAAGGCAGACGCTTTCTGATCCTGACTCTGGGGTTGGTGTTCTGTGGGAGGATGGCATGAGGGGGGGAAGCAAGTCAGTAAGGATAGTCACAAGTCCCCACCCTTCTAATGGCTTATTGTAAAATAGAAGAAGTTAGTAAAAATTATTTTTTACATTAAGGACTCCATGTCCCATCATCCCCAAAGTACTGGGATGAAGAAGAGGTCTGAATGGGAACAAAACTGCAAAGTCCAGCTTGTTAATGGAAATGCAGGCCAGGAGAAAAGCAGAAGGACCAGAGCAGTAGTCATAGGTGGAGGAGTTGTGAACTCTCCACTTTGCAGCAGGAGCGGAATCTTAAGGAGGGAGAAGACGCCGGGACCGCTGTCAAGTGGTGTGCAGTTGCCGGTCCTGAGAGGGTCTTTGCCTCCAGAAGCCTTAAAGGGAAAGTGTGCTCAAAAATGTTATTGTCCTGAGCGTTCGGGCAGGTGTTTTTAAGCATACTGTGATCGATCATAAAAAAATGGCCTATGCATCTTACCTTAGTTTTCTTCACTTTTACACATGCAAAAACAACGGGTTGGGCATGGCCATCTTGTGCTAATCTTATCTGTTGCTGCATCGTCCTAAGTTTAAGTGCCCTCGTGGCACTAAATCATATCACCCGCCCCTGAGGCTGTCCTCACTATTCTAAACGATATGCTCCACCTATTTTCATGACGTAGTGGGCAGCGTAGCCAAATTTGCCCAGTCATCAACCACGTGATAACGTCAGTTAGCGCAGAACCCGGAACATCAACACACACATTCTCCCACATCGTGTCCCAAATCGGATTTGAAAACAATATTTTTAAAGGAAATAACCTTTTTTTTAAAACAATTTTTATTAATTTTTTCAAACAAACAAAACTACCAACAGAAACCAGACCCTGAATATCAACCATTACTTTCAAAAGTTAAATACAGTTTCATGTATCCACCGCTGTCCCATAACCCTCCCGCCAACCCGAGCTTTACTCCCTGTCACCGCCATCCACCACCTTATTCTGGGGTGTCTTCTTCTCCTCACCCTCTGAAGAGTCCTCGTCTTCCAAGCGGGTCAGGACAGATTCTAATAAAGTAGCCACTAGGTGCCTCCAAGCCCTCAATGTCTCTGCTTCTTCCTCTCTCCCTCTGTTAGCTGCCTCACTCCACACTACCGTTTCCGCCTCTACCCACCTGTGAAGGTAGTGCCACCAAACTTCTATCCTTGGTCTATTACTTGCTTTCCAACCCATGGCAATTCTGCGCTTGGCCAGTATATAGGCCAAGTCTTTAAGTTTACTTACATGTGCCAGTTTAAGCGGTCTGGAAGACCCCTCTACCATGCATGCCCACTGTGATTCCACCTCCAGTTTAATCCCTTTCTTGGCCAGAGGTGGGCCACTTCCCACCAGAATCTACGACTTTCCGGGCACACCCAGAACATATGTGTCATTCCTACATCCACCACCCCACATTTAGGGCATTTTTGAATTCCTGCATTCTTGAACCTTGCAATCCTGAGGGGTCATGTATGCCCTGTGTGTAATGTGTAACTGGATTTTCTGCAACCTAGCATTCCTCAACACTTTTTTATGGTATCTCTGAACCCTCGCCCACAGCCCGTCATATATAGATACCCCGGCTTCCTCTTCCCAGTCCCTCCTCAATTGTGGCACCTCCTTCCCCACCCTCGACATCAACATCTCATAAATTCGGGAAACCTTGTGGCCGCCATCTGATATATCGTAAAACCTTTCTATGGCCGTGCCAGGAGGACCCACCAACTCTATTTCTGGCCACGTATCTTTTATCTTCCACTCCAGCCTAGTATAAGGGATGTATTGTCCCTAGTGTAGTCCTTTGTCCTCCACCAGTATATCAAACCCAACTGCCTTCCCCTCCTGCCAAATATCCCCCAGCGTTGCTATCCCATTCGGTTCCCAATGCTTCCGGATTATCTTTCTCAGTTGCTTGTCCACCCCTCTCAGTGCCACTAGTGGCATTTGTGGGGAACAAGGGGTCGGATTCCCCATGGCCCGACAAGCCCTTTGCCACATTTTCCACCCTAAGTCTAACAATCTTGTCCTCCTATCTTGCTGCGGCTTTGGCACCCATACCCACTCTTTCAGGAAACACAGGACACTCTCGGCTCTCAACAATCTGGACTCTGATATTGCGTCTTCTGATAACTATTTAGCTACATATTGCAGTTGGCTAGCCAGGTAGTATTTCTCGAAGTTGGGCAATTCAATGCCCCCTTGATCATATATGTTTTGCAACTTCCACAATGCAATCCTGTTTCTGGTATTGTGCCATACGAACACTCTACGTAAACTTTCCAGCTTAACAAAGAAAAGCTTTGGTATCATATATGGTATGTTCACAAAGAAATGCAACAACCTAGGCAGCACCACCATCTTTAGTAAAGCCACCCTCCCCATCATGGCCAAAGCTTGGAACTAAGCTGAACATAATCTTATGCTTTGCGCCCGGATACCCGAGGGTCTGGTGCGCACTATAAATAAATAAACAAACAAACAAACAAAGGGAGCTTGGCCCAGAACCTCATGCTTTTTTCAGTATTAGCCACTGCCTTCTCTGTGTTATGTTTGTGTTCGGCCTCTACCGTATGGTGTATCCCAATCCCCAGGTACGTAAAGGTCTTGGTTTCCCATTCCATTTGTAGTACCGGCAGTTGCTTTTGTGGTATCCCTCTATATCTGCCTAGGGGGAATATACATGATTTCTTGGGATTTACCATTATGCCAGACAACACAGCATAAATTCCCATCATTTCCAAAATATACTGTAGGTTCTCCTCAGGATATCTCAGATACAATAGCATGTCATCAGCATACATTGATATCAAGTGTTGCCCTCCTTTCGTGCTGATCCCCACCTCTCCATATTGCTGTCTGAGGCATATCGCCAGGGGCTCCAGTACTAAAATGAACAGCATCAGGGACCACAGGCATCCCTGTCTGGTACCCCTGCTAAACTGCCATCAGTCTGAAACAATTGCTCCAGTCTTTACTCGGGCCAGAGGGGCGCTGTACAGCAGTTGTGACCACCTCAGGTATGTGAGCCCCACCCCATATTCTTTTAGAGCCGCCAGCAACCAAGGCCATTTGACAGAGTCAAAGGCCTTTACTGCATCCAGTGAGATTACAGACACCTCCTGTGGGTCCTCTACTGTTTGTTCTATGACGTGATGCAGCCTTCTGCTCGTCAACTCCTCTGTCGCAAATATATAGTCTAGCCTTGTGTGCAGGTTATGTGTGGCAGAATAGTAGGAGTAGTGCCTATCATGTGGGTGATGCATCTTCCACACGTCTACTAGATTAAAGTCCCTAAGTAGAGCCCTTAGGGTTGTAGCCGCCGGGGTAGGCTTGTCCATCTTCGTGTCTGGTCTATCTATCTTGGGGTCCAGCATACAGTTAAAGTCTCCCCCCCCCCCATATAAGGGCCGATCTTTTTATATAAGGTCCGGAGGTAGCCTGTAGCGTCTTGATTCGGGGTGTATGTGTTGATAATGCTGAGCTCCCTATTTTCCATTAGTCCCCATATTAGCACCATCCTCCCATCTGGCTCTATGGTAGACTGTAACAGTTTAAAGGGGACATGCAGTGCTATCCACGTGATAACCCCTCTGGCGTACGCCAAATATGTTGCCCCTATGGTGGTCCCTCTCCATTTCCTTCCCACCAATTCCTGCTTTTCTTTTGTTAAGTGAGTCTCTTGTAAGAATTCTCTGTTTCTTTAAGTACATCATGACCTTATTCCTTTTTAAATAAATATTGAGCCCCCAGACATTCCAGGTCACTATCTTAAGATACCCCATCTTATCCATACCCTGTCCCGCCCCTTGTTCCCCTTGCCTTCTGCAGTGACGTTTAGGTGTAAGCTCGCTCCCTAACTTCCAATGCCCCTTCAAACACCCCAACTCTCCTCCCCACAACCCCTCCTCTCCTCTCACCCATCCCCAACTGCACTACCGCCCACCCCCCAATCCCAACACTCCACCCAACTAACCTCAACTGTAGCCCAGCTCCATCCCTGGATCCAAGGCTGTCCCGCATCTAGCCCCTTTCCCAGTGGTATCGCTACTCGGGGCTCAGCAGGTAGACACTGTGCTACCAGTGTCTCAACTAATCTACCTAAATGAGTGATAGTGTGTCCCTCTGCGCCGCTTATACAATGCAGTGCTCGCGTCTCCCGCATTGAGCTAACATTGTGTTGCTCTTTTACCCCACTTAGTTGCATGCAGTGCTATATTCAAGTCCCAAAATCCAATTTCCATACAACATTACATCCCAGGGAGTATCCATTCACTTATCCGTTCCGCTCTCCGTCTGTTCGTCCACTCCCGCAGGGCAGTTCCGCACATCCAACCATTCTGCTGCGTCTTCCGGAGTCCAAAAAAACCCTCCTATTCTTGTGAAACACCTTCAGCTTCGCTGGATACATCAACATATAACTGTAGCCCGCGTCACGCAGCCTCTTTTTGATCGCCCCATAATTCCGTCGCCATCTTTGTACTGTGAAGGTGTAGTCTGGATACGCCGTGATGGTTGCTGACGCTCTGTTTATTGTTCCCCCTTTTCGGAAGTGTTCCAGGATCTTCTCTCTGTCTCTATAGTTCAATATTTTAGCAATGACCGGGCGTGGGGGTACTCTCAGTGGTGGCTTCTTCACCAGGGCTCTGTGTACCCTCTCTACTGCAAACCCTTGGGTGAGGGCACCCCCTTTGATTTCCTGCAACAGCATGGTCTCGACATAGTTGGTCGGGTCTGGTCCTTCTCCCCCCCCCCCCGAGAGTCCCACGATTCATATGTTTCTGCGTGCCCGGCCTTCCGCTTCTTCTGCTCTATCCTCTAGGTTCCGCACTTGCTGACGCAATATATGTACTTTGGTGGCGTTCGCTGAACATGTGGCAGTGTTTGACTTCACCTCTGTTTCCAAGCCACTTGTATCTTCTGCTAGCGTCCGCACATCCTTTCTTAGTAAGTTCACATCCACCTGTACGGTGTCTATCTTGAACTCCAGCGAAGTCTTCAATTCAGCCATCGCAGCATCAAGCTTAGACCCCCATGTTACCTTGAAGTCTGCAATTGCCTCCAATATCTGCTGGTTGCTTTGTGCTGGGACTACTTCACTCTGCATGTGCTGTCCCCTGCTCTTGCCACCTTCTGTAATGTGTGGCGACCTGGCAAACTCCTCCATCGTGGGTTGCTTCCCTTTCACTTTAGTTTGTTTAGAGGCCATGGTGACCCCAGGGGTGGTCTTTGTGTTCAGGGTTGCTGGTTCCGTTCTGCTACGGTGCCTTTCACCCCCCAGGCTCGCCCCTTCCCCTTATCTGTCCGGGGTCTGTTGACCGTCTAGCGAACGGCACAGGGACTTCTCCCACTATGCTCTTTCAGCTGCCCCTGTGTTCCAATTACCTCCAGTACCCAGCTCAGCGGCCTCCGTCCTGCATTGTGGGCTTAACTTCTCTGCACCAATATTCATCTTGTGTCCAGCTGCAGTCTTTTACACGAGCCCCCTTGCTCCCTGCCACTTTACTCTTGGCTCTCCTTTGCCCTATGGATCTGCCAGTGCAGTCGTTTATTCCGCACCCCGCATGTACCTTCTCTGCCCCAGTTTGTCAGGCAAATGCTTTGTGAGGGGGGACCTCATCTGTGTCCCTTCGGTTTCATTAAAAGCCCTCTTGGAGCACGAGCATCATGCTGGTTAATCATGCGCTGGGAAGAGCCTTTCAGTAGCACGCTTCTGAGGCCAGCCGTGCCCTGCTCCCCACGTCCGTACGAGCCACCCTGTCTGTTTTTTGAATAAAGTTCGCCTGACCGTTACCAGCTTACCAGCTTTGTTTTTGTGTGTGCCCCAGTTACAGTGTCCTGAGTCCCTCAGAAACACTCTATCATATCTTTTCGTCACATCTTTATATGATGTGCAATTCCGTTCTCAGGATCCCTGTGCCACCTGCAGGGTCGGGCGGCGCTGTACAGTTCGCGTAGCTGAACTGTTCGGGGGCTCGGATGCGCACACAGGGACAGACACACAGCTCTGTCCGACCCGTGCTTGCATGAGACCGCTGCTCCGGTGCTCACGCTACCAGCATTCAGGTCCGCGTTTTCCCCTACGCCTGCATCAGTTGTACCTTTACTGCACTGCGTCTGGCTTCATTTTGGTATCGCAGGAGCCTCGCGTGTCCACGTGCGATCCGTCCTCCTTGGGCAGCTGGTGTTTCCTCTGCATACCGCAGCAGATCCCCAGGAGTGTCTGCCAATTCCTTTGTCTTTAGACGCGCCCATTTTGTTTAAACTTTTTCGGGACCTCAATTTATTAATTTTGTCAATATCTTCCTTCGTACTGGTTGGTATCAGCCCTGAGATAGCAAGTTGCATGCAGCATCCATTCGCATGATTTCCCATCCACTTTAAGGGTGTGCACGCCTTTCCCATCTAATGAGCTCTCCAGGATTATGTACAGATCAGCCGGAGCTGCGGAAATTCCCAGCTTATCCCATCGCTAGTTAGCCACGCCCCAAGAAATATCATTAATCTACAATTTAGCAAGTGCTTTTATTTAACAAAGAACGCTCCAAAAACAACATTACCATGATCCGCTGATTTCGATCAAAGACCAATTGTTGTATGTCCTTGGGTTAGAACATCATAACTTTATAATGACGCACATGGTGTTCCTTTTGGGAGAAGATGCGGATTCGACGCACCAGCTTCTTGCTAGACCGTAAACGATGGCAGGTTGCTCCTTGTCGCTGGTACTGCCAAAGGGCATATCAGACCCAGTCTATAGTCCCACATGAGGGTGATGCAGATCGAAGCCTTTAGGTGTACCTGCCATTGTTGGCTGAAGAAACTATGGCATTCGCAGAACGGTACAATATATCTGTGTAGATAACATAATAAAAATATATTTTAGCAGCCGTTCTTTATTCAAATGTATTCATTTAACCTGAAATTCTGCATCGGTGAAACCTAATAATGAAAACAAACCACAAATAATGGACACACACAGACAACATGGGGGAGTATTTGAGACTACGATGTGCATGAAATGTTAGCGCAGTGAAGTAGGTTTAGTTCGCAATGGGACGTAGAAGCTGACGGATAAAAGGAACAACGGACAGATGGCATTATAACAGAACTGGGAATATAATATATCGAAAAGCGTACCAAGTTCCCTTGGAAAATGTTCTGCCCCCGGCACATCCAATAATGCAACATTGATAGCACACCCTGATATTCCATGGGACGAAGTGGTTTAGATATCACTAGCCTGCATACAGGTTGTGGTTGCGGGTCATCGATGAATAATCGTCACAATATGTTCCAACCAACAACCCATAACAATGTCAGTAAGCGATACCGGTCAAAAAATCTAACCTTTACTCATTCCTCTTCAAACTATACACAAATAACAGTTATTAGTAGACCTTTAAAAAAAAAAAAACACTAGTCACCCAATTGTTTTTTTAAATATATGGCGGGGTATACATTTATCCAACGGAATAACGTATTGTGTACACTATTTTCATCAAATGGCATATTCGCACGTCGCTGAATTGTTCCATATGTATACAGCACAAATGCCGTTTTTAATCGCAAAAATATTATGGATAGCTGAACTTATAATTATGTTTGGTAGTTCCATTCTCTTGGCGTAACGCAGAGTGTCCGCATAGAACAACGGTTTGCATAAATTGAAACTAAATGTTCCAATGTCCACTTTCATTATAGTAAATGTTATCATTTTTGTGGGTATTCCACACCTTCTGTCCTAGCGATTGCTTCCTTTCGTCCAAGGTCGAATAACAATTGAAGCGTGTTTTCAGCATGCACGGGTGATAGGTTTCGTTTATGTGAAAGAATGCCACAATAATAAAACATACCAGACAAGACGCGTCAGTGTGAACTGATTAATTTCTTCTATACCCACAAGCATCATCCCACAAAGTGACCTTCACTCCGTGGGAGAGATGAGCCCAACTGACCAACATGGCATTCGAAATACGCCTTAAAAATAAACTGATTGTTTGCTGGCATCCACCAATGCTGCGCGATCATGAATACTTTTTTACCCATCACTAGTGCAGGTTATGAACCTATAGGTGATGTCATTCAGGACGCTGGGGCCTTTCTATAGGCAAAATCATTCATTCTGTAGTCTCAACATTCTCGAAGAGCAGACACCTTTTGAATTATTCTTTTTTTTTAATTTTGGAAAAAGTTAAACTTGTTAAACCCTGCAAGCTATCTCTTGGCTTCTTTCCTCAGAGGTTTGTATTCATTATGTTGTGAGCGTAACAGGGAAAAGCCTTCAATTGCACGCCATCTTCTATAATTTATGCATGTCCATTCAGACTATCTATCCCACCTGAGGCAGCCCTGTCTACGTTCAAGCGAGACAGGTTACACTGTTTGCCAAAACCAAGTTAGTTGTATTCATGATCCGACTAGGCCTTGTGTCAATCGACCATGCAAATGCATAGGGTAAGAGAGGATGAGCATTAGACAATTTCTTCTGATTTGTTCTCTAACTTTCTGATGCGGACCAGAGAAGTCGGTAGCCTTGTGCTCATCATTGCAGTAGTGCGCAAAAGCGCACAATCGCGACGGTCAAGCAAAAAAGCGTTTCTTCTTGGAAAGGCCGTTGCAGTCAGGAAGGGGCCTGAGGCGATGAAGAATTGGTTCCCACTATTTGAGTAGGATGTGTCCTTGGAGGCAGTTCAGATTTCCAAACATGAAAATAGATGGTGAGCGCAGGCGAACCCAGCCAACATCGAATTCCTTTACTAGACCCTATCCGTTGTACCGTGACTCTCAGCAAGAAATCACATAGTGTAATAAACTGGACAATACATTTTTCTGATCTTCTGATACTCATATTATAGGCACAGTATAAACCTATGAATTGTATTCTGGATAACTGTCATTTTAGCGGAGTTGGACCTTGGGGTGTAATATTCAATTACAGTTTCTTTTCGTTTCACAGAGTAGGGTAAGCAATTACTTCAAGGTAGTTTTGGACAACAGTTACACTCAAGGTAAGTAAAACCGATACTACAAGCCACTGAAAGGCTGGTGTAACCTAAGATTCCTTTTGTGTCTGTCTAAAACAGACTATGATATGATATGAAATGATGATATGATATGATATTTATTACGCGCCTATGCACAAGTGTTTCAAGGCGCGACGACGCAATGGAGGTGGAACAGAGGGAAGACAGGCACAACAATCTTACTAGTGTTGGGGAGGAGACGATCCTTGCCCCCCGCCTTCCATCACTCTAGAAACAGAACATCTGTAATAACCAAGGGGCGAGGCTTAGCCACCCCCCGCTTCTAGTTTCTAGGAAACTATTTTGATCCAGGCCCAACGCCATCTTTCTACCAGGCCCGAAAATCCATCTCTGTAGAAATGCAGCTCTACCATCCCCAGCGCCTCGCACAGCCAGCCCACACCATTGCCTCCCCTTGCCAGCTCTGCGTGAGCCCTGTTCTCACGGAGGAATGTGCTCTGCGGAGAGGGTGTAATGTTTCAGCAGAGCGCTCTCAGGGAGCCGAGTTCTTTGCTGGCAATTTTTATGATTATATAAACTTTATCTTTGCAATTCATCTCCTGGTCTCATTCCCCTGACGTGGGTTTGCGTTATTTCTGTATATTTTTGGGACATGTGCAAGCTGGGTGCCTTCACCAGGCCAGGTGACATTGAGATCGCGCACGTGCAGTAGAGGGGGGAAGGGGAAAAGTTCAGGGGAAAGGGGGAGGGGGCAGTGCAGTGCATAGGATCAACAGTCAAAATAAAGAAAGAAAGACAATAAATAAAAAGTGCTACCAGCTGGTGCAAGGGTAAGTGCAGACATCAGGTGTCAAGTGCTGGTAGGGATACAGAAACAGTCCCAGAGTGCAAGGGATGCCATGGGGGCAGTGCAGGTTTGCAATTGTCGGGGAAGGGACATGGGCCAGAGATCGGAGGGTAGCCAGGTAAACAATTTAGTTTCAATTTCAGCCGGGAGATCAGCAGAGGAGTGGAGTAGAGAAAACAGAAGCAAAAAGTAAGGTCTTGAGAGGCTTCCAGAACCAGAGTTGGTTCTCCTCAAGTTTCAGAGAGGCAGGGAGGCTGTTCCACAGGGAGGCCCCAGCAGAAGGAGGAGATCTACCATCAACTTGTTGCTTGGAGAAGCGACTGCCCCAGAGGAAGTTGGAAGTGGAGTAGCAAAGAGTTTGAGTAGGAAGGTATTTACGAAGGGAGAGTTGAAGATATTGCAGCCCCAGAAGGCCTTGTGGACAATGCAGAGGGTTTTGAACTTAATCCTAGCTGCCACTGTGGGCTAGTGCAGAGATTTCATTCCTGGAGAGATACGATCCCTGGGCTTGAGGCCAAGGACAAATCTTGCAGTCCTGTTTTGGATGAGTTGCAGAGGGCGGAGACGAAAGAGGCTGTTGCAGTAGTCCAGCCTAGAGAGAACCAGGCTCTGGAGACAGTGAGCTTATGGGGTAAGGAGAGGAAGGCAAAGGAGAGGAAAGGAAGAATCCATCCGAGGAGGTGCAGCTGGTAGTGTGACTTCTTAGAAACGTCAGAGATGTGAGGAGAGAAGGAGAGTGTGGAGTCGAAGATGACCCCAAGATTTTTAGCCTCAGAAGCGGGAAATATATCACCAATAGCAACCAGACAGGTGTCTTATCGATCGAGGACCAGTAATACAAATGAAGGGTAAAAGATATACATTAATGAATCATGAGAAGTGGCCTTGGAAGTGGCCTGTTGTGCCTGGAGCTCTGGCTGACCGATTTCCGAAGTTCGAGTATCACATCTTTAAAGCTGCATAAAATAACATTGGCTTTATTGGCCATGCCCTAAGAGATGGCGAACGCTACAAAAACAGCCGTGCGCGCGCCCATGAGCGCGCGCCCATGAGAAATGGCCTTGGAAGTGGCCCGTTGTGCCTGGAGCTCTGGCTGAACAATTTCCGAAGTTCGAGTATCACATCTTTAAAGCTGCATGAAATAACATTGGATTTCTTGGTGGCTATATTTACATATGGACAAGCATAGTTTCACCCTCTATACGTGTCAAATTAGTTAAATAAGACTCTAAAACACTATTCTTTACTACATTAATTTAGGCCACGCCCTAAGAGACGGTGAACGCTACAAAAACAGCTGCGCGTGCCCATGAGAAGTGGCCTTGGAAGTGGCCTTGGAAGTGGCCTGTTGTGTCTGTTTGGGCTTGTCGGGTTAAACTAGGCACTGTAACGTGGATTTACAAACTTTGTAGCCGAGGAGTTTGCATTCGAAAGTGTGCTCTGTGCATATCAACCCCCATTTGGTAGCGTTTAAAACGAGTGAATTATAGCTGCTCTAGTGTCACGAGTAAAGCCATGAGTACAAACAAAACCCGGTAAGTTAAAACAAAACCCTACAGCGGCACCTGCGACTCACATGTCTACCCGAATGAGCGTTGCACGCACAGCTGCTGTGACTCTCCCAGTATCACCCGATGTAGACGAAGATCTTTTGGAATGCACGCAAATGTGCTCATTAGAGAAAAAAGTAGCTAGTGCAATACAAACAGAGAAAAAACACAATGAACTATCAGAAAGTTCACAATCACTGTTTGTTGAGGAAGGTCATGTGGATGGAGTTAATCAACTTGATGGTATTATGACCACTGCAGAAAAAGATATGCATGTAAGCTACTTTTATGCTGATACCTCCCAACCCCCCACCCCCTCTCCCTATTTTCAGCACTGGGGAAATAACAATGCTGAGCCTTACTCAATATTTAAATCAAAGTGGTGAGTGTAATGAGGTAAACGAGTTAAACAATATATGTGGGAAACCTAGCTGTAACGCCTTGCCCTGCAACACTGAAATACACACCCAGATGCTGATTGAATTAAAAACACACTCGAGACTACTCATTAAATTAGTGATGGCAATGATAGCGTTGCCTGAGTTATGTAGGAAAGTAGTTGAAGAATTACGTTCTGAATCTGTGAACAGTGTGACAGTTCAAAAGAAAAATATTGATGAAAAAATAGACAGTACACTGGCTTCTGTTGTATGTATGGAGAATGAGATTGGATGCTCAGCCGGTAGAGTGGATGCTCTAATTACCTCCGAAACTGAACCGAATAATCCAACTGCTTACACCAGTAAGCAGGATGGTGTAACAATAATAAATGACGAAGCCAGCACTTTATTTGTTGAAAAATGATCGGAAAAAAATTAAGAAACAGGTTCGAGCTGCGAAGGTTGCTAATACATCTTCACGTAAGTTTATGCGAACCATAGATATTTGTGATGCCTTGGCAGAAAGACAGAATGAAGTAGGGGGCTGTAAAGTTAGCGTTAACACCAGTAAAAATGGTTTAGCCTCCAATGAATTTCCCAGACAAATGAAAGCCAGTATCATAGTGGAAACAAGCAGTGTAACACAACCTGAGTATACTGAAGGAACAACAATGCTGTCAGAAGCATTGCAGGACAAGGAAATTAATCAAGGGTTGATAGTAATTTGTGTGCATTGGAAAGAGGAGTGATGGATATTTTTGATATCTTCAAGAATCCTGACGCTCCCTCTAGACCCAACAAGCCAAATTTTATAGAGCCTATGGGAGTTGTAGTAATGAATGAATCGAATTGACCCACTGAAACGTTTTCTATTGCGAGTAATAAGTTTAGTGGGGCATCCATGTGCGTTAAAGGTTCCGTGAGTGATCTCCAGATGACCCAATCGGGTGTAATGGCTGGAGACAATAAAAGAACAAGGAATGATGCTAAATATGAAAAAAAACATAGCAATCGACAATCAGTTAACTAGAGAAGCAGTTAGTCTACTCATAGAGAATATCCTGAATCAAAAACTTCACAATGCAAAACAGATGTTACCTAGTATTTCAGGGACGATATATGGTAAATCTGAACTTGACAACAGTGCAAATAATCAGATGGAACTCATTAAAAAGCATAAGGAGCAAAGTGCTCAAGATCGTTTAGTGTATGGTACTCTAAGCTGTAATCAAATGCAAAGTGGCGGGAAAGGGACCAATCTTACACCTGAGCACAATATCTGGGACAAAGGTGGTAAGACGATAGCCCCAGTGAGTCTCAGATGTCCAGCCTTTCCCAACGAGCCTAGCCTTGTGATGTATTATGTTTTTGACGAGGGAGGCCCATGGTCTCTAAATAGGCAGTACATATTAAACCTATTCAGTGATATTAAGGAATTGAGCTTGATAGCATCTGCTGATATACAGCTTGTTGATTACATTCACAATGAAAGGTTTGACTATGTCAGGTTAATAATTGTCTCACCATTAGTGAGGTCCCTGATATTGAAGGAGGCTGGAGCCCTGCAGAAAATCGGTTATGATCTAATACAATTTCAAGAATTAACATGCATATAGTAACATCTAGTAAGACTGAAGGAAGCAAACAGAATACTGTAAGCAATGATATGAAAGGAAGTGGGCCCCTAGACAATGTTGGTCAAGAAGCAGGGGCTTTGTCTGTGGCAGAGGCAAGGTCCCACATGACAGACATGCAGGAGTGGCGGTGGCTCGCTTTATCTCTGAGAGAGTCCATAGAGAAATTAAAATCTGTGGAGGAACCACTTTAGCAAGAAAATACCATATAGCCTTATCTCCTGGAATACCAGAGGATGTGCACATTCATTTGCAAACATTAAAATGGTTAAATTACTGGAACAGTATGATTTTGTGTTATTACAAAAGATATGGGCTACAGGTAATCTGGTGTGGGATGGGTATGGTGTTATTAATATCCATGCGAAAAAAAGCACAATTGGTCGCCCTAGTGGTGGACTCGCTTTGGCCTACCGTTCAGAAACTGATATCACAATGGTATCTGATCATTTGATATCGGATTGTGCAATAATTGGAACTTTCAAATTAACAACAAACACGCAGCAAATTGATATAATGCTGATGAATATCTATTGGAATACGGCATCGCACAATAACGAACAGCTCGTAAATCTGTTTGAGTCACTAAATTTTAGGATTATTGTGTGGCTCGATGAATATCCCAGCGGGTCATTGTTGTTATCAGGAGACTTGAATGCAAATTGTAACATGGTGAAAATTGATGCATCATGCATCCTTCCTACAACAGGGTATGACTCTGTATCAGCTTCTAATATAGCGTATAGAGGCAGTTTATGGCTAGAATTCATGGACAGCTGGGATATGCAGCCCAAGTTTAATACTACTCCTACTTGGTATGCCAGAGGTCTGAACTCGATTTTGGATTATATATTTGTGAGCAGTCAACTTCAGGATGTTATGTGTAACATGAAAGTGCATAGACTTAATGCAAGCGATCACGCTATGATATCAACTGACTTTCCCTGGCCTAAACAAAAGATAGGTGGGGCTTATTGTGACAAGAGAGTTGAGGTGAGTTCCTCTGGTATCAGAGCCAAGCGGACTCCACATAACCTCGTGAAACTTAACACCTTGATGTTGCACGACTATATGTCATAACCATTAGAAATGAAAATTGAAATATATTCTGGGGGGCTTTCAAGGATTATGTTGGCGTAATGTTACAACACGTACATTTCATGAAACCTTTCCATCAAGATCCTATGAAAAGCTGCAGTCATACTGTTGACAATGAAGTGAAATGTAGAAAGGTGCAATTGAGAAAAGAAGTGCGTTGTTTAAAGAAGTCAAACATGGAATCTGAGGATGTTATAAAACAAATAAAACATTGTAAACAAACCTATATAAATTGGGTAATATCGCATTGCGCAAGTATGGCGCAAAAAGATGGAGAGGTTATGCTATCCTCAATGCATGGTGGAAATACCCGAATGTCTGGTCCATTTTTAATAGTACAGAAGTAACACAGACGCAGTTGACAACAAATCCGATAGCCGCAATAGTGTGGATGAAACATTTCCAGAATTTATGCAGGCGTCCGGATGAGAATATATCAGTACAATATAGCAGCAATCTGAGGTGGTCACTGAATATTTCAGTTAGCAACATATTACGTCAGATACAGAAAGCTAAGGCATCAACTACTCCAGGCACAAACAATTTATCATATGTTACACTGAAATATAATGTAGTAATGTTGGCTGGTTTATTGAACTGTATCTTTGGTGGCATCATAGCTGAGAAAATGATTCGAGAATCATGGAAAATATCATATGTCTTATTAATTTTTAAGAAAGGCAATCGCCTATGCCCTTTGAATTATCGCCCGATTATGATGACCAACGTGGAATCCAACATCTTTGCAGCAATTGGACTAGAGGAGTTGAACAAATGGATAGACGATAACAGCATACTGGACCGGAGACAAATTGGTTTTAGGCGTGCAATGGGAACGGATGTGGGAGAGCTGATCGTATCAAACCTACAGAGTAAGGCAAGAGTGAAAGGAAAGCAATCACTTTACATTGCCTCCGTGGATTTAACTATGGCATTTGACATGGTAGACAGGAATACACTAGCGAAGACCTTATTAGATCTAGGGATCGATAAAGGGTTACTCAAGCTGATTATACTGTTATATTCAGATATAGTGATATAGAGGTTTATTATCAGATGTGATTCATACACACAATGGTTTGCGGCAGGGATGCACGTTAGCGGCAACTCTTTTCAATTTATATGTATCTCAAGCAGGAAAGGTACTGAAAATGAGCGGTTTGACATCACCGAAGATAAGTGGTACAAATGTAAAATGGGTTGCATATGCGGACGACTTTTTGTTGTTTGATGGAACCAAGGTAGGTTTACAAAGACTGATAGTCTCAGTCGAGGAATTCATCAACAAAAGGAAACTTCTGATAAACCCGAGTAAAACTGTGATATTTCACACTGGTCCAAAATTCATCAGACCAGCAACACTCGCGTGGGTTTGTGGAGGTATGAAGATAAAAAAATCAAACAGTCTTGAGATATTTGGGTTACTCATACATCAGTGCACATACACTTGGTTTCATCAAAAACAATCTTAAGGCATAGGCCTCTGTGACTGCAAACCAAGTGAAAACAATTGAAAGGAAATACGGGAGATTTACACTAACACCTTGTATTCTATTCTATCGTATGAAAGCTATCCCGCGTTTGTCCTATGGACTTGAGTTTTGTCCAGATGAGTTAGTGTCATACTTGAAGAAAATCGAAGTATGCATATGGCGAAAGGTATTGTGCCATATTCCAAAATGTATAACAATGGAAATGATACAATATGAGTTTGGATTGCCATCACTAAAAAGTATAATGTGCTGGAAGAAGTTATCACTATTTGAAAATGTCTTGTGTCTGAAAATAATTCTATGTACTATTACTTGGGGAATGATCTTGAAGGGTCGGTTATGGTTGCTCTTAAAAGAGTATGTGACCAAATTTTACAGGACCTTGGGTTATCTGTGGAGTCTCTTATAAAAAATCCTGGTAAGGTTAAAGACCTTATAAAAGCATTTTACTGCATGGAGAGTAACGCTGTGATTTTAAATTCTACTTGGTACTCACAAGTCATATCCTTTTGAAAATGGAAACCGGTATCCGAGAAATATATAGAAAAATATCCTTCCGGAGCTTTTAGGAATGCAACAATGAGATTTAGGTTTAATGTACTGCATACACATGAGATTTTGAACATACAAGCTAAAAATGATGAGAAGAAATTCTGTAGGCACAGTAAGATATCTGGGGTGAAGGAATCACTCATTCATTTGTTATTGATTTGTCCAAGCCTTATGCCGTAGAGGATTGAATATTTTTCATTGTTTGTGAATGATACTGCCAATGTGAACAGGGATAATCTCTGATATGAGATGCTTCATGGTAACTCAGTAGCTATGAAAATACGATTTAATGAATATTTGAAGATTATATGCGATCTAGTATGAATATGTAATGTTTACCCACCTATGTGTAACATATGAAAACTGATATAAAATGTTGGCCGAACGGTACAGAGGCGGCTATGACGTGCTAATGGACATCGAAATGTACAGACAAAACTGTTTTAACGGAGTTGTGTAAATCGATTAGTATTATGTGTAAGTTAAGCTTGTATGTTTGACTTGATTGATGAAACTCATTGTATTTTAAATGTTTTGATAATTTTGAGTAAATTTTGTAAAGGTTTAAATAAACCATATACAATAAAAAAAGTTTACAAAAAAAAAGAATCATACACCTGATTAAATCTGAATAATTAAATACATTTTAATACTTTTTATAGCATTGAAATTGAGTGTAATAGCATTCGATTCTTGATGTAGAATGTCCAAACATTGGGGAACATATCGAAAATGTTATTGTGAGCACATTATGAAGACAGCTACAAATCATATAAATCGGGAAGTCAACTTTTCAACAAGTTCCGCTTTAGGTGGACAGCGCTCATTTGCAATGTTTTGTGGCATTGTATGTCTCCTAGGCACAAAATCAGGATTGATTCCATGAGTATGCATGGCCAACACAGTCAATGTCAGATCTTTCACAAATTTGAATTCCATTTCCTGGTATATTGGCTTGGCCACCCATTGTTTACCTCATTTTGTAAAGGCCAAGAGGTAACGAAGCATCCCGATGTTTCTGGCAGTTTTCGCTTGTTCCCTTCCCACGTTCTCGTTGTGTGCAAGTACACCTAAGTCTTCTTCTGGCCTCCATACCGTCTATGCCGAAATGCAACCTTTTGGGCCTGTACTTTAGGCACATATTATGGAACATCTCCAGATCTCTGGTATAGCATATTCTGTGAGTCCCTTCAGGTCTCTTCAAAGAGTTTTATCGTACACAATCTTCTCAAGAGCTTTGTGTGGAGGTGAACATGGCACCAACCACTTCTTCTTGCGTTCCTGCTTTTTCGATAAAGGTACATGTGCACATTCATGAAAATGTTGGCTTTCTGTCCTTGAGTGCACATTGGAACAATGGTGCATCAATGAACACCATTTTTCAAGTTGAATTTCTACATACCATCACAGGTTTTGAAGTTCCACCAAAGATGGTTGCTGATAGACTGACACCACTTGAAAATATTTTTCAAACCCTTTTCCTTACCAGCAACTGTAATTGTTTTATTGACTGGTTTGACAACCTGCCAGACATCAAATTGATAACCAATGTGTGGAATCTGCTCTCGCATGGCCTTGCCTATTGAAACATGCCTGTCAGTGGCTATTGGGTCTATTTGCATTCCCCTCGATTGAAGATGTTCGACAGATTTGATAAAACCATGTTGCTCCATGGCCAAAGAAGATGTAAATTCGGACACCTGCACAATCTCCAAACTCACAATTGTTTTACTTTCCATGTCTTGAAAGTGGTATGTGCAGTACTTTGCTGAAAATCCCGGTCTGTCACATGGTCCGTCGCCAGCTAACCAGAAACGTTTGCCGGAGAATGTGCTTTCGATTGACATCTGTTCTATTTTCCAGGCTTGACTAATAGCGGGGAATAAGAATTCCCTTTGATATTTGTAGTACTGGGTTTTAGCAAGGAACTCAACTCTCACACTGGATTTCCTGGGGGTCACTGCTATGCCCGAGAGGGTAGCGTAACGTTCCATCACCTCCAGTACATATTGTAGGTTCTCCTCTGGGAAGCGCAGATATAAAAGCATGTCATCAGCATACAATGATATAAGATGCGTACCTCCTGCAGTGCGGATCCCTATCTCCCCGTATTGTTGTCTGAGGCAGACTGCCAGTGGCTCTAACGCTAGGCTATATAGCATGGGCGACCAGGGGCAACCCTGTCTAGTGCCCCTGCTGAGTTGCCATTTATCTGAGATTGTAGCGCCCGTTTTAACCCTTGCAATTGGGGAGCTGTATAACACATTGACCCATCTCAGATACCCTGGCCCCATCCCGTATTCTTTCAAGGTCGCCAGCAACCAGGGCCACCTCACTGAATCGAAGGCCTTGACCGCATCCAGCGAGATAATTGCCAACTCGCCTATTCTATGTTTGGTCAATAATGTGGTGAAGTCTCCTATGATTGTCAGTTATGTTCCTGCCAGGGACGTAACCCGTCTGGTCAGGGTGTATCAGTCTGCCGATGACTCGCTTAAGCCTATTAGTCAGCACAGCTGTGCAGATTTTACTATCCTGATTGAGCATCGATAGGGGCCTTTATGACCCATAGTCTGTGCTTGGCTTACCTGGTTTCAAGAGCGGGATGATCACTGCCTCCCGTAGGGACTCCGGCAGCCCACCACGCTCATACGCCTCATTGAGCATGGCCAGCAGTGGCGGGAGCAACTCTTGTTTGTATGTTTTATAGAATTCACTGGGGAGCCCGTCCGACCCCGGAGATTTGCATGTGGGCAGGTGCTGAATCACCGTCTCTAGTTCGTCTGAGGTGATTGGGGCATCCAGGTCTGCCCGTTCCAGGTCGTCTAAAGAGGACAAACCTATGTCTTCTAGTGTTTCTTGGATCCCTTGATCCATATTTTCCCCTATGTCCTCATACAGACGTTTATAGTATCTCAGGAACTCTTTGTGTACTCCCTCTTGGGTATCCCAGATCTGGCCCTCGTCACCCCTGACTTCTCTGATCACAGGTTGTGGTGTCTCATTTTTATATAACCAGGCCAGCAATCTGCCTGGCTTGTCTCCTCCTGCATTCTGCCTTTCCACATATTTCCTATAGCTCAATTTACATAATCTATCCCAGAGCTCACTGCTGGCTTGTTGCAGCAACCTCATCCTTACCCCATCCTCCCGAGAGGCACTCCCCTTACGCATCATGTCCTCCAACTCCCTTTCCGTTTCTTGCAATTCCCGTGCTACACCCCCTTGGAGCCCTCTGGATTTTGATATGGCTACACCCCGCACAACTACCTTAAATGCCTCCCATACTGTTCCTACAGATTGCCCACTGCCGGTGTTAATGTGGAAGTACTCACTGATCACCTCCCTCAGGTCCTCCCAGAATCCCGAATCCTGCAGGGCCTCAGCTCTGAGCTTCCACGTCGGGATCCGCGCTCTAGGGGTTGGTGTCGCCACTTCAGGACCAAGGGAGAGTGGTCCGAAAGCACCCTGGCTTTATATTCCACGCCCACCATTTCTCCTACTAATTCAGCAGCGGCAAACACATAATCCAGCCTCATGTGCAAGTCATGTGGGGCCGCGTAGTGTGAGTACTGCCTGTCCGCTGGGTGCAGCCGCCTCCAGACGTCTTCAAGTTCAAAATCTGTCAGCAGGGCCTGTAACGCCTTAGTGGCCGGGTGGGTTTGTCTAGCTTACCGTCTGATCTGTCCATTTTGGGATTCAAAGTGCAGTTGAAGTCCCCTCCCCATAGGATCGCGCCACCCAACAGGGGGCTAATTTTGCCATATAGAGTCCTAAAGTAAGCCACTGTATTTTGGTTAGTGGCGTATAAGTTTATGATGCTCACTTCCCGGTTTTACAGCATCACCTGCACTACAACCATTCTGCCTTCCGGATCCACCGTCGACAGAATCAGCTGAAACGGTACATGCAGTGCCACCCATATGACTCCCCCCCCCCTTGCGTAAGCTGAATATGTGGCTCCCGTAATGCCCCCCTTCCATTTCCTCTTGACCACCTCCAGTTTCTCCCTAGTGAGGTGGGTTTCCAGTAATAATGCTATATCAATCCTCATCCTTCTTATTTACATCATTACTTTATTACGTTTAAGATAACTATTGAGGCCCCTCACGTTCCAGGTCACCACTCTGAGGCTACCCGACGCCATTTATTTGGTATCCCGCCTCCCCTCCCAGTTTCCCCTTCTGCCTATGATGACACAAAGTTTGGCTCGCCCCCTCCCGCTCCCAACAAACTCCCCCTCCCCCTTTTCCCAACTTCAAACCACTGCACACAACCCCTTCCCTCCCCCCTTCCCGCCCAACCCCAACAAGTGCCCAGCTCCATCCCTGGATCTCAGCCCCCCCCCCGCGTTTGGTCCTGCCTCAGAATGCTGAGGTCAGGAACCCGGCAGGGCGTTACCGGACTACCGGTGACCTAACTAAACTTCACGTTGTGGGGGTACGAGGGTTGGCTCTGTAAGGCTCCCGCACTATTATCAAGGTTTCTCAGTGCTAGCAGCACCTTCCCGTAAGCCATGTCTTGCTATATTCAAGTCCCATTGTCTTAGGCTGTGACACCCTAGGTGCCGCAACTACATGTTACTTATCTTCTCCTTCTCCTGTCTGGATTCCCGATTCTTGGGGGCAGCTCTGCGTGTCCAGCCACCCCATAGCGTCCTCCGGGGTTTCAAAAAACAGGGTTCTGTTCTTGTGGAACACCTTCAGCTTGGCCGGGTAGATCAACAAATACTTGTTGCCTGCTTCCCGCAATCTTCTTTTCACAGTCCCAAAGTTCATACGTCTGCGCTGCACCTGCAAGGTGCAATCTGGGTATGCGGTTATTTTTGCAGACCCCCTTTCTATTGTTCCGCCCTTCCGAAAGTATTCAAGAATCTTTTCTCGATCCCGGTAATTCAGGATCTTGGCTATCAACGGCCTAGGGGGCGTTCCCGGCGGTGGCCTCCTCATCAGGGCCCTGTGCGCTCTTTCCACAGCAAACCCCTGGGTCAACACTCCTCCGGTTATCTCCTGCAGCAGCATAGATTCCATATACTCCATAGGGTTGGATCCCTCAGCTCCTTCCGGCAATCCCAGGATGCGGATATTATTTCTTCGGACGCGCCCCTCCGCCTCCTCCGCCCTCCTTTCTAGGTTGCCCACGCACTGCACTAGGGCGTGAAGTTCCGATTTATGGGCTGCGCAGTCTGCTGTATTCGGGGCCATCTCTTTTTCTAGGTCTCCCGTGCGCTCCGCCAGTGTCCTGACTTCCTCCCGAAGAAGGTTCACCTCTTCCTGCACCGCCCCGACTTTGAGCTCCAGTGCCGCCTTTAATTCGTTCATGGCATGTTCCAATGTGGTCTCCCAGGCCACTTTCAGATCCGCAATTGCAGATAGGATCTCCTGGTTTGTGCCCATGGTGTCTGTGCCCCCAACGGGGGTTTTGTCTTTGCTCCTGGCCCCTTCTGCACCCGGCGATGTTCTGGCGTATTCGTCGAGTGTGGGCTACTTGCCCTTTGTTCTTAAGGGTTTGTTGGTCATCATGCTGTATCAGAAACGTGTGGGCAAGCCCGACCACTTATATCCCCCGGCCTAAATAAAGTTAGACGGGTCTTAGTGTCTGGGCCCAGCCAGGCCGTGTCAGCGTTATCTGCAGGCTGCCTATTTTGCTCCTGGAATGGGCTCTGTCCTCCCACGTAATGAAGTAGGCTTATTCCGCCCACTCGAGCTCCGAGCCCCAGCCCCAATTGGTTCGGGTCCTCGGGCGTATTTGCTGGCCCAACGTGCGTCAACCCTGAGCCCCAACAAGGTACTGTAGCTTCCCACCTGGCGGTGGTATCTGTAGCGCTATCCACCGGGCACAGTTCATGAGCAGGCTGTGTTGAGCGTGCCCCAGAGTTTCCGGTACAGGCCCTGGAATGGGCTGTGTCGTTCCACCCTGTTATTTGGGCTGTTTAGTCCACTCAAGACTGGAGCCCCATATCAGCAGCTTACTGTCATGTCAGCCTTTTGTGGCTTAATGTGTGGGGGCCCCGGCACTGTGTGATGAACATCCACATCACCTCCCGCTGAAGGCTGGGCCCATGGCTTCGTCCTGGCATCTGGTGCGCAGTGTCACTGGAGCCTATTCGTGTCAGTGGGTCATGGCTCCCAAGCCTCCTCACTTCAGCCAATGCATTCTACTGGATGCCGCTCTCTTGCTGCGGGTGCAGCGGTGTTTCGGGCCTGTTTCCTCAGGTTTAGCCCGCAGGCGCGCGTACATCTGCGCTCACTGGGCGCCTGTCGGGAGACCAGCGGCATACTGATCTCTAGGCATGGCAACTATCTGTTCGGGGCTCCCCATGCTAGATGAGATCCCCCACGCCGGGCGTCTATGTGCTCCCCCAGTGTTGGTCCCAAACGCCACGGGCCCCACCGCAGCCGGCTCTGGCACTTACTGGGCACCGATACATCCGTTGCCGCTGTGCCGGTGCAGGGCAGACGCCGCCGCCCCTCATGCGCCAGTCTGGGTCTCTCTGGAGGCTGGTGCCTCCTGCCACGTCCGCTCCCCTCCAGGTCCAGGCGCCGCGGGGGCCCTCTGTTCTACAGGCAAACCTGGACCTCGATAGCAGGGCGCCGAACACAGAGCAACAGCTTCACCGTTGTCCAATGCCCCCCCGCAGCAGTGGGTCTGTGAGCGATCCTCTCTAACCCCGCACAGTGTCCCTCTGCCAGTGCCATCTGTGATCCCACGCCGCTCTTTCACATTTCATGGACGACAGTCCCAGCTTCCTGGTCCGGCAGGACCCCCCTTTGCAAGAGTCCCCCCCTGGCGGCATACACGACGGACTCTTCCTGTCCCTCCCGGACACGACGGGCTCGGTCTGCGCCACGCCTGCCACCTCTACCGCAACGCAGTGGTCAGTTTATGGCCCTTTGTTTGCACCATTTTATGCCGCTCCGAGACTCAGGCTCCCCAATTCTTCCGGCAGCTGTAACTCGCCTGTCCCACTGCAGATCGGGCTGTCACGACGCTCTGTTTGTGCCCCTGATATTCATGCTTCTTTAGGTGTACTGCAGGCATACATGACCAGGGTAAAGCACTTCCATTTCATAGGATCAATGTCGGATCCGCGGGAGCCTTCCGAAAACACGTCCACTCACGCGGCCATGTAGCCACGGCCCCTCTTCTGCCTTCTCAATGTTAGTTACAACAAAGTTTCTTTGATCCATGATAAAGGCTTGAATATTCGAGTCTTTAATCTTTGCCATTTGAGACTTTCTTAAACACCAATTCTGCAGGGTCACCTGATTGGTCTTCACCTTTTCGGTTAGTTTAGCAGGTTTTTAGCCAGGTTTATGGTCAGATACCGGGACTGATGCAGGTATTTCTTGAGCTTGTCCCTTAATATCCGAGATGGAGGAATCAACCCTTTCATTGATGGAGGGAGTTGGCCCAGCAGGAATGAAAGGGCCGCCCCTGGTAAAGATAGTTTGAGAAACTTAGTCTGCCCTCTCCCGTTGTATATTAACTTGACGGGCATTGTCAGATTTTACCGGTTGAGACACAACAGCTGGACTAAGTTGTACATCTGTCTGGGACACAGGATCCGCTCTAGGCGGGCGTATGTCCGACTTAGTGACTACCAATGAGTCCACGAGTATGCCAAGATCAGAAAAGCTGTTACATAGAAGGAGCTCTTTGGAGATACTAGCCTTAAGGTGTGAAAACTGAGAAGCGTCCAGGTGATCAAGTTGGGGAATGTGAGACCCAATACCCCATTGTAAAACAGGGGGTAATCAAGTTACATGTTCCATATCGCTCTTGGCAGATATCTGTATCCCTCCAAGAAGTGTAGTGACAGCTTGGGAAAAAGGTTGAGCCGAGATGTCAGTGATATCCCTTCCTGGTATGCATTCCTGAATAGTATAAGCTGTAACGCCGGCATCCGCTGATAGACAGTCCAGTTCCTTGTTTAAACTTTTACGGGAAGAATCAGACTCCTTGATCTGACCAGCAGCTGAAAAAATATTTACACCTTGCAGCCTCAAATGCGGGAGCTCAGGGCGAGGACCTCTACGATGCGGTCCCTGTTGGACAATGGAGTTGAGGCAGCTGAACCAGCTTCAACCGACATCAATGCCGGCTTCGTCCTTGATGCTAATTTTTTAACATCCTGATTCCTGGGTGATACACTTATCACACCACTCTTTCTACTGTCGGCCATAATGTGGAGTCCTCTGGGGCAAGAGTAATAGTTAGAGCGCACCGTGCACTATTTACAAAAATGATCCACTCGGTATAACCCGAGGACCACTCAAAGTTTAATAGGATGTCAACCTGCAACCATGATCCCGCTCTGGGCTCACCACGGGAAATGAGCAAAATATAGTAAATAAGCACTAGTCCAGCCTGCATCAGATGGACCTCCATGAGGGAAAGGGTAATTAGGACAAGTGCTTACCCTGTCGTGGGCCTCTGCGCTGCTTCTTGATCCAGTCAACACTCCATCTCTCTGATACCTACAAGGATTCCTCATCTCGCTACCTCTGCCTTGCAACCGTGGCGTCCTTCTGGGAATGAGCATAGTTTATGGTTACCATAGTGACGGTCGGCTACCCGCGCATGATAATCAAGCCACATATTCTTTCTTGCAGTTCTCCCGCAATTACTCCTGAAACCTCAGCTTACAACCTTCTTGACCCTGCTACAGCTATTTCATTTTGTGCAGTGATTTCTAACGAAAACAAGTCTTCACGGACCTGCAAACCTGACTGTATCCTCGCGATTTCCTTCAACCCCCAAAAGAACGCCTCCCGTTCATCATATATTCTGATCTGCTCTGTGCCGGTGCTAGCGATTTCTTCTGTTGAATTCAAGTTCTGTGCTTCTTCTAGAAAGCACACCTTACCATTCAGTCTGATCCAGAAACCACGTCAGCCATTCCATCTCGCCTAATCGCCATCTGGGTACGGTCTGAGTTGTTTTCTACAAGACCTTACAGTTCCTCCTCTTGAGTGCTTTCCATTCAGTCTTTTAGTATACTAATCTTTACTTTACCTACCGTCATGCAGGGATTGGTTAACTCCTAAAGCCATTCTAAGGTATAACCACGGTCAGCAGAGAAGACTTCACAGCACTCAGCAAACTATGCATGGAAAGAACGAATAGAAGTTGAAGACCTGCCACATGATTTTATTACCCAGAGGGTTTCCCTGGGTGCTCTGTCACTCTTGGTCCGTTTTGAAGGCTGGGTCGGGGTGGTCGACAGGGTAACCAGGAGGGCTCTCCTAGCAACTATCTGCTGCATCGGATCCAGGTCAGTCCACTTTACTTTGACTCAAGTACTTATTTTTGCAATTGTAACAGCAAGCAACGCGCATAGATTTTGGCATGGACCAAATGCAGCAGTTAGTGGCAGCAGTTCAGTCCCTTATTACTGAAGTGCAGTCCTTAAAACAAGAAAATGCCATCTTATTTCAGCAAATGGTTTGTGCCCCTCAAAGCTCCGAACTACCCCCAGGCCCTCTACCTGGAGGGCGTTTTGATGGGAATCCTCATAAGCTGAAGGAGTTCATAGAGGGCCTGTACGGTCCAGTTCACGTTTAAAGCCTCTTCTTCCCCACTACCAGGGACCGAGTAGGGCACGTAATTACACACTTAGCCGGCCCCGCTTTGGCTTGAGCCACCCCTTTAGTGACCACGAATAACTCTATTCTTGATTCCTACCTGGCTTTCATCAATAGTTTAAAATCAATATTTGGGAGGTAAGAAATAGCTTCACAAGAACAGTTACTGGACTTTAAACAAGGTAGACAAGACCTCCTTTTCTATATCACCCCAATTTAAACAGTTGGCAACCAATACTTCTTGGCCAGACAATGCCTTGGTGACTCTATTTTGCAGAGGGCTCACAGAAGACTTGAAAGACGAAGTGTCGCGGGTATCCCGTCCGCCCAACCTTGCGGAAATGATCGCATTAGCAATGCATTTGGATTACTGGTTACATGAACGCCAGTCTGAGAGAAGGAAACATAGATACGTCCGGGCCTCTTCTCCCTCTCCATCCACTAGACCCACTTTATCAAGTCATACAGTCTCTGCAGAAGAACCTGTGCAGTTGGGAGCAGCACAAGGTCCTTTAAGCCCTGAAGAACGTACCCATCGACGTACTATGGGGTTATGCATGTATTGTGGTGACTCCAGCCATTTACTACGCGATTGTCCTGTAGCCACTCCTAGAAGGTCAGGAAACGCTTGAGTCCGCCCGTAAGGGGAATCACGGTCCACAGCAAAACAGTTGGTTCCCCACCCACAAAAAAAGACTTACCACCTTAGGAAGGTCCGGATTCGGCAATGATAGTCGTTCTAGTGTCCTTCACCTAGGGTGAAAAGACAGTCACTCAGGTACCTGCATTAATCGACAGTGGAGCAGCCGGTAACTTTGTTGATGACCGATGGGCAGCCCAATATGGTATTCCCCGCTCTCCCAAACCTATTGCCATCCCGGTGGAGAGCGTGGATGGCAGCCCATTGACATCAGGTCCAATCAGTGAGCACACAGACCCATTGCAGATGGCAATCTCAGCACACCAAGAGGTCATTGTTCTGGATCTAATAAAGGCAGCTCATTACCGGATCATGTTGGGTTTGCCTTGGTTGAGGGTCCATAAGCCCTATGTGAACTGGGCCGCAGGATCATTCTTCTTGGGTTCTGAGTACTGTTTGTCCCATTGCCTATCGCATAAGGTCGTTGGTTTCCAAGTGTCTTCCTCTGCAGTCAATGGCTCCACTTCGGCGACCATACTCAATCAAGTTCAGGACATATCAACGCCTTAGCTCCCTTACCAAGAGGTTTTCTCCACATCGGAATATTCCGCTCTGCCTCCGCATCGCAGGGAGGATTGTGCCATAGACTTGATTCCCGATCAACCTATACTGTTTGGAAGGATGTATATCCTGCCTGCCAGGGAAAAGGAAGTCCTCAGGGAATATCTACAAACTAATCTCCACAATGGTCTGATTGCTGAATCCACCTCTCTGGCAGGGGCGTCTTTGTTCTTTATTCCTAAGAAGAACGCAGAACTGCGCCCATGTATCGACTATCGGGGTCTCAACAAGATCACTATTCCTGATAGGTATTCCATGTCCCTTATCCCTGACATTCTGGAAGCTGTCCGGGACTCCAAGATCTTTACGAAGTTAGACTTACGCAGGGCTTACCATCTGACCCGGATGCACCCAGGAGGCGAATGGAAGACTGCTTTTCACACCCCATTCGGGCATTACGAGTACCGAGCGATGCCCTTCGGCCTATCCAATGCCTCAGTGTTCCAGCAATTCATGGATCACATATTCTTGGACATCCTTCTGCATTATGTCATCGTTTATCTTGACGATATATTTATCTTCTCTTCATCACAGAGCCACCATACCCGTCACGTGCAAGTAGTTCTGAGTCGTCTCCAAAGCCACCATCTGTACTGCAAACTTGAGAAATATGAATTTGATCAACCTCAAGTTTCTTATTTGGGATACATCTTATCCGCTGATGGCATATCGATGGATCCCACCAAGGTAGAAGCAGTTCTAAAATGGCCAACCCCCGCCTTGATGAAAGACATCTAACGTTTCCTAGGCTTTGCAAATTTCTATAGAAGATTTATTCTGGCATTTTCCGCCACCATTCGTCCATTGACTCATCTTCTAAAGATGGGAGTAACATTCAAATGGTCCTCTGAGGCTCAGACCTCCTTTGACGCTCTGAAGTCCGCCTTCACTTCAGCACCTATCCTGATCTCCCCGGATCAGAGCAAGAGATTCATCCTAGAGTCTGATGTCTCGCCCCACGCCTTGGGAGCCTTTCTTCTTCAGGAAAACACCCAGGGAATTGAATGCCTGATAGCGTATCTCTACAAGACAACTGACCTTGTCAGAATTAAATTACACAGTGCTGGAACAAAAACTGTTGGCAATCAAACAGGCTCTTGAAGAGTGGAGACACCTTTTGCTGGGTGCTAGATATCCGATTGAAGTCCATACTGATCATCATAAAGTAAAGGACTTACATTTGATGTTAAATGGGGAAAAATAATTGGCCCTCTGGGCTTGCCGGATATTTCACGTCTGAGCGTTCCCCATTTAACATCAAATTCACTTTCATCCCGGGTCGAGTTAACCTGCGGGCTGATGCCTTGTCTAATAAAGATCCTGTTCAATCTCTGCATTTTCATTCTGAGCCCATATTTCCAAAAGTCGTGCTTATCAGTCTAATCCAGGATTTCCTACAGAAGGTCCAGATAGAGACTGCAGCATTTGGAACCCAATATCGTCAATTCAGAGATGAACATAGTCTGGTGAGTGAAAATGGATGTTGGTACCAAAGATCGAGAATTTCTTTACCTAGTGTAGAGCTTCAGAAGTAAGCTGTCACCTGGTGTCATGATCCCCCGGTAGCGGGTCATCAGGGTATATCAAACACTACCAGAGGCATTTCTGGTTGCCCTCCTTACTTCAGGATGTCAAGGAATACATTTCCTTCTTTGCTATCTGCCTACAAACCAAGACTTCCCGTTTTCCCCCACTTGGAGAGTTGGTAAGGATGCCTCTTCCGAAGAGACCATGGAAGATTATCTCCACTGATTTTATCATGGACCTTCCGGTTTCCCATGGCTCTGACACAAGCATGGTCACTATAGATTCCCTCACGAAATTTGCCATGTTTGTCCCTTTGTCTGGAATTCCTACAGCTGCCAGAATAGCCCGGGTATTTATTGAACATATATTTTAGCATCACTGACTTCCCGAGACCATCATCTCAGACAGGGGCTCCCAGTATACTTCCAGGTACTGGAAGCTGGTGTATTCTATCCTAGGAATTAACCGAGCCCTCAGTTCTGGATTCCATCCACCGACTAATGGTCAAACAGAGAGACTGAACCAGATCCTGGAAGGTTACCTCCAATGTTACATCTCAGCTTCTCAGGACAACTGGTTGGAGCTTTTGCCACTGGCGGCTTTTGCCTACAATCATGCCACCCACAAAGCCATCAAAGCTAGTCCTTTCTACTGTTCTTATGGCTTGCATCCAGTTTGTTTCCCCACAGGCAGTTTGCCTGCCCTGCCCGTTCCAGATGTGGATAGTTTGCTGACCAAGAATCAACAAGGCCACAAGCAGGCCGTGACTGCTCTCCAGGCGGCACAGGATCGCACAAAGTTCTACGCGGGCCAGCATCGTTCTCCCATGCCCAGCATTAATGTTGGGGGCAAAGTTTGGCTTGCCTCTAGATTTCTTCCATGGCATCTGGTTCCTTCTAAGCTTTCGCCCAGGTATTTTGGCCCCTTCAAGGTTCTGGGTCTTCGTGGAACGGCAGCCTTCAGGCTGCAACTCCCTCCATCCTGGTCCCGAATCCATCCAGTGTTCCCTACATCTCAGTTGAAGATTGATGTTCCAGATCGGTTTGGGCACAGTCGTAGTCTTCGATACCCTCTGGTATCCACCGCCTCAGGTCCCGAATACGAGGTAGCTGGTATGGGTGACTCGCGGGGCCTTACAATATTGGGTTGATTGGAAGGGGTACTCCACGACTGATCGTTCCTGGGAACCTGGTTCTGTGATTCACGCCCCCCGTCTGGTCCAGTGTTTTCACTTGATCCACCCGAGCAAGCCGGGGGCGTCCCCCTTCGGAGGGGGCATACTGTCATACGGAACAGGTATTGCTGGTTCTTGTGGCAGCAATGGAAGCGGGTTGATGCTACTTTCAAGAGTCCTCCCAAGATGGCGCTGCACAACTATGGCAGCATTGCACTCTTTCCGACTGCAGAAGGATTCCAGGCTCCGCCCCCCTCCAGAGAAACAGCATTTCTGACTTCCCGAGCAGAGGCTTTCTGCGTTGCTTCTTGCTCCAGTCAACGCTACATCTCTCTCATACCTATAAGGATTCCTCGTCTCGCTGCCTCTGCCTTGCAACCGCAGCGTCCTTCCGGTATGAGCATAGTTTATGGTTACCATAGTGACGGTCGGCTACCCGCGCACGATTCTCAAGCCGCGTATTCTTTCTTGCAGTTCCCCCGCAAGTACTCCTGAAGCCTTGGCTTACAACCTTCTTGTATCTGCTACAACTATTTCACTTCATGCAGTGATTTATAACGAAAACAAGTTTTCACTGACCTGCGAACCTAACTCAGTCCGTGCGGCCGTGTATCCTCGCGATTTCCTTAAAGCCCCTTCAGAATGCCTCCCCTTCATCAGGCGACAGGTAGGGAGTATTCTGATCTGCTCTGTTCTGTTCCTATACATTTCTTCTGTTGAATTCAAGTTCTTTGCTTCTTCTAGACAGCACACCTTACCATTCAGTCTGATCCAGAAACCACGTCAGCCATTCCTTCTCGCCTGATCGCCACCTGGGTACGATCTGAATTATTTTCTGCAAGACCTTACAATTCCTCCTCTTGAGTGCTTTCCATTCAGTCTTGTAGTATACTAATCTTTACCTATCTTCATGCAGGTATTGGTTAACTCCTAAAGCCATTCTAAGGTATAACCACGGTCAGCAGAGAAGACTTCACAGCACTCAGCAAACTACGCACGGAAAGAACGATTAGAAGTTGAAGACCTGCCACAGGGTTTTATTCCCCAGAGGGTTTCCCTGGGTGCTCTGTTACTCTTGGCCCGTTTTGAAGGCTGGGTCGGGGGTCGACAAGGTAACCAGGAGGGCTTTCCTAGCAACTAGCTGCTGCATCAGATCCAGGTCAGTCCACTTCGCTTTGACTCAAGTACATATTATTGCAATTGTAACAGCCATTCTATCACAATGGACATTGATGCAATGTGCTATTTATCAAGATCAAAATACTTGAAACATTAGACAATTGTGAAGTCATTGAGATAAATGAACATTACAATACTGGGTACATTTGGTGGAAATAGAAAAAGTTAGATGAGCAATCGATGAATATAGAGAAGTAAATATGTGACCTACCCTTACCTTGATGAACAAACAAGCTGATTCAGCACGCAGGGGGGCAAGTAGCCGGGGAACAGGTAGCACGATAAAGAGATACCTTGCAGAGCTCAAAAATGTTCTTCTGTAAAATGTCAAGGTATTTATAAAGGATTAGAAAAGTGGGTGTGTATGTGAATGTGTGATATGTTTGTGGCAGGGTCTTGAAGAGGGGAGCCTGGAGACACTGGGTCTGGGGAGGCTATGAGTACAATGGTCTCCGTGCAGACAAACCTTTTTGAAGTGTACATGGTGTTTGGCACCTTGGCCGTTCCCATCCCCCCAACCCCCTTGCGAGCGCATGGCCACAGGTGTAAACTGCCATTGATACTGGGTTGGGGGTGGATGGGCATTGAGCGAGCGCAAAAGAACCTGACCGTTCTCCGAGTCAGCACCGGAGGAAACAACAAAAGGGGGCGGGGGCAAGATGTCTCTCCTATCCCCCTTCTCCACAACAGCCTCAGAGGAAAAGAAGGCAGGACACGCCCCTTCGGGTCCACCTGTCTCCGGTGGGGGCAGGCTTGCCTTTCATGTGTAAATATGACGCCATAATTTTTCGGACCCCTGGATTCTCTCCTACCGGTACCCTCCTTTCCACCCTCCTCTCCCAAAGTTTGGGACAACATCTCTGCTGACGGAGATCTGGTTGCTTGTTGAGAGCCAGGCAGTGGAAGAAGTCCCAGCCTCCGAGCGAGGATTGGGCTTCTATTCCATGATTTTTGCCATACAGAAGAAGAACCAGGCTGGCTTGAGAGTTGTGTTGAACCTTGCCACCCTCAAGCTCTCCCTACCTCTGCAAAAAAAGCAAGATGGTTAAGCCAGCTCTTATTGCGGAAACACTGGACAGGGGAAACTGGATGTGCTCCCTCGATCTGAAGGACGCGTATATACATGTCCCGATTTGGCAGCCGCATCGTTCCTTACTGCTATGCAGGATCTGGGGCTGCCATTTCCAATAGAAGGTGTTACCCTTTGGCCTCAGCTGTGCGCCCAGGGTATTTACCAGGTTAATGAATGCAGTGGCAACCCTCCTCAGGGCCCAGGGCCACCACGTCTACCCATACCTGGATGACTGGCTCGTTCGGGCTACCTTTCCGGAAGCGGTTCTCCATACTGCCTCCACACTGATGAACACCACGACCTGGGATTCACTATCAATCTCAAGAAGTCTCGGCTGCAGCCCATGCAGAGCCTGACCTTCTTGGGCCTCATCTGGGACACAAGCTCCGTGAGAGTCTTTTCCTCGGAGGACAAGATTGCGGCCATCAAGAGAGCCACAGCTCACTTCCTCTCCAGGCCAGTGACCTCGGCCTGGTGGTACCAACACCTAAGCATGTTCTAGGTCAACAAGCTGGGGGGTACCAGATCCCCTCCTCTGTGCAACCTAGCAATCAGCATGCAGGAATGGGCTCTGGAGAACAACATCTACCTCATGGCTGTCCACCTCCCGGGGCATCCAACTTGGAAGCGGACAGGCTCGGCAGACTGGGGGCGGACAATTACGAGCGCCTGCCCAGCAGGGGGGAAGGGTACTCCACCCTGCTCCTCACAAACTAGCCCTCGCTGCGCGGTTCCTGAGCAGGTCACGCTGAAACACTTGAGCCTATCTCAGGCTAACCTAGAGGTCATCCAGGGCGCTAGAAGCAAGGCTACTAGGTGCCAATATAAGAGTAAATGGTCCAGATTCTGGCATTGGACCGACTCTACGGAGATCGACCCTCTTAAGTGGACCTTGGACGACGTGCTCTCCTTTTCGGCACACCTTGTCCCATACATCCCGCACCTATCTGGCAGCCAGAGCGGCTTACAGGAATTCGGAGAAGGGCCTCTTCTCGTCCTCCAACCCGGTAGTCAAGCGACATGTGGCAGACCTCCACAGGCTTTACCCGCCTATAAAGAAACCACACTCTGTACGATACCTTAATGTTGTGTTGGGCGCCTTGGCGCACAAACCTTTTGAGCCAATGGTGTCCGCGGACATCAGAATGGTCACTGTAAAGACAACCCTGGTCGTGGGCCTCAACTGAGCTCGCAGAGTCAGCAAGACCAAGGCTCTGGTGGCTCCAAAGTCCTACACTACCTTTCACAAGGACAAGGTCATCCTGCGAACAAACCCTGCGTTCCTACCTAAGGTGACTTCCTCCTTCCACCTCAACGAGGAAATAGTCTTACCCACTTTCTTCGCCGACTCCAAGGAGCAGCCTCAGAGGGTCTGGCATCATCTGAATGTAAGACGTGCGCTGAAATACTACCTGGACAAGACCAAGGACGTCCACAAGTTGAACGCCTTGTTTGTCACTCTCAGTGGGTCAAGGCCCGGTTACTAGGCCTCCAAGGCCTCCATTGCAAGGTGGATGGTCGCGATCAGGGAAGCCTCTGAGGGGCAGCACAAACCTGTGCCTGCTAACTAACACGCCCATGCGGTCAGAGCCAAGGCATGGCCATCGCGTTCCAGCGGCATTTGCAGTTGCAGGTCATCAGCAGGGCGGCTACCTTGGCCACCCCTTTGGCTCTCTGTAAGCACTAGTGTTTGGACGCCGCCTCTTGGTCAGATGCGGCGTTCGGACAGGCTTAGAAACCTGTTTTCTTAAGGAGGGTGTCCTCTACACCCTGGGGCTACGTTCAGTTGTAATCACCCATACAGTACGGAGGAAAGGGGACGGGACGTAAGAGTAATTAATAGTTACTCACCGTAGTGACTAACGTACTCTTAGTCCATACTCCCCTTTCCTCCATACGTCCCACCATCCTCCCCCTAACAATACTGGTGTTGTTAGGCAATGCAGAATATTCAATGGGGACTGAGGAGTGGCGCCGGTGGGCCGAGTCAGGCGAGTGCATGCTCCCAAGCCGCGCCCCTGCGCCTCTAAATTTAAAGGGGAAGAGGATTTTTATGGTGAAAAAGGTTCAGTCTCCCGTCCCTCGCGAGGGACGCCCATACAGTATAGAGGAAAGGGGACTATGGGCTAAGAGTAAATAGTCACTACGGTTAGTAGCTATTAATGTACTGTCCGCTGTCACTGGGGAATTTGGCACAAATGGCTCCAATGACACAGGTGGGTATTACCCGTTTAATGCAGAACCCATAAAGCCACCATGTAAACGAATTGTAGGCCACCAGCCTGTACCACCTGTGGAAGGGAAACATAGATGCTGTAATTAAATGAACCTGATAAGTGTACAAACCTTACTTGAAAATGCACCCTGTATTCTCTGGCATAGTTGCCCACACAAAAGGTACTTCATGGATAAATGAACTTGGGCTTTGACGTCTCGACACATTACAAAAACATCCATTCAATCCATAACGTTTGGGGGCACAGAGAAATATTGTTTATTAGTTCAATGTGTAAGACACGTAAGATGAACACTCTGATTCCCAAAAGCGCGAGAAATATATTCAATTTGCAGGTCACATTCATTTGTCAGTGATTGATCAAAGTTACAACAATATAGGAGAGGAATATGAAATGTTAGTCGTTTCAGTGTTCAAAATGACATCACATCTAGAGTACACTTATTCGTTACTTGGATTGCGAGGGCGAACTGTTGCGTGAAGTTCGTGCATCCGACCATTATAATCCTCAACAACGGACCTTGTGGGGCAGGCTGCCTTGAAGTCGTGCAGCTCGGTAACGCATAGTGGTGGTGTGTCTCATTCTGATATGTAGGGCAAGCATCCATAGTTTTCTTGGCAGCAGCAGTTCTCCACCTCAGTTGGCATGACCTTGCAGCGATTGCAGTTACAACAAGTGGAAACGTCTTCCATGCGTCTAGGCTCAGGCTCATGATCCGGTGATTCATCTTCCCAAATATCGTTCGATTTCCCCATCATTTCCGCATCTTTCTCTTTCAATTACTTCCTCCTCAGAATACTCAGGCTTGTACTGGTAGGGCTGTATTGTTGCCATTATACAACAACATTTTTAAATAAAACGCAAGTAACGATTGAAATCAATAGTAATGCTAGTGTAAGTATCTGTTCTGAGGGACTTTGTGCAACGAAAATAGCTGAACAGAGCAGAAACGAGTCGCAGGCAAGCCAAAAAAAAGACAGTGAAACTATTGAAAAAGCAACTCTGATGTTGTCTGATGAGAAGGGGTCTGTTTATGCTTATTGAGGAAAGAGGCGTTCGGCCATTTCCATGGGGACACGTCAATAGCTTGCGCACAGAGAACCTTGACAGGAGACGTGCATTGATGTTGTGAAGTGATGTCAGCTTCAGGGGCGGGTGATGTGATTTCGTGCCACAAGGGCACTTGAACTGAGGGTGATGCAGCAACGGATAAGATTAGCACAAGATGGCTGCGCCCAACCCGTTGTTTTCGCATGTTTAAAAGTGTGGGAAACTAAGGTAAGATGCATAGGATTTTTTTTTTTACGATTGTTCACAGTATGCTTAAAAACACATGCCCGAACTCTCAGGACAATAAAACTTTTGCGCGCACTTTCCCTTCAATTGCAGAGGTTGCGCAGCGGGAAGCAAAAGTTTGGAATGCTTTCCACAAAGCAAGGCTATGTACAGTGCCAGTCAAGCACTGAGGAGCCTTTGGAGCCAAGAAAGCTCTGTGTGTCAGTGGGCGGGCCATTGAAGACTGGGAGCAGCTGGTGGCCAGACCGCAGGAAGCAGCTGTAACAGAAGACCTGGAAGCAGCAAGGGGAACGGACGTGCATGCCAGACCCGGTGAGTTCACTAAAATATTATGACACCAGAGCACTCCGTAACCGCCCGCTTTCTCAGACCAGGTACTTTAAAGCAGGGAACAACGCGCGTAGAAGGAAATACAAGAAAAGACGTCATTTTTAATACCGAACTGACAGCAGATCAATCAATATTGTGTAAATCAAACTGATTAAATTAAAAATAAATATTATTGCCTAATTCAAGAGGGGGCAAAGGAGACTTTAAATGTTTGTAAAACCTATTGCCTATGGTTTAAGAAGATCGTAAAAGGAACTGGTTCAAACCCACATTGCCAAAGCCAACGACGAGTCCGAGTAAAACAGAAATATTGTCAGTATTTGGTTAATGCAGGAGTGGGGAAACAAGAGTGGCAAGAAGGCTGACCTTCTGGTGAAGGAGGTTCAGAAGGAGTGGAGCATAACTTGCAAAGTGTTTGGAAATCACAGGTGTATAATAAATAGCACCAATGCGAATCTTGTTTTCCCAGAAAAGAACGTCTTGTACATAGTGTTGTGCAGCAAGTGACATTGCTAAGTTGTTGTAAACTGATCCTTACCACAGAAGTACTTGTAGTTTGCTGTTTGTTATGGCCTGGCAGGATAGTATAGCGGGTCAGAAATTGTGGTAACATATTATTCTGTTCTGGCAGGAGAGTATACCAAAACAGAAAACCTTTTAAGAAATAGGCCTGGCATGGGAATACACCAGGTGGAAGTTAATGAAGTATTGTCATTGTTATTTTTTTGTTATTGTTATTTTGCATTTATATAGCGCCTTATATACCATTGGTATGGTCTGAAGGCGCTAGTAGGTTGAAGGCCCTTGGGAACCGAAGTTCAGATCAGTAGAGAGTAGAGAGAGACAAAAGGTGTGTGTGAGCACCGGGTATGTGTGCAGCTTGTGCGGTATCCGTGTAATAGCTGCTTCTTAGCAGTAGGTGTGGTGGTTGAGAGATCAGGAGTATGTGTTCGTTCTGGCAGGATTTATCCAGACCAGATGTGGCTGCGTTAGGCCTGAGGAGAACGCCTGGCTGGGGGGGGTGAGTAACCAGCAGTGTTTACTTAGAATGATGTGGAGTGAGCGGCGGATGTTGGTATGAGAACAGTTATACCGAATGTTGTCATAGTATCTCTGTGTTCTAGTTGAGTGGTGATGTAAAGGAGAGAGTAAGCGTGGTGGTGAGATATGATGGGTTATGTGCTCTTTCAGACGTTCTCTGCATTCCAAACCCTACTATATACGTCACGTAATTCTATGCGCTCCAGTCCGTTCCATGCACTCTTATCCACTCCATGCATCCCAGTCAGCTCCATACACTCCGGTCCGCTCCACGCATTCATGCATTCCAGCTTGCCCCTGGTGAAGTGCTGCTTACAAGTCGTATAGAAGAAGTAGTAGAACCACTGATATGTTGTGGTTAAATATTTTCGAAACATCCTGACAAACTTTCATTGCTATAGCAAGTGTGGTATGAACTGCTGCAGAAGCGTTTAGCATATATGTTTTATTTATTTATTTATTTTGCATTTGTAAGGCGCTTATAGCTCACGTAAATTCGGGTTTCAGAATAATCCTGACAGAGACCATTTTTGTTAAACCTGAGGAACTAAGGACATGTTCTTGGTTTATGCAAAGAAGGTTGTTTGAGTTCTTCATATCACAAGTAGAACAGAAAGAAATCTTGTTGAACAATTCTGAAGCATGAGAACTTCTGTCGCCAAGTTGGAATCAACAAGAACTGTGTTGGAACGTTGTTGGAAGACAGGATTTCTTTTTCTGATGTTTGTTAATCTGCTTAGAATCACATGGTGTGCATAGTCCGACATCCAGTGGTCACTGCAGAGTATTGCATTTTGTTTTCCGTAGTCGAAAAGGGGACACCGACAAGGCGTGTCTGTAACACTATCCCTATAGTGACATGCAGTGTACCCACAATCCCTCACGCGACGAGGTCCCTCAGATTGTTTTTTTCCATCCAGATATTGGTCGCCTTTATGCTGAGCTCCTCGAGAGACATTGCAAATATTCACTCGACGATTTGGTCGTTATTTATAAATACTACACGACCTTTGGTCGTTACTTAACGTTACGTTCCTCCTTCGACAAAGCTGTTCTCCGCCGACAAGATCTTCGAAGGCTGTGCCTTCGACAGAGGAGACCCTTCGGCGTCGCCGAACACGTGGCCTGGCCTCGCCGGCCTCAAACAGTAGGGAGAGTGGGGTCGTGGGACATTTCTTGGTATTTCTTTAAGAATGCCTTTCTCTTTCCCCACCTTTTCCTTTGGGGGTGTTATCACGACTGTCCATTCCCTCAGCTATGGAGAGGACACCCTTTAGGTTTTGCCCGCGCTGCAAGGGCAAATTCACCTGGAAAGACAAGCACAAACGGTGCAACCGTTGCTTGCCCTTCGACCACAAGGAAGACAGTTGTGCGGCCTGTAAGCTTCTTAAGCCCAAGACTTTAAAGGACTGCAGGGTCAAGAGGTGGGCAGCCTACGCCATGTCTAGGTCCGATTCCTCACCCGCTGCCACCGCCGCCGAAAGTGGAGAGGAAAGTGATAGCCCGACTTCCGCATCGGAGGTTGTACACCTCTCTAGAGAGCGGTCACGCTCCTCGTCGTCTGTCCCCGGGCCTCGACAAGCTCGGCTCACGCCCCGGTTATGGGGATGAACACCCCGGCGACATAGATGCACATAAGCACATGGCCTACGGCTCTTCTTCGTCAAAGACGAAGAAAGCATTAGCACCACCGGAGACGCAGGTCCTACCGGCGGCCTCCATGGACCGAAAGGGTCCAAAGCCCCCCTCGCAACCACAAATGCGACCAGCAACGGGGCTACTCCCAGATAAGGGCGCCATCACCAAACCGCCAATTGACGTGCCCTGCCAGTGAGCGCCCGTCGGCATAGAGGACGTGACACCTGTAACGTCGAGGCCGGAGGATCCCTCGACAGACGTTTTATTCGTCGAGAGCCTGGAGCGCATTGTTTCCAGCGATAGCCATAGACGGACGGTGAGAGAGACGCTGAATACCGCTCGCAAGGCCAGGGAAACGAAGAAAGGGACGGAAGGAAGGCAGGAACCGTCCCCTCCGTCAAAAGGGACTCCCAGCCTACTAGAAGGCTTTTCAGAAGGCGATGGCAACTTATCCTCGACGTTATGGGATAGGTCAAAGCTTTTACAGGCCGAAAGCCTTCCCTTTTCCCTCCAGACCGTTCTGGGCTACCACAAGGGACCTTAGAGAGACTCCAGTTTTGCATGGACAAGATGGAGAATTTTATATCTACCCAATACCTGCCCACACCCAAAAGACCAAGAGAGGGGCCTCAGGAGGATCCTAGGGCTGAATACCCTAGGCTGTTCAACCCCCCACAGGGGGATCTAGAGTTGTATGGCCTCACTGAAGAGGACTCCCACTTTCAGGAAGATGAGGAGTTCTGAGGTAACGAACAAGAACTAGACATAGACCAGGAAGGTTTTGAGGATGACCCAGACAGGGGTGATGGGGGTTTTGAAGAAGACCCAGAAGAAGGTGCTTCACAGCCCTGGCAGTCCCCATCAACGTCTACAGACCCCGACGCCCTAAACCTGTCCCCTCCCAAAGACTCACCAATCAGGAATACGTCACCTATAGACGATCAACCTACCTTTAATGCACTACTAAGTAAAGCAGCAGCGCATTTCGAAATCGAGGCTGGGAAAATTTCTCCTGACATAGACTTTGTTGAAAAGATTATCAAGGAGAAACCCCCTATCAGTCAAACCATTCCCCTCCTTGCCTCAGTAAAGAGACAAATCATTCCTTCGCTAGCTACACCCGCATTGGTCAGAGGGGTCAACCCAAGGATAGAAAAATTATTAAGTCCTTCTCCATCGGACCCGTTATACATCAGGGGCCACTCAGTACCGGACACCCCAGTAGTAACTAATACAAGAAAAAGGGCAGGTGTCCCGCTATCAACCAGCGAGGCACCTCCAGATAAAGAAGGTAAAAAGCTGTATGCCCTAGGTAAAAGGATTACATCCTCGGCAGCCTTTTCCACTAGGATTTCTAACAACAACTCCTTACTGGCTAGTTATGCAGATGCTCAATGGAGCAAACTACGCAAATACATTGAGGAGGAACCTGAACCCCTAAAGACTCGGCTTCTGGCCACGGTTACCGAGGAAACCTTAGTGAACCAGAGCATCATTTAAAATACTCTAGATGCTGCAGAAACAGCTGGCCGTTCCCTAGTCCAAGGAATCCTCCTCAAACGTCATGTCTGGCTACGTAATTCGGGGTTTAAACCCGAAACTCAAGCATCTCTCATTAACAAACCAATAGATGATGCCAACCTCTTTGGGAAGGCGGTGGAAGGCCTCCCACAGGCGAGGTTATGGAAACAGACGCTTTTTTCAAGGCCAACGCCAACAACAACATCAGCAACAGCAGCAGTACTCTGCAGGCAACTGGTCCTCGAATCAAGGAACCAGTGGACAATACACCCAGAGAGGACAGCGTCGTGGCAAGGTAAGAGGTCGGGGTTCCACCCCCAGAGGTTCCCAAGCCACCAACACCAAATGACCCGAAGATTCGGGTCCCCTCCAATGCATCACTGGTCGGGGGCCGGCTAACATCCTTTCTTCCAGCATGGGACATCAGACCGCTGGGTACTATCAACCATAGCCCGCGGCTACTGTATAGAATTCAACCGGTCCCCGACGTACAGACCCCCAAGGGGACGACGCCTGTCACCAGAACACCTTGCCATCCTTCTTCAGGAAGTGGACCAGCTACTAGAAAAAGGGGGCTATAGAGGTCGTGCCTCTATCACAGGTAACGGAAGGTATTTATTCAGTGTACTTCCTTGTACCCAAAAAGGATTTAACCAGGCACCCTGTACTAGATCTGCGCCCAGCGAACAAATTTGTAAAACCTCAAAAATTTCGTATGGTGACTTTACAGGAAGTAATCCCCCTTTTATCACAAGGGGATTACATGACAACACTGGACATGAAAGAGGCATACTTTCATATTTTAATGTTGCCAGCGCACAGAAAATACCTCAGGTTCATGATAGAGGGCAAACACTACCAGTTCAGAGTGCTACCCTTCGGCGTAGCGTCAGCGCCGAGGGTATTCACAAAACTACTGGCAGTGGCAGCGGCCCACCTGCGTAGGTTGTCCATCCCTGTATACCCTTACCTCGACGATTTGCTCATAACAGGGGATTCTTACAAGACATGCTTCTCAAACACCCAAAAGACTGCAGACCTTTTGTTCAAACTGGGCTTCTCCATCGACGAAAAGAAGTCCAGCCTAGAGCCCAGCCAAATCAAACAATTCCTAGTGGCTCTAATTCGAACAAAGGACGGCCGCGTATTCCCCTCCAACGAGAGGGTCCAAAATATGCTGTTTCAGATCCCTCAATATGTGGCCGGTCGAGAGGTGACAGTGCGCAAAGCAATGCGTTTGCTGGGAGTGATGGCGTCATGTATATATTTGGTACCTCACGCGAGACTGCGCATGCGTCCAATGCAAGAGTGGCTCAACAGCCAGTGGTGTCAGGCCAGCGGACAATGGGACGATCTAGTGGTAGTCTCGCAGGCCTTGGTTCTCTCGCTACAGTGGTGGTCGAAGGAAACCCTTGTCATAGGGAAACCATACACCACCCCCGCAGGGAAAAACAACTCTAACCACAGACGCATCCCTCACAGGATGGGGGGCTCACCTATCCCATCATACTGCACACGGAGTTTGGACTCCGAGTGTAGCATCCAAACACATAAACTTGCTGGAACTGTTAGCGGTCTTCAAAGCACTGAAGGCTTTTCAGGCACACCTGCAAGGGAAGACAGTGATGGTCCTCACAGATAGCACCACAGCTATGTACTATCTGAACAAGCAAGGGGGCACTCACTCTCCAGGACTGTCCAAGCTGTCCCAGAACATCTGGAAGTGGGCTCTCAAACACAACATCTTCCTGTTGTCACAACCAGGGGAACTCAATCTGCTAGCAGACAAACTCAGCAGAGACTTCCCTCTACCCGCAGAATACGAATGGCGGTTACAAGAAGACATCGTCTTCAACGTCTTCACACAATGGGGATTCCCAGAAATAGATCTCTTTGCAACTCTGGAGAACTCCCAATGCCAAGATTACGCCTCCAGGTACCCCCAGAACCAATCCATGGGGAACGGTCTATCGATACCATGGTCAGGGAAATTTGTTTACGCTTTTCCCCCCCGACTCCCCTTCTCAACAAGATAGTGCACAAGATGCACCAGGAACCAGTCACCATGATACTAGTGGGCCCTATGTGGGCCCGGCAACCATGGTTCGCTCACCTTATGGAGATGTCTCTGTCTCCACCGGTGAAACTACCCTGCCCGTACAACATGCTGTCACAAGACAAAGGCAAGACACTACACCCATGCACACAGACCATGAACTTAGCAGCATGGCTCCTGAGATCATAGAATTTGGTCATTTACAGCTCCCTCAAAGATGCATGAACATCCTCAAGGAAGCTAGAAAGCCTAACACTCGTCACTGTTACTCTAGCAAGTGGAGGATATTGGTCATATGGTGTAGAAATAAGAGCATCAACCCGGTTGACTGCTCTCCCACACAAATTGATCTCTACCTGACTCACCTACTAGACTCAGGATTAGTGTTTAATTCTATCAAGGTTCATTTGGTTGCACTTTCCACTTACACCACTTCTCAACTTAAAGTGTTGTGGTGGAAAGTCCCAGTTATTAAGGCCTTCATGGAAGGGGTTAAAGGAATACACCCTCCCATAACTAACCCAGCTCCCGGATGGGACTTAAATGTGGTACTAACCAGGCTCATGGGCTCACCCTTTGAACCCATGCACAAAGCAACGCGTAAGGACCTCACCCTTAAAACTTCTTTTCTAATAGCTATCACCTCCATCAGGAGAGTAAGTGAACTAAAGCGCTATCTATTCTAGACCCCTTTGTAACATTTCACAGAGATAAGGTGGTTCTATGCACACACCCTAGGTTTGCAACTAAATTAATTTCTAAGTTACATGTGAACCAATCCATAGAACTACCAACGTTCTTTCAAAACCCTTCAAACTTGGGAGAAAAAAGCCTGCATACACTGGATGTGCGCAGGGCTGTTATCTTTTATATGGAAAGAACTAGACCACTGAGAAAGACTAATCAGTTCTTTGTCTCGGTGGCAGCAGGAAGAGAGGGAGACGCAGTTTCAAAATCCACTATATCTAGATGGATTGTTCAATGCATCACCCTCTGTTACATTCTTGCTAAGAGAGAACTACCCTTCAAGCCAAGAGCACACTCTACGCGAGGCACTGGTGCTTGCATAGCATTCATTGCAAATGTCCCTCTCGAGTCCATTTGCAAAGCGGCAACCTGGAGTTCCGTACACACCTTTACAAAACACTACTGTCTAGATGCCCACTCTAGATCTGATTCACAGGTGGGACAAGCAGTATTAAGACACCTTTTTCTCTAATGTTCCTTCTCACAACCCACCTCCAACTCCGGGTACTGCTCGCTAGTCTATGCACAGCATGTGATTCTAAGCAGATTAACAAACATCAGAAGACAATGCATTACTTACCGTAACAGCATTTCTGATGGCTGTATTTGCTTAGATTCACATGTGCCCACCCTTCCTCCCCGCTCGGATGGAAGGAACATAGACATCCTTTTATCTCTCTCTTTTCCTTACTCACTCACGTCATTAAGGCTCCCTCGGGGCAGAAAAAATACAAACAGAGGGACCTCAACGCGTGAGGGATTGTGGGTACACTGCACGTCACTATAGGGATAGTGTTACAGACACGCCTTGTCGACGTCCCCTTTTCGACTACGAAAAACAAAATGCAATACGCCGCAGTGACCACTGGATGTCGGACTATGCACAGCATGTGAATCTAAGCAGATACAACCATCAGAAATGCTTTTACGGTAAGTAATGCATTGTCATTCTTTTGCAACTGTTACACAAAATCCTGCTTGAATCTGCAGAAGGGGAATTCACACGGATCATAAGGAGAAACCATTATCGTTCTGTGGCTTCAATTGTTATATTTGTTGCTTTTGAAACTACCATATATTACCTTGTTGGGTTATTATCTTTCGTTAGAGTGTTTCCTTTAGTTTATTTCAAGCAGGGAAATCCTCATCAGGGTAGGGATAGTAAGCCGTGTATTCAACCTTTTGAGTTGATAAAATGGCATCTTCTGAAAAACCTTCACAAGTTGTCCGCCTCACATTTATGACCCCTCACAGTACCAACCAGTGATTTTTGTCTTCAGTGAGTGCTCTATAATTAGTCTGTACCAGAAAATAACACAGTAGGTATGCCTAACAGGTTTGCTCTGTTAACAGCGGGGCACATTTGAACGATGAATGTTACAGCTTTGCAAGTACACTCTGTGGAAGAGCTCTGTTTACCTTTACACCTGCATCGTATAGGCACAAATGTGATCACTTCTTTCCTCATTAGATTGGTTTTGAAATCAGATTGCTGAATAATGTATTATGTTAGCTGATTTAATTACATGATTCAACTGCTGTCTCAGTGTGTCAACCTCTTCAAAAAGTTGGCACATTTCTTCCTCTCGCCCTTCTTGATGGATCCATGCACATAGATTAGCTCTTTTAAATCCCCAAGCTTATTGTTAATGTCTAGTGGAACAAAAAGCTCCACCTCTGACTATAGAGTGTGTGCCCAATATGACTTTGTCCTGAAGTGCCTTGATTATAATAGTTTGATTTATTTTAGGCCACATTGAAATGCCAAATTAATCCTTATTACAGAACACTTGATTCTAATTGATAATGCACGTGTCTCTTGTTTTTTATTAATACAGGTTGGATTCTGGCACTTTGCTCATTCATTTGTGAGGGGAAATTGGAGGAATGAAGATGAGAGTACGTTTTGTTTGCTAGCAAAATCCTGCCACGATATCGACCTGATCAATTTCTGGATGGGAGAACGAAGGTTTCAATCTTCTTTATTAAATTTACTTAAAGAATGTGTATGTTTTCGCCAAGACACATTTTCAGTTTAAACATATTGTTCTGTTCATTGTTTGCCTTTCATTATTTTTAGTTAGGGGACAAGCAGGCTACACAAAGTGGTTTGTTTCAGTTTGCACGATTTGCAAGGCAATGGATAAAATACACCTCCATGTGTCTTATTTATGACAAATTTTGAAGCACTTCAAATTAGGTCCCATAACATGAATTGCTATTGTAGAGCTAATTTACTTTGAGAAACGAGGAGGATGTTCTGAAGCAGCACTGTACTTCGCATCTTTCCTGTGACATTCCCCTTAGTGCAAGTTAATGGTTGACTAAAACCTCCTCGTGTTTTTAGTGGAGTCTGCCTTTCTCTTGTAGCCCACTGACAGTGAGGAGAGAACCGTCATTGAAATGAGTGTGCAGTCTGCCACCTGCAGTCATCCTTCACTAGCCCTGTAAAAACTGTACCCGTGATCCTATTCTGTGAACAGTTGAGGGTAACATGCATATTACCTGAATGAAAATCTTCATATGCATCTGTCTTTGGTCTTCCAATTGATTGATATATTTTTTCCAAAACATGTGTGCATTGATCAACTAGATTCTGATCTTTGTACCTTTTCCTTTATGTTGTCGAATATTGTTAAATGTAGTAAGTCCAATTCCCCATTTCTTACTAACAGAACAACTTAACAGAACAACAAAAACAAATGAGCAAAAGTAGTTAGCTAGTGGATTGTTACATCACAAGCAGCAATTATGTAGCAATGATGCAAGTAACTGAGTGCATGATGACATTAACCTGTAATATGATTTGAGTTTGTGAATATATCCTGGAAAAACCTGGCAAATGATGGTGACTAGGAAATGCAATTGTAACACTACGACAATTGTGAAGGTGCAAGGACCATGTGATCACAACATCTACAGTAGCAACAAAGAAATCATTTTCACTACATTCAAGGGAAAACTGTCTCTCTCTCTCTCTCTCTCTCTCTCTCTCTCTCTCTCTCTTTCTTTCTTTCTTTCTTTCTTTCTTTCTTTCTTTCTTTCTTTCTTGACAGATACAACCCCAAATGCTGACAGTAGCCCCTTAAGAGAACTTGGTCTTCACACCTTCCTTTGCTATACATCGTTATCCTGAAATTTGTCAAACGCCTGACCCAAAAGAGCATAAAACTTAGAACAGCAGCAACAAATAGTATGTAGTAATATTACTTTTTTCTGCTACTTCATACAATATATTTCTCTGCCAGTAAACCGAATAGGTTGAACCGGTTGACTTCATGACACCAGGAAACGTATTTTACAGTCACGGGCTCCAATTTAACAAATGTATTCTTACGGGAGCAGTAGTCTTTATTTGGTTTCAATTGAATTAACATACTATAAAACAATGATTTTCAAAAGAAAACACATAGGTGTGAGTCACTTTTTTCATCACCTTAAAACTGCAAACACACAACATAATGAGCCGTCTTCTATCACAAGCCCATAAATCAATAATATTGTTTCCCTTGCACAAATATTATACCTTCCTATTTGGGCATGGCATGCTTCCATCCTCTGCCCCTGTCTGTGCAGCTCCTGTTAATCATAATCAAAATGCAAAGTATGCTCTTAAGACGCTGTGCCTTCTGTGTCCTTTCCCCATCCATGCCACCAACCTTTTCCCAGTTTCCCACCTCTTGAAAAAGCTCTGTGCACTTAAATAAGAGCTATTCCTGAAGAGGCTGCATAGAGAGAACTAATCCGATTTAATATCAAGTGAGGTTGAAGCAGATAGTTCATTTCTCCGGCATTGGATCTTTCACAGAGCCACAAGCTGTTTGGATAGTCTTCTTCATCAGGAAGTGAATCCTTGTTAGCATTAAAGCTGTTTTCACTTGAATTTGAAAAACTGCAGTCACTTTAGTTTTCTCTTGGATTCGTTTTGGGTCCTTTTGCCCCATGGCCAAATTGGTAGGGTATTGTTGACAGTCCTATAAAGGTCTCCATTTCATTTAACCTTCTACATACCTTTTCTGTGATTTTCAACCTCTTGGACATTTCTGGAAAGATTCAGATACGTTCTTTCCTCTGCACATCCGCTGCACCGAAAAACTACCTTTCCTTCAAAAAAGTCCTTAAAACCTTGCTATTTACTGCATTATCCTGAAACCTTGCCTAAAACATCCAATCCAAACTTAGAAACACTCAACACCATGCTGCGCCGGCAGCAACATCGACCTCCAAGCACCAGCTGGGCCGGCCATTTTGCAGCTACCCGGACCACACACACACTATCATACACCAATCGGGAACCTCTAGCTGAATCACAGATTCTTCTATGAGTGGGAGTCACCGGAAGGCGTCAGCCGGACCTACCCTACGAAGGTGTGCTACAAAGGGCAGCGCATGTCTGTGCCCACTACCCCACTTCCTGCACAGGAGGCAGGAGCCTCCTCCAGCCAGCCGTGTGATCCCCGGCCCACCAGAGAAACTCCTGTTCATCAGCTGAGCCATGTCGAAGGAACACTGCACATCCAGCACGACGCACCCTTTCATCGTGGGTAAGCGTGAATCGCTGCATCTGCTTCCCTACATCACCTAAATCACCCCGAGACCTTCCAGGGCCGCAATTCCTGCAAAGGCTCATCCACTTGAGAGCCGATTGCTACGAGGAGTCCATTCACAAAATGGAGGTTCCCATATTGTTGTTTGCTGTTGCTAAGCAACAGTCTTCATCTCCGATTGGCCTGCTGAATGCTCTTCCGTGAGTGGGAGTCACTGGAAGGCCACAGCCGGGCCTACTTTATGAAGGGCCGCTACAAAGGGCAGCGCCTGTCTGTGCCTGTCCGGGCCGGTACGGCGGCTGGCGAAAACTGACTGTGGCTGCATCGCCTATTACTGAAACCTCCAACTGGGTAAGACTTATCTCGAGCTACCCGTACCCTCTTACACTTTGCCTAAACGCGTCGGCCAAGCTCACCCTGAGTATTACTATGGCTACAACATACATTATCTAACAGCATAACTTTCAAACTTTCTACCCATTGCCGTGCGTTGGCTTATAATATAATATAATTCTGCTCATTCCAACTCAGTGCCATCCAGCTGACAGCCAGTACCACAAAGCTACTGCCTCACTTAGACAGTCATTCTGCTGCCTTTACTGTTTGACGATTATCTGTCATGACTGTCTGCCTGGTAATTCTGCTGCCTCTGCTCTTCCTCTGATCTAACCAAACTAATTTACAAACAGGTTGGCTTGCCTCCTACTCTATGCTTCCATACGCCCTATCCTATATCCATGCGAGCCCCGTGATAATCAATTTGCATGCCCGACCCTCGAAAAGAGCATTGCATAGTCTACTAGCCACGTTAGTTAGACGGCCTCTCTTATTTCGCTGCGCGAGCACCTCCTTTGTTCAACTCTGCCTCACCTTGCGTGACCCATACTGTCCGATGGTCTTCTATGCTGTATATTTCATGTAATATTGTTCTAGAGCGTTTGACCTGGAGAGTGCTCTCTGCATGAATTAATTCCACAATTTACTGTACAGTCAACATTGTGATCTGAATTCCGTAATACCTGCTGTGCATTGTACCAACTGCTAACTGCCCATCTGACCCTATCTGGCAGACATTCCGTTTTGCCCACACCTCCCACTTGTAGATGCTAAATATTGATCGATTATTCAATGTCAACTGTTAACAGTTTATATGTGCTCTCACACCTCCGTAATTCCTGCTGTGTATTGTGTTAACTGCCCTTCTGATGCGGATTGTACGTGCTATCCCCACCTACTAATTCATCTGATACCTTCCCCCTCGCACCTCCCAGTAGCCTTGAGGGTGACAATGAGCACACTATACTCTCTGTTGACCCTGAGTACGACCACATCTGTGTATAACACTAGAACATGTTTAGTCTCAACCTAGGCAACGCCTACCATAAACCATTATACTAGCTCTACTAGCAGCAACACTACCCTAAGCTTTAAAACAACTCATTGAATGTAGTATGGTTGCCCTTAAACTCCACCTTGACGCTCTTCTGGGCAACCTTACATTGTGCCTACACCTGTCTGCTGCCGCCTTTCCATGAGATCAAACCCACACTCTTCCTCCCACCACTACAAGAAATGAGCCACATGCCTACTAGCAATCCTCTCTCAGCCTAACCAGCCCTGACTACCTATCCAACCTTACTCCTGCTCAATGGATCGAGAGATTTGCCTCCAAACCCACCCCTAACCAACCGTGCCAGGGTGACCATAGAAATAAAAGACTTGGGTCCAGGCTCACCATTGACGCTCACACAACTTACATCTACCAGAAAACTACTGCACAGCCCAACCCACCTCATCCACCTCTGCTGAGCCCACTGTGCCAAAATATTACCAATGCCCTACCCAAAAAACTCAAGCAAAAGCGAGACAAACAACCTGCTCCATCGCCTCAGACTAAGTCGCCCCTCATCTCCTCACAGACCAGGCCTCCTCCCATCAAAGGTGCATTAATAAATGCCAGATCTATCATTGCTCATGCAACCGATATAGCTGACCTAATTAAAGACTATGAACTTGACTTCGTAGCCATCTCAGAAACCTGGCTCCATGCTGCAGCAGGACCCTCGCTAATGTTAGCCATTTCTGACTCCTATGCTATTATTCCAGCAGATAGGGAAACATCAAAAGGCGGAGGGGTTGCCTTCATTGCTCGGACTAACCTGGCACGCACTCTCGTCCTCCCCTACACTCAAATCATGTGAACTCCTTACTGTTAAATTAACAACTTCTCATACCAGTACCTTAACTCTCCACCTCATATATAGGCCTCATGGCCCCACTTGAGATTTTGAGGACGATATCAAGCCAACATATCAAATCCTAATACTAGGCGATTTCAACTTAGGCCTGTCCAACCAGAAAGACCAGGCTGCTAAATCTCTGGAAGAATCCTTGAGTGAACTTAACTTTACACAAAGAATGAATCAACCCACACACGAAAAAGGGCGAACTTTAGACTGGTTGGCGGACTACAACTGCGACACTGCAATAACTGCCATCGAACCCCAGTTATGTACTGACCACTCACTGATTACCTTTTCCATCAATGCTAACCGACCAGCTATTAAAACAAAGATAATCGCGTCACCCCTACTCACTAGAAATAAGCACAACATCACAGCTGAGAAACTAACTCCTATCTTGATCCCAATACTAAACTCAACTGGTATGGAAAACCCTGCAGAATTAATTTAGCTATTCAACAACGTTATGACAAAGGCCTTAGATTCTATTGCCCCACTGAAACTCTGAAAAAGTAAACCTAAAGCCCACCTTAATACGTGGTTCACACCACACTTGAAAGCCCTTAGGCTCGAAAAAAGGAAATGCGAAACCACTTGGAAGATCATACCTTCTAAAGAGAACAAAGATAAAGTAACAGAAATCTCTTCTCTTTATAAAGCTGAGATCATTAGAACCAGACAGGAAACCTACAAAGATAGGATTCAGAACGCAAGCTCTAGTATCAAGGAACTATTTGGAATTCTAAGGGAACTAGAATCTTCTATAGCCCCTGACGACTCTCAACCTAAAAACAAAGAGTAGTGCACAGGTATCCAAAATGCCTTGGCCAACAAAATTGCCTCTCTACAAAACAAAATCAGTGATTTTTCTCAGGAACCTGAAAAAACACCTACCCCTAGCTCTTTACAAGAATTCAAATTTGCCCAAGTTACCTCACCTGAGGTTGAAAAAATGATTGCCTCCCTGAAACCCTCTCGCTGCCAAGGTGACATCTGCCATGCGCAAATCATAAAAGACGCAGCCAGAGACCCTGCACCCTTTATCACTAGGATAATAAACACATCCTTCAAATCTTGCCAGGCCCCTACCAACTTAAGACGCCTGGGTCCTCCTTTACTAAATAAAAAGCCTCAGTTGACCCCACCATACCCACTAACTACAGACCAATAACCACGGTCCCCTTCTTACTTAAAATCATCGACAAAGCAGCTTACATCCAAATCCAGACCTACCTTCAGACAACAACCTTCTAGGACTCAGACAATCCGGTTTCAGACCCCTCCACGGAACAGAAACTGCCCTAATTGATTTGAAAACTCAAATTGACCTCCTGAAAGACAACAGAAAATGCGCTCTACTTCTCCTACTAGACCTCTCTGCTACCTTCGACCTGGTGGATACTCTGTGAGCACCTTACATCAGCGGCCAACTTCTCCACAGGGGCTGCAAACTGGATCAAGTCCTTCCTTAACAGAACGATGAGAGTCTTCTCCCCGTCTGACGCTGCTGACCCTATACCCATCACCTGCAGAGTACCACAAGGCACATGCATTGCATCTCCCCTACACTATACAATGTTTTTACCAAACCCCTCTTCGACATCCTGGACCGCCTGGGTGTCATCTACACCAACTATGCAGATGACACCCAGATACTGATTCCGCTTTCTGGCAACTATGACTCTGACAATGCCCTTCTAAACAAAATCTACCTAGTCATTCAGGCCTGGATGGCTACCCACAGCCACTGCCTGAGTGACGAGAAGACCGAAATTCTCATTTTAGGCGCCCCCACTCACCTTAATAAACTCAACCCCAAATAGATGTTCTTCAACATAGATGGCAACACAATCAAAACTGCTAAGGAAACCAAAACTTTAGGCTTTTACATCGACTCCACCTTGAACCTTAGGAAACAAGTGAACGCCACTGCTACAGCGACCGCTTATACTTGCAAGCTCATCCATGCCTGTAAAGCCTACCTGTCCACGAATAGCTGCATCACACTAGCTCTAGCACTAATCTTGTCCAAACTTGATTACTGCAACGCACTATACGCAGGAGCTAATAAGCAAGTGATAAATAAATTACAGACCTTATACAACAATGCCTTGAGAACAGCCTTGAGTATTCCAAAGAGAGACCACATCTCTGAAATAAGACGGGACCAGAAATGGCTGTTTATTCGGGACGCTAAATTTGAGAGGGAATCTCATAGAACCCACCAACGTGGTAGCTCTATCTTCTAATGGGTAATTAGAATGATTTAAACAAAAGATAGATAGCTCATATCAACAGTTACACACATTAAACTTCAACTGTTGTTTATAACACATAGTAGATTTAATCCAAATTTGACACATAAAAATACACATTTATCAAAAACATTTTTATAAAACACTATTAAAAATACAATTTGAAAAATCGTGACAGACACCACCTTATTCATTCAGCGAAGATCTAGATGGATCAGATTGGTTATAGTATTAGAGACTCTTATATATGTCTCTAAATTAGAGTTGTCATTTACTTGACTAATATGGGGTATCAATGGTTCATAAATACATCATTGTCATGCACTGGACATGTTTCAGTTCCCTTTGATCGTTATGGGAACTTTCTTCAGGAGTTTTGTCACTTGAATATCTTAAAAACATACAAGGTATACTATTATTGTATATTGCTGGAGTTTCCTCCAATGTCTTGTAAGCAGTGTAAACGCTGTTTCTTTCTTAATATAAAACTCGTCGTAACTGGTCTAATCCGTGGAGTCGGTTGAGAGGGCAGTATTGAATTAAGGAAGAGATGTCTTCTCTTAGGTATGGTTCCCCTTAAAGGAGGGATACTCAACCTGTGAATAGTTGTCGAAGTTTCAACTTGTTGGATCAAGGGTCTAATTATTATCCAATCAGAAATTCTTTTTAATGAATAGCTGTAGTCACTCTCCAAACTGGAGACTCTCTGTAGTTCTAAAAGTGGGAGAGTGTCCCCGAGGGGCAGATGTCAATGTTGGTAGTCAGCTCTACCGAACAGCGATTTTAAGTGCCTGAGGACCCTGTTTAAATCTTCAAACTTAGGCGGAATCTCAATTTCCTCGTTTGCCACGGGTTGAAGAGAATGCCTAGTCCACGGTCATACGCATATAGAGTAGAAAGTCTATTCGGGACAGAATCTACTTTAAACTCGTCACCATCTCCTACAAATGTCTAAAAAATCCCTAAATAAATATTTGAAAGACAAAATCGTCCCAAAAACCTCGTCCAGACCAACCAGATCAGTTAACTCCTGCTGCATCAATACACCTCGTTTTAACCTGAAACTAGCCGTATGCACTAGCTTTCCGGTACAAGCAGCCCTAGCCTGGAATGCCCTCCCGATCAATTTACGGATTAACCAAACCTTCCATAGCTTTAGATCTAACAATAAAAAATCGCTCCTTACCAACAATTCTCTGGCCTCATCCATCTGAGTACTGCTAGACTGCCATTCCTTGCCATATAACCTGCATTTATCTTTTGATTTCCTGCCATCTACTCCCTTGACGTAAGTACTCATGCTTGTACTTTTCTTGCACTCATGTGTATGTATGTATCTACTTGCCTTTGTCATGTATCTATGTATTCACCTTGCCAAGGTAGGATATGATCTGATATGGCATTTGTAACGCGCCTATACACAAGTGTTTCAAGGCGCGACGAGCCAAGGGAAGGGGTGGGGAACAAAGGGAGGACAGACAACGATCCTACTAGTCAAAGTGACATTCAGATTGCGCAAGTGCATGGAATGGGGGAAGGGGAAAGTGCGGGGGGGGAGAAGGGAGAGTGGAGTACATGGGAATAGAATAATAACAATAAGTAAAGTAACGGCTAGCAAGTGCAAAGTTAAGTGCAGAAATCAGGTGTCAAGTGCCGGTAGTGGGACTGTTGGGATACAGAAACAGTCCCCAAGTGCGGGGGTTGCCAGGCAGGCAGGCAGTGCAGGTATGTGAGTCTGGCAGGGGAGGGACCAGGGCCCGAGATCAGAGGGCTACCAGGTAACCGGAGCAGTTTCAGTGAAGCCAGGAGGTCAGCAGCGGAGAGGAGGAGAAAAAGCAGAAGCAAAGAGAACGGTTTTGAGGTGCTTCCGGAACCGGAGATGCGCCTAGATACCTCAGGGTGTGGCGCGCTCTAGAAATAATAAACAAACAAACAGCCCTCATATATCAAATGTCACAGGATAGATGAGGCACTGCACCTGGCATGTACAGGAAAACAGGCAAATCTCAAACACAGTGGTAGAATCACAGTTGTGTGATAGAACCACCACCACCACAATTGGACAGATTGGGCTGCAATCCAGGGAATTGTCATGGGAGGAGGTGCCGCCATGGCCATGTGTTGAATCAGTAGGCCAGGTGGGGGACCCCCATGCAATACTGCAGGAGGGTAATCAAGAACCAGCCCGGAACTGCTCTGGAAGGAATGGTGGTATGGGCAGGTATGCCACATGTATTGGATGAGCTATCTATGGTACAGGTAACAACTGAAAAGGTTCAGTAAGTGCTCGATAGCTGGGTAGCCTCGCCAACCTATCCGCATAGTAGAATCTGGAAGTACAACCCATGCTCCTCTTGTTGCAAATGGATGGAGCATAGACTGTCACTAACCGTTTACCACAGCCACAAGAATCGACAGAATAAGCAATCTACCTGAGCGGGCGCCCAAACAACAAATCACCAGCGATTCAGCAAGATATGTATAAGACACCACTCCGGTGGACACTGGCCCCAGAAATGGCTACCTGCACACATCAGTATACTGCAAGGACTATGACCAAATTCGGTCATTATGTTAAAATAAATCTCTGCCTTCTTACACTAGACTACGCCTCAACACCTCCGACATTAGAATGCAGTACAGACCTATGACAAATTCGGGCACACCGAACACATAGCCTCTAGCGACCCCTCTCAGCATCCATCCACATGCCTGTCTTTATGGGTTGCTCTCTGCCAGAGCCTGGCCAGCCCTGCTAAGCCTTATTGGGCTGAATGCACACATGCAGCCTAATCATACTCAATGACCTCCAACGCTCTGGACTTCGGTCCTCCGAGAATGTTCCCACTAACAGCGCATTGAGACTATAATAATGGTAAAAGACAATATATAAATGACAAGTACAATAAAATACAATACAGTTGTGGTGGTTTTGGAGTGTTTTACATCCAATGCGCTCCCTTGCTGGGTGGCTCTTTGCCACGCCAGAGCTAGTGCCTGTGAAAGCTGACTCCTCACCTTACCATGACTGAATCAAAGGCAAAGAAAAGCCTATTGAAGGCATGTTCCACCTGCCAATTAAAAACATCTGTGGGGAGGACCATCATACCGAGTGCACCTACTACCTATAGCCAGAACACAACGTTAACTTGTGTTTCATCTGCCACTCATCTCAAAAAAACTCTGAGGTACTGGCACAGGGGTTTAGTGATTTGGTTTGCTGAGGGAACTGTAGCTTCAGCCTCTGCTTTACTCTGCCACAGAAGACACCAGAAGTGTACTTCCTCTTCCTGAGACTGCCCCGGAAAAGGGGTGTCGACAAACCCGAGTTCTCACATAAACAGTCTGTGTCTATGAAGGCCTCCGCGATGACCTCTTTGATGGCTCCTTCAACAACACCCTCAGTGTCCACAAGGCATTCATCCATGAAAACGACTCTGTCAACGCTCTTTTGGTTGACGGCTCAGAAACACAAGTCTTCGCCTGCTCAGTCGATGTGATTGTCCACCACTCCATTGAATGCCTCGTCACCTACCCCATCGACGACTTCTTCGTCCACCATGGAGGCATAGACAATATCGACGACCAAGACATCAACCATGACCATGACGATGATTAAAAAACTTCTGTCGACAACAGTAGTCTGTCACGACTGTGCCACTGGAAGACAGATTGGCACCAATTGTGGACTAGTTGGGAATCAAAATTCATCACCATAATGCTCCCTGGGCAATACCTATTCATACATTTGTCTTTACTTTCCCTTTGCAAGACTTTGGTACTTCATTCTTTCATTTCACAAACTATGTATCCCATAATGCCCTTTGTGGCAGTTCTCACGACCCTGCTATTCCTGTGCAGCAGTCTTGGAACTACAATCCAAAAGCCTAAGTGATCAGTGTTTCTTTCACTTTCCCAGGACAAGAGAGGGAGGAGGCAGATTGCCTTCAGGTGTGGTGCTCCAGGTGCTGCTAACGAGCCTGCTTAAGCACATGGCAAGTCAGTATTTAAGTCGCTTCCTGCAAGAGCGCAGGGCTCCTGCTTGAGTTACCTGCCAGCCCCTCATCTTTGATCCTTGCATTTCTGCTGTGTCCTGTTGCTGTTATTTCCATAACCTTCTCCTGTTCCAGTGCTATGTGCTCATTGCCCTGTTGCTCTGCCGGCGCTCCCCTACCTTTTGCTCTGCATCCCTGTGCTACCTGCCTTGAAGCGCTACTTCCCTGCTTGCATTTCTCTGCTCCCTGTATGCATCCCCTTGTTCTCTAGCGCCAGTTCTGTTTCCATCCTGCAAATGCTTGCTTTGTACCCTTAGTCCTTGTTACTTGGCTATAACTTCCTAGATTCCAGTCCTGAGTGTCCTTGTTATCTGTCTGAAGTCCTGCCCTTGTTATTCCAGTCCAGAGTTAAAGTTGCTTGTATTCCGTGTTATAAGTCTGCAGTTCAATCCTTGTTATCCTTTCCAGAGTTTCGGTCCTGAGTTTTCTTGTTCCTCGTCTATAGTTCAGTCTGCTATTCCTCGATTCCGGTCCTTCGTTTCCAGTCTCCTGTACCCTTATACTTGGATTCTTGTCTTCGTGCTTATCCTCTTTCTTCCTGTTCTCTGTCCTGAACCTTGTTCACTTTGACTTCCTGATCTTTCCCTGGATATTTCTGTTACTCTCCTTGTCCTTGCGAAATTCCTTTGTTCAGAGTTTGGTTGCTAGGTTTCCCAGCAGGCAATCTCTGTCCCTTCCCTTTGTCACGTCTCAGTGTTGTCCATTGTGCCATATTTGTTAAGTGTAGTTGTTCCTGTTTCAGGGAGCAGTAACTGTTCTGTTATTGCTGGACCCATACTTGCTTCAGTCTTGTGAGTATTGTTTCACTGTTCGTGCCTTAGGTTGCAGACACAGAAGCCCACTCCTGCTGCTCCTTTCCACGAGCATTCAGAGTGGACCCCTTTAATAACAACCAGCTCAGAACGTTAAAGTTCGCCTGGGCTCTAGAAACTCTTGCCCCATTCTGCGTATACCCCAAGTGGGAACCTAACGTGTTTGTCTTGGTTGTATTGCCTGCCCCTTTCTGTTCACTGCCTTTGTTGCCTGTCTCTAGTTATGGCCTATCTTTCCTTGTCTTCAGGACTCCTTACACTTCTGTCTCTCGTGCACTATTCTCCCCTCAGCTTTGAGGGCACATCTTTTCCCTCAAGCGCCTGACATTATTTCTTCTGCCACAAAATCTTCTACTGTTTCTTTGCCTTCTACCACCCCACCATGTGCTCCGTCCACTTCTTCCAGCTCTCCTCAACACAAACAGGCTTTGGTAACGCTGGCTCCTTATGTCCCCTCAGCTGTCCCTCGTCATTCACAGGTAACCCAGAAGGACATCTTAGAACATGTTATAGACACTGATTTTGATGGCCTGGGAGATGTTTTCAATGTGACAAATATGGAAGTGCTTTTGTCACTGGCGGAGCCACTTCGAGCCATGTAGCCACCTATGCCTACCCCCAGCCAACCGGAATCATACTCTGTCACTGGACATTTTGTTGACTCTAAAGACTCTAGTGTCGGAATTACAGTGCAGGCCACCTGTGGTCCCTGTCACTCCACAGAATCCCTCCCCCGGAACCACCTAGAAGCTAGTCACGTCTCTCTGATGGCTCCTCGTCCACCTGCAGAACACTTGAAGACTGATTCTGAGCATGATTCTTCTTAGGGTGGGGACTCAACTCATACTACCACGGATGAGTTTGACGACCTTGTTCTGGGGGATAATGAACCTGACGATCCTCCTACCAGAGATTCCCTGACTGAGGAAATTGGGGCATTCAATTCTATTATGTGCAAGGCCACCAAGATGTTCGATTTTCTCCCCTAAGAACAAAGGAAGTAAGGCTTTCTGTACCAGTGCACGGAACGGGCATGGAAAAGAGTTGTTTCTATTCCTGTGCTATTGACGACATCTGGAAGGATGGCCTCTTAATGGTGAAAAACCTCTTTACTCGTCCTCCAAAGAAATACTGAGCTCCAGATAGTGCCCTCAAATGCCAGCAAACACAGCCCCGTCCCTGCAGCTGCTTGCAAACACTCAGCCAACACTTCTTCATCATGTGCTGTACTACCGGATAAGGAAAGGAGACAATAGACGCTTTCGGAAAGTGTATTTTATCGACAGTGGTCCCTACCATTAAGGCCTCTAACTCCTTTGCGATTCTGTCCTGCTACGACAGAGAACTTTGGTACAAGCTGGGCGCCATTCTAGATTTCTTGCCGACAAACAAGGAGAATGCTTTTATGCTTCTTCATGAAGGTGAGGCTGCTTCAGATCACACTGTATCGGCGGCGATGGACATCGCTGACACCGGTTTTCGACAGATGGGGAACAATGTGGTTCTGCGTCGTTAGGGATGACTCAAGGCTACGACCTTCTGGACGGAAATGCAAGCAAAGATTGTGGCCATCCCTTTCGATGGCAAGGATCTCTTCGGGAAGAACATTGTCGATCCTCCAGGCCAATAAAGCGGACACCAGCACTACCGATCCTTTGGGTACCCTGCAGCAACATCGGCAGTCATTTTGTTCAAGGTAACTCCAGTTTTCCAGAACGTCCAGAGACTATCGACAATTTTATCAATCACAGTTTTATTGATCTAATATGTATACTTCCTGAGACCGCTTCAGAGGAAAGTCCAAGTCTTACAGGGGCAACCAGCAGCAATACAGCTCTTCCCAAGCAGGAGGTCAAGCCGGTAAGCAGGCCTGAGCAGGCTGCAAGTCCGCCCCTCCACTTAGGGGCTGGGAGGATAGCTCGGGTGCAATGCGCTCGCCTTGGAAGCAAGACTATGCGGAGCAACAGGTTCGAACCCCGGGTTTGCGCTTAGAAACCTCTGGGTATTAAGCGCATTATATATAACGAATTACAATTACGCTTCCGCTGGCCAGTGGGCTAGCGTCTTTCCCATTTCCTAACTGTGTCAAATATCTCCACAGACAAATTGATGCTATTCATGCTCTAATACGGACACACCCTAGAATTTCAGACCAGCCGCCCAACATTCTTCTGATCACAAAGGTATAAAAACATCTTTGAACGCTTTGACGCAAAATCTATTCTATCCCATCCTCTCCAAAGGTGCCACAGAACGTGTTCCTTGTGCATAGTGGAGCCGGTCTGTTTACTTCAGGTATTTCCTAGTGAGAAAACAATCGAGTGATAGCAGAGAATACTAGATCGTCGTCTGCTGAACACATTTATTGAAACCCAGACTTTCAGGACGGTCAAACTTCAACACATCCTGAGACATCTTCAACAGGGGGTTTCCTGTCTTCACTGAACTTGGAATACATCAGTTCAAGGCCTTACCCTTGGCGTCAAGTCTGCTCCAAGGGTTTTCACAAAATGCCTGGCCCCAGTGATGGCTCATCTTCATTAAACAGGCATCCCTGTGTACCCGTATCTTGATGGCTGGTTGGTCAGAGCTCCGTCCCTTCCTCAAGCCATACCTCACACCAGAATGACGATATGCAATCTATCCTCACTAGTATTCTATGTCAATTACAGCAATTCTTGCTTCACTTCTTCCTAGCAGATGGTACTTTTTGGGAGTGTAACTGGCTACAGTTTCTTGCACCACTGCCCCGTTGGCAGACAGGTTGAAAGCCATGCTTGGAAATACCATTCTGCTCCGAGGCAAGCAAATTGTGTCAGTCCGCCCTTTGAAATCACTTCTCAGGATGATTTGTCCTGGATCCTCTGATACAGCAGTGCCGGCTTCGGATGAGGCCCCGCCAGGAGATCTTGGACGCCCGCTGCAAGCAGATCTTGGGCAATTAGGACGACAAATTGTCACTCGCATGCTGCCCCTTCCACAATGCCCTGCACTGATGGTCTGTGCCCACCAATCTCAACCAGAGTGCATAAATCCAGCCTCTGACCCATCAGATCAGGGTCACGACCGACTCAGCGTTGGAGGGCTGAATTGCACAAACACCTATGACTCCAAGCCAAAAAAACATCTGCACATCAATTTCCTCGAACTGGCAGTGGTTTTCTGGGCACTGAAGTCCTTTCACATCTATCTCCAGGTGAAGGTGATTTGGGTGTTCAACACTTCAACCATGTTTTACATACCGAAACAAGAAAGTACCTGATCACCCTCTGTTCAGCTCGGCTCCACAGAGCGGCAACTCCTTCCATGGGGGTCCCACGTATCGGGTTTCCACTGATTCAGGTTCTGGCAAGCCCAAGGCCTCTAAGGCTACCGACTCCCAAGCCGAGGGGCCCGCAGACTCATCCAGGTGGCCCGGAGACAGACCTGAGGACTTCCAAGCCAACGGCTCCAAAGTACAGGGGCTCAGAGGCCCCTACCAGGCTGTCGTCAGAAGGACGATCAGGCTCGTCCTCTTCTTCTACCCCAGGGCGTAAGGGATCATCGAGTGCCACCTCCATAAGTCTCTCCTCGGCTAGATCCTGCATGGCTACCGGCGCAGGTGCCGAGGGTTTCCATCCTACCGGAGCTCGAGGCATCTCTGAGGTTGATGCTGCTGCTTCGGGTGCAAGACCCAAGCTGTATCTTCTCATGTCTGAGGCCTCTCATGGCTCAGGGCCTCTCATGGCTCAGGGCCTCTGCACCCTCCCAACCAGGGCATGGCGCAAGGCTTAAAAATGGTAAAGTGGCACATGGCAGAGCCTGCCAGAAAGGCAGCCATCTTGGAGGCGGCTCAGGGCCCGCCAGTGCTTTTGCCCATCGAGTGGACTTTTCAGGATGATCCCAGCCCCCTTACCTCTGGAAGCGGCTGCAGATCCTACGATGCAGGGTTTTGGTACCCTCAGTGGTACATCTACCCATCACAGCCATCCAGCTACATGCACCAGGTGCCTCATCGCTTTGACCAGGAGCGGAGGCCCAGCACCTCTGAATGCAAAGCCCCTAGGGTCCCGGTGGCTAGTGAGGATGGCTTCTTCGAGCACTTTCTCCTCATGCATTTCCCTCAGGGGCAACAAGTTGTCGTTATGCAATCCCGCCCACCCTTCTGCTCCAACTGACCCTCCGCAAATTCCGTGCCTTTGGCGGTTGCAGCCTCATCCTGGTTGCACCCCACCAGCCTTCGCGACCCTGGTTTTCAGATCTGCTGCAGTTGTGCTCCCAGGGTCCCATCCATCTTCCGATCCCCTGCAGGGGCTTCCTGACGCAGCAGGGCGGGGTAGTGGAACAACCGGAACCGGATGTCACGACCCACACTCTGAAGACCCCCTGGCCAACCTATGGGCCAGAGAGAGTCTTGATCCCAGTCCCCACTAAACCCAAGAAATTGCAGCCTAGGCCTTCTTGGGGCCAGTCCTGGCGCCTTTTGCGCCAGGCTCATGTTTGAATATGGACTTGTGCTTGGGAACTCCTTTTCATTAATGCTAGTCATGTGGAGGCATCCTCATAACCTGGCCCCTTGAAACCAACCTTGCAGTGTAGTGTTTTTGGGTGTGGTACCATGGGGACTATTTTACCTGGATTTCTTTCTTGAAGCTATTTAAACCACACCCGAATAGACTGACACGCTTCGTGTTAGTTTGCATTTCTGCAACGTAACGCTCACTGTGTTCAGCTTCAGCCACGAACCTCAGAAGAACAGCACCTGCAAAGGAAAGGAAAAGACATCGTGAGAAAAGGCAGCAGCTTACCTGAACTTCATGGCCAGCAGTCCGCAGCTCTCCCGACCATCATCCTGGAACCAGCGCTCCTTCGGATCGGCGGACCTGTAAAAGAGAAGAAACAAGGCATTAGACATTGTACAATTAACGAACTGTGCCAAAAGGCTTACCTCACCAGCCGCTCCTCAATCAGCATCACTACGGAAATTCCATACTCCGGCCGAGTACCGCTACCTGTGGAGAGGAAAATATAACAGGTTAGCAAAGGAAAGGCATCTTAAGCGCAGCACATAGCGCCTACTCACCGCATCGAGGCGCTCCAAAAAAGCCGATACTTACCGGCGAAACACAGATTCCGCCTTGCCACATATTGGACTTCTGCGTACCTAGGAAGAAAAAGACATTGTTTAAAAGGCATTCAAGAACAGCAATATTCACAGCAATAAGACCTACCTGAAAGACTCAAGACAGGCCGGCATCAGTGAAGCAACTCAATCGCCATTGCCCACCAAGCACAACATGCCCCTGCCAAGACAGCAGGACGGAGAACCCGCCAACATCTAAAACAAGGTGAGGTGAAGTCCAGAAGGGTTGCAGACCTACAGGGAGGTGGGAGGCTGTTTACCCCGGTTGCCCAGTCCTGAACATAGCTTACCTGTATTCCAGGCAGAACTCTTCCGCTGGTCGCATCTGGGCATCGCAAGGAGGGACATCTAAACCCCAACTGCTGGGTGGCGCCCCCGTGGAACCTAGTGAGCGTAACAGAACGCGAAGCCTCCAAAACTAAATTCACCTGGGCGCCATGGAAACCTCAGAATTAGACCAATTGGCCCAACTAATAGGAGAACTGCGCGCCACGGTTCATTCTACCTGTCAGGAGTCTAATGCTCTCCGAAGAGATTTAATAGTGACTAAGGAGCGCACTGAAGACATTAGCAAACAATACTTGCAATCACAAGCGGGCCAGACCCCCCTACCGGGAAGCAACCCCACGATGCAGAAGCCTACCCTGCCATCCACTGCTTCTACTTCGGTGCAAGTCATGCTACCAGGAACAGTTCCTTTGGCCCCACCGGAGCGATTTACAGGTGATCCATGGAAATACGCCACATTCATGAATCAATGCCGCCTTCACTTTCTTTGCAGGCCTGGAGCATTTCCAAACTGTAACGCTCACCTGAATCCCTCGGAGGCGCAGGTCTGGGCTGGGGGTTCTCGGAGTCTTCTAGGGTCACGCGCAGGCCTCGAATGCCACCCTGGAAAGGCCCTTTCCTCACTGAGATCTTGATCTGAAGGGTGAGGTGTCTGCAATTATGAGAGAAAGGGGTTAATATGGATATATAAGCCTGACTGGGTAAGCTGCCTCCCCTTCCTGGTACTCCCAAGTAGTTCGTAGGCTAAATGTGCTCACCTTATGTAGGTGAAAGCGGAGCTCTCCATCCTGCTTCTGTGCAGGGGCGCCAAAGCCAGTTACTTCACTGGTTAATTGTCCAGCCTCTTGGTTGCAGAGGATGAAGATTTGGAGCTAGGCCGTTGTTAGCAGCACGAACGGCGGTTGCTTGAATATGGAGGTCCGGAGAGCGATGGAATGGCGAAGGTATTGCAGGCAAGTAAGTAGAAAATGTCAATTTGAAGTTAGAAGCACTTCTTAATGTCTCTTTTCCTTTTTCAGGTCGCAGAAGCAGCTGGGTAGAAAAATGGATGTCGAGGAATGCACCGAGGAGTGAGAAAGATGAGCGCGGCCCAAAACACGTGCGTATAGATGGAGTTTTGTATTTCTTAATGATGTCCTTTTGTTTTGCAGATGCGAGTAGCAGCGTCGGTGGAGGCGAGAAGAATGCAGCGCAGGTAAGGAAAGTTTCACGGAGGTTTACTAACCAATGTCTTTGCTTCCACAGGGTGCCGGAAAAATGGAAAGCTGCAGCCCGTGGCTTGAGATGCACCGATGGACTGGGTAAGTGCTGCGCTGGTTTTTATCTCGTGCTAACCTGGTGTTCTTTTCCGTTTTCAGATGCTGCTGAAGACGAAGATGGTATTTCGGAAGGTAAGATTGCGGATTTCTCTTCCCCAGATGCAGAAGTTGAAGATTCTCTGGAGCTGACACGGTGAGCGTCCTGCTGCTATTGCAGAATAACGCGAAGCACGTTGCTCTGATCGGGCGTGGTTTAAATAGCTTACTGGAGTGCTTAGGTGTCTCCTTCCACAGCAGCCTCGCCCAGGTAAGAAGTCCCAGCTTCCAGAATAGTTCCAGTATCCAGTCCCAGGGAGTGGTGCTGGCCACACCCAGAAGGTAAAGTAGTTCCAGCCATGGATGGATGAGGATTTCATCCTGCAGGTGAGTGAGCAGCATGGTCTGCAGCAGGTAGGTCCACCCAAGCACCATTCCTTACATCATGAGCCCGGCACGTCCTGTGCCGGGACTGGGTCCCCTTATGAGCCTGGCGCCACTGGCGCCAGGACAAGGTCCATAAGGCCCCTATGGGAGCCGATGGGTGCCTGGAAATGAAGTTGTGACCCAGCTTCCGAGGCAGTTGGGCTAAACCTGACTCCTTGGAGGCTGCGGTCATGACACAAACGACCAGGCTCGGGTGGCTTTTGTCTTGTCATACCTGAGCGGTAGCACAGCAGACTGGTCAGTTCCATTGGTGACACATGATGATCCATTGTTACATGACTTTGGGGGATTTCAGAGGGAAATGGAGAAACTTTTTGCTCGTCATACCCGAGAACAAGCACTTGACAATGAACTCCTTTCCCTCTGACAGGGAAATCAGGACCTGTTAACGTACATTGCTACTTTCAACAGATTGGTCGCTGAAGCTAGGTGGCCTGAAAACAAAAGAACCACGTTGTTTCATCTGGGTTTACGAGGCGAATTAAAAGATGTTCTAGCTTAACTAGTGGACCCTCCTCGAGACTGTTCGGAGTTCATAAATTTGGCTGTACAATTAGACCACCGGCTGCAAGACCGAAAAGCAGATCGCTCCAAAATGGATCCACGGGCGGTGTATGTTCGGTCTAGAGACAATGTAACTCATGCTCAAGAAAACCCTGCTGAGCCCATGCAAGTTGAGGAGTGCGACCCCCATTAACAAAACAAGAGCGAGATAAAAGAAGGCAACAACAGCTGTGTCTGTATTGTGGAAAATCTGGGCACTTACTGAAGGACTGCCCAGTGAAACCCCCTAGGAAGGTTGTTGGGGCCACGGAAAAAGACAAAGAGAAAGAATATCAATCAGAAAACTACCCAGCTCGGCAAATGTAGAGGTCAGTTTGTCGAGTGATGGAAAGGAGCCACCAACCTCACACTTTGCAATACCAGTGATCTTGATCAATAACCAACGGTCGTCCAGAATGCATGCCATAGAAGCTTACATCGACAGTGGGGCAGTCGGGAATTATATTGATCAAGATCTGGCTGCAGAGATGGGACTTCCCTTATGTTCCAAGCCGATTACAGATAAGGTGACTACAGTGGAAGGGACTGAAATCGCTTCCAGACCCGTAACCCAATGCACAGCTGAGATAACAATGCTGTGCCAGGACGGGCATAGGGAACTCATTTCGTTCGACCTTATCAAGGCACCTCAATTTCGGCTTATACTAGGGATGCCATGGTTAGTCGCTCATAATCCTTCGATTAACTGGCGAGCCAGGAAATTAACCTTCCCCAGTGACTGCTCTCCACCCTGTTACTATCAAGAACAGAAGACTGCTTTCAGTATTTCTACGACTCCCTGAACCACGACATCTATCTTGGGTGTAACCAGTACTTGCATGCCATAGAAGCTTACATCGACAGTGGGGCAGTCGGGATTTATATTGATCAAGATCTGGCTGCAGAGATGGGACTTCCCTTATGTTCCAAGCCGATTACAGATAAGGTGACTACAGTGGAAGGGACTGAAATCGCTTCCAGACCCGTAACCCAATGCACAGCTGAGATAACAATGCTGTGCCAGGACGGGCATAGGGAACTCATTTCGTTCAACCTTATCAAGGCACCTCAATTTCGGCTTATACTAGGGATGCCATGGTTAGTCGCTCATAATCCTTCGATTAACTGGCGAGCCAGGAAATTAACCTTCCCCAGTGACTGCTCTCCACCCTGTTACTATCAAGAACAGAAGACTGCTTTCAGTATTTCTACGACTCACTGAACCACGACATCTATCTTGGGTGTAACCAGTACTTTACCTGAGGAATACTGCGATTTCCAGGATGTATTCCAGAAGGACCAAGCCAATACCCTGCCGCCCCACAGGCCCTACGACTGTCAAATCAACCTTGTTCCTGGTGCCCAAGTCCCCTGTGGGAGAATCTATGCTCTGACTGAACCTGAAAATCTTCATCTGAAGTTCTATCTAGACCAGTACCTCGCAAACTGATTAATCCGTCCATCGAAGTCCCCGGCAGCCAGTCCTTTGTTCTTTGTGCCGAAAAAAGAAGGGAACTTAAGGACCTGTATTGATTACCGCGCATTAAACCAGATCACGGTGAAGAACCGTTAACCTTTGCCACTTATTCCGGAAATGCTGGACCAGGTCAAGGACGCTCAAATTTACACCAAATTAGATCTTCGGGGAGCGTATCACCTGGTTCGGGTCAGAAGTGGCAACGAATGGAAAACCGCTTTCTGTACTAAATATGGGTTATTCGAATATCAAGTCATGCCCTTTGGGTTATGCAACGCACCTTAGAGAGTTAATTGATGTCTGCGCCCTAGTGTACATAGATGATATCCTGGTGAACTCAACTTCTAAACAAGACCATATCAAGCATGTCCGTTCATCCTCGCCAAGCTCCGTGAACATCATTTATTTGCCAAGCTGGAAAAGTGCTTTTTTCATGTAACCGAAGGGGAGTTCCTAGGCTTCATCCTTACTCCCGGAGGCATCAGGATGGACCTGCACAACGGCGACGCAGTTCTGAAATGGCCATCACCGACGTCAATAAAGGGAGTACAAAGTATGTTGGGCTTGGGGGGGCGTGGCTAGGCGGCCATGCTGTAGGAGGCACGATCGCAGAGCTCCGCCGAGATCCTGCAGAGATTCTAACCACACGGGCACAAAACGACTGGTAAAGAGCCCAGACTAACAGATACGGACGTAGGAACAGTAGCAGAACATTCGCTGATTCTCCTGAGGAAAAACGGAGTAAGGATCGCTGAGAAAAAATCAAAAGTAGGCGCCACCTGTGAAAAACAAAATGGCGGGCGCGAGGACCTGAGCAGCCGAGAAAGAACGTTGGAGCTCCGCAACCCGAAAGGAAAAAAGTCCACAGGTACTGCACGACCGACCAGGGAGGGAAACAACGCCCATAACAGCGGGGGCCCTCCAGAGAGGCGGTGGAGCCGAACCAGGGCGACCCAGGAGGCGGAACAAGGAGCGAGGACAAGGACATTGCGGGAAGACGAGGCCGAGGAAGCCCAGTGGGGAGAAAAGCCACCTGAGCCCCGACACGGGAGCGCAGCGCACCGACCGCGACCGCCTCTCTGAAACCACAACAAGAGCCATAGGAGGCGCGCACGGCGTGGATCACAAGGTGAGGCGTTAACTGGGAGAAGGAGGAAAGTACATTGGGACACTCGAACGACAAAGCCCACGGCCGGAGACCTGGGAAACAAGCCCGGGACACCTATCAACTAACAGCGGACCGGACCTGGATCCATTGACTACTATGCAGCATTCAATTGGACCCCAAAGAAAATGTCGAACCGGAGAACGGAAAGTAAATCAAAGCAAACCAGCATAGAATCCTTCACCAAAACACCCGAGAACACCCAATCTGTTCAGTCCGACGCTGCAATGGCCTCCAAGCACAATACAACGGCTGGGAGACACAAATGATACACCGATCCTAGAAGCCATAGCGGCCCTTCAAACATCCCTCGAGGCCAAAATGGACACAGCAATAGGCGCCCTCAAGGCGTCCTTAGAAAACAAACTCGACACCGTCATGGTAGATGTAGGCCTTCTCCGCCAGGACGCCAGAAATCTGACGGGTAGGGTAACGACAACAGAACAGCAAGTGCAACAAAACACCACGCAGTCGCACAAACACAAATGTCGGAGGTAATACAGAAGATCAAGATCCTTGAACAAAGGGCACAAGATGCGGAAGGAAGGGCATGCAGGAATAATATCCGTATACTCGGACTTCCGGAGGGCGAAGAGGGTAGAGAGCCCACAGAATATGTTGAGACTATGCTACTCCAAGAGATTGGTTCCGGAAAACTGTCCCAGGGCTTCACGGTGGAGAGGGCACACAGGGCATTGACCAAAAGACCGCAACCCGGTGCCCCTCCAAGAGCGATGATTGCCAGGATTATGAATTTCAAGGACAGAGAGAAAATATTATCATTCTCAAGGGAGGGGGGAGTGATTGAGAAGGGCTCCTCCAAGATCACAATCTACCCAGACTATACAGCGATGGTTCAAAAGCAAAAGGCAAAATTTGTCCCAACTAAAGAGCGCCTCAGGACAGCTGGAGTAAGATACATGCTCCTATACCCAGCCAAACTCAAAGTAATACACCAAGGGAAATCACGTTTCTTCGACTCGACCGAAGAGGTCCACACGTGGATGGATCAGCAGGGCTTCCCCCAGCAAAGTCGAAGGAACCGAAATAACGAGAATCAGCCTTGCTGAAAACAAAAGAAGCGTTAGCCCAAAGAAAAAGACGTCAACATATAGAAACATGACCGTGCCAGATGCATAAGACGGAGGAGCGACTTGCCCCATTCCAGCAGAATCGCACAAGAAACCATCCCCCTGAAGAAGAAAGTTCAACAAGTTAGGATGCTAGTTTGGAAGCATCACGCTGCGGCAAGCCAGCCCCACCTCGGTGGACAGAGGGAGAGAAGCGGCGAAGCCCGAGCAGGGGTAGGGTGGCTGGGCGTTAGTTTAAAGGTTATGGTTTATGTATTGGTTAGCAGTAAGTATGGCCGACTGGCGCATGGCACTACAGATCGGAGAGACGATTTCGGAGACCACAGAATGGCCCGAGAGGGTGGGGAACAAGAAGACACACAGCAACAAATCAAGGGAAGTTACCTTGGATGCAAAGGCGGGGTGGCCCTGGAGAAGAGAGGAAGACCCCGAGATCTAGAAGGAAGAAAGATAAGCAGAGCAGTGCACAAAAAGAAGGCTATGGGACGACAGAGCCGAAACAAGCGCAGAACTCATGGACCCTGACGAGATAACAATAGCAACCTGGAATGTGCGAGGCCTCAATGCGTATGTTAAAAGGCTCAGAGTGTACGCTTAGTTAAACAGACTGAAAGTCAAAATAGCAATGCTCCAGGAGACGCACTTGACATCAGAAAAACAAGCCAAAATGAGCAAGAAATGGGGCGGACAAGTTTATAACACCACATATTCGAACTATGCAAGGGGAGCACTAATATGGATTGCGCCAGGAGTACCGTTCCAGCTAATAAAACAAGAAAGTGACACCGAGGGAAGACTTGTACTAGTGCATGGTATGCTAGAAAATAAAGAGGTATGCCTGATCAATACCTACGCTCCGAAACACGATGCAACAGAATTCTTCAGAAACATAGCGCCCAAATTGGCCCAATATAGGGAAGCTACGCTCATCTGGGCAGGAGACTTTAATTGTACTTTGGACCCACTCCTCGACAGATCAGATGACAAGTACAGAAAACCAGCTCCCCCTGCCAGGGGGCTCCAGAAAACCCTCGCACAATTGCAGCTGGTGGACGTCTGGAGACAGGTACACGTAGGCGGGAGGGGGTACACACACTATAGCGCACCCCACGGAATAGTCACACGAATAGATTACCTATTTACGGGTGCCGAATCTCTAATAGAATTTACGGGCATTGACATTAAGGCACGCACACTCTCAGACCACGCCCCGATACTAGCAACATGGGCGTATACCCATAGGAGATCCCCAATACCGACATGGCGTCTCCGAGCGGAGGCACTGGGGGACAGCGAACTGGAGGAACATTTGCAAGTGGCGATAGATGACTACTTCGAACACAACGAGGGGAGTGTGGGAAGTAGTGCTACGCTCTGGACGTGTTTAAGGTGATGATAAGGGGGGCGGCGATTGGGAAGACAGGAGGGCTGAAAGTAGCCATTATGAGAGAACTGGACAAACTAGAAAGAGAAATTAAGGGGGAGGAAAGAAGGGCAGAAAGCGCGGATGAATAACCCAGGGAACTCCAAGCGCTAAGGACAAGATGTATGGAACTCTGGGAGAAACTGGGGAAGCTAAATTACGGGAAATACTTACAGAGGCTGCACGCAGAGCGAGACAAACCGAGCAGGCTACTAGCATGGCTCACTAAGCAAGAAATCAAAAAAGACCCCATAGCAGTACTAATAGACGAAACGGGGGCAGAGGTCAGGAACCAAGAACACATAAATACCCTATTCGCTGATTTCTACGAGAAATTTTACGCCCCTACCCCGGAGGTGGAACCGGAAGACATTCCGGATGCCCTAGCGGAGATAAGATTACCGAAACTAACGGCAGAGCAAGCCCAACTATTAGATGCTCCCATTACAGTAGAAGAAATAGAGACAGTGATCTCCGAGCTCCCTTCAGGCAAATCCCCGGGCCCCGATGGACTTCCAGGGGAGTTTTATAAGACTTACAAGAGCACTATCGCCCCAAAGTTGTTAGAAACATACCATGAAGCATATGAGGAATCGCAACTGCCAGATAGCATGTCGGAAACGACAATTGTGCCGATCCTCAAGCCCGGAAAACCCCCAGGGGAGTGTGCGTCATATAGAACAATTTCCCTTATCAACCAAGACGTCAAGATACTCACAGCAGTTTTAGCGAACCGCCTGAAATTAGTGATACCCACACTGATCCATTCAGACCAAACGGGCTATGTCCCAGGGCGCAACACGTCACGGAACCTCTGCAGACTACATTATGTGATAGAACAGACAAACCGGAGACAGGGCGAATGTGCGGTACTGTCATTAGACACCGTCAAAGCATTCGATCCAGTTAGCTGGAAGTGGCTGCTGGGTGTCTTGGCCCACTTTGGCATGGGAGAAGGGTTTCTTAGATGGATTAGATTGCTGTACAAAGATCCCAGGGCAAGAGTGAAAACAGGGAGACAGATCTCGAAAGCATGGAGAATATACAGGGGAACCAAGCAGGGCTGCCCCCTATCACCGATGTTATACATATTGGCCCTGGAGCCATGGGCTGTGTTCCTCAGGGCAGAATACGAGGACACAGGAATAGATATAGATGGAGTGGTACACCAGTTCTCACTGTATGCAGACGATATCCTCCTCTTCGTGGACAATCCACGCGTCAACCTACCCTGCCTCTTAGAGGCGGCGGAAGCCTACACTAGACTCTCAGGGATTGCCATCAATAAAGAGAAGTCTGTCCTCTTCCCCCTGGCCGAATTAAAACGAGTGCCCTGGGATGAACTCCCAGACATGGGTCTGGCGTGGGCGCCGCACTCCTTCCGGTATCTAGGAATCGAAATACACCACAACACTGTAGAGTCACATGAACGCAACACACTAGCAGCCCTAGATAAAATACAAAAGGCCATGGCTTCTGGGGGACACTCCCACTGGGGATGATGGGTAGAGCGGCCATTCTGAAAATGGTGGTACTTCCAAGATTGCTATATTACTTCACGAACATTCCGCACGCCATACCCAGAGCCTTCTTTAAGAAACTGAACACAATAACACAGGGGTTCCTGTGGGGAGGGGGGAGGTGCAAAATCGCCATGACAACCTTACAGAGAGAGTACGTGGAGGGGGGCATCAGGCTGCCCGACTTTGAAAAGTACTATTTAGCAGGGCAACTGCAATTTGTGGTCAAATGGCTGGGAGAAAACGAATCAATAGATATAACATTTCTCCAACCAGCACTGAAATCCTACTATCTACGTGAAGTCCCATGGCTCGACAAATCCCCGCTCAAGACCCTACCAAACATGCTGAAGCTCGCAATGGCATTATGGGCGAGGGTGTGGAGACTACAGAAGATCAAGGATCCTTGTTCAGCTCAGATCCCACTAGCGGGATTACTAGGCACAGATCCCAACACACTTGCAATATATAGATCCCAATGGGAAGCGAAGGGTGCAGCACAAATTGGAGATTTGAGGAAAGATGAGCAGTGGGCAGAATTCCAGGACATGGTGGAGGACTGCGACATACACGAAGGTCAATTCATCTTATATAACAGGATAATACTAACAATCAAGAAGAGGTGGCCAGAGTGGCCAGACCAAGAGGACATGGAAGGGGAGTTGGATGCATGGTACGACATATCAGAAGGGGGACACACGACCTCAAGACTGTATGAACAAATGCTAAAAGCTAACAATTCGCAAGTGCTACGCACCAGAGAGAACTGGGAGGAGGAACTCGGGAGACCCCTTGGTAATGAGGAATGGTCCAGGGTGCTGAAATATCCAAAGAAGGTATCAAGGAACGCACGTTCAGACAAGCACAACTATACGTCACGCATAGGGCATACCTCACGCCTAAGAGAATGAACACAATGATGCCGGGAGGCCACCGCACATGCCCCCGTTGCCCGGAAGAGCAAGCAGACATGATACACATGTTCTGGACCTGCCCAGTGATACGGGTCTTTTGGGCCGAAATTAGACAGAGAGTGGCCAGTAGTGGACTCCGAATACAAGAAGAGAATCCTGAACTGTACCTGCTGGGTCTCTTCCCAAGAGGAGGCAGACACAGGGCGCACCTGGCTAAAATGACAGACCTACTATGCATATTAGCTAAGCGGCGGATAGCAATGGCGTGGAACTCAAGGGAGGGCCCAAAAATAGATCTTTGGTGGGCGGACTTTAAGAAATGGGCAATGACAGAGACAGCAGTGTGGATAAAGGCGGCACAGAAAGGAGTGGGGGAAACGGGACAGAGAATGATGGCATGGAACTTTCTGATGCAGAACTTATTTGAACTAAGTGAAGACAGTGAAGAAGAAAATCCGGGAGGGGTGGAGGAACAGTGAAGGGCAGTCATTCGATAAGCCCCCAGAACAGGAAGGCGTGAAAAGTAAACACTAAAACGGCCATGAGAAATGAGGTGGCCCAAAAGACTTGATCCCACACCCACTCTGAGGCGAAAACGTGAAAGGACATCTATGCCAGGTGCCATACGGCCAGTTATGTTGTTGGTTAAACGTTATATGTTTTGTTTGTTTTTTGTAATGTTATTAAAAATCAATAAAGAGTTTTAAAAAAAAAAAGTATGTTGGGCTTTGCGAACTTTTATCATCGGTTCATACCAGACTTCTCCCAAATCGTACACCCAATCACCGTGTTGTTATGAAAAAATAAAAAGAAATTCACCTGGACCGAAAACGCAGAAAAAGCCTTTCAGGAACTAAAGAAAAGATTCACCTCAGCACCGATCTTACGACATCCACGTCCAGACCTCCCATATATCGTAGAAATGGACGCTTCCAGTATAGCAATGGGAGCTTTCCTCTCACAAAGAGATCCCGAAACTGGCCAGCTACATCCAGTGGCCTTCTGGTCAAAGAAGTTTTTCACCTCCAGAAATTAACTACGCCATCACCGACAAAGAACTCCTGTCAATCAAATCCACCTTCAAAGCCTGGCGACACTACCTTCTGGGAGCCAGACACACCATTACAGTTATTACTGACCACCGAAACCTGCAGAATCTTAAAACAGCAAAGGCCCAATCTTCATGCCAGCTGCGATGGGCTCTCTTCTTCGCTGAATACGATTTTGTCATAACTTTTCGACCAGGCGTCAAGAATGGAAAGGCTGACGCACTTTCTCGTACTGGAACAGATGTCTTGGTTTTTACAGCCCCAGATCCAGTCCCCATCATACCTGAAGATAAACTCTTAGGCCCGACTACAGCCTTAACACACATGGAACTGAAAAAGGAAATTCAACAAATCATGAATCCGGATACCCTCCTTGCATGGCAAGCGCAGGGAGAACAATATTCCATCCAAGACCGCTTACCCTTTTTTAAGGTCCGCCTATACATACCCACCAAGAACCTACAACGGCAAGTCATTTCAGGTCATTTCAGGTTACCACGATTCCCTAATCGAAGGGCACCCTGGAATCACCAAGACCTTAGCCAAGGTTAAACAGAACATTTGGTGGCCTATCTGGCAGAGAGATATAATCCAATACATTCAATCTTGTGGAGTCTGTGCACAAAACAAATCGCAAAAACACAAACCATCTGGTCTTTTAAGACCTTTGGACATTCCTCCAGCGCCATGGCACATTCTTTTCCTCGACTTCATCACGGATCTGCATACCAGTCAAGGGTTTAACACCATCCTTGTAATCGTAGACCTATTCTCGAAGATGGCCCACTTTATTCCACTCAAAGGCCTTCCAGATGCATCCACTCTAGCCAAGGTATTTCTGGACAATATTGTTAAATTACATGGGTTCCCATCAGTCCTGATCTCTGATCAAGGTAGTCAGTTCATTTCCAACTTTTGGAGAAAGTGTTGTGCAATGGTGCAAATTGACGTCCGGTTATCCACTAGCCATCACACCCAAACGGACGGTCAGACCGAAAGGACCAACCAGACCCTTGAGCAATACCTACGATGTATGTTGCATCACGAGCTGAGAGACTGGAAGGACTTACTATGGATAGCTGAGTACGCATATAACAACTCCTTACATTCCAGTACTGGGCAAACACCTTTTTATACCTTATATGGTAGACACCCGCGTACCTCAGAATTGGATCTCCCAACCAATTTGGAAATGCCTGCTGTTAAAACCCTTCACACCAGCATCACTCAGGCTTTCAAAAAGGCCAGAGAACATCTAATTCACGCCAAAGCCAAGCAAAAACAATTTGCCGACAAACACAGGACGAAGGCCCCCGATTATCAAGTAGGAGAAAAGGTTTGGCTAGCCACCAACTGTATACCCATCAAAGGAACCCGGACCTTTCAACCCAGGTATTTCGGACCCTACACCATCAAGACGATAATCAGTCCAGCGGCCGTCAAGTTAGATTTACCATCCAATCTACGCATCCATCCGGTATTTCATGTGTCCTTTTTAAAACCAATGCAACCTGGTACACGGATTGAAGCAGCACCGAAACCCATTCTTGTCGACGGAGAACTTGAATTCAAAGTTAAAGGCATACTGGATTCTAAGTACTCAAGGGGGAGACTATACTATCTAATAGATTGGAAAGGTTTTGGACCCCAAGACAGATCCTGGGAACCCTGTGAAAATGTTCACGCACCGCGTCTGATCAAAAGCTACCATCGAAACTTCCCAACTAAGCCTGGGCCGGACAGAAGGAACACCTTGAGAGGGGCCTTCGGGGGTGGGGGCGGGTGCTGTCACGACCCACACTCTGAAGACCTCCTGGCCAGCCTATGGGCCAGGGAGTCTTGATTCCAGTCCCCACTAAACCCAAGAAATTGCAGCCTAGGCCTTCTTGGGGCCAGTCCTGGCGCCTTTGGCGCCAGGCTCATGTTTGAATATGGACTTGTGCTTGGGAACTATTTTTCATTAATGCCAGTCATGTGGAGGCATCCTCATAACCTGGCCCCTTGAAACCAAGCTTGCAGTGTAGTGTTTTTGGGTGTGGTACCATGGGGACTATTTTACCTGGACTTCTTTCTTGAAGCTATTTAAACCTCACCCAAATAGACTGAAACGCTTTGCGTTAGCTTCCATTTCTGCAACATAACACTCACCGTGTTCAGCTTCAGCCACAAACCTCGGAAGAACAGCACCTGCAAAGGAAAGGAAAAGACATTGTGAGAAAAGGCAGCATCTTACCTGAACTTCATGGCCAGCAGTCCGCAGCTCTCCCGACCATCGTCCTGGAACCAGCGCTCCTTCGGATCGACAGACCTGTAAAAGAGAAGAAACAAGGCATTAGACATTGTACAATTAACAAACTGTGCCGAAAGGCTTACCTCGCCAGCCGCTCCTCAATTAGCATCACTACGGAAATTCCATACTCCGGCCGAGTACCGCGACCTGTGGAGAGGAAAAGATAACAGGTTAGCAAAGGCAAGGTATCTTAAGCGCAGCGCATAGCGCCTACTCACCGCATCGAGGCGCTCCAAAAACGCCCATACTTACCGGCGAAACACAGATTCCGCCGTGCCACATATTGGACTTCTGCGTGCCTAGGAAGAAAAATCCATTGTTTAAAAGGCATGCCAGAACAGCAATATTCACAGCAATAAGACCTACCTGAAAGACTCAAGACGGGCCGGCATCAGTGAAGCAACTCGATCGCCATTGCCCACCAAGCACAACGCGCCCCTGCCAAGACAGCAGGACCGAGAACCCGCCAACATCTAAAACAAGGTGAGGAGAAGTCCAGAAGGGTCGCAGACCTACAGGGAGGTGGGAGACGGTTTACCCTGGTTGCCCAGTCCTGAACATATCTTACCTGTATTCCAGGCAGAACTCTTCCGCTGGTCGCATCTGGGCATCGCAAGGAGGGACATCTAAACCCCAACTGCTGGGTGGTGCCCCCGTGGAACCAGGTGAACGTAGCACCGGACAAACTTTGGGGTTCTGGTTCCTGATCAGCTGAGGCTTCAGCATGCTTAATTTTCAGATGACAGCTGGGACATCATTCAGCAGGTCAGGAGGCCCTCGACTCAGTCCTAGTATAAGAGCAAATGGACTCGGTTCAGCCATTAGGCTTGCAACAAGGGTCTGGACCCTGTCACCTGTCCTCTGGATGACGTACTGGCCTTTTCAGCATACCTGGCTCATTCTGGAGTTCAGGTGGATACTTGCCGCATGTATTTGGCAGCCATCAGGGATTACAAGAATTCCCCTGAGCATGTGTCTTCGGCAGCCAATCCGGTGTTTAAGGCCCACCTTGAGGGTTTGTTTTGCTTTTTCTATATAAGTGCACAGGTATATTACTTAGTTTTCTCCCCAATACACTTAAATAATAAAAAGCATTTGAACACTTGAAACGCAAGAATTTACACATGCACTCAGCTCAATAGTAAAAATGTCTCTTTAAGGCCGTTTATTAATGAATGATACAACGAAAGGTAAAAGCAAATTAAATGGTATACTTCACCGTTGGCACAGTTGCAAGCTTCATCTTGCCAAAGGAACTTCACTGGACAGCTTCCAGACCAGTTTGGCAGAGAGACTCTTCACAACGGGACCCGGGAAAGATGCGTCCACCTTTCTACAGCCTAGTAGAAGCTTTTCTCTGACATCCTAATCCGGTGTTCTTCGATGTAAACATTACACAAATGCGTAATGGCATTTTCCAGAGTGTCCTGGCTCGCACAGTTCACTGGTTGCCAATTTCCACAGATTTTCGGCCGAACAAACCATGGTCATCTGAAGAGGTAAACACTTTGCTTTCTCATGGGACAACATTCGGCTTCTGCAACATTATCAGGCAGTAACTCAAAACAATCCTTGAACATGGCAAAGTAGCATAGAGAAAAAACGAGATGTTTTTCTAGTGAATGCAGACAGTTTTCCGAGCTCACGTTTAAAACTGAAGCCTTCACTGAGGTGTGAGGAAAATGTCCACTACACCCAGCATGCATTTCGAATAGCAGTCTCACATTAAAATATTATTTTTTCCATATCAGGTACTGCTTCTCTTTGTGGCCCAGCTTTGGTGGGGGCAACTTAATGGGTGGTCGACCGTCGGGACCCCTCCAGTGTTTTCCTCACCAGCAGTGTAAAAGGGCGCGCTCCTGCGACGGCCCAAGCTGGAGGGGGTCCTGTTAGGGGTAATGAGCCCTTTTCTGGTGTCGCTGAGCGCGTGTGAGCGTCCCTCCGGAGGTCGGGGTTGGTGTTGTGGGCCCCTGTGGCTGGAGATCAGGGTCCGGTTGCGTGGGTTTGCAGTTTCTGTCCCTCTAATGGTAGCCGCGGCTCTGCGGTTATTTAGACCCCAACGTGTGGGTTGTAGGGCTCATTGGTATCTGCTCCGGGCCCCCCTCCAAACTGCCTTCTCACCTTGTCGCCTGTATCCCTGCAGTGCCGGGTCCCTCACCAGCCAAAGTGTGGGCACGCTCCCACGTCAGCCCAGGCTGGGGAGGCCCTCATAGGGGTATTATGTATGCCTCCCGGGACTTCCCTCTCTCGTGGCTGCCACTCTGCTACGGTGCGGCAGACCCCCCCTGTGGGCAGTGGGGGTCGCCGGTGTCCGTTAGGATCTCTCGCCTGGTCGCCTCCTCGCCTTTTCACCACGCTCACTCCACACAAAGCCCATTCTCACCCCGGATAAGGCCCACATGCCTGGACCCAGTGCTCCTCAGACCTTGGGCGGCCCTCCACCCCTCACTAGCCGCTGCATCAGGCCCAGAAGGATCCAGAGACCCGGCGAGCAACCAGCGGCCCACTCACGACCCAACCACTCCTGGGACCCACGGGTAGGACAACCCAACCACCGGAGTCACTGAAACAATAGCTGGGGGAGAAACAGGAGTAAGTTGGTGGTACAGCTACCACCACACGTGTGCCATAGGTCTACTTCCACGCCCGGCCTCGACACAACCTCTATGAGTTGGAAGGAAGCTCTCTCCAAATTCCAATTCCGAGCTGGCAAGAACGAGATGGCGTCTGGTGGCCTACCCACCCCGGCCTCGGACCTGGGCGCGATCCAGAACAATATCCAGATGATCCTAGAGGAAATCCGGGGGATTAGAACAGACATGGGAGTCAAGCTGGCAGAACAGACAACGAAAGTAACAATGGAAGGGGTCGAAAACAACCAACTCTCCACAACACTCCTAGAGACTCTAATGGAAGCAAGGTTCATGGAGGTCCAACGACGCGAAGAGGAACTGCGATTCTAGATCAATGATATGGAAAATAGGGAAAGGAGAAACAACTTACGCATTTTCGGACTGGCGGAATCGGAGGGAGAGAGCCCGCTTGGCCTAGAGGGCAAGGTACACGACATCATTCGGATTATTCCGGGCACAGAAGCCACGGAAGAGATCAAAATGGACAGAGTTCACCGCGCTGGAGGAGGAGGCAAGGGCCCTCGCTTGCTGTTAGCAAGATTACACTATTACAGAGACAAGGCTAAGATCTTGGCCGTTTTTCAAGACCTCTCGGCCCTCACCTTGCTGATGAGGAACAAATGTGGTAACCTCACCAAATGGCTCCAGGAGAGGGGTGTTAGGTACCACGGGGGCCACCCCTTCTACTTAGCATTCGAATGGAAGGGAGAGAAGCATCATCTAGTATCTGAAGAAGACATCCAGAGGGTCACGGAAGACTTACTGAGCGACCGAGCCGGCCCCTCAGCCGGCCGTGACGGGGAGACACGGGACCTGATCCACGGCCCTAGTGGCCCAGACATTTTCAGAGACAAGGCAAAGGTGAAGTCGGCCCGCAAGTTCCAAACAACTAGACACCCCTCTTCAGCTGCCGAGGGACACTCAAAATTACTCTGATGCAGCTCCTGAACTAAATTGCCTTTGGCTGGGTGACCACGCACGAAGGCACCATAGATGCCGAGGGCAGAGGCCCCTAGGAACTACATTCAAATGCCATGTTGGCACCAGATTGGCTCCTGAGTTAGAGGAACCAGTTGATGTTCGCTGCCGAAAGCCGAGGCATGGTTGGGCCCAGGGCCTTGTTAAAGAAACACTAGTAAGGTGGGTAGAGGAAAGGGGGTAGAATTTAGAAGACTTGAGTGGCAGATCCACTGACAAACCTAAATGGGCAATGGCTCCGACATGAAGTCGAAGCTGGGGAATCCCGACAAACTGTGACACCCGGGGCAAGGGAAGAAGCCCTGGTGGTTACTTGATCAGTCCCGACGATCGTCGAGGGATGAAGACGAACGCCTCAAAAAGTGGGAATGGGGGAGGGAACCAAGAAGGGGCAGGGTGCAGGGGTGGGACAAGACAATAGACGGGGGGAGGGGAGACACCCGCAAGGGTCAAGGGGAAGGGGGTCCGCCAGATCGAGCCAGAACTCTTTGCTTCACAATGGGCCCTACATCGGAAACAAACAAAGGAGCACAAAGAAAACAAGACCAAGGACGATAATGGTTGAAGGCAGGATAGGCACACTCAATGTCAAGGGCTTAAACTCTCAAAACAAAAGATCATTGACTAGCAACATGTTCCGCAAACAACAGCTGATGGTACTCTTCCTACAGGAAACCCACTACAAACAGGGGAAAGAGTCACCAATTAAAGGAAAGGAAATTGAGAGCAACTTCTGGGCCTCCCATAGAAGTTCAAAGAAGGAAGGGGTAGGCATCCTTTTGAACAAGACACTCCACCTTACAAGCATAGAAACCAAGAGGGGCTTTGGGGGACGATTCCTGGGGATCAAGGGCTCCTCCGAAGGTGAACGCATCACTCTGGCCACCCTATATGCGCCCAACTCAGGCCAGATACGGTTCTTGAACCAGATCTTCAGGGTAATGGATGAATGGGCAGAGGGGGGCCATGATACTAGGAGGTGACTTCAACCTCATAATGGACCCCAAACTGGACTGGTGGACGGCAAGAGGAACGGGGTCCAGGGGAATCACCAAAGATCATCTAGCCCTACAGATTCTCCTAAGGGAACACTATTGGGCGTGTGGCGTGTTGGCGCAAGGCGTGTCCAGGCCCGGGGGGATACACCTTTTTCTCTCCCCAACACTACACCTACACGAGAATTGACCTGCTCTTAACCGCAGAGGAAGGGGGAGGGGTGGCAACGCTCCTTAGGGTGGAAGCAATAACATGGTCCGACCACGAGTTATTGGTGGTAAACTGGTCGTTGCCCTTGTCCCCGAGATCCTCTCGATGGCGCTGCAATGACACACTCCTGAGAGACCGGGTCTTCAGAGACTTCCTAAGGGAAGAGATGGTAGCCTACTTTGAGACAAACGATAATGGGGAATCCGACATGGTGATGGTGTGGGAAGCTGCAAAGGCCACCTTTCGCGGTCTCCTGATAGCCGAGGGCTCCAGGCGCAAGCGAGAGAGAGGTCTTATAGAAAACAAGATCTGAGAAGAATTGAAGGCCCTGCGCGCAAGGCTCGGCCTCAACAGGGAAGATAGGAAAACCCTGCTGGCAGGGATACAAGAGAAGAGACAGGCATTGCACACGGTCCTCATAGGGGAAGTGGTTAAGAAATTGAGATATACGTGACAAAGATACTACGAAAGAGGGGACAGAGTGGGGACTCTCTTGGCGCGCAGAGCCAGGGGATGTAGAATGGAAAGGATGGTGGGACCCACCAGAGACAAGGGGGGCAACTGTTAGGGAGAATTCTACTTCTAGGGCTAATTTCCCTCAACTAGTGAGTCCCCCAGCAGCTTTGCTGGATTTCTGGAGTTTATTTTTTCCACCTGGTAAGAGTGTACATCCTTTTTCCACTCTTACATGTGTTTTGGCCTATGGGCCTCATTACGGCCCAGGTGTTAATGGGTTAACGGCGCCGTAAAAGGCTGCAGCGCCGTTAACCTATTAACGCCTAATTACGAGGTCCCTTTGCGGGACCCGACCTTAACGGCTGGTTTTACCAGCCGTTAAAGTAGGGTGCCGCAAAGGGACCTTGGTGCTAAGTACGGTGCCGCAATTTGCGGCACCGTACTTAGTGCCTTCCCCATTCCCATTGAGCCATATGGGGCAAAAATGGGAATGGGGAAGGGCCCATGGTGGGGAATTACCGCCCCGCCAACCTTGGAATGGGGCGGTAATTCCGCCATTCAGAATGGCGGACCCCGCCATGGACCATTAGCACCATGGTTTAGCGCTGGGGTCATAATGAGGCCCTATGTGTTGTTACTCATTGTGTGATCTTGGGCACTGGAGCATACCACTCCAAGTGCCCCTGTTCTTGTATAGGTTACACAGCACCTTTAGTGTAGTAACCCAGGGTTGTCTTTTAGACTTCCCTCTGACTCCATTTCGCTGGGGCTGACTACTGTCCCCCAGAGAAAGGTAAAGTTGCCATTTACTTTACATAGTCATTTTTTTCCACAGACCCAGTACACCCCATCGTTAATGGAGTACTGGAAAGGGCTAACCTGTACCCCTTTTCTGTCTGTACCTCCCTGAGCATTGTTTTGCTCTTTTAACATTTAGATTGGCTGGTGGCAGTGGTATCTAGCCTAACTTTTCTACCGCGATTATATTAGATAAACGTGGTACTGTTCGTGGCTATTATATTAGCCTCGAACATAAACCCGCTTGACCAAATCGTCTTTCTTTTGGCTCCGGTTGGGTTTATTCGCCATTTCTTTTTGTTAAAGTCCTTCTTGTGTTTTACTTTGCGCGGCAAACTAGGTTCGCCTTCTTTGTTCACCGTCTTTTGGCGGGCTTCTGCAGAAGCCTTCCTCTTGGCGCCTGGGTGTCTAGGTGGGCTGAATGTGAGGGAGGGGTGTAGTCACCCCCTGCACAGGGTATCCTAGAAAACCCAAGTCGCAATTTGCCATGATTGGCTGAGGTGGTTGTCCCAGTCGGACAACCCCCCTGCTGCGTGATTGATAGCCAGGCTGTGTGAATGGGGGTTTTGCGCAATAAAGGCAGGTCTCTTGGGCTAGAAGTCAGTCGCCTCTGGAACTACAAGGAACCGAAGAGAAGTGGAGAAAACGACGGCTGCTGCAACTACCCCATCCCGGTGAAGCCCTGCTGCAGTCCTGAGCCTGAGCTATCTACCCTTCGACGACTAAGAGAAGATCCAGTCCAGAGTCTTCTTCCCTTGAGCCTGGTGGGGATAACCAGCTCATCTTCTTTAGCCAGAGATCTCCGCCGTGGTCGAAATCGCTGCACACTGCTGTAGTGGTCCAGATAGCCACCTGCTGAGCCTCTCCTGTTTTTTTTTTTTTTAAACTTTGTTTTATTAGCATTTTCATAATATAACAAACGGGCTGAATGCTTTACCATAGAATATACAAGTCACAGGCCCAAAATGGAAAAGAAAAAGAGCCCCCCCCCCCCTCATCCTCCCAAGAAGACAAACCCTCCCCCCCAATAACTTAGTCCCAGCAGAACCCCCTTTACAGGGAGACGCGTTGCACACTTTGTGTGACCGGAGCTCGGGAAAGAGCGAGAATTTCGACTGCATGTTTGGCTGTCCCCCGGGCCGTGGGCGCCCTTTTCCATCCACGTTCCCTCCCGGAGAATCAGTGGACCTCCCATCCCCAGATCTGCTGCACCCCATACCAGTTAGCCTGGAAAGAATTCATGTAATTGTTCATCATCGCCGTTAATTTGTCCATCAAAAACATGTTTTTAACCTTTAGTAGCCAGTCCTCCTTTGCGGGGGTCTCCTTGCTTTTCCAATTCTGGGCCAAGACCACCCTCCCAGCCCTCAGCATTGTTTCCCACATTCTCGGGTATCTGTATACATCCGTGTCCTCTGGGGGAAGGCCCAGCAGCACTGTCAGGGGATTATGGGGAAGCAGTTCCTCCGTGACTTCAGCGATACAACCCCTTACCCTCTCCCAGTATGCTTGCACTTTCGGGCAGTGCCACCACATGTGACCCCTCGTGCCTACCTGGTCACATCCCCTCGGGCAGGCGGGGGATATTCCCGTGAACATTTATGACAGTTTGACGGGGTCTCTGTGCCACCCCTGTAGGATCTTAAAGTTGTGCTCCTTGTCCGCTGTGAACAGGTTCCCGTGGAATGCTATTTTAAATATCCTCGACCAGGAGTCCTCCGAGATTTCTTCCCCAGCCAGTTTGTTCCAAAAAGTGCGGAACACCCTCCTTCTCCCCAGGTCAACAGTGTTCAAAATTTTATACATTGCAGATACCGCCCCCTTCCTGGAGGTCGCAGTATCGAGTAGTTTCTCAAAGGGGGTCATCTGTCTCTTTAGACTTTGGCCCCATGATTGATCACATAAGATTCCCTTCAAGCGGAGGTACTCAAATATGGAGATTGACTCCCGTCCGAGGGCGTCCCTCAAATCTTCATATGGCAGGAATTCTCCCTCTTTAAACATTTGCCCAGCCCATTCCATCCCTGAATCTGACCAGGACTGTGCTTTAAGGAACCCCCTGCTTCCCAGTCTAAGGGGGTGACCCCAAAGGGATGACATCGGGGACGGCCATGATGTCAGATGTGCCGTCTGGGGGCCCTCCCTCCAGATTGCCCAGAGAACTCCCAGTGTTGGGTGAGATTTGAGTCTGTTCGGGATGAATTTGTGTGGGGCCCATAGGAGGTCGCGTACCTTGAGTGGGTGCGCATCCATGTCCTCCAGGTACGACCAGTATGTGCCCATCCCTTCCCTCATGTGTTCCAGGAGGACGTGCAATTGGGCGGCGCGGAAGTAAAGGTGGAAGTCGGGCAGCCCGAACCCCCCCTCCTCTCTAGGTAAGGTAAGGACGGCCTTCCCGGTCCTCGGGGTCCTGCCCTGCCATACGAACTCGCGCACCGCGTTCTGAAGAACCCTGAAGGTCTGGTCGGGGACGCTGGTGGGGAGAGCAGTGAAGAGGTATAGTAAGCGCGGAAGTATATTCATTTTCACTGCCGTCATACGGCCGTGCCAGGACAGGATCATGGAGCCCCATCTCCTTAAATCGGCAGTGACCTGTGACATAACGGGATCATAGTTAGCGGGGGCGAGATTGGATAGGTCCCTGGTTAAAAGGATCCCCAGGTATCGAATAGAGGTCTTCCCCACCACTATTCCCCCCAGACTGTCCCGGGAGTCCAGGCCCAGTTCCCGAGTTCTCATGGGGAGAAGGACTGATTTAGATGTATTGATCTTTAGGCCTGAAAAGCGCCCAAATGCGGTCAGCAGGGACAGGAGGGGGGGAGTGAGGATCTTGGGTCCACCAGGTAGGCCAGGATATCATCTGCAAACAGGGAGAGCTTAAATTCTACATCACCTCTCCTGATCCCCCTGATGTCTGGGTTTGTTCTGATTGCTATTGCCAGGGGCTCCATAGTTAGGACATAGATCAGCGGGGAGAGTGGGCATTTCTGCCTTGTTCCCCGTGATAGGGGCAATGGGTCTGACAATCTACCATTCACTTGGACTCTGGCCTTTGGGGCCCTGTATAACGCGGCCACCCAGTCCCTGATGTGTGTCCCGAAGCCCATCTTCTGAAGGGTGAGTTTCATGAACCTCCATTCAACCCTGTCGAATGCCTTTTCTGAGTCCAGGGAAAGAACGCTCGCGTCTAGGTCCGACACCTGGGCGTAGTGAAACAAGTCTATAGTTTTACGAATATTGTCTGAGCCCTGTCTCCCCCTAACAAACCCCACTTGGTCACCGTGGACCAGCTTCGGCAGGATCCCCTCCACCCGGCTCCCAATAACCTTGGCCAGGTTCTTGACATCAATATTCAGCAGGGAAATCGGGCGGTAGGAGGAGTACTCCGAGGGGTCTCTGCCGTCCTTGGGGAGCACTACAATGATTGCCTCCATCATGGAGTCCGGGAGAGGACCCCCCTCCAGTACTGCATTGAACACCTTGACCAGGTGGGGGGCGAGGGCCGACCAAAACCTTTTGTAAAAGTAGACTGAGTAACCATCTTCGCTCGGGGAAGTGCCCACCTTCATACCACTGATCGCATGTTCCACCTCCTCCTCGGTCACCGGACCCTCCAACCCCTCCGCCATCTCCCTAGTCAGGGACGGGATCTGTATGGAGTTTAGGAATTCCTCGATCTCCCCCCCGTCCCCTTTGTATTCGGACGAGTATAGCCTTTCATAGTATCGGCGGAAGGCCACTCCAATGTGGGGAGTATGATAACCCAGCTCCCCCACCTCGTTCTTCACCATTCTGCTCCTCTGTACCTCCCTCAGTCTCCAAGCTAAGATCCTGTCCGCCCTGTCCCCTTTTTCATAATACTTTTGTTTAACCAGGTGGAGGCTTCTCTCTGTTTTGTGGAGGAGGAGGTCTTTTAGTTGGAGCCTGTAGTCGTCCAGGGCGGCCACCCGGTCACGATCTAGGGGCTCCGTAGGGGGGCCTCCCGGTTGGAGTTGGGCGATTTTTCCCCTCAGATACCGTTCCTGGGATTCCCTTTCCCTTTTCCTCTGGGCTCCCAATTTGATCAGGACTCCCCGCAGGGTTGCCTTAAAGGCGTCCCACAGAGTGTGTGTTCGCACCTCACCGTTGTCATTGAGTTCAAAGAAATCTGCAATGGCATCAAGAACCTCCTGGGCTAGGACCTCGTCCTTCAGGAGGGAATCATTACACTTCCATCTTCCCCTATGTTCGTTTAGACCACCTCTTGCTATGGTGACTCGGACCAAGTCGTGGTCAGACCAGGGGACTGGGTCAACCCTATGGCCAGTGACAAATGGATACAAGGTCTCGTCCACCAGGACATAATCTATCCCGGAAAATGACGTGTGTACGGATGAGTAGTAAGTGAAGAGGGGGGTGTTCGTTCTAGGGGTCGGGACCGTGTCCACCAGGCCCAGCTCCGAGTTGACCCTCTGGAAGCCACGTGCCATGGGGGCCTCGGGACCGGCTCGTTTCCTGTCCCGGGTTGGGTCCAAGACCATGTTAAAGTCCCCCCCCACCACCACCGTCACGTGGACAAAGCCTTTGAGTTTGTCCCTCACCTCCTCCCAGAACTGGATTTGGCCTTTGTTTGGGCCGTAGACAATGGCTAGGGCAAGTGGGGCCCCCTGCAGGGATCCCCGCACCAGCAGGTAGCGACCCTCTGGGTCTTTCAGCACGGCCTCTTTCTCGAACCCCACATTCCTCGCCACCAAGATGGCCACCCCTCTCTTTTTATTTTTGTGGGATGCACTGAAGACCTCCCCAATACCTCCTCCCCGGATTTTGGGCTCCTTCCCCCGTGGCCAGTGAGTTTCTTGCAAAAAGAGGAGGTCGAGGGTGGCCCTTCTAAACTCTCTGCAGACCAGGGATCTCTTTGTGGGGGTGTTTAAGCCCCGTACATTAAGGGAGCCCACTCCCAGGGCAGGCAGACTATCAGCCATAATCCCAGGTTCCCTCCCTCTCGGTCAACGCCCTAGTAACTCTTTTCTTCACATGCTCCCTTGGTTCTACTTTGTGGTCCCCTTTGTACCCTTCCCCTCCCCCCCGGGTGGGCTTAGAACACCCCAACTGCCCCCCGTACCCCAACCAAATCTGAACAACCCCAACTCCCGTAAACACCCCCACCCCCCTTCCCGGCGTCCAGCCAATTAGTTCCGCCATTGCTGGCTTTTGGCCGAACCACCAGCCTGCCCACCTCGGCCAGGCATTTCACGCATAAAGCTCATCCCCTCGAGCTCCCAATGTTCCCCCCCGGCTGTGAGCCGTCCATGTGTCCCCTATACTTGCTGTTCGTGGGGACGATAGTGGTGGTAGAATCTCCGAATCTGCGCATATCCGTCCCGGATTCGGCGGGTCACCCCCGTTCTCAGTCCTCGGGGTCGTTTCGTTCGCCCGCTTTTGCTGGGGATGGAGTGTTCATTTTTCGAAATTTCCTTGCACCGGTTCGCCGTCTCCTCTCTCCGGACGGGCCGGGGCTATTTGTTCTGAAGCTCTCTGGTCCCACCGGTCCCCTCCGGGGGTGCGGTTCTACCATGTACTCTTGAATAGCTCCTCGAATGTCTTCTTCCGTGATCAGGGTTGAGCGTTGGCCCATGTATTCAAAATTCAGGGAGAAGGGGTAGCCCCATCTATAGCGCACGCCCTTTTCTTTGAATAGTAGCGTAAGGGGTCGGCACATTCTGCGCTTAGCCAGCGTGTAGGAGGAAAGATCCTGATATATTGAGACCTGAGCATTATTGTAGGTGATTTCTCTGGTCTTTCGGGCCTCCTCCAGCACCTTTGTCTTCTCCGAGTAATAGTGGAACCAGGCCAAAATTGACCAGGGGGCCCCCGCTCTGCCCCCTGCCCTATGCACTCTGTCGAATGTGAGCTCGGTTGTCATCTCCTCCGCGAATAGGAGGGTGATAATGTCCCCCACTATTCGGGTGACGTCCCTCTCCGTTCCCCCCTCCGCTTCAGGTACCCCGAAGATTCTGAGGTTGTTCCGCCTCTCCCTGTTTTCAAAATCGTCCATCTGTCGGGCCCTTTCCTCGTCCCTCTTCTCCAGGGCCTCCAGCCTCATACATAGTTGTATGTCCTGGGCTGCTGTTGAAGATTGGTTGGCCTCCACTTGTAATAGTCTATCTTCGACCTTGTCCACCCTCTGGTCCATTTTTTCAAACTTCTGGGCTATATCGGAGCGCATGTCCCTGATTTCCTGCAAGAATGAGGCGAAGCCTCTTTCCATTGCTGCCGATGAGGGAGCCGCATCCTCGGATTGGGCCATAGTTCCTTTGGGGTTCGTACCCTTGTTACCTCTGGGGGTCTCCTGGAAACGGTATCCCTGTAAGGCTTCTCGCCAGTTCATCTGGTGTTTACCTGCACCTCGCCGTGTCCACCCCCGCCCACTCCGGGTCAGTACTCGATTTCCCTGCCGGGGCGCGGGTGCAAGGGGGGGGGAGGCCAAGCGAGGCCGCCCCACTCGCGAAACGGATGATTCTTGGCTGTTTCTTGGGGGTTAATCTTTTCTTGGGGGGGGCGGGCACACGCTCCACCAGTCCCTGGGTGGGGGCCTCACACCCCGCTCGAAGTCTGCCGCAGTGGTCCGGGGCTTCTCCTGGCCGCCCCGTGGGAGAGTGTCATGTGTGGCCTGGGCTGGCAGGGGCGGAGGGCTCTATGACCCCGGTGCCCTGCCCGAAGGCTCTCGTGGTGCGGGGGGGCGGGCACACGCCCCACCAACAGTGGGTGGGGGCCTCACACCCCGACCACCCCAAGTTCTTGCGACGGTGCTTCTGTCCGTGGGGGGGGCGGGGCGCCCAACACTGGATCCTCCTGGCCGGGGCCGACGTGGTCCGGGGGGCCTCCCGTGCTTAATCAGGGCATGCGGGGAGTTCTCCCCACTCGCGCCAGCGGGGGAGCGGGTCCGGGACTCCCCGTGTCGCTACCGCTCTCTCTCCTCACCTCCTTCCTCCGAGGGCCGCGGCAGCCCGCCTCGGGGACTCCTGATGGGGGCGGAGGGCGTCTGCACGCAGGTCTGCTTCGCTCGAGCGGTTCCGACCGCGAGAACTCCGGGACGGTCTCCCGAGCCGGGGGCGTTGCTCCGTCGCCTCTCTGGTCCGGACGGTGGGGGGGAGGGGAGGGGGGAGCCCGTCTCCCGAACCGCCGCCGGGCTCGCAGTGCCTCCGGCCTCTTGTCAAGGCGGGAAGGCCTCGTCCCTCCTCTGGTGTCGGGCCCGTCCAGGCCGCGCCTTCTCCCGCTGGTCCCGATCTCGGGAACCCCGGGGTCGTCGGGCTCCGCTCTTGCACTCACGGGGCGCCCCGAGGGTTCACCCGTCCCATTCACCGCGTTGGGCCCGCCGAGGAGGTTTCAGGGGGGGCTCAATTCCCTCTAGAGGCCTGGCTTCGGGGAGAGCAGTACGTTCAGGCAGCCATTGCCTGCGCGCCCCCTGGTGGCCTCTCACCCTCTCCTGTTTTTAAGGAGCACACCTTTGCGTTGTCGCTGCTGTCGGCTTCATCCCTGTGTAGTGCAGACCCCCTTCAGACGCCCTCCTTCACAACAAAGCTCCAAGAACCGTGGGTCTGCGGGAAACCAACAGGAACAACTGCCAGGGCACCAGCTGCATCGTGGAAATAAGGTACTGTGTTCTACTCAAGGAAACTGAGTGAATCCCTTTTCTTCATCCTCAAGGCTCGTCCTTGTCTTCCCTCCTTCTTATAACTTTTGCTTCCGAATATTGACAATAGTCAAGTACTTTTTGGCTACACGGAATCGTGATCTGTCTAACGGTGTGATCTTCAGCACAGGCCTCCGGTGTCACCTAAACCTGGCTCCGACCCTTTGACTTTTGAACTCCTGTTTCTGAGTGTTTCTCGATACTGTCTGCCTGACCTAAATATTGCCTGTGATTTTTGCCTCCAACTCCCTCTGGGTATCTCAGGTACTAAGTGTGTTTTTGCCCCGGTAGCATTTCATGTCACGATACGCGTTTATTTAGTAGACCGAACTGTCAAAAAGTGATCACACCCGTATCCGCGGTATCATGTTTTGTTCATAACACCGGTTCATTCAAACACAGGATACTTACCTTGAGGCTTACTGTACAAAGTGAATTGGTTAGTTGTAGTATATTTAACGTGTGGTTTTGTTTAAAGTTTAATAGAGGTGTTGTGTTTATAACTGATGGTTTAAAAATAAATGTACTTATATTTTTTACCTGAAATCTTGAGTCAGTGTTTGCTTGAGTCTAAGTAATTGTGGTCCCTTTGTGTAATCTCTGCTACTGCTCAAATACTCTTGAGATAAGCCTGGCTGCTCTGCTAATGCTACCACTATAACTTAGTAGTATGGGCTTGTACCAAAGGTAAAACTTGTATTGCCACCTGTAGTCTTAATCAGGTGTTGTGGTCCCTAAGGGCACTGCACAGGATTCTGCCTAACACTGGTGTACAGCGGTGGGATTTGGAAGTAGAGTGATTACACTTAGAGTGCTTCTATTGCTTGGGTTCAGCTAACCACAAGGCTAACGCCACTAAATCTATTTAACTGAGAAATCATGTCAAGTATTGAAAACTACACTGAAGAGAGTATTTTACTCTATACTGCTGAGGTTCTTAGAACCATGTGTAAAGATAAAAAACTCTCTGGTAAAGGAAAGAAATCTGAACTGGTTGCAAAGTTAATGGGACAAAGTCTGGAGAGTGGGTCAGAAGGGCCTACCACTCCAGCCAATATGGATTGTGATGTTTCTGATTCTGAGAGTGTTAATTTAGAAGAAGTAGATGAGTCCTTGCTAGGAAACCCTACAACTCCTTTGCCTGCTCAGAATGCACAACCTCTGTCCACAGGGACCCCCCCACAGGTCCTACACTTACTCCTGAATTTATTGCACTTGAGAAAATGACACTTGAATTGGAAGTGAAACGTATTGATGCACAAACTGCCATGAAACATCAAGAGTTAAGGCCCAGAGAAATGGAGCTGAATCATGAACTAGAAATGAAGAAACTGTCTTTAGAAAATGCTTCTCTCTCAGAGTCTTCTAGGTCTTCCAGCCCTAAGAGACCCCGTATGCCAAAGGAAATGATTGGTATGTATGAGACTAAACTGGATGTTTTGGATTGGTTAGCACTGTTTGAGTACAATCATGGGATTTAAGGCATCTCAGGGAATCAGTTAATTCCTTGGCTTTTCTCTAGGCTTCCTCTGGTTGCAAGTGATGCTGTAATGGAGTTGGGGAGGAGGATAAGCAGGATTATGAGTGTGTGAAACTAGCATTAATAGTTAGGTTTGGGAAGACCCCTTCCAAGTATCTTAAGAGGTTTAGAACCCTCAAAAAGCATGGGCTACCTGGGTGTGTGACTGTTTGAAAAACTTAGATGGTTGGGTTAAGGGTTACAAAGTGAACACTTATGAAGGTTTGAGGAATCTTGTAATGTTGGAGTCTATTTTTGATGCCTGCTCTCCTGAGCTTAGACAGCACTTGGCTGATTCAAAGGAGATAGATCCTAAGAAGTTAGCTAAGGCTGCTGACTTGTGGGTTGCCAACAGGGCTACTCACAAGGATTCTGGGGCAACCCAGAAGAAGGAAGAGGGAAGGTAGTCCAAGAAAGACAACAAGGAGAATTCCAATAATTCCCATCCAAAAGAGGGCCACAAACATAACCAGGGTAAGCCACAAGGTAAACCGACTGAGGCTAGTGTACCACCTGGTTCCACACCAGATGGAGGTCAGAGCAAGCCCCTATTCCAGAGAGCATTTGGGAAATGCTTTGTTTGTGGATTGCCTGACCATGTGAAAGGAGATCCCAGGTGTAAGAGTAAACCTTCATGGATCAACACTGTCTCCTTAGCCTTCTCCCAGGTGGATGAAGTACCTATGACAAGTGGAAACTTTCAGTTACTAGCTGATGAGCCCATGAGAGTCTCGGCTAGTATTTCTTTAGTGTCCTTGGGTCTTTGGGAACAACAGAACCTAGATGTCTACAACTCAATCACAGATAATACTAAAGAGTATTACAAAGGTAGTGTTCTTGTGAATGGTCAGGAGACCCCTGCCATCAGAGCCACTGGAGCCAGCATAACTGTGGTTTGAACAATGTTTTTTCAAGGTGGAGGATGTTGCTAAGGCACCCAAACACCTAACCAAGTTAGCTGGAGGCCCTGTGCAAATGGATTCCCAGTTACCAGCTCTCATCCAGTGTAATGACATGACTGTCAGGATACCTGTAAGTGTGCAAAATAACGTACCTGTGAGGGTCCTGTTGGGTAATGACCTTAAAACTCTTGGAGTTGTGTCTAGTACCCCCAGCAGAAGGAAGCAGGAGCTCACAAGGTCTGCAGGGGAGAGAACCTTAAGAGGCTCTCCTGGGGACAAGATAGAGGAAGCTATCACCCCAAGTCCACAGGACTTACTGCCATTGCAGGGCAAGAAAAGACAAAAGGGAAACCTAAGTCTGCCAGCAAGCAACCAGCAAGCACTCCTGTGCCCAGGACATCTCTGAGACTGTCCAAAGTCACACCTGTGACTCCCACACCAGCTGAGGCTGAGTGTGAGGTTCAACCCTGTATGGTCAAACTAGATACTGAGGAATCAGATCTAGAAGAGGATCTTACCTTGGTAGGAGATCTTGACCCTGTTGACCATCCTGAGCTGCAGTCTTTACTGGCAGAAGGTGGCCCCAACAGGGAGGATTTCAGCAAGGGACAAGGAGAGTGTCCTACCTTGGAAGGTCTTCGCCAACAGGCCACTTCTCAGCTCAATTGGACTGAGCCTAGAAAGTATAGGTTGCACTGGGAAGATGGCCTCTTCTACAGTGAACCAACTGAGACAACCCCTGCAGACTACAAAAGGCGTGTAGTACCTCTAGTGAACCGACTCCAGTTTCTGCAGTTAGCCCATGAGGGACCTTTGGCTGGTCACTTAAGTTTTAAGAAGACCAAAAAAAGGCTATCTCTGCACTTCTACTGGCCTAAGATGGGTACAGAAGTAGACAAATTCTGCAGAAGCTGCCACACTTGCCAAACCTCTGGCAAGAGTGGGTCCAAGAATGTGGCACCCTTAGTGCCTCTCCCAGTGGTGGGAATTCCTTTTGAGAGGGTGGGGATTGACATTGTTGGTCCTCTTGACCCTCCCACATCTTCAGGCAACAGGTTTATCCTGGTTGTAGTGGACCATGCCACTAGATTTCCTGAAGCCATACCTAAGAGGACTGTTACGGCTCCGGCTGTGGCTAAGGCCCTACTTGTTATTTTTACCAGAGTAGGTTTTCCTAAGGAGGTGATATCTGACAGGGGATCAAATTTTATGTCCCACTACATGCAAACCATGTGGAAAACCTGTGGAGTTACCTACAAGTTCTCGACTGCCTACCACCCCAAACCAATGGGCTGGTAGAGAGGTTTAATCAAACTATGAAGAGCATGATAGGTGCTTTAGAAGAACCCTTAGATGAAAGTGGGACCTTCTACTGCCATGCCTTCTCTTTGCTTATAGAGAAGTCCCTCAGGGGGAGTAGGATTTAGTCCCTTCGAACATATCTATGGCCATCCAGTCAGAGGTCCATTGGCCCTGATTAAGGAGGGGTTGGAGAGTGCTCCTTCCCCCAAGCCAGTCAGAGTGACTGACTATGTGATAGGTCTCCAGAGGAGAATGTCACACATGATGGCAGAGGCAAGTGATAACTTGAGGGCTGGTCAAGCTCTGGTCAAGCATTGGCATGACCAGAAGGCTAACATGGGTGAGTTTACTCAAGACCAGCTTGTTCTTGTTATGGTCCCCACAAGGCAGAGGGCCTTGCAGGACAAATGGATAGGACCCTTCAAGGTTGTGGGTAAACTTGGAAAGGTGAACTACCTGGTGGATTTAGGCAACCCTAAGGAGGCTCCCAGAGTCTTTCACACCAACCGTTTGAAGGCTTATGTCTCTAGACCTGACATAGGAGCTCTGCTTCTAGCTTCAGCTCAGGAGGAGAGTGAACCTCTGCCTGACCTCCTCAGAGGCTTACCTTTAGATGAGCAAGTGGAAGGAGTTAATCTCTCTTCCAGTCTCACATCTGACCAGCAGGATGAGTGCACGTTATTGTTAAATCAGTTTGCCTCCCTGTTCTCACTTTCACCAGGCTTGACCCCTTGGGGCCAGCATGACATACACCCTGGTGACTGTTTGCCTGTCAAAAGCAGGGGGTACAGAATGTCAGACAATATCAGATCCCACATAAGGAATGAGGTCAACAAAATGCTTGAACTCGGGGTTATAGAGCCCTCTACTAGCCCATGGTCTAGCCCAGTTGTGCCTGTACCAAAGGCAGGATCCAAAGAATTGAGATTCTGCGTGGACTATAGAGCTCTGAATGCAGTCACCACGACTGATGCCCATCCTTTGCCTAGGACAGATGAGCTGGTGGACAAACTTGGTGTAGCCAAGTACCTCAGCACATTTTGACCTAACGTTAGGCTATTGGCAAATAGCCCTGACCGACCATGCCAAGGAGAAAACTGCATTCTCCACTCCAGCTGGCCTCTACCAATTCAAGGTGATGCCTTTTGGGTTAAAGAATGCACCTGCTACATTTCAGAGGATGGTCAATGAAGTTCTGAATGGGATGGAGGACTTCTGCATGGCATACTTGGATGATATTGCAGTGTTCAGCCCTACATGGAAAGAACATGTTGAACACCTAGGTTATGTATTGCAGGCTCTGGGACAGGCCCATCTGACCATAAAGGCAAGCAAATGTCAAATTGGTCAGAGTTCAGTGGTCTACCTTGGGCATGAGGTAGGAGGAGGTGAAATAAGGCCATTGCCTAGCAAAGTACAAGCTGTACAAAACTGGGCCACCCCTACTACTCAGACCCAAGTAAGAGCCTTCCTAGGTCTTACTGGGTACTATAGGAACTTCATAGAGAACTATGGGACCATAGCCTCTCCCTTGAATGTCATCTCCTCTCCCAAATTTCCTAAAAAGGTCAGTTGGAATGAGGAGTGCAATCAAGCCTTTGAAGGTCTAAAGAAAGCCCTTTGTCAAGCTCCAGTCCTAAGAGCTCCTGACTATCACCAACCCTTCATTGTACAAACTGATGCTTCTTATGTAGGTATAGGTGCAGTCCTTAGTCAACTGGATGAGAAAGGTAGGGAACACCCCATTTGTTTCATCAGCAGGAAGTTAAAGGATCCTGAGACAAGGTGGGCAGCAATAGAAAGAGAATGCTTTGCTATTGTGTGGTCACTGAAGAGGTTGAGACCATACTTGTATGGATCTACCTTCATCATTCAGACTGACCACCAACCCTTGAGATGGCTGATGCAAATGAAAGGGGAAAACCCAAAGTTACTCAAATGGTCAATCTGCCTGCAAGGATTTGATTTTTCCATTGAGCACAGAGCAGGAAGTCACCACCAAAATGCTGATGGTCTCTCTAGGATGTTTGTCACCGACTAGAGGTATGAGATCCATCCAGGAGTGGATTAAATCCTCCTGTCCCTTAGTCTGGGCGGGGCGAGTGTTAGGGAGAATTCTCCTTCTAGGGCTAATTTCCCTCACCTAGTGAGTCCCCCAGCAGCTTTGCTGGATTTCTGGAGTTTATGTTTTCCACCTGGTAAGAGTGTAGATCCTTTTTCCACTCTTCCATGTGTTTTGGCCTATGTGTTGTTACTCATTGTGTGATCTTGGGTACTGCAGCACACCACTCCAAGTGCCCCTGTTCTTGTATTGGTTACACAGCACCTTTAGTGAAGTAACCCAGGGTTGTCTTTTAGACTTCCCTCTGACTCCATTTCGCTGGGGCTGACTACTGTCCCCCAGAGAAAGGTAAAGTTGCCATTAACTTTACGGGCCTCATTACAAGTACTCCGGTCCGGAATTAACACTGCCGGTAAAACCATACCGGCACCGTTTCCATGTCCGCCCAATCATGACCCGCGGCCCCAGTAATAGCACCACCCTCAACCGCCACCGCGGAAATAGGTGTCCCGTTAAGTCCGTCTGCACGGAAACACCTCCGTTACCGTCAACACGAAACACCGTGAGCATCACAACTAGCGCGGACACGGAAATACCGGGAAAAAAATGGCGTAAATACCGTGATCACGGTGGCGGAACCGCCGCCACCGCGAACATGGCGTTATACACTTCCTGCTGAACTGAATCAGGGCACAGGTGCACCAAATCAGCCCAGCTGGACCTAGCAGGTCACTGGGAGCCCACAAAAGGGCCACACCCAGCCCAACACAACATAGAACCATGCAGGCAGCAGGTCTAGTAGCACTGGGACTGGGCCTACTCAACCAACAGGCAGCACTGCACATGGTGGCAGTAATGGCGCAGAGGAGGAGGCGTAGGCGGAGGAGGCGCAGGCGGCAACCAGCCAACCCTGCAGCTATGGCAAACCCCATTGCCCAGCCAGCCTGACCCCGCCGCCAGCCACCAATACCACGCATCAGGGCCTCACCCTGGAACCTCACCCCAGGACAGATCCACACACTATACCGGCTGGACCGTGCAACAATCCTGCACATCACCGCCATGATTGAGGACAACATCAGCAGCCGAATTGACACCCCCACCGCCACCCCCCCCCCCCTCCTGAAGGTTGTCTCTGTACTGCATTTCCTTGGCACTGGCACCTATCAACACACGGTTGGTGAGCTGCACGGCATATCACAACCCTGTTTCTCAAAAATCCTGGTACAGGTACTGGATGCCCTGTTGCGCCATGTGTCGGGACACATAGCCCTACCCCGCACCCTCCCCGAGGTCATTGCCACCAAGTTGGCCTTCCATGCCATAGCAGGCATGCCAAATTGCATAGGCGCAGTTGACTGCACCCACGTTGAACTGACAGTACCACGTGCAATTGAGGCGGTGTTCCGCAATAGGAAACAGTATCACTCTTTGAATGTCCAGATGGTTTGTGATGCCATGCAACTGATTACACACTTCTGCACACGTTTCTCCGGATCACACCATGACTCAATGGTACTGCAGAATTCCACGTTGCCACGGTAAATGGAACGCTATGCCGGACAAAGCACATGGCTATTGGGTAAGTACAGCTGACGATGCCACAACCCTGTCGAAGTGGTGTGTGTGTGTCCAGGCCAATGAGCATTGTGAGTGTGCCGCTGTGACCGCACATGTATCACCCCCCCTTCCATCTACCAAATACACAGCGGATGCCAAACATCATGAAGGAAGACATGACAGGGCACCACAATGTGCCCGTGCACACGCTGGCACAGCCAATCCCGTCACTGTCCCATGAACCTTGTGCCACTGCAGACACCCACCCTCAATTGAAACACTGCCTCAAAAGGCACGAGAGGCGTGTAAATGAGACGACTTGTATTTACTACTTCCGTACAGTGTAGTCACTCTGCCATGTGTGGACTGCACTGCACTGTGTCACATGCGCACGAACAAATGTTACCCGCAGGGCACAGTAAACATGCAAGTTAATGTGTAGGCCCATATCCAGTTAGCGACATACATCGTGATGCCCAAAACATACCTCCATACACTGCATGGTACATATGCATGAATGAATGATGACACAAGAATGCACAGCAGCAGATGAGGACATGATGCCACAAACACTGATATGTCCCCCCTTCTACATCCCATGTAGGTGATGCTGGATATGCACTCACGCCATGGATGATGACACCTGTTCGGAGACCAAGGAACAGGCATAAAGAGGCATACAATAGGGCACATATCCGCACACGTGGAATGATTGAGAGAACATTTGGACTGCTGAAGGCCCGTTTCCGCTGTCTGAGCAGATCTGGCGGATCACTGCTGTACAGCCCAGTGAAGACGGGTAAAATCACGCTCGTCTGTGCCATGCTGCACAATATATGCCTGCGCAGGAACATCCCAATGCCACCAGACGCAGATGAGGAAGATGGGGATGGAGATGGGGATGGGGATGGAGATGGGGATGGGGATGGGATGGCACCGCCTCCCCCTGGGGGTCCACATGATGGCCAGAGAGCACGGGATGCCCTGATTCGCATTTACTTTTGAGTCACAGCACAATCACAGAAATGCACAAACACGGTGACGACAATGAATTAATAGTTGCACTGCAAAATAAATGGTCAATGTCCACACATGTATGTCTTGATTGGAAATGGTGATGTATTGATGTAATAACAACAGGGAAGGAGGTGCATTGGTTAGGGAAGCTGTACACCCGGGGCCACCCACCACCCGAACGTGCCCACCCCCACCCAGGACCCATTGTTCAAACCCCCAAAACTACCTACCCCACCACCCAAACGTGCCCACCCCTCTCACACCCATGTAGTCCACATGTGTCCTGCACTGCTCCACACACATGCCATCACTTCCGTGTGCGCTTCTGTGCCTGTGCAACCTTGCCCGAGGGACACGTTAGCCTACTCAAGCGCCTCCTTGGACTGGCAGTAGTGGAGCTGGATGGGGTGGTTGTGTTTGATTGCGCAGAATCTGGGATTGAGGGCATCCGTGCCAGATTTGCCTGTTGGCCAACCAACATGGCCTCTACAAGCCTGGAGGTGTGGTTGTTGCCCTCCCGCACATGGCGTGCAAGGGTTACTATAGTGCTCGCAAAGCGTCCGATGGACCTCGACAGGCGACGCACTGAGGCGCTGTAGCTCTCCCTCTGCAGCCTGGATTCCTCTAGCTGCCTCTCCACCAGCTGGGTGAGGGTAGCCTGCTGGTCCACCATCCGCTGCATGCGGGCGTTCAGTTCGGCCATGGATGGGGTGGGCGACCTCATGGGACTCCCCAGTGATGTGGGGCTGAACCCCAGCTCATGGAAGGAGCCCAGGTCTTCAAATGTGGGCATCTCCCCCTGTGGACCCGTTTCCGAGTGCTCTTGCAGGGCACTGTTATCACTGCAGGCCGCCCCCTCTGCAGTGCTGCTGCCTTCGGTGTTGTGTTGGGTGGCCATGATAGGTCCCCGTGGCACCTGTCTAGACTCAGGCAGTGTGGAGACGGTGGGGACGTCGGTGGTGGTGGGTGGCACATCTGTAGTGGCTGGTAATGTGGCCAGAGGTGCAGAACTGCCGGCAGCATCCTCCTGTGTCATGGCGGTGGCTTGTGTATTTGCCGGTGAAGATTGGCTGGCCTGTTGTGCAGTATCACTGTCACTTGAAACGGCTGTGGGGACACAAAGGACATGCAATTAGTGTTGTTGTGGTGGCAGATGGGTGCATCACATGCGTCATGAAGATTGTACATTCAATAGTGTTAGTCACATGCATCTGATTGCTGGTGTATGCATTCTGTGATATTGTTTGCCATGCGGATCATGATGGGTCCTTTGGCCCACACACGCACTGCCTGGGGGGGGGGTTGTCAATGGGTCCTTTGGCCCACACATGCACTGCCTGGGGGGGGGATGTCAATGGGTCCTTTGGCCCACACATGCACTGCCTGGGGGGGGTTGTCAATGGGTCCTTTGGCCCACACATGCACTGCCTGGGGGGGAGGGGGGTTGTTAATGGGTCCTTTGGCCCAGTACTCACAACTGCATATTTACATGTGGCATTCATGTTTGGGCACTTACTGGCATCTGCAGGTGGGCTCACTCCTGCCTCAGCCTCCCCGATCCCATGGATCCCCTCTAGGTGGAGGACGCTGCTGCAACGCTCCTCCCATGCTTGCAGCCTCAGTGGGGAAGGGGGTCCTCCGCCTGTGCCACTGCTGCGTTGGCGGTGCATGGAAATGAGGTTGCGTACACTCAGCCTCAGGTCGTCCCACCGCTTGTGGCAGTCCTTCACGCTCCTCACTGCCACGCCCACAGCGGTGCACTTGCGTGCAGCTTCGGCCCACACCTCCTTCCTCCGCTGCTGTGTGGCACGCCGTTGGTCGGCGCTGAACAGCATCTCTGCATTGTCCACAATGTGCTCCACCAAGACGGTTAGCTCCGCCTCGCTGAAGCGCTGTTTGCGCTGCCTCTGAGCAGGAATCCTGGCAGACATGCTGGTGGTCCCTTTTGGCTTCTCAGAGTTAGGATTGTGCTGGCTCTGGATGGCAATGGATTGTGCTTTTATTTGATGGCCGTCTCTCGGTTTCCTGTTTTGGCGATCATGGTATTTCCGGCTCCGTGTCCGTGGCGGCGCAGCGGAAACGGGTTTTGCGCCACTTGTGGCTGCGTTATTTCCATTTCCGTGGGGTTTTCCGTGACGGCGGTAACAACGTTTCCGAGTCCGTGTGGTGCGGGCGACCGACAGCGCGTAATCGGACGGTTTTTCCACAACCTTGCGGACACGGAAACGTTTTTACCGCCGTTGCGGATTTTGCACGGTCCCGGACTGGCAGGTTGTAATGAGGCCCATAGTCATTTTTTTCCACAGACCCAGTACACCCCATTGTACACGGAGTACTGGAAAGGGCTAATCTGTACTCCTTTTCTGTCTGTACCTCCCTGAGCATTGTTTTGCTCTTTTAACATTTACTGGTGGCTGTGGTATGTAGCCTAACTTTTCTACCGCGATTATATTAGATAAACGTGGTACTGTTTGTGGCTATTATATTAGCCTCGAACATAAACCCGCTTGACCAAATTGTCTTTCTTTTGGCTCCGGTTGGGTTTATTCGCCATTTCTTTTTGTTAAAGTCCTTCTTGTGTTTTACTTTGCACGTCAAACTAGGTTCGCCTTCTTTGTTCACCGTCTTTTGGCGGGCTTCTCCAGAGAAGCCCTCCTCTTGGCGCCTGGGTGTCTAGGTGGGCTGAATGTGAAGGAGGGGTGTAGTCACCCCCTGCACAGGTTATCCTAGGATACCCAAGTCGCACTTTGCCATGATTGGCTGAGGTAGTTGTCCCGGCCGGACAACCCCCCTGCTGCGTGATTGACAGCCAGGCTGTGCGAATGGGGGTTTTGCGCATAAAAGGCAGGTCTCTTGGGCTAGAAGTCAGAGTCGCCTCTGGAACTACAAGGAACCGAAGAGAAGTGGAGAGAACGACGGCTGCTGCAACTACCCCGTCCCGGTGAAGCCCTGCTGCTGTCCTGAGCTATCTACCCTTCGACGACTAAGAGAAGATCCAGTCCGAGTCTTCTTCCCTTGAGCCTGGTGGGGATAACCAGCTCATCTTCTTCAGCCAGAGATCTCCGCCGTGGTCGAAATCGCTGCACACTGCTGTAGTGGTCTGGATAGCCACCTGCTGAGCCTCTCCTGTTTTTAAGGAGCACACCTTTGCGTTGTCGCTGCTGTCGGCTTCATCCCTGTGTAGTGCAGACCCCCTTCAGAGGTCCTCCTTCACAACGAAGTTCCAGGAGCCGTGGGTCTGCGGGAAACCAACAGGAACAACTGCCAGGGCACCAGCTGCATCGTGGAAATAAGGTACTGTGTTCTACTCGAGGAAACTGGCTGAATCCCTTTTCTTCATCCTCAAGACTCGTCCTTGTCTTCCCTCCTTCTTATAACTTTTGCTTCCGAACATTGACAATATTCAAGTACTTTTTGGCTGTACGGAATAGTGAACTGTCTAACGGTGTGATCTTCAGCACAGGCCTCCGGTGTCACCTAAACCTGGCTCCGACCCTTTGACTTTTGAACTCCTGTTTCTGAGTGTTTCTCGGTACTGTCTGCCTAACCTAAATATTGCCTGTGATTTTTACCTCCAACTCCCTCTGGGTATCTCAGGGGGTAAGTGTGTTTTTGCCCCATCAGCATTTCATGTCACGGATACGCGTTTATTTAGTAGACTGAACTGTCAAAAAGTGATTGCACCCGTATCTGCGGTATCGTGTTTTGTTCATAACACCGGTTCATTCAAACACAGGATACTTACCTTGAGACTTACTGTACAAAGTGAATTGGTTAGTTGCAGTATATTTAACGTGTGGTTTTGTTTAAAGTTTAATAGAGGTGTTGTGTTTATAACTGATGGTTTAAAATAAATGTACTTATATTATTTACCTGAAACCTTGAGTCAGTGTTTGCTTGAGTCAAAGTAATTGTGGTCCCTTTGTGTAATCTCTGCTACTGCTAAAATACTCTTGAGATAAGCCTGGCTGCTCTGCTACTGCTACCATTATAACTCAGTAGTACGGGCTTGTACCAAAGGTAAAACTTGTATTGCCACCTGTAGTCTTAATCAGGTGTAGTGGTCCCTAAGGGTACTGCACAGGATTCTGCCTAACAGCAACAAGTCCAACAAGAAGGAGCAAATAGTAGAATGATTTGCTGACTTCTACAGGGAACTCTACACAAAACAAGGGGGGGAATCAGTGGAGGAGATCCGGGTATATTTAGTGGAACACCCATTACTCCGACTGACCGAGTCGGAGCTACAGGGGCTTTTGGGGGAGATATCAGTGGAGGAGGTGATAGGCGCCATTAAGAGGCTAAAGGTGGGAAAAGCTCTGGGGGGAAGATGGGTAAACGGCAGATTTCTACAGTGCCAAACCACTCTAGCAGAGCCCCTAGCCAAATTGTTCAACCAAATTAGAAACCAAGACACAATCCCACCCACCTTCCTACAGGCCCTCATCACTGTAATACCCAAACCGGGCAGAGCCCTAGCAGACTGTGGATCATACAGGCCCATCTCCCTCCTGAACCTAGACGCTAAGATCTTTGCCAGAATTCTAGCAACTCGACTAGAGAGATGCCTTTCACGTCTGGTCCACCCAGATCAGGCAGGATTCATCTTAAATAGACCACGCTCCGACAGCATGCGCAAAACCCTCCATGTATTAAATTCAAGGACGGTCCGGGATGAAGGGGCCCTACTGCTGGCACTCGACGCAGTGAAGGCCTTAGACAGGGTTAGTTGGAGATTCATGGTGGAGGTTTTCTCTGCGGTGGGGATGGGACCGAGATGGTTGGGCTGGATGTCGGCACTATATTCCGCTCCCTCAGCCAAGGTGGTCGCAAATGGGACAGAATCAAGGGCTTTTCCCTTGGGGAGAGGCACGAGACAGGTTTGCCCACTATCCCCCCTAATATATGCGTTGGTTATGGAGCCCTGGGCGATCTCGGTCTGAAAGGATGAGGCAATCAACGGAGTACTAATAGGAGACTCCCACTGCAAAATTAGCCTATTTGCTGACGATGTGCTTCTCTACATCACGAAACCATCCCAGACGGGCTCCCGTGTACTGCAGGGCCTAGCGCGCTATGGAGAACTCTCTGAATTATATGTTAACCTGGGGAAGTCGGTGGCATTCATAGGGGGAAACTTATCAGACACAGAGACAGAGTACGTTGGAGAGCTCCCCTTTCGACTCCAGAGGGACGGGTTCCGATATTTGGGAGTCCAAGTCACAAGCAACTCAACAGACCTCTTCCCCAATAACTTTACCCCACTCTGGACAGAAGTCAAGAGGGATGTAGAGAGGTGGGCAAGCTCTGGGCTCTCATGGATGGCACGCCTTAACCTGATTAAAATGGTGATCCTCCCTAAATTCCTATTCCTCTTCCAGATGCTCCCCGTCCAGGTGTCCAAGACCTTCCTAACGGAAATAAAACAAACCCTTTTGAGATTCCTCTGGGCGGGTAAGAAGCACAGGATTTCATATGAGGTCCTAACGAAGCCCAAGGAAGACGGAGGGGTGGGGTTCCCGGACCGTGAAACATACTAAAAGGCTGCCCAGTTGAGGGTCCTGAAAGATCATTTCAACCCTGGGACGGAAAAGCAGTGGGTGGCAATGGGCAATAAGGTACTTGCCTGTATTGCTCTCCCAGAGTGCACGGACAGTCATAAATCACCAGTGCAATTACGGAGCCTATACTTTGAACGCAGGAAGACGCAATAACTTGCAACCACACACTCTTAGAAAATAATGAGCACTTATACGGCTATTTATTCAAAGCTTAGAAGCAACCAGTGATAACATAGAAATAAATCACAGAAGAAACAGAGCATTCAAAAGAAAATACATCACCGTGAGTGTAACTGGATTCCTCATCTCGCCAGAAGCAGCTGGAAGACCCCGATAACAGCCAGGCTGAGAGTACAACAGCCCACAGGTATGCCGGACTGAAGCGTCCCCCCTCCGGCTGAAGTCTCCCCTGACCGCTCAGGGGTTCCGCATATATGCACACTTCAAAAAGGGGTGGCAATTTTCTCGAACCTTCTGGCAACGCACTTGCGCATTGATGAGCAGCCGTTGGTTGCCAGCTGGGTCAACAGACAGTAACCTCAAGGAGCCTCCCTCCTCTAAAAACAAGCACCATGGAAAACAGTCCCATAGCTCATAACAAGACATAACAAAGTTAGCTTTCCCAGCAGAAATGTCCTTGACTGCATACCAGGTTTGGAAAGCATGTTTTCTTCAGCATCGTGAATCTAGCTCTTAGCAAAATGAGTGCAGCTTTTCACTGTGGTATGAAGTAAATATCCATCATGGCTCCGAGCGCTCCCAGCATGCACTGCGCATCAGCGCCATGTTTTAGCTCAAGCATACTAATTCCACCCTTGGATATTTATCTTCCATAGCCCAGTGACAGAGGAGCCGGTCTCTGAAACCGACAAAATATTAAAACTAAATTAGGAATGCATTGAATGCAACAACAACAAGCTATTATGATAGCTAATATAATGCAAATGCAAGCAAAAGCGTAACGTAGTGTACCCCCAACATCAGGAATCCATGAAAATAATCAATCCCACCAATTCCCAGTATGATCTTGGGACACTTGAGAAATGAGATCCCTCAAACCTCGAATATGACTTTCAATGGATCGTGAATGGTCACTTAGATTGAAACAACACATACCTTCACAACTGTGTTACAACCTAAATTATGCTTTAGCAATAGATAATCCACAGCAGCTCTGTTTTGCAAAGTTGCTTTTCTAATAACTTTACTATCAAGGAGTAACTCTTCTAATGCCTGAGAAGTATGATTAAGTCCTTTGACTACTAAACATGCTAATTTAATCAAAGATTTGTAACCCCCAGCAGCTAAACCCCAAACTCCCACTAATGAAAGGGTTAATGCTAGAACCTCAGTTTCTGATAGCAAATGCACATGTGCATCACAGTCGGGGGGGATAAACCCACAGACTCGAAAGTTGACCTTTTGCCTCGAGTTATCGCTGGGTGTAAAGGAAACATCATTAGTCCTAATCGAGTTAGGGCACATGGACCTCCGGAAATGTTAGCTGGAATATAAGTGTATGTGATGTTGCCACATGAAAAGAGCCATCCTGTTAGAAGTTTCACATGATTCAAATGACTGACAGCTATCACTGTATGATTACAAGACATAGGGCCTCATTACATGGATGGCGGTAAGGATTTACCGGTACCGGTAAATCCTTACCGCCTTACTACCAGGTCCCTTTGCGGGTTGGGGGATTTAACGCCTGCTTTTTGCAGGCGTTAAAAACCAACCCGCAAAGGGACCCAGGGAGCTAATTACGGTACCGCAATTTGCGATTCCGTCATTAGCGCCTTCCCCATTCCCATTGAGCCCTATGGGCTAAAAATGGGAATGGGGAAGGGCAATGGTGGAAGGGGGAATTACCGCCCCGCCAACCTTGGAATGGGGTGGTAATTCCCCTTTCCGCCAAGGCGGTGCCGGTATTTTACACGCCATCCGTGTAATGAGGCCCTTAGTGTTATTCATGCTGGTACATGTGCATGGCACTCGCGAACATAATTGTTGCTCAAACACCGTGTGATTTTGCTGTTTGGTTAAATCAAGCTGTTGGCATTTGCCAATTTCTTTTGCATTGCATGTCATAAGGTAGCACACATCGTCTTGGGTTATATTATAGGTTATAACACGTGTCAAATTTCTCCATTTGCGATCTGTTTCCTGGCAAAATCTGCAGTACTCATAGACTGAAAAAGATTGCCTAATATCGGAATCTTGAACCAAAGAATCATTGTGTGTGACGCCGAAAATATGCTTTAAAACCGGAACTGGCGTCGGCACTGCCACTAAGCACGTAGTCAATAAGGCTTCAGCATTGGGCACATCAGTAAGGCAAAAGAGCGTAATGTTGAACACCTGTTGTGCCAGATATATCCACATATTCTCCGTTTGTGTAATCATGGGAGAATGTTTTCGCCGTCCTGAAGATGCCTCTCGCATGACTGGGATCAAGGTTGTTTTCACTTGCGCCTGATGTGTTTGCCGCATTTCACGAATCCATGTCTTCGGTCCGGCTGCATTTTCGGCTTCGGCATAAGGCTGCTTTTGAACAGCATTACTCATTATCAGTATCCCCTTGATCACTGGCACAGATGTGACATTTTTCGTGGGTAGCAGCATGCTGTTTAACTCTCCCAAATGGAGTCCATTTAGTACCACAATTACACCAGCCAGACACAGGATCTACAAGGCAAACCCAGATAGTAGATATCAGTGTTGTACATCACTCTCTCAGGTAACATTTGTCTGCGGGCACATATTGCCATTTCTCCAGCATGGGGTCTGGCATGGATTCACATGCTCATGAATATTCCCCGTCGTCAGGCCGGGAATCCTCTGTAAAGAAAAAATCAGTATCAGTTTCGTTTCTGATCTGTCTTTCTTAGTAGTAACCAATCACTGGTCTCATACTGCCCCCAGCCAATGACTGCCCTCTCCCTAAGCCCCGCCTCTGGCAGCCATCCTCAGATTTTTACCGCACACTCAGGTGTTGGGAGTCCTCGTGTTTAGCTCTCGAGTTTTTTTACTGCGTTTTCACGCTTTTTCAGGAGATTTTCTCATTTTTTGGTTTATTCGAGCCTCAAGCTCCACCGTTTCTACTTCCGACAACGGGTAGCCGTTCCGGAATTCTTCTACGCCCCTCAAGGGTGAAGTTTTCGTCGAGTTCTTCTTGGAAGATTCCGGAAGATCTGCGACCTACCTCAACGGACATGGCCCAGGACAAGGGAAGCTCGACGCCCAGATCCAAGCTGTTCCGGTGCTGCCCTGGATGTGGATTGCAGAACGTTTTCAAGGAGGACGAGCACTCGCGTTGTCTCTACTGTCTTCATGAGGACAAGACGCACGTGGAGAAGGACTGTGCGTTCTGCAAGAACCTTTCAGAACTGACCAAAGTCGGGCGCCCACCGAAGCACCCCGGTGGGAGGCCGGCTGACGAAGTGCGTCGGCGTGTGGGAGTCCATCTCCACCGACCGTTGGGTGTTGGACACCCTGGCCAACGGGCACTCGCTGGAATTCCAAAAGAAGTGCCCTTGCATTCCTCCCGTGGCCAGGAAGGAAAATCACGTCCCTCAACTGCTGTTGGAGGTAAGGGCGATGCTCAAGAAAGGTGCCATCGAGCTCGTCCCCAGAAGGCTCCGGGGCTCCGGAGTGTACTCAAGGTACTTCCTCGTTTAAAGAAGACAGGCGGTTGGCACCCCATCCTGGACCTGCGCCGCTTAAACAAGTACATCAAGGCGCAGAAATTCCGGATGGTCACCCTCCAGCACGTGCTGGGACAGCTGGAGGAAGGCGACTTCCTGTCGTCTTTGGACCTGGAGGATGCTCACTTCCACATCACTATACTAAAAAGTCACAGGAAGTTCCTCAGGTTCGTGGTTCAGGGACGCCACTACCAATTCAGAGCCCTACTGTTCGGATTAAAGTCGGCACCCAGGGTTTTCACCAAGTGCCTGGCACCAGTGGCGGCGCGGCTGCGCCTGCAGGGGATCCACGTTTACCCCTACCTGGACGACTGGCTAATCCGGGCAAGGACAAGGGAACTCGCCGTCGAGCACACGGCGAGGACCGTCCGGTTGCTCACGGAGCTGGGGTTCGCCATCAACTACCCCAAATCCCAACTGGCCCCATTGCAGATAGCACTGTTTCTGGGAGCGAAGCTCGATACAGTGGGGCAATTGGCCTCCCCTTCGGAGGAGAGCACCAAGACCATCCTGGGCAAGGTGCAGCTACTGCTAGCCACGGACGTGGCCAGGGTGAGGTCCATCAAGTCCCTCCTCGGGATGATGTCCTCATGCATCGATCTTGTACCCCTTTGCAGACTTCGGATGCGTCCGCTACAGGAGTTCCTCGATGCCTGCTGGCTTCAGGCGAGGGGCTGTTTCGAGGACAGGATCCCTCTCGACGAGGAGTTCCGTCGGGCGATCTCATGGTGGGGCATCCGTGCTCACCTCATGACAGGCACGGAATTTCAAATCCCGGCGTTTCAGGAGACGGTGACGACGGACGCCTCTCTGGAGGGTTGGGGGGCCCACACCGGAGACCTCCACGCAAGAGGCCTTTGGCTCCCATAGGAGAGGTCTCTCCACATCAACATTCTGGAGCTCCGAGCAGTGTTCTGGGCTCTCAAGTCGTTCATTCCGTCCCTCAAGGGCAAAGTGGTGAGGATCTTCACCGACAACACCACCACTGTGTTCTATATATACGGAAGCAAGGAGGCACCAGATCCCCAGCCCTATCCAAGGAGGCCCAGGATCTGTGGCACTGGGCAGTCGCCCAGGGGATGTTTCTGGTTCCCTTCCACCTGGCAGGAATAAAAAACACCATCGCCGACTCACTCAGCAGGGAGCTGCGCTCGTGCCACGAGTGGGAACTGCGCCAGGATCAAGTGGATGGACTCTTCCAACGATGGGGCAAACCCCAGATCGATCTGTTCGCGACGGCGACGAACTCCAAGTGCCAGAGGTTCGCCAGCAGGTTCCCACAGCCGAGGAGCATGGGCGATGCTTTCTCGTTCCCTTGGGACGGCCTGTTTCTATACGCGTTTCCTCCAATGCCGTTGCTGCTCCGCCTCATCAACCAGCTCAAGAAGTCCAGGTGCAGGATGATCCTCGTTGCACTGGCGTGGCCGAGGCAGATCTGGTTCCCGGACCTTCTGGACTTGTCAGCGTCCCCACCAGTCAAGCTGCCGGCGGACGCGGATCTTCTCTCCAGAGAAGGAGGCGCCATTCTCCATCACGATCCGCAGTCGCTGAACTTGCAGGCCTGGCTCCTGCAGCGCTAGAGTTGGGAGGGTACGATATACCGGCTGATTGCAGAGAGGTTCTTGCAAAGGCCAGGGAGTCCTCCACCCTCAAGTGCTACGGTCATAAATGGAAGAGGTTCTCTGTATGGGGCCGTGCACAGAAGATTAACCCTCTGCGGATTACGGCCCCTCAAGTGCTGCCGTACCTACTGTCGCTGGCCAAAGCTGGAATGGCTCACGCCTCCATAAAAATACATCTGGCGGCCATCTCCCGATATACCAGGACTATGGGACGGGCGTCCTTGTGGTCTCATCGCCTGGTGAAGGAATTTATGAAGGGACTATTCCGATCATTCCCGCCGGTGAAGGCTCCTTCCCCGACGTGGGAGCTTAATGTGGTGCTGACCAGGCTCATGGGAGCCCCATTCGAGCCTATGCATTCAGCGCCTTTGAAGTTCCTGTCTTGGAAGACAGCGTTCCCCGTGGCCATCACCTCTGCACGACGAGTGGGAGAGATTCAGGACCTATCTTGCAAGCCTCCATACTTGACTTTTCATGACAGGAGGGTGGTGCTGAGGACGCACCCCTCCTTCATGCCCAAGGTGCCTTCGGACTTCCATCTCAACGAGCCCTTGGTGTTAACTGTTTTTTTCCCCGTCGCCTTCGACGCCGGCCGAGAGGACTTTGCACTCGCTGGATGTAGCTAGAGCGCTGAAGTTCTACGTGGACCGCACAAAGAGTTTTCGGAAGACGTCACAACTGTTTGTGAACTTTGGGTCTGTGAATCAAGGGAAGGCTGTCTCGAAGACGCCCATTTCCAGGTGGCTCTCTGGCGGCATCATGCGTTGTCACCGGTTGGCAAACCGACTGCTGCCCGGCCGTCCGAGAGTCCATTCGACCAGAGCGATCGCTGCTACCACGGCGTTCCTGTCTGGTGTGCCCCTGCTGGACATCTGCAGGGCTGCTACGTGGAGGTCTACGCACACCTTCACAAGTTTCTACTGCGTCGATCGGTACTCCAGGGAGGAGTCCAGGGTCGGCCAAGCAGTGCTGCGCAACCTGTTCGCTTAAGGTGAGCCTGGTGAGGAGGTAAGAGATGCTTAATGTTGAGTTGTTGTATTGCTTAATGTTGAGCCTGTTGCCACCTCCCGTGGTTGTGCATGTGTATACTGCTATGTATTCTTTTATTCATGAGCATGTGAATCCATGCCAGGCCCCATGCTGGAGAAGGAACAAGTTACTTACCTGTAACTGTTGTTCTCCAGCATGGGTCTGGTATGGATTCACATGCGAACCCTCCCACCTACCCTTCTGCGGCTCTTCACTTGGTCATACTGCCACCTGGCATGCTACCAAATCTGAGGATGGCTGCCAGAGGCGGGGCTTAGGGAGAGGGCAGTCATTGGCTGGGGGCATTATGACCCAGATACCAGTGATTGGTTACTACTAAGAAAGACAGATCAGAAACAAAACTGATGCTGATTTTTTCTTTACTGAGGATTCCCGGCCTGCCGACGGGGAATATTCATGAGCATGTGAATCCATGCCAGTCCCATGCTGGAGAACAACAGTTACAGGTAAGTAACTTGTTCCTTCTTTCTACCGGGCTCCATTACTAAAACTACTTGGTATTTGCCTGATGCAATGACATCTGCGGGCACTGGTGGGCCACTTGGCCTTTCCACCCACACCTTCGCACCCGATACCATACTGTCTGAAGAGCCAAAACCACGATCCCCACGGGTAGTTAACACTGTAGGAGGCTCCCCCTTCTTAATCATGGACAACTTAACGGGAATGATAATCAATTGGGCCACCCGATCACCCTTGTGGATCGGTATCAGTTGGTCCCCACTATTCATCATGATGGCTTTGATCTCGCCTTGGTAATCAGCATCAATTACCCCTCCCAACACTTGAACACCCTTCAATGCTAGTCCAGATCTAGGAGCAATCCATCCCATATGCTCTGGGGGAATTTGTACTCCAATCCCTGTTTCAATTACGACAATCCCTCTTGGGTCTAATCTGATTCTTCATGGGAATACAAGTCTACCCCTGCTGACTCAGGAGTCGCCCGATAGGGAGCTAAAGAACCCGGGGTAATTTCCCAGTACAATTGGGTTTCTCTGACTGAATTGGGTTGAATCTGTAAAGTAGGTGTCATTAGCCTCATCAAAGGAGTTTCATGCTCATTCACAGGCCTATTGTTTAGTACTTGCACCGCATCATTCATTCGTTCAATCAGCCCTGAAGCGGCAGGGTAATAAGGCACATGGTAAAGCCACTCAATGCTCTTTTCCTGACAATACTCCTGTATTAGTTTGCCTTTGAAATGTGACCCATTGTCACTTTGAATCTGCAAAAGCACTACCTAATGTAATATGATCTGATCTAACAACCTGATGGTGTTCAGTTGTGTTGCACGCTTGCACGGCAAAACCATCATGTATCCTGAATATGTATCCCCAATAGTGCATGCATACTGACAACCCTTACTGATTGGCAGGGGACCAATATAATCAATCTGCCAAATTTAACCTGGTTGTTTTCCCCTTCGCAATGTACCCCGAACAATCTGAGGGATATGTCTATGCTGTTGGTGTTGGCACACTGGACATTGCAAAATTATTGTTTTCACTACCTTTAAAGGAATACTGATTCCTCGAGCTTGTGCCCACCTGATAGTAGCCTTTTCTCCAAGGTGCCCACATTTCTGGTGAGCCCACTTGGCCAAACCCTCCAAATCGTCTTCCTGAACCTCTGCATCCACAGATGAAATCTTGGTGTGTTCGTCTGCAACAGGATTAAACCAATGTTCTAATGAGTCTGTGGCACAACGCGCGTCCACTTGATACACAGTGACTTCACTTTGTGATAACATTCCTGCAATATCTTGCTACAGTTCTTTTCCCCACAACTCTTTTGAATGAATCTTCCACCCATTCTTTTGCCAGGTTGGCAACCACACCGCCAATCCATTCGCCACTGACCATGAATCCGTGTACGCATGACATCGATCAGGGGTCTCTTGTTTCAATGCTTGGTAAACTGCGTAAAGCTCTGCAAACTGACTACTCTTCCCTCTCCCTGACGTTGTCAAAATCTTTTTTGTCTTGGGATTGTACGACACTGCTTTCCAGTATCGCTCAGTTCCCACATATCGGGCTGAGCCATTCGTGAACCAGGCATGCTCTGTCTGCTCCACGGTCAAATCGCTATAAGGTACTCCCCATTTCACGGGAGACTTGCGTTTTTCAGGCACTTCCGGTGGTATGTAATCTGAGGGCGGTATGTTGGCTACTTGCTCATGTAATTTCACAACTCCACCCTTCCCTGATTTGGCTCTGTCTTGAATGTACCATTTCCATTTCATTATGCTGGCTTCTTGAGCATGTCTTATTCTATGTGTTTTAGGAGAGCACAGTACCCATTGCATGATTGGTATTTCTGGCCTCATCAATACATCATGGCCCACCGTCATTTGCTCGGTATCAACAAGGGCCCAATAACATGCCAGCAACTGCTTTCCAAACGGAGTGTATGAGTTACCAGCATCGGGCAACTTACGACTCCAAAACCCCAATGGCACACGTTTCCTGTCCTGTTTCTGCCACACACTCCAGTTAGCATAATTGTCTTATACAGACACATTCAATTCCACTTCGCCTTCCTTCAATGGCCATAAATCAAGCACCTGCTGCACTGTGTCTTTCGCCAAATCAAATGCTTTCTGTTGCTCTTCCCCCCACTGAAACTCATATTTCTTGCGTGTCACTTTGTAGAGGGGGGCCAATATCTGCCCTAAATGGGGAATGTGCTGTCTCCAAAACCCAAACAGCCCTATAAACTGCTGAGCTTGCTTTTTGTTCATTGGAGTGGTGAATTAAAGTATTTTCTGTCAGGCTTTTGGCACCATTTCTCGATGCCCATGATGCCAATGAATCCCTAGGAATATTACTGTTTCAGCTTGGCCTTGAATTTTATTTGGGTTAATCTCCCACCCTTCCTTCTTCAATCCTTCCATTATGTCATTTAACTGACTTTGCACACTGTGCTCATCCTTGCCCTGAATCAAAATATCATCAATGTAGTGAGAGATTTGTATGTCAGGTTTACATGGTATCTTGTCTAAGTGCTCTGCCACCAGCCGGTGACAGATAGTCGGGCTATGTATGTACCCCATAGGTAAACTTGTAAAGGTGTATTGACGCCCGCTCCAAGAAAATGCAAACTGCTCTTGACACTCTTCAGCAATTGGCACAGAGAAAAATGCATTGGCTAAATCTACCGCTGCATACCAAGTCCCCTCAAACTTTTGGACATTCTCAATCAAGGTAATGGCATCTGGGACCGGGGGCACTAAGGGAGGAGTGTGTTTATTCAACTCACGGTAATCCACCGTCATCCTCCACGACCCATCGCCCTTTTTAATAGGCCAGAGAGGATTGTTCCATGCGGTGGTGATAGGGTGTAACACACACGCCTTCACATACTCTTTGATGGTGTCTGAAATCTCCTTGTGCCCCCCAGGAATGCGGTATTGCTTCATTGCTACTCGCTTGGTTGCCACAGGCACTTGCACTGGGGGCATCTTCAATTTGTCTACGGTAATGGGTGTACAGGTCAATGCACTCACCCCAAACTGATACGTTTTACCTCCAAGTCCCAAAGTCAACCCTTCCAGAATGTCAAAGCCAATTATATATTCAGGTATCGGGACAATCAACACTTGGAATTTCTGCCTATTCAAATTGCCTATTTTCATCTCCACTTTCGTTTGTACTGCGGGGGTCTCCTTTCCCCCCAATACCTGTAATAGTAAATTGTCTGCCTTTGAATCGTGCTGGATTGCCATGAATCAGAGAGGCCTCCGCCCCGGTGTCTATCAATGCTCGCACCCCTTGCATATTTCCTGGCCCCCCAAAAATCTTGACATCAACATGGGTCCGCCTATCAACTTTTATGCGAGCAGACGCTGCCGGAGCTTGGCCGTAGCCCTAGTCAAATTTCGAATGAGTGTGACTTGACTCCGCCTCTAGCATTGCAGTCACCACCTTCCTCAAATCAGCGTATGTTGGCTGGTACGGGGAAGGTGCCCCCATAGACCCTTCTTCTTGTTCTTCCTCAGGAGGAGCGGAAGGTGAGGTGTCCCCCTGTGGCTTGGTTACTACCTGTTTCTTAACTTGTTTATAGCGCTCTTTGGCTGCAAGTCCTCTTTTTTGTATAATTCATACATTACTCTGGTTTCAATGCCATCAATTTCTTCTCGTGGCACACCATCTTTTAACAAAGCCAGAAACATGTCCTTTCGGGCCACTCAGGAGTCTCTACTATCTTGCCTCCTGCCTTCGGTTCTTCTCTCACTACGCCCCTCTCTCTCCCATGGCTTGTCATCACTCTTGTCCCACTCCCCTAAATCTGCCAGTTGCCGAATGGCATCCACTACCTCATCAGTGGGTTTGCCCTTCATACCTACGAGCAAAGTCATAATGACACTTTTGTATGCGGGTGGCGCAGTTCTAATCACCATGTTTCGAGTTGAAACTGAGAGCGGCACGGCCCCCATGTGTCCTGGAGCATCTACGTGAATTGCCTCTTTCATAGCATGCTCTCTGACTTTTTGAATGGCCTCTTTCAAAGTATACCACTTTGTTTCCTCGCTAGGCCAATCTGTGGTAATGGGGTATTTACGGTTGCATGCTTGGGCTGCTAGGTGCAACAAAGACACCTGTTAATCGTGACCATTCTCATCAGGGGGCGGTCCTGCCCTTAAGACCTCCTGTACATTGGTGTCATTGACAAGGGTAGAAAACGCAGTGAGTCCGGAGAATCTACCAACAACCCTGCAGCGCCCCCATCTAGCAACCTCACCATCCATGTCAATAAAGGTTCCCCTGATTTTTGCCTCAAACGGGTAATGATTTCCCCAACCTCCTGCTGGGTGTAATCCTCCAGCGTGGTTAAATCCACAACTCCGCCCGCAGGATTCTGCAGGTGGGGTCCGGCTCTCCGTCTTCTAACTGGCTTAGCCGCCACTGTTTCTGTTTCATTTCCATTTTGGGGTCGGACTCATCTGCGGATCTACTCTCTAGACTGGTTGAGTCAAAAATATTACCATCCCACTTATCTGGGTCCCAGTCCACACCGGCAGTAGCGATTACAGCTGCCACCTTTCTTTTGTTGACCCTTCCCCGTCTTTTCCTATACTTATACCGGGCTACTCTGACTGCTGCCCTCTCGGCCACATCCTGATATGTGTCAGCCTTATCTTTAAAAAGTTTCATTTGAATCTGCTGCATTAACGCAGTCTGCCTTTCTGCAGCCAGCTTTCTTTCTAATCGCAAAACCTCATTTTTCATTTCCACCTTCATTTGATGTATTTTCCTATAAGCATGCAAAAGAACCCAACCTCGCCTACCTAATGCAGCGTATTCTCTGCCACGTTCCACTGGAACTTGTTGCAAGCACACCATTACATCAGACGGATCAGCATCTCCCAATATCTGATCCCATGTTTCACTTAGCCATGCGCCGCATGCCCACGCCTTGGCCAATTCATCATATGGACTCTTTGTACAGCCTGGAATGATAACATCAGAACATTCACTGCCAGCGGGAACGCTCTTTTTCCTGAACAAACTACTCATTACTGCAAACGGTACAAAACCTCTTTATATCTATATATTTTTTTCTTTCCATACTGCAATCACTCCCACAAGCACGCACACACCGGCAAAAGGAGAAGAAAAAAGAACAGCTTAACACAGTTCAACACTCACTGCCAAATTACTTTAGCTTGTAAGGCAACCGAAGCCTGTCTACGTTCAAACAGATTCTTGAATATTTGGAACAATTCATCACAAATATCCTGTTCGTGATGCCAAAATGTATTGCTCTCCCAGAGTGCACGGACAGTCATAAATCACCAGTGCAATTACGGAGCCAATACTTTGAACGCAGGAAGACGCAATAACTTGCAACCACACACTCTTAGAAAATAATGAGCACTTATACTGCTATTTATTCAAAGCTTGGAAGCAACCAGTGGTAACATAGAAATAAATCACAGAAGAAACAGAGAATTCAATAGAAAATATATCACCGTGAGCGTAACTGGATTCCTCATCTCCCCAGAAGCGGCTGCAAGACCCAGATATCAGCCAGGCCGAGAGCACAACAGCCTACAGGTATGCCGGACGGAAGCGTCCCCCCTCCGGCTGAAGTCTCCCCTGACCACTCAGGGGTTCCACATATATGCACACTTCAAAAAGGGGTGGCAATTTTCTCGAACCTTCTGGCAACGCACTTGCACATTGATGAGCAGCCGTTGGTTGCCAGCTGGGTCAACAGACAGTAACCTCAGGAGCAAAGTGCCTCCCTCCTCTAAAAACAAGCACCCACCAAGGAAAACAGTCCCATAGCTCATAACAAGACATAACAAAGTTAGCTTTCCCAGCAGAAATGTCCTTAACTGCATACCAGGTTTGGAAAGCACGTTTTCTTCAGCATCGTGAATCTAGATCTTAGCAAAATGAGTGCAGCTTTTCACTGCGACATGAAGTAAATGCATCATGGCTCCGAGCGCTCCCAGCATGCACTGCGCATCAGCACCATGTTTTAGCTCAAGCATAACATTGCCCCGGTCACGCTAGATGAATGGTTATAGGTCCCTAGATCACGCATCCCAAGAAGGGTCCTACACCACCCGGTGCTGGGGGTTTTGTGGTCGATTTGGAGGGAAGGAGGCTACTACAGATGGCTCCCAACCTGGCCCTCTCTGCTGAGTTGCATATGGGCCCCACCATTCATAGACAAAATAGCCGAACCTGCCGCATTCCAAAAATGGTACGAGGCCGGTCTCACCAGGGCAGGCCACCTGTGGGTGAAGGGATCCTTCATGCCCCTAATAGACATGGAGGAGGCCCTGGGGCTGGGCACACTATCACCTTTCCGCTACCTCCTGCTCAAGGGAGTCCTCACAGAACCATCATGGGGAGACACGCTTAGGAGAGACCTGACAGATTTCGAGAAACTGCTAATCTCCACCCAGGGCTCCAGGGGGGTCATATCCCGTCTATACAAACTCCTCCTCCTCTCGGCTCCTGTGGAACCCCCGCCATCCCGGACACAATGGGAAAGGGACCAGGGGGGCAATTGATGATAAAAGATGCTCCAAAATGTGCATCCAAGCCAACCGATCAACGATTTCGCTTCAATACCGACACCAGGCCCTGAAGATATTGCATAGGTGGCATTATCCCCCCCAGAGGATCGCCAGGATGAGGGTGGGATATGACTTGCACTGTTGGAAATGCCGGAAAGTAAAAGGTGACTGCATGCACATGTGGTGGAAATGCCCCATGGTCCAGACATACTGGGGAGAGGTTCTATCCTGGATTAAAGGGGTCGACGGAGTGGGCAGGTCCATGTGCTCTGGCTTCTCCTCTTTGGGATTGATATGGGGGACGACCATGAGGAAACCCAGGGCCACATGTTACAGGTCATGCTGGTGGCGGTCGGGTGTTGTCTGGCCCAGAAGTGGAAAAGCCCACACATGCCAGGATAAAAAGACTGGGTCACCAAAGTACGGGCCATTTACGACATGGAGTTTCTGACACACCTCATTGATGAATCTAGATCCAACATTGAAGAACTTTGGCACCCCTTTTTCGAGAAGTATGAGTGTTTGGCCTGAAGTGACAATAGCACGCCCGCGGTCCAACCCAAACATCAATGGCCACCAGGGATGATACCCCACATGTACGAGGCACCATATAAATAATCACCCTACAGGGGCCGCAAAAAGCAGAGCCCAAGACACCAGTGTGCAAAGAACTGATACCTTGTTGCCTCGAAACGTTTTCCATGAGCTCGCCGGATGAACTAGATACCAGTGCTTGATCCATGGCTGAGGGTGGGGGTGGTGGGAGGGTTGGGGGTAAGCGTTATTGATGTAATGTTTTCAAGGTGAATATTGTTGAACCATAATGCATGATGTGATCATCAAAAAATGGCAATAAAATATGATTTTCAAAAAAATATATATATATATTTTTTTAAAGCTTTACAGGGGTCTTTTTCCTCCGGTGCATAGAACGCAACCGGTCTGGGACCTCAATGTGGTTCTGCCGGTTTTGCAACACAAGGCTTTCGAGCCGATGGCTTCTGTGGACTAACGCTTTGTGACGCTAAAAACTGCTCTATTGGTGGCTTTCACCTCTGCACGCTGGGTTAGTGAGCTGCAGGCATTGTCTTTGGGCAAGGCCTTCACCACGTTTCACAATGTCATCTTGCGCATCTTGCGCACTCACCCAAATTTCTTGCCCACAGTGGTCTCTCCATTTCATCTGAATCAAGAGATCTGCCTGTGTTCTTCCTGAACCCGCAGTCAGAGGCAGAACAGGCCCTGCAGTCTTTGGACCTCTAGAGGGGCCTCAAGTTTTATCTCTCTCAGATGAAATTCTTCAGAAAGTCTGAAGCATTGTTTGTGGCGTTTGTGGGCTCCTCCCCCAGCTCTCAAACTTCTAAGGCTTCCATAGCCCGTTGGATGGTTCAGGCCATTTCGGAGGCATATACGGCCATGGGAAAACCCGTACCTGAGGGTATTCATGCTCATGCGGTACAAGCCAACTCCACGGCTGCCGCTTTTCAGAAATATGCTTCTTGGGATGTCATCAGCAAGGCTACTTGGGCCACTCCATCTGCCTTCTCTTAGCACTACTGACTGGACACCAGCTCTAGGCGCGATGCAGAGTTTGGTCATTCGGTTCTAAAGAACCTTTTTGCTTCGTCCTAGATAGGCATGTTATCACAGCTCCACCCTACGTTTCTTGTTCGGCGGAATCACCCACAAGGATGGAGGAAAGGGGACGGATGAGTAATAAGTTACTCACTGTAGTGACTAGAGTACTCACAGTTCATAGTCCCCTTTCCTCCATACGCCCCACCCACCTTCCCCCGCTTGAATGCCAAGGGCTTATATGCAGGGGTCAAGTCCTAAATAAAAAAGTGGGGGGACTCATTAACATATCAATTGAATGAGACATCACCAGAAATTAGCATATCAAGGTCCCTCTGAAATAGGTGGGGGGACTCCGTCCACCTGCGTGTACCCTTGATGTTAGCCCTGCTAATATGTATAAGTGTTGTCAGGTACCAAAAAGTCAGATTTGTTCAAAGGGGACTGAGGTGTGGCGCTGGAGGGCGGACCTCAGTGGGGTGTTCCCACACCCGAGGTAGTGACCCCACGAGCTATACTAAATTAAAAGCGGAAGCTCAATTTCTCGTTGCCAAAGGTTCAGGTACCATCCCCAGGTTGGGTGGCACCCACAAGGATGGAGGAAAGGGTACTGTGTATTATGAGTACTCTAGTCACTATGGAGATTTACTTTAATTTTGAACCCTTGCACAAGGCGAGCCTCTAGTTCCTGCTTTCTTGGTCGTCATCATCTCTGCCAGGAGAATGGGGGAGATTTCTCCTGCAAGGTATCCTAGCTTGTGTTCCACAAATCCACGGTCATGTTATGGATGAATCCCACTTTGATGCTCAAATTGCCTTTGTCATTCCATCTTGATTAGCCTCTAGTCATGCTTCACTTCTTTGACTCTCCTTTTTCTCTGGTAGAACCCTCGCTGCATTCCTTAAGCGTCATGCAGGCTTTAAAGTATTATGTTGCCTCTACCAAACAGTTCAGCATGTCATCTCAATTGCTTGTGGCATTTGGCCCTACGGCAGTGGGCAAAGGATTTTCCAAGTTCTCCATCTCTTGATGGCTGTCGGTTTGCATCTTCTACTGTCACTGCATCATTGAAAGGGCACTTCCGCATAGGCCTAGAACGGACTCTTCATGGGCCGTTTTTTCCACCACTGCCTTCCTCTCCGGTGTTCTGCTGTTGGGTATCTGCAGGTCATCTACATGGTGGTCTGTACACACCTTCACAAGGTTCTACTGCAACGACAGCAATTCCACATAGGAGTCTAGGTCCAGGGCCAGTGAAGCAGTGCTTCACCACCTGGTTGCATAAGGTGAGCCCTTTCCTGAAGGAGAAATTATTTCCTCTTTCAGTTTTGTGTGGCATGCAGATGTGTATACTGTTTTATAATTTATTCAAACATCATGCGAATCTATGAAAGAGACAATGTTGGAAAAGGACTAAGTTACTTACCTGTAACTCCTGTTCTCGAGCATTGGTATTTGTCATAGATTCACATGCGCCGCTTGTGGCTCTTTTTGGCTCATTTTGGCACTTACATTATGCTAATATGATAATGGCCCCCAGGGATGGAGCTATGGGAGACTCTGCCTATTGGCAAGGGGGCAACGTGACCCAAAACAGCTCTAAAAGAACACCAAAGGAACTGCAATTGTTCAAATTGAAATGAAAACTGCTTTAATGTTAGACGATTTACAGTCAGAAGACCGGGAATATTCAAACAGCATGTAAATCTATGAAAGATACCAATGCTGGAGTACAGGAGTTGCAGGTAAGTAACTTATTACTTACAAATTACATAATTCATTTACACATCAGTCCAGAATTTGGTCAATGTTGGGCCTAGTACTAGAGTATGGGTCAAGTTTGCACTCTTCAAGTTGCAATTAATGCAAGCCTACAAGCATTATTGCATTTGACGTGCCATTTAATCACTTTTAGAGAGTACAGGAGGGCTGGAATAAAGTCTACAAGTGCTGCAACTTTTAAGTTGTCGGGAATCAAAACTCTCTACACAATACTAAGACGTTTTAATGGCTTCAACTACCACATATTCAGCACAGAATCCTTCACAGTGTCTGTCATCATAAGAATGGTAATGCTTGGCATAGGTTTAAAATAGCAGTTAAAAAAAATTAAAACCTAAATGCAAGCTGTACAGTTCATTTTGGCCCATTTGGAACGCAGCCTATAAGATACCTAAGCTTTGTCTACGCCCCAGAGGCCCCCTCCAGATTCTTTATTTTAGTCTATTATTTATTTATAGGGCGCGCCATACCCTGGGGCATCAGGGCGCACGCCCAGTGACTCGAGTCCTCAGGACATTCTTCAAGCTTCAGTCGACGGTGTAGAGTCGGCGTCTAGAGCTACAGAGCCATTCCATCTGTCTTCTGAAAGACTGCCAATAGGATTTTCATTTCCATGTGGATTTTAAGTGTTTGCTTACAGTGGTAGCCTCTATTAAGGAGCAAGCAAGTCCTATTTGAGCCCAGTGTGGGTGTTTGCCTTTTTGCTGGACCTCTGCTTTAACTGACGAATCTCATATACTCTTTTCCTACAAACTTGGTTACTTACTTGTGGAATCAGCCTTTTCTGGTATTGTGTACGAAGGCTTGTTGAATGGATACTGCACTCCAGTAATTTCTTCTTTGGCTGACTGTTGTGGTGACAGACCTCACCCTCGAAAATGCATGGTGAACAGGGACGGTGTGGGGTATTGTTTGATTTGGAATTCAGTCAGTTCCATGACACATGCCAGCTGCAGAAAACCAAGGTAACGTGGGCCTGCTGGGAATCTATGAACTTTGGGACTCTAGTGAAGATGCCAATTAGTCCAGGTCCTGCAGTGGGACAAACGGGCATGGTGGTGGTTGCAGTGAGACAGTAGATTGTGGCTCTGGAGGCCACCAGTAACTGCCCCTTTTTCTTGGACCTGCACAAGTTGCTGCATCAGTGTGGTGAGAACAGCAGCTGGAATAGAAATAGGACTATTGTTGCAATCTTTGAATGGTATTTATGGACCTGGTTGGTGACAGGAAACACATGGTGATGGACAAGCCTCACAAACAAGGACAGAAAATCAAGATGGACAACTTCAGTCCTTGGTCCCAAGTGAGTTGGTGGAGCAGACAGAGGAAAAAGGTGTCATGGGCACCGTCCATGCATAGAAGAGAAAAAGATCAACACTATCAGTTTAGATTTTGGCCGCCTTCAGCATGATTTGCAGAAGGTCATGTCATAAGTGGAAGTAGCAGAGGCCAGATATCGGCAGTCGAAGACATGGCGAGGGATTGAAAAATCTGTTTCAGGACTTTCCAGTGCAAAGGTATTAGAAGAAAGAATATGAGATGCAAAGGGTAGCCCAAGTTCGGGTGGTTGTTCTCCTCAGATGTGTTGAAGGACCGTCTGTAGAGCTGTACCTTCAGAGGTGGTTCAAGGAAGGGGTGGACCCAACTGGCTCACCACAATTCTCCATCAAAAGAGCCCATTGTTTGCTAAGCATCCCCTTGCCTGCCCCACCAGAAGCACCACTTGGAGCAATATTTGCAAAATAGGTTCTTTTCAGGGACTGGGATGTATTATTAGAGGCAGTAAGGAAGAAACGTGTGATGCGAGTTCATGTGTCCAAAGGGGCGATTCACCTGGACTACGTTAAGACATTGCAGAAAGCTTGCCAGTCATTTGAAATGGTTGAATGACGGCTGTGCACTCTTGGCAAGTGGTACCTGCTCATGTTCCACTCCATTCTCAGGGTAATCTCAAGCAACAAAATATTTGTTTTTCTTGGCACTGGACTGGATTGAAATATGGCCAGCCAGAGGAGACAAGAGTAAAGGACTCCTACATGGGAGTGGAAGGAAGAGATCAGAATCTGTTGCAGAATCCACTGCAAGAAAGGGTCAAAGTGATGACAAGTCAGTGGACAGTGGTAAGGAAGCAGTCACTGTCAGTGGATTGAATACGGCACCACAAAACTTAGACAGATGTCTAAGGTTCAAGTCTCAATTGGTGTGATGGACCTTTATGATCATTTGTAAGGCATGGAAGGAGGTAGTGTCCAAGATATCTCTTACCCTAGAAGAAAGGGTAGAGCTGGAACCGATACTGGTGGTGTTGGGATGCACAAAAACACTACCCAGAGCTGCCCATAGGTTGGCTGGACCCCTTTAGGTGTTGGCCCGCAGAAGGGTGTGTATGGCATGGTGGAAAAGCCCCCCACTGGGATTATTGGCTTGTTTAGAAGACGTGGCATAGTTCTATGACACGGAAACCACGTTTATCTGCACCATGCCCTTACATGCTTGACCACCAGATTTCTGGGGCCCGTGTGTGCAACACTTGTTGACCAATTAGGAGGCAAATCTGAAGATAGCTATGCTGTGGTTATTCATTGGCTTGTACTGCTCAGGTTGATTATGGTGGACTGTTCATCCGTAAATTCGACAATGAAGAACAAACCTTGAGCGTATGCTTTAGCTGAACTACATTGAGAAGAAACTTGGAACAAGGCTTACCGCAGGATTCGAGAACATATATCGCTATTGTGTCTTCATGGAAATGCAAACCTATGTAATCCTTTGCATAATATTGTAAAATCTGTATGTGAACTAGGCACGAACTCTAGACCACAAATTAACGTGAAGAGAGGCTGGACAATATTACACGAATTGTATAAAAGCACTAGTTTGTAGATGTTCAGCACTCTCTCACCTCTCCTTGTCGGCTGGTATACACTGCGAGGTGTTGGGAGCCAGATAGCTATCTGTTTTGCTTTGTGAACTGTACAGTAATAAAAGATCTGTGAATCTTTTTAGCCCAGGATTGGTGTATTTCCTTTGTGGTACTCGGCCTCGATTATTTCTTTTGTTCTTTCAAATGGCCCCGAACAGGGACCCTCAAGATTGATGCCACCTCGTTGAAGAGTTGACGTGGCTATCGGACCGGGATCGGACGGTGAGAAAAAGGGGAAGGGGGCCCTTTTAGATGAGACGCGACACCTCAACAGTACTGCACGATCCGATCCCTGGATGGTGAGCATGTGGTCCGAGAAGGCATCTTGACGAGGGTCTGTATATCGAGGTGGGCAGTTTTGCCGAAATCACCAACCACGATGGTCCTTTGTCCTTTGTAATCCGATCCAACCTCCCTTTGTCCTTTGAATCAGGTGAGTCGTGCCCCGATTCCTAGGTACCCTGATATTTGGTTGTAGAATTGTACTCGCGAGCACAATCGACGCCAGGTAACACCAGTAATCTGACATGCCTGGGAAATTGTCTGCCTGTTTCAGGACGTTATTCCGCAGAGATAGATAATCTTTGGAATTTGGCAATCTGGTACCACAGGAGGGGTCGCCGGCATGTACTATGTACTGTAAGTATGGCATTGGTAGTATAGTATTCAACGATATTTGGCATAGACCAACTAGATATGCTCCCGAACTTCAGTGGCCAGTCAATGGTAGTTTTGAGATTGCTCGAATAGAGTATTTAGAATCCATATTGTTAAAGGAAAAAGCTAGACCTGCAGCATTTGATGTAATACAAAATTGGAAAAAGGAAGCTATGCAGCAATTTAAGAATAAAGAGAAGCATGCACGTCGTCACATGTCAAATTCAGTAAAGACATTATTGTGTGATCAACAAAAACAGTCAGAGTCTGTTAGAAACATGGATAGAGCTTTCCAACTTTGTATACAGAAAATATATGCGTCTAAAGATTTTCATGCCTCAGATGAGCTAATTGATAAATTCTTAAATGAACGTAGGTCTGGTGCCACTGCTCCACCTCCTTATGTACCTCTTCCTGTTGTCTTACCTCTTCCTGCTGTCGTTCCTCCTCCCGTAGCAATTCCTGTTCTTCCTATTGCTCCTCCGCCGCCAGATATTGCTCTGCTTCCTGTTGTTGTTCCTCCGCCTGTACCTTCACCTTTACCGACTGTTACTGTTCCAGTAAATCCGTCTTTATCACCAGTGGTAGTGTCTCCCCTACCTGTTGTACAGGATTTGTCTACTCTCTCTTTCCTAAGTGGTTCTGCTCCGCTCGTAGCTGATAAAGGGGCGAGTGCTGAATCAAAAGTTGTAACGCGGAACACAGTTTCCAAAGAGACAAGGAGAAATTTGAATGCATGGGCTAAGCAATGTATAGAGAAAGGTGAACTATCTACTGTCTTAGCTACACTCCTTAATCTAGAAAGTATTCCCGATCAGAATGTCTTTGTTGAGGGGATGGGGATACATTTGGCTGTAATGTGGAATAGATTGACGGACACAGATGTCCCACAAGGGTTGAGGGATTTGAATGTTTTAGCTTATTCAAGGAATACTACAGAGAAAGTGCATGAGAATGTCGGGAGTGCTTTTGAGTTTAGAAGGGAGTTAGAACGATTACAGAATGATGAAGTAGATGGTGATAGTTTGGATGCTTTTTACATACAGAAACGGTTCCTTCCTCCTTGTAAGTCAATGAGTGAAGAAACGTGAACAAGCGATGCGCTTAGATGGATTACAGATATGTCGATATCTCCCGTAGAAGTATATGATACGTATAGACAGTATACTCCAGAAATGCAGAGGAAAGTGTTACAGGTAATGGTAGAATACCTGCAGGATGAATGTATAAAGAAAAAGATTTGCTGTCCTGCAGGATTATTGAATATTTTTAAGAGAGCTTTTGCGTCTGATACTGCTTCCACCACTTTAGTGCTTGATTTGGCTCTGTTGCTTAGTAAACGTTCGGAGTTGCCTACTTCTCAGTTGCCTGTGAGAGAGGTTCCTCCGACATTTGTTCCCAAAGTTGAGATTCCGGCTAATGCTGCAACGGGTGCAGCAACCATTGATATTGAAGCTCACTATGTATCGCAGTTTGTTCACGTCCGTTATCTCGACAGGAAGTGAATACTATTAGACAGTTGATTCCAGACATAAGGAAAAATCCAACAGGGTTTTACAAAGAAATAGAATCTGTCCTGCATTCGTCAGTTTTCACTCTGGGTGATATTGTTACTCACCGGTGAGGAGAGTGCGTGAAACGGGAGAATAGAACCGTAAAGCCAGGAAGTTGCTTGAAGAGCTTTGGGTGGAGGCTCCACCCAAGCCTCCTCTCTGTGAGGGAATAAGACCTTCTAAATGATATGACCTCTTGCTGTCTAAATAACCAGGCAAGTGGACCGATCACCCAAAAGAGCGGGGAGAACGCACTGCCACGGACCAGGCTGCAAAGGAAAGAACAACAAGTACGTGTTTTGAAGGTAGCACTTATCCCCTGAGAGCCTTACTGACCAATGGAATACCTGAGCTTTTCCCCCCATTGTATGGAAAGTAAGGCACAACACAGGAAATCACCTAGGAAAATAACAAGACTTAGAATCTAACTGGATTAAGCTATAACATAAATCAGGAGGTGGACAGGATCTTACCAGTGGAGAAGGACTGAAGGATTGGAGGAAATCAGAACACAACGGCAGGGATAAAATAAGAAAAATGGGGAATGTTAGTAGGATACGAATACCGGAGCGGCACGAGGGTCGCACTGGTTTTGGGATGGTGCACAGCTGCAGAACGTCCTTAAGTGCACAAGCAAAACAAAGTTCAATCCAATGTTCAGTTCACGAAAGCAGAATAGTCTTACCACTGGTGGTAATAGGATGGCAATTGTAGAATGAAAGCAACAACCAGACGGAATGGTAGTTCAGGGAGGAAAGGTAGTTCGAATGCAGGCAAGGTCTGGCACACTAGCGGGCAGCAACCATGGCAAAAACGTCTAGAAAAGCAGTCCGGGAGCAAACATGGGTCTGATACACGTGCAGGCAAGGACAAAGACAGAACCTTATCTTACGGAGTCCGTGGAAGCAAGCAGGGGTTCGGTACACGTACGTACAGGAACAATGGCAAAGCGTTAGTGCGGGTTCCAGGAAGATCAGCAAAGGTCCGATACACTGGCAGACAGGTACAAGCCAGGGAAATCCAATAGCGAAGTCCAGTAAACAAATCCGGGTCGATAACGTAATGAATTAAGGAGTTGGCACTTGAAGGAGGAATTTCTAGTAGCCGGGTGTAACTATAAACAGAAGCAGCGTCCTGGCTGCAACCGCGGAATACATCAGTAAAGGAGGTGGGGCAAGCCAAGGCGAGACTCCACAGCCGAAGTACAGCACGGAGCTAGGTTTTCTGGGAAGTGTAGTTTCGTATTGCTAACTTCCACGGTAGCTGTAACGCTCACCTGATTCCCGCAGAGGCGCCGGTCTTGACTGGGTGAATGCCGTATCTTCAAAGGTGATGTGTAACACACGGTTGGCTCTTTGGGCTGGACCTCTGTGCACTGTATGTCTGACTCGAAGAGTAAGATGTCTGCAGATAGAAAATATGGGATTAATGAACTGGGGTTATTGGGTGCCTCTCTCCTCTTCCCTTTCTCTTCTCCTGTAGAACCCCAAAGGTTAACACCCTCACCTTAGGTAAGTGAACGCCGAGCTCTCCATCTGCCTCGGGGCAGGGTGCCGTAACCAGTTTCTTCACTGGATGAGGGTGCCGGCCTCTTGACCTCAGAGGACTGCTGTCCGTCGTTAACTGCACGAACGGTAAGTTCTGGGCACTTCAAATGTCTTAAAAGTCTTTTGTAATGATATCTCTTGTTTTGCAGGGTTCCGGCGATGGCGGGCTGATGAGAGTTGAGGATCGAACCCGCGTGAGGAATAGAAGCGCGTGGAAGCACGTAAGTAAGCGCTTGTAGCCTGCTTCACGATGCGCACTAACTGTCCCTTTTATCTTGCAGGTACAAGTTCGGAGCTTTAGAGAAGCTGAAGGGTGCTGGAATACCCACTGGATTCGGCGTGGGAAGGAGTAATGGCACGTGAGTAATAAAGTTGCCCAATGTCTTTAAACGCACCTTCTTTTGTCTTTCAGATGCGGGATGCAGCGCCGAAGGCCTCCGGAGCGTGCAAAGAGCTGGTAAGCTTTTGTCTTTCAGATGCCGGAATGCAGTGCGAAGACCTCCGGAGCATGCGAAGAGTAGGTAAGCCTTTGTCTTTCAGATGCCGGAATGCAGCGCGAGGCGTTGGTGACAGCCGATGGACCAGGTAAGAGATGCGCTGCCACTGAAGACCGTAGTGCTAACCTGTTCTTTCTTTGTCTTTACAGGTGCTGCTGAAGACTGGATTCCAGGATGGTAAGCCTTTGTTCCCTTAGGCCCAGGATCAGAAGCAGAAGACACAATGAGCGTTCTGCTGCAGAGAATGCAGAATAACGCAAAGCAAGATTCATCCATCGGGTGTGGTTTAAATAGCCTCCTGTAGTGCTTAGGTGTCTCCTTCCACAGCCACGCCTAGGAAAGAAAAGAGTTCCTGCTTTCCAGAAGAGTTCCAGTGTTCTGAACCTAGGGAGTGGCTCCTGCCCCACCCAACAGCAAAAGTAGTCCCAAACAGAAGAGGATCAGGGGTTCAACTGGCAGGTAAGTAAGCAGCATGGTCTGCTGCAGGTAAGTCCACCCAAGCATTATGAGCCCGGCGCTTCCAGCGCTGTGACTGGGCATCTTTATGAGCCTGGTGCCACTGGCGCCAGGACAGGGTCCAAAAGGTCCCAATTGGGACTGGCTGGCACTCGGAACCGGGGTTATGGATCTGCTTCCAAGGGAGTCGGGCAAGTCCTGATCTTTTGGAAGCAGAGATCATGACAGTAGCTGCCACCGTGTAAAGAATGGAGCAGCATTATGCCGTATCCCTTTGGGGAGCACTACAACCCTCCTGACCTTCCTGGTAGCTGTACTTGGGAAACCGACTGCTCTATGGAGCCGAGCTGCTATGGATGCAGGTGGCAGGGGCTTCCGTACAGGACGAGGTGAACGCCGGCCCGTAACAGATATAGATTTGTTGTTTCCTGTGCTCCTACCTGCTGATTTATGGAAACAGATTAGGACTGTAGATGATCCAGCAGGGTTAGGTGACACATGGGTTAACTTGGTTAGGTTAGATGGAGAAAGGACAGCTGGCGAAAGACCACTGCAAGTGATACTGACTTTGCCAGATAGAATAATAACAAAATTAAAGACTTTAATTCCCGAGAGAAGGATTGTTTGGGACTAACTCACTGCTCGGTTCAAACAAGTATTCTCAGATTTTAGCGGACAGGATTTAAGCACCGAATCAGGGAAAAGATTGTTTGTGGATACGTTTGTGTGTGGATTGTTGCCTGATATCCAGTCACAAATTATGACTTCCGAGAGTGCTTGGCAAGCCAAATCACAGTCCGAAGCATTGCATATGGCTCAGTATTACGAGAATAGTCAATAATGAAAAAGAAAGGATCGAAAAGAAAAGGGGAGATTTAAAAACCAAAGTATTATTGCAAAAGATGGTCAGAGGGCCTATCGGTGGAAGTACACAGTTTCGAGGTCAATTTGTTCCACAAAGTAATGCGCCGTTGGGTCCTGCACCTGCGAACCAATGTGCTTATTACAGACAAGATGGTCATTGGCAAGCACAACGCCCGATCCTCCAGCAAAGGTCAAATAACACATATGGTGTCATGGGTAGACGATCCAGAGGCCGCCCTGGGTTAGGGGGTCCCGGCAGAAGCCAGTTCGCTCAAAATTCTCAGTCAGTTTCGCAAGATAATCAGCACCTAGTGCAGATAGCAGAAATATTTTTGATAATTCTTCAACTGCCTATCTTTCTGAAGATCTGGTCTTTGATATATTGTTTCGTTAGGTCAGCCCGAAGCAGGGTCTGGAACCGACACCTATTCCCGTTAATCAGAAAGGTCCCTACGTTGAGATGATGGTGGGAAATAGGAAACATCTATTTTTGATAGACACAGGAGCACAGATGTGTTCCATTGATCATTCACAGGTTCCAGACATTCCACTGTCAAGGCAGAATAACGTTTCTGTAGGGTTTTCGGGTTCGCCAGTGGTTAGTCCGGTTTCTCTGCGGTACCGATTTCGCTGGGGCCATTCACGGATCATTGTCCGTTTCTTCTGACAACGAACTGTGGAGAGAATCTGTTGGGGTTGAATCTGCTGAATGAATTAAATGTGGTAATTCATTGTTCTTCGGATGGAGTGCGTTTGACGATTTCACCTCAGCAATCTTCTGCCTCACCGTTTCTGACTAGACCCTTGCCGCCAGAATTTAGTGAAGTTCTGGCGTGTTTATTGGCGATTGACGACAAAGATGTTGGTATTTTGCAAATTGAGCCTGTTAAAATTGTTTTGAAACCAGGAGTTAAGTTGCCACGAATTTCACAATATAAGATTTCAGTTGATGGTGAGCACGCTTTGAAGTGTAGGGTTTCCGACTTTGTACATCGTGGAGTAATTGAAAAAATTGCAGGAAGTTTGTGCAATAGCCCAATTTTACCGGTGTATAAGAAAGGGGATAATGCGATTCCATTCAGTTTCATTATCGATTTGCGCGCTATCAATAAGATTGTTGCTCCAATATTTCCAATTGTGCCTGATGTAATGTCGATACTAACAATGATTCCAGCTTCTGCTACTCATTTCTGTTGTGTGGTGGATCTTAAGAATGCCTTCTTTAGCATTCCCATACACGGGGCACGGGGATAGTGGATATTTGTTCACTTTCACTTTAGGGGTACGCTAGTTTACATTCACCCGTGCAACACAAGGGTACATGGAGAGTCCGAGCATCTATAGTAGGGCTTTGAAAGTTCAGCTCGATACACTTGAGTTGCCTTCTACTTGTACATTGCTAAAGTATGTCGACGACCTTCTCTTAGCTGCAGACTCAGAAAGTGCTTGCAAGGAAGACACTGTGTTATTGCTTATTCATCTAGCAAAGAATGGGCATAAAGCGTCATTGAAAAAGTTTCAGTATTGTCGACAGGCGGTCGCCTATTTAGGATATCTCCTGTCAAAGGAGGGAAGAAGATTGACACCTGAACGAATTAAGAGCATTTCTAGCATGTCTGTCCCAAATACACAGAAGGAAGTCAGAGCCTTGATAGGAATGGCTTCTTACTCTAGACAGTGGATCCCTAACTTCTCACTAATGATCAAACCAATGTTGGCATTGACAAAGAAGGGCATTTCTTTGCCACTACCGTGGAACTTGGAACACCAGAAAGCTTTTGATCTGCTCAAGATTGCATTTTGTTCAGCACCGGTTTTGGGCACACCAAATTATGATAAGGCCTTCGAGTTGTATGTGCATGAACGAGATGGATGTGCTTTGGCTGTGTTAACGCAGGAACATGGGGGGAAGAATAGACTATGCGGTTATTTTTCCTCCACACTTGATCCTGTTGCATGTGCTTTGCCGAGTTGTTTGAGAGCTGTCGCTGCTGCGTCTGTAAAACAAAGTGAGGGCATGGTTTTAGGCCATACTTTGACCATGGTGGTACCTCACTCTGTAGACGTTCTATTAAATAGAACGCAAACGCAACACTTTAATTCTGCACATTAACACGATATGAACTGATCCTATTTGCACCGCATATCCAAATTAAGAGGTGTTGCGTATTGAATCCGGCTGAATTGTTACCCCTTCCACAAGCGATTGCTTGCAATGACAAAATGTCACATGACTGCCTTTATACTACAGTGCAAGAAACTAAAGGCAGGATCGATTTAAAAGATGCACCTCTGAATGACCGACAAGGGTAGCTGTTTTGCGATGGCTCCTGCTTCAAACTTCCGGATGGTACATCCACTGCTGCTTATGCCATCACTACATTAAGCACGATCGTGGAAACCAAGAGAATTTCACATAACTTCGCGCAGGCCACAGAGATTATCACACTGACTCGAGCTTGTGAACCTTCCGAAGGGCTTCGATTGAATATATATACCGATAGCCAGTATGCCTTTGGGGTGGTTCATAACTTCGGTAGACTATGGGCAGAACGATGCTTCCTGACTTCACACGGAACAAAAATTGAACATGGCACCTTGATAGTTTAGTTACTCTCAGCACTTGCGCTTCCTACTCAACTAGCAATTATGAAGTGCGCCGCACATCAGAAAGTAGTAGATGATGTAGGGAAAGGGAATGCTTTTACTGACAGGATAGCTAAACCGAATGCTACTCATTTATATTCAGAAATGTATGTTACAAAGGAAGCCACAAATACCTGTACAGTAGATGAAGGGATTGACTCGATAAAGAATATTCAAGATGATGCCACTTTAGACAAGCTTAAACACTGGGCTGAGGGTTTGGCACTCACATATGTGCTAGGAAAATCTGTAAAAAATCTGTAAAATGCTACAATCTGTCTGGGTTAATGTTAACATCTCAAAAACTGCTCAGCATTTTGTCCAGAATAGTATGGTTTGCTTACAGCATAATGCAGGGAAGGGTACGACAACAATGAGGGGTAGCTTTGGTCCCCCCTCTGTGCCTTTTGAAGTGATTCATTTCGACTTCGAGATGGAGCGCTGTAATAACTACAAATATGTCTTGGTTGTCATTTGTGCCTTTAGCAAGTGGGTTGAAGCCTTCCCTGTGAAGGATGCTACAGCAATGACAACGGCGAAAACCATGCTTAAGGAATATTTTCCTAGGTTTGGTTTGCCGAGGGTCATCTGGTCGGATAATGGTCCACATTTTATTGCTGCTGTTATTCTGCAAGTATGCACGGGATTACAGATCGATAAACGGTTCCATTCGGCTAGACATGCTCAGAGTGCTGGACTTGTAGAACGCCATAATGGTATCTTGAAGAACAAAATTGCCAAGGTCTGTGCCAGCAGTAATTTGAAATGGCCAGACACCTTACCTATAGCTCTACTGTCCATACCGATAACCCCACAGACTAGAACTGGACTATCCCCCTACAAAATCATAATGGGGAGGCCAGCTAACATTTGGAACCTGCCGAAACCTAAGGTGTTAAAAGATGTAGAGCATTTGCTTCTTGCTGAATACTCTGACTAGTTAACTCAAAACTTGTATTTGATCTATCAACAGGTGCGAGAAGCCCTCCCAGTTAAATACGGGGGACCAGGTCACAGAATTCGACCTGGTGCTCACAAAGTCATTTGCGAGAGCATCCAGCCTCGCACCGCGCTGGAGAGGGCCGTTTCAGGTCCTGTTAGCCACACAGACTGCTGTACGAGTAGCTGGCCGACGACACTGGATACACGCTACACACATCAAGAGGATACCTTTCCCTCTGCCACACAACGGAGAAGAAACGAAGGAAACTACTTGCTCTGCTTCTGGTGATCATCGGTCTTGAACAACATCAAGGGTATTTCAGAGACTCTTCCGGAGCACGTGGGGCCTGGGGAGACTGCTGCTTTGTCTCTGAATTCTTCTTCGGATCTTTCTGCGCCCTTGAACGACCTTGCCTCTGTTTCACCACTTCCATCAGGAAGCAACGACACACTGTTCGCAGATCACGCAGTGCCTGGAGTCTTAAGGTACGATCTGCGTCCACAGCACTAGACTTACAGCACACCACGGCTGTGCCCACAGGAAACAACTGTTGAGCTAGTCCTTTGCCACTTTTGCGCTGAAACATAAGAAAATGACTGCGACCGGCAAAAGCTATCTTGAATCAAGATCACGTGGTCAGGAGATCACTTGCAAACGAACTACGGTGTCTGTCACAGAAACTTTCCAGGAAGAGCGATCTCTACTCGTACGGAGCAACCGATCGATTGTGTGGCTAGCAAAGACATTGAACAGAAAAATACATGGTCCTTGGGGACGTATTGTTTTCTTGTAATTAGGTTAACTGGTCTGACAGTAGTAATTGCTCTTGGGTTTTGGTACATTGAAGGGGTGCGTCCACTTGAAACATTTATACCTACTGAGAGTGTTTCCACTATGTCTTCTCCTTTCGTGCATCTGCACACTCTATCTCCTAGAGATTCCCAACTCAGACAGAGTTATCACAACAATACACTTTTGTTAATCATGAATGCGACTCATGCAATCTTAAACAGAACTAATTGCTGGATATGTTTGCATTTGCCACAACACAGGGAAAAAGGGTTGGGCTGGTATATTCATCATTTGCCTCTAACTACTGCATGTTATGCCTCTCTAAGGGCATTATTCTTTGGTCATTGGAATGATAGCATCTCAGGGAACTTTGACGGGACTAATTTAAATGAATTTGAAAGGCGAATCATGACGCCTCTGGGATGCTCCCTTTTCGCAAATAGGAGCAAGCTTAATGTTGCTTCTATTAGGCCTTCCGATAGACTTTCTAGACCTTTCCAATCGCTAATTTCTTTCAGGGTGGCTCCTGTAGGCAACCGGGATGCCACGCCTCCTTCCTATACTATCAATCACAGCCCCAACTCTGTTTCCTTCTGCATACAAAGGAACGGTTCTCAGTCAATGGGTACTTGTGAGGGTTGTACCAATATTGCAAACTTGACTAGTGAGGACAGACCCTTGTATGTAGGTTATCCTGTTTATTTCATTTGTGGAGATGAAGCTTATCCTTGGCTACCTGGGGATTGGCAGGGTACTTGTTATTTGGGTATCTTGCTACCAGGGTTATATGTTGCTAGCACCTCTGAGGTCTCTAGGGCCCGTTCAAGACGGGACGAGAACGGTGATACTCCTTCACAAGTCATGGGTGATGAAGCAAAATCCTTCATGCCATTTTGGGGCAGATCATGAATTCCGAGGATATTAGGAGACTAGCAAGGGTATTGGATCGAACCATCAACCGGACCACCGATATACTCTACAACATGACGTTAGAACAGAAAGCGATTAGATTAGTCGCTGTACAGAACCCGATGGTGTTAGACGTCATCCTGGCTGAGCGTGGTGGAGTATGTAAATTGGTGGGATCTGCTTGTTGCGTACCTTTCGTACCTGACTCCTCCCCTACCAAATTCAAGGCAATACAAAATCTGCACGTCCTAAGTACAGAAGTACATGTTCCCGAGGGAAATTGGGATCTTAGTACTTGGTTCTGGGGCTTTTTACGGTCTTGGGGATGGAAAATCTTTTCAGTCTTAATGGTAATCCTTGGTATTCTGTTGTTGTTGCATACAATGTCTTCCTGTCATATGTTCGATGTTAGGGGGATGTTGTGCGCAAACTGTAGAGACATTAGGACCAAAAATACACGCACCTGAGAAAATGACTAATGTTTTTGTAATGAAGGATATTACTGTCAAAGATTTGATGGCAATTAATATATCTCATTAATGTGATTCAGGATGTACGGACACTGAAACGTGGAGTTATGAGTAAAGCAAATATTTTTAGTAAGGTTCTTGGCTTAGGCCAAAAGGAGGGTTTGTTAAATGGTAATTATATAGTGCCTCCTTAGTATTTATATTGGCCTAAGCCTATTCGCACTACACGGAAAACCGCGTTGCAAAGTTCCGATTTTTAGGTTAACTTCGCCGCCATTTTAAGATTCATCCGCCATTTTGATTTCCACTCGTGCATTCTACGTTCTAAAATGGTGGACTATGTTTTCGACTTGCAGCCAAGCCTTCCGACCTTTGAGTTCTGTTAATGTTTAGGTTGTCGAGAGCTGTATGTTTAGACTGAGCAAAGAGACCTTGTGCTTCATATGAATTGTCATTCAAGTGTTGTCTGCGCTCACGAGCTTCATCCTTGTATAAACATTGGGACAATGCAGAACAAACCTCGAGCGTATGCTTTAGCTGAACTACATTGAACACGAATTATTAACGTGCAGAGAGGCTGGACAATATTACACGAATTGTATAAAAGCACGAGTTTTTAGATGTTCAGCACTCTCTCACCTCTACTTGTCGGCTGGTACACACTGCAAGGTGTTGGAAGCCAGTTAGCTATCTGTTTTGCTTTGTGAACTGTACAGTAACAAAAGATCTGTGGTGTATTTCCTTTGTGGTACGCAGCCTCGATATTTCTTTGTTCTTTCAGAATGCCAAAGCATCGAATGCCTTACCATCTAAAAAAAGCATCGGGGGAAAAAAAAGCATCTAATGCATTTTTTTTTTTTGAAGGGGGGCCTCCCATCATTTGTAGGCCAGTTATCAAGGTCTATAGCATTTTATAGGGGCCACATCTAGAGCACCAGGAGACGGGTGGATTGTGTTACCTTTCTGTGGGGTGAAAGATGCTTCTGTGTTGTAGGAAGGATGGGTAAGCAAGAGTTGGGTGTATGTTGATTTGAGTGTTATTTATAGTTTGTCACCAGTCATGACCGGAAGCAAGAGACAATCACTTGGGGGCTAGACATGAAAACTGTGATGATGTTGAGTTTGGTGAATGGGAACTCTGCAACTTTTTTATTTTTGGAGACAGGTTTTTCTGGGTTGTAGGGAGTATAGAGGTGGGGTTATTGTGGGAAAGTGTGTTACAAAGCTGGCAGTTATTTCTCACTAGTTCTATGGTTCAAAAGGGGTACTTAGGGGTGTTGGTTTAACTATATGTTTGTTTTGGTACCATGGTGAGGTGGCTAAATGACAATAAACGGGAAGACTTCAGATGAATGGACTGGAATGTCCACGGTTTATGCGATCAAATTAAGAGGGGAATGGTGGCCCAGTTTCATAACAGGCATTGCCCAGATATTGTTCTCCTAGAAAAGATTCTTTTCATCGTCTCGGACTGTAAATTCTTTTGCTGACCATAGCACAACATAAAAAAACATATTGGTTATGCCGGGTGATTAAGAGGTGTAGCGAGCACCCTCTGCAAGTCTCTAGAGTGGATCTGCATGTAAGAGGATGAAAGAGGATGAAACATGATTGTGTTTGAACTGCTGCATGGTGTTTAAAAGTTAATTCTGACACTTATTACAGACCCTTTAATAATTGGAGGTGGTTTAATGATGGGTTGGACAGGTCAAGGGAGCTGGAAGGGGTGGCGAGAGGCTGCACACGAGTTTACAACTTTTCCTAGGTGACTGTTGAATGGGACTACACCTGGGTCAGAAGGAATTCTTCTTTCACTCTGAGGAACATTGCTCTGTGTCCATGGTGGAGTATATTTCATCCCGAGTGGAATAGTGCATACAGTGGGGAAGGCCAGGTTTCTTCCTGGAGGAATATCATTTAATTTGCCCCTAATAATCATAGTCCAGGGGAAGGAAAACAGGAAATGTGGCATCTTAACACTTACCAATTGGGAGTCCTGGAGGTGTGGAAACCCTGGAGACGGAAACTGATGACTATTTGGAGCTTAATGCAGAACCGGTCACAGACGATAGGGTGTTATAGGTTGCCTATAAGGCAGAAATAGTTGGCAGAGCAATGTCCATCCTTGGGACTCTGACAAAAAAAAAGTTAGAAAGGATGGTTATGTTGGAAGATAAAACTATGCAATTGGTATAGGATTTTTTTTTCAAATAATGACGCCAACACAAATCATTAACATTTGAAAGTTGGGGCTAAATACTAGGGTCAGTCTTAGATGACGCGAGAGGGGCTTTGGCTCCCCAAGCACAACCACTCTCTTCTCCTACTCTACAAAGCTATTAATTGTCTTGCTTCTCAGTACCTTTCTGATTGTATCCCAATTTCCTCACCATCCCGTTCCCTCTGATACACTTCTGGAGTCAACCTCGCCGTTCCATACCCTACTTGTGCCGTTTTTCGATTTCACTTTTTCTCCCTACTGGCCCAGATCCATTGGAACCGACTGCCAGTAACAAACAAAGCCAGCCCAACTGTGGATCTTTTCACAGCTTGACTTAAACTTCACTTACTTTCTAAACAGGAATCTCCTCTTCCATCCTCCCTACCTGACCCCACCACTGCCTCCAGTGATGCCTAATAACGTAACTTTGAATGTTTAAATAGTCTTTCTCTTTAGTTTGAAGCATTTGAATCTTTAGGTTAATGTTACCTTTGTAAGTCACCTGTTTTTCTAAATAGATATATTTCTTTCTGTTTCTTTTGTCTTGTCCCTGATATTTGTTCCACTTTTTTACACCGCCATAAACTTGCTCACCACTTCTTCTCATGTTTGTGCTATTGTACCGGCACCCTGAGTTGGAATTCCTCTGCCATCTGTAAATGTGTTATTGTAAGCTAATTCTGTTAGAAATTGACATCCCTGTTCTTCAAATAAATACAAATTTAGGGAAACAAGTAGTAGAGTTTATGAAACAAGGGACAAGGCAGGCAGGGTGTTGGCATGGCTAAAAAGAGGATCTGAAGAATACTGACATCTAAGGTAATTACTACACTTGGAGGGGGGTCAGTCACAGATGTAAAATATATAGCAGAGGACTTTGCTGCTTATATCTGGGACAGAAGAGGGCTGCGTAATTGATTTCCGACACCCTGTTTTAACTGCCTTAGAAAACATAAAGTCCAGTCAACATCACGCAAGACAGATGGCCCAAAAGGAACAACCTTTTGAGCTGTGGAAAATGCTGGGTGGGAAAATCAACAAGTATGTTAAAGATGTTTAACTCTGTTCTTTGGGCAAGCAGTAATAGTGGATGTTCCAAAGAAGGGCAAGCCCCCTGAATCCGGCTCATTTTACCACCCAATTTCCCTGATCAAGGCATAGGCCAAACTAAATTTATTTATTTCATTTGTAAAGCATGCACAAAACCTTAGGTATCACAGTGCTGTGGAACCAGTTACATGGGGCCAGAGGAACCGGCAGCAAACAACGTTCAAGAGGTTTAAAGCAAGTCATAGTTTGGCTTACATGAGCAGGTTATTTGAACAACCATATTTTGAGTGCTCTGCGGAAGGCCCAGAAGGACCCTTCAGCTCTGAAGGCAGATGGGAGGGAGTTCCACTGCTTGGCTGCAATGACTAGGAAGCTTGTGCCTCCTGCTTTCGATTTTTTTGAATTTGGGTTGCACAAGCCTGTGAGAGTAGGGGGTTCTGGTGGGCCTAGACGGTTGGGACATGGTGACTTTATGCAACAAGTATGGTGGGGTTGACTTGGAGATGCATTTATGAGTGATGGCAAGGGTCTTGAAGATGATTCTTTCGTTGATGGGGAGCCAGTGGACTTCTCCGGGCAGTGGAGATATGCTCTGAGCAGGGAATGTTGAGGGCCGCGCAAAGTGCATTGTTTTGTATAGTTTTGAGTTTCTTTAGATTCAGAGATGAAGTGACTGCAAACAGGGCATTGCAGTAGTCTAACCTGGCTCCCACCACTGAGTGGGCTATGGTCAGACCATTGTCTTTGGTATGGAAGGTCTGGCAGCATTAAGTTTGGTAGAGTAAGCTGCAGCTGAACAGATGGCGTTGACTTGGCGGGTGAGGTATAGGGTTGAGTCAAGGTAAACTCCTAGGGTTTTTACAGATGCAGAGACTGGTATAAGTGAGCCATCAATACTGAAGGCTGAGTATAGGGGGTTCAGTTGCTTCAGTGCTGAGGTGGAGCCTATAATGAGAAGTTCTGTTTTCTTATCATTGAGTCAGAGTCCATGGGTAGCCATCCAGGCTTGGATAATGGCATAGGTGGAGTTTAGAGTGGCAGCATGATCATGGTAGGATCCAAATAGGGCAAGGAGGATTTGTGTGTCGTCAGCGTAGTTTGTGTAGGCGAAGCTGACGCGGTCTAGGTGATTGTGGAGGGGCTTCGTGAAGATGTTGTAGATCGTACGGAACACGCAAGACCCTTGTGGCACCCCACAGTTAATGGGGGAGGGCGTTGTACAGGCGTTTTCGGCAAAGACTTTCATAACTCTTCCTTCGAGAAAGGAGGCAATACAAGAGGCTGCTACCGTAGAAAAGGAGGCTGAGGAGATCAGATGTTGGCATAGAATGTTATGATCGACCAGGTCGAAGGCTGCGGACAGAACAAGGAGGAGGAGGAAGGCTAGCTTTCCCTTGTCTCTGATCTCGCCCATCTGGATTTTCAGGTCTAGGAGCGTTGATTCCGTGCCATGTCCTGCACAGAAACCAGATTGGCGTGGGCCAAGGATTTGATTAGATTCGAGGTGATGTTGAATTTGGATGTAGACCGCCCTGTCGAGAATTCTGAGGAGGAAGGGAACCGTAGTGATGTGCCGGTAGTTGTTGGGTGAGGTAGGATCAAGTGTAGGTTTCTTTAGCAGCAGGACAACCCATGCTTCTTTTAGGCAGGCTGGCACCCACCCTTAGGTGAAGGAGGCAGGCTAATGTTTCAGCACAGGCTTTGATCAAGGGGGCTGGGCAGACATCGCCTTTACAGCGTGAGGGCTTGAGGCTTAGGAGAATGTGCAGCGATTCCTGTGTGGTAATTTTGTTGAAGGTGAACATGGAGACTCTGTTTAGGATAGGGGCTTGGGAGGGCCTGTTCAGATGAGCGAGGCTGGATTGCTTGGTGGAGATTTTCTTTTCTAGCGTGTCAATTTTTAGCAGCAAGGCCTCCTGGACGTTGTTGCACCAGGCAGTATCTTTAGTTAGGTGGAAGTTTGGGGCATAGGTGCTTTGAGTTCTCTAAGAATGGCGAAGAGTTCTTTTGAGTTAGAGTTGGCTTTGGCGATTCTGATGTTGAAGGTACAGGCTTTAGCTTGGATAATGGCTTCCTTGTATTGTTTGGACAGGTTTGTGAACAGAGTTTGGTGTCTTCTGTGGAGTTGCTATTCCAGCAAGTTTCTGCAAGTGTTTTTTTGGTCCTGAGGGAGGCTAGATTAGGGCTGTACCAGGAGTTTGAGTGAAGAATGGGTTTGGCTTTTTTTAGTAACATCGGAGCAATGGAATCAATGGTGTTGGTCAGAGTTTTGGAGTACATGTCTGCGTGGGGTCGGTAGAATCCAGGTAGTCCGGATTGAGGGCAGCGAGACAAGGGGAGAGGTTTTCTTTAGTGAGCACTTATAGCAACGCAGGAGCGATGTGGTGGTAGAACGTTTGGCGAGTGGACCATAGGGAATCGAGAATGAGATGATATAATGGTCGGACCAGGGTGAAGGCGCGTTGGCTTTGATGGAGATATGGCAGTTGTTGTCAGCTATCCAGTCAAGAGATCACCCTTTGCTCTGTGTAGGGTTGCAAATGCATTGCACAAAGCCGAGTTTGGTGAGGGCATTGGCTAGGGAGCAAGTTGGGAGGTCAGAACGGTAGTTGAGGCCAAGGTTAAGGTTACCCAGTAGTAGCACTTGTGACAAGGGTTTAGCCTTGTCACCTAAGATGTGGAGTAGGTCCTTCTCGGATGAGAGGACAGGGCCAGGAGGGCGGTAGATTATGTGGGTTAGGATGGTGTTTGTGAGGGATGTGGAGATTTTTATGCAGAGGATGTCAGTTGTTGAGTGTGGATTGGGTTTGTCTGACGATCAGGTTGTCGTTGGAAATGAAAGCGACGCATTGGATTTATCACTCCTGAGGATGGTGTAGCCAGTGGGGATGGTGAGGGAGAGGGTTGGTCCAGAGGCCGAGTTGAGCCATGTTTCCGTGACTGCTAGTGCATCCAGATTGTTGGCAGTCAGGCGATCATGAATGACTAATGCAGGTGTGGGTAAAGAGCGTGCGTTGATCAAGGCTGTGTTAAGGCAGGGGATGGTGGGGGCGGCTGCAGCAGTAGGCCTGTTGTTGCGTTTACGTTGTACTCTGGAGGTGGAGGGCTGGGCATGAAGAAACGGTACACATTCAGTGTTTGAAACAGCAGCAGCAGTACATTTCTGATTGGTATTGGAGGGGCGAGAGCTCATCAGTGTAGTGGTATGGGCCGGAGCATAGAGCACAGGCCTGGGTTGGGTGATCTCGGACAGTGGCTCTTAAGGCGGCCTTGGACATGTGTGGTGGGTAAGTATAGACGAGGGCGTGCAGAGTGATTGTGCCCTGATCTCGATCCTAAGCGCTTATTATGGCAAGGGGTAGACAGTAGTTTTTTGGTGTTGTGCATGCGTTTCGCCGTGCGGGCAGATAAGCGTGAGTTGCGGCGAGTGAGGCTGCATGGAGACAGTGTTATAGTGCATGAGGTGGCAGGCAGGCAGGGTGCCTGGGATAGACAAGACTAGGCGCATGGAGACGGTGCCTGAAGCGGGCAGTAGAAAAGGGCTCCGCAAGATGTCTGAGTATGCAGGAAGATTAGGGGACATCGTTAGGTTACGTCGTGGAACTGTTGGTACCTGCAGCCGCCCGAGGCGTCAAGGTTCCAAATGGTTCGGCTGAAATTGCGTGGCGTCGAGCATAGTGTAGAACATATATGTGGATTCGAGCAGTGTGCTCTGCGGCACACAACACTGCGCCCTTGTGCTGTGTGGGCTTTGGCGCAGAAGGTTTGGTTTGTGTCTTTTAACGCACCAGCATCGAGCGTAGTGTAGAATGTAAAAGTGGATTTGAGCAGCGTGCTCTGCGGACCTGCGGTGCACAACACTGCACCCTTGGCCTGCGCGGTCTTTGCTGCAGATGGTTTGGTACGTGGCTTTTAACGCAGGTGCGTCAAGCGCAGTGTAGAACGTAAACGTGGGTTCGAGCAGCGTGCTCTGCGGACCTGCAGTGCACACCACTGCACCCTATTGGCGAATTCTTTAGCACAGAGGCTGTTTAGAGCGATAAAGAGCCTAGTACATTCAAACCAATGTGCTTCTTTCCCAGTAAGAGGTACTTGGATGAGCCTCAGGTGTCTGTAAATGGCCACTTCCAAGGTAGACACCATTCCTCAGCCTCTGCTAATATTGTTACTCTACTCCAAAAAAGCTCTTCACTGCATCAGTTTTAAGTGTTTATGGGCTACGATACAAAATACAGGATTCAGAGATGCCTTCTTGGCTTCGGTTCAGCTGTTATACAACAAGCCAACAGCTACAGTGATGATAAATTGGTATCTGTTGTGAACATACCCTCTGCGGAATGGGATGAGGTAACGGCGGCTGCCATTGCCTCTCATATTTGCTTTGGCTATATAACCCTTGACAGAGTTACTGAGAAAAGAGACAGTAATGAAAGCCTTTCTGTGGCACATGGGTAGGATAGAGTTTCTCACTTTTTGTGCAGGTGATCTTTCCGTTATTTTGGGGAAGCCTTTTTGGTCAAGTCCCAGGGGTAATGGCCAAAATTAGCAAATTTGGCAGGCACAGCAACCTTAAAATTAACTGAGGGAAATGTATCCTTTTTCTGGTGCATGCATGGGAGGACCCTATCCCGAGGCAGTGCCCACTCCAGATAGCCACTAAGAGCCTAATTACAAGTACGGCGGTGCAGAAAGAATGTAACTCTGTTACCTCTGCATCACCGCAACACTGTACTACAATTTCGTCAGGAGGTGGAGGTTTTACCTCCAGCAAAAAGCTCGAATTAAATCTGCTGCTCTTCCGGCGAAAATCGGCAAAATCAGCGGAATTACCACTGATAGTAATTCTGCTGAAATCCCCATGGAGTCCTATTGACTCCAATAAATGGGTACTAACACCGCCTACCACAACTTGCAATCCGGCAGTAATGGTAAATCCATTTAGTGGTATTTTGGCAAATTTACTGCCAAAATACCACCAAACTTGTAATAAGGTCCTAACTCTTTTAAATAACTGGGCATGCATGTTGCAAGGGACAGGAATTACTTCTTATGCCACAATTTAGTACCTGTGATAAAAACGACTTCAAGCTTACGCAGAAAATTAGGCAACATTGCCATTGTCCATCGTGGGCGAGCAGCGTTATTCAAAATTATAACTCAGGCGAGATACTTGCATGACTTCCAAAATATGCCTTTTCATGTCTCTAGATCAGAGTTTGAAATGATTAATCAATCATTGAGGAGGCTCATCTGCCAAGGCAGGGCACCTCGAGTCGCTATGAGCGCCTACATCGATCAGTTTGGGTGGGGGGTATAGGGTTATCTGAGTGGCGCAATTGGCTGCGGCCAATGACTGGCTATACAGGGATCTGAGAATCTCATACTTCCAGTTGGAAATGTTATGTTATCCAATATTTATAATGCATCCATAAGCACCCTGGTGGTCTTTCATCATGTTGTCTTGTCCAAAAGGTGGCATATTGTGACCCCACCAGGATTGTGCCAGAATTTAGTCTGTAGATAGGAAAGAGGAGGGTTGTGGGAGGAGGTGATAGAAGAGAGGACTTGAACAATAAAACAAACAGATTCAGAGGGGGAAATAATAGTGTCTTTGACCATGTGTCATCGGCCTCTTTGCTTTGGACCCACCCCTTTGTATGGGTCTTCCGGCACACTTGATTTTCTTCCCTGACAAGTGTCTACTGGTGTAGCATATGCTTGTGTCGTTCTATTTCTCTTAGGGTCCTCGGCCTGTGTGTCATCAGCTTTACTTCTAACCCTAACCTTTTTCGGTTGCCAGCACCTCTCGTGGACCCAGGCAGCAGCCGTACCTTGTTTTTGGGTTCCCACTGCGTGACGTCCTGCTCAGGCTTCTCTGACTCTCTGGGCGAGGCTCGATACTTCTCTCTCTGTTCCCACTTCGGTCCATGTCCCTGCTCCAGCTTCAGGGAGACGGGCTATGCAGCGTTACTCCAGGAGGCGCCCCAAGCCTTCTGCATACTTAGTTTCGCTTCGGTTTCCCATGCGCTGATGGTTCTTCGCAACAGCCTCAGCTATACTTGGGCTTTCCTCCACCGGCATCCCGGGCTGCAGCTTCTCCCCGTGTCTCTCCGTCTGCTGGATTCAAACTTTGCCCTTGGTTCTTTGGGTGCAGCCTTGACAAGTGGCATAGTCCTTCTTCTATTTGGTACTTTGGGAAACCAATAGGCACTCTTCAACATCTAGACTGCACAGGTTGGTTCCCATGGGTATTCCTCATTGCTCCATCCTTCCTCCTCATGACAGTACTGAACTGGTGATCATTATAGATTTCAGTGGCACTCCTTCTTCGTCTCAGTATTCTCCTGAGACTTGGTTTCCTTAAATCTACACAGAAAGACAGAGGTGTGGGGGACCACAGGGTACTAAGTGGAGTGGGATGAAGTAGGGGAGTGAAGTGAAGGAGGGGAATACTACGTTCTCCCAAGTTCACTGGTCCCATGCATGGCGAGTCTCCCCCCCCCCCCATGGGATCCAACTGATGAGTACCGACCCCAGTCACCTCCCTGGTCTCACAGGAAGGGGCTTCCCCTATGAAAGCAGTGAGAATACTCTAGGATTCGTCACAGTATGGACTGAGGATTCAAGCAGCACAGTCAAGAGTTAGGAGTTTGAGAGATTCAAAAACACCTTCAGGACACTGTATAGATCTGTCCCTGTCAAGTCAATGGAAAGGAGCCCCAAGCATGGTTACTTCTGGTTGTCAGAGTGGGAACATCATCATTGGAATTCTTGATATCTAGAAGATGCTGGTGCAGAGCTTTCACCATCTGTCCCTGTCAAGTCAATGGAAAGGAGCCCCAAGCATGGTTTCTTCTGGTTGTCAGAGTCGGAACATCATCATTGGAATTCTTGATGTCTAGAAGATGCTGGTGCAGAGCTTTCACCATCTTTCTTTGGTCAATCATTTCTAAGTATGCCTTTGGGCAATATCTTAGCAGGTGACAAAATTCCTGGTGCCAGTGCTCTGTTTTTATGCCAAAACAGAGAGTATAGGAGGAACCCTACACTCAAACTGCATGCTCCTGCATCACTCACACATGTGGTGGTCAGTCAAGCAGTGCTGCCCACCACACACCAACGTTCATGGGCTTTACACTGGATACATCCAGGGGATGCAGATTCCAACGGAATCCCAGACAGCCATCCCCCTCAATCCTTTCGGAGTTCCTTGCCGGATGCCATGTCAGAAAAGTACAGTTTCCTGCCTACCAGATTTCACAACGCTAGATATTGCATTTTAGGAGACGCAAGGATAAAAAAGTATTTCTGTGAGCCAAAAAGGCTACAACTCCGCTCCATATTAAAGTACTCTAACAACAACCACAACTAGAACCAGTACTGTCTGGTTCAGGAAACTGAAACAGGGAGATCATGGGCTGCTTTGGTGGCGGTGTGCCCACGTTTTGGAAAACATAGTGTGGATTTGCAAAGCATATTAAAAAAGCGTTTCTAACACAAATTCCATAAACTCATACATTAGAATCTTAAAGTGCCAAACTAGTAAATACATAGAAGACTCATTTACCCAATGAGTAACTGTGATAAACACTTTTTTTGGGTGAACTACCCCCAACATTCAGAAATAATTAAAAAAAAATGTTTCCAGTTATGAAATACGCAAATCTCCAGTCATTTAGAAAAAATATTCTTTTTTGTTTTTGAAAAGTATTATTAAACTATGAAGAACAATTGAAACTGGTTTAGAAGCTCCCAAAAATATATTCAAATAGATTGTGTCCTCCCATGTATATTCCTCATCTTTGATATTCGAAATCCAGCTTTAGCTGCTTCGGAATTTTGTTTTGGCAGACATCGATGTGCGTCGATGGTGTCGACTCGATGTCCCTCGAGGGCCTCCGTCTCGAGGATGATGTCATCGAAGGCATATATAGCATGCACAGAGCCTGTTGGCTTCAGTTCTGTTTTTCTGTGAATGCTATCGGTTTGAGAAATACGCTGCACTTCGAAGGGATTGTGTCCTCCGACGTATTCCTTATCTTTGATAATTCATCTCCCAGCTTGCTAGCCTCAGAATTTTTTTTTCGGTATAGGGCGCTGCACGTCGACGTCCCTCGAGCCGATGTCCCTCGACGGCCTCTGTATCAGCGCCGACGTCAACACGCGTATAAATAGACTCGCGCAGCGTCCGTTGCTCAGTTCTGTTTTTCCGCGCTTCGTCGGGCCTCAGAATATCGTTGCTCAGTTCTTCAGTCAAATATATCAATATATTCCTCGTGAATACCGACTCGTACTCGATGGCTTCCTCACCCGAACTGACGACTCCACGGTCCGGCTTCAAAAAATGTCGAGACTGTGGAAAGAAAATGTCGTTGACAGACCTCACAGGATCTGTTTGTGGTGCCTGGGAATCGAGCACCATTGTTCGGAGTGCTAGGACTGCATGTCCATGACGGCGAAAGCCTTGAAGGAGCGTAAGGGGAAGCTCGAGAGAGGTAAGGCAGTTAAAACTTCTTCGAAGTTTCCTCGGTGGAGTCGAGACATTCGTCTCCTCGCCATCACAAAAGACATTCTCGTTCTAGGTCTCGAAGCAGTTCCCATCACTCTTCGAGATCTAAGCATTCAAAAAAGAGACGTCGAAGATCCCCTTCCTCGTCTTCGTCTTCCGTTTCCCCAAAAAGGGTCTCCTGCCCCACAAAACATAGCTCTCAGGCTGAGTGGGAGGAATTCAGGAAAAAGATGCTAAACGTCTTCGAGAAAGCGGCCTCAACCCCCTCGAAGACTGCTGAGGGTGATACCCTGGGTGAAAGACACGAAAAATCAAAAAGCTGCGAGTCGCAGTACCCTGCGAAAGCAGCCACTCGAGAGTGTCACAAACCCTCGAGTAAAGGCAAAGTTGCGTCTTCTTCGACACAAAGTTGCGTCCCTTCGACACATAGATCGGCGTCATCGACGCCGTTATCGAAGGGTTCTTCGACGCACAGGTCAGTCGAGTCGACGCTGTCTTCGACGTCGATGCCGAGAAAGGATAAATCCACGGCCACCTCACAGCCAGTGGCCATACCCAGAGCCTCGAACACGAGAATGTCGTCGACAACCTCGAGTAGAATCCCAATACTCTCGAGTTCATCGAGACCGCTACCACCTTTCTCGACGCCTTCTTCGATGGCTTTGATGGCTTCGAAGCCTTTAACGTTCGCGTCGACGACGTCAATGTTTTCTCAGCCAATCATGACAAATTTGGCTCCTTCTGCTCTGGAAATAGGATTTATACCATTTTCAAGACCTGATCACTCCAGGGTCTTATCTTCTATTTATGAAGAAGGGGAGGATTCGGATCAGGAAAGACCTTTTGAGTTGCAGGGATCTGCAACTCCTGCACCAGAGGAATTTACCTCTGAGGAAGGTAGGTTGAAAGACCTCCATGAAACCCTACAGGAAGCAAGTGGGTTGGACACTTCCCCTAGAAGTGGAATTTGCCACACCAGACCCAGGGGAACATGCTGAAACCACTTATAGAACCTTGATGGCAAGGATAATAGACTCATGGGATGGTCCACACCCTCACCTGCTTTTGAGCAAGACGACCTCACAGACATCTTGGTCAAAGGTCCACAGGTGGTTCCTGTGGTGCCATTTCATGCGGCATTACAAAGGAGAATATTGGCAAACTGGGAAACACCTGAGGTAATCCCGGCAGTTAACAAAAAATGATCAGCTAAATATCGGGTGTCTTCTGCTGACCCTGAATATTTATCCAAACACCCAACTCCGGAGAGTCTGGTTGTTCAGGCAGCTACTTCAGCAGGTAGTAAATCGGCTTACCCTACTGTTCCACCGGACAGGGATGATAAGAGATATGACTCTATGGCCAAAAAAGTATTTTCCGCATGTAGCATGGCGTTGAAATCCATCAATGCTACTTGTACGCTTGCAAGGTTCAGCCACACACTGCGAGTGTGCTTCATCAGCGGCTGACTGCCTCCCGGAGGGAGAAGAAAGGGAGGCGTTTCTCAACATCATTAAGGATGGTAAGGACGCAATATGCAAATCCCTTCAGACTGGCATCGATTCTGCTGACAGTATCAGCAGGGCCATGGCTGCAAGTACAACAACCAGGAGATTTGCTTGGTTGCGAAAGTCTGGTTTTTACTCCAGATGTGCATAGCAGACTCTTGAATATGCCTTTTGCCGGCTCTTCTTTGTTTGGTAAGAAGGCGGATGACAGTTTAGAAAAACTACAAACCTCAAAGGCAGCAGCAAAATCCTTAGGAGCTGCAATCCGTCAGGCACCATATCGCCCCTCAGGAACCTCTTGGAGAGGTAAGTCATTTCGCTTCTATTCCGCATTCGGAAAGGGCAGAGGACAGCCGGTTCAAAGGGGTCAGAAGAAATTTGCCCGCGGTGGACGGGGTAAAAACACAAAAGCAGCAGCAGCAGCAGGTGCCTCTTTACCCTCGGCATCTGCATCAGCCGCCTCCAAACCACTCTGAGGACTCTCTTCACAAAACACCAGTAGGGGGCAGGTTAACTCAACATCTGACGGAATGGCAGGCTATTACGTCAGATGCTTGGGCATTGGAGACAGTTGCCCAAGGTTACTGCCTGCCTTTTCTACGCATCCCTCAGAGTCATCCACCGGGGAACAGCTCTCTGAAAGTTCCAGATCCGCTCCTCTTGCAGGAAATTGTAGACCTGCTAGAGAAAGGTGCCATAGAACCGATACCTGTAGTGGAGAGGAACAAGGGCTGGTACTCCCCCCTACTTTCTCATTCCGAAGAAAGACGGAGGACTAAGACCTATCTTGGACTTACGAGAATTGAACAAGTTCCTCAGGAAGGACAAGTTCAAGATGGTAACTCTCTCTCAGATCCTTCAGGCCCTCCAGCTCCAGGACTGGCTGGTATCTCTGGACCTCCAGGATGCTGATTTCCATGTGCCAATCCATCTCAAACACAGGAAATACCTGAGGTTCGCAGTTCTGCCATTTGGGCTGACCTCCGCCCAGAGGGTCTTCACAAAGCTAATGTCGGTAGTGGCTGCAAGTCTAAGGAGGGAAGGGATCCACGTCTACCCCTACCTGGACAATTGGCTGATCAGAGCTGTATCTTCGGAAGAAGCTCAGATCCAGCTAGATTATGTCTGCCACTTCCTTCACAAACTGGGCTTCTCCCTCAATTTAAAGAAGTCACAGATGATACCATCACAGAGACTCCAGTTCATTGGAGTGGTCCTGGACACTTCCCTGGGAAAAGCCTCGCCACAAGAGGTGAGGGCTCAAGATATTCTGCAGATGGTCACCAAATTTCAAAATGCCCAACGTCTCCCAGCCTTCGACTTTTTGAGGTTGCTAGGCCTCATGGCATCCTGCATCTTCCTTGTGCCAGAGGCTCGCCTGAGAATGAGATCTCTTCAGTGGGCACTGAGAACTCAGTGGTTGCAATTGTCAGGGAGAATGACAGACCTCCTTCAGATTCCGGACAAGGTGGCTCGAGACCTTCAGTGGTGGGCCTGCCAGAAAAACATCTTGAAGGGGGAACTGTTTTGGCAACCATGGCCGGTGATAACAGTAGTTACAGATGCCTCACTCACGGGGTGGGGAGCCCATACCAACGACTTGACCATCAGCGGTCGTTGGTCTCCATCGGAGTTCAGACTACATTTCAACCTGTTAGAGCTGAGAGCAATCGGACTAGCGCTGAAAGCTTTTCTGCCATCTGTACAAGGGAAAAATGTCCTGATAATGACAGACAACACAGTGGCCATGCATTACCTCAACAAAAGAGGAGGCGTAGGATCACTGCCACTGTGCAGAGAGGCAATGCAGCTCTGGTTTTGGGCAATTCAAAAAGGAATCTCTTTATCGGCAGTCCACCTAGCCGGAGAGAAGAACTTGACGGCGGACGCTCTGAGCAGGCAGGGCACAGTCGCCCACGAGTGGGAACTAGCTCAGGAAGTCCTTCAGGAGATCTTCGCCCTTTGGGGAACCCCTCAAGTGGATCGGTTTGCCACCAGTACCAACAGGAAGTGCGATCTGTTTTGTTCAAGGGAATTTCCCCCGAGAGGAGCTCTAGGGGGCGCGTTCGTAGTGGACTGGGAGTTTCCACTCCTGTACGCGTTTCCACCAGTCCCTGTCATTCCTCAAATGATCAGGAGGTTGAGAAGATTCCGGAGAACCATGATCCTAATTGCCCCAGACTGGGCCAGGAGAACGTGGTACCCGGACCTTCTGGACATGTCCATCTGCCCTCCAATTCGTCTTCCACTCAAGGAGAATCTTCTCTCACAGAAGGGAGGTCAGGTTCTCCATCCAGACATCAGAACCCTTAATCTTCACGCATGGCATCTGAAAGGTTGAGATACAAGGATTAGGACCTCCCTGATGACGTCATGGAGGTGTTGCTTTCGGCCAGAAGGCCAGCAACAAAGTCTTTATACCGCTGCCGTTGGAACAAGTTTTGCAGCTGGTGTAGAGAAGAGAATATCGACCCCTTTTGATGTGGTACATCAACAGTGTTATCCTTTCTACTCTACTTGGCGAATTCAGGCCTTCAAGTTGGCACTATCAAGGGCTATCTCGCAACGCTATCCATCTTCAAGCGCACTGCGGAGGAGCCTTCGTATTTCAAATTACCCTTAGTAATACAATTTCTAAAAGGATTAACTAATGTCTACCCTCCAAGACCTTTCTAGGTTCCTTTATGGGACTTAAATTTAGTCTTAAATTTCCTGATGGGTACTCCTTTCGAACCACTCCACTCTTGTTCGCTAAGATTTCTCACCCTTAAAACTGTCTTATTAGTGGCTTTAACATCTGCTAGAAGGGTGAGCGAATTACAAGCTCTATCTTGTAAACCCCCTCATACAATTTTTCATAAAGACAAGGTTGTCCTACAGGTGAAGCCTAATTTCCTCCCAAAGGTGGTTTCTGAATTCCACATCACTCAGAAAATTACTTTACCTTCATTCTATCCGCCTCCCCATCCGGGGAAAGAGGAAGAAAGGCTACATAGGCTGGACCTAAGGCGGGCTTTAAGCTTTTACATCAGCAGACTTGCTAGGAGTAGGCAAGCAGACCAACTGTTCGTGGGTTACTCAGGGCACAAGTTGGGACTACCGATAAAACAAACCATTTCCAGATGGATTATTTTGGCCATCCTGCAATGTTACAAACTAGCAGGGAAAGAGCCTCCTCAAAATCTTAGGGCTCATCCAACCAGGGGTATCGCAGCCTCCTCGGCACTCCAAAGAGGGGTTCCGGTTCGAGACATATGTGCGGCTGCCACATGGTCGTCCGCACATACCTTCACAAGATTTTACAACCTGGATTCCTGCTCTAGTCAAGAGACTAGGTTTGGCAAAGCCGTATTACATTCGGTTCATTCCTAAAAGGAAACATGGCGTTTTACTCCCACCTCCAATTGCACACCACTGCTATGGGAGTCTATCAAAGATAAGGAATACGTCGGAGGACACAATCCCTTCGAAGAACAAGTTAATTCTTACCTTGTAACGTTCTTTCGATGGGATGTTCCTCCGACGTATTCCTTATCGCCACTCCCATCCATCTCTGCAGTAATACTTCCCTTGTGGTTGCAGCTTACGCTCCTTCAAGGTCAATAACCAATTCATGTAAAACAACTGTTAACATCAAAACGGAACTGAGCAACGGACGCTGCGCAAGTCTATTTATATGCGTGGTGATGTCGGCGCCGATACGGAGGCCGTCTAGGGACATCGGCTCGAGGGACGTCGACGCGCAGCGCCCTCTACTGAAAAAAAAATTCCGAGGCCAGCAAGCTGGGAGATGAATTATCAAAGATAAGGAATACGTCGGAGGAACATCCCATCGAAAGAACGTTACAAGGTAAGAAGTAACTTGTTCTTTACTATTCGTTGCTTCGAGAAATAGAGTATGTCTTCTTCGCCGACACCGACTACCCCAAAGACCGAGTTCAAGAAGTTTAGAGATAGTGGGTCGAAAATGTCATTGACCGGTCTACACCGTATATGTTTATGGTGCCTCTCTGCAACTTTTTTATTTTTGGTGACAGGTTTGTCTGGGTTGTAGGGAGTATAGAGGTGGGGTTCTTGTGGGAAAGTGTGTTACAAAGCTGGCAGTTATTTCTCACTAGTTCTATGGTTCAAAGGGGGTACTTAGGGGTGTTGGTTTAACTATATGTTTGTTTTGGTACCATGGTGAGATGACTAAATGACAATAAACGGGCAGACTTCACATGTATGGACTGGAATGTCCGCGGTTTATGCGATCAAATTAAGAGGGGAATGGTGGCACAGTTTCATAACAGGCATATCCCAGATATTGTTCTCCTGGAAAAGATTCTTCTCATCGTCTCAGACTGTAAATTCTTTTGCTGACCATAGCACAACATAACAAAACATATTGGTTATGCCGTGTGATTAAGAGGTGTAGCGAGCACCCTTTGCAAGTCTCTAGAGTGGATCTGCATGTAAGAGGATGAAAGAGGATGAAACATGATTGTGTTTGGACTGCTGCATGGTGTTTAAAAGTTAATTCTGACACTTATTACAGACCCTTTAATAATTGGAGGTGGTTTAATGATGGGTTGGACAGGTCAAGGGAGCTGGAAGGGGGTGGCGAGAGGCTGCACACGAGTCTACAACTTTTCCTAGGTGACTGTTGAAAGGGACTACACCTGGGTCAGAAGGAATTCTTCTTTCACTCTGGGGAACATTGCTCTGTGTCCATGGTGGAGTATATTTCATCCAGAGTGGGGTAGTGCATACAGTGGGGAAGGCCAGGTTTCTTCCTGGAGGAATATCATTTCATTTGCCCCTGATAATCATAGTTCAGGGGAAGGAAAACAGGAAATGTGGCATCTTAACACTTACCAATTGGGAGTCCTGGAGGTGTGGAAACCCTGGAGGTGTGGAAACCCTGGAGAAGGAAACTGATGACTATTTGGAGCTTAATGCAGAACCGGTCACAGACGATAGGGTGTTATAGGTTGCCTATAAGGCAGAAATAGTTTGCAGAGCAATGTCCACCCTTGGGACTCTGACTAAAAAAAAGTTAAAAAGGATGGTTATGTTGGAAGATAAAACTATGCAATTGGTATAGGATTTTCTTTCAAATAATTATGCCAACACAAATCATGAACATTTGAAAGTTGGGGCTCAATACTAGGGTCAGTCTTGGATGACGCGAGAGGGGCTTTGGCTCCCCAAGCACAACCACTCTCTTCTCCTACTCTACAAAGCTATTAATTGTCTTGCTTCTCAGTACCTTTCTGATTGTATCCCTATTTACTCACCATCCCGTTCCTTCTGATACACCTCTGGACTCAACCTCACCGTTCCATACCCTACTTGTGCCGTTTCTCGCTTTCGCTTTTTCTCCCTACTGGCCCGGATCCATTGGAACCAACTGCCAGTAACAAAGCCAGCCCAAATGTGGATCTTTTCACAGCTTGACTTAAACTTCACTTACTTTCTAAACAGGGATCTCCTCTTCCATCCTCCCTACCTGACCCCACCACTGCCTCCAGTGATGCCTAATAACGTAACTTTGAATGTTTAAATAGTCCTTCTCTTTAGTTTGAAGTATTTGCATCCTTAGGTTAATGTTACCTTTGTAAGTCACCTGTTTTTCTAAATAGATATATTTCTTTCTGTTTCTTTTGTCTTGTCCCTGATATTTATTCCACTTTTTTACACCGCCATAAACTTGCTCACCACTTCTTCTCGTATTTGTGCTATTGTACCGGCACCCTTCGTTGGAATTCCTCTGCCATCTGTAAATGTTATTGATTTCCGACACCCTGTTTTAACTGCCTTAGAAAACATAAAGTCCAGTCAACATCACGCAAGACAGATGGCCCAAAAGGAACAACCTTTTGAGCTGTGGAAAATGCTGGGTGGGAAAATCAACAAGCATGTTAAAGATGTTTAACTCTGTTCTTTGGGCAAGCAGTAATAGTGGATGTTCCAAAGAAGGGCAAGCCCCCTGAATCCGGGTCACAGGCCAAACTAAATGTATTTATTTCATTTGTAAAGCATGCACAAAACCTTAGGTATCACGGTGCTGTGGAACCAGTTACATGGGGCCAGAGGAACCGGCAGCAAACAACGTTCAAGAGGTTTAAAGCAAGTCACAGTTTACATGAGCAGGTTATTTGAACAACCATATTTTTAGTGCTCTGCGGAAGGCCCAGAAGGACCCTTCAGCTCTGAAGGCGGATGGGAAGGAGTTCCACTGCTTGGCTGCAATGACTAGGAAGCTTGTGCCTCCTGCTTTCGCATGTTTGAATTTGGGTTGCACAAGCCTGTGAGAGTAGGGGGTTCTGGTGGGTCTAGACGGTTGGGACATGGTGACTTTATGCAACTGTCATGCCTGCACCATGGGCGCACACATTGGCAACCATCATGGACTATTTGTTATTCATTTATCTTCAGAATACTCTTGGAACAACCCCTATTCACACTTTGGTACTTAATTCCCATTTGCGTGACTTTGGTGCCTTCTTATATAACTCAACTAACTACATGTACCACAATGCACCTTGCTACAGCTATCAATTCCTGGCCATTCCCATTCGTCAGCATTGGAACCACAATCCCCAGAAGCCCTAGGGATCAGTGCTGCTTCCACCATCTCAGGACCTGCAGGAGCTCAGTCTCTTGCATCTAGAGTCCTCCCAGCCCCTTTTTGCCTTTTGTCTCGAATTTGTATGCTGTTCCTGCTGCTGCAATTTCCTGCTTTTTTTCCAGTGCTCCTCTGGGCTTCCTGCCTTGCAGCCTGCTACACCCTGCTGCCTACAGCCCTAGCCTTTTGGGCTCCCTGCCTCACAGCCCTGCTCCTCTGGGCTTCCTGCCTTGCAGCCTGCTACACCCTGCTGCCTACAGCCCTAGCCTTTTGGGCTCCCTGCCTCACAGCCCTGCTCCTCTGGGCTTCCTGCCTTGCAGACTGTTACACTCCGCTGCCTACAGCCATAGCCTTCCGGGCTCCCTGCCTCGGTGCTCTGCTCCTCTGAGCTCACTCTTTGCTGCTCTGCTCCGCTGGGCTCCCTGCCTTGCAGCCTGCTACTCTCTTCTGCTTTCAGCCCTGACCCTCGGGTCTCTCTGCCTCTATGCCCTGTTCCTTTGGGTTTGCTCCTTGCAGCCCTACTCCTCTGGGCTCTTTGTCTGCCGCCTACTACAGCTCTCAGTCCTGCTCCTCTGGACTCTCTGCCTAGCAGCCTACTACAGTCCTCTGTAATCCACTACAGTTTTTCTGTACCTTGTACCATTTGGTACTGCAGACCTGCTTCCTTGTTTGCAGCCCCCCTCTTTCCTGGCTGCTGCTCCCTTGCTCTCTTCCTTGTTTGCAACCCCTTGTTCTTGATCCCTGTCCTTCTCTTCCTTGACGCCTCTGTCCTCCCCTTTAATTTACCCATTTCTATTGTACTGTTTCTTCCTTCATTCCCTTCTGCTAGATTTCTCTTAGACTTCCTTGTCCCTGGTTATTTCTGTTCTTGTCTCTCTTGTGTCTTATGTTGATCCTTTGTACAGAGCTTGACTGTTGGTTTCCGGCAGGCAACCTCTGCCCCTTCCCTTGTCGCGTTTTCTGTTTAACAGACACCCACAGCTGTTGTTCCCAGCCATGAGCAGACAGAGTGGGCCTCTGTAATAGTAATCCGTGCAGAAGGCTGGAGTTTCCAAAGGTCCGTGGAACACTCTTTTTCCATATCTGCATACACCCCAAGAGGGAATCCAGTTTGTTTGTATCTTTGTATTTCCTGCCCCTTTCTGTTCACAACTACAGTTGCCTACTTTTCTTTCTTGATGAGTTTCCTGCTGTGTGTGTACTTATATGTCACCTTATATCAGCACAGCCACCCAAACCCTACCTGGGGGCCCTGTGCCACTCTTGACAGAGTGCCATCCTTGACAGCAACAAGTAGGGTGGGGCTGACTTGGAGATGCATTTATGAGTGATGGCAAGGGTCTTGAAGATGATTCTTTCGTTGATGGGGAGCCAGTGGACTTCTCTGCGGCCAGTGGAGATATGCTCTGAGCAGGGAATGTTGAGGGCCGCGCAAAGTGCATTGTTTTGTATAGTTTTGAGTTTCCTTAGATTCAGAGATGAGGTGCCTGCAAACAGGGCATTGCAATAGTCTAACCTGGCTCCCACCACTGAGTGGGCTATGTTCAGACCGTTGTCTTTGGTAAGGAAGGGTCTGGCAGCATTGAGTTTGGTAGAGTAAGCTGCCGCTGAATAGATGGCGTTGACTTGGCGGGTGAGGGATAGGGTTGAGTCAAGGGTTGAGTCCTTGGGTTTTTACGGATGCAGAGACTGGTATAAGCGAGCCATCAATACTGAAGGCTCATTATAGGGGGTTCAGTTGCTTCAGTGCTGATGTGGAGCCTATAATGAAAAGTTCTGTTTTCTTATCATTGAGTCAGAGTCCATGGGTAGCCATCCAGGCTTGGATAATGGCATAGGTGGAGTTTAGAGTGGCAGCATGGTCATGGTAGGATCCAGATAGAGGAAGGAGGATTTGTGTGTCGTCAGCGTAGTTTGTGTAGGCGAAGCTGACAGAGTCTAGGTGATCGAAGAGGGGCTTTGTGAAGATGTTGTAGATCGTACGGGACACGCAAGACCCTTGTGGCACCCCACAGTTAATGGGGGAGGGCGTTGTACAGGCGTTTTCGGCAAAGACTTTCATAACTCTTCCTTCGAGAAAGGAGGCAATACAAGAGGCTGCTTCCGTGGAAAAGGAGCCTGAGGAGATCAGATGTTGGCATAGAATGTTATGATCGACCAGGTCGAAGGCTGCGGACAGAACAAGGAGGAGGAGAAAGGCTAGCTTTCCCTTGTTTTGGATCTCGCCCATCTGGATTTTCAGGTCTAGGAGCGTTGATTCCGTGCCATGTCCTGCACAGAAACCAGATTGGCGTGGGCCAAGGATTTGATTAGATTCGAGGTGATGTTGGATTTGGATGTAGACCGCCCTGTCGAGAATTCTGAGGAGGAAGGGAACCGTAGTGATGTGCCGGTAGTTGTTGGGTGAGGTAGGATCAAGTGTAGGTTTCTTTAGCAGCGGGACAACCCATGCTTCCCTTAGGCAGGCTGGCACCCGCCCTTAGGTGAAGGAGGCAGGCTAATGTGTTCAGCACAGACTTTGATCAAGGGGGCTGGGCAGACATCGCCTTTACAGCGTGAGGGCTTGAGGCTTAGGAGAATCTGCAGCGATTCCTGTGTGGTCATTTTGTTGAAGGTGAACATGGAGACTTGGTTTAGGATAGGGGCATGGGAGAGCCTGTACAGATGAGCGAGGCTGGATTGCTTGGTGGAGATTTTCTTTTCTAGCGTGTCAATTTTTAGCAGCAAGGCCTCCTGGACGTTGTTGCACCAGGCAGTATCTTTAGTTAGGTGGAAGTTTGGGGCATAGGTGCTTTGAGTTCTCCAAGAATGGCGAAGAGTTCTTTTGAGTTGGAGTTGGCTTTAGCGATTCTGATGTTGAAGGTACAGGCTTTAGCTTGGATAATGGCTTGCTTGTATTTTTTGGACATGTTTTTGAACAGAGTTTGGTGTCTTCTGAGGAGTTGCTATTCCAGCAAGTTTCTGCAAGTCTTTTTTTGGTCCTGAGGGAGGCTAGATTAGGGGTGTACCAGGAGTTCGAGTGAAGAATGGGTTTGGCTTTTTTTAGTAACATCGGAGCAATGGAATCAATGGTGTTGGTCAGAGTTTTGGAGTACATGTCTGCTAGGTGCGTGGGGTCGGTAGAATCCAGGTAGTCCGGATTGAGGGCAGCGAGACAAGGGGAGAGGTTTTCTTTAGTGAGCACTTATAGCAACGCAGGAGCGATGTGGTGGAGCGTTTGGCGAGTGGACCATAGGGAATCGAGAATGAGATGATATAATGGTCGGACCAGGGAGAAGGCGCGTTAGCTTTGATGGAGATATGGCAGTTGTTGTCAGCTATCCAGTCAAGAGATCACCCTTTGCTGTGTGTAGGGTTGCAAATGCATTGCACAAAGCCGAGTTTGGTAAGGGCATTGGCTAGGGAGCATGTTGGGAGGTCAGAAGGGTAGTTGAGGCCAAGGTTAAGGTTACCCAGTAGTAGCACTTGTGACAAGGATTTAGCCTTGTCACCTAAGATGTGGAGTAGGTCCATCTCGGATGAGAGGACAGGGCCAGGAGGGCGGTAGATTATGTGGGTAAGGATGGTGTTTGTGGGGGATGTGGAGATTTTGATGGAGAGGATGTCAGTTGTTGTTGAGTGTGGATTGGGTTTGTCTGACGATCAGGTGGTCCTTGGAAATGAAAGCGACACATTGGATCTATCACTCCTGAGGATGGTGTAGCCAGTGGGGATGGTGAGGGAGAGTGTTAGTCCAGAGGCCGAGTTGAGCCATGTTTCCGTGACTGCTAGTGCATCCAGATTGTTGGCAGTCAGGAGATCATGAATGTCTAATGCATGGGTGGGTAAAGAGCCCGCGTTGATCAAGGCTATGTTAAGGCAGGGGATGGTGGGGGAGGCTGCAGAGGTAGGCCTGTTGTTGTGTTTATGTTGAACTCTGGAGGTGCAGGGCTGGGCATGAAGAAACAGGACACATACAGTGTTTGAAAAACCAGCAGCAGTACATTTCTGATTGGTATTGGAGGGGTGAGAGCTGGCGAGAGCTCATCAGTGTAGTGGTATGGGCCGGAGCATAGAGCACAGGCCTAGGTGATCTCAGACAGTGGCTCTTAAGGCGGCCTTGGACATGTGTGGTGGGTAAATATAGACAAGGGCGCGCAGAGTGATTGTGCCCTGATCTCGATCCTAAGCGCTTATTATGGCAAGGGGTGGACAGTGGTTTTTCGGTGTTGTGCATGCGTTTCGCCGTGCGGCCAGATAGGCGTGAGTTGCGGCGAGTGAGGCTGCATGGAGACAGTGTTAAAGTGCAGGAGGTGGCAGGCAGGGTGCCCTATTAGAATTTTGCTCCTGGCTCAACACATGTAGCCAAGACATTGAATTCACATTTGAATACAGTAATTCCTCCATCCACTTCCTAGATTTGAGAATCCAACACGACCAAGGCAAACTAATATGCACTACTTTTCGTAAACCCACCGCTCGCAATACTTTGCTACATTTTCAAAGCGATTATCCTCAACATATTAAAGAAAATTTACCGTATGGGCAATTCTTAAGACTTCGCAAGAATTGCACCTCTTTAGACAACTTCTACCAAGATGCCAACCTTCTAAGTGATAGACTCAAACAACGTGGTTACCCCAAAAAACTGGTGTCAAGATCTATGAAAAGAGCCGCTTCACATGTCGCGACTCACTTCTTACACCCAAAACCCGAGATGCAGAGAATGATAAAATCACATGTGCCATCACCCATTTACAAGTATTGGCCCATAGTTAGACTCTGCCTGCCAGACCAAGATAAACCTAGATTTGCATTTAAGAGGGGGCGTAATTTGAGAGAACACCTGGTACATTCCATGTACAACAAAAAATCTCCCCAGACTCACATCTGGAATCTCCGACCGCTTAAAGGGCAATACCCATGTGGTACCTGCTCAGTATGCCAATTCACTATGAAACTACAACAATTTCAGATCGAACTAAAACATGGACCCTTAATGACGTTTCGAATTGCAAAACAAATCAAGTGGTATACTGCATAGAATGCCCATGCCACTTACGCTACATTGGACAGACCATGCGAAATGTCGGCATACGGATATCTGAACATAGTTCAAGAATCCGCTGCAAAAATATGACATCTCCACTAGTACAGCGCTATATGCAGAAGAAACATGATACCCATGACATTAAATGGTGGATTATTGAACGGGTTCGCAGTGGACCCAACATTCAAGGCCGCCTGTTAGACCTTGAATGTCGTTGGATACACAGAATGGATTCTGTTACCCATGGCCTCAACGAACAACAACTCTTCCCACAAAGATAATTCATTTCCACTGGGAATGCAGTTGTTGTCCCTAACCACGTTGCCCTACATGCACTAGAAGTTTCTCTCCACTACCTTCTAGTGTCATCTCCAACACTCAGCATACTGTTTCAGAACACACAGAGACTCCCTGCATTCCATCCGTCTCCGTATCTGACCAAACAACACACAGCCCACGGCCAAAGACTGTTAGTAGACTGCTAAGCACACACACCGGCTCCGCCACAGCCCCCGCCACCATTGAACTCCACAAAGTGGCTGATCTCCTCTGCATCACCGCCACAATTGTTCGAGTGATACCCACATCAATTGTTCATTTATGTTCCAGGACCCGAGACTCGAGCCCTCCTTCCACCGAGTCCACCGAGTCCACCGAGTCCTTTCAGCTCGCGCGACATTTTCGTTGCACTTACATTCAACGCGCGCACCACAGACTGCAGGGCTCTCCTGCATAAACCTCCCCGCGCTCCACTCCAGCGTGCGCCTGTAGAACACTTGCATTCTCGCATTGCTTCGGCTTCAGCCAATCAGGACTCTGAACCTCTCAGCATCCTGATTGGTCCAGAGACCCACACACCCTCGGCCCACCCCCAGTCTGCTCCTGCATTCATAACAGCAGCACTGCACTTGCCGAACGCACGTCTTTCGGCAACAGGCTGACCACTGAGACTTGACTCCGCACACGGCGCCACCCAGACACAAGTAAATCTCCCTCGAGCTCTGTGCTCCCCACGACGCACAAGTGGCGGCCTAGCACCACTTACTAGTGTACTCTACTTCACATTGATATGTGAATTGGCTAAAAATCAACCTCTATAATTAGCCTTTTCTTTCCTTCCCTCTTGTTACAGAAACAAAGAAATCAGAAAGCTTCACACTGTTTGAACCTCCCCCACTTTGGGAGTTTTTTTGACTATAGAGGAATACCTGGATTATCTAATGAATATTCACATCCAGGTACTGTGCTCTACTTTCCTTTTCTTAGATACGCACAGGCACATAAGTCAGGAGATTCATGCCTCCCTACCGTTTCTTGATGTATTTTCTTCTCTGCAACTACCTTACAGAGCATTATCCCGAGGGTGCGAGCTGCACACAGCAGCCCAGTGAGGCAGCCACGGAAATACATTTTCTTTCCGCCTGCCCCCCCACGCACTACTACTGCAACCATCCCTACACAAGGTTTCTGTGGTGAGCCACTTACCTATTACGCCCACCACAGCCCTATAGAGACAAGAGTCCACACAAAGTTCACTCTATCTCCCATTAAAGGTTCCTTCACCCCTTTAACTTTTAGCATGCGCTATTTTGGGAATTATTTACCTCCAAGTTGTGATTCAGCCAACCTTTTACTAATCCACCCTTGTAAGTCCAGCAGGGAAACAGCACTGTACCATGAGAGTAATTGAGCCATGTTTTCTCTCTCGGTCTCTCCTCCACAGGGGTTTCTCAACCGCCCTGAAGAAGGCGGCTTCCACGTCCCTCTAATTTTGATACATGATGGACACCAAGGCCGCCGAAACGTCCGTTTTCAAGCAAGGGGGACCTTTGTACCAACTTAATTTGGTCAAGTGATACAGTACTGTACATAGATTGCTACACTTCTGGAAGTGGGATCCCCTCTTATACAACCCCCTCCGACGTTGGCAATTAACCAGTTGGCACACATCCAGTTGGAATTATCTGGTATTTAACCAGTCAGGATCACTTTGTCCCAATATAACTTTTCAGCATAGACATCCAACCATTGTGAGTTAGACGCAATCTACCCAGATGGACAGCGTTAAGACCACTGGATCGACTTATGAATTTGTTTAATTGTGAAAACTCATGAAGAGTATAAATTGTTAATCAGTAATAATTTTTCTGTTCTATGTCCTATATATTTTTTTTAAAAAAATAATCTTTATCAAACTATGTTTAAGTTGTATTTTTGCTTTATTTGAAAACATCATGGATTATTTTTCTTTGCAATCAATGCTCAATGTCTCGCACAAAACTGTAAATACGTGTGTTTAATACAAGTTATATATTTGCACATACCCCTAGTGTGTATGTGGGTTTTTCCTTCTGGACTTATTCTTTTTGGGTCAAATATTTCATCGACGATATATTCCATTAGTAAAAATCCAGTGAAGGTTCCTTGATTCCATAAATGAAGTCATGCTTTATTCAATGACATATAATCAAGATGAACCCTTCCAAATAGCAGTACTAGTTTCTGTGTATTAGGGTGCCTGGGATAGACAAGACTAGGCGCATGGAGACAGTGCCTGAAGCAGGCGGTAGAAAAGGGCTCGGCAAGATGTCTGAGTATGCAGGAAGATTAGGGGACATCGTTAGGTTACGTCGTGGAACTGTTGGTATCTGCAGCTGCCCGATACGTCCAGGTTCCAAATGGTTCAGCTGAAATTGCGTGGCGTCGAGCATAGTGTAGAACATATATGTGGATTCGAGCAGTGTGCTCTGCGGCACACACCACTGCGCCCTTGTGCTGCTTGGGCGCAGAGGGTTTGGTTTGTGTCTTTTAACGCATCGGTATCGAGCGTAGTGTAGAATGTAAAAGTGGATTTGAGCAGCGTGCTCTGCGGACCTGCGGCGCACAACATTGCACCCTTGTCCTGCGCGGTCTTTGCTGCAGATGGTTTGGTACGTGGCTTTTAACGCAGCTGCGTGAAGCGCAGTGTAGAACGTAAACGTGGGTTTGAGCAGCGTGCTTTGCAGACCTGCAGCGCACAACACTGCACCCTACTGGCGAATTCTTTAGCACAGAGGCTGTTGAGAGCGATAGAGCCTAGTACATTCAAACCAATGTGCTTCTTTCCCAGTAAGAGCTACTTGGATGGACCTCAGGTGTCTGTAAATGACCACTTCCAAGGTAGACACCATTCCTCAGCCTCTGCTAATATTGTTACTCTACTCCAAAAAAGCTCTTCACTGCATCAGTTTTAAGTGTTTATGGGCTACGATACAAAATGCAGGATTCAGAGATGCCTTCTTGGCTTGGGTTCAGCTGTTATACAACAAGCCAACAGCTACAGTGATGATAAATTGCCATCTGTTGTGAACATACCCTTTGCGGAATGGGATGAGTTAACGGGGGCTGCATCGCCTCTCATATTTGCTTTGGCTATATAACCCTTGACAGAGTTACTGAGAAAATTCACAGTAATGAAAGCCTTTCAGTGGCACATGGGTAGGATAGAGTTTCTCACTTTTTGTGCAGGTGATCTTTCATTTTTTTTGGGGAAGCCTTTTTGGTCAGGTCCCAGGGGTAATGGCCAAAATTAGCAAATTTGGCAGGCACAGCAACCTTAAAATTAACTTAGGGAAATGTATCCTTTTTCTGGTGCATGGAGGGGAGGACCCTATCCCGAGGCAGTGCCCACTCCAGATAGTCAATAAGAGCCTAATTACAAGTACAGCGGTGCAGAAAGAATGTAACTTTGTTACTTCTGCATCATCGCAACGCTGTACTACAATTTTGGCAGGGAGGTGGAGGATTTACCTCCAGGAAAAAGCTTGAGTTAAATCTGCCGCTCTGCCGGCGAAAATCGGCAAAATCAGTGTAATTACCACTGAAAGTAATTTTGCTGAAATCCCCATGGAGTCCTATTGACTCCAATAAATGGGTACTAACACCGCCTACCACAACTTGCAATCCGGCAGTAATGGTAAATCCATTTAGTGGTATTTTGGCAAATTTACTGCCAAAATACCACCAAACTTGTAATAAGGTCCTAACTCTTTTAAATAACTGGACATGCATGTTGCAAGGGACAGGAATGACTTCTTATCCCACAATGTGATAAAAACGACTTCAAGCTTATGCAGAAAATTAGGCAACATTGCCATTGTCCATCGTGGGCGAACAGCGTTATTCAAAATTATAACTCAGCCGAGATACTTGCATGTCTTCCAAAATATGCCTTTTGATGTCTCTAGATCAGAGTTTGAAATGGTTAATCAATCATTGAAGAGGCTCATCTGCCAAGGCAGGGCACCTCGAGTCGCTGTGAGCACCTACATCGATCAGTGTGGATGGGGGGTATACGGTTATCTGAGTGGCACAATTGGCTGCGGCCAATGACTGGCTATACAGGGATATGAGAATCCCATACTTCCAGTTGGAAATGTTATGTTATCCAATATTTATAATGCATCCATAAGCACCCTGATGGTCTTTCATCATGTTGTCTTGTCCAAAAGGTGGCATATTGTGACCCCACCAGGACGGTGCCAGAATTTAGTCTGTAGATAGGAAAGAGGAGGTTTGTGGGAGGAGGTGATAGGAGAGAGGACTTGGACAATAAAACAAACAGATTCAGAGGGGGAAATAATAGTGTCTTTGACCATGTGTCATCAGCCTCTTTGCTTTGGACCCAGACCCCTTTGTATGGGTCTTCCGGCACACTTGGTTTACTTCCCTGACAAGTGTCTACTGGCGCAGCATATGCTTGTGTAGCTATATTTCTCTTAAGGTCCTCAGCCTGTGTGTCATCAGCTGTACTTCTAACCCTAACCTTTTTTTGGTTGCCAGCCCCTCTCGTGGACCCAGGAAGCAGCTGTACCTTGTTTTTGGGTTCCTAATGCGTGACGTCCTGTTCAGGCTTCTCTGACTCTCTGGGCGAGGCTCGATACTTCTCTCTCTGTTCCCACTTAGGTCCATGTCCCTGCTCCAGCTTCAGCGAGACGGGCTATGCAGCGTTACTCCAGGAGGCGCCCCAAGCCTTCTGCATACTTAGTTTCGCTTCGGTTTCCCATGCGCTGATGGTTCTTCGCAACAGCCTCAGCTATACTTGGGCTTTCCTCCACTGGCATCCCGGGCTGCAGCTTCTCCCCGTGTCTGTCCATCTGCTGGATTCAAACTTCGCTCTTGGTTCTTTGGGTGAAGCCTTGACCAGTGGCATAGTCCTTCTTCTATTTTGTGCTTTGGGAAACCAATAGGCACTCTCCAACATCTAGACTGCACAGGTTGGTTCCCATGGGTATTCCTCATTGCTCCATCCTTCCTCCTCATGACAGTACTGAACTGGTGATCATTATAGAGTTCAGTGGCACTCCTTCTTCGTCTCAGTATTCTCCTGCAACTTGGTTTCCTCAACTGCACACAGAAAGACAGAGGTGTGGGGGCCACAGGGTACTGAGTGGGGTGGGATGAAGTAGGGGAGTGAAGTGAAGGAGGGGAATATTACGTTCTGCCAAGTTCACTGGTCCCATGCATGGCGGGTCTCCCTCCCTATGGGATCCAACTGTTGAGTACCGACCCCAGTCACCTCCCTGGTCTCACAGGAAGGAGCTTCCCCTATGAAAGCAGTGACAATACTCTGGGATTCGTAACTGTGTGGATTGAGGATTCCAGCAGCACAGCCAAGAGTTAGGAGTTGGAGAGATTCAAAAACACCTTCAGGACACTGTATAGATCTGTCCCTGTCAAGTCAATGGAAAGGTGCCCCAAGCATGGTTCCTTCTGGTTGTCAGAGTCGGAACATCATCATTGGAATTCTTGATGTCTAGAAGATGCTGGTGCAGAGCTTTCACCATCTTTCTTTGGTCAATCATTTCTAGGTATGCTTTTGGGCCATAGCTTAGCAGGTGAAACAATTCCTGGTGCAAGTGCTCTGTTTGTATGCCAAAACAGAGAGTAGAGGAGGAACCCTACACTCAAACTGCATGCTCCTGCACCACTCACACATGTGGTGGTCAGTCAAGCAGTGCTGCCCACCACACACCACCGTTCATGGGCATTACACTGGATACATCCAGGGGATGCAGATTCCAACGGAATCCCCGACAGCCATTCCCTCAAGTCCTTTCGGAGTTCCTTGCCGGATGCCATGTCAGAAAAGTACAGTTTCCTGCCTACTAGATTTCAGAACACTAGATATTGCTTTTTAGGAGACTCAAGGATAAAAAAGTATTTCTGTGAGTCAAAAAGGCTACAACTCCCCTCAATATTAAAGTACTCTAACAACAACCACAACTAGAACCAGTGCTGTCTGGTTCAGGAAACTGAAACAGGGAGATCATGGGCTGCTTTGGTGGTGGTGTGCCCACCTTTTGGAAAACATAGTGTGGATTTGCAAAGCATATTGAAAAATCATTTCTAACACAAATTCCATAATCTCATACATTAGAATCTTAAAGTGCCAAACTAGTAAATACATAGAAGACTCATTTACCCAATGAGTAACCCTGATAAACACTTTTTTTGGGTGAACGACCCCCACCATTCAGAAATAATTAAAACAATGTTTCCAGTTATGAAATACGCAAATCTCCAGTCATTTAGAAAAAATATTCTTTTTTGTTTTTGAAAAGTATTATTAAACTGTGAAGAACAATTGAAACTGGATTTAGAAGCTCCCAAAAATATATTTGAATAGATTGTGTCCTCCCACGTATATTCCTCATCTTTGATATTCGATATCCAGCTTTAGCTGCTCCAGAATTTTGTTTTGGCAGACATCGATGTGCGTCGATGGTGTCAACTCGATGTCCCTCGAGGGCCTCTGTCTCGAGGATGATGTCATCGAAGGCATATATAGCACGCACAGCGCCTGTTGGCTTCAGTTCCGTTTTTACGTGAATGCTATCGCTTTGAGAAATACGCTGCACTTCTTTACTATTCGTTGCTTCGAGAAATCGAGTATGTCTTCTTCGCCGACACCGACTACCCCAAAGACCGGGTTCAAGAAGTGTAGAGATAGTGGGTCGAAAATGTCATTGACCAATCTACACCGTATATGTTTATGGTGCCTCGGAGTGGAGCATGACACCTCAGACTGCTCCAAGTACCAGTCGATGACAGGAAAGGCCTTGAAGGAACGAAAGGGTAAATTGACGGTAGGTCGAAACCCCAAAGCATCTACCCCGACCAAAAAACGTTTGAGCGACGAGTCAAGGGGTGACTCTCCTCAGAAGAAGAAAGTTAAGAGTTCGAGATGGAGCAGTGGTTCCCACCACTCATCGCCGTCGAAGAAGTCCAAGAAGACGCACCATAGGTCGCCTTCTTCGACGTCGTCGGACACTTGCCCTTAAAGGGTATCTTGCCCAACAAAGAAATCCACTCCGGCCGAGTGGCAGGCTTTCAGATTTGTATTTTATTTATTTATTTATATAGCGTGCCTGGCTCAAGGGCATCCGAGCGCATCACTTAGGGTACAGACATAGTAAACATTTACAAAAAAATATACAACAGAAGGAATCATTTACAAGTATTATACAGTTTCACATTATATGGACATCAGTATTGCATATGTACAACAGAGAGTAATCGGAAGGCCTGAATATAGGGGTGGCTAGCGAACAGTCTGATTCAATGGTGGTCTTGCAAGACAGCCAGGCTTTGGCCTGCCTTTTGAACATTAGGAAGGAGGGTTCTGCTGTAAGAGGGTTAGGTAGTGAATTCCAAAGTTTCGCCGCCAGGACTGGGAAACTGGTCCCCCCTGATCTCTGAAGGTTGAAGTGGGGTATGGAGAGGCAGTTAGACTGGGTGCTTCTGAGGGGTCTGTTAGAGGTGTGGATAGTAAATCTATTGGCCAGGTAGCTAGGTGCTTGGTTGGCGAGGCATTTATGAGTTAGTGCTAGAGTTTTTAGAGATACTCTTTGTGTTACTGATAGCCAGTGGAGACTCTGTCTGGTGTCAGAAATGTGTTGATTCCTGGGGATGTTTAAGGCAGCTCTAAAAGCATTGTTTTGAATAATCTGTAGCTAATTGAGGTTGCATTGGTTGGTACCAGGATAGAGGGCGTTGCAATAGTCAATTTTAGACATAACCAAGGTCCTGGCTAGAGTGGTGCAGTTGGCTGGTGATAAGAAAGGGCGGCAGGCTGTAATGAGCTTGCACGTATATGCTGCGGCGGAGGATACTGCGTTAGTTTGCCTGGAGAGGGAGAGGGTGGAGTCGATATAAATGCCTAGGGTTTTAGTGTCCTTTGTAACTTTAATGATGTTGCCATCAATGACGAAGGATTGAAATGAGGGGTCAAGTTTGTCAGTTATATGGTCACCAGTAATGGGTTTGAGTATCTGGGTGTCATCCGCATAGTTGGTGTAGGAGACACCCAGATAATCCAGGATATCGAAAAGTGGCTTCGTAAACACATTATAAAGTGTGGGGGAAACGCACGATCCTTGTGGTAGCCACATGTGAAAGGTGAGGTTTCAGTGGCTGCAGATGGGGAGAAGACCCTCATGGGCCTGTTGTCCAGGAGTGATCTGATCCAGGCCGTGGCTTTGTCAGAGAAGCGGGCTGTTTGTTTGAGATCGGCAAAGAATTTGGTGATTTACTAGGTCGAACGCCGCAGATAAATCAAGTAAGAGTAGAAGGGCAAGTTTACCCTTATCTTTAATATCCTCGATCTGTGTTTTAAGATCAATCAGGGCAGTTTCAGTTCCATGACGCGGACGGAAACCCGATTGTCTGAGTCCTAGGAGTTTGTTAGTTTCCAAATAAACTTGGATCTGCAGGTAGGCAGCACGATCAAGAATTTCTAACAAAAACGGCACTAATTACAAAAGTTTTGACGGCTCTTCCAGCGTCGAATCCATTAAACCCTTGATGCCTGAAAAACGTATGTGCCTTTACCAAGGAAGGACTATTTTAAGTCCCTTAACTCAATATATGAGTAGAATCAACCCTCAGATAACGAGGCACGATTTGGCCTCCAGTTTGGTATGCCAAATGTACCAGAAAGTTTTTATCTCTGAGGAATCATGGTTGGGAGACCTTTATGACAACCTACAGATGGCCAGAGGGGTGGACACCTCACCTGAGCTAGAGTTTGGAAGACTAGAGGCAGGGGAGCATGCTGATGCATCATATAGACAGCTCATGTCCAAGGTAGTGGAGTACATGGGGTGGAGTAGGCCTCTGTTACCATTCGAACAGGATGATCTGACAGACATCCTGGATAAGGGTCCTCCGTCAGATCCTATATTACCTTTTTCACATTGCTCTGCAAAAAAGGGTGATGGCGAATTGGGAAATACCAGAAACTAATCCGGCTGTGAATAAAAATTTGACCAATATGTACCGCACTTCCAGTAGTGACTGTGACTACCTGTCGAAACACCACATTCCAGAGAGTCTTGTACAGGCAGCTACAGCAACGTCTAAGCAAGCAGCTTACCCTACCATCCCTCCAGATAGGGACGACAAAAGAGTAGACCGATGGGCAAGGAAGGTATTTTCTGTAAGGGGTATGGCGCTTAAATCAGCCAACTTCACATGTGCCCTTGCAAAATTTACATTACCCTATGGGACTGCATTTCCATGGCAGCAGAGCACATTCCCGAGTGGGATGAAAGAGACGGGTTCTTAGCCATAATTAGAGACGGCAAAGAAGCCATGTGTCAGTCTCTTCAGTCAAGTCTGGATTCTGCTGACAGCATCAGCAGAGCCATGGCTACTAGCACCATTATACGCAGGTTTGCCTGGTTGAGGATGTCAGGCTTTGCACCGGATGTGCAATCCAGACTCCTCAACATGCCCTTTGACGGGTCTCACCTTTTTGGCAACAAGGCTGACAAGAGCCTTGAGAAGTTGCAGACCTCAAAGGTGGCAGCCAAATCTTTAGGTGCCGCTATTTGGCACCCTCAGCCTTTTCACCCTAGTGGACAGCTTTGGAGGGGTAGATCTTTTTGCTACTACTGCTCACTTGGAAGAGCGAGGGGAATGGCTAGTCAGAGAGGCCAAAGAAAGTTCCCTCATGGTGAAGGAGGCAGAGGTGCGAAGCCAGCTCAAGCAGGGGCATCCTTACCATCTGTCACTGCATCAACCTCCTCAAAACCTCTTTGAGGTTTTGAGTCACAACTCACCAGTGGGGGGCAGACTGTCTCAGCATCTAGAAGAATGGCGAGTCATTACTTCGGATGCTTGTGCATTGGAAACCATAGGCCATGGGTACTGCCTTCCTTTCATACAGAGACCTCAGAGCAATCCACCGGGGAGCCTCTGTTTGAGGATTCCAGATCCGCTCCTTGTGCAGGAAATGTTAACCCTGTTAGAGAATGGCATTGTAGAGCCAGTGCCTGTAGCAGAGAGGAACAAGGGAAGGGATGGTATTCCCCTTATTTTCTAATACTCAAGAAGGACGGAGGACTGAGTTGACTGAGCTGAACAAGTTTTTCTGGAAGGACAAGTTCAAGATGGTCACTCTTTCTCAGATCCTTCAGGCCCTCCAACTCCAGGACTGCATTTTTCTGGTGCCAGAGGCCCGCCTGAGAATGAGATCCCTTTAATGGGCTCCCAGAACTCAATGGACCCAGTTCTCAGGAAAGATGTCAGACCTACATCAGGTTCCAGGCAGTGTCGCAAAGGATCTTCTGTGGTGGGCCTGCGAGCACAACATTATGAAGGGAGAACCTTTTTGGCAACCATGGCCAGAGATTACAGTAGTAACGGACGCTTCACTCACAGGGTGGGGAGCCCACACCAACGATCTGACAGTCAGCGGTCATTGATTTCCATTGGAGTCCAAACTACATAACAATCTTTTGAAGCTGAGGGCAATCAGACTAGCCTTCCTGCCCTCTGTGCGGGGAAAGAATGTCCTGATAATGACGGACAACACAGTAGCCATATACCACCTCAACAAGAGAGGAGGTGTAGGGTCACTGCCACTGTGTAGAGAGGCAATGCAGCTCTGGTACTGGGCAATTCAAGAAGGAATCTCCCTATCGCAAGTTCACCTAGCCGGACAGCAGAACACAGCGGTGGACGCTCTGAGCTGGCAGAGCAGAGTCTCCCACGAGTGGGAACTAGCTCAGGAAGTTCAAGAGATCTTCACACTTTGGGGAACCCTTCAAGTGGATCTGTTCGTGGCCAGTGTCAACCGAAAGTGCGAACTGTACTGCTTCAGGGAATTTCCCCCAAGAGGAGCTATAGGAGACGCGTTTGTGGTGGACTGGGAATTTCCACTCCTGTACGCGTTTCCTCCAGTCCTCGTCATTCCTCACGTGATCAGGGGGTGAGATAGTTTGGGAAACACATGATCCTAATTGCCACGAATTGGGCCAGGAGGACGTGGTACCCGGACCTCTGGACATGTCCATCTGGTTTAGGGAGATTTGACCGAAAGAAAATCGGTCATAAAACAAAAGACTGAATAAAACAGACCCCATGCAACATCATATCGTATGGTGTTGCATGCGGTCAGCTTTGCAGGAGTAAAACAAAAATTATGCATTGCTCACCCCACGACCCCACTTACCTGTTACCTCGCTGCCTGGTCCACTTCTGCCCTGCGGCGTCAGTTACGTCCCTCCAACGTGGGTCGGATCCGACGCTGCAGGGTCCCTTTTTCTTTTTTCTGTCCCCTGCCTCCAATATCGAATAAGCTGGGACACCCCTGCAACCTTCCAAGGCCATTACACACTGATCATTGGGAGCAGGGGACACCCCTGCAACCCCGCTCCACATGTTCGGTATGTATTAGCCAATGTGTTCGAATACATTCGGTCGAATGGTGCAGGCCAAATTCGGTCAAATGTACCATTCGTCCAAATATATTCAAACAAATATACTAATACCGTCCATCTGTCCTCCAATGCGTCTTCCACAAAGAGAGGAACTTCTCTGGCGAGAGGAGGGTTGGGTTCTCCATCCAGAGGTCAAGAGACTCAACCTTCATGCTTGGTTTCTGAGAGGCTGAGATACAAGAATTGGGACCCTGCGGATGACTTAATGGAGATTTTGCTTTCGGCCAGAAGGCCAGCAACAAAGTCTTTGTACTGTTGCCGTTGGAACAAATTCTGCAAATGGTGCAAAGACAAGAATGTAGATCCTTTTCTGTGTAAAACACTGGATGTTTTATCCTTTCTACTATCTTTAGCCAATCTGGGGCTCCAGATTGGTACTTTAAAAGGCTATTTGGCGGCGCTGTCCATCTTTAAGTGCTCGTCAGAGGAATGTTCATATTTCAAAATTCCACTGGTGACACAATTTCTAAAGGGGCTCACCAATGTGTCCCCCCACCCCCAATCTCCTTTCCAGATTCCAATTTGGGACCATAATCTGGTATTACCATTTCATATGTGTGCACACTTTGAACCTTTAAACTCATGTCCTTTAAGGTTGTTAACCTTTAAAACCATTGTCTTGGTAGCCCTAACTTCAGCTCGTAGAGTGAGTGAGTTGCAGGCATTTTCATCTAAGCCACCCTTTACTATCTTCCATAATGATAGAGTTGTTCTGAGGGTTAAGCCTTCATTCTTACCGAAGATCATTTCTGACTTTCACATCGGACGAAAATAGTGTTACCTTCTTTCTATCCCCCACCTCATCCTGACAAGAAGGAGAGATTACACAGGTTGGACCCTTGCAGAACTTTGAGCTTTCATATATCTAGGCTGTCAAACGTTGCATTGATGATCAGCTTTTCATTTGATATATGGGCCACAAATTGGGCCAGGCTGTTATGAAACAGACCTTATCCAGGTGGATCATTCTGGCTATTTCGGAGTGTTACAGACTGGCAAGCAAGGATCCTCCTGAAGGGTTAAGAGCCCATTCCACCAGGGGCATAGCTACCTCTACAACCCAGCAAAAGGGGTGTACCGATAAAAAGTATTTGTGAGGCAGCAACGTGGACTACGATTCACACGTTCACTAAACATTACTGCCTAGAGTCTTCCCTCGATCTGGATGGGAGCTTTGGAAAAGCAGTCCTGTATTTGGTTCATGAAAAACTATAAGAAACTGAAATTCTTAATCCCTCCACTAAATTCAACACTGCTTTGGGGGTCTATCAAAGTTGAGGAATACGTGGGATGACACAATACATTTGAAGAACAAGTTACTTACCCCTGGTAACGTTCTTTTGACTGGATGTCCCTGCCACGTATTCCTCATCGCCCTCTCAACCTACCCACAGTAGATTTTCCCATTCTATTACAGCTTTCATTCCTTCAAAGCTGAGTATGGTAATTCCTGTGGTTATGCAGGTATTTCTGCTGTAAGAAAAAACAGAACTGAAGCCAGCGGGCGCTGCCCGTGCGATATATGCCTTTGATGACATCCTCGAGACGGAGGCACTCAAGGGACATCGAGTCAGTACCATCGACGCACAGTGTCCTCTGCCGAAAAAAACATTCTGAAGCTGGATATCGAATATCAAAGATGAGGAATACGTGGAAGGAACATCCAGTCAAAAGAACGTTACCAGGGATAAGTAAGTTCTTCCATACATAAAATAACTGTGAATGATCCTTGTAAGCTCATGATCAGGATACATTTATAGTACCAAAGCAAGGTTTAAAGGCATATTGATTGATTTATTTATAGAGCGCTTTACACCAAGGCGCTGTACAATGGAACAACAAAATACAGAGTAATAACAACAAATAACAATGTGAGCAAAGTGGCAACATGAATCATTCAACAACAAAACAGTGAGAGCAATTGACTGAGAGAGGGGAGGAGTGGAGTGGGAACAGGAGAGTAAAGGGAGGGGCGGGGAAGGATTGAGTGAGAGTAGAAGGAAGGGAGAGAGAGTGTGAAATAGAAAAGGGAAGGTGGAAAGAGAAGGGAGGGATTAGAAGAGGGGAAAGACGGGGGGAGTAGAGAGGGCAGGGGGGGGCTTGAAGGTGGGGATTGGAGGAGGAAGAATTTAAGAGAAGTGCGAAATGAGATGAGGGTAGTGGAAGAGCGGATTGAGAGGGGAAGAGAGTTCCAATGCAGAGGAGCAAGAAGTTGGAAAGATCGGAACCGGGAGGAAGCGCAAGGGGAAGGAGGTACAGAGAGCAGGAAGTGGTCAGCGGAACGAAGGAAGCGAGAGGGGGAGTAGAAGGAGAGAAGGGAGGAGAGATAAGGAGGGGCAAGTCCATGAAGGGATTTGAAAACAAGGAAGAGAAAGTGGAATTTTAGTTGTAGGTGGAAAGGTAGCCAGTCTAGTCGATAGAGCGAAGAGGAATTGGAGTCACGGGAGGTAAGGAGACAGAGGGTTCGAATGGCAGCGTGGTATATAGATTTAAGAGGGGCAAGCTGAGATGAGGGAAGACCGAAAATTATAGAGGAGCAGTAGAAGAGGCGGGAAAAGATGAGTGAGTAGATTAGGAGTTTGGTAGCATGGAATGTGAGGGAGGGACGGATTTTGCGAATATTGTAGAGGTGGTATCTGCAGGAGCGGGAGGTGAGTGAAATGTGTTGCGAGAAGGTGAGAGAGGAGTCAAAAAGAACACCTAGGTTGCGAGCGTGAGTGGAGATAGGGAGATTGGAAGGAGGAAAGTGGATGAATGGGGGAGGAGAGGGAGGGGGAAGAGAGTTAGCGGGGAAGAAAAGGACTTCAGTTTTATCAGTGTTGAGTGAGAGAAAGCGGGAGGACATCCAGTTCTTGATGGCTGTGAGACACGAGGAGAGTTTAAGGTGGAGGTCAGGTGGGAAGGAGGAGAAGGAGAGAAAGAGTTGGGTGTCGTCCGCATAGAAATGATGGGAGATGCCAAAGGAGGAGATGACAGGGGCAATGAGGGAGGTAAAGAGAGAGAAGAGAAAAGGGCCAAGTACAGAGCCTTGAGGAACACCGTAAATAAGAGGGAAGGAAGGAGAGGTCTGGTCTCCCCATGAAACAGCAAAGGAACGAGAGGAAAGGTAAGAGGAGAGCCATTTTAGAACAGGGCCTTTGAACCCGAAGGAGGAGAGAGTGTGGAGCAGGAGAGGATGATCGACAGTGTCAAAAGCGGCAGAGAGATCAAGGAGAATAAGTATGGAGGATTGCTTCACATGGCGAGCAGAGAGGAGCGAGTTGAGAATCGAGGTGAGAGCAGTTTCAGTGGAATGTTTGGGACGGAAGCCAGATTGGAAAGGAGTAAGGAGAGAGGAAGACGAGACAAAGGAGGAGAGTTGAGAGTAGGCGAGGCGTTCAAGGAGTTTAGAAAGGAAAGGCAGACGAGAGATAGGTCTGTAGCTGGCAGTGAGCAGTGGATCAGCAGAGGGTTTCTTAAGAATAGGAATGATCGTTGCATGTTTGAAAGCAGAGGGAAAGATAGATGAGGAGAGGCAGGAGTTGAAGAAAGTGGTAAGGTAAGGGATAAGAAGAGGGTACATTTTAGGGATGAGAACGGAGGGGAGAGGGTCAGAGGGGGCAGCTGTGCGGTGGGCTTTGGATAGAAGGGAGGATACTTCGGAAGGGGAAACAGATGAGAAAACCGACATGCTGGAAGGAGGAGGAGAGGGGGTTGGAGAAGAGAGGGAGTCAGAGAGGGAGTTAATTTTTTGCCTGAGTGTGATAATTTTGGAGGAAAAGTAGTTGGCGAAGTCAGAGGGAGAAAGTGTGGAATTAGATGAGGGGTCTGGAGAGGGAGGAGAGAGGAGGCGGGAAAGAGTTTGAAAAATCCAACAAGGATGTGAGGCTTGAGACTGTAGAAGGTTAGAGTAGTAGGTGGATTTGGCCGTAGCAAGGCAAGAGTTGTAAAGTGCATGGTAGGAGAAGTAAGAGATTTGATTAGAGAGCGAGGGAGTTTTGAGCCAAAGTCTTTCAAGGCGCCTGAGAAGGCGCCGCATAGAACAAAGATGGGAGGTAAGCCAGGGTTGAGGAGGTTTCTGGGTAGGGCGGAAGAGAGAAAGGGGATAGAGATGGTCAAGGGCAGTGGAGATGGAAGATGAGAGGGAAGAGAGAGCATCATCAGGAGAGAGTAGTGCAAAGTCATGGTGAGATGGAAGAGACGAAGAGCAGGTGTCGGAGAAGAGGGTAGTGTCGAAATCACGCAGGTGACAACGTGAGTAGATTGGAACGGAGGGATTAGTAATAGTGGAAGAAGAGCAAGGAGAAAGGGAGAACGGGAGTAATGCATGGTCAGAGAGATAGACAGGGAGAGAGGAGACAAGGGAGGAGGGATAGGAGGAGTTGAAGATGAGGTCAAGAGTGGAACCAGATGAGTGAGTAGGGGAAGAAGGAAGGGGGAGAGGAGGTAGGAGTCAAGGATAGAGAGTAGGGGAGAAGATTGGGGGGGAGAAGGAAGATGGATGTTAAAGTCGCCAAGCACAGTTAGAGGAGAGGGGGAGGGAGAAATAAGTGAGAGGAGGTGATCCAGGTCTTCAAAGAAGGAGGAGAGAGGGCCAGGGGGACGATAGATGATCAGGAAGGAAATAGGGTGGGGAGAGGAGAATGATTTGTAGAGGAATTCAAAGGAAGGGAAGGAGGGAAGAGATGGGGATGAGGAGGAGGAGGTGTATTTGGGGTTGTACAGGAGAGCGACACCTCCGCCGCGGCCAAAGGGGTGTGGAGTATGGAGGAAAGAGGAGGAAGAAGTCGTTAGGGAAGCTGGGACAGAGGTATTATGAGGGGGAATCCAGGTTTCAGTTATGCATATCACTCATGTATTGTTTGACAGCATAGACTTATTCAACACAAAGGGAAATATCCGCTATCTCTAGTTTGTCTTCCCAAAACGTTTTCGGATCTATACCTTTATACTTCTTTGTAGTCAAACTGTCTTCCTACAAACAATTTCAAAGCACCATAATTAATCTACCTTCTATCAACTAGAAATATATTACATATTCATTTTACCAAAAATCACTAACATCATAGTGTCAATCAAAATTAACCACTGGCACCTAAAAACCAAAATACAATACCAAGTCAGTTTTCTTTGTTGTCACATAGAAACCTAATAATGAATCTTAGAAGGGAAAATATGAAGAATTACCTACCCTCCCCACAGCTCTTCCAGTACTCATCTGGTAAAGTGGACAGTCACCATGTTCAAGTTCACTTCAATTGAGAAGTAACCTGTGAACAATCACTTAGTGTAGTGTCACAAATGTAACCTCCAGTGACGAATCTGAGGATGTTGTCCCTTCTCCCCTAGGGGGAAACCTTTCACATGGGGACCGGGCGGTGCGTCCACAGTACAATAATCCACCTGTGGGTGGTGCACCGAGGGAGGACCACATGGGGAAGGAATACCACTATGGGTTTGGGGACGACTATTCTCAGGAATCATGGTATGCCCCTGTTTCAGTACCACCAGCCCCTTCTCCAATACTAAGTCCTCCCCCAACCCCCTTTAGCCAGAGCCAATGTATTTTATTGTCAAGTTAGTCAAACTAATGGACTTGACAAGACTTTTTGCATCTACATTTAAATGAAGTATTGTGAAGAAGATAACTGGCACAGTATGAATCTGCGGGCGGGTGCAGTCCTGCCCGCGAGGTCAGATCTGACAGGCGGAACGGCACCCGCCAGCAGAGTTTCATAGAAGCACTGGCACCGTTTTTAATGGTGCTGGTGCTTCCGTGGTCCCCATGGGGACTAAAAAAAATTACCAGCGCCTGACTTCCTGGCTGCCGGAGTCAGAATACCCGGTGTTACCAGCAAGTCAGGCACCGGTAACTCATTACGGGTCTGGTGGCAACCTGCCGGTTTTACCGGCACTGTTACTGCCAGACCCGTAATGAGGCCCTATAACTGAGAGTTCGAGGATTACTTTGGAAAATCAGCGTGAGCGGTCTAGCTTCTCACAGGATCTCATTGACCCAAATGAAAGCAACAAACCAGTGCAGGAGTTCAAAATGAGCTCGGCTGGGACGCAAAAGAAGAACGATGCTCTGAGGAGGAACTGCGGAAGCCGTGCTCTGAGGGAGCAGATGAGAGCCGAAAAGGGAAGCCGAGAACGGAGGAAAAGGATAACGCGAACCTGCACCAACTGGAAGGGCCACTTTTGCACTGCTGAGATTTCCTTCTGGGTGCCGCATGCCCCGCGAAGCAACTGCGAGGAAAGACGCACAGCCGGGCAGAGTCGGATGACTGCAGACCTGCTACAGACCTCACCGCTTACCCAAACGCTACTGGTGTCTCGAGACGCAATGCAGCTGCTCGGGAGTCGCTGGTACCTGAAACGAAGAAGCTAACAGATATGCAGGTTATCGGAGAGGCATTGGAGGTCTGGGGAAAGAAGGGGGTGAAAAGATAAATTGGAGTAATAGGCTCTGGGACTCGCACCCATATGGAAGTCAAAGTATAAGAGGGTCTGGGACCCCGAGAATAACCAAGAGAGAGGAACCGTATGTTTGGCAGGCGAGTGAACCAAACAGATACGACAATGAAGTGCGAGTCTGGGACCTGCACCCATATGAGAAGCCAAGAATAAGAGGGTCTGGGACCCTGAGTGAAAAAGAAGCAAACAAGGGAAAGTTGTATGCTTGGCAGGGCAGTAAAACAAGCAGATACAACCTTACATTGCGAGTCTTGGACCCGCACCCATGTGAAAGGCAAAGGCCTGAAATGACGAGTAACAAGAGGGTCTGGGACCCCGTAAGAGAAAGAGACAGTCCACGAGAGGACAGCACCTTGACAGGAGAGTAAACCAAGCCAGTCATATCCTTTTGAGTCTGAAACACGCACCCATATAAGAAGTTGAGAAAAAGAGGGTCAAGGACCCTGGAAGTGAAAAGGACATAGTCCTAAGCTTGGTAGGGAAGTGTGCCAATCTGGTGGGATAGAAGAACTATGAATCTGAGAAGTATATCCTTTTGAATTACCCAGTGACATTTACCTAAAAGGATATGGGGCTCAGAAACACAAAAGGAATGAAAGTCGAAGAAGCCTAGGCGAAAGAAGCACATACCATAGCCTTGGAATCCTATACTCACAAACATTGTTTATTTAATCACTTTTGATTGCTCGAGAGACTGGGAACTTTTCTGTTCATTGAAAGAAACACTTTACTTTGTGAATAGATCATCCTTGCACAGTTGCTTTAAGTTGTTAGTGTTGGGGACAGAGGTAGGCTTTCAAAACACGACAGTGACAGATGTTTTGGTTGTGGACATCCTGACAAGTTCACTAGTTTCCTTTGAGGCAAGGAAACCCCTCATAGCTTTAGCGATAGAGAGGCCCTTTTCCAACCCTTTCTTTATTAATAAAAGTCTGTACCCATAAATATGCCACCGTTGTGTCCGAGCCTTACTTCTGCACCCGTACACTCCTAATTAGGTTCGCACAACTTATTAAAAGTGTCTCAAAGTAACAATCACTGTACCTGGGTATTGTGATGAATCCTGTGGAGTCATCACTGATTCCCTGGCAAAGATTTCCTCCCATATTGTCAGGGGACGGCAGATGCTACCTGTTCCTGACCCTGGAGGTGGTATTATGAGGGGGTATCACATGGGAGGAAGTGGCTGTCGGGGGAGGTGGTGCCCTCATCAGGAAAGATGCAGTGTTCGTCCCTTCCCCGAGAAGAAGACCCCATCATTTCGAACTTCTTGATGGCTTATTGCCACTTTACAAGTCACTCCCGTTGTAAAATCCAAAATCCCCTTCCTACAAAATGCTCCCAGCAGAATACCATTCATACCTCATATACACATGTGTTTTTACAGCATGTGCATTGCTTACATTTTTTTAAAAAGCAATGTACTTTAGGGAAAATTTGCTTAGGCCCCAGGAAGACGAAAGCAAATTATGAACCATCTATATAGTGGATATACTTTGCATACTGATTTGTATTGTGCCCCTGCTTAAATAGGATCCTACGAATTAATGAATGTGAACTTGTTATTGGTCAATTTTATCTGTTTCTCATTTTAACCTCATAAGTATTAGTTTTTAGGAATTGCACATTTTTATTGATTGTTTGATGAATTTTTTTTAAAATTCGAATAAACATGTTTGACTTGACTTGATATACACATAACACACATTTAACATCTCCTGTCTCTGATGTTTTTGTTTGAAATAAAAATCCTAAACAATATCATTTTGAAAGTCCTAGAAAGCATCTGGACTCCAACTACCATAAAGCCTCAAGTACCGAGATGAGGAAGAGGAAGGAGTTAATGTGGATTGAAGGAAACACCAAGCTAAACATGCAGACTAGTTGTTGTAATGAAGCACGAGTGCCCGGGGACATTTAAAAATGGTGCCGTATTCAAAGAACCAGAGCCGAGAGAAGCGGCACCGAAGAAGCGGGAAGCAGACCTGAGGGAGAAGGCAGCAGCACGTGAACGCGCCGTGCTGGAGAAGGCAGGTGTTTCCAAACTACCTTTCGCAAGCCTTTCCTACTGGCGTGGCGAGAGTCCAACGGAGACACAGCAGGCACTGTGAGAGAACCGCTGAGGAGCCGGCAGCAGCAGCAGAGCCACCCGGGACACAGTCATGCCGAGAAGCAGCAGTTTTATCGGCCGGTCAACGTTGGGCTGGCAGGATAGCTGGGAGAAGGTCTGCAGTGCGGGAAACACTGTCCCAGAGAAGAAGCTTCTGCGCAGCTACGTGCCACGGGCCAGGAATGCTACCAGATACCGGTGAGTATGCCCAGAGGTATTGGGGACCCAGGGGCATACTGACAGGTATATGAGCAATTAAGAAACTGTTTTGAATACTAACCAAGTAAAATACAAACACAGAGCTTGCACAAATCCTCATGCATGAGATGTCAATATGGAGGAAGTTGGAGAAAGTATTACTACAGGCAAATGAAAGCTAATGAAGAAGTTAAAAGACAGAATTTGAACAAGTCTCCATATATGAGATAACACTGTGGGGAAAGTTGGAACAAGTGGTACCTCAAGACAATGAAATATAGACACAGTCAAGGAATACAACTGTGCTAAACTAAAAGACAATAATCTTGGAAAAGAAGTCTCGGTGAAAGAAGCACATCAGGCAGTGAGCATTTTGGTGGGAATCTACAAAACCCCAGAAGGGGATTCCTGGCATGGGAGTACACCAGGCAATCCATTAGAAATACAGGGAAGAATAAAATATTTTGAAGAGATACCTGGCAGGAGAGTATACCAGAGGATCTGTTGAACCTATTAAAGGAATCCTGGCAGGGGAGTATACCATGAAGTCCTCTACAGTCATAGAAAGAAACATATTTATTTAATTTTGCAAAACACATGGTAAAACAAGTATACCACAGTCTCAGGCAAGTGGAATTTGTGAAATTTAACAAAGACCTTTTCCTGTTGAAACCAAAATACCTGGCGGAGGGGTATAAGCAGAGATCTAAAGCGCTCACAGGAGGATTTCTGATGGACAAGTTTATCAGGTGCTGTTCTAAAATATCAAAGAGGTTGAAGAGAACCCTATGTGGAACAACTTATTGTGAATAATACCGCTTTTGTTTGTGAACTCATTGCAAAGAAACCTCAAAAGAGTGGAAGGTTGTGGGACATAGTGTTTGCACAGAAACTTTCTGCATCAGGTATAAGTAACTAACGAAACTGTTATTTAAAAGAGACACCTTCTCCATCTATCCTTAGAGAACTGTTGTTTGAAAGAGACACTTTTACCATCCTTAAGAAATTGTTGTTTGTAAAAGACACTTTTGGCATCCGACCTGAGAAATCCAGGGGAAGGGAACCACCCTCTGGAGCCAAGGATTAGTTGTTCATTTCTAGTGTGAGGATCAGATGGTATTATTTGGACACAAGGACAGTTTATATAATTTTGACGACGAGACACAGACTGGTCTTTAGTTTTAGTTTCCTAGATAGGGAATCTCTCTTTAGGATAGGGACAGAGAGGCCTTAATCCAACCCTTTTATTTTAATAAAGATGTCTGACAATGAGAACATTGCATCTTTCTGTCCACCTCTCATTTCTTTTTTAAAAAAAAATATTTTTATTGGTTTCTCACATGTGGTATTTGTAAACAATATAGCAGTATCAAACATCCCCCGTAAATAAACCCCCCACCCACCCTCCCCGACCGGGAGCTGTCCGATTTGCACGTCTTCTCTCGGAAGTATCTTACGCCCTTCACCGAAACAGGTCCAACATCCTTATTTTGTGTGGGCACCATTGTTCTTTATAGTCTGATTGGAGTTACTCCAGAACCAGGCCCCAATCGTTTCCAAACTTTTTGTGTGCTCCTTGAATATTGTATGTTAATAGTTCCATGGCCAGATGAGACCACACCCATCTCGTCCGGTCCACTACGAGTGGTGTGGATATTTGTTTCCAGTTGTATGCTATTTCCAGCCATGCCCCTATCAAAAGGCCCATAAAATTCCTTTTCTGTGTGACGTTCAGTTGTTTATCCCTGGGATACCATAGTCCCCCTAGCCACACTTCGTCTCCTATGTGTTCTATCCCTGAGAACATTTTTTTCATTTGAGCTTTAATCTCTTCCCAGCATGGACTCAGCTTTGGGCATTCCCACCAGATATGTCGCCAGTCCCCTTTCCCTCCGCATTCCCTCCAGCATCTATCTGTGGAGTTCAGATACATTGTGTGCTGTCTCTCCGGGGTATAATGCCATTGCAGCATCACTTTTGCCCACATTTCTCTGGTTTGGATGGCTCTCGTCAGTTTTGGTATCATGCGCCATATGTATTCCCATCGTTACGTAGGTAGCGTATATCCCAGGAATTTCTCCCACCTTTTCATGTAATGCCAAGTAGCTGGTTCTGCTTGTGCATTTACATATTTATAAGTATTAGAGATGATCTTGTGCGTACCTGTGTGTGTCATGATGTACATTTCGAAGGCAATCAGGTCCCTTGACGCAGCTTCTTTTATGCGGAGTGAACTCAGCCAATGGTGGAGTTGTTCATATTTATAGCGGTCTTTGGATGTTAAGCTCAGCAGTGTTGTGCACTCCTCAAATGACCTTATCTGCTGATCTTGATGCATATCTCCTACCATCTTGCACTCTGCCTCCTCCCATTTCCGGAATGCTCCCCTTTCCATTCCTGGTGGGAATTCTGGGTTTCCAAATAATGGCATAAAAGGGGCTGGGTCTTTAGTTAATGTTCCTTTTTTAATAGCGTCATCCCACACCCCCAATGCCGCCTTCATTATCTCACTGATATGTGTATTAACGTGTCTGAATCTTCTGTTGATCCACAGCAGATGTCTGGTGGGGGTTGTTGCTGCTGCCCTGTCCTGTGCCTCCCAGATGTTTTCTGCATTTTCCGGAATCCATTCTTTCAGCACCCAAAGCTAGGTGGCTTCATAGTATTTCTTAAAATGTGGTAAGGCGCACCCCTCTCCCTTCTGTGTGCCGTTAGGAGCGTACTTGAGATTCTTGGGGTTTTGTTCTGCCATTTGTAATTTGAGACCATCTTGGTGAGAGACTTAAAGAACGCTGGGGGAAGCCTTATTCGGAGGGCTTGGAATAGATACATACATTTTGGGAGAATTGACATTTTTACCGCAGTAATTCTGTCCCACCAGGATGTTAACGGGTTCCAACTTAGGTCTTAATCTTAGCTAAGAGTTGTGGGTAGATATGGGCATACAGTTCTTCCATTTTTCCCGTGTCGTGATTCCCAGATATTTGATTCCCGTGGTCGCAATTTTCAATTGAAGTGCCGATGCGGTTGCTCGGATTTTTTCTTTATTCCCTGCCAGTATCAGAATTTCAGATTTCTGCCTATTTATTTTTAGCCCAGAGATTTCCCCAAAAGTTTCTATAGCATCTATTAAGTGCGGGAGTGATTTCTTTGGGTCCCCCAGTGCCACTAGCATGTCATCTGCGTACGCTACCGCTTTGTGCGCCTGTTCCGCCATTTCTATCCCTATTATATCCAGGGTTTCTCTAATTTTAGACAGTAGGGGTTCTAGGTAGATTGCGTATAGGAGTGGGGAGAGCGGGCACCCTTGTTTCGTCCCCATTTCCAATCTCACTATTTCCGATAAGCCTCCGTTGACAGCTATCCTTATGGATGGGGAGTTGTAGTTGGCACTGATCATATCTATGTATCCCTCCCCCAGTCCCATTTTCTCTAGTACCCGAAATAGGAAGGACCATTCTTACCGATCAAACGCTTTCTCCGCGTCTAGGGCTACCAGGGCTGCTGGAGACTGTTTGATCCCAGTTTTTTCGACCAGGTGGAGTACTCTACGTATGTTATCATGAGTTTGTCTATTTGGAACAAACCCGGATTGGTCTTGATGTATCAATTTCGGAAGGAGTGGTGCCAATCTAGTTGCAAGGATTTTAGTGTATAGCTTCGCATCTAGGTTGATTAGAGCTATAGGGCGATATGCGGTAGGAAGTTGTTCCTCTTTCCCCTTTTTGTGGAACACCAACACTTTTGCCTCGTTCATGGTTTGGGTCACATTTCCCCTCCCCTTAAACGTGTTGAACATGGCTGTGAGTGGCGGAGCAAGAATATCTTTGTAGGTTATATAGAAGAGTGCAGTATATCCGTCCGGGCCCGGGGCTTTATTTTTCGGGAGGGCCTGGATTGCGGCGCGGTCCTCTTCTAATGTGATTTCCCTATCTAAAGTATGTTTGTCTTGGCCTGACTCATCTTTCAATGCCTTTATTGTCTGTGCCTGCTGCTTACCTTTTAATTGTCTCACTAAAAGTTTGTCGGCATTATTCGCCTCCATATAGTATCAGTGTTTTGTGTGGAGGAGAGCCCTCTCTGCCTTTTTTAGTACGGAGTGCTTCCAATTGCCCTTGGACGTGTCTTAATGATCGCGTGAGTTTCCTGGATGGGGTCTGAATCAATTCAGCTTGGATCACGCCTATTTCTGCCTCTAGTTCCTTTTCCCATTGGTGGTTCATCTTCTCTCTCTGAGATTTGAGTGCTACCAGATGCCCCCTTGTTACTGCCTTCAAGGCATCCCACAGTATTCCCTTATTTGTGTCCGGAAGGTCGTTATTAGCCAGATATTCTACGATATGTTCTCTTAGTGTCTGTCCCGATACCTGATCTCTAATTATGTCCTCTGGGAGACTCCAGGCCCATAGTCGGGGGTATTTTTGGTCCCAGTTAATGGACGCCCACAACGGGTGGTGATCAGAAAGTGTAATGGGGTCAATCTCAGTCTGTTTTATTTTTCCTAGGATTCCCACCGAGACCCATAGGTTATCTATTCTTGAGGCCGTATTGTGTACATGCGAGAAGTATGTATAGCTTTTCTGCTTCCTGTTCATTTTGCGCCAAGCATCTGCCAGACCAAGATATGTCATTTTCTTCTTTAATATCTTTGACGGGGCACCCTGATCCTGTTGCTTAGGTCCTAATCTGTCTAACGAAGGATCCCATGCCATGTTGAAATCCCCTCCTAGCACTATGTCCCCTGTAGCTTGGTGTTCTAGTTTGTCCAGTGTCTCCCTTAGGAAGCCATCCTGGCCCGTTTTGGGGGCATAGACTGTGGCCAATGTGAGGGGCCAATTTTCAATTGCTATTGTCACCATCAGGAATCTCCCCCGTTTTTCCCCCCAGGTGTGCTTTACTTGCGCATGCAGGGAATCTCGGATCGCTATTAACACCCCTGCCTTTTTCTCTTGTGCGTTCGCCTGTTGAATCTGATTAAACCCTTTCATGCGCATTTTATGTTTGTCTTGCGCTCTTATATGTGTTTCTTGAAGCATTATGATATCATAGGCGCCCTGCCTGATGAATTGCTCCACTTTTTTTCGTTTGACTGGGTGGTTCAGGCCTCTAACATTGTATGTCCGTATTTTTAGCCCCATCCCTTTTTCTGTAGAAGAAGTCTTTCACTAGGTTCTTTTCCCTTTTTTATGTGTTCAGAAAATTTCCCGGTCATCCCCTGTTCCCCCCTCTCCATCTCCCAACTTTGTTTCGCGCAACCCCCAACTGACGTTTTCCCCTCCCCCCCAACAACCCTGAGAATGGCATGATTCCCTATGGTTTCTCAGGCGTTTCACCTTGTGCGTCATGCCCTCACATATTCTCAGGGATAACTTTGAAGGGACTCCTAAACCCCTTCCCATGGCTTCAGTGGCAGCCGGGTCCTCCCCCCCTTCCCCTCTCGGCACCTGTTGGTTGGACTCTCGTATCTTCTTCTGCAGCGGTTGTGTGTCAGCAATCTTGCAGCAATGTCGACTATCTGCTCCTGTTTTCCGGGTGCTTCTCAGATTGTTATTTCTTTCTGCTGGGGCGTCTCACCCTTCTGTGGATCGATTTCCATTCCCCCTTATTCCTTCTGGTGGAGGGGTCCGTGCCGCTGGCCTGCGGTAGCTCATCTTCCTGATCCTGAATGTTCAGCAATCTCAGACCCTCTTCCCTTGATGTTATTCTTTTTTGCGTCCCCTCGCATGTGAACAGCAGTCCGAAGGGGAATGTCCACTTATATCTGATTTGACATGAGGCCAGCTCCCTCGTTACCTGGGACATGTCTCTTCTTTTTTGGAGCGTTGACTGTGCCAGATCCTGATACAGATAGATTCCTTTCCCATTCATTCTTATGTGTTCCAGAGCTCTTGCTTTCCTGAGGATCTGCTCCTTTTGTGTATACCTTGTAAGGGCCACCAATACATCTCTCGGGCGGGCATTTTGCACTCCTATTCTCTTCGGCCCCACCCTGTGGATTCAGTCTATTGGGATTTCTTCCTCTTCCTTGTCTAGGATATCCTTGAACAACTGTTGGACCGCCGTTTTAAGATCCTTGTCCTCCACTGTCTCTGGCATGTTTTTTATTCTTATATTTGACCTTCGTGATCTGTTTTCCAAATCTCCTAACTGGAGTTCCAAGTTATGCGTGAGACGGACCAGATGTTCCTGGGTTTCATCCACTTGTTGCGTCTCTTCTTCCATGTTTTGCACTACCTTTTCTAGGGTGTCTGTACTTTCTCCTAGTCCCGCCACTTCAGTCTTCAGTTCCTGCAGTGCTGATTTGAATTCGCTTTTCATGGATTCCAGGTGCGTGTTCATTGAGTCCATAAATTGCGTCTGGAATTCCCCAAACCACAACTTCAAGACTTCTTTCGTGGCCCTCTCTTCCAGGGGGGATCCGTGTCCGGACCACTTCTCTGCCCTTTATGCGTTTTAGCCTTTTCTGTGTTCCCTTTGTCCCCACCCCAGAGCTGGACCAGGTTTTGTTCTTGTTTTGTCTGCTGGGTCGGTGGATTTGTTAGAGCCTGCCTCCCTCTGGATTTTGACATTTGGACCAGTGCTTCGGCTGCTTTCTGGCGGGCCCACGTGGTCTGCCGTGTGCTGCCCCGTACCTGGCCCCACCTCCACCCCCCCCCCCGATTACTGTAAACCGGGGGAATGGGAGAATGGGGTCTTCCGGGTGTCTGTTAATTGTCACCGGTCCTTGATTCCCCTGCTGTCCTCTCCAGAGAGGTGAGATGCCCGTGGCCCCCTGCACTGTGCAGCCTCTCTCCTTAATGATGTCCTCTTTTCTAGGGTGGGGGGGCCACCCCACTTAATGTTCCAAGGCCCTTGGCTCCCAGGGGAAGAGATTTAAACCCAGAGAGAGGGCAGGCCGTGTGTGTCCCCCTCTTCCGTGTCTCTTGAGTTCCAACTCCAGTTTTATGTCCAGACCCGGGGGGGGGGGGGGGCAGATTCTGTTGCTTTGATTCGGGGAGCGGGCCCGATTGCCCAGGTTGGGGCCAGTGGTGCCCGCGTTCCCTCGCCCCCCTGGCGGTGTTCTTGTAACCACGGAGTGCTGCTGACTCTCTGCCCCCTGGCGCTCCGGCTTCCAGGCTGCCGTTGCCCACCCGTGGGCGGCCTCCTCCTCCCAGGCCGGGTCTCTGGATTCGCGGTCCAGAAGAGGGGCGTCCTCTCTTTCCCGTTCCCCCCCGTGTATCCTGGCAGGGCTCACCTTGTTTTCCGCAGCCGCTGCCGAATTGGCTGTTCGCTGTTGCTGCTCCCGGGCCGAGTGCCTCCCCGATTTCCAGCGGGACCCCCCCCCCCCGGGCTGACCTTCTGCTGGAGACGTCCCGCAGTGTTTCCTTTCCTCGCCGGTTCCTCACTGGAGTCCACTCCACGTTTCCCAGTTGCTTCGCCTTCTCCGTAGTTTCGAGGATGCACTGGCCCAAGCACCGGTGTCTCGGTCTGTGGGTGGGCGATCTACTCACCGGGTCTCTTCAGGGTCGCCTCCGATTCGCATTACGCGGCGCTGCGCGGGAGCCACCGCCATTACTGGGTTCTCTTATCCGGCGACACCTCGCTGCCAGCCGAGAGCCGCTTTTGCACCCCTTCGCTGTGCTGGGGGATCGATTGTTTCCGCTTGCTGATCCAAGGAGTCTCCTTGCCTCCAAAGGCACGAAAGTCTGCTTTATTTAGCAAGCTTCTGCTGCGGCCCGGGAGGGGAGAAGGAGCTCAGCTCACGCACGTCCTCCCTCCACGGTGGCCATCTTGAACCCTCCCATCTCATTTCTGACCCCTCACAATATCAAGAGCAACAAGGCTAAACACTGGAAAAGCAGTCGCATGCCTCGTGCTCGAGTTTTATTGAAATTCACAGTGGCCTCGTTGCCGTGCACACTAGGAAAGCTGTGTCAACTGTACTACAAAGCTCTCGGCCATCTTAAAGGGCTGCCTAAACCCTTTCAAGCAACCACCACGTGGCTAATGGTCTACTACAACACAGAGTGGTGTCAAAGAATGTATGGGCAGGGACATATATATTGCGGTCGAGAAGCCATTCAGAAACGGTCCCTTGGAATCATAGGGGACGAAGATGGCCGCTGACACTAGGTAGACGTGTCACTTGCGACTCCAATCTCCCCCTGCTCCTGTCTGGCTCTCCCACCGGCCGAGAGCCGCAGCAAGCAGCTCATCACCGCCTAAAGTGACAGCGGGGCTACCGGCTACATATAGTCGGCCAGACCAGCCGAGTGTCTGCCGCAAATTGCCTGTGTCGATCAGGTCAGGGCGTGAAAACCCCAGCGACCCGGCTCAACAGGAGGAGTGGGTGAATGCCGCCGTCAAGGGGGTGCGGTTTCTGCCAGCAGGGGCCCGACCAAACATACTGCGCTCAAGGATCCTGACCCAATGACTGCAGTGGTGGAGCCCGTGCAGCCTAGGACAGCGATCGAGGAGGCAGGGCGACCATTAGCAGCTCAGTGCAGTGTCCCGGACAGGCAAACGCAGTAAAAGCAGCATAGATCCCGGTGGCACGGCCCAGGAAGGTGGATCGGGGACGCAGTTGGGGGTCAGGCACACCACCATTCACACACTAAGCTGCTGGGGAGGACTGAAGCGGTGCTGACACCCTCATCAAGGGAAGGATACAAGGGGGTGGTGTGCCGACAGAACCGGTAGCCACTAGGAGGCCACACGGTTGTTGTTCTGGGTGGCTCCGGAGAAATTGGGCCGTGGGTGGCAGCTGGGACCTCTGTGGTGGACATCCACCCCGGGGGGAACAGACGGGACATAAATGACAGCTGTAGGGGTGTCTGGCCCCAGAGGAGAGGCAGGCACACAGACGTGGGCACCCAGAGCAAAATCAAGGAGTGCCACTGCTGGGCATCAGGCCAGACACGTTGGGCTGGTGATGAGCAGCGCCCACCTTGATAAGGGCATACATTCCCTGTGTCTAGCCCAGAAATCCAACACTAAGAGTGGAAGAGAGCTCCTGCTTCAATAAAGGATGGAGTTAAGGACAACCTAATGAGCAGTACCTCAGGGCAGCTATGAGGAGACCTTCAGAGGGAGGGGCCCCCTTCTGCCTGGTCGCCTTCCTCCTCGGGCCCCCGTGCGACTGGAGGGGGGTGGCGACACCCCTGTGTGAAAAGCTAAGCCCATCCACAACACAGAAAACCAACACGCGGCCTAGGGCCAGGGAGTGGAACCGCGTGAATGTCGAAAGCCAAATCTAAATCCCAGAAGCAGACTTCCACCAAGGGGGACACGCTTAGTACCCTACCCATCATGTGAGGCCCAGGTGAGGCAAGGGCGAACTGTAAAGCAGGGAGTACTATGGCAGAGCCGGGGGAACCCGCGTTGGGGTCAGCGGGAGAGCCTCTCTCACGGCAGGATTTACATAACGATCTGATGGACTTGCAATCCTCCATGACCAAAGCGTTCCAGGAACAATATCAGCCAATGCCATCAGATCTGAACACAGCGCTGGCGGAGATGAGGCAAGAAGTGGGCCAGCTGGGGGAAAGAACAGACCACTTTTAAAGGGGCTTCCTAGAGGTGAAAACAGACAACAAGGAACATAAGCAATCAGCTCAATGCAGCCACGCAAAACCTCGAACGGCAAATGGAGGACCTAGAAAACAGGTCCCGGAGGATAGATATGTGCATTAAGAACTTACCGGAAGCAGTACTGCAAATGGAGCTCAAGGTGCAGGTCCAGAAGATCTTTGCAGACACTCTAGGGGACACGTAACCTGAGGCAGTGGTCCTTGACGGCATCCACAGAACGGGTTGAACGACGAGAGGCCCCAATGTGGCGGCATTCACATTGTACTCACAGAAAGAGGTGGTTCTCCGGGCAGTGAGAGCAAACGAACTGATGTACCAGGGTGCTCATATCCAACTGTACTAGGACCTGGTGAGGAGTACCTTACTTAAAAGGAGACTTAATGGGACCAGTGGTGCGCGAGCTGTCCTGAAGAAGCATCTGCTACAAATGGACCTTCCTTTTTATGGACTGGTATTTGAATGGAAGGGAACACAGAAACGTATAACATACACTCAGGAGGGAGCTGCACCCAGGATGATCAGGAGGGGCCAGCGGCCATTGTATGAAAGCTGTATTAGATCCAGGCCCTGGTAGTGGGCTATGGCAGGGGACAGCCGAAGAAGGGGGGCCTTCCGCAAGGTCCACAGCCTAAAAGCCCAGGGGGAGTTTGCGGGGGGAGCCCCATTGAATGAAAAGCAATGCTAGCAGGTGGCATGAGCACGGTATCATACTAGAAGGGTGGTGGGAGCTATGTACGCAATCAGGGCCAGAGGGGCACAGGAAGATAATACGTCTTGTTTTCCGGGAGGGGGTTTACGCCCATTAGGGGCAGAAGGGAGGGTGGTGGTTAGGGAGGGGAGTTGGGGAGACAGCAAGTCCTGAAGTTGGGGGTCGAGATGGGGGAGGGATAAGTGGGTAGTTAGGGTCCTGGGGGGTCTGGCAAGAGTTCCAGGGGTTGGGTTCCAGAGCAAGGGAGGGTCAAGTGCGAGACCGACTGGGCCCAGCGATCCTGGGGTGAAGATGAGACCTGGGGGCAAAGGACTGTGCGACACTGAGGGCGCAAGTAGAGGGGACGAGGAGTTGAGGGTCTGGGGGAGACTCTGGGCATGCACTACAACCCTGAATAAGTTCAAGTGGGCAACCCATAATGTGGGGGGGGTTACATTTCCCTTCAAGAGGAAGAAGTTAGAATACTTCACCAAGACATCTAGTCCGGATGTCTTGGCTCTCCAAGAGACCCATCTTTTGCAGTGAGATCATGCAAGACTCCGCCTTAAGGACTTTTCCCGGGACTTCCATGCATCTAGACCCAACAAGATTGGCGGGGTAGCGCTTGCATTCCGAGATGGAGTGTACCTCCGAATAACAGATTCAAAGGGGGGTAGGTATGTCATGGTCATGAAAGAAAACGAAGGGCTGATCTATATAATAGCTTTAGTTTACGCCCCCTTTGTTGGCAAAGAAGCTTTTTTAAGGAACCTGCTGGTCACTCTTGAAGAGTTTGGGAGATTTTAATCTGGACTGGTGACCGGATTTGGATAGGAGTTCTGGACGGTCTTCTCACAATAGTGGGATGGCGTCTAAATCCCTGCGGGACACATTCGATGCCTTGGGCCTCCGGGACCCATGGAGATGGGTGCGAGGGAGCGAGGAGGGGTTCACCTTTTTCTCGAATATGCACGGTTCCCATTCCTGCATCAACTATGTGTGGGTCTCGGCACCCCTACTGGGAGAAATCAAGAGCATTGAGGTGGGTATGCTGATCATTTCCAGATGCAAACCAGGTGTGTGGGGCTGGAGGGCTCTGTGCTAATTACTACGGGACCCTGTTGTTAGGAAGAGCATTTGGACGGCAACATGACCCAATTCTTTGATTTGAACAGCCCTGAAGACGCATGGGAGAGGATTTGGCAGGATGCTTTCAAGGCCAATATCAGGGCGGAATGCGGATAAGTGTTGTGAGAGATGCAGTATTTCTCTGTCTTTTTTTTTTTCCACGTATCAGACCGGAGTCTGTTTACAATTGTTTCTACACCTGGAAGCGGTGTGTGAGTGTTTGTGAGTGTTTGCGGTGTTAAGGGGGTGTTAAGGGTGAAGAGTCCTGACGCCGGTTTCAATCGGTACTGCCCACCTTAATCTGCAGTGAGGGCTGGCTAGGACCGTCTGAGGCAACTTGAGGAAGGACGAGGTCCATTGTTGCTGTCACTTGCTGTCACTTGCATCGTGTTTCAAATCCCATTTGCCTACTACAGAGGGAAACCTACGTAACATCAGAGTGAAATCTTAGGAAAGCGGTGAGTGACACTTCTGTTCAATCAGTGCTTCAAACGGACACAGTTTTCGCACTGTTGTTGTGTGTAATAACTGCGCATACGGCAACATATTCCCTTGTTCTGCAAACTCACCAGGACACAGCTAGTATGACATCTAAACTATTAAGCGGTAAATTGTTTATAATGGATAAGGGCAGAGCTGCGTTAATGGACTATCAAAAGCTTGGAGGAAGGTTTGGTGAGAGCCTGGAGCACCCATATGAGGGAGACCTCCCACCAAATAGGACCCTGTCTGTGCAAACAGATACTCTTGTAATAAATCAGACCAACCTGGTAAAACAGTTACCCGACACAACTCATTGAAAAGAGAGTTGAGGGGGCCATCCCAAACGTAAACAACTATCAACAAGAGGTGGTGGGTGGTGTTAAATTCCAGCAACTGGAGAACTCGACGCTTCCGACCATTAACACATGGAAAGCACATGTTACATTTATAAGTCCGGTACTGCTAACATCAAGCAGCAAACTGGAACCTGGTCATCATCTGGAACTGTCCGACTCCCCAGAAGTGAGAGAAGTAACACAAGGGTGCAGTGTGTTAAATCAAAATGAGGAGGCGGGGGCATAGCAACGTATGGTGGACCAAAGCGTACTGGACCAATCCTTCGAAAGGTTGTGTACTGACATGGAGGGAATAATGAAACGTTCCCACTGTGTAAACAAGATAGAGGGTCTCAAAGACACACCGTCCTGAAAGTTCTATAATCAATCTAGGTCTACAAAGGAGTCCCCTAATCAGCTAGTCTCAGGTACTTAACACCTTGTGCAACCTGATGGAATTTCATGGACAGAGAATTAAAGAATTGTTTTTTACACCAAAACACATTTCCCTGAGAAGGGATTCTAACATCTTACAGCAAATGGTTTCTCTGGAACCTGCATCAATTACAGCATTGCATCTGGTCCTGGAGGCATTACTGAGATTATATGACAGTTTAAAGGACATTGTACATGGAAATGCCCTTAAACTTATTTCCCTGGAACAAGGGATGAACTAGATGCTATCAAATCAGCCGAAATCTATACCCTTGAAGGTGCTTCCCCTCTGCACTGATTTTCCGGACACAAGGCCAGGGAGTACAAACGAACTGAATTGGATGTAGTCAAAACAAACAACTACGCCAGTGAGTGTAAGGGTGGTAAACAGCTTTGGTCATAGTGACCTAGGGTCTGAGTCACTGGAGTGCATATTTATTTTTTATTTTACATTTTTTAAAGCGCTCACACAGCCCGCGGGCATTGAGGTGCTGTTACAGGAATTGTTTGTTTTTTAGTTGCGTAGTTGTTTTTGTCTTAGTTGCGTATTTAACACGCTTAAACACCCAGAGGTTTTTAAGCGCTGACCCGGGGATCGAACCTGTGTTGCTTCGTGTCGTCTTGCTTCCAAGGCGCTCACGTTGCCGCTGAGCTATCCACCCGGGACAATAGAAGCCTCAGTTTTGCCCAATTCCCCATCTCCACTTGTGGACATATGTGAACAGCAAAACGCAACCTGCTTGGAAGAAGTAGGCCAAGCAGAGGAAGCGCCGGGAAACACAAATGATGGGCAACTAGAACTAGACACATCGGACAAGAGGACTGGGTAAGAGTTTCTAGGAGAAAAAGGAAAAATAAAATGCAGAATAAGAAAACCAAAAATCTAACGGCTATAAATCGAAATACGCGGAGTATCTCAAGAACATTTTTAGAGGCCTTAACGCAGGAGGCACAGGCAGCCAAGGTACCCCGATAAAAAGCCGCCCAAGGTCAAAGGTAAGTGAGATAAGAATAACAACTAATGGGGCTCACAATAAGAAACCAGCAAAAATCACCACTTTCTTGGGCAATTCAGAGCTGCCTCCACTGAAGGCACCTACTCAGGTTACACCACCAAACGATTCCGTTCGGGAGGAGATCCCTACAGTTGCAATTTCCATAGCAGTAAAAAGTACTCTGGAATCACAGGCACCACAACCACAGATGATAGCGAACTTGGTAAATGCAACACAATTCGCTTGTCAAAAAATCCCCTTGACGGGAACTAGTGGAGGGGAAACCCCTGTGGAGGGTGGTTCATAGTCAACACAAGATCATGGCATAGAAGACAAACAGATCTTTCAGGGCACCAAAATGAGATGGAAAAACACAAAATGGCAATCTTCACATGAATCGGGGACAAATAATTAGCGGCTTTCAGTCGGTCTCCCAACTCGGAGCTTTACGGTCAGTCTGTTTTTTGCCTCTAAACTGATTACCCAAATGGTTTGGAACAATAGTGATCCCTTAAAGACCCTGGGATACCAGCTGGAGGAACTTACCTCACAAGAGAAAATTGAAATTTTTCTAAACCCTGTTCAAGTGCCGGCAAGTAAAATATAAAGTCTACAAGAAATGGCAGGAGATACTGGGGAGGCAAATACTGTTCAGGATGAATGGGCTTGGTGGGAGGGGGCCATCAAAATGTTTAAGAAAGTAAAGTCACAACAGCAGCAACTTTAAGCAACCCCATATTACAACAAAGACTTGTAACATCTGTGGATATCATAAACTAATAGGAAATAACATGCTTGCCATTAAAACAACATACATTCTACTGCTACAGGAAACTATGGCCATGGGCAGTTTTGAAATGGTAGGATATCGAACCTTCTGAAAACCAGCTATTAGGGGAGACAATGGTCGACCAAAAGGAGGAATGGCCATAGCAGTGGAACAAAGTTGGGATTGTATACATGAAAAAATTGAAATCAACTTGACCATATAATGGCAATTAACATCAATATTCTACAGCTACAATCAAACTTGCTCATTATGAAAGTTTACGGTAAACAAGACATCTTGTTCGAGGCTATGAATGGCCTTTTGAACTGTTTACTTACTGACTGGCTCGGAAGAGATGGTAACCAACATATTGTGGCAGGAGATTTAAACCCAGCGTACGTCAACACGACAAAGGGCCTCAATACGAGTAAAAATGTAAATACTAGGTCAGACCAACTAGGCAGGCTGTGGAATTCTTTTTTGCGGAATTGGGATTTAGGCCCCCTAACTCCTGGAGATGGAAAAGTTGAGTGGTATTATACCTGGAAGAGGGGTGGTAAAGTTTCACGCATAGACCATATGTTTCTTTCTCTTGCTCAGTGGTGATTCCCTTTAGAGCGATCATTTCCCCATTAACCTTACCATGCATCTTCCCTTGAGGTCTCATGAACTTGTGCCCTGCCTAGCTTTCACTACAGTAGAGAGAGGGGGTGTTTGGCCGTTAGGTGGAACATGAAATCATGTAAAACCTTTATGACAATATGGGAAAAGGAACTGGAAGCCATGCCGAGAGTAGGAGAAACCCTAAATGCCTTTAACTATAACAATAAGGTGAAAATCTGTCTCAATACATTTCTCGCTAAGGGTCAACTATTGAGGCACACTATTCACCCAAATAATTACGATACCAGAATCCAGAAGGTCAAGGCCATCAAGAGAATGGCACTTAGAGCTAGCTATAAAGAAACACCCTCACAATTTTCCTACCTGAATGCTCAGAAAAAAATCATTTCTGAATACAAAAGTCCCTCAAACTGATCTGGCGAGAAACGCATATTAAGAGAAACCAGGAGTTGATTGAGACTTATTGGTAAAGACGTTTATAATTTCTGGTGCAAACTGGGAGATGCCACTAATAAAAGACTTTGTACAGTGGGAATTGTCATATTGAGGCACAGGTGTGGGAACCTTACCTAACTGACAAATACTCACTGCCAGAAAAGGAAGAGCAATTTGTATTAGAGGGAATACGGTCACAGACAGACAAAATATGCCTCTGGGACTATGATGATGTCTGTTGGGCCATTAAGAAAGTAAAATCTTCTAGAGCACCAGGCCCAGACAACGTCCCGCCACTACTTATTAAACAAAACATAGAGCTCTGGGCCCACCCACTTGGGGAATTATTCAAACATGTCTGTCTCACCCTTAAGGTCACGGACACTTGGAAGCTATCGTAAATAATCCCGATCTTCAAGTAGGGGGATAAAACGAATCCAGCGAACTTTAGACCAATTGCTTTGCTGGATTTGTCTAGTGAAATATTTGCCACACTGCTTCTTAATGAACTAAAAGTTCAGATAAACAAACTTAAATGACTATCCGTTTCCCAAGTAGGTTTCTGTGCAGGAATGGGCACCCTCCTAAATGCTCTAGCCATGGCGCATTTGCGGGCAGCTGTGAAGGAAAAAGTATTAGGCACAGTCTACATGGCCTCTATTGACATGACAAATGCGTTCGACACAGTCAGTAGAGGACGGTTGTGGGACAAACTCCGGGTGGCAGGTGTTCCACCCAAGCTGATACAGTTGCTCAGGGGTATACTCCCAGTTATGTCTTTTCTCCCTGAAACCTCTAATCCAGTTCTACTTGATGTTTGATACAAGTAGAACCAACAATATTATATGCAAAACAAAAGGGGGTCTGGGAATCTCTCTACCAGCACGAACACTGCCCAGTGATCTGTTCTTGGGTGAGTAACACCTGGTAGAGACTCTACCAAGTCTTTAGCTCACTGTCCCTTTCACAGAGAAGACATTTCCCTGCATATCAGTCTTTGTCCTACCCAGGGACAAGTCCAGCACCGAAATGCTAGGTAATTCTCCTCTGAACAGGAGTACCAACAGCAACCCATACATGTCTTTCAGCCTTGTTGGGCATCATCAGTGAGGTGAAGCTGTGCCTCTCTAAGAACAGTGAGCCAGGGGTCCATGTCTGGATCACCCTGATAACTTAGGATGAGACCCAAAGTTAATTTATGCAAAACAAAAGGGGGTCTGGGAATCTCTCTACCAGCACGAACACAGCCCAATGACCTTTTCTTGGGTGAATAACCCCTGGGAGAGACTCTACCAAGTCTTTAGCTCACTGTCCCTTTCACAGAGAAGACATTTCCCTGCATATCATTCTTTGTCCTGCCCAGGGGTAGTCCAGCACCGAAATGCTAGGCGATTCTCCTCTGAACAAGAGTACCAACAGCAACCCCATATATGTGTTTCAGCCTTGTTGGGCATCATCAGTGAGGTGAAGCTGTGCCTCTCTAAGAACAGTGAGCAAGGGGTCCACGTCTGGATCGCCCTGATAACTTATGGTGAGACCCAAAGTTCATTTATGCAAAACAAAAGGGGGTCTGGGAATCTCAACAATATTATATGTATTGGATATTATTCTAAATGATCTGGGTGAAAAATGCAATACTACACAGGGCGTGCTATGGAAAAAGACCTTAGGTCTGGCAAATTCAGTTCCCAACTCGGTGGTGAGGCACGAGTTTGGACTTGTTTCTCTGGCCACAAGAGCAAAATGGAGGAAACTATCAGATAGGAAACTATCAGATTATGCTAAACTGTTAAACCTGCCTCCCCAATCACTCTAAGAAGGATGGGGAAGAGAGCACATGCGCACTTCAGTTTATACAATCAGTAAAATAAAGCAATAATTTAACATCCTCTTGGTAGAGATAGGATCCTCCAAAGAAGAACTGGTCACAAACCCAGTTGGTGTACAAAAGAAACTATTCCAGCATGATTGGGCCAAAACTAATGAGAAGTTGGCCACCTACACTCTTTACAAAGAATACGCAAAATTGAATTACAAAAGGGAATACGTTTTAAAATATCTACTTATCTTTCCCTGGTAAAAAAGTGGAATCTCTATTTAGTTCTCGACTCTGGAGTGTGAGTGGCTGGATGGTTGGGCCACGCAAAAAGAACAGTAGGCAACACTGATCTGAGAGAAACCATGAAACATCTGGTGATGGGGTGCACTGCCTTAAGGGAAGATAGAGTTAAACACCTGGTCCTCTCTAAAAGTAATGAAGCTTTTTGGTCGTGTTTGATGGGAGGCGACCTACAGAGCCTAATTTTGGCTCTATGTGGTTTGCTCGGTATAATATCAAAAAGTTAGAGTGGCTAAACTCTGAAGATGTAACTGAAGGAGTGTAATTGTATTTTTGTTCCTCTCTCCTTCCTCCCCTTGTTATCAATTAGCTAAATTTGAATTTGTAGATGATTTTATTATGTATCTATTATGAAGTTGTGTGTTATTTGATGATATAGTACATTTTTAGCCTATGAAGAAATGTATTGTTTATTAGGTAATGTTTGTCTTATTTTCATAAAAAAAAAACTATCAGGGAGAATTCATTGCTGCCAAAGCAATGAGAGATAGACAACTGAGGCTTTTGGAATCCCAGATGGAATCTGAGATTGAAGACATTAGGAAAAGATCCATAACACATACCACTAGGAAGTTGCAGAGGGAATACAGGTAAGCCATAGGTCAACTAAATGTCCTTAAAACCAAGAGGGCTAAGAGATCCCTGTTATTCGTTCGGCAACGCTACTATGCTAAACCCAACAAGACTGATAAGCTCCTGGGGAGGATCCTGAGGGGAGTGTCTGGCTCCAAAATAATCACTACAGTGAATGAGCAGGGAATTATACACTCCTGAACATATGCAAGAATCCATCGGCGAAGGCCATCCGGAAAGGCTGCAGCCTGTCTGGGCTCCGGTTCATCTGCAATGCCCAACGGATCCATCGGCGAAGGCCATCGAGAAAAGCTGCAGCCTCTCTGGGCTCCAATTCATCTGCAATGCCCAACTGTCGAGCAGGCCTTGCATCCCTTGGGTGCCACAATCTACAACGCTGGGACTTCTTACATGCCAATAATGGAGCTGAATCCCTGTGTAAAGATGGCCACTGCAGTCCTGCATTGCACACTGCCTTGCTGCATTGTTTGTTCAGCCGGCCTGTCTCCTAGCACTGATTGGCCTGCCCATGGCCAAGCCTTCACACTACCACTGAGCCGGCAGGCTATGCCGGCAGGATCCATTGGCAAAGGCCTTCAGGAAAGGCTGCAGCTTGACTGGGTCAGGAAGGCCCACAACATCACTGTCTCCCAAGGTATGTCTCCAATGTGATTCCTGCTCCAGCCGATACCTTTTTTTAAAATTATTATTTGTTACAGTTGGAAAACCAACTTTTCAAATATTGAAACTTAAGCACATGATACAACAATATAATACCAAGCATACACAATCCCAAAATAATTACATTACATTGATGAAGTATAATCTGCCGTCACCCATAGACTTCCTAATACTAATAGATAAAAGATAGAAGATAAAAGAGAGAAACCAATGATTATCATTTTTCAAGGTAATACAAATTGCATTAAATCTGCTGTTCATTTTCAAATTTCTGGCAGTACAATGTCCAAAAATTGCACGATCGCAATCTGAACTGTTAATCTCGGATTTGAAAATAGCATATTCCATATTTGTTCATTATTTGCATGACTCTGTACCGTAAATTTCTTCTCAAAACATTTCGCTCTTACAATGGCCAAGGCAGTGCACTCAACTAAGAGATGCTGTAAGGTTTCTCTCTGTTCTGTATTCAAGCAGAATCTACAGTAATTTTGCTCTCTTGGGATTACTCGCCTTCTGCACAGAATGTCTTTCGTTTCATGTTGATTTAATCTGAATTTTAATAATTTGCGCTGGTGTGCATGCGATGGAAATTGTAATAGATAATCAGATGCCACACCATACCTTTTGGAACCAAATGCTCCTGAGTTGAAATCTTTAAGTTTAGAACACATTGCCATGCTGCTAATCCAAACATATTCATAGATTTTTCTTTTCGCATGATCTGGGTTAGATAACAAAAGTTCAATTGTTACCGCAGCATCGGCTAAGGCGTTTAATGGTTGTTGCCGCCACTTTCTTGATAGACCATCGTTGGAAGATAACACATTTTGAGCTAGTGTATTCAAAAGTGATGGTTTCTCTAACCCTTCCAATCATTTTCGCATGAGGGAACATCGTTTCCATAAGGCTTGCGAATATAGTGATGTTAAAACTAATTCAAACTGCAGTAACGCTAATGGAGTCCCAGGCGATAGAGCTAACACTGCTTTCCAATACTTTCCTTCCCAGCCATCCCAAAATCGATGCTCTTGTGGAACGAAAGCCTCGACCCCATATAATAGGATCGGGACTACCTTGGACTTGTAGAAGGATATAACATGCTTTAATGTAAATTTTCCAAATTTTCTTAGTAATATCTTTGACTTAATTCTAACTTAGATTTAATTTCACAGAATTGAGTTTGAAGTGTTTTCCGGTGTTCGATGAAAATTCCCAGATATTTATATCTTAGAACAACTGATAGTTGGCATTGATGAAGAAGCCATTTTGATCTCTGTTTTTTGGGATTTTTATTGCAAATTAAAATTAGTGATTTGGTGGTGTTCACCATTAGATTATTAGCTATTACATAGGATTCTATTTGGTTAAACATATTTTGCAGTCCCATAGGTGTTTTAGAAAGTAACACCAAATCATCTGCATATAATAAATATGCTATTTTTTTGTTGGCCAATGCAGGGCGCATCAGTAATACAGTTCGTTATTGAGGGTCCTAAATCCAAAATACATTTTTTTAAAAGGAATGATGCAAGGGCACAACCCTGCTTTACCCGTCTATAAATTGGGATTTCAGGTGACAACTTGCCTTCCAAATTTAGTTTTGCTCGCATTGAGGTATTTGAATGTAATAATATTACCAAATTCATTAATGATGGAGGGCAGTGATGTTGCTTGAGTTTGTCAACAAGTATTGACCCGTCTATGGAATCGAATGCCGATTTAAAGTCAATAAATCCCAAATATAAAGGTCCACCACTCTCGACTTGTTTTGATTGTATTATTGACAATGCCATGATGTTAGGAATTGTTCCCATTCCTTTGACAAAACCAGACTGTAGGGGATCTTTTAAGTCGCTATCAGACACCCATTTATTAAGTTTTTTCAAAATAATTCTGCAAAATATTTTGCTAGGGGCATCTAAAAGTGAGATTGGGCGATGACTCACCGGCGATTGACGATCTCCTTTCTTGTAAATTGGTATCGTAATTGCTTCAGTCCAAGATTTTGGCAGTTTTTGATGTTGGTTGATGGCTGAATATATTTTTAACAAAATCGAACCCCAGAGTTCTAAGTGTTTTTTCATCATATGATTGGAAATGCCATTGGGACCCACGGCACGTGAACTACTTGAGGACATGATTAATTGTTTTATTTCAACCAAGTCCAAATGTAGCTAAAATTTTGGCTTTTCCTGAAGTACAGTCAAAGGCTAAGAGTCGGAGGGTGGGGCATATACTTGCTCAAAGTGGCTCACCCACTGGTGTATCTCTACTACTGCAGTTTGCATGTCCATTTGGTGGTGACTTGTGGCTTATTTAATAATGCCCACATTTTGGATATATTTTTTTGTGCTAACGCAGAAAACATGCACAAGCCATCCCTTTGGTATAGAGTCGCTCGGTGCTCCTTGCACCAATTGTTATACAATGAGCGAGCCCTTTTGCTGAGAGCCACTCGAACCGACTGAGGATGCCTTGATAAACGTCTTAATTCTGCTCGATATGCAGTCCTCCGAATATGGAGGGACCTATCAAACCTGTGTAAGTGAACCTTTTTTCCACTTACCAGTATTTGATTGGTTAAAGGCCTGCATTGCATTGCTGTAGAATATACCCATCTCTGTTGTTTGTGAGATGCTGTTATTGTCAGAATCTGAAAGAATTTGATTAAAATGAATCAAAGCATTCTCCGTCCATCAGAGGTGGTTCCCAGCACAATTAACCACCAGACAACCATTTGATGTGCCCTTCGGCTTATCATCCTCAGATCTTAACCTGGATTGCCACCTGGCACACAGCAAGCCATGATCGCTCGCTGAGGACTGTGACACCTGAAACGTTTGCATTTTACACCATAATTCATAATTCACATATACATAGTCAATTGTTGATGAGGAGCTGGCCCTATGCCAGGTTGGAGCCGACGGTACATCTGGACGAATGGCCCCATTCAACATATATACATTTCTAGATGAGACTAGAGAGTTCCATCGCACTAACCTCTCATCCTGCCGCTTGTCATCATTTGCAAAGCAATTCAAATTGAAATCTCTTGCCAAAATGAGGTGAGTGACATTTTTATCTTCATCTACCATGTTTAACAACACATTCAAGTCCTTAAACAGCAAGTCGATAGATATTGCTACGGGGTTCCAACAAATGTTACAGATAGCATAGACGTCACCACCAATGACAGCTCTAACAAGTAGTATATAAGGATTTGGAGCTGCCCACAATTTGGAGGTGACATCCATGCCTTCTCTTAATGCTGTAACTAAACCTGCAGATGACCTGCCTACTGAGGACCTTAAGGCCGGAATGTGATGGACTTGATGTTCCTCCCAAATTGGGGCTAAAATTAACCAAGATTCTTGAAGAAGGATTATATCGAACTTGCTTAACCCACTATCATCATTATTCAGGAGATGCTTATGCCCTTGAGTATTCCAACTCACTAATGAGAGGGAGTGTTGATTCACGGAATTGCTTAGTTAATGCTGATTTAGCTTGCAAATACAGGCACAGGACACTCCTCCTTGCATCACTTTTGTGGTGTTTGACTCAGATGAAGATGAGATTTTAGATTGCATCACATTATCTATTCCATTTGGTGCTACTTCACTTGCCATGTTGTTTGTTTCTACACTCAATAAAAAACCCAGATCAAACAACTGGCTCTTTGCTTGCCAAATCAAGTTTTGAATCACTCTAGATTGTATCGAAATTCTAACTGCATTCATTAAAGTATCCAGCCGATAGTACAAAACCCTTCACTTCATCTCTCAGTCACATATACGCCTATACCTGCTCTCACCTGACTCCTTGAATCCTCGCCTGGGGGCTGCCCAAAGGTTTACATGACTTTGACCTTTGTCTCTCTAAATGCTGCCCTTACAACCACCACAGCTCTGACTTGACTTCATTGCCTTAACCTTTGCGTCCACTCACTACTACTGCTGATGTGGTCCCCAGCTCCCTGGGTGCAGTTTTTTTCAGCTGAAGCCCTACTACCTACCACATCTGTTTCCTTTTTTTTGCCTACTGTGCCCTGCCTGCCCACCTATCCTATACATGAATCCGTTGCAGGATGTCGTCAACTAGGACCCAATAGCTCAGGGTGGATTACTACAATTGATATCTTTACCTGCCTGAATATGCCTATTTGCACATTCAATGTAGCCCCCGTACCATGAATCTAGGCTTTACCGGTCTGTGCATTCACACAAATGCTTCTATTTATGCCTATTCACATACCCAATGGAGCCCCCCGCACCATGAGGCAAGGCTTTACCAGTTGGTGCATTCTCAATTTGCCTTACACTGTAACTATTTGCCTGTTCCTGCACATTGGGGACTTTGCTAATGCACTTGTTCTGTAACTAGCGCCTAGATGCGCTGCTATAAAAGTGAAAATATATAAATAAAATATGCTTACCTTTACACGTCCCAAGACCCCATTGACCTCCTTCAAAGGGAATTCCTGAATAAAATCCACTTGCTCACCACAGGGTTTGAAGTTTAGGAGAGGGCTGGGGCAAGAAATAACAGAGGAAGAGGTCCAAACGGTCATAAAAACATTTCCCTTAAATCTCCTGGAATGGACGACTTCACTATGTCCTTTTATAAACCTTTGCCAGAACCTTAGTACCACACCTTACAGGGCTCTTCAACCACTTCGCAGAACAGGTCGTACATCAGCGTCAATGGAGGAGGAAACATTGCACTTATTCCTAAACGCAAAAAGGACCACTCGAAATGTAGCTCATATAGGCCAATAGCCTTGATTAACGTGGATGCCAAAATGTACACAAAAATTCTCAACAAACATCTGGAAGGATTTCTCCCAGCCTTGTGTTATGAAAGCTGCTCACCGTCAAGTGGTGTCACACGTTTTATTGGCATAAGCGTACGCAGCAGCAGGCACTGCCAAGATACAAACTCCAACTGAACTTCACCATTCCAGAACATAACAACCTAGATAACATTCCTATTTGGAACCAGATGAGGTCATCATATTGCTTAAGCTCATCTGAAGTAATAAACAACTCATTTACTTTAATGCAACTTTATAAACTGATTAGAATACATGGAAACATTTCATTAATTGCTAATCATAACACATCTCCTCCCTTGGCAACTGCTGATTGATTCTTATTCTACATAGAAATCTTTGAACCATGTTGGTCTGTTTCTAACTCTATCTAGACTCAAACCTGTACTTACATTGGCATCTGAATTACCCACAGCTCCTTCTTTTTGACAATTTTCCCCGTCCTCATTTCTACTGTTTGTAGATTTATCCACAACCTTATTGTAGTACTCTACATTGTCATCTTCACCAGCATTGGATGAACACTTGACCAGTTTTCACATTGACCAACATTCTCCCCCTTCTAAAATCACTACATTTCCTCTTACTGTTGCAATTTTCTTTGATCCCATAAATTTGCTCTCTACACATTTTGAACTGAACCTGGGGTTCTTTTTATGCTCACTTGGCTCCCACAGGGGCGTCGACCGGACCCGGACACCTGCGACCTCCTCCAACGTGAAGCATAGTGCAGAGATGACAGACTGGACTGGACCGCCTAACCTCGTCTGCTTGACCCGTAGAAGTATTCTCCTGCAAGTGGAGAAAGGGATTTAGCCACCCGTGGATTCTAGTAATGGCACCCCACTGTTCACCCCACTAATCACCACCAATTCACTTTCAGTAAGCTCACCTTATGTTTGTAAATGATGAGCTCTCCATCCTGCGTGGAATGCAGGGGCGCGTAGATACCAGTTACTTCACTAGTTTGAAGGCGTTGGAAGAGTTCCGGATGAATATTGACTCCGAGGTTCCAGCCGAGAACCCGTAAGTATAAAGTTCAAAGAGTTCAATATGTCCGATGTTCACTCTTGTACATTCCTTCTTGTGTTGCAGCTGGGTCCAAGGGAATTGTCTTGTGGCAGCTGATGGTGTTCAGGTAAGAGTCTGTATTACCCAACACTGTCCGGCAAAAGATGTGTGTGTTTAAATTGCTGGTTTCTCTCTCCTTACAGGTGCGGCGTAAGAAGTTGCGGTTTGTTACAGAATAATACCTCCGGTTGTTAATCAGGTAAGTCTATGGTGGAGAGGTTGTATTTGTTGGCTTTTTCGGCTCACCTTATGTTTCTTTTGTCCCCTAGACGGTGGAATTCGGCGGAGAAAATGATGGAGGCTGCGCCGGATCGAAAAATGCTGTGAGGACTGGTGAGTATGGCGCGGCGCTGCAGCTGGCGATGCGACGCGTGTAGAATAATGTCCTTTTCAAGTTCGAAGATGTGATGGATCCGGAATTCAGGTAAGGATTGAAATAATATCTGTTTTCTAACTTTTCCTTCTTCTTTCTTCTATTGCTAGGAGCTCTGGATTCGAGACGGGCGTGGCTGAAGACTGGATGCTGACTGCATGCACGGTGAGCGTTACGCTGCTGGGCTGCAGAATAACGCGAAGCATGTGCTGCTGTTCGGACGTGGTTTAAATAGCCTCCAAAGTAGTTCCAGGTATGAAGTCCCTAGAACCACACCCGAGTAAAAAAATAGTCCCTGTAATAAAATAGTCCCATCCAGTCCTCACGTTGGCTTGGATTCATTTGCAGCATGGTCTGCATGAGGTAAGTAAAGACTATGAGCCTGGTGCCTATGGCGCCAGGACTGAACCCAGACAGCCCCCAGCTGGGGCTGCAGGGGTTTTATTAAATATCTGGATGCCTGCTCCCGGGGCTGATGGGCTTGATCCGGATGCCCGGGGGTAGGCATCATGACAGTTCTTAATAAGAACCATATCACCCTTTTTCCATTTTGTTTCTTTCATTTTGTTTACCTCATCAAACTTCTTTTTATACAAGTTCTGTGCCTCTCTAATTAGTACCATAATTATCTCACAATCTATATCTGCACTTCTTCCAGCCAACCTGGGCAAAGTTTTGTACCCGGTTTTCTGCCCTTCAATGACATAAATGGAGATATTCTCATGATCGAATGTGGTGTGGTACAATAGTTCCAGACCATTTCTTTAAGTACTCTCGACCATTTCAACCCTGAAGCCAATGCAAGTTGTATCCCACTCTTCACAATCTGTTAGCCCTTTCTACTAGGCCATTGGCCCTCGGATGGTACAGAGATGTTCTCACATGTTTGATACTGAATTTCCTCAAGAATGTCAGCATTCTATCCGAGCAAAACTGTACACCGTTATCGGTGACTACCACTGAAGGGAAACCCTCCCTGTAAAACACCTTCTCCATAAATTATATCATTTCTGCCGTAGTAGCCTCCCGGAGCGCTTTCCACTCTATCCATTTAGTATGGTAGTCCACCACTACCACCAGGTACTTATATCCTTCACCAAGATCTTATATGGGCCCCACTAAGTCAATGGCTACTTTCTGCAATGGTTCGCTAGGCACACTCACAGGAACCAGTGGAACTTCTCTAACAATCCTGCCCTTATCACTCGTCACACATTATTTACAATTCCTCACACTTTTCTCCACATCACTGTCTATCCCTGGCCACCAGAACGATTGTCTCAGATACCTCTTTGTACCTCCCATTCCCAAATGCCCTTGATGAGCCACCTTCACCAATTGGGATCTGACGCCACATGGAGGTATTCAATTGTTTCCTCTTCTAAGTTTGTATCCATCTTCCGACAAACTAAGTTCCTCTCTTACTTCATAATATCTCTCATAACCTCTTTCAATGTCATTTTTGTGAGGCCTCCCTCTCTTGTCCACAATTTGACTTGATTCAATGCCACATCTTCCTTATCCACACTCAACCATTCACTCTTGTCAACAGCATTACACTTAATCTCAGATATACTGAACTCTTGTGTTTTGTTCATTTCAGTGTCTTCATTACGTCCCACGGGCAACCTGGATAAACAATCTGCCACAACATTTTCTTTCCCAGGTATATAGCATACTTTAAAATTATATCCCAACAACTCCACCATCCACCTATATCCCAACAACTCCACCATCCACCTAGATATTCTTGGTGACCCTTTAGCCCAGTCGACACTGCTCATTAACTGAACCAATGGTTTGTGGTCCATTCTTACTTGAAATGTCTGACCCCATAAGAAGAATTTGAAATGTGATCTAGCCCATGACCTAGCCAATGTCTCCCTCTCTATGACGGAATAATTTTTTTACGCACCCCTCAGTGGTCTTGATGCAAAGGCTATTACATGTTCAACTTTACCAGAATCAAATTGAACTAGAGTGGCACCTAATCCTAGAATACTAGCGTCAACAGATAATGTGGTTTTCCTGCCTGAAATAAATCCTCCCAACGATGGTGCTTGTGTAATTCCATTCTTGATTGACATCAAAGCCTCTTGGCATTCATCAGACCATTCGAATTTAACACCTTCCTTAAGTAGATCCCTCAGTGGAGATGATATTACCGCAAATCTGTTTACGAATTTGTTATAATATTCTGCCAGGCCCATGAAAGAGCGCAATTGGTCTTTTTCTTTGGGTCGAGAGGCATTACTAATGCTCTCCATAAGTGATGTTTTGGGTGAAATACCATCCTTTGATATCTTGTGACCTAGATACTCCACCTCTTTGACAGCTATCTTGCACTTACTTCTTTGAACTGTCAAACCTGCTTCCTTAAGCCTGATCAGTACAGCTCTCAATACTCTCTCATGCTCACATTCATCATCCGCAAACACCAGTATATCATCCTGAAACACAGTTACTTTATCTACACCCTTCAATATTTCTTCCTTGACTTTATGGAATACAGATGCAGCCGACACCAGACCGAATGGCATCCGAATAAATTTGAATGTCCCTTCAGGAGTTATAAAACCTGCTCTGATAGTGGAACCTGGTGGTAAGCTGCCGACAGATCAATTACCGAAAACCACTTGGGTTCACCTAAAGTGGCCAATGTTTCCGATATAATGCGTAGGGGATGTCTCTCAACCAATATGTTCTGGTTCAAGCTCCTCAAATCCACACATAGTCTTAATTTTCCATTGCTTTTGGTGGCTAGGACCACCGGGGACAACCATTCTGTGGCCGTAACAGGCACAATCACTCCCTTATCCATGAGGTCACCCAACTCCTTGCGTAGTTGTTCTCTCATTTTCAGAGGTACATGTCTCACTTTGTGGACAACTGGTTGTGCATTTCCCTTGACTTTGATGTGATGTTCAAAATGTTTTAGTTTGCCCAACTCTTCCGTGAACACCTCTGGAAATTCCCTGGACCACTTATCCTCCACTTCAGCTATTGTGACTGGTTCTAGTGCACTCGCTTGAACTCTCACCCCTAATTTTCTCTGTTCCTCCCATCCAGGTAACAAGGCACCCCTCTTTGCTACTAATAGGTCTGCCAAGCACTTTCAGTCTTTGTACATCACATGCGCATGGAACTGTCCTAGAATGTCTATTGAAGATTTGCCATAGCCGCAGGGTTGAACATCAGTCGACTTGAGTGATTCTTGGTCTTTCCCTAGTACATTTTTTAGAGTTTCTCTTGATATGATGGTCCAAGGCGAACAGGTATCAACTTTCATCATCATTTTGCATCCTTCAATTTCAAATTCATCTACAGGTCCTTTCTGTTCACCCGAGACAGCTGAAATCTGGAAGACGTGTCTCGGAGCAGTTTCTTGCGTGGCTGTCATTTCTTGTGCATTATATGTCATTTGGTTCACTTCTGCATTGCTTCCTCTCGATTCCACCAGATTGATAGATGAATTCTTGCATGTATGGGCAAACCTGGCTGGGCAAGTTGGGTAATATGGGCCATGTTTGAGGCTGCCGCATCTATTATATTTTCAGTTCCACGTTTCCCTTCTATTCACGGCAAAAGTGGGTTTCCTCCTTTGACTAACTGCACAGACGGCATTAGAGGTCTGCTTATCGACTTTCAACTCCTTAATGTACTGAGTGGTTTGCTCTATGCTTCTGGCCAGTTCAACTACATCTTCCAACTTAATGTCTTTGGTCAGAAGTTTTTCTTGAATCCTCACATTGTTTGTGCATCTCACTAGTTGGTCCCTTATCAGTGAGTCCGTCAATAACTCAAAATCACATGTGACTTAATGTCCTTAAGGAGGCGATATAGGATTCAACTGATTCAGACGACTATTGCGTGCGTTGGAAAAATGTATGTCGCTCGAAGGTTACATTCTTTTTCGGCTCAAAATGATCTTCCAATTGTTTTAGTGCTGTGGCATATTCATCTGCGTCTCCTGCTTCTGCCCCTTGTGTCCTGGATAACCCATCAAAGATGCTGCGCCCTTCCGGTCCTAAGTTGTGTAGCAGTAGCGCCTTTTTCCTTGCAGAGCTGAACCTATCTCCCCCCATGGCCACAAGATAATTTTCCGAAATATCTTTCCACCTATCCCACCTAATGGGTGGCCGGCCAGGCTGAACCAGAAATGATGTGGGAGGAGGTATTGTCGCTGCCATGTTGACAGAATGCAGAGAATCTGTGACAGTTTGTATCTGTGTGATGTCCCTCAGTACCTTTACAACTGCTGTACAGAATGCGTGAATATCAAGGACAGGTCCATTGCCTTATACACCTTACATTGCACTGACTTGATGAGCATGTGCAAAAGTTCTGGTTTGTTGCTCAGAGTTTTTGTACAATACGTATCCAAAGCGCTTGCAGAAACAAAGGATCTCCGTAGCATGCAAAGCTGGTTGTCTGCGGCTTCAGCTTCTGCGGTGATGCGTCTCTAGGCAACCAACGTCACAATTGACAGAAGAGGGCAGGGTCCAGGGTACGCCCATATCAGCGAGTGATGATTCCTGTGATTGCTGTATCCCAGCAACCAAACGTCACAATGCCGTGGGGAAGAGCCGTGGATCCAGGCCACACCCCTTTGGCGCACTGGACACTGGGAGCGAGTCAGGCAGGAGTATGATGTGCAGCATCACGATGCGCCGCTCGAGCCCCAATGGTCCGTGGCTCGCGGCAAGGCAGCTCACAAGCCGAACTTCCCAAGTAAGCAAATCTGTATTTATGGATGATCGATGCACACAGCGTCGATGGCCCACCAACCCCAGACACACCTCCTGACCTTCCAGTACTACGCTTGCTGCCGCTTTGCTCGCCACGCCGCTCGGTCTCTGAGGCAGGGCAGGTACAGCCAAGACGCGTGGGTGCAGTGGTGCCGGGGCTTCCAAATTTTCCTAGTCGCCAATGTTATGAAAGCTGCTCACCGTCAAGTGGTTTCACAAGTTGTATTGGCATAAGCATACGCGGCAGCAGGCACTGCCAAGATACAAACTCCAACTGAACTTCACCATTCCAGAACATAACAACCTAGATAACATTCCTAATTGGAACCAGATGAGGTCATCATATTGCTTAACCTCATCTGAAGTAAAAAACAACTCATTTATTTTAATGCAACTTCTCAAACAATATATATTATAAACTGATTAGAATACATGGAAACATTTCATTAATTGCTAATCATAACACCTTGTTTGACCCCGACCAGTCAGGGTTTATACAAGGTCGACAGACATTTGATAACATGAGACGAATCACCCATCTATTGGAAAAGGGACACAACGTTTCAACCCCCACAGTCCTCCTTTCCCTTGACGCTGAGAAAGCTTTCGACTGGGTGGAGTCGCCCTTTATGTTTATGGTGATGGACGAATTGGGCCTAGGAAGTGAATTCATCATAATGGTCTGCGCCAAGTAAAAATCCCCTTCGGCATGTCTTCTAATAAACCGCTCCATGTCAAAGGTATTTCCCCTGAGCAGAGGTACCAAGCAGTGTCGTCCCATCTACTATACGCAATATACCTGGAGCCGTTACTCCAAGTCCTCCGTGCATCTAAGGAATTCCAGTGGATCCCCTTCGGAGACGCCCAAAACAAGGTTGCGGCATTTGCAGATGATATGCTGCTTACACTTGTGAACCCTGTGCCTTAGCTGTGGGGGAGTAGGAGAGTGTTGTCTGCCTTCGGGACAGTCTCAGGGTTGAAGATCAAACTAACAAAATGAGAACTGCTCATCCTAACGGTCGGGGGCCGGAAAAGAGCAGTGGCATTGAAGGCAGCCTCACCTTTCACTTGGCACCCCAAAGGAATCAGATACCTGGGGCTACATATCTCCCTGTCAGAGTGGTATGCAGTAAACGTTCCCCCAATGTCAGCTTCTATCAACACGACCTCTACAAATGGAGTGCACTTAAGATATCCTGGTCACCCTTGCCTGGCTTCTTTACCTGTTCCAGGCCCTACTAGTACCTGTCCACAAAGCTTTTTTTTATAGAACTAGGTGAACTAACAGGCAATTTGATTTGGGCAGGGAGGAGGCCCAAGATTAGCCATCAGCTTCTAAGAGCTCCGCGGAGGGAGGGAGGGATGGCGCTCCCTAATTTTCAACAGTACTTTGAGGCGGCACATATTTGGATAATACAGAAATGATTCGCAGGGCACGAGGGAAAACTGTTGATGGGCATGGATCTGGCGGTGGTAAAACACGAGATGAAGGACGTTATTTGGTTGACGCATTCAGATAGAACCCAAGAAACCGGAGCCCCATAACATAATTAATAGCTGATACCTTGGACAAGCTGACCAGAAAATATGGCATCATTTCTTTCCCGCCCCCTTTTACGCCCATTTTAAAAAATCCAGGATTTTCACCGGGAATGGAACCAGGGGCATTGCACACATGGCAAATGGGGGTCTGGGGGGTTGCCATAAGCTTAGAGACATGTTTCACAGGACCGCAATCCGGTCATTTGTTGAGTGCGAACAGTACTTTGGGGTGGGCGAAAAGGAACGGCTGAGGTTCTTTCAGATTAGGCACTGGCGACTAAACCCGGAGGTCAAGGCAGCAGCATTACGCCAATGTACAAAATTAGAAAGGTTCCTTATCACACAGGATGGTCCAGGGGCCTCATATCGGGCCTGTACCAAGTCCTGGGCGAGCCCACCTTACGCAAGGCTTGGACATACATGGTCAGTTCAGAGAAATCTCTTGGGAGGGAAATAACCAGGGATGAATAGGAAAAATTGTGGAGACTCATTCACAAGTTGGGTAAATCATTGCAGCTGCCGGAAACGTGGTACAAAATAATGTTTCGATGACATTATACCCTTGGTCAAGCTCCATAAGATCTTCCGTATTCTAAGCAGGTATGCTGGAGGGGTTTTGGGGGCACAGGCTCTTGGTTCCATGTCTGGTGGAGATGCCCTAAAATTGATCCCTTCTGGAGGGAAGTCCACAAGGCTCGGGTCTTGGCCTTAGGGGACAAAGCAAGAACGCCCCAGAGGAAGTACTGTTAGGGCTCTACCAGGGGACCCAAGGAGGCATGACTGGAGCGCAAAGAAAAGCCTGTATAGTGCTGTATGAGCTATGCTGCTTATAGCGCAATGATGGAAAGGGGTGGAAATCCCGTCCCTCCTGGACTGGCTTTGGAAGGTTTGGGACTTTGTGGCTCTCGAATGGGCATTGTATACTATGTATAATGAGGTATCTATGTTTGCCAAAGACTGGAGGGACGTACTCAACATTTCTTAAGGAAGATTATAGAGTCCAATGGTGCCTGCAGCACCTGAAGCTCTTGGAACAGTTTTGAACTATGGCCCCTTGGAGCCGTTAACCCATGGAACTGTTGCTCTCAGAGATCTCTTTGTGGGGAGAGGGGTGGAGACTGGGAGCGATTGGGATTGGGGAGTTGAGTTGTTGGAGTTATATCAGAATGCTTATGTTCAGAGAAGTCTGTTAATTGTTCTTTAAAAACCAATAAACAGAATACAAAATTAAAAAAATAAATGGTCCATCTAGTCAGTCCATAAATAATACCATCAAAAAATATATTTAACTGGTACACAGAATATATAACCAGGTCACTCTGCATACGGCTATGCTTAAGCAGATGATCAGTAAAACAGGCCATGCGAACCCAAAAACATATTGGCGCGTTTACCTCTGTCACTGTTCTATTCAGTGACACCAATCATGGAACAGACGGGTGCAATAAACCCCCTCTGTTAGATAAAAGTAAAGGTATCCTACATCACCTACTCTGAGAATACCTACATTTAGCTAATCGACCCAACTGGGGTGTTGCTGACTCAATTATTCATGAAAGAACCCTGCTCAAATACATCCTTGCGTTAAGTGTCGTGGGCCATGTCACGCTCAAAATCTTCAGAAAAATGATACCACTGGCCAGAAGGCCATTCCTATCAACTCCTCTGGGTATATGATGAGTCATTTATAACGCGCCTAAACACAAGTGTTTCTAGGCACGACAAGACAAGGAGGGTGAAACAGAAGGAGGACAAAGCAACCTTCTTACTAGGCCTTGTGTCATTAAGATCGTGCAAGTGCGGGGAAGAGGGAGGGGAGAAGTGCCGGGGGGAGGGAGAAGTGCAGGCAACTAAATAAGTGCTGCTGGAGGGTGGCTCATAAGTGCTGAGAGAAGGGACTGTAGGGTTGCATATACAGTCCCTTAAGTGCTGGGGGAGCCCGGATGCAGTGCAAGGGCAACTGGCCCGAGTTTAGTGGGTGGCCAGGTGACCAGTGCGCGGAGCCGTCATGGACATCAGCAGGGGAGAGGAAGAGAGAAAGCGGAAGCAAAAAGGAAGGTCTTGAGTTGCTTCCGGAACCTGAGGTGGTTCTGCTCATGTTTGTGAGAGTCAGGGAAGCTGTTCCAGAGGGAGGGCCCAGCCGAGGAGAGAGATCTGCCCCCCACTCTCTGCTTGGAGAAGCGCCTGACCCTTAGAGAGCTGGAGGTGGATGAGCAGAAAGCTTGAGATGGAAGACGCTTAGGAAGAGAAAGTTGAAGGTAGTACGGTCCCAACCCCAGAAAGCCTTGTGGGCGGTGCAAAGGGTCTTGAACCTGATCCTTGCAGCCGCAGGGAGCCAGTGAAGAGATTTCAGAGCTGTAGAGATACAATCCCTGGGCTTGAGGCCAAGGACAAGTCTTGCAGTCCTGTTCTGGATAAGTTGTAAAGGTCGAAGAGTAGAGGCAGGCAGATTTAGATAGAGGCTGTTGGAATAGTCCAGCCTAGAGAGGACCAGGGCTCTGGTGACAGTGAGCTTCTGGGGGAAAGTGAGAAAAGACAGAATACCTCTGAGGAGGAGCATTTAATAGTGTGACTTCTTAGAGATGTCGGTGACGTGAGGAGAGAAACAGAGGGTGGAGTCGAAGATGACACCAAGGTGCTTAGCCTCACAGGAAGGAGCAGGAAGAGGGCCCAGGGTGGGCGGCCAGAGAGAGAGAGGAAAGGAGGGAGCAGGTGTCCCGATAAGGAGGATCTCAGTCTTACTGGCATTAAGGCAGAGATCATTGGCGGCACACCATTCCTGAATTGCGAACAGACAGTTTGGTATGAGAGAAGGAGTCGAGGTGGCTAATGGGATCCTGAAAGAGAGCTGGGTTTCATATGCATAACACTGAAAATTGGAGCAGAATGTAGCGATGCAGTGGGCAAAAGGGGCCAGGTAGTGGTTGAAAAGGCAGGGAGGAAAGAAAAGTTAGTCCCCTGGGGAACACCACAAGTAGAGAGAGAGATAAGAGAGGAAAGACCCCGGGTGGGCCGGTCAGTGAGAAAGGAGGTCAACCAGGCCAGGGCCTGACCAGTGATATCCAGGTTGTCACAGAGGCGATTGAGCAGGATGGCATGGTTGATTGTGTCAACAGCAGAGAATAGATCGAGGAGAATGAGGACAGAAGGGTACTGCTCACAATCTCTCTCATTAAAATCATTATTCAGTATGGTTCACCCTTAATCGAGACATTGCTAAGATCATATCAAGGGGTAGCAAGTATTGCCTCTAAGACAACTCATCAGCTCTAGGAGATCCTATTTTACATTCACATTTTTCGTCCACAAAAAAACCCTTGCCAGGAACCCAGATGATAACCATATGGGTTCTGCTGACATGGAGCCAGTGTAAAATCATAAACCACCATCCCTGGTTGCATTCAGTATATGTCAATCCCTCCCTGAGGCATATTGATGACGGTTCATACGAAACTAGAAAGATCCCAATCCAAATTCATCCCTTTCAGGGCCATCTAATTTAAATGCTCAATCCGAAAAATCTCTCTTTATAGCAATTTAGTGCTTAAGTCGCCACCTCTTAGATGCAGTCCCCTTTTCTATTATCACTAACTTAATTTGCGCGGCATTGTGCCTGGCCTCAGCAAAATGTAATGCCACAGAGATTTAGGATTCCTCAACCGCATTTTAGTCTTATGCTTGCTCCAGCGTGTCTTTGTTTTGCGAGTCGTGATGCCAACGTAAAAAATACCAGACAGGCATTTTAGTCCATAGACGACATTGGTTATATCACATGTGCAAGAGTGATTCAACACAATCTTCTTTCCTGAATGTCGATGAACAATAACCCTTCCTTTGATTACACAACTGCAATGCTGGCAGTTATTACACAGGAGTTGCACCCATGCTCTATCTTTTCTCTGATTCACCCTCTGTATGATCAACTTTAACCAGATGGTTCTTTAAGGCCCGACCTTTCCTGTACGTAAAGAGTGGTGGTACTCTAAGTAGCGTATTCAACTCTGGGTTCAGTTTAAGAATGTTCTAGTTTTTGTTCACTATCCGTTTAATTCTCTGACTCTCAAGCGAGTATGTGGTGACAAAAACCATTGCTGGCTCACTCTGTGTCCTTTGGAGCGAATAATAACTCACAAGGAGTCGATGCTACCTGTTAAACCCCAGCTTCAATGTAATCCGCCCTATATTTTGTAGTCAGAAATATTTCTTTCAACCTGCTAGCCTGTTAATCAAACTCTTCTGACTATATATAATGCATTTATATCTTAAAAACAGACTCGGGGGTACACTATCAAGTGTTCTGGATGGATAGAACTAGTAGCAAGCTACAAGCTATTTCTGTCAGTAGTTTTGGTGAACACTGGTGTCTTGACCTCCCTATTCTCACAGTATACTTCTACCATTCTCACAGTATACTTCTACATCCAAAAAATGAATTCTGATGTTGCTGCACTCAGTTGTAAATTGTCTCCGGGGTTGAAAATGGTTCATAAATCCAAATAAGTCATCTAACTCCTGTAGTGGACCTATCTGGACAACACCGAAAACATCATGATGTAGCAGACCTAGTGTTTCAGACAATTTGCCCATCTTTCATTACTCAAGACATTCATTGTTTCTAGATACAACATGAATGTAGTTGCATATCCCGGGGTGGTAGCTGCCCCAATTGAGGTTCCAGAGATCTGCATGTAAAAACGGTTATAACATTTTAAGAAATTAAGTTACACAATCTTTAAGCGTGTCAGTACGAAGACCCTGCTCGCTCAACACTTATCAGATGACAGCAGAAGCCACTCCCGGACTCCCAGGTCTGCCTCCTGAACGATGTTGGTATAAAGGCTTGTGACATCCATCATGAAAAAAATGTCACTTCCCTGAATAAAGTCCATATCATGTAAATTAATCAAGAAATTACTTGTGTTTTTAATGTACAATGTGCTAGGTTGCAAAAACGGTTGGATTACCCTATCCAGGTATTGCGCTAAGGGTTCCAACAGACTATTGATGGCTGCTATAATAGGCCTCCATGGAGGATTCCCTCAAGGCTTTTATGAATTTGTGGCAAAATATACATCACTGACATCATCGGATGTAATTTATTCAGAAACAAAAGTATAATCAGATATAAACCCATTGTTAGTGTTAGAAATGTTTTCTCTTTACTGCACCTTTCCTCCATTTTTATGGACCCCCAAGCATTTTGCTTTTATTTTTGATCCTGACCTGTAATTTGTACAGTGCAGTGAAGCCTAAAGATTCACTAAACTGTCTTTTGCTCATCTGTTACTGGGAATCATTGTTTCCCTTAGTCTTGCGACTTTGTTACTACTTTTAGTAACTTGTTATCACTTGTGGTAACTTTTATCATTGTACAGTGCATCTTACAATGCAGTACAATGGGGTATACGTTTTGTTTTGCCTTAGACTAACAATCAATGGATTTTTGGTTACTCTAGGTGTGCTTAATGGACATGCTGGTGGCAGCAGTGACTTTTTATAATTTTTTGGTGCTTTTCGTTTTAGCCTTACTGTGTTTGGCTACTAATTGTGGCTAGTGTCCAAACATGGCCGTGCCACATGGTTTATGCATGTCCTTTGTCCATCTTGTTCTTTAGCCTTCTTCCTGGCCCGTGAGGCCAGGACAATCCTTATAAGTACTTGCCCGGAAAAGCAGAAGCTTTTGGCCGGCTACTCGAGGGCTATGTGTGTTTGCTGGCAAGATTTGGGCTAGGACTGTCGGGTCCCAATCCACAAAATGGTTTCAGCATGTCTGAGTGGTCCCGCCAGTGGTCCTGATTAGACCACTGTTGGGGTGTGTGTGGGCCAGTCCTGCTATTGGCTAGTGGGAGTTTCGGCTCTTAACTGGCTTTTAGGCTAAGAAGAGGACCACTGCACCCATTCTTCAGAGATCCCAGAGTAACCTGAAGGAGCCAAGACTCCTGTCCAGCTGTGAGACCCGTGAAGAGACCGGAGACCCGACTGAAGGAGGCCCTGCGACCCTTGGAGTGGAGGGAACATCCATTCCTGACATCTGCTCGGTACCCTGCAAAGAGCAGCCTTCAGAAGCATCCCGGGACCGTCCTGTGGCGGACCAGCTCCGAGTTTGGGCTACCATGCTGCCGACATCACCATTCTGAATTCTGACCTGGAACTTTAGGGATCCTCAGCTTGACCTACAAGACTCACTTCAACGAAGCTTCGGCGTCCTAGCTTCAAGGAGAACCGAAATGGAAGGGTAAGTCTGACCGCAACAGGTGAGACCCTTTGCTTCACCGTGCGGCGGTGACCACTCCGAAACAGCTAACCTGACTCGAGTTCAGTCCTGATAGGGGGTACTGCTTCAGGTTTTGCTGCATTCTTCATCCGAGAGTCCTTGCACCAGCGAAAGACACCAACCAGAGATCAGCTAGAACCTGCAACCCCTGCGAATAGAGGACTGCAACTAACGGCGGGAAAATCCCCCTCAGACCCTCTTCCATCGACCTGCCAAGTCTGGCGATTAATCGGAGTATAGGCGGTAAGTTAAAGTGGTTCTTACCTGCCCCTATACTCCCTTTAAGAGTGTTCCTAACTTTTACAAAACCTTTTCTATACTTGGGTTTTACCATAGCTTGCAGGCACAAGCCTTCCGAAAGTTGGGGACACTTCTGTTAGTTATAATACATTGTCCACTAACCCTTGGAACTATTCACTGGACCCCAGAGACCCTACCTTTCATTTTTTCCAGCTTCACAAACTTTGTCTGAACTTTCCTGAACTTTTGGGCATAGGGCCCCAGACAACTTAGGGAATGACAATTGAAGTTAGGGTTAACTCTCTGTGGACTATTGGTGCATAATCTAATCTGTACTTTCTTTTACAGGTGTTTGATTTGTATTATGTCCTCAACCACTGACTGTATATATGTAATCTAGTATTAGTGTTATGTGATATTTCTACCTGTTAGTCATTTTTCATAGTGTTGCTTGGCCATAAATAAATAACTGTATTTTTATGCATACTGTTTACGTGTAATCTGTGATTCCCATTGTGTGTACTCATTGTGGACGCTTTACAAGCTCACCACCTATTGAGACTTAGTCTAGACCCTCGTCATTGCTACCTTGAACTGGTTTGGCTACAGCTACCCAGAGTCGTCCCTGTCACAATATAGGTTGGCCTTCTATACATCTGCTCACCATGCCAGAGTATAGAAAATCAGTCCTAACAGTTATGAGCCTCATCTAGTACTCTTTTAATCAACGTCCTGAGTTGCTCAGCAGGGTGATTTGGGATCTCCATATACTTCTCTGTATCTGCCAGTTGCCTTTCAACTTCCCTTAGGTAGTAACACTCCCCCTGAGTCCTCTGTCTTAAAGATCATAATCTTATTGTCCACCAATCTTAAGTGCCTGGCTCTCCTGATGTGTAAAGTTTCCAAAATGTTTCTTTGAAAACTTGATCATGCTAAATTACTCAATCACTTTTTTTTCTGAAAGACTTCCAGTGTCAGGTTTTCTATAGGTGGTCAAAATGTACTTTATAGGGCGAATTTCTATAAACTCTGGTTCCTCCTTAGGTTCAATATCTTCAATTGATTTAAAAACAATTTCAACTTCATCTTTCGTATTATTTTGTAACAATACATTTTCTCCTGTGGCAAGGTACTCAAATGCTGAGGTACAAATGATAGTCCATTCCATAAAACTGCATGTTCAAAATTTGATAGCTGGTAATTATAAATATTCGCTACTAAGTCCTCTGTGTGGGGACTGTGATTTACCTGGGCAGATTTTTTTCTTTTTACCTCGTCTAACAAAGACTTGTTTGCTAGATGTTGCTGCCACATCTTTCAGGTCTCCCCTTCTTTAATTTCTTTACCAGAACCAGTTTGTAAATTCTTCTTGTCAGATTCCGCATTCCATATTATCACACACTTATTTTATGTATGGAATTTTTTTTTCCGAACATCTGAATAAGTTTCAATTGTTGTTTACAGTAAAATAATACTTTATAAAAATCAAAAAAGAATCTTTTTTTCTAAATTAATGCAGATTCCCGTATTGAATAATTTGAAAAATAGTTTAAATTATTCCTCAAAGTTGGGAGTGGTTCTCTGTCACGCTCTCATCACCTTCTACCTCGCATCACACACATGCATCCAAAACATCCAGGGGTCCCACTACATCCGCACTACCTGCAGCCCCCCTTTCTGTCATTCACGGGGGAGGGAGTTGCGTGAGCAGCGGGTTCTCCCACGGGGCCGCCGCATCTGTGTTTGAGCACACAAACGCAGCATCCACTCATGGAACTCGCCGTTCCTTCGTTGGCGTCTACTATGGCGCCTGCGCGACGGCATTCGCGGACAGCTGCTTCCGCGTCGTGAGACGTTGGACCCGCGATCACGTGTCTCCCTCGCGGGTCACGTGACGCGGTCACCTGTTTCCCTCGCGGATCACGTGACACGGAGGTGTTCCCTATTTAAAAACTGAACTGCCCGCAATTCCTCGCTTCACAGCTGTTCTCAAGAGCTCTGTACGGCGATCAAGATACATACCCGTTTCACGGATTTAAAACTCGGAATTCTCCACGGACTTGCTCTGGTTTTGCCTCTGTGTTCTTTGCTACCTTGGCGGATCATCAGACCTCGGATTGCTAACTCGGACTGCTTTGGATATACCTTCTTGGACCTGGCGCTTTTCTGTTCTTGCTGCTTTCGAACTACCATGTCTCTGGTTCTGGTTTTTTCAAGACTTCACTACAGGCGGGTTGACCGCAGTTTATTCCCTAGGCTATTACACCTCGCCCCTCTGTCATCGGGGAACCTGCTCACGTGCCCCTCCCATGGAACGATACCCTAAGCCCTTGGGGGTACAGCCACATCATCTCCCTTGCTAGGTAAGAGGTTAATGTCCATTTCAAGTGTTCTTCTCTCTACTGTGCTCATCTGGTGCCAATTAACGCTTTCCTTTTCAGCGGCCTTGGGGTTGTCAACATTCTGCGGTTCCGGGCTTCGAGGATCACCCACCTGTGGCCTCAATGACTGCATAGGGAGTAATCTTGTATTCTTTCTCTGCGGTACATGTGGACAGAGGTATTCATACTCTTCACGACAATCAAAACCTGACATTCACCCCAAACAAACGTGGACCGGGGTACTCATTGGGACATGAGTCTTGTGTTTCCCCACCTTTTGGGCTATAAGGGTCACAAAGGGCCACAAACACACATAAATGTTGCATTCAAATTGAGATATGAATGTAATATACTAGAGAAATTGGTCTGAACATAATAATAAAAACTTGTAGGAGACATCAAATGTGGGCAAAACCGAGGATTTCTAACTTACACTTAACTTCCAAAAGCTAAGGTGGTTCTGCACATGCTTCCAGGTTTCCTATCAATGGTTTTCTCAGATGTTGACGTCAATCAGGATATAAACCTTCTTTTTTTTACCAAACCCAGACATAGAAAATTCACTACACCCTCGATGTTAGCAGGGCTATTAAATTTCACTTGGAGAGGAGCAAACAGATTAGATCCTCTTCTTGGTAGTTTGTGACATACTGCAGACCTATGCTGATGTGTAAGCCAGTGAAAAGTTCAATTGATCTCTGGAGTTTCTGCTTCCTAAGACAACTAACTGTACCAAAAGGTCTTCATACACTATGTTAAAGGTAAAAGCAACGTCTGTGACCTTCACCGTCATATCCCATTGAAGGACCTCTTGAAAGCAGTTAAATGGCCTACCCTACTTTATGCAAACATTATTTGAGGTATACAAGCTGCAGGGCAAATGTCCAATTTGGGCAGGCGGTGCTAAGCAACATTTTGAGATAGGGCTCTTTACAACCTTTTTTCTTCATGATCTCCTGCCATACACCCATATGAAATATGCTTATAAATCTATCACAAGTATGGAGGAAACGGGATGTGACATAGGAGCCAGAACAAATTACTCTCTATTATCACTATAGTACTCCTAGTCCATAATCTTAAACTTGTCCTGCGTACTGCTAAAAAAGAGCATATAAAAAATGTGTGCTAGTTTTAAGTACTGGCCGTTGGGGCTAGGAGCATGCATGGCAAAGGACTTGTGATGGGCACACCTGCATGCAAGCATGCATCTGGCACACTGTTTTCCTTTTAATTCAGTGCTCCTCTGGGGCTCATTTTCATGGGGGTGTGACATAAGGAAAATGCCCAAAAGCCTTGCATAATGGCAGGGCGTACCTCACGAGGGATGAGAACGGAACCTCTTTTCAACTAGAAAAATACATTTCCCCTTTAAATTTCCTGGTGCGCGGTGGTGCAGCCTCAAAAGCACAGGCTCCCTTAACCCCGCCCACCGGCGGCAGACCTCAGTCCCCTTTTCTCCGTCGACGGGAACGGACCGCTCCACCAGCGCTCCTGGGTGACGCTTATCCTCGTAATACTGCGTGCTTCCCCGGTAGTTTATCTAACTTTTCACCTTCTATTGCTGACCTGGGAACACCGTCCACAAGTGCCCTAGCTCTGACCCCGGCGCATGCCAGGCCTGACAGGGTGTAGCAGGTGCCCGTCATGCAACGGTTCCTTCCCTACAGCAGATCCATACTCGCTCTGTCTTCGATGCCTTGGTGAGGACCACGGCTGGGACAGATGCTCTGCATGTGACATCCTCACACCGAGGTCGCTCAAGCACCGACTCGAGCGTTGCAGGGAACTCATCAACAGGACTTCGCCGCAGAACCTCAAAGACTATGTCCGGAGAAAGACACAGAAGACAGGTGCATTGTTTTCCAAGCCACCCCACAGAGGCGACTCCTTCCCGGGGAAGCCCTCTGGTGGGAAGGATCAGTCTGGCCCTCACACTGGCGCAGGGAGCATTGAGGCTCACAAAGGTACTGGCCTCACAGCTGAGGGGTCCAAGGGCCCTCCTGGTCCTGCAGCCGAGTGGCCTGGGAGGGCCCTGGGAGCTCTACGACCACCGGGACACGCCCCGAGGGGTATTGCCCCGATACCGGGTCTTTACCCGAGGGGGCGCCTTCATGCAGAACCAGCACTACCGGCCGAGGCCTACCTACCCAAGGTGCAGGTCCGATGCCCTCGAGCATGCAGGCCGAGCCGGCGAACACGACAGCTGCAGGTCCACGTGTACAAGGCGCGGACAAGATGATGGCTAGAGACAAGATGGCTGCCACTCACGAACCTCAAAGGAGGGAAGCCTTGCAAGGGGACCCTGAAGCCCGTCAGCCCACCGAACAGCAAATGAGAAGTGCTCCTAGGACACACTAGGCACTACTGACACCTGGTCAACATCTTATCCTACCATCCTGGGGTCCGGGTACAATACCCCAATGTACGGGCAGGGGCTAGGCAGGGAACTGGCTTATTCACCCCCGCCTCCAGCGCAAGACCGCTGCCAGCCAGCCTGTGAGGACAGTTATTTTGACAAGTTCATGACACTTATACGCTCCCCTCAGATGAGCACAATCCTCGGGGGCATTATTAAAGACATGTTGACTCCGGCTGGCTGGCGCAGCCCACTGCAACACATCCCATGCCTCCCCTGCAGGCTCCACCTCTGCAGCATCCCATCGCAGAGGCTCAAGCAACTCCAGTGCGGTCCCAAATCACCCCGACGGAGGAAATCCTGAGGCCCACTGACACCACCCCACCGGAGACAGTTGACCAGCAGGACTCTGACGAGGAGGAGCAGGATACGCCCTCTTCAGCCAAAGCTTTTCATGACAGGAATGCCGACCTGTCAGAATACCTGGGAATTCCCCAGCCACAACAGGAGCTCCCTGAAGCTGGAGTTCTGGTGGCGGTCCTGAGCATCAAGGCCGAAGCCCGGTCGGGCAGCCCACTACAAAAAGATGTGGAAGCGTTGGCCAAGAAGGGCTGGCTTAAGCCCCACTCCACACAACCTGTCAACAAGAAACTCGATGACCGGTTCAGGCAAACTGAGGGGGATAGCATTCTATTTTCTATGCACCCAGAGCCCTTATCATCAGTAATTGCTGCTGCATCTATGTATGCCAAACTCCAGGCTTCCTCTTGCAGTACCACCACTGCAGCACTACTCAACAAGGAGGAGAAGACCCTTGACTCTTATGGCAAGAAGGTCTATTCCAATGCAGGCTTACATCTCAGGCAGGCCAGTGCAGACGCCAGCCTAGCTGTGGCTAACCAACGTCTGTGGAGGGAGATCTCAGACTTCCTGCCCGATATCCCGAAAGACAAGCAAGCCTCCTTTAAGGCAGGTCTGGCGGAGGTGAAAATCGTAGCTTTAGATATGATGGAGGCATCGGTGGGCCACATGGACACAGCAAATAGGGTGATCTGTCTGGCAATGGACATGAGACACACTGCCTGGTTAAAAGCCACTAGGTTCAACCAAAATGTTCAAGACAGAATCCGTCGATCTTCCATTTGAGGGAGGGGGAGGATCTCTTCCACGCCTCAAAGAAGACTAGCTCCCAGACAGCTAAGTCTCCGGCCAGACTTACAAAATTGGCCACTAAACCCTTTGCCCAGTCGCAGTCTGGCTCAGACAAGAGGCGCTCATTTGGTGGCTTCCGAGGGTTCCAAGATCGCAAAGCCAGGCAACTGGATAGATCTCCAAGTCAACACTGGAGAAAGCACCAAAAAACTGCTCATAAAGGGTTCCATCAGTCCCCCTCCTGTGAAGCAGCCTCAGACCAGAAGAAGCAATGACGCTCCGCGTCAGGTCCACAGCGCCCTAGTCAGAGGCAGGCTGGCCCTGCACAGTCAGGCTTGGCAGGCTAAGTTCACAGACGCATGGGTCCTCTCAGTAGTGTCCTGGGGCTTCCGACTACCTCCTCCCTCTCCCAGTTCCCTTCCACTTCCACAGATCGTCACACCATCACTCCTAGCAGAGATTCGCACCCTTGTCAAGAGCAAAGCGGTAGAGCAGGTCCCCCCTCCCAACAGTGGCATGGCTTTTGCTCCCACATCTTCACTATCCAGAAGAAGAACCAGGCGGGCCTGCGAGTGGTGTTGGATCTATCTTCCCTTATTCTTTACCTACCCTTGCAGAAATTTAAGATGGTGATGCCAGCGCTTATTGCCGAGGCACTGTGTGGGGGAGACTGGACGTGTTCCCTGGACCTGACAGACGTGTATCTCCATGTTCCCATTGTGCAGCTTCACCGGGCCTTCCACAGGTTCCGGGTTAAATTCAGCTCCGAGAGTATTCACAAGGCTCATGAATGCGGTGACGGCTCTCCTCAGATCGGAGGGGTTGTATGTCTACCCGTACCTCGACGACTGGCTAGTCAGAGGTTCCTCTCCGGAACAGGTCCGGAACTCAGTAGACATACTCATCTCTCCCCTTTTCGAACTGCGTTTTTCCATCAACTACTAGAAATCCCAGCTCACCCCTACTCAGATCCTGGTGTTTCTGGGCCTGTTGTGGGACACACAGCAGCAGAGGGTGTTCTCCACGGGGATAAGGTGACAGCGATCCGATCAGCAGTCGCCCATTTCCGCAGCAGATTGATCACCACGGCCTGGTATCAGCACCTTCTGGGAGTGTTGTCAGCATGTCTCCTGGCAATTCCTTACACCAGGATTCGCATGAGGAGGCTCCAACTGCATTTCGCAGATTCCTGGGATCAGGAATCAGGCCATCAGGGGGCCCCTATCTCCATTCCACAACACCTGGACCACAACCTCAGCTGGTGGCAGCAGGAGAAGACTATTCCGGTGGACAGACTTTTCCGTCCGACCCCCACAGAGTACACTATTACCACGAATTCCTCGCTCATTGGCTGGGGAGCCACCCTGGGAGCGCACTTGGTGCACAGTATTCGGACCCTGACCGACTGGCAGAATCACATCAATTGACTGGAGTTTATGGCTATACAGTTGGCACTCAGGTTCTTTCTACTGACCATCAGGGGCAGGTCGGTGTACATCCAGGCAGACAAGTTTTACATTAACAAACTGAGGGCATCAGATCCCTGCAACTGTGCGCGTTGAACCTGGACATCTGGGAATGGGCTATCAGCCAGGGAGTGTGGCTATCAGCGGGAGTCAAATCTGGAAGCGGACCTTCTCAGCCGCCTGGCTGCCGACAATTATGAATGACAGCTGAACGGGGGAATTTTACAGGAAGTGTTCAATAGATGGGGTCACCCAACAACAGACCTCTTTGCGACAGCTCCCATTCGGACATGCCAGCAGTTTGCGTCCTGGGAAGGAAGTGAGCGCAACTCTCTAGGAGACGCATTCCAGATACCCTGGGACGGGATGTGGGCATATGCATTTCCACCCACACCACTCGTGCACAAGGTAGTGAGCAAGATCAGGAGTTCCAGGAACCTCAGGATCATCCTTGTGGCATCTCGCTGGCCGGCGCAGCCCTGGTTTTCGGACCTACAGCAGATGTCACTTAAGCCAGAGATTCTACTCCCCCTCGAGAAGGGCCCTTTACTAGCGCACAGGGAGGCGCAGTGCTTCACCCCTCTCCAGGGAGACTAGCCGTAGCGGCCTGGTTCCTGAGCAGCTGACGCTACAGCATCTTCAGCTGTCTTCTGACAATCTGGAGGTCATCCAAAATGCCAGGAGCCGGCCTACAAGCAAGCAGTACAAAAGCAAATGGACAAGATTCTGCTTTTGGGGTAAGGAACACGGTGTGAAACCACTGACATGCACCCTCCACCAAGTTTTGACATTTTCTGCCTATCTCGCCTGGTCTGGCATCCAGGTTGATACTTGTAGAACGTACCTGCCCGCTTTCACGCGTATAGGAACTCAGACTCTCTCATCATCTCTTGGGCCAATCCTGTAGTAAAAAGGCAACGCACAGGGCTGACCAGACTGTTCCCTCTGGTCAAGCGTCTTCATCCCATCTGGGACTTGAATGGTGTCCTAAGCGCTATAGCTCATAAACCATTTGAGCCCATGGCCACGGCAGACATTAAGTTGGTCACACTAAAGACAGTCCCTCTGTTCGGCCTCACTTCGCAGAGTAAGTTAGATCCAGGCGTTAGTCTCCTCTGAGCCATACACTAGATTTCACAGGGACAAGGTCATGCTCCGCATACACCCCAGATTTCTTCCAAAGGTGGTTTCATCCTTCCATATTGATGAGGAGATTGTGCTTCCCACATTCTTCCTGGACCCCACGGAAGATGCAGAAAAAACAGTTCACTGCCTAGATATCAGCGTTGAAATTCTATCTAGACAGAACGGAGGGCATCCGTAAACGGAGGCACTATTTGTAACTTTCGTAGGCTCTAGGCCTGGGCAGCAGGGCCTCCAAGGCATCCATAGCTCGATGGATGACAGCAGCAATCCAGGAGGCATACATGGTGCAACATAAGGATCTGCCGCAGGGCATGCATGCGCATGCGGTTGGAGCTAAAGCGTCAGCAGTTGCGTTCCGGCACCACGTACCCTGGCAAGTGATCAGCAGGGCGGCAACATGGGCAACGACTTTGGCTTTTTTAAAGCACTACTGCTTGGATACCAGTGCCAAAGTTGATGCAGCATTTGGCCAAGCAGGGCTGCGCAATCTATTTGTTTAAGAGGTCAGGCTCTCCTCCCCAGGGCGTTGTGTCCGTTGTAATCGCCCATACAGGATGGAGGAAAGAGTGACGGGACGTAGGAGTAATTAAGTGTTACTCACCGGAGTGACTAACATACTCCTAGTCCATAGTCTCCTTTCCTCCAAACGTCCCACCATCCATCCCCTTTAATAAGATCTGTGAGGTTGTTAGACATTAATCTAGCCGACGCATCGTAAGGGGACTGAGGTGTGGTGCCGGTGGGTGGGTTTAAGGGAGCCCGTGTTCCCGAGGCCACGCCCCGCGAACCAGGAAATTTAAAGGTGAAATGTGTTTTTCTGGTGAAAAAGAGGTTCCGTTCCCGTCCCTCGTGAAGGATGCCCATTCAGAATGGAGGAAAGGGGACTATGGACTAGGAGTACATTAGTTAGTAACACTTAAATTGCGCATGTTCCTTATGTAACCCCCCCCCCATTTTAATTCATTTGTATGGCAGTGAGGAGGGACAGAACGTATCTTGCGTTCCCACCACCTCTTTCTCTTCACCATACTAATTCTCCAGCATTATAAGCAGTTTTCGCAATAATAATTAAAAGGTGTCCAGCATGCGGTGCTCACAAGCAAAAGTAAATGCTGCCTGGCATGCCAGTAGCCAAGCAACGTTTACTCCCTTTGCACTGCGGAGTGCAAATGTAATGAGACGTACACGCTTGTATCCTGTCTTTTGCCCTTTACATTTGTACCCTGCAGTGCAAATGACCAGAATTTGGCAGCAGGGACACGCTTACGTTAAAATGTAAATGTAACAGGTCACCGCCCCCAAATTACACTTATGAGCAAAATTAGCTCCTCTGCATCTCCACATAGGGAAATATATCCAGTAAGTATGTAGGAAAGAGGACTATTGACTCTAAGTAAAACAGTTGCTAGTTATTTTTTACTTTTGAATATTCACCTGCTCCTCACTAAATACCTATCTGGCCCTATCCCAAAACATCTGAATACCTGCTGACCCCTAAGTAGCTTTAAGAAATCTAAGTTATTTAATTATTTTAGTATTACAACATGTAGCAACCTCTAGCAAGGTGTTATGTAAGATCGAGTATCTGACCCCCATCTTTTAGTCCCATCCCACAGATGGATGCGCTGCCCTAATCCTGCTGGACCTCTCAGCAGCAGTGGATACTAGAGACCATTCCATCCTGAATAAGGCCAGTTCTCCAAGGGGTATTAAAAGGTGCATCTATCTCCCCTCTCCTCTTTATCCTCTACCGGAGCTGGCTGCCTTCCCTCATCCAAGCTCATGGCTTATCTTGCTACAACTACGCTGATGACTCTCAACTCATCTTCAAAATCTCAATAGGCCTTCCACTATGGCTCGCGATCTCGCATCCTGCCCCTCTGAAATATAACGCTGGATGATGGTCAACCAAATTCTACTCAACCCAGGCAAAACTGAGATCATGCCATGTGGGAAAACCCCCTTGTTCCCCCAACCCACACCCTTTCCCCCAATCTAAACCCTCCACCCCCACAACCACGGCCAAGACAGTAACAAATCTTGGTGGCATAATGGACAGGAAGTGCTGTTTCGCTGGGACATGCTGTCTGTTTTGCACTGCTGCTGCTGACGTACGAGTGAGGAACAAGCCCTAACGTGGGTTGGATTGGCCCCTCCCACCTCCTCTACAAAAAGGCCAGCCATGCGCACCTGTGCGCACGCACCCAGAAGTGCACAGGAAGTGCTGTTTTTGCTGGGACCCGCTGTCTGTTTTGCACTGCTGCTGCTGACGTACGAGTGAGGAACGAGCCCTAACGTGGTTGGGCAATGATATGCACTTGAATAATGGACTTGAATAATAGTCTAAGTGCTCTTATAACCTTTACTTGCTCTTAATTGATAGGATTGGATTGGCCCCTCCCACCTCCTCTGCAGAAAGGACAACCACGCGTACCTGCGCGCATTCCCAGAAGTGCACAGGAAGTGTTGTATTGCGGTTCTGAGTTGTCGCAGTGTGGCTGGTGATGGTGGTGGTGAGGTGAAATTGCGACCAATTTAGTTTAATTTCTATATTAATTTATTATGCCTAGTTAGTAAGATCACACTTACCAGATTACTACGTGAAACTTGTTAGTGACTGCTATTGATACTTGTAATATGATCAGATGTACGTGGTAGACTCCTAAAGCGAATGTTAGCTTGTGCTAAATAGTAAATATTAAAATGCTTGATTGCTGCCTTTGCTTGTGTGTGAATAAGTGATGCTAGTGATACATCTTTTACTGCAGTAGTTGTTGCAGTCGTCACGGTTGTCGTTGAGGGAGCACAAGATAAGCGAGTTCTAGATATCGTCTCTGCCAATATGACTTTCTGCGATCATCTATAGAGCTGCTTTGTGCTGCGCGGTGGCTTAGCGTTGTCTGGGAAACGCAATGAGTAGGCTTGTGTGAGTATATACCCTATAGTATACTTTAGAACACATTAGTATACCTTCGAGTAAACGCCATGGAAGCTGAAATGAATCTATCGATGGTAATAAAGGTAATAGGCATTCATGATACCACAAGTGCTAACTGCTATAACACCATAACTGCCGAAACTGAAACATACCTCACCGGAATGTGCTATAGCTGATTGTGCCGTAGTTGAATGTGTCAATAATCAGACAACTAAAGTAACTAAGGCAAATAAGGCAAATAAGGCAGATGAATTTGTCATTGATATATTATTACACTCACCGGTGAGGGCTTATTCACGCTGTGGAAATCGAACATGCATACCAAAAACCATTACAAAAAGCAGCTTTAGTAGCATTAAGAGGAGTGGAAGTGTGAGCGGAAGCGGGAGTGCAAACACATATGGGAAAGAGAAAAAAAATAGGAGTAATGACAAACTACTACCCAACAAAAGGATCTGTTATCATAGGGAATGGGAATTATAACTGAAGTCACTACTGAGTCAAATGTGAGCGAGCCTATTAAACTTATGGATAAAGTGGCTGCAGCACAAGAGATAGCATATGAACTTAACGAGTTATTGCCATATATAGCAACTAAATGAAATGATAACGTAGTTAGTCCAACAATAAATAGTAATACTAGTGAGGCCGCGAGTAACCAACAGAGTGCAAACTGGCCAGATAGAATAATCATTACACATGCCCAAATTAGTGCTCCTCCTGCTGTGAGGTCTCCATCTCTATCTCAATCTCCTAAGTCTAATACACTTATGACTAGTTCCCTCTGCCTAATAAAATAGATGCAAAGTAACAGACAACACAGATGAAGATGAACATAATACAGAAACCAATACGTCGTTACTGAATGTACCTGCAATACATGAGCACTGCCAAAGTGTAGAGGAGAAAATAATAGAAGGAAATGGTCTAGCTGAGACATAAGGTATATCCGAGGTAGCATTCCAAACTCAAGTAATAACTATGGTAGATGACTCCAACATTAGCACAGCAAGTATATCATCTGTGGCGATGTTTGAAATTGTTGAAAATCTTCTGTCTAGTCTAAATACGAAATGTGAAAGAATAGAAAAAAAACAAGATGTTCAATCATTATGGCTCCATAAAAGTAGTAATCGCTTCAGAAGAGTGTACAAAGATGCCGCCTCAAACAACAAGGAGTGTAGCCTACTAGTGGAAACAATTGTAAGTTACTCACCCTAGTGACTAACCTACTCCTAGTCCATGTCCCCTTTCCTCCTTACTGTATGGGCTTCCCTCGCTAGAGACGGGAGACAGAACCCTTTTCACCAGAAAAATCATCTTCCCCTTTAAATTTAGATGTGTGTGGGGGCGTGGCCCTGGGAGCGTGTGTTCTCCTGACCCCGCCCACCGGCGCCACTCCTCAGTCCCCTTTGACGCATCGACAATATTAACATTGCCTAATGACACCAGTTTTATTAAGGGCGAGGATGGTGGGACGTATGGAAGAAAGGAGACTATTGACTAGGAGTACGTTAGTCACTACGGTGAGTGACTTATAATTACTCCTACGTCCTGTCCCTCCATACTGTATGGGCGAGCAGAACTGAATGTAGCCCCAGGGTGGAGAGGTGCTCTCTTAAGAAAACAAGTTCCTTAATACTGCCTGACCAAATTCCACGTCCGACCTGGAGCCGACATCCAAGCAGTAGTGCTTGCAGAAGGCCGAGGGTGTAGCCCATGTAGCTGCCTTGCTGATAACCCGCCACGGAACGTGCCTCAGGAAAGGAAAAGCTGTGGCTTTAGTCCTGATTGCATGGGCATGCATATTTGCTGGAAGAGGTTTGTGCTGCCCCTTGTATGCCCCCTTGCGATGGAAGCCTTGGAGGCTTGACAGACAGGATTTGACCCACCAAAGGTGACAAAGAGGGCGTCTGATTTGCGGAAGCTCTTGTTCCTGTCCAGGTAGTATCTCAGCACACGCCTCACATCCAGACAGTGCAATACCCTCTGAGTGTCATCGTTAGGGTCCCCGTAGAACGTTGGTAGGACTATCTTCTCATTTAGGTGAAAAAAGTAGACAACCTTAGGTAAGGATGCGGGGTAAGTTCTAAGTACCACCTTGTCCTTATGAAAAGTAGTATAAGGCTTTGAGGCCACCAGGACCTGGATTTCACTGATCCGGCGTGCCGAGGTAAGGCCCACCATGAGGGCTGTCTTAATGGTGACTAGCCTGATGTCCGCGGACGCCATAGGCTTGAATGGTTTATGTGCCAAGGCGCCCAAGACCATAATGAGGTCCCACACATGGTGTGGTTTCTTGGTAGGCAGATAAAGCCTAGTCTTTAAACCACTGGATTAGAGGATAAAAATACCGCCTCCTCCGAGTTCTTGTAGGCTCCAAAGGCTGCCAGATAGGTGCAGCATGTGTCTACCTGCACCCCTGAGTGTGCGAGGTGTACAGAGAAGGATAGCATGTCGTCCAACATGCAGGTCAACGGATCAACCTCCTTTGATTTCGCCCAGTGACAAAACCTGGTCCACTTGCTTTTGTACTGGATCCTGGTAGCATCGCTCCTGGCCCGTTGTATAATGTCTAGGTTAGCCTGTGATAGATGCAGACGCCTCAGTGTGACCTGTACAGGAACCACGCTGGAAGGGCTAACTTCTGGGGGGCAGGGTGGATGACCGTGCCTCCCTGCTGAGAGAGCAGGTGTGCTGGGCCCAGCAGAAGGTGCACCGGGGCCTGGTCTGACAGGCTGAGTAGTTCTGAGAATCATGGCCTTGCTGGCCACCACAGAGCTATCAGGATGATACAGAGGTGCCGGGCCTCCCTGATCTTGCAGATTACCCTGTGCACCAGGGGTGTGGGAGGGAAGGCATGTTGTTCCACTGGATCTGCATCGCATCGTCCAGAGAGCTCCTGCCCTGTCCCTGCCAGGACACAAACTGGGGGCACCTCCTGTTGAAACAGGTGGTGAAGAGATCCACCTGAGAATGATCCCACTTGTTGAAGATCCCCTGAAGGACCTGTTTTTCCAAATGCCATTCGTAGTTGTCCGCACCCAGCCTGCTGAGCCTGTCTGCCTCTAGGGTGGAGCCCCACGGGAGGCAGATTGCTGCCAGGTGCTGTTTACTAGAGCCCACTCCCAAATGTTGACTGCTAGAGTGCAGAGGGTAGGAGACCTGGTGCCACCCTGCTTGTTGATAGTGTTGAACTGGTGGAGCTGTCAGTTTGAATGAGGATCGCCTTGCCACTGATCATCGGGAGGAAGGCTTTGAGAGCGAACCAGGCGGCCATCAACTCGAGCCAGTTGATGTGAGCCGCCTGCTCCTGGCAGGACCATACCCCATGGACACTGTGGATGCCCAAGGTAGCTCCCCAGCCCTCTAGGGATGAGTCCGTGGGGATGCTGACCTGAGGTGCTGGTTGATGGAAGGGCCTGCCTATCCGCAGGTTGCTGTCCATGCTCCACCAGACTAGGTCCTGATGGAGATGATGTGGGATGCTGACCTGCTCCGCCTGGGAACCCCTCTCCTGACTCCCATGAGGCTGCAAAGTGCAACTGCACTTGCCTCATTTTGAGCCTCGTATGCGACACTGCCAGGAGACATGCCGCCATGATGCCCTAGAGGTGTTGGTACCACCATGCCGAATCACTGCTCTGATGAGAAAATGCCCAGTGGCCCTCATGATGGCTGCAATCTTGTCTGCTGAGGGGAAAATCCTCTTGGAGCTCGTATCCCAGATAAGGCTCTGGAAGGTTAGACTCTGCATGGGCGCCAACTGTGACTTCTTGAGATTGATGGAAAATCCCAGCTCGTGTAGTGTATCCATGAGGGCGGAGGCAGTGCTGGACTGCCTCCGGAGACCTTGCCCTGACTAGCCAGTCGTCTAGATATGGGTAGATGTGATGACCCTGCGCCCTGAGTAGGGCTGCAACAGCAGTCATCAGTCTTGTAAAGACCCTGGTGGCCGAATTGAGGCCAAAGGGTAGAACCTTGTATTCGAAGTGAAAACCCATGATCCTGAATCTCTGAAAGGACCTATTGGGTTGCCAGATCGGGACATGTATGTAGGCATCTATCAGATCCAGGGAGCACATCCAGTTTCCCAAACACAATGTCTCTGCTATTAGCGCTGGGGTAACCATCTTGAACTTTTGGAGAGGAAGGGAAAGGTTCAAGGTGGAAAGGTCCAACACAACTCTCAGGCCAGCCTGGTTCTTTTTGTGTGTGGTGGAAATTCGTGAATAGAAGCCCAGAGCCCGCTGAGAGGATGGGACTGCCTCCATTGCCTGACTCTCTACGAGTGAGCGTATTTCTGCCAACAGAGTTGCTGTACTAGTCTGCTGGAGCAGAGGGGAGGAGAGAGGAGAATAAGGAATAGGGAGCCAGAAGCCCGTGGATAGTACAGACAGAATGTGTGGGTCTGAGAACCTTGTCCTCCAGCGGTCGCCAGCATGGCATCCACATTGGACTGGCGCAGATGGAGGGTGTCATTGGAATAGATTTTCTTTCCAAACGCCTCCAGGATCTTTTCCTCCTTACCCAGGAGTGCTGAGGTTGATGCAGCTGAGGATGATTGTGGCTTAGATTGATGCTGTCGCTATCACTGAGGAGTGTGGCTGGGATACAGCCGACAGTAAGAAGGGGTCCCCTTCCGTTTGCCTAAGCTTGGCGTTGAGACGCCTAAGCTTGGCGTTGAGACGCCGGTTGGTAGGCTGGGTAGAATGTGGCTTGAGCCATCCTTTTTTGGCAAGCGCCACCACATCCTTCTGCAGTGGGATTTCCGTTCTAGCCGTGGGGCGTAGAGTGAGGACTTCTGCCAATACCCCTGCCTCCGGTTGTTGCACCAGTGGCTGTGGGATCCCCAAATACTCAGCCAGGCCCGCCAGGCGCTTGTGAAAGGCTTTGGCTGATGATGGAGTGTCGGGGTCCTCCTTGTCTGTGTCCAATATTGTGTCTTGCTGGTCCGGTGCAGCCGGAGCAGTGCTGGGCTCAGGAAGCTGTGTCATACTGATTGTCAGTGCCAGCGGCTGCTGCAGCAGTGTGCACTGGGCTGCCATGTCTGGTACAAGCCTGGGAGCCGGTGACGTAGGGGCTGGCGCTGGTGCCTGGGGCTACGCTGGACCCAGAGGAGCTGGACCCAAAGGAGGCATGGCCGTGGGTGCTAGCGGCTGTACCGGAGGGAGCATGTGCCTGATCACATCCGTAAGAATGGAACCCATCTGTGGAGACCTCACAGGAGTGTTAGGCAGAATTATATGCAGTACCCTTTATGAACACCACACACAATTAAGACTACAAGTGACAGTACAATTTCACCTTTGGTACCAGCCTGTACTACACAGTTAAAGTGGTAGTAGTAGCAGAGCAGCCAGACTTATCTCAAGAGTAAGTGAACAGTATCAAATAGTTACACAAAGGACAGCAATTACTATGATTCAGGCAAACACTGACTGAAGGTTTTCAAGGAAAAGAATATACATTTATTTCACTCTTCAGTTGTATAACATTACACAATTATAGGCAGTCTAAAAATCACACTCTTAATACACCACACCACTTCCCTTAAATTCCAGACAAGTTAAGCTCACAAAATGAAGTGGGAGCAAAATGGCACTCCAGCAATTGAAAAAAGGAGGGAAAGACAAAAGTTAACAGAAATGAATCCACACCAACAGGTAAGTACTCAGGACAAGCGAACAAGAGAGACTACAATGATACAATCAGATAGAAAAGGCTTAGGGCCAAAGTCAGTCGTTCAAAAGTCTTTTGCTTAAGATAATACAGTTCAGGGTAGTTCGCGGTAAAGTTCCCAGCCGAGGTTGGTGGTAACAAAGTTAGTTCAAAGAGAAGAGAAGGACAAGTCCTCGGATTGGAGAAAGATTTCAAACACTTTCACTGTGGCTGAACGAAACGCACAACCGGATTTGCACAGTACCTTAAAACGGAGAGGGTCCTGTAGCTGAGGCAGACGTTCTGGGTAGTTCCTGCAGGCTCACGGTTCCTGAAGCGACTGTCGGACTGACCAGAAGTAGGAAGACTGGAGGGTCCTGCACTCCAGGGAAGAAACCAGCAGCAGCGCCAAACAACGAATACAAGGTGTGCTCCTTAAAACCCAAGCAGGGTCCAACCTTCCTGGCTATCCGGCCCACTGTAGCCATGTACAGCGAATTCGACCAGAGGAGGGGTCCTGGCTTGCAGTTTGGGTGAACTGGTTGGTCCCACCAGCTCAAGGGAGGATGTTTCCTGGAGGATCTTCTCTGTCGTTGGATTCTGGAGATTCGGACCTGCAACAGGGCTTCACCGGGCAGTTCAGTTGTTGTAGGGGTCCTCTTCTTCCAGTTCCTTGTTGGTTCTTTCGTTCCAGTGGCGACTCTGCTCTTCCAGTCCCAGAGACCTGCTTTTTATGCAGTTTTCCCCCATTCATATAGCCTGGCTGTCAATCACACAGCAGGGTGGCTGGCCTGGCAAGGCCAGTCCCCTTAGCCAATCAGACAAGAGCGCGACTTGGGTTACCAAGGGAACCCATGGCAGGGGTCCTAAAACCCCTCCCTCAAATCCTGCCTACCCAGACTCTCAGGCGCTTAAAGGAGGGCTTCTGTGTGGAAGCCCACGAAAAAGCGATGAACAAAGGGACCAAACCTGGTTTGGCGCGCAGAGTAAAACACGAGAAAGACTTTAACAAAAAGAAATGGCGAATAAACCCAGCCGGAGCCAAAATAAAATGCATTTGGTCAAGCGGGTTTATGTTTGAGGCTAATATAATAGCCTAAAACATTATCACGTTTATATAAGATAATCGCGGTAGAAAAGTTAGGGTAGACACCACTGCCATCAGCCAAGTCTTAATGTAAAGGGAGCGAAACAAAGCTCCAAGAGGCACAGACAAAAAGTGACTTAACCCATTGCAATACTCCATGGAAGATGGGGTGTACTGGCTCTGTGGTTTAAAGTGACAAAGGTAATGTTAATGGCAACTTTACCCTTTTCTGGGGGACTGTAGTCAGCCCCAGAAAATGGAGTCGGTGGGAAGTCTAAAAGGCAACCCTGTGTCACTGCACTGAAGGTGCTGTGTAACACACATGAAAACATTTGGTGCCCTGGATTAGGTGAGGCTCTAGTACCCAAGGTCACACAAAAAGTAGAAATACACGTAGCAAAACACTTGTAAGAGTGGTAAAAAAGGCTCACACTCTTACCAGGTGAAAGAAAGAAATCCTAGAAATCCAGCAAAGCTGCTGCGGGACTCAGTAGGTAAGGGAAATCAACCATTTATGAGAATTCTCCCTCACAGGGAGTAAGGAACTTCTCAAGGAACCTGTCTTCACAGGCCGTAGGAGTGCTTGATGGAATAGGCATAGGTGCATGGCTGTCATGATGCCTACCCCCGGAGAACCAGGCCAGGCCCAGCACCCCCGGGAGCAGGCATCACACCCCCGGGTAAATGCCCAGTGGCCCTTTATAGGGGCTCTTTGGACTCTGTCCTGGCGCCGTTGGCGCCAGGCTCATGTTGGGCATCAGTCCTGGCGCCATAGGCGCCAGGCACATATGGGGAATTGTTTGGTGCACTTACCTGAAGCAGACCATGCTGCACACTCACCTGATGCAGACCATGCTGCATGAAGAACCAAGCCAAATGAGGCTTAGGAGGGACTATTTTTCTGAAGGAACTATTTTGTTACTTGGGTGGGGCTGTGGAAGAATACTTCCCTGGAACTTCTTCCAAAGCTATTTAAGCCACGCCCGGACAGCCACACGTGCTTCGCGTTGTTCTGCATCCCAGCAGCTGAACGCTCACCGTGTCTGCTCCTGCACCTGGACTCCAGCCACGCCCGCCTCGAACCTGGAACACCTGTAAGAGAATAAGAGAAGAGAAAGGTTTAAACCAAGAACTTATTCAATCTTCTTACCTGCATCCGGAATCTTCACGCCAGCATTCCTGAAGGAAGACTTCCATTTAAAAGCACTGCGTTGCTCGCTGCAGCGCCGCGCTTCACTCACCTGTTCCCGAGACCCCGCCCGGCTCCATCGCGGCTCTCAGCACCGGTCGCCACATCTCTGCACCTAGGGGAGAGAAGAAGAGACAAAAGGTGAGCAAGGGAACACAAGAGGAAAGCCGAATTTTCAGCCATATTACTTACTGGCTTTTCTTGGTGAATCATTCCACATCTCGGGTCGGCGCCGCATCTTTGGCAGGTACCGCACCCCGGCCCCTATGGGGAAGGGACAAAAGACATTACTGGGGAATAATAAAGACATTTAGAGGGGTCGCCCTCATCACTAACTCACCTGATTTTACCACCGGCAATTTAACCCCTCAACGCGTCGCCTTTGTTCTGCATCTGAAATAAAGGACAGAAAAGACAACATAAAAGGAGGCTCACACTTGAACTTTTGCATCTTCATACTTACGGCGTATCGCTCAGAAAAGTCAAGTGGATGTGCCAGCGCCATTCTGAAAACCAGTGAAGTAACTGGACGAATGCGCGCCCCTGCACCAGAAGCAGGATGGAGAGTTCATCCTTCCAAACCATAAGGTGAGCTTAAACCGGGGGTTTTGGAGGAATCAGAGAAGAACGAAGGGGGAAAGGGGGGAGCAAGCACACTATTCAGCAGACAGTTAATCCCCTTTCTCATCTGCAGAAGGATATTCCTATGGGACAGACAAGCAAGATTTGGGGGTCCTGTTCAATCGGTGGTCCGAATTCTGCGCATCACGCTTGAAGAGGCCACAGCAACCCAGACCAGACCAGCGCCTCCGTGGGAGCCAGGTGAGCGTTACAGAACGCGAAGCCTTCCTACAAATTCCCACCCAGGCGCTATGGAAACTTCCGAGACTGACCAGTTGGCCCAACTACTGGGGGAATTACGGGCCGAAGTACACGCCGCTCGTCAAGAGACTAATGCTCTCAGGAGGGAAGTGATTGTAACAAAGGAAAGAGCTGATGACCTGGCTAGACAGCTTTTGCAAGGTCAAGCTGGACAAACTCCTTTACACGGTTCCGGAGGGAACCCCGCTCCTGTGCTTTCCAGTAACCCGGTGCAGATTAATCTACCTGGAAACATGCCGCTGGCCCCACCCGAACGCTTTGCTGGGGACCCCAAACGATTCGCCGTATTCATGAATCAGTGTCGTTTGCATTTCCTGTGCAGACCTGGGGCCTTCCCTAATGACCTGACCAAGGTAGCCTTTGTATTGTCATATCTCAGCGGCAGTGCTGCCGATTGGTCAGTCCCACCGGTAACTCAAGATGACCCGATTCTTCGTGATTTTCAAGGATTTCAAGCAAGCATGGAAAGGTTATTTGCTCGTCACTCCCAGGGGCAGGCTCTAGATGACGAACTTCTATCTCTGCGACAGGGCAATCAAGACCTCCTTTCCTACATTGCAACCTTTAATAGATTAATTGTGGAAACTGGGTGGCCAGAGGATAAAAGAATCACGTTATTTTATCGAGGTCTACGCGGAGAACTTAAAGATGTCCTGTCCCAAGTTGTAAATCCGCCCCAAGAATGCTCAGAATATATAGACTTAGTGGTCCAATTGGATCACAGACTGCAAAACAGAAAAGCAGATCAGTCCAAGTTTGAGACCCGGGTGTTAGTCAAGACCCACGCTAACCTCAAGGGGGCTGAAGCCTCTGAGCCAATGCAAATCGGAGGAGTTAAAGGACCTTTAACGCAAAAGGAACGTGAAAGAAGACGGCAGATGCATTTATGTCTTTATTGTGGATCCTCTGGACACTTTCTACGAGATTACCCGGCAAGGCCGCCCAGGAAAGTGGTAGGAGCCGCTGATAAAATCCATGAAACCTCTGTATCGGGAAACGACCCCGCCCGACAAGCGTAGGGGTCCGCTTGCCGAGCTTGAAAACGAACTGTCAGACCTCGCATTTCACTGTTCCAATGGTCCGCGTAGATCTGGAACAGCCTAAGCGGTTGCATGCAATAAAGGCATACATTGATAGTGGGGCTATAGGAAACTACGTGGATCGTGAATTGGTCTCCAGGATTAACCTTCCCCTGCGTCCTAAAACCAGCAAATATGTCATCACCACAGTTGATGGAACCGAAATTGCCTCGGGACCGGTAACCCATTCCACAGCTGAGGTGACACTTGTAGGTCCGAACGGCCATCGGGAGGCAGTTGTGTTTGATGTAATCAAGGCTCCACAGTTTCAGGTTATTCTCGGAATCCCTTGGTTAGAGACACATAATCCTCGAATTGATTGGCGAGCGAAGAGAATAACCTTTCCGGAGTGTGCACGAACCTGCTACCCAGAAAATCTGAAGATCAGTCTAGCATCAGTAACCTCTGTCTCCATGCAACTACCTCCGGAATACCAAGACTTTCAGGACGTCTTCCAAAAGGAACAGGCAAACACGTTACCTCCTCACAGATCGTACGATTGCCAAATCGATCTGGTGCCCGGTGCACAACCCCCTTGTAGCAGGATTTATGCCCTTACTGAGCCGGAGAATCTGCATTTGAGACAATATTTAGATCAATACCTAGCCAATGGTTTTATTCGCCCGTCAAAGTCTCCAGCATCCTCGGCTTTGTTCTTCGTGCCAAAAAAAGAAGGCGACCTTAGAACTTGTATCGATTACCGCGCATTGAACCAGATAACTGTTAAAAATCGTTAACCCTCTGCCTTTGATCCCTGAACTCCTTGACCAGGTGAAGGACGCTTGCATATACACCAAGTTAGATCTCCGGGGGGCTTATCATCTGGTACGAGTAAAAGAAGGCGATGAATGGAAAACGGCCTTCCGTACAAAATATGGACTATTCGAATACCAGGTGATGCCTTTCGGGTTGTGCAACGCGCCTGCTGCCTTCCAATTCTTCATGAATTATGTCCTTCGGGAACTCATCGATGTCTGTGTTGTCGTGTATATCGATGACATTCTGGTGTACTCCTTTTCGGAATCTGATCACAGAAAACATGTCAGGGCCGTCCTTGAGAAATTGCGCCAGCACAAACTGTTTGCAAAGCTGGAAAAATGCGTTTTCCATAACACCGAGGTTGAGTTTCTTGGATTCATCCTGACACCTAAAGGGGTCCGAATGGACTCACGGAAAGTGGATGCCATCCTCAAATGGCCATCACCTAGTTCGGTAAAAGGTGTCCAAAGCATGCTTGGTTTTGCCAATTTTTATCGCAGGTTTATCCCGGAATTTTCACGGGTGGTGCAACCCATCACTGCACTCTTGCGGAAGAATAAACGTTTTGAATGGACCGAGGAAGCTGAACAGGCCTTTCAGGAATTAAAAGCTAAATTTACGTCTGCACCTATTCTGAAACACCCGCGTCCTGATCTCCCATATATAGTCGAAACCGACGCATCCAGCTTAGCCATGGGAGCTGTCCTGTCTCAGAGAGACCCCAAAACCAACCAACTGCACCCCGTAGCATTTTGGTCCAGAAAGTTCTCGCCGCCGGAGATAAATTATGCAATCACCGATAAGGAATTATTAGCCATTAACTCCGCCTTTAAGGCTTGGCGGCATTATCTTCTTGGCGCCAGGCATACCATCACCGTGATCACTGATTACCGAAATTTACAATATTTAAAAACTGCCAAGGCTCAGTCTTCACGACAGCTCCGATGGGCTTTATTCTTTGCTGAGTTTGATTTTGTAATCACCTACCGTCCCGGCTGTAAGAATGGCAAAGCGGACGCGCTATCTCGAATTGGAATGGGAGAAATGGACACAAACTCAGAACCTGTGCCGATAATTCCCGAACAAAGAATCTTGGGGATAACCACTTTACAAACCCTTGAAGACATTCAAGCACGGGTAAAACTATTCCTGGACTCTTCAGCCTTGCAGGATTGGATCAAAAGGGGGTCTGCCTTTTCAATCAACGATGGCTTACCTTACTTCCAAGGACGTTTATTTTTGCCAGAAAAGGAATTGCAAGAACTGTTTATTTCCCTTCATCACGATACTCTGATGGAAGGACATCCTGGCATTGCCAAAACAGAGGAAAAAATTAAACGCTAATTCTGGTGGCCGTCCTGGCGAAAGGATATTAAATCTTTTGTGATGTCCTGTGGAGTTTGCGCCCAAAACAAAGGTCAAAAAACAAAACCCGCCGGTCTTCTTCAACCCTTAGACATTCCACCAGCACCTTGGCACACCTTGTCACTAGATTTTATAACGGACCTGCCCTCTTGTAATGGATACAATACTATTCTGGTTGTGGTGGATTTATTTTCCAAGATGGACCATTTTATTCCGTTGAAAGGATTACCTTCAGCTTTTGTTCTTGCCAAGGAATTCCTCGAAAATATCATCCGTCTGCATGGATTCTCGTCCATACTAACCTCCGATCGGGGAAACCAGTTTATTTCTCATTTTTGGAAAACGTGTTGTCAACTGGCACAAATCGACGTAAGACTCTCAACCAGCCACCACCCACAGACCGATGGTCAGACGGAGAGAACGAACCAGACCCTTGAACAATATCTACGATGTATGTTGCACCAATCGGAGGGTAATTGGAAGGATATTTTATGGGTGGCAGAATATGCATACAATAACTCGATACACTCTGGAACTGGTCAGAGCCCCTTTTATACCCTATATGGACATCACCCTCGTACTTCAGACTTGGACTCACCTTTGAGCCTCGAAATGCCCGCAGTGGACCATTTGCATTCTACGATTACTCAAGCCTTCAAGGATGCTACTGCTCACTTACAACATGCGAAAGGGAAATACAAAAAGAATGCGGATCTGCATCGAAAGGAGGCGCCTCCATACCAAATAGGGGATCAAGTATGGTTGGCTACCAAACACTTATCGCTCAAGGGACCTCGGACTTTTAATCCAAGGTATTTAGGCCCTTACTCGATCAAAGCTATAATTAACCCAGTGGCAGTCAAGCTAGATCTACCAGCTAACATGCGGATTCACCCCGTTTTTCATGTGTCGCTTTTGAAACCAGTGCAACCAGGAACCAGATTGATAAAGCCACCAGAACCAATCCAGATAGATGGGGAGCCTGAGTTCGAGGTGAAGAACATTTTGGACTCTAAGATCTCAAAATCAAAACTTTTCTATCTAATTGATTGGAAGGGGTACGGGCCTCAGGAAAGATCTTGGGAACCCAGTGACCACGTACATGCACCTCGGCTAGTAAAAAGGTTCCATCGGATTTTCCCAAACAAACCGAAACCTCCTGGGAAAACGACCTTGGGAGGGGCCTTGGGGGGGTAGTGCTGTCATGATGCCTACCCCCGGAGCACCAGGCCAGGCCCAGCACCCCCGGGAGCAGGCATCACGCCCCCGGGTAAAAGCCCAGCGGCCCTTTATAGGGGCTCTTTGGACTCTGTCCTGGCGCCGTTGGCGCCAGGCTCATGTTGGGCATCAGTCCTGGCGCCATAGGCGCCAGGCTCATAAGGGGAAGTGTTTGGTGCACTTACCTGAAGCAGACCATGCTGCACACTCACCTGATGCAGACCATGCTGCATGAAGAACCAAGCCAAATGAGTCTTAGGAGGGACTATTTTTCTGAAGGAACTATTTTGTTACTTGGGTGGGGCTGTGGAAGAATACTCACCTGGAACTTCTTCCAAAGTTATTTAAGCCACACCCGGACAGCCACACGTGCTTCGCGTTGTTCTGCATCCCAGCAGCTGAACGCTCACCGTGTCTGCTCCTGCACCTGGACTCCAGCCACGCCCGCCTCGAACCTGGAACACCTGTAAGAGAATAAGAGAAGAGAAAGGTGAAAACCAAGAACTTATTCAATCTTCTTACCTGCATCCGGAATCTTCACGCCAGCATTCCTGAAGGAAGACTTCCATTTAAAAGCACCGCGTTGCTCGCTGCAGCGCTGCGCTTCACTCTCCTGTTCCCGAGACCCCGCCCGGCTCCATCACGGCTCTCAGCACCGCTCGCCACATCTCTGCACCTAGGGGAGAGAAGAAGAGACAAAAGGTGAGCAAGGGAACACAAGAGGAAAGCCGAATTATCAGCCATATTACTTACCGGCTTTTCTTGGTGAACCATTCCACATCTCGGGTCGGCGCCGCATCTTTGGCAGGTACCGCACCCCGGCCCCTTTGGGGAAAGGACAAAAGACATTACTGGGGAATTATAAAGACATTTAGAGGGGTCGCCCTCATCACTAACTCACCTGATTTTACCACCGGCAATTTAACCCCTCAACGCATCGCCTTTGTTCTGCATCTGAAATAAAGGACAGAAAAGACAACATAAAAGGAGGCTCACACTTGAACTTTTGCATCTTCATACTTACGGCGTATCGCTCAGAAAAGTCAAGTGGATGTGCCAGCGCCATTCTGAAACCAGTGAAGTAACTGGACGAACGCGCGCCCCTGCACCAGAAGCAGGATGGAGAGTTCATCCTTCCAAACCATAAGGTGAGCTTAAACCGGGGGTTTTGGAGGAATCAGAGAAGAACGAAGGGGGAAAGGGGGGAGCAAGCACACTATTCAGCAGACAGTTAATCCCCTTTCTCATCTGCAGAAGGATATTCCTACGGGCCAGACAAGCAAGATTTGGGGGTCCTGTTCAATCGGTGGTCCGAATTCTGCGCATCACGCTTGAAGAGGCCACAGCAACCCAGACCAGCGCCTCCGTGAGAGCCAGGTGAGCGTTACAATGGCCCTGAGGTTGCTGAGACCTAGGAGCGCCCTGTCTCGCTGTATGGGGCGAGGTGTCACTGCCCTGCGAAGTCGATGGGTATGCTGTGGACCAAGTGACAGGCATTGACCAGTCCCAACTGGAAACTAGCTCCCCTACCTGGTCCCCAAAGGGAGATGGTGTCGGGTGAGCAGCCATTTTGTTTTTCTGCATGCCATGTGCCTGCGTCGTGGTACTTGTGGTAGTGCTGCGTACAGGCGCGCCTTCCGACATCGATCCAGTGTTAGGGCGTAGCCCCTCGAGTTGAGACCTTGCGGTCCCTCTGCGGAATCACCGGTAGGATCTTGCGACCCTTCTGCCTGGTTGCCGGTAGATGGAGCAGCCTTGGTGCTTGCGTTGGTTGTAGGACCTGTTGGGTCCCTCCTGCTAGTGCGCTTCCTAGGAAAGGTGTCACCTTTGCTGGGTGCAGAGGAGAACAGTGGGCCTGATCTTCTGCTTCACCAACGCTTTCAGGTCCTCTGGAGGTGACCTTCCGAAGAGCCCCTCCACCTGGCTAGTCTGTACTCGAGGGCACGCAGTGTCAGAGCATCGCACATGGTACAGACGTTCCAGCCATGGTCAGGGCCAAGGCAGCGTAGGCAGAGGGTGTCGGGCTCAGACATTGTGAAGGGACCTTCGCATGCTGGACACCTGCTGAAGCCTACCGTTGTTGACATGCACCGGGGAGGAGCGTGGCACTAGAGGGCAAAGCGGCACCTGACAATTGAAAGAGAAAAATAAGACAAAAGTACTTCTCCTGGGAAGAGCGCATGGAATTACTAGGCCGGAGGCCTAACCCAGGAGTGCTGGTGAAAGCGTTTCATTCCTGTCGACGCGGACGAGGGGCTGAGGAGTGGCGCTGGTGGGCTGAGTCAGGGGAACGCATGCTTCTTCTTCTAAACAATGATTCTTCTGATGAAAAAGCTACCGTCTCTAGCGAGGGATGCCCATAAGGTATGGAGAAAAGGGGACGGGACGTAGGAGTAAAGTTACTTCAACTACTCCCTATGACATCAAAAAGAAAAGGAAACTTAAAACTGAAAAGTAAAAAGCAAGTGCCCAAGCAATAATGTACACGTCCAAAGGTCAAACGAAAAGAGCAAATGGATGTATCCATAACGAAAAAATAAATGCACCGATGATGGCACAGGAGTTGGAGAGCACTGAATCTAGTGATATCAATGCACTAACAGAACAAGGCCCACATGATGGAAATAAAATCAAATCTCTAGATACGGAGAGTGAAAATCATAATGAAGGGGACACAAATAGATCTAATTAAAACAGAGAACTAATTTCCCGAAATGATATTCGAAAATACCTATGTGAACGTATAAGCGAATGACAGAATACTACTGCATATGAAGGTGATACGGTAGGAACACAAAGAGTACAACAAGTAGTAGAATATCAAAAGGACAATGTAAAAAATATAGATGAACAACCAACCATTACTCTTAATAGCCCACGGAAACTGCCAGTGCTCCTGTCAAGACAGTGAACATTGACACCAGAAGGCAGATAATAGCTAACGAAAATCAAAATAGCTCAGTAAGTGAAAGCATAGCTACAACAAAAGAAAGTGTAAGAGACGCTGATTTTGACAACCTTTCTGCTGTAGTAAAAGCATTACAAATAAAATCAGTAGCCAGAATTGATAGTCACCCCCATTGAACAGAATAACCGTGTTACGAATTCTGCATGAGTGATAACAATAAAGGATATCCACATTGTCGACCAATTAGAGGATAAAATTAATGTAACCTCCAATATTTGGCCAAAATCCCATCTTAATATGATATGATAGTTTGATATGATAGTTTATTTATATAGCGCCTATACACAATGTGTTTCAAAGTGCTTCAAGGCAAGGGAGGGAACAAGGGAAAATACAATGACATTCTTACAGGCCATGAACAGTAAAGATGTGAATTTAACTATCATACTCGGCCTAACAACATTTCAGATAGTGCAAGAGCTAAGACATAGATAAGGAAGGGAGGGGGAGAGTGGGAAGGAAATGGAAACAGACAGACGACTACCGTACTAGGCCTGACGACATTTCTGGTAGAGCCGGAGAAAAACAAGAGGTTAGGGAGAGGGGTGCAGAAAGGTAGGGGAGGAACAAAACAAGCGACTATCATACTAGGCCTGACGACATTTCAGATAGTGCTGGAGGGGGGGGGGGGAACCAGTGAGGGGAGGAGGGAGGAGACAGACGAGGTTGCTATCATACTAGGTCCAGATACAATTCTGAAAGAGTAAGTGCATAGAAGAAAGTAAGGGGAGGAGATAGGAAAAGGGAGAAGGGAAAGGAGGAGAGAACAGAGATTTAGCAGTCAAAAGAGTGGAGAAGCAAGAGGGGAGAGTGAATACAATTGCAGAAGTCAGTAGTAACACATAATGTTGCAAGCCAGGATACAAGATGAAGATGGGAACAGCATGATTCAGGGCCACCATGAGTACAAGATGCAAAGGAAGTGCAGCATGAGAGTTGAGAAAGGGTGACGCTCCGTGAATGAATGAAGTCCATAAAAGTCAAATCCAGCATTGGCCACAAGACGGTGATGGTGAAACCAGAATTTATCAGGACAGACTCCTGCAGAAGTAGGCTTGATGGGGGTTAGCGGGGAGCAGGTTAGACCGTGGTTTATATACTACAGTATGAGGATGAATTATTTAAACTGGGATATTGTTGCAAAGAAATTTAAATGAAAATAGTTCAATATCCAGCAGAAATGATAAGGGAGACCTCTAAGGCAACTACCTCAGCTGTACCTATTCAAATGAGTACTGGTCCCCAGCTAAAGAGGTCTCAAACAGCTACAATTGTAGCCAATAAATTGTCAAATGTAGCAGCCAAAGCATTGCAAATTGATGAAGAACACAATAAAGCGGGATACTGGCAATGGTTACTCATAGTCTTAGTCATTAAGGCTCACTTTGCAGAAATATTGCAATAACATTAGTCTATGGTGTTCCTGGAACACAAGAGGCTTTGCCCACCAATCAGCAAATGGTGGGCTACTAGATAACCTCCACTTGTTTAAATAAGTGGCGCTACAAGAGACTTGGATGATTGAATCTTGTGAGATCGATGGTCGAAGCACACTTCAAGTATTGGAAACTAAGGGCCCAGTGGGTAGATCACATGGTGGTTTACTTGTGGCAGTGCCCCATCCTTGGAGTCGCACATCGATGTTGACCACACCTATGATACAAGCAGTAATAATTAGTTGTAACATACAAGGGCATGAAGGGATTCTACTAATTAATGTCTATGATCCACTGAATTACGTAGCAACTAAAAATAGAGCAATAGTGAAAGGAATTCTCCAATCCACTAACAATAACAAACCAGTGAATGTGCTAAGTGACTTTAATGCCAGAATGAATGATCATACAGATTGTCCATTTAATCAAAGCGTATCTGGACCCCCAATAACCTCTAAAATTGATAGGCAAGGTAGAACCTGGCTTGAGCTGTTTAATCTTTTCCATTTCTCTATGCTCAATGGTAACTGTAAAGGTGACACAGTAAAAGCATATACCAGAATTAGTGGAAAAAGTGCCTCAACAATTGATTATGTGTTTGTCATCGAAGCAGGAATGAATATTGTGAACGACATGGCTATAATACACCGTGAAGAAGGTGATCACCTTCTGCTGTGTGTTTTGTTAGATGCATGCGAGAGCAAGAGCAAAGCTCAATTGAATGGTGATATATTTCTTAATCCCGGTAATAATCGTATATGCTGGAATCCAACAAATTTAGAGAAAGCATGGGTGATAGCTGAAAATTCTTTCCTCAGCTTTACCGATCGTTGGCTCCATACAACTGAAACAAAGGGTAAAATCATATTAATCGATTTCTCTGACATAACCAAATCGTTTAGAACTGCCACGCAAAATACACCTAGCTATAAGACCCAGAGTGAACGATAGAACAGCCCCCAAATTAAGTATCGACAGTCTGATCGCAGCCTTCAAATAGCAAATAAAACACTATGGAATGACATTTCAAAAGCAGCAAACAACGAGAGACATGATATATTTCAGAATGGCATTCCGAAAATTATCAAAGATCTCAAAATGAGATTTCATAGCTGGTTACGTAGACACAAAACAAAAAATAAACACAAGCTTTGGATACAGCTAGCCCATCATGCTAAGACCAATAATAACTCTGGGATTTGGACCACTCTGAGAGGAGCAGCTAAGAAAATCTTGCCGATTAACAGTGTGCAATAAGAGAGCTGGCGTTGCCATATTAAGAACACTCTGTGGGCCACTCTACCTCGAGATGAAGAACATACAATAGACAAAGCTAGATGCATTTGTAAGTCATCCATTGATAATATCTTGCTGATGATAACGACCTACTTCATGTGCAATAGGCCCTGATGGCACTTGCAATGCTCTTCTCAAGCTCTCCGCCGCAGCTGTGCTAACGCCCTTCATCCCCTTTTTAATGAAATAGGATCTAGTGGTATGGTACCAGACTCTTGGAAAGAGAGTACCATTCTTCCTGTGTATAAAAAAGGTTGTTGGAAACTTCAATCTAATTATCGCATGCTAGCATTGTTAGATATTCCGGCGAAAATGTTTGCACAGGTGCTTCTCAATGAGCTGAACCAATGGATCAATGACCACCAAATTTTACCAACTAACCAAAATGGCTTTCAAGCTAAATCAAGTACCAGCCACAATTTAATATGTTTGACCTCAACCATTGAAAACACTTGGGAGAGACGCAAACTTCCAGTGTATGGGGCATTCGTTGATTTTAGCGCTGCCTTCGACACGGTCGTGAGGAATAAACTATGGAACAACCTAGTGAAATGGAATATTCCTCATGGCCTGTTACACATGAGTCTGCTGCTTTACACTGATACTAAGGTCTGAGTGAGAACAAATGGTGAGTGCCAAATATCTGAGAGCTTTGCTACTGAGCGCAGTGTTAAACAGGGTTCCATTCTTGCAGCTTCCCTGTTTAATCTCTATCTGCTGACTTGGTTGAGGCGCTGAGAGTAGTGGAAGCTCGGCCAGTAAAATTTGGTGTACTTAAATACAGCTGTTTAGGATATGCGGATGACCTCCTGCTTTTGGATTACACTCCCAAGGGCCTCCAAGATTTACTGGTTGCCCTTGGAGAGTATGCCAACAGCAATGATCTCTGCATAAATATTGAATAAATAAAGATAATAGCGTTTCTATGTAAAACTAAGAGTAAAAAGACAACTACTGAAAAATGGATACTTGATGATAGAGGGCGAATGTGTAGAATGCTATAAATATCTTGGAATATTCATTGACAATAAACTGAGTTGGTCTCAGCAATGGGGATGTTGCTCCATTAAAGCCATCTTATTACTCTTTAGTTCTAAAATAGTCTCCTGTATGGTCTATGGAGTGGATGTATGGGGACTTAATTTTCGATCTGAACTCATTAAACTCGAGGCTAAGATCTTGCGACTACTATTCCGGATGCCTAAGTTGTTGTCCATTGAATATCTTTCACTGGAGTTTGACCTCTTGAAAGTGATAGGAGTAATTGACCATAAAATGGTGATGGGATATGAGAAATTGCAACAGCTTGAGAATGGTACAATAATGGGCAAACTCATGACAACTTTTATGGAAGTGGACAATCAAACACAGTTTTGGACACTTGGATGCTACATGAAATACATAGAAGCTGGGTAAATAAAAGCATCCGAGTTGATACTCTCTGCACCCAGATGATGTTGAAAAAATGCACAAAGGAAATAATAAAAAATCAGTACCAAGAAAATGATATTGTCAAATTAGCAGCTTAAAGTCAATAGTGGTCCCTTTATTTCATACTGGGTGGACTGACCCACTAACCTGAAATACATTGATCCTCACCCTAATAGCACCATCATACGCAACTACTTGCTATATAAATTCAACCGCTCTGAAGTCCTGTAAATAGCCGTTGCAACAACTGCACATGAGAATACTGCACAATGAGAGATACTGCCGTTTGTGTGGGGAGAATACTATTGAAAGAACTGAGCGCATTTTATGTGATTGTGATAGTATAACAGCTTTGAGAGTACATTTTATTCTGGCATATTCAAATACGTTAGTTGATGAAATTCAGCCTTAACTGTGGGTCTGATTGATGGAAGGAAATGATGCAAATTTAATACATCATGTGATTACATTTTACACAGAATGTATGAATATTTTAGAAGAATTAACAAATGATTAATATGAATACGTTTTAGCGATTAGGTTGTATTTTTACTAATGATGAATTGTAATGATAGAGGTATTGTGAGAGCTCTGATTCCATGAATGTACTGTGATGTTTGTAAATTGTGTGTCTTATAAAAAATCAGTGTTGGCTATATGTAAAAAAATGTTTTAAGAAGAACAAAAAATAATGGACTCAGGCCTGACTCTGACTCATCACATCAACTCAGTGGTAAACAACGGTTTCCTCCACATCCATATCCTTTGACACATTTTTCCTTTCCTGACCTTTCCACACAGAGTCACTGCCATTTTTGCCATCTTGTTTTCGTGCCTAGACTATAGCAATATGCCAATTCACTATACTTAGGAGATCCTAGCTCTAGGCCTTATGGTACACATCTCCCCCACCCTCCGAGTCCTCAACTGGCTTCCGGTCAGTCCGCAAGCTTCCTCCAAGGCGATGTGTATCACGCATCGAGCCTTCTACAACAAAGCACCTGAATACCTGCAGTTAACATTCACTCGCTACAAACCGAACAGAAGCCTCAGATCAGGCACAGTTCTTCTACTGTTTATCCCAGTGACCAAATCAACTTGTACGGGGGGCACCTCCATCTCAGTTGAAGCACACACAATTTAGAACTCTCTCCCTGTATCTATCCACCTCATAGTGGACCACCTTGCCTTTAGGAAAGCACTCAAAACCTGGCTCTTCCCACCTGAACCCATGCACATATAATCTAAGCCACCTGACTAACATGACAACCAACCTGGTCCGCTTCTCGACCCGCTTTGCTGAGCGCCCCTTCCCAGCCCCCTCTTACACAAATGACTCAACCCAGCCATCAGCCTTCCCACAGCACCTAGCAATATGGACTAGGCAGTCGGCGCTCTCACAAGCAGGGACCCGAAATCCCAGGGGACTCAGTGATCAAGGGGATTAGGGAGAGTGTCTCCCTGGTGGACCGGGCACTGTGGGAGAATGGCAATGGCATGGACGACAATCTGCATTTCAAGATGATTATGTATTATCTTCACCACGCCCGAAGCCAACCCAGTATTTGTACTCTAGAAAGATGGTATAGAGAAGAGGACTCACTAAGGATGATATATATGTCCTATTTTACCTTTCTGCATTTAATCTGCATGTCAAGTGAGTGTTCGCAATCGAAGCAGGTATCCTGCACATAACTAACAGTGAAGTCATCAACTATAGACAGTTGCCCTAAGGGTTTGACAAGCTTCTGACTTGACGATCGCCCACTCTCGTGCTGCAACCCATAGAATACAGCTGAGTCCCCCATCATATTTGGCAGTCAATTACACAACATTCTTCCCTTTGCCTGGCAATATGTGCTGTATGAGAAATTACTTTAAAATAGTTGAACATAGTCATCTCTGCTTATAACCGACTTGCCAATAAATGTTTGCACGCATTGTACAGTTTGATGGATTGGAGGAATTTGTCCCGTTTCCCCAGGGGGGAACCTCTCCCTGTGAGGCTAGGGAGGTGAACCCGCTCTGCAAGAGTCTAGGGCTCGAGGCAAGTGGGATCTCACCGGGATAGACTCACCCTTTGGGGACAAGGACTCATTTTCCTCTGAGGAACTCCCTAGACCACCTACAATAGCCGCATACATGTGACTGTCTCCTATGAAGAACTATAAGGCATCTTTACATTTGGCTGAAGGCAATGCTAACAGGAGATGTATATTTAACTGGGGTGAGTTAAAACAGAAAAGGAGAGTGCCGTGTTCAGGAGAAGCCCCCTGACATCATTGCGCCTTGGGGAAATGGACCACTTGGCTTTCAAGGAGCAGGAGAATGCCAGTGCAAGACGCCAGAGCGCTGGTATGTTCAACTGTGACAAGAGCATTACGAGGATGAAGAGAGGACTGAGGAAGTGGGTGGTGGAGTGACCACACTTGCAGTGTGGTCGACAGTTCGTCCGTATAACGATGCAGAGACTACCGTTCCTTGAAGCGTGAATAGCTTCCGACTGCCAGTTCTCACGCACCGAAGTAAACCGACTAGGAACCAATATGGAGAGCCGACGAGCGAAATGAGCGAGAAACCACACCCTAGCGAGAGCCGAGCCCTGCAACCTTCCGCTACATACAAAGAGGTACCAGGGGGAACCAGTAAAAGTGGAAGGCTGCCAGGGGAATCATTATTCTCCAGAATAAACCCATCCCAATACTAAGGACGAAAAATTGAATATAAGACTGTATGATCAAAATTGTAAAATTTGATTTATTTTTGTATTTATTTATATACAGGAGGAACAATGCAATGCTCTTTTGATCACAAAAGAACCTATACATGCCGCTAGGGCAACATATCTAACTTGCTGGAAACAATACAAAAAAAACTCTTTGAGTTATACAAAAATTGGCAAAAGCCTACCGCCCTTACTCATGTCATTAACCCAAACAAGTATGACTGCGAAAATGTGCATAAAGCTTTTCAAGATAAAGTCCAACTGGCCCGTGATCAAATTCAAAACTCACAAGGTGTCATAAGGACACCGCCAGAACAGGTGATGAAAACTAATACCAAAAATACTAACACCTTGCCTAAAGTTGGCTTTCAGGCCATGACCATTGACGACACTACCACAATGTTAACTAACATCAGGCTTATTTCCTGTATAGGAGACTTTCTTCCAACAAGGATCATTCTTAAAAGCATTAGCATATTTGCCCCTTTCTACACTCAATTTATAAATGCCTCCTTCATACATGGGCACGTTCCCATGTCTATTAAGGAGGTAGCTGTTGCACCTATTGCTAAGAAGCCAGGACTTGGTGCCAAAGACCCAACAAATCTACGTCCAATAACTAACACCCCTTTCTTACTAAATAAATATTGGACAAGGCAGCAACCATTCAATTACAGGTGCACTTTGAATCTGCTGCTGTTTTTCATTACAAATAATCAGGTTTCTGGAAAAATCACGGGACCGAAAGTGCTTTGCTTGAATTGCAAAAGCAAATGCTAGGTAAAATAGATGAGGGTAAAACAGGCGTACTCATTTTCTTAGATCTCTCTCCGGCGTTTGACCTCCTAGACCACGCCAGACTATTGGAAACACTGGCAGATATTGGCAAATGTTCAAGCCACACCATAGAATGGATACGCTCTTTTCTGAGCGAAAGAACCTCCAGGATATGTTGGGGTACTGCTTGCTCAGACCCTATTACCATCAAATACAGAAAGATTTGATGCAGAAAGATACTGTAGAATTTGTGAACGGCCGACGGAGTTGGAGACGGCTTGCCATGTGCTAATGAAATGACAAAGTACATGAAATATCTTGGTGAGTTTGTCCATAACATAAAATATCTGGAACAGGCAGAATTCTGGAATCAATGTATTAACACTCTTAATCCTAAATTGCACTTTGCACTTTATCAGATATGGCGTGAGGTCACCATCTATTGGAAAATAAGCACAAGGGGGGGCCACCCAGTTGCATTAGGAACTTTATCCTTAGTAAATGGATGGATTTGGCCAGATCGGAAGATGATCAGCTATAGCAATATGAATACGAATATGAGAATCCTTCCCTCTCTTGTCTTTTATGGAATATATGTATATATTTAGCTATATGTTATGTACTAGATTCGATTAAGGACTCGATTTGTAATTTGTAATTGTAATTGTTTTGTCTTGACTGATTAACTGATCTGATGTGTCCTTATGTATATAATGGCTTTTATAGATCTTATATATTGAATAGAATTTTATATTTCAACTGTGTAATGTAATTATGTGTAAAGTTTTCTACATTTGTATAAAACTGTATCACATTAATAATAATAAAAAAAAATATGGAGTGCCACAGGGGGCTTGTATTTCTCCAATTCTTTTTAACATCAATATGAGGCCTTTATGCAAAAAAATGGAAAGCATGGGCTTTCATTTCACTAACTATGCGATGGTTTCCAGCTTATTATGGAGCTTAGTGGTGATCATGATAAAGACACAAAAACCCCCAATCACATCTACACGATCATCCAGGAATGGATGATTGAAAATTGAATGTGTTTAAACAGCTCTAAAACAGAGTTTATGATTCTCGGGACCAACCAAGCCAGAAATCAGCTGCATCAAGCATATATAAATTTCACAATAGACACCTGTTCCATCAAGGTGGTCGAGAAAGTGAAAACGTTATGTACAGTAATTGAAACATCCCTCAATTCGGATGCTCATGTCAACTACGTAACAAAGAATGCACACTACCACCTCAAAATATTGAGACAAATAAATCCACCAGTGTCTCGTAAGAACTGCAAAATTTTAGTTTGGGCTATAATCATGCACCGACTGGACTACTGTAACGCCTTACTGTGTGGAGCCAGCAAGAGGAACATCCAAAAGTTACAGACTATTCAAAATGATGCAATCAGAATAATCTTTAGCGCCACAAGGAGAGAGCATATTTCACAATACAGAAAAGAGCTTCACTGGCTGCCGGTAGAGAAACTGATTAAATTTAAGACAATTGCCCTGGCTCATAAATGCCCCCAAGGAGAAGCACCAGATTACCTAAAGCAAACACTGACAAAATACTCCCCAAGTAGGACACTACGTTGAAGTTATGCCCATCTTCTTGTTGTACCACAAATAAAACGAGCCAGAGGAAAAGGTAGATCTTTCCCAATTAAAGCAGCTAGCAGCTGGGACAAACTGACCACATCTATGCGATCGGAGGAAAGCTACAGTATTTTCCAAAAAAACCTAAAAACAACTCTGTTTGAGTAAACTAGTCCTTTCTCATTAGCTGCAAATGATTGTCTGTTGAGCGCCCTGACGCCTGTGGGCTATGACGTGGTAAAAATAAACAAATAAAATAAAGAAATATAGATAAGAAATCAGATTTGATGGGAAGCAGTGAGCTTTCTTACAATGGGGTGAGTTTGAAGGACATTTTGACCAGGTTTTGGAGAGGAGTACATGGAATAGTCACTGAGACATACATCGATTAAGATATGATATGGCATTTAGGACACTGAAGATTACCCCTGCATACTGTGCAAGGAGTCTTGATTCTATTAACGACACAGAGGCGAGCATTATGCTTCAACTTCTTTAATCTTACTCTTCAGCAGTTTCAACAAACAACTGAAAATGAACCTTCAACTTCTCATTTTCTTTTTTCTTCTTTTTTTTCTGAACTACATTTCCCTCTAAACACTATCACTTCTGTAGTTCACTGTAGTTCCAGAACCTCTAAGTTACTTCCTGTTCTCAACTCCTCCTCTTCTTTGGATGCTCTGAACTGCACCCCGAACTTTGCACTGGTAAAGAGTCCAAACATTGAACTGATAAGCTGTCCATCCAGACCAAGATGAGTACTTGTCAATTTTTAACATTCGGCTCCTGTGCAGTCCTGCTGGGACGCCCGTCCAGCTTCCCTGGAGATCCCTGGCTCTATACTGTGCTCAGCCGATCTTCTGGTCCTCCCCTGTCAAGATAGAAGGACGTCATTAGGGAGGAGAGTACACTGACCTATGCAACAAATCAACAGGGGTATTCATATTAACATAGACAGTGTATGCCGTGGGTGGGACAGTAATGTTCGCCTTCGTGTCTTTAATAGAATCAAGACTCCCTGCGCAGTATGCATGGGTAATCTTCATTCTATGTCAAGACCGGAGGTGAGCATTATACTTGTTCAAAGCTCCCCACTACTGCTATGGCACTGTCAGGTTTCCTTCCCCTATTCAGGCTATTGTCAGGTTTCCTTCCCCTATTCAGGCTATTTTCCCTTATTCAAGTTTCTTTCCATTATTTCTCTTTTATCATTCTTTTTTAGATCAGCCTTGTGTGGGTGGGAAGTTTTCTATTATAGTTGGTTTGGCCTTAACTTCCTGATTCAGAATCCTGGTTCTGACCCAAGGCAAAATGGAGTTTCACAGTGACAGCTCTGATTGGTTAGAAAACACTGCAGAACAACAATGAACATTCTAAACTGTCACTCTTTGCCTTTCATCATCTAAACCCCAGCTGAGAGGACGTGTGTAGTGGCTGCTCCTGCTTTAGACTTGGGCCTGGTGGATTTTATCCTTCAGGCGCTAGCAGTTGAGCGGCTACTTTCTTGGGGGTTTCAGGAGAAGTTCTCAGCTGTCAGGAATGCGTTTTAAAGACAGGAAACTCTGAAGATCTTTAAGAAATCGTTCTGGAGATAAGTGACTTTGTTTAACTGCCGCTCTGTTTATCTTAAAGACATTTAAGTGAGAACTGGTAAAATGTTATCTTTGAATTTATATTTTGAACTTTTTGAGTGCGCTTGAAGTTTTGCGCGAGGTTAACGGGTGAACGCTATTTGTTAAACACGTACTACGTGTATTCTGAAACTAACCGGTGAACCTTTGCGCATGCGAGGGAAATTAGCGCGTGTGTTTTCAAGCGCGTTGTTTCGGAGTGAGAACTCTATTGCGCGTGTGTTTTCCAGCGCGTGTACTTCCAGGCGAGAGAATTCAACTGCGCGTGTGTTTTCCAGCGCGTGTGCTTTCTAGCGCGAGAATCTGTTCGCCGCGTGAGAACTCTAGCGCGTGTGTTTTCCAGCGCGTGTGCTTCCTAGCGCGAGAATCTGTTCGCCGCATGAGAACTCTATAGCGCGTGTGTTTTCAAGCGCGTGTGCTTCTGCGCGAGAACTCAATTGCCCGTGTGATTACCAGCGCATGTGCTTTTTAACGCGTGAACTCGACCGCATGTGAACTCTTTTGCGCGTGGGTTATAAGGCGCGTGTGAATAGGCGCGGGAGTTCACCAGCGCATGTGTTTACAAGCGCTTGTGTTATCTGCGCAAGATTCCGTTTGCGCGTGAATTCTGCTTCGCGTGTGTGTACAAGCGCGTGTGTTTACTGCGCGTGGACTTTTCTTACAGTGCGCGTGTTCTTCAACGCAGGAAGTTTTCAACGTGCGAATCTTCAGTATTGAGATTATCTGCGTGTGTGTTTAGCACGTGTTTCTTCAAGAATTCACAAACTCTATAGAATTGTAAAAAAGTTTGGAAACTAAAGAAAAGTTTGAAAGAAAAAGAAAGAAAATATTAAAGACAATTTAACTGGACAATTAGTGAATTTTGGAAAAAAGGCAAAGAGCAAAACTTTCCAGGTTTGCCCAAAATAAGAAGTTGCTGTGAATTTCAAGAGTCTCAAGTAAGAGAGATTTTCAGCTTCTTTACAAGCTTCTCTAAGAAATTTCAAGAGAAGAACCAGGTATGATTCTTAATTATTAGTTAAGGATTTAAAGTCTTTCCAACTCTAAAGGTTAAGTAAGTAATAAAAGGATTTGTATCTGCTTTTCTTATATCCTCTGCAGGTTCAGCTTTGGTTAGCCTTGACGCAGTCAGCCTGGTGTTGTTTTGTTATCCACTTCCCCCTTTCCCTTTGGGGTGTAGTTTGCAGAGCTGAATTAATATCTAGTTCTGGGAATTACATTTCAGGGGGATTGTCGGGGGTTCAGCAGCTTCCGCGGACACAGGACCTCTCAGCCTGACAGAATGAAAGGCCAATAATTTAGTCCGCCCGAGCTGTCATGAACCCTGACGAATCCATGGAGGCGTTAGGATCTTTGATCAGAGAGTTACGGGAGGAGTTGAAAATATTTCGGGATGAAAATGCTTTACTTAGTCAAAAGGTGGATGACTTGAGTGTTAAAGTAACACAAATTCAACAGAGGGGAGAAAGGAGAGAGGATGAGGTTTCAGGGGGTGCTGGTTCTCCACCTGAGTTAGAAAGGGAAGGTGGAGATTGATTATCACAAATACAACGGGCCCCTCCAGTGGCAGAAGGGGTAAGGAGTTTAATTATGCCAGTTCCTTTGGCGCCTCCAGAACGTTATCATGGGGACCCAAAGAGGTTTAGGGTGTTTTTGATGCAATGTGAATTACATTTTATGAGTAGACCAGAAATCTTTCCCACGGATGCATCTAAGATAACTTTTATGTTGTCCTATCTTTCTGGGGAGGCATCTGCTTGGGCTGGGTTGTTGGTGAGTCAAAAGAGTACGGTTTTAGGAAATTACACCAGTTTTTTAGAGATATTCCGAAAGATGTTTGATAGAAGACAGTTATCTCTGGAAGTGGATGGTGAACTTTTAGAACTCAAACAAGGTAATAGAGACTTGATCGCTTATATAACACAATTTAAGTCCCTTGTGTTAGAAAGCAGGTGGCCCGAGGATAAACAGGCCTCGTTGTTTTATCAGGGCCTTAGAGATGAGTTAAAGGATGCATTGTCAGGAGTGGTTGAGCGCCCTTCTACTTGTGAAGGTCTGATTGATTTGGTTATTCAATTAGACTTTCGTTTGAGTGAAAGGAAGGCAGAGAGGCGTCATTGTCAGAGTGACGTAAAGTCTCTAGTTAGAGTGGATAGATCTAAAGTAGAGAGTAGATCCAAAGGGAATAATCCACCTCCCAGGGTCCGAGGTCCTTTAACTATGGAAGAATAGTCTAGGAGGAGAGATAACAATCTGCGTTTATATTGTGGAAGAGGTGGGCACTTTTTAGGGAAGAAGACTTCTACTTCAGCGGCCAAGGTACAACAGATCGCCAATACTTTGCAGACAGCTGTTCCCCATATAACCGTAAATGTATCCTTGTTCTTTGAGTTGGAGTGTAAGGGAAATGGTCTCGTTATGCTTGACTCAGGTGCCACCGGGAATTTCATGGATTGGGGTCTGGCAAAATCTTTGGGAATTCCAATTCTTCAGAAAGAGGTTGTAGAGCAAGTTAGGGCTGTTGATGGTACGTCTCTATCTTCTGGTCCCATTACTCACAGAACTGGTTCTTTAACTTTGAAGTTAACAGGAGGTCACAGAGAGATAATTTTGTTCGAGTTAATTGATGCTCCTTTGTTAAAGATTATTTTGGGTATGCCTTGGCTTACTCTCCATAATCCTCTGATTGATTGGAGTGCTAGGACAATTGACAAGCAGTCAGATTTCTGTAAAGAGAATTGCTTTTCAGGAAGTCTCTTTGAGGAAGATGTCAAACAAAGTAATTCAGTGTCTAGCTTTCTGGCTGAGACTGGAATTGGATGTCATGATGTGGGAGCTGTAGTGGGTCAACTTCCCCAGTGTTACAAAGATTTTTGGGACGTATTTGATGAGAAAGTGGCAGGCGAATTACCACCCCATAGGCCCTTTGAGTGTAAAATTGAGCTGGAGCCAGGAACAATTTTGCCTAGTAGTAGAGTATATGCTCTTACAGAGAAAGAGAATGATTATTTAAAAGAATATTTAACGGAAAACTTGGCCAAAGGGTTTATTCGTCACTCTAAGTCGCCGGTGGCCTCTCCTTTATTTTTTGTACCAAAACCAGATGGAACGCTTCGAACTTGCATAGATTATCGAGCAGTTAACAGAGTCACTGTTAAGAACCGGTATCCTCTTCCTCTCATCTCGGAAATGCTTAATCAAATACAAGGAGCAAATATTTTCTCTAAATTAGATTTGAGAGGAGCTTACCATCTTGTGCGTGTGCAGGAAGGGGACGAATGGAAGACAGCGTTTAAGACCAGGTTTGGGCTGTATGAATACCAAGTTATGCCATTCGGTTTATGTAATGCTCCAGCGGCTTTCCAATTTTGTATTGTCGAGGTTTTTAGAGAATACCTGGATATTTTTGTTGTCGTGTATATCGATGACATTTTGATTTTCTCTTCTGACCTGGATCAACATCAGAAACATGTTCGCTTAGTCTTACAAAAGTTGCGAGAAAACCATTTGTTTGCCAAATTGGAAAAAAGTCATTCCATACAGATTCTGTGGAGTTTTTAGGTTTTATAATTTCACTTAAGGGTTTAGAAATGAATCATAAAAAGGTTCAAACAGTTCTTGAATGGCCCACTCCTACTAAGGTTAAGGAAATACAAAGTTTTTTAGGGTTTGCCAATTTTTATAGGAGATTTATCAAAGGTTTTTCTCGGCTGGTTGCTCCTATAATGAGACTTTTGAAAAAAGGAGTGAAAGTTGACTGGGACCTTGAAGCAGAAAAAGCTTTTCAAGAGTTACAATTTTTTTTTACTTCTAGTCCGATTCTAATTCATCCTGATCTCTCTAAACCTTTTTTTGTGGAGGCGGACGCTTCAAATTTAGCGTTGGGGGCAGTGCTTTCTCAAAGGAATGAAACTACTGGTCAACTACATCCAGTTGCATTCTTTTCTAGAAAGTTTTCTGCTGCTGAAGCAAACTATACAATTGCAGATCGTGAACTGTTAGCAATAAAGTCCGCTTTTGAAGAATGGAGGCATTTTCTGAAAGGGGCAAGACATACGGTAACGGTTCTTACTGATCATCGAAATTTATTGTTTTTAAAATCTGCAAGAACCTTGTCTCCACGACAACTTTGTTGGTCCTTATTCTTTGCCGATTATGATTTTGTTGTGACCTTTAAACCCGGGAGTCAGAACAAAAAAGCTGATGCCTTATCCCGCCAATTTCCTGGTAGTGAGGAGAGAGAGATTCTGGAGCCAGAACCTCTAATTGCTCCAGAACGTTTTTTATTAGCCGAAGCCATTAAAGAAATGGATTTTTTGAACGAAGTTCGCCAGAGTATGTCCTTGCAGAAGATGGAGGAGTGGGTGAGACTGGATCCAGCCAGAAGTTTGATAGACGGTCTTCCATTTTTTGATAACAAGCTTTATTTACCTACTGAAGAGTTAAGAGAAAAGGTATTGAGAAATTGTCATGAATCCATTTTATCAGGACATCCTGGTTTCAGAAAAACTCTGGAATTGGTTCGAAGGAACTTTTGGTGGGAAAAAATTTGCCAAGACACATTGAACTTTGTTAAAACATGTGTAGTCTGTGCACAAGCAAAAAGTCAAGTTGGGAAGCCGCATGGTTTATTGGAGCCGTTACCTGTTCCTCCTCGTCCTTGGCACACTATTTCTATGGATTTCATTGTTGATCTCCCTCAAGATAAGGGTTGTACTACCATTCTTGTTGTTGTGGATCTTCTTACTAAAGAAGCGCATTTTTTACCAATGGAGGGAGAGGTTACCGCGGAAAAACTGGCTCATACTTTCTTGCAAGGTGTGGTTAGACTACATGGACTCCCAAGTCAAGTTATCTCTGATAGAGGATCTCAATTTATTTCAAAATTTTGCAGGGCCTTCTGTAGGAAACTTGGGGTAGACGTTATTTTAACTTCTGGGTATCATCCGGAGACTAATGGACAAGTGGAGAGAGTAAATCAGGAATTGGAGACATTTTTAAGGTGTTACTTACAAGCTGGAGAGGAATGGGTGGATTTGGTATGGTTGTCAGAATTCTCTTACAACAATTGTGGTAAAGATGCTACTTCTATGTCCCCTTTCTTTTTGGGTCGTGGGTTTCATCCTCGCTTCCTGAGTTTTGAGGTGTTGGAGGATTCCGGGAATCCTAGAGTGGAAGATCGTTTGCTGGTAATGAAGAATAACATGGATAGAGCAAAAAAAGGTGCTGGGAGAAAACAAGCTGAAATATAAAAGGTATGCTGATTTGAGAAGGAAGGCTGGTCCTGAATATAAGGTGGGAGACTTAGTTTGGCTTTCTACCCGGTACCTAAAAATTAAGGGGAAGAATAAATTCAGTCCACGATTTGTAGGCCCGTTCGAGGTAGAGGGAATCATCAACCCTGTGGCAGTACGATTGAAATTACCCAAGCATTTGAAGGTACATCCTACTTTCCATGTTAGCCTTTTAAAACCAGTTTGTTCAGGAACTAGATTTAGAACACCACCTTCCCCTGTGATTTTGGAGGATTCATCTGAGGAATTTGTGGTTAAACAAATTTTGGATTCCAGGAGAGTGAGGGGAAGGTTGCAGTATTTAATTGATTGGGAGGGATATGGACCTGAAGAACGATCTTGGGAAGATTCAGTTGATGTACATGCTCCCCGTTTAGTTGCTAAGTTTCATGCTAAAAATCCACATAAGGTAGGCCCAGGGACTGGGCATTAGGAGGGGGGTACTGTCAGGTTTCCTTCCCCTATTCAGGCTATTGTCAGGTTTCCTTCTCCTATTCTGGCTATTTTCCCTTATTCAAGTTTCTTTCCATTATTTCTCTTTTATCGTTCTTTTTTAGTTTAGCCTTGTGTGGGTGGGAAGTTTTCTATTATAGTTGGTTTGGCTTCCTGATTCAGAATCCTGGTTCTGACCCAAGGCAAAATGGAGTTTCACAGTGACAGCTCTGATTGGTTAGAAAACACTGCAGAACAACAATGAACATTCTAAACTGTCACTCTTTGCCTTTCATCATCTAAACCCCAGCTGAGAGGACGTGTGTAGTGGCTGCTCCTGCTTTAGACTTGGGCCTGGTGGATTTTATCCTTCAGGCGCTAGCAGTTGAGCAGCTACTTTCTTGGGGGTTTCAGGAGAAGTTCTCAGCTGTCAGGAATGCGTTTTGAAGACAGGAAACTCTGAAGATCTTTAAGAAATCGTTCTGGAGATAAGTGACTTTGTTTAACTGCCACTCTGTTTATCTTAAAGACATTTAAGTGAGAACTCGTAAAATGTTATCTTTGAATTTATATTTTGAATTTTTTGAGTGCGCTTCAAGTTTTGCGCGAGGTTAACAGGTGAACGCTATTTGTTAAACACGTACTACGTGTATTCTGAAACTAACCGTTGAACCTTTGCGCGTGCGAGGGAAATTAGCGCGTGTGTTTTCAAGCGCGTTGTTTCGGAGTGAGAACTCTATTGCGCGTGTGTTTTCCAGCGCGTGTACTTCCAGGCGAGAGAATTCAACTGCGCGTGTGTTTTCCAGCGCGTGTGCTTTCTAGTGCGAGAATCTGTTCGCCGCGTGAGAACTCTATTGCGCGTGTGTTTCCCAGCGCGTGTGCTTCCTAGCGCGAGAATCTGTTCGCCGCGTGAGAACTCTATTGCGCGTGTTTTCAAGCGCGTGTGCTTCTGCGCAAGAACTCAATTGCGCGTGTGATTACCAGCGCGTGTGCTTTTTAACGCGTGAACTCGACCACGTGTGAACTATTTCGCGCGTGGTTTATAAGGCGCGTGTGATTAGGCGCGGGAGTTTATCAGCGCGTGTGTTTACAAGCGCGTGTGTTATCTGCGCGAGATTCCGTTTGCGCGTGAATTCTGCTTCGCGTGTGTTTACAAGCGCGTGTGTTTTCTGCGCGTGGACTTTTCTTACAGTGCGCGTGTTCTTCAACGCAGGAAGTTTTCAACGTGCGAATCTTCAGTATTGAGATTATCTGCGTGTGTGTTTAGCACGTGTTTCTTCAAGAATTCACAAACTCTATAGAATTGTAAAAAAGTTTGGAAACTAAAGAAAAGTTTGAAAGAAAAAGAAAGAAAATATTAAAGACAATTTAACTGGACAATTAGTGAATTTTGGAAAAAAGGCAAAGAGCAAAACTTTCCAGGTTTGCCCAAAATAAGAAGTTGCTGTGTATTTCAAGAGTCTCAAGTAAGAGAGATTTTCAGCTTCTTTACAAGCTTCTCTAAGAAATTTCAAGAGAAGAACCAGGTCTGATTCTTAATTATTAGTTAAGGATTTAAAGTCTTTCCAACTCTAAAGGTTAAGTAAGTAATAAAAGGATTTGTATCTGCTTTTCTTATATCCTCTGCAGGTTCAGCTTTGGTTAGCCTTGACGCAGTCAGCCTGGTGTTGTTTTGTTATCCACTTCGCCCTTTCCCTTTGGGGTGCAGTTTGCAGAGCTGAATTAATATCTAGTTCTGGGAATTACATTTCAGGGGGATTATCGGGGGTTCAGCAGCTTCCGCGGACACATGACCTCTCAGCCTGACAGGCACTGGCTTGAAATAAAATGTCTTAAACGCGCTGTCGCTAGCCCAGTGTGCTGCTTTAAATATGTCGCTCAATGCTACGGCTGATGCATATGCCTTGGATGCCATTGCCCCTCTCACTGAGTGTGCCCCCAAACGGCGCTAGGTCGATCCCAGCTGGCTGCATAATCTTTCGCACCCATCTAGTAATTGTAGCTGTGGCCACTGCTTTGTGTGGCTTTCTGCGTGCAATTAGCAACTTTGCAATTCTGGCCGGCCGGATCTCTGCTGTCCTGAGATCATATTAGAATAGCATGCACACTATTTTATGATAAAAACACTTTTTTCTATATGTGAAATTATTGTCAATTTGTAAATGTTGAACAAATGAATGCCTGCATTAATGTCATATTCCCAATGAGTAATAGATTGAACTGAATGATGAACTTATCTAACTATTGACTGGTTTTTCCAGTATATGCGAGTGCAGGGGACGGGAGTGTCCGTTAAATCAGAAGTCCTGGCAGGAGAGTATACCAGGCAAATTCAAGTGTATGAATCAGAACGCCTGGCAGGAGAGTATCCCAGGCAAATTCAAGTGTGTGCATCAAAAGTCATGTCAGGAGAGTATACCAGGCAATTTGTGATGAACAAGAGAGAACTGACAGAGAAATGTATCGGGGGACCCAGAAGAACAACCAAGATTATAAAACCAGACTGTTTTGTGAGTACATATTATAATTGGCCAAGAGGGGCTTAAAGAACTGTTGTGCATAAAACCTTGAGAACTAAAGAAGATTCCAGGAGAACCCTCTGGAACCAGAAATGTTATCCTTGAAGAACTTTGTGTTGGAGCCATTTATTTTTCCTTAACAAACACTTTTATCTAAACCATCCAAGGTTAAAGACATTTGGCTTTTCACCTTAGAGTTAGTGTTTAGTGTGAAGGTCAGAATAGAACTTTGGACAGGACAGTTTAGGTTTGGACATTCTGACACAGACGGATCCTTAGTTTTTGGTTTAGGTAAGGGAATTCCTCTTAGGACAGGGTCAGTGAGGCATTTTCCCAAACCCTTTTATTTTCCATTAAAGTCTTTCACCACAATCATGGCTGATATGTGTCCAAGTTTCATTCCTGACTACTCACATAAATAGATATCAAAAACACATTGTTAGAACAAAATATATGTATTTGTACAGAATTTCTCTTCTTTGGAAAAATAAAAGTGAAATAATATATCTACTTATTTTTACTCTTTTAAAATGTTACATTACTTTCATTGTACACTGTGTTATTTTCACCTCTTCCTTTTCAGTCCAAGTTATTATACATTGGTTATTATTAATCTACTGCCAGAGCTGCTTTACCAGCTCTGGTAGTAGATATGGTTGGGAAGTATGAGAAGCAGTATAGCAGCGGGCAAAAGTTATTTTTTTTTAAAACCTATGTGGCAGTTGTGCATCAAAAGCATACTAGGGAAGGTGAGTTGAACATTGTTGGGTATGAGATCTGTGAATCTGGGTGGAAAGAACTATCAGAAAGACCATTAATAAACGAACAATTAATTGTGTTAAGAAGTGTTTCCCTTTTCAATTAATTTGAATACATTCATTGGTAGACTAACTTTAATGGATAGTGCATTTGATAAACAATATATCTTTATTTGGTTGTGCATTCATCCTTCCATATCCACCCAATTAAACATTTGCATTTATTTTGCTTATTTTTAGATGTTTGAAGGTCTCCTCGTTTGGACACTTGTCTCACTTCACCAAGGAACACAAGGTGTGTATTTGGGTTAGTTGTTCTTATGATGACGTCCCTCAAAATGATTGCTTTTAGACAGATTTCCTGTGACAAACTTGAATTTGACTGTAAAGAATTGTAAATAAAAGAACCATGTTTTGGACCCTTTGGAGGATCATAACGAAACACATTGATGGACTGTGGTTACAACTACTGTACCTTCTTTCTGTAAATGCATGCACTGACAAATACCAAAGGGTCATTGAACAACATACCTTACTACTGGGCATGCATTAATCACATGTCCAATTGAACCTTGATGATTAGAAATTATTTCTGGATGTTTAACCCTTCATAGTAAACTGACAATCGCTCATGTCTGTTTGTCGCATAATTCAAATATATGCTTGTGCATATAGATTGTTTACATATAAGCCCCAAGTATTATTGATACCCTTTTTCAATAATGTGGACTCATGAGACATCAGTATTTTAGACTATAACTCCAGCCTATTCAAACATGGCTGTTAATTTGCAGATGTCTGAGATGTTCATTGGCCTTCATCCAGTAAATGGCAGGTTTCTATCAGATAACCTGGGCCACTTCACACACTCCAGCACTAGGTGTACCTCACCATTGATTACTTTTCTGGTACTGATTGAAGCGTTGTGCAAGATCTTAGACATCTCTGTGGTAGGAAGGGATGAGCATAATCGTTTGGTGTTCAGTTGCTTTGGATCATTGTCCTTCTAGATGTGTGAACATCTATCGTATAAAAGCATGAAATAAATATAAATCATTGAAAATTAACTGTTAAACTTATTTTCTGTACTCCCAGACATTGAAGTATATCAGGAAGACAATAAAGGTTCGGCGTCCAGATGGTCAGTTTATATGATCTAATGCCGCAATCAGAAAAATATTCCCAGACCTGAAGTGGTGTAATATGGACCGCAAGGTGACAAAAGTGGACCTCCTGTAATCTCGGAAAGATACTGCACTTAATATCTATCACTGGCAAAATCCTACATATGCGATTATAAAAATGTTATGGCAGAGGCAAAAAGGATAACAAAAAGGGTACTCTGGGCTTTTCTTGTGCAGGATGCTTGCAGCAATAACAACTGTCATTTTGGATAGTTGTCTCGTGTGGGTTGAGACAATCCTCTCCAACAAGAGAAAATATTCCAGTTCAAAATGATGATTTAAACATTTCTCTGCACTATACAATCCTGCTGTAAATCAGTGTTTCTGTATTTGGTGTTTTCTATAGCGCAAGCCTAGCTAAGAAGCAACTGACCTCTGTACATCTTGTTGAGTGTATCCTATGAGAATAGGAGGGGTCTGTGTGTGACATGGGATGTTCCAGCCAACGGAGGGCATGTCTTGCAGGAATACAAGGAGCCTAGATGAAACCTAGGTATTGACTCAAGAGTAAGGGCTTGAGTTCCTTGCTAAACTGCAAGATCATTGGCGTGGTCCAGATTGCCACTGTGATAGTTATAGTCAGTGGTGGCTGTTTATGTTTTGTAATTGGAGGGGCATAAATATTTCCCCCAAATATGCTTAAGCGACCGAGTGTAGTGAGTGAGCACGGCCCTTCCAAGGGGGCGTGTAGGGGATTCTGCCCCGAAGAAAGGTTTGTGAGTAATCGGTTAAAATGGTGCATTTTACAGCCCACTTTAAGTAAAGAATTGGCTAAAAGCAGATGGTTTCCAATTGGTTCTGTAGGCGAACCCATGAAAACATCCAATAGATACAAGTCACCAACAGTGCATAGGAATGTTTCCCAACACATTTTCATGATGCCTTTGCGCACAATATATGCAATTTACAACATTTTCATGCTGGCTGTGCCCGTACATGTCCATGTTGGCTGAACCAATGTATGCCACATAAGAACACACACAGGTTTGCTTTGCACATAATGCCAGTAATGATACAATAAGAAAACTTGACCATGCTGGTTTGGCAGCACCCCCTAGTACGAACATACTCCAGTTGGCTCTGCCATTAAAAATGCCAACTCATAATATGAAAACCTGTCCAAACTGGCTGCACCATTAGGCCAGTCTAGCCACATAACACATCATGTTGGCTTTATCATAGATGCTCTGTAAAAAATGCCTTACGAAAGAAATGGCTCCACTGGCTGCACAAAATGCCAGTCTAGCCAGGTAATACCACTTATCATGCTTGCTTTATCAAAGATGTCCAGTAAAAAATAAATGTCATACCACAGTACAAAGTTGCTAGACTGACTGCACAAACATTCCAGTCTAGCCACTTAGTAACACGTATAGTATAATGTCTGCTTTATCGAAAGATGCCCTGTGAAAAATGGCACGCCACAGTAAAAAATTGCTAGACTTGCTAAACCAAAATGCCAGTATATCCAAGTAAACACTTATCATTCTTGCTTTATCAAAGATGCTCAGCATAAAATGATGTTGTCATGACATCATTTTGTACTGGGTATCTTTTATATTGCCAGCGTGTCCCTCACACCCCACTCAAATCTGCGGCCTGGCCTTACACAAACACATACCACTGCATACATCCATACACTATACACTTGCTCATTCATAGGCGCACCCAGTACCCACCCATGCATCATGCACTCATTTCCTACTGTGCATCTTTGATTTTGGTGGCGTGTCCCGCACACTCCACTCAAATCAGCCGCCCAGCCTGACACAAACACACACTAACACATACATTCCTGCAGTGTTCACTTGCTCATTTGCCCAGCATTCACTTGCCCATTCATACACGGACCCAGCACCCACCCATGCATCATGCACTGTGAGAAACCTGACAGTATTCTCGCTCCTATTCCCCATTGGTCCTATGTGCAGGTGGCCAGGCAAAGGCCATCGCTCTTGGATCCCGACTGTGGGGGTGGACAAGTGAGGGAAATTGACCTCGGTGGAGGGCCCTTGGGAATTGGGGAGAGAGTGCTGGATGGCGAGACATTGTACCGCCCTTTCCTAAAATGGAATCGCCCTCCCTCAGCCTTCATGAACTATGTTCACTCATGCCCTATCTGTCCGCATAAATACCTATCAATTACCGAGAAGAGGAAGAGGCAACTAGGAAAAATGCACTCTTCCTATGACCAACACAACTCTAGTACTGAGACGAAGAAGAGAGGTGTAAGTATAGGCAGTACTGAAGGTCAGGCATGTCAAATTAATTGGGCTCATTATAGCCAGGCAATTCCAGTTAACAAGACACACCTGAGACCCCTTAATAGGGCTCTGGTGTTTAAAGGAAGGAAAGGCAGCTATGTGAAACAAGAAAGAGGCGAAGGAGAACTGCTGAGTTGCCGAATGACCAGACAGCCTGAAGACTGCCCACAAATCCAGAAGACCTGCAGAACCTGAGAAGGACGGGTCGTGTGGAGTTTGCAGGAGCGGGAACCTTCAGAAGCGAAGGCGGGCAGGCGGAGCTGTCAAAGAACTACCCTGCTGCAGAAAGGAGTGGGAAGCAGAACAAACGCGGTCCGTGTTCCTTGCGAAGAATCAAGAAGCCGGTGCATGCGAGGACGAGTCCGGCGGGAAAACAGAGTCAATGTCGTCTGCTGCCTGACTGCTGAGGAGGTGAGCGGGAGCAGCTAGGACTGCTGCAGGGAAGACTTGAAGAGCCGGTGAGTGTCGGAAGACACAGAAGACTGTGACGCCCCTGTGGGACCGCAGGCTAATAACTTTCAATAAGCGTACGTGAGTGTGAATGCTATACCAAACGAAATGAAAAGGCTTTTTGAATGAAAGCCCATCATATTGAACACCAAACTAAATGAGAACTCCTATTTGATTAAGAACAAATTATATCAAATAACAAATGAACACTTGGAAGTTAAATTGTTTATCAACAAGTGAACAAATGCTTAAGCATTCGAACTACATCTGTGAGGCAAAAGCTTTGTGAACAGAACTACAAGTGACAAAGTGAGCCAACACGTAAGTATTCGAATTACAACAAGGGGCAAATTGAATAAATGCTAAAGTATACGAATTACAAATGTGAGGAAGATTTGTGATCATGTGGAAAAGTAAAGACTGGTGCAGAAAAGCGTTGTATTCACCATAAGGAAAAACAAGAGTGGAAAAGCCCCAAGCTCGAGGCAGAACAGCCTAACAAGGGCTAAACAAATCCCTGGAGAGACTTGTGGTTGCATGACATTTGAAAGTGCAGTCTGACATCTGCGCCTAGACCAGGGAGCCCTCTGTTATAAAGATCACAGTCATCCTGAAGCAAGCCAAGCAGAAGCAGAGGATTCCTAGTTGCGTCACCTATAATGGGTGGACCGTGTGGCCGGATAAGTGCGCCTAGAACAGGGGAACCCTAAGATTATTGTAAGTAAGCCACTGAAAACTGTGAACTACTTGATAAAACAAGCCAGAAGGCAGATTAAGTTAACCTGTTGTTTTCCTACTTTGAACATTGATTAAATGACTTTAAAATAAGTACCACATTGGAATCTTGCGGAAGAGAATCCTGAGATTCGAAAGAACTGAGAAGTTTTATCTTGGGGAAGGGAAAACTCAAGATCTTCTTTTTGTGTGATCTATACCATATTGACTTTGGGGAAGGGAACCTCAAGGCCTGGTTGGACATTGGTGAAACACAGAACTTCTGGAACTGTGTTGAGCCTGAAGTAGAAGGCTCAAGAAGAACGTAAGCTGAGAACAGCTGAGACTTTTTGAACACTATTTTGGTTAAGAAGAATCCCACACTTTGTTTATTTCTAGATGTGAGGGACAGCATAGGTTTTAGACACATACGTTCCTTAGTTTTCTTTAGGCAGGAGAAATCCCTAGCTTAGTTACAGGGGAGTTAGCCTGGTCAGCCCAGGAATTCGTACCGGGAGAGAAGATTGGAGGTTGCAGGAGCAAACCAGATGCTGGGAGGACGCCAACGCATACCAGAAGAGTCCTTCTATGGCCAAGCGAGGGCAAGCCAAATTGGAAACTGGGATCCGGGAGACGTGGCGTGACCTCAAAGGGGTTGGCACAAGGGTCCCACAACTACGCCGATACCACCTGCCCGGAATGCCTGCAGAGACACAGTGGGACCACAGAGAGAGGTGAGCAAAGCTTTAACAAGCGTTTATTGGGAACGCAGATGCCTGACACCCCAGGAAGAACCAGTGATATGCTCCAACCAAAGTAAAGGTAATGGAAGCTACGGGAGACCGGGTATGAAATTGATTTTATGTTATTTATAACGCGCTTAATACCCAGAGGTTTCTAAGTGCGGACCTGGGGATCGAACCTGTGTTGCTCCGTGTCGTCCTGCTTCCAAGGTGAGCACATTGCCCCATAGCTATCCTCCCGACATCCACCCCCAGCCCCCTCCCGAGGTAGTGGGGTTGGGTGAGTGAAGCAAGCCTCGGGAGTGATCTCCCTCGTCTCAGTAATTGCATTGAGAATAAGAATTGTGAAGAAAGCCTTGCGAGTGATCTCCCTTGTCTCAGTAATTGCATTGAGAATATGAATCATGAATAAAGGCTCGGGAGTAATGTCCCCTTCTCAGTAGTTGCATTAGGAACAAGAATTGTGAAGTGATCTCTGTCGTCTCTGTAATTGCATTGAGAATAAGAATTGTGAAGAAAGTCTTGTGAGTGATCTCCCTCATCACAGTAATTACATTGGGCCTCATTACGAGTTCGGAGGTAGCCATGCCATTTTTAGCGCATGGCTAACCCCAAACTCGGGTCCGGGTCCCGTAAAAGGGGTCTTACCGGGCCATTCCGACCTTGGAGGGCCCGGTAATTCCCTTTCGCGGACCCGGTACGTCCCAATTCCCATTTGAGCCCCCATAGGACTCAATGGGAATGGGGAGGATGCTAACAACGGCCCTGTTAATGACGTGCCCGTCCTGTTCTGCTAGCGGGGCCCGCTCTGCTCGTCTGGTCTCACCAGGCGTACAGAGCGGAACCCGCTGCAGAACTCGTAATGTGGCGGCCCGTTATGAACGGTGCCGGTCCCTTACCGGCACCGTTCATACCATAGCCGCCACAGTTATAATGAGGCCCATTGAGAATAATAGTTGTGAAGAAAGCCTCAGGAGTAATCCCCCTCGACCCAGTAATTGCACTGAGAGTGGTGGCCGCTTATTCAGGGCGTACAGAGAAAAGAAAACAGTCTTCCCTTTTATCTCTCTGTATTCCTTTTGTAGTTTGGCATTGCGGCAAATAAATAAATCGGTGGTATCTCGGCTGAGCCTGATCAGTGTGATCACACAGACACACAGGGACGTGTTCCATTTTACACAATTTTCCATATTATTACTAAAGCTGTGGCCAAGCCAGTATAATTTGTGCGCAAACTTCATAGATGCTGCAGATCTTCCATAGAAACAGAATTTATGGAATTGGTCATTGGCTGCTTGCCAGCTAATGACAATCCCGTGGGGTTGGGTGATGATGATGGGCACATGTGCACAACCTTCTCACTTGACTTGCAGAGCCCCCAGGCCAGGGCATGTCTGGTCTGGGTCGGTACGCAGCAGAGCAGAGCCTCACTCAGCCTTGTGCGCAGTGCCGCCTTGCTGTAACTTGTGGACCGACCGAGTAGTGCAATTTAATGGTAAGTAGTACGTTCAGTTTTATGATCTTATCAGTGGGGAAGTGCTGTTAGTTCCCACAAGCGTTTTTGTTAAATGCTTTGAGAATTGGGCCGAAATGGGGTCATTGCTGTTGAACGCGTTCTTCTGTTGCACAGTATTTGCTTGTTTCTCCAGCATGGGGTCTGGCATGGATTCACATGCTCATGAATATTCCCCGTCGTCAGGCCGGGAATCCTGGGTATACAAAAAAATCAGTATCAGTTACGTTTCTGATCTGTCTTTCTTAGTAGTAACCAATTACTGGTCTCTGGGTCATACTGCCCCCAGCCAATGACTGCCCTCTCCCTAAGCCCCGCCTCTGGCAGCCATCCTCAGATTTTTACCGTACGTTCAAGTGTTGGGAGTCCTCGTGCTGTAGCTCTCGAGCTTTTGCTGCGTTTTCGCGCTTTTTCAGGAGATTTTTCTCATTTGGTTAAATAGAGCCTCAAGCTCCACCGTTTCTACATCCGATCAACGGGGATCCGTTTCGGAGTGTTCTACGCCCCTCAAGGGTGAAGAGTTCATCGAGTTACGCTTTTGGAGGATTCCAGAAGTTCCGAGGCCTACCCCGGACATGGCCCAGGAGAAAGGAAGCTCGACGCCCGGGAAGCTGTTCAGGACCTGCCCTGGATGCCAGCTTCAGAATGTTTTCAAGGAGGACGAGCATTCGTTATACCTCTACTGTCTCCATGAGGACAAGATGCACACGGAGAAGGACTGTGCGTTTTGTGGGAATATGTCAGAGCGGACCATGAAGGATCGCCACCTCTGTCTCGCCAACTGGCTGGAAGGGAAGAGCCTGTCATGCGAGAAGAAGAAAAAGAAGTCCGAGCGGTCTTCTAAGTCCTGTGAGGGCGACCCGGCGACGGGGGCCCAACAAAAGGCTAAGCACCACGAGTCCGCGGGCACCGGGAGCGCCGAACGGTCGGGCTCCTTGGCTGCCAGGCAGGGCGCATCCTCCCCGGCTCCATCAACCACGAGCCAACGCTCTGGCTCGGGTAAGGGGAAGTCTGAGAACCCGGCAAAGCTTCTGGAGAGGCCCCGGTCGATCTCGAAGATTCCAACAGAGGGGGAGCGAGGCTCGGACCCTCCCTCCAAGGTGAAGGCCCCAGGCGTACAGAAGGTGACGATGGCCTTAATTCACCCTGCTAAGACCTTGATTGAGGATGTCGCCGCGGCCCTGGCTCAGCCTGTTGAGGCTACACCAGTGGAGTCGACCTCAGGACCCTGAGTCTCCCTGCCACCGCGGAGGGAGTCGTCTTTCAGGCCCATTGAGAAGACCCCCACGAAGTCCTCGTTGGAAAAGGTGGGGGAGGGGCTGGTGGCCATCGTGGATATGGACATGACCTCTGAAGAAGAGCTCATCGAAGTCATGGAAGAGGCCCAGCCCATCGGGAGGGATCCCGATGAGGGCGACGACGAGAGCGACGGTGTCGCCGACGAGGCTCCTCAAGAGCCCTCGCGCCCGTCGTTTCCGGCGCCGCAGGACACTTCGGCGGCCATTTTGTCAGCGATTCAGTCCTTATGCTCGGAGATAAGGACAAGGTTGCCCCTCCCCCCGACGGAGGTACCTGAGCCAGACCCGATGGGGGAACCGGAGCCAGGACCTTCGGAAAGTCCACCGCATAAGAGGAGGAGGACGCATCCTACGCCACCTCTCCCACCTCTGCGGCCTGCTCTGCCTTCCCCCCGGTCTACTACCCACAGGGATGATACAGGCACGGACACGGCTACGACAGGTACAGATGACGACGGAGGCGACGACGGGTCGTGTCCTCCATCGCCCCCTACTCGGGCGTCCCCGCCCGACGAGATAGGATCCTTTCATGCCATGATTTCCTGGGCATCCGAGCTCTTCCAGCTCTGCCCGGAAGAGAAGAAGAAGGAAGGGTTCCTTTACCAACGGCGCGAGGCTAAAAGGAAGACGGTCCTTGCCGTACCACTTCTTGATGACATCTGGGATGAGGGGCTCGCCCTCCTCAAGAACCCTGCCACGGCGCCGGCAAAGAGGGACCGGTACGAGAAGAAGTACTGGGTCCCCGACGCTGCCCCCTTGTGCCTTCGGGCGCAACCTACCCCGGATTCGGTGGTCTCGGCAGCGGCAAAGAAGAAAGCTGGGGGGCATCGGCCTCAACATCAACTTCCAAGCCGGACGGCGAGGGCAGGAAGCTGGACACGATGGCACGACGGATCAACTCATCCGCAGCGACGACTGTCAAGGCGGCCAAAGCCCTGGTTATCGTAGCCCGCTGCGACAGGGAGTTGTGGTTCAAAATCACCCCTCTGTTGGACTTCCTTCCGGACGCCAAAAGGGATGAGGCCCTTGAAATCCAACAGGAAGGTGAGATTGCTTCGGACCCACGCCATCACGGTGGCAACGGACATCGCCGACACCGGTTTCCGTCAGTTGGGCAACGGCATTTGCTTGAGACGACGAGGATGGCTCAAGGCCACGGATTTCCGCCAGGACGTACAAACCAAGGTTTTGGACATGCCCTTCGACGGGAACAACCTGTTTGGTAAGGCGGTTGATGAGCCCCTTCAGGCCATCAAGACAGAGACTGCCCGGGCACTGGGAGTGCTGCAACAACGACGGCCGTCCTTTCGGAGCTCCGGAGGCAGACAAGGTGCCTCCAAGGGATCCGGCAGTGGCTCCTCCACGTACCGCCAAGCGGCAAGATCTTCGTCCCAGGAAGCCTACAGGAGACGCGGCAAGTCAGGTGGTGCCCGTCGTCGCCGACAGGGAGGTCAAGGAGGCAAGGCGGCCTCCAAACAAGATTGAACCGACCATGGGGTCGTGCCCCCACCGAAGCACCCCGGTGGGAGGCCGGCTGGCGAGGTTCGTCAGCGTGTGGGAGTCCATCTCCACCGACCGTTGGGTGCTGGACGCCCTGGCCCAAGGGCACGCCCTCGAGTTTCAGAAGAAGTGCCCTCGCGTTCCACCCATGTCCAGGAAGGAAAATCACGTCCCTCAAATACTGTTGGAAGTAAGGGCGATGCTCAAGAAGGGTGCCATCAAGCTCGTCCCAAAGAGGCTTCGGGGCTCCGCAGTTTACTCAAAGTAATTCCTTGTAAAAAAGAAGACAGGAGGATGGCGCCCCATCCTGGACCTGCGACGACTGAACAAGTACATCAAGGCACAGAAATTCTGTATGGTCACCCTCCAGCACGTGCTGGGACAGCTGGAGGAGGGCGATTTCCTGTCGTCGTTGGACTTGGAGGATGCGTACTTCCACATCCCCATTCTAAAAAGACACCGAAGGTTCCTCAGGTTCGTGGTCCAAGGGCGGCACTACCAGGTCAAGGCCCTCCCGTTCGGATTGAAGTCGGCTCCCAGGGTGTTCACCAAGTGCCTCGCACCGGTGGCGGCGCGGCTGCGCCTACAGGGGATCCACGTCTACCCCTACCTGGACGACTGGCTCATCCGGGCAAGGACAAGGGAGCTCGCCGTGGAGCACACTGCGAAGACCGTCCAGCTGCTCACGGACCTGGGATTCTCCATCAACTTTCCAAAATCCCACCTGGTTCTGTCGCAAGTCGCCCTGTTTCTGGGAGCCAAGCTCGACACAGTGGCGCGGCTGGCCTCGCCGTCGGAGGAAAGGACCAGGACCATTCTGGGCTAGGTGCAGCGTCTGCTGGCCACGGACAAAGCCAGGGTAAGATCTATCAAGTCCCTCCTCGCGATGATGTCCTCCTGCATTTATCTGGTGCGCCTTTGCAGGCTTCGGATGCGCCCCTTACAAGAGTTCCTCGACACCCGCTGGGTCCAGTCGACAGGCAGTTTCGAGGACAGGATACCTCTCAACGAGACGTTCCGTCAGGCGATCCGGTGGTGGGGTACCCGCTCCCATCTGTCGGCGGGCACGGACTTTCAGACCCCAGCTCACCAGGTGATGGTGACAACGGACGCCTCCCTGGAAGGTTGGGGAGCGCACTCCGTAGATCTTCATGCAAGAGGCCTTTGGCTCCCGGAGGAGAAGTCATTCCACATCAACATCTTGGAGCTCCGTGCAGTGTTCTGGGCCCTCAGGTCCTTTCTTCCGTCCCTCAAGGGCAAGGTAGTGAGGATCTTCACCGACAACACCACCACGATGTTCTACATCCGGAAGCAGGGCGGAACCAGGTCCCCGCCCTATCCAAGGAAGCCCAGGATCTGTGGCATTGGGCCGTCGCCCAACGGATGTTTCTGGTGCCTCTTCATCTGGCAGGAATAAAAAACACGATCGCCGACTCACTCAGCAGGGAGCTGCGCTCGTGCCACGAGTGGAAACTACGCCAGGATCAAGTGGATCGACTCTTCCGATGATGGGGCGAACCCCAAATCGATCTCTTCGCGACGGCGACGAATTCCAAGTGCCGGAGGTTCGCCAGCAGGTTCCCCCAGCCGAGGAACATGGGCGATGCTTTCTCGTTCCCCTGGGACGGCCTATTTCTTTATGCGTTCCCTCCGCTGCCGTTGCTGCTCCAGCTCATCAACCAGCTCAAGAGGTCCTGGTGCAGGATGATCCTCGTCGCACCGGCGTGGCCGAGACAGATCTGGTTCCCGGACCTTCTGGACTTGTCAACGTCCACACCAGTCAAGCTGCCGACAGACGCAGACCTTCTCTCCAGAGAAGGAGGCTCCATTCTTCACCACAACCCGGCGTCGCTGAACTTGCAGGCCTGACTCCTGCAGCGCTAGAGTTTGGAGGGTGTGACATCCCGGCCGACTGCAGAGAGGTTCTTGCAAAGGCCAGGGCGTCCTCAACTCTCAAGTGCTACGGACATAAATGGAAGAGGTTCTCTGTCTTGTGCCGTGCACAGAAGATTAACCCTCTGCGGATTACGGCCCCTCAAGTACTGCCGTACCTACTGTCGCTGGCCAAAGCTGGACTGGCTCACGCCTCCATCAAAATACATCTGGCTGCAATCTCCCGATATACCAGGACTACGGGACGGGCGTCCTTGTGGTCTCATCGCCTGTTGAAAGAATTCATGAAGGGACTATTCCGATCATTCCCGCCGGTGAAGGCTCCTGCCCCGGCGTGGGAGCTTAATGTGGTGCTGACCAGGCTCATGGGGGCCCCATTCGAGCCTATGCATTCGCTGCCTTTGAAGTTCCTGTCATGGAAGACAGCTTTCCTCGTGGCCATCACCTCCGCACGACGAGTGGGAGAGATCCAGGCCCTATCTTGCAAGCCTCCATACTTGACTTTTCATGACACGAGGGTGATGTTGAGGACGCACCCCTCCTTTTTGCCCAAGGTGCCATCGGACTTCCACCTCAACGAGCCCTTGGTGTTGCCAGTTTTCTTCCCGTCGCCTTCGTCGCCGGCCGAGAGGACTTTGCACTCGCTGGATGTAGCTGGATGTAGCTAGAGCGCTGAAATTCTACGTGGACCGCTCATATAGTTTTCGGAAGACGTCACAGCTGTTTGTGAACTTTGGGACTGTGAATCAAGGGAAGGCTCTCTCGAAGACTTCCATTTCCCGATGGCTCTCCGGCTGCATCATGCACTGTCACCGGTTGGCAAACCGACCGCTGCTCGGCCGTCCGAGAGCCCATTCAACCAGAGCGATCACTGCTACCACGGCGTTCCTGTCTGGTGTGCCCCTGCTGGACATCTGCAGGGATGCGACGTGGAGGTCGACGCACACCTTCACAAGATTCTACTGCGTCGAACGGGACTCCAGGGAGGAGTCCAGGGTCGGCCAAGCAGTGCTGCGCAACCTGTTCGCCTAAGGTGAGCCTGGTGAGGAGGTAAGAGATGCTTAATGTTGAGTTGTTGTATTGCTTAATGTTGAGCCTGTTGCCACCTCCCGTGGTTGTGCATGTATGTACTGCTACGTATTCTCTTATTCATGAGCATGTGAATCCATGCCAGACCCCATGCTGGAGAAGGAACAAGTTACTCACCTGTAACTGTTGTTCTCCAGCATGGGTCTGGCATGGATTCACATGCAAACCCTCCCGCCTACCCCTCTGCAGCTCTTCACTTGGTCATACTGCCACTTTACCTGCTACCAAGTCTGAGGATGGCTGCCAGAGGCGGGGCTTAGGGAGAGGGCAGTCATTGGCTGGGGGCAGTATGACCCAGAGACCAGTGATTTCTATACCAAGGATTCCCGGCCTGACGACGGGGAATATTCATGAGCATGTGAATCCATGCCAGACCCATGCTGGAGAACAACAGTTACAGGTAAGTAACTTGTTCCATTTTTTACATCAGAGAGATAGCTAGTTTAACAATAGCCTATCCGTGTCGATCATCAAATACGGTGTTTTTCTGGAATGGCTGAAAGGGCTGACTTTTAATTTCCATTTCTCTATATGACTGTGTTTCAGAATTCAGTGAAGCAGTTGTCAGAATTAATCAGGTGTCTGTGCAGCTACCCCACCAAACTGTCCTGCACGGCTGGACCACTGGTCCATGAGGGACCACCAGTAGTCCAGGCCAGCTGCGGTACGGCCTCCCATTCCTTTCCCGGATGCCCCAGTTTTAGATGCTCACAGTCTCTCCCGCATTGGACGGTTTTACCGTTTTTTTAAAATGCCAGTTATCGCTGCATTGCAAGTGTTATGCATCAGTGCACTTTCTGCAAGTTTTTCCTCGATTTGAAATGCCTGGATTACTTACTGATAATCTTCATTACTCCTAGTCCTACTCTTCCTCGTACCGCTACTCAAGAATGAGGTAGCCCACCTCTCACAGGTACCCCTTTTCTACTTCTATTTCCGTTAGTCACGCCCTCTCCTCCACCCTCCTCCCAGCATAACAGCCCGTCTCCCCCGAGCCACAACAGTAAATAACACTGCCAGAAAGGCCCATTCGACAACGGGGGAGGGCGATACGTGAAACTCGTATTGGAACAAGGAAGAGTAGGACTAGGAGTAATGATGAATACTGGTAAGTACTCCAGGCATTACCTCCACATCCACTCTTCCTCATCCCAGTCTCGCATGCCAACTCCAGAGAGAATGGTGCGAGATCACAAACACCACAGACCATATGCAATCTAACCAACACCAATGTATTGCAGCATACAGTTCAAAACAGTATCCACAGAAGCGCCACACTCAATACCCCACACCCGAAAGCCCCAGCTTCCTTAGGGTGGAGGTTTAAACGATAGTGACAAACAAACGTGGCACAGTCAACCAGGTGGCAGCACGACAAATGTCCTAAATATGAACCCCACGTGCCGCTGCGCAAGAGGATGCCATCCCCCGAGTGGACCTACCATGTACCCCAGATGTAAGGGGCGAACGCTCAGAATAATAAATCAGGGAGATGGCATCCCGCAGCCACCTACTGATCGTGGAAACACACGCCCTCTTCCAGGGGCAGTGCCTCCAAATGTGACAAACAGGCTGGAGGAGGAACGAAAGACCCTACTGCGTTCAAATTAACCAGAACAGCCCTCCTGACATCCAGAGTAGATCAGCAACCCTCTCTGGAGGAAGGAGAGGGGAAAAACGAAATGAAGGACAATGTCCTGCGAGACATGACATCTGGAGACCACCTTAGGAAGTAAGGAGAGGTGACACTTAAGGAATAAGGCATCAGGGGAGCCAACCAGATGGGGTGCTTCACAGGAGAGGGTACCATTCTCACCCAACTTCCGTGCCGAGGTGTCACCCACCAGGAAGAATCTTAAGGGTCAGAATCGTAAAACTCACCACCTCCAATGGCTCAAAAGGAGAAGACTGCAGAACCCGCAGTACCAGGGGGGCAACCCAGAAGCAGAGATAGGCCTGGCCAAAGTGAAACTCTTGAGAAGCCTCCCCACCAAGGAGTGACCACCCACATCAGGACCCCCAAAAAAGCAGATGGCAGCCCACTGAGCATGCACTGTTCAGAGAGAGAAGCCTTCCAGGCAAAACTGTAGGATAGGAGCCCCACAACTCAAGGCAGAGGAACAGCCCTGAACCAGGCACCAGGGCATCAAGTGCCCCCAGTGACGCTCATAGGCCTTTAAGGTAGAAGGGTGCCGGTCCCCTTGAATGAAGGGCACCACCTCTTCAGAGAGACCCAACCAAACTAGGTGAGCCCTCTCAGTTTTCAAGCCCCCCAGACCAGGTTCCATGGACCGACCACCCCTGTTGCGCAGAGCACCGGATCCAGGCCCCAGGAGAGAGCAAGCATGGGGGAAATGGCTAGGTTCAGCAAGAGGGGGAACCAACACCTGCAGGGCCAAAAAGGAGCCACCAAGATGACCTCCAACTGAGAATCCCGGATCTGGAGCAGCACCTTCTGGATGAGGGGAAGGGGGGACTGCATACAGAAGCCCTGCTGGCAAGGGGAGGTCATGGCATCGGAGAGCCAGAGACACCAAGGACCGGAAGCAGAAGCTCCCCTGATGGTTGACACAGGCGGCCGTGGCAGTATTGTCCGACCACAAGAGGACCGCCTCCCCCTGCAGCTTCGGGGCAAAGGCCTGTAGAGCCCGGAAGGCCGCCACCAGCTCCCTACAGTTGGAAGACCGGGATGCCTCCACGTTTGACCACATTTCCTGGTGAGTCTGTCCCAAAGAAACTGCAACCTACCCCAACAGGCTGACGTCTGTGGTAACGCTGCTCAGAGAGGGCAGACAGAGAGAGACCCCCTGAACAGATTTGGCAGACGGAGCCACCATTGGAGCGCACCCCGGAGAAGGGGAACCACAGGAATTGGGGCATTGAAGTCAAGAGAAGATCCATTCCAGAACCGGTGGATGTGGAGCAGCACGGGACAAAGATGAAGCCTTGCCCAGGGGACAAGGAACACGGAAGCAACACACAGCTCTAGCCGTCCAGAACCTTGCTCGATAAACTGAAGTTCTGAGTTGGCTGTAGGTGAGACTTGACCAGTTGACTAGGAAGCCCAAGGAGTTCGGAGGGCACAGGTAGTTTCCACATGACAAAGTAGAAGGACCTCTGACTGGGCTTTCAGGAGCCAGTCATCAAGATAACAGAAAAACCTGAATCCCCGAGAGGTGAAGAGCGGCGACGGCTGTCCCCAGAACTTTGGTGAAGAGGCAGGGGCAGATTTCAGGCCGAAAGGCAAGGCTCGGAACTGGAAATGATCCTTGCCCACGGCAAACCTGAGAAACTTCTGATGAGAGGACCAGATTGGAACGTGAAATTAAGCATCCTGCAGATCCAAGGATGCCAGGAAATCCAAGTCTCTCACAAGTGGAATAACACATTGAAGACATTCCATCTTGAAACGTTGAGTCAGAATGTGACAGTTCAGGGACTTGAGCTCCATGATGAGACGGAATGGCCCCTGAGGGCTTCGGCACCGGGAACACCACAGAGTATACGCCCAGACCCTGCTTGCTCCACGGAACCAGTCGAATGACCCTCTTGGACAGTAGGCCCCGCAGGGCATGACGCATGGCCAACTTCTTAATGGGGTGCCTGGGTAGGGACGTCCGAATCGTGCCGGACGGAAGAGGGCGACGGACACAATCTCCAGCTTCTACCCGCAGCGCTACAGCCGATTGACCCAGGCATCTACAGAATGACAAGTCTAAATGTTCCAGAAAAACCTCTGACAACCTCCAACCGGCATGGGCTCGGGACTGCTGCTGGAGTTGAGGGGAGACTCAGCTGGAGCGCCATTTCCGTCCCGTTACAGGAGGACTCCGCACACTACAGCGAGCCATAGAAAGCTGCGGCTGTCTAGCAGGAACAGGACCCCTGAAACAGGAGCCAACTATATTTTTGCAACTGCCCTGCATGTTTGTCAGCTTTAAAAACCCTGTGCACCTTGTCTTCAAGGTTATCCCTAAACAACATGCAGCCTTCAAGGGGCATCTTCATCACCATAGACTTCTGTCTAGAATCTGTCATCCAATCCCTGGTGTGAAGATGCCTGCCACCCGCAACAATGGAACCCATGGACATGGCAGCAGCCTTCACACCATCATGCGCAAGGTCCGACAAAAATTCCACCTGAGCCTTAATCTCCTGTAGAAGCGGAGTCGAGCCAGAGCCATCCTCAGCAGCCTTGATTGCGGACTTCAAGCCCCCGAGTGCAGCCTCAGCTGTATAGGAGGAGTACGTGGCAGAACGTAAGGCCAGATGGGCACCCCCATAAGCCTTCTTCAAGGCAGAGTCCAACTTCCTATCAGTAAGGTCCCTGATGGCATCCTTAGCAGACATGGGAGACCTCCCCACCAGGCTAGGGATGATGTCATTGATCTGGACGACCTGCGGAATGGCTTCCTCCTCCCCCTGCAAGGGATACAGTTTAGTCAAAAAGCGGGGGACCGCAGTCTTATCCAGTTCAGTACATTCTCGTTGGACTTCAGCCTTAATCTCAGCCAGGAGGGGAAGGCCTCTCTTAAGCGTGCCCTTGAACTAGGGCGGAGGCGGCCTAGTACCCTCCTCCAACACAGTCGGGGGTGCTCAGAATCCGGGAACCCCATATAGTGGGACACTTGCAGCAAAACATCAGCCGCTGCCTCCTTGTCCAAGTATTTTCCTTTAAACTCTGCAGACCTGGAGGAGGAGGCATCAGAGGAGGAAGAAAAAGGGGATACCCCCACTACTGCAGTGACCCTGGATACCCTCCTCCTGCAGGCCCTTTCTGAACATTTTTAGAATCTTGTCCTCTGGTGTCCTGCTCCCCCTTCTCCTCTCGCGAAGGGGAGAGGAAGAGGAGTAGGATGGCGAAGGGGAGCGCGGCTCCACATGTCTCAGCTTTGCAGAGCTCTTCCCCATGACAGGCCCCACACTGAAAACGCAGACAGGGGCACTTCCAGCCAACCAAGACACATGTGGTGCCAGAACGCAGGAAAACAGTGTTGCTAAGCAACCACTGCTCGACACCGCACAGCCATCCCACGAATCCAAAAGCCCCAGAAGTCAGGGCGAAAAAAAGAAACTGCCAAACCCAAGCCCCTAACTCCTTACTTCCACCCAGGCGCGATCACCCCAGGCCAGCAGCTGCAGCAGTTGTTCGATTGCCTTGTCTTTAACCTATATGTTGTTGCTTGATGTCCTTGTCTTTAATTTACTGCATTGAGTAAACCAATTTGATCAATTACAATGTTGTGAGGAGCATCATTCAATAGGCGGAGCCCCTTCTTTCTCATATCTTTAAATTTGTGAATAGTCATACCTCAGAATGTGGCGTGCAATCAAATTCAGACTGACCTTTTACAGCAGCAAGCCTATCCGCTCCGTTGTCGGGACCAGCTGGGGTCCGCATCCGACCGAGGCAGGCCTCCTCAACCACCACCTCCATCTATGCCAGCAACAGTGAAAAGATCCTGGCACCCCACCCACCTCAACAGAGGGTGCCTGTCCAGCAGGCACCCCCTGGAGCAAACATCCCCATGACAGAGCGGTCCACAGCTCAGCAGGGGCCGCTCGAGGCACAGGCATCAGGAACGGTCCCCCCCCCAGGGTATGCCACAGGAGGTGGACAAAGTGAGTAGGATTCTGGCCGGAGGCAGACCAAAAGAGCTGTTCTGGCTCATGGGCACAGGGACGTGGCTAAGGGAAATAGAAGTAGAAAAGGGGTTCCTGTGGGAGGTGGGCCACCTCATTCTTGAGTACTGGGACGAGGAAGAGTGGACGTGGAAGTGATGGATTTTGTTTTAGTGGTGCACATTGTGTGCCTGGGCACAATTGACAATTCCCAGCTTTTTATTCGTGACCCTGTTGCGATTGCTATTGCAGGCTACCTTGCAATGCTACTTCCTATCGTCCTACATCATGGCACCTCATCAGTTTAACCTTTGAAAGGCGGCTTCCTATGACAATGACAAGAATTTGCTTCCAAGCTTCCTAGAACCAATAGCTCAGTTCCTCCCCACACACCCGCATTAAACATAAACCATATCACACCACACAATTGTGTTGTTTGCCGTCTAAGCTGTGGATTTATTTACTCTGCCACTGACATACTGACAGATCACATTATGCTGTGAAGGGAGAAAGGCACAGGCCTCTATAGTGCCTAGCCACCAGGCACCGGAGACACATGCCTGTAGCATCTATTGGAATCACAGCCCTGCCTGTCATTACCTTTCCGAGGTCAATCCATTGCTACTGACAAAACCCATTATTAAGAATATTCCACGATGTTTAAAGTATAGATGTCTTACTACATTTGGCACTTTGTAAAAAATAAAAAGTTAATCAAATTAATTACAACGGCATCCCATACTTTCCTTTTCCTGGCGGTTTCCTGAAAGAAGTGAGGTGACTATTGAACAAACAGTTAGAATATGAAAGCCTTGTCAAGGCTTTTATTATCACTTATTTGGACAAAGCTCAGTGCTATAAGACCACTACAGTGGTGATAGGCACGGCATAAAAGACATTTAGCGTAACATAAATTATGAAATTATTTCAGAGTGAGATTTACAGTTGAACCTATTAGACCATGGCAGGTGAACAATCCATTTGGTGGCAAAGTTTACATTCAGAAAGTGCACTATCATTTAACTATGAACAAACCCTTTGTTATCCCTAATTTGATGTACTTTTATACATGTGCCCTGTGCATTAACAACACTTTTTTAAGCCATTGTCTGAATGCGCCAATGAAAGAATGTTTTACAGCTGCACCTGCTTCTTTTCACAAAGATACGTTTGCAGCTATCGCCAAAACACATTATCGCAAACGCTTAAAAAGGTCACTTGTCGTTGCCGATGGCTCTTACAGCAAGCTGCTTCCATTTGTCTCTTTTACCTGTAAGGATCTCATGGTGGCAACAGTAAAGACAGACACAAGTGATCACAGTTCAAGGGTGCTTTTTAAACTGAATATGCAGGTTGGTAAAACACCTAATCTATACCTAAAGCTAAGGTGGGAGCAAGCTACGACCATCAAATGAAAAATAAGCCAGTCCTAGTGGCGTCTTGTCCAATAAAACGGCCTTTGCTAAAGAAACCTATTGCCAGTACTTACTACTAAATACACAAAGGGTGTGGGGTGATGTTTACAAGAAAGAAAGAAGTGTTCACAAATAATACGTCAGGATGTGGTAGCAGATGTCTTCCTTCCTCAAGTTTTGGGCACGGGACAAGGCGGGACTCCGGAGCATAGCACAAGCTCAAGCTTTCCCAGCACAAGACTATATCTCCTTTCTCAACTATTATAACCTTTGATAAATAAGTCTCTTTTCTACAAAAAAAAGTCTCTGGCCGCGAGGACCTGATGTGCTCAAATTAATAAACAAAAGTTATTTTGCATATACACGTTGGATGATGACCTTTCACCCCTGGATCCCCTTCTTCCGGGCTCCGATCCACAAATAGTTCTTAGCCAGATCAGGACCTTTGGTGGTTAATTCTCTTGCTTTTAAGGGCCCGATAGATTGTTTGTTTGTTATTTATTTGATAATGCGCACCAAGCCCTTGGGCAGCCGGGCGCAGCGGTACAAAGAATACTCGAAACTTAGTTACAGTGTTACATAATTGGTACGTGCATAAATTACACTACAGAGTGAAAAACAAATACAGTGCAGGATGCTGAATAGGCAATTCTTATAGAGTATATACAGTAAATGAAGGGAAGCATCAGTTAGGAAGCCTATGGTTACACTTGTAAGTACAAGGAAAGTGAGTCACCAGCCTTTGGATTGTGCAAGTCAGGGAGAGGAGAAGTTATAGGTCATTGGATCGAAGCCATTTGAGAGCGTTGATTCTGAATCTAGTGTACGGAAGTGGGCATCTAAGGTCAATAGGGAGTGTGTTCCATACTTGTGCAGCTTTGACTGGGAAGCTGGTTCCTCCAGCTGTGGAGAGTTTGAATCTGGGAATGTCAAGCAGGAAGATTCAAAATAACAAACAAAAGTTCCTTTCGGTTTGCACTTGCGGTGATGATTCTTCACCCCTGGTTCCCCCTCTTCCGGGCTCAGGCCCCTCTCGAATATGAGCCTCCCTCCATCAGGTTCACTCTGGCTTGTATTCAAAAAAGATTTCTCTGTTGCATTCACTTGTCAATGGGGTGCTGGCTTTTCACCCCTGGATCCCCCTCTTCTGGGCTCAGACCCCTCTTGAATGTCAGTCTCCCTCCGTTGGGTTCACTGTGTGTTACGCTCACCTGGATTCCACAGGGCCGCCGAACAAGGCTGGACTGCAACAGTCTCCACCAGCGTGACTTGTAGTGAAGTGATGAGCGACTGCACCTGCCTACTTAGTTTCGTCTGTTTGGCATGTAGGAAGATTTTCCTAGAGTGGTAAAAATGGCAGGTTAGCTAACCGATAAGAGGAGGTTTACTTCTGCTTTCTACTTCCGTGTCCTCCTTGTGTTCTCTTTACTGTGTCTCACTTATTGTTAAGAAGGATGGGCTCTCCATCCTGCGCCTGTATGCAGGGGTGCGTTGAGACTTGGGTATCCAGTTAACTTCACTGATCCCATAATCTTATGGCAGAGTTCCAGACAACAATGACTCAGAGGTAAGTCTTATACCAATCTTAAGTAGAGTTCTGGTTGTCTTACAGTCCACTCCTGTACCATTTATTTATATTTTTTTCCCTTGCAGAATTGCCAAAGTGAGGTATCTCTTCTCTGAGGGAATGAAGTAAATGCCAAAGTAAGTTTCAGTATTTGCACGAAGCAAAGAAAAAGTGTTTTAGCATGCGATATTGTTAATTCGCGCGATTAATCAGTTGTCCTCTCTTTATTCTGCAGGTGCGGCACTTTCCCGGAGCAAGATCGTGTGATGGTGATTAGCTAAACCGCAAATTAATACTGCTTCAGGTAAGTATCTTGCGGCGCGAGGTTGAATGTTTTTTAGCGAGGCGCAGCTCACCTGTTGTCTTTTGTTTTTGCAGATGCGGCTACTCCGGGTGGCGATCACGTTAGAGTGCCTCGCTGGATCGCATGGACGAACGGAGCATCGGTGAGTATCACGCGGCGCTATGCTAATTGTTCTTAAGATGCTTTCTTGTATAGCGCGGGTAACCGGTGTTCCTTTCCCTGCAGGTGCGGAGACTCCCGGATGATTGCGATGGAGAATCTGATAAGGCTCTTGTTCTAATCTGATCCCTCTTCTTCCCTTGCAGGTTCGGATCCTGAAGAGGGCATGGCTGAAGACTGGGCTGGAGCTGCAGGCACAGTGAACGTTACGCTGCAGAAGTGCAGAATAACGCAAAGCGTGTTCTGTTTTCCGGGCGTGGTTTAAATAGCCTCCCAAAAGTAGTTCCCAGGTAAAGTAGTCCCTGTACCACACCCAATGAAATAGTCCCTTCAAACAGCCTCAAGGTGGGCTGTACATGGTTTCACCACTTGATAACTTGACTTGCCTGAAAAGGCAATATGAGCCTGGCGCCAACAGCGCCAGGACTGAGTTCATGAAGCCCTTAGGCAATCCTTTGGGGCCTTACAGGTCCCCATGGGTGCCAGTACACTGGGCAGACTGGTCTGTTCCTGATGTCTGGGGGCAGGCATCGTGACACTGTGGCTTTCCTCACATTCACAAGTTTTAATGTCTTTTTAAACAGCTCCCCGTGGACTTCCCTCTGCTGGGTTCACTCGTGTCAATACAATGTTCACCAGGGCTTTAGAGTTGACCCCTTTCCATCAGCATCCCTCCGTCATGTTCATATTTGCCAATTAAGCACAATTTCTTCTACTTTCTTATGATGCAGAATTCACTTCCCTTAGCTCTACACTTTTCTGCTGTTCAAAAACTTTTGACTGTACAGAGGATTTTGCTAGACGCCTGTATGACCACTTTGATCCCTTTACTCGTACCGTTCCCAAAGCCTTCTGGTAACAGTAGTTTCAACAATAGGGTAATCAGCCAGACTTTCTCCAGTTAGCGCCCATGTGGTGACAGACTCCCCTACTGCTGGTTTTCCCCTCTCGTATTAACAGTTCTTTGTACTTTTCTTCAATTAGCCGTTCGCTACTTTTGTTCAACACAGTTCGGTTCCTTATCGACTCTCCCCTCGACTCACCGGCTGTGATGAACCGCTTGCCTTTTCTTGTCTCTGGAGTCAAGGCTGGTACCACAGTGGCAAGCGTCTCTCCTTGGCTTGGTTATCAGTGGAGGAGGGCCCCGTGAACCATTGACATCTGCTGCAACACATGCTGGCTATTGTTTGCGGTCTTACGATTCCTTCCACGGAGGGCTCGCAGGCTTGTGTTGGAAATGGCAAGGTTGTTTCTCTCCTTGTCACCCTTTCGGTTCTCGGCACCTTTCTCCTCTTATTCAACAGCCTTACTTGGATAGCTGAGTCGTCGTGCGGTCTGCCTTGCTCGTCCAGTGGTCTTGTTCTCCACCTTTTATTCCTATGGGGGAGGGAAAGGGCCGTTAGGTTTATGTGATGCTGGTCAATTGCCTGACTTTGCCTGACCCTTGTCAGGTAAATGGCTCTGGTGTTAGTCCGTTGTCTGTCGTGGTGTGCGAAGGTGATCGTGTGGAAAAAAGGGGGGCCTTGTATTTTCGGAATATCCTATGTGGTAGGATGGGGAAAAGGTGTTGGAAGTAGGTGGATCCATCGTCTCACCCGTCGGTGTCCCACTTCCACTCCCCAAGGACCCCCCATCCAGGTGATCCTCCCTCACTGGTCCACCCCCAGGAACTGGATCCAATAGTGATGGCCGTGTCCTGGCCACCTGGATGACAGATCCCCGGGACAAGTTAGGGAGACAACTTCAGGTTTCTCACATACCACACACAGAAAAATGCTGCCTCTGTATTACAGCCACACACCGCTGTCTATTGAGATTAATTAGATGTGCTGACAAACCCCTTCCAGGAATGTGTACGCATCAATAAACTGTCTCTTTGCAGAAACGTCACGGTGGGCAGCTCCCAAACTTGCTGCCACTGCAGTGTCCTCGTCCCATCTCTCTACATGCCTCTCAAATTCCAAAGGAATACCGGAATCAATAAATATGCAGTGCCCCTAGGGACGTAATTTCATCAAAATGCCTGGGGTAGCGGAAGTGACATCACACGCCCATCCCCAAGTGACTTCACAGGAAGTGGTTGTTTGACCCCACCTCCCAAGTGACACCACAGGAAGTGATATCATTTGACCTGCCCCCTAGAGACACCACAGGAAGTGATTTCATTTGACCCCACCCCCTGGTGACACCACATGAAGTGGTGTCATTTGACCCCACCCGTGACATCACAGGAAGTGGCATCATAAAGCATTATCCCTCAGTAAACTAAGAAAACTATGGTTACGATATTAATGTAATATGACATACATTTCATACAAGAATGGATCATCATATGTAGTATTCTTTCAAGGCTCATCTTACCACAGGAAGTGTATGAACCCAAATCCCTTTTTTATGTTGATCCGCACTTACTTCAACATGACGACAGAGCGAAATCACATTCTTGGGGGACGGGGCGGATAGGCGGGTATAGGATAGGGCAAAGCCAGGATAAAAGGAGAGAGGGAGAATATTTCACCAGAAAACGTGTTCTTATAGTCAGTGGCCTCCACAATCTTCAATAATTTTGGCACTTATTCTGATTCAACAGGTTACCTTCAATGTTACCTCTCAGTAGGATGTGTTGTGGGAGTTGCAGTTGTTTCACGGACTTCATTATTCCTGCACAAAAGAGCCAGACGTCTCTGATATTCATCTCCTTCAGAACCTACAGCTAAGTCTAAAATGGGTTTCATTAGTGCATTGGCAAATACTTCCACCTGATCATCTTCCTGTATCTCTTCATAGTGCTTGCATAACTCAAGATGAACAAAACCTCTTTTTGTCCATGTGGACTTTAATTCAGTGTGGTTGGTTGTTAGTGGCCCACATACCCACCCAATGAAATGGACTACCACGCACTGTGACTCTGGCAATGAAAGCTAAATCACTTTTTAAGTGGTCATTTAGGGTTTTCACTCCCTGCTCGTTGCCTTTCATTGTTGAGCTGTACAGAGGCCAATATACCTTTCCAGTGATAATCTGGAGCTTCTCGGCCACTCCTGCCAATGCATTATCTAAAATGTTACCACGTGCACCTACGCTAACATTTCGGGGGTGGGGCTAAACCTCAAAATGTTAGGTTAGACACTACGTTCAGAGACTGGGAGAAGGGCAAACATACTTGTGTGGGGGCATCGGAATCTAACTTCTTTACCCATTCTAATGTTACTATTCTAGTGCAGCTTGAATGTTACAAGCAGTTAACAGCCAGAACTTCGAAAGTGACTCATATTGGTTGAACATGAAACTGTGCTGCCTGCCACGGAGTCCATCACTCAAGATTGCGTCCTTGTGATGTTACTGGGGAAAAGAAGGCAGGAGAAACAGCATGCACCTCTGCTGCAAAAGTTTTAATTATTGGAAACACTTGCGAAAAACAACTTCTATCCGTTAATGCTGCTGTAAGATGAATAATATGAATATGCAGCTAATTTAGATGTCTCAGTGAAACATAGCCAAAGCGCAATGTCTTGTTATTCCACCAGGTCAGCTTCATTTTGACCCATCGCACATCCACCACTAGCAACTGACTTTGCTTACCATAGAGCACACATAATGGCTTTATGACGGACGCTGCAACGATACAATTGATAAACTGTCTAAAGTGCTTCCCTGCAACACAAAACCCCACGCCACTGGCGTACACAAACTGGTACAGCTGGTTTAGTCGGGAATTCAGTTGTCATGCTCTGAGAGATGACAGACCAAAGTTGCCTCTCTGGCTTGCCTAATGTGTATGTAGGTGTACAAATTGTATCGTATTATTGTCACATCGCCCCTGCTTGTATACTTTAAGGTATAAACAGCAAAATGTTTTAGTGAGCAACATAAGGGCGAGGATTAAATTGGGTTGGGGAAATTAGGGGGTGACAGTGAAAAAACAACGGGCCTAACATGAAGTTAAGTCATGGAGGTGCGGGCAAGTGTTTTTCCAGTTCCCCACTTTACCCCCATACCGCGTTTTTACTACCTACTTTATTTCCCTTGCCAGTGAGGTTCGCCCAAATCTTAATAGTAGCCAGGGGCACTTTCAGATTTGTATTTGTGTGCATTTATTGCTGCAGAAGCAAACTCCTCAGAAACACTGCATATAAGCAAACAGCAGCGGGCAAAGCAATCCCTACATAGGCTGCTTCACAGTGCTGGCTGGTGACTATTGAGGAAGATGTGACCCGGAGGATGGACGAAAAAGTCACATCAGACCGATAAAACACTATATAATTCCTCCCATCCAATCTCTTACACTCCAGGGCCATGAGGGGCAGCGGTGGAGATTAGGTGGGATGGATGGTGCTACTGTACGTCTCCCATGGTGCTCCCTGAATAAGAGGTGGGGTTTGAGAGCAGTCTTGAAGGTCTGTTCCATGGTTATCTTCATATCATGCAGCAGCAGGGAGTTCCAATAAGAGGGATCAAGAAAGGCAAGGGACTAGCGAAAGAGATGAGGCATAGGGGACTGACTGGGCAGTGCTTGCGATTGCATAGTGCGAATCACACATTGACATTTCTGGTGGTCGACTATGTGAATTCAAAATCCCTTGAAAAAAGAGTTGGCCAGATTGCGTGGGCGCACAAGGGGCACATGAATGGACTTAATCAAGTGGGGTGAGGGGTTGAATAGGGCCCAGTGTTGCATGGAAAACCGTACCGCCTGAAGGCAGTGGGCAGAGGTCAGTGCAATCATGTATTACTGTCTAAGAACACAGCTAGACAGAAAACACGATATTGAGTAGTAGAATGCAGGCAGGCAGTGGGAGCCCAAGGCAAGGGCTGGCGTGGCATCTGTGAGTGTGTCTCATGCAGCAAGGCCGGCCCTGCTCCTGCACGCTAGCACTTAGAGTTGGCAACATGTGGCATGATGGATCTGCCAAAACTCGGAGTCCCTACAAGTGATTCAGTTTATAGTTTACAAGACTATAGAGTTGCTCCATATGTAATTATAATGACCATTCATATATTTCACACCACAAAGTTCTCTCTCTAGGCTTACTCATGGCAACTTTTTAAAATCACTACCCATGATAAAGTACCTCGACTATGAAAGAGTGCCACTTCCTGTAATGTACTTACATGTGATGTTAGTTTTGATGTTAATCTATATGCTGATTGTGCTTTTTGTATGTCTTTGTCAATGTTGTCACACACAAATACTAGGCAGGCACTGGAGAAAACTCAGCGCCCTGTATACAGAACAGTCTTACAGTTTATTTTGTGTGCTCTGTGGGTGCTAAGATGCCATTTGACACTAGTCTAATGTTATCCAAAAAGTGCATATGAACGGTGGGGGCGCAGAAGAGGGGTATGAATGACTAGCGTGGCTGCTTGCAGCACCCCGCACTGTCTTTTTCTGACACGCCTCCCCACCCCACTCTTTATATGCTGAATGTCCAGAATGATTGTTGGTTGAGAGACAAAACAGCAGTGCTCATTTCTGTACACTTAGGATGTATTCACAATCACATAGATTCCGTCTCGTGCCCTCATCTGTCTCGTACTCCAAAACACATAAATGGGTCGATTCCATTACAAATAAAATAATAATAAAAACAAACCTGTGGAGTTTCCCAACTTGTCAAGTTGCTTAGTTTTGTTTGCTTTTATTAAAAAGAAGAAAATGAGCAGCAGTAAGCGGCCATAAAAGTTCAATACCTTTCCATATTGTATAACATGTCTAATGTTCCTTCTTAATGCATTTCCTATGTAACAGTGGTGGCACATTGGGGAGAAGGTTGTACACATTCCCAAGTAAGCAAGCTAGTTTACAATTTGTCGAAGAACGAATGCCTGTAACATAACACGTTTTTTTCTGAGAGCTTTTGTAAAACGATATTCATTGTTGAGGAAGATGGGAAGGCCTATTCTCTGCCTCCCCATCCACTGTCACATATGTAACAAAGAACATCATCGCATCACACACACACGCACACACAAATGAGCCCCCAAAGGCCGCAACCGCACCCGTCTGTTGGAACTTCGGCGCATTGTCTCTCCGGCTCTTGGACAACAAGCGTGCTTTTGCCGTTTGCTGATGGCCTGATGCACTCTGTACTTTACAGTAGACTAGAAATAGAATTAATGGCACGACACATGCCATTATCGTTGGGCCTTCCTACATGCAGGCCACTAGGCCAGTGTATTCAACAAAGGTAGCAGGCGCCCCTCTCTCGGAAGAACAAGGCATGATAACCTGTTGAGTGGTTGTTAACCACATCGAGAGTTCGCAGCCATCTGCTTTTTGCTCACTGTACCTTTCACAGATGGGAAATATCTATTTGCATATCAGTCTTTGTCCCGCCCACATGGGCAGTCTAGCACCGAAATGCTATGGCAATTCCTCTCTGAACAAGAGTACCAACAGCAATCCCATACACGTGTTTCAGCCTTGTTGGGCATCATCAGTGAGGTGAAGCTGAGCCTCTCTAAGCACAGTAAGCAGGGAGTCCACGTCTTGTTGCCCCCAGGTAACCTAGGGTGACCAACCCCAAGTTCCTTCAAAGAATTCAACAAAGGTAGCAGGCGCCACTCTCTCGGAAGAACAAGGCATGATAACCTGTTCAGTGGTTGTTAACCACAAGTTCGCAGCCATCTGCTAGGCCAGTGTAGCCAGCACGCACAGATCAGATCACAGGGACCGGTCTTGGGACCGAAACCAACACAAGCCGCAACAACGTCACTCGTGCTAACAAAGCGAACTGAGTGGTCGATGGTGGACCTCTCAGTTCGCATGCTCCTCCCTCTGCCTCTCCTCCGGCTCGCCTCGGCTCCTATTCTACTCACAGCTACCTCTGGAGTCGTCAGTCCAGGACCAAGTAAATGTGGAGACTCAGCGTGGTGGCGGGCTACCAGGCCTGCTACTGCGGCTGCTCACAGACACAGTCATACTCCTGCCTGCCTGGCTGCAAACAAAATGGAGGGAGCTCAAAGTGGACCGTGCCAATTGCATGCCTCCCTCGTGCGCAGTAATTTCAAATTAGCCACGCCCTTTGCATCTTCCTGATTGGAGGATTGGACAGGGGTAGCAATCAATTGGAAAGGGGTTGCAAGCAAATAGCCAGGGGTAGCAGTAGCTACCCCTGGTTACCCCCAAATGACGTCCATGAGTGCCCCCCAGTCCGGCGTAGGTTACATGGCCCAGAAATACCTTGCTGCAGGTGCCACAGTAATGGCAAAGCTGGGCCAAGGCCAGTCCCGGAGGCGGCTGGTTGGCACTGTGTCAGTGCCAGGGACATTTTTTTTTTTAAACCACACAGAAAGCACCAGTTAGCTCAACTGCCTTAGCACAAATCTGTGCATTCCTCGAAGACAATTAAACATATCACACAACACTGTTTTAAACTATCTGCCTTATTTCTACATGTTCATATTTACCATGCCAAAAATGTACATTTTAGGTAGAATGTAACATTTTCCTCACATTATCTATGAAGCATGCCTTTGTCAAACATTGAAACTCAAACACGTAACCTTTTCCCACATTACCTTTGGTTATGAGTGTTTAGTAGGCCATTTTGCTTTCTGCCCAACTGCATTCTAATATTTGTAGTCTTCCATTCAAGATGGGGTGATTAATGCCACAATTGTAAACTTTTTGCCTAGCATATTTCTATAAGAATGTATATATTATTGTGAGTACTTTACCATGGGTTGTATACTTTTCAAGTACTCTTTATAAACAGTGTATTGTTGAAAGCCAAACGTGGGGGTGAGAGTTGAAAGAATTAGGGCAAGTGAGTCATTAATATTTGCCCAGGATGTCGGAGTAGAGGTTACAGTCCTGGAGACTGGAGGGGTTGTTTTCCCGGGTTCATGTTACGTGGGTGGACAGCGTCTGCCCCCTTTTTTAAGGAGGCAAACGCAATCCCATTTAGAAGTTTTTGAGGCCAGCATTTTTTTAAAAGTTGGATCGCTCAAGTGTTCGGCTACTAGGATTTCACCCCAGGTTGTCATATTTCCAGTGCAGATGCTTACCCACACTGGTGTAGTAAATCTACAGCCAGCCAAAGCAAGGCTGGCTGTAGATGTGTCTGGCTCGTTGGGCCCAATTTTAAAATGATGTTTGGGGTCCCACTTGCTTACAGCTGGGAAATCCAGTCTGCATATATTATAGAGATAAAGGAAACCGGGGGTTAATAATTGCAGAATATTACATGACAGGCAGCCAGCTGGGTGCTGAAACACTGAATGTCCAGTGAATGCCAGTCAGCTCTTTGTCATCAAGATGCTAATGTAGTCGAAACCAGAGTAAAAATGCAAAGAGGTGAAATGTTGGCTGCTGGATACTGCAGGAGGCCTGGGAGAGGGGATAGCCTGAGGGCGCCAGCAAGGCATCTTGTAGCATGTGCTCTTCAAAGCACACATTTAATGTATTGAATTAAAACATATATTTGCTTTTGATACAAATTCCAGCATGGGGGCAGCTGCTAGATGATAATTTTAAATGAAAGGTTGAAACTCACTAGCCCCATCAGCAAAACAAAATATTTTTCCATCATTACTGGATATCTATATAATGAATATCTTTATGCATACAACATGGATTGCCTTTCTCCCACAGATTCTTCATCTGATAGATATTCCCTCCAGCTATGCTGCTTCTGAACATTTTTGACAGGGGGCGTAATGCTCGGCAGCTGGTCGTTGGCTCTGGACGTGATATCCGGCATTGTATAAAAACCTTGTCACTACGACCCACACGTCAGTTTCTTTGTTCCGCACACTAACACGCTGCTTGGGAACACAGGCTAGTCTTCGACTCACTCGACGTTTTCGTCAGAAAACCTTTTGTTTTTTTCAATTGCTCGACGCGAGATGTCAGTCGCTCAGGTGTCTGGCGTCAAGCGATGTTCCGAATGTGGCACCAAGATGTCCATTACTGATCCACACAAGTTGTGTTTCTGGTGCCTCGGCATTGGTCACAGGATTGACGGGTGTCTGTCATGTGCCAAAATGCAGCCCAAATCCCTTCGCGATTGATCAGCTAAACTTGCTCTTGGTCGCCTGCCCTCTAACTCACCACTGCGGTCGACGGTTCGGTCTTGGGAGGCCGAAACGGAGGGACACACTTCCAAAAAAGAACAAAGGCGGAAGAAGAAATGGTCCCACTCGAGGAGCCGTTCTTCCTCGTCCCAAAAGAAGAAAAGGCGTCACTGCCATTGTCAGGACTCCGATTTGTCGACAAATAAAGGTTAGCCATCGGCAGGGCCTACTACCCGCCAAGAGTGGGAGGATTTTAAGTCTTCTATGCGTAACATGTTTAAAAAGCACGCTGCAGTTGGCGCGGTTAACACCCCCCCCACGCAGCATGCTTCAGAACCAAAAGCGACGCTGAACATTTCCGACCCCTCTAGTGCCCCGGTACCAACATCGTCGGCACTGATAAATCTTTCGACACCAAAAGAGGTCCAATGGAAGACAGATCAACACTGTGCATCCAAGGATGTCGACGCTACTGCATCTCGACACCGACATCCACCATATCTGCGTCAAAAGACAAACCCTTGATGTTGACAGTAGTCACGAAAACCTTCACACCAGAACCCCGGTCTTCATTTTTCAATAACATGGCAGGTATCTCCGGCGGTAATGACGCCAATGATCAGGGGGATGTCGACCCCATTTTCTTGGATGCAGGAGGGATCGATTATTTTGAAGATCAACATCCTCTTTTACAGCTCGCTCAAGTCCTCCATGATGCCAGCGGCCTGGACACCTCTGCAGATCTCGAACTTTAGCAATCCCAGCCCTATGTTCATAATATGTCTAAATTCAGGGCTTTAGTAGAAAGGGTTATTGCTGCCTTAGGATTGCATTCATCAGTGGCGTCGATACAAGGTTATGACCATACTGATATTTTAGATGAAGGCCTTACCACAGAGTGCAATATGCCTTTAAACCCTCCCATTGCTGATCCTTTAACAATTCCTTGGCCGCATCCTTGTTTTATTCCTCTTTCTGGGAATGATAGGCTGGCTAGAGGGGACCTTTCCTTCCTCTCCTCTCACCCTTCCCCAGAGGCTTGTTATGCAGGCCGCCACTGTCTCATCTAGACTTGCATCTTCCACTTCCACTCTGCCTCCCGACAGGGAAGCAAAAAAAGTTGATGCATTAGCAAAAAAAACATTTACTTTGGGCAGTATGGCTTTTAAAGCTACAAATGCGGCAAGTAGTTTTGCCAAGTACTCAGGTGGTCTATGGACAGCAGTTGAAAATGCTGCGCAGTACATCCCAGAAGGAGAGATGCGCAAGGGCTTCCTACAGCTAGTGGAGGATGGGCAGGAGGTGGCCAGGCAGTCATTGCGAACGGCCCTGGACATTGCTGACTGTGTCGGCTGATCTATGGCGTCAGCAGTAACGCTAAGAAGACAGGCCTATTTAAAAACTTCTGGTTTCTCGCCTACTGTCCAAGTTAAACTTCTGAATACGCCTTTTCGAAGGTGCCCTTGGAAGGTGATCTTCTCTTCTGTTCAGCCAGAAAGCCGACGATTCCTTACAAGAATTTAAGGAATCCAAAATCGCTGCTAAGTCTTTAGGCCTAGCTGCGTATCCGTCCAAACCTGCCTTCAGCTTCGCCTCTAGGGCACGGGGCTACAGATGGTATGCTCCTTATTGCAGGAGAGCCCAGATCCCACCAGCCAGGCAAGGGCAGAGGCACTTCTCGTACTCCGGAAGGGGCAGAGGGGCTTCTAGAGGCCAACAAGCACCGCCAGCAGTGACCCAGCCTCCGAAGCCGCTTTTATTTTCCCCTCTCACACGCACCGGTTGGAGGACACTTGACAGAGCATTTGCTACAGTGGTAGGAAATTACATCCGATGTCTGGGCTCTTCAGCTCATTCAGTGGGGTTATTGTTTGCCATCTGTAAGAAAACCACTGGACAGACCCCCACAACTCCCAATTCAACCATTACGGGAGCTCCAGGAAGAACTGAGAGCCCTGTTGTTGAAGGGTGCCATGGAAGAGGTACCGCCCGAGCAGAGACAATCGGGTTGGTATTCCCGGTATTTCCTGGTACCCAAGAAGGGAGGAGGTCTCCGTCCCATTCTGGACCTCAGGGCCTTGAAAAAGTTCTTGAAGAAAGACATATTTAGGATGGTGACGTTGAGACAAATTCTCCACGCTCTCGAACTACAGGACTGGCTGGTGTCAGAAGAGCCACAGGACGCTTATTTCCATGTGCCAATCCATCGAAAGCACAGGAAGTTCAGAAGGTTCACCATTGGGGTGATGCGCTATCAGTTCAAGGTGCTTCCCTTTGGTCTAACCTCTTCACCAAGCTCATGGCGGTAGTTGCGGCTCACCTCGGGAGATCCGAGGTCCACGTATTTCCATATCTGGATGACTGGCTGATCCTAGGGAAATCTGCAGTGCAGGTCTTGTCCCATTTAGAGGATGCCTGTTTGCTGCTGCACAAGCTAGGCTTCTCCCTAAATTTAAAGAAGTCCCAAATTATGCCAGTCCAGAGGCTCCAGTTCATCAGAGCAGTCCTAGACACCCGGGTGGGGAAGGCTTTCCCTCCCAGGGAGAGAGTAGTCATCTTGACACAAATGGTCGACTTGTTCCCGGACCATGCCACTCTACCAGCGGCTTCCTTCCTCTGCCTCCCTGGTCTCATGGACATTTTTCTAGTGCCAGAGGCCAGATGGCGCATGCAATCCTTGCAGTGGCTCCTGAGGGCTCAGTGGTCCCAGTACCTTGGCACTCTCTCGGATCTCCTCATGGTGTCCACGTCAGTGGTCAAATGCAATGGAGTTGCGAGCTATCAGGCTTGCCCTGAAAGCATTCGCCCCGTCTCGGCAGGGGAAACATGTCCTCGTTCTGACGGACAACACAGTGGCAATGCACTATCTCAACAAAAAAGGAGGTGCACTCCCGCACCCTCTGCACGGAGGTGATGATGCTTTGCTTCTGGTTGCTGGAAAACCAGATCTCAGTCTCTGCAGTTTATCTGGCGGGCACAGAGAACAACTTGAGGATGCTCTGAGCAGGCAGGGTGTGCTCTTGCACGAGTGGGAAGTGTGCCAGGAAGTCCTAGAGGTCTTCCCTCTCTGGGGTACCCCAGCAGTGGATCTGTTTGCAACCAAGTCCAACAGGAAGTGCAGACAGTTTTGCTGGAAGGAATTCCCAGCGAACGGTGCACTGGGGGACGCTTTTCTGGTGGATTGGACATTCCCTTTCCTTTACGTGTTCCCTCCGATTCCTGTCATTCCATGGGTTCTCCAGAGGTTGAAGAGGTTTCGAGCGACCGTGATCTTCATCGCCCTGGACTGGGCGAGGAGAAAGTGGTACTCCGACCTCTTGGATCTGTCCATCTGTCCACCTCACCTGTTTCCTTGGCAGTCGGATCTCCTAACCCAGTCAGAAGATCGGATACTCCAACCGACCCTCGAATCCCTCAACCTACATGCGTGGCCCTTGAGAGAATGAGGTGTGATGACTGGGATCTCTCTGACGAAGTACTTGAGGTGTTGCTGGCTGCACGCAGACCGTCTACAAGATCTTTGTACACATGCAGATGGAGAAGATTTGAGGCTTGGTGCAGGGAACGCGAGATTGACCCCATCTCTTGCCCCACAACTTCATTAATGGAGTTCCTTCTGTCACTGGCCTCAGCCGGTCTTCACGTCACCACAGTCAATGGTTACTTGGCGACATTGTACATGTTTAAGAGATTGCCAGATCAAGGTTCTTTTTTTACGATCCCGGTGATGGCACAATCCCTGAAAGGCCTTGTAAATAAATTTCCGCCAACTCCCTTTGTTGTCCCAGATCGGACCTTAATCTGGTACTGAATTTTCTGATGGTGGCTTCTTTTGAGCCTATGCATTTTTGTCTCTTAAGACATCTCTCTTGGCTATTAGGCGGGTGAGTGAATTGCAGGCCTTATGCTGTAAACCACCCTTCCTGTGTTTTTTCCGGGATAAAGTCTTATTCGGGTTAAGGCCTGGCTTCCTCCCCAAGGTTGTCTCAGAATTCCACCTGTCTCAATCCATCGTCCTCCCGGTCTTCTAACCCCCCCCCACACCCTTCTTAGAAGGAGAAGAGTGTGCTGAGTTATTATATTGCAAGGACAGCTGATTTGGTGGCCTTTTCCTTAGCCCATAAGGGCCTGCCCATAACTGAACTTTATCCTGCTGGATAGTTTTCTGTATAGCGGAAAGCTACCAGTCCACTGGAAAGGAATTACCGGCAGGCATCAGGCCCCATTCGCCAAAAGGGAGTCTCAGCGTCAACAGCATTACAGAGGGGAGTCCCTGTCTGGGATCGTTGTCGTGTTGCAACATGGTCATCTCTTCATATCTTTACTAGGCGCTATAGCCTGGATGTGGCTCGTACAACTGATGCGCGTTTCGGCACGGCATAGTATAACTCTGCCCGTCTCCTTCATCTACTGCTTTGGGAATCTATCAGATGAGCAATCTGCGGGAGAAAGGCAATCTTCTGAAGGGGAAATGACTTACTGTAAAGTTCTTTCAATGGATTCTTCTCCCGCAGATTCCTCATCTCCCCTCCCATCCAGCCCGCTTCGAAAGTCGGTGGTTAGTGCGCATCTTCTCTTTCACGTTGACTTGGTGATGGTCCTCTGTGTCAATTTTCTTACTTCCCTGACACATGTTAAAAAAAAAAAGACATTTTTATGACGCTACTTGATAGTGTCTGTTGCAATTCTTCCTCCTTGGGAGGTCTATAATAATTTCATTTTTAAGGGCTCATTAGCCCGTTTGTTCTCTCTGTTTTCCTTTACAGCGTGATGTGCTCAGGGAAAAAAGGGGGAAATTGGGGCGATTTATACGACGCCTGTCGTAACGTCCAGAGCCAACAACCATATGCTAAGCAAGACGGATCAACCGCAGGTCGTGGTCCACTACGCCCACTGTCGAGAATTTTCAGAAGCAGCAGAGCTGGAGGGAATATCTATCAGATGAGGAATCTGCAGGAGAAAAATCTGTAGAAAGAACATTACATTAAGTAATGTCTTCTTCTCAATACAAGCTGCTTTAAAATACACCATCACACTTGCACACGTAAGAATAATGTACCACCATTAGCATGTAAAACCTAATGCTTTTAATATGTCATATTTCTGTGGGTTTGGACAGTAAATTGCACATTTTAGAAGCCATTCTTCCCAAATGTTCACTCGCGGGAGAACCCCCTGCATACCCTTGATGTGGTTGGGCTTGCTTGCTGCACCCGCTCGCTCCCGAATTCACCAGAAGAAATGTTCACTGCACCACCTTTCAAAGTGTTGGGAAGGAAACAAACCCATTCCCCCCCAGGCGCTTTAGGGTGAGGCGAGCCCCATTGGAAGAACTATAATAGACCAGGGGGCAGGGGGGCGTCATAAAGGTGCCCACACAATCATAACATTTTACGCAATTTCGACGTTTAGACATAGTGCGCGCATATAAGAAGACACCATTTTGCAGGTATTAAGTAGCCATAGTCGAAGCATAGGGCCTGCATGGCCATGCCATATTTAGTGTGTTAGACAAAGGCCGCAAGCTTGAAGGGGAAATCTGAATGGGCCCAAGCGATGATGAGAGGGTTCCACGCTGCCAACCTCCACAGAAACCCTTCTTTGTTCTAAAGTTTTTGCCAATATGTGGGTTCTAGAAAGAATATGCCCTGCAAGGGCACAAGACAGTATTGGGCGCCTTGGTGTACGTGTTAACACAAGCAGGCCAGAACAGGTCTCCAACCCCCACCCAGCCAACTACGAGTTATAGCTCCTACAACTGCCATCGTCTTGAGACCCCTGAATTCCAAGATACTGGTTGACCCCAGAGCACCGACCATAAATCAATCAACCATAAAAGATCTAAGAGCACAGTCGTCCCACCTTTATTTCATAATGACATGATTTGTAATGCGTGGTACAGGGAGGGATAAATGATTGTTCAAAAGCGAGGGTGGAAGCTGAGAGATGCGATTGGGATAAGTGAAGTATGTGTGGGTTAGTGTGACCTCAAGACTCCCCCTGTGCCAGTCTTCGAGCATGCCAGGTGCACTGTATAATGATAGAGTATCACTATTTACAAATGTAGCTAATTGCTTCTTTGGCCTTGTTTCCCTGGAAACGATGAGCCCAGCAGACCCCACGTGATGGAAGACGGACGGACTGGTCTGGGACCAGTGACCTGGCATCCCCTATCGAGCAGGTCGACCATGTATAGGGTCACACCAACCAGCCACGTGGGTTTCCACTGTATACAATGACGTGATCCATGACGCTGTGTCTCCTTTTAAGCTTCTGCTTGTACCCTTTCTCGGCAGAACGTTCCATGGCAGCAGAGTTCTTTGCTGACACACCTCTTTTTGTAGAAATAAAACACTTGTTATCCTTGCAAGAGTTTCTTGGGCCTTTTTTCCCTAGCAGGTTGTATTTCTTCTAGTTTGTGCGTTTAGGGGTGTGCCTGCTGCCACTGTGCACTAAGGATAAAAACAGTTGGGAAGAATGCCTTGGAAGGAATCTCCTTCATTTCAATAACTGTTCTAACAGTAAAAAGTGAACAGAGCCTCTGGAGTAGTATCCCTCCTCTCAGTAAGTGGTACAGGACCGTTAAAATCAGAGATGATTAAAAGTGTGATGCATTCAATAGAGCCCTCAAAGAAGCATGGAGGGAACTAGAAGGGCTCATAAGAACTATTGTGAAAAACAAATAGAAGGGCAGTTTGAGTCACAGAATCAGGAGAAAGGAGTTATTCTCCTGGGTTGCATTTGTTGTATCAGAAGCTAAAGGTTGTAAAGGACTGTCAAGAGAAGGTTGAAGTTGTGGAGCCAGGAGAAGGGAGTCATTCCCCTGGCATTTTCTCTTCCGGAAGAAGAATTGAAATAAAATACTTTTGAACATCGCCACTAGGACTGATCCCTACAGAACCAGGAGAAGGGAGTCATTCTCCTGATACTATTTAGGTTTCTTTCTGCTTTTAAGTGGAAGGGCTAGAGAAGAGGAGATCTTTGGACAGATGATGGATATTCATTTGGATCTCCACCCTGATAACGAACACCCCAGTTATTTTTTTTAAAAGAAAATATAATATGGTTTATTACAAACCTTTCATAATTAACATCCATTACATTTCATCAAAGCTTAGAAAGAATATATGATACAGCACTGTTCAATCCCATAAAACAAACCTAAAAATACAAGGCCTATAATATCTTCTATCCTCCTTTTGCTATTTACAAATTCAACCCTTCCTCCATAAATTTAATTACAGCCAATATCATTGAATAATTCTCCCCAATTATAAGCACCTTCCACCATTCCTCTGCTGATAAGGTTTTAAAGTGGTTGCCTATATCACTCATATATTTCATTCTTATCGTTTTAGACCTTTACATTCTTTCACAAGGTGTTCGGTTGATTCCGTTGATTCATACGCATTACAAAACCTGCAGAAAGGAGTATTATCTTCAAGCTGTCTCCCGCAATGAGCACCTCTCTCGTAGGCAAGATATTCAGTACTAGTCGCATAAAGAGATCACGATATCTACAACTTGGGAATTTATTAAATACACCGGCAATTGATTGATTGATCTCTGCTCATGTCCCAAGTTCAATGCAGATCTGTAGGTTAATCTTTTTGCTTGCGTGTTTATCCAATCTTGCAGCCTTATTTGAATCTTAACAATTTCTGGGGTTTTTCATTAATACCTCCCCCGTTAAGTCAATATTACTCAATCATTCATTACAGTTATGCTTCCAGGTGCCTACAAGCCAATCCATGCCCACATTTCCCCTGTTTCCTAGGATCTCAAAGGGTGGAAGATAGTCCACATCTACACATTTCTGAAATAGAGCCAAAGATTTCCATCTAATAACAGAATGCAACGACTGCAGGCCAGTTCATATCTGATCAGGGCTATCGGTAGGCACTTTGTAAAGTGAAGGACCTTCTTTCATAAGTAACCCTCCACCACTTCCCAAAAGCCATTGTGCAGATTCAAGGCTGTTTCAGCTCCATATATGAGGATCAGAACAACCTTCTGCTTATAGAAAATTATAATCGGACTCAATGTAAATGTTCCAAATCTTGGATGAATCATTCTTGCTTGAGTAGCCAGTCTTATGCATTTTAATCTCACGACCTCCATCCATTGTATCTCATTCGTACTACAATTGATAAAGTCTCCCAGGTACATGATTGACTCAACACAATCTATCTTTTCTGTTCCCACAAACCACTTAAATCTAGGTTTCCTCTTTCCACATGCAGTTGATAGAACCATTACGTTGATTTTGTTAACATTTATTCGAAGATCCTTAGATTTAATATACATTTCAAGCTGATTTAATCTCCTCTCTAATCCTATCGTAGTCTGGTCAGTCATGTCCAAGTCATCCGCGTATAAGAGCCACAGGATGGGTTGGTCATATATTTTTGGTTGAAAAGCTCTGACCCTATCCTGACTCGCCTCCATATCTGATAAATAAAGATTGAATAATGTGGGTGCCAATGGGCAGCCCTGTTTCTTTTTCCAAAAGTGTGTATTTTTTTGGTGAGGACCCCTTCATAGATCATACTAATCTGGATTACCGATGAGTACATGGCCTTATTCGCCGTCAATAAATCCTGCGGGCAGTGCCAAGTGTCTAATTTATTCCAGAGTTTTTCCCTGTTAATACTATTGAAGGGTTGTTCCAGATCAATGAATGCCAAGTATATCTTTGTTTTATTCTTGATAGCTCCCAACTTCGATACGTTTAGCAGGAAAAGATTAAGGCTAGTACCAATCCCCTTTACAAACCCGCTTGTCTTTCATCAAAGTGCTCCGACTCAGAAGCCCATCTCTTTAAGTGACATAATAGATTTGCTGCAAATATCTTTCCTAAGGTATCCAAGAGGGCGATCGGTCTATAATTTCTAGGATTTTCTCTCTCGCCCTTCTTGAATGCAGTCTTCCAAGATGTAGGAACCGCTCTTGCTCTTAAGATTTGGTTAAATAGCAAGAGGCACAAATCTGCCCATGCTTCAGGATTTTGTTTTAGCATGTTATTATTCAGCCCATCTAGGCATGATGCTCGGGAGGAGTTTAATTTCTTAATTAGGAATATGATGTTGTGAAAAACCTAAGGGCTTTTCCCAACATACTCCCCTACAATCTCCTACACAGGTGGCCAGGGAAGGGCCATCGCTCTTGGCTCCTGACCCTGGGGGCGGACTAGCTAGGGAGGACTACCTGGGTAGAGGGTCCTCAGGGTGTTGGGGAGAAACACCCAATAGCGAGACATGGTATCCCCCTGTTACAGCAGTTCATGCAACCCCAATCCCTACCTATTTTGTAGGAAATTACATCTCCCACAATTCCTCCCCACTTCGCTTTCCCAAATCAATGGAGACGAGGATGATGAGCAATGAGATCAGAAGGATTACTTCCAATGTATGACAAGGGCTATGTGACTCTAAGGAGGTCAGGCAGATACGGGCACATTACCGTAATTGAACACACCTCACATTTGTTAACTCGCTGTATCATGATAAAAGGTGGCACACAATAGCACACTCCGAGCGGGGCTGGAGACCAGAGGGTTCAACCCTTCCAGAGCGGACTCGAACTGTGCTGACAGTAAAGGGAAACCAGAGTAATTGTGCAGAGCCATGAGTACTCGTCGGAACTCGAGCAAGGAGGAGAGGCATCTCGTGCAGGTGCTCCGGAGCTGTCCGCTCCCCTCCCGAAGGCGAGGCCAGTTAGAGGCAGTGCAGGGGAGACGCTGGTGACGGCCTTGAGCAGCTAAGGAAGGCGTTGCTGAGAGAAAGACAAGCAGACTTGACCGGTGAGTGATCAATAGCCGGTTCTGTGTTCAAGGCGAGCGGATAAGACTACCACAAGCTGAAATGATAAACCGCATAATGTGCCAGACTAATGCAGAACTGTGAGAGATGGGAAAGTAACAGAGTGGTCCGGCGAGGAGAAATCGCCTACTTGAAAGACTGGCCGAAGGCCCGTAAGAGAGGGGAAGCAAAGCAATGAAGGTTAAGAATAATTGCAATTATGCGGGCAAATTAATGAAATGGGCAACCAAAGACTCATGAACATTTGTTATAGGCTAAGAAGGCAGAATACAAAGTCATTAAATATTTTTGCTTGCTTTTGGAAATTAAGATCAAATATCCATGTAATATAAGTACCATAAGGCTTGCTGCTGAGTGTTATTTAAACATTGCCAAAGCTGAAAAGAGGCATTGCTGCTGTGTTCTACATTGAACATTGTGAAAGCTGAGAACTGTCAAGAGGGGAAAGTCCAAGCGGTCATGCCGAGGTTTAAGTAAAGTACTCACAGTCCCGAAAGTCTTCGACATCCAAAGCCTATTGACAGAATTGCAACTGGTTGAACTGAATCTTGGGGAAGGGTACCCCAGGATGTGTGGTATTGTTATTGGCTCGAACCTGATTTAGGGAAGCCTGTGTGAATTGTGATTGAATACCAAGTGAGAATTGGACTGTTCATTGATACCCTAGGCAGAGAAAACCTGACAGACTTGTTGAACTATTGAGGTGTTCTCAGTAAGCCAGAGTGTCCTAAACTCAGTAGAACTGACAGCCACCTGCTCATATGAAGTCTCTGAGCCCCGCGCTATTGGGCGTGGGGAAGGTAGCTGCTATTTACGCCATCCTGACATTTCTTTTTGCACCACTCTCTTTTCTTTTTTTACCTTAACACATTTGTGATTTAAAAAGGAGGGCTAGGTTAGGACATTTTTAGTATAGGCTTTTTTGTTTTGACTGGACTGACCGGGATTGGGTTTTGTTAATTTGTTTCATGGTCTAGAATACTCCTGTGTTAGGATTAGGGACAGGTAGGAAGTACCCCAACCCTGTTGAATACCAAATAAAGGTTTTGAAACTTGTACGCAGTGTGTGTGTTTCTACTGCTTGATGCCATGCCTTCCTCACACTATCCTCTCCATCAAACTCGATTAACCAGACTTTACTAAGTTTGTCCATCCTTTAAGCGTCCATAGGCACTGGATGGGCAAAAAGTTGAGTACAATTTGTAATCCAATCTTCTTCCATAACCGCTCGTACAACAGTGGCAAGTTGGAATGTCTCAATATTATTAAGCAACGCCCATAACTCTCGCATATTGTTTTTGGATATTATTTTCACTCTCCACCATGGGGTCTGACATGGATTTACATGCTCATGAATATTCCCTGTCGTCAGACCGGGAATCCTCTGTAAAAGAAAAAACAGTTTCACTTTCACTTACAAACTGTCTGTCTCCTATAAACCAATCACTGAGCTCTGGGTAATACTGACCCCAGCCAATGACTGCCCTCTCCCTAAGCCCCTCCTCTGGCAGCCATCTTCAGATTTTTGCTGCACGTTCAAGTGTTGGGAGTCCTCGTGTTTTGCTCTGTGAGCTTTTTTCCATTCTTGTGCCTTTTTTCAATAAAAAGGTTCCTATTTTGTCAAATAGAGCTTGTGTGCTCTTTCTTCCTTTGCCCGGCAAGCAGGGATCTGTTTGTCGGCGTCTTTCAACGCCCCTCAAGGGCAAGAATCATCGAGAGTTCGCTGAAGATTCCTGAAGCCCATCGGGCCTATACCACACGCCGGACCATGTCGGAGAAGGAGGAAGGAACCCTCTTCAAGCTCTGCTCCAGCTGCAGATTAAGGAACGTGTTTGTGTAGAACAAACACTCCCAGTGCCTCTACTGTCTCCATTCGGACCGCAGGGAAGATGATTGTGAAATCGCCTTGGGTTCTCCAAGCGCACCATCAAGGATCGTCACAGTAGATTGGCGGCGTGACTCAACCCCAATGCATCTACCCCGTGCGGCAAGCAGGGGCATGTCTCACCCAGGACCGGCCGGTCCGAAGAGCGGGCTTCTAAGTCCTGTGAGGGCGCTCTGTCCGTTGGGGCCCAAGATAAGACCAAGCACCACAAGTCAATTTCCATCGGGGTTGCTGCACATGCAGGTCCCGCGATGGGCTGGGCACGCTTATCTTCACTGTCTGCCTCCATCTTGAGTCATCGCTCCACCTCCTCCTCGAAAAGGGAAATCGACTAACCCAGGGAAGCAGCGGGAGAAGCAGGAGAAGACCAAGGGGCAGGGAAAGGTGTCCGACCTGCCCCTGAAGGCCCAGGTGGTCCAGGTGAAGTCATCCTCGACGATCGAGCAGGTGGTGGCCGCACTCTCGAAGACGGAAGGGGCTGACCCGGTCCACGTGGCCCAGACAGCGTCCAGAATGCCCCCCCCACCCACTGAGGTGGGAGGCCTCAGCCAAGCTGGTGGAGAAAACGCTGGAGAAAAGGATGCCATCCTTAAGCCCGAGACCTACCCTTCAGGATGCAAAAAGGTGGGGGGGAGTGGAGGCTTCAACCTTGCTCCAGGGCATGGATATTTCTTCCTCGGATGAGGAGGAGCTGATATTCGTTCATATTGTCCCGGGGGATGTGGGGAATGACGACGACGGTGGAAACGCGGAGGACGACGATGACGGCGGAAGCGCCGAGGACGACGATGACGGCGGGAATGCCAATGACCACGATTTAGGCGCTGGGCCCAGCAAGCTAACCACCACCCCCCCCCCCCCAACACACCTCCAAGGGACGTATCGCTGGACATCCTTTCAACTCTCCACACACTGGTGTTGAAAATCCAGAAGAGGATGCCGACAGCACTGGTGGCACTAGGCCCGCCACCGGAAAAGAAGAGAAAGCGGCACCCTACGCCACCCCATCAACCGCTGCACATATCCTCCCGCCTAGGGATACGAGGACGGACACAGCGACGACGGACACGGATGACGACGGCGGCGCCTCTACGCCGTCGAGGGCTTCTCCCCCAGACGAAGTTGGGTCATTTCATGCCATGGTCGCCCGCACGTCTGAGCTCTTCCAGCTGATGCCAGAAGAGACCAAGAAGGAAGGTTTCCTTTATCAACGTCGGGAGGCCAAGAGGAAGACCATTTTGGCGGTGTCTCTCTTGCACATGGGATGAGGGCCTGGCACTGATGAGAAGTACAGCAAAAGCCCCGGCGAAGAAAGATAGACTGGAGAAGAAGTTCTGGGTGCCTGAGTCCGCACCGAAGTGCTTATGGTTTCAACCCTCCCTGGACTTGGTGGTCTCGGCGGCTGCGACAAAGAAGTCTTCCAACCCCTCATCTTCAGCCTCTGTTCCCCCGGACAGTGAGGGGAAGAAGTTGGACGCCATGGGTAGGAAGGTGATCTCCTCGGCGACGACGACACTGAAGGCAGCAAAACTGCTTGCGATCCTGGCCAGATACGGCAGGGAACTTTGGTATAAGATGGCACCGCTGCTGGAATTTCTGCCCGACGACAAGCGGGTCGAGGCGCTGGAGATCCTCCAGGATGACGAGGTGGCATCAGACTATGCCATCACTGTGGCCTTGGATATCGCAGACACAGGGTACCAATAGATGGGGAATGGTGTCTGCCTCGGTCGTCGTGGCTGGTTGAAGGCCACCAACTCCGTCAAGATGTCCAGACGAGGGTGCTGGACATGCCCTTCGACGGGGACAACCTCTTTGGGAAAGCGGACGACGAATCATTGCAGGTCATTAAGACGGCCCATGCCCTGTGCACTTTTCAGCAGCAACATCCATTCTTTTGCGCCTCTGGCGGAAAATCAGGCAGATCGTCGAACCCAAGAGGCCTACATGGGCTGCTCCAAGGCTTTCGGAGGTGGCTGACGTCGCCCCCAAGGCGGCATGCCGGCCCCTAAGCACAATTGGACTGGCCAGGACGTTGGGCAGCCTTCGTCAGTGAGTGGGAAAAGATCTCCAGCGAACGATGGGTGCTGGATGCTCTCGTCCATGGACACACTTTAGAGTTCCAGCAGAAGTGTCAGCGAATAACACCGATGGCCTGGCAGGAGCAGCACACCCCTCCGTGCCTGCAGGAAGTACAGGCCATGCTAAAAAAGGGGGCTATGGAGCTGGTTCCATACCAACTCCGGAATCTACTCCAGATATTTTTTGGTAAAGAAGACCGGGGGCTGGAGGCCCATTCTAGACCTGCAGCGCCTCAACAAATTCCTCAAGTCCCAAAAATTCAGGATGGTCACGTTGAAGCATGTGCTTAGCCACCTGGAAGAATGAGACTTCTTGTCGTCGCTGCATCTGGAGGACGCATACTTCCACGTTCTCATTCATGAGAAACATCTGAAGTTCCTTCGCTTTGTGGTATAGGGAAGGCATTACCAGTTCAAGGCCCTTCCCTTCGGACTGCTGTCGGTGCTCAGGGTGTTCCTGAAGTGCCTGGCGCCAGTGGGGGCCCGAATACATGTCTACCCGTACTTCGACGACTAGCTCATCCGTGCCAGGTCCAGGGAAGTAGCCGCCGAACACAACGGCGAGGACTGTCCGGCTACTTACGGATCTGGGGGTCTCCGTGAACTATCCAAAGTCCTGCTTGATTCCATCACAAAACACGTTGTTCCTGGGGGCCAGGCTCAACACGGTCTCCTGCCTGGCGGCCCCGTCAGAGGGCAGGATAGCAGCCATACTGGGCAAGGTGCAACAGCTGTTGACGCTGAAGACCACCACGGTGCGGACCATCAAGTTGCTGCTCGGTATGATGTTGTTGTGCATTTACATGATACGACTCTTCAGGTTGCGAATGCGACCCCTTAAGTAATTCCTGGATGCTCAATGGATCCAGGTGTCCAGAAACTTCGTAGACAAGATTGTTCTCGACAAGGCGTTCCATCGAGCGATAAGGTGGTGGGGCGTGCGCTTCAACATCGCCGGGGGCACGGACTTCCAGAGCCTCCGTACCAGATGACGGTCACCACGAACGCTTCCCTGGATGGCTGCGGAGCCAACACCGGGCGCCTCCACGCCAGAGGCTTCTGGCAGCCGGAGCAGAGGGATCCCCACATCAATGTCCTGAAGCTGCGGGCAGTGTTCTGGCCCTCGTTCCTTCCGCCCCATAAAGGCAAAGTGCTGAGGGTCTTCACAGACATTACCACCACAATGTTCTACATCAGGAAGCAGGGGGGAACCAGATCCCCAATGGTCTCCAGTGAGGCGCAGGACTTGTGGCACTGGGCTGTCGTACAAGAAATGTTCCTCATTCCTTCCACCTGGCGGGAGTCAAGAACACAATTGCCGACTCCCTCCGCAGGGAGCTAGGCTCTTGCCTCGAGTGGGAGCTCCGACAGGATCAAGTGAACAGCCTCTTCCTCTAATGAGGCAGACCCCAGATCGATCTGTTTGTGACGGCGACGAATTCCAAATGCCAGAAATTCGGCAGCAGGTTCCACCAGCCGAGGATAATGGGGGATGCATTTTCCTTCCCGTGGGAATGCCTCTTCCTTTATGCGTTCCCTCCGTTGCCTCTCCTGCTACAAGTCATCAATCATCTCAAACGGTGCCGATGCAGGATGATCCTCGTCGACCTGGCGTGGCTGAGGCTGATTTGGTACCCGGACCTTTTCATCCTGTAGCTGTCAACTCCAGTCAAGCTGCCAGTGGTCATAGATCTGCACACCAGGGAAGGAGGCGCAATCCTGCATCACGACCCAGGTTTGCTGGACCTGAAGGCTTGGCTCCTGCAGCCTTAGAGTTCGGAGGGTACTAGCTGCCGACGGACTGGAGGGAGGTCCTTGCCAGGGCCAGTGCATCGTCGAGTTTTAAGTGCTATGGGCACAAGAGGAAACGTTTCTCAACGTGATGCCCAATGCAGAAGATCAACCCTCCGAGGGTCTTGGCTCTGCAGATACTTTTTGTCCTTGGCCAAGGCGGGCCTGGCGGTCTTCTCTTTGGTCCCACATCTATTTAAGGACCTCAAAGGACTGTTTTGATCGTTCCCGCCAGTGAAGGCCTCTGCCCCAGCGTGGGAACGCAACGTGGTGCTGACGAGGCTTATGGGGGCTCCCTTCGAGCCTATGCATCAGGCCTCTCTCAAGTTCCTTTCGTGGAAGACTGCTTTTCTCGTGGCCATCACCTCTGCCAGGTGGGTAGGTGAGATCCAGGCCCTTTCCAGCAAACAGCCTTCTCAGACTTTTTACGACACAAGGGTGGTGCTGGGAACGCGCCCCTCCTTCATGCCAAAGTTCCCGTCGGAATTCCACCTCAAAGAGCCTTTGGTGTTGCCTGTATTTTTCCAAAACCTTTGTTGCCGGCTAAAAGGACTTTGCACTGTCTGGATGTGGCTAGAGCGTTGAAGTTTTATGTGGCCTGCACACAGAGTTTCCTGAAGACATCTCAACTGTTTGTGAACTTTGGTCCTGTGAGCTGTGGGAAGGGCTTGTCCAAGGCTTCCATCTCCAGGTGGCTCTCCGGCTGTATCACCCACTGTCACCGGTTGGCAAACTGACCGCTGCCTGGCCGTCCGAGAGCACATTCCACCAGAGCGATTGCTGCTACAGCGGCATTCCTGTCTGGTGTGCCCCTGTTGGACATCTGCAGGGCTGTGTTAGGCAGAAACCTGTGCAGTTCCCTTAGGGACCACTGCAAAAGACTTAAGACTACAGGTGTTTGGCAGTAAACCCACTTGGTAGAAGTCTGTGCCACACAGATTCACTTGGTAGCTGTGGCTGAGCAGTCAGACTTCCCTCAAGAAGAGTTAGGCAGTATATAGAGTATACACAATAGGTACAGAGATACAGTAGCACAAGCAAACACTGACCAGAGCTTTGGTGTAAAAGTATATAATTATTTATTTTAAAGACATACTTGTAAATTACACTAGCACAAAGAGGTACGTTAATTCAACACACAGTCACTATTATATATATACAACCCCAATTACTTATTAGACAAGTCTTAGTGAGAAACACCACTTATTTTCAGACAGAGGTGAGCGCTTAACCTAAGATGGCACTCTAATAAGTTATTAAAAAAGGGAGGGAAAAAGGCAGAGTTATGGAAGCACACAAATTTCAACACTTTTTAAAGAACCACAGTAAGGCAGGGTAGGCCGAGTTCTACTGGAGAGCAAGGAAGTCAATTTCAAGGCCCACTCTTGGAGAGAGCAAGCAGAAGGGGTCCAGGTTCACACAGTGGGGTTATGCCCAAAGAGTCTTGTAGATAGTTCGCACACAAAGGATGAAATTAAAGTCAGGAAAAGTTAGCTAGGTTGTCCCAGGCCAGACCAGGTTAGAAAGTCGAGGCTTTACAGTCACCCCGAACGATCTGTCGCAAGGGAAGCCAGGCGGGACACAGTACCTTAAGGGTGAAGGAAACTCCAGCGGGGGCAGTTGTTCCTGGCAGCGGCTGCAAGTCAGTGTTTCGTCCAGAGGAAGAGGAGGTCTCGCCGTGGAGGAAAGATGAAGGTCGTTGCACTGCCAGGGAAGAAACCAGCCGCAGAGTTCTTCGGTTAAAAGGTACTACCCTTGTCTTCGCGGTAGTGGTAAACTGTGGTATTCCGGTTGCCGGGGTGCTTGGCACAGGCAAGGCGGCCACGAGATGCTCAAGGAAGGTGAAAAGAAGGCAAAATTGGTTATCCCCACCAGTCAAAGGATGAAGACTCTCCGGACTGGAGATCTTCTCTGAAGTCGGAAAAAGTGGTGAGACGGTTCAGCAGGGCTCCACCGGTGGTGTCGTCGTTGCAGGTCGGCTCAGCTTCTCCCTCTTCGGATTCTTAGGTCCTGTGGCGACTTCTGAAGTTCCAGTCCCCAAAGCCCTGCTTTTATGCAGCAAACCCCCATTCATTCAGCCTAGCTTTCAATCAAACATGCTAAGTGGTGAGCCGGATGGCTCACCACTTGGGCCAATCACACAAGAGTGCGACTTGAGTTGCCAATGCCAAGGTAACTCAGTCCAGGGTGCCTAAACCCCCTCCCACACTCCCTGTGGTACCCAGACAGAGTGGCACCACTTTTGGAGGCTTCTGTGGAGAAGCCCGCCAAAAAAGTGGAACAAAGGGCTCGACTTGGGTTGGAGTCACAGAAGAGAACACAAACGCCATTTTAGAATCGAGTTCTGGCAAAAAATACCAACCGGTGAATTAATATTAAATAAATAAACCGGTGGTATGTTCGAGGCTATACGAATTAAATAATTAAAGTTGGTAGCCTCGAACAATGGGAAAATCCCTTAGAGATATATACGCGGTCGAATATAAAAAGTAGTATCCACTGCCACCAGCCAAAACTCGATCAGGGGGACGTACCCCCCTCGAACAACAGACCCCGGGGCAATCGAATTGCCCCAACCAGCACGTCCACAATATGATGGTTTGTACTGGTTTCTGTTCACAATTTGGGACTAGTAAAGCCAATGGTGACTTTACATGCCCTGGGAGACAGTAGTCAGTCCCAGGGTATGGAGTCTATGTTTGGGGGTCGCTACGACACCCCTGGGTTACAGCACGGAGGGTGCTGTGTAACCCACATCAAAAACACATGAGACCCTATGGAGTAAAAGACCCCATAGCCCATAAAACACATGGAAAGACAAAGGAACACCTGAAATCATGTTTTAAGAGTGGGAGTAAAAGTGTCTCACTCTTAGCGGGAGAAAAAAATAAACCCCAAAAATCCAGCAAAGCTGCTGGGGGACTCACTAGGTTTGGGAAATTAGCCTTTACAGAGAATTCTCCCTAACAGGCTGCTACGTGGAGGTCTACGCACACCTTCACAAGATTCTACTGCGTCGACAGGGATTCCAGAGAGGAGTCCAGGGTGGGCCAGGCAGTGCTACGCAACCTGTTCGCTTGAAGGTGAGCCTGTTCCGGACGTAAGAATATTTGCTTCTGTTGAGCCTTTCCACCTCCCATGGTTGTGTAATGTTGTACTGCTATTTATTCTTTATTCATGAGCATGTGAATCCATGCCAGACCCCATGCTGGAGAAGGAACAAGTTACTTACCTGTAACTATTGCTCTCCAGCATGGGTCTAGCATGGATTCACATGCAAACCCTCCCGCCTACCCCTCTGCGGCTCTTCTCTTGGTCCTACTGCCACTTTACGTGCTACCAAATCTGAAGATGGCTGCCAGAGGAGGGGCTTGTGAGAGGGCAGTCATTGGCTGAGGGCAGTATGACCCAGAGCTCAGTGATTGGTTGTTAAGGGAAATACAATTCAGAAATGAGGCTAAAACTGTTTTCTTTCTTTTCCCGAGGCATCCCAGCCTGACGACGGGGAATATTCATGAGCATTTGAATCCATGCCAGACCCATGCTGGAGAACAACAGTTACATATAAGTAATTTGTTCCTTTTATATCATCAGAAATGGTATTTCGTAGTTTGGGAACACAGCACAGCAGATTAAAAAAAAAGATTCCGATTCAAGACTAGCCTGTCTCCATAAGGCATTAGCCTCTCAATTGTTACTGAGGTTCAAGGGATCATTGTCATTCAGTTATTATTGGTAATGCCCCCTTTTTGGACCTCCTCTCGTCTTAACGCTCTGACAGGGATATGTGGATTTTCCGGATTTTGTTTTCTCATCAGTGCTCGCCTCTTTTGTTCCAAGGTTAGGAAGTGAACCTTTGTGGTATCTCTGAGATCTTCAGTCCTAGTACGAGTGCAAGAGTCTTTAGAACGTTTCCCGTTAATAACGGAGCATAGGCGATCTTCAGACTTTTTCTCTTCTAACATATATATTAAGTCATCAAACTCTTCTACCTCCGAGATAATCTCGTCTGAGTAGGTGGACAGATTCAATAGGATAAGTGTGTCTATATCTATCGTTTCTTTTGTGACGCTATTCTCCCTATCGCTGTTATCAGGAGCATTCACTTCCCTACTTTGCCCTGTGCTTACTCGCTACGGCTTCTGAAAAACCTGTTGATCGGGTTTCTGAATATGCAGGAATTCAGCTTGAGACACGTTAGTTTTAGGTTTGTTGGTTGTTTGTAGATTTTTTGTTTTTTTTCCGCTGATTTTCTGACTTTTTTGAATGTTCTTGCTTATTGGGATTTTCAAATATTGAAAAAGACTTCACGCTTACTTCGTTGTGACTATGGATTTGGCATACTGATGATAAAGGGCCCATACACTCTACTTCCTCGTCTCTCCATAGTAGAGGTGTAAGGTCTTCTGCATTGTGGTCTTGTGTGCTCTGTTGCGGGAGGATGATGTCGGACCTCTCATTCCTCAACTCACAACATTTTTCCGCCACCAACTGTGAGCCTGTACACTCCACCAGATCTTGAGTTTCAATATCATTAGACGTAATATCTGCAGAAGGTGGTCTACACCTAGAACTCTACGATTTAGTGCGAGAGGTCTGAGGAATATTAGTAGTGAAGGTAGGAACCCTTTGTTCCTTAGTTCGAAGCTTATTCTGTTTGCCTTTTTCTTGGTAGGATCTAGACCATTTAATTGCTTGCAAGACATGAGGACATCAGGATAGTTTTATCCGCCTCCTCCCCTCTCTCTACGTCATAAAGCCTACCCTGCCATTGAGTGGTTAGTCCCGCTTCTTTGTCCAATCTTGACTGAATTACCCCATGAAAAGTATTCCAGAAATATTAATTTTGTGTGAATAATCGCCAAGAGAGTTGCTTGGTCCTTTGTTTAATTAATGGTTTCAATAAGGTTTGTGAAAGGGTTTATCGCCACTGACAAAGCTGCCATCACAATGTTCTGAATGTGGCCTAGTACTGCTGGAGTCGATTGATGATCATTTAAGGGCCTATTCCTTATAAACGTTGATCCCAATGGATAGTGAGTAGATGATGAGGATGACGATGATTGAGAGTCCTGCACGTTCTTCATCTCCTGATGCGAATCTTCAGTTTCTGATGCATTGCCAGATTAATTTCTTTGAAGAGTAGATTCAGACTCTGAACTTTAGTTTAGGAACGAACCCTTAGAGTCGAGCAGATACTATTGGTGGAATCACTCCTCCTTCTTCGCCAAGCTAGAGTGGTTTTAATCTCGGCTATATCCCGGGATGTCAAGCTGCCAGAGCAGTATGTTGGAGCTCTAGGATGTTAGTTACTCGACTTGGTGAGAATGTAATTGCCTGCCTTGGAGTGTTTGTGGTATTATCGTGCATATTCTGGCGAATCAGACAGGGTAAATACATCTTTCAGGAAAACATGATCTTCTTCAAAGTCAATCGTTTCATTTTGTGACATTGCGACCCTCTCTCTCGTATCATTACATCCTTCAATAACCTAGGATTTCCGTTGCCATTGTTGATCAGATGTTACCACCGGGGTTATTATCCCCACCTTTTCAATGTATTCCATGGTAGTCTTTGCCAAGTCTGTCGGGTCTATCGACTTGGAAGCGGCAAGTCTCTCGTTCATAATCGCCTCCACATTTACTAATAGGCCCAACGTTCCATTTGTCTCATTCGGTTCACCCGTCACGGAAGATCTGGGAGCTGAGGCGGATGCCATGCTTGCACTCCGCCCCTCAGCAAGGTCTTCTGGAGCTGAATCGCTACCCTCATTCATGCCTGATTTGGGGTTGCCGGCACCCCAAATGTTTTCAGGGGCAACAATCTGCTGATTAGAGTCCATAGGGGGAAGGGGCTAGCTTGGGTGCTAGTGAACCACCTTGACTACTGGTCGCCACCTCATCACGCTTTCTTTGCTTGGTGGTGTTTGCAGGGTTCTGATAGTGTCATTATAGCATTGCCAGACAGTCAAATCGGGCCTACTACACTTGGTGACCTCACAAGAGATGTGTCCAATGCACTGCACAACATTCACTCCCAGGCAAAACAGAACCTTACCTTGTTGTAGCTTTCATAAATGGGCTCAAATCTTAATATCTTTCAAGCCTGCATAGACTGCAGCAACTTCACTTCATATCTTTCAGCTCTGCAGCAGATCTCTGCGGTGCGCTCTGCGATGTATCAGGGATTTTGTAAAGGCACTCCCCTTCACACCATAGAGAGCAAAGACAGACTCTCCTGTTCTCCTCAGCGATTGCACACCTCTGCTGCACAACACCCCAGTTATTCCTTGGTTAGGTTGGGACCACCCTCTAGAACTAGGCAAAGGTAGCTGCTTTCTACTTTCTTTTTTCCAAAATGTTCTTTTTATTATTATTAATAAGAGACAAGATACAACAAGAGGGGAAACAAACCAGTATATGACTGAACAATCACATCACATTGCCAATGAAGTGCTCTTGACGACCTTATAGTCTTCACATTGACCTAGCGCAGCGAGCTTGCCTACTACGCTTAAGGTGGTAGGGAGCCTTCAGCCATGCGCCAGACCATAGTCCACACCCCTTGCCACCTCCCAGGGAGGGTCAGTATCTTGTGCACCATCTGAGGCTCGGAGGCTTACATACCACCCCCGGGAACAGTTCCGCATATTCGAAGAAAGGAGACCAAACGCTTTGGAATTTGCCCTGCTTCCCCAGGCGCAATGCTGTACTCCCTCCCCCCCCCCAACCAGAATGTCCCAGCATTTCACTAACCACATTTTTATAGCACGCATGCTGTAGTGATCTTCGCTGATGTAAGAAGGTGTGTAATTAACTCCGCCATAGGGCCTGACGGGGAATCCCCTGTGTCACCTAGCAGCATTATCCCTGGGTCCCAAGGGACTTCCAACCCAGCAATCTGCTTAATTTGTGCCAATGCCTCCTTCCAGAATCAGGCTGACTTCCTGCAAGACCACAAGAGGTGGAACGGCGAGCCTGTCTATGAGCATCTACTCCAACACAATGGGGAAAGGGAAGGATTGCTCTTGTGCAGGATTTCTGGCGTGACATATCATCTATAGCACACCATCACTTCCCTTCGCTGTTTGTAATGCATTTGGAGCTGCTGAACATGTAGGCCCAGATCCGGTTCCACTCTTCCGACTCCAGCTCCCTCCCCATGTCCCTTTCCTATCTGGTTATGTAGCTTTCCCTCTGTGAGGGGTCTGACCTGTCAACAGTTTGTAGAGGGTTGAAACCTTGCCCTCAGCCGCACTGCAACTGCCAGTGTGAGTTCTAGTGCGTTAAGCTCCCTGCCTCCGTGTGTTCTTGTGCAATGATTCTGACATCCAGTGCTGGAGTTGGACATACCTCAATCTCTCTTCCTCTGGGATCTGAAACTTGCCCTTGCACTCCTCGATGGACAGGGAGGCCCCATTGCTAAAGAAATCTTTCATCTGAGACAAGGCACCCACTGCCATCTGCGAAACTCCACCCGGCTCATGCCTGGTGTGAACTCTGGGTTAACCCAGACTGGGGTGAGAGGACGCAAGGAAGATTTGACGCCCCATCGTCTGACTGCCATCTTCCAGCAGCGATCAGTGTTCTTGGTTGAAGCAAGCCTGCTGCTCCGGCTTGAAGTGGATCAGTGCCGATAGTGGGGCTGGGGCCCAGGATTCTTATATATGCTGCCATTTGCGTGCGTTCTCTGATTCTTGCCATGTGAAGGTGGGGGATAGTTGTGCCGCCTGGCAATACCTGGAAACGGCTGGGACCCCTAGGACACCCCTGAGGTCCCTCTGAGCATAACCCTCTTTGCCACCCATGTTCTTTTTCTGCCCCAAATAAACTTCAGTATCCCCCTCTGTAACCTGCCCAGCTCCTTTTCAGGAATCTCAATGGGCAAAGGGATGCAGTGGTAAAGGAGCCACGGTTAATTTCAAGAGCGGCGATCCTCCCAAGCAATGAGACCTCTTGCTTATTATAGTGGTCTCGGTTGTCCAGCAGGGTCCTGAATAAACACAGGATGTTGGCTTGGTAGACTTAACATGACCCTATTTGGAATGTAGTTTATTTGCAGGTTCAACAGGATCCCAGTAGAGAACAGTTACATTGATAGTGCAAAAATTAGGGGAGACAAGGGAAGCCCAGCCGAGTGCCCCGCAAAATTTCTAGTTTAGTGTACCTACCCCTGTTGATTCTGAGCGCAGTGTTAGGCTACTGCTAATTGTCCAAGACCCATTTCCTGAAGTTCGGGCCAAACCCGTGTAATGGTTGAGGACACTGTCTATATATCCCTAGTTCACCAGGTCGAACGCTTTATGGGCGTCCAGTGAGAAGACGCCCATTTCCACTCCCTTCCTAGAAGCACTCTCGATAAGGTTCAGGATGCGCCTGATATTATCGTGGCTGGTGCGTCCCATGATTAAAACTCGTCTGGTCCGGGTGTATTGGGTTTGGCAGGACCCCAGAAAGTCTTGAGGCTAGAATCATAGAGAAGATTTTCACATCTTTGTTAGTGCGATGGGCCTGCAAGAGCTGCAGTCTTTTGGGTCCTTTACAGGTTTCTGTCACAGGTTTCCCCCTTCTCACTTGTCTGTGTTGCCTGATGTCCTCTTTAGGCGGAGTATTCTTTCGTATTGTTCGGGACTTAAATAAGCCCGCTCGGCCGTCCTCGGCTTCCAGATTACGTTCAGCTTCGATGTCCAGGATCAAGGAAAACTCCGGGAAAAATCAAGAAGGAGTAGGGGGGCACGCGGAAGCGACACAGGGATTCCGGGAAGATTGGATAAGAAGGAAGAAGTCGGGAGAAGGGAATCCAGGGGCCAGGGGATAGCAAGTAGCACAAGAGAAGGTACGGAGCACACGTCCGATCACAGCTATTAGCAGCGTTGAGACGCGCGGGGCCGCGGGGGTGTGGTTTCTTTATAGAGGACGCTGCGTAGAACGTGAAGACTGGTGAGCAGGGTTCTGAGCTTGCCGCCATGTTGGTAGTATTATGGAGTGTAAGGCCCGACTGTCAGGGACCAGGAGGACCAGAAGGGGCGAGTTCGATGGTTCATGACAGTTTTGGGATTAGCACCGTTAGCGGTGACTCCATAGATTGTGAAATACGCCGTGAGACCAGGAAGGAGATAAAGAGGGTGGTGAGGCGAGGAGTCAAGATCGGGCGTAGAGTTCATAGAATCGGGCCGTCAAGCCATCAGGCCCCGGCGCTATATGTTTCAGGGACTTGATGGCTGCTGCCACCTCCTCAGGGGAGCTGAGATGTTCGAGGGGGTCCAGCAGTCCCGGTGGACTGCAGGGGAGGGACAGTGGCCAGATTTTGCGATTGCACATCACTCCCAATCAGGGTGCGGCCATCACACCCCTGTGGTGCTCGAACATAACGTTTAGCTTGTCCTCCCCTCCGACCTTAAGAGCTCCATCTGGCCCTCTCAGTACCTGGATGTTGTTCATGTGTGTCTCTTTTTCAGTTTATGTACCAACAGCTGATTTGCCTTATTGCTGTTTATATAATAAAACTGCTTGGTATGTGATAGGGCTTGGGAAGAATTATTCGCTAAGTGCAGCTCTTGTAGGGATTTCTCTACTTCTCCAGCAATGGATCTTACATAGATTCACATGCTTGAATATTCCCCGCCATCAGACCGGGAATCATATATATATATATCAGATTTCTCACTGCCGTCTGACAGAGGGAATCCTCCAGCTCTCTGCGCTTTTCCATTTTACTATCTTTAGCTGTTCAATCTATTTTCCAAATTTTATCCTATTTTATCCACCTAGTCAAGGACTATTTGTGACTTTCTGGGATCAGAAAACACAATATTTCAACCTTTTTTTCATCAAGTGAAAGATTACTTCACACCATGGCTGAGGATACCCCAACTGCCAAGAAGCCTTCCCTGTTCAGGGACTGCACCAGATGAAGAAAGAAACTAGTGTACATGAGGGATCCACATGAGCAGTGTATCTACTGTTTATACCCTCATGATATCCACAAGTGTGAAATTTGTGAGACCTTCACCAACAAGACCTTACAAGACAGGCACAGGAGGCTATTATTACATCTGGAGTCCAAGTGCCACTCCTCGGATGAGGAATCTGCCAAGACAGCCCCTGTTTACATCTCAAAAACCATCCGAGAGACAAACTTCTAAAAGAAGGGCCTCTTCAGTGGAAAGGAGGACTTCCCCCATTCATAAGAGCAAGAAAAGGGAAAAGGGTAGAGAAGACTTCCCTCACACCTTCCTTGAGCTCTGGGAACCAGAAAATACATCATTCTGAGGAAAAAAACGACCTCTAAAGGTAAGGAAGTGTTTTCTAAGTCTTTGTCGGGGGGGGGGGATCATCCATGGAACCGCAGTCTACGAGCAGTACTAATATTAAGGGGTCATCGACGACCAGGCCATCAACGAAGGAAAAGACGCCTACTTTCACGCTCCAAACGTCCTCGTCGATGAGTAAATCCTCATCATCGACATCATCGTCTACGAAGCAGTCATCAACGAAGGAGAAAGAGACACACCATTCGTCCACGAAGTCATCGTCGACGAAGCACCAATCATCGGCTTCGTCGACAAAACCATCGACTTCAACGTCAGCAGGAAAGAACCAGCCAGAAACACCATCCACAAACACCCCATCAACGACGGGAACGCTGTCCACGGAGGATACCACGAATATGAAAAAAGACACAACCCCAACCATTCCAGGGTTACAGGCAGAACCGGTGATACTACAATTATCACCAATAAAGGAGATGGCTGAGTTGCCAGATATTCTGCAAGAAGAATTTTCTGACAATGAAATCTTACAAGAACAGCCTATTCACACCCCTAAAGAGAATAGCCCACCATGGCACCCTATCACGGAGGGCGTCACAGACCCATATGACCCTATGCTGATGGAGTCAATGCAGAGAATCATTGACGAGTTCACTAGAGACGCCCGAGATCCCAACCAATGGTACCATCCGGCCCCAGACATAGAAATGTTTTGACAACCTCGAGGAACACAAGATCCCCTCAGAGGGACAAATCACTGCATTACAGCACGCCTAGAGGCTCTCTCACCAGTAGTACAGCCCATAAACAGCCACGCTCTCCGGAATATCCTCAGAGACCTAGAAGCAGAATACTATCACGCAGTGCGTCACCGACAAGAGTCTCACCACCAAGATCCTCTCCTAGACCATGAAGACACTTTGCCTATAAGAGATCGAACCATAATACCTTCCACTATGTCAGTTTCAGATTGGCAGGAAGACCCATTCAGAGACTTTTCAGACAGAGAGGAACCAGAGGAAGGAGAGATTACTCACGACCCAGACACTCATAGTGAATGGGATGACTATGTAATAGAGAAACCAAGGAAACGTGATTCCCCAGGGGAAACGTTACCTCCGGATGACCTGGTATCATTCCACACCATCATTGGCAAGGCAGCAGAACTTTTCCAAATGCAAGTAACTTCTGAAGAAAATAAATCAGTCCTATACGAACAAAGGGATAAGCGTAGAAGGACTGTCACTACTATCCCTCTCGACAGGCACAGTCTGGGATGCAGGAGTAAAAATACTGTCTACACCTCAGTCTACAACTGCTCTCGTATAGCGACCAGAGAAAAAATACAAAGCCCCAGACACGGCTCTGCTATGCTTAAGAGAGCATACGAAACCAGACTTTCTCATCACAGTTGCAACTAGACAGAAACTAGCGAACCCCTCATCTCTGTTGTCAGCACCCCCTGACAAGGAAGGCCGAAAACTTGAAGCTATGGGCAGGAAAGTGTCTTCATCAGCTTCCCTAACCATCAGAGCAGGTAATGCTCTGGCTATGACAGCTCCCTTGGACCGTGAACTATGGCTTTGTATATGAAAGCTGACCAAACACCTACCGGCTGAACTCCAAGAAAAACAAGGGCAATAATGATGGATGGTGAATGATTGATGCAGCGGGGGACGTTGCAGAATCTGACTTCTGTCAAATGGCACACGGCATGGTCCTAAGAAGACAAGCTTGGATGAAAGCAACTAACTTCAGATCAGAAGTCCAAGCACAAATCCTTGATATGCCCTTCGACGGGCATGACCTCTTTAGCAAGAAGATCGATGATCATCTTAAGGGCATTAAGATGGACACAGACACAGCTCAAGCTATCAGCTCGCTGAAAGATAAGGACAAAGACTGCTGCACCTTTCGGTCCTTTCGAAGCTCATCCTCCAAATTCAGAGGATTCAACCGAGCATCCTACGGTCAGAGAACGCAAGGCAGTACCTTTCAAGATAATAGATACCACCAATCGACGGGCAAGTTCAATACACAAAGAGGCAGACGTGGCTCTAACCACGCCAAAACACTACCTAAACAGAACTGACAATTCATAGTGATTCCACCCACAACACACCCCAATGGGAGGAAGAATAAGCCAGCATTATCATCACTGGCGAACCATTATGTTAGACAGGTGGGTGTTGCAAGTAATTCTCAAAGGACACACAATCGAATTTTTTAGAGCAACCTCACTCCCTTCCGCCCCAACCACACAAGGCACACCTCATGAAACATGTGAAAATTGAAATTAGCAAAATGCTTGCAAAAGCAGCCATATAACAGTCCCAGTAGATCAAAGGGGAAGAGACTTCTATTCCCGATTTGTCCTAATCAGGTAAAAGAATGGCCAGTGGAGACCAATATTGGACTTCAGGGCGCTAAACAAATTTATCAGGCACATCAAATACAAGAGGACATCATTACAAAATGTCCTCCCTTGGCTAAACAATCCTGGATTTGGAAGACACCTGCTTCCATATCCCCATCCACCCAGCACACAGAAGTTTTCTCAGATTCTCAGTAGGAGATACACACTTCCAATTCCGTGTTCTCCCATTCGGCCTAAGGTCAGCACCAAGAGTCTTCACTAAGTGCCTGGCACCGGTGGCAGCAAACCTCAAACGACCAGGAACAGAAGTTTTTCCCTATCTAGACGATTGGTTAATAAAGGCAAGTTTGTTCAACCTCGCAACCACAGCGGTTACAAAAACAATGAATCTTCAGAAAGAGTTAGGATTCTTCATAAACGAAATCAAATCCTGCCTGATACCCTCCAAGACAGTTCTCTTCCTGGGAGCAGAGCTGAACACCTGCATACTCAGGGTACGACCCTTGGCAGACAGAGTATCAGTGATGCTGTAGCTGATCACATGGTTCCTCAACAGCACAACAACCACGGTTCGGTCTTTCAAATCGCTCCTGGGCATGATGTCCTCATGTATATTTCTCATTCCAAACTGCAGGCTACACATGAGGCAAATACAAGAGACCCTGGACCACCAATGGACCCAAGCACACGGGTCATGGGAAGACGTCATACAGCTTCCACAAAGCACTCCAATGGTGGAGCACACCACAAAATCTGTCACAGGGAATGCCATTCCAAGCTCCTACGTCAACACTTCTTCTCAGAACAGATGCGTCCCTATCAGGCTGGGGAGCACACCTGGCAGAACTGCAGACAAAGGGCACGTGGTCAAACCAAGAGTCCCGACTACACATCAACGTCCTTGAACTCAGAGCAATACGCTGGGCACTAAAGGCATTCTTACCTGTGCTAGCAGGGCAAGCAGTGACGATCCAGACAGACAACACAACCTCCATGCATTATACCAACAAGCATGGAGGTACGAGATCAGAGATGCTATCCAAGGAAACACAGGAGTTATGGTCATGGGCGCTACAGCACAAAGTCCAGCTGAAAGCGGAGAACCTGCCAAGAGTAGACAATGTCCTACAGACAAACTGAGCAGAGACTACACAGCCTCCCACGAATGGGAATTAGACAAGGAAGAGACTCAACTGATATTTCACATGTGGGGACATCCAGAGATCGACCTCTTTGCCACCAAAGACAACAAGAAATGTCACCTGTTCGCCCCGAGATACCCAGAGTACCTATCACTAGGGGATGCATTCTCAGTAACCTGGAGAGACACGTTTCTGTATGCCTTCCCACCGATTCCACTGATAGCACGAGTAGTATGCAGAGTGAAGGAGCAACCGTGCAGAATGATACTCATAGTGCCGGAATGGGCCAAGTGTGGTACCCGACCCTCTGGCACCTTTCCCAAGGGTCATCGATTTGCCTCAGAGCGCACCATACTTTATTGACGCAACAGAACTACAAGGTTCTCCACCATACTAGCGATCCTATCGCTGAAAGCGTGGTTCCTGAACAGCGGAAATTAGCAAACCTAACTCTTCCTTCAAAGCATCTACAGCTCCATCCACATGGAGCACATAAGTCCGGAAGTGGACCTGTTTGACCAAATGGTGTGAGACTTCACATTTAGACCCACTCTCTACATCAGTGGAACAAGTGTTACCATATCTATCACACCTGGCAAGAGCAGGGCTAAGGTACATCTATCCGCCATTTCGGCCTATACAACAAACCCTAATAAATCGTCATTGATCACCCATACAGCCATTAAAATATTTCTTAAAGGGTTACTACGTACCTTTCCACCAACAACAGAACTGGTACCCTTGTGAAGCCTGAACACGGTCCTGTAGCCACCATATGAACCAGTACATAGGTGTGACCTGAAATTTCTATCCTGGAAAGCTGAATCTTTTCTGGTAGCCATCACATCGGCTTGAAGGATCAGCAAACTACAAGCCCTCTAATCGGAGCCGCCGTTCACCCTGTTCTAGAAGGAACACGTCATCCTCAAGACACACCCTCAATTCCTACCCAAAGTTGTATTGGAAATTACACTCTCGGAGCGTATTGTGCTCCCTACCTTTTTCAGCATCCACACTTCAAACGCAGAAAGAGCACTACACTCGCTAAATGTTCTCAAATTCTATATTCAAAGGACCAAGGGCGTTCGTGCTTCCCCAAGACTTTTCGTAGCATTCTCAGGTCGCACGACGGGACAACATATATCTAACCAAGGTTTATCACGCTGGGTGACTAACTGCCATCAGGCTAAAGGAGACCCACTCATTAGACCTGCCACAGCTCACTTCACCAGGGGAAGAGCAGCCTTGGTCGTATTCCAAGCAGGAGTGCCGATAAGGACATTTGTCGAGCGGCTACCTGGAACACGCTGCACACTTTCGTCAAGCATTATTGCTTGACAGAAGACACCAACAAGGAATCAGCAGTTGGTCAAGCGGTCCTCCTCCACCTATTTGTTTAAGGTAGGAGCAGCCTTTTCTCCTGCCTTCCCTAGTATTTGTAACTTAATTTCAGTTGTAATACACTAGGTATACTGAAGATTAACCTTCAGGGTGTAACCATTTGGGCATCTTTAACTGCTTGGTATTCTATTCAAGCATGTGAATCTATGAAAGATCCAATGCTGGAGAAGTCTTCGTTACTTAACTGTAACTATATTACTCTTGCGTCCCGTCCCCTTTCCTCCATACTGCATGAGCATCCCTTCCAAGGGACGGGAGACGGAACCTTTTTCACCAGAAAAAACCTTCTTCCCCTTTAAATTTAGAGGTGCACAGAGGTGCGGCCCAGGGAGCATGCGCTGCCCTGACTCCGCCCTCTCGCGCCACACCTCAGTCCCCTTTTCCGCGTCAACGGGAATGGGCCAAATTCACCAGCGCTCCTGGGTTTGGCTTTGGCCATGTAATTCCACGCGCGGATACTTCTTCTCTTTATCTTTTTATCATTCAAGTACTCGGTCCTCAGGCGTCACGCTCCTCCCTGGCACATGTCGACTTACACAAGGTTCAGCAGGTGTCCATCCAGCAACCGGCTCTTCCGAAATTCAGACCCCCACACCCTTTGCCTACGTTGCCTTGGTCCAGACTACGGCATGTGGCTCGCTGTCCTCGAAAGTGCTGAAGCCAGAAGCGCTGAAGCCAGAAGTCGCCTCCAGAGCACCTCAAGAACTTCATGAAACATCGAGCCAAGCCCAAGGTAGGACAGATATTCTCCATCGCACCCCGCAAAGGAAACTCCTTCCCAGGGACTCTCCCGCGCGGGAAGGACCGGTCAGGTCCTTATACCAGCACGTGCACTGAGGCTGCTGCAGCTACCGGCCTTTGGACCGAGGAGAACCTTGGATCCTCCCGTTGGTAGTGTTGAGGGACCGGTAGTTTCTTGTACCGGATTGTTATCCGAGGGGCCCCACCCTTGTACCGGCAATATGGCCGAGGGGCTACAGACCAGTAGCGGCAATATGTCGAGGGGGTGCCTTAATGCACCTCTACTGATCCTCGGGTCGAGGGTGTCACACCTACCAGGCCTAGGCCCAAGGAGCAGGGTAGGCCTCGTGATCCACACGCAAGAGTCTTGGACGAGGCCGGGCCCAGCGGGCTGAGAAACACATCGCAGGCACGTGGCAGGCAGCTCGACAAGATGGCTGCCGCGCCAGTCAGAGGCACCCCTCCAATGCCATTCCATGAATTCGGCAAAGAACAAGTGTCAAGGTGGGACTGACCTCAACCGGGTACGTGGCCTACGGCATATCCCTCTTTTGCACAGGGCAGCTTCCCACTGCGTCCATATGGGCAGGGTACGCAGCGACACCAGCAGCTCCCAGCTACCCAGTCAGCACCCCCTGCCGCCTCTTCGACCAGTGAGGAGGAGTTCTTCGAGAGGTTCCTCTGCCTCATGAAGTCACCTGGAATGGGGGTTATCCTCAAGGTCGCCATCAGGGAAGTCCTCCCCGCAATGCTAGCAGCACCACAAGCGCCTCCGCCGGCGCCCCAGACCTCGGCACAGCCGCTGCCTCTGGCTCCCCAGCCGATGCCTCGGGCGGTTCCGTACCAGCCTCTGCTGCCTCCTCAGCCTCCGGCCAACTACTCCTCCTCCTCCACAGGATCCTCCTGACCCACAGGATACGGAGGAGGAGGAGGAGGGGGATCCAGACACGCCATCCTCGGCCATGGCCTTCCACTAACGTCTTGCTGGGCTGGCGGAATATCTAGGTCTTCCCCATAGGAGGTCGAGCAGCCGGCAGAGGGGGGTTCTGGCTGTAGTCCTCACGAAAAGCCCCTCTGCCAAAACAGGGATTCCACTGCAAACTGATGTAGACTCCCTGGCCAAGAAGGGTTGGCTCAAGCCCCCCTCTGCCCAACCGGTCAATCGACGCCTCGACGCCAAGTACAGGCAGATGGAGGGGGATACACTCTTGCTCTCAGCCCATCCTCAGCCACACTCCTCGGTGATCGCTGCGGCATCGCTATACTCCAAGCTTCAGCCGTCCTCAGCCTGCTTCTCTGCAGCGATGCTAGGCAAGGAGGAGAAGATCTTGGAGGCGTACGGGAAGAAGCTCTATTCCAACGCGTCCTTGCATCTTCTTCAGGCCACGCAGATGCCATGCTGGCCTCCGCCAACCAAAGGTTATGGTGGGAAATTGCGGACTTGCTCCCAGAACTCCCTACTTAAGACAGGGCTGGCTGAGGCCAAGCTGGTGGCACATGACCTCATGGAATCCACTGTGGCCCATATCGACACCCCCTGCCGTGCCATCTGTATTGCCACGGACATGAGAAGGACAGCCTGGCTCCGGGTAACAAAATTCAACCCGGACGTCCAGGAACACATATTAGATCTACCGTTCGAAGGGGGGGGCCTCTTCCACTCCTCCACGGACGAAGAGCTGGACAAAAAGAAAAAACTGCTCACTAACGGCCAAGTCTTTATCCATCCTGACAAAGACCATGCCCAAATCGTAACCCAATCTCAGCAGCTCTCCGACAGGGGTCGTACGTACGGAGGATTCAGCGGCTTCCAGGAATGGAGATCCAGGCAGCTGGACAGCTCGCCGTCTCAGAAAAGGGGGTGGGGTAAGGGCTTTTTCCTGTCCCCCTCCTCCGCAACAGCCTGTGAGAGAAAGAAGGCATGACACGCCCCTTCGGGTACACGTGTCTCCAGTGGGGGGCAGGCTAGCTCTCCAGGCACATTTTTTGCACCAGAATTTCACGGTCCCCTGGATCCTCTCCGTAGTATCCACGGGTTCCGCCTCCCTATCCCAGCCTCTCCTCCCTCCTCCCCTCCACTCCCACAGGTTGTGACAGCAACTCTTTTGGCAGAGATCCGGTCACTCGTAGAGAGCCAGGCAGTGGAGGAAGTCCCAGCCTCCCAGCGAGACTTAGGCTTTTACTCCAGGGTTTTCGCCATTCAGAAGAAGAACCAGGCGAGCCTGAGAGTTGTGATGGACCTTTCCATCCTCAACCTCTCCTTACCCCTGCAAAATTTCAAGATGGTTACGCCAGCTTTTATAGCAGAGACATTGTGCAAGGGAGACTGGATGTGCTCCCTGGATCTGAAGGACGTGTTCCTACACGTCCCGATTTGGCAGCCCCATCATTCTTTCCTACAGTTCAGGATCATGGGCTACCATTTTCAATACAAGGTCCTTCCATTTGGCCTCAACTCGGCCCCCAGGGTCTTTACACGGCTCATGAATACGGTGGCGGCCCGCCTCAGAGCGCAGGGCCTCCACATCTACCCATACCTCGATGACTGGCTCGTCAGGGCTACATCTTCAGAAGCGGTTCACCACTCTTCCCATGCCCTTATGAGCACACTGCATGATCTGGGCTTCTCGCTCAGTCTCAAGAAATCACAGCTGCAGCCCAAGCAGACGCTGACATTCTTGGGCCTCATCTGGGACCCGTGCTCCGTGAAGATATTTCCATCGGAGGACAAGCTCTCGGCCAACAAGAGGGCCACCAACCACTTCCTCAGCAGAGAGGTGACCTCAGCATGGTGGTACCAACATCTCCGTCTCCGTCTATTGGCGGCGGTCCTATTAGCTGTTCCGCACACGAGATTGAGGATGAGGAGGATTCAGCTGCACTTCACGGCCTCATGGAACCAAGAGCGGGGCTCTCAATCCGAGATGATCAACGTTCATCCATCTCTCCACCCGACCTAAGATGGTGGTCCAGGGACTCCAACCTACAGACAGGCAAGCCGTTGCGGCCGCCAAACCTGCAGGCCACCATCACCACGGATTCCTCGCTCGAGGGCTGGGGAGCCACCTTGGACGATCTCTCCGTCCACGGCACCTGGACTCGACAGGAACAGGAATATCACATAAATTGGCTAGAGCTGGATGCCATCTGGCTAGAGCTCAGGGCCTTCCTACCACTTCTCAGGGGCAAGGTTGTCCTCATCCAGACAGACAGCTCGACCAGCATGCACTATGCCAACAAGCAGGGAGGCACCAGATCCCCTCCATTGTGCACACTGGCAATCAGCATGTGGGAGTGGGCCCTGGAAAACAACATCTACCTTCTAACAGTCCACCTCCTGGGGGAATCCAACCTGGAGGCGGGCAGGTTCAGCAGGCTGGGAGCAGACAATTACGAGTGGCAGCTAAACAACCTTGTTATTCAGGAGATCTTCAACAGGTCGGGTTATCCCCAAGTGCATTTCTTTGCCACCTGGCACAACAAGAAGTTCCCTCAGTTCGCCTCCTGGCACGGACAGTGCCCCGGCTCCTTCGGCGACGCATTTCTTCTTCAGTGGAACGGCATGAGGGCTTACGCCTTCCCGCCCACTCCGCTGATTCAAGGAGTAATTTGCAAGATGAAGGAGTCTTGCCAACTCAACATCATTCTAATAGCTCTGTGGTGGGTGGCCGGCCAGGCCATGGTTTTCGGAGCTGCTCAGCCTCTCGGAGATGCCTCGGATTCACCTTCCGACAGGCCCAGCACATCTTCTGGCGCAGCAGGGGGGGCAAAGTCATCCACATGCGCCACAGAAGCTAGCCCTCACAGCGTGGTTCCTGAGCAGGTAACGCTGCGGCACCTCAGCCTCTCACAGGCTAATCTGGAAATCATACAGGGCGCAAGGAGCAAGGCTGAGCGGGGCCCTGTATAAAAGCAAATGGACCAGATTCTGCCACTGGACAGACTCCAAGGGAGTCGATCCCCTGGCATGTACTTTGGACCATGCGCTCTCCTTCTCGGCGCTCCTCGCCCACTCTGGCGTGCAGGTTGACACTTGCCGTACATATCTTGCAACAATAGGAGCGTACAGGAACTCGGAGGAGGGGGGGTCTTCTCCTCCTCCAATCCTATCGTCAAGAAACATTTGACGGGACTCGCGAGGCTCTACCCAGCCCGTCAAGAGGCTGTGCCCGGTGTGGGACCTCAACATAGTCTTGGGCGCTCTGGCGCACAAACCGTTCGAGCCAATGGCGTCTGCGGACATCAGGCTAGTCACCATCAAGACGGCCTTAATAGTCGGCCTTACCTCGGCTCGTAGAGTCAGCGAAATCCAGGCACTGGTCGCCTCGGAACCATATACTACCTTTCACAGGGACAAAGTAGTCCTTCGGACACAACCAGCATTTCTGCCCAAGGTGCCGTCTGCTTTGCCGATCTAAGGACGAAGCACAGCGAGTGCTGCACTGCCTGGATGTCAGGTGTGCCCTGAAATTCTACTTGGACATGACCAAGGGCTTCTGAAAATCGGACGCCCTGTTCGTCACTTTCGGAGGCTCAAGACCTGGCTATCAGGCCTCCAAGGCCTCCATATTCCGCTGGATGGTCACGGCCATCAAAGAAGCATACGAGGGGTCCAGCACAAACCTCTGCCGGTCAACATGTATGCCCATGCATTCAGGGCCAAGGCAACGGCCATCGCATTCCAGCGCCATGTCCCTTGGCAAGTCATAAGCAGGGCGGCCACTTGAGCCACTCCCTTGACTTTCTGCAAGCATTACTGTTTGGATGCCGGTCTAGATCCGACGCGGCTTTCGGACAGGCTGTTCCCAGGAACCTATTTGCTTAAGGAGGGTCTCCTCTCCACTCTGGGGCTACTTTCAGTTGTAATTGCCCATGCAGAATTGAGGCAAGGGGACAGGACGTAAGAGTAATTATAAGTTACTCACCGGAGTGACTAACGTACTCTTAGTCCATAGTCCCCTTTCCTCCATATGTCCCACCATCCTCCCCTCTAATAATACTGGTGTCATTAGACAATGTAAAATCTATTGTCGACGCGTCAATGGGGACTGAGGCGTGGCGGCGGAGGGCAGAGTTAGGGCAGCGCATGCTCCCAGGGCCGCACCCCTGCGCGCCTCTTAATTTAAAGGGGAAGAAGGTTTTTTCTGGTGAAAAAGGTTCAGTCTCCCGTCCCTTGGAAGGGACGCCCATACAGTATGGAGGAAAGGGGACTATGGACTAAGAGTACGTTAGTCACTACGTTGAGTAACTTATAATTTCTCAGACATCCAAGGTTATGATTGCCAGATGGCTGGGATAAATCACAGTTATAAGTTACAGAAGCATCTTACCCCAGAGAATCTACCTGCACACTACATCATAGAAAAGGCGATATAAGGTTCTGGAATGTCATCAGTAAGCTGGCTGCACGGACCTCTGCATTAGCCTTCTGAAAGCACTGTTGTTTGGATACAGGCTCATGAGCAGACTGCAGGTTTAAACAGGCTGTACTTTGGATTCTGTTGTCTAATGTCCAGATAGCAGCCCACTCTGGAATTGCCTCATGTTATTGAATTTTACATAGCTCACAGGTCAAGCTGCAGAGGTGTCTTCCCCAAAATGGTCGGCATGCACACTCCATGGGTGAAAAGGCGACGTAAGGTTGTGGGATGTCATCAGTAAGGCGTCCGCATGGGCCACTCCATCAGCCTTCTGCAAGCCACATTGCTTGTATACAAGCTCAAGAGCAGACTCTAGGGTTGGACAGGCTGTCCTTTAGATTCTGTTTTCTACTACGTACGTAGCAGCCCCCTCCCGTATTGCGTTATGCTATTGAATCTTGCATAAGTATGGAGGAAATAGGACTATGAACAAAGACTGAAGAAGTGACTATGGTGAGTAACTGTTTCTTTACCCATCTCTCTGGGGAATCTTAACTTTCATTCTTGCACACCAAGCCCTACCTCATCTGCTATATCTTCAGGCACTTTTTCTCATTTTAACAATTTTCACTTTTTAATCTTAACTGTTTTTCCTGCACACTTTTGAGAAACTGCCCGACAATTTGCATTTATTTTATTTCTCTCACTGCACTTGGCCTTCTGTGTAACATGCTGGATCTCACTATCTGTATATATATATTTGGGAAAGTGTGTTTGTATGTTCGTGGAAGGCTCCCGCCCCATAACAGTTGGTGGGCTGAGATTCTGGCCCAAGGTCGGCATACCAGTCTGGAGTGTACTGGTGGTAGTGACATTTGACCAACCCCACCCATTTGCCTTCCACAGGGCGAGGTTTGGCCCTGTGCAATCGTTATAGGTGATTTTGGGAGATTACCGGCTCTGCAACATTTCGAAAAATAGGAAGTTAGGACACCAGGTCATCATACCAGTCTCGGATGTACTGGCAATAGTTAAATTTGACCAACACCAACCATTTGCCCTGCACAGGGGTGGAGCGGGATCCGGCCCTGGGCTATCAGTATAGGCGATTTTGCGAGATTGCCAATTTTGGGATTCTACAAAAATAGGAAGTTATGACACAATAAAACATACACAAGGCTGTAGCAGACCCCCATGTGCATGTCAGCTACAGACCAGGGCAAACGCCGGGTGGTACTGCTAGTATATTAAACAGCTGAAGTACTTGCTTTTTCATTGTTGTGTTATCTTTGTTTTTCGGCAGTGTTTGTTTCCTTTGCCACACTACCTGCTCTTTCAGGCTCTCTGGTTTCCTTGCACAACAAACAAACAAACAAAATCGCTTTGTTCACCATGTCACATTCTTTCTCTTCCAGTTCCTTCTTCTCCTTCACTTTCTTCATGCGCTGACTGTGTTCCACTTTTTTCATCACATTAATCACCTGCTCCAAAGTTCAAAGTCCGATCAGCCATAGTGTCTCTTTCCCTTCTGTGCTGTTTGTATGCTTAATGACTTGCTCTCTGATTAGTCTTCTCCAATTCTCCTATGAAAGTCAAAAGAACCTACCTAACATCTTTAGTGAAGGTATATATTCATCTAGTGGTTCCCTGTCTGTTTGTCTTATAAAATAGAAGTTACAAGCTGATATGCCCAGCTTCTTTCATTCCCTCATAGGTACAGTTTGGTGCAACGGTGTAGAATTGTATAGGGAACAGACGCAAAACCACAAACCCAACCACACATTTTCACTTTTGCTGAGCTCCTGGTCTGACCACTCTCTCCTGTCTTCTCACCCGGGACCTCTCAGCCCGCTGACCGAGCCTCCACCAGCCTTGCCAGCCTCCTTTGCGGTCATCCGGCCGATGAAATGGGTGTCAGCTGCTGTGTTTATCTCCACCTTCATCCCTCCTCCTTCCCCTACTCTTAACTCTCCCACTGACTCTGTCCTTGCCATTCCTCATCTTGCTATCACTAACACTCTTGACATTCTTGACCCTGTCATGAGGAACCACCTGAAACCTGCCTCCAAGTGTAACAGCTGGTACGACTCAGATGTAACCACTCTGAAACAAAAGTGCAGAGTTGCTGAACGGAAGTGGCAGACCTCTGGCTCATCCTCTGACAAACTGGCAGTACTGTCTCTCTATCCACTCCAAGAAGAAGGCTCACATCCAGGCTCGTATCTCAGGAGCCTCCAGCAACATGGCTGAGCTGAATCTGCAAGGAACTAACCATTTCATCTGCAGTCTCCACCTCACCTCTTCCGTCTCGGGCCCTCTGTACTGCACTGGCATCCCAATTCACCTCTAAAACTCAGGACATTCTGACCTCTCTACCTTCTTCCCCACCCTCCACTCCTCCCCCTGCCTCCTTTGGCCTCTCTTCCACTCACCACCCCTGACTCCTTCCTCCTTTTCACTTATCACAATGGATGATATCTCTAGATTAGTCTGCTCTATGAAGGTCTCATTTAAACAGGTGTCCCCCTGTTCCTCCAGAACCATTAAGGACAATATCTCCTCCCTCGCTCTGGCTCTTGCTGACTTCTGCAACCACTCCTTAGCATCTGGCTCTTTCCCTTCTTCTCTCAAGCACCCCCTTATGTACTAGTCCCTCCTAAAAAAGCCTCTTGCCATTCCCTCATGGTAGGCCAACTACCGCCCTATCTGTACTACACCCTTCCTTAGGAAACTCCTGGAGAAGTTGGTCTTCCTCCAACTTACCCATCACACTGAGCTTGTTGGTTGTTTACATGACCATCAATCTGGATTCCAATCATTCAGAGGTATGGAAACCTGCTCTCCTGAACACCTGTGAAGAATTGCTCGCAAATCTAGACTCTAACTCTCTTGTTGTTCTCATTCTCCTTGACCTCTCTTCCGCCATTGACACAGTCGCAGATTCTATCCTCGTAAATCGGCTCGAGGATATTCTTGATATCTCAGACCGGGCACTGAATTGGTTGACCTCCCTTCCTTACTGACCGCCCTTCCCAGGTGCTACTGGGCTCCTTCTCCTCCACCACTCTCTCTACATGTGGTGTACCCCAGTGCTCTATCCTCTCGCTTACGCTTACCCTGCACCTCTTGCTTACTTGATCTCTGCCGTCTCGCCTCATTTCCAGTGTTAGATATATGACACACAACTCTTCTTCAAGTTCCCCTCTTCCTCCTCCATCATTCCTGACTGCCTGTCTGCTATTCAGTCTTGGTGCACCTCCTCATTTCTCTCTGTCTTAATGCCTATAATACTGAGATCATTCCTATTGGGAAACCTTCTCTCTGTTTCCCTCCTGCACTCTGGCCGCCCTCTATGGGCTCACCTCCCTCTCCTTCCACTGAGGCCAGAAACCTTGCAGTCATATTCGGCTCCTCTCTCTCCTTTACTCCTCACATCTTGGACCTTTCCAAGAAGGCCCACTTTCAACTTCACCTCTTAGAGGCATTCTCCCTTTCCCCACCTTCGCCCAGAAGCTCAATGTCTTTAGAGCTCTGGTCCTCTCCAGGCTAGATTACTGTAACAGCCTCTTCCTCAAGCTGCCTCTGCCCTTGCTCCGTCCTCTTCATTTAATCCAGAATAGGGCTGTGAGACTTCTCCTTGGCCTCGAGCCCTGGGACTGCAGCTCTAAACTCTCTCCACTGACTCCCAGTTGTTGCAAGGATCAAATTCAAGACCCTTGGTATCATCCACAAGGCTGTCTGGGACCACGCTACCTGCAACTCTCTCTCACTAAATACTCTCCTTCCAGATCCCTTCAAAGTTCTTGCTCCAACGCTCACCGATCAAACGCTTCTCCAAGCAGAGAGCTAGGGGCAGTCCCATGGAACAGACTTCCTCTCTCTCTTTGTCTTGAAATGAATGGACCACCTCAAGCTCCACAAAACACTCTAGACCTTTCCCTTATCCTCCTCCTTCCCTCTCCCCCTCCCATGCTAACCACCACCTCTGTTGCTGAGATTGCCAGGCTGGTCCCTCAAGAGTCCAATAGGGTCCTGGCCTTTTGCCCAATCGCCCCACCCTCCCCCCTTGCACTGCCCTCTGGACCCACACCCACCAGTCGGGTGGTTTGCCTCTGCCCTGCCCTTACCTGTTGGGTGGTAGATCTCCCTCTTCGCATGGGATGCCTCAGCCCAAGCACTTACCTGTTGCCTCCCCAACGGGCAACTCTGGCACTTCCTCACCTAGGGGACCCGAATAGCACTTACCCTCACCTAGGGGACCCGAACAACACTTACCCTCACCCACAAACGCGCTTTTTTCCTTTTTTCTTTTCCTGCACTTGCACGCTCCAAATGTCACAAGGCCTAGTAGGACCGCTCTTTGTTTCTATTTATTCATTGTCATTTCCATTGTTTATTTGCTCCCTTGTTCCCTTCCCTTGTGCCACTTTGAAACACTCTTGTTGTATAAGCGCCTTTTATCCACTAAATAAATAAAGGGGTGGGGTGTGCAATGTCATGTAGCCAGTAATGTTCGGAGGGTCCTAACAGGTCACTGTGCAAAATGTGGTGTAGATTGTTGAAACGGGGTGGAATTGTATAGGGAACATACGCAAAGCCACAAACCCAGTGACCTTTGCTGAAATCCGGGGAAATGGGTGGGGTGTCCAAATGTCATGTAGCCAGTATTGTCGGGAAGGTCCTTACAGGTGACTGTGCAAAATTTGGTGCAGATTGGTGAAGCTGTGTGCAATTGTGTAGGGAACATATGTGAAGCCACAATCCCACACCCACATTTTCCCTTTTGCTGAAATTCGGGGAAAGGGGTGAGGTGTCCAGATATCATGTAGCCAGTATTGTTCGAATGGTCCTAACAAGTGACAGTGCAAAATTTGGTGCAGATTGGTGAAGCAGTGTGGGATTGTATAGGGAACATACGCAAATCCACAAACCCACATCCAAATTTGCACTTTTGCTGAAATCCGGGGAAAGATGTGGGGTTTCCAGATGTCATATAGCCAGCAATGTTCTGTCATATTATGTTATGGTGCATTTATATAGCACCTTATGTACCATTGGTATGATCTCAAAGCGCTGTGGGTTGAACGCCGTTGGGGACAGTAGTCCAAGTCAGTGGAGAGAGTTTGGTAGTATAAAGTGCTTGGGTTCACTTGGTATGTGTGCAGCCAGAGTGGTTTGCACAGGGTTGGCTGTATTCCAATGCTAGGTGTGGTGCAGTGGTTGTGAGAGATCAGTGTAATGTGTGCAGCCGGTGGGAGGTCTCTGAGTCCACATTCTGGCTGCCGTGTGGCCTGTGTAGAAAACTATGTGTGCAGCTAGGCCGATTTCCGTGGGCTATAGCTGCGTTCTAACAGACTGTTGAGGTGTTCATGGGGGGTGTAGGTATGTGTGCAGCTATCCCAAAATAGATTGAGGGGTATAGCGGCATTCTATTGTTTGTTGGTGTGAGGTTGAGAGTGAGCATATCGGTATGAATGGGTGTCTGTGATTGCCTGTAGGAGACCCGTGGTTATTTTCGGTGCTTGATGAATGTTGCCAGTTGCCAGTTGCAGGTGTCAGAGGGTCCTAACAGGTGACTGTGCAAACTTTGGTGCAGATTGGTGAAACAGTGTGGAATTGTAAAGGGAACATACGCAAAGCCACAAACGTTCACTTATTTATTTATTTGTTTATATTGTGCCGCAGGCATCAGGGCGCAGAAGTAAGAGAAGAAAGAAAAAGGAAAAGAGGAGGACGAGACGATCTGATTATTCAAATAAGGTGGTTTTTAGACGTTTTCTGAAGCTGAGGATATCTGGATCTGCACATAGCTCTTTAGGCAGGTTATACCATGCTTGGGGAGCCAGAGCAGGGAAAGATCTTCCCAAACCTCTAGATCAGTAACTTCTAGGAACTGTCATGCAAATACCCTTACTGGGTCAATCTCTTTGGAGTGTGGACTTTTGTGAGGTTTTAAATGTAAACTGGAGCCGGTCCATAGTGACACATGGGCACAGTAGTAAGTGCTTTGAAGCGAATCCTGGCTTCAACTGGAAGCCAGTGAAGGCTTTTTCTGTGTGCTGAGATAGGTTCTTTTCTGCTCCCATTTTTTACAATACGAACGGCATAGTTTTGGAGTACCTGCAGCCATCCTAGGTCTCCCTTGCTGGTGCCAATGTGTAGAGCACTGCAGTAGTCTATCCTAGGCATGATCAATGCTCTCACCAGGATAGTGCAGTTGGCTTCAGAGAAATAGGGCCTCATTACGAGCATGGAGGTAAGCAAAAAAGGAAGGCGGAATGGTAATACCGGCATCGAGTACCGGTCCGGGCCATTACGAGGCGTAAACCTGGCATTACTGCCACCGCCTGTACCGTGCCCCTTCTTACCAGCATGCGTGCGTACACGCGCCCTTCGTGACGGCAATACCGGGATGCCGCTAACAGGAGGACATCTCAAGTCATGTGGGCATGCACCTACCGGCATCCCGAAGGCAGTGAATAGGGCCTGCATGATGGTGGTATTAGAGGCATCGCGGATCACCCGTAAATAGCAACCTGCAGTGTACCCAACTGCCACAGGTGCACACAATCACCACAGGTGGAGGCAATGGAGCCTGTCCCAGTACAAAAGCACACCCACACACCACACCCCTTCCTGCACCAAAATGATCCCACTTGCTGTTGCAATTTTGGGGCTGGAGGACATGCCTGTACTGCTACACCAGCAACAACAACAGGCAGCACAGAGGAGACGCAGGAGGAGAAGGAGGGTGAGACAGGCCCAGCAAGTCCCACCAGTGTAGGCAGTGGTACCACGTAGGCAGCCACCAATCCCTCGCATCAGAGCCAGTCCATTCAACCTAACCCCTGTGCAGATCCACACCCTGTACCGGTTGGACCGGGGACACCATCACCACCATAGTGGACATGATACACGACGACATAGTCAGCCTGATTGAAATCTGCACTGCCATCCCCCCTCTACTGAATATAGTGTCTGTGCTCCACTTCCTGGCCACAGGGACCTACCAGCACACAGTGGGCCATGGCATATTGCAACCTCTCTTTTCACGCATGCTGACCCAAGTGCTGGATGCCCTCCTGAAGCACGCAAGCAGCCACATATCCCTACCACGGACTGCCCAGGAGCTCGCTGACACTAAAGTTTGCTTCCATGCAGTGGCAGGCATGCCCAATTGCATCGGTGCCCTCAACTGCACCCATGTTGAATTGGTGGTCCCTCATGCCTTGGAGGTGGTGTGCCGCAATCATAAGCAATACCACTCCATCAGTGTGCAGATGGTATGTGACTCCAGCAAGATGATCACACATTGTTGTGCCCGATTTCCTAGATCCACACATGATGCCATGGTGCTGCGGAACTCCTCGCTGCCCCGCTACATGGAGCAGTGGGGGGGATGCATACTCCACCTGGGTGAGATTTGGTGGGGGGATGCATACTCCACCTGGGTGGGATTGAGTGGTGAGTGGACAATGCACATACAGCACAAACACTGTGGCCCTAAACATCCCAACCTGAACATGATACATCAATGCCATACATAAGACCAGTGCTGCACACCAATGACAATATGCCAGACGTACAAGCAGGCCACATCCCTCAACGCGTCGACTGCACATCAACTGAGCATACCCTCTGCAACACAATCCAGGAACATGCAGTGAGTATGCGTAACGGACATGACTGCAGCAAAGCACAACACAGGACATGCACCCATGAGTGGTAACAAAGAAATCCCACCGAGAGAATACACTGATTGTCACTGGCCCACCACCACAGTCGTGCTGCATGCCACCATGGAAATGGCAACCGATGGATGACAAATCATGATTACACCTGTGCCAATGCTGCTAGAGGGAATACATACAAAGTACTATACATCACCAATATGGATGCAAATACATTGTTCCACAGCACATCTGCAACAGCATGCAAGTCAACACCCTGCATCATCTGGACAACGCAATCCACACCTGCAGACCATAATACAGCACACATTGCGACAAATGAACCTGTGTGCATATATCCGGGGACATGTGCATGTCAACACCAAATAGCTGCAGCCATGACAGTGACTTCTACAGGTGTCATGTCAGATATTGACTCACACATACTCATTGTCACAGCACCTCATTGTGCTCCCATGCAAGTGATGGTGGCTATCCCTTGAAGCCATGGCTCCTTACCCCTGTTTGGAACCCGCAGAACAGGCACGAAGAGAAGTACAACCGGGTTCATACCCGTACCAGTGTTGTGATCGAGCAGACCTTTGGCATGTTGAAGGCACAGTTCCGCTGCCTCAGCAGGTCTCTTGGAGCACTCCTTTACGGGCCTGAGAAGGTGGGAATGATCACCATGGTCTGTGCCATGCTGCACAACATGTGCATCCGGAGAAACGTACCACTGCCACTTGACATTGACCTGCATGCACCGGGTGAGGATGAAGATGATGATGGAGGAGAAGCAGCACCCCTGCCAGTTCGTGATGCACAAGATGGCCGTGCTGTGCGCCAATCAGTGATTGATGATTTCTTCTGAAACACTGATGCTGATGGTTCTGTGTTAGTACTACACTGGGCACTGGGAACATGTGCATATGGACACAGGGTGTGTGGGGAGTTGGGCACTGTGCACTGTCATGAATTGAATAAACACACACAAGATGAACAATGTCCAGTCATGATATGATTTTGAACACAACGGGTGTATTGCAAATTAAACATTATTGTGGTTTAACCCTCCACCTCACACACACACACCCTCCCCTCAAGACCTCCAACACCCCATCCACCCTCCCCCAAAAAACCCAACACCACCTCCCCCAACACCCCCAACACCACCTCCCCCCTCCCCCCAACACCCTTAACACCCCATAGCCCCTCCCCCATTGACATTCCATACATGATGTGCTAATCATGGTTTTCCTCAAGATGCAGTCAGCACATGCAGGGTGGCCCTGCTAGTGGCGGCCTCTCTTTTGTTCTGGGGGCTGCATGTCTGTGTGGCGTGCGCTGCGCCTGGTCTGGCGCTCAGAGCTTGTTGGAGCGGAGCTGGTAGGTGTGCTGGATGGGGTAGAGGTGGCTGCCTGTGCAACCGTCGGTGCAGGTCGTTGCTGCTGCAGTTGTTCGACAATTCTGCCCAGGACCTGGGTCACTGCTGCTAAAATGTTGCGGATCACCATAGTGTTATTGTTCATGGCAAGGATGTTTGCAGCATTGGCATCACGTATTTCTCGGCGGGTCAGTTCCCCCTCCGCCACGTACTGCTGAACCAGCTCTATCATCCGATCCTTGCGGGCCTCAATCCCCGTCATGCGGGCCTCCATGTTACTGGTGGACGGGGCAGTATCAGGGCGGGCCAATGCTGGACTGTCCTCTGATGGGGACCACAGATGTGAACTCCCCAGTACTCCAGCCTGTTGTTGCATGGGGCTGACTGGGGTGCCCTGTGTGGAGTGCAGGGTGGTGTGCTGGGGGGTGTCCTGGGTGTTGGGCTGGGGGCTCAGGGTATGTGCACATTCCCCATGGAGGTTGCCGTCCATGTCGGATTGTTCTTCGACGTGGCCCTCTACATCGCTGAGGCAGCTACCTCCCCAATTGAGCTGGTGGCAGCAGACTGTGTGCCATCAACTTCAGCTTCTACAACAGTGGACAACTCCAGTGTGGCTGTGTCGTCGGGTGGTGTCTCACTTGTTTTTTCCTTCTCCGGTGGCCAGCCCTGTATTGCTGGTGCTGGCCTGTGTGGCAGTCTGGGTGTTGGTGTTGCCCTGGAGGTAGATGGTCCTGTGCCTTTTTGGCTGGCCCTGGATCCCGTGGAGGATGTTGTGGCCTGTGCGGCAGGCTCCTGGCCTTCACTGTCAGCATCTGTGCAGGGCATCAGTGATGGTGGTACTTGCACGATGCATACATTGGTGTTGTTCAGTAGTTCACATTTCATGTAGGTGTGATGCACAGGGTGCTTGCAATAGGGGGGGCATATTGGCATACGTAGTGGACTCTCCTTTTTTAACTGATGTGTGCTATGTGGCATACCGTTGTATTGCGGTTTGTGTGATGTGTGACGTGATGTTTTGCTGTGTTTTGGGTGTCTGTTGGTAATGGGATTCGCACGCAGCATGCATATCAATGTGCCAGGGTTTGGGCCACCATCTGGACATGGATCTGTTTATGTGTGTATGATGGGCCATGCATTGACTTGGTTCACTTTCACATCAGTTGTGCTACGTCATGCTTTGGTTCTCTGTGGTTTGTGGGGACACTCACCTCCATCTGCACACCCGCCTCCATGTCTCCGAATCCCTCTATCGACTCCATGCTGATGGTGGTGCTACAAGTCTCTTCCCACCTTGGTGGGATAGTGGTGCCCGCCGACTGTTGCCATGTCCTCTCTGCGGTTGGCAGACAGGATGTTGCGAACGCAGAGACGTAGATCGTCCCACCTTTTTTTAACATCTTTCACTGTGCGGGTGGTGGTGCCAACCGCAGTGACTTTTCTCGCCACCTCCTCCCAGATTTCTTTTTTCCGCAGTTGGGCTGGGCGCTCCAGAACTGTTGCAAAGACTGTCTGCATGGGCAACCAGCGTGTCAGCTAAGATATTTAGCTCTTTATCCGAGAACCTCTTCTTACGCAGGCGGGGGGTGGATTTCCTAGTTGCCTTGGACATTGTCTGGTGATTTACCCTACTCCTAACTCAGTACCAGTGCTGTGTTCGGAGGATTGCAATGGATTGTGTTTTTTAAGATGGCCGCCGCTGCATTTCCCGTTCCGGCGCAATGGCGTTACTTCCGGGTCTGGTATTACGAACCCGGTATTTGTATGATGGTATTGCCGGGTCCATTATTAAGGGGTTGCTCCTGGGCGGAGGCGGTATCAGTGGATTCCGTGATGTCACTATCGGGGTGTTGGGGGGGTCTTTAGCGGCATGGCGGTGCAGCCATTATCGGCATGGGGGTTCGCGCATGCTCGCGCTCTCGTAATCGGCCGCTATTTGTGGCGTCGAGGGTACACAGACGCGCTACTACCACCATGCCGGTAATGACTGTGTCCCACGATCATAATGAGGCCCACAGGGTTTTATCAATTGCAAAAGTCTAAGATGGTATTGGGATTTATTAACCACATTTTGGATCTGGGCATCTGAGCTCAGGGATGCTTCAAAAGTTACTCCTAATGTTTAACCTTAGCAATGGTCGGGATAGCATGGTTATGTATAATGAAGCTAGAGTAGCACTTGCCAAGTTTCCCTCAGGTTTGAGGCGAGCCAAAAAGCAGCAGCTCGGTTTTGGCTGCATTTAGGCACATACCGTTGTTGGCCATCCACATATGAATTGCATTATATATTCCGGAAACCCTCTCTGCATCTTGCTCATATACTCCAGTCAGCTCGATGACCAGCTGAGTATCATCAGCATAGTTTGTAAAGCTTCCTCCCAGTTGATCTAATAGAACACATAATGGTTGACAGAATATATTAAACAAAGATGGGGAGAGACAAGCACCCTTGGGAACCCCTTATCTCAAGATTTCTGGTGGTGAGCTAACTGTGCCCGATACAACTCTGGACATCCTGTTGTCCAGAAATGATTCAATCCAGTTGGCGACTTTGTTGGAATAGTGACCAATGTCCTTCAGCCTATTTATATGCATAGTGTGGTTCACCAGGTCGAAGGCTGCTGAGAGGTGAAGAATCAGCAGCCCGCTGCACTTTTGTCTAAAGGGAGAAGCATTTCCACCAGAGTGTACTCCGTGCCGTGGTGTGCCTTCAAACCGGATTGCTTTGAGTGCAATATCTCGGCGTCCTCCAAATGGGCCTGCAATAGAGCAATGGCCACTTTGTCGTTTACCTTCACTCGAAAAGGAACGTTTGAGATGGGTCTCAGGTTGGAATAATCTTTGGGGTCCAATCCTGTTTCTTTTACTATGGGGGTCACAGCAACTTTCTTCAAAGCATAAGGGACCTTACGTTCTCTAGAGGATGTGTTGGTGAGACGCGTTAGGAATGGGGTAAAAAGCTCTTTATTGGCGTGGACAGCTTTTGCAGGAAGGGTTTCTCCCACACAAGTGGAGGGTTTCAAAGAGTTTAAAATGTTTATCAATTCTCCTACTTGGATAGGTCTAAAGGCAAAGACAGGTTTCTCTGGCTGAGTTAAGTGAATGGTGCAGGGTGACTCTGGGGTCGTAATGTGTGACTCCTGGGAAAGGCATCCCTTGTTGAGAGTAATATTAGTGAGGGCTTTATCGATTTCATCGAGAAATGCCCTCTGAATGTCTTTAAAGTCCGAGTTGGATGGCGCAAGGGGGAGTGCTGTGGCAGAAGGTTTTTCGAGATCACAAAGTATTTCAAAAAGCTTCCTGGAGTTGTTTTCTGCATTGGAAATCTGACAGCCAAAGTCGTTTTTCTTAGCCAACACAATTTCTGCCCGATATAGTTTCTCTAGGCATTTCCATCTGTCTTTATTTGACAGCGTATGGTCTTTTTCCCCCTCACTCTTTCGGCCTTACGTTTTACCTGTTTCTGTTGAGTCAGGGCTAGGGTGGGCGGGCATTTGTGGTTATTATCTTTTTCTCTACACAATTTGACTTTGATAGGGGCAACTTGATCCAGAAGCTCATTGATAGTTTTGTCATATTCATATAACAGGGAGACAGGAGCGTCCATCTCCGGCGTAGATTTCATTGGATTGGAGAGGCATTCAAGTAAGTCAGTGCGGTCAATTTTAGTTTAGTTCCTACTACTGACTTTCCTCAGCATATTTTTCTTATTTGCTGTATAAGAAGGAGGTGTTATCTGGAAAAAGACAAAAAAGTTGTCAGACCAAACACAAGCGCTAATTTCTAAAGGACTTAAGTTGAGGTTTTTACTAACATACTAACAACCCAGTCCAAGTAGTTATCAAGATTGTGTTTAATCCTTACTATGTATTTCAAAACCTGCTGACGCAAGCCGTTGCGAAAGGTTAGGGGCTTCCACATCTAGGGGATTACCATACCATTGATTCAAATCTCCCAATAAGAGTTTAGAATGATAGGGTTTATTAAGGGAAGATAATATTTACAGAAAGTCATCTGTGAAAAGTGGCATGTCGTTGGGGCGGGGGGCGTGGGGAGGGCTAATGTAGAAGGATGTTCATACAATTATTCGGTGTGAGAGTGATTTTAAGTAGTCTGACTTTGCAACCATTACGGCTGACGTGTGACCGAAAAAGATGTAGATCGTTGCTGGCCAGAATAGCAACTCCTCCACCTTTTCCGTCGTCTGTTTTGGCCAAAAAATATACAGCCCGGGGGTGTGGCTAGATCTATATTTTTTGGCCAATGGAGTCTCGCAGCCACGTTTCGGTTAGACGCATGGTATCGATCTTCTGGACAGTAATGTGATCTCGAACGTTAATAGCATGCTTGTCTAAAGATCTTGTATTCAGTAGTGAAGGTGACCGCCACTGGGAGCCAGATGCTCAGCTGGCTTTAAATTAGTCAAGCCAACAAGGTGACCAGTATTGCCCCTAAGTGTCATCCTATTGGAAGTCCTGCACTGTGTGACGGGCGTCGACTATAGATTGTTTAAGTGTGCCACGTTTTCCAAATTATCAATAAGCCCGGGGGGACTGTGTTTATTAGTTTACAAAATAAGTGTTTATTGACACATTTGTCTTGTGTTTCTTGCTTCATGTTTGTGTACACCATCTCCCACACCATCTCCCATATCCTGGTCCTACAGTTGTAGTATCTTATCCTCCTGTACACTTTTTCTCTCAGCAAGACTCAAGAAATATATAAGCGTATATTTGTCTGATCATTGTTATTTGTTACTTTTAGATAATTCTCCCAGTATTTCATCCATTCCCTCCAAAAAATGCTTGGTGTCAAGAATCTAAGTGAACTCATTGAGAACGAAACTTAGAAAATGTATTTAGAGGACTTTATTAAGCAATATTTATACTTCTTGGTCAACTCAAATTAATGATAGTCAGAATAGCAACAGAAAGCCTCTCTGTGTAGTCTCTCCTTCCCAGATGCATGCCAACAAACATTTCTTGATGGTGAACCAGTCTATTCTAGAGGTAAAACCAAAGTATTTCTGACTTCTCAGCCACTCTAAGCCATGAACCTGGTCAGTTGGCCTGTCACAGCAGGTTTGTAGAGTTTGGGCCAGCCTGGGTGCCACCCGCTCTCATAAGACTTGTGCTGTATTCCCACACAAGGTTTTTTGGGTGGGCTTTTAGTAGCTAGAAGTGCTACCCATCTACCCTGCTCTCATAAGTACCTGATTCTGCCAACCAGCCGTTGGACTCTCATCCTCCCCAAACTGCCCGCCGCTCATGCCCCGGGGCCTTTTATTAGCCTCCGCACTGGCCCTGGATTTACTTAATGGCTAGCCTTCTCGATGTCCGCCACATGCTCGTTCCTCCTCCCACTCTGCTCGGACAACACTAGGATTGCTTTTGCCTGTTGTTCCCATCGCTCACCCTGCACCTCCAAGGGAAGGCCTCAACTTCCAGTCTCTGATACTCTCTCCTCCAACCTCTGATATACTACTCCTGAATTCTCTGGCTTGCCATTTTGCCGGTACATCTGTTTGTCTTTCTTCCTGCAGTGTCTACTGCTAGCAATGCTCACCTGTCAGACGCGCTCACTTGCTGCGAGCATCTCAGTTGACCATGCAGCACTGTGATAATACTGCATCGATCACTCCTTTTCGGTGCACAACCACCCGACCCCCTTCACAGCTCATGGTCCATGGAGACCAGTAGCACAGCCACCTCAGGAAAATACCTGTCTCACCATTGTTATTGAGAAGGGCTCAACCCTCCTACCCGCCGCACAGTTCTTAGGGCAGCAATACCACAGACCCTATCACTTTTCCTTTTCCGCTCACTGGACAGGATTGTTGCCAAAGTCTGCCTTCTCATCGCCAGTGTAAAGATGGGAGCCCAAGTAACGTAAGAACAGGTTTATATTAAGGAACCCCAACACTTCTCAACCATTTCTCAGCTTGGTCCAAAACCAACCTATAAAAATGTAATTTTGCACATTCCGTGGGACCTAATGGCTTTACAAGTACTTGAGTGCCATTCTAAAATGAGATAGAATGGTACTGGTACACAGAACAATTCAGAACTTCCAGAAAGTAGAAGTCAACATAATAGTATTTTCTATGTGGTATTGAGTCATTTAACATTTGCTGATAATTCCCATAATAATGTGGCCTTGCAGAATAGACCTTCTGTTGCGAATTACAGTTGGAGGTATGTATCCTAGTTCAAGAAAGTGTTCTAGGATCCCCTGCAACTGGGAAATAATTGTAGAGCCTATGACTCTAGATAGGACACTCATACTATACAATTATTACAGTAAGCAACTTTTAATTCTGCTTAATTTTTAACACTACTTTGTTGAGCAGTGTTAATGGTTCAAATTCTTTTAATTTACTGAATTAAAGGGAAACTATCATGACATATTTTATTGTAAAACACTGAAGGTAGTTACCAGTAACCCCTTGGAAACCTGTTTACAATGTTATAGCCTCAGAAATAAGTCCTCAAGTTGTACCATGGCGCTGCAAACTTTCCCACGTCCTGCCATGTCTTCTGTGCCATAATATCAATAATAGACTTGCCTGATCTGAGGACACTTTCTACAACATGTGCAACCGCTGCTGTTACTAGCACCAATTAAATGCTTTTACTATAAGATCCATTTCTCAAATCTGATGTGCAATGATGCAACTCTGAAACTGACTAAATCACAAGAAGTGCTGGTAATAGTATGGTAATATTTTGCAATGATATGTTGTCTCTCTTTGCACCTGTCTATCCTTCGTTCTATTTGTGTTCCTTTTTCATCTTTTCTACCTTCAACCGTTTTATTTCTCTTAGCTTCTTTTATTGTGTTCTGTCCTTTTTTTCCTTTCATCTATGCTTCTCTTTCTTTTCTTTGTTTTCTTTCAATCTTTCCTTCTCATTCCATTTTTCCATGTCCCCCCTTTCATCTATGCTTCTCTTTCTTTTCTTTGTTTTCTTTCAATCTTTCCTTCTCATTCTATTTTTCCATGTCCTCCCTTTCTCATTCTTTCCCATTATTTCTCTTTCTTTTCCTCCTTTCATTCTCTTTCATTTAATTGTTTCCTTCATGCAATCCTTCCTTCTTTCCGCCTTTCTTTCATTCTTCACTTCTTTCTTTGCTCTGGTCCACTTGTGTCTTTCAGTTATTTATTTCCGCCTTTCTTTCCTACCCTCCCTTCTTCACTTTCTTCAATCATTGAATGTTTTCTTAATTTCTCTTTCTTCTGTTTTTTCTTTTCTTTTTGTCTGTCTTTCTCTTTGATCCTGCTGTAGATTTCTTCATTGGTCATTTTGAAAGCCTCAATTGTGATGGGTGTGGTGGGCTTTGAATAAAGAGATCTGGTATTAAATTACTGTCTAAGTGCCTTTTATGTATAGTCGAATCGGCAAACATGGGTTAATTTTTAGAGTTTTTTTCCAAACTTTCCACTATGGTCTTTCGGAGCTTGGTTTCTATAGACATCAGCTGGTGGTAAATGCTGGTTTAACAGAGAAGCTACCCTACCACAAAAAAAAATAAAGGACACATGTCCAACCAGTAGGGCTGAATGAAAAGAAGTATAATAAACAATAGAATAGGGTTTTGTTACAGCCTTTCCTTTAGATGTGATACCTATAGCCTTCAGCTTTCTCCAGATTGTATATGTTCTAATAGTGTACTACAAGTCATAGAAAGGGTTGATATATGATTATTCTGACCATTAAGAAACTAAAAAGAAAATACTCAAGGAAGAAAGAAGAAAACAAAGAATGAAGGAGGCACAGATTGGGAAGAAAAGATAATGATAGAAAGGAATCAAAACAATACATTTTTATAGGGAAAAAAGTAAAGAAAGAAAGAAAAGTATGAATAGGTGGGAGGGTGGAATGAAATAAAAAAATCTAATTGGGAGACAGAATCAGAAAAAACAAAAAACAGATAAATAAACCAGAAAGGAAGGAGGAAAGAATGAGTCATAGAAGACAACACAAAATGAAAGATGATGGAACAAAGGAGGGAAAGGTAGATTGAAAGCTGAACAAAGGCAAGGGGAAAGGAAAAAATAAACAATGAAAGATTCAATGAAAGAAAAATGTAAATTTGCCAAGGTGGAATGAAGGAAATAATTATAGAATTTAGGGAAGACAGTAAGAAATAAAAAGAGATGAGTGGAATAAAGCAAAGAAAAAATGGAGAATGGCCTAAAGATGGAAAGAAGAAACTATTAAATGAACGGACAATAGATGGAAGGGAGTAAAGAATGATTAATTGAAAGAAATGCAGAAAGACAAAAGGAAATAGAAAGAAGAGGAAAGAAAGAAATTGAAATATGTAATAAGGAGAAAGAGACGGAAACAGAGGATAAATGAACAAAATGAAGGAAAGAACAATTAGAAAAGAAATTAAGTAGAACAAAAAAGCATGAAAAAGGAGTGAGGAACGAAATACAAATATAGAAAAGAGAAGACTGTACAACAGAAAGAAGGGAATCAATTAGTCAATTTCAGAATTACATTTTTCTTATGATTTGAAAAATATTTCCTATCGTCAAATTCATTACTGATTCTTTGTGACAGCAGCTATTTCATTGTTGTAGTATACTGCAGTGATCTGTTGAGTCTCATCTTGATATTTGTAACAGGTTCCATGGCACCATGGGAGACAGTGGCAAAGATGGCAGCCTCAAGAGCCAACTGGGGGGCTAATTTTTGGGGGTTGATTAACATTTTGTACAAGTCTGTTAGTACGTTCCATGATACCAATTGTACCAACTTCAATATTTTAAAACATAATAGTTCATGTCATTCCCATCTTAACATATTTGGTGATTTACAAAGTATGCATATCTTCATGTACAGTTAATCTTAAATACTTTAACATAAAACTCATGGCAGCTACGTTTATCTCGTTGAAGAAATCACTGAATCGTGTCCTTTTGTAAGACCCATATCAACTGCTGAAATTATCTCCTTTTCAATATATTGATGTGGCAGTACTTTCACCCCTTTCTGCAACCTTCAAGCCATGACGTATCTGAACAGATCTCTAGTTTTAGATTACATTGTGTGAGTTACAGTTGTAACAATATGGAAAAGTAAAGTCATGCATTTGTTACAATTACATTGTTGTTTGTTGAAAAGGGAAAGATAATATAATTGCATGCTATGTTAGTACATCTCTCCACATCATGTGCACTGCATATGTTTGCACCAAGTCACCTGTAACTTATCTGAATGTTTGAAAGACTTATGAAAAGTCATGCTAGTACAAGTGAATACATTTGTTTTTTTCTCTAGCCCAAAGGTGCTGCCAGCCGTTGCTTAGATTGCTCGGTGGAGGAATCCTGTCCATATTCTGTTCAAAAGATCTATTTGAAGGGTGGAAAACAGGTTAGTTAATTACATTATCACACTTAAACTATGGATAATACTGTAGTCTTTAGCACATTATGTCATGTTAATTGGGTTTGATAGTTTTGAACTTCCACAGTGTGGTCTAATAGTTTTGGCAATCTGTCCAGAATCATTGCAAGATTGAGCATGGGTAGGTTGATATAATAATGCATATTTGTAGTGTGTTCTATGTGGGTTACATTACATGTCATGCATGAACGTTGGAGGTCTACGCTGCGTTCTTTTTGCTTTTTCTAAGACAAACTTGTGTACTTTGAAAGGTATTAAGTGCCTGATAAGAGCAGGCTGTATCTATCATGTTTTAATGATCTTGCAGCTGTGCTTGGGTGTAAGGCATGTGAGCGAGCTGCTTCCTAAATTGCAGTAGCAGGTGTCATGGGTTGCGATTATTGTGCTGCAAATGTGTTGCTGCAAGCTTCTCAATGCAAAAGTAGCAGTAATGGTGTTCACTGCTGGAATAGGAAATGGACAGATTGTTCATTCTTGCCACCATTATGCATGTTGGGACAGTCTCTGTGGCCATACCAGACAAGGGGAGACTACGATAACACCACAGAACGCCACCCGCTCTAAGATGCCACCCCTTATGGTGGTAAATACAGGATCCCCCCGACCTCTCCACAGTACTTCCAGTGCAGCACAGAGAGGCTACAGACCATTTGCCTGCTTTGATAGTCAACGGAAAACCCAAAGCCGAGTTAGAAAGGTCACATACATGCACAAATTTGGCTTGGCATTTCTACATAATTTACCCAGAATTTTCAGGATGTGCCTAAAAAAAGCTACTTGACAGATCTGGCCACCACACTTCAAGGGCTTCCCAAGCACCAAGCACATCTTGTGCTAAACAACCATGTTGTTAGGGAGAATTTTCATAAACGGTTGATTTCCCTTACCTAAAGAGTCCCCCAGCAGCTTTGCTGGATTCCTAGTATTTATTTCTGTTCACCTGGTAAGAGTGTGAGCCTTTTTTCCCACTCTTACATGTGTTTTGCTATGTGTATTTCTATTTCTACTTTCTGTGTGATCTTGGGCACTGGAGCCTCACCTACTCCATGTGCACCACCTTTTGTGTGTGTTACACAGCACCTTCAGTGCAGTAACACAGGGTTGTCTTTGAGACTTCCCCCTGACTCCATTTTTTTGGGGCTGACTACTGTCCCCCAGAAACAGGTAAAGTTGCCATTAACTTTATATAGTCACTTTAAACCACAGACCTAGTACACCCCATTTTACATGGAGTATTGGAAAGGGTTAACTCTTATCCCTTTGTGTCTGTGCCTCTTGGAGCCTTGTTACGCTCCCTTAAAATTAAGACTTGGCTGGTGGCAGTGGTATCTACCCTAACTTTTCTACCGCGATTATCTTATATAAACGTGGTAATGTTTTAGGCTATTATATTAGCCTTGAACATAAACCCGCTTGACCAAATACATTTTATTTTGGTTCCAGCTGGGTTTAGTCACCATTTCTTTTTGTTAAAGTCTTTCTCGTGTTTTTCTCTGCGTGCCAAACCGGGGATGACTCCTTTGTTCGCTGTCTTTTCAAGGGCTTCTGCACAGAAGCCCTCCTTAAGGCGCCTAATAGTCTAGGTAGGCAGGATGTGAGGGAGGGATCTTTGGACCCCTGCCATGGGTTCCCTTGGTAACCCAAGTCGCACTCTTGTCTGATTGGCTAAGGGGACTGGCCTTGCCAGGCCAACCACCCTGCTGTGTGATTGACAGCCAGGCAGTATGAATGGGGGAAAACTGCATAAAAAGCAGGTCCATGGGACAGAGTCGCCACTGGAACGAAAGAACCAACGAGGAACTGGAAGAAGAGGATCCCTACAATGACTGAACCGCCCGGTGAAGCCCTGCTGCAGGTCTGAATCTCCAAATCCGACGACAGAGAAAATCCTCCAGGAAACCTCTTCCCTTGAGCTGGTGGGACCAACCAGTTCACCCAAACTACAAGCCAGGACCCCTCCTCTGGTTGAATTCGCTGTACAGAGCTACAGTGGGCCGGATAGCCAGGACGGTCGGACCCTGCTTGGGTTTTAAGGAGCGTACTTTTTATTTGTTGTTTGGCGCTGCTGCTGGTTTCTTCCCTGGGTAGTGAAGGACCCTCCAGTCTTCCTACTTCTGATCAGTCTGACAGTCGCTTCAGGAACCTTGAGCCTGCAGGAACCACCAGGAACGTCTGCCTAAGCTACAGCCCCCTCTCCGTTATAAGGTACTGTTCAAATTTGGTTGTCCGTATCGGTCAGCCGCGGTGAAAGTGTTTGAAATCTTTCTCCAATCCGAGGGCTTGTCCTTCTCTTCTCTTTGAACTAACTTTTCTACCAACCAACCTCGTCCGGAATCTGTGCCACGAACTTTACCACAAACTACCCTGAACTGTGTGATCTTGAGCAAAAGACTTTTGACCCATTGACTTTGGCCCTAAGCCTTTTGTAGCTGATCTCCTCACTGTAACGCTCTTGTTCAAATTGCCGAGAGTACTTACCTGTTGGTTTTGCCTAATTGCTAGCAACTTTGTCTTTCCCTCCCTTTTAACTTGCTGGAGTGCCATTTTGCTCGCACTTCATTTTGTGAGCTTAACTTGTCTGGAATTTAAGGGAAGTGGTGTGGTGTATTTATGATTGTGATTTTGATCTTGCTTAGAATAGTGAAATGTTATACAACTGTTGAGTAAATAAATATATATTCTTTTACTTAGAAACCTTGTGTCAGTGTTTGCCTGAACCATAGTAATTGCTGTCCTTTGTGTAACTATTTGTACTGCTCACTTACTCTTGAGATAAGTCTGGCTGCTCTGATACTGCTACCACTATAACTGTGTTGTACAGGCTTGTACCAAAGGTGACATTGTACTGTCACTTGTAGTCTTAATTGTGTGTAGTGTTCCCAAAGGGTACTGCATATAGTTCTGCCTAACACATGCTTCCACTAATTATAGTCCTTTCCTCCAACTGCCATCACTGGAAAATGCTTGTTACCATGGAATTTTTTATTTTCCTAGATCAGCTTTCTTTCCAATCCACTGCGAACATTGCAAACGCACCCTTACTTATACGATCACATTCCCTATACCTCAGCCCCTTTACACAGTCCACATTTTCTGTGTGCCCTTTACTATTTCTGCTTTTCACTCTCCCTCACCTTTTACCCTGTTTTCCTTTCTTCTTCTCCTACAGACTGATTACTGTGGGCAAGCAGAGCCACAGTACACCAATTGATCAGTCAAGGTACCAGTGCTATAAGACAACTACGCTGCTGTTTGGCGCAGAATAAAAACCTTATAAGTTAAAATAACATAACACACAGGCAAATGGATAGAGCAGATTCCTCACAAGCTTCCCAAGAAGGTCGCTGGGTCACACAGTAGACATGACTCTTCAGCCTGACCCTAACATGATGGGAAAACAACGTAATATAGTAGACGGCTTCAATGGATTGCTTTTCCTCTGCAGATTCCTCATCTGATAGATATCCTCATCCAGCTCTGCTGCTCGGAAACATTTCGATAGTGGACCTCAACTCGCCCGTCGATCCGTCATGCTCGGTGCTCTATCATCGGCTCTGAACATGACGTCAGGCGTGGTGTTGTGTGTGTGTGTGTGTATATATATATCCAAATGACTGTTATTTCTCCAGTCCATTGGAAAGCACTCCCCCCAGTCATTCAATGTTGATTCAGGAAACCAGTTTTGAAAAAAGTTTCAAAGGTAGTCTTTATTCAATAAAATCGGGCAGCATGTGGCTCGTATAATCCACTAACATCGTGGTTCTCACAGAACATACGGCCCTCGCATAGCGGAGTTAACGTCTCGCGGTTTCCTCACTGTTTGATCACAACAGGTGATCCGTATTACCAAACAGTTAAAATACCTCGTGAGGTACGGTTTAAGACACAGAAAGAGGACTGATTCTGTCGTGTGGTTATCTGTCCGCCATATTTGAATGGGCAAAGCCCAGACATAAAGAAGGGACTAGTTATATACAATTGCTTATATTGAGCCAAAAGTCCACCATCTTACCCTATGAACCCTCTTCTTCAATCATGTTAGTAACCTACAAATACATTACCGAATTGTCATATATTTATGCATATTGTTCGTGAAATGCTACGCTGTGCAGGCATGAGTAAGCAACAATTCAAATATCATTCTCATTTGTATATATCATAGCTGACAGTGGCATATTGAATTACCATGTTTGTGGCTTATTTAGGCAGAGTAAAGTGCATAGTGCAAATCCAGTAAAGTGCATAGTGCATTCAAAGTGCAACATAATCACTTGCTTCAAGACATTCCTATATCAATACCTTAAAGTGCACAGTGCCTCAGTTATTCCTATGTCCGTACAGTAAGGTGTCTAGTGCTAGCAGCCATAGAAGAATCCCACAAACATATGCTAGTGAGTAACCACTGGGTTATAACTATCCGTTATCTGCATCATATATACAAAGAGTCAATTGCTATTCCAGTTGATGTAGTAGTAACAGCCTGCAGCAGTAAAAATACATATAAAACAGAGTATTTACACTGTAAAATCACGGCTGACATATTCGCTTGACTTATTAAAATTCATAAGAATGAGCAAAGGAAGAAAGATTCATCTGTAACCATACTTCCTCATCATTGCCTATTATCACCGTACATTATAAAATTTCACTCAAAATACTTAAAATCACCATAAGTGTACCACTATAAAAACTCAACCCTGAGCCAGGTTTGTACAAACATCAGGGTTAGCACCATATTTTGTACCCTTACGGAGACTAGAAAAAAGCTCTGACCGAACATACCCTAAAGGAACTGATGTACCAACATCGGAGAGGTTATAAATGCAAAAGTCACAGTATACACATACAGTACAAAAGTTGCTCAATAGATCAAGACACGCTAAGAACATGCTTAATACATAGATTCCATTAAGACGTTAACCCAAGAAGGTATACATTTCTTCGTCTATATTATGCCCTCTTGGGTATTTGCTCTCAAAGTCCAAGATGCAACATGTCTCTTTTTGGCGGAGTTTCTTTTCCCTATCTCCGCCTCTTCGATTGTGTTCGATTTTATGAATGCCAAAGAATTGAAAGCCCTCCAGGTTACATTGATGACAGTATGAGAAATGTTTCACCATTGGATAGTTTCGGATCCCGGTTAACAATTGCCCTCACATGCTGCTGAATTCTTATTTTCAGTTTACATTTGGTGCTGCCTATATACCATTTCTGGCATGCACATGACATATATCCAAAGGAAAGGAGGAAAGAGGGAACCGCACTCCCGCGGGCCAAATAAGAGCTCAAAAATGCGGACAAAAGCAAAGAAAACACTGTGTAATGAATACAGATGTTTTTTTATAATAAAAAATGCAAAAATATAACATGGTTAACAGCGAGCAGCAACACATAAACAGACAGAGGCAGGACGCCGTGGTGCACAACCTGCAACACAATGCGTTTCGCGCTACACTGAGCGCTTGATCACGTGGGGCAGGGGAAATGGGTTGTCTGGCATAAATGTAAACAAAACAGGCAGTCCTACAACTCTGTCAATCATTCTCTCAAACAGCCAGAGCAATAGATGGAAACAATCTCAGCCATGTTAGCATGGAGACAGGAGCATGGAGTGCATGGGAGACTGAAGTCAAACCTATAGAGACATAGGATTGGAGGACAAAAACACAATGTTGGTGCATAGTGCGCATATACTGCATATACTGCTAAATATAAAGGAATCCGCATAGTGTTAATGTCGGAATGCACATAAAAATACCATATATACATTGTAGTCAACGAAAGCAAGTATAAAACAGGATGTAACAGTGTAATCCCCGGGTTTCCAACAAACATGCCCACAATAAAAAAAATGTTAGCTGTTAGTAAATGGCTACGTGGAAGAATTGCAGATATTAAATATTAAAATTGGCAAAACAGTGTGCAGCAATGTATAAAAACATACAGGATGAACAATTAATATGGGCAGACCGTAACAACCGAATAAAGATATAGCAGCAGGTAAGTATAATGGTCACAGAGATTATAGAAATATGCAAAGGACTAAAGTGCTAGTGCAGGAATGGAGATGAAATCACCGCCATAGGGGACAGTACAATAATGAGCCAAAATGCAGAGTCACAAATGGAGACCAACCATACCTGAGCATAGGACATAAAAAACATAGCAAGTCCTATAGGAAAAATACTACAAATCTACACAGTTGATTAAAAGAACGGTTGTAAGGAAGATTAAGGAAACCCAAATAGTAATAGTAAAACGAATACATTCCTCGTAGTATAAAATAAAGCAAAAGTTCAATCCACTATAACAATCCAACCAATGCAGCTGATATGGCAGAGGTCACTGCTCATGAAATGGAATCTGGGCATATGATATGCAATACATAATACAAGTACAAGTAATGTTCCAAAGGTAAAGTGCATAAACAGCAGCAGAACGACAGTATGTCATCAAGGCCTCAAATTATCGAGGCCTAGAATAAAGTGCGAGTGCAAAACAGCTGGAACAGTACTAACGATAAAATGCCATAATGGCAATTACCAAGACGCTGTGATTATGTAGACACATAGGAATATGAAGACCAAGAAAGAATTACATCAAACAGATATAGAGATCCATTACATGAGACAGGCAGGACAGACGACCACGAGACTGCAGGCCAAGGCCACAAAAATAAGAAAGCCAAAATCAACCCCTAAATGAAAAAAGAGATACATACCACTCCCCCACAGATTGTGAAAGTAAGCAGCCAAATCACAAGTGAGACAAAATAGTATAGAAAAGTGAAATATGAAATAATCATAGCCAAGGCCAGAAAGACTCATTGAGGAACAAAGTAAGTGTCATAAATAGACATAATCACAAAGGAACGACATAAAGGGAGAAAAAGATCAAAGCCAGTCGTAGGGAGGAACACAAGGAAAAGGGAACTAAGTGCCCAAAAATGTATACATTTCCTCATGCACATTGTGACCCTTAGGGTACCTGGTATCAAAGTCCAAAATGAATCTTGTTTCAAGTTGTCTTAGTTTAAGAACACGATTGCCACCCCTGGGATGAATGGGCACATGTGTCACTGCAAAGAATGTTAACAAATGGAAATTGTTCTTGTGTTCCTGTTTAAAGTGTTTGGCCATGGGGTACGCAGGATTAGAGTTCTTAATGGCTCTGAGATGTTTAAGAATTCTCAATTTGAGTTTACATGTCGTGCTTCCAATGTACCATCTCATACAGGGGCATGAGAGGACATACACCACAAAAGTAGTGTCACAACTGAGTATTTTATCTCATGGTTGGTTTTGCTGACAGAGTGTGCGAATGATTTCAACACAGTGGCATGTGCACAGGCTTTGCATTTCATGCATTTAGTAAAACCCACAGCAGGAGAGGCGGAAAGCCAGGTTGTCGCAGAGGGATTTTTTTCTGCTGGGGACAGAAAACTGGAGACAAGTTTGTCTCTAAGAGAAGTTACACGTTCATATGTCATGGTGGGACGTCTAGAGAATATAGAGCTAAGGTCATTGTCTAGAGTAATGACACGCCAATGTTTCCCGACAATTTAACGGATGTTATTGGAGGCCGTGTCAAACGAGATAATCAATCTGGGTTCATCATTGGTGATAGATTTGACACAATTGATGTCATACAGAAGTTTGTCTCTGGACATTCCATGTGCTTTGGTATAGGCCATTTCAATAGTTTTTTTGTCATACCCTTCTTTCAAAAAGTCAGCAGCTGCCATCGCGCAATTGTGATCAAACCAAGTAATGTTGGTACAGTTCCGACGAAAACTGATGAATTTACCATAGAGAATTGACTTTTTGCATGAAGGAGGGTGACCGCTGTTGGCATGAAGGGGCAAACCAGTATTGGAGTGTTTCTTGTGAAGTGCCGTGTGGATACCTGAGCTATCAAGCATAACAAGGATATTCAGATAGATAATTTCAGTTTGACTATGGCATTCCGTAAAGCTGAGATTGGCCTTGTTGGTGTTAATACTGTTGATGTCATGATGCCCGCTCCCGGGGAGCCGGTTCAAGCCCTGCGTCCCCGAAAGCGGACACCCAGTCCCCAAGGAAGGACCCAGCAACCCCATATAGGGGCCCTTTGGACAGTGTCCTGGCGCCTATGGCGCCAGGCTCATAAAAGACATCAGTCCTGGCGCCACAGGCACCAGGCTCATTATGGGAGTGCTTGGGTGCACTTACCTGATGCAGACCATGCTGCAGGATCCCAGCCTCCTTGAGGCCTGAAAGGAACTACTTTACCTGTGGGACTAATTTACCATCCGGGCGTGGTCGGGGAAGGATACATACCTGATTGGAGGAAGGATGCATACCTGGAACTTCTTCCAAGGCTATTTAAACCCCACCCGAACGGCCACACGTGCTTCGCGTTGTTCTGCATCTAGCAGCTGGACGCTCACCGTGTCTGATCGTGCATCCTGACTTCTGCCACGCCTGCCAGCATCCTGGATCACCTGCAAAGGAAGAGAAGAAGAGAACAGAAGAAGGAAAAGTCCTTACCTGCTAAATCCGCATCCCGGAGACATCTCGCTGACAATCCTGAAAAGGAAGACTTTTATTAAAAAGCTCATCGCGTCGATCGCTGCAGCGCCGCATTCCACTCACCTTTACAGGGCGCCTCCATGTTCAGCAGCGATCATCTGGATTTGCAGTCACGCCCCAGCGCCTAGGGAGAAAAAGACCAGAACAAAAGGTGAGAGAGAGAAGGGAACAAGGAAAGCTAAATCTCCATGTTAAGACTTACCTGTTGATTCATTCCCTCTTCATTTCGGGTCCGCGCCGCATCCTGGCATTTCCGGACCCCGGCCCCTAAGGGGAAAAAGAGACATCAGCGTTAATGAGCGAATGAAAAGACATTACCAAAAAAAGCACATTAAAGACTTACCTGATTTCTACAAGGATTTCACCTCTCATCTCGGGTCGGTGCCTGTTCCCCGGCATTCCGTACACCGGCCCATATGGGGAAAAAGACACTAGCATTAGTACATTAATGCATGGACACGGGGAACCTCTTATCAAAAAAATTACCTGGAAGCCAAGCAAGTTTGGTTCTCACCAATCCGAAAATCCAGTGAAGTAACTGGATACCAACGCGCCCCTGCATCAGAAGCAGGATGGAGAGCTCGTCCTTCCAGACCCTAAGGTGAGACGCTACGAGGAATCACAGAAGGGTTTCGAGGAGGGTGAGAGGGGAAGGTGGGAGGCCGATTGCATTACCCCGCAGACAGTTAATCCCCTATTTTCGCCTACAGAAGGATACTTCTGCGAGCCAGACAGGCCAGATTTGGGGGCCCGGTCCAGTCCGTCTTCCGAACCCTGCCCATCACCTTAGAAGAGGTCACAGCAGCGCGAACCAGGCCAGCGCCTCCGTGGGAGTCAGGTGAGCGTTACAGAACGCGAAGCCTTCCTACAAATTCCCACCCAGGCGCTATGGAAAGTTCTGAGACTGATCAGTTGGCCCAATTACTGGGGGAATTACAGGCCGAAGTACATGCCGCTCGTCAAGAGACTAATGCCCTCAGGAGGGAATTAATAATATCAAAGGAAAGAACTGATGACCTGGCCAGACAGCTTTTGCAAGGTCAAGCTGGGCAAACTCCTCTACCCGGTTCCGGAGGGAACCCCGCTCTTATGGTTTCCAGTAACCCTGTGCAGATTAATCTACCTGGAAACATGCCGCTGGCCCCACCCGAACGCTTTGCTGGGGACCCCAAACGATTCGCTGTATTCATGAATCAGTGTCGTTTGCACTTCCTATGCAGACCTGGGGCCTTCCCTAATGATCAGACCAAGGTAGCCTTTGTATTGTCATATCTCAGCAGCTGCGCTGCCGATTGGTCAGTTCCACTGGTTACTCAAGATGACTCGATTCTCTGTGATTTTCAAAGGTTTCAAGCAAGCATGGAAAGGTTGTTTGCTCGACACTCTCAGGGGCAGGCTCTGGATGACGAACTTCTATCCCTGCGACAGGGCAATCAGGACCTCCTATCCTATATTGCAACCTTTAATAGACTAATTGTGGAAACGGGATGGCCAGAGGATAAAAGAGTCACGTTGTTTTATCGAGGCCTACGCGGAGAACTTAAAGATGTCTTGGCCCAAGTTGTAAATCTGCCCCAAGAAAGCACTGAGTATATAGACTTGGTGGTCCAATTGGATCACAGACTTCAAAACAGAAAAGCAGATCGGTCCAGGTTTGAGACCGGGGTGTTGGTCAAGACCCATGCTAATACCAAGGGAGTTGATGTCTCTGAGCCTATGCAAATTGGAGGGGTTAAAGGACCCTTAACTCAAAAGGAACGTGAAAGGAGGCGGCAGTTAAAATTATGTCTTTATTGTGGGAATTCTGGACACTTTCTACGAGATTGCCCGGCAAAACCGCCCCGAAAGGCGGTAGGAGCCGCTGATAAAAACCATGAAGACTCTGTTTCGGGGAACGACTCTGCCCGACAAGTGTAGGGGTCCGCTTGCCGAGCTTGAAAACTAACTCTCAGACCTCGCATTTCATTGTGCCAATGGTTCTCGTAGATCCAGAACAGCCTAAGCGATTGCATGCAATAAAGGCATACATCGATAGTGGGGCTATTGGAAACTATGTGGATCGTGAATTGGTCTCTAGGATTAACCTCCCTCTCCGTCCTAAAACCAGCAAATATGTCATCACCACAGTCGATGTAACTGAAATTGCCTATGGACCGGTAACACATTTCACTACTGAGGTGACTCTTATTGGTCCCGACGGCCATCGGGAGGGTGTTGTGTTTGATGTAATCAAGGCTCCACAGTTTCAGGTTATTCTTGGAATCCCTTGGTTAGAGACACATAATCCTCGAATTGATTGGCGAGTTAAGAGAATAACCTTCCCGGATTGTACACAAACCTGCTACCCAGAAAACCTGAAGATTAATCTAGTATCTGTAACCTCTGCCTCCATCCAACTACCTCCGAAATACCAAGACTTTCAGGACTTCTTCCAAAAGGAACAGGCCAACACGTTACCTCCTCAAAGATCGTACGATTGCCAAATCGATCTGGTGCCCGGTGCACAACCCCCTTGTAGCAGGATTTATGTCCTTACCGAACCTGAGAATCTGCATTTGAGACAATATTTGGATCAATAACTAGCTAATGGTTTTATTCGCCCGTCAAAGTCCCCGGCATCCTCGGCTTTGTTCTTCGTGCCCAAAAAAGAAGGCGACCTTAGAACTTGTATCGATTACCGTGCATTGAACCAGATAACGGTTAAAAACCATTATCCTCTGCCTCTGATCCCTGAACTCCTTGACCAGCTGAAGGACGCTTGCATATACACCAAGTTAGATCTCCGGGGGGCTTATCATCTGGTACGAGTTAAAGAAGGCGACGAATGGAAAACTGCCTTCCGTACTAAATACGGATTATTCGAGTACCAGGTGATGCCTTTCGGATTGTGTAACGCGCCGGCTGCCTTCCAATACTTCATGAATGATGTGCTTCTGGAACTCATCGATGTTCGTGTTGTCGTATATATCGATGACATTCTGGTGTACTCCTCTTTGGAATCTGATCACAGAAAACACGGCAGGGCAGTACTTGAAAAACTGCGCCAACACAAACTATTTGCTAAATTGGAGAAATGTGTTTTCCATACCACAGAAGTCGAGTTTCTAGGTTTCATCCTGACACCCAAAGGAGTCCGAATGGACTCAAGAAAAGTGGATGCCATCCTCAAATGGCCATCACCTAGCTCTGTAAAAGGGGTTCAAAGGATGCTCGGCTTTGCCAATTTCTATCGCAGGTTTATCCCGGAATTTTCACGCGTGGTACAACCCATTACTGCACTCTTGAGGAAAAATAAACGTTTTGAATGGTCTGAAGAAGCCGAGCAGGCCTTTCAGGATTTAAAAGCTAAGTTTACCTCCGCACCTATATTGAAACACCCGCGTCCAGATCTCCCTTATGTCGTCGAGACTGACGCATCCAGCCTAGCCATGGGAGCTGTCCTGTCCCAAACAGATCCCGAAACCAACCAACTTTATCCCGTAGCATTTTGGTCCAGAAAATTCTCGGCACCCGAGGTTAATTATGCAATCACGGACAAAGAACTGTTAGCCATTAAGTCCGCTTTTAAAGCCTGGCGGCATTATCTGCTTGGCGCTCGACATACCATCACAGTGATCACTGATCACCGGAATTTACAGTATTTGAAAACCGCCAAGGATCAGTCATCACGGCAGCTCCGATGGGCTTTGTTTTTCGCTGAATTTGATTTCGTGATTACCTATCGACCTGGCTGCAAGAATGGCAAAGCAGACGCCTTATCCCGAATTGGAATGGGAGAATCTGATACAAACTCAGAACCAGTACCAATAATTCCCGAACAGAGGATTCTAGGCATGACTTCGTGACAGACGCTTGAAGACATTCAAGCCAGAGTGAAAAAACTCCTGGACCCTACAACCTTACAGGAATGGATACAAAAGGGATCAGACTTTACCATAGATAATGGTTTACCTTATTTCCAAGGACGCTTATTCCTGCCACATAAGGAATTACACGAACTAGTTATTTCCGGTTATCATGATACATTAATAGAGGGACACCCCGGTATTGCCAAGACAGAGGAAAAGGTGAAACGACAATTTTGGTGGCCCTCTTGGCGAAAAGATGTTAAATCTTTTGTGATGTCCTGTGGTGTTTGCGCCCAAAATAAAAGTCAAAAGAAAAGACCAGCCGGTCTCCTTCAACCTCTAGACATACCACCAGCATCCTGGCACACCCTATCAATGGATTTTATTACAGACCTGCCTCCTTGTTCGGGGTACAATACTATTCTGGTAATTGTGGATTTGTTTTCCAAAAGGGCCCACTTTATTCCTTTGAAAGGTTTACCTTCAGCTTCTGTCCTAGCCAAAGAATTCCTCGAAAATATTGTTCGTCTACATGGATTCCTATCTATACTAATCTCTGACCGGGGAAGCCAATTAATTTCCCACTTCTGGCGCAAATGTTGTCAAATGGCGCAGATCAACGTAAGATTATCGACCAGTCACCACCCCCAGACCGATGGTCAGACCGAGAGGACAAATCAGACCCTTGAACAGTACTTACGGTGCATGTTACAGCAATCTGAAAGCAACTGGAAAGACATTCTTTGGATAGCCGAATACGCATATAATAATTCGGTACACTCAGGAACTGGCCACAGTCCTTTTTATACTTTGTTTGGGCATCACCCTCGAACCTCAAACCTTGACTCACCTCAGAACCTCGGAATGCCTGCAGTAGAACATCTGCATTCTACAATTACCCAAGCCTTCAAAGAGGCAACTACGCATTTACAACAAGCCAAGAGAAAATACAAGGAGAATGCTGATCTACATCGGAGTGAAGCACTTCCGTATCAGATTGGCGATCAAGTGTGGTTAGCTACCAGACATTTACCACTCAAAGGGCCTCGAACTTTTAACCCAAAATATCTGGGACCTTATTCTATTACGGCAATAATTAACCCAGTGGCTGTTAAACTTGATTTACCAGCTAGTATGCGAATTCACCCTGTTTTTCATGTGTCACTTCTGAAACCAGTGGTACCCGGAACCCGACTACTCAAACCTCCAGAACCTATTCTAATAGATGGGGAGCCCGAATTCGAAGTGAAGACCATTTTAGACTCAAAAATGTTTAGGTCAAAACTGTTCTACCTAATTGATTGGAAGGGGTACGGACCTCAGGAGAGGTCGTGGGAACCCAGCGACCATGTGCATGCACCTCGATTAGTCAGGAAATTCCACCGACTCTTCCCAAACAAACCAAAACCCCCGGAGGGAACAACCTTGGGAGGGTCCTTGGGGGGGGGAGTGCTGTCATGATGCCCGCTCCCGGGGAGCCGGTTCAAGCCCTGCGTCCCCGAAAGCGGACATCCAGTCCCCAAGGAAGGACCCAGCAACCCCATATAGGGGCCCTTTGGACAGTGTCCTGGCGCCAGGCTAATAAAAGACATCAGTCCTGGCGCCATAGGCGCCAGGCTCATTATGGGAGTGCTTGGGTGCACTTACCTGATGCAGACCATGCTGCAGGATCCCGGCCTCCTTGAGGCCTGAAAGGAACTACTTTACCTGTGGGACTAATTTACCATCTGGGCGTGGTCGGGGAAGGATACATACCTGATTGGAGGAAGGATACATACATGGAACTTCTTCCAAGGCTATTTAAACCCCACCCGAACAGCCACACGTGCTTCGCGTTGTTCTGCATCTAGCAGCTGGACGCTCACCGTGTCTGCTCCTGCATGCTGACTTCAACCACGCCTGCCAGCATCCTGGATCACCTGCAAAGGAAGAGAAGAAGAGAACAGAAGAAGGAAAAGTCCTTACCTGCTAAATCCGCATCCCGGAGACATCTCACTGACAATCCTGAAAAGGAAGACTTTTATTAAAAAGCTCATCGCGTCGATCGCTGCAGCGCTGCATTCCACTCACCTTTACAGGGCACCTCCATGTTCAGCAGCAATCATCCGGATTCGCAGTCACGCCCCAGCGCCTAGGGAGAAAAAGACAAGAACAAAAGGTGAGAGAGCGAAGGGAATAAGGAAAGCTAAATCTCCATGTTAAGACTTACCTGTTGATTCATTCCCTCTTCATTTCGGGTCCGCGCCGCTTCCTGGCATTTCCGGACCCCGGCCCCTAAGGGGAAAAAGAGACATCAGCGTTAATGAGCGAATGAAAAGACATTACCAAAAAACGCTCATTAAAGACTTACCTGATTTCTACAAGGATTTCACCTCTCATCTCGGGTCGGTGCCTGTTCCCCGGCATTCCGTACCCCGGCCCCTATGGGGAAAAAGACACTAGCATTAGTACATTAATGCATGGACACAAGGGGAACCTCTTATCAAAAAATTACCTGGAAGCCAAGCAAGTTTGGTTCTCACCAATCCGAAAATCCAGTGAAGTAACTGGATACCAACGCGCCCCTGCATCAGAAGCAGGATGGAGAGCTCGTCCTTCCAGACCCTAAGGTGAGACGCTACGAGGAATCACAGAAGGGTTTCGAGGAGGGTGAGAGGGGAAGGTGGGAGGCCGATTGCATTACCCCGCAGACAGTTAATCCCCTATTTTCGCCTACAGAAGGATACTTCTGCGAGCCAGACAAGCCAGATTTGGGGGCCCGGTCCAGTCCGTCTTCCGAACCCTGCGCATCACCTTAGAAGAGGTCACAGCAGCGCGAACCAGGCCAGCGCCTCCGTGGGAGTCAGGTGAGCGTTACAGTTGACAAATGATAGCCAATCACTTTCCGTGCCCTTCCAAATTATAAAAACTTTGTCAATGTACCGCCACCAGGAAACCATCTGGGTGGGAAAATAGATGAAAGTAAATCAGACAAGAAAGTAGCCTCCCACTACCCCATTGTAAGATTGGCATAAAACGGGGCAAATGTACTGCCTATGGCAGTACCCCTGACTTGACGGAAAAAAGACCCCTCAAACAAAAAAACATTGTTACTCAGACAGAATAAAAGCATATCCAAAATCATAGCGCTGTGTCCAAAGTAATTAAGTGAGCGGGTGTCCAAATAATACTTACATGCATTAATTCTGACAGTGTGGTTAATAGAAGTGTATAAAGAGACTACATACAGAGTTGCCAGAATAAGACCCTCTTCCCAAGGTGTATTGGTGATATGTTGTAAAAAATCCTTAGTATCCCTCAGGTAGGATGGCAACACTGATACAAATGGAAAGAGTGTTTCGTCAATGAATTGAGCCAGATGTTCTAATAATGATCCACACAAGGTGACAATAGGCCTACCAGGGGGATGTTTAAGTGATTTGTGTGTTTTGGGAAGAAAATAAATAGTGGGTATAGTGTGGCATACAGGGATGAGGAATTTGATAAAATCATCCTCTAATAGATCTTCACTGGCCCACTTGGTACAGAGAGCAGTGAATTCTGCTCGTATTTCTGAAAAAGGATCTTTGGAAAGCTTAGTATAACGTAGAAGGTCGCGCAACTGCCGATTGGCCTCGGCCACATACTTCGTTCTGTCTTGGATCACGATGTTAGAACCTTTATCGGCTGGTTTAATAACAATATTGGATAGTTGTTGGAGTTTGCCAATAGCCAAGCGTTGTGCAAAAATGAGATTCTGCTTGATGATGCTGGTTTTTTGCCGCAATCTTCTAAAATCACTTACACAGAGATATACCACGTCACTATGCCCTATACCTCAGTTCCTTTTTTCCATGCGGTTGCACACTGCTTCAGGAATATGACATTGAGTCTTCGACTCAGCTTTTTGACTAAATTCATCACATTTTCTTCATAAAACCTCGATTGCGAGGTCCGCTCCCTGGAATTCGGCTTTAAAAGGTGCACTTACTGCCATTACAAAAGGTGGGTGACCGACCTGCATGACATTTGTCTGTGGTGCCTGGGTATGGATCACAACATGGAGGGATTTGCGCTGTGCTCCAAAATGAATTCAAAATTCATTTGTGAGCGGTCCGTGAACTTGCTTTGGGCCGATCTCCGGGGTGGTCGCTCATCTGGGCCTGCGACGCCGAGACGGAAGGGCCCACCCCTGGTAAAAGAGAAGGAAAAGCATCAGCGAAAGGCCAAAAAGCGGTCACACTTGAGGAGCCACTCTTCCACTCTTCCTCGTCTTCATTGCGTAAGAAAAAGGAGTTGCCTACCGCCACCGACACAGGTTCAGCTTGTCGCTGGAAAAAGCTAACCCTCGGCTGGACCAACCACTCGAGAAGAGTGGGAACATTTAAAAAAAAAAATGTTAGACATGTTTAAGACTCTGCAGTTAATGGTACCAACCACACACCCCCCATGAGCAGCAAGCCTCAGTGGCAAAAGCGGCGCTCAGCAATCCCGACCCCACGCATGCCAAACCATCGTCGGCATCAGAGAATCCTTCGGTCTCAATGCCGAAAAGGCGCTTAAACCATCGGCGTCCGGTCGTACTCGAGAGCGTCGAGAGGCTGACATTCCTGATGTCACAGTAGTACCCAAGCCTCGACAGGCGTGGCCGACCGTTTCATTGGCGGCGAAAGAAAATCCCTTGGCGCTGACTATTGGTGACGGATCTTTCATCACGCTCTCCAGATCCAGATTCTTCGGGTCCATGGCATCGCTTTCCGATGCCGACCACGGCGATGACCAGGGGGACAACGATCCCATGTATACAGGGTCGGGGGGTTTCCATTTTTTTCAACAACCAAGCAGACCTGTTGGATTACACAATGCCAGCGGCCTAGTCACGTCTCCAGATGTGAAACTTCAGAAGGGTCAGCCCTACACCCACACTCATGCGTCCCGGGAGGATAGCTCAGTGGCAACGTGCTCGCCTTGGAAGCAAAATGACACAAAGCAACACAGGTTCGATCCCCGGGTCCACGCTTGGAAACCTCTGGGTATTTAAGCGCGTTAGAAATATGCAACTAAGACAACAACAACGAAATATTCTGTAGCAGCGCCTCGATGCCCCAGGGCTGTGTGAGCGCTTTAAAGATGCAAATAAATAAATGCTAAGTTTAGGGCCCTAGTAGAAAGGGTAGTAGACACCCTATTTTTGAAGTCCTCCTCAGTGCCTGCTCAGGGCTACGAGTTGACAGACATCTTAGATGAAGGCTCTGTGACTAAGCAGAACATGCCACTTAATCCGGCAATTGCAGACCCCCTAGCCTCCTTGTGGCAACCTACCTGCTCCATCTCCCCGGTCAACTCTTTACAGGGAAGTACAGGCTGGCAAGAGGAGATCCGTATTTCCTGGCTTCTCACCCTTCTCCAGAAGGGCTGCTTGTGCAAGCAGCCACAATCACCACCAGACCTGTGTCATCCACTTCGAATCTGAGAGGGTAAAAGGTTGATGCAATGGCCAAGAAGGTCGCTACTTCTGGCAGCATGGCATTAAAAGCCACCAATGTGGCCTGTGGATTTGCAAAATACTCTGTGGAGCAGGCAGCACAGTACATCCCCGAAGGTGAAATGCGGGATGGGTTTACATGGCTGGTGGAAGATGGGAAGGAGGTAGCCAAGCAGTTGTTGCAGATGGGCCTGAACGTGGCCAACTGTGTCAGCCTTTCAATGGGGTCGGCGGTAGTATTGAGAAGGCAAGCTTATCTCAAAACCTGTGGATTCTCCCTGAACGTCCAAAATAGGCTACTGGACTTGCCTTTCGAGGAAGAGTTTCTTTTTGGACAGAAGGCTTATGACTCTGCGGGTAAGTTTAAAGAGTCTAAATTTGCAGCCAAATCGCTGGGTCTAGCTGCGCAGCCGGCCAAACCTGATTTCAGCTTTGCTTCCAGGGGCAGAGGCTACAGGCGCTATGTGGCAGGAAAGCACAGCTCCCACAGGCCTGGCATGGGCAGAACCGTTTCTCGCATTCCCGGAAGGGGCAGCAGGGCTTCCAGAGGCCAGCAGACAGCGACGGGTCGGCACGGCCCTCTTAAGGCGCTTTGATTTACCCTCCCACGACTTACCAGTTGGTGGATGATTGGCAGAACACTGGCCCCAGTGAGAGGACATTACCTCCGATGCCAAAGCCCTGCAGCTCTTTCGGTGGGGTTATTGTTTGCCCTTCTTAAGAACACCACTGGACAGACCCCCACCGCCTCCAATCCAACCGGGACAGGAGGTCCAGGAAGAACTGCGAGCCCTGTTGTTGAAGGGTGCCATGGAAGAGGTACCTCCTGATCAGAAAGGGTCGGGTTGGTCTCCGTCCCATTCTGAACCTCAGGGCCTTGAACAAGTTTCTGAGGAAAGACAAATTCAAGATGGTGACGTTGAGAGAAATTCTTCATGCTGTCAAACCTCAGGACTGGCTGGTGTCAATAGATCTGCAGTACGCTTATTTGCATGTACTGATAGATCGAAAGCACAAGAAGTTCCTGAGGTTCCTAATAGGGGACAAGCACTACCAGTTCAATGTGCTTCCCTTTCGGTTGACCTCCGCTCCAAGGTTCTTCACCAAGCTGATGGCGGTAGTCGTAGCACACCTCAGGAGATCCGGGGTACATGTATTTACTTACTTGGACGACTGGCTGATCCGAGGGAAGTCGCCGGGGCAGGTCTTGTCTTGTATTTTTCTAGTGCCAGAGGACAGGCTGTGCATGAGATCCCTACAATGGCTCCTAAGATGTCAACTTTACAGGTAATGGTACGCATCTTGATGGGCTTCCTTCCTCCACTGCAACTCATGACTGCTGATTTTACAGAGTAAATTTTGAGATGCAGTTTGGTCATGAAAGAGGCATAAGCATTCACCAGGGCCTGTAGGGCCCTGGGAGTTCTGGCCATAAGCACTGTACAGTCGGCATAGGCCAAGACTGGGAATGGTCTACCCCCCACTCTCAAAAAGTCCACAGCTGTATTCAACAAGGCCTGAAACAGCCCATTAATATATAACGTAAAAAGTATGGGGGCCAATACGCACTTTTGGCGTACTCCCAATATAACCTCAAACCATTCAGTTCACCTCCCCCCTGGTCCAAACCAAACATTAGCTTTAGTGTTCGAGTGGATCTCTCGCAGAACTTCCAAGATGTCAGACAGACGCCCCATGGACTCAAGCACGGCCCACAACTTTGCACGATTTACCTTATCAAAGGCTGTGCTTAAATCCACTTCTCCCTTACAAAAGACAAAGTTTGAAACCAATTGATACAGATTGAGCACCTGCTCCATGTTGCCCAAGCCCAGGCGAAAACCAAATTGTATATCCGTCAAGATGTTCATCTCCTTAATACAGGACTCCAATTGACCCAGCAACACCCGACCAAAAATTTTGAACACTGTATCGTATAAAGAAATGGGGCGATAAGATGAACGTTTGGTAATGTCCCCCTTTTTGAAAATGGAAAATATAGTTGGTCTTCCACGATTGTGGGTAATGGCCTGAACATAAGCAAGCATTGAGTGCTGTAGTCAACAGGGGGCCCATAGGTCAATTTGGCTCATAAAGAGGTCGCAGGTATGGCATGTGGGCCAGGAGCTAGATTACGGGACTGTTTCCAAATTGCGTTGGTCACTTCCTCCAGGGAAAAAAGCAATGCCACACCCACACATTGCTTGTCTTCTCTGATTCGGCCATCATGAAACAGGGTTCCAAAATAAGAGACCCAATCAGCGGCCCCCACATGGGTTCCTGATGGGCCTTGTGTGCCCTTGTCCTGAGAGCCCCTTGATACAAAATCCCAGAAACCCTTTGCATCATTTACCCTGATGGCCTCCAAAAATTCTTCCCAAGCTGTGACCTCCAACTCCAATTTACTCTGCTCGATCGTCCTGCGGTAGAGAGTATGCGCCTGAGCAATGCAGCGTCTATCCGCAGTAGGACGTTTTAGAGCATTTAAAAGAGCCAGTTTTGCCTGCCTACATTTTTGGTCAAACCAGCACCGCTTACAAGCTGTTCCTATTGGTCTGGGGTCCATTGAAAAGCCCCATGTGAGTGCCTCCAGCATTCCCACAAAGCGCCACCACTACCCGCTGACTGTTTGATTCATCTAGAATCCCCATCAGTGGAATTTGTTGTGTAGCTAGTATTTTCCAGTGCAAGCCAGAGGCCAGAATGTTTAATTCTACTATGGGATACCACGTCACTTTCTACTTGACACAAAAGACTAGATGCACATTCCACCACATCTGTTAAGCCCTTCATAGTTAGAACCAAAGGGTAATGATCACAGTTCCCTACCACAGCAGCGTTGAAACTCTGTATACATTTCCAGAGATCCAATGTGAGGCAGAAATAATCACAGTTTATCCTGCCTCCAGGCCCTTTTGAGACAAACAATTATCATTTTGTGCAAAGAGGAGCCTTTCACTACAAAGGCCATCCCCTACCTTCTTGGAGTTTGGTGCTATCAGGCTATACTCAGGAATGCACATGCCCTTTGAACCTGCTCTGCTGCCACTGCAGGCATGGGCTGAGGGAGTCAGATGACAGTGCCAGCTGAGCCATATGGGTGCACCATGCTTTTAGAAGATTGCATTTTATGAACGGGTGTTTGATCAGCAGTGCCCCCTTTCAGAGGCAGAATTTCCAGGGTTTTATGTAGTAAAAAATCTGAAATGTTCACCCTATACCAACCTGACAGTTGACCATTCTGTGATAGTCCGCTCCGGATTACTTTAGTTTCCCAGAACCAATGGAGAGAATCTACGCTAAGGCAGATGGCGTATCCTGGGGACAGGATCAGACCGGGTCCAGTCAGAAAGTACAAGGAAAGTTGCTGAAGTGAGTCAGAGACTCTAAATTAGAGTGCTTCAATCTGTGGGGCGTGCCCGCCTGGGGGGTGGAGGGGCGCGAGAGCCCAACATTAAATGTAAAAAAAGAAAATTCACGGGCGGAAACCCCCCACCCCCCATACCCTCATTGATTGGTTCAGGCTCCCTCGCTGCGGTCTGTAGCTATGGCATTTTTGTGGGAAATATTTATGCCCCTCCACTTAAAAAATTCACCAGCTCCCACTGAACCTCAGACTGTGTTGGGAACTGGGTGGGGGGAGCCCAGGGACTGTGGTGGGTGCAGAATGGGTGGGAGCACTGGGATAGTGTTGGAAGCGTGGTGGGGAGAGCCCAGGGTCTGTGATGGGGTGGGAAGAGCCCAGGGACTGCGTAGGAGTGGGATGAGGAGCCCAGCGACTGTAATGGGAGCAGGTGGGGGAGCCCAGGGACTATACTGGGAGTAGGGTGCAGTGACGACGCGCAATAGTTCATAGCCATTTGTACATACTGTCTATTTGGCATTTTTTCGGGGGGGGGGGGGCTGCATGCGCAAATTTTGCTCAGGACGGGCCCAGGCCAAAAAAGTTTGAAGACCACTGCTCTGAATCCTCTTTATTAGTAGAACCAGTTGTTGAGATTAGCATAGCAACAGATGCGACATCAGCACCATTTCAAGATCCTAGAGTTAGTATCCAGGTTGGTGGGATGACTTCTATCAAGACCAACACAGGTATGAGTTGAAGGCCTACCTAAAGTAACAGAGGCAGCGACAGCCAGCAAGAATCCCTTGATGAAGAGGGAGAAATACACACCTGCCCGTTCCATGATTTGTCGCAGGCGAGACTGATAAACCTAGCAGACCTCTAGTGCAGAAGTGGGAATTACACACTTGCCCATTTCAAACCCGGAGGACACAGATGGCCCAATTGCCACAGGAGGCCATTACCATCAGGAGGTGACACAACCTAGACTCGGCAACTGAACTACGGCCGGGGTCTTGGATGACCAGTCCCCAGCACAATTAAAGAAGTTCCTAGAGAAACTATTTCTCTGAGACTGTGAGTGGCTATTGTGGACATTCGCATGGGATGATCACCCAAGAAATCTTGCTTTCTATTCTATGGCCTGGGCTTTTAGACTTGGCACGCTAGGTCCTTCCCAGGTAGGGAATACTCAGTTTTTGTTTCTTCAATCCTCACACTTGTTTGCTGATAGAAACTACCCATGTTTTGTTGTACAGAAAAAACCTCAGTCCTTTTGGAGTTTTCCCAACCCATCCTTCTCATTCTTATTTTGTAAAGGTGTGCTGGCCTTCTGGTTGTTGATAGATCCAACCTGGGAAATGAGACAGTGGGCAGGAGGAAAGGCGGCAGAGGGAGCATTTGTAATTGTGCATATTACTTGGCTGCTGCCCTGAGGGCAGTATTGTATTATACCTAGAAGTGTGCAACTTCCTTTGGATTGTTGTTAAAACTGTTGAGAACTAAAAATGTCAATCTTTGGCTGTTCTATTCCTCCGTCTTGTTGACTGTGTACACTGCCATTACATCAGGTGGGCAATTGTATCATCGGAATATTGCTAGCTCGATGATGTCATGTGTTGTCATGATTTACATTGATCCTACCCAGCCATAAAATCCTAAGTGGGCTCCATTCCAGTAGTAAGTGTTTGATGTAAACCAGTAGTGGCGGATCGTTTACAGTGAATCAATGTCTTTGGTGATGTTGATCCCTAGGTATTTTATCACAGTGGTCTCCCAGCTATATTGTGAGGCTTTTTAAATCTCACATTCTATCCCTTTCGGCAACTTTGGGTTCAGGGCCTCAGACTTGTTGGTGTTAACTGTTAACCCAGCAACCTCTCTAAACTTTCCTAGTTCTCTTTCCAGTGCCCTGATGGACTTCTCTGGGTCTGTCAGCGTCAGCAACATGTCGTCCGTGAAGGCCGATATTTTATGGCACTGCCCTCCAAAAGGGATGCCTGCTATGTCCTCAGTGGCCCAAATTGTGGCCAACAGGGGTTCTAGGTAGATCGCGTACAGCAGCGGAGAGAGGCGACAGCCTTGTTTCGTACCTCTTGTTACCTTGATCGACCCTGTTAGTTGCCCGTTTATCAGTAGCCAGAGGGATGGGTTAGAGTAGTTTGCCCTTACCATTGCTAGCAATTTCTCTCCAAATCCCATCTTTATAGTGGCGAACACAAACTGCCATTCCACCCTAACAAACGCTTTCTCTGTGTCTAACGCAAGGAGAAGCGCTGTAACCTTTTTTATGTTCACCTTTTCGACTATGTGTGCTACCCTTCTAGTGTTGTCCCTGGTCTGCCTGCCGCGTATAAAGCCCGATTGGTCTGTTGTGATGAGTTTCGGAAGGTGGGGTCTATCCTAGTGGCCAAGAATTTTGTGTAAATCTTAGCATCAATATTTATTAGCGCTATGGGCCAATAAGACTTGCAGCATTCCGGATCCTTGCCTGGTTTTGGATGGAGGACTACCTTCGCATCATCCATTGTTGGAGTTATTCTCCCTTCTTTCAGGAATTCATTAAATAGTTGGACTAGGTGGGGGGATCAGGTCTTCCCTGAAGGTTTTAAAGAAGTCGGCCGTAAATCCCTCGGCCCTGGAGCTTTATTATTGGGCATTGAGGTGATTGCTTTACAAACCTCCTTAGCTGTTATTGCTTGGTCGAGGTCCTGGCCTTCTTGCGATGTTAAGGTTGGAAGATTTAGACTTTCCAAGTATTTTAATTGGGTATAATCTAGGGGATTCTCTGATTTTTAAAGCTCTTTATAGGATTCTGTGCATTCTCTTTGTATTTCAGAATGTTCGGTACTCACCACCCTTTACGTAGTTTGATTTTGGTAATTGTTCGGTCTCTTTCTTCCTTCCTTAGAAGCCTATCTAGCATCCTATCAGCCGTGTTGGCATTTACATAATATTTATGTCTAAGGTATAGCAAGGCCCGTTCTGCTTCCCTCGTTTGCAACAGCTCCAACTGGCCTCTTTTGGCCCTGTATTCTCTCCTAGTTTCACCACTTACCCCAATACCATCCGAGTCATAACCTGTTTCAATTTACTTTCAAACTCTCTTTCCAGCTGTCTCCTTTCCTTGTCCTTTCTGGCTTTCACTGCGATGAGCTGACCTCTGATTGTGGTGTAAAATGTGTCCCGCCTCGTGTTTTGGCTTGTGTCCCCCACTTAAATGAGTAGAAAAAAATCTTCAATGGACTTTTTTATCTACAACCTAATTAGTCCCTCTTTGACTATGTATGACAGGAATTTCCACTTCCAAATCCCAGGGAAATTGGCCCTTCTCCTTAGTGTGATGGACTGTCATGAACCGCAGAGCACGCCCCTTTTGGACTTCCTGGTCCCTGTCTCAACGGGGCTTGCACTCCATAATACTCCCAACATGGCCATCCAGCGTAAACACCTCTTTCCGCTCCATGCGCTGGACGTAGCCTATTCTATTTATAGACCACGCCTTCCGCTGCTCCGCGCGTCTCAATGCTATCGCAAGTGGCTACCAGACGTGTGCACCTAGTTCGCAGCTTTGTTTCCTTGTCCTCGTTCCCTTCCTCTTTCTAGCCCTTTCCTTTTTCCCTGTTTCCTGGATTCCCGTGCAAGTTGGTCTATACAAGACTCCTGGATTCCTGGATTCCACGATCCCGGAAGTGAACGCAACCTGGAGTCGGAGGAGACTCGAGCAGCCCTAGTAAAAGCCAGGTCCATCCGCAAGAAGACAGCGACCAAGGACCCCAACAAGGAACTGACCCAGGTGAGAAGGGGGGAACTCCTTGACAGTTTGAGACGCCACCCGACCCATCTAGATAACGTCATGGAAGCCGCCGTTCAGGACTTGATGCGGCGTATGCAGGAACTATCTACCGAAGTCCAAAACTTAAAGGCGGAAAACGCTGCACTTAAACAGTTGGTCCTATCCAGGGATTCTGCCACTAAAGAAGGGGTCCTCTTGGGCGGCATTGTCGATAAGTATGACGGTTCGACAAAAACCCTTTGCGGGTTTTTGGATTCATGCCTAGTGCATTTTACGTTCAAGCCCTATTACTTTTCTACTCCCAGGGCCAAGGTAGGATTCATTATATCCCACCTATCTGGCAACGCCTTGACTTGGGCTACGCCCCTCGTTAACACTGGGGATGCCCTCCTGGATGACTATGATGGCTTCATACTGGCATTAAAGAACATGTTTGACCGTCCTGAACAGGTCTATACTGCACAGGAACGCTTGTTAGACTTTCAACAGGGTACCCAGGATATGCTCACTTATGTGACGTGATTTAAACAATTAGCCAAGGAAGCCGATTGGTCCTCTGAGCCGAGATTTACCCTGTTTAGGAGAGGATTGAATGATGAGATAAAGGATGAGTTGGCCAGAGTAGCTCCACCAAACTCATTCCAGGCACTAATGGACCTTGCTATGCAGATTGACTTCCGCATACAGGAAAGGGAGGCTGAAAAGAAGAAGTCTAAGGGGAATCCAACCAAGATGTCCTTTGAGAGCACAGTCAACACCCAAGTTCAGCCTCTGAATCAGAACCCATGCAGATTGGAGCATTTCGTGGACCCATATCCCCGCAAGAAAGGATGAGAAGGATCCATACAGGCTTGTGTATGTATTGCGCTTCGGACAAACATTTGGTTAGGGAATGTCCGCTAGCGCCTCCTCGGCGTTTGGGAAACGCCAGCTCCCGATCCTAGATGGAGCAGAGCTTCGGGAGAGAGATGTTTGCTCCACGTCAATTCCATCCTTGAACTCTCCTGGACAAAACAAGCTGATCATTCTCCAGGCACTTCTATCAACCTCCAAGAGCAAGACCTATCCCATTTTGGCCTTGGTAGACTGTGGAGCTATGGGGATCTTCATCGATCAAGACTGGGTTGCGGGCCACATGATTCCTTATGAAACACGAGGTACCATGCAACCGGTGGAGGCCATTGATGGAAGACCTCTCAGTTCAGGACCCATAAGCCTGCAGGCTAAAGAAATTCAGCTCTCAATAAATCACCATCAAGAGCTGATTAGGTTTGATATCATTAAATCGGCCAATTACCCCATGGTATTGGGTATGCCCTGGCTACAAAAACATAACCCTTACATAAACTGGACAGCGGGATCATTGTTCCTAGGCTTGGAATTTTGTATGTCACACTGCCTGTTCCTGGAACCCTCGTCAACATCCCAAAAGGAATTGGCTAGAGACCAACAGACACCGCTCATGGTGTCTAATGTCATACAGGTTCCTGAGGCCTATCAAGGATACGCTGATGTGTTTTCGACTGCCATTGTCCAGGCCTTACCCCCACACAGAGCTGAAGACTGCGCAATATATACAAAACCCTCAGCAATGATTCCTTTCGGCAGAATGTTCATCCTTTCTGAACCTGAGAAAAAGGCTCTCCGAGATTACCTGGATACTAATCTCAAAAATGGCACGATATGGCCTTCAAAATCTCCAGCTGGTGCTTTGTTATTTTTTTGTTCCCAAGAAGGACACCAAAGAGCTCAGACCCTGTCTCGATTACTGCGGCCTAAATCAGTGTACTCTCAAAGACTGGTACCCTCTACCCTTGATATTGGACATCCTGGAAGACGTAAGAGGCGCGGTAATATTCACCAAGTTGGACCATCACGGTGCCTATCATTTGATTCGTATCCGGGAAGGTGATGAATGTAAAACCGCCTTCAGAACACCCTTTGGCCACTACGAATATCTAGTCATGCCATTTGGATTAGCTAATGCCCCGGCAATATTTCAACGTTTCATGGATAGGGTGTTCTCGGACATGTTGTTTCTTTTCGTCATTGTCTACCTGGATGACATATTGATCTTCTCCAAGGACCCTCTAAAGCACAAAGAGCACGTGAAGGCTGAACTACAGAGACTCTGAGAACATAAACTCTTAGCCAAACCTGAAAAATGCCTGTTTCACGTCACCTCTGTTCACTACCTAGGATTTATCCTCAGTCCAGAGGGAATCAGTATGGATTCTTCAAAGGTAAAGACCATCCTGGCCTGGCCTACTCCCACCTCCGTGAAACAGGTACAATCCTTCCTAGGGCTTGCCACCTTCTATCGAAAGTTTATCTCCACCTTTTCTGAGATAGTACAACCGATCATAGCCCTCCTGAAGAAGGACACTCCCTTCAACTGGTCTACATCACAAGAAATGGCTTTCCAACGTTTGAAGACAGCCTTTACAAAAGCGCCAGTCTTGGCCCAACCCGACACAAGCAGGACCTTTCTAGTGGAAACGGATGCCTCTAATTACGCAATAGGAGCAGTCTTGAAACAAGAGCTAGAAGATGAGCTAGAACACCCCATTGCTTATCTTTCACGAACACTGACTCCCAGCGAAACGCACTACTCCGTCCTGGAAAAGGAACTGTTAGCCATCCGTCAAGCCTTCCCTGAGTGGCGACACCTACTTCTGGGAGCGAAATATCCAGTACAGGTCCGTACGGACCATCGAAATCTCCAGATTCTACAATCGATGGAGTGTAGGAATAGTCGTCAGGCGCGCTGGGCCTATTTCTTCGCCCAGTACCAGTTCCACATCACTCATGTTCCTGGATCACAAAATGTAATTGCTGGCGCCTTATCTCGACGTCCTGACTACGAACCCATTGAAGACAAGGCATATCCTAAGATGTTTTCCCCCACAATCTTTGTAGCTCAAGCAGTTAACTTCCTGGATGAAATTCGAGCTCAGACTCAATCCTCTGATTTGTGGAAGGATACGTCAAAAAGAATTCTATGGAATCTAAGGACTAGGGATGGGTATTTGTTCAAAGACAATGCATTGGTCATTCCTACACAGAAGTTACAGCAAAGATTGATAAACCTCTGTCATGACACTCTCCACTCGGGACATCGCGGCATCACCAATACCCTCCGTCTTATACAAAGACAGTTTTGGTGGCCTAAAATGAAGTTTGATGTGCAGCGATACATCCAAGCCTGTGTCGTCTGTAACCAAAATAAACATGATAACAAGAGACCTGCGGGTCTTCTATTACAACCTACGTTGCCAACAAGACCTTGGGAGATTATCGCTACAGACTTCATCGTGGAATTACCACCTTCCAGAGGATACACTACCATCATGGTTACCATTGACTTGTTCACTCATATGGCTCATTTTACGCCCCTGCGTAAATTACCCTCCTCCTCTGAACTGGCAGGAATCTTCTTGGAACACATATTCCGTTTGCATGGACTCCCTTCCAAAATCATATCCGATCGAGGACCTGAATACATCTCACAATTCTGGAAACATCTCTGTCAAATTCTAGGAATTCAACGTGCCCTTTCTTCGGGATATCACCCTCAAACCAACGGAGCCACAGAACGTGTCAATCAGACCCTGGAACAATATCTTCGATGTTTCGCCACCAAGGTTCAGGACGACTGGTCTCTCCTGATACCTGTAGCTGAATTTGCATATAACAACTCTGACCATTCAGCACTTAAGACCAGCCCCTTTTATTGTAGTCATGGCTTCCATCCCTCGGTCTTGCCTTCAGTTCTCCCTCACTCTACACCGGTACCTACTGTGGTGGACTCCTGGATTGAAACACTTGTCAACATACACCGGGAGGCCAAGGACTACTTAGAGAAGGCCAGAACACAGACCAAGAGGTATGCAGACTCCAAGAGAAGACCAGGACCTTCCTATGCAATCGGTGATCAAGTCTGGTTGTCCCAAAATTACTACCCCGACATCTACGGCCAAACAAATTGGCCCCCCGTTACTATGGTCCATTTCCCATCACGGAAATCATAAATCCTGTCTCATACCGGATTAAACTACCAGACTCCTGGAAAAGAATTCATCCAGTTTTTCATACATCTCTATTGAAACCCTACATTCCTTCCTCACGGAAACCCTGCAGACCCCCTCCTTTAATGGTTGATAATCAATTGGAATATGAGTTATCCCAGATCTGTGATTCCAGGTACAGATGGGGACAGCTTCAATACCTGGTCGAATGGAAAGGATATCCTCCTAGTGAAAGGACCTGGTAGCCTATATCAAATATTAAGGCTCCACGACTACTCAGAAGATTTCACCTCATACACCCGGGCAAACCTGGAGGAAGGGGTCTTCGGAGGAGGCATGCTGTCATGGACCGCAGAGCACGCCCCTTTTGGACTTCCTGGTCCCTGTCTCAACGGGGCTTGCTCTCCATAGTACTCCCAACATGGCCGTCCAGCGTAAACACCTCTTTCTGCTCCATGCGCTGGACGTAGCCTATTCTATTTATAGACCACGCCTTCCGCGGCTCCGCGCGTCTCAATGCTATCGCAAGTGGCTACCAGACGTGTGCACCTAGTTCGCAGCTTTGTTTCCTTGTCCTTGTTCCCTTCCTCTTTCTAGCCCTTTCCTTTTTCCCTGTTTCCTGGATTCCCGTGCAAGTCGGTCTATACAAGACTCCTGGAAGTGAACGCAACCTGGAGTCGGAGGAGACTCGAGCAGCCCTAGTAAAAGCCAGGTCCATCCGCAAGAAGACAGTGACCAAGGACCCCAACAAGGAACGGACCGAGGTGAGAAGGGGGGAACTCCTTGACATGGACATGGTCTGACAGAGCTATTGCCCCTACATCCTTTTCTGCTACAGATCCTAATATACCCCGTGTGATCCACACCTAGTTGATCCTCAAAGAGGACCTGTAAACATGGGAGAAAAATGTGTACCCCTTTGCATCCACCTTCTTTTCCCTCCAGGCATCCACTAGTGCTAGCCTATCCATTTTATCTTTCAGTTCCTTCGAGGCCCTCCCCCTGGGAGCCCACTCTACCTACACTCCTATCTACTTGTGGCTCCCAGGCCATATTGCGTTTCCATTAGGATAATAGGGCTTCTGGCAAATCCCTCCAGCTTGGTTAGTTTCAGTTGTATATATTTGTCCTGCCCGGCATTGGGTGCATAGATGGTGGCTATCGTCTACACCTTTCCCCCCTCGCAGTCTTGTGGCTAAGTATCTACCGCTATTGTCCTTTTTCCAGTCTGTTGCTGTCATGTTGAGGGAGGACCTAATAGCCAGCAGAACCCCCCCCCTTTCTTCCTTCCCTCGTAAGCTTGATATATTTAACTGTAACACTGGATTTTAATCTTGTGTGCGTCCTTCGCTTGAAAGTGCCTTTCCTGGAGTGTCAAAATATTTGGTTTCTCTCTCTGTAGAAACCTCTCAAGTTTTTTCCTTTTCAAAGGGGAGTTTAGTCCCCTGACATTGAGCGTCATGATGGTCATTTTGCTAGTCGTGTCCGTCCCCATTTTGGTTCCTGTAGCTCTTTGTCTCTCTTCGTGGTTTGGATGGCACCGGTGGGCAGAGTTAGGGGAGAGCATGCTCCCACTGCTGCACCCCTGCACGCCTCTAAATCTAAAGGGGAAGAAGATTTTTTCTGGTGAAAAAGGTCTGTCTCCCGTCCCTAGGAGGGACGCCCATACAGTATGGAGGAAAGGGGACTATGGACTAAGATTATGTTAGTCAGTACGGTGAGTAACTTATAATTTCTTGCCCCACCACTCCCCACAGGGTCTCTGCTTAGTGTACAGGGAGGGTAACACACTCACAGTTTTTTTCCTCGCGGGGGATCGGGAGAGCAACTTTAAAGGTGAACCCCCTATGGCGTCCATCTTGGAATCCCAAATAGCTTTAGCTTTTTTCTAAGCTGTAAACTTGGTCACTAGGCACTGCGTTTTTCAGTTTTTGTTAAGATGGTTTCAACTTTGGTAAAATCTTTCCTACGGTAGGTACAATAACCGTAGACGCATGTGTTTTTTGGTGTTGAGTTGAAGATACTTGGCCAATGTGCTGTTCCAACATGTCTTCCTGGGTAGGTGTCAAGTTGCCTGGAATCACTTCAACCTCCTCTAGCAGCAAAGAGTTAGTTGATACACATTTGACCCTGACACCAATGTACCCACAATGATCAAATCTGGATCGGGGCTAACCTGGCGGTGACAACACATGTCACCCTTTTTTTCCTGTTGATAGCCAAATCCACATACATCGCTGCTTGTTTGCATACCTTTTTTTCCTGTGCTTGAACCATGAGTTAGGACAAACGTTCTTAGTAGAGATTATAACGTTTGAGGTAATCATGGGTTTTACCAGTTCTGAACCAGTGTTATCAGTGGTCAGATCGTATTCCTTTAGGTTAATCCTCTGTAGTAGGGCAGTGAGGTTAACTGCAGTTTCTGTTAGAGCAAGCAAGGAGCCTTGAATCGCCTTGAGAGAGGACTCCTGCATTTCACGTTTTCTGACGACCATGTCGGATCTGGTAAGAAGCTCAGACAACAGGTCCTCAAAGACTGTAAACATTTTTTGCGGAGGAGTTGCTCACATCAGCACTAAGTGCTTCACTATTTACTGTTCCATCAAGGCCATATTCGTTGTCGCCCATAGTGTTTAGTAGAGCACAATCGGAGTTTATTGAGGAGGTGGAGGCTCGGTAAAGAGTTTTATGTACTACCGGGCTGGTCACCTGTGTCTCCCAGTGGGAGGCACATAGAATAGACCCTGTGGCTTCACGAGTAGCTTCACAAGACCACGTTACTCCTTGATCACCTCCCCCTTCTTCACTGGGAAAAGTCTGGGGGGCCAAGTCAATAGCAAGAAAAGGAGTCACGAGAGCCACAGGAGCTTAAACCTTGACCCTAGGAGATGTCACATTAGGCGATTTTGTAATTGGATAACTTGATAACTCCGTAGGAAGATTAGTGAACCTTGTTCTCAGAGGTTCAGAGTGATGAGTAATCAGGTCTTTAACCACCTGTTCCATTGTTTTTGACCCAAGGCAGGGGGTAGAAATAAAAAGTTCTAGTCAGGTCACAGCAAATATGAGTGCTGGGATTGGGAAGGCCAACACTGAGTTGTTCAGATGGCATTGTAGGATAGCAGTCAGTAATTCTATGGTTTGTTAAGGACACAGGGGGCTTCCCCCTCCCCCGGGGAGCTTCGCCCCTTCCAAATGAAACGTCTTCTGTGGACAATTTCTAGAGAGGCGTTGTCAATTTAAATTAACATTAGTTTTGCTGCCAGAATTAGGGCACTGGAGTTGTGTAGATCCCTCCATAACCAATACTTTTCCAGTAGATATGTTAGCCACAGCGTCCACAGGTTCCACAGATTTTAAATGCTCAAGGCTAGGAGATTGGGTTGGGGAGGAGACGATTAATGGTGCCATCCTGTCCTTACTGGCGAGAGCCAGTCTTTTAGAGGCTCACACCTTCACCTCCCAGTGGCTCGTCGTTTCGGAGTGATAGCAGGAGTAACAGCTACTACAGAGATAGCCGGAAGCACCATATAACAACTGTCATTGGGGAGTAAAAAAGTGACAGTCAACAGTAATCTGCAACAGTGGCAGGTGCTGCGTACATTAATCCAAACTAAGGAAAGCAGAGAGACAGATTGCCAATATCCACATACAGGGAGAATCAAGGTATCAAGGGAAGCCAAACACCAAGAAATAATCACTTGAAAGAGACACTTTCGCCATCCTACCTAAAATTCCAGGGGAAGGGAGCAAGGATACAAGGATTTTTCCTTGGGGAAAATTGCTTCTGTTGGATCTATTTGTTTTTGTTTATGAACGCTTTTTGCCAAGCATAAGTTAAAGATATTTCCTTGCACCCTTAGGTGATCATTTCTAGTGTGAGGGCCAGATTAGTATGTTTTGGACACAAGGACAGTTTATACGTTTTGACGACTTGACAGAGACTAATTCATTTGTGTTAGTTTCCTAAGTAGGGAAACCCTGTTTTGGATAGGGACGTAAAGTCCTTCATCCAAACGTTTTGTTTTAAATAAAGATGTCTGATGTTGAGAATACTACAACTTTGTGTCCGCCTCTCATTTCTGACTCCTCACAAAACCTGTACAATTCACATTCAAATGTATAATTTTCAAACCAAAACTCAAATCATAATCTAGTGCTATTTACAGTCTAAATTGTGATATCTAGGTCAATTTCTTTACAATTTTGTACATTTCACTAGACTCCAAGTTCCTTTCAATTTAGTGATCCTCAAATCAAAAACTTGTTCCATTCACATTTAGAATTGTAGTGTCAAATTCAAGGTTGTTTTAAATCATTTCCTTAAATTAATTCAGTGACACAATCACATACTCATCTTGGGTGACCTGTGTATTTTAATGAACATTGTGTATTAATTTTCATACATTTCTACTTAACACATCTTCTGGAGACATCAGCTATGTTGTAGAACCTCCCTTTAATGGCATCCTTGGTGATGGGGATTGCAATGGTGTTTGGGGCATGTTAATGGTATCTTAGGGAAACACGAGAGCTGCAAATTACTGTGCAACATGCAATTCAAATACTGAGTGTGTCAGTGGCACAGAAATGTAGAAATGACACCACCTTCAGTAGAGGGTCTATGGTTGTGATGGTGCTACAGTGACTCTTTGCATCCTCCGACGACAAAATGTATGATATGCATGATGCTGTTCATGCCAATACAAGGTGAATCACTGCTGTCCTTTCACTGCCCATGTGGATGGTCAGACCCTGGAAATGGGTTGCTTACACCTCACCATTTCCTTTGCAAAGTACTCATATTGGCAATAAGTGCAAAAGATACTGCGAACTGATGTTCCAGAGTCAAGCTTCTAAATGCCCATTTTTTTCTAAACTTTTATTCTAGAACCATAGAAGCCCATACTCGCCTCCACCCCTACCCCATCCCACTGCAAACACCACAACATACCCCACCACTTCACCCCTCCCACTGCAAACACCCCACATTAGATATCCACCTGCACCAACCACAGAGGTAGCCCACTGCAAACACCCCAAATTATTCGTCGACATGCACCACCCTCAGAAGTATGTGCACCCACGTATCAGTGCCGATGTAGCTTTTCCCACAACCACGTGGGCTGTAGGGGCTGGTGGTGGTAGACAATTAGGAGGGCAAGCTTGGGGGACTTGTGACCACAGAGCCCACTGGGAGGCACTGAAGGAGAGGGTGTTGACTCTTGACCCCTCACATGCTGCAACTGATCAGTAAGTTCTTGACCTTTTTGAGGATTCCTGGGCTAAGTTGGGTCGCATGTAGCGTGACCTTTGTAGCCTCCATCTCCCGCTGGCTATCCAGAGTGATGGCCTTGGCAAGATCATAAATGGATGCATGTAGGTGAGCACTGTGTTGTTCCACCTTCTTTGTTAGTCCTAGTACGGCCTTTCTGATTTACTCCTGCATGTTAACGTACCTGTTAACTACTCCTCTTGGTGGTCCTGCCAGTGTTCCATTTCTCAGAGGCACGATTATGCAAGCCCAGAGAAATGTCAGCAAACTCACCCTGGCCCCTCCCAGAAGCTCACAGTGGGTGGGTGTTTAAAAGGGGTCCACTCTGTGGCACCGAATGGATGATATTCATCTGTATTTGTATCATCTTGTCAATGATGTGTATCATTCATAGGTTCCACTGATGACTCGTCCTGGGTGCTCACAATTTGACCACCATGTGCTGCAGTGACCAGAGGCATTGACTCCTCTGTGGGGACATTCTGCAGGATGTCCTCGATGCCGACCAGAATAGAAATATATTTTTGAGAAGACATTAAATAAATGTGTGAATGTAGTGTTTTACCTTTGTTTTGTTTATTATCATGATTTATTCATTCACTAAGAGAATGGTATTGAGTTCTGAACAAAGAACTTGTTTGGATTAATTTGATTGGAGTGTCTTGTTGTTATGTATTTATGTGAGTTAAGGACACCAAAGTGTTTTTCAGACCAGTTGTCCAGGACATATCTCCTCAGCTTCAGAGTGTGGCCGGTGCTGTGTAGGCAGGGAGGAACTCTTCTTGGGGGTTTTCGTTGACGTTTCAGCCACCTTCTTTATTTAGAAAAGGAAATTATACTTTTGGGGAGGAAGGTCACAGCTTGTGTGTAGTTGTTAAAGGAAACCAAAATAAGGTTTTGTTTAACATATGGGTACTTTTCTCTCAACCCCCTCCCCCAAACCCTCCTTCAAGCCTCGGAACTTTCTCCTCCACAAGTGTGCATTTTAAGAATTAGTGGCCTCTGTGAGGAACCTGAGGGCATCCTCTTATCTACTCCCCTTGGATCTTCCTCTCAGGTGGCCAGGAAAGGGACATCGCTTTTGGATCTTGACCATATGCAAGGGAGGATCACCTGGGTTGAGGGACCTCTGGGAGTGGTGAGGCATGGTGACCCCCTTTCCCTTGTCAAAATAGGTCCTACCTCCCTCACCGTTCATAGGTTATTACCAACTTCTGTTACACATTCCACATATATCCCATTCAGGACCCTTTAAGACTGGGACGAGGAAGAGGCAACTAGGAGGAATGCACACTTCCCCCTACGCACTCTTCTTTGGTACTGGGACGAGGAAGCGGCAACTAGGAGGAATGCATACTTCCACCTATGCACACCACTTTTAAACTGGGACGAGGAAGAGGAGTGTAGAATACCCTTCTGAAAGTCTGGCATGTCCCAACAATGGAGCTAATTGTAGTCAGGCAAATGGCCTGCACCTGCAACCCCTTTCGAGGCTACAGGTGCATATAAAAGGGTGTGACCCACATGAGAGACCGCCTGGGAAGCAGTGACCGTCTGGGAAGCCAGGACGCAGTGAAGCAGGCTGTAGAGGAGAAGCCGGTGAAAAGGACGCCGGCGGCTGCAGGAGAGCGAGAAGGACGCCAGGGTTGGAAAAAGCTAAGTGTCGAGAGAATGACCAAGTAATGAATACCGAATTTAGGAAAAATGATGCACAAGTGAAATTAAAATATTGCACGAATGGAGAGAAAGTGATGTGTATTCACGAGCAGAGTGGATTTAAGGAAAAAGCCTTTGTGAAGAATTTGAAAGTGAAAAGCCAAGTGAAAACTGGTAATGAGAATTGGTGAAGCACATGAAAGACGAATAAGAAGCACTTCTGGGTAGTGTAAAAGCAACATGATCATAAAGAGGAAACACAGCAAAGAGAAGTGTGTCAAAGGCACGTTTTGGAAGAAGCAGGAGACTGCCAAGAAGAAACAAGAATGCAAATGGACTAATCTTACAAGTGCAGAAAGTAAATATATGGTGGCAAAATAGAACCAATTAACATTATAAAGTGCCCAGGGTTATCGGTTGCGTGATCTGTGATGGATGGACCATATGGTCTGACAACTGCGCCTAGACCGAGTAATCCCTACTTGCAGTGAGCCAAGGAAAACAAGGAGATTGAAGTTTTTTGTTTTGTTGCATCAGTCTGGAAGTAACTAACAGAGAAAAGATGGTGAGGAACCTGAAAAGAATAGTATTCGTACTGAAAGCAAATACAGTTGAATTGGCTGTGAACTGTGTTGAACTTGGTGAAGGGAACCCCAAGGTTAAAGTGAACTGTGTTGTATTTGGGGAAGGGAACCCTGATATTATATTTGGACTGTGTTGAACTTGGGGACGGGAATCCCAAGGTTGTTTAGAACTTTGTTCAACTTGGGGAACCTTTGTGTGGATCTGTTTTTGAGCCCAAGGGAAAAGAAGCTGAAAACATACCAGGAGCTGGAGGAAGCTCAGACTTTAGTTTGAACACTGTTGCTTTGGTTGCTGACATCCCTATGCATTGTATAGATTTAGTTGTAAAGGGCAAACATAGGTTTTGGACACAGACAGACTTTTAAGTTGAACTTTACGACACAGACTATCCTTAGTTTCTCAGGACAAGTTAGGCCTTACTCCATCCTGACATTTGAGAAAATAAAAGCTCTGTTTTAGAAAAGGGAAACGGTTGTCTGTGTCTTACTTCATGATGCATTCACACCTCCAAAAAGTTCCAAACCGTAAGTATTTCTTACAAAAGGTAAGCCTATTGTTGGGTCATTGGCAAAGTCTTTGAATAGACTCTCCTCAGGGTGTTGTACAGGCATTAACATGTTACAGTATAAAAGTCACAACAGTTCCTTTGTGGATTCACAGGGTACTTGATGACCCACTCCTCTTATGCTTATGCAGAAATGTCTTAAATCTCTCTCTGGTGTCACTCAGTCTCTCCCATCAAGTCTCTCGCTGATGTCAGGTAGTTTCTCTTGAAGCTTGCTCTTATTTTGTCACTTCATGTAGTGGGCCTGACTCCAGGCCATAGAGCATATAGTGTTGTCAAAATGCCTTCTTAGATTGTCTTGTAATTAAGTGGTTGTGGTTTACAGGTTCCAATGTATCCCCAGAGATGAGGTTGGCTTGAAGGGTTTGTTAGGCTCCTGATCACATTCCCTATTTCAGGGACCTGATCCTATCGCCGACCTCTGTCTGATGCTCACTCTTTGCTATGGGTCTATAACTGGTTCTGATACATGGCACTCTTGCTGTTTGTAGACCTGTTTCTTGGGGTTCCCCCAAGATCTGCCTCTACTACTGCTCAGGGATTACTTAGTTTCTTCCTTGTGCCTCTTAACTGTTTCTTCTTCTCCCACCTGCTCTTCCTCTTACTGTGGGTGGAACTCTCCTTCCCCCTCCTTCTATGCTTTTTCTCTGTCTTCCAATTCCGCTGCTTTTCCTTAGATCTCACTTCGAAACTGATCTTAAGTCTACTGGAAAATCTCTTCCTTTCCACTTCTTTTTTTACCTCCCGAGCCTCTTCTTTCCAGCACACCAATAACACTCCACTTTTCTTCTCCATCCATGCCTGCTCCTCCAACTCTTCCACCCGCTCCTGTTTCATCACCTGCTCCTCTGCCTTTAGCCCTTCTGCACTTTCCATCTCTTCCAGACCTCCATCCACTCCTGCACCTCTGATCTTTCCTCTGTTCTCCTCATTTCTCTGCTACTCCACACTCCCACCCTAGCCAGAGACAATTGTCTGTTAATATAAGGCCTTTACTCAACCCCCAAGGACAGTCTTTCATTGAGAAACTTCTATTAAATGGCCAGCAAACTCTGGGGGGTTTGTGTGACGAGCCCATGCCCAATACAACAGTATTGTGGGGGAAACAAATAAATCCTTCCCTTAACAACTTTGAGCTGCATATCCCATAGTGGGTGGTTGTACCCGGTCCCCTTTGAGGCATCCTCGCCCCCTCCTCCCCCAAGGGTCAGACAGACTGTGCTGTCACACCACACTCTGGTAGGATGCTGCACTCTTGGTGGAGTGAGTGCTGGTGAATGTGTTGTCCGGGTGGTGATATGGGTGCCATTCTGGTGGTGCTGAAATGTGACGGGCCAGTGGTAACCAGAGCGCCAGAAGTTGCAAGAGTATCTGGGCCATTTGAGCGATCATCTGTTAGGATTAAAGGTAACATGCTGCCAATGGCTGCTCAGCTAATGGCCATACAAGTGTACACAGCTACTTTATTCTGGACTCTCCTAGGGCAGCTTCTTGCATTCATTTTGCCTTGCATGTCTGTTGATGGTTGACTGTGTCTATTGTGATGAATCCAATGGAGTTACCACACATTTTCCTGTGGTAGCCTCCTCCCATGTGGCCAGGGGACAGCAGCTGCTACCTGATGCTGAATCTGGGGGAGTTTATATGAAGAGGATCACATGAGGGTGGATAGCCACCGGGGAGATGTCATGGCTTCATTGGATAAAATGCAGTTTCCTCGAATTTTCCGTGAGGAAAACTCTCCCTGTTGCTCCAGACCCTGATGGCCTATTGCCATTCGTCTGTTTCCCCCCATGGAAAAAGTAGGGAAACCTTTTTCCAGCACTCTTTAGGCCAAACTTCCAAACCTGACCTAAAAAGTAAAATCTCAAAAAAAAATTGCTTTCAATTATGTTGTTCCTTCAGGTAAAACTGATGTTCCATGTGAATTCATTAAGAAAGACCTTTCAAGAACCATGCATCAGAAACCATCAATGGACATTTTTTCCACGACCACCTAAATACTCAATATCAGTGGACTTCAGTTACCTTAACAGTTCAAGTTCCAGGACGAGGAAGAGAAAGGAATTGATACTGAACAGCAAGCGTGGTGAACGTGCTAGTCTTTGGATGGAAACACAGGACCTTTAAATATGGCCATCACGCTGAGAGAAGGGGCTCAGGAGAAGTCGTGATTTCTCCAGGGAAGGCCGACGGAGGCTGGAGGCTTGAGTCAGTGCACAGAAGCTGGAGGCATGAGTCGTTTTGCAGGAACTGGAGGTGAGAGTCAGTATGGCAAGGTGAAAGGACTCGCCAGCAGAGAAGAAGGCAAGAAGCACAGTGCGAATGAGGTGAGCAAAGAGATGCAAGGAACAGCAAAAGGGTTGCTGGGCGTCCGGCAGCCTAGAGAAGCAGCACTGTCCTTACCAGGAGCCAGAGAGAATCGAGCGTGCAGGAGCGGAGCATCGAGGGAGCCTGGGGAGATGTCAGAGCTGCGTGTGGAGGTACGCTGCGTGAGCATGAGGGAGCCTGGAAATGCTGCAAACTACCAGTGAGTCTGCCAAAGCAGAGAGTGGAACTCGTGGCGTTTCGGCGACCGTGCTGAAGAGAGTTAGAACGTTGGGAAGTTACAAAAAAGAAACATCCGAAGATTTATGAACATTGTGATTGCCGAAAGCAAAGTAAAAGTGAGAATTGTTTATCAAGTAGATATACCAAGACAAGAAGAAAAGTATATGCTACTTGAACATTAAAGAGGAACTGCAAGGCAATTTTGAAAGTGCAAAGTGAAGTCCTGGCAGGAGAGTAGACCAGGCATATAAAAGTGGAAAAAGAAGACCTGGCAGGAGAGTACGCCAGGCATTTGAGAGTGCAAGAGGAGTCCTGGTAGGGGAGTATACCAGGTAAATTGAAAACCCACAAGGAGTGTTAAGCAGAACTAGTGTTTGTGGTAAAAGAAGGAACATTTTGTTGCAAGTGAATTTACAAGATTGAACTGTATTCATCTAAGATTGGTGTGGTCGAAGGAAGGCATAACGAACTGTCAATCCTAGAGACATTTGTGATGTCCCTGGCACTCTCCCCCCCCCCTGCACTTGCGCAATCTCAATGTCACTTGGCTTAGTAAGATCGTTGTCTCTGTCCTCCCTCTGTTCCCCCTTCCTTGCCTCGTCACGCCTTAAAACACTTGAGTATAGGCGCGTTACAAATGCAATATCATATCATATATACCTGTGAAGAATCCAGGAGAAGGGAAACACCTTCTGGAAATATGGTCATTTCCATTCTGGAGAACAATTACGGTACATCCACTCTACTTTTATTTAAAAAATAAAAGTAGACTGGCTGTACCTTTTTACAAATACCAGGTTATAGACATTCCCTTGTCACACTGTTTTGTTTTAGTGCGAGGGTCAGAATACAAAGGTTTGGACATAAGGACAGCTTTTTGATTTATGACATCCTGATAAACACAGTTCCTTAGCTTTAGTTTCGAGGTAGGGAAACTCCTCTTTAGAATAGGGTCAGAGAGGCATTTTTGCCACCCTTTTTTAATTTTAATATAAATCTACGACCAAAGAAATATGACAACTTTGTGTCCGGCTTTCATTTCTGACTACTCACACTATGTTCCTTGAATGTGCTGTCATGACAGACTGCACATTCCCCTGGCCATTGTAAGGATGTAGAAGTAGGGGACTGACACAGAGGTGGCATGATTTTGGTTATAGACTTTTATTAGTGAGAAAATAAGAGAAAGCCCTATCTGACCCTAGTTCTAAGAGGGGTATCCCTGCATCAACTAAATGCTAAGGAATCTGTCAGGATGTCAGTCTAAAGCAAAGAGTCCACTGTCCTGTGCCCAAAACCTATATCCAACCGTTACACTATAAACTCAGGTAAAAAAAAAAAGGGGGTGGTCTTCTGGGTACAGAACAATCGCTCCCTTCCTTGGGACGACAGCCCAAAGTTCACCTCTGGGTGATGCAAATGAAATGTTCTTCTCAAAGGATACGAATCAATAGTCTCAAAGGGCTCCTTGGATTGGGGTTCCAGCAAGGCACATAGAACAAACGTCTTATATCTTCACAGTGTAAGGGGGATGACTCCCTCCCCCTTACGTTTCTCAGGCTTCTCAGTTGTTTTCACAATGCCAGGACAAGTGTCTTTCTTCTCCTGGCCTTTATCAGACTCTTCTGACACCCTTCTCTTGGCCTCGTTAACACTGTTCATCATCAACACCAGGGGGTATGTCTCCCGTCCCCTGGCCTTTCTCACAATACTGAACAGTGTTCACCATGTTCACAGCCCACCTGGTTCACTACCCTGCCAGGTACTCTGACTATGAAGATGGTTTTGGAGGCAGTTTGTTATTGGGTGTGGGTCCCAGCTCCTTCTTAGCTCTTCTCGATTTTCGGTTCACTGTGTCCTGCCAGGTATTCTTTGTCAGGTCCCAGATCCCCTTGTATTGGTTACTTTCTCTCGGGTTCCAGACCCTTTTGTTATTGGTTTCTTTCTCTCTTCCGTGTTCTAGGCAGCCCTGGTCTCCCAATCCGTCAGGGACTTCCACGAAGAGGATGACTTGTGATATCACGTTGGGTGCGGATCTCAGAGCGGGGCCTCACTACGGTATGGTCCCTATGGGTTCCCAGCAAGCCTCCCGGTCTCTAAATCCTCCTCTGGTTGCTCACCGGTCTCCCTCGGCTGCTTCCGGGTCTCTTGACCCAGTTCGGGTACCTCCTCCTCCCTCCAAGCTCTGCGACAGCACCAAAGCGGGTCCCTGATTTCGTGCAGCGTGTTCCAGGCGGTCCACGTGCTCCAGCTCTCTCAACCAGCTGGTGATTCCTCCTCCTGCTTCCAGGCACGGCCAGATCTCTGCGAACTTCTCTGGGACATCTCTGCCGACGGGCAAGCGTCCCTTTCTCGAATGCTTTGCTCGGCTCCTGACCACAGGCTTTGCAACTCCCAATTCTTCCTGAGAGAATCTCTCTGTGTATTTGAATTTCTCTCTTCTATTTTAGTTGTACCTTCGCCAACAGGAAGTCTATAAAGACTAGACAGCACAGTATGGTTTAGAGAGATTCTCTTTATGCTTCCGCACTTCTCCCTCGTCCCAGTACTGATGTTAAGGACCCCCAGTAAGTCAGCTGGTCTATCCCTTGTCTCAGTACATAAGGAATATAGATCCCTTGGGAAGTCCACACTCTTCCTCATCGTAGTACTTCCTACTTTACTGGTTTTAAGAAAACAGATTGGAACACAAGGGATAGTGTTGTATGGGGTTGGTGAGGTAGGTGGGTTAAGTTGAGGTGGGCCAAAGGAATACTGCGCTCTTCCCAGGTCATCACTAATCCCATAGGGGACTCCCTCCCCATGAGAGCCACCCGCTGAGTACCACCCCCATGGGAACTATTGGGTAGCAGCCTCACCTCTCTGGCCTCATGAGAAGGTGCTCCCCCTAAGGGAGAAGTGACGACATCCGGGAATTCATCACACCATGCTTGAAACTAGCTGTTAAAGGAGATGTTTGGTGCATGAATGTCCATCATCGTACATCCTATGGTCATGTGCACAATGCCTGGGCCAAATGGTTGTGTGACACTGTCTACCTTTGTAGTCTCTGTAGAGATGTCTTATGTGTGGATTAGCCCTTGTGGTAAGTCAGAATCAGGAGATGGATAAGGTGACATGCTTAATAACTGATCTGTTCACACAAATACTCCTCTCTGTCCCTAACAATCTATGCCCTGGCCTAAAGAAAGACATCTGTCAAAAGAGTGCTTGTCAGGATGTCCACAAACAAAAGATTTGTCCGTCGTCCAGAACCTAACTTACCTTAACTCCTATCCCTACCATTAATACAGACGAGAAATAACAATCAAACAAAACAAAGCAATGGTTTCTTGCCCCAAAGATTAAGTGGCTGTTTGCTTCTGACTCCGCTGCTCTGTCTCTGGCTTCAAAAAGGGGTCACTGGCCCCAATGTCCAATTCACACAATTGTTTCTTTCACCTCCCCCATGTTTGATCAAGCGTTTTTGTTATTTTTGTGACTTTTCCATCTCTCTGGTTTTTCTGGTTTTGACTTCTGTTGTATACTTCGTACCAGTACCACTTTTCTGATTCTTTTGGGCCTTGTAAATCCTATTCCCAGTCTTCTCTGAGGTTATGTATTTGACAGGTTCCCAGTTTGTTTTCACCCCTTCCTAGGGTCGCCTCTATCTCGCCCCCTTTCGGGGTTGGTTTCTCACCCAAGATCCTTTTGCTTTCACCCCTTCTTGCGGTCGTCTGTCTCGCCCACACTCTGACTCTATTTCCCGCCCCACTTTTGTGTCCTTTATTTTCAACCCTTCTTGGTGTCCTCTAAGGGGAAGGGGAACCCCCAATAGGATTCTGCTTGCCTTGTCCCCTACGGGGTGTTAAGTGGGCTCATCACCTCCCTAGTCCCAAAGTAGTGGCTCCCCATTGGAGAGAGGAGATGAATTCCCTGGATTCCTGACATACTGTATATGTGTTTATGTACTCCCACTAATATGACATTTTCGTCATACACTGTTGCCTATTGTTTCACCAGTGATGTGTGTGGATTGAAATATGGTTGCCTTTTGATCACAATTGATATGTGTGGCTTTACTTTTGCATTCTGGGATGCATAGTGTTTCATGCATTAGCATTCATGTGTTGCATGTCTTTCTGATGACAAGACTGTCGTATTTCCCCATGGCATGTGGTTTTTCAGCATTTTGTGGCAAGAGATGGCCATGTTACTGAAGAAACATGAAGTAGTTCCATTTGGCTCTGTTCCTTTTTTTGCTCATGCTTGACAATATTGGTTGTGCCATTGGTTACATGTGTGTGGCGGAGACTATGGGGACAGCAGCATGTTCCTTTCCCAATGACATGGTGTCATCTGATTTGCACTATGTATGCATTGCATTAATAATATAAGATGCTTCTTGATGTTGTACTCCCCAGAAGCTACTTGATATCCTGCCTCGACCTCTGCCTCTCCACTGTTGTTCAAGCTGGTGAGATTCAGGAAACTGCCAAACTTCACTTCCCTGGGGTATATCAGTGGGACATGTACACCTCTTGTGGCACTGAATTCCTGTTCTAAGTTGTACACGTTGAAATATACCCATCGCTTGAGATCATCCCACCTCTTTGTGTCCCCCGTGATAGGCTCACGTGAACCCTCCCTTGACCCCTTCTCACCTCTTACTTCAGAGGAATCGTCTGGAGTCTCTGATGTCGTCCCGCGTCTGTGTCTCCGTGGTTCTTTCTGCTCCTTTGGTTTATTTTCTTTCTTGGTGTGCAGGTAAAGTCCAGCTCCCCCGGAGGCCACCTTGACAGGATCTAAAGTCCTTGCCAAAGGGAACCCCAGGGAGCCAACCCCAATTGCAAGGAAAAAGCTTAAAAGCACCAAAAAACCCTGCTGATGATATACTCCTGGAGTCTTGGTTAGCCTTCTGATGATCGTTTAGCTGCCTGAATAACTCGAGTCAAATATGCTTCCAAAGAAGGAGGAGTAGGGAACAAAGTCCAGTCGCAAATGATACTAGGCAGCGTTTCTGAACCCTGCAAGGATTGTCAAAGAGTGTGGTAGCTGAGCGAAGGCAAGAATAGGTAAGCAAAGTACAGAAAGGAAGAGTTGGATACAGAAGGAACACCAGAATGATAAAAGGTTGTATAGAGGTACAGAACAGTGGCTACAGAACGTAGCTCAGAATTGAAGCGGGGAAAAGAGAAGGTAACAGAGAGCCAGCAGATGGAGAGCGGCAACAGGAGGCTAACGTGGCTCGCTGAGGACACTCAGAGACAAAGGAGAATGCGTAGTGTCGATGTACGGATGTCGGGCTGCCATCTTGGAAGAAGTCTAGACCTTCACTCTGACTTCTATGGCCGCTTCCCACTAAATACCTCGCCCAGCTCTGATGCTTCCAACGTTGCCAAACACGCCACTGCAGGCGCATGACACTTTGTCACATAGTCCTGCATTAATTCCTTCCCACAGCAGAGCCTACTGCTCGGTGAGTCTTCAGGCATGAGGTGGCTTACCAGCATGGGCAACTCCTTCAGCATTTCATTAGCCAGCACTGTGAGCTAACACTGAGACATTTTAAATTTCTGCTCTCATGTATCACCTGCTTTTCCACTGCCTCTGTCCCCAGCATCGGAGTGCTAGTTTTTCCTGGTTGATGAGATCATGGATTGATTGCAAGAGACAGTATACCACTGATTAACAGTAATGATTGCATGTGCTAAATTCTAATCCTTTACCACCCATCTAGTAATGAAGCCCTGGTTCTTTTGGAAGGCACAATAGATGTGAGTGTTTATGTGTGTGTGTCCCTTAGACGCCTGTCCATCTTTCTGCTTTCTGTATCTTTTGTCCTGTCTGTGCCTCAAGTCAGTCTGGGTCGGAATTGTTTGCAAGGAAGTGTGCATCTGAGGATCAAGTGACATTTTACTGCCTGCCTCCCGCATTGTGTGGCACTGACATCACCTGATGCTTGTATGGGCAACACATTAACCCAGGCAGCCGTGTTATCTTGTTGCCTTACCCTAGAACTAGCCCTAATGTTTTTGCAGTTATATGTTGCATATGATTGCAGAGGAACTTTCAGCATTTACAATAGTGATACAAATTATATATAATTATAATATTGGATAAAGTACTCTTTTCCTAACATAGTATAGGTCACACGTGAATTGCAGTATCCTTTTTACATACAGTAGAGAGACCACACCCAACCCGTTCCAGAAGCGTCCTTATGCGAAAAGAATGCAGTGGCGAAATCCAGGCAATGAAGGATGCCATTGACATCTAGAGCCATGTTAAGGTCCTCATATGCCTAGGTAGGCCGTTCTATCCGAAAGGACTACCTGTGCCGAGGTGTCTTCTTTAGCAAGTCCGTTAACAGGGGAATACTTCTGGGTACCATGTGGTATAGTGAACCACTACTAACAGGTACTTCTACCCGTGCCAAGTTGGTTGCAATGGCCCTACTATGGCCATCCCGATTCTTTGGAATGGTTCTTGGATGAGGGGTATGGGTTGCAAAGGTGTTTGAGGGACGTTAGCCCCATATTTTTGTTGACATTCTGGGCATTGCTGACAGAGGCGAACAATCTCGACCAAAAGAAACATTGTTTCCTTGGAGATAGTTTTCTCTGTTCCCTGGTGCCCCTCCCCCACTTGACAATGGGCTTCTTCCCGCGCTGCTGTTCAGTATTTGCTCGGGACCAGGAGTTGCCATACTGACTCCCTATCATTTCCCTCTGTTATTCTATAATAGAGGCTGTACCTCTTTCGAAAATGATGGTCCTTACCTCGGGTGTCTTTTTCCCTATTGGCCCGCTCCCTAGCGTTCCCAAGGGTCGGTTCTTGGGCTTGCGCTGATAGGAAACGTATCTCCATCCGGGTCAATCCTTCAGTCAACAGAGGCCGGTAACATTGCCCGACTGCTCCAGTTCTGTTTTTTCCTCTGTTGCTAGTTTGTTCGCCGGGTAATGCTCAAATAACAGTCGTGGAAGAAGGGCTTTCTTTAATCGCACTTGTTTGTCTTTTTGGATCAGGTGACCGAACCCAGGGCATCAGACCCTAACGCCATTGGTTCTTGCAAGGAGGGGAAAATTGAGCCTGGTAGTCTGATGTCCTCCCCCAGGAGGGGGAGATGTACATCTCAGAGGGGGTAGGGTTTTACGTCCCTGTGTATACACTTGACCTTTATGTGGCCTGCTTGCAGGCTCCCAGAGTCAATCCTGGCTCGCCTCTTGCAGTCGTTCACCTCTGCTTCACACACATGGGGATTAGGGGTAGGCCATCCTTTCTTGCCCACTAGTCTTGTCATCTAACTCCCCCACAACCTCAAAGGTGCTGATGTCCACAGGTTCAGTTCTCTGCTTTTGAGGGCACAATTGTGCTATGTCACCCCACTTCCCACACTCAAAACATTGCGGTTGTCTGGCGGGACACCAATGGCTCGAGGGCTGGTCCCACCAACCTCACTTATCCGAGGTTTAGGGGACTCTGGTCCCCCTCTCTAATGAAGGGGAGGGGTGGACGCCCACCCTTGGGTCGTGGTACCCCTTGGAGGTTGACCCGCTCTGGCTCTGCCTTTTAGGGTCATCAGTCTACTGGCTTCGATCTTCTGATAAGCCAACGCTATGTTGAAGGCCTCTAAGAGACTAGGCCGATGATGTTATCTGACCCACTTTTGAATAGAGTTTGAAAGCTGTAGAACAACTGTCGTGGAGTTTCACTCGGCAATAGGTGCGTTTTGTGGAATTTCAAGCGATAAGTCTCATCATCATAGCCCAACATTTCAGGACAGTTTTCTTTATAGCAAAACAAAAAGGTTATGGCTAGATGGTTTTGAATTGATCATAACCACGGGCACAGCTCTGGGCAACTCTCCAGACCATCGTTTTTTAGCCTGCCAAGCCATTACAGAAGGGGAAAAACCATAAGCAAATCAGGCCTGGTCCTACCCCAAAAAGGGCAGTCCAGCCCAAACTGCTAGGTCACATCCCTTCTGCATGAGACCACAAGCATCCCCAGGCATGTTTCAGCCTTGTTGGGTGTCATCAGTGAGGGGTAGCTTGGGTCTCTAGGCCCGGCAGAGACTGGACCCATGTCTGGGCATACCCGTCCCACTCGGGGTGACTTTAGCAAAAACCAAAAGGTGATGGTTGGAAGGTTTTGAATTAATCATAACCACGGGCACAGCTCTGGGCAACCCTGCAGATCATCGTTTTTTAGCCTGCCAAGCCATTACAGAAGGGGAAAAACCATATGCAAATCAGGCCTGGTCCTACCCCAAAAGGGGCAGTCCAGCCCAAACGGCCTCCTAGGAGCCCCCCTTGTTTTTTGCATAATTGAAGTAACTTTGGTTCTCACCCTAAGTTACTAGGGGCATTCAGACGTGGAGCCCTTGCTCACTGTTCTTAGTGAGGCACAGCTCCACCCTACTGATGAGGTCCAAACAGACAGAAAGACGTGTTGTAGGACAAAGACTGATATGTATTGGATATTTCTCCTCTGTGAAAGATAGTGAGCTAAAAATTCTGGGTAAGGCTCTAGTAACCAGGACTAATGTCCGGTAGGGGTGTCACGGTATTAGTTTTATGACGGTACGATAATCTTCTTGCCAAATGATGGTATATCATGGTTATCGCGGTATAGCAGGTGGAGTTAACTAATCTTAACAAATATTTTCTAAAAGGTCATAAATTGACAGATTTATCATCACAAACAAAACCAGGCACCCAGGGCCAGAATTGGGCTTTTCAACATACTTTCCACTGAAATGCCTTGCTTCCACCAAACACAAACACACGTGTGGAGAGGAGGGGGGGGGGGGGGCCTGCTGCAACTGGCAAAGCAAACTGAATAGCTTTTCTTAAGTGGTCATTTAGGCTTTATGCTCCCCCACTGGCTACTGGTGAAGATGAACATGTTGCCATCTTGATAACCTGCATGCCACCGATCAATGGAGGCTGATGGTAGTATACGCTTGTGCGCATATACACACACAGACACACACACACAGACACACACACACACACACACACACACACACTCTCTTTACGTTACAGCCTTTAGTTTACTTGCGGGCCAAAAGGTGTTCAGTACTCACGGACATGTTACCCTTTGGTATGGCAGCAGGGAATACCCACAGAGATGAGTGAATTTCGCAGTGTGACTTATTATATGTAAATTCAATGATAGAACCAGGGAAATCCCCCATTGCCATATCTTTAGAGAACATTATCCATTATAAATATATAAACCCTAAAGCCGCCAACCCAAAGTAAACCCTTTTCCTTCTTGGCACTGTATCTATTCTTCCTATTGCTAACACATTGATTTTGTGTCAGGCACGTGTGGTTTATGGAATGGCATTAAAAACTGCTCCAACTGAAACTACTTGGCAGACGGCACATCCAACAGTGCAAGACCAAGACTGCGCAGCACTTGCTTACTGCAGCATTTCCAAATCAGATTGAAAAGCACACTTTACGGTATGAACGGTATAACGGTATAAACACTGTGACGGCAGAGGGACTCCCAGGACCCCCCTTGTTTTTTGCAGCTTTCTTTATATCCACATATGGGGTCTCCCTTGTTGGATTTGTGGCTTGATAAGCATTTTGTAAGGGGTGATGTACTAACCCCACTTCTCTTGTGGCCCATGGCTTTTCTGGCCACCTTCTTGAAGTTCACAAACAAATGTGTGAACTTCTGTAGGACCGTTGTGGTTACTGGGGGATGGCTTCAGGCATTGATGATCTTGTCGACGAGATGGGTCTGTTGCAGTTGGAAGGATGTTGAAACACCTGTCTATCTGTTTAGGCTTGTTGGTCCTGCATCTAGATGGCTTGCTGCAATCGCTGTTGTCACTCCTCCACGGTTTTCAGGAGGGCTTCCATGGTGTTTTCTTATCCCGCTTCTGACACCACTGTAATACGGGGAATGGAACCCAGCAGGGGATATGGTATCACTCTCTGTTTATTTTTGTTCTCTATATGGACTTCTGATGGGACACACAATATAGTCGGCCAAAGTTGGTAATCTTCTTCTTCCTTAAGGAAAGATCTAGCTCCTGGCTGCCTGGTTTTCCACTTAGTAGACACAGGAACAATGCCTGGTTCTCCTCCACTGCTCCTGGCAGGTCCTGTAGCACAAGGGAGACAGATTGCCTGTCATGAATCGGCGAGCACAACGTTTTCTTTATGCCTATGGTACTGTCATGCTTCATGGGGAAGACGCGTGTAACAGTCTAGTTTTTTGGAGCGCATTGACCAATCACTGCGTGCCGCCTTGCAGACCCAGAACACATTTAGTCTCTGTAGTCACTGGAGTCCTCGCATCCCAACTTTTTCAGTAAGCTGCATTGACTCTGTCCCGTTTTTCTCTGTTCTTGCCTTGACCCTTGTTTCAGACTTGGTTATTCACTTCCTTGCCTCCTTTGCTCCAATTCTTGAGTTTTGTGAGTTTCTGACACCCGTTCCTGGCCTTTTATTTACCTGTGCTTCCTTACTGCATCTCTTCCTGTTCATCCATATTCCTTCTGGTTCCACATTGTCTGGACCATTTCCATTTGGAAACATCCTCTTTCTTTGTAGTCTGCTACTCTACTGTGGATCCTTACATACTGTTCGTAAACAGAAGGGTGGGTTTCACCATTACAGACTGCTTGACAACAGAAGAGTGTGTTCCATGTGTTACAACAGCAGAGGGGTTTCCTACCCCAGAGGGTTTCTCCTCAGAATGTTGGATGTATTTTGATGTAGTGGCCTGGTTGGTCACCTTGTGGGTTGCTCTGGGGTGTCAGCCTTGCCACATCGAGAGAAAGGCCCTACCTCTTCGACTCAAGAAGTCGCCGGAAGCAAGAGTCGTGATCCTGACAGCTTGCGATGCCCACTATTTCCGGGAGATATGGCTCAACTGCAGGAACTCATGGAAGCAATGCAGGGACTCACTGCAGAATTCCAGACTCTTTGCCTTGTAAATCAAATACTCAGACAAGCGCGGGTTGCACGGAAGGTGTTCCTTTGGATTGTACATCTGGTGGCCATCGTGCCATGAAGTATGAGGGTTCAACTCGAAAACTAATGGAGTTTCTGGATCATTGCTTCATTCAGTTAACATTTCGTCCACAGAACTTTCTTTCAGATTGTGCTAGGGTGGGCTTCATAGTCAACAATATGATTGGAAGTGCATTGGCTTGGGTTACTCCTCTAGTTACGTCGAGAAATCCAGCCCTGGATAATTTTGATACTTTTTTGACCCTGATGAAGGAGATGTTTGAAAGACCAGAGGCTGCGTATACTGCCCATGAGTATCTACTGGACTTTGCACATGGGTCTTTAGACGTGATGGCTTACGTGACTCAGTTTAAGCATATGACGGAGGAAAATGCGTCACACTTTTCCGAAGAGGCTTGCATGAGGAATTGAAAGGTGAACTGTCTGACGTTCCTCCACCAAGAAGCTTTGCAGATTTAGTAACCTTGGTGTTACAGCTAGACTATTGCTTACAGGAAAGTAAGACGATGGAAACACAAGACATCCTGAGCATACACAGAAAATCTTCCCTCATCTTCTTCTATACAGTCTACACCTGAACCAGAACCAATGCAGATCCGTACAGCCAGGGGCCGATTGTCAGATGCAGAGAGACAAATAAGAAGTAGAATGGGATTGTGCATGTATTGTGGCAGTAAAGGTCATTTGGTGAAGGACTGCCCAATCGCTTCAGCCAGATGCTCTGGAAATGCCAGTTCCCTCCCCTAAATGGGAAAGGAGGGGCGGGAAGCTTCTGATATTCCCTTCATTATGTCTAAGATTGATACACTTTTCGAATGACACCACTCTCCTAGACCTTAAAGTCCAATTATCGAACAAGGATAAATAGGAACTAACAGTCCCGGCTTTGTTGGATTGTGGAGCAGCCGGTGTCTTCATGAATTACTTATGGGCTAAAGAACAGCGAATTCCCATCATAGAAAAAGGATACTCCCATTACTGTACAGGGAGTGGATGAGCTTAGAGAACCCATATTGTTTCAGACAAATGAAATCTCATTCCACATCAGCAAAACATCAAGAAATGCTGTGCTTCTGTAATCCAGATACTTCTGTTAGAGATGTGTCTGAATCCCTCGCATAATCTGAACACTTTTTGCCCTCTGAATATCAGGGATATGCTTTGGTTTTTGTTGAAGACTCAGAAGTATAGTTACCCCCCTCAGAGGGACTTATTACCCAACACTACCATTCCTTTTGGCAGAATGTTTGTTTTATCCAAAATCGAGAAGAAAGACCTTTGTGAATATTTGGATAAGAGCCTTCAAAATGGTTTAATAACTCCATCTAAGGCACCTGGAGGTGCTCTGCTGTTCTTTGTTGCTATGAGAGATACACCTGAGTTAAGAACATTGTTGGATTTTAGAGGACTGAATCAAATAACCAAGAAAGACAAATATAATTTGCTTCTAGTTAAGGACATCTTGGAAGCTGTTGGAAGAGCTAAGATCTTTACAAAACTCGAACTCTGTGTAGCTTACTATCTCATTAGAATTAAATCCGGAGTTGAGTGGAAGACGGCCTTCAGAACACCCTTCGGATTTTATGAGTATCGAGTAATACCATTTGGAATTGTGAATGCTCCAGTAGTATTTCAACGCTATGTAGATAGGATCTTTAGCGATCTCTTATACACCACCATTATTGTTTATTTAGACAGACTTGTGTTCTCAACAGATCCTTACCTACATCAAGAACATGTTCGAGAGGTCCTACATAGGCTACAGAATCACAAGCTCAAGGCCAATTTGGAAGTGTGTGTTTTTCATGCTTCCTCAGTCACTTATCTCGGTTACATTCTATCAGATGAAGGAATAGCTATGGATCTACGGAAGGTTGAAGCCGTCCTGAACTGGAAAACACCCGCATCTGTCAAATGAATACAACAATTCCTTGGTCTAGCTAAGTTTTACCATAAGTCCATTGATCAGTTCTCCTTGTTCAACCATTGACTGAGTTACTACGTAAAGGCTCCGTTTTCCGATGGACAGACAAATAAGACTGGGCATTCCGAGCCTAAAAGAGTCTTTTACTCAAGCTCCCATATAATGTAAGCCCAACACAACCGTACCATTTATCGTGGAAGCAGATGCTTCGGATTATGCTATTGGATCAGTTCTACTTCAAGTTCAGCCTGACAATTTGGAACATCCAGTTGCTTACCTTTCCCGTTCCCTTACAGCAAGTGAAATGAACTATTGGGTCCCAGAAAAGGAACTTTTGGCATTAAAACAAGGATGTATGTGGAGAGATCTCTTGATGGGAGCCCGGTATCAGGTGGAGTTGCGAACGGATCATCAAAATCTACATGCCTTACAAAATCTGGAGTGCCAAAACAGTAGACAAGCAAGATGTGCTTACTTTTTTTCACAATATGACTTTCGAGTTACATATACACCAGGCAGTTCCAACACCGTAGCAGATGCTCTGTCCCAGAGACCTACAGCTATAACCAAAGGTTCAAGGATGGCAGAAAGATTATTACCTTCAAGGGTTTTTGTTTTTGTTGTACATTCTTTTTTTCCAGCAACTTGCAGATATCAGATCATTCCCCAAGTTATCACTTGTGTTGCGGGACTTCATGACCACCAAGGTTATCTTTTCAAGGATAAGAAGATTTATGTTCTTACGCCACGCCTTCAGAATCTAGTCCTACAGGTGTTTCACAATCATCCTGTACGACGGCATAGAGGGGTCACCTGTACCCGGATGGCTGTTTCAAGGTATTTCTGGTGGCCCACATGGCGAAATGATATCAAAAGACATGTACGGTCATGTGTGATTTGTGCACAGAAAAAAAAACATGTTCCTCAGAGGTCCAGGGGACAATGAATGCCCCTTCCAGTACCTACAAGACCATGGGAAGCAATAGCAACTGATTTCATTTTGGGGTTAACTCCCTGTAGAGGGAATGGGATGACTACTATCATGATAACTGTAGATCGTTTCTCGAAGATGTCACATTTTTGGCCTTACCTAAACTACCTACGTCTCTGGAGATGGCAAAGATTTATCTAGATGATGTTTTTCATTTACATGGCTTACCATCATCAATTGTCTCGGACAGAGGTCCTCAGTATACCTCTCAATTCTGTAAACATACTTGTAAGGCATTAAACATCAATCGTGATCTGTCCTCAGGAATCCACAGTCCAACGGACAGACTGAGCGGGGTAATCAAGTACTAGAACAATACCTATGCTTCTTTTCCACCTCTGTAAATGACAACTGGGCAGTGTTGTTACTTCTGGCCGAGAATGCTTACAACAATGCTTATCACTCATTCATCAAGAACACACAATTTTTTGTGGTTTATGGTCTACATCCTTGCTGCTTACCAGACTCTCCAATTCAGGAGACCAGCGTGCCTTCAGTTGTTCAATGGGGTACAGAACTTCAATCTGCCCATCAGCATGTGAAACAACAGCTTTCTCGAACCCGTGAGCCTATAAAAAGATTTGCTGATAGACACCAACAGGATGCTCCTTCCTATGTCATTGGAGACCTAGTTTGGCTAGCCTCGGCAACCTTGCCACGTCATCAGTTCCCTTCTAAATTGGCACCAAGATACTTTGGCCCTTTCAAGATAACCCGTTGTGTGAACCCAGTGACTTATGGTCTGAAGCTTACCACCCACATGGAAAAGAATCCATTCACTGTTCCATAATTCACTCCTTTGCCCTTACCTGGGTAGTCCTGCTGATCATTCAGTCCCGGCTCGACCTCCTCCGGTCAATATCAAAGGGGAACAGGAGTACGAAGTGGATTACATATGTGATTCCCACCATCATTGTGGGGTTCTTCAGTATCTCGTACACTAGAAAGACTACAATATTTATGACAGGACTTGGGAGCCAGCCAATCATGTTCATGCACCTGTTTTGATTCGCCGGTTTTATCCTTTGAAAACTTTAAACCCAGATTCACCCACCTTGGAAGGGGGTATGCTGACCTGAATCGGCGAGCGCAATGTTTTCATTATGCCTTATGGTACCGTCACACTTTATGGGGAAGGCGTGTGTAATCGTTTAGTTGTTGCGAGTTCATTGACCAATCACTGCGCGTGGCCTTCCAGACCCCGGAAGACATTTAGTCTCTCTCCAGTCACCGGAGTCCTTGCATTGCAACTTTTTCAGTAAGCTGCATTGGTGCTGTCCCGTTTTTCTCTGTTCTTGCCTTGACCCTTGTTTCAGACTTGGTTCTTTACTTCCTTGCCTCCTTTGCTCCCGTTCTTGAGCTTCTGACGCCCCTTCCCTGCCTTTTCCTTACCTGTGCTTCCTTCCTGTTCATCCATATTCCTTCTGGTTCCGCATCGTCTGGACCATTTCCATTTGGATACAACCTCTTTCTTTGAAGTCTGCTACTCTACTGTGGATCCTTACATACTGCTCGAAAACAGAAGAGTGGGTTCCACCATTACAGACTGCTTGACAACAGAAGAGTGTATTCCACGTGTTACAACATCAGAGTGGTTTTGTACCCTAGAGGGTTTCTCCTCTGAATTTTGGATCTACCTTGGTAGTTGCCTGGGTTGCTCTGGGGTATCAGCCTGGCCACCTTGAGGGACGGAACCTACCTCTTTGACTCAAGAAGTCTCTGGAAGCAAGAGGTAAGGAATGCTTCTAATCGTGATCCTGAGATTGCAAGGGTTTTCAACAAGCAACTCTGAGAGGAGGAATAAGGCCTGTGAGAGGAGTTCCAGAGAGTTGAGGCTGCTGAAAAAAGATACCCATTAAAAGTAAGGTCCAAGACGGATCTATTGCAAAGCTTCCAACTGAGGTGCAGGAGGGACCTGTTGTAAAGCCTGACATGGATGTCTAGGAGGAACCTGTTGCAAAACTGGAAGCCAAGGCATAGAAGGGTCTGTTGCGAATCTCGAAGGAACTTGATATGAATCTGATACATGGGAGAGGTCTTCAGGGTGCGGGAGAAAGGAAAATGAAGGGAAGTCTGCACAGTGAGACCCCGGAGGAAGCAGCAACATGGCTGAACTTGCAGGGCTGTCCGGAACGAGATGCGGAACAGGCCCAAAAAGAGCATGATAAGTGATTGGAATGTTACATGTATATTGGGGTATCACATAGCAGGGTATCCCATTAGAGACTCGGTTAAGACACTGATAGATGGGAATGGATGGGTAGTGTTGTAACTAGGATATGGCATCCTTGTTTTCGCTGAAGCTTGACGGACTGGAATATAGAGTATTGAACACATGAGCAAAATGTCTAGCGATGCGTGGTCGAATTGAAGCTAACGGGAGAGGCAGGACACAGGCACCTTACCCCCGAGTAGTAGTAGTAGTAGCAGGATAGCCATTAGGGCAACCTCACCCTGCGGAGCTTCGAGTACAGACTATTGCCAGAAAGAGCTAGATGCGGGGGTGCCTGAGATCCAGGCAAGGAGCTGGGCAACAGGTGGGGGGGGTAATGTTGGGGAGGGGAAGGGAGGAGGGAGGGAGACAAAAAGGGGTGTTTGGGGTGTTTGTAGTTAAGGGGAGTTTTAGTTGGGAACCGAGCCTATATAGATTGAGATGGAGGCTAGATCTGGACTGCACTCGTGGGGGGCGGGAGGGGGGATTCTGATAGGCCATGGGAGATCTTAAAATAATCACGTGGAATGTCAGGGGGCTTAACAGCTATTTAAAGCGGAACAAGGTCATGCTGTACCTGCGTAGACAAAAGATAGACATCGCACTGTTACAAGAAACTCACCTAACACGGGAAAAGATGGATACGGTTGCTAAGAAATGGAAAGGGGTGGTGGCGGGTTCGTCATACTCTGCTTATGCAAGGGGAGTGCTTATCTGGGTGACGCCACATGTTCCGTTTCAACTGTTGCATGAAGTAGCAGAGACGGATGCAAGGATGGTTATAATGAGGGGACTGGTAGAGAATAGGGAGATAAGCATTGTGAATACATATGCCCCGAATCAAAACACAGCAGCATATTTCAGAACGCTGTGTACCAACCTAAGCGTATGCATGGGGAGTGCAGTGATCTGGGGAGGGGACTTTAATTGTGTGTTAAACCAAGAGTGGATAGATCAGACGGGAAGGTAGATAGACCTACCCCAGCTGCCAGAGCGTTGCAGACATTACTGGATGACTTTGCCCTGGGAGACGTGTGGAGAACAAGACACCCCCAAGAGAGGCAATACTCGCATTATGCAGCCCCGCAGCAGCTACATGCGAGGCTGGATTATGTCTTTGCTACATCAGAGGTAATTGCAGAGATGACGCAAGCAGAATACAAAGCGAGGGTCCTTTCTGACCACTCACCTCTGGTTCTCGGATGGCAATATTGCCCCCCCGAGAGCAAGGATTCTGACGTGGCGCCTCCGTGCGGAGGCATTTAAGGATCCCTTTTTCAGGGAGGATATGAGGGAGGAGATTATAAATTATTTTGAATTGAATACTGGTAGCGTGGATTCGGCGGGTACATTATGGGAAGCCTTCAAGGTTGTGGTGAGAGGGGTAGCCATTGCAAAACCTAAAGGCCTGCAGGGGGTATCTTGGCTGACCTACAAGAAACAGAAAGGGAAATGGAAGCGGCATTGAAGAAAGGAGGTAATACTAAGGAAGACATGGAACTAATACTCAAACTGCAGCATGAATGTGAGGGGCTCTGGGAAAGACTGTGTCACCTCAACTATAAAAAATATATAGAAAGACAGCATGGGGGAGGGGATAAAACAGGGAGACTCCTGGCGTGGTTATACAAGAGCGAAACCCCTAGACCCATGATTAGAACGATAACAAGGGAAGACGGGAGCACAGTTGACACTCAAGAGAGAGTTAATCAGGAGTTTGCAGATTATTACAGGGTACTATATGGGGATGAGGGGGGAAGAGACCACGCAACGGTAATAGAAACATTGGAGGATATAGGACTGCCCAAGATAAGCGCTGAGGAAAGAGAGGAGCTGGACGCACCGATCACTCTGGAGGAGTTAGAAGAAGTGGTGAGGCAGCTGCCCATTAGCAAAGCTCCGGGGGCCGATGGACTCCCAAGTGAATTTTATAAAGCATATAAAGAAGAGGTGCTCCCCCCAATGTTAGAAATGTTAAATGAAGCCTTTGAGGTGGGAAGATTACCAGAGTCACTTAGAGAAGCGATTACAGTACCGCTCCCCAAACCCAACAAGCCTGGGCATAGCTGTGGCTCCTACAGACCTCTGTCGATGTTAAACCAGGACAGCAAAATATTGACTGCTGTCTTGGCGAACAGACTACGTAGAGTGATCGGCAAACTAATACATCCAGACCAGACGGGCTATGTCCCAAATAGGAATATAACCATAGACGACTCCAACGGGTTATTGAATTGGGGAGCGGGATTGAAGGCGAAATGGCAGTTGTCTTTGGACGCGGTAAAGGCCTTTGATTCGGTCAAGTGGCAATGGCTGTTGGCGGCCCTGGCGTGCAATGGATTAGGGCCTGGATACATAAGGTGGGCGAAGATGCTATATAGTGAACCGCTGGCCAGGGTCAAAACAGGATCGGTGATATCCAAAAGATGGCAACTTAGTAGAGGCACCAGACAGGGATGCCCATGGTCCCCAATGCTCTATATATTAGCCCTGGAGCCCCTCGCAATATATCTCAGACAACAATACGATACTGTAGGTATCGAGGTGGGAGGAGAACGTCACTTGATCTCCTTATATGCGGATGACTTGCTGCTGTACTTGAGGCACCCGGAGGAAAATCTCCAGTACATCGTGGAAGTGATGGAGAGATATGCGGGGCTGTCTGGTATAGCGGTGAATCCTCAAAAATCTAGCATCTTCCCGTTAGGTAGGGGAATCCCTGTGAGACGGTTACCGTTATTACAAATACCATGGGCGATTAGTACCTTCCGGTATCTTGGGATAGACGTGTACCACACAGTGGAAGAGGAGCATAGGCACAATACCGAGGTAGCCATGGAGAAAATCGAAAAGTGCATGAAATTCTGGGTGAAGTTGCCCCTAGCAATGATGGGACGAGGGGCAATGCTTAAGATGGTGGTACTCCCTAGGCTCCTGCACTATTTTGGGAATATTCCATACCTGATACCCAAGAAGTTCTTCACTAAACTGAACAGCATGTGTAGGGATTTCCTGTGGCATAGTACCCGGAATAGGGTGGCACTATGGAAGCTGCCAAACTTTTATGAGAAAGGGGGGATAAAACTGCCTAATTATGAGGTCTATTATGTAGCGAGCCAACTGCAGTATATCGCCAAATGGCTCTCAGATGACGCGACCCCCGAATCCAGGTTGTTTGGACATGATTGGGCCACATTCTACTTAAAAGAGATGATCTGGCTACCCAAGACAGAAATGGAAGAGCGCCCTAAGATGATGATCCTTGGGTGGAAGATGTGGCGCCGGGCATGCCAGATGATGGAAAACCCATTCCCATGCTCCTCGCAGGTGCCACTAGTGGCACTAGCAGGGGGAGAAGAGCAGCTAAGGATGACAATCAGGAACCATTGGGAACCGGTTGGGCTAGTAACAATGGGGGATGTATGGCGAGAGGGGACCATCATAGACTTTGAAGCGCTGGGGGAGGAAACGGGGTTGCATACGGGCCAGTACATTACGTATCACAGAATGGTGCAGAGAATTAGGAGAACATGGCCCGAAACAGTATTGGAAGAAGAACCAGATGATGCCATAGATACAATTTATGATATAACGGAGGGGGGGCACGAGATATCCAGACTGTATGAGATGATGATGGCTAAGGTGGGGAAGGAATTAACACAACTGAGAGTAGACTGGGAAGCGGAAGTGGGAGCCCAGATGAAGGACGGGATGTGGGAACGTGCCCAAGGGTACAATAAAAAGGTGTCGAGAAATGCGAGATTGAAACAGATACAATTGTATATTACGCATAGGGCATACATGACACCCCAGAGGATATCCAGGTTTGAGAACGCAGGACGACAAGCATGTCCTAAATGCGATGAAGAAAATGCGGGCATGGTACACATGTTTTGGTCATGCCCGGTCATTAAGCGTTTCTGGGGAGAAGTAGCACAGAAACTTGAGGAGAGGGGGGTTAAGATTGTGGTGGGTACAGTATGGGCCTGTTTGCTGGGGGTATTCCCCAGATCGCAGAAACTCAAGCATGTGAGTAAATTGAAAGATCTAGCATATGTGCTCATGAAAAGGAGAATTGCCATAGGGTGGAAGACATGCCACAGGCCGCGGGTGGAGGTGTGGTGAAGGGAGCTACAGAAAGGGGCAGTTGCGGAAACCATGGTATGGCAAGAAGCGAGCAATGTAGGAGGAGAGGAGGAGGCGGAGACCCTGATGGCTTGGAAACTATTGATGGCGGAGTTGTTTGGGCCAATACAAGGCCCGGCAGAACCTATGGAGGGGGAGACCCTACCACAAGACGAAGGAACGGAATGAAAATAGTAATAGGCTCGATTTGGGGGGAGGGATTAGGGGAGCAGTGACCGTAATTAAGCGTTGTATAACTGAGCTGTTGATATGCACACTGCACGTTTGGTTTGTATTGTTTGTTTGTTTGAATAAACCAATTAAAATTGTTTAAAAAAAAAAAGTCTGCACTGTGAGAACACCTGAGAAGAACCTTGCTACACGGTTCTGTTTGATTTTGCTTTGGGAGAGTTTACGGATAGAACTTTTGTGTTAATGATAGCTTGAGATATTTTTTATAGCTAAGCGTAAATGAAAGGCAACAAAAACTCTGTTAGATCTTGGGACTTTTGTTGGCAACAGGCTTTTTGGACATGATTTGTAGATTAAGGTGTGACAGGAGGGAAAGTGACTCTCAGGGCAAGGGGGCTTATTACAAGTGTGGCGGTGTGGGAATAAATAGGTGGTAACAGAATTGCTGCCACTTGATTTACTTCCAGCACCATGCTAGAGGTAAATCCTCTCACTTTCCACTGAAAATCATCAGAATTACTGCAGCGGTAAATCTGCCAAAAATACCTCATAGAGTTCAATAGACTCTCCAAAAATGGGGAGTAACTCTGCCACTTGTAATCTGGCAGTAATTCCGCCAGACCAAGTGGCAGTAACGGTAATTCCATTGGGTGGTATTCCAGTGGATTTACCGTCGGAATTCCTCCCAACTCGTAATGAGGCCCAAAGTCTTTGGTTTATGATTTTTTTTAGCATTGTCTTTATTAGCATTTTTACAAACCTATCACAACAACAGTCCCCCCCTCCGATCCCCACTACCCTTGAACTCCTTTTCCACATCCCGGAACCACTCCCCTCCCCCAGCACTCATTTGGCAGGCATCGTCCGGTGATGGCCTGCTTAGGGTGATTAGACAATGTCCAGTATTCTCAAATGATGCGGAAACATCTGGTAGCGAAAGACTTCATAGAGATACATTAGCACCATGCCCCAGTCCTCCGGAAAATGTGGGTAGTCCCCTTGAATAGTATAAGTAACCCACTCCATCTCCAGGATGTGCCAGATCTTAGACAGCCACTCATGGACCATGGGACCTCCCTACATTTCCATTTTCTGGCCACCACAAGTAGCGCTGCTAGTATAAGACTTGTGTCTGCTTTGAGTTGGGTTTTGCCTTGTGGCGCTGTTTCCCTCTTCCATAGCCCCAATATGAAGATTTCCATCCCCAGGTCTAGGTTGGGAATCCCTGTCTCTTTGATTGAGCTTTGTACTTGCTCCCAGCAGGGTTGTAGGGCCGGACAAGACCACTGAATATGGCCGCCAACCACCAGCCCCTTGCATTCCCTCCAGCAAGTTGGGGATATTTCTGGGTACATCTTCTGCAATTTTGCTGGGGTGTAATGCTATTGATGGAGCATTTTATACCACATTTCCCTCAGTTGTATTGATCCGGGTAGTCTGGGAATGGTGCCCCACAAATGTTCCTACTCATCAGGGGCAATTTGCCGCCCCACTGTTCTGTCCCATTTCCCCTATATAGGCCAGATACCCTCCCCCATATTTTCAGAGATAAGTTTGTACAAAGCCGAGACCAGATGTGTGTCCCCAGTTTGGGTTGTAATAAAAGTCTCAAATGTGGTGCGTTGTCTATTAGCTACCCTTTTGTTGGCTGTATGTGTTGCCCAGTGGCGCATTTGGCAGTATTGAAATCTATCCCCTTCTCGCAGGCCCAAACTGCAGTTTGCATTGCTCGAATGTTTTGACCTCTTGTCCCTGCATGAAATCTCTAAGTCGCAAGCAGCTCACTTCCTTCCATCGCTTGAAGGCCCTGCCTTCTAATCCCGGGGTAAACTGAGGGTTGCCAAACAATGGTGTAAATGGGCCCAGGATAGCTGTGATCCACCCTCGAGTCACAAGAGTGTCCCACACTTTCCCCACTAATGCTGTGATCTGCGAGGCAAACATGCAGGCAGGCCTATTTGATTTGGCCAGCCACAAACCGTCTTATAGAGGGGCGTCAACCACAGCCTGGTCCATACGTGCCCACTGCTTCTTGTCTTTCCCAGAGAACGACTGCTAAATTACCATCAATTGGGCCGCTTCGAAATAGTGGGTTATGTTTGGGACCGCCAACCCCCCTTTGTATTTCGGGGCCATGAGGACGTTCAGAGCTACCCTGGTTTTTTTGTTCTTCCAGATAAATGCTGAAATTAGCTTCTTTAACCTATGAAAGAAGTTTCGGGGAAGGGAAACCTGTAAGGCCTGGAAGAATTATAAGAGCAGAGGAAGGGTGACCATCTTGATTGTGGCCATCCACTCCATCCATGAGATATGAAGGGAACTCCAGTTCTTGAAGTAAGTCTTGTGAGAAACCTGACAGTGTTCTCCAACCTACTCCCCTGGGATCCTCTATTCAGGTGGCCAGGGAAGGGCCATCGCTTTTGGATCCCGACCCTGGTTGTGGACAAGCGAGAAAATATCACCTGAGTGGAGGGTTACATGGGACTGTGAGGTGAATACCCAAGGACGAGACAGGCTAATAATACCCCAACCCTCCCTCAGCCTTCATGGGATATTTTTTATCACACCCATCTCCCCATCCCCATTTCCAACAAACAACGAGGCGAGGAAGATGCAACTAAGATCAATGAGCATTACCCATAGGAAAAGAATTGGGCAACAAGACGGGGTCTGCTGCTACTATAACCTACCACTATGCTGTCCTACTAATGGAGTCAGGCAAGGTCAGGCACTTTATCCCAACTATGCACACCTCACTCCACTTGACTCTTCCCTACACTATATAAAAGGTGGAGTTCTGCCAGAAGCAGCAAGCGAGCTGGAGACGCTGTCCGGACCGGAGAAGCCAAGGAGCAGCAGGAGCTGAAGCCTGGAGGAGAGCAGTGTGCCCAGAGGCTAGCCCGGTGCTTGAGGGTCTGCATCTTGGCTAGGGAGCCTAGCCTCCAAGGAGCCGGAGTGAGGCAGCCTGATGGCGACGTTCGGAGAAGTGCTCGTTCCCTTCGGACCTGTACCGGGCCCAAGTGTGTCTGAGGGGCAGGTGGTGAGACCTGACCTCAACCCCGTGTATCCAAAGGGAGACGCCTGTCAACACAATGCTGCCCAGTGAGTTTCCTGAAAATTAGAGAGAGAATAGATGGAGCGTGCGTTTGGCTGGAGCGGAGCGGGAGAAGGGCACAGTTTGCAAAGTGGCACGGAAAGAGAGAGAAGGCATTAGAAGTACAGAAAGTAAGAAATAACGCTGAAGGAACGTGAAGCAGAGTAAAGGCATGTGAAGTGTGCAAGAGTCTTGAGAAACAAGCAGACAGGTGCAAATGTGCATGATAAAGAAAGGAAAATGTGCGAGAGGCACAATATAAAGACAAGGAACCAAAGGAAGGTGCAAGTGTGCACAGTGAAGAAAAAGGTGCAAGCGTGCACAGTGAAATAAATGGAAACAAAGGAAAAAGGTGCAAGTGTGCACAGTGGATAAAAAAAGGGTGCAAGTGTGCACAGCGAAGAAAAGGGTACAAGTGTGCACAGTGAAATAAAGGACTCAAACGAATACAAGAAGGGGTGCAGGAAACACCTGAAGGTGAAAGCTTTAAAAGGAATAGCAAGGAATAAGGAGAGGGGTTAAAGGTCAGAGTGGTCACGCTTGCGAGGAGCAAAGAGCCCAGCGTTCTCGAAAGTCTCTGATACTACCCTATGTAAGAAATGTACAGTGAAAGGTACATCCTGACTAGGAGAACTTTGTTTGTTAAATGACGGAAGGGGCATAAGCTTGGGTAAGGGAACCCTGAGAGGCCTAACAAGAGTTGTGCAGGAGACATTGTTGAACTGGGTTAAGAGAGCCCTATGCTTGGGGACGAGAACCCTAAAAGGCCTAACAGAGGTGAACTTTTATTTCGTGAAACAGATAGGCATAAGCTTGGGGAAGGGAACACTGAGAGGCCTAACAATTTTGATACTGAAGGAATTGAAGCTTGGGGAAGGGAACCCAGAGAAGGTGAAAGAGGAACTTTTATATTTCTTTTGATGTGTTTGAACTTGGACAAGCTGAAGTTTGGGGAAGGGAATCCCAAGGAACCAAAGACATTGAAAGTATTTAAGAATATTGCAAGGGCTTTGTGGAGAAGGTTTTTACGAACAGCCCTTTTTTAAATGTTTTTTATTTTTTATTTTTATACGGTTTATTCAAACCTTAAAAAAAGAAGAATACAGGGAACAAGACACATAAGGAAAGGAACACATGGTGACACCCTCAGCATCTTGTCACTTCATGTGTCCCGTCAGCCATGCTTCCTCAATGTGGCCTTCCCTCTCAGTTCTCATCAATGAAGTCTTTCAATAGGACCCAAGACAGTTGAATTCACACAGGTTAAACTTTTGGTGTCTCTTCAATCGTGTCCAAACGTTTTTTGATTTAGACCATCGAACATGGACTGCCATCAGCCCACAGCACTAAGTGTCTGCTGTTTCCAGATTACAGGGCCGAGAGTACGAGTTCTTAAATTTCGTAGATTCGGGCAGAACAAGGTTAGGTGTTTTAAAGTCTCCTTGCATGCTTTGCAGAACCGGCAGGTCATGTCTGTGTTGTTTAGATTGCGTTGACTCAAACGTTCTTTAGTGTTCATTAGATTTAGTCTGAACTGCATATACACAGATCTTGCTCTTTGATCAGGGAATTGCAGTAGATAGGGTTGTAATTTCCCTCGAGGTCTTGCCTCGCCCGGTGCTTCAGACAGAAGTCTGGATCTCCGTCTTTGTTCACAAGTACTGTGCCAATCTGAGCGCCATAGTTTCTCTTTAGCCAATTCTGGATTTTCTAACAGCATTGTTAGTTCGATGTCGTGCTCATCAAGGACTGCCAAACGGTTTAGTGATAAAATCGAAAAATAAAATCTCGAAAAAAAAAAAAGCTTGAAAAAAAAAGGTCGAAAAACAAAAGTCACATTTTTTTTTAATGCCGTTTTTTATTCGAAATGGGGGGGTTACCCCCTAACGCCCCCTTTTTTTTTTTTTTTTGTAATTCGACTTTTTTTTTCGAGATTTTTTTTTCGACCATATTGTCATTCGAGATTTTTTTTTCGAGATTTGAACCGACCACCCTGCCAAACAGTGCGTGTTCCACATCGTTAATGCATTATACTCATTACCTTTGTTTGAGTTCTGAAGTATTTCAAATTGCAGTGCAGGATTCGATATTTCCGTCTTTCTGAATAAGCATAGGAGGTTCCAGCTTCTTCTGGCATGCATTGAAATTAACCCCAGTTCATAACGAATGCATGCCGAGGCAGTTCCTCTTGGCAAGTGTAGAACCTTCCCCCAGAAAATATTTTCTAAGGCGTCCCAGAGTTCGTGTGAACATCCAAAGGCGTTTACCGCACCATAAATTATTGCAGGCTCCCCCGCTTCGAGACTTTCTCAACTAAGTGACACACTTGCCACGTGTTGTCAAAGGTCTGTCGGGACTTGATGAATCCTGACTGGCCCGACTATATAAGACCCTCAAGCTTGGCCAACAGTATCTTAGTATAGATTTTGGTATTGAGGTTGATAAGAGCCATCGGGCGATAGGAGCTGTGTCGCGTGGGGTCCTTACCCGATTTCTGGAATATAACTAGTTTCGTGTGATCAATTGACTTTGTAATGCTCCCTCTCACTTCAGAAGAGTTGTATAGTTGGGCCAATTTTGGGGCTAGTATAGAATGATATTTTTTGTAGAAAGCAGCCGTGAAGCCGTCCGGGCCCGGTGCTTTATGAGGAGGAAGCTTGGCGATGGCTAAGCTTACTTCCTCTTCCATGATGTCCCCTTTCAGTGTCACTCTGTCCGCCTCCGACAGTGTAGGTAAGGACACTGAGTTCAGATATTCTTTCTGGGGCCCCTCCTGAGGTCTATCGGAGGTGCACAGGGCTCTGTAAAATCATTCAAAACATTGTATTATCTTTCTCGTCTATACTGCATCCTCCCACTTTTCCCCCGGATCTTTAGAATGGTTTGGGTCGCCATCTTCCTCCTCAGTTGCCTCGTCAGAAGCGTGTCCGCCCTATTACCTTTCAGGTAAAACCGCTGCTTAGCGTTTAGAAGACTCTTCTCTGCCCTTTTCACCCTCAGTAGGTTTAATTGGCTCCTGATTGCCTTGTATTCTGCCAGCGTGGCCTGTGTTGGAAAATATCCCATCCTGTGCATGATCTCCTTGAGTCGTGCTTCCAATTCCATTTCTAGCTTCCTTGCCTGTTTCTCCCTAGCAGACTTTTAGACTATCAGGTCCTGCCTTATCACTGCCTTGAACTCGTCCCACCAGTTGCCTGGGGAGGTGTCAGACGTGGAGTTATCGTCGAACTAATTTCTGGTCTTTTCGCCCACCCTCTCCGCAAGTACAGAGTCCCTGAGAAGCCACTCCGGCAGAGATCACTACCAGAGCCCCGAGGGCCCCGGGAGAAATGCACCATCGATTCCAGCGGGGCATGATCGGAGAGAGTGTAACGCTCACCTGACTCCCACGGAGGCGCTGGCCTGGTTCGCGCTGCTGTGACCTCTTCTAAGGTGATGCGCAGGGTTCGGAAGACGGACTGGACCGGGCCCCCAAATCTGGCTTGTCTGGTTCGCAGAAGTATCCTTCTGTAGGCGAAAATAGGGGATTAACTGTCTGCGGGGTAATGCAATCGGCCTCCCACTTTCCCCTCTCACCCTCCTCGAAACCCTTCTGTGATTCCTCGTAGCGTCTCACCTTAGGGTCTGGAAGGACGAGCTTTCCATCCTGCTTCTGATGCAGAGGCACGTTGGTATCCAGTTACTTCACTGGATTTTCGGATTGGTGAGAACCAAACTTGCTTGGCTTCCAGGTAAGTTTTTTGATAAGAGGTTCCCCTTGTGTCCATGCATTAATGTACTAATGCTAGTGTCTTTTTCCCCATAGGGGCCGGGGTACGGAATGCCGGGGAACAGGCACCGACCCGAGATGAGAGGTGAAATCCTTGTAGAAATCAGGTAAGTCTTTAATGAGCGTTTTTTGGTAATGTCTTTTCATTCGCTCATTAACGCTGATGTCTCTTTTTCCCCTTAGGGGCCGGGGTCCGGAAATGCCAGGAAGCGGCGCGGACCCGAAATGAAGAGGGAATGAATCAACAGGTAAGTCTTAACATGGAGATTTAGCTTTCCTTATTCCCTTCTCTCTCTCACCTTTTGTTCTGGTCTTTTTCTCCCTAGGCGCTGGGGCGTGACTGCGAATCCGGATGATCGCTGCTGAACATGGAGGCGCCCTGTAAAGGTGAGTGGAATGCGGCGCTGCAGCGATCGACGCGATGAGCTTATAAATAAAAGTCTTCCTTTTCAGGATTGTCGGCGAGATGTCTCCGGGATGCGGATTCAGCAGGTAAGGACTTTTCCTTCTTCTGTTCTCTTCTTCTCTTCCTTTGCAGGTGATCCAGGATGCTGACAGGCATAGCAGAAGTCAGGATGCAGGAGCAGACTCGGTGAGCGTCCAGCTGCTAGATGCAGAACAACGCGAAGCACGTGTGGCTGTTCTGGTGGGGTTTAAATAGCCTTGGAAGAAGTTCCAGGTATGTATCCTTCCTCCAATCAGGTATGTATCCTTCCCCGACCACGCCCGGATGGTAAATTAGTCCCACGGGTAAAGTAGTTCCTGTCAGGCCTCAAGGAGACCGGGATCCTGCAGCATGGTCTGCATCAGGTAAGTGCACCCAAGCACTCCCATAATGAGCCTGGCGCCTATGTCGCCAGGACTGATGTCTTTTATGAGCCTGGCGCCATAGGCGCCAGGACACTGTCCAAAGGGCCCCTATATGGGGTTGCTGGGTCCTTGGGGACTGGATGTCCGCTTTCGGGGACGCAGGGCTTGAACCGGCTCCCCGGGAGCGGGCATCATGACAGCACTCCCCCCCAAGGCCCCTCCCAAGGTTGTTCCCTCCGGGGGTTTTGGTTTGTCTGGGAAGAGTCGGTGGAATTTCCTGACTAATCGAGGTGCATGCACATGGTCACTGGGTTCCCACGACCTCTCCTGAGGTCCGTATCCCTTCCAATCAATTAGGTAGAACAGTTTTGACCTAAACATTTTTGAGTCTAAAATGTTCTTCACTTCGAATTCGGGCTCCCCATCTATTAGAATAGGTTCTGGAGGTTTGAGTAGTCGGGTTCCGGGTACCACTGTTTTCAGAAGTGACACATGAAAAACAGGGTGAATTCGCATACTAGCTGGTAAATCAAGTTTAACAGCCACTGGGTTAATTATTGCCGTAATAGAATAAGGTCCCAGATATTTTGGGTTAAAAGTTCGAGGCCCTTTGAGTGGTAAATGTCTGGTAGCTAACCACACTTGATCCCCAATCTGATACGGAGGTGCTTCACTCAGATGTAGATCAGCATTCTCCTTGTATTTTTTCTTGGCTTGTTGTAAATGCGTAGTTGCCTCTTTGAAGGCTTGGGTAATTGTAGAATGCAGATGTTCTACTGCAGGCATTCCGAGGTTCTGAGGTGAGTCAAGGTTTGAGGTTCGAGGGTGATGCCCAAACAAAGTATAAAAAGGACTGTGGCCAGTTCCAGAGTGTACCGAATTATTATATGCGTATTCGGCTATCCAAAGAATGTCTTTCCAGTTGCTTTCAGATTGCTGTAACATGCACCGTAAGTACTGCTCAAGGGTCTGATTTGTCCTCTCGGTCTGACCACCGGTCTGAGGGTGGTGACTGGTCGATAATCTTACGTCGATCTGCGCCATTTGACAACATTTGCGCCAGAAGTGGGAAATGAATTGGCTTCCCCGGTCAGAGATTAGTATAGATGGGAATCCATGTAGCCGAACAATATTTTCGAGGAATTCTTTGGCTAGGACAGAAGCTGAAGGTAAACCTTTCAAAGGAATAAAGTGGACCATTTTGGAAAACAAATCCACAATTACCAGAATAGTATTGTACCCCGAACAAGGAGGCAGGTCCGTAATAAAATCCATTGATAGGGTGTGCCAGGGTGCTGGCGGTATGTCTAGAGGTTGAAGGAGACCGGCTGGTCTTTTCTTTTGACTTTTATTTTGGGCGCAAACACCACAGGACATCACAAACGATTTAACATCTTTTCGCCAAGAGGGCCACCAAAATTGTCGTTTCACCTTTTCCTCTGTCTTGGCAATACCGGGGTGTCCCTCTATTAATGTATCATGATAACCGGAAATAACTAGTTCGTGTAATTCCTTATGTGGCAGGAATAAGCGTCCTTGGAAATAAGGTAAACCATTATCTATGGTAAAGTCTGATCCCTTTTGTATCCAATCCTGTAAGGTTGTAGGGTCCAGGAGTTGTTTCACTCTGGCTTGAATGTCTTCAAGCGTCTGTAACGAAGTCATGCCTAGAATCCTCTGTTCGGGAATTATTGGTACTGGTTCTGAGTTTGTATCAGATTCTCCCATTCCAATTCGGGATAAGGCGACTGCTTTGCCATTCTTGCAGCCAGGTCGATAGGTAATCACGAAATCAAATTCAGCGAAAAACAAAGCCCATCGGAGCTGCCGTGATGACTGAGCCTTGGCGGTTTTCAAATACTGTAAATTCCGGTGATCAGTGATCACTGTGATGGTATGTCGAGCGCCAAGCAGATAATGCCGCCAGGCTTTAAAAGCGGACTTGATGGCTAACAGTTCTTTGTCCGTGATTGCATAATTAACCTCGGGTGCCGAGAATTTTCTGGACCAAAATGCTACGGGATGCAATTGGTTGGTTTCGGGATCTCTTTGGGACAGGACAGCTCCCATGGCTAGGCTGGATGCGTCAGTCTCGACGACATAAGGGAGGTCTGGACGCGGGTGTTTCAATATAGGTCCAGAGGTAAACTTAGCTTTTAAATCCTGAAAGGCCTGCTCGGCTTCTTCAGACCATTCAAAACGTTTATTTTTCCTCAAGAGTGCAGTAATGGGTTGTACCACGCGTGAAAATTCCGGGATAAAACTGCGATAGAAATAGGCAAAGCCGAGCATGCTTTGAACCCCTTTTACAGAGCTAGGTGATGGCCATTTGAGGATGGCATCCACTTTTCGTGAGTCCATTCGGACTCCTTTGGGTGTCAGGATGAAACCTTGAAACTCAACTTCTGTGGTATGGAAAACACATTTCTGTAATTTAGCAAATAGTTTGTGTTGGCGCAGTTTTTCAAGTAATGCCCTGACGTATTTTCTGTGATCAGATTCCGAAGAGGAGTACACCAGAATGTCATCGATATATACGACAACACAAACATCGATGCGTTCCCGAAGGACATCATTCATGAAGTATTGGAAGGCAGCCGGCGCGTTACACAATCCGAAAGGCATCACCTGGTACTCGAATAATCCGTATTTAGTACGGAAGGCAGTTTTCCATTCGTCGCCTTCTTTAACTCGTACCAGATGATAAGCCCCCAGGAGATCTAACTTGGTGTATATGCAAGCGTCCTTCACCTGGTCAAGGAGTTCAGGGATCAGAGGCAGAGGATAACGGTTTTTAACCGTTATCTGGTTCAATGCGCGGTAATCGATACAAGTTCTAAGGTCGCCTTCTTTTTTGGGCACGAAGAACAAAGCCGAGGATGCCGGGGACTTTGACGGGCGAATAAAACCATTAGCTAGGTATTGATCCAAATATTGTCTCAAATGCAGATTCTCAGGTTCGGTAAGGGCATAAATCCTGCTACAAGGGGGTTGTGCACCGGGCACCAGATCGATTTGGCAATCGTACGATCTGTGAGGAGGTAACGTGTTGGCCTGTTCCTTTTGGAAGACGTCCTGAAAGTCTTGGTAGTTGCCTGGAGGTAGAGGTTACAGATGCTAGATTAATCTTCAGGTTTTCTGGGTAGCAGGTTTGTGTACAATCCGGGAAGGTTATTCTCTTAGCTCGCCAATCAATTTGAGGATTATGTGTCTCTAACCAAGGGATTCCAAGAATAACCTGAAACTGTGGAGCCTTGATTACCTCAAACACAACGATGGCCGTCGGGACCAATAAGAGTCACCTCAGTAGTGGAATGTGTTACCGGTCCAGAGGCAATTTCAGTTCCATCGACTGTGGTGATGACATCTTTGCTGGTTTTAGGACGCAGAGGGAGGTTAATCCTAGAGACCAATTCACGATCCACATAGTTTCCAATAGCCCCACTATCGATGTATGCCTTTATTGCATGCAACCGCTTAGGCTGTTCTGGATCTACGAGAACCATTGGCACAATGAAATGCGAGGTCTGAGAGTTAGTTTTCAAGCTCGGCAAGCGGACCCCTACACTTGTCGGGCGGAGTCGTTTCCCAAAACAGAGTCTTCATGGTTTTTATCAGCGGCTCCTACCGCCTTTCGGGGCGGTTTTGCCGGGCAATCTCATAGAAAGTGTCCAGAATTCCCACAATAAAGACATAATTTTAACTGCCGCCTCCTTTCACGTTCCTTTTGAGTTAAGGGTCCTTTAACCCCTCCAATTTGCATAGGCTCAGAGATATCAACTCCCTTGGGATTAGCATGGGTCTTGACCAACACCCGGGTCTCAAACCTGGACCGATCTGCTTTTCTGTTTTGAAGTCTGTGATCCAATTGGACCACTAAGTCTATGTACTCTGTGCATTCTTGGGGCGGATTTACAACTTGGGCCAAGACATCTTTAAGTTCTCCGCGTAGGTCTCGATAAAACAACGTGACTCTTTTATCCTCTGGCCATCCCGTTTCCACAATTAGTCTATTAAAGGTTGCAATATAGGATAGGAGGTCCTGATTGCCCTGTCAAAGGGATAGAAGTTCGTCATCCAGAGCCTGCCCCTGAGAATGTCGAGCAAATAACCTTTCCATGCTTGCTTGAAACCTTTGAAAATCACGGAGAATCGGGTCATCTTGAGTAACCAGTGGAACTGACCAATCGGCAGCGCAGCCGCTGAGATATGACAATACAAAGGCTACCTTGGTCTGATCATTAGGGAAGGCCCTAGGTCTGCATAGGAAGTGCAAACGACACTAATTCATGAATACGGCAAATCGTTTGGGGTCCCCAGCAAAGCGTTCGGGTGGGGCCAGTGGCATGTTTCCAGGTAGATTAATCTGCACAGGGTTACTGGAAACCACAGGAGCGGGGTTCCCTCCGGAACCGGGTAGAGGAGTTTGCCCAGCTTGACCTTGCAAAAGCTGTCTGGCCAGGTCATCAGTTCTTTCCTTTGATATTGTTAATTCCCTCCTGAGGGCATTAGTCTCTTGACGAGCGGCATGTACTTCGGCCCGTAATTCCCCCAGTAATTGGGCCAACTGATCAGTCTCAGAACTTTCCATAGCGCCTGGGTGGGAATTTGTAGGAAGGCTTCGCGTTCTGTAACGCTCACCTGACTCCCACGGAGGCGTTGGCCTGGTTCGCGCTGCTGTGACCTCTTCTAAGGTGATGCGCAGGGTTCGGAAGACGGACTGGACCGGGCCCCCAAATCTGGCTTGTCTGGCTCGCAGAAGTATCCTTCTGTAGGCGAAAATAGGGGATTAACTGTCTGCGGGGTAATGCAATCGGCCTCCCACTTTCCCCTCTCACCCTCCTCGAAACCCTTCTGTGATTCCTCGTAGCGTCTCACCTTAGGGTCTGGAAGGACGAGCTCTCCATCCTGCTTCTGATGCAGGGGCGCGTTGCTATCCAGTTACTTCACTGGATTTTCGGATTGGTGAGAACCAAACTTGCTTGGCTTCCAGGTAAGTTTTTTGATAAGAGGTTCCCCTTGTGTCCATGCATTAATGTACTAATGCTAGTGTCTTTTTCCCCATAGGGGCCGGGGTACGGAATGCCGAGGAACAGGCACCGACTGGAGATGAGAGGTGAAATCCTTGTAGAAATCAGGTAAGTCTTTAATGAGCGTTTTTTGGTAATGTCTTTTCATTCGCTCATTAACGCTGATGTCTCTTTTTCCCCTTAGGGGCCGGGGTCCGGAAATGCCAGGATGTGGCGCGGACCCGAAATGAAGAGGGAATGAATCAACAGGTAAGTCTTAACATGGAGATTTAGCTTTCCTTATTCCCTTCTCTCTCTCACCTTTTGTTCTGGTCTTTTTCTCCCTAGGCGCTGGGGCGTGACTGCGAATCCGGATGATCGCTGCTGAACATGGAGGCGCCCTGTAAAGGTGAGTGGAATGCGGCGCTGCAGCGATCGACGCGATGAGCTTTTAAATAAAAGTCTTCCTTTTCAGGATTGTCGGCGAGATGTCTCCGGGATGCGGATTTAGCAGGTAAGGACTTTTCCTTCTTCTGTTCTCTTCTTCTCTTCCTTTGCAGTTGATCCAGGATGCTGGCAGGCGTGGCAGAAGTCAGGATGCAGGAGCAGACTCGGTGAGCATCCAGCTGCTAGATGCAGAACAACGCGAAGCACGTGTGGTTGTTCGGGTGGGGTTTAAATAGCCTTTGAAGAAGTTCCAGGTATGAATCCTTCCTCCAATCAGGTATGTATCCTTCCCCGACCACGCCCGGATGGTAAATTAGTCCCACAGGTAAAGTAGTTCCTGTCAGGCCTCAAGGAGGCCGGGATCCTGCAGCATGGTCTGCATCAGGTAAGTGCACCCAAGCACTCCCATAATGAGCCTGGCGCCTATGGCGCCAGGACTGATGTCTTGTATGAGCCTGGCGCCTTAGGCGCCAGGACACTGTCCAAAGGGCCCCTATATGGGGTTGCTGGGTCCTTCCTTGGGGACTGGATGTCCGCTTTCGGGGACGCAGGGCTTGAACCGGCTCCCCGGGGGCGGGCATCATGACAGCGAGCCATGGAGCCCAGATACCCATTAATAGTCAATACGGGATAACGATCTTTGTACATGGGAGTAGAACGTGAATCCTGTTTCTGGCCCCCTACACGCATGCCACATATCAACCATCCCCTAGAGCTTGTCCTTGAACTTCTGACAGGGGCCCGTTGAGCTGTCTGCCCCGTCCCATTATAATCAACCCCCTGGAACCCAGGCAATGTTGATGTCACCTGTAATATTTCCCTCTGCCATTTCCGCTTGCTCGGCCAGCATCGCTCGGAGAAACCCGTCTTGCCCCGGGTTTGGCGCATATACCATTGCCAATGTGAAGGTGTCCGCCCCGATTCTGAATTTAACGAAAAGATAGCGACCTTGTTTATCCTCACTTGTGTTTAAAACACCAGGTTGGGGATGTTTTTGAATGCTATCATTACCCCCGCCGTCTTATCCTTAGCATTTGCCTGAAATATGTGGGGATATGTGCATAACCAAATTCTGTGTATTATCGCTTTTTCTGATATGGGTCTCTTGAAGTGCGAGAGAGTCTGGTTTCTCGCGCCTCAAGAAACGGTCCACTTTACGCCTTTTCACTGTGGAATGTAACCCCCTTATGTTAAATGTGATGATTTTGAATTGTCGCTCCCTCCCCGCACCTCCTCCTCCGGTCCCCCCCTTGTATCCTTATTCTTTAGTGCCCCATGATGCCTACCCGAGCCCCCTGGCGCCCTCCTGGAGTTTGCAATGTGTCAGTCTCCCACCTCCCAGCGTTCCTTCCCTACCCCTCCTCCCCTTCCTTGCCATCCCGTCTGAGTGCTCTGTGGTTCCCTCACCATGCCCCCCCAGCCCCCAAACTCCCCAGCTCCCCCCACCCCCCACAACAACTGCCCAGGCTGGTCCGTGTGTCCTAGAGACATCCCCAGGGTCAAGCCCTGACCATGAGATGGAAAAGCAGCCTGGATCAGAAAACTGGTGCGAGTTACAATTCCTCCTCCTCATGGAAACCAAGATCCGTCCCGCTATCCTGATCCCCCCCATAACCCCCTCTTTGTTTCTCCATCCCACCGCCTTCCCCCATTTCTCCTCCATTTGATTTAGTGTTCCGGTGTTAAAGAAGCCCCCGAATAGCAATCCCCTCTCTCCCAAATCCCTTCATTCCTGCGTCTCCGATGAATGCATCCCTTCAGGCGGTGTGTCCCTGGCCTTAGCCCAGCCTTTCAGCACTCAGTCGTCTGTTCTCTCTCTGCACCACTTGCATTGGCGTCTCTTCTGGGAGCTTGACCCCACTTCCTGCGGAGTTGGTGCATCTTCAGACGCCCACCGGAGCCACTACATTTAGGCATTCCTTGTGTAGGTGACCCTGCACTGCTTTCTCTTCCACGTGAACAGTAGCCCAAACAGGATGGTCCACTTGTAACGGATCTTCTCCTGCTTTAGAATTGTAAGCACTGGGCTCAACAGTCTCATCAGCAGCGTGGAGTGTGCTAGATCCTGGTAGAGCTGGATCTCCGTCCCATTGATCCTCACTCGCTGATCTTGACCCTTTTAAAACATCTTCTTTCGAAGGGATTGGTTCCTCCGACGTATTCCACATCTATGACAGTAATCACCACAGCTGTGCTGCTTCGGAAAATGTTCAGCGTCTGCGTCGATGACGTTGATACGCTGTCCTTGAGGGCCTGCGTCGAGCCGATGTCACCGGATGTTATAAGTAGGATGCACAACGCCCGTAGCCTCAGTTCCGTTTTTTCCTCGAACGTGTTCGCTTCGGAGATCTCAGCGTGCCTCGGTTCTTCTGAGTTATTCTATCGGTTCTTCGAACCCGTTTGTTTGTGAAGATTTCCTGATGTCTTCTTCTACCCTGCGGCCGGGTTTCAAGAAGTGTCAGGACTGCTGTTCCAAGATGTTGCTGACGGACCCGCACAACGCCTGCCTCTGGTGCCTCGGTGAGGACCACGCCACGGATGATTGTGACGATTACCAGTCGTTAACATCAAAGGCCTTGTCGGAGCGGAAGAAGAAGCTTTCTGTCGGTAGGGTGTCCAAGCCCCGAAAGTCAAAATCCAATGGGCTTTTGACCGACGATTCGAGGGGCGACTCTCCACATCGTCGGCGTAGGTCCAGGGGGTCTCTGTCCCGGAGTGGGTCCCGCCATTCCTCTGCCTCTTCGAGGCACTCATGGAAGCACTGTCACTGGTCGCCTTCCCCGTCCTCATCCGAGGATTCCGCTCGTCGGCGGGTTGCTTGTCCCAACAAGCATTCCTCTCCTGCGGAATGGGATTCATTTCGTAAGGAGAGGATGGCGATTTTTCAGTCGCAGGGCTCCGTTCCATCCGCGCCGTCAAAAGACGCCAGCAGGGAAGGTGCTAGGGCCGCCGCTCGCACGCCCTTCAGGCTCGGGTGGTCGGCGCAATCACTGGGAACCTTCGAGGTCTCAGTCGGAAAGGTGGATCGCTCTAGCCATGCCCGCTCCAGGTCCCGGTCCTCGACAGTGGAGACTATGAGGTCTTCGAAGAAGACGTCGACGCCATCGATGCCATGTCCATCGAGGGACTCTTTCGAGAGAGGCTCCACCTCCGAGGAAGTCATAGACGCCATCGGCGCCAAGGCCGTCGAAGGACACGCTCGGGAAGCCATCGGCGCCATGCTCGACGTCGACGCCAATTCCGTCGACGCCCTCGACACCTTTTGAGGAGGCTTTATCGGAGGTGCCCCGTAGACCGCTGGAAACCTCGAGGAAGGCTTTGGGCAAGTCAAAACACGTGGTTGTGCCTTTTTTTGTGCCCTCATCCAGGGATTTATTCCAGCTTCTTGATTATATTTCTGAGGTGGATGAAGGGTCTGATGAAGGTTTGTTCCTGATGAGGTTCCTCATGACCTGTTATCTGGTCATAGCCAGTTGGAAGACCTGCGTCAGTCTTTGCACGACGCCAGTGGTCTGGACACCTCCCCGGAGGTTGAGTTTGGCAGGCCTGAGCTGGGTACGCATGCTGAATCTTCGTACCGGCGCCTCATGTCGAGGGTGACGGAGTACTTGGGGTGGTTGGCGCCACCAGGGGATTTTCTGCAGGATGACCTGACAGATATCTTGGACCAAGGTCCACCAACTGACCCGGTACTGCCATTCCATGTCAAGCCTTACAAAGAAGGGTGGAAGCGGCTTGGACTGCTCCGGAGAGTCTCCCGGCAGTGGGCAAGTCCTTGCAGAAAAAATACCGTCCAGCTAGTAGCGCCCCCAGCTACTTGACTACGCACCCCACTCCGGAGAGTGTGGGGGTGCAAGCGGCTACAGCCCCAGCAAAACAGGCATCGTACCCTACCATCCCTCCTGATAGGGACGACAAGCGTTTTGATGCCTGGGCGCAGAAAGTGTTTTCTTCAGGGGGTATGGCTTTACAGGCAGCCAACTCCATGTGTGCCTTAGCACGTTTCACTCACACTCTGCAGAATTTTGTGTCTTTGGCGGCTGAACATATTCCCGAAGGGGAGGAACGGGATGGATTTCTTCCTCTCGTTCAGGGTGGCAAGGATGCCATGTGTGAATCTGTTCAGTCGGATCTGGACATAGCCGATTGTTTCAGCCGGTCCGTGGCGGCGAGCACCGTAATGCGCAGATTTGCGTGGTTGCGGAAGTCGGGGTTTGCTCCTAATGTACAAGCCCGGCTTCTCAACATGTCCTTTGATGGTGAACATCTTTTTGGCAGCAAGGCTGACGAGAGCCTTGAGAGGTTGCAGCCCTCCAAAGCTGCAGCGAAGTCGTTGAACGCTGCAGTTCGCCAACCTCTGCCTTTTCATCCTAGGGGACAGCAGTGGAGGGGAGTTTCCTTTCGATACTTCTCTTCCTTTGGTAGATTGAGAGGAGCTGCAAGTCTACGGGGCCACCGTAGGTGTACCAGAGGTGGAAAACAAGGTACTCGAGGTGCCAAGGCCGCTCGGGCAGTTGCCTCTTTACCCTCAGGCAATGCCGCAGCCGCTTCAGCTCAGTCCCATGTCCCATGATTAGCCAGCCTTTGCCCAACTGGCTAATCATGGGACATGGCCTCATGCCATGTCCCATGATTAGCCAGTTGGGCAAAGGCTGGCGCAGTATCTTGTAGAATGGCGTGCCATTACTTCAGATGTGTGGGTTCTGGAGATCATAACCCACGGCTACTGTCTTCCTTTCCGGCAGAGGCCTCACAACAATCCACCAGGGAATGTCTCTTTGAAGAGTCCGGATCCGCTCCTTGCGCAGGAAATCCAATCCCTGCTGGAGAAAGGCACCATAGAACTGGTGCCTGTAGCGGAGAGGAACAAGGGATGGTATTCCTGTTATTTTTTGATTCCGAAGAAAGACGGGGGATTGGGACCCATCATGGACTTGCGTGGTTTGAACAAGCTCCTCAGGAAGGACAAATTCAAGATGGTTACTCTCTCTCAAGTCCTCCAGGTCCTTCAACTTCAGGACTGGTTGTTGTCTCTCGACCTCAAGGACACTTATTTTCAAGTGCCGATTCATCCCAAGCACAAGAAGTTCCTGAGGTTCGCGGTTGGCGACTCACATTTTCAGTTTCGGGTCCTGCCGTTTGGATTGACCTCGACCCGAGGGTCTTCACCAAGCTCATGGTGGTGGTGGCAGCGTATCTCAGGAAAGGGGGGATTCATGTCTACCCCTACCTGGACGATTGGTTGATATTGGCACGCTCTCCCAAGCAAGTCCTGGATCATCTGTCAGTCACCTGCCACTCCCTTCACAGGCTGGGCTTCTCCCTCAACTTAAAGAAGTCCCACTTGACGCCAACACAGTGGCTCCAGTACATTGGAGCAGTGCTCGACACATCCCTGGGGAAGTGTTTCCCTCCCCAAGTGAGGGCTCATCACATTCTGCAGATGGTGCACAAGTTTCAACATGCCCAGAGTCTCCCGGCGTTCGAGTTCTTGAGGTTGCTTGGCCTCATGGCATCCTGCATTCTTCTGGTGCAGAGGCCAGGTTGCGGATGCAATCTCTGCAATGGGCTCTCAAGCTCTAGTGGTCGCAGTCCTCCAGCAGGATGTCGTACCCTGTTGCGGTGCCACCCTTAATCGCCCAAGTTTTTCTGTGGTAGGCCTTTGAAGGCATTTTGATGAAGGGGGCTCCATTTTAGCTACCGTGGCCGGAGGTAACGATCGTGACGGACACGTCCCTCACGGGATGGGGTGCTCATGCCAATGAGTTGACAGTCAGCGGTCGTTGGTCTTCGTCAGAGTCCAGACTCCATATCAATCTGTTGGAGCTGAGGGCCATCAGGCTAGCCCTCAAGGCTTTTCTGCCTTCTGTGCGAGGGAAGAATGTCCTGATCCTGACAGACAACACAGTGGCCATGCACTACCTCAATAAAAAAGGGGGGGAGCAGGGTCTCTCCATCTGTGCAGAGAGGCGATGCAGCTCTGGTTCTGGGCCATCCAGCAGGAAATTTTGATCTCGGCAGTTCATCTGGCCGGAGACGAAAACGCGGCGGCGGACGCTCTGAGCAGGCAGAGCACAGTCTCTCACGAGTGGGAGCTGGCTCAGGAGATTCTCCTGGAGATCTTCGCCCTTTGGGGGACCCCACAAGTGGATCTCTTTGCTACTAGTGTCAGCCGGAAGTGCGAAAGATTCTGCTCGCGGGAATTGCCTCCTAGAGGAGCCTTAGGGGACGCGTTTGTAGTGGAGTGGTCCTTCCCACTGCTGTACGCGTTTCCTCCAGTCCCTGTCATTCCGCAAGTGCTACGGAGGTGACAGAGGTTCGGTTCCCGGATGATCCTCATTGCTCCGGCATGAGCCAGGAGAACGTGGTACCCGGACCTTCTAGACATGTCCATCTGCCCTCCACGCTGTCTTCCCTACCGAGACGATCTGCTCTCACGGGAGGGGGGGGTCAGGTTCTCCATCCAGAGGTCAAGTCCCTCAACCTTCATGCTTGGCTTCTGAGAGGTTGAGGTATAAGGATTGGGACCTCCCTGAAGACGTGAAGGAGTTGTTGCTTTCGGCCAGAAGGCCCACAACAAAGTCCCTGTAGCGTTGCCGTTGGAGAATGTTCTGCGACTGGTGCAGGGTTAAGAATGTGGATCCTTTTTCATGTACTATTCCTGTGGTTCTGTCCTTTTTGCTTTCGTTAGCCCACAAGGGCCTGCAAGTGGGTACCATTAAAGGTTATCTGGCAGCGCTGTCTATATTTAAGCGCTCGTCTGAGGAGTGTTCTTACTTGAAGATTCCTTTAATTTTGCAGTTTCTGAAAGGGCTTACTAATGTGTTCCCCCCGTCACCTTTTCAGGTGCCCGGTTGGGATTTGAATCTCATTCTAAAATTCCTAATGGGAGCTCCGTTTGAGCCTTTACATTCTTGTCCTTTGAGACTGTTGACTTTGAAAACTGTATTTTTAGTTGCGGTCACTTCTGCTCACAGAGTGAGTTGCAGGCACCTTCCGTTAAGCCAACCTTCACGGTGTTCCATAAGGACAGGGTTGACCTTAGGGTTCGTCCTTCTTTTCTTCTGAAAGTTGTGTCGGAATTTAAGCCAGAAGGTCATTCTTCCGGCGTTCTATCCTCCTCCACATCCTGGTAAGGAAGAGGAGAGGCGCCATAGTTTGGATCCGAAGGAGAGCTTTAAGTTTCTACATCTCACGCATGTCCCAGGTCAGAGTGGACAATCAACTCTTTGTAGGATACGCTGGAAGGCGTTTGGGAGAAGCTGTTACTAAGCAGACTTTGTCTAGATGGATTATCTTGACAATTTCTGAATGTTACCACTTGGTGGGTAAGGACCCTCCGGTAGGCTTACGGGCCCATTCTACTAGAGGTGTGGCTGCCTCTACTGCTGTGCAGAGGGATGTTCCCATTCGTAACACTTGTGAAGCAGCCACATGGGGTTCTGTCCATACTTTTGTCAAACACTACTCCTTGGATTCTATCCATGGGCAAGATCTGGCCTTTGGCAAGGCGGTCCTTTATTCTGCAATTTAATTGGGCATTCTAAAATTCTAAAATTCTTTCCCATCTCCTTACATTGGTACTGGTTTGGGAGTCTATCATAGATGTGGAATACGTCGGAGGAACCAATCCCTTCGAAGAACAAGTTACTTTCTTACCTAGTAACGTTCTTTCGATGGGATGTTCCGACGACGTGTTCCACATTGCTCCCTCCCTACCTGCCCCTCTACAGAATTACTTATGTGATTGCAGCTTTCGTGTCTGCAAGGCTTTCTGTAGTCATTCTGGCAGAAGATTGGTGCCACACGTTCTGGGAAAAAACTACAACTGAGGCTACGGGCGTCGTGCGCCCTACTTATAACATCCGGTGACGTCGGCTCGACGGAGGCCCTCGAGGACAGCGTATCGACGTCATCGACAAAGGACGCAGACGCTGAAAAAAATTTCCAAAGCAGCATAGCTGTGGTAATTACTGTCATAGATGTGGAATACGTTGTTGGAACATCCCATCGAAAGAACGTTATCAGGTAAGAAAGTAACTTGTTCTTCTTTGCATAGGACGCAAAGGCGGCTCGGACATCACTCGGGCATGCCCCCGGCTCCTTCCGCAGTGGGCCCATTCTGTGTATTCTGACCAGGCGTACCGCTTCTGGAAGAACCTCCATAAGCAGATCAGCAAAGAATCATTGGATTGTCGCCTTAAGGTTGCGATCTGTTTCCTCTTCCGGGACATTTTTGAGGCATATGTTTGCGCGCCACAACCTGTTTTCAAGATCTTTGCACTAGAGATCCAAAGTCGTCTGAAGGTCTTGAATTGCACGCTCATTTGCGTCCACGCTTTCCCCTAGTTTTGTGAGTTCTCCTTTAAACTCCTGTACCACACATTTTAGATCCACCCTCATGTTAGAGAACTGTTTCTGTAAGGAGTCCGTAATCCGTGTCTGGAGGTCAGCCAGGCATTTCACCAGGTCTTCTTTGTTGACCACCATGGGGGCTTGTGGCAGCGAGGGGCCCTCAGCCGCTGTCACGTCCACAGGCAGTGGGGGCTTATGGGGTTTTAGCTTGTCCAAACTCCAGCACTGGTTGAGGGTACCTTCTGTTCCCTGCTGAGACTTCACTGGTTGTGCTGGGGTCTCTTTCCCTTTTCCTCTAGGCATGGGCTCTGTAGGGGTGCCCCCCTCTTAGCCGCTGTCACCTGGGTTCTGCTTAGTGAGTTTTACGTTTTTTCCCCTGGCTTTTGCCACCCCTCCTGCAATCTAGATTTGCATCAGGCTCTTGCCTGGTTTTGGTTGCCGTATTGCTTCTCCAAGGACCGTTGTTCCCCACCCCCCCCTTTCCTCACCACTTGTGGTGGGTGATGTGAGGCTCTCTTCTTAACCTGCAGCTAGAGTGGCTGGTATAGTTCTTAGGCCATCCGTGTTGCCCTTGCACCCCCCCGACCCTCTTCTCACTTGCCGTCTCCCGGGTTTGACTCTTCAAGTTGTGTCCGGGCCTCTACCGTCTAGCCTGCGTCTGCCTCAATACTCCTAGAAGGCGCTGTCCCAAGTAGGCTGCTTGTTTAATCCTTGAGGGAGGTGGAAGACCCCAGCGTACAATGATGGTGTTCCTCAGGTGTCCAATATCCCTTGAAAACAGCTTCCTCCTAGGCTGTGGGGTGGTCCTTCCCCTCTTGTGACTGGGGCCCAGTGTCAATGCTTCTGTTCTCGTCTGGGCTCTCTCCTTCTCTCACCTGCACTGTCGGCCCCTAGTGCCATCTCAGCCAGATGTCCTTGTTTCCTGGCCAGCTCCTCAGCCCGCGGATGCAATCGCTCTCTCTTCCCTGCTGGGGCGGGGGGGATTATGGTTATGACCACCCCACCTCCCACACCATTTTCCACTTCCACCCCGGGCCGCATCCTCCAGCGGCAACTTGTTCATGAAAGTAGTCCCCAGGGGGGTTGCAGTGTATACCAGACCACTCCCCCTTTTGTCCTCCCCAGCCGAGAGCCTTGGAGATATGAGCACCGGGGACCCCACCACCCCTCTCCCCCTGCAGCTTGGTCTTCCTTTGTGTGTCGGTGGAAATATCCTTTGTTCCTTTGCCTGGCACTGGAGCACCACTGGTTGCCCCTGTTGTCTTCTGGCTGGGGAGGCTCTCTGCAGCCTCCACCACTTCCAGGCCGCTGGGAGTGCCCCGCCGGCGGTGCTTAATACAGTTGATGTCAGCGGGTGGGACTCCCCGTCTCCTGGTTCCGCCCGCCTCCCACAGCGCTCCCAGGCACTGCTGCGCTGGCTTGGGATGGAACTCCCTGGGTGGGGGAAGTCAGCTCCTCTCTCCCCCACTCACTCTGGGGTGTTTTGTGTAGCGGCCGATCAGGCCACAAGCCGCTGCTCCCAGACCCAGCCTCTTCTCTTGGCCCAGTTCTCAGCCGGGTCCACGCTATCTGGGTCTGTGTATGAGCTGCTTCAACCAACTGTGCAGGATATGGAGCCCTTCTCCCGCTCCACTGCTCACCGGAGACACTCCGCTACTCAGGGGCCCCCAAGTTCAGGAGGAGGGGGCAGAATTGCTGCTTTTTCCACCTTTGTTGAGGGGTTGGGACAAAGTGCCCTCAGCACTTTTTTCCCCTGTTAGCGGACATCTTGTCTCCCCCTGGTTTATGATTTAAATCCGAGACTTCCTAAAGTCTCTAATAACAGGAAAGCTTGACATCTTGACATGGCTTCATTTTGAAATCCCTATTTAGTAATAGTTTCCCTGGTGCCTTTTAAGTTTTTGTCTAACCCAAACCTTGAGCACTCAGATATTAAACATAAGGAATTGTTAAAACTCACTCATAGGTGTGATGTGTATCATTGTCTGGAATATCCCACAAACTCCCAGCCAGTGGTGCCCCTCTCCTCTCCTAAGATGCTGTTGCCTCTGCTGCAATGGGAATTGATCAGTCAATGCCCACGAGCACATATTAATAACTCAATACACACTACTAGGCGCTGCTAGATGGAAATCCTTTGTTTTGTCAATCTGTGCCTTCCCAAGACAAGACTTAAGGGCAGTAAATTAGAGAATAAGTGCTTCGGGTTTGAGGTGGATGGACTAGAATAGTGAGAATGGGGACAAAGCTTAAATGTTACAGAAATCCCTGCAGCAGGCATATTAACGCCTTCACTTCTCTTACTGTGTTGGAAATTGTGGTTTGCAGGGTACAAGTTTCTCTCTGCAACAGACACTTCAACAACCTGAGCTATCTTGCAGGGGTTGGATTCTCAGTTGACCTGTTTGGTTTTGAATTTGTTTTTGTAATTTGAATATTTTTATTTTTTTCTGTTTTGACTGCTGATTTATATTTAAAACTGGACCACGTCTTTAAGCCACTGATATAGTGTGGCGTTAACACCCCGCTCCAAGTGCTGGAACAGGGGGGTAACGGGCCGGCAGCCCAAGTTAACAGCCTGAGCAAAGAGAGTGTGGTTGGCGAGGGCTCTGGGCCGTTACCCCTGTTCCAGTCCTTGAAACAGGGTGTTAACGCCAGTAGCACCCCGGGTTACAGCTTTAGTAACACGGGGTGCTAAAAAAAGTATTTGTAGTCATTGAACGGGACACCACACGCATCCCATTCAATGAATGAAAATACTTACCCAAAATGGCCGCCATGGTTGTAGAAGTCGGGGCTCCGTACGGAAACCCCTGTTCTATTACCATGACGGCCGGAAAAGGGAGGAGGGAAGCTACTGCTGGGGCGGTTAGTGCAACTACCACAACAACAAGATAAGTGGGTAGTGGAAGGGGGTTGGGAAATTAAAAGAAAAAAACACAACGGTGGAAGCAAGATGGCGGCCCGTGGCGGGGGAGGCAGCCTGCAGGTTCTATGGAACGCAGACTGAGATCAGAGATTTCAGCCTGCAATCCGTGGAACCTGATTGGCTGCGCCCCCGCCCTGGGTGTTAATGTTTCATAATGCACTGTTCTCAATACGCATTCAATGCTGGCTTACCAACTTCATTGCAAGGTATATTTAATAAGGCGATATTCGCTCTGGCTCTTAACTTGGGTGGCAATGCCATTACATCAAGGTCGGCCAACACCAAGGGTTATAACCTGGGCATTTGTCCATCTTTGTACCAACACACTTGCTCATTCTATCCGCCCCTTTTGATATCCCACCCAGGAAAGGTGCAGAATGAGACATGTTTTCTTTGTTGGCATAAAAAGGCTGCAGATTTATTTTCACAATGTAATAAACTCAAAACAGTGCAAACAAACGTTGTGAAAATAGTTCTGAAGGTGTGGCGACTGCTCCATGTCCAAACCTTGCTTCCCCCTTTCCCAACCAAGTCCACCGTAGGCCAAAGCTCCCCCAACCATTCTTGTCCGAGCCCTGCCTGCCCTTGCAGTTGTTCCTGGGCTGGGTGAATGCCGTTTAGTCGGGGGAAGCTGAGCCCTCATTGCTACCTCCAAGCGCCCCTGCTGCTTAGGTCCCCAAGAAGCGCTGGTCCAGAGAAGAGTGAAGACCCTTCCAGCTTTCCCATGGCTCATTTGGGGTCTGTATCTTGCCACTGGTCGCCAAAACACTGCCTTGGCATTCTGCCACAGCAACGGCCAGGCTTTGCCATTCTGCCGTCCTAAAAGCAGGGCGGGTGGGAGGAAAACAAAAAACAGGTCCTCCGATGCGGCGGACATCCTTCTGCTCGAGCTGGAATCTCCTGCAGAAGAAAACCGGGAGGATTATAATCCACCTCGCGTGCCCCCTCCTATTGTTTCCTTTCGCTGGCATTTCCTCGGTTTCGCTGCCTTCCCGCCCCTCATCTGCTTCCTGCACACCTCCCCCTTAGCAAGGGGGGAGGAAGGAGAAGACCCTGCCCACGTTATTAAGGTGCCTCCTCCATGCTTACAACGTCACCTCCATATCCAGTGCTTTAAATGGAAAAAAAGAAGTGCAGGTACTCACCAAGCTACGAAGCTGGGCATTCCGGCATATCACTTTGGGCGCAGCCTTGGGTACAGGTCCCTTTTAGGCACACCCTGTTGTTTGCAGGCACTGCCCAGTGAGATTACATTTTTTGCCAAGGAGCAGTGCTGGTCAATGGGCCGGGTCTTGCCGGGTCCGAGATCTGGCATCAGATGTCTGGCCGGATCTCGGGACCCGGCCTGCCTAAGCCGTGACCAGCCATTACCGATTCGCTGGGGGAAGCTGGGGGCTTGGTGATATGTGTTCTATTGCCCAACCGTCATTCGCGCGTCTGCAGGTTTTGTTCGCCCAGCCTGTTTCTTTCTTCTGGCGCCTGAAAGGAACACCACAGAAATCAATGGGCCATGAATATCAAAGGGGCAGGGGCCATCACTGCTGGAAGCAGGATTTCTACATGCTGGGTACACTATTGTTTTCCAAAAGTGCATTTTACACTTTCATAGAAATAAAAAGTCCTTTCCAGAGTCAAAAATGCTGCTTGCATTCACTTCACTAGTTTTCTTTGAAATGTGTTTTTTTTTGTCGGACAAATACTCTGTAATTTGTGTGTCCCATCCTTTGTGTTTTATCACAGGTTATATTTATGAAGATGTGATATGCTTGTCAAACTGGTTAATCACAAATTATTGTTTTGTTCTGACAGCAGATATTAGGAAATTAAACTGTGGATTCATGGGTGCCAACTTTTGATTTTCACTACAGGGACAGAAATACCCCCTTCTCCGCCTATAAGCAAGCGACCAGCCCAACCCAGGCCCTGGCCGAGCATGAGAAATTGCAAAAAATAATATTATTAACAACCAGTTTGGAATATATAACATCTCAACAACTGTTTCTCTACCTGCTGAGCTACCCTGGTAGCATTCCAATGTAGAGCGTGTCTATTGATCCCTTAACATAATAAAAATCACTGCATTACCAACAGTACTTTGGGTGCACCACTGCCATGGAAGTGATTTAAAGTGGAATTGATGTAGTGTGGAGTTTGCAAAAAAGCAGCATCAAAGAAATTACACCATTTAAAAAATAGTGTTTTGAACATTTTCTTTGAGCCGAGTCCAACGGCCAGCTGTGCCACCTCGGAACTCCACCCCCTCAGAGCTCCGCCCCTCCTCCAGTCTCCACCCCTGCCCTTGTGGGATCCCCTTTGCATTTCTTCCATTTCCACCACTGCCAAGGAGCATACACTTTGATAAGCAGTGAATCTCGAATCCTTTCACACAAACTTCTAGTGTGTTGTTATGCATCGTGTTAAGAAAGTTTGAATACCTATATTAAATAAGACTTTCTTTCTTGCATATCAAACGAGCAGCTATCAAAGCTGTAAACTAAGCTATAGAAGGGAAGTTTTATTATTGCTCGCTTTCATGCCGAATAAGAAACTCGGTAGATAACTGGAGCTGTGTGCGAGTTTTCAGTCGTAAAACATTCCAACACAACTCCAATTACCTCTACATTTACATATTAGAATAGGCACTGCTAATAACAAAGAAACATCTTTAAAAAGTAATTTCCTAAGCTTTCCAAAGCAATCCCTGCTCCATCAAAGGACACCAATGGTAACAGGTGAAGCCCACTTAGTGAAACAGTGTTTCGCGCCTAGTGTGCAGAAAGCACAATAGCTGTGTGTTTGTCTCTCCTTTTGTTCTGCAGGGTGAGTCCTGAAGAAGACATTATGGGCACTGCTTTCCCCAGCAAAGGCTGCAGAAGCTTAGTCCTTTAAATTGCGAAAAAGTTAAATGAATAGCTTTCATGTTCACCCCACAACATAATTGAGGACCGGTACTCTCTTTCAGGCATTGATAAGTGCAGCTACTCAAATGCTCCAACATAAGAAGAGCAGGTACTGAGGGCCACCCAGGACTGGTCCATTTAAAGCTCTGGTTATATCACCATTAGTACCTGCGAGAAAACACACATGGATTGGAGGCTAAAGGCTAAAATAAATGAAAGGAAAACGGACTTTCCTTCGGGCTGGCGACCTCGCTTCTTGGAGAGGGAGTGTGTTTTTAGAGTTGATATGGTCATTCAATCAGTAATGAAAGAGGACTTCCTGTCAGAGGGGGCATGCAGCAAATGTAGGCAAATTAAATGGTAATTTGTGTGTAATAGGAGGCCAGGTTGCTATTGATAAATCTTCCTTGGCCTTCCATCCTGGTCTAGCTGTGTATTCAATCTTTAGTTTCGTCCTGTCGTAGCTATCTCTCAGTTGGCAAGTCAGTTGTTCATAGTTTTTAAAATTTGGGTTTTAACTTTAAGCACCCTTCCGTTCTTGTCATCAACTTTTCGCACCCACACGTGTTTGTTAGTGGGTGCTAAAGGTGGCGTGGGTGTGAGAGCGCAGCAAGGGAGGTACAGGTTGGGGGGTGTGCAACACAGAGCGCGGGTTCATACCAGTGGATGCAGCCTACGTTCCGAGCTCTTTGATTACGAACACCCCCCAATGTTTTTATAGTCTGTGACACATGATATGATAGGAAATATGCTCATCCACGCCAGCATGTACACCCGTTTCTGGACTGCTTTATTTGCCCCAAAAAATCCTTGTCATACATTTTTGTGTTGGTTTTGACTGTGGCTTCTGGGAGTAATTGATACATTGCAATGCCATGCTGAAAATGTTTCTGTCACCTGCCTGCGCAAGTGTGCATACACTAAACATCCGAAAAGCGAAACCGCGCGACATAAACAGGGCTGTGACAAAGGAGCGAGAATGCATCTGTTTCTGTTCAATAGGGGTGGCTCGCTATGAATCACATTACGTGAGGTCAGAGGAGAAAGACCCCCGTTGGCGCAGCATTTTTTATAGGCCCTGCGAAGGTAACCATCTGCTAATTAAGCCTTGAATGGAGCATCTAGACTGGGCACATGGGCCCTGGCTGAGGATGCGGATGAGCAGGTCATAGGGTTGGGCTGGTGGTTTTAACAAGCTAAAACAAAGAACTCACCCAGCCTTAATGCCGTCTGCCAGGGTCACGGAAGCTTCCACTGCATCTGCTCAGAGACCTGAATATCACCCCTTTGATTTGGAGTGAAGCAAAATCCTGAAATCTGGTCCTCCTGGTCGATTGTTAAAAGGACTCTGTTCGTGCTGCTGCCTTCGTTCACTCTGCAAAATGCAAAGATAGGTTGTCGTGTCTTTATTTTGACATTTGCTTAACCGTAGTGTAACAAATCAGGTGCTTTTTGAAAGATTAATTTACTGTGAACACGTTTTTAACCTCATTTGGGACGATAGTTCACAGATAATAAATACATTTTCTTCTGACATGCAAGAATCAGACCGCATAATTTGGAAAATCAAAAACCCTGAGATTTCTGCTGCGTAACTCCACCCCTAAATGCTAAGAGCTCTTATGCTTTCTTTGTGGTTGGTGTCGGGGGCAGAGCCAGCCTCAACATGTTGGTATGGCTTTAAAAAGTGATTTGTTGCCTACAGGTTACACATAAATCGCTTTAGTAGGTGCATTAACCCATTGGGCTGTCGACCCCCTCTCCACTCCTTTTCACTGAAGCTAGGAGACGAATATCTGTAATGATTTCCTTTGGCCCATGTTAGGCAGAAACCTGTGCAGTTCCCTAAGGGACCACTGCAAAAGATTTAGGACTACAGGTGGTGGGCAGTAAACCCAATTGGTAGCAGTCTGCACCACCCAGATTTACCTGGTAGCTGTGGCTGAGCAGTCAGACTTCTCTCAAGATGAGTTAAGCAATATGCAGAGTATACACAATAGGTACAGAGACACAGTAGTACAAGCAAACACTGACCAGAGCTTTGGTGTAAAAGTATATTATTATTTATTTAAAGACACACTTGTAAATTACACTAGCACAAAAAGAGGTAAGTAAATTCAACACACAGTCACTATTATTAGATGTACATCCCTTATTCCTTATTAGACAAGTCTTAGTTAACACCTCTTATTTCCAGACAGAGGTGAGCGCTTAACTAAAGATGGCACTCCAATAAGTTAAGAAAAAGGGAGGGAAAAGGCAGAAATTAGGAAAAGCACACAACACAATACTTTAGAAGCACCCAGCAAGGCAGGAAAGTCAAGTCTACTTGTGAGCAAAACGTTCAGAGGCCAGGCTCCCTCTTAGAGAGAACAGAGCACCAATGTGCCCAAGATCACACAGTTTAAAAGTCTTGAAAAGTCTTTGAGGGAGTTCAGAAAAGAATTAAGTCAGCTCAGAAAAGTTCAGTTAGCCAGCCTAGGGCCAACCCAAGTGGTAAGTGGAGGCTTTAAGAGTCACCCCACACAGACCGGTGCGAGGGAGGCCAGGCGGACACAGTACTTTCAAAGTGGAGAGGATCCTCCAGCGGGGGCAGTTATTCCTGGCAGCAGGTGCAAGTCACGGCGTCGTCCAGAGGAAGAGAAGGTCACGACGTGGAGGAAAGCTGAAGGTCGTTGCACTGCCAGGGAAGAAACCAGCCGCGGAGTTCTCCGGTTAAAAGGTATGACCCTTTTATTCGCGGTAGTGGAAAAACCGTGGTATCCCGGTTGCCTGGGTGCTTGGCACAGGCAAGGCGGCCACGAGATGATCCGGGAAGGCAAAAAGACGGGCAAACTGGTTATCCCCACCAGTCAAAGGAAGAAGACTCTCCGGGCTGGAGATCTCCTCTGTCGTCGGGAAAAGTAGTGAGATGGTCCAGCAGGGCTCCACCGGTGGTGTCGTCGTTGCAGGTCGGCTCAGCTTCTCCCTCTTCGGATTCTTTAGGTCCTGTGGCGACTTCTGAAGTTCCAGTCCCCAAAGCCCTGCTTTTATGCAGCAAATCCCCATTCATTCAGCCTAGCTGTCAATCAAACATGCTAAGTGGTGAGCCGGGCGGCTCACCACTTGGGCCAATCACACAAGAGTGCGACTTGAGTTGCCAAGGCAACTCAGTCCAGGGTGCCTAATCCCCCTCCCACACCCCCTGTGGTACCCAGACAGAGTGGCACCACTTTTGGAGGCTTCTGTGGAGAAGCCCGCCAAAAAGTGGAACAAAGCGCCCGATTTGGGTTGGAGTCACAGAAGCGAACACAAACGCCATTTTGGAACCGAGTTTCGGCAAAAAATACCAACCAGTGATTTTATATTAATTTAATAAACCGGCGGTATGTTCGAGGCTATATTAAAAAGTGGTAGCCTCGAACAATGGTAAAATCCCATAGGAAAATATTTGCGGTTGAATATAAAAAGTAGTATCCACTGCCACCAGCCAAAACTCGATCAGGGGGGACGGAGACGTGCCGCCTCGAACAACAGACCCCGGGGCAATCGAATTGCCCCGACCAGTACGTCCACAATATGATGGTTTGTACTGATTTCTGTTCATAATTTGGGACTAGTAAAGCCAATGGTGACTTTACATGCCCTGGGAGACAGTAGTCATTCCCAGGGTATGGAGTCTATGTTTGGGGGTCACTATGACACCGCTGGGTTACTGCACTGAGGGTGCTGTGTAACCCACATACCAAAAACACATGAAGCCCTATGGGGTAAAGGACCCCATAGCCCATGGAGATGAGAGACATTGGTTCACTCTATGCAAGAGCTCGTGCACATACACGCCTGCCTAGTCACTTGGCACAAGCATACTGAGGCACGCCCTCTAGGATTCCAACATCACCGAGCAATAATATATAGCCATACGTTTTGGTACTCCTTGTCTTCCGCCATATATAATACAGACACAGGCCTCTTTGCACCCGCCTGCACTAGCACCATTCATTGCGGCCATCACTTTCCCAACTAGGTTAGACTAACACATTGTGGTCTTTCTTTATATAGAGTTGTGACCCACCTAGGTCCATCTCCAGCCTTCGGGACCCTGAAGCAAGTCAGTTACTCAGTAACCCAGGGTCCACCCCAGTGCATTTTGCACTCAACAGTCCAACATTGCATCAAGGACTTGAAACACACAGCTTCACCACTGCAACTCCAGCAGAAGGTAAAATGATCTTCGATACACCTCTCGATGTATCCTTGTGGCAGCAATTAGCCATTATTTAATACATTCCTAAATAATAAACTTCATATTTTGAGATCCTCACAGCTATCCTTTCCCCACAGATAATACGGACAGGACCACATCCTGCGTTCATCCTGATGAAGGCCACCACTATGACGGGCTTGAACTCTGCCCCCTATGGCCGAAACACTCCAGTGTCTATAATCTGTGACACAACTGTTTAACCCCCATTGTATGTTCTGTAGATAGTGTTGTGTACACGGTTTGTTATTTACCCCCGGACCAATTACAGTCCTGGGTATCACCTTGTTCAGTCTTGTGTTCACCCAACTGTCATTTTTTGCCTGTGCGCGATGTTGGGAATTTTACCTCTATATTTCAGAGGTTGATACTTACCTGTATTTCCTATGTATATAATCAAACCGGTCCGTGTCACTTTCGTGCTTATCGAAAGTCTTGTAAATAATTGAAAAATCAGCTGTGCAAAAACTTGGTTTGAAATAAAATTGTAGTTTCAAAACCACACAGCTGTATTCGGATCTCCCATCCTGATTCTTTTTATATTAATACGGAAAGGGACATTGGACTAGGAGTACAGTATTCACTATGTTGAGTGACTTTCCCTTTCTGCAGTAATTATAACTCAATAATATAGATCAGCGGGTTGAAAGTCTGCTGATTGCTGCCACAGAATGTATTACCTTTTGGAGCTTATGCAAATTAGTATCTTACTTACACGATTGTTACTACTTTTATCTGAGTTAAGAGGAAAAAAATGTCGTTCTGGCCAGGATTTATTTAAATCCCTTTGCTTGATTGTTATGTTATATAATATGGTGGTTTTATCAAGCGCACAATAACCTGACAGGTATCTCAGCACTATATTGCAGTGAACCAAAACGAAGTTGGTATAGTCACTGTGTTAGAAGAACTAACTATTGATTGAAGAGAACGGTCTTCCCAGTGGAGGGAACACAGTTGGTAATGTGTTCAAATCTGTTGTATTTGACAAAGAATCTGGTGGCAGCGGTTTGTGCTCCCTGCAATCTGTATATCATATAGCCTGGTAGACCTGGGTATACAGCATTAGCGTTACTAAAATGAAGGTGAAAAATTGTTAAGAAACCACGTACTGTTGTGGTTAATACTGACAGGTGCAGTAAGCTCAGGAACAAACTCCGGTCGACACGTGCACTACGTATTAGAATACCTTCCTCTTAAGGATCACGGCCACTGGCTCAATGTTTCTTTTTGACTTCTAGGACTCGGTTCCTGGAGCATTGCAGGTTACCATGGCAACTGAGCCGCCGTCAACGACATCCGGCACACGTACAACGAGGTGTTCCGTCACGTTACAACAGACTCTTAAGAGAGTCCGGAACTATGCGGCGGCGCTCCTAATTGAGAGTTGCTACGTTTCGTCTGACTTTGTTTCTTCATGTTTGGCTTCTTCGACTCTCTGCTGTTTGTTCTTGTCCGGTTGGTATTCTGATCTTTGGCCTGTCCCTCTGACTCCTTGATATTACTTCTATTTCATTGGATTTTGCCCGCACGTTACCAAACCACATTTCCTCCCCTTACCTTGAGATTCTTGTCCAGTCATCTGCTAAGCTGTGGACGTCAAATGCATTATCAACTGTAATTCAGTCCTTTTGGAAGACGCGGTATCCCGACTAACAACTGCTTATTTTACTGGTGTGCTGCCGCCTCAACACTCACACTGGGCCACGCCCTGGCAATCCAAGCGGTTGCTACACCTTGAAGATAATTACAGACACAACTTCTGTGCCTCCAAAGCATACCTCACTTTACCTGGCGTCCTCGTTTCATCGTGTCCGGTGGTCCCTGTGAACTAGAGACTGGCCACCTTAGGGCTAGGCCTTCTCGTGCCATCGGTTTTTGTGGCCTGGTCAGGACTAGAGACTGGTCACGATTAATTGCCCCAGTATTTTACACCATACTGCTACGTTACCGGATCAGAAGTTGTTTATGAACATTACTTTGGACAGTGGTAAGTGTTCTTCCATTTGTTATGTTGGGGATCCTACTGAAGCTTCTTTTCTTGATTAGATTTATCTTGGCTTCTGATTCTTCGACTATTGTCTTGTAGGGTACGGATTGATACCCTGTGTTTTCTGCTTGCTATTATCCGCCTAGGCTACCATCTAAGCACAGGTTAGTGCCTCATTTATGATTGACACCATCGAGATTGTATTCTGTGTTTATCTCTGGTGGTGACTGTACCTTTTGTCCTATAGGTACTGTCCTGTGTTGTTTGAATTTCGGCCTTCTATGCCAGGATAGCCTGTCACCGCGACGCCCACTGAATACCATCTTCTGGTCAATACCTCTCCCAGTGTGCAACATAACCGTTTTCACACATAAGGTTTATTGCCTTGAGGAATTCCTCGGCTACACTACGCGTGCAACGCCATCTGGATTCCTTACAGAAATACCCAAACAATTCATAACCAGAACCTGGTGTGGAAAGGACAGATAAGGGAGACATTTCTTTGTTACCCTCAAAGTGTAATAACAAAATCTTGTTACTGCTAATATCTATGTATTGTGACGATTCACTGGATCTTGTCACTTCTCCCAGAGAGGCACCCTTCCCTATGAGGCTTGGGAGGTGAGGCTGCTACCCAATTGACCGCCTGGGGGTGGTAAAAAGCGGGAGGACTTCATACGGAGATAAGGACTCCCGTCCCATGAAAGATCTCCGTAAACACTTGTTCCCTGAAGCTATGACCTTGTTGACTCCATCTCCCTCCCAACCTGAAACTGATACTGTGTTATTGTGAAGTCTACTATTGCATCTGCAAGACCAGATAGGACTGAGACGAACAAGAACCAAAGAAACATACAGAACAACAGTAGAAAGGATTACCCAAGAACTGTGATAAGGTGGCCACTAGGAGGCATGAAGCTAACTTCAAAGACTTTGACAACAAACATCGACGATACACTGGGGCGGGCCCAGCAATATAAAGTTACGACGAGGAAGGACTAAGGGTTTTCGGGGCAGGAAGAGCAGCGAGGAAAGCTGGCGTCTGTCATGCAGGGCCAAGAAAATTCAAACCGCGCTGCCCGAAGCCTAGAGAGACAGTCGGTCTCTGAAGAAGAGGCCGAAAGGAATTAATCGAGCCGGAGAGAACCCAACTTGCTGCAGAAGCAGGAAGAATCCAGCGGTGGAGTGACCTCTCCGAGGTAGTCTGTGTGGTCCATAAAACATGCTGAGACAGCCGCAGCAACAGCTCTAAAAAGCCGCACAGACCAGAAAGGAGGAAAGCAGAAAATAAATATACAATAAAGATCCGTTGAGCATGTGCAGAACCAACAGCGACCTGAGACCCCGGGAAGAACCAATAGTACTCCCCAGTGAAGATACAGGTAATGGGAGTCGCAGGAAAGCCGTCCGGGGTCCAGGGAGCCCAAAGAGTCAAGTAGTCCTCGGGAGTGATCTCCTTTTTTCAAAGTAGTGACACCCAAAGAACCGAGAGTCAAGTATTCCTCAGGGTGATCTCCCTCATCACAGTAGTGATACACAGAGCTTCAAGAGTCAAGTTTTCCTCAGGAATAATCTCCCTCGTCACAGTGGTGACACGAGAAACCATACATTTCAAGAGTGCCTCTGGAGTGAAATTCCTAGTCACAATGGGAAACCCAACATATGTGAAAGATACCAAAAGGACCAAGAACTGTCAGGGAGTTGTTAGCAATAAGCATTATATTTGTAGTTTTTGCAAGTGTTTAACATAAATTCTCTTCTGAAACAGTTAACTGCGAACACGGCCGGCCTCCATTGGCCATCTTCCTGTGCCCACCTGTGAGGCTAAAAACCTTGGGGTCATCTTCCACTCCACACTCTCCTTCTCTCCTCACATCTCTGACGTCTCTAAGAAGTCACACTACCAGCTGCACCTCCTCAGAGGTATTCTTCCTTGCCTCTCCTGCCCCCAGAAGCTCACTGTCTCCAGAGCTCTGGTTATCTCTACTGCAACAGCAACTTTCTAAATCTGCCTGCCTCTACTCTCCGCCCTCTGCAACTTATTCAGAACAGGACTGCAAGAGTTGTTCTTGGTCTCAAGCCCAGGGATCGTATCTCTCCAGGACTGAAATCCCTGCACTGGCTCCCAGTGGCTGCGAGGATTAAGTTCAAACCCCTCTGCATTGTCGACAAGGCCTTCTGGGGCCTGAGGCCTCAATACCTTCAACTCTCTTCCTAAATATCTTCCTTCTCGAGTTCTTCGCTCATCCGCCTCCAACTCCCTCAGGGTCAGTCGCTTCTCCAAGCAACGAGTTGCTGGTAGATCTCCTCTCTTCGGCTTTGACCGCCCTCTGGAACAGCCTCCCTGCCTCACTGAAACTTGAGGAGAACCATCTCCATTTCCGGAAGCACCTCAAAACCTTTCTCTTTGCTTCTGCTCCTCCTCTCCCCTGCTGAGCCCCTGGCTGAAACTGCACTGGTTACGTGGCCACCCTCTGATCTCGGGGCCCAGGTCCCCTCCACCACCAGTCGCACACCTGCACTGCCTTCCTGGCAACCCCCGCACTCGGGATTGTCGATGTATCCCTACAGTCCCTCTCTAAATACATTCCTGCTAGAGCCCTTCCGTCTGCTTGCTCCAACTGTCTGCAAATCTGTTGATTCTTTAAGCATAGAGTGGGAAGTAGATGTCAATCCTCTGCAGGAGCCTCCCTCTGGAATGGTCTCCACGCCCCTCTCAGGCCTGAGCTGGATCTCCTTAAGTTCTGGAAGCTCCTCAAGACCCTCCTTTTCTCCTCCTTCTCTCTCCCCCTCCCCTGCTAATCTCCTTCCTCCTCATCTATGCCTGGCTCCTGGTTTCCTTCTGAGTTCTATATGGTCCCAGGCCTCCTCCGCCCAGTCCTCCCCTTCCCCCTTGCCTCTCCCCCTTCCCTGCGCTTTACCTGCTTTCCATGGCACTTGCCCTTGGGCCTCCCCTTTACATCTGCACTTTGTCCCTTCACCCTTCTTTTAGCACTTCTTTTGCTCTAATATGCACTTCCCACCTCCCCCTCTCTCTCACTTCTTGCTCTGCACTTGCACGATCTGAATGTCACAAGGCCTTGTGGGACCGTTATGGTATCTTTCTCCCTTGTCCCCCCGCATCCCCTTTTGTTGTCTTGTGGCGCCTTGAAACTCCACTTGTTGTATAAGCTCCTTACAAATATCAAACAATTAAATAAATAAATAAATAAAGGGAGCTGGAGACACAGGAGCTGCGAGCCGTTTCAAGCAGGGGAGAGAGAGAGACACTGAGGCCGGCCGCAAGAGGGTCTGGAAGTCCTGCTACCCTCCTTATCGGGTACACGCAGCAGGAGCTGTGGTACGCCCAAAAACCCCAGCTGTATTACCGCCGGCTGTATTAGCCCGCATAATTAGCGCTGAAAATACCCCATTGAATCCAATGGACCCAATGGGGAATGGGGATTTACCGTTAACACCCAACTCGTGATCCGGCGGTAATACAGCCGGACCGGTCGGTGCTAGGGCTATTACAGTCGGTGGTATTACAGCCGGGAATACAGCCCAACTCGTGATGAGGCCCTGTATCTAGTTGGCACACTAGGTGGTGTGTGTGTGTGACTTTTGGACATCTAAGCCACTAGGTGGTAGTTATTTGGTGCACTAAGGTTTTTGGGGTAGTCTTTGGACACTTAGGCAAATGTATGGATTATAAGGTGTAGACGTCTCTTTTTCCGACACGACTTGTTGGTATTTAGTATATTGTTTTATATTTATGTCTCCTGTTTATTATTTTTTGTTACCTATACAGACCTTGGAATTGGAAGGGGTACTTTAAGAACCCATTTATTAAAATAGACTTGATTGAAGAAGTCTGAAGCTATTAACATCGACAGTAGCACTACTAAAGTCACACTTAGAGGTATAGTAGTTATAACTTGTTTAGGGCAGGCCTATTTAGGACCTGGTCCTAGTCTTCTAGCCACCGCATTGGTGTAGACTAGAAGTGTTGTGTGTTACATTTAGAACGTAGCCCACTGTCTTATATGGAGGTGTTGGTTTTGTTCTGTGCAGGTGGCCTCATTTGGGATCGCTGCGCTCTCTACCCGGGATTACATGGTGGTGAAGAATTTATGTGAAAACATTTTTTCCCCTGAAGAAAGTTCAAGCATTGAAGCTATAAAGAACTGAAACATGTCGGGATATGGTTGTTTGTGAATTTACACTTTGTTTTAATACATAGTGCTTTGTAATTGTTATGTGTTTGTTGAATTTTACATGTTGTTAATTGTGATGTAAATTATCCCATTAGGTTGCTGTTATACCCACCATGTGGGTCTAAATCTTGGGTCATATTGCTTTTTAACAAGTTTTTTAGTAGTGTTTTACCGATTTTGGAGAATTAAAATGGTCAAGTTTATAAGAATGCTTTGTGTACCCAGTTCAAATTTGTACATAAATGCGTTGGCATAAGAAGGTGCCATGGTGGCCCCCATCGATGTGCCTGCCACTTGTAAAAAATATGACTTTCTGTATTGAAAGTAGGAGTTATTGCTGATGAATTTTAAGAGTGCCATTATGAATTCTTTCTGTGCCTGTATCTCACCTTCTTGTAGTAATAACCATTCCACTGCTTCCCTACCCAAGTCGTGCAGGATGGAGGTATAAAGACTCTTGACGTCTACGGTGAAACAGATGTGGTTGGGATTAAATGGAATTGTTCTTAGTTGTTGCAAAAAATGAGTAGGGTCCTTAATGTATGTGCTTGTTTTTTGGATTAAGGGTTGTAAGAAATAGTCAATATATTTTCCCAACGGTTCCAGAATACTGTTCATACCTGCCACTATGGGCCTCCCTGGTGGTTTGTGTAGATCCTTGTGAACTTTTGGTAGTGTATAAAAATGCGGTATATGAGGATGTTGGTTAGTAAGGAACTTTCTTGTGTTGTGTGAGATCCATTCTAATTCCTCATCTTTTGCCAATAGAGTCTCCAGGTTCTTTCTTATTTCTTCTATAGGATCTGTGTCCAAAGGAGCATATGTGTTTGTATCATTCAGTTGCCGTGCACATTCATGGTCATAATCTTGGCTGTTCAAGAGAACTATACTGCCTCCTTTACCGCAGCTCTTATTGTTAATGATTCATCTCCGTATAGGTCTCTGATCAATTTAAATTCATGAGGTTTCATGTTGCTGTTCTTCGAGTAGCCAAACTTGATTTTCTCCAAATCTCTTGTGACTTGTTTTTGGAATATATCGACAGATGGTACACTGATTGGTGGAATGAAATTGCTTTTTCCTTTGAATTCTTTGAGATCGAGAGGATCCTCATCAGGTGAATTTTCCTGTTCTAGTTCAGTGAAGAACACCTTTAGCTTCATTTTCCGAATCAGCTTATACAGTTCGATTTTAGAATCAAAGAGAGTACTGTTGTGCGTGGGAACAAAGCTAAGTCCTTTCTCAAGGGTTTGTGTCTCTGTGGGAGTGAGTACCCTGGAAGATAGATTAATTACTAAGTTTTCTTTTGCTGTAGTCTTGTTTGGTTTTGCTTTTTGTTTTCCTTTTCCCCCTTCTTTTTCATTTCTTCCTCTGTCTAAAAAAGGGATTCTATCTTCTCTTGGTGGTTCTGTTGTGCCTGTGGCTCCTGAGACGCTTGCACCTGTTTGTTCTTCCTGATTTGTACTATCTTTCTCTGTATCTGTTTCTGAGCTGGATGTTTCACTTCTGTTGTTTGGCTTGGGTTTCCTCAGTGGTGGTCCATATTTATCCATCCAACTATACACCTCATCTTTTAGATAGTCATAAGTATCACGTTTGAATTTTCTAGTTTTCTTGTTCTCAAGCATTTCAACAAGTTTTCTTGTTCTCAAATTCCGACAATTTGGTGTTGATATCCTCAAGGATGGCATCCACCTCTTCCCTGTTGAGTGTGGCAACTAGTTGGTTTTCTATCTCCTCAATTTCCTTACTTAGATCCTGAAGGTTACTTGCCAGTTCTTGTATTGTTAGTAAAATATGGTCTAAAGAGCACTTGTTAAGTATAGCTTCCCATTTTTTCACAAACTCTTTGCTCTCCTTACACAAAGTGGGTCTCAGTTGGATACGCAAGCCTCTAGGGATTCTTTAGTTTCTATAGTATCTGCCCAGCGTGATTGCATGCAGTTTTCGGTTGATTTCCTTACGGATTAGAAATTCCAATTGCTTTATTTGGCGTGTTGGGTCTTCCTTATTGGTGCTGGTTGTGTTAAATCCAGTGTCTGGAATCAAACCCAGTATCTTGGTGGCCTCTTCGGCTGAGAAGCCTAAAGTTTCAGCTTTCTTTGTAGTTAAAGCTTCAATGTCAGCAAATAACATATTTGGTTTGAATGTTCAATGTGTGCCTCTACCTTGAGTTATGCCTGAAGAAATACAAACACAAAGGAGTTGAAGGAGGGCACTACATGTTGTTTCTGTGCGTTAAACAAACAATCGTATTGCACTTGTATTTGTTGATGGATGAAGTTTCAGCCTGGGGCTACCAGTCTATATAGGTCCTATGGCACCTTCTTATGCCAACGCATTTATGTACAAATTTGAATTGGAACATGTACTCAAAAATCCTCAATGGCAAAACAATCTGTCGATATGGATCAGATACATAGACGATATTTTTGGCATTTGGACAAACACAGAATCTGAACTTCTAACTTTTTTTGACTATCTGAATAACACAGACCCCCGCATCCAGTTTACACATGAACACCCGAATAAAATCATACATTTCTTGGATGTGGAGATAAAAGTTAATAACTGCGAATACCGCACCACGATCTATCGCAAGAATACTGATCGTAATAATCTCTTACAAAGATTAAGTTTCCACCAAACAAGCCTTATTAAGAATCTCCCTTATAGCCAAATGCTAAGGGCAAAAAGAATAGTCAGTGACCCTATGGACTGCCAAGAATCATTGAAGGAGATGGGGAACACATTTTTGGAAAGAGGGTATTCTCAAGAAGAGATAGACATAGCTATTGCTCGCACAGCCACGCAAAACAGAGAAGAACTATTGAAACCCAAAACAAAAACAGAACAAATGCCCCCATTGGTCTTTGTATCAAAATATTCAAGGCAAAGCAGTCGGATAAAATCCATAATCAAGAAAAATTGGAATACCATAACTTGTGATCAGAGAATAGAACATCTCTTTAAAGAACTCCCTACTTTCGCGTATCAACGGAGCCAGAAGAATTCGAGCCAATATCTTCATGCCAGGCCTCATTGAATATGAAGTGGAATATTCAGGAGAGACGTGATATCAATAGATGTGAAATAAAAATATATTTTTAAAGAAAATGATGTACAGTATCTAATTTGAATCTTCATGAAAATACGAACACACAGTGCAAAAGTGTACATTCCCTATTTTTAGGGCAAACTGAGAGCACCAGTCCTAATAGAGTCAATTCACTCTATTTTTCTTGGTTATGGTAAGAGGAGATCCCATTTCCTCCACAGGGGCACTTCCAAAAAACCCAGCATACCTTTTAAAGTTGTAATACATCTCTCAACCAGACCATTGGTCTAGGGGTGCTAGGCTGTAGAGTACTTGTAAGTTACACCAAATTCCTTCCCCAATGCTTGCATGTGACTAGACATGAAGTTGGATCCCCTGTTGTCAGAGACTACCTCTCTGCGGAAACCTGCTCTGATGAAAATGCCCAGGAGGGCCCTGGCAATCACATTGCCAGTTATGGTCCGAAGGGTTATAGCCTCAGGGTAGCTGGTCGCATGATCTACCGGAACCAGGATGAACCTGTGTCCACCTGATGTAGGGGGTATAAGGGACCAACGATGCTGATGCCAGCCCTCTCAAAGGGTGTGCCTACCACTCGCAAAGGCTGCAGTGGGGCAATGATACTGCCTCCAGTCTTACCAGACAATTGGCAGGTGAGGCAGGTCTTGGAGTAGGCTTCTTCTCTTACCCCCATCCTGAGACTTTAAAAGTGGGCTCAGAGATTTTGCCTGGTCTTCATAGTGCCAAGATGACCAGCTAGGGGCAGCTCATGTGCCAACTGCAAACGGAAGGGCATGTAGACCTTGGGTACAACCATCCTTTTAACTGCACCAGGTTCCGGCTTAGTTGGGCTCACTATAAAGGCGCTCATCCTTCCAATAAATCTTGAAGGTCCTAGGCACTTTGCCTTGTACCTGGGCCTGGGCCTGTTTCCTCAGACCCTCAAGAGAGTGACCATTACAGAAATCTGCCCTAGAGGGCCCCCCTTCAGCCAACAAGAACTGAAGGTCAGGGTGATCTTCTGGGGTGGGCACCTCTACCTGAGGATGGTCCTCTGGCTCTTCTCCCTCAGGAGTTGAGTCTAGGTTCACCCCTGGGCCCAGTCCCTCAGGAGCGTGGTCCACAGAGGGTGATCCTGCTGCAGAAGGTAATGAAGGGGCCCCCCAAGTGAGGTGGCCTTCTTGCCTTGGATTTCTCCTCCGGCTTGGGTGGGTAGCTGACTAACTGTCAGACCCTGTTTGGCCTTAGACCTAGTGACTGCAGCAGCAGTCAGGGTTGGTCAATTGGAAACCAGCCCAAACTCGGCTAGGTGATTACCCAACATTATCTGGACAGGCACATGATATTGCATAGTAACAGAAATGTTTGCTGTCTTGTGATTCTCCTGGATTCTGTTTTAGGGCTACCGGGGAAAGTTTGGGAGGCCCACCAACTAACCTGGTGGTTCTCAGTGGAGCACCCACGTAGTCCTCTGGCTTGTCCTATCAGCCACTGTCATGCCGGGCCCAGTGTTTCTCAAGCCAGTGGAAGGCTAAATATTAATGTGGACACTTCTCAAAAATTATTGGGTATTCAGTGGATAGTAGCCAGTACTTCTGAGTACTGGTACCAGGTTCCAAGGGAACCCAACAAGGTCTCTGTAGGAGCATTAAAGGTGATTCCTGGAGAGGAGGTGAAGGCTGTGGCCTCCAGCTCGTGTATAGGGCAAGGGTAGGTCAGGCTGACAGCCTGGACAACACTTGCCTTACTCAACCACTTGGGGTCACCCTTTTTGCGGTCCTGGGCCCCACAACTCCACAGGAGCCAGGAATTCGGGGAACTAAATTGAAACTCCTGGGAAACTGCTTTGCTTCGCACGTCCTTTCTTCCCTGGTGACGAGGATCCGCAGCTCTGCAGGATGAACCCTGGCAGAACAGTGCGTGCAGCGCTGGGTACACCAGACACATCGGGTGGCCCAACCGCCATCACAGACACCCCCACAGTTTTCTGTTTCCCTAAGGAAAGAGAGAGCTGGCACCTCCATGTGCAGGGGCTAAGGCGTGGAGGAAAGGAGAGACGAGTTGCAGGTTTATCGAAGGAAAGGTGAGCCCTGCTGCGCCCGTCTGCCCGTGCTCCCTAGAAACTCACCTTTCTCCAGCATGGGGTCTGGCATGGATTGACATGCACATGAATATTCCCAGTCGTCAGGCCGTGAATACGCGGTAAAGAAAACATCAGTATCAGTTTCGTTTCTGATCTGTCTTTCTCAGTAGTAACCAATCACTGGTCTCTGGGTCATACTGCCCCCAGCCAATGACTGCCCTCTCCCTCAGCCCCGCCTCTGGCAGCCATCTTCAGATTTTTACCGCACGCTCAAGTGTTGGGAGTCCTCGTGTTTAGCTCTCGAGCTTTTGCTGCGTTTTCGTGCTTTTTAAAGAGAATTTCTCATTTTTCAGTCAAATAGAGCCTCAAGCTCCACCGTCTCTACATCTGATTAACGGGGATCCTACGCCCCTCAAGGGTGAAGATTTTGTCGAGTTACGCTTCTTGGAGGATTCCAGAAGTTTCTGCGGCCTACCCGAACATGGCCCAGGAGAAAGGAAGCTCGACGCTGTTAGGGAGAATTCTCTGTTTAGGCTGAATTTCCTAACCTAGTGAGTCCCCCAGCAGCTTTGCTGGATTTTTGGGGTTTATTTGTATCTCCTGCCAAGAGTTAGACTCTTTTACCCTCACTCTTGGGTATGATTTGAGTGTGTTTCTTTGACTCTAGATGTGTTTAATGGGCTATGGGGTCTTTTACTCCTTAGGGCTTCATGTGTTTTTGTGATGTGTGTTGCACAGCACCCTCAGTGCAGTAACACAGGGGTGTCATGGTGACCCCCCAATATAGACTCCATACCCTGGGACTGACTACTGTCTCCCAGGGCATGTAAAGTCACCATTGACTTTACTAGTCTCAAATTATGAACAGAACCAGTACAAACCATCATATTGTGGACGTACTGGCCGGGGCAATTCGATTGCCCCGGGGTCTGTTAGTCGAGGGGGCACGTCTCCGTACCCCCTGATCGAGTTTTGGCTGTTGGCATTGGATACTACTTTTTATATTCGACCGCGAATATATCTCTATGGGTTTTCCCATTGTTTGAGGCTACCAACTTTAATTATTTAATTCCTATAGCCTCGAACATACCGCTGGTTTATTTATTTAATATTAATTCTCCGGTTGGTATTTTTTGCCAGAACTCGGTTCTAAAATGGCGTTTGTGTTCGCTTCTGTGACTCCAACCCAAGTTGAACCCTTTGTTCCACTTTTTGGCGGGCTTCTCCACAGAAGCCCTCCAAAGTGTTGCCACTCTGTCTGGGGTACTTAGGAGGGGTGGAGGGGGAATTAGGCACCCTGGACTGAGTTGCCTAGGCAACTCAAGTCGCACTCCGTCCTGATTGGCCCAAGTGTTGAGCCGGCCGGCTCACCACTTAGCATGTTTGAGTGACAGCTAGGCTGAGTGAATGGGGGTTTTCTGCATAAAAGCAGGGCTTTGGGGACTGGAACTTTAGAAGTCGCCACAGGACCTAAGAATCCGACGAGGGAGAAGCTGAGCCGACCTGCTACGACAACACCACCGGTGGAGCCCTGCTGAACCATCTCACCACTTTTCCCAACGACAGAGGAGATCTCCAGCCCGGAGAGTCTTCTTCCTTCGACTGGTGGGGATAACCAGTCTGCTTCCTTTTTCGCTTCCTGGAGCATCTCGTGGCCGCCTTGCCTGTGCCAAGCACCCCGGCAACCGGGATACCACGTTTTACCACTACCGCGAATCAAAGGGTAGTACCTTTAACCGGAAAACTCTGCGGCTGGTTTCTTCCCTGGCAGTGCAACGACCTTCATCTTTCCTCCACGTCGAGATCTTCTCTTCCTCTGGACGACGCCGCGACTTGCACCCGCTGCCAGGAACAACTGCCTCCGCTGGAGGATCTTTTCCACATAAGGTACCGTGTTCCACCTGGCTTCCCTTGCAACCGACTGTACGGGGTAGATTTAGCCCCCGGCTTTCGAACCTGGGTTAGCCTGGAACACCCTGGCTAAACGTTCCTGAGCCTAACTAAAAACCTTTCTGAACTCCCTGCAAGACTTTTTAAGCCTGTTGTCATTGTGTGATCTTGGGTGCATTTGTGCCCTGCTCTCTCCAAGAGTGGGCCCGGCCTATGGACTTTGGCTCACAGGTAACTTTTGACTTTCCTGCCTTGCCTAAGAGTTCCTAAGTATTAGTGTGGTGTATTTTCCTACATTCTACCTTTTTCCCTCCCTTTTTCCCTAACTTATTGGAGTGCCATCTATAGTTAAGCGCTCACCTCTGTCTGGAAATAAGTGGTGTTAACTAAGACTTGTCTGATAAGGAATAAGGGATGTATATAGATTAATAGTAACTGTGTTTGAAGTGATTTACAATAATAGTGCTGGAGTGTTTCAATCAGTGTGTTTTTAAATAAATAATTATATACCTTGAGACCAAAGCTCTGGTCAGCGTTTGCTTGTGCTATTGTGTCTGAGTGCCTATTGTGTATACTTTGAATACTGCCTAACTCTTCTTGAGGGAAGTCTGACTGCTCAGCCACAGCTACCGGATACATCTGGGTGTTACAGACTACTACCAAGTGGGTTTACTGCCAGCACCTGTAGTCCTAAATCTTTTGCAGTGGTCCCCAAGGGAACTGCACAGGTTTCTACCTAACAGACGCCCGGAAAGCTGTTCAGGGTTTGCCCTGGATGCCAGCTGCAAAATGTGTTCAAGGAGGACGAGCACTCAAAATGTCTCTACTGCCTTCATGAGGACAAAACACACGTGGAGAAGGACTGTGCGTTTTGCAGGAACATGTCGGAATGGACCATCAGGGACCGACACCTTCGTCTCTTCAACTAGCTGGAAGGAAGGAGTCCGTCAGGTGAGAAGAAGAAGAAGTCCGAGCGGTCTTCTAAGTCCTGCGAGGGCGACCTGGCGATGGGGGCCCAACAGAAGGCAAAGCACCGCGAGTCAGCGGGCACCGGGAGCGCCGAACGGTTGGGCTCTTCGGCTGCCAGGCAGGGCGCGCCTTTCCCGGCACCATCAACCACGGGCCAACGCTCTGGTTCAGGGAAGAGGAAATCCGAGAACCCGGGTAAGCTTCTGGAGAGGCCCCGGTCGATCTCGAAGGATTCGCCCGAGGGAGAGCGAGGCGGTGACCCTCCCCCCAAGGTGAAGGCCTCAAGCACGCCTAAGGCGGCGAAGGCCTTGATTCACCCGGCCAAGGCCTCTATCGATGGAGTTGCGGCGGCCCTGGCACAGCCTGTGGAGGCTACACCAGTGGAGGCGACCTCGGGGCCCAGAGTCTCCCTGCCTCCTCGGAGGGAAGCCTCTTTCAGACCCATCGAGAAGATCCCCGTGAAGACCCCGGCAGAAAAAGAGGGGGGGGGCCGGTGGCCATTGTGGACACGGACACAGCATCCGAGGAGGAGCTGGTAGAAGTCTTAGAGGGCCTCGACGAGGGCGTCGAAGAGGCCCGTCCCCGATCCCGACGAGGGTGACGACGAGAGCGACGGCGGCACCGGCGAGGTTCCTAGTCACCCGTCGCTTCCGGAGCCGCAGGATAACTCGGCGGCCATTTTGTTGGCAATACAATCCTTATGTTCAGAGATAAGGACGAGATTGCCCTTACCACCGACGGAGGACCCGGAACCAGGCTCGACGGAGGAACCAGAGCCGGGCCCGGCGGGAAGCCCCCCGAACAAGAGAAGACGGATCCATCCAGCCCTGCCTTCTCAGCCCTCTCGGCCTGCTCGGCCCTTACCCACGTCCCCCGTCCCTGGGGATGACACGGCCACGATGGGTACCGACGACGACGGCGGTGACGACGGGACGGAGCTCCCATCACCAGCCCGGGCCTCCCTGTCCGACGAGATCGGATCTTTCCATGCAATGATCGCCAGGGCATCCGAGCTTTTTCAGCTCTGCCCCGAGGAGAAGAAGAAGGAAGGTTTCCTTTACCAACGGCGCGAGGCCAAGAGGAAGGCAGTCCTCGCTGTGCCTCTGCTGGATGACATCTGGGACGAGGGTCTCACCCTTCTCAAGAACCCGTCTACGACACCTGAGGGATCGGTACGAGAAGAAGTACCGGGTCCCCGACGCGGCCCCTTTGTGCCTTAGGGCACAACCGACCCCTGACTCGGTCGTCTCAGCGGCGGCCAAGAAGAAAGCGGGGGGCATCGGCCTCAACGTCAACTTCCCCACCTGACGGCGAAGGTAAGAAACTGGACGCAATGGGACGAGTTATCTCGTCGGCGGCAACAACGATTAAGGCGGCCAACGCCCTCGCGATCGTGGCCCGCTACGACAGGGCCGAGGCCCTGGAGATCTTGCAAGAAGGCGAAGTGGCATCGGACCACGCCATATGGTGGCAACGGACATTGCCAACACCGGTTTCCCCCAGCTAGGCAACAGCGTTTGCCTTAGACAACGAGGTTGGCTCAAGGCGACGGATTTCCGCCAGGATGTACAAGCCAAGGTGTTGGACATGCCGTTCGACGGGAACAACCTGTTTGGGAAAACGGTGGATGAGTCCCTCCAAGCCATCAAGGCGGACACGGAGACAGCTAGGGCCCTAGGCGTTCTCCGGCAACGAAGGCCGTCCTTTCGGAGCACCGGAGGCAAGCAGGGTGCCTCCAAGGGATTCGGCGGTGGCTCCTCTATGTACCGCCAAGCGGCCCGCTCCTCGTCACAGGAAGCCTATAGAGGACGAGGCAAGTCGGGTGGGCCCCACCATCGTCGCCAGGGAGGCCAAGGCGGCAAGGCGTCCAACAAGTAAGATTGAACCAACAGCGGTGCCGGGTCCCCACCGAAGCACTCTGGTGGGAGGACGGCTGGCGAGGTTTGTCAGCCTGTGGGAGTCCATCTCCACTGACAGTTGGGTGCTTGACGCCCTGGCCCAGGGGCACGCCCTCGAATTCCTAAAAAAGTGCCCCCGCATTCCACCCGTGGTCAGGAAGGAAAATCACATCCCTCAACTGCTATTGGAGGTAAGGGCGTTGCTCAAAAAAGGTGCCATCGAGCTCATCCCGAAGAGGCTCCTGGGCTCCGGAGTATACTCAAGGTACTTCTTAGTGAAAAAGAAGACAGGAGGATGGCGCCCCATCCTGGACCTGCCACGACTGAACAAGTACATCAAGGCACAGAAGGTCCGGATGGTCACCCTCCAGCTTGTGCTGGGACAGCTAGAGGAGGGCGATTTCCTGTCATCGTTGGATATGGGGGATGCGTACTTCCACATCCCCATTCTGAAAGGACACCGAAAGTTCCTCAGGTTCGTGGTCCAAGGACGGCACTACCAGTTCAAGGGTGCTCGCCGTGGATCACACAGCAAAAACCGTCCAGCTGCTCACAGACCTGGGATTCTCCATCAACTTTTCCAAATCCCACCTAGTCCCGTCGCAAGTCGCACTGTTTCTGGGAGCCAAGCTCGACACAGTGGCGCGTCTGGCCTCGCCGTCGGAGGAAAGGACGAAGACCATCCTGGGCAAGGTGCAGCATCTGCTGGCCACAGACGTGGCCAGGGTGAGGTCCATCAAGTCCCTCCTCGGGATGATGTCCTCCTGCATATATCTCGTGCGCCTGTGCAGGCTTCGGATGCGCCCTCTACAAGAGTTCCTCGACTCCCGCTGGATCCAAGCGACGGGCTGCTTCGAGGACAGGATCTTGCTCGACGAGACCTTCCGACGAGCGCTCCGGTGGTGGGGCACCCGCGCTCATCTGACGGTGGGCACAGACTTTCAGACCCCATCCCACCAGATAACAGTGACAACGGATGCCTCCCTGGAAGAGTGGGGAGTACACACCAGAGAACTTCACGCGAGAGGCATTTGGCTCCTGGAGGAGAAGACGCTCCACATCAACATCCTGGAGCTCCGTGCAGTGTTCTGGGCCCTCAGGTCGTTTCTCCCGTCCCTCAAGGGCAAGGTGGTGAGAATCTTCACCGACAACACCACCACGATGTTCTACATTCGGAAGCAGGGAGGAACCAGATCCCCAGCCCTCTCCAAGGAAGCCCAGGATCTGTGGCATTGGGCCGTCGCCCAAGGGATGTTTCTGTTGCCCTTTCATCTGGCAGGGATAAAGAACACCATCGCCGACTCACTCAGCAGGGAGCTGCACTCGTGCCACGAGTGGGAACTACGTCAGGATCAAGTGGATCGACTCTTCCGACGATGGGGAAAACCGCAGATCAACCTGTTCGCGACAGCGGCGAACTCCAAGTGCCAGAGGTTCGCCAGCAGGTTTCTCCAGCCGAGGAGCATGGGCGATGCTTTCTCGTTCCCCTGGGACGGCCTGTTCCTATATGCGTTCCCTCCGTTGCCGTTGCTGCTCCGACTCGTCAACCAGCTCAAGAGGTCCCGGTGCAGGATGATCCAAGTCGCACCGGCGTGGCCGAGGCAGATCTGGTTCCCGGACCTTCTGGATTTGTCAGCGTCCCCACCAGTCAAGCTGCCGACGGACACGTATCTTCTCTCCAGAGAAGGATGCGCCATAGTTCATCATGACCCGGTGTCTCTGAACTTGCAGGCCTGGCTCCTGCAGTACTAGAGTTTGGAGGGTATGATATCCCGGCTGACTGCAGAGAGGTCCTTGCAAAAGCCAGGTCGTCCTCAACTCTCAAGTGCTACGGACATAAGTGGAAGAGGTTCTCTGTCTGGTGCCGTGCACAGAAGATTAACCCTCTACGGATTACGGCCCCTCAAGTGCTGCCGTACCTACTGTCACTGGCCAAGGCTGGACAGGCTCACGCCTCCATCAAGATACATCTGGCTGAGATCTCCCGATACACCAGAACCACAGGACGGGCGTCCTTGTGGTCCCATCACCTGGTGAAGGAATTTATGAAGGTACTGTTCCGATCGTTCCCGCCGGTGAAGGCCCCTGCCCCGGCATATGAACTCAACGTGGTGCTGACCAGGCTCATGGGGGCGCCATTCGAGCCCCTGCATTCGGCACCATTGAAATTCCTGTCGTGGAAGACTGCGTTTCTTGTGGCCATCACCTACGCACGGCGAGTGGGAGAGATCCAGGCCCTATCCTGCAAGCCACCATACTTGACTTTTCACGACACGAGGGTGGTGCTGAGGACGCACCCCTCTTTTATGCCCAAGGTGCCGTCGGACTTCCACCTCAACGAGCCCTTGGTGTTACCTGTTTTCTTCGGTGTCCAGTCATAATATCGAATGCAATATTTTCGAAAGTCAAAATGTCGAAAAAAAAATGTCGAAAATAAAAATGTCGAATTACAAAAATGTCGAATTACAAAAATGTCGAATTTTTTTCGATTTTTTTTCGAATTAATGTTTAAATAAATAATTAATAATAGTTTATTAAACATAATTGTTTTAAATAATTAAAGGTATATCCATGGTGGGTGGGGGGGATGGGGAGGAGGGGGGGGGGGTTGGGGTAGGGGTTTGGGATGGGGTTTTTTAATAATTAATTATTTAATTACTGTTTTATTAAATATATATTTTTTTAAATTAAAGGTATATCCATGGGGGGTGTTGGGAGGGGATGGGGAGGAGGGGGGGTTGGGGTAGGGGTTTGGGATGGGGGGTTGGGTGGGAACCCCCCCCATAAAAAACATTAGTTTTTGTGACATTTTACATAGTTATTTTAACATTGGTTTTTCAATTTTTTTTCGACATTTTATTTTCGAATTAATGACTTTTTCTATTATATTTATGTGTTTTCGACATTTTTGAATTCAACATTTTTGTTTCGACATTTTTGTAATTTGAAATTATGTTTTCGATATTATGACTATAAACCGTTTTCTTCCCGTCGCCTTCGTCATCGGCCGAGAGGACTTTGCACTCGCTGGATGTGGCTAGAGCGCTGAAGTTCTACGTGGACCGCACAAAGAGTTTTCGGAAGACATCACAGCTTTTTGTGAACTTTGGACCTGTGAACCAAGGGAAGGCTCTCTCGAAGGCTTCCATTTCCAGATGGCTCTCCGGCTGCATCACACACTGTCATCGGTTGGCTAACCGACCGTTGCCTGGCCGTCCGAGAACCCATTCGACCAGCGCTATCGCTGCTACCACGGCGTTATTGTCTGGTGTGCCCCTGCTGGACATCTGCAGGGCTGCTACGTGGAGGTCGACGCACACCTTCACGAGATTCTACTGCGTCGTCCGGGATTCCAGGGAGGAGTCCAGGGTTGGCCAAGCGGTGCTGCGCAACCTGTTCGCCAGACCCATGCTAGAGAACAACAGTTACAGTTAAGTAACTTGTTCCTTTCCTTAATTAGAGATCTCTGTGGTGCAGCAAGGGGATTTCCTGTGCAAGCCCTGCAGCCACAAGGGTGTTAGAGATCCTGTGCGAGACGCGCATCAAAGTAGGATCTGCTAGAGAAAAGGCCCTACAAACGCCAGCTAACGCTGTGTCCAAGGGGACCGTCGTAAACAAACGGGACAGATTCAACTCCACGGGGCCTAGGCATGCGGATGCAGCCCGGTTGCAGGTGTCTGGGTGCCAAAAGAACCATTTAAGAGGAATGCACACCGAAATGAGGAAAATTGTTTCCCAGATAAGTGACATCTCACGGCAATAAGGGAAACAGTGCCAATTAAGGGAACGCTAAAGTAGAGGGAGTTCCTTTCATATTTTGACCCCACAAGCACCGCGGTAGCTGTTTTACAAAGATAATTCTCCTTGGCAACCGTGTTTCACAGCAACAATATGGAAAAGAGTACAAGTGAAGTTCCTGACACGCTATAAATCGACAATGCAGCAAAGCAGCGCCCGCCCACCACTAGCATTTATGCCTAACCCGGGCGCGCATCCAACAGCTTGGGACCTGTGGATTCATGCCTTTAAGGTAAACCTAGGGGCAGCAGGAGGCGCAAAATACTCTGACGGTGAGAAGGAAGCAGCCTTATTAAATTGTTTGGGAACCGAAGGGTTCCACGTTTTCAGACATCTGCCGGGAGATGACGTGCGCATTTCGGGTGCAGGAGAAGGAGAGATGGTGGTGAGCATGTATGAGACAGCCCTTAACAAGCTGGAAGGACGTTTCAGCAAAAGGCCCAATGTGGTATTGGAGAGATACCACTTCTCCAGCATGGGGTCTGGCATGGATTCACATGCTCATGAATATTCCCAGTCGTCAGGCTGGGAATCCTCGGTAAAGAAAAAACCAGTATCAGTTTCGTTTCTGATCTGTCTTTCGTAGTAATAACCAATCACTGGTCTCTGCGTCATACTGACCACAGCCAATGACTGCCCTCTACCTAAGCACCGCCTCTGGCAGCCATCTTCAGATTTTTACCGCACGTTCATGTGTTGGGATCCTCGTGCTATTGCTCTCGAGCGTTAGTGCTATTTTTTCACGTTTTTTCTCAAAAACTTCATTTTTTCGGTCAAAAGAGCCTCAAGCTCCACCGACTCTACATCCGATCAACGGGGACCCGTGTCGGATTCGTCTGCGCCCCTCAAGGGTGAAGATTTCGTCGAGCTACGTTTTTGGAGGACTCCAGAAGCTTCTCAGGCCCGGACATGGCCCAGGAGAAGGGAAGCTCGACGCCCGGAAAGCTGTTCAGGGTCTGCCCTGGATGCCAGCTGCAGAACGTCTTTAAGGAGGACGAACACTCCTTTTGTCTCTACTGCTTACATGAGGACAAGACGCACGTGGAGAAGGACTGTGCGTTTTGCGCCAATATGTCGGAGCGGACCATGAAGGACCGCCATCAACGCCTCGCCAACTGGCTGGAAGGGAAGAGACGTCAGGCGAGAAGAAGAGGAAGAAATCCGAGCGGTCTTCTAAGACCTTTGAGGACGCCCCGGCGACGGGGGTCCAACACAAGGCCAAGCACCGCGAGTCCGCTGGCACCGGGAGCGCCGAACAGTTGGGCTCTACGGGCGCCAGGCAGGGCGCACCCTCCCCGGCACCTTCAGCCACGAGCCAACGCTCTGGGTCGGGTAAGAGGAAGGGCGAGCACCCGGCGAAGCTCCTGGAGAGGGCCCGGTCGAGCTCGAAGGCCCCATCGGAGGGGGAGCGAGGCAGTGTCCCCCCCCCTCAAGGATAAGGCGGTGAGCGCACCTAAGGTGGTGAAGGCCTTAATCCATCCGGCCAAGCCCTCTATCGATACTGTCGCGGCGGCCCTGGCTCAGCCTGTGGAGGCTACACCAGTGGTGGCGATCTCGGGGCTCAGAGTCTCCCTGCCACCTCGGAGGGAGTCCTCTTTTGTGCCCATCGATAGGACCCCCGTGAAATCCCCGGCGGGGAAGAAAAAGGGGGGGCAGGGCATCGTCGTAGATTCGGCTTCAACCTCGGAGGAAGAGCTGATCGAGGTCTTAAGCCACGGCCTTGGCGTGGATGAAGACCGGCCCGTCGGGATGGATCCCGACGCAGGTGACGACGACATCGTCGAGGGTGCCGACGGGGCCCCTGATCGCCCGTCGGATTCCCCTCTGCCAGCGCCGCAAGACAACTCGGCGGCCATTTTGTTGGCTATACAGTCCTTATGCTCAGAGATAAGGACGAGACTACCGTTGCCGACGGAGGAACCTCTCCCGTCGGGGGATCCTGAACCGGGACCTTCTGGTGTTCCCCCGCCCAAGAAAAGAAGGATTCACCCTCCACCTCCTTTTCAGCCGTCGCGCCCCGTCCAGCCCTCCTCCCCGTCCACCCGAGGGGATGATAGGGGGACTGACACGGCAGCGACGGGTACGGACGACGAGGTATACGACGAGGATCTACCGTCGTCACCTCCCACCAGGGCTTCTCCGCCCGACGAGATTGGGTCGTTCCACTCCATGATCGCCAGGGCATCCGAGCTTTTCCAACTCTGCCCTGAGGAGAAGAAAAAGGAAGGATTCCTTTATCAACGGCGCGAGGCCAAGAGGAAGACGGTCCTTGCGGTGCCTCTACTGGACGACATTTGGGATGAGGGCCTCGCCCTCCTCAAGAACCCTTCCACGACGCCAGCTAGAAGAGACCGGTACGAGAAGAAGTACCGGGTCCCGGACACGGCCCTCCTGTGCCTCCGGGCGCAGCCTACCCCGGACTCCGTCGTCTCCGCGGCCGCCAGGAAGAAAGCGGGGGGGGGGTGCGGCTCCACATCGACTTCCCCACCGGACGGCGAGGGAAAGAAATTGGACGCTATGGGACGCAGGGTCATCTCGTCTGCAGCGACGACGATTAAAGCGGCCAACGCCTTGGCTATCGTGGCCCGCTACAACAGGGAGCTATGGTACAAACTGGCTCCCCTGCTGGACTTCCTACCGGACGACAAGAGGGCGGATGCCCTGGAGATCCTACAGGAAGGTGAGGTGGCGTCGGACCACGCCATCACTATTGCGACGGACATTGCCGACACTGGGTTTCGCCAGTTGGGCAACGGCGTGTGCCTTAGGCGGCGTGGATGGCTCAAGGCTACGGACTTCCGTCAAGACGTACAGACCAGAGTCCTGGACATGCCGTTCGATGGGAACAACCTGTTTGGGAAAACAGTGGACGATTCCCTTCAGGCCATTAAAGCGGACACTGAGACGGCCCGGGCCTTTGGGGTTCTGCAGCAACGACGGACGCCCTTTCGGAGCAGCGGAGGCAAGGGCGCCTCCAAAGGTTCCGGCCGCGGTTTCTCCACCTACCGTCAAGCGGCCCGCTCGTCGTCTCAGGAGGCCTACAGAGGACGAGGCAAGTCTGGCGGACCCCGCCGTCGTCGCCAAGGAGGTCAAGGAGGCAAAGCCTCGTCGAAACAGGATTGAACCGGCCGTGGGGTCGGGCCCCCACCGAAGCACCCCGGTGGGAGGCCGGCTGGCGAGCTTCGTCAGCGTGTGGGAGTCCATCTCCACCGACCGTTGGGTGCTGGACGCCTTAGCCCGGGGCCACGCGCTCGAGTTTCAAAGAAGGTGCCCGCGCGTCCCCCCTGTGGCCAGGAAAGAGCTTCACGTCCCTCAGCTTCTCCTGGAGGTAAAGGCGATGCTCAGGAAGGGCGCCATCGAACTCGTCCCAAAGAGGCTTCGGGGCTCCGGAGTTTACTCGAGATACTTCCTCGTGAAGAAGAAGACGGGAGGATGGCGCCCCATCCTAGACCTGCGACGTCTGAACAAGTTCATCAAGGCGCAGAAGTTCCGGATGGTCACCCTCCAGCACGTCCTGGGTCAGTTGGAGGAAGGAGACTTCCTGTCGTCGTTGGATTTGGAGGATGCCTACTTCCATATTCCCATCCTAAAGGGGCACCGAAAATTCCTCAGGTTTGTGGTCCAAGGGCGTCACTACCAGTTCAAAGGCCTCCCCTTCGGACTACGGTCGGCACCCAGGGTATTCACCAAGTGCCTTGCACCGGTGGCGGCGCAGCTGCGCCGCGAGGGGATCCACGTCTACCCCTACCTGGACGACTGGCTCATCCGAGCCAAGACGAGGGAGCTCGCCGTGGAGCACACGGCAAGGACCGTCCAACTTCTCACGGACCTGGGATTCTCTGTGAACTACGCCAAGTCCCACCTGGTACCCGCGCAAAACGCACTGTTTCTGGGAGCGAAGCTCGACACAGTGTCCCTTCTGGCCTCCCCATCGGAGGAAAGGACCAGGTCCATCCTGGGCAAGGTACAGCGGATGTTGGTTTCCGACGCGGCCAAGGTGAGGTCCATCAAGTCCCTCCTCGGAATGATGTCTTCTTGCATCTACCTCATTCCCATGTGCAGGCTCCGGATGCGCCCGTTGCAGGAGTTCCTGGACGCGCGCTGGATCCAAACGACTGGCGGCTTCGGGGAGAGGATCACACTCGACGAGAGTTTCCGCCGAGCGGTCCGGTGGTGGGGCACCCGCGCGCATCTGACGGCGGGCATGGACTTCCAGACCCCAGACCACCAGGAGACAGTGACCACGGATGCCTCCCTGGAAGGGTGGGGAGCGCACACCGAAAATCTGCTCGCGAGAGGCCTTTGGCTCCCGACGGAGAAGTCCCTCCATATCAACGTCCTGGAGCTCTGTGCAGTGTTCTGGGCCCTCAGGTCCTTCCTTCCGTCCCTCAAGGGCAAGGTGGTGAGGATCTTCACCGACAACACCACCACCATGTTTTACATCAGGAAACAGGGTGGAACCAGGTCCCCAGCACTGTCCAAGGAGGCGCAGGACCTGTGGCATTGGGCCGTCGCCCAAAGGATGTTTCTGGTGCCGTTTCATCTGGCAGGGATAAAAAACACCATCGCCGACTCACTCAGCAGGGAGCTGCGCTCGTGCCACGAGTGGGAACTACGGCAGGATCTAGTGGATCGCCTCTTCCGACGGTGGGGCACACCCCAGATCGACCTGTTCGCGACGGCGACGAACTCCAAGTGCCAGAGGTTCGCCAGCAGGTTTCCCCAGGCGAGGAGCATGGGCGATGCTTTCTCGTTCCCCTGGGAGGGCCTGTTCCTCTACGCGTTCCCTCCTTTGCCACTGCTAATCCGGCTCGTCAACCAGCTCAAGAGGTCACGGTGCAGGATGATCCTCGTCGCACCTGCGTGGCCGAGGCAGATATGGTTCCCGGACCTTCTGGACTTGTCAGCGTCCCTGCCAATCAAGCTGCCGGTGGACGCGGATCTACTCTCCAGGGAAGGATGCGCCATCCTCCACCACGACCCGAAATCGCTGAACTTGCAGGCCTGGCTCCTGCAGCGCTAGAGTTTGGAGGATACGACATACCGGCCGACTGCAGAGAGGTTCTTGCAAAGGCCAGGGCGTCCTCGACTCTTAAATGCTACGGAGACAAATGGAAGAGGTTCTCTGTCTGGTGCCACGCACAGAAGATTAACCCTCTACGGATTACGGCTCCCCAGGTACTGCCGTACCTGCTGACGCTGGCCAAAGCTGGACTGGCACACGCGTCCATCAAGATTCATCTTGCTGCGATCTCCCGATACACCAGAACCACGGGCCGGACGTCCTTGTGGTCTCATCGTCTGGTGAAAGAGTTCATGAAGGGACTGTTCAGATCGTTCCCGCCGGTGAAGGCTCCGGCCCCGGCGTGGGAGCTCAACGTGGTGCTGACCAAGCTCATGGGACCTCCGTTCGAGCCTCTGCACTCGGCCCCGTTGAAGTTTCTGTCGTGGAAAACAGCGTTTCTTGTGGCCATCACCTCCGCACGACGAGTGGGAGAGATCCAGGCCCTTTCCTGCAAGGCCCCGTACTTGACTTTTCACGACACGAGGGTAGTGCTCAGGACGCACCCCTCCTTCATGCCCAAGGTACCGTCGGACTTCCATCTCAACGAACCCTTGGTGTTGCCTGTGTTCTTCCCGTCGCCTTCGTCGCCGGCTGAGAGGACTTTGCACTCGCTGGATGTGGCTAGAGCGCTGAAGTTCTACGTGGACCGCACGAAGTGTTTTCGGAAGACGTCACAACTCTTTGTGAACTTTGGACCTGTCAATCAGGGGAAGGCTCTCTCGAAGGCTTCCATTTCCAGATGGCTCTCCGGCTGTATCATGTACTGTCATCGGTTGGCAAACCGACCGCTGCCTGGCCGTCCGAGAGCCCATTCCACCAGAGCGATCGCAGCTACCACGGAGTTCCTTTCTGGTGTGCCCCTGCTGGACATATGCAGGGCTGCTACGTGGAGGTCGACGCACACCTTCACGAAATTCTACTGCGTCGATCGGGATTCCAGGGAGGAATCCAGGGTCGGCCAAGCAGTGCTGCGCAACCTGTACGCCTGAGGTGAGCCTGGTGAGGAGGTAAGATGCTTAATGTTGAGTTTGATGTAATGCTTAATGTTGAGCCTTTGCCACCTCCCGTGGTTGTGCATGTGTGTACTGCTATGTATTCTTTATTCATAAGCATGTGAATCCATGCCAGACCCCATGCTGGAGAAGGAACAAGTTACTTACCTGTAACTGTTGTTCTCCAGCATGGGTCTGGCATGGATTCACATGCGAACCCTCCCGCCTACCCCTCTGCGGCTCTTCACTTGGTCATACTGCCACTTCACATGCTTCCAAATCTGAAGATGGCTGCCAGAGGCGGTGCTTAGGTAGAGGGCAGTCATTGGCTGTGGTCAGTATGACGCAGAGACCAGTGATTGGTTATTACTACGAAAGACAGATCAGAAACGAAACTGATACTGGTTTTTTCTTTACCGAGGATTCCCAGCCTGACGACAGGGAATATTCATGAGCATGTGAATCCATGCCAGACCCATGCTGGAGAACAACAGTTACAGGTAAGTAACTTGTTCCTTCTCAAGGGCACAAGGAATAGGGGTAGTCGATAGACACCTACATCACTGCATTACGTACACTCATTGCAACCTGCAAGTTTGCTGGCGTGCTAGAAGAATACATAAGGGACCAAGTAATGATGAAGACAAGCAATGCCAAGGTGAGGGAGAGACTATGGATCGATAGAGACCCTCCGCTGGAGAAAGTGATTGAAATTGCCAGGGCAATTGAGGAGTCACGAGTGAGTGTGCCAGCAGTGACCGAAAGAAGCGAGAAAGAGAGCCAAGGAGTAGTGTTGCACACAGTGATTCCTAAGGAAAGTGCCAGAGAAGGAAGGGGCAAATTCCCAGAGGAGAGAATCTGACCAACAAGGACAATAGAGGGCCGCCCACAGCAAGGCAAGTCTGCAGGAAGTGTGGTTGGACTGGTCATTCCACAGGGGCCAATGTGTTCCCAGCCTGGAATGCAGATTGTCGGAAGTGCAAGGGAAGGAGGCACATTCCACGGATGTGTAGAGCACTCGCAGAGAGTAAACACACAGTGAGAATGCTGGATGCTGAGGGAGGTACTGATAGTGTGCTAGGATATTAGAGTGAGGGAGCGTTCAAAGGGGCATTGTTTAGGGTGGGGGGGCAAAGAAAAGGGCTACAGTAACCGCGAATGGTGCCCAGGTCGAAATGTTTGTCGACTCACGGTCACCCTACACCATCATGTCACCAGAGTTGTACACTAAAAGCCATCAAAAGGAATTATCCACCTTGAAAGCTTCTGACATAAATCTGTGGCTGTGTACCCATAAAGATCCTAGGTTATGAGTGGGCAAAGATTCAATTTAAGGGCCGTACTGTCGAAGGAAAGTTATATGTTGCACACAAGGGTGACAGTGTCCTAGGGTGGGATGAGCAATGCTTCAGAAATTGAGATACACCCAGGGAAAGCAATTCCTGTGTTGTGGGTGGAGAATGGATGTCAAAAGTTAACTGGGGGCATTGTAATGGCAGAGTATCTTAGGGAGGCTTTTCCCACCGTGTTCTCTGACAAATTCGGCCGGCTGAATGGTTTTTCACACAAACCCTATTAAAAAGGGGTGCAGTGCCCAAGGACCACAAGGTTGGGAAGGTACCGGTGATGGCTAGGGAAGGATTGAAGAGCGAACTTGTCAAACTTAAGGATGCTGGTATAATTGAGGAAATTGAATGTTCTGAGTGGTTGTCACTGATGGCATTGGCGCGGAAGGCAAATGGGAACATTAGAATGTGTGCTGACTTAAAGGAATGGTTCAGTCAGAAATGTTTATTGTCCCCACGGGTCGGCCATGTGTTTTTAAGCCTAAGTCGATCGATCGTAAAAAATTTCCTATGGACCTTACCCGCTGCCATTTTGTGATAATCCTATCACTTGCCCCATCACCCTGGGTGACCTGCTTTTGTGACAATAAATCATATCCCCCGCCCCTGAGCCTGTCATCAGCAGACACGTACCGCCCATTTCCCAACGCCAAATGCTAATGGAAATGGCAGGACGCCCCTTTACTCAATAAGTATAAACAGACCGTTTGGCAACACACAGCAGCAGATTTTCGATTCCATTCCTCTCTCTGTGTTACTTTGAGTATTCTGTGACTAGTTTCTGTGCTCTGGTCAGCTACCTTCGCCGCTTGTACCCCGTGTGAACAGATACATGTACCATCGCTATAAATTATTTTAGTTTGTTTACCACACAATGGCTACAATAATTCCCTACATGTATGAGCCTGTGTATACCGAGGAGGAACTACTGGAAAGGGAATCATGCGAAAACGATGGGGCTTTGGACGGCAGTTGGCAGGACGAATCAACGGATGAAGACCCTGGACCTAGTCGCATGGACGGTGTTTCCACCTGGTGTACATGCAATCGGTGCAAGCTAATGCCAACCGAGGACGAGAACTGCTGCTGCTGTGAAAACTCTGGATGCGTGGCCTACATTTCGGAAGGCGAGCCACGACCGTAATGCATCACCGAGCTGCCAGACTTCAGAGCAGCCTGCCTCACACGGTCCGTGTTGAGGATAATGATGGTGCTTATGCACGAATTTCGCGCAACTGTTCGTCCTCGTAATCCGAGTAACGAGTAAGTATACTCTGGTTGTGATGCCACTACTGTTTCATGGTTTTCTCCTATATTCAAAATCACATCTACATATCATTGTAACGCATGAAAGTCGTTCAATAGTGTGCAGTGTCTAGTTAGCATTTGTCCGAGCAGAATGCCATTAGTTACAAGATTTGTCATTGACAACAAAGGTTTAATAAACCTATCTTGGTCATTTAAAAACAGTTTGTATCATTCTTTTTCACAGGTGGTACAGGCTGGTGGCCTATCGTTCCTTTACATGGTGGCTTCACGGGAGGCTTGGACACCCCGTTCGAAGAGTAATACCCGCCTGTGTCGTTGGTACCATAAGACAAACTTTCCCCAGTGACAGCGGTCAGTACAGGGGATTTTCCCTCGCTGTGCTGCAACCTGACCTGTGCAATGTGTAAAGTTTAGTATTTTTGTGCCATCAAAATAAGAAACAAAATAAAACACAACACATATTGTAACAACGGTCGTTTCGATTTTTTAAATCAATCAAGTGTGTCTCCATTCAAGAGTCTTCCTGTGCCTTGTCTGCACGCCCACCGGCCCATCCACCCCCTCCCCTATCAAAGACAGTTCGCACCAGGGGATGAGCGCTGCCAAGGTGTGCTGTCGGGCGCAAACGGCCAAGGTGCCAAACACCATGTACACTTCAAAAGGTATCCCACGCCCAGGGGCCATTGCTCACATGGCCTCCTCACACCCCATGTCTCCAGACAAGCCTCCCCTGAAGCAGGCCGCACCCCTGCAATCCACATAAGTGTGTCTCCATTCAGCAGTGTTCCGGTGCCTTGTCTGCACGCCCCCGGCCCATCCATCCCACCCGCCTCTATCAAAGGCAGTTTGCACCAGTAGATATGCGCTGCCATGGGGGGCTGTCAGGGGCGCAAATGGCCAAGGTGCCAAACACCATGTACACTTCAAAGCTGTCTATCGTGCATGGGTCATTGTTCCCATGTCCAGCTTCAGACCCCGTCTCTCCGGCCAGGATCCCCCCTCACGCTGGCCGCCCCCCCTGCAAACCACATAGTACCACGACATATACACGTCATTCAATCACAAACACACCCCTGTTTCTAATACTTTATAAACCACTTGATATGTCTCATGAGAACATCTTTGTGCTTTGCAAGTCAACTCCTGAACGTGCTACCTGAGTACCACTGAGATCGATGCTAATCTGCTCGTCGTCGTGCCATCTGTGAACTTCTGTGACCGCTTCGAGCAAACTCGTCAGTGTGCTACCTGTGGCCATCTACCTGCCACAAACTACTCGGCTTGCTGAATCTAACTGTTTGTTGGTCAAGGTAAGGCCACGTATCCTAGTCATATTTCGTTCATTTTTAAATTTCAATCTATTTGCGAGTAGAGTACTCGATAGTTCTATTTTCATTGGTCTCATTGATATTGACTTGAGTTTCAATTGTTGTGCTATCAATAGATTTATTTATTTTCATCTGTGTCAATTGTCATCGAATTGCATCCTTCGTATGTCCTTTCTATAAATAAGCATGTTTCCTTTATGTGCAAGACATCCAAGGGACGAGTCACATGTCCAGAGTTTAGTCACATCATTTATTAATTTGTGAAAGTTATGGAACTACCAAGCCGCACATGATGAAATGGTATAGCTCCGGCGACCATAACAAACCTTGCATTGAACATTGTATGGTTCATGTACTCTTTTATCACATTTTTATTCATCAAGAATTTATAATAATGTTGATATTTACTTTTCAGAATTATCAACAATGCTTGCCTGTTCGATTAGCGGTTGCCCTTCGAAGACCCATGGTAAATCTGAAGGCACTACAATGCATGTATTCCCTAAGACTGTAGATCGGATAAGAGAATGGGTCTGATATTGCGGATATGCACCGTCAGAGCTTGAAGGTCGAGTCCAAAAAGTCTTTGAGGACAAGAGGGGTGATCGATACCGCATCTGCAGCCGGCTCTTTCCCTCGAACATGTACGCCACATCCTCGGCAACAAAGAAGAATAAATGGTGAACGACACGAAAATTGCTCGCAAACGCTATTCCCACTCTATTCGTCCACATTCCGCCACTGGTGAGTCAAGTGTCCTGATTTAGCTTTAGGCCTTGCGGTAGTGTGTAGGTAGCCAAATTGATTAATTGATATTTTAGGTCTTGTGTCCCTTGTAATACTGATATGAGTGTATAGCTTTTTTAATAATGACATTTATCAATACATTATTTTTTGATTTTATGACCCTCAAAGAAAATCTATTTATGGGCACAGAGAACTGTGCTATATTGCGCATTTTCAATAGCATTATGCTCAAGTATCCTGTCACCTTACATGGCAATTTTTAATATTGGCATTTCATTATCAAACAATAATTTACCTTTACAACTGCTTGACTATCCACTGAATATGAAGCAACAAGATTCTCCATTCTTGACGTGCCTGCAGTTATCAACCACTTCTAGTGCGTATCAGGTAATCTTACTTAGCTATTCAGCTACAGACTTGTTTTATGCATGTCAAGTAATAGTTTTTATATATCGTGTAATTATTTTACCGAATGCAAGTACGGTCTTTCAGGGAGATGCTGAAGCGTCCACCACATTGACAGCATCCCTAGATGTTCTTCAGCAGCACGAGGTATGGATACTGACAGTTCCATGGAACGAGATCATCAGATCTTGTATACTTGTAGCGTGATTGTTCTACACAATGTTTCTTTCGTGGTTAGCCATTGATATGTACCTGTGTCCTCGACCCCAAGTGTGCGTTATGTTTTCAATATTGTAATCTCTTACTAATGCAAGTACTATGTTTCAGGCAGTAGATGGAGCGTCAACCCTTGCACTTGATGCGGAGCCTGACATTCAAGTAATTCCAGGGGAAGTGGAAGCGGGAGCATGCATATACGATTCGGTGCAACAGCTTTCGGAAGTGCGCACTACATTTACAACATCGCTAGATGTTCTTCATCAGCACGAGGTATGGATACTGACAGTTCCATGGAACAAGATCATCAGATCTTGGATACTTGTAGCGTGATTGTTCTACACAATGTTTCATTCGTGGTTAGCCATTGATATATACCTGTGTCGTCGACCCCAAGTGTGCGCTATGTTTTCAATATTGTAATCCTTACTAATGTAAGTACTATGTTTCAGGCAGTAGATGGAGCGTCAACCCCCACACTTGATGCAGAGCCTGACATTCAAGTAATTCCAGAAGTGGAAGAGGGAGCATGCATATACGATTCGGTGCAACATCTTTCGGAAGTGCGCACTACATTTACAACATCCCTAGATATTCTTCAGCAGCACGAGGTATGGATACTGACAGTTCCATCGAGCGAGATCATATAACGTGATTCCATTTGCTATACTTTCTTTCTTATGAACGCAAGTACTATGTTTCAGGGAGACTACGGAGCTTCCTCTACAATCACAACATCCCTTGTAGTTGATGCAGATGTAAATAAATCAGAGAAATAAGTCGAGAAAATCGGATCATATTTAGATATCCATTGATTCTTTTAGACAATGGATCATTTGTGGTTATCTATTTATATGTACCTGTGCCGTCGATCCCAAGTGTGTTGTTATGTTTACAATATTGAAAACCATACTAATTCACGTACTGTGTTTCAGGGAGTTGCTGAAGCGTCCTCTGCAATAAAATCATTCACGGCAGCTCATGCGGAGCCAGAGGTATGGATACTGACAGTTCCATCGAACTAGATCATCAGAGCTAGAATACTTGTCGTTTGATTGTTCTACACATTGTTTCATTCGTGTTTAGCTATTGAGATGTACCTGTGTGGTCGTCCTCAAGTGTGTTTTATGTTTTCAATATTGTGATCCATAGTAATGAAAGTACTATGTTTCAGGGAGTCGATGGAGAGTCATTCCGTGCTGTCTATGTGGATCCAGAAATTATAGTCGTTGCAGCGCAAGAGGAAGGGGAGACATGCGGATACGAGTCGGAGCGCCAGCGTGCAGATGTTGAAGTTCGAGTCAAGAAAGTTACAAAGAAAAGAAACAAAAATAAGGTTAGTTACAAACAGTTCATATTTTTAGAAATTGTTTTGTGCTGGGGAGTATAGTATGTTTTTTCCCTGTCAATTGTACAATACTGTATCTTGGGTTTAAACTGAACATCCCTTTTCCAATCTGTCCTCTAGTTGCCCGTGGGTGCATGAACTACACAGACAGTGAAACAAATGAGAGATGTTGCTTGCCAAACCATTTACACTACGGAGGAACTATTAATTGAGGCGCGGCATGTTCAGACTCGAGATGCATTTCTCCAATGGCCAGAACATGAATTGAATGTGTCCGGAGAATCCAGCAAAGTTTTATTGGACCATTTCTACAGTGCGACTGCACCACCAGAAGAAGATGATACTGAATTTATTGGAGATAGCTCCGAAGTAGTCACAGATCAATTCACACAATCTACACCCGCCAAAAAAATGCCACCCAAAAAGCTGTCGACATTGTTGTGTTCTCCCATCAATGTTCAAGTAAGAGATGTTGAAATGACAGAGAATGAAACAGCAGCACTATTCACCGACGCATCAGAACATATATCACCGATATTAGTTTCAATTTGGGTGATATGTCCACAACGGTACAGTCCGAAACAACTGTGATTCAGTATGACAGTCTAATGAAAGAGGCCAAATACATAGTATTCGACAGTTGTTTGATGGATATTATAAGTATTCTGAAATGTGGGTATTCAGTTAAAGGGGAAGTATGTGGGAAAGCCATTGATGAATGTGACTCGTCAAACACAAGGCAGTAACGTGAAAATACATGCCACCTGTACATTACATCATACTTTCTCATGGTCTGCACAACCGATGCTGAGGAAACTGCCAGCAGGCAATCTACTGTGTGAAGCTGCCTCACTTTTTAGTGGGTGCAGTTTTAGAAAGTGAGTCTTTCTTTCAGTTTGTGGGACTCCATTTAATTTCTAAAACGCAGTACTACAAATTCCTACATGATTATCTATTTTCGGCCATTAGTGATACTTGAAAAATTGAACAATTGTCTATAGAAAGTGCATTCAAAGGCAAACGGTTCAGGCTAGCCGGCGATGGACAGTGCGACAGCCCTGGATTTTCAGCCAAGTACTGCACCTACCACTTTCAGGACATGGATAGTAAGACGATTGTGAGTTCGGTGGTCGTGCAGGTGTCCCAATGTAAATCCTCAGTGGCTATGGAGAAACTAGGATTTATAAAATCATTGGAATATCTACAATCGAGGGGAATGCACTTCGACCTCATAGCTACGGACAGACACGTTTCAATAGCCAAGACAATGAGAGAGCAGTTCCGACATATTAAACATGAATTTGACGTATGGCATCTTGCTAAATCAATCAATAAGAAAATCTCGGCTGCAGGGAAAAAAAAAGGTTTGGAAAGTATTTCACAGTGGTCCCAGTCTATCAGCAACCATCTTTGGTGGAGCTCCAAAACTTGTGAAGGGTCATTGGAAATTTTACTTGAAAAATGGCGGTCACTAATGCACCACTGTACCAACGTTCACCGCTGGACAGAAAACCAACATTTCCACCAATGTGAACATGGCCCTTTGTCCCCAGAGGAGGCACAGAAGAAGAAGTGGTTGATTCCATCTTCACCTACACACAAACCCATTGAGAATATTGTGTTTGATAAAACTTTATCAAGAGATTTGAGGGGACTGACAGAATTCTGTCACACAGGAGGTTTGGAGATGTTCCACAATATGTGCCTAAAGTACAGGCCAAAGCAACTCCCTGAAACACAGTACGTGCATTTCGGCATACAGGGCATGAAACATAGGACTCTACTAGAGGTTTTGGCACATAACGAGAATGTGTGCCGTGAACAATCTAGGACTACGGGAAATGTAGGGATGCTTCGCTACACTACGGCCTTTACAAAAAGAAGTAAAAAATGGGGGTCAAACCAGTATATGAGGAAATGGAATTCGACTTTGTTAAAGGACTTATTGTTAATTTACTAGAGATGCACACACATGGAATTTTTAGCGATTCTGTGCACAGCACAGATACATTGCCACCAAACATTGCCACTGTGCCATGTCCACCCAAAGCAGAGCTTGTTGAGAAGTACAAATCCCTGTATAAATAGTTATAATCTGATTGTCTTTGTTAAAATAATGTTATTGTACAGTGTACATATAAAGTATGCTAACCCTAACCACTCCCTTCACCATCCTGAGTGGCGAACAACCTGGGTGTCATCTTTGACTTCTGTCGCTATTCACCTCATATCGCTGACCTTTTCAAATATGTGTATGTATATATTTTTGTTGTTGTAACTAAGCTTCGCAATCTCATGTAAATGCTGCACACTGTAACCAGAGGGGAGGCTTGTGCATTACAAATAATAAAACAAACAATAAATCTCACTTTCAGCTCAACTCCTCAGGTACTTTATACTTTTCCTCACCTTCCCCCAAAAAGTCAATGTCTCTATAGTTATGGTTCTCTGGGGCTGCAAAGCTCGCGGACAACGAGGACAAACTTGGGGGCCTTGAAACGCACCAAGCGAGGCGTTGCAGATGGGAGAGAAGCCAGTTCGCATTAGCACAGTGAGGCCTAGTACAAAGATGGAGTCCAAAATTCAAGTTCTCACGGATGGCTTTACACGGGATGTTGCAAAGTAGGAATGTATGCTCATTCAGAATGAAGGTCACCAGTTTTGATTTTTTGCTCGCGGGCTGGAGAGGCCCTCGACTCGCACTGGCAGTATAAAGTTCTATTGTTTTTTGACCTTGAGAGACAGGGACCATGCCTAAAGGACTTAATTTGAAGGAGGGGTGCAATAACGTAAGAGACGATAAGGCTGAAAATTCTGAAACTAGACCGAGTTTCATCTTAGTTCAGTATATGAAAAATCGTTGGCACAAACAGAGTGGGATTTACGGACTGCATCACGCAGAGACAATGGAAATGGCAAATATAATGTAAGTAACTCTTTAGACGATTTTATACCGGAATATAATACCAATAGCATACCGTTAAAGCCAGGTTAAGTTGTACTTGTTCGTTCTGTGTGGCATATTACAATGAAGAGCAAGTAAAACATTTGTGGGATCGTCTTTGTACCGGGCATATGGGCATGCATGTCCCCTTTCGACACGCATGTAGACAAACAGTTGTTTATCAGTGCTTCAACGCTAATAAATCATTACATTGTGTGTTATCCTCGATTTCTTTCGTCAGTTTTCGCATTGCTTTTACAGCCAAACATACTCTATTGCACTATCTTCGCAAGCAAATAGTTTCACCTCGGCCCTAATAAATAAAATGAATAATAGTAATAAAGATCGGCTGGTGAGACTAATTTCAATTTTTGTTTTCAGAACAGGTACATCCTACCGTACTGCGACTGCCACCTATTGCAGACCCCGGCCGACGGTTTCTTCAATCGCCAGCTGCAGCTTCTTGTAAACAACTGCACTACCTTGACTATTTTGTGGGACGATCGCCAAGGGCCCATATGCCCATACGCAGTACTAGCGGCTAAAAACAACATATCAACCTTTACGGTGGCATAGTGCCTAGTTGATGGGACAGCCTTGCGATTCACCGTGCGACCAAAGTGCTTCTTTTAACGAAAACCAACACCCTGTGTACCATAAAGGTACAGCGCGTGACTCACGATAAACTTTTGCAGATTTGCAGATCGAGAGCAAAGAAAAGAATTTCCATTCCGATTTAATATGCCAATTGCTGAATATTCTAATAAATGTACTTTACCAAATGTACCATCTTGCTGTTTGATTTTAAACAAAAGTTTCAGATTCCGAATTATGGCGCGCTGTGTTGTGAGATGATCTGTGTTGGTTTCCGGGTTCTGTGTGAAGTCGCGAAGAAGACTGGGCTCGTTTGGCTACGCAGCCCAGTAACGTCACGGAGAGAGGCGTGGAATATGAATGCTTTGTTGATGTCAGGCTCAGGGACGGGGGATATGATTTAGTGCCGCAAAAGCAGGTCACCCAGGGCGATGGGGCAAGTGATAGGATTATCACAAAATGGCAGCGCCCTGCTGCCTTTTTCCGCGTGTGTTTAATAGACGAAAACTCGGGTAAGGTCTATAGGACATTTTTCTACGATCGTCTGACTTGGGCTTAAAAACACATGGCCGAACCTTAGGGACAATAAAAATTGCTGACCGAACCATTCCTTTAAGGGAACTTAACGCCAACATATGAGTCGATCGCCACCCTTTACCCAATATCAATGAGCTACTGGCGTTGGTGAGAAATGAAGCGTGTTTTTCCATGCTTGACCTATCCTGTGCCTACCACCAGATAAATTTGCATGTGCAGTCGCAACCCCTAACGCCTTTTGTCACACCTTTCGGGCAGTATCGATTTTGTCGTATGCCTTTTGGTTTGGCATTGGCTTCCGCAGTATTTCAGAAACTTATGTAGATGCTGTTCGGAGGGGTGCAAGGCATGGAGTATTTTCAAGATGATATCTTGTTATGGGGCAAAGACCGCCAAGAGCATGATGGCAGAGTGATTGAAGTGATACATGTCCTGAAGAAGAGTTGATCGACAGTGAAGTGGTCAAAATGCCATGTGGGTGTGCAGAATGTCACATACCTGGGTCACACGTAGGATGCGAAGGGGATACATCCCAAGGAAGAGTTGGTAAAGGCAATGAGGGGTGCACCCACACCTGTAAATAAAGAGCAACTCAGGCCGTTTCTTTGTATGACTGAATATTATGTTAGATGTATTCCTTCGTATGCTGAGAAAACGGTGAACATGCGTGCCTTATTAAAAATGCCAGGTTTGAATGGACAGAGTGTTTTCAGAAGGAGTTTGTCGATTTGAAGAGCGATGTGGATAGCGCTCCGTCCCTGGGTTCATCCAATCCAAAGAAATAGAACTTTATTAACTGTGGATGCCAGTGATGTGGGTCTGGGGGCAGTGTTGGAGTAATGGCAGGATGGGAAATATCGGCATATAGCTTTAGCTTTGAGATTGTTGAGGGATGCTGAAAAACGTTATGCTATCATAATGAGAGAAACATTAGCGTCTGTGTCGACATCCAAACATTTCAGAACTTTCCTCTGGGGCATCCTTACGGACCACAAGCCCCTCACATTTGTATTGACATCGAAGGGGATGGCTTCGGTTTCTCCCAGGATCGCAAGATGGATGGCCGATCTGCAAGAGTTTAATTTTAGAGTGGAGTACATACCAGAAGCTAAGAACGCAGTGTCGGATTGTTTGTCCCAGGTGCCTGGCGGTTGTGAAAATTTGCAGGAGGAGGTCGATGAAAATACACAGGTAACCAGTGTGGCCAGTGTGTTTCCAACAATCGTTAAAAGCGAATGGGACAGAGAGTGTGCCGTGCATCCTGAGCTGGCATGGATCAGAGAGGTTCTGAGGAGTGGGTGGTCCGAACTGAATTGTAAGGAAGGGCTATGTGCACATTTGGCACGAACTGTCCCAAGGGCCATGGGGTGTTACGAGGGGAGATAAGTCGGTTCCTCCGCTCAATCTGAGGTCCAAGTTAGTCTGTTTGATACATGAAGGGCATTTAGGAAGGAATTTGACGAAGAGAAGGCTGCGGGGATCATACTGGTAGCCAGGGATGGATGAAGAAGTTGAGTTGATGGTGAAGGATTGTGTTGCGTGTGCTGTGATTGATAAGAGCAAGGCAGTCAAACCATAGCCCGTGTACCCCATGGAAATTCCTGGCCACGTATGGTCAAAAATGGCCATGGATATTGTGGGGCCTATGGATGTTTTGTGGGGAGAGTTAAGATTTGTTGTGGTTTCGGTTGATTACGCTTCGCGTTGGGTGGACGTCACCGCCCTGGAATCTGGTACGGCTGAGAAGATTGTCATTTTTGGGGAAGGTTTTTGACAGACAGGGGAGGAGTACCGGCTGGCATTGTCACTGATAATGGGGTTCAGTTTGAATCTGGTTGCATGCAAGACTTCCAGAGGAAATTGTGGATAAGGCACCACAAGACTGCATTGTATAATCCATCAGCAAATGGTTTAGCGGAGAGGATGAACCATTTTGTCAACGGTACCATTCATTTGGCTGTGGCCAACAGGTTGGTTTGGACCAATGTGCTCTCTGAGGTGCTCTCAGCATACATGCCATTGATTGTCACGGGACACTCCCCTTTTGAACTCATGAGCGGTAGGAGAGCTGGTTCCAAGTTGAGGGTTGCTGCTTTGGGGGGGAAGAGGTGTCCATACCGAGGTGGATATGGCTTCTGTTTTGGAAAGGGTGCGTCTATGGCAAGAGAGGGTGAGTTTGGGGCAGTTGGGAAGGAGGTCTCTTGAAGTGTTGGTGGGCTATTGCGGTAGTGTGAAAAATATGCGGTTTGTGCCCAAAAGATGGTTGGTATTAGGTTTGAGATGAAGTTGGCTTGAGACGTGTTGGGGCCATAAATTGAAACAATGGTGATAGGGAGTTCTTCGAAAAAATCCTTTAGCAGGAGGAAACGTCCTTCCGGGTCTCTCCTTATGGTGATCTTTGACAGTGGGACTCTATCACTTAGTAGAATTGCCACTCCTCTTTTCTTCTTTCCGGAGGAGGCGAAGAATGCTCTTTTATACCTGCTGAATCTCACCTGGTGTTCATCTTCTTGCAGCAGGTGAGTTTTTTGAAAAAGTATGATGTCTCCCGATAATTGTCCCAATCTGTGTTCCACTGATTTGCGCTTTCGTGGCGAGTTCAGGCCTTGGACATTCCATGTGAGGATTACTATCTCACTTGAGTCTGACATTGGGCCTCATTACGACCCTGGCGGTACGGGGTAAACGGTGCCGTAAAAGGTGCCGGCGCCGTTTACCCCATACCGCCTCATTACGAGGTCCCCTTGCGGGACCCAGGAAGCAACGCCTGGTCAAACCAGGCGTGCTTACCGGGTCCCGCGAGGGGAAGAGGGAGCAAACAACGGGCCAACTCATAATGGCCCGTTGTTTGCTCCTTCTCCCATTCCCATTCAGCCATCTATGGGGGCTATAATGGGAATGGGGAAGGACCGGGTCCGGGTCCTTGGAGGGAGGAATTACCGGGCCTTCCGAACTCAGAATGGCCCGGTTATTCCTCATTCTGAGGACCCGGGTCCGGACGCGATTTCGGCGAAGTCATGCCGCCAATAGCGACATGGCTACCGCCGAACTCATAATGAGGGCCATTGTCTTTTTGCTTTTGCGTTAGATGTGTATGGATCCGAATCCCCCCACCGGGGTCGAGAGTCTGCTAGAAAAGAGAGCTTGCTGCATTGGTCTCGTAAAAACCTGGTTGCTGTTGCGTTATGCTGCTGTGTTGAATGTGAGGCCGGGATCTGGTGGAACCGGTGCTCCCATCCATGGGCTGGTCCCACTGTTACCCTTTCTCCCCCCTCCCCCCCAACTTGAACTGGTAGGAGAACCGTCGTCCTACTGCCACTGGGGAACTGGTGGCACCAAAGCGCTTGATGTTGGCTAACTGGGACGCTGAGATGGAGTATGTTGGAGCTCGAACATTGCTCCCGCACTGTTGAATTGTTCGCAAGTAAGATTCTCTGAGGACTTCATCCTTGTGAGGAACTCAAACCTTTGTGAGCTGAGTGGAGCACCTCACCTTTAGATTGTCGATCTGAAAAGAATGTTAGCCCGGGACTCGAGAGCCAGGACTCTCCAAAGTTGTTGTTGATTGGTCATCCCGGATTATTGGCTTTCTTAGGGGGACCCAGGGGTCTGCGTCGCCTGCCAGCTTTTGACCACTCTCCTATTGAAGGCTTGCCTTGGGGGGGGGGGCCGGTTCGGTTCTTCTGATCCCGACTCTCCGTCCGATCCTCCGAGGCCCATGAATTTCACTGCCTCTTTTGGTGAGTTAATTTGCTTCTGAGGCCCTTCCCACATGAATCTGACCGAGGCCTGGAATCCCCATTGATATGGGATTTTCCTTTCACATAGCCACTCCGTTAATGGTCGCATGGTTTTTCGTTTTTGGAGAGTGGAGGTAGCCAAGTGTTGATAGAGCAAAATTGTGGACCCCTGAAAGGTGATCTGGCGCATTTGCCTCGCCTCATGCGTTATTTCCTCTTTCAATTGGAAATAGTGGATTCTTACCAGGACATACGGGGGGAAAGCGGACTCCCGTCTCGGGGAGGTTCTATGTACCCGGTCCAACTCCAGGGGTGAGGTATCCGGGAGTGTGATTATGAATCTGAATAGATCCGAGACATAGCTTTTTAGTTCTGCGTCTGTGATGGATGTTGGGATCCCTCGTAGACGGATGTTATTCCTCTGAGAGCGATTCTCTGCATCCTCCCGTTTTGCTTCTAGGAGATTGCATCTCGCCTCTAGGGCTGTGATCCTGTCCCTGTCCTGTTCGCCTTCAAATCTTTGGTCACAAACCTCGGATTCCAGTTCGGCATTCGGTGTTCTACTTCTCCCACCCGCTTATCCAGGACGTTTATTTTCTTCGTGACCTCTCTGTGCTTTTTTGGATTTCCTTGGTCAAAGCTGTCAGCAGATCTTGTAAATCAGCTTTGGTGACCCTCTGGGAGGGGCATTGGGCTGTTGCGGGTGCCGCGGGCATGGCGTTATTGGCAGGGTCTTCCGGCGGTTCCCCCTTTCTGGATCTTTCGGCGGATGAGTTAGCCATTAAGGAGACGATATCCGTTTGTTTGGATGCTTTACTGCTTTTTGACATTTTGACGCTTCTGGGTCTCTGTGGCAAAGCTTTCTGTGCGGAGTCTCTGGTTTCACTCCACAGGAGTAGAGTTCGGGAGCACTCGTTGAGTTCCCGCCCCGCCAGGCTCAGCCTCGGGAATTCAGCTGCGCGAAGGAGGCTGTAGGTGTATATTTTCTGCCCTTGGCTGATTGTAATGGGCTTCGGCGTATGATTTGGTGGACCCCCGCGAGCCGAGGAGGGGAAGCGGGTGCAGGGTGGATGAGGGTTGGGGGTGTAACTGAGTCCGACTGACGTGGCCCAGTAGCACCCGATGAAGTGAGATCCTGGGAGCTCGATTGGTATAAGGCTTCAAAACCTGGTGAGCTCAAGCGGGTCTCCCTGCCCCTCCCCACTCCTCACCTCATGGAGCTTGGGCTGGTGTGCTTTTCAGAGGGCATAGGGACTCCAAGCTGCCCCAGGAGACTTCAGATGCTCAGGACCGATGTGCTGGGAGCCGGAAACGCTGGAGACCAGGAGCGGGTAGTCAAGTGGGGGCTCTCTGCTCCGGCTGGCCTGCCGGATCGTGGGCCTGGCTGGACTCCGGTTGTACCACCCGGTAGATGCAGGCTAGGACGCCCCCCTGCGGGACAATCTGTTTGATGCTGGCAGTAGGGTGGTCGGGCGGGTCACAGAAGCTGGAGCGGCAGCCGGAGGAGTGAAGCCGGAAAGCCCCGGGCGGGAGCCCGCGGAGCGCGCCTCCATCCGCCCGCGGCCCCGCACAGCCCGCCCTTGAGGGGGGGGCAGCAGGTGGTCAGGCCCCCCGCACAGTCCGGGGGAAAGGAGAAGCGCGGGGCTCAGGCGGAGAGGCTGGGACGGGGGGTTCCCCGGGGCTGAGGATCTTTTGTCGGCTCTAGAGCGGTCTGTGCCGGCGGCAGCACTCTCCCCCGACGCTGCACCGGACTTGCTGGGTAGCGGATGCCGCACGGATCGGCGGTCGCTGCAGGTGCTGGCCTCGGGGCAAAGGTGCAGGTTGAGCTTGGACAGTGCGGGATGGCGAGCTGGGAGCACTAGGCGGCTTTGGTTGCTTTAGCGCGCCTGCCCCTCCCCCTAATGGAGGTACTTCTCCGGCTCGTCTCGTAGCCACTATCTTGGAATCGAGCGGGTCCCGAGTGGAAAACCGAGCCGAACCATAACAAATCGGCCTCGGAGCGGGGACCCGCTCGAGTGACAGCTGCAGTGAAGCTTCATACGCAATATATTTCAATTGCTCTTCATAACGGGGTCTGGAAGCAGCGGTGTTGGTGGCGGTGCAATGGGCCATGCAGGAGCTCCTAGGAAGCCATGCCAATCGTGGCGGCTCCGAGCCACTTCCCCAAAAACGCCTAATCTAAACCTAAATCTAAGATGGGAGCAAGCTACGACCATCAAATAATAATAAGCCAGTCCTAGTGGTATCTTGTCAAATTAAAGGGCCTATAATAAAAAAAAAACTATTGCCAATCCTTACAACTAAATACAAAAAGAGTGTGGGATAGTATTCACAAGAAAGAAAGAAGTGTTTGTAAATGATAAGTCAGGATATGGTAGCCGGGGGTCTCCCTTCCCCACGTTTTGAGCATGGGACAAGGTGGGACTCCTGAGAATAGCACACGTTTGAGCTTTCTCAGCACGAGAAGACAGTTCCGTTCACTGGTATCAGAACCTTTGGTTGTAAAGTCTTTCTACAAAAAGTCTCTTGCCTCTGAGGACCTGATGGGTTAAAAAATAACAAACAAAAAAGTTCCTTTCCAATGTACGTTGGGTGATGACTTCACCCCTAGGTCTCCCTCTTCCGAGCTCAGACCCTTCTCATATGTTTGCCTCCCTCCGACAGGTTCTTTGCGGCATTCACTTTTCAACCCTGGATCCCCCTCTTCCGGGCTTAGACCCCTCTCGAATGCTAGCCTCCCTCCATTGGGTTCACTGCAGCTTGTATTCAAAAGATTTCCCTGTTGCATTCACAAGTCTTAATGTCTTTTTAAACAATTCACTGTGGACCTCCCTCTGTCAGGTTCACTCCTGTCAACACAATGTTCCTTTTGTTTTCTTACGTTTCGGGATTCATCTCCCGTAGCCTTCGATTAGTTTGTCGGTCAAAGACTTTCGACTGTACAGAGGATTTGATAGACCCCTGTCTGACCACTTTGACCATTTCCTTGCGGCTCTCCTAATGCCTTCTGGTATCGGTAGTCTATACAAATGCGGGATTAACCAGAGTCTTTCGAGTGAGCATCCTCGTGGTGCCAAACCCCTCTGCAGCTGGTTTTCCCTTAATGTTAACAGTTTTTTTTTTACTTTCCTTACTTTGTCACTTTACATCTTTTGTTCAAAACAGTTCGGTTTCTTATCAGTTCTCCCCCCGAGTCACCGGCTGTGATGAACCGCTTGGCTTTTCTTATATCTGGAGTCAAGGACGGTACCACTGTAGCAGGCACCTCTCTCTGTCCTGCTTATAGGGGTAGTCAAGCTCTGTGTACCATTGACATCTGCTGCAACATAAGTTGGCTATTGTTTGCGGTTTTAGGATTCCTTCCACATAGGCTTCGCGGGACTGGGTTGGAAAGGGCAAGGTCACTTCTCTCCTTGTCACCCTTACGACGCCTCTCGCCGTCTTTCTCTTCTTCTTGAACTGCCGTGTTTGGATAGCTGTCTCGTTGTGCAGTCTGCCTTGCTCGTTGTGTGCTCTCATGCTCCACCTTTTATCTCTGTGGGGAAGGGAAAGCGCCGTCAGGTGTGTTTGATTTTGGTCAATTGCCTGACTTTGCTTGACCCTTCTATTGAGACATGTCAGGTAAACAGCTGTGGTGTTAGTCTGTTGTCTTTCGTGGTGTGCAAAAGTGTTTGTGTCGGAAAAGGGGGGTACAGGGTTTGAGTATACTACGTGGTAGGATGGGAAAAGGAGTTATATGAAGGGGGATACTACATCTCACCAGTCAGTGTCCCACTTCCACTCCCTGAGGACCCCTCATCCAGGTGATCCTCCCTCACTGGTCCACCCCCAAGAACTGGATCCAATAGCGATGGCCGTGTCCTGGCCACCGGAATGACAGATCCCTGGGGACTACTCAGGGATGCAGCTTAGGTTTCTCACAATGCCCCGTAATTACTTAAATGTTTATAAAATGTTTGCAAGTCTGTGTGTGGTAATACGCCAAAAGACATCATAAAAAGTCTTCCCTTCAGTACTGGAGGGGTTGAAAGTGCACCCATCCCTCCAATTATGGTACCCATCGTCCCACCGCCAAAGGCTGGCCAGGTAAACCATTTGTGCACATTTGTAGCAGAAACTTGTCTGTTAATTGCATTGTTTAGAAGTCCTTTTATCATGTCTATTACTAAAGTTATGTGTCTGCAGAATTTTGTACTAATGTTATCTGTCTTGCAGCCATTTTTGAGAGGTTGAAAGTGAAGGCACGCCCCTAAACGCTCACACCAGAAAAAATACAACCCGCTAGGCAAAAAGCCCCAAGAAACTCTTGCAAGGATAATAAGTGTTTATTTCCACAAAAATATATGCACCAGCAAAGAACTCTGCTGTCATGGAACGTTCTGCCAAAAAGTGTACAAGCTGAAACTTTAAAGGAGACACAGCATCATAGGTCAAGTCATTGTATACAGTGGAAACGCGTATGGCTGGTTGGTGTAACCCTATACATGGTCAGCCTGCTCCATAGGGGATGCCAGGTCATTGGTCCCAGCCCAGTCCGTCCGTCTTCCATCATGTGGGGTCTGCTGGGCTGATAATCTCCAGGGAACCAAGGCCAATGAAGCAATTAGCAACATTTGTGAACAGTGCTTCTCTATCATTATACAGTGCACCTGGCATGCTCAAAGATTGGCACAGGGGGAGTGTCGAGGTCACACTAACCCGCACAGACTTCACTCATCCTGATCACGGCTCTCGGCTTCCACCCTCGCTTTTGAACTATAATGTATCCCTCCCTGTACCTCGCATTACAAATCATGTCATTATGAAATAAAGGTGTGACGACCATGCTCTTAGATCTTTTATGTTTGATTGGTTTATGGTTGGTGGTCTGGGGTCAACTCGTATCTTGGAATTCAGGGGTCTCGGGACTAGGACGGTTGTGGGGGCTATAACTTGTAGTTGGCCCGGTGGGGGTCGGAGGCCTGCTCTGGCCTGTTTGTCATAACACGTACACCAAGGTGCCCAGTACTGTCTCGCGGCCTTGCAGGGCACATTCTTTCTAGAACAAACATATTGGCAACAATTTTCGAACAAAGGGTTTCTGTGGACGTTGGCATCGTGGGCCACTCTCATTAGCGCTTGGGCCTATTCAGATTTCCCTTTCTGTGCCTGTGTCTAACATACCAACTACTACATGGCCGTGCATGCCCTATGCGTCGACTATGGCTTCTTAATATCTGCAAGATGGCGTCTGCTTATATGCGCACACTATGTCTACACGTCTAAATTGGGTACGATATTATGATTGTGTGAGAACCTTTAGGACGGTCCTCTGGTCTATTATAGTTCTTTCAATGTGGCTCGCCTCACCATAAAGCGCCTGGGGGCGTGGGATGAGTACTCTCCCTTCCCAACATTCCCCTCTTTAATTTTTATAACAAACCCCCCCTGCATGCGCCCATTCTCCCTTCTCTCCGCCTCCTTATATGGTCGGGTCCCCTTCTCTGGTATCCAGGCACTACACACGGACAGTAGGGTCTCCCCTGATCGTGCATACTCCTCAGGCGTGCATGTCATATAAATACATCCCCATCTCCTGCCAAATACACCTTACTTCTTTATAATTCTCAGGGTCAGGGGGTGGAGCAATAATGGTTTGATACAGACAATCTACTTCATCTCCATAGGGGATGAGGACCATGTGAGTGATTGGGTGGTCAGTTTGTATTTCACTATCTTTTGTATTGCGAGGTACCTTTGAAACCCCAATTGACACCACCATCATTGCGCTACTAGGCACTGCTTTGGCACAACACCGGAAGCCCATTTGACAGGTGCAGAAGATGACCAAGATGACCATGATGACGGGCACCAGCATCTTCATGATGGCGCCCAACCAGGACGGGGCCCAATCAAATGCAACGTCAAACCAGTCATTTCCTTGTATTCCTCCTTCATGCAGACTCCTAGACCATGCACAGCTGCAATTATGTGAGATAACGACTTGTTCTCCGCGTCTTCGGGAGGTACGAATGTGCAGCAGGAATCGCCAATTTTTCGTACGCATGTTGGTCACAGACCCAGTAGTAATCCATCACTGCCGCCAGACCTCACTTCAGGTCTGGGATCTGGAGGGTCTTATTGCAGCGTTCGTTAGAGCCGATAAAAATAGTTCCTTCACTGTGGAAGCAAAGTTCATATGTTTCTTCTCTGTGCATTTTCACTGGTTTTTCCATTGCTGCAATCCATGTCAACTTCGTGATATGCTCTGTCCAGATTTGGGCGCAGGTTGCTTCCACTTGAGCCAGGAGCGCCTCTTCATATCCTAGGAGGCCTTCCGCCATGCAGCTGAGTGTGGTTTTTTGCCATCTTTTGCTTGTATATTTAAGTCCTTACCTTGTATATTTAAGTCTTGGATCACCAGATAAGTTTGTTGCAAGCATTCAATGTCTCTCGTATTATTATTATAATGCAGGGGATCTGGATCCACGATCTCTAGTCGTGCGCTGTGTGCCTGGAAGGTGCCCTTGATCATGTGCCTCCATGATTGCCACTTCTTGTGGTACTAATACCTTGGGTGCTCCCGATGCGTGCGGGATTAGTGAACAAACGTAAGAGCTCCCATTTGCGGTTTCTTCCCTACCACACTCATATCCATATACCAGCTGTTGGTCATTTTGTGGTGTTGCACATCTTCAATAGCATCAAGGCCTAGCCCATCATACTTTGCCCTTCCTCCTTGCCTTTTCACTCTCTTATGCAGCCCTATGGATTTGCTCACAAAATATTCTTAAAACGTGAACATTTTTTCTAATATGCTCACACTCGAACTCATTCGTACAGGTGTACTTTTTGATCTTTTATCGCTGTCATTACGCTCATTACTATTCTTATACATATTTACAGCGATGTTGGTGATGTTTGTTTATGTACTCCCTCTACACCCATTTTTTATGACCCCCCCATATAAAAGATACTCCTCAGTAAATTCCTGGAATAAATATAAGAACAGTAAATAATCCTGCACACACACATATGAATATGAATATCTAGGAAAAATGTCATAGCACATTTTCTAACATATACAGAAGTATCGGAAGCTGCCGGTTCCACCATCTTCTCACCTGAAAGGGAAAAAGAAAAAGTGCACACAAAAGATAGAGCAGGGAAGAGGGTGGAAATGGCGACAAAGGACGGAGATTAAGAGAGAGAGAAAGAGAGAGAGAAAGAGAGATACATAGATAGAGGAGTTATAAAAAATTATGTTTGAACAGCTGACTGTGCGGAATTGTGGAATATTAGCTGTGTAACTGTTGGGTAAATGACCAGTGTAAGGTGCCTCTAAGGAGATTGTGTAATGTTGGGGGGTGCCCTGCGGATGTCAGAAAGATGGATCCAATAGCTAAGCCCTTTTACAGCGAGGGGAGTTGAAAACACTGCTTTGTACGGGCCACGAAATCTGGGGTTATTCCATTTTCTAACAAAACTCCTTACATAGATAGGTTCTCGAGGCGCGGGAGTCTATTGCTATTGTGTTTGCAGTGTTCAGTGTGTCCTCTTGTTGGGGTGGTGCAATCTGTTGGGAGACGCATTTAATTTCACGTGTTAGGGTAGTGAGATACTCTTCAAATTCTTCACCTAAAACTGCTGTCGCTCTATGTGCATCTGATGCCCTCCTGACAGGGGATATGGTGCGTATTCATGCGCCGACCATTAACTACCTGGTGGGGTGGTAAATTGTGGTCCTTACTGGGTTGTGTGCGTAAACTGAAGAGGGCTAAGGGCAAGCAATGCACACAGTTCTTTTTCAACGTGGTGCAAAGCTTAGTTTGTTCTTGAGAAGGCCTTTGATCCTCTCCTTAATGCCGTTGGCCTGCAGGTGATAAATTGAACACATCCAGTGCTTAATGCCAAGTAGTATTTTTTTTTATTTAGTAGTATTACTGTGACCTCTTTAAAGAACTAATTTAAAAATTGTGTGCCGTTATCGAACCTTAGCACATCGCACACACCCCAATGAGGGAAGACAGGGGAAGGCCGCACAGACAAGAAATGTAGCTGCACATTTGGCATCCGGGTGTGTACAAGGTCCTGCCGCAACCCACCGTGAAAAAAGGCAGACCACAACAATCAAGGACCCATTACATCTCTCCCCCGTGTCCGTATAATCTATGTGTAGCTCGTGGAATAGCCCAATAGGGTGTGGCAGAGTGCCTCGTAAATTTCGGAGCGTCATTCTGGTGCTGAAACTTTGACAAGTGGTGCATTGTATGATCATTTTGGTGAGGTGCTCCTGAATATTGGGCTCAAACCAATATTCTTGTATATCAGCTGCAATATGTTGCTTTAAGCTGTGGGAGGGGTGGTGGAGTTAGTCGATGGCTATCACTAACAGCTCCTGCGGCATTACTGCTTTACCAGTTCACTCCTGGCTCGATAGTAAATCAGTCGGGGATTGCTTGCACCCATAGTTCCTTCTCTTCATTTGGTGCTTTGCCTTGCAAATCAATAAACTGTGCAATATGCACTGCTGTATATGGGGTGTTCTGCTGATTATTTGAAGGCGTGGTCACAACATACTCGGCAGGTATGAGCATCGGGAGATAGGCTGCCATTTTGCTCAGCGCATTCGCTGCAGCGTTTCCCAGTGAGATTACGTCTGTGTTATTGGTGTGGGTGGCGCACTGGACTAACACCGCTACAGAAGGTTGGGACAGTGCAGAGATTAAAATATGTAACAGTGTGACATGTACTGGGGAACTGTCCGCTCTCCGGAAGCCGGCCCCTCCTTTTCCACTGTGACAGACCGGCATGCACTGTTGTAGTGACGTACGCCGAGTCAGAATGACGCGCGCAGCACTTCAGTGAGCACTATGAGCTCTGCTGCTTGGGCCAAATAATGCATTGGTGATCTTTTCATAATCAATGTCTCATTCCCCTGCCTCAAGACGCACCACTGCGGCACCCATATGCCTCTGGCCTGTCTCCTGATCAATTGTTGCTGACCCATCAACAAAAAGAATCTTCCCCTCCTCCAATGGGCTGCCGCTTACCTTGGGGATGTCATCTTTTTCTCCTTCATACGTCACACAGTCATGCATTGCTAAGTCCTCCTCAGTACAAATTTCTGTTAAAAAAGTTGCAGCATTCACTGTCTTACATTCTACAATGTGGATGTTTGGGCTTGAGAGGATAATCCCATATGCTGAAGCTCTCTCTGTGGTCAGGGTAGATTTTGATCTTTTTAAATTGGTGAATACTGAATGTTCCACATACAAAGTCACGGAGCACCGCAGCATGATAGTTGAACTTTTCACGATCGCGAACGCTGCTGCAATAAGTGCTTTCTCGCACATGAACTGTCCTTGCATCACTGAATCTAGCATCCCACTGTAGTATGCCAACGGCTTGTGGCCCATTGTACTCTTTTGGGTCAATAATGCAGTCATAAATTGACCATTAGAATGTGAGAATATGTACAATTCCTGTGTGTAGTCTGGGGTGGCGAGTATCAGGGCTGTAGATATGACTTCCTTTAAATCATTGAACATGTTTATCATGTCTGCTGTCCACTCAACTTTGTTATTACCTTTCTGTGCTTCCTTGAGGGCCTGCAGAAGCGGTCTAGTATAAGCTGCAAAGTCCAAAATCCATGCTCGGCGGTAGTTGCATAAACCTAAAGAATTTTATATGACATTCACAGTGGTGGGACTGGGGGTGGCGCGCACAGATGCCGCTCGATCTGGTATGTTCATTTTACCGTTTGCTGATATTAACTGCATTAAATACAGCACTCCCTGCTGGCAATACTGTAGTTTTGCCTGGTCATCCGTGTACCCCTTACGGGCCATTAGTTGCAGGAATGTTATAGTCTCTCAGGCAGTGTTGTTTGCTGTCACTACATACAAGCAAATCATCTGCATTCCGCCATGCGTAAACGCTGTAAAATACTGTAAATTGGGGTGCCAGGTTATGGAAAAGAAGTGTTTTTTCAGATCCACCACTGTGAAGTGGGTCACTTCCTTAGGAATACTACATAAAATGGTGTTGGGTTAGGGACGACAGGAAATTGTTTCTGTACTACATTGTTTAGGGGGTGTACATTCTGGATCATTCTCCAATTGCCCCCTGCTGATTATTTCACCAGGTAGATAGCCGTGTTGCATTGGGTTGTGGATGGCACTATTATACCTTGATCGAACAGGGCATGTATATTGTGTTTAATTCCCTCCTCTGCTTCTCGATAGTGGGTACTGTTTCAACTGGGGTAGCACGGCCCCTGTTTTTAATGTTATGTATACTGGGACTACCTCCTGTAAAAGCCCGATATTGTGTGGATTGGTGGTCCATAATCGCTGAGGTACATACTTTAGGTCTTCCTCAATGAAGAGGGGCGAGGTCACCAAGGCCATCAAGGGACACTGCACTCTTCGACACTGGACCATAATTTCGCTGGGGATACAAATCTCTAACATTATCTCTCCATCACTGTCATTATTTTCAAACAGTTCTGCACCTGTCACCTGCTTTAGAGGTACAGTGGGGTCAATGCAAAGTACTGTGCACCACTTGCACCTATCCCAACCCTTGCAAGTCTAGGGACAATATTGAGCCCGCCGCCAACTCTGGGGACACCGCAGGGCGAAAGATAAAATCTGTCGGCACTCTCCAACAACTCTTGGCAATCTGCGGCACCGCTTCCACAAGTACAGTTACTCCATAGATAAACATGTCCGGGTCCACGGGTATCCCACGGACCACTAACTCCCCTGCCATTGCATGTATTACCACCATTGCTCTTATTGCACACATCCCTGGCATGGCAAAAAGAATGCCTTCATCTGTGAATGAGATAGTCATGTTCAACTTGCTGAGCAGGTCCCTGCCCAACAGGTTGACAGGAGAGCTTTCAGAATAAAGTAAGGGAGCACGCACCACCTTTCCTCCCACCTTCACGTCCAGATTTTTAGTGTATGTAACCGTAGAAATAGACCCAGAGAAGCCCTGCATGTCCAGAGTTTTGCCCGATAATGGGAAGTCCCCCTCACTGATGCATGATTTCACTGCACCCCAATCGACCATAAAAATGAATTGCTTGTTTTCTATCTCTACCCTCGCCAAGGGTTTTCCTTCAGGGTAGGAGGTAATTGAAAGTACCGGATATGCAAGAGTTCTCTGTGGGCTGTCCTAGTCGGGATATGTGGTTGTCCTGGCAAATGAGAAGGGGTTACCCCTACCACGGCTGCGCCTGGAAAGGGGGCGACTGTGCCTTTTGGTGCTCTGATGAACAGGGTTGTGACACTTTTCTGCTGGGAGGTGTTTTGAGGTGTGTACTGTTGTACTGTCTGATGCTGTTGCGCTGGTGGCCCAGGTATATGCGGGGGTAACTGGGTGTAGGTCTGGTGTATTTCATAGGGTATAGAAGTTATTCTGGGTGTCGGCCCTTGTGGTGGGGGCACTGGGGTGGTGGGCCTTAGTTATACCCCATCCCTTGTCTGCTCCTGCATTCTCTTGAAAAATGCCCCACTTCTCACAGTTCTAACATCATGAAGGCCTCATTCCTCCCCCTCTAGGCCCCATTCCTCCAAAACCCCCTCCCCTTGCTCCCAGAACCCACCTCTTCCTTGCTGCTGTCCTCCTTGTTGCCACTGTGAGCTGGGGTACTGTGGACCCCCGCCCCACTGTCCTTGCCTTCCTTCCAACCAAACCACAGCTATTCTAGCATTTGCGAACTCCTGATCATTTCCTGCCACCTCTGTCTGCACAGGCGTGGACAGCGACACCTCCACAGCCATTTTAGCTCATTTGCTTTGTACTAGTTTTGCTTCCTCTGCTTGTCGCCTGTGGGCCATTTCCTTATTGCGCTCTTTTATCCTCTTACAGTGATGTATTATCATGCTCTGTATTTCAGCCCACCCCTTCGCCTCAATGACCACAATGTTGTCAAGTGCCTTTTGCACCTCCTTGTGCAGGCACTTCTTAATAATATAGTAGAAAAAGGGTATTGAACGATCCCACGAGTCACCCGTCTCCGCTCTCCATATCTCCTGAACCTTAAGAATAAATTGAGAGGGATCTTCGTCATCACCCATAGTACATTGCATTATCGATTGTAGGTCAGGTGTGTCAGGGAACGCTCGCCGCAGCGCATCACATATTTGTGCCTGAATCTTGTTTAAACGATGTTCCTCGTGTGCATCGTTCCCCAAATTCACTCCGCGGTATCCTGCTTTTACCCACATATCCCCAACCTGGTCTCCAATGGTTGATACTAACAAGCTTTTTATGTCACCGACTGCCAAGGGCACGCCGGCTGTCTGTTTCTCAAATGCGTAAATCCACTTGCCCGCACCTGCAGTGAGGGGCGGGAGCGCTTTCATCAAATAATTTGTATTCATCTGCACCCATGGCACATACAGCGGCCTGCCGGGCCCCTTATGTACAATGGGCATCTGCATCTTTGCCCTACCCTGTCAATCCCTTTTCCACTTCCTTTTTTCCTTGCTATTACCATCTGGCCAAACCTGCTCCATAACCTACCGTCCCACAAACTCTTCACCCGGGAGTTTGTTCTGGCGCTTGCTCTGCCTCATCTTCCTCATCATCCGTCGAACTACAACAGCAAGGCATTGTGCTCCACCCATTTTCCTCACTGCGAGATTCTAAATTCTCGTAGCCTAAGCTGTCTGCCCACTCGCCCCCTTGCCCTTCCTTCTGTATATGCACGTTCTTTGTTGCTGTGCTATCTATTCTGAACAGAAAGTCTCCTGTCTTCCACCCATCTAATCCTTGCTCTGCTGGTTTTTCGGTCTTCACTTCACACTGTGCTGCCTTCAATCTGGTTAATTCTGTCTGTGTTAATGCCAGTGCTACTTCTTATACAAGCCATCCTATACAGAAGGGCTGAACACCAAGATATGAACCTATGCTCCACCCTAGATAAGATGTCCTCAGATAACAGACTGGCTATCGACCTAAGCTGATTAGCGTTGCATCCAACATAGCCACTTTTGGCAAAAATGTACAGGCATTTTAGCCATCACACTACCAGTTGACTCACTGGCAAATATTTGCAAGCCGCAACTGTTTATACATGTTACTAGTGTTAACATGCACTTTGCACTCTATCCAAGTGCAGCAATAATGGGAATTCCTCCTTCCCGTGTAGCGCTATTGGAAGCAATTTGACTGACAGCAGTCAGCAGCAGGAGAAATACCGACGGACTCATCTATCCGAACATAAACATCCTTTCGTGCAACAGTGGATTAAGGTTAGTCTTTACAGCCCCATTTAAGGCCGATTTACTAAGACCATGTAGGAGTATGCATAGCTAGCCCACATCATTTAGAACCATTGGTCACAGAGACTTAAGGGAACTTTGCCCCCCCTTTTCCAGCATCGATCTACACAGACCCCTTAAACGGCAGCACATAGAAAAAAGCAGCCAGCACGCTGACAAGTCCAACTGATACAAACACCAGGAATATGGCTCCCCGATGTAGCGGATAGAGTTTAGTTAAAAGGATCCATTCTTTTTTAATCATGCACATTTAATTCAAGCGCCCTAAGTTTACCAGCTTTCCTCCCCTGATCCCTCTCCCTGTTTCCTTTCTTTGGGCACAGATAGGAGACAATATATGCAGACTTGGCACACTTTGCGATTTCTACATGAGCTAAGCCAGTGAGAAGCCTAAATGCACCGAACGCAGAGATGAAAGGCAAATACAGCGCACAGATTACAGGTTAAATTTCCTGTCAGTGCTTTTATCAATACGCAGCCTTGTCTTGGCCTCTCATTCCAAACTGAGACAACATTATGCCCAGTACAAACTGGACAAGATGTTCTAGTCACTGTTCCCTGTCTCCATCCCAGCCCCACAGCTCAAGCCCTCATCTGCTAATTAAACAAAGCCAGCCTTCAGGTCGAAGGATCATTAAGGGTAAGTGAGATTGCTACACTCTCAATCTAATATCTTTGCCAGACAAATCTCACCCCGGGCTTACCCAGTGATCCTTTTAACGATACTCAAGCGCTGCACTATACACAGGAGTTGCACCCTTTTTCCTCTCCCTCATTTGTGTCCGCACCTCGTTTTGGTTCAGGTTTCACAGCATTTTAGGTATGAATAAGATACTTGGTTGGTAGACCCAGGTGGCAAGCCAATTCTCCATATGCACTCTTCACTCAATTGTTCTAACTATTGGTGAATGGGATTTACACAATTTTATGTTAGTGTGTTTCTTATGTACAGTGAGAGAGCCCACAGATAAATAAAATGTGTTTTAAATTTTGTTCCTCAGGGCTTGCTTCATAAACTTTTCTTCTTGGTGCTGAGGAAGGCGGATCTATCCTGTTTATCCCTGCCGAAACGTATTCAGCCCTGAGTGGCAATTAGCTATATACCCCTATAGGCTAAAGGCCTCTTATATTAATAATCTAAGACCGACGTAGACCCCTGAGCCCACCGATTCGAGTGCTGGGGTTATTTTTATCTTAGATTAGTCAGAGAAGCATCTATACTTTGATTGACAAATTGTTTGGCTATAGGTTGCTTCATTTACCTTTGTTGATCTTTTATGTACTTTTTGATATTATATCATTCTTGTATGTTACAACAAACTGGATATCTATGTAATTGTCATTTGTTTGTTTTGGTTTAATATTTGTGATATTGTATAACTAACCAACTGAATAATAAATGTTTTCTTTGGTTGTCAGAAAACATTTACGGTTTATAAACTTCCTGATAAAAAACAGACAAGACACTGGGTCGAACTAGACAGGTGTTGAATAAATTAAACGTCCAATACTACCATGCCTTTGCTAGAATAATGGTGATTTAGTTCCAAACATAAATAACTTTCTGGTTTGGACAATACTTTGTGTGAGAATTCTGTATATTTCCCCAGTCCCAATCAAAGTAGGGGCAAGTCCTTCATTCATAAACAGTGCTACTCTAGGTCTCTTTTATTGACATTTTTATACATAGCTTGCAAATATCTGTCTTGGGTTGATTAAGCTATGTATAAAGTAGCACGGCCGTCTTAGACAAAGACAATTTCCTGGAGAAAAATGTTTGCATTTGAGCTCATTTGCATACCCACAATGCCTTGCTGTCGTGGCTCAGAACTGGCGGTTAACTTCCAGCAATGGCTACTAGGTGGCGTTGTGAAATGTGTGACTTGGCTCAAATGGACTTTCCTACTTTCATATTTCAGGTGAAAGATTTTTTTCAAACCTTTTTTAAACCCACCATAACTTTCTTGGTGTTGTGAAAACATGGCCAAATGCACCAACCACAAGGCTGTCAGGACTATAATGCACTAATGATCCCTAATAAGGGTGAAACCGGGTATGTAGTTGTCCTGGCAGCCTTGCAAATGCCTATCTTGGGTTAATTAAGCGATGTATAAAGTAGCACTGCCCTCTTAGACAAAGACAATTTCCTGGAGAAAAAGGTTTGCATTTGAGCTAATTTGCATACCCACAATGCCTTGCTGTTGTAGGTCAGAACTTGAGATGAACTTCCAGCAATGGCTACTAGGAGGTGTTGTGGAATGTGTGACTTGGCTCAAATGGACTTTCGAAATATATATATATATATACATATATATATATATTCACTAACAAAAAACATTGTTAAAGCGACGTTATGGTTGAGTTGCACTACTAAAAACCTATCCCCTTTACTGAAAAAACTATGCTAAAGGAAGGTTCTGGTTATACTGCTGTACTAAAAACCTATCAAATTCACTAACAAAAAATGAACAACCTATCCATATTATGGTTACAAGTAAAACCGAAACTGTTCCGTACTGCATGTGCTAATGCCGTACCATGAAGTTTCCGTACTGCATGTGAAGAGAACTGAAATCGAAACACAAGGCACCAGTGGCAGGGTACTGCCCTTCCAACAATGCTGTAGGTTAATTTCATGAACAGCATTCTACACATCTGCTTCTGCCAACAACAGGGACACTACTGTAGGGCAGCGGATTCTTAAAACATCCTTGCACACCATATGCTACGCTGCAGTCCCTTACCTGGCAAAGGGCATAGTATTGTGCATGTACTGAGACGCGCTACTCTACAGAGGGAAGCTACTTGGAAGTGCTTGGGAAGGGTTGGTCCGGAGCATGACAATGACTGCTGCCTATTTAAGTGAGGGCCATCCAACATTTCCCTCTCTGTGCACGTGCCCTATGTTATCCCTCTAGGTGGTGCCCCTTCCGTAATCTTTCCTTCTGTGGCGTGTGCTACAAGACCAACATAAATAGAAACCAACTAGAAAAGGAAAAAAGGTCAATGGAAAAAGCACCTTTCAGAGTTGAAAAATTGAATTGCCAATTAATGGCTGCAGGGCGCCACGCACCGTATACGCTCCACAGAATGTGTGCTAAATAAAGGGAGGCGTGGCTCTGCGCAAAACACTAGGGGAATCGGGTAAAAAGGGCTGGCTGTGAAAAGAGGTTTTTTTCCGTGTTGCTGTATGTTTTAAAGTGTTTACATGCGCAACACCTACTACACAAATTATTCCTATACTTTCAAGATGGGCAGCAAGGCATTTTGCATAGGTGGTGCAAATATCGGAAGGGCAGGAATAGTAAGATGAACGCTATTTGTGGGAAAAACGCTTCGTGCTGTCAAAAGTCATATTCCCATTTTTGAAGTACGACATTGTCACATGCCGTAAAAAGGCACAAATAGACTTCTTCACAATGTACCGCGCTTTCTCCATTATACCAAATGTAAAATAACGCAGCCACATGTGTGTCTGCGTAATGAGATAAAAAATTCAGCAGGAGATCAGAAATATATGGATGACCTGGGCAAGTGCCTCCTACATCGCAAATGGCACTGAAACTCTGGTAACATGTTGTGAACTTTTCCCTCCATAATGAAGAACAATAATGTCGGCCTGATTGCGCGTCACCAAAGTCTCACAAAGACAAACCAAAATATGTCACGTCATTGCAGGTACTTGATACCAGTACAAATCCACGCGATAGAATCCAAAATGTGCAGTCACTGCACAGTGTTTTCCATTCACTTTCAATCAATGTGTTCAGAACTCCCCCAAAAATCATACGCTGTGGCTCATGAAACACACAGCCATAACCGCTCCTTCTGCATTTTTGTCGACAAATACACTGTGTACCACGGTCTGTGCTGCAAACCACACCCAGAAACCTTATTGAGCAATCTAGTAGCCTCCACAGGGCCATTTCTATGGCCGCCATTTGCAAAAGGCCCGGATGTGACACGTGCAACCCTGCAACTGTCGCAATGTCTGCAGACCTATCGTGCTGTGCGTGAGGGAGTGGGGGAATACATTTCAACCAAGGTAGGGGATTTCGTTTGTAGTGGTGGCACTGAAAAGAGCCTTTTTTTTAAGGTGCTTCCAACGAAACACCTTTTTTCTGTTTTTTAGAAGTGTTTTTCTTTTTTGTACCTCACCTCACATTCTTGCAATAGCGTCTTCAGTGCAGCCTGTAGATTGTAAAACAAAATATCATTGCCACTGGTCGTCAAAAAGAAATGCCATTTGCATTGAAAAGGTGCACATATCGAGACCCAATGTTGTCATTCTCACAGGAGAACATGCCAGCAGCACTCAAGAAGTCACACATGCTTCTGTTGATAAGACTCCATCCGGCCTCTTGTTGCTGACAATAATCATTGGAATAGTCCCATACTATTCTTGGTATGTACATGAGAAAAGCACCTTTGCAGTGGAACAAATGCGCTTCACTGCTTTCATCAACCTCTTCAGTTGACGGTACACACATGAACAAGCCATGGAACTCAAATGGAAGCCACTCGTCGACATTCTGCAAGCACAACGCCAAAACTGCAGACATCAACACTGCACCACAAAGCCTCCACTCCCTCCAAATCAAAATTGCCATAAAAGCCTCTTTGGATGGCATACTGGTGCAGATCTAGCACAAAGGCATCACCCACAATGACAACTGTGCGTCTCTCAATGTCTGCCAGCCTCACTACACATAGTAATTAAAAAGAATATTGACGCCCTATCCTGTGACGTACACCCTGAGCACCTGATTGGACAATCCCCACAGTCCCATTTCCATAGGCCAGCATGGTGAGAAGCACAAAATGTGGCACGTCCGCTGCCCCAGTAAAGCAGGAGCAGTCCTTCTTCCCTTTCCACTATTTATTGTCCATCACTACCTCATTGGGTACTGTCAGTCACACACGCATCCACCAATGGCATCCAAGACGTTAGCATCTAATGCTGTCACTTCTGTACAACACTTCATAAGTACCGTTACACATTCAGCTTCCAAGTGTCGTGTCATTGGAAAGCACATCCAGTAGAAAGTTCAGTAAAAGAATGCAAGATTTGTGCATCAACATTCATCCACATGAGCACCCATAACCACAAATTGGAGGTATGAATACTTTTTGTGCAGTATGTTTACAACTCGGTTATAAGTGCCTGTGGCACGGTATCTGCCACTGCGCGTCCATTACATTCTTAAGAAGCTTACTGTGTTTTTCTCCCATCCCCTACCATCAAGTGGCACTTCAATTGCATATGTTCGCAACTTTTCCATTTACCCATATCACCCATTGCAATATCGAAACAGGAACTCTCTTCTTTCCTTCCGACAATACTACAAATTATTTTTCCCCACTAACCCATCTCCTATATAAATCGTAAAATTATGGCACCAAAACCAGCACTGCATGTATGTTACCAACCTAAAGCAAGGTCCGAAAAGCTCACTGTCTCTACAGCTGTGGTTCTCTCTAGGCTGGACTATTGCAACAGCCTCATTCTAAATCTGCCTGCTTCTACTCTCTGCAACTCATCCAGAAGAGGACTGCACACCTTGTCCTTGGCCTCAAGCCCAGGGAGCGTATCTCTCCAGGACGGAAATGTCTGCACTGGCTCCCAGTAGCTGCGAGGATTAAGGTCAAAACGCTCTGCATTATTCACAAGGCCTTCTGGGCCCTGGGGCCGCAATACCTGCAACTCTCACTTCCTAAATATGTCCGTGCTCAAACTCTTCCCTCATCAGCCTCCAACTCTCTCAGCGTCACTCGCTTATGCAAGCAAGCAGTTGGTGGTAGATCTCTTTCTTTGGCTGAGGCCTCCCTCTGCAACAGCCTCCCTGTCTCCCTGAAACTTGATGAGAACCATTGCCGGTTCCGGAAGCACCTCCAAACCTTTCTCTTTGCCTCTCCTTTTTCTCCTCCTCTCCCCTGCTGACTTCCTGGCTGAAACTGATTCTGTACTGCTTACCTGGCCACCCTCTGATCTGGGCCCCAGGCCCCCTCCCCCTGCCAGTCGCACCCCTGCACTGGCTTTCTGGCAAACCCCGCACTTGGGGACTGTTTTCTGTATCCCTAACAGTTCCACCACCACCTGATGTCTGCACTTATCCTTGCACTTGCCACTGTTGGACCGTATTTTTACGTACTGTCATTTTTTCTTCTTCCCATATATGGCACTTTCTCCTCCCCCTCTCCATGCACTTTGTCGATCTGAGTGACACCTGGCCTAGTAGGTTTGTTGTCTCTGTCTCCCCTCTGTTCCCCCTGCCTTGCCTCGTTGTGCCTTCGAAAGTGTGTATATGCGCACTATGAATGGCATATCATACAATATCACATGATACACACATTGCATTCATAAAAACAGGATGCCTGCTACTTACCTTATACACTTCACAGAATGTGTTTTTACAGCACCCAACTTATTACAAACATATGAAAAATGATCGCACAAAAGCTACACTAAGTGTATGTTAGCAACGTCAAACAAGTACATACAGTGCATGCATACAAACAGGAATCCTGCCCCTTACCTTGCACACTTCCACCATAGCATTCTGCATTTATCTGTACAAAGAGACCTTCTGCCACAGTTTTTCCATACACAGCACAACCAGGAACCTTATTGAGCAATCGCTTAGCCTCCACAGTCCCATTTCAATGGCTACCATCCTAAAAAGGGCCGGATGTGGCATGTGTAATCCTGATGTGGAATCCGCTGAGTTATCGTTCTAGGAAGAGGGTGGTGGGGGACGAGATGTGTGAAACAGGTTAGAGGATTGGTTCTTTAGTGGTCCCTCAGAAAAGATGTTTTTTGTTTGTTTTTTATGTTTGGTTGTCTGTTTTTTTCATGTTTATAAAGAACCTTTTTTTTGCTCTTTATCTGAGTTTCTCTTTTGTTTGCATCCTTACATTGTTACAGGATTGTCTTCAACACTTTTTGCACAGTGTAAAACAAAACAGAATTGCCAATGGTGGTAAAAAAAAATGCCATTTGCATGGAACCAGTGTAAGCTTCGCTCATTAATGATGTCATAGTCGGTGGAGAACATCCCAGCAGTGGACATAAATTGACACATGCTTCTGTAATGAAACACCTTCCGACCTCTGGCTGGGCACAAATTACACCGGCATTGTCCCATGCGCCTCTTGGTGGTATGCTTGAGAAAACCACATTGGCAGTGGGAAAATGTGCATCACTTCTTCCATCAACTTCTTAAGGTGACGGAGCAAACGTGCACACGACAAGTACCCCAAATGTAGAGCTGCATAATGCAGCGCAACAACATCCACAGTACCGACAGAGGCCACACATCTACAAAGGTCAACCATACAACCGAGGCTGCCCTCATAGACAGTGCCCCAGAAAGCCTCCACTCCTTCCAACGCAAAATTAGCAGCCATGCCTCTTTGCGCGGAATACCTGTACAGATGTTGCACAAAGGTATTACCCACTATTAGCACTCTGCGTCTCTCCATGTCTGCCTGCCACCCTCACTACACAGACTAATGGGGAAAGATAGTACCAGCCCTTCCTGTGAGGCGCACCCTCGACACCTGATTGGCTCATTCCCACAGTTCCATTTCCATGGCCACCATGCCTTAAAAGGGCAGGATGTGGCACGTGCGCTTTCCCAGCTACAGCAAGGGCTGCACCCCAGTAAAGCAGGGACAGTCCTTCTTCCCTTTCCAGTCCAGCGATGAATCCAAGGCGCTAGGCCCTCACCACACACAACACACCATAGTGCACCCTATGTTTAAATGCTCATGGCCACATGTTTGCATGCATGGCTGCATAGCGTTGCGTTGGGTGTGCTGAACAGCATGTAGGTGGCTGTGTACATTGTCCATATTTTATATGTGTGATGCTGAGCACTTCCTTTCATGACGCTATATCTTAAAGCACTTCCTAAAGCAAGGGTCTTATAAGGGCCTAACCATAGCAAACGCAAAAGGGCACATGTACAATGTACAGCAGGTGCAATGATCTACACCATATGCTAATGTACGCATATTAGCTCACTTCTGCTGTTCTACCAAGTCTACAATGTCCTCCACAACCATTGTGTAAATGTCACCAACTTCAAATATCTGCAGAGTTACAACCGCATGCCTGCATTATGTTGTGGTGGCTGTGGTTAAGGCCTAGGCTCTTGGGTGGCCTACGTCCTGTGGCCTTTGGCCATGCACCGAACAGTCTAGGCCTTGCCCACACCCACCCTAACATAACAGAGCCATGTAGGCGAATATATAGCCAGATTCCAGAATTCACAAAGGCAATATAGGCACTGGCACTTCTACCCACCCACTGCCCCATAATACAGCGATGCATGCAAACATGTTCCAGTTACCATAATCCACAAACATACCACACTGTTTGGCACTCCTAGCCCCTGCCATTCACATATAATTGTATTACTACCAACCAAACCACAAAATCTTCACAACATTAGTCCTGCTTCCAACACTCTAGTAACTGCATACAAGCAAAACTGCACAGTGCTGTACAACACTTACTAATCTGCACAATGCAGACTACCCAAGCACATATAAAATCCACTTCAACCGTACCCTCTGCTATACGGACAGTATTCCAACACTGCACCCAGTGGACACGCTGCAGGACTGCTCACTGCAACATTTCCAGCCATGCACCGACAACTGTAAGATGTTCTAACAATGACCACACCCATGGAGTCAACAATGTATGCAATGCAGCCAAACCACACACACAAACCAACAATGAAAATTACTTGCAACCAGTGGACATACTTGTCGGTGCAAGGGCTCCAGCCATGCATTCAACACAACATAGGAAGGGTCTTATAAAGGGCAAACCCTAGCAAACGGAAATGGTCACATGGGACACCCTAATGTGCAACACGTGCAATGGCCTACACCATATGCTAATGTACGTATAGCAGCTCACATCTGCTGTTCTACCAAGAGTACAATGTCCTCCACAACCATTGTGTAAAGGTCCCCACCTTCGAAGACATGCAGAGTTACAACTACATGGTTACATTATGTTGTGGTGGCTGTGGTGAAGGCCTACGCTCTTGGGTGCATGGGCTACGGCCTACAGCATTTAGTCATGCACCCAATAGTGTAAGGCTTGCCCACACCCACCACAACATAACAGAGCTATGCAGGATAACATGGAGCCATATACCTGAATTCACAAAGGCAACATAGGCACTGGCACTTACAATCCAACCGCTGTACCACAATACAGCGATGCAAGCAAACATATTCCAGTTACCATAATCCACAAACATTACACAGTGTGTGGCACCGCTACCCACTTCCATTCGCAAAGCATTGTATGACTGCCAACCAAACCACACAATCTTCACAACATTGGGCTTGCTCCCAGCACTCTAGTAAATGCATAGAACCAATACAGCATAGTGCAGTACAACACTTACTAATCTGCCCAATGCAGACTACCCAAGCACATATAAGAACCAGTTCAACCGTACCCTCTTATATATGAACACTATTCCAACACTGCACCCAGTGGACACACTGCCGGACTGCTCACTGCAGCATCTCCATCCATACACCGACAACTGTAAGATGTTCTAACAATCACCACACCCATTTAAACAACAATGTATCCATTGCAGCGAAACCACACAGAAAGCAACAATGTCAAACCTACTTGCAACCAGTGGACATACCTTTTCAAACAGTGGACATACTTTTCCGTGCAAGGTCTCCAGCCATGCATCGAAGGGGCTACGGATGTACCACTCACAACACACCATATTACACGCTATGTTTAAATGTTCTTGTCATGTGGGATGCACTCTCCTTCTGCAATTCAGCCTGCCGCCACTCATCACAGAAAGAGATCGCCGTTACAGCTGTTAAGCCATAACGAAGGCTGCCTGCAATCACCACACAAGATTGTTGCCTGTTGAGGTAACCGCAAATTGGCGTAGTATGCACGGATACCGCTGGCACACCATAGTCTTCTTCTAATTAGATATATCAGAGGAAACGCTACTCATCCCCCCACCCTTTCCATCCCTTCTTCCCACCACCAGATGCAGTAACGTTTGTTTTCCAGACCCTTTTGCCGCCGCATTGTCCTTGGATACAACATGCCGGCGTTATCGAAAAAATGTGACGCACATCACGTCACCACACACTGCAGTGCTATCAAACTTTTGACTGTGCAGTGAACAGGGAAATGGGACGCTGGAGCGGGGCCAGATATGACTACTTTTTAGTGTTACGTACAAAAGTCCCAGCCATGCACACAATTCCTTAGGGGCTTGGCACACACCACAACACTATCCTCTGATACACCATGGCAGCGTTTCCCCAAAACTTTGATACATAGCACGCTTCGCTCCAGCCAACCACCGGCCGTGTCCAATGTTCGCCAACATCACATCCTACTGCAAACCAATTAGCCTTCTGTCCACGGAGCGAACAGCGAAATGGGTCGGCAGAGCAGAGCCAGATATCACTAATTTTTTGAGACATACATTTCAGTTCTTTGCAACAAAAGGTTTGGTTAAAATCTGTCCTGCCTGTAGCCGTGCTCAAAGTTTTTCCCCATTCAGTCTATGGAAAAAAAAGAAAATTGGGTCCCCCTGTAACTTAGCCCCCCCTCCACGAAACCTCAGCCAACTTTCCAAAATTTATCGGGTGCCATATACTTTTTTGCAAAGTTTGGTGAAGATTCGTCCACCGGGGGCAAAGTTATAAGCTGCCGAAAAAGTGGTCTTCCTATGGGTTTAGCAACTTAACCATAACTACTACACGCCCACTACCGTGGGCCGTGTTTATATATATATATATAATATCGAAAAGACAAAGAGGAAAAGGGAACCGCACTCTCCGCGGACAGAATAAAGGTGCCCAATTGAACAAAAATTAGCGCAGCTCACAATGTAGGAATAGTCATAAATTTTATTTAATGGGTAATATTAAAATAGAATAAAAACACGGCCGGAAAGGCAGCAGCAAAAACAGAGGCAGGACGCCTAGAGGCACGACCCGCACACAACGCGTTTCACGCTCAACTGAGCGCTTGATCACGTGATATATATATATATATGCCTATACAAATACGTACATGTGCATGTAAATGGGGTGTATGTATTGTCACATATTGAGGGAACTTGTCCCTTCTCCCCAAGGTAGAGCCCAACCCCTTTGAGGCTAGGGGGACAAGAACTCCTGTTCCTGTAAGGAACTTCCTTTACCTTTCAAGACAATGGCATACATGGGAATACCAAACCTTGTTAAAAACAAAGACTGGGATGAAGAAGACGCTGAAGAATGCCACCCTTCCATAGAAAAGAAAATATGTCTTTACTCAGACAAATGGATTGATAAGAGAAAAATCGGCATGTGAAGAGGCATGTGAAGAGGAGAACGAGAGAGAATGAGAGCGCTCTGAGCGAGAGCTGCGTGTCTCCAAGCAGGGGAGGTTCCCTGCTGAGGTAACTGAGATGAGGCAGAGCTATCACGGGACGCGGAACCTGCGAAATCCAACTTCCCGGGAGGCAAGAGAGCAGACACTGATGAGCAGCGCAACCAAGAGAGGATGAAGTGGTGGTGGCGTAATCCTAAGTGGGGTAGGGTGGGCAACTGGCCCGCACAACGACGGTGAGACCATACAAAGGGGACCACTGCAAGTGGCTCGGCTCCCTATCGAGACACAGAATGGTTTAGAAGCTGTGTGAGGACTGCAAGCGAAGAACACCAAAGAAGCCAGTTCACAAATGCAGATAAGGCTTCCATCTAACGCCAGACACGTAAGAGTCCCAGGACCGTTCCTAAAGAAGAGAGAAGTGTGAGAGTGTAGGAGTAAGACTCGGACACAAGAGTACTATGTTGATGGCACATACTTTTATTAATTTAAAAAATTGGTTTTGGAGGAAATCCTATCTAGCCGTACCTCTAAGAGGGGTTCCCCTTACTCAACAACGGCAGCTAAAGAAACTGCCTGTGTCAAAATGTCCAAAGTAAAGTACACCATCATGTTTCCCAATCCTAACCCATCTCTCGCAAACTAAACTTAATATAAGGTGAAAAGGGAACATATCTCTTGTCTATCCACCTGAAGCCCTGCTTCGTAGTTCTCCAAGAAAGTTCAAAAAAATAAAAGGTGCTGCAAACGAATATAGTTCCACAAAGTTCAAAGGGGTTGTTTCCCTTCTCTTTGAGTCTCTTTAGGGTTCATAAAATGTCTCTCTTCTCCTGGTTGAAAAGAAATGGGTTCCAGACCTTGTTTAGCTAACTTGGCTTCCTGGTTCAGTGACGAATAGGAACAGCATTGATACTTTTTTCCGAGCTGTGTCATGGGTGCCAGACCCTTGTGAGCATACCCGGCTTCCAGGTACTGCAATGAAGAACAGCAGGCTGGATGCCTTTCCCAAGCTCTGTTAAGGGTCCCAGACCCTTGTGACCAGATCCGGCTCTTGATACTGTGCCAAAGAACAACAGCCTGGATGCCTTTCCCAAGCTGTGTTGAGGGTCCCAGGACCTTGTGAGTGGACACAGCTTCCAGGTACTGCGACGAAGAAGAACAGGCTGGATGCCATTCCCAAGCTGTGTTAAGAGCCCCAAACTCTTGTGAGCAGACCCGGTTTCCAGGTACTGTGATGAAGAACAGCCTGGATGCCTTTCCCAAGCTGTCTTGAGGGTCCCAGGCCCTTGTGAGCAGACCGGCTTCCATGTACTGCAATGAAGAAAAGCCAGAATGCCTTTCACAAGCTGTGTTGATGCACCTAGGCCCTTGTGAGCAGACCCAGCTTCCAGGCACAACAGTGAGGGGGAAGGGATTTGGATCTCCCTCCTATTTGCAACGGTCCCAGACCCTGGTTTCTGTGCCCACTTGGTCCACTCTCCTGCCAAATGGGGTACGCAATACTTTTTCTCTCACAGTTGCCTTTATCGGCTTTCACCCCAAACCACAGCCTTGGTTTACTCTCCTGCCAATGTCTGTGTGTCTAACTCACTTGTATAATTTGTATTCCTTTTTAGTGCTCTTAGGGCCGTACTCCCCACTGTGGGTCCCAGACCCTCTTCACCTTGTTACTTTGTCTTGGGGAATATTCACATAGGTCAGTCTGTACTTTCTTGCACCTTCTGGTTCTCCCCTGGCCACCCTTGTACCTGCAGGGTCTTGACTGTTGCCCTCAGGTTTTTCGCTGGTCTCCCACTGTCATCTGTGGCTTATCCGTCTCCCCGGAGCCTTCTCAGACCTCACGCAAGTCTCTAAAGCAGTGCTGTGGTGGCTTGTCCATGCTGCAGCAGCTCTGGTTACTGGCGAGAGTACTTCGTTCTCTTTGGGTAAGCTTCCTGCTTCGCTGGGTTCTCCCGGACACGTTTCTCTCCCTGACACCATCTGCTTCTCTGGTCTGACCTTCTGCGTGTAGTCTGCTGATCTCTCGGTCCGTGCCGATATGAAAATGCCATATTTCTCTTCCCTCGCTCGTTTTGAACGACATCTGGCCAATCGGATTGCTCAAGAGACTAGAGCTTTGGCCTTGGTTTGCATCATTGACCTTCATTGCTCTTGGCCTCTTCCCAGTACTGTTATCATGCAATTTATGGATCTTTTTCTTCCCAGGGGTCCCTACTTGGGATGTATAGCAAGAATACATGGGTGCACCTGATTGGGTTGTAGGTGAAGTTTGATAAGGGGAGGTGGGAGGATCAAAGGGGTACCGCGTTCTCCCGGGATAGTCAGCACTCTCAATGGGGTTTTCCCTCCTCATCAGATCTTCCTGGCACACTCGGGGGGGACTCTTGGGCAGCGGCCTCACCTCCCGGGCCTCATGGAAAGGGACTCCCCCATCAAAAGCAGCGACAATCTCTCGGGATTCATCACAGAAGGTAACGAGGGATCAGGGAGGCACTGGAAGGATAACCAGTAGTATCCTAGAGAACGGATCACTTGTTTCAGGACAAATAAATGTGAAGTAACTATGTCGAATTGGTGATGAAAGAAATATGAATTACAGTGAAAGAGAGTGGAATAAAAGTGAAGCATCTATATTAAACCTGCATTGTGATAGTTTTGGGAAGAGAAGAAGACCAATGCCTGGAGTGGACGAAAGTAGAGAAGTAACATGTTTGATAAAAGTAAACTTTGATAGCGCCAAGAAAGAAAGAATAACACTCTGAGGGAGGAGACTGAAAGTGAGAGAAATATAAGGCCAACCTAATGAAAGAGAATACTTTAAATAACAGAGAGAACCTGGAATCCGTAAAGAAAGGAATGGTATGCATTGATTATAATGAAAAATAAATAACGAATAACTTCAATAACGAAAAAAAAAATAAAAAATTACACATTTTTGCTTAAAAGTATATATGGGGCTGGGGTAAGGGATTGAAAAGGGTGGGAGATTGGGGAGGGGTAATAAAGCTAGGAAAACGGGTCTTGGGGGTGGGGGGGTAGGACCCCCAAATTAAAAAAGAGAAAGAAAATCAACATTTTTAAAAGTATTTTAAATTAGTTTAAAAAGTTGTCGTTATTTATTTATTCATTATTAAGACATGGAACCAAAGGACTTAAGGAATAATCTCTGGAATTAAATGTTGTTCTGGAGAGAAGGGAAACCATCTGAAATATTTGAAGTAAAAGACTATGGGCCTCATTACGAGTCCGGCGGTACCCGTGCCGGAAAAACCAGCAGGCTGCTGCCGGACCGCTAATACCATTCCGCCTCTGTGATTGCCGTAATCACCGGGGAATTACAACCCCGGTGACTCGGTATTCCGGAGGCGGAATTCTGTAAATTCCCATTCCCATGGAGCCCCATAGGACTCCATGTGGATGGGGACCATGGAAACACTGGTTCCGTCTATGACAGAGCCAGTGTTTCCATGTCCGCCTGCAGGCGGGTGGTGTTACTTCCGGCAGGTCAGACCTGGCAGGATTGACACCTCCCAACTGCAGGACTCGGAATCAGCCGGTCCGCAAACAACGGTGGCAGCGGATTTACCGCCACCGTTGTTTCCGGACCGGCTGACTCATAATGAGGCCCTATGAGATGTCCAAGAGGAAGTATCAATGCTTAAAGGGCCAAGTATCCTATACAAGAAAACAAGTTGAACTGAGGTGTATCGATGAGTGACTGGTGGGTGAATGCGTATGAATGTGTGCAAGGTGAATGTGATTGTGTGTCAATGTTCTGGATGTGCGTTGAGTGAATTTATTTTTGTATATTTATTTATTTATTGTGCATTTGTTAGGCGCTTATACAGCAAGTAAATTGTGTTTCAAAGCGCCCACAGGGCAACAAGAGGGGAATAAGGGGGGGGGGGACATGGGATTGAGAGCAATAACACACTGGAGGAAGAAGACCAACCTACTAGGCCTTGTGAGCGTTCAGAACATGCAAGTGCAAAGAGAGGAGAGGGGAAGAGGGAGTGGGGGGGTAAGTGCTAGGAGTGCCCGTCTGCTTGGGTGAGCAGTAGATTTAAGTGCCCAAATGGAGGAAGTGCTAGGGAGAGGTCAGCTGCAATAAATAGCTAAGTGCAGGCCTATAGTGGCATAGGCCAGTGGGTGCCAAGATAAGTGCTGGGAGGGGGGACAGAGGCTGAAGGCAATTGGGTGCGGGAGGCCAGGGCGCCGAAGGACACATAAGGGCCCTGGTCACCAATCTCAGCAACTGTGGGCTTTAGCAGAGGAGGGAGGAAGGGAAGAAGGAGGTAAAATGAAGGTTTTAAACAAGATGGAAATTAGAAAACTCCAAATAAAGCTGAACTATGCATATTGAATACTGAGCTGAATGAAAACTTGAAATTAAGCATATTGAACACTGAATTGAATAAAACTTTATGGGCAAAGCAAATAGCAGATGACAGCCAAAAGGAAAGTGCCCATGTGAAAACAACTTACGGAAAAGAGCACAAGTGCGAAAGAGTGCCATAGAAAGGTGGGGCATGAATAAGACCACCACACAGTGAATTTTATGAATGAATGCAGTGCGGCAAGACCAAAGACTGGCAGGAGGTGTGTGACATGGTATGGCAGAGCCAAGAGGCTAACAAAGCGAAGCTCGAAGAGTGTAAGATTGCACATAAAGCCAAGAGGCCCACAAAGAGGAGTTAAGCCTAGGAATCCTGGTTGCGCGACCTGTGATGGGTAGACCGTGTGGTCTGATAACTGCGCCTAGACCAGTGAGTCCTAAAGTGTGAACACCAAAGACATTGATAAACAAGCCAAAGAGAAGCACTGTAAGCAAGCTGATACAATAAAGAAGCAGGGTCAGGTTGACCCAAAGTTGTATTTGAACTTTTGAAAAAAACTAAACAAGTGGCTGAATTAAAGTCTTGGGGAACAGAACCCAGAGATTTGAGGAACTGTCAAGGTTGTCTTGAGAACGAAGCTTCAAGACTCTTTTCTTTTGAACGGTGTTGCTTGGAACTTGGGCAAGGGAACCGCAAGCATTGTGTGCAACTGTAGTGTGTGTGAAATCCGAGGGCGTTCTCACATTTAGCCCCTTTAAATCCACCCTCCCCCTCAGGTAACCCAGGGAAAAGCAAAGTTGCCAGATTCTGACCCCAGTGCTGAGTCTGCAAAGCAGTATTACTGTGATGGAGGGTCTTTGAAGAACGGAAGTGGGATGCCCAAAAATGTGATCTGACATCCTCCTTTTCCTAATCCCGATCTATTTTACCTCCCCTCTACGGTCATAGGATATCATCACACATGTCCTACTCTACCCCAGTCGAACACTCATATTCGGAGGAAAGTAAGAGAATGTAAAACCCCTTTTTCTAACTATAACCTGGACTTATCCTCCCGTCCCTCTAATATCATAAACTACTGTGTGAACCAATCTTTGCCTTCCCTGTTAACCTCATTTACTGAGGGTACCATGGTGAAAGAACCAATACCAATTTCCTATCCTACGAATACCCCTAGACCAGAGACATGGTATCCCCCTTCCTTGACAGTGACCTACACAACCCCCCGCAGCTTTCATAGAATGTATTAAGACACACAATCTTCTTTTTCCCAAGTATCGCTCAAGTACTGTGACGAAGAAAAAGAGGAAGCTAAGAGGAGTACAGATTTTCCATGAGAAATACCACTATGGCACTGGGACAACGAAGATGCAGATAGAGGCACATCAACATCTTCATAGGCCATGTCCCTCTAACAAGGCCAGGCAGGGTCAGGCAATTGAAATCAACCATGACAACCTGCAGCCTATCAAGTCTTCAGGACAGTATAAAAGGAACACTAGCAATCAACAAAGAGAGTTAGTTGGGAGGAGAGCTGAGGAGCTGTGGCTGCCCAGGACCAGCTGGAAGAAATCGGGACGCAGAGACGCTGAGGGTCTGTGTGAGGAAGCATCCGGGAGAAGCGTGGCTAACAACCCATGTGAAGTGGAAAAATGGGAAAATACCCTTCCCCCATTCTCATCCAAACCATGGCCCAGGACATCAAGACTCAAGCACCCTCCGCGAGAGGAGTTCGACCCATTCACGGCCACACCAGTCGCTCAGATCCCCTATGCCCACGGCCCACACGCACGGGGAGCCTGCCCACTACCACGTCCTGGTCAAGCCGACGTCAGCCTCATGGACCAACTCGATTAGACAACAACCACAATCATCATCCTCGTTAGAGATGCCATAACGACATAGCCAACAGACAAGAGCACCCGTGCCACCATGCACACTGGTCACTTACACACCAACCCAAACGAAGAACATGCTCAGTGCTATGACGCAGCGGACTGACACACCCACAGACACGCATCGTTGTTATTTTTCACATAGGCCTCCTACAGCACCGCAGAAACGCAAGACGCCTGAAGAGCTCGTGTATACATGCTTGCAGATGCTTTCTCACTACCTATCCTTATGAAGACGCCACCCTATATATCTAGCTGCTTGTGACACTCTGTCGACCCTCACAACCCCATATTATGGATTGTGTACCGCTACCCAGACGCTAGGCCCAAAGTAGGCCGCAAAGCAAGAGTCCCCAGGCAGGGGCGTCTCAGACGAAAACCCTCTTGAGACGAAAAAGCAAAGCGCTGACCACGCAGAACGAGCCCCAACGAGAGCTCACAGCCAAGGCCACAATGTTGCCATCTACATGCCGCGCTCCCCGCGCCAAGGTTACACCTGTCAACGCCGAATGCTCCTCAGAGCCGAAATACAAATCAAATGCTCATAATTCTGCTCCAGCTGCGGTCTCCCCACACGTGACCAAGCCGAACTGACAAGATGCCAAGCTTACGAGACAGAGAGTCGCCGGAGTCCCACGTCTGGGACACAGTCTGCAACAACGAAGCGACAAGTTGGAAACCTACAGCGATGGGAAAGACATGCACATCAGCCACTAGCCAGACCAGTCCATTGTCCGCCACTAACACATAGTTGCACATTGTTGCCAGCAACCAGGTACATCACAAGCTGGGAACAGCGGTGGTCCCTGGCTTGGGGGCTAGCGAGGGAACCAATCAGAATACGAGGGGCTAGCCAATCACCAAGTGTCCCCTTGTAACAAACTCAGTGTTAGGGACAACCTAAGTGTACAACCTGACCTGTCCTTATCCAATTATCCTTTCTCCTATAGGTAACCATACTAACCCTACCACTCGGGGAGCCAACCCGAAGTGCCGTTAGGTTTTGGGACAGGTTTCCCAGGTGACGTAAGTAGCGCATCATACTACGGTAAAAAGGGCCTTCGAGCCCCACTAACGGGGAGAGTCTCTCCGGATGCATACGAGCTGAGAACTATCCCTGCCGTTACTATAATAAACACCAGTAATTACCTTGCTCTTGTGTGTGCCTCATACACCTTTTGGGACGCGGGAGGAGTTGGGGCCTCTCCAGCCCCAGAGGTCCGCGGATGGCTCTGCCGGCCCCCGGGAAATCACTCAGACACATGTTTCCAGCAAAGAAGAGAAGTCCAAAGAAGGGAGCCGGGAGGCGTGCTGATCCCTTGTTACATTGGTAAAATGAAAGCGAGCAAGAAGCAATGTTGCAACCTCGAACGCGTATGACTGGAGATGCGTCGGTTGAGACGAAAAAGCAAAGCGCTGACCACGCAGAACGAGCAAATGGAAATTACAAGTATACATAGTGGCAGAGTGGTAGCTTGTACGATTACACTTTTTTGAATGACTGTGAAGAAAGGGACTGTCTTCAAAGAGGGGAGCTGTGCGAGGACACGAAAAGTTAGTGAAATAGAGATCCTAAAAAGGGGGAGCTGTGCGAGAAATTAATTGGGAGCAAAACACCCAAAACAGATAGAAAAGTGTTGACAACAAACAAAGTGTGTGGGTAAAGCATTGGGGTGGCCACCACGTGGGAGATTGATCCAGGTTGGCCGCAGAGACCCCAGTATAAGGAAAAGAGAACTCTTTTAAGGATAAGGCACCTGGTTGCGTGACCTGTAATGGGTGGACCGTGCGGTTTGACAACTGCGCCACGACCAGGGGACCCCAATTGAAAGCAAGGAGCTGTATGATCTAAAGGGCTTCTGGGTCCACGGAAAGGCGACCAGGAGAAGCCTAAAGAGCTTACCAGGAAAATGTACAGTGAACATATTTTGGCCAAGTGAACATTGTGCCAAGTGAACTTTTCTTTCATTCTCCACTGGCTCAAAGGCCACACTCTTTCCCATATATCCTTGCCCTACTTGTTATCACTTGGTAGAGTATACTCACACGTGCGTGTTCACTCAAACTCCTCCGTCACGTTGTTCCAACAGCAACCTGCACTCTCTCCGGAGCTGCGCCCCGTTTCTAAGAGCCGACAGGAATTCTATAAAAACAGCTCCTGCAAAACCTCTGATACTGATGCGTCTTGGACCGTTTTCTGCAGGTGGCCATGGCACCGTCTGAGAAGCGGCCTGGAAGCCTCCGTCAGTGCGGGGGTCGCTAGGATCACATCGGGGCCACCAAATGAAGGCACTCCCATGCACGCTCATACCAGAAAAAATACATCCTGCTAGGGAAAAAGGCCCAAGACACGCTTGCCAGGATAACAAGTATTTATTTCTCTAAAATACAAATGCATCAGCAAAGAACTCTGCTGCCACCGAGCACTCTGAGCTCTGTAGGGATGTGCAGCATATTACAAGCACAAATAACGTCACTTATAATGCATTTCACAATCCCAACTGGACAAGCTCTATACATATAGGGCTTGCTCCATATGGGATTCCAGGCCATTTGTCCATCTTCATCTGTTCCTCTCCGTCCACGCTAGTGTTGCAGGGCTCGTCATCTGAGGTGAAGTTGGCCTAACAATTGGCTACTAACACAAACAATACTATTATATCATTGTAATAAGCACCTGGCAGATGCAGGGATAGGCTCAGGGGGAGAGCCGAGGTCACACTAACTCGTTCACTTCACTCGCTCCTAGACAGATCAGCAACTCCCAAGGTCCTCCACCTTAGTTTTAGGCTATAATTTTGACGCTACCCTGCACCTCGCATGACCAATCACATGACCCATTTCTGAAGGCACGATAGCCTTGCCTTTTGATCTTAGTGATCGATCGAGGGGTGTAAAAGTTTCGTGGTCGGTGGTCTGGGTTTGGAAAGCCATGGCATGCGGGGGTCATGGGATGAAAGCATGGCAAAGCTGTATTTCTCATGTGTGGATCGGTGGCGGCAGGGGGGCTTTATCTGTCCCGTGGGATGGTCCGCCAAGAGGCGCTCTGCTCCCTTCTCATGAATTTGCAGGGCACATTCTTTCCTGGGCGCGAGAGCCTGTAACTTTCTTAGAATAATGGAGGATTTTGTGGACTCTGAGACCTGGCCGGGGTGGGGGTGATGTTCGCTCTCATGCAAGGGGATCTAATACTAATACACAAAAGTATGTTTCCCGCTCTTGGGCCTACAGCTAAGATGGCTGCCGCTTGGCAATATGGCATTTACACCAATATCTAGAATATAACTTGTAATGCATGCACTAAGGTGGTTGCGCACCCTCTGTTCATACACCCCCTCTCCCCCTGCTACCTGGACGTGCTCTCTTAGCGTTTATTTCTCATTCGGTATTGCCTAGGGGGGGGGGGTGGGAAGACCCTCTCTCCTTCCCAACAGAAGCTAAGAGCTGGAAGAATCTCAGAACTTTGTGTTAATCACCATTTCATTTATTATTGACATCCCTACACATTGCTTAGCTTTAGGTATGAGGGCAAGGATAGGTTTTGGACACTGACAGATTTTTAAGTTGAACTCTTTGACTTAGACTTTAAAATCCTACCTTGGCATAAGGCAAGTTAGGCCTTCTACCATCCTGACATTTGATTTAATAAATTGTTTTATTTTGAACTGTTGTCTGTGACTTGCTTCATGATGCTTTCACAACAGAAATGTTTGCGCAAAGCCAACTTGATGAGTGTTATGTGGACAGACTTCCATTTTGGTGCTGCCATCTAGCCATTTCTCACTGTGTCATGACATTTTGTACTGGGCATCTATGAGAAAGCAAGCATAATAAGTGTTAGTATGTAGCTAGACTAGAATTCTGGTGCAGCCAATCTAGCAGTTTCTTATTGTTGCCTGACCTTTTTTTAATTGGCCTCTATGCTTAAGCAAGCATGATATGTGTTATTTCATTGGTAAATGCTCCGGTGCATCCCACAAAACTGATTACCAACTGTCTGGCTTTTTACTCAATGTTTCACACACACTATTCTGTACAATTCGCCATTTTAATACTTTTCTCAGGTAAGAACACTTCTGAAACCCTTTTCGTAAGTTCTGGCTCCCTTACCTATGCTTGGTCGCTCTTTCATACTCTTGGCAAATATTTAGGCCCCTGCACATAAAAGAAATCACCAGTCACCATTAGTGACAGTTACATTTGTGTGCCAGGGTCCAGGCACCACTCCTTGTTTCAACATTAGGGGAAATATTTAATTAAAGAACATACATCTTTCTTCTAGCGCAGTTTGCTTGTGTCCCTGCAGCGGCATCATCATCATGGGCTTTGCGCATGTGTGATGGTCCAGGCCGGAATTGGAGTGTGGCCTGTCCTATGCTGTGTTGAAGAATTTGGGTTGGGGCTTCAGCATGGCACAAAGGTGGTCCCCGAAATGGTGTGTTACACCCCTGCACCATATCCTTGAGTACAGAGTGAGGAGGAGGGTAGTAGTGCTGAGAGAGTAGTAGTAGAGGGGAGAATAGTAGTAGTGCGTGCGGGGAGGGGGGAGTAGTGTTGCTGTGGCGAGGGGAGAGTGGTAGGAAAGACAAACACTGGAGTGCAGAGTGAGGTGGTAGAAGGAGAGAGAAAGAGACATTGGAGGGACAGAAGAGCGAGACATAGGAAGGATAGAAGGTGGGTGGAGTTGGACAGAAAAGAAGCGGGAGAAGGATAGTAGTTAGGAGACAGAGTGGGTCTTGAGTGACCACATCATACAACAACTATAGAACTAACATCATTGATAGTGTAGGGCTAGTTTAGGAAGTCCATAGGGTAGTTTAGGCAGATAAGGAGTTTCCCTTTATGCACTCATCATAGAGAAGGTACACTTTAGCATACTGAGGGAGAAACAATCAGTATCTACTAACCTGCGGTTGGGGAAACCATGTTAAAGAGAAGGTGCTTTTTATATGCCAGAGAGCGAGGGACAGCCCTTGGTGAGCCCTGCCAAACCCCCTTCACCAACCTGGTGTGTACATTGACAAATCTGCTCATCTTAAAATTGGAAAATCTGCACATCGTCTCATTAAGTTGTTTGAAAATTAAAAACTTTCTACTTCCAGTGGGACTCTGCGAGTTACTAAGGCCATCTCTGACACTTTGCAGTATCTTGGACTGATTCCCATCAACAATAGCCAGCATATTTTGTGGGGAAGTATCGTAGTCCAAAACTTCTGGAGGACCATATAATGAGTGACCTCTGGCTTCGAACCACTACTCTAGCCCAACCAAAATGGTTAGTTGTTCTGGGGAAGTATGAAATTACTGGGATTTCAGGAGCTATTTAAAGCAACAGATGCTGTCACTTTTTATGTCAACTGTGCAAGCACAAACCTGGAATTACTGTTGCCATCTAATGCCATGGCACCATGACCAGTCCTCAGAATACCACTAAGGAATCTGTGAATGAGCAAATAAGAAGGTGGTTCCATTGGGAAATAGTTTTATTTCCTAGGATGATTTACATTTTCATCTAAGGACTGTTTTTTCGAATTCTCAAAAATATTTTTAGATTCAACTAAAATGCCAGTAAAATACAAACTAATGGGTGCGTTGTCTTGTTATTTTAGGGTCAGTTTGGATGGCCAACCTCTGTTGTTTGCAGTAAAGGTGTCTACGACATAGAATCACTAACAGAGGAATTGCGAACTGGGCCATACGGAAGATGCGTTTATGAGTGCGATAACGATGTGGTCACTAACCAGGTAAAAGGTTAATTCCATTATTTTGATACCACGAAAAGACTTGCTATATCCGTTCTTTTTTGTGAAATATTCAATGAAGCAATTTTCTTTGCAGCAGTTATATTATAAAACAATCTTGGGAGCAGTCCGTTGACCTTGGCTTTCCTACCATCAAAGCTTACTGTGCACTTCAGGGGTCCAGAGAGTATCGATGGCCTTAGCACTGATAACTAAGCTACTTCTGACAACCATCAAAGGAAGGTTTCATCGGAATCTTCAGAGACTGCCAGTGAAGAAAGCAGCCATGGATTTATGAGAACAAAGTGACCTGCCAATTTGATTTGAACCTGGATATTATTGTAGGCTAAGCATTTATGTATGCTGTTTCAATCAGCACAGTTCACTATTAGTCATTTTTCCTTGCCCCATACCTGAGAAAACGAATAAACTGGCTATGTTTACATTTTTGGTTTGGCATGGAGGGGTTAGGATGATTCAGGGAGGCCACCACCCACTAAGAGGCACATATATTCTATTTACATTTAGTGGGATTGGCTATCCAAATAGCTTTATGTTATTTGTTTATATTGCATTCACTTTGGTAACAGGAACCTAAGGGAGTGGTAGGTATCCTTGTTGAGTTACCTGTGATGAGAGTGGGCCATATCCTTGAATTTGATTCTTTTGATTATTTTTTATTGAGTCACTTTTTACCTGGGTGCCTTTTCCTAAATTTGCTGTATGTAACTAAAGTAATTCCCTGAAATTGTTTTCACCGACAGTTTATTTCCTTGAGTTGAGCATTTCAAAAATGTTGTTTATAGTTGGTTGGACATCCCAAAAAAAAAAGAAAAAACAATCTAGAAGTTGAGAAGTGTGTATATTTTCCCTTGTAATCGCTTCAGTTAAGATAAGGATTGCTGGGTTAAAAGGGCTGTACCACTAACAACTGGCTTTATTAGTTTGCGTTTGAAAGCAAAATTGCTCTGTGATGTCTGGTTTTTAGAGCATTTAGATAGCCACCACCCATATCTGGTCCCTAGGATGCCCAGGAGAGATCTGAAGGCACAAAGTCTAGCTGTCCTGTAGCATGACAGTCAGATGGGATAATGTTTCCACAAGTGAGATTTTATTTGTGGGGAAATCCCAGGGCGCGCCAACCTCCATCAGTGCATGTCAAGCACATGCTTGGTGTCACAAGTTGTATTTCACCATTCCAGCGCTTTCTTTAGCCACTTAGCATGCTCTTGTCTACGGCAAACTAGTGATGAATGCCTTTTACTTACGTAGCATGTGTTTTTGCTTGCTGTCGTCTGTAAATTCTAAACGTTGTGGTATGGTTGGGCCATTCCCCGTAAAGTTGCATGGTCTCAGCATTTGGAAGAGTTTGGGCCTCACTACAAATGTGGCGGTCCAGAAACAACGTTCCAGTAATTCCTATTATCTTCACTGTTTCCGAACCGCAGCACTACAAGCAGTAATGCAGTAAACAAAGGTGCCGACAACAGCAGACAATGTGCTACCATTGCCGGTAGCACAGTGAACCGAAACATCAGGACCCTCCGGAAGCAGTGTTGGAAACACTGGAATCCCGGAAATAAGGTGGCATCACAACAGCGGTTTTCACGGAGACACTGGCACGAAAAGGCCAGCGCCACAGAGAAAACCGTGCCAGAAACACTGTCACTGCGGTGCATGCTGTAACCAGGCTCAGGTGTGGAGCAACAGGCCACAGGTGCAACCAATGCACCTAGCTGCACACAATGAGCACAGGGACTGCTGAAAAGGACCACACCCACATCACACACACTTGACAACACAACCATGCTGCCTCTCGTAGCAGTAGTCATGGAGGTGCTGCATGCAGGAGTGCAGCTTTATGAGCAGGATCTGCAACAGTCTGACAGGCAGTGGAGGAGGAGGAAGATGAGAAGGAGAATGCAGGTGAACAATGGCATGCAAGTTGCACCTCAGAGGCGTCCACCCATACCCTGCACAAGGGCCAAACCCTGGACCCTAGCTGACAGGTAGATCCACACAATATACCGCCTGAAAAGGGAGACCATTCTGGAACTTGTGGAGCTCATCTAGGATGACATCCAGAGCATCATCGGTATCTGGACTGCCACACCCCCACTGCTGAAGGTGGTGTCAGTGCTGCACTTTCTTTGCATGGGCACATTCCAGCACACAGTCAGCGAGCTGCATGGCATCTCGCAGCCTGCATTTTCAACTGTGCTGGTGCAGGTCCTATTTGCCCTCCTGCGCCATGTGTCCAAGCACATCGCCCTACCAACCACACAGGCCACAGTCATGGCAACCAAGGTCCGCCTCCATGCACTTGCGGGAATGCCTAATGTATTGGTAGCAGTGGACTGCACACATATAAAGCTTGTGGCTGCCCACGCCACAGAGGAGGTCTACAGAAACCAAAACCTCTACCACTCAATGAATGTGCAGGCTGTCTGTCACATGGACCCGACAATCACTCAATGCTGCACCCGCTTACCGGGATCAACCCATGAATCCATGGTCCGGCGGTATGTCACCCTGCCTGCGTACATGATGCGTTTGTGGGACAGTGTACCTGGCTATTTGGTGAGTGAAAGCATCAACACACACCCTTCTTTGCATGTGCATCAGGACGGGGGGAGATGTTCACTGGCACCAGTGCATGGCTCACAGCCACCATGGCAATGCAGGGACACAATCTGCACGCAAGAGTGGGTGGCCATGACTGACATCTACCACATGTGTCATTGGATGGACACACCATCACAATCTTGGCACGGACTGACAGGCACATGCAATGCACTACGGGTACCAGAATGCACCAACACCAACCCATCCTTGGGAGTCATCACCTACAAATGGCCTGACCAGAATTGCCTGTCGTAGGAAAGAGGGGCCGCAAGTGCACAGACCCAGATGCATGTGTCACTCACATCCCTTGATGTATGCACTGCCCAGTCACTTGATCGTAATGGCCCTCCCTCTATCCCATTCCATTCAGGTGATTACGGTTATCCCTTACTACCGTGGCTGAGGACACCTGTGAGAGAACCCCAGACTTACCAGGAAATAGCATACAATTGCGCTCACATCCGAACACTGATGACAGTTGCACAGAACTTTGGACTGTTGAAGGCACGTTTTTGGTGCCTTCACTGTTTCTGGTGCGGCACTATTGTACAGGCCAGTAAAGTTGGGAAGATAGTCCTGGCCTGTGCTATGTTGCACAATATGTGCATCAGGCAGAACATAGCCCTACCCCCGGACATGGACATGCCTCCAGCAGACACTGATGACAGGGATGCAGCTGTAGACATGCAACAACACCAACACAGGGATGTCAGGAATGGGCGTGCAGTCTGCCAGGAACTCATTGAGAACTACATTTGAGCACCCATCAACTGTCACAACCCATGGCACACATTGCATGTGATGCTGTGCAATAATAAATCACACCACATAAAAATTGAATATCCAGATGTAAATTCCTAGGCACAGCCTTGTGTATTTTTGAAATAACAAACATAGCCAAACGTGTCCCACCGCCCCCGTTCGAATAAATCTCCCCACCACCCCCTCCTCAACTAACCCTCCCAAACACACCCTCCCCAAAACTCCCCCTAGGTTTCAGTAGTGTCACTGGAAGTCTGGTACTGGGTCACTTCTGTGGCCTCTCTACACGGACCTGTCCTCCTTTTGTGACCCTGACAGGCACAGGGGTCAGCTCTTTGGGCTGCTCTGTTGTGAGCTGTCAAGCGTGGTGATGGTTGAGGGGTTGGAACCTGCCGTATCCCTGCGCTGTACGGCTGCCTGCAGGGAAAGGGTGAGGGACTTGGCTAGTCCCCCTTCCAGACCTCAGGACCGTTGTGTACGTGAAGCGGCCCAGAGCATGTGCACAGCACCGGCTGATGGCCTCCACACTCTTCCGCATCATCCTAGTCTCTCCAGCTGCTGGCAAAAAAGCCCAGCCTTCTCCTCATGCCGTGCCTCGATGTACCGTATGCGTGCATCCATATCACGGATGCTGGTGATCGATGGTGGAGGTGCGCTGTGAAGGTCAGAGGGGGTGAATGAGGGACAGTGGTAGGGGGTGTGTTCTGGCGACCCCTTGGTGGTGTCCCCACCCTCTTACATGGCATCTTCGTCTGTCGAGGTGGCAATGTACATGGGAGGCTGGTGGGGGGGTGTCTTGTTGGCCCACACTGCTGTGTGTCGGGGGCAGTCGGCTATGCCTCTGTGGGCGTAGCTGGTGTTGCAGCAGGGGCAGCTGGCTGTGTCTCCGTGGGCGTTGCGTTTGTTGCTGCAGGGGCAGCTGGCTGTGCCTCCGTGGGCGTACCTCATGTTGCTGCAGGGGTAGGCGGCATGTTCACTGGGCCTGTGGTTTGCATGGCCAGTGCTGGGGTGGCTTTGGTAGTGGTGTTGCAGGGCGTGGCTCTCCTCCTCTGTGTGGGTGGCCGTGAGGTGCTTGGTCCACCTTGATCCCTGTCAGACGAGGTGCCTGTAGGGGTGAGATGGGCATGCCGTTATTCACCTCTGTGACATCCTATTGCTTTGCAACATGGAGTTCATAGATTGTGTGAAATGATGCCTGTGAATGGAGTTTTTCAATTCATACATTAGACATTTGTATGGCTCCTATACACAAGTGTTTCCAGGAGTCACAAGACGAATGGGAATGGACATATGGGAAGAAATTAGAATCAACGGTCATACTGGGCCTTTTGACATTCTTACTGTGCAAGTGCAGGTAGCATGAAAGTGCAGGGGATGGAGGAGTAAGGGGGCAGGGATGGGAGGGGGTGCAGAGCAGGCAGTGTGTGCACATGGGGCTATTGCAAGGTTTAAAAGGGGGACGGAAGTACAGTGCGAAGGATGGGGTTGACCAGAACAGAGCTAGTCCAGAGAAGGGTGCCCGAGGGCAATTGCTGGTAAGGGATTTTGTGGGAGACTGGTCGAGGATGGGCTGGCCACAGTAAAACTCATGAGGGACCAGGCCCCAGACAGCCTTGTGGATGATGCAAAGCATCTGGATGTTGATCCTAGCGGTCACTGGGAGCCAGTGGAGAGATTTCGGGGCTGGAGGGATGCGGTCACAGAGCTTGAGGCCTAGGATGAGTCACACAGCCCTATTTTGGATTAGATTGAGGGGGCGAAGAGAACAAAGAGGTAGATTGAGGAAAAGGCTGTTGCAATAGTCGAGCCTAGAAAGAACCAGAGCTCTGGACACATTGAGCTTCTGGGGGAAGGTGAGGAAAGGGAGAGTCCCTCTGAGGAGGTGGAGCTGTAAGTTGGACTTCTTGGCAAGGTCCATGTTGTGCGGGGAGAAGGGAAGGAAGAAGTCAAAGATGACCCCAAGGTTTTTAACCTCTCAGGAGGGTGAAGGGAGGGGGCCCATGGAAGGTGGCCAACGTGTGGGTGTGAAACAGGGTGCAGCCGTCGCAATGAGAGGCTTCTCTGCCTTGCTGGCATTAAGTCAGAGATTGTTAGCAGAGCACGATGCATGAATAGAAGTCAGGTAGTCATGCATGAGAGCGGAAGGAGAGGAGGTACAGGATGGGAGCTTAAAGGTGAGCTGTGTCATCAGCATGACACTGGAAGTGAGGAGAGAAGGTAGAGATCAAGTTTGCCAGAGGGTTACGGTAGGTGTTGAAGAGCCCTGATAGTGCCCTGAGGGATGCCACAGGTGGAGAGGAGGTGGAGGAGAGGGAGGGTCGGTTTGACAGGAAGGCGGTCAACATGACAGGGCCTGGTAGGGCCTGGTTCATCAGGACAGCTTTGATGCATGCATGCATGTGAATGTGTTACAGGTGCAACATTGCTTTTGGTGCATGCACGTCACCTTGGAGGGTGTGCGCCTTGTGTATGTGTTGCTTCTCATGTCGTCACTTTGTGCACATGACCAGTACTCATGTGGACATATATATGTTTGGATGTTTGGGGGGTAATGCCGAACCCTTGGGCAACGGCCATGGTTCGTTGGCTACTCTATGGGTTGGATGTGGTTTGTTGGCATGCAGTTGGACATGTCTCTGTGTAGTGTGCACTGCATTTGCCTGCCCACTGTGTATAGTTGTTTTGGTGTGGCACGTTGTACTCACTACCCTCTCCATGTGTCCCTGCACCGGCCTCCACTCCCACTCCCTCAATCCCTTTGAGGTGCAGCACACAGCTGCATTTCTCCTCCCATGGCATGAGCTCTATTGGTGAGTTTGTCCCACCACCAGTGGCTAGGCATTCCTTCCTGTGGGCCGACAGCAGGTTGCAGACCCTCAGGCGGAGGTCATCCCACTGCTTATGGCAGTCGCGTTCTGTGCGTGGTTACGGCTCCCACGGCTGACACCTTCTGCGCCACGTCCTCTGAGATGGCATTTTTGCACAGCTGTGTATTGTGCCGGTGGTCTGTGGCAAACAGCTCACAAGCATATTGCATTGTGGTGTCTATCAGAATGGTGTGCTGTTGTAGCCGCTCAGCTCCTCCACTTCACTAGTTGCTGCGCTTCCTTTGTTCTCGGCCCGACTCTCAGTCTGCAATCCGACAGTCTGTAGCCGTGGCCCCCGAACACCGCTCTTTGCCTCGGCAAACCGCTAGCCACAGTCCTTGTCTCTGGGCTACCGCTGCTTCCACTTAGCTGGTGTCACGGCGCCTTGCTTCCGGCGGTGCTCCTCAGCTCTGCAGTGAATCCACTTCTCAGTTCACTGCCACCATCTCCTACCATTTGCCGCGGCGCCACGCAGCACAGTATTTCTCCTTTTCAGAGTCTCGCCAGACCTCTCGCAACGCTCGCAGCTGCTTAGGTGTTATCTGTGGGTATCTCTTTGTTTTCTGGTGTTTTAGTCTCAATTAGGTTGGTGTATGTAGCTTCTCAATGCCACATCTGTAGGAGCCTCAAGTGAGCACATCTGCCTCACATGGCTGCTATCCACACCACCTGGTATAGTTATATATTATTACCTCCAATCCTAGAATATGTGGGAAAAGTGTTTGATTGTCTGGAAGGTGCATTTTAAGCCAAATGTCGCCACATGGTGGCCATTTTCACTGCAACTTTTATCACTGGATACCTGGCTGGTACACTGGAATGCTGGGGTCTTGGGATGTTAGCATCTGGGCACTAAAACTTAGCGTTTGAACTGGTGAAGGTTGCAGGCTCGTGCCCTCCTTCTGGTGGGATAACTTTTCAGAGGGAGCTCTCGGCCCCCTCATGGCCTTGCAGGGCACATTCCTTCCGGGATACATGTACTAATAGTATGAAACAATGAGAGGTTTTTGAATTTCCGCGGGTTTGGGCTTCCTCACTGATGCCCTTATTGCAACCCGAACCCACATGCACACACTTATTTCTATGCTCTGGGCCCAGGCCTACTGCTCTGGCTGCAGCGCAGCGCTAGGCCTCGATTTCAAAATGGCTGCAGTTTTCTAAGATGGCGTTTCACTTCCAGCACAATCTATACTCTGATTTATGATTATCTACCCATAATGCAGCTTCTATAGACACCCCCAATCCCTCTTTTAACCTCCCCAAGCACCTACAACACACTCTTATGCCTCCACCTCATTAAGAGCCTTTTGGGGGCCTGGGACAATCATCCTGCTCCCCAACAAGACCCAGAGTACTGGGACAAAAGAAAGGTATTGCCTGTGGTATATGGGTGGGCATGGGGCTTCATGTCCCCTCCACCTCAAATTAGGTCACATGTGTATAGGCCTTGTAACAAAACAAGACCATTTGTGAGAGGGGGCACTACCTGCGTTTGCTGCTTTGCAATCCCTGACTGGGACACCCTGCCCGCAACCAAACCACGCGCCCTGAAGAGATGCGTGCACAATGCACCTAGCCCAGAGGTAGGGAAATCCGGAGGTAGTCAAGCTCGGCGCATGCCACCATAAATACCCAGTGCATACTTCCCACCCCAACCCCCAGACCTGGGCCCACAGGGAGATACTGACCTAAACCGCCAAACTGCATCCTTCATAAGTGGCAACCCAATCCTTCACCTCATCGCTGTACCCGATCACCACCCCAGCGGGAGTGGCCCGACCAGGACTCTGGGGTGGAGGAGAAATAATAAAAAAAAGGGGAAGGCCCGAAGGTGGATCTACCCATGCTCTGATCTACACAACTGTGCAATCATCACACGCCCACCCAAAACAGCCATGTGCCTCACAAAGAGTGTTCAATCCGCAGAGTGACATGCAGGATGAACGTGGCCCCCACCTCATTAACTGGAAGTAAATTGGGCTCCAAAGAGTGCAATCAACCTAAGCACACAACGCGCCTAGTTCTCCATTGCTCCCTCACCACCAGGGCATGGCAAATAATACATATGTGGGCAACACTAACAGGGATGCAGACACATACCCAACGCAATCCTAACAGAAATGAGAATTATGTGACAAAGAACACACGAGACAAATAACATAGTTCAAGAAATTAAAAGGGACATGCAGGACGTCCAAACACGCCTGAATACCCAAGCAGACCGCACTACTGACAATGAACAGCACATCAGTGCACTCGAGGACAACAATGAGGCAACCACCACAGAAATAGATGGCCTTATTAGAGAGGTCCAACGCCTGGGCTCTAAAGTTGAGGATCAACAAAATCGATCTCGCTGCAACAACCTATGCATCATTGGCCTACCGGAACAAGTGGAGGGACCAGACCTCGAGACCTATATATACCGCTTTCTCCATGAAAACCCGTTCATCCAAGATCCCAGGACCTATGTAATTGAGAGAGTGCACAGAGCCCCCATCCCTAAGCCGGCCACAGGAAAACACCCCACCCCATTACAATGTACCTCCTGAACTTCCAACACAAAGTGGCCATCCTGCGAGCCTACCGGGCGGTTGGCACAATCCATACAGAGGGGGCTGGCATCCACATTTTCAATGACTATGTGAAGGTCTCCCGAAGGAGAACGAGATTCAACCCCTTATTTGAAGCACTGAAAGATTCTAACAATAAATTCTACCTGAAATTTCTGGCCATTTTGTGCATCCAACTAGACAAACAATGGCACTCCTTCGATTACCCGGAAGGGGCATGGCGCCTTCTTTAACAACACAATGTAGTCTCTACCGACTTCCCTACTGAGGCGGAAAATTAAGATCAAGTCAACCGCGCAGAAGCCTCACAATGGCACCAACAACGACCGAAAGGAAAGAGATTGCTCTCTGGCAGACGACCGGAGGGCTCAGGTCAGAAAAATTTGAAACCCCCCACCTGAATCTTGTGACCCCATCGTGCCTCCTCGCCAATGACTTTTGCTCCACATTGGCTCCTACAATCTCTGCTCTGACCTCCTCTGAGATAGAATGGGACTCCCGACATACTGACTGATATGGCACACCATGATCATGCACCACTTATGGCTCTTTCAGCTACTGTATATACTACAACCAATGTGGGCATTATTTCGCTGGACTGCTTGCCACCCAGGGCCATCATAGGCCCCCATCTATCTATCTATTTGTTTATCTGTTTCTTTGTTTACTTGCTTGTTTGTTCGAACTACTGATGCCCCTCACAGGGACACGGTCATGCAAGGAGTGTGGGGGGAATGCTTAGCCTCCCTCCCATCACCCCCTCTGTATGGGCTTGCTCAACCCCGTATTGGGATAAGGTTTATTACCCGAATGTTTACAAACACTGTTTCAAAGTTATGATCGATACAATAGGCAGGCTTACTATACAGCTGCTTAACATCAAGCTCTGCTCACATGCCCCCCTCTGGACAGTGGTATGGTGACTGAACTACGCCTGGTAACCCTAAATGCTCAGGGGATTGGCCATCCTATCAAGAGTCGGCAGATACTTAACCATTTGCAGGACTTGCACAGTGACATTACATTTGTACAGGAAACACACCTTGACACACTTGAATCCGGGAAACTATGTCGCAGGTGGATTGGTATAGCCGCACACTCCCCACACGGGAAAAAGAGGGGTGTCCATCTTGATACACAAATGCATCCCATCCCAAACCCTTCATTCGATTACAGACACAGAGGGTAAATATGTCCTTCTGCATGGGCTCATACATCGTCGACGAGTTACCCTTTTAAACATATATGTGCCCACAACGGACACTTCCTATTTTTTTTTTCTACGCATGTTTGCAAAATGCGCACACCTACTAAGGAACCTTACTATCATAGGGGGAGACTGGAACACACTGCTTAACCCGGCACTAGACCGACAGGGCACACCCTAAGCACAACAAGCGATCCTTTGCAAACGCACTACATTGCATACCCTTATGTCCGATCTGGGACTCGCAGGCGTATGGCGTACCCTACACCCACAGCGCCATGACTTCACCTTTTATTCAAACCTCCATGGATCCTACTCCAGACTTGACTACTGGCTGACCCCCGTCACTGCTCTCTCATCAGTACGACATTGCATAATACTACCCATGTTAGTGTCCGACTACGCACCTGTACTCCTCCTCGAATTACCAGGAACACCACAAAAATGACCTATGTGGCGACTAAATCTAATGGCACTCAACTACCCAGACTTCATCGAACACCTGGAAGCTGACACTGATATATTTTGGCAATCCAACCTGTCACCGGAATATCGCACTAGCAATTGCTGGGACGCATTTAAGGCCCATCTTCGGGGGCAATGTATCTACAGGTGGGCCTACAAACTAAAGGAATGGCGGGAACGGGAAACACAGGTTAGCAACGACATAGCACGGAACGAGACAATAACATAAGCACACACGCGATCCCATAATACTTACACTACTTGTCTAGCTACGGGTGGAGCTTAAACTGATCTCAACCCAGCATGCTCAAAAATCGTTCTCCAGTTGGTCGCAGGACGATTATCAAGAGGGAGACCACCCTCTCCAATGGATGGCCCTCACCATCCGCACCTGACAAGCCTCACAGAGCATACATGGCATCAGAGTCCACCACAGGACTCTTCTCACAATTGAGGTCGACATAAACAAACGGTTTGCCGAATACTACGGTGGACTATACACTAACCTGGCACAGATAATCTCCCAACTGGAGTGACAACTTCCTGGCAGATCTCTGACTACAAAAAATTGACCCCACCCATATAACTGAACTAGAAAGCCTGATCACAGCCGCAGAAATAACCCAAGCTATTGGCTCCCTATCGGCCGGCAAAGCATCTGGGCCCAACAACCTTCCTTTAGACATCTACAAAACAATGTCCTACCGACTGGCCCCCCTACTCGAGGCAGTTTTCGCGGAAGCCCACAATAATGGCCATCTTCCTCGATCAATGCTTGCGGCCGACATCATAGTCTTTCATAAGAAAGGCTGCAACCCGATGTCATTGACCAACGCGGACACCAAAATCCTAGCCAAATGCCTAGCTCAAAGAATTGAGAAAATCCTCACTCAACTCATTCATAAAGATCAAACAGGATTTATCCACAGCCGACACTCAACGGATAATGTCAGCCGGCTACTACACGTCATGGCCGGGCAGAAAGATCCGAACGATGTAATCCTAACGATCGATGCCGAAAAAGCATTCGACAAACTAAAATGGGACGTTATGTTCCATGCACTGACGGTATATGGTTTCCCGTCACCGTTCTTAAGGCAGATTAAACTACTTTATACAAGCCCCACAGCCACAGTGACCACCAATGGCATCACTTCAGACCTGTTCAAGCTACATTCCGGTACTAGACAGGGATGCCTCCTCTCCCCCATCTTGTACGCCCTTACAATTGAACCACTGGTGGAAAGGCTCCGTAATGACGCGGATTGGGAGGAAATGCTACAGGGGGGTGAGAAACACCGGGTTTCACAATATGCAGATGACCTCCTGCTGTTCGTCAGCAGATGGCGAATGTCACTCCCGCGATTAAAGTACCTACTGCACAACTACGGCCACATGACAGGTTATAAAGTCAACTGGTCGAAATCAGAAATTCTCTTGCTTAGAGAGGATGTGCCATGGGACCCAGGAGGGGTCACTCCATTTCACCTCCAGCTATACAATATTAAATATCTCTCTTAATATAATCTTGGATTTTAACTATCCTCCTCAAAATTAAATCTGATTCCTCCAGATGGAATACACTGCCGCTGTCCCTCATGGACTGCAACAATGCGTTCAAAATAAACTCCCTCCCAAAACAAATCTATCTGGCTGTGATGCTACCATGTGCACCAACACGCCACATATACAGGGACGTTGACACATGCCTATCCAGATTCCTTTGGTAGGGCAAAAAAGCACGGCTTCGATTAGCAATCATCCAGGCCACCAACGGCGAACTGCCAGCCTGCCGTATCTACTACCAATCAGCCCAAATATGCTGGGCCAAACGTTGGCTGGGTGCGATGGAAACACCGAGCTGGAAGCGCATAGAACTGTCTTAAATGGCAGGGGAATACCCGCTAGAAATCTTAGCCATCACACTAAAGAAGCTGCCCCGGAAACATGAGTTTGCATCCCCCTACTGGGACCAAAACTGATACAATGGCACGAAATGAGAACGTTCCTAGGTGCGGATGTTCGGGTGGCCCCCACGTGGATCAGTGTAAGCACGATCCTATCGATTGGCCTCGACCACTCGCTACACCCCAATCAACACTTCATATGGCCAGGGATACATTTGTAATGGAACTCTATAATGAGCAATCCCCCATCAAATTCCAAGAAGCCAGCCAGGTTTTACAACTACAGAGGTCAGACTAGCTGCAATACCACACTCTTCTGGCAGTAATACTCTCGAAAACGACTGAGCAAACACTTAGCCAAACCGTCCGCTGGAGAGCTCGAGATGGAACAAAGCGTGACTCTTTTCGTATGACTACACACGTTCTATATCATCTGCACCCCGGACAATAATAAACAGAATCAGACACTATCGACACAATGGTCCAGTGAGTTGGAAATCCTGATAGACCTGGGGGATGTCTACTGTTTCTTTGACGCTATACCCACAACATCATACAACATCTGCAATAGAGATATCCAATTCAAACTGATCCAAAGGCTATACTACACACTGAGTAAACTACATAGAATGGGGCTTACACATACACCCTTATGCTGGAGACACTGCGGGGGACTGGGTACAATGGGGGATATCCTATCGACCTGCCGGAAGAGCAGGGTGTTCTAGGTAATGGTTCATAAACACGCTACTTGGGTTCATGAGATCACCTTGGATAGGGCCCCAGGTCCAATGCTATTTGGGGTCAGAGACGAAGAATGGCATACTGATCCAATGGCTTGAAAACTTGTTCATACTGTGCTCTTTTCAGCACGAAAAATCCTGATCCTCTATTGGAAAAGACACAGCCCCAACTAAGCGGGCCTGACTGACCCTATTAACCAGAATATGCTTGTTTGAATGCTCTGTCCTTAAACGCTGCAACAAACCCATACAGGTTGACCACTTTAGGACAATGGCAGAGACTTACCTTTAAGCTATGCTCTGTACCATACCATATATGAATTGGCACCTAATGACTGATCCATACAGGCGCTCATGTAACCACATCAATACATACATGCATATGCAAGTGTGTGGGTTTTTAGTAGTTGAGTGGGTAGGCAACCTGTTGGTGGCAGGAGAGGGGTGAGTAGAAGTGTGGGAGGCGGGGCGAAGCGGTTTTCGAGAGTAAGGGATGTACACCATGGATACTGAAATTGTCTAATTAATGCAGAAGTCTCAAGACCATACTTGAATACATGATGTCTGTGTGCCTTACCTCTCTTTGGTTCAAAATACTCAATAAAAGAGGTAAAAAAAAAAGACCATTTGTTGGATATGTTTATCTTACTTGGAGTACTTGGAAGCTTCAAAGTCCCTGCATATGAAACAGTCGGATTTTAGAGTTAAGCACAGGACAGAGACGGCTCTTCTGGACTTGCAAACACATATGTTAGGAACATTAGATGAGAGTAATACAGGAATGTTGATTTTTTCAGATTTATCTGCAGCATTTGATTTACTGGATCATCAGCGTCTGCTACAAACGATATCAGAAACAAGTAATTATTCTGAGAGTGTCTTGGAGTGGCTTAACTCCTGCCTGAGTGATAGAAGATCAAGGATTTGTTGGGGGGATGCTACTTCAGCACCTTCCCAAATAGAAGATGGTGTGCCACAGGGTGCTTGCCCGTCCCCTGCTCTTTTTATTATCTATATGAAACCTCTTTGTGACCAGATGGAGCAGATGGGTCTTTTCTTTACTAATTTTGTAAACAATATTCAGTTGGTGATGGAACAGAGTGGGAACCATGGTAAAGAAACAGAAAACCTCAACATCTTATGTAGCTTGATGAATATGTGGATGACGAAAAATGTGATGTGTTTGAACAGCTCTAAAACAGAGCTTATGATCTTCAGATCCAATCAGGCCAGGGCTAAATTAGGTCACGATTACACCAATTTTGAAGTAGAAGGCTGTCGAATTGCTGTTTCGGACAAAGTAAAAGCCCTAGGTGTCCACACGAAAGTTACTCAGGGGGCAGAGACCCATGTTAATGGAATAATAAAAAGCTCAAACTATCATCTTAAGGTAATGCGGCAGATTCAACCATTGGTGTCTCGAAAGAATTACGAAACCTTGGTGCGAGCCATCATAATGCTGAGACTGGTTTATTGTAAATCGTTGCTCAGAGGTGCTAGTAAGGAATGCATACAGAGACTACAAATAATTCAGCATAATGCCACAAGGATCATGTGCAAGATCCCTAGAAGAGAACATATAACGAAAGCACAGCAAGAAATGTATTGACTGCCAGCTGCGGCAAGGGTGAATTTTAAAATTCTTACACTAACTCGCAGATGCATACATGGAGTAGCCCTTTGTAACTTGAAACAAAAATGGATCCACTACAAACCTAGCAGATCTTTACGTTCGAGCTCTGCTCATTACCTGACAATCCCACGTGTTAGAAGAAGGAGTGAGATGGGCATCTTTTTTCCAGTGCTGGTAGCCCAGGCATGGAATACCCTACCTGTATCTTTCCGCGAGGAAGGAAAACATTCTACCTTCAGGGAACATCTGAACACCCTGGTTTTTGAGTAATCTTCTCGGTTATCTCTGTATCTTAGCTGTTATGTCTTGTCCTGACTGAAATGTCTATGTCTATATGGCGCCCTGATGAACTAAGGGCACTCCTAGGATCAATAGCACCCATTATAAAAGTGGTTAGTGCTAATAAGGTTTGTTGAGTATTCTGTATAAATGGTCAAAAATATGAGTTACAAGGAAAGGGAGTGTGAGGTGTGCTAATTGTCATTGATGGTATTTCTTTGTTTTTCTGATGCAGGTGGTGAACTTGGAGTTTGATGGAGGGGTAACTGCTGCATTTACTATGATGGCGTTCACTTATAACCTTGGGGTGAGAGAAACAAGAGTCTATGGGTCAAAGGTAGGTTACCTTTTACCTCTTCATCTTATTGATCATAAAACCATGATTCTGTTGTTTCTGCACTGTGTTGGCAAGTTCAGATGCATTCACAACTTCAAAGACCAAACACACTTTAAGTTAACATCTTAATATTACGGCATTTTCCTACAAACAAATAGGCGGAAATGCAGCTGCCCTTCATCAGTTTCAAAGGAATCCGGTAAGGCTAATGACATATTCAGAATGTTGGAGGTTAATGTGAGAGGTTATTTTGCATGGTGTAGTTGAATTGTTGGACAAGCAGGTCAGTGTACGAGATTCACATCAAAGTTCTGTTAAATGGATGCATTTCAGAAATTACTTAAATATGATGGTGAGGAAATTTGATGAATCAGACACAGTGTTTCATTCTGAATGAAAATCTAGAAATAGGCAATAAAGGACGTACTAAAGAGGACGGATAGAAAAAAAGGGCTTGCGAGGGTATCACTGCACAATCAAAAATGGAAGATTAGAGAGGATGTTTGTTTTCAGGATTGCTGGGGTTTGGACCCCCAGTTGTTGACTCCTTCGATTGGTCCATGTCTGAATCGAGATCAAGTATCTTTTTGGTTTTGGCCCTTGATTTCTGTATACATAATCAATTGCCCTAGATATCACACATTAATTCTTTTTTCTTCCTGCACTTATCGGACCTACCCTGTCTGCTGCCTTAAACCTAGCACTTACAAATTGCTGGCTGCATTACCACTGTTTGTTGCCTTTATTATTTATTTATTGTTATTTATCTGTTTATCCTCTGCTTCGCACTTTCCACCTCTCCCCCCCGTCCATGCACTTTTCCCCTGCCCCCTCTCCCATGCACTTGCGCGTTCTCAATGTCACTGGGCCTAGTAAGATCGCTGTTTTTTTCTCCCCTGCTCCCCTCCCTTGCCGCACTCTGAAACACTTGTGTACGTGCGCGATAGAAATAAAATATCAATCAATCAATCAATTTGGGGTGGGATCAAGCCTGATTTGCATATGGTCTTCCCCCTTTTGTAATGGCTTGGCAGGCGAAGAAAGATTGTCTGGAGGGTTGCCCAGGGCAATGCCAGAGGTTAAGATTAATTCCAAACTTTCCAGTCATTCCCCCTTTTGTTTTGCTACTATATTATTCTCCACATTGAACAGTGCAAATATGTTGTATCTGTGAAGGCCAACATCCTTGATTTGGTGACCTTCAGTGCATTTGAAATATTGGTGCTTTCTGACATCTGGAGCATAGAGGAGTTGTCGTATATATTCCCAAATCCTCCACACACTTCAGTGGCTTCCTGTCTGTACAAAATGACATGTGTTGGCTATGTGCATCAAACAAATGGCCATTAAAAAAAAATGTTTTAGGTTGCAATACTAAGTATTCTCTCATGTGCTGCGTTACTCATTTGGAAAGCTATTTTGGTTCCATCATTTTTGTAAAATATGAACAGAAAATTTGTTTTCTCAGGTTAGGCTGCATTGGTTACCTTTAGGACATCTTTTTCATGCAGGGTCATTTATTTGGCCTTTTGCACATTTCTCAAGACCTGCCTATTGCTTAATAATGGCTGTAGGTTTATTTACTCTGGAAGATGTGTGTAGCTCAACAGCAAGAGTCTCATTTACAGCAGAGGTGTCAATCATAAGGACTGCAGGCCGTATCAGGCCACAGAACCCCCTTCATCAGGCCCCCCATGTGTACAGTGCACATTGCATAGCCATTGCATAGAAAGAGAACAAAAGGCTTCTCTGCTGCAGTGGTTCCGTTTCTTTTATTTATTTATTTGTTTTTGAGTTCATAAATTAACTTTTACAAATACATATGATACATTTAGAACCCAAAAGTAGTGTGATAATAATGCAATACAGTGCAATACTATGCAGTAACAATAATGATAAAAGTAAGTAAAAATACAAATAAAATAAAATCATCATTACTTCCATTTAAAACTTACAATTATTTAGTTCCATTACATTCCATATCCTATCATTTCATTTAATTCCATTTCATTGTGATTGATGATAAGTTAATTTCTGTTTCACTATGTAACAATTCATGTTTCACTAATCACTAGCTTTACAATACTCAGTGGGGTAAGCCCATGGCGTGGGTGTTTCCCCTTTTTAAGAACCGTTATCACATACATTCGTACGTAGGTCGATGGTTTACAATATTTTGCGATGACTCACCTAGTATTGTTATTACTTCGATTATATTCACCTATCTATGGCCATGTCTATAGCCATGGTCAGTTCAGCATTTAAATCAGAAAATACAATTTGATCTGTGACCATAATGCAAACAATGCTATATGTACTGCGTCTGAGTCTGTATTCAGGCAATAGTGCCAGAAATGGTCTGTTTTAATGACATCATAAAGGCTGGCAAACTGTCCCAGCATGCACATATAGTTCGGCCCCAGTTTCGTACACGGTGTAAAAACGTGATGGTGGGGTTTCCAATTTTGCCGGGCCTTTACATATACAGCAAATTCTCATCGCTCTTGGAATTTTTTAATAGGCCCCCCTCATAGCGAGAAGAGGAAGTTGGTTTACTCTCAATCGTAGTATGAAAGTACGAACTTGTGTGCTAGGGCATTTTAATAAGTAGTGCTGGGGTTGCAGGTAATTATATGTAACCCCCATCAATTATGTGTAACCCCCATCACGTATGTATAGTTTGTCAGTGTTTCCAGATGGTTGTAATTTGCCTATCCAATCATGAGAAACCATTTTCTTCTTGTATATGTTTTTTAATGTAGTAAAGCTCGTACCACGTTCAAAGTCGGGCTTCCAATCAATGGAAAGGAAACACTCGTCATTAATTGATTTGTAATCACAAGTTCTTTTATTACAAGGGGTAGTTTCCGTACACTGTCCCAATAGCCCTAATAAGGGGCATTTGGGTTTATTTCTTGATTTTATATACAGAAGACCTCTATGTGTCATTACCTGAGATCGCAACCATAGGAGTGGAAGTGGAGTTCATCAATCAATCTGGTTGCACTAGCTGTCTTAACAAGAACTTCTTAAACCATTCCCTCCCCATCGAATCTTCTGCCTGGCGGGGTGTAACATATCCTAGACCCGGGGCACCTGATAGTGTTGGCATTGCTACTCTCCTCACCATCTGGGTGGCTGTTAGGGCTGCTGCTTGTTCTTTAAGGTCAACATACAATGGTTGGTAAATTTCATACCCTGCTTTCTCTATTTCTACCTGATATCATCTCACCAGAGAAGAGACCTCAGGGTTAACACAGTGAATCTGCACAAAATTGCCCCCCTCAGATTGGACAGGTTCAACAAAACTAAAGTCTGATGATGACACGCAAAGCCAGAACACTTTTACAGACATGGACCACATCCGATCTATTCACACATTTTTTTTTGGATCAAGGATAGCAGATGGATTTACCAGAGTGTCAAGCTTGAGTGATGCTAAACCGACAGCTGAAACTACTTTCCTTGTTTGGCCGGGCTTCATCTGAGCCTGCAGGTTTCCCACTTGCAGAGCCTACCATGCAGGTGCTAGACAGGCAACCAGGGCCGAAGGTGTAGAGGTAATATGATTTCCTAGGTCTTGTGCTAGGGTGGGTACGCGCTTCCCAATTAACCAGCTTGTTAGAGCTCCAGCAGATCTTTGTCTCCGTCTTTTCCGGGTCACCTTCTTTTTCTCCTTCTTACTTTTAGGCTGGTTAAGAGAGATAACGGTACAGTTTAATTGATCGGGGAATGGGTGAGCAACTCCCCTAGATGGCTCAATTGTATCGATGGCCTGCTGCCTGGTCTTTTCCCGCTTTGCCAGACGCATTTCTTTCCTGGTCATGTACAAGGTGGTGTTGGGTTTGTATCAGAAGTCAAACTTATTATACAAGATGGGCTGTTAGGCCCCGCTTTTCCAGCTGGTGGGTCTGTATTTTCATTATGATTCACAGCCAGGTTTAACGCTGCAGCTGACCCCTTCTGGCCAACCAGAGGTGAGAGTCTCTCGTCCAAAGAGGCAGTGAGGTTGCCCAGTTTTTTAAATTCGTCCCGTATGAGCCCACAGAGCTTAAGAAGAATTTTTATGGCAAAACGCAGGACCCCAGTAGATGTATTTCTGGTCTCTGTTTGATCGGCAAAACTATTGTTTTGTGTGGCACTTTGGCTTTCATCAGTCCTTGTTGTATTATGGAACACATTTGGTGATGCCAATAGCCGCTGGGACGATGCAGAGCATACAGAGGAGTTGTGTACCAATTCAGCTGTGACCACCTGGTTCGTTACCAGGCCAGCTGGTTCAACTGGTAGCTCCAAGTGTGCACTACTAGGCCCCATGGCACTTTGCAGAGTGTAACATAGGCCTAGCAGAGAATTGTTAACAATATCACTGTAGTCCGATTTAGAATTATTTGGTGTTTCAACTGCCATACTTAAGCTTCCCTCCCCCTGGTTTGTAGGGTTTTCCACTACGAGATTTGGGGTTTCTAGATATTGGTATCGCCTTTCCAGGCATATTCACCCCTCACGTGTATCCAACAAATGACCCAAGGAAAGACGCTAGTAAGATCTAGAGCTTCTGTTGATAGGGGGTGGGGTCGTAGACACAGTTCAAATGGGTTTGAGGCAGGTCTTGTGCAGGTAGCGTTACCCCCTCTACCCCCAAGCAGCAATGTTTGTATAACACAGGCTTACCATAGCGCTCACTCGCAGATGGTGTGTCAAGAAAGAAAGACTTTGCTGACGCATGGAGGAACAGGAGGTGCGGGGCTAAGGGGGGAGGCAGGTCCCAGTAGTAAAGTTCTTCCGCCTCCAATGAAGGAACCCCGGTGAACCCCTGCTGAACACAGCAGAACACTTTTGCCAGCACTTTCACTCTGCTTTCGCCTCCCAACAAGCTTTTGACGTTTCAACGTGCTGCCAGGTAATCAGTTAAAGGAACAGTAACCAGCTGAGTTACAGACACTGCTGAACACTTCTGCTAGCACTTTTGCTATGCTTTTGCCTGCCAAAGAGCTTTTGAAGCTCCAACGTGCTGCCGGGAAATCTGTTAAAAGAACAGTAACCAGATGAGTCACGGACAAGATGGAACACTTTTGCCAGCACTTTCGCTCCGCTTTCGTTCCGTTTCTATATAGTGAAAGAAACAGACACTATCACCAGCAGCTGATCATCTGCATATCATCTGGGAGTACCACATGACTAAATGTAAAAGGCCTATAAGGATGGAATGTTAAAGAAAGATATATAAGGTAGTGGTGAGCAAAAATGAAACCAACCAATTAAATACAGAGAAACAGTTGCCGTTGAACAGCTACTTTCTTCTCAGCAGAACTGGAATGGTATTCGGTTTCTGCCACTCCCCAGTAAGAATTGGGCACATTTCTGGAGAAAGCAATTGTTGTGAGCTCAAAAACATGCGCAAAAATGTCATATAAAACCTCAAAGTTGCCAGGAACATACAATTGCATGGTGGCACACCTGACACTTTGTCAATATCTGAAACAAAGATAAATCTACCATCATACTCTTACGTCCCGTCCCCTTTCCTCCATACTGTATGGGCGTCCCTTCCAAGGAACGGGAGACGGAACCTTTTTCACCAGAAAAAACCTTCTTCCCCTTTAAATTTAGAGGCGCGCGGGGGTGTGGCCCAGGGAGCATGCGCTGCCCTGACTCCACCCTCCGGCGCCACGCCTCAGTCCCCTTTTCCACGTCGACGGGAACGGGCCGAATTCACCAGCGCTCCTGGGTTTGGCTTCGGCCATGTAATTCCATGCGTGGATACCTCCGGCACATGTCGACTTCTACAGGGTTCAGCATGTGTCCATCCTGCAACGGGCTCTTCCCAAATTCTGACCCCCACGCCCTCTGCCTATGTTGCCTTGGGCCAGACCACAGTTGGCAAGCATGTTCAGTGTGTGACTCCCTGTCCTCGAAGGCACTGAAGAACAGACTAGCCAGGTGGAGGAAGCTCTTCCAGAGGTCGCCTCCAGAGGATCTCAAGGACTTTGTGAAGCATCGAACCAGGCCCAAGGTAGGGCTGATATTTTCCAGCGCACCCCGCAAGGAAGACTCCTTCCCAGGGACTCTCCCGTGTGGGAGGGACCGGCCAAGTCCTTTTACCGGCATGCACACCGAGGCTGCTGCAGCTACCGGCCTTCAGGTCGAGGGATCCTCCCGGGTGCAGTGTTGAGGGACCGGACGGTTCTTGTACTGGGTCTACACCCGAGGGGATCTGCCCTTTTACCGGCAGCATGGCTGAGGGGCTACGCCCTAACACCAGCAATACGTTAGAGGGGCTATGCCCTAATACCGGCAATACGTCCGAGGGGGCGCCTAAACGCAGCTTTACCGACCCCCAGGTTGAGGGTGTCACACCTACTGGGCCGAGGCCCGAGGAGCAGGGTAGGCCTAGTGATCCGCACGCAAGAGTCTTAGACGAGGCTGGGCCCAGTGGGCCTAGCAACACGCCGCAGGCACATGGCAGGCAGCTCGACAAAATGGCCGCCGCACCAGAACGAGGCACCCGTCCGACGCCATTCCAGGAACTCGGCGAAGAACGAGTGTCAAGGTGGGACTGGCCTCAACCAGGTATGTGGCCTACAGTCTACCCTTCATTTTCGCAGGGCAGCTTTCCTTTGTGTCCATATGGACAGGGTATGCAGCGGCTCCAGCAGCCCCCCGCTACTCTTTTGGTACCCCCTGCCACCTCTTTGGCAAGTGAGGAGGTGCTCTTCGAGTAATTCCTTGTCCTCATGAGGTCTCCTCTGATGGAGGGTATCATCAAGGACGCCATCAGGGAAGTCATTCCCGCCATGCTAGAAGCACCACAGATGCCTCCACCGGGCCCCCAGCCCCTGGTGCAGCCGCCTCCTCCGGCTCCACAACCCCCAGGTCCCGGTGCAGCCACCTCCTCCCGCTCCAAGACCCCGGTGCAGCCGGCTCCACAGCCAACTCTGCAACCTCCGCCGCCTCCTCAGCCTCCGGCTGCGGTCCCTGTAGCCCAGCCTCTGGCGCCATCTACTCCTCCTCCTCCACAGGATCCTCCAGATCCGCAGGATATGGACGAGGAGGAGGATCTGGACATGCCATCCTCAGTCAGGGCCTTCCACAAACGTCTTGCTGGCCTGGCGGAGTACGTGGGCCTCCTCCAACCCGAGGTTCAACAGCCGGCAGAGGGGGGTTCTGGCAGAAGTCTTCACGCGACGCCCCTCTGCCAACACAGAGATGCCACTACAAACCGATGTAGTCTCCCTGGCCAAGAAGGGTTGGCTCAAGCCCCACTCGGTCCAGCCAGTCAGTCGATGCCTGGACACTAAGTACAGATAGATGGAGGGGGATACACTCTTGCTTTCGACCCATCCTCAGCCACACTCCTCGGTGATGGCTGCAGCATCACTAAACTCCAAGCCTCAGTCGTCCTCGGCCTCCGCCTCTGCGGCGCTGCTAGGCAAGGAGGAGAAGGTCTTGGAGGCGTACGGCAAGAAAATCTACTCCAACGCATCCTTGCACCTCCATCACACCAACACAGATGCCATGCTGGCTGCCACTAACCAAAGGTTATGGCGGGAAATTGCGGACTTCCTCCCAGAACTCCCCCACCAAGCTCGTGGTGCATTGCCTCATGGAATCCACAGTGGCTCATATCGATACCTCAGGCCGTGCCATCTGCATTGCCACAGACATGAGGAGAACAGCCTGGCTCCGAGCAGCCAAATTGAGCCCAGATATCCAGGACTGCATTCTAGATTTACCGTTCGAAGGGGGGGGGGGGCTCTTCCACGCCTCTACGGACGAAGAGCTTGACAAATAGAACAGCAGCTCACAAACGGCAAAGTCTCTGTACATTCTTACAAAGACCACACCCAAATCGTACACCCAATCTCAGCAGCGTTCGGTAAAGGGTCGTGCATATGGAGGGTTCCGCGGCTTCCAGCAACGCAGATCCAGGCAGCCGGACCGCTCGTTGTCTCAGAACCGGTGCAAACAACAAAAAGAGGCAGGGCCTAAGGGCTTTTTCCAGTCCCCCTCCTCAGCGTCAGCCTCCGAGGGTAAGAAGGCATGACACGCCTCTTCGGGTCCACGTGTCTCCGGTGGGGAACAGGCTTACTCTCCATGCACAATTCTGGCGTCAGAATTTTGCAGACCCCTGCATCCTCTCTGTAGTATCCATGGGGTACCGCCTTCCTGTCCCAGCCTCTCCTCACAGGAAGTTCCAGCCTCCCAGTTAGGCTTTGGCTTTTACTCCAGGATTTGCGCCATTCAGAAGAAGAACCAGGCAGGCCTGAGAGTTGTGCTGGAACTTTCCACTCTCAACCTCTCCCTACCCCTGCAAAAATTCAAGATGGTTACGCCAGCTTTTATAGCAGAGACATTGGACAAGGGAGTCTGGATGGGCTCCCTGGACTTGAAGGACGCGTACCTACACGTCCCGATTTGGCAGCCCCATCGTTCTTTCCTACGGTTCAGGATCATGGGCTACCATTTTCAAAACAAAGTCCTTCCATTTGGCAGGGCCTCCACATCTACCCATACCTCGATGACTGGCTCTTCAGGGATACATCTCCGGAAGCGATTTGCCACTCTTCCCATGCACTTATGAACACACTGCACGATCTGGGCTTCTCGCTCAACCTCAAGACGTCGCAGCTGCAGCCTACGCAGAATCTAACATTCCTGGGACTCATTTAGGACACGTGCTCCGAGAGGGTCTTCCTGTCGGAGGACAAGATTTCAGCCATCAGGAGGGCCACCGCCCACTTCCTCAGCAGAGGGGTGACCTCAGCATGGTGGTACCAACATATCCTGGGTCTACTGGCAGCGGTCCTGTTAGCCGTGCCGCACACAAGACTAAGGATGAGAAGGAAACAGCTGCACTTCGCGGCCTCATGGAATTAGGAGCGGGGCTCGCAAGCCGAGATCATCAACGTTCCTCCATCTCTCCACCCGGACCTAACTTGGTGGTCCATGGACTGCAAACTACAGACGGGAAAGCATTTTCGGCCGCCCTCTCTGCAGGCCACCATCACCACAGACTCCTCGCTCGAGGGCTGGGGAGCCACCCTGGACGATCTCTCGGTCCACGGCACCTGAACTCGACAGGAACAGGAATACCACATCAATTGGTTGGAGCTGAACGCCATCTGGCTAGCGCTCAGAGCATTCCTACCACTTCTCAAGGGCAAGGTTGTCCTCATCCAGACAGACAACTCGACCACCATGTACTACGTCAACAAGCAGGGAGGCACCAGATCCCCTCCTCTGTGCAGACTGACGATCAGCATTTGGGAATGGGCCCTGGAAAACGACATTTACTGCTCGGCAGTCCACCTCCCGGGGGAATCCAACCTGGAAGCGGACAGGCTCAGCAGGCTGTGAGCGGACAATTACGAGTGGCAGCTAAATGACCTCGTTATTCAGGAGATCTTCAACAGGTGGGGTCACCCTCAAGTGGATCTCTTTGCCACCTGGCACAACAAGAGGTGTCCCAAGTTCGCATCCTGGCAAGGTCAGGGCCCCGGCTCTATGGGTGACGCATTTCACCTCCAGTGGACTGGCATGAAAGTCTATGCCTTTCCGACCCACTCCTCTGATCCAAAGGGTAATTTGCAAGATCAAGGAGTCTTATCGACTCCTCATCATTCAGATAGCTCCATCGTGGCCGGACAGGCCATGGTTTTCGGACCTACTCAGCCTCTCGGAGGTGCCCACTATACACCTTCCAACGGGACCAGCACATCTTCTGGTGCTGCAGGGGGGCAGAATCATCCACCCTGCACCAGGGAAACTAGCCCTCACAGCGTGGTACCTGAGCAGGTAACGCGTCGGCACCTTAGCCTCTCACAGGCCAATCTGGAGATCATACAGGGCGCCAGGAGCAAAGCCACCAGGGCCCAGTACAAAAGCAAATGGACCAGATTCTGCCACTGGGCAGACTCCAAGGGAATTGACCCAATGGCCTGCAATTTGGACGACATGCTCTCCTTTTTGGCACACCTCTCTCACTCGGGCGTACAGGTGGACACCTGCCGCACATACCTTGCAGTCATTGGGGCTTACAAGAACTCGGAGGAAGGCATTTTTTCCTCCTCCAACCCCATCGTCAAGAAACATCTGACAGGTCTCGCTACGCTCTACCTGCCCGTCAAGAGACTGCCCCCTGTGTGGGACCTTAACATAGTCTTGGGCGCCCTGACGCCCAAACCATTTGAGCCAATGGCGTCCGTGGACATCAGGCTGGTCACCATCAAGACAGCCTTACTAGTCGGTCTTACTTCGGCTCGCAGTGTCAGCGAGATTCAGTTGCTGGTCGCCTGTGAACCATATACCACCTTTCACAAGGACAAGGTAGTCATGCGGACGCACCCAGCATTTCTGCCCAAGGTTTCATCTGCATTTAACTTGAACGAGGAAATAGTACTTCCTACGTTCTTTCCCGATCACAAGGACGAAGCACAGAGAGTGCTGCACTGCCTGGATGTCAGGCGTGCCCTAAAATTCTACTTGGACCGGACCAAGGGCTTCCGCAGGTCGGACGCCCTGTTTGTCACTTTCAGGGGCACGAGGACAGGCTATCAGGCCTCTAAGGCTTCCATATCCCACTGGATGGTCTCTGCCATCAAAGAAGCATATGAGGGCCAGCACAAGCCGCTCCCGGCCAACATGCATGCCCACGCAGTCAGGGCCAACGCAACGGCCATCGCATTCCAGCACCATGTCCCTTAGCAAGTCATAAGCAGGGCGGCCACTTGTGCCTGTCCCTTGGCTTTCTGCAAGCATAACTGTTTGGATGCCAGCTCTAGATCTGATGCGGCTTTCGGACAGGCGGTTCTCAGGAACCTATTTGCTTAAGGAGGGTCTTCTCTCCACCCTGGGGCTACAATCAGTTGTAATCGCCCATACAGTATGGAGGAAAGGGGACTGGACGTAAGAGTAGTTATTCACCGTAGCGACTAATGTACTCTTAGTCCATAGTCCCCTTTCCTCCATACGTCCCACCAACCTCCCCCCTAATAATACTGGTGTCATTATGCATTGTTAAACCTATTGTCGATGCATCAATGGAGACTGAGGTGTGGCGCCGGAGGGCTGAGTCAGGGCAGCTCATGCTCCCTGGCCGCACCCCTGCACGCCTCTACATTTAAAGGGGAAGAACGTTTTTTCTGGTGAAAAAGGTTCTGTCTCCCGTCCCTTGGAAGGGACGCCCATACAGTATGGAGGAAAGGGGACTATGGACTAAGAGTACGTTAGTCACTACAGTGAGTAACATATAATTTATTAAACTACTAGCTATTTTTGGGTGTGTAGCACAACTTTGCTGGCACCACATCATTTGCACTATTACTTTAAAAATGTGCTTAATGAGGTTACCTTGTGTGAAAAACTCAAATCCTAAAATTACACCACCCCATTGAATTAAAGTTGCAGTTTGAGATCGAGCTATTTAAACACCTTTGTTATTTTAAGATGGTGTCATTTCTACTGACGTTTACCCTAGTGTTGCAGTAGCAGTATCAACAACTGCTTCACTGATTATGTGCCAAAAACATAGATCTGCCTATTGTGTATCCATTGTTTGTATAGGGTAGACAGTATCCTGATGACCAGACGAAATGAGTACTCATGAGTACTCTTCATCTGAATTGTTGCAATATTTCAAATGTTCCAAGAAAAATTGTCTGTTCCTATGGCTATATATCCAATTTGTGCTGTCAAATGCACCATTGTGACCAGTTTTTACCAAGTTTTTGGGAGGAAAAGCCCATGCAAGCTCTCGTGTGTGGTTTCAAACTAACTCATATTGCTTGTTCACTTGCCCTAACTGCCTGCACTAACCACTTTGAAAATCTACCATCCAACAATACTGTATATTGGTTTCTCTGTTTGAACATTGGTTGGCATCTGTGAAGAAACCTGCGGATCCTTCACTAAAACCCTGTCCAAAAGTCTCCTCCCAGGTGGCCAGGGGAAGGCAGATGCTTCCTGATCCCAACCCTGGGGTGGTGTACTGCAGGAGGATCACCTGTGTGGAGACAAGGGACAGGGTGGCAAGGAGATTCCGTGGGATGAGACACAGTATTTTTCCTCTGATAGGGAGATTCTTACCACTGTGCCAAAAGAGGGTTTGGCTTATTGTCATTTAAATATCTCTCAACCTCATATTAAATCTAAGGTTGTGAACCCTAAGGTTGTAACATCACAGCACACTATACCAATAGAAATACCCTTTTTGGTATTTTAAACTATAAATGCCCTCTTCGATCCCAAGGGTGCAATGCAAAGGATTGTGGAAATGTGGTCTTCTCTAAACTGTCTTCCTCTGTAAAAGTTAAAATCCACAGCCCCTCTGTTAAAACCATTGAAACATTTGTGTATAGGCACTTTACAAATGCTATATTGTATCATATCATTAAGGGAATTAAATCTACCCTTATAAAGAATCAAGGAGTGGAAAACCCTAACGTTGTTGAAAAGAACTACATGTCCCAGAATCCTAGAAGAACTGAGACGAGGAAGAGGGTTGAAGTGGTATGTAGGTGGTGTGGTCAGACAATTAAGCCTAGTAGCCATTGCAGGAGTCAGGTAATTGAAGCTAATGGCTCTATTGTCAAACCTTTGAGGCATAAATAACCCCAGCAGGAAAGGGAGAAGGAGCTGGAGCAGGAGTTGGAAGGCTGGCAGTAGTAGTAGTAGTAGAGGAGAAGCACAAGGCTGGCAAGTCACAAGGAAGTGGGAGCACAGAAGGCATACCGGAACGTGGAAACAGCAGATTTCACCTGCAAGCTCTGAGAGGGTCATGTGATATGTTCCCAAAACCTGTATTGCAGAGGCTGTGCAGAGGAAGATGTGCTGGAAGTGACTATGCAGGAGCCCACGGCCAGAAGCAGAAGGCTAACGAGGGCCTTGGGAGTAAAAGGAACTCCCAATTAAGGTGGCCGGGCCGGAGATACCCGTGCTGGAGAAGGGTGCGGGTCCCAAGTGAGCCAGAAGTAGTAGCAGTGGTCGAGGAGGTCGTGGAAGCAGAGCACCCGCAACCGCAGTTTCTCTAAAGCCGATGAGTGAAGCATGGCGTTCAGATTCACTCCACAAGCATTGCTGGTAACTGTAGCCAGCTCTAAAGTAACTTGCATAATGTTTAAAGCGAGTAAAAGTTGTTTGATATCTTTAAACTGTCTGTTAACAATGGAATTGTAGCACTCACGCTTTAGAGTTACAAGTGAAATCTGCATTAAAGGAAGGTCACTTACGACCAATTGTGGATACCGAAGGAAGTCTGAAGTTGTCTCTCTTAATGCTATACAGGAATACAATTCTAGTCATCACTTTAAGTTTAAAACTCTATTTCAAAGAGTGATCACATGTGCCTAATTATGTTTTCACCTTGAAGACTGAACCGTGTTTAGTATCCAGAATTGACATTCTTTATTTTTCCAAGAAGTTAAGAGTACACAATACTGAAGAGAAGATCGAGCAGTACCCAAGCCAAAGGGCGAACCGTTTACATGGTGAAACCACTCTTGTTTTTTTGTTTTTTTTAAAAACTTTCTTTGAGTGGTTCACATCTCAAGACATTCAACAATGGGGGGGCGTGGCCTAGCAGCCATTTAATAGTCTGTTCTCTGGAGTGCTCCCTGATCCAGAAAGCAGATCCGACCTAGCGCGAGCTCTCAGACCGCAAATTACAAGAAAAAAAACAGGGGACAATGCTATGAATGGAAACGGGAACAGATGCACGCATCCGCGAGCAAATACGGCGAACCTAGCGAAAGTTATGTGACTTTGATGCCGCCGACTGAAGAGGCTGGACTAGCAGCAAGATGGCGGCGAGTCCGGAACAAAGAACCCTCAGGACGCACGGACCAAACCGGTTGGGAAGAATGATGCAGCCAAGAATCAGTCGCACATTCGTATGAGCAAGCACTAATCGAGGGAGCCCATCAGAAAGACGAACGCACAGCTGCAATCAGCTGTTCATGCACCAAACCCCCACAGGACCAGGGCAGAGAAGGGCGGCCGAACGGGTGACCTGGGACGCAGCAAACAGCCCTCTGGACGAACGGGGACAACCGTGCGCTGCCGCCTGAACTTCCTAAAAGCTGCATGTGAAGTGCCCACGAATTGGGCAGAATATAATGACTACGCGCGCGGCAGCAACAGCCGGCGCACGGGCGGCTGCAGTGTAAAGTGGAACACTGCGACATATAAAGGTAGCAGGCGCGGCCACCAGGACATTAGAGGTGGCATAACACAGGCACAGAAAAGCTCCGGAAGATCGCAATAGCCGGCGCATGTTCAGAGTAAGAACATAGCACGGCTCAATAAGCACACGCACCCTTATAATAGGAATAGTGCACAGCAGGAGAAACACCCCTCCTCCAACGGGATGCATATTAATAATAAGCATGAGTGATATGCCTCAAGTAAGGGACATACTAATGCCAACAGTGTGCAGTGCACCCAGCTGGCGAGGTCTGTGTGCTGCCCCAACCAACTATAGGTGGCAACACAGAGGGACAACAGGAAATAGAAACGCCGGAGTGCTGTGAAGTATGTAAAACAGCACCTGGGGAACCCGGACCAAGAGATGGCATCGACTGGCTGCTCACTGATGACCCCAAGGAAACAGATTAAGCAGACCAAACTAAAGGTATGCAGTCTGGGAAACCTGATAATAAGAAAGTGCATACCCTGCAAATAAACTAAGCTTGAGGTGGGCGAATAAGGTAGTGGCAAGCAGAACACTCCTGGGGGGCAGCAACAAATACTGCCTGACGGAGGAGCAAAACACTACAATGAGGCAGGAATAACCTTGCATAGTGCCACCAGACAAGCGGAACTATAGCAATACCTGTCCTCCCCTAATACAACACGTTGACTCTAGAGGGGAACCTAGATACGCTGAAAGCACTGGCGCACACGCCAACTGATAGCAGGAGACGTGTACCAAGTTAGGAAAATACATGGACCAGAGGTAACTGAGCTCAGACACAAGCAGGAATTGGCGCAGTGCCAAGTGCTGGGACATAGCGAAGCACACCAGGGCAAAGGGGTCGGTGGATTGGAACAGCAGGGTACATACAAGAGCGACCCACACACAACAACCAAGCGCTTGCAACATACAAGGCCGCAGTGAACCAAACACCCGAGACGCCAAGTTGAGGACCAACACAATCACTGAACTACAAGGAGAAAACTGTAAACACAAACAGTAGAAGGACCAGACCAATGACCACCAGGGAAATGGCGCTCAAAGGAGGCAAAGGCAAGCAACCAACGATGGATCTATTTTCCAAATCTTAGCCGGCCTTGACCACAGTGGTACAGTCCACGGATACCACAACAGAAGAGATGACTGCACCAAGGGATGACCGGTAGATTCTGGCGGCCATAACGGAACTGAAAACCTTGTGGGGAGCAGCGATGGCAGACCTCAAAGCGGCGCTTGAAACCAAGACAGATGCTGTGGTGATAGAGGTCAACTTACTACGACAAGATTTAAGAGCACAAGTGGCTTAGAGAGCGCTGGCAAAACCAACACAGACGTTAGCACCGCCAATACTAAAGAAGTTCATATCTTAAAGCAACAAATGTCCAGAAGGAGAAGGAGGCCAGGACCCCACAGACTATGCGGAAAACATGCTCATTCAGGAAATAGGAGCAGGCAACCTCTCCCAGGGGTTTGCGGTTGAACGAGCGCATAGGGCCCCGATGAGAAGACCGCAACCCGGAGCACCTCCCTGATCCATAATTGCAAAGATACTGAATTATAGAGACAGGGAAAAGATCTTGGAATTTTTTCGGAAAGGAGGAACAATAACGCGTGCGGCGGCAAACATTACTGCATACCCGGATTATACCATGCAAGTACAAAGACAACGGTACAGCTACGTTGCGGTGAAAAGAAGGCTAAGGACCGCCGGGTTCAAATACATGCTTTTGTACCCTGCGAAACTTAAGATCCTACACAAAGGAAAAGCACACTTTTTTGAAACTCCGGAGGAAGTCACATGCTGGATGGACACCCAGGGATGCCGAGAATCTGGAGATGGCCAGGATCATGATGGACAGGATAAGTGATACAGCGTTATGTATGACATTGCAAGTGGTGGGAGAGATTGTAGTGAAGTGCCAGTAACAGGGGTAATTTGCGCGCTAAGACGCGTGGATGTGCACTAATTGGTAATAATGAGCAAATATGCCAGACTGGAATATAGAATTGTATAATGTAACTATGAGTACAAAGCGCTATGGACATTTGCCGATATGGGAGACACAGAGTAGATACGACCTACCCCCGATAATAGTATCTATAGAGACGCCAGTAGGGCGTTATCTCCCTGCTGTACCCAGAGTACTGGTATTAGCCACAAAACGGGCAAGATGCGGGGGCGCCTGAGATCCAGGGATGGAGCTGGGCAACAGTTGGAGTTGGGGACAATGTTGGGGCAGAGAGGAGAGGGGGATGGGAAGGGAGGGAAGTAAGGGTTTGATTGGGGCTGGGAGGAATGGGGGGAGGGAGGGAATTTGGGGAAGTAGCTAGGATAGAGAAGGGTAAAAGTTTAAAGTTTGGGAACGAGCCTACATACATGAGCGATGGACTTCAAGCAAGACCAGGAGACTTGCAAGGGGAGGAGAGGGATGATACTGGATTATAGGCGACCTTAAGAGAGTCAGGGGGCTCACTAGCTACCTAAAAAGGAATATGGTAATGATGTACATGCGCAGACAAAAAATAGATGTAGCCCTGATACAAGAAACCCACCTCACAAAAGAAAGGTTGGAGGTGATCCGGAAGAAGTGGAAGGGGACTGTCGTTGGCGCAACATACTCAGTTTACGCTAGGGGGGTGATTACCTGGATAGCACTGCATGTCCCATTCCAGTTACTACAGTCAACGGTGGAAATGGATGGGAGGATGGTTGCAATTAGGGGGCTGGTGGAAAATAAAGAATGAAGCATTACAAACACATATGCCCCAAATCAAGACCCAGCGGCATATATCAAGACCCTGTACAACAAAATGAGCGTGTATCTGGGTGGGGCAGTGATTTGGGGAGGTGATTTTAACTGCACACTAAACCCGAAGGTAGACAGGTCAGATGACAAAATAGACAGACCCACCCCGGCTGCGAGGGTGTTGCAGTTATTGCTAACAGATTTCAGGCTCAAGGATGCATGGAGGATGTGCCACCCGCAAGACAGGCAGTATTTGCATCACTCGGCCCCACAGAATCTGCACACTAGGCTGGACTACATGTTTGTCACACAGGAGCTACTGACAGAAACAGCACAGCTAGATTATAAAGCGAGGGTCCTATCAGACCACTCGCCATTGGTCCAAACATGGCACTACTGACCCTCTAGAGCAAGTACACCAACGTGGCGCCTCAGAGCTGAGCCGATAAAAGATACAATGTTCAAGGAAAATCTGAGAGAAGAAATAATAATTCACTTTGAGACAAGCACTGGCAGTGTTGAGTCAGCTGGTACGCTGTGGGAAGCCTTTAAAGTGGTAGTGAGGGGGATAGCCATAGCTAAGTCCAATGGTCTACAAGGTGGGATATTAACAGAACTACAGGAAGCGGAAAAAGAGCTAGAAGGAGCGTTGAGGAATGAGGGCGGCACCGGGGAAGATACTGAGACCATACTTAGGCTGCAACAGAAATGTGCGGGACTTTGGGAGAGACTGTGTCATCTAAATTATAAAAAGTATATAGAGAGACAACACGCTGGAGGGGATAAACCAGGGAGGGTGTTGGCATGGGTATATAAGAGTGAGACCCCCAGAGCTGCGATCAGAGCAATAGCGAAAGAGGATGGGTGTATAGTGGACACCCAAGAGGGTGTGAATCGCAAATTCTTAGAGTACTACCAACAATTGTATGGAAATGAAGGGGGAAGCGATGTTAGGGCAATAAGGGAAACATTGGAAGACATAGGCATGCCGCGAATCAGCACGGATGAGTGGAAGGAACTGGATGCCCCAAACACCCTAGAGGAATTGGAAGAGGTGGTAGTGCAGCTACCCACCAGCAAGACTCCGGGGGCCGACGGGCTCCCTAGTGAATTCTATAAAATGTATAGAAACAAGGTGCTCCCCTTGCTTAATGAGGCATATGAAACAGGGAGGTTGCCGGAGTCCCTGAGAGAGGTGATTATCATACCACTCCCCAAACCCAACAAGCCTGGTAGAGACTGCGGTTCATTCAGACCGCTGTCGATGCTTAATCAAGATAGCAAAATACTCACAGCGGTCCTGGCAAATAGAATGAGACGGATCATTACTAAACTAATACACCCCGGCCAGACCGGATATGTCCCACATAGAAATATATCCAACAACCTTAGACGACTTAGCCGAGTTATAGAGCGCACAAAAGAGGACGTGGGCGAAATGGCAATTGTATCGTTAAATGCAATCAAAGCCTTTGACTCAGTCAAATGGCCTTGGCTGATTGCAGCCCTGACCAGTTATGGGATAGGGCCTGGGTACCTTAAATGGGTTAAACTGCTATATAGTGCGCCGTTGGCCAGGGTAAAAACGGGAGCAATAATATCAGAAAGGTGGCAACATAGAAGGGGTACTAGACAAGGATGCCCGTGGTCCCCTATGCTGTCCATGTCGCAATGCTGAAAATGGTAGTACTGCCGAGATTATTGCATTATTTTGGGAACATTCCATATCTGATCCCAAGGCGATTCTTTGCTAGGATACATAGCATATGCAGGGAATTTCTCTGGCACGGGATGAGGAACAGAATCACCATTTGGAAGTTACAAAATTCGTATGATAAGGGGGGCATAAAATTGCCAAATTATGAGTTTTACTATCTAGTGAGCCAATTGCAGTACGTGGCAAAATGGCTGTCAGAAGACTCGACCTCAGAATCTAGATTGTTTAGTCTGGAATGTGCCCCATACTTCCTGAAAGAAATGATATGGCTCCCCAAATCAGATATGAAAGAACGCCCTGAGATGATGACATTGGGTTGGGAAATATGGCACAGGGCCTGTCAGATATTGGGTAACCCAACCCTGTGTTCCCCGCAAGTGCCACTGGTGGCGTTAACGGGAAAGGAAGGCCAACTAACGAAGATGATCAGGAAGCACTGGTAATCAGTGGGGATAGCAACGATGGGAGACATTTGGCAAAGAGGGAGGTTCAATGAATTTGGGATGTTGTTAGAGGAAACGGGGTTGCACGCAGGACAGTACATCACATATCATAGGATGGTGCGGCGAATTAAAGAGACATGGTCCAAAATAGTACTAGAAGAGCAGCCAGATGCCGCCATAGAAGTGATGTGTGATATAGCAGAAGGGGGACATGAAATATCCAGGATATATGAGCTGATGATGTCCAGAGTGGGGAAGGAAGCGGTACAACTGAGACATGACTGGGAAGAGGAAGTGGGGGCCCCCATGAGTGATGGGATGTGGGAGCGGGCCCAAGGGTACCACAAGAAAGTGTCAAGGAATGCGAGGCTACAGCAAATACAACTGTATATAACCCATAGAGCCTATATGACACCCGAGAGAATAGCCAAATTTAAAAATGCAGAACGGCAAACATGCCCCAAATGCGGCGAAGAAAACGCAGGGATGACGCATATGTTCTGGGCATGCCCAGAAATTGAGAAAGTTTGGGGGAAATAGCCCACAGATTGGAGGAAAAGGGGATTAAGATTACTGTAGACATAGCATGGGCATGTCTAATACGGGGTTTTCCTAGACCACATAAACTTAAATATGTAAGTAAACTAAAGGATTTGGCATATAAACTTGCAAAGCGTAGAATCGCCATGGGATGGAAGGCTTGCTGTAGACCAAGGATATAGATATGGTGGAAAGACCTTCAGAAATGGGCAGAGGCTGAAACTGCAGTATGGCAGGAAGCTAGCAACACTGGGGGTGAGGAAGAAGCAGAAACCCTGACAGCCTGGAAACATTTAATAGCCACAGTGTTTGGGTCAACCCAAGACTGGTCGAGCGACCAGGACTCAGCAGAAAATACAGAAGAGAGATCCCAATTGTAGGATGAAGAAGCGGATCACGAAGTAGGGTAGGCTCAGCTGGGCGTGGGGGTAGAACGGGAGATGCAGTAGACATTGTCTGAGTTGCATATATTTGAAACATTGTAACATGTACTGCAAGTTTGATTGTTTGTTGTGTGTTTGGAATAAAATTAATAAAAATTGTTTGAAAAATAAATGCGATATCAATTTGAGGTACAACTTTGAGGTCATTTACAGGCAATGTATCAAACAATAAGCAGCAGGGCTCCCCCCCGAAAGTGTCTAGTGGCTGGGGTGGGTGGGGGTGTGGCAACATCAGTCGTGAAGTACATTCTGGCCTATTGGTTCATGTATAAGTTTTGCCTGGTTATAGTCCCTTGCCTATGGACTCGGTATTGATTCTCCCACTTCCAAATCCGAACCCTGAGACATAAGATAGGATTCAAAGGGGCCCCAAATGTTCTTAGGCCTAGTCTGCTGACTGCACAATAGTCCATATTCTTTGTCGGCCTTGCTACGCAAGAGCAAGTCCCTGAGCCAAGTTTGCACCCCGGGGGGGTTGCATCAATCCATATCATTAAGATACACCTCCTTGCCATTATCATACATGTTGTAAGCAATTTCCAGTTGTGTTTAGGATTCCTGGTAAACCAGCCAAACATGCAGCACAGTAAGTGACATGGTATTACTCTCACCAGCATAGTAGAAACAGCTTCCACCACCCCCTCCCAGAACTCCCGCAGTTTGGGACACATCCACAACATGTGAATAAAATCAGCAGATACAGTGTTACACCGTGGGCAGTTGCTCGCTCTGGTGCGGTTAATTAAATGGAGGTGGGTTGGAACCAGGTACACCTGTGTAGGGTTTTGAGCTGGATCAGTTGCAGTTGTGTATTAAACACTCCACTGTGCGTACGCTCACATATTATTGCACATTGCTTATCTGTGAAGGGGGTTCCTGCATCTTCCTCCCATTGACGCCTGCACTTAAGGATTCCCTGAGGGGTTTTGCCCTGAATAAGCCCATATATTGCAAAGGCCACCCGCCTCGTAGCCAGGGAGCCAACCAAGTATTACATCAGCAGGAAGGTCATCAGAATGTTTGGGAATGATGGGGACCATGCTTTAAATGCCGCCCGCATTCCAAGGTACTTCAGTGTGCGATAGAGCACCCCACCCATCTTCGCAGAGAATTGCTCTTGTGATACAAATGTTCCCCCATGGTACAAGTCAGCCATGCATTCAATCCCCAACACTCTTGTATTACAGCTTCATCACATGTCGGTAGAAGGCACTGTACTTTCCATATCTGGAGGCCCGGGTCAAATGGGATATCGGCCCGTAGTCTTCCCAGTGCCCGATTCCGTGCATGAATCGTGAATGCAACAGGGTCAAATTTACATTTGTCCACCACCGTCTGCGTTATCAGGACCTCCTTCATTGTAAAAGTGTGCACCGAGCATCTCTCAGTGCGTACAGGTGACCCCTTGGCGCCTCTGGCCTCCAGTAGGACGCAAAGTGGAGCTGTGCAGCAAGGAAGTACAAATCCATGTCCGGTGCCCCCACACTCCCAAGTGAGGACCAGGTTGTCCTCACCTCTGCAAAGAATCTGATACCCGGCCACACAGGGATATTTTGAAAAAAATAAAGGAGTTTGGGGACTATCAACATTTTGACAATTGCTTTCCGACCTAGCAGCGAGAGTGGGAGCCTACACCACCCATTCACTCTGGAAATCAGATCCCTCAGGTACTTAATATGATTGTCCTCCAGCAGCGTCTTGGCATCGCAGCTCCACTGCACCCAAAGATACGTGACAGACTTTTGCTCCCACCTATAACCCCCCACGTCCGCCAGTTTAATCATGTTCTCATTCAGTGGGAATAAGATGGATTTGGTCCAGTTTATTCTAAGACCAGATACCCGCCCAAATTCCGCTATCTCCTGCGAGAGCGGTCCTAGGTTAGTCTCCGGGTCTTTAAAATACAGGATGGCGTTGTCTGCATACTGCCTAGTGCCACCCAGTGCCAGCGTCCTCGCTAGGTGTAGTTTACATAACCGGGCCGCCAATGGCTCTGTCGCCAGTGCCAAGAGCAGCGGCGACAGTGAACAGCCCTGTCTAGTTCCACGGCCTCTGGGGAAAGTACTGGATCTTTTGCTGTCCAGATCGATTTGTGCGTTTGTGCCAGCACATAACAGGTGCATCGCCGATAGGAAGTACTCTGGGATGCCCACCTGCCCCAGGACCTCGAATAGATAGCTCCACACGATCGAATACCTTTTCCATATCTAGCAACTCTGCGATTGCCTATACCTTGGGTTCTATCTGGGCAAGGATAGCAAAGAGTGTGCTTCTCTTCAGCTTCAGCGAGGTTGATCTTCCCAGGATAAAGCCTGATTGGTCTGCATGGACTATGGTTGAGACATAAGGGAGCAGCCGGTCCACCAGCACTTTAGCAAAGATTTTTGTATCTAAATTCAGCAGGGAGATGGGGTGATATGAAGAGCATTCCAAAGGGTCCTTCCCAGGCTTAAGTATCAGAGTAATCACGGCCTCCTGCATAGTTGGTTGGAGTTGACCCACCTTCATCGCCACCTCCTAGACCGACAGCAAGTGTTGAGCTACCTCAGGGCCTAGCTCCTTATAGAACTACGCCGCAATTCCGTCCGTACCCAGTGCCTTAGCCGAAGGGAGGACGCGTATGGCGAGCAGGATATCGTTGTGTGTAACAGGCTTTGCAAGAGCTTCAGCCTCCTCACATTGCAGTGCTGGCAGAGACGCCTCTCGCACATATTGTACCAATTCAGGAGTTGGAATCGACCACCTAGATGTGTATAGGTGCTTATAGTATTGGCAGAAGACGTCTAGGATAGGGCCCGGTTTCACAAACACCTTGCCGGCTTCGTTTCTCACGGCAGCGATGACCGTGGCTCCCCGTTCACCCCTAATCATTGCTACTAGCTGCCTGCCCGGTCTACCCTCCTCTCTGTATCTACGAGCAATTGCCGGGCGTGCTAGATATTTAACATCTTTGACCGCCAAGCTATTTAAGTGATCCAGCGCATCCCTGAGGCTCGACCTGTAAGCACTGTCCCCCCTACCACCTCAGCCCTGCTTCCATAATGCTTGATTTCCAGCTCAGTCTCAGTCAGTTATCTGCATATTGTCTTCAGCATTTCCAGCTCCAGTGATAAGCATCCTCCCTGAAATACCACCTTGAATCCCTCCCACGTAGAGCTCATCGTAGGGACCGTTCCCAAGTTCTCCTGAAAATGTAACTTGACTAGGCTCAGCACCTCACTCTTGTATATTACGTCTAGCAGGGCCGCCACTAAACCTCCAGAAGGGACGCAGGATTGTCCCGTCACCTGGATCCAATGACCAGAGGACAGGCGAATGATCGGATAGCATTCTGGGGAGGAGAGCACAATCTATCATCCTGCATATAAGGGGCAGGCTCGCTAAGACATAGTCTATGCGCAAAGAGGTATTGTGAACCGTTGAGTGGAACGTATTCTCCCTGCCCTCCGGCCGGATCAACCTGTTCCGTCATACATCTCAGCACCATTTCCATTGCTCTGGCTCACGGGCGAGTACCCCCTGCCGTCCTGTCTTTCTCTGGGTCAAGAGCAATATTGAGGTCCCCCGCCCATACAATGTTGGTGTGTCCGTATTTGTGACATTTGAATAACAGGGACTCAAACAATAGGGGGTCATCCACGCTTGGACCATAAATGTTGACGAACGTCATCAATGTGGAACCCCAACACCCCGAGACAATCGCAAACCGCCCCGCCGGATCAATTACTGTTTCCTTAGTGCGAAACCAAAGTGACTTGTGTATAAGTGTCATCACCCCGGGCGAACACGAAGAATAGGATGTGTAGTATTTGCACTCCCCCCCACCCAGGACCTTGCAACGCTCTCATTGCCCCTCCCAACCAAGTGAGTTTCTTGTAGGAGGACTACCTTAGCCCCGTGCCTTTCACAGTACTGGATTACCTTGCTGGTCTTGCTTGGGTTGTTAAGCCCCTGCACATCCAGCTCATAACTTGCAGCTAGCCATAGTCCCCATATTGTTTCAAACAGGCTTGCCCTGCCGCCATGCACTCCTGCCCCACTCCTCCGCAACCAGCTGTGTACCCGAGACGTAAACTGTTTTTGAACTAACAACCACCAACATGCCCTCGCACACCGTCCACACCCCATCCTCCGGAACAGCCCCACGGCAACCAATATACCCCCCAACCACACTGCACACCCCCAACTAGCAGTGGATTGACCCACCCCCAGAACCCCTCCCAATACATCAACCCTCATGGGACACCGCCCGAGGACACCGGACACCACAACTCAAAGGCCCGCCCGCCTCGCGGACCTCAGGGGGAGGTTCCTGTAAGGACAACTTAACTCAGCAACTGAACAGATTTCATTATATGGGCCAGCATATCTATTATCCACCAGCAGATTCGTAGGAATAACAATATTAGGCTTGCAGGTGCAACCTTAATTGTAAGCTGTTGGAGCCCTACATTTCACATACATCATGGCAAACAGCCCAGGAAGAGATCAGCCCTGAGCCTACTGGGTGAAGTCCTCAGTACCCCATTTACACTTTCGGCAGTGGCTCCAGGAAGTCGTGCACAGCACCAGGATCTGTACAGAAGTGCGCCTGGCCTCAGTGCTGCACCCACAGCTTAGCTGGATGTAGCATGGCATATTGCAGCCCCCATTCCTGCAGGGCGCGTTTTGCCGACAGAAAGGAGAGGCGACCCTTCTGTACCGACGGGGTGAAGTCTGGATAGAATGACACTCAGCACTTCTCATAGGTCAAGTCTCCCAGTTCTCTGGCCCTACGCACAATTGTTTTACGGTCTCTGTAATTTAGCAAGTGAGCTATTATAGGATGTGGGCTCCGGCCCGGTCTGGGGACCACTAGCGACACTCGATGAGCCCTTTCGATCAAGAACTGGGATGACCGTGGAGGCGTCTGTAGCTCCTCTGGGACAAACTTCTCCATAAAGATCTCCATATTCTGCTGCGGGCCGGACTGCGGGACCCCCACCACACAAATATTATTCCTCCGGGACCTCGACTCTAGATCTTCATTTTTTTCCTTAATTGCAGAGACCTCCCTCTGGAGCGAGCAACTCGCCTGCATTGCCTCACCGCTGGTATCGTCCAAGGCCCCCACTCCATGTTCTGCCTCGGATATTCGCCCACTTTCTTTCTCAATACGTTCTTGAATGCGATGAACCTTATAGACCATGCCATCGAGTTTCGTATTGATTGGCACGAAGCCGGACCTCATCTCTGCCAACACCAAACTAAGTACCGAAGCTGAAGCTCCACTAGTGGGATTCGAGGGGGCATTCTCTTGGCTAGACAGGCCAGGTTTGTCCATGTTGTCCCGAGGCGTCCGCATCTTCTCTCCTCCCCCGCTTAGGCCCTCCTTCTGGGTGAAGGGCAGTCGGGATTGCTGCTTGTTTCCCTTGACCATGCAACTCATCTCCCCTCCGCCGCTCCGAATGGCACCAGGGAGGCGCAGCGCCCCCACCCGATCCCTGGGCACGACCAGCTGCAGTGGATACTGGGACTCCAGCGGGTGGCAGGGTCACAAACTCCCTTCCCCCACTCTCCCAAGCAGTGTTAGTTTTTATTCAGTGTGCCAACCTGGGGTGCCCCTGTCGTTGTCACAGGATGTAGTCTGTGGGAATAGATATCACTCCGATGAGGTCAGAGGATGAGGGACAACCAGCAATCTCCCCTGGGGGGCAACATGTAGTTGCCTGCTACCCAGTGGTTCTCCCCTCCTCTCAGCCGTGGCCCCAGCGAGATCCAGCACCCCCTCAGGACCAGCTCCTGTTTATTTGTAGAGGCCCCGGGGGCCACACCAGTGACTTGGGCACCCAGTTCCTGGGCAATCCCAGAGGGTGCCGGGGTCGCAGTTGGACTCCCACACAGGATGTAGGTGCTGCACAAGCAGTCGGAGCGTTTCCCCGGAGCCCACTGTTCCTGCCTGATCTTCCAAAATGATGCCCAGCTGCTGTATGGTTATATGGCGCCTTTTCCTGGTGTGATGGCAGTAAATCAGGCGTGTGATCCGGCACCTCAAAGCGGCGCCAGTGCGATGAGTGCCCAGCCCTGTGTCTAATTGTAGGCTGATGTCAGAGCCTCTGCTGGGTCTCCCTTCAGAATGTGGGCAGCAGGTCTGCTATCGGGGTGCAGCACTCTTGTGGTATGAAGCTGCCTGGGTTTTCTAGCTTACGGGGGGACCCAAGCATGTGGGCTAATGCGCTAGAGCAACACCAAAAGGATAAGCTTCCCCTCCCAGGGGTGGTTTCAGATGGCATTGCGGCCGCCGTTGGTTCCGCACAGTGAGTGGAGGCGATGTGCATGTGATTTTAGCAAGTCTTTCCAGCCCATCGATCACAGTGCCTCTCCACTCCTCTGCTGCTCTACTATATTCCATGTGGGCCCCGCTCAGAGGCAGGATATCTGCAACGGCTCCCCTCTGGGCTTCTGCAGGCGAGGCCCCTCCTCTTGGATTCCGAAGTGAGTGGCCAGAGTGGGGCTGGCTCGGCCACAGATGCAGGGGTTCCCCGGCGTACCGCTTTCCAGGGCATCTGGCTCTCCCTACTACTCCCGGTGGGTGGTCCCGCCCATCCTCGTCGCTCCTACCTCAGTCCCCTCTGGGAGGTGCAGAGCTTGGGGCACCGGGACCTGTTGGCACCACACCACTCCACCTGGTTCGTGGCACTCCTGCGCCAGGCACACCTCGGCCACCGGCCTGCACAGCACCTCTGCCTTTCTCCACACCGGCGCAGGCCCTTTCCAACAGCGCTGCATCGCTCAGCCTCCTCCTCGCAAAAGCTCACACCGGCCCCCAACTGATCTATGACTCTGGCATATGTTGGGCTGCACATTAATACACAAGCCTCGGTAGCTACATACAATCTTCCCTCCTGTAGGTGTGAGTCTGGCCTACCACCCTTCAAGCAGTCCGGGCAGACCTAAAGCAAAAGCAGTCCTCTTGGTTGCGGGCTCACTAGCCCCAGTCTTGTTAAAAGCTATCTACCAACTCTGTAAAGATGTCAACAGTCCAGTAGCCCAAGATATCGGTGTGGCGTTGTAGAGTGGCATTATGGCTTCTGTCTAATTACTGGAGCAGAAGAGGTGTGAGTAAACTCAGGGAAGGGGAGCTTTGTGCTTCTAAAGAATATTCCAAAGTTAACCTATAATGCTAAAGGCTGCTGAAGCCGAGAGGAAGTAAGTCTTATGGGCAGAAGCAGGTTATTCTTGTTGCAGTCAGACAGACGAAAGAGGCAAAGAGGCTGCCCCCTTTTTAGAAAGTCATTGAAGGGAACAGTGCCCTGCTTACCTGAAGAGGTTGAAGTGTCTTGTTAATAAGCCGACGAGAGAAGGCCAGGAGAAAAGGCCTCCTGTGCTCTTTGCAGCTCTTCGCTGCTCGTCTTCCGTTTGCCCAAAACCTACGCGCACCCAGAAGGTAAGAAGCACTACCCTTGCAAGCTTCTCTCTAACTCTTGCACCACCTCAAGGTGCTTCAGGTTGCGCGCCCGTACTTTGCAAGCCGCCATCAGCTCACAGCCCATTCCCACGAGCACCCGTAATACACGGCTATGCTCACGCACTGTACAACCCTCTTTACTCGCTGATAAGGCCAGGCACCCCCGCAAAACCTCAAAGCCTGCATCCACCTCAAGTACTACCAACACAGCCACCAACAAAGTATTTAACTTTTCGTATAATTATACCGCCTCCATAACCAATGTGATTACAAATGTGTCCTCCACCACTGAAAATGAGCCCCCAGTGTAAAATCTGTGATATGCAATTCTTCTACCACCATTTTGAATGCTAGTGTGCCAAATGCTATGCCACCTGTGTCCACCACCGCTGAAAATGTGACCCCCAGTGTAAAATCTGTGATTTGCAATTCTTCTACCACCATTTTGAATGCTAGTGTGCCAAATGCTATGCCACATGTGTCCACCACCTCTGAAAATGAGACCCCCAGTGTAAAATCTGGGTTGTGCATCTCCCCTAACACCCAGAGCTCAACCCAACCCCCTCCACCAAACCCTCTCTCATCATGAACCCCCTCTCAGCCACTACTGAACCTCACCTGAAATGCGCCATGATTAACGCTAGGTCCATCAATGCCCACGCCCTAGACATCCACGACCTCCTAACCTCCCACGACCTAGATCTACTCATGATCTCAGAAACATGGCTACATGAGGCCTCCGGCCCGGCGCTATCCCTCGCCCTACCCCCTGGCTATTCCATAACTAGACAAGACCGCCTCCCCAAAGGTGGAGGTGTAGCAATTATTGCCAGAGACTCGCTCTCTATCAGAAAGGTAGAGAAATCCCTGACCAACAACAACAGAGACTACCTCCAAGTCAAAATAACCCTCTCTCCCCACTGCACCATTACTGTGCACACTATCTACCGCCCTCCAGGCCCAACAGGAGACTTCCAAGCCTCTCTCATCCACCTCCTCTCTGACAACCTCAAAAAACAGTCTAAAGCCATTCTCCTCGGGGATGTCAACCTAGGGCTCCGGGATAGTAAGGACGTAGCAGCCAAATCCCTTGACTCTGCCCTCAATGCTCTAGGCTACAAGAACACCATCCTTAGCCCAACTCACACTCAGGGCAGAACGCTCGACTGGATAGCACAGCACAACTGCCCACTCATCATCACAGGTAACAATCCCACCCCGTGGTCTGACCACCACATCATCACCTTTAGCATCCTCACCACTAGCTCCCCTGCTGCCCCTTACCTTAACCGCTCCCTCCTTGCCTCGCCAGAAGCTCCCGCCAGCTCACTAAGGAAAGGCTACTGCCCTTCCTCCAAGGCCCAGCCTTCAGACCACCTTTTTCATCAGACCCAGAAACACTTGCAACAACATATGATACTGCCATCAAAGCAGCTATCAACTCCATTGCCCCTCTCAAACCTCGCAAATCCAAACCCACTACCCATTCCAACTCTTGGTTCACCCCTGAGCTCCTCACACTCCGCAACGAGAAAAAAGCTGCACTCACACAGTAGCAAACGTCCCACTCTGAAAAAGACAAGATGATCTTTAAAGCCCTATCCACCAAATACAAAAAGGCAATCACCCAAGCAAAGGCCAAATCCTTTGAATCCAGAATCTCGGAAGCCCAATCTAGCACAAAAGAAATCTTTGCCATTTTCAGAGAGCTCGAGACACCCACTCCCGCCCCCCAGAATTTCACCAAAGACAAAGACTGGTGTGACAAAATACAAACGGCCATGCAAACCAAATTAAGCCTCCTCAAAAGCAAAATACTAGCCACTAAACAAGCCCTACCCAGTATGCATATCCCTATCCCTATCCCATCACCTGCCCCGGATCCCCCCCTACCCTTCTCCTTCAAACCCATTCAAGAAAAAGACATCATCAACATTATGAGGAACATCAAGCCCTCTAACTGCAAAGCTGATGCATGCCCAGCCTCCATTATCAAAGACTGCACGGAAGCGCTAGCTCCCTTCCTAACAGCCTTTGTGAATGCCTCCTTTACCACAGGGAAAGTCCCGCCTCCCTCAAGGAAGCTTGGGTCCGCCCTCTTTTGAAAAAACCAACTCTCGATCCCACCTCCCCCAACAACTACAGACCCATCACCACTGTCCCATTCCTCCTCAAAATATTGGACAAAGCAGCCTACTGGCAGGTCCAGCACTTCATTGAAGAGAACAAACTCCTTGGACTCTGCCAATCTGGCTTCCGCCCCAGACACGGGACCGAAACCGCCCTACTTGACTTGAAAGACCAAATGGACGATGCTAGAGACATGGGTAAACCAGCACTTCTCCTACTCCTTGACCTATCCGCGGCATTTGACCTCGTGGATCATGGCGTCCTATGCCACCACCTTTCCTCCACTGCCAAATTCTCCCCAGAGGCCACAGCATGGATCACCTCCTTCTTACAAGACAGAACCATGCAAGTATTCTCTGACCTAGCCGCCGCATCACCAACTATTATACTTTGTGGTGTACCCCAAGGTTCCTGTCTCTCCCCCACCCTGTACAACATCTTCACACGACCCCTCTTCCTCATCCTCGACGCTATGGGCATCTCATACACCAACTACGCCGACGACACCCAGATCCTCCTCACTCTCACAGGTAACTATGACACTGACTCCCTGACCCTCAACAACCTCTACAACACCATCCAAGCCTGGATGGCAGACAACGGACTATGCCTCAACTCTGACAAGGCGGAACTCCTCCTGGTAGGTTCCCCCGACACGCTAAAAAATCTAGATGCCCAATTCAGCCACTTCACCATTGACTCCATTAAAATCCCGGTCTCCGATTCTGTCAAAACTCTGGGAGTCTACCTGGACTCCAGCCTATCCATGGATAGACAAGTCAACGCAATAGCATCCGCAGCTGCATATCCTGCCAAACTTATCAACGCAATCAGGCCCTTTCTCTCCAAAGAGAACTGCACCAACATAGCCAGAGCCATCACCAGCTCCAGGCTAGACTACTGCAACATACTCTTTCTAGGAACCTCCAACAAAAACTTAGAGAGACTACAAGTAATACAGAACAATGCTCTCCGGGCAGCCCAAGGCATTGCTAAAAGAGAACACATCTCTGAAGCCAGAAAACTAGCCCACTGGCTCCCAATAAAGGAAAGGATCGTATTCAAAGCCCTAACACTGACCCACAAGTGCATTCACTTCACTGCTCCAGCATACCTCTCTCAAAGGATCCACCCTGTCTCCACTACCAGGCCAACCAGATCACCGTACACCAACATGCTCTCTGTGCCACTAGTAAAAAGAGTAAAAGTGGGTGGATCCAGCTTCCACTATCTCGCACCCACTCACTGGAATGCCCTACCTCCCACTATCCGTGGTGAGGACTCCCTCACCACCTTCCGCAAGACACTGAAAACTACCCTCTTCACATAAGGACCGATACATCAGCATGAATACTTATCATATATGTTGTAATATACGACCAAATGCAATATTTGTAACAACAGTATGATTTCTTGTACTATTCATAATGTGTCAACAATCGCTATCATGTGTACCATGTAACTAAGTTATTGCAAGTAACAGCGCTTCAATGCCCCTGGGCTACTTGCGCGCTATATAAATATAAATAAATAAATACATAAATAATACATGCCAAATAATTCTAAAGTACTGAACAGTTGTAATTATATTCTTGTGGCAGTCAGACAGAAGGAAGAAGCAAAGAGGCACCCCCTTTAAAAGGTTACTGAAGGGAAGAGGGCCTTGCGTACCTGAAGAGGTTTCAGTGTCTGGTCAGACTTTGCCTGACAATTCAGAAGTACAAAGCAGTGATAGAAGTACCTGAACTGTGGTGGTATACAAAGTTGTCGGCGTGTCACACTGGAGTGGTTTGAAGTAGTGGCATACTGTGGGACAAGGGTGACTGTTCTCACCAGTAACAACAGTAGAAGGGTAATCCAGACGTGGACCCCTTGCTCACTGTGCTCAGAGAGGCATATCTCCACCTCACTGATGAGGCCCGACTACGAAGAACCATGTGTCTGGGGTTGCTGTTGATACTCTTGTTCAGAGGAGATTTGCCTAGCATTTCAGTGCTGGACTGCCTTTCGGTGGGACAAAGACTGATATGTATATGGACATTTCTCCTCTATGAAAAGCGCAGTGAGCTAAAGCGTGGTTGCGACTCTCCTTCGGGGCCATCCACGCAAGAACAGGTCAATGGGCTGTGTTTGTGCCGGTAGAGGGCCTGCCAGACCTTCTTTTGGGTAAGTACAATTGGCAATGAAATTCCAGGCTGCAGGAATGGTGAAGACAGGAGAACGATACTGGACCCAGAATTCAGGGAGGAACAGGCCAAGGGAAGGGCAGGCCTTCCAAGAGAGAGAGAGGGACAGCGAAGCGGCGAAACAGTAGGAAAACAATTCGGCAAGGACATGAAAGCACTTACAATTAGGAACTGGAGGATAGACAGTGTAGAGCAACAAGGAAGTTGAGGTGCAACACGGAGCGGTACTGTAAGGAAAGGTCTATATATGGCTTAGCTGCCAGTGTGAAGGAGGCCACCCTCTTTCTTGGGAAAGACTAGACCGTGCAGTGCGCTTTTGGCACAGTGTAATGGCATCATTAATGGTCGACGTGTCCGTTTCCAGCGTTGCTATACGGACCACCCGGGCACAATGGTGCCAGGCCTCATACGGGGTCAGCAGTAGAACTCGTTGGTAGGTGCCAGGCTACTGCCAACCCCATATCACCATTTCCCCAATCTGACATCCCGGTGCCACCGGGATTTCACGGCTGGCGGCGGAACAGTAAATCTCCATTCTCGTGGAGTCCAATAGGACTCCACGGGAATGGGGTCACTGAAGCATCAACACCATGGCTAAAGGTGCCGGTGCTTCAGTGAAAACACTGCCCGTAGGGGCCTGAACTCCCAGCGGGTAGGCCTGCCTGGAGTTCTATTTCCCTACCGGCAAACTCCCAGTTTGGCGGTCTGGAAAGGGTGCCGGTACGTTACCGGCACCCTTTTTTCTGGACCGCCAAACATGTAATGAGGCCCATTGTGTGGAGGAACGTGGTGCAATTTATAATAAAGGTGAGGGATTGGTTGTGAATAAAGTGGTCCTGAGTAGTGAATGTGCTTGGAAGTAGTGTGATTGAGAGTAAAAGTAGAGTGGAAGGGTGACTGAGGGAGTGAACGGAGGGAGGAATGGTTGTAGTGTGAGGCAGGAGAGTAATAGTGGAGGGAAGAGGGGGAGAGTAGTAGTGGAGTGGATAGAGGAGAGTAGTAGTAAAGGGGGGAGGGGAAAGTAGAAATTGTGAGAGGAAGTAGTAGAGGGTAAGATCATGGGGTGGAGGCAGACTGTAGAGAGAGGACATCAGAGTGACAGAAGAGGTGGAATGAGTGAGAGACTGGAGAGAGGACGCAAGGAGTAGGAGGGGGGAGAGTAGGAGGAGAAAGGAGTGTGACAGAGAGAGAAATAAGGATAGGAAACCCAGAGCAAAGAAGGAACAGAGAGGATGGCACAACTCTTAAACTATTTCCTGGGAAAATCCTCGATAGGAAACCTAGATTATTCACTGACCGAGGGGTGAGTGTGTAGGAGGAAGAGGTGGACACAAGGGTGGCATTTTGATTGGCAAAGACTTTTATTAATAACGGAAGCAAAGGGGGGTGGACTTTATGAAATCCTAAATATCCCTACCTCTAAGAGGGATTTCTCTGCCTCACCAAAACTAGCTAATGAAACTGTCTGTGTCAGAATGTCCAAAATAGTTTGTCATCCTGTGTCCAAATCCTAACCTATCCTTCACAAGCTAATCTCAACATGAGGTGAAAAGGGAAATGTCTCTTTGAAGGCCGACCTGCAGCCCGGCCTTGTAGTTCAACACAAACATTCCAGAAAGGTGTAGAAACGCAAACAGTTCCACAAGACTCAATGGGTTGATTCCCTTTCCCCTGAATCTTTCCACTTTATCCAAGAATGTCTCTTTGTCTTTAATAGTCAGGATGATTCTTTATCTTTTCCTGGCATAGATACCTCTTCCAAGCCATCTTTAGCGTCCCAGACCCTTGATGGGCAGACCCATCTCCTAGGTACTACGTAGAGAAAGAATAGCCTGGTTCTCTTCCAAGCTGTATTGAGGGTCCCCGACCCTACCCCCTTCTTGGCCCACGCTTCTGCCAAGTAGGGTACTCAACGTGCTTAGGTTCACAGTTCTCTCTCTGTCTTCTCTTCCACCCACAGCCTTAGTTTACTCATTTGCCAAGGTCTCGGAGTGTCAATTGTAAATGTAAAGTTTGTGTTCCTCTTTATTACTGATTGGGGTGCGTTTCCCCAGTGTGGGATGTTGGGAACTATGGGATTAGAGGGGTTTTGAGGGAAGGTGAGAGTGTCAAATGGATACCGTGTTCTCCCGGGATAGTCACTGCTCCCAACGGGGCCCTCCCTCTGCATGCGATCCTCCCACTGAGTAGCAGCCTGAAGGGGGACTATCGGATAGCGGCCTCACCTCCCTGGCCTGATGGAAAGGGGCTTCCCCCTCTGAAGAAGTGACGATACCTTGGGATTTGTCACAGAGGTTAGATAGATAATGCCTTTGCCTCTAGGCCATCATAAAACGATCAGGCAGATTTTAGATAGTGGGGGTTACCGATCACTAGAACCAATCTCCAGGGATTGAGGGAAGTCTGGATTAGTGTGGGACTGGTAATCCCTAGGTTAGAGAGAGAGGAATGGCCATAAGGTCAAATGGAAAAAATAATAAAAACTCTTGAATATCATGTGGGAGTTTGTGTGTCCTAAGACCATCTTTAGCAATAGCAAAAGTAGAGATAAGCTCCATGTTTTTGAGCAGGACAGCAGAGGGGCGGCCATATCATAAATACTGGAGGTGGGAGATAACTCAATGGGCCACTCAAAGGTGAAGGCGAATGCAATGAAGCATAAAGTATCAAAGAAGGAATAGCTACTCTCATGGTGGCTGGAGTATTGTTCAGTGTCACACATAATTGTTCAGTCAGACTCTCCCTTATCAACAACACATCCTGAGAGCCTGCTAGTCCACACTGAATATCCTTTTGGCTTGGTTACTTAGAAAAGGAGAATTAAGTACAGAAGGAAGGAAGGGTCACACTGGAGTGAAAGATTAGTGGATCTGCTTTTTTGTGTGAGGTATTGTACAGATGTTAAGGAAAATGATTAGTCATTATGTTATCAACATGGGATATGGTGGTTAGGGGTTCGTCCAAAAAGCACCAATGCGCTAGTCTCAAACCTATTAGAATTAAATGTGACAGATTATTGTCAAACAAGAAGGTCAGCTGTGTTAGGACTTCCACTGGGATCCCTCTAAAAAGCCCAGATCAGTGACAGAATTAGGACATTGGTGCTTGGAAATCGCAAACAACGTGCATGGCCTGATACTGGTTGTCGATCAACAGTATGATCAAAAATACAATTCAATTGTGTAACATATAGAAAATGTAATATTTAAAATGAACAGCTGACACGTGTTTCGACCACGTAGTCCGTTCTCAAGGCTGTATAATGCAAGACCAAAATAAAATAAAAGCATTGCTATTAACCAAATAAGTACATAACAGAAAAATTATTATATATGTCAATTGCCATTCAATAAATGAGGATAACGTGTAAATGTTAATGGCGACAAATCATACAAAAGAGCATGAAAATACCAAAAGAAAATGATCATCATCGATACAAATCCAAGATTTCATGATAAAATTGTTGTAAAAGACAATAATATAGCATACCACAGTTCAGCGGTTGAAATGGGGTTTGTCGGAGGTATGACATGAAAGAGAAATTACACAAAATACATAAAATGAAAAACTTGCATATGTCATAAACCATGTCATAGTGTAATGCTATGCTGAAACAGTAAGTCTCATTACAAAGAAATGGTGAAACACTTGATTTGCCCAAGGAAAAATACCAACAAAGGAGTGATCATGAGATGTTTGTTGGTTTGAAATAATGGAGGTGCCAGCAGAACAAATGCATGCATGAAGACAAACTGACCTTATGGAAAGATGCTGGCTCGTGCCTCAGATTTCAGGGGTAATTGAAATTAAATGTCCGGAAAATTAGCGGGGTACAGTGACCAGAACATATATGGGTGAAGCAAGCAATGAACAAATCCAGGTTGACAAGAAATTAAGTGAATGATGTCAAGAATCGGATAGATAGGTAGTATCAAAGTAGAAAGAACATACTTAATGTCTAATCTCAGTAAAATACTGATGTGGGTCAAGTTGGAAAGGTAAATGATGTAGATGCGGTCTCTAGATAATCGGTCAGCAGTTTAAATCTGGCTGATATATATCTTTAACAAGAAACTTGGTTGGGGAAAAAAGAGCACAAGGAAACTCTGATTAGAGAGGACCACAATGGGTAGTATATTTTTGCATTAGGAAGATGATATGACAGATGATATGACTCACCAAGTGGTGAGGGTGTAAATTGCCATTCCCAAGTATTGTGTGAGTAGTCATGCAGTTCCTACATGTACAATATTGGCGTTAGATCGCAGATACCAGTTATGCGTCATGCCTGTATGGAAAGAACAAAGGGCATATGACTAGATGAGCTGTTTTGATGAGGAGCCAGCTCAAAGCATTGAATTAAATTCACTGCTACAGTGATGAAATTCGGGCAGCATTAAAGAAGATAAGCTAATAGTAGTTTGGAAAAATAGAGCTCACCTGCATTGGTGTTTACAAAAATGTATCCAAAAATATATCCATAAGGGTCAATGGTGGCGCCAGCGTGCATAAGTTACCAAATATAGTGCCTGTATGAGAAAAACATAACATAGGGACATTGAAATAGTGCTATGCTATGCTGAAACAGTAATTCTGACATATATTGAATGATTTCAAAATATAGGATAAAGCACAGTAATGGTTCTTAAAGAATGGAGAGGGACTCACCTCTAATGGCCGATATGCAGACCAAATAGTAGTGGGGGTCACATCCCAACAAGATGACGTCTAAGAGAAGGTGTTGTTTGTCAAAGCATAGAATAAAGGAGAACCGCGGGATTGATGCGCAAAAATGTGATGACGTCACGCGTGTGTAGTCACCGGTAAACAATAACGTGATGATGTCACGCGCAAGAGACGCGCGGGATGTCACAAGGTAAACAAAGTACAAGATCCTCAGCATGGAATTAAAGTCAATAATAATAACATGAGAAAGATGATGAAAATTGAAACATGCAAAATTTGAGCTTGATAGGGTATATGTTAAAGTCCCCAAATGGACAGCGTTGAGAAGTAAAAGTGGAAAGTTATGCATTGTAATGTGTAAAATAATATATGAGTTAAAAAAATATATAGGCCCGAACAAATTGTAATGAGGCTGAAAAGTATTGAAAAATGAGCAAAAATGGCTAATGGAGAAAGGAAGAACTGAAATAGATAGTGGGAAGAACTGAAGATGGAAATCCAATTTGTTAAAGTAAGAATATTTGGTGAGATCCCGTCTAGATGAAAAGAACATGGTGAGGTAGTGAGTTTGAGTCAAAAGCCAGGTTGGAGTAATTAATATTAGTAGCAGTTTTTTCCGTGGAATTTTACATCAGGTGAATTCATGGGCAAAAAAGGGGTTGTACTGATGACCAGAATTCCTATGTACACTTAAGGTTGGAAGATAGATAGAGCAAGATAGAGCATCTCAGAAAAACATGCATTTCATGATTTGTGTTGAGGCCATGAATAGTAAATAAATAACAGATTCATTTTGATTCCATTTGTGTGAGTTTCAAAAAGAGGCTGCCACCACGTTTACCTTCCTTATGTTTCTGCAAAGCCCAATTTTATTTATCTAGAGATAGAGCTACTAATCTCAAGACCATACTTAGTCCATCTTTCCTTAATCCAGATATTGCCAAACCACAAACTATGACTTCCTGGTTGCAACCACCAGTTGGTTTTTATAAATGTGTTAATTGCACACACAATGCATGCAAACATGCTCACATGAACTGTCAGGAATTCAGGGACAATACAGGAACAATCATTAAAATCAAGGACTTTATATACTGCAAAACCAAATTTGTAGTTTATGCCCTTATTTGTGTTTGTGGGAAACTGTATATAGGTAGTACCATCAGCCCACTACGAGTGAGAATAAGGGAACATCTGTCAAGTCTTAATAAAACTGATTCCAGACTGCCTCGCCAACCATTGGCAATCAGAGCATCAACCAGCTGACAAGCCGAAATTAAGCTTCATAGGCCTTATGCTAGCCAAAACAGGTAAATGTGGTGGCAACCGCCTTTTGAAACTCTGACAAATGGAATCAAAATTAATCTGTTATTTGCAATCTACTATTCATGGCCTCAACACAGATCATGAAATGCATGTTTTTCTGAGATGCTCTATCTTGTCTGGTCTACTGCTTTGAACAAGTGTAACAATGACTTCTTCACAGTTCCTTCTGACTATATTTTTGTATCAGGATATGATGGGATTTATCCAAAGGTTACAAAATTGTCAAAATGTATCAACGATCTTTTGTCTTTGACATATTTTCATGTTTTCCAACCTTAAGTGTACATAGGAATTCTGGTCATCAGTACAACCCCTTTTTTGCCCATGAATTCACCTGATGTAAAATTCCACGGAAAAACTACTACAAGAATTAATTACTCCAACCTGGCTTTTAACTCAAACTCACTACCACACCATTTTCTTTTCATCTAGACGGGATCTCACCAAATATTCTTACTTTAACAAATTGGATTTCCATCTTCAGTTCTTCCCACTATCTATTTCAGTTCTTCCTTTCTCCATTAGCCATTTTTGCTCATTTTTCAATACTTTTCAGCCTCATTACAATCTGTTCAGGCCTATATATTTTTTGAACTCATATATTATTTTACTCCTTACAATGCTTAACCTTCCACTTTTACTTCTCAATGCTGTCCATTTGGGGACTTTAACATATACCCTATCAGGCTCCAATTTTGCATGCCCCAATTTTCATCATCTTTCTCATGTTATTATTATTGGCCACTTTCATTCCATGTTGAGGATCTTGCACTTTGTTTACCTTGTGATGTCACACGTGTTTATTGCGTGTGACGTCATCACGGTATTGTTTACCGGTGACGTCACACACATTCCACGCGCGTGACTTCATCACGTTTATGCTTCGACAAATGACGCCTTCTCTTAGACGTCGTCATGTCTGGATTTAACCCCTGCTACTATTTGGTCTGCATATCTGCCATTAGAGGCGAGTCCCTCTCCATTCTTTAAGCAACAGTACTGTGCTTTATCCTATATTTTGAAATCCTTCAATACATGTCAGAATTACTGTTTCAGCATAGCATCACACTATTTTTATGTCCCTATGTTATACTTTTCTCATACAGGCCCTATATTTGTTTACTCATGCGCGCTGGCACCACCATTGACCCTTATGGATATATTTTTTAATACATCTTTGGAAACACCAATACAGGTGAGCCCTATTTTTCCAAACTACTATTAGCTTATCTTCTTTAATGCTGCTCGAATTTCATCACTGTAGCAGTGAATTTAATTCAGTGTTTTGAACTGGCTCCTCATCACAACAGGTCATCTAGTCCTATGCCCTTTGTTCTTTCCATACAGGCACAACCCATAACTGGTATCTGCAATCTAACGCCAATTTTGTACATGTAGGAACTGCATGACTACTCACTCAATACTTGGGAATAGCAATTTACTCCATCACCACTTGGTGAGTTATCTCATCTTCCTAATGCACAAACATACTATCCATTGTGGTCCACTCTAATCAGAGTTTCCTTGTGCTCTTTTTTCCCCAACCAAGTTTCTTGTGAAAGATATATATCAGCCAGATTTAAACTGCTGACCGATTATCGAGAGACCACATTTACATCTTTTATTTTTCGAACTTGACCCACATCAGTATTTTACTGAAATTAGATGTTAGGTATGTTCTTTCTACTTTGATATTACCTATCTATCCGATTATTGACATCATTCACTTAATTTCTTGTCAACCTGGATTTGTTCATTGCTCGCTTCACCCATACATTTTCTGGTCACTGTACTCCACTCATTTTCCAGACATTTAATTTCAATTACACCTGAAATTGGAGGCACGAGCCAGCATCTTTCCACGAGGTCAGTTTGTCTTCATGCATGCATTTGTTCTGCTGGTACATGCATTATTTCAAACGAACCAACAACCTATGATCACCCCTTTTTTGGTGTTTCTCCTTGGGTAAATCAGGTGTTTCACCATTTCTTTGTAATGAGACTTTGGTTTATGACATATGATATGCAAGTTTTTCATTTTATGTATTTTGTGTCATTTTTCTTTCATGTCATACCTCCGACCAACCCCATTTCAACCCCTCAACTGTGGTATGTTATATTATTCTCTTTTACGACAATGTTATCATGAAATCTTGGATTTGTATCGATGATTATCATTTTCTTTTGCTATTTCCACGCTCTTTTGTATGATTTATCACCATTAACATTTACACGTTATCCTCATTTATTGAATGGCAATTGACATATATAAGAATGTTTCTGTTTTGTACTTATTTTGCTTAATATCAATGCTTCTATTTTATTTTGGTCTTGTATTATACAGCCTTGAGAACGACCTACGTGGTCGAAACACGTGTCGGCTGTTCACTTTAAATATTGAATTTTCTATATGTTACACAATTTAATTTTATTTTTGATCATACTGTTGATCGACAACTATTATCAGGCAATGCAAGTTGTTTGCAATTGCCAAGCACCAATCTGCTAATGTTATCAACATGTATATAGCTCACAAATGTCATGGGTATGACATGTCTCTAGTGTTAATTGTCTTAATTGGGGTTGGTGAAAGCAGGGAGGCACATGCATGCTGTCAGCACACTGCATACATTTTTACCAAAATGCTGTGTGTAGTTGGAAGACGTTTGAAGATACCCAATATGAGTAACACACATTGTTTCTCACTTTGTAGATGGTTCGCCTTTTCGCCTTATTGCAGACAATTATGGTCTATAGCACATTAAAATTGACACAGTGTAATTTTCCAACAATATGTGTTTGCACCTGTTTAATGTTGCATTGGTGCAAAACTGCATTTCCGCAGAGAAACATGGCTATGTTCTTGAGGCCGTTTGACGTTCTGGTTCAGCAATTAATATGTGGAGGCCTAGCTTCATTTACAAACTTTTTCAATCTTGAATTATTTCCCATTGCTGTATATTTGTACTGGATGTGTGCAATTAAGCAAAAACTAGAAAGGGATAGCCAGATTTCTGACAAGAGGAATAGTCTGGGGAAATGCACTATGCAATCACAACATCTTCAATGTTAAACACATAATCTAGATTAAATTGAATGTATATTAACCAACATGTTACTTAAACTATGACCATAAAGACGTATTCTTCTTCAAGGATGATTTCATTAAAATATTTATCACAAACTGATTCCACAATTCTAAAAAGCTGGAGTGCCACTTAAAAGTGTTGTTGATTTTTTACACAAACAATAACAAAAATAAAAATGAGGACAACTATTACAAATGTACCATCATTACATCAAATGCATTGAACAATATACATCTCTCATGAATGACACAACACACACACACATAAAAATAGACACTTAACACTTTTTGAAACACAAAAAAGAACTCTTCATCCCAACATGTTTTGCCCTTCTGTGACACTGTGCTGCCTTCTTCACGGGTGAATCTATTTCCAGTTTCACTGTTCAAAATGTCAAGTCTGTAAAAACACAGAATAAAGCATTGGAATATGTTTTATTGTGAGAAGATAATTATGTTGTGTTCTAAATTCGAAATGAGTAAGTGACCCAACGATTAGTTCACTCTTACTTCTAATTTTTCAGTTCTACAGTATTATTCTTAAACATATTTAAAACTTTAATGAGCAGGCTGATGGACACATATGGAGAAGAACCACAAAAGGTGGTTCCAGTATCTGCAATTGTTTGCAAGACCCAAAAGGAATGTTGGCTTCTTTTTGAAAGGTTTACAAAATAGAACTTGATTTTTTACTCTGTCTTAATGCAGGTCCATTATTTATACATGTAGTTTATTTTGCATCAGTCTGTCTTTTGCTTGCAATGCCTGAAAAATGTTAAATACATTACATAGTGCTTGTGAACTAGTATACTATTTAAGCTTGGATTTTCTGTTGTTTCTGGATAAGCCAAAACAAATACATTAGAGTACAGATAGGGTGTAGTGACATATGAGGAGGGACACACTGCCTGTATGTGTTCTTTGCTTATGTACCCACCCCTTGACTCCGCTTGGCCATGGTAATCCCTATGACCATTCCCACCCAGTTCCTGCCCCTCCCCACCTAGGACACTAAGACACCTCCTTATGGGAACTCTTTCACCTTGCTTTAATGAAGTCTTACCATCAATGTTTCACTTGAAGTGCCCGCCAGTGTTTTTTTCAAAGCATTCTTCTGAGAGTGAATGACCTAATTAGATTTGTAAACCGGCTACATTGTAGTAAACATGTCTTAGCAGGTCTGCCTTCAGCCACTCGATGTATAAGCACTACATGTGTCCTTCACTGTTCTTTTAAAAACAAGCATTGCATAGCCAACAGTTTTGGCTTGTGTGTATGTATTAGGCATTTGCTAGACGCTACTATTAGATGCACCATTTTTCAACTGCTACCATTAATGGCCAGTTAATACCACTATGGCTGTGTCTGGCAAGTGTCTTTCCCATGCCTACACAAAAGCCCAAACTGTTGGCATTGCCAAAGCTTGTTTTTATAGTTATAGAGACAATTCTACCATTTTCTATATCCTTCTGAAGAGATGGCGTCCTTATACATTTTCTGGTTTGGAAATGGGCCAACAGAGCAGTGCCTTGTCGCAATGGGATGGTGCATGCAGTGTGCCATATTTGATAAACACTAAACAGTCACATGACCCAGGGAGCAAGATTTGTTAAGGAACTTCCCGTCATTCTGAAGCAATGGATCCACCATCTTGGAGATGAAAACATGCAGCAGATCCGACAATCCAAAGAATAGAACAGAATAGAAGTGGTGTATCAGTCTTAAAATGGTAACCGCAAACCCCAATATAACTTAGTTCCAGAAATGAGCACCAGTTTATTAAAAAAGTGATGAATGACCATCAGGGGCCACGGACCTACATGGACGCGTAAAGGGCGAACTACGCTCACCCTTGCACGTTAAATATGTGCCGAGCCAGGACCTGGCACTAATTGGAGGTGTGGAAAGCAGCACCCAGGGGTATTGAGTTGGACAGTGAGACCCCAAGCCCTGGAGTGTAGATGGTGCGGAAATGAAGACCCTTGGTCTGAGTACTAGTGGGGAGAGAGCCTCCATGAGGCCGCCTGAAGCCCCGTGCTGAGGAAGAGGCCGATCAGAGTCCACGCTAAGGAACTCAACGGCAGCAGAATGGTGTGTGGAGACAGCAGGGGGCTAGAAGCATGCACCGAAGCCTGGGAACCCGTGCACCAAACCAGACACTGTGACACAGAGCGGTGGCCGCGAGGCAGGAGGAGAGTGTGGTGGTACCAGGCAGTGAGTGGAGAATGGGGATAAAGATAGTAGTGGCACGAAAGGTCTTCAGTGTGTGGATTGTACAGGCCTGCAAGCCTGAGAGCATATCCAAGAGGCCCGGAGGGGAGACATGACATAGTGGAGGCAAACGGGATCAGGCAGATCCTTGAGAGGGCCTGGAGAGCTGAAGTCAGGAAGGCCTAGTGAAGAAAGCGGAGTGCGCCGGGTGTGCAGTGGACGGGGGCTGTGTCCTGCAGACACGTAGGAGGAACACAGTTTAGACTGAGCCGGCAAACAGAGATCCAGGGCAGGCCCCGGGAAGAGAGGACACCTGTAAGCTAGCTGCGCTGTGGGCTTGTTAGTGTAGTGTGCCTGCCGGCATCGGTCGAGCAGCTAAATATTAGCTGTCGCCTTTGAATGGTGTTAGGGAAGAAGTAGATAGCCTAGAGCCTATGGAGATAAAAAAGGCAAACAAGCCAAGTGCACACAGTTGCCAGCAATGGGCCAAATAAAAGTCTGGAACGGTGCATTGGAAAGTGTAGAGTGGCCGAATCCAATGACTGAATCCTGTGACTGTGAGGCACAATGGAGAAGCAGCCATTAGAGGATATACATGGCCTACAGCAAAAGGGGCAAAAATGGGGCAATAATGTAATGCGAGGAAAAGAATGCACCACCGCAGTCAGGATTGGAAGGAAGTATTCAGATCCCCTCTACGAAATAAGAGAAAAGGGATATTTTGCAGGAGACAAAGGCATTGAGAGTAGGGATCCAGGCTTCAATTTCAGACCTGCCTGGTAGGGTGGAAGTGTTGGAGAATATGCTTGAGGGGATGGAAAACAATTTACTCAATACTGATCTTTTTTAAACGAAGTATGCGTACAGAATGACTTATTTGGAATCCTGGGATGAAAACTTTCTGCTGAAGCTGGATGATAGAGAACGGAGGAATAACCTACGAGTCTTTCGCCTGAAAGAGCAAAAGGGAGAGACTGCAAGTGATGTCCAGAGGAAGATGAAGGCGATTGTGAACTTCTCCAGCATGTGGTCTGGCATGGATTCACATGCTCATGAATATTCCCCGTTGTCAGGCTGGGAATCCTCGGGAAAAGAAAAAAAACGGTTTGACTTTCACTTTAAAACTGTATTTCTCTTCTAAACCAGTCACTGTCCTCTGGGTCATACTCCACCCCCCACCTCCCATCTAATGACAGTCCTTTCCCTAAGACCCGACTCTGGCAGCCATCTCCAGATTCTTTCCGCACGTTTCAGTGTTGGTAGTCCTCCAGTTTGCTCTATGAGCTATCTAGTACATTTTCCAGATATTTTCACTGAACAGTAAAATGTTTGTGTACAAGAGCCGGTGTGCTCTTTTCTTCATCGGCCGGCAACGTGGATCTGTTTTGGTTGAAGTTTCGCACCCCTCAAGGGCAAGGATTCGTCGAAGTTTCCAGAAGGCCACATCGGGCCTTCTTCGTGCCATCCGACCATGTCGGAGGAGGGAAGGACCCTCTTCAGGCCTTGCACCAAATGCGGGCTGCAGAATGTCTTTGTGGAAGACAAACATCTGCAGTGTCTTTACTGCCTGCACCCAGACCATATGGAGGTGGAGTGCGAGATATGCCTGGGCTTCTCAAAGAAGACGATGAAAGACAGGCAGAGTAGGCTGGAGGCATGGCTGAACTCGAACAAGGCCTCTGCCCCATGCTCTGAGCAGGGGCATGCCTCACCCAGGACTGTCCGGTCCAAAGAGCGCTCTTCTAAGTCCTTTGAAGTTGCCCCATCCGTGAGGGTCCAAGATAAGGCCAAGAGCTGCAAGTCCAAGTCCACCAGGTTGGCTGCTTCCGCAAGTCCCAGGTTGGATAGGCCACGATCACCGTCCACCTCCATAGCCAGCCGGCAATCGAGCTCCTCCTCAAAGAGGAAGTCATCCACCCGACAAGTTGCGGGAGAAGTCAGACAGGGCTAGGCCGGAAGAGGAGAAGAAATCCGCCGCACAGCCCAAACAGGCTCCACAAGCTCAGCCAAAGACTTTGTCGGCCGCTTCGATGACTACGGTAACGACCACCATGGCGGTGACAGCCGATCCTACGAGGGTTGCTCCTGCAGCGCAGAGGGTGTCCTTGCCCCCACGGTTTCACGGCCGCAGAGGCATCAGCGAAGTCTGCTAGTACCCCTGAAGGGATTAAGTCACTGGTCCAGGTCCCGGTTCAAGGCCCTCAGGGTGGAAAAAAGGGGGGTTGCGGAAGAGGCCCCAAACAGCCTTCCAAAGCTGACGTTCAACCCATGGAGATTTCATCCTCGGACGACAACCGAGAGTCAGTTCATATGGTCCATGAGGATGGCGGCGGCGCAAGGCCTAGTGCTCCTTTGCTCCATCCTCAGCCAAGGCACATTTCATTGACCATTCTCTAGATTCTCCATGCCATGGTGGCGGTGATTCAACAGAGGTTGCCACCAGCTTCGGCACCCGTGGCGCCTCATGCTCATGCTCCTGCTCAGCCTTCAAGTAAAAAGAGAAAGTGTCATCCAACGCTCCTGCATCAGCCTCTGCCATCCTATCGGGACCCGACTCCTCCAGCGGATCCGGATACAGATACTGGTACGGGTACGGAAACAGCCATGGGTACCGACGAGGAATAGGACTTTGTCCCAGCGGACAATAAATTGCCACATTTCAATGTTCCTCATAGTTTCCCCACGGACGAGGTAGGATTGTTCCACTCTGTGATATCCAGGGCCTCCGAGCTGTTCCAGCTGGCGCCCGAGGAAACAAAGAAGGAGTGTTTCTTGTATCAGCGATGTGAATCCAAGAGGAAGACAATAATGGCAGTACGTTTTCTGGAAGACATTTGGGAGGAGAGCCTAGCCCGCATAAAGAACCCATGCACGACTCCAGCCAAGCAAGACAGGCTGGAGAAGAAGTACAGGGTGCCGGATTGCGCACCCAAGTGCCTGACGTTTCAACCGTCGTCAGAAACTGTAGTGTCGGCTGCTGCAAGGAAACATTCGGCTAACCCGGCCTCATCATCATCAGTCCCCCTCCAACAGTGAGGGAAAGAAGATGGATGCCATGTGGAAGAATGTCATGTACACGGCAGCGTCCACAATCAAGACGGCCAACGCCCAGGCTATCTTGGTCCTGTACGACAGGGAGCTGTGATACAAGCTGGGGCCTATCCTGGAGTTCCTCCCCGATGACAAGAAAATGGAAGCTCTCGTCCTCTTTCAGGAAGGGGAAGAGGCGTTGGACCATGCCATCTCGGTGGCAGTGGACATCGTCGATACAGGTTTCCGGCAGAGGGGGAACAGAGTCTGCCTTTGTTGGCAGGGATGGTTGAAGTCCACTAAATTTCATCAGGACGTTCTTGCGAAGGTGCTGGACCTGCCTTTCGACAGCGAGAATCTGTTTTGGAAGGCACTCGACGAGTCCAACCAAGCCATAAAAACAGATATGGAGACGGCACGTTCCATTGGCACCCTTCAGCAGCATCGCTCGTCGGATTTTCGCTCCTCTAGGTGAAATTCGAGAAGATCATCCAAAGGTTTCTCCTCATCTTATAGGCAACCTCCCCGATCCTCCATGCAGGAGGCCTACAGGGGCCGTTCCCAGGCCTGCAATAGTGGAGGCCAGCATCGCCATCACCCTCATGACAGGTCCCTGGCACCTAAGCAGGCTTGAACCGCCAAGACGTCGGACCCCCTACTCTTGCACCCCGGTGGGAGGCCGACTGATAAGGTTAGTCAGCGAGCGGAATAAGATCACCACCGCCAGATGGGTGCTGGATGCGCTCTCCCAGGGGCACACCTTGGAGTTCCAACACAGGTGCCCTCGTATTCCACCAGTTCCCCGGCAGGAATAGCACATTCCTCAACTCCTGGAAGAAGTGCGAGTCATGTTACGGAAAGGGTCGATAGAGCTTGTTCCCCAACGACTCTGAGGCTCCGGAGTCTATTCCAGATTCTTTCTAATATGAAATAAGACAGAGGGATTGTAGACCCATCCTGGACTTACGCCGTCTAAACAAGTTCCTAAATTCCCAAAAATCCAGGATGATCACATTGCAGCACGTGCTCTGCCAACTGGAAGAAGGAGATTTCTTGACGTCGTTGGACCTGGAGGACACATTCTTCCATTTCCCCATTCACAAGAGACATAGAAGTTCCTACGGTGTGTGGTGGAAGTCCAGCACTACCAGTTAAAGGCCCTACCATATGGCTTGAAATCAGCCCAAATAGGGTGTTTACAAAATGCCTGGCTCCGGTGGCGGCCCATCAGCGTCTGCAGGACATACATGTTTACCCATACTCGGACGATTGGCTGATACGCTCCCGCTCTCGAGAGCTGGCTGACGAGCACACGAAGGAGACTGTCGACTACTGACAGAGCTGGGATTCTCTGTGAACTATCTGAAGTCCTGCTTGACGCCATCACAGAAAACCCTGTTCCTCGGCGCCCTCGGTGGAGAGGCTAGCAGCTATTCAAGAGAAGGTGCAATGACTGTCTTCGATGAAGACGTCCATGGTGCAGGCCATCAAGTCGCTGCTGGGAATGATGTTCTGCATCTAACTCAACCCATACAGGAATTCTTAGATGCGCGTTGGATACAACCGTCCAGGAGTTTTGCAGACAAGTTCCCTCTTAACAAGGAGTTCTGGCGGGCGATAGAGTGGTGGGGGGTGCGCTCCCACATCGCACAGGGAATGGGATTTCAAACCCTGCCATACCATGAGATGGTCAACACGGACGCCTCTCTGGAAGGTTGGGGGCTCTCACAGAGCGTATACAAGCCAGAGGTCTATGGCTTCCAGAGGAGAAGGATCTGCACATCAACATCTTGGAGCTATGAGCGGTGATCTGGGCCCTCAAGTCTTTCCTACCGTCCCTGAAGTGAAAGGTGGCAAGGATATTCACGGACAACACCACCATGTTTTACATCAGGAATCAGGTGGGCACTCGGTCTCCAGCACTCTCCAAAAAAGCTCAGGACCTGTGGTACTGGGCCATCGGACAGGGGATGTTCCTCATCCCTGTCCATCTGAAGGGCGTCAAGAACACCATTGCAGACTACCTCAGCAGGGAACTGCGCTCCTGCCACGAGTGGGAACTTCGTCAGGATCAGGTGAACCGCATGTTCGTCAAATGGGGCAGACCCCCGATCGACCTTTTTGCCACGGCAGTGAACTCCAAATGCCAGAGGTTTGCCAGCAGATTTCATCAACCGAGGAGCTTAGGGGACACGTTCTCCTTCCTGTGGGAAGGTCTGTTTCTGCACGCATTTCCCCTGTTTCCTCTCCTGCTACGTGTCCAAGGCATATTTGGTATACGGACCTACACAGCCTGTCCGCGTCGCCTCCAGTCAAGTTGCCGGTCCTTCCGGATCTGCTCACCAGAGAGGGAAGTGCAATCCTTCATAACTACCCAGGATCGCTGAACCTGAACGCATGGCTCCTGCATCCTTGGAGTTTAGAGGTTATGAGCTGCCAGCGGACTGCAAGGAAGTCCTCACCAAAGCCAGGGCATTGTCGACTCTAAAGTGTTATGGCCATAAGTGGAAGCAGTTTGCTACACAGTGCTGGTCATATAAGATGAACCCTCTGAGGGTCACAGCTCCACAGATCCTTCCGTACTTGCAGTCCTTGGCAAGAACTGGACTGGCTCACGCATCCATCAAGATACACCTGGCGGCCTTCTTCTGCAACACCAAGTCCCCAGGAAGATCCTTGCTGTGGTCCCATAGACTCGTCAAGGAGTTCCTCAAGAGGCTTTTCTCATCTTTCCCGCCATTTAAGGCTCCTGCCTCGGCATGGGAAATCAACGTAGTCCTAACAAGGCTCATGGGGACTCCTTTCGGGCCTATGCATCAAGCCCCACTCAAGTTTCTCTCGTGGAAAACAGCTTTCCTGGTGGCCATCACTTCTGCCAGATGTTTAATGCCGAAGGTTATGTCGGAATTCCACCTCAATGAGCCTTTAGTTTTGCCTGTTCACTTCCCAAAACCTTCATCGCTGGTGGAAAGGGCCTTGCATTCGCTGGACGTTGCTCGTGCTTTGAAGTTCTACATAGTACGCACAAAGAGTTTTCGGATGACTTCTCAATTGTTTGTGAACTTTGGGCCTGTGAACCATGGGAAGGCCTTGTCCAAGGCTTCCAGCTCAAGATAGCTCTCCCGCTGCATCATGCACTGTCATCGGCTGGTGAACTGGCTGCTGACGGGCCGTCCGAGAGCCCACTCCACCAGAGCGATCGCTGCGACGACAGCGTGCCTGTCTGGTTTGCCCCCGCTTGACATCTGCAGGGCTGCAACGTGGAGGTCCACGCATAACTTCACGGACATTCTACTGCATCAACAGGGTGTTCCAGGGAGGATTCCAGAGTCGGCCAAGCAGTGCTAGGCAACCTGTTTGCTTGAGGTGAGTCTGTTCCAGGGATAAGTGTTAAAATACTTTTGTTGAGCCTTGCCACCTCCCGTGGTTGTGTAATGTGTACTGCTCTGTATTCGTTATTCATGAGATGAGCATGTGAATCCATGTCAGACGCCATGCTGGAGAAGGTTTAAGTTACTTACCTGCAACTATTGTTCTCAAGCATGGGTCTGGCATGGATTCACATGGGAACCCTCCCTCCAGCACCTCAGCGGCTCTTCTTGGTCATACTGCCACTTTACGTGCTTACCAAATCTGAAGCTGGCTGCCAAAGGCAGGGCTTAGGGAGAGGACTGTCATTGGATGGGGACAGTGATTGTTTTTGAGGAGAAATACAGTGTTAAAGTGAAACAGTTTTTTCTTTTACCAAGGATTTCCAGCCTGACGATGGGGAATATGCATGAACAAGTGAATCTATGCCAGACCCATGCTGGAGAACAATAGTTACAGATAAGTAACTTAAACCTTCATGTTCCTTGGAGTAGAATGAGAAAAGGTGGAAATTGAAAGGGCGTGCCAAGGCAGAATGGCGACAGGGAAATGCCCAAGATTGGTGGTGGTGCAGTTCCTCAGGTACGGTGACAAGGCAGAAGTGCTGAAAAGAGCAAAACGTCTGCATAACATACAATTCGAAGGGGTCACAGTACAAATATAAGAAGATCTTTCTAATCTTACTTTGTCCCGACGTAGGGATTGTCATCCCTTAACATCCTGTCCTTCTGAAAGGGGGTTTTGATATAGATGGACCTACTCGTTTGCCCTGGTGTCAGAGGTCAAGGAAGTGGACTAAAGAGTGATGATGGGATCTGAGGCACTACGGGTGCTATGACATCTTTCGGAAGGATAGAGAAAAGTAGGACATCTGGTGGCGGAGAACAGGGTGTCAACAGCTTATGATCCTGCGGAGGTACTTATGCCATGCAAGAGGGTATCCAAAGGCAGGTAATTCCAGAGGCTGAACCCCCCAGTTGCCAGTGAAGTGGCATGGATTTCTGTTTTCTTCTTTTTCTCTTTCTGACATCTTCTACCATGGGTAGATGGATGGTCTTGCTGTCTGACTATCTTAAGGGTTGTAGGTTTGGCAGTAATAAAGTGTGTTTTTTCTGAAAGTAGGGCAAGGTTGTAGCAAGTTAACTTTGGTGGCCCATTTACAGATGGGTGTCTCAACATGTGGGTGGGGCGGTTTTAGGGGTGATTGGCGGGGAGGTGGGTAGGCTACGGAACCTGGGAGTAGTAGTAGGAACTGTTGTGGAAGGTTATGTTACTGTTGAGGGCTTATGGTGAAAGAGACAAGGGCGCTGGCGGGGGAGGAACACTGTATACCTAGTGGTCAGATTGGCCAGGCATTTTGGACATCGGGAGTGTGAGAAATCTGAGGGCATAATCACATTTAGCCCCCTTTAAAACCTCCCCTCATGTAACCAAGGGAAAGGCCAAGTTGCCATATCCCAACCCTGGGGATGGACAATCAAGGGAGGATCACCTGTGTAGAGGGTCCTCCAGGATTGGAGAGGGTATACCCGAGGGTGAGACATGGTATCTCCCCTTCCTTTAAAGTGATCTTTTCAACCCCTCCTCAGCCTTTTTAGGGTATGCTCAAGCACACAATCCTCCTTTCCCCAAACACTATCCAGATACTGAGACAAAGAAGAGGAAGTCAAGAGGAGTGCAGACTTCCTTTGAGAAACACCATTATGGTACTGGGACAAGGAAGGTGCAGATCAAGGCACATCAATTTCCCCAATGCACCTGTCCCACTAACAAGGCCAGGCACGGTCAGGGAATTTCAACTATGCCCATCTGCAGCCTGTTAAGTATTCAGGTGAATATAAAAGGAACACACATGCTTGGCAAGTAGAACAAGTAAGATGGCAAGCAGGAGAGGTATCGGAGCCAGCGCTGCCCAAACCAAGGCAACGGAGAGCGAGACACCGGGACACTGTAAGACTGCCGGGTGTAGCAGGAGGAAGCGTGGTGAGAAGGTTGTGTCTCCAGAGACAAGTCACAATTGCCAGACACAATTCCCATCCTCCATGTGGCCAGAGAGGTGCTTGTTCCCCTGTGTTAAACAGAAGGCCCAGGAGGGTCTGAGGGACAGGTGGAGAGACCCTGACCTCAGGCGGGAAAGCCGCTGAAGGAAGGAGCAGCGAAGTACATGACTGGTGAGTTTATGAATGAGAAAGAAACCCAGCGCCAATTGAGAAAAGACTGTATACTTTGTAACAGTGTGACCGCGAGTGAAAGAACACTTGTTCCCGAAAGCCATCGGGGCACCGCTGAGATGTGGACAATGATAAAGAGGGTATGAAATGATATAAAGTAGCAGAGTTGTCCCGTTTAACAGTATACACACTCGAAAGTCTCTGTGAAGGAAAAGAAGCATTGCAACAGCAGAGGAGCTGCTTTCATGACCCTTGCCCCTGGCCCTCACTGGCAAGTTCGCCTTCCAGTTAGTGCCAGTTCAAAGGCCTTAAAACCTCATCCAAGACTCTCTTGGAGCCAGTCCTGGCACCTTTGGCACCAGGCTCATAACCATCATGAAGACCAACATTAGAATTGGACTATTTACTTGGGACTATTTAACTTGGGGGGTTCAGCCAACATGGAGGCACACACATAGCTCAATTACAAGGAACTGAGCTATGCGGTCTAGTCTTTTGGGTGTGGCAGGCCTGGGACTACTTTACCTGGACTATTTTGGGTGTGGCAGGCCTGGGACTATTTTACCTGGACTACTTTACCTGAGACTAAACCACACTCAAACAGCAGAACATGCTTTGCGTTATTCTGCTGTGGGCAGCGTAACGCTCACCGTGTCCAGTTCTTTGATGCCAGCTTACCTGAAACCAAGGACCTGCAGAGAAAGAAAGAACACTACGAAACTTACCTGGAACAGTATCCTGTCTTCAATCCATCGCTGACTTCAGTTCCACTCACCTGAAGGTACGAACTCCATCATCCGGCACCGCATGCATCCTGGTATACCATAACCTGAAAAGAGGAGAAAGAAAGACAGCATTAGTAAGCGTTTACTCACGTTTCCTCCTAAATGAAGAAAGCCACACAATTCTTACCTGGGTAGTCATCTCCTGGTCAGTATCATTGCTGGAACATTACGGCGCTCGGCGATGAACATCGCAACCTGCAAGGAGAGAAAAGACAAAGGTTAGCAATATAAAAGGCGAAACAGCGCAGCGCATTGCGCATTACTCACCGGACAGCATCGCGCACACCGCGCTTTCGCCTACCGGCCCATGCTCATCTTCAAACTGCATGACAACACCAAAATACCTTTCCATACCTAAAAGGAAAGAAGCAAGACATTATTATTCGAACTAAGAGGAACATAAGAACTGCATATAAAGACTGTAAAGCAGCAAACCTACGGAGTCGCAGCAGGCCTGGATTCCCACAGGGGGGCTTGCACCAGTGAAGTAACTTGGTCGCTGCTCGCCCCCCCCACATCTACGCACCCCTGCCACGAGGAGCAGGACGGACAATCCGCCTTTTACAATATTAAGGTAAGGAGAAGGCCCAAGGGGGAGGAAGGAGTTGAGGCCAAGGGATGTGGGAAAACATAAAGACAATCTGGTATTGAATCCAGCTCTCCTATATTGCAGACCCATCTTTAACCAGAGGCCTTACCAAGGGGGCGGGAGAGGGTTCGAGAGTGCAAATCATCCAACCAGGGCTAGGTGGCGTCCCCGTGGATACCAGGTGAGCATAACAGCTGTGCGGGAGTGACGTGTGAGCGAAATAGACAACTCTTTTTAAAAGCTCCATGAAAGTAGGGGAGCTACACGAAAACTGAAGTAAGAGCAAAGCGTCAAAAACTGACAATGAGAAACTGTGAGTGAACTAATAGTATTGAGAAGCATTGGGTTGGCCCCCAGGCAGAGGAGGCGGGTCCAGGGAGGGCAAAGAGATCCCACCCTAAAACCAAACAAGAGACTTAAGCAAAGCTAGGCACCTGGTTGCGTTACCTGTAATGGGTGGACTGTGCGATCTGCAAACTGTGCCACGACCAGGGGGGGCCTAGGTGTGAGAAGGAATCGTTTGAGATACTCAAGTTGAAAGTCAGAAGGACTTGGTTTTGCATGGGGAAGCAAGTCCTGTACACAGCAAGTGAAGAGTAATATTTTCTGATGGAACTTTTGTGAGTTATACTTTTGTGTTTGGAAAAGAGGTAACTTTGAACATTGGTGCGTTGAAGGATAGCCAGGGGGTTCTAAGCTGGTGGCAAGGGAAGCATGAGAGACCTTGTGAAGAAGTGAATCCAGATAAGGAACAGGTACTGTGAATTTTGCCAAGTGAATCCTGAGAACTTGTGGCACTTTCTTATACTGAGAGTTTTGAACCTGGGGAAGGAAGCCTTGGAAGAGCTCAATTTTCACGCTGACTTTGCTTTGAACACTATTAAGTTGGCCAATTCCCAAAAACACTATAACTTTGTAGAAGTAAGGGCAAGCATAGGTTTTGACACAGACTGTAGTTTACTTTTAACTGGCAGACTTAGACTTTCCTTAGTTTTCCTTTCATTGGGTAACATTCCCACCTTGGAATTAGGGCAAGATAGGTATTTTACCATCCTGACCACCAGAAATAAAGGTTTTCCAAATCTATCTATTTGTCTGTCTCATCTCTTGATAGCATGCCTTTCTCACAAGAGATATGAAGAAAGCAGGGGGGCACATTTTGTTGCATAAAATACTGAGGTTGAGGGACCCGTACATGTGGAAAGAAACCAGTGGTAGGGCTCTTGCAGTGTTGGGCACCACAGCTCATAGTAGCCACAGTGTATTGGCCTAATCAAGGCCAGATGGGTTTTTTCAAGGACACACTAATGCAGATAATCTGTGAAATCAAAGATCCGTGATACTGGTGGGTGATTTTAATATGTGGGCTGACCCTCTAGTAGACGCGCCCCAGAGGTTGGAGGAACCTCGACCGGACAGAGAATATTTGGATTCACAGGGGTTGTCGGATGTGTGGAGAGAGCTGCACCCCGGGGGAAGGGGCTTTACCTTTTTTTGCCCGCCACCTGCTACCCACATTCATATCGACTACTTATGCCTACATAAAGAGCTGTTGGGAAGAGTAGTCTCATGCAAAATAGTTTCCATTAGTTAGTCAGACCATGACATGGTGTATATGGAGTTCTTTACGATGGGACTACACACACATGAATCACTTTGGAGTTATAATGACTCCCTAGAGAAAGATGCAATATTTCTGGCGGTGATGCGGGAAGCAATCACAGGGTATTTTGAGACTAATGACACTGGGGAAGTGGATGGTTGTATAGAATGTGAGGCAGTGAATGCAACCTGGTGGGGGCTGCTCATAAGGGAGGGGGAGAACAATAAAAGGGTAAGGGGCCTGTTGGAGAATGACCTCTGGGCTGATATTGGCTCCTTTTAAGAGAGGATACAGACTGGGGACCAAGGAGAGAGAGGACTGATAATGGAAGTTAGGGAAAGGAGGGAGGAATTGGAGGATCTTGAGATGGGTAAAGGGATGCAACATTTGCAATATTTACACTAGAAATATTATGAGAGGGTTGATAAGGCGGACATGCTCCTGGCAGATTGATGGGTGGAAGGGGTCTTGGATACTTGACGGAAAGTATGCTCAGCCCCTGAAGAGATAGTTAATCACTTTGCCACATTTTATGAACGTCTTTATGGCAGGGAGAAGGTGATGAACGCAGAGGACCTGAAGGATATTTGGATGGGGTCTCCCTCCCTCAGTTAGGTCTGAAGGAGGCGGTGGGGATGAATGCCTCGACCACACTGGAGGAAATCTTACTAGTCATCCTGAGGATGCAGGCGGGTAAGGCCCCTAGCAGATGTCGGTTATACCGTGGGTTTCTATAAAACATTTGTTGGGCTGTTGGCTCCCCACCTGCCAAAGCTGTTTAGCTCCATTATGGAAACAGGGAGAGCCCCTAGATCTTTTGGTCAGGCTTCGATATCTGTAATGTCCAACGAAAGAAAAGGCCCACATGTCTGTATGTCTTACAGGCCCATATCTCTTCTCTACGTGGATGTCAAGAGTTTCGGAAAGGGTATTGGCTTCCAGATTTGAAGGATTTATGCCCTGGCTAGTCCACACAGACAAGGTAGGGTTTATATTGGGGAGCCAGGGGGCAGACACATTGAGGAAGGTTCTACACTTTATGGATGCAGCACAGGGGAGGGGAGGTAACCCAACCCTTCTGTCCTTTGACGCACAGAAGACCTTCAACAGGGTGAATTGGGCCTTCCTGTATGCGATCCTGCAGAAGTACGGTTTGTGGCCGAACATCCTTAATGGGATCAGAGCGGTGTACACAGATCTGAGGGCTAGGGTTGAGGTGAATGGGAGGTTCTCAAGGCAGTTTGGATTACAGGATTACAGGGGGGAACTAGACAAGGTTGCCCTCTCTCGCCCCTATTGTTCACTCTTTTACTTGAACCACTGACGGAAAGGCTGAGAGGAACCCACCAGGTGGAGGGAATAAATGTGGTGAGGGAGGCATGGTATCACAAGTAGACACTGACACAAGAGCTGCAAGTTTCAAAGCTTTTATTGATAGTTTAAAAGGGGTTGGGATGGGAGTATTCGAGGGGATTGGGTCCTCCGACGTATTCCATATCTATGACAGTAATCACCACAGCTGTGGTGCTTTGGAACATTTTTGGCATCTGCGTCCTGCGTCAATGAAGTCGATACGCTGTCTTCGAGGGCCTCCGTCGAGCCAACATCACCGGATGTTATAAGTAGGACGCATGACGCCCGTAGCCTCAGTTCCGTTTTTTCCGCAAACGTGTTTGCTTCGGAGATTTCGGTGTGCCTCGGTTCTACTGAATCCTGTTCTTTCTGTTCTTCAAACCTGTTAGTTTGTGACAATGATGTCTTAGGCTTCTTCCACCCCGCGGTCGGGTTTTAAGAAGTGTCGGGTTTACGGGTCCAAGATGTTGTTGACGGACGCGCACAACGCTTGCCTCTGGTGCCTCGGGGAGGACCACGATACGGATGACTGTGTCGACTGCCAGCCGCTTACATCGAAGGCCTTGCGGGAGCGTAAGAAGCTGCTGTCGGTGGGTAAGGTGGCCAAGCCCCGGAAGTTGCGATCCACTGGACTTTAGACGGACGATTCGAGGGGCGATTCTCTGCATCGTCGTGGTGAGTCCGGGGGGGGTCTCGGTCCAGGAGTCGGTCTCGCCATTCCTCTGCCTCTTCGAGGCACTCACGGAAGCGCCGTCACAGATCGCCTTCCCTGTCCTCATCTGAGGACTCCGCCAGTCGGCGAGTTGCTTGTACCAACAAGCATTCCACTCCTGCAGAGTGGGATTCGTTCCGGCAGGAGATAATGGCGATTTTTCAATCGCGGGGCTCTGTTCCGTCCACGCTGTCGAAAGACGCCGGCCGTGAGCGTGCTAGAGACGCCTCTCGTACGCCTTTGGGCTCGAGCGGTCGTCACGACCACCGTGCGCCTTCGAGGTCCCGGACGGACAAGGCTGGTCGCTCTAAGCATGCCCGTTCCAGGTCCCGGTCCTCGACGCCCTCGAGACCATCGGATCCTGTGAAGTCTTCGAGGAAGACATCAATGCCATCGGCGCCGAGGTCGTCGAGGGACTCTCTCGAGGCTCCACCTCCGAGGAAGCTGTCGACACCATCGGCGCCCAGGCTGTCGAAGGACACGCTCGGAGCTCCGTCCTCGAGGACTGTTTCGACGCCGTCGAATTTGTCGGCGCCACGCTCGACGTCGACGCCGTTTCCCTTGACGCCTTTCGAGGCTGCTTTGTCGGAGGTACCCCGTGGCACGGTGGAACCCCCAAGAAAGGCTCTGTCCAAGGCAAAAAATGTCTTTGTCCCTTTTTCTGAGCCCTACCTCCAACCTCTGGATTATGTTTCTGAAGGGGATGAGGGGTCTGAGGAAGGTATGGTGCCTGAGGAGGTGCCTGATGAGATTTTGTCTGGTCATAGCCAGATTGAAGACCTGCGTCAGTCGCTGCATGACGCCAGTGGTCTGGACACCTCTCTGAAGGTGGCGTTCTGTAGGCCTGAGACTGGCACCCATGCCGAGTCCTTGTACCGGCACCTTATGTCAAGGGTCACGAAATACTTGGGGTGGTCTGCACCACCTGTGGATTTTTTGCAGGATGACCTGACGGACATCCTCGACCAAGGTCCTCCAACTGACCCGGTACTACCTTTCCATTTGCACAGAAGGGTGGCGGCGGCTTGGATTGCCCCGCAGAGTCTCCCGGCAGTGAGCAAATCTTTGCCGTGAAAATACCACCCAGCCAGTGGCGACCCCTGTTACTTGACCACGCACCCCACTCCCGAGAGTTTGGTGGTGCAGGCGGCTACGGCCCCAGCAAAGCAGGCGTTGTACCCTACCATCCCTCCTGATGGGGACGACAAGCGTTTTGATGGCTGGGCGAAGAAAGTGTTTTCTTCAGGGGATATGGCTTTACAGGCAGCCAACTCTGTGAGTGCCTTGTCACGTTTCACGCACACTCTGTGGAACTGTATTTCATTGGCGGCTGAACATATTCCCGAAGGGGAGTAACGGGATGGTTTTCTTGCTATTGTACAGGATGACAAGGATGCTATGTGTGAGTCCGTTCAGTCGGGTCTGGACATGGCGGATTGTGTCAGCCGGTCCATGGCGGCGAGCACCGTAATACGCAGGTTTGCCTGGTTGTAGAAGTCGGGGTTTGCTCCTGATGTGCAAGCCCGGTTCCTCAACATGCCCTTTGATGGTGAAAATCTTTTTGGCAGCAAGGCTGATGAGAGCCTTGAGAAGTTGCAGATCTCAAAAGCTGCAGCAAAGTCATTGAGCGCTGCAGTTCGCCAACCTCTGCCTTTTCGTCCTAGGGGACAGCAATGGAGGAGAGGTTCCTTTCGCTATTACTTATCCTTTAGTAAATCGAGAGGAGCTGCAAGTCAAAGGGGCCACCGTAGAAGTGCCAGAGGTGGAAAACGGGGTACTTGAGGTGCCAAGGCCGCTCGGGTAGTTACCTCTTTGCCCTCAGGCACTGCCGCAGCTGCTTCAGCTCAGCCATGAGGCCATGTCCCATGGTTCGCCAGTTGGGGTAAGGCTGGCGCAGCATCTTGTAGAGTGTCGTGTCATTACTTCAGATGTGTGGGTTCTGGAGATCATATCCCGTGGCTACTGTCTTCCTTTGCGGCAGAGGCCTCACGACAATCCACCAGGGAATCTCTCTTTGAAGTGACCGGAGCCTCTCCTTGCGCAGGAAATTCAGTCCCTGCTGGAGAAAGGCACCATAGAACTGGTGCCTGTAGCGGAGAGGAACAAGGGACGGTATTCCGCTTATTTTTTGATTTCAGAGAAAGACGAGGGATTGAGACCCATCACGGACTTGCAGGGTTTGAACAAGCTCCTCAGGAAGGACGAGTTCAAGATGGTTACTCTTTCTCAAGTCCTCCAGGCCCTTCAACTTCAGGACTGGTTGGTGTCTCTCGACCTCAAGGACGCTTACTTTCATGTGCCGATCCATCCCAAGCGCAAGAAGTACCTGAGGTTCGCGGTTGGAGACTTGTACTTTCAGTTCGGGTCTTGCCATTCGGATTGACCTCCGCCCCGAGGGTCTTCACCAAACTCATGGTGGTGGTGGCAGCGTATCTCAGGAAAGGGGGCATTCACGTCTACCCCTACCTGGACGATTGGTTGATCAGGGCGCGCTCTCCCGAGCAAGTCCTGGATCATCTGTCCGTCACCTGCCACTCCCTTCACAGGCTGGGCTTCTCCCTCAATTTAAAGAAGTCCCATTTGACGCCAACCCAGCGGCTCCAGTACATCGGAGCAGTGCTCGACACATCCCTGGGACAGTGTTTTCCTCCCCAAATGAGGGCTCATCACATTCAGCAGATGGTGCACAAGTTTCAGTACGCCCAGAGTCTCCCGGCGTTCGAGTTCTTGAGGTTGCTCGGCCTCATGGCATCCTGCATTCTTCTGTTGCCAGAGGCCAGGTTGCGGATGAGATCTCTGCAATGGGCCCTCAAGATGCAGTGGTCACAGTCCTCCGGCAGGATGTCGGACCCCGTTCAGGTGCCGCCCTCGGTTGCTCAGGACCTTCTGTGGTGGGCCGTCGAAGGCAATCTGATGAAGGGGGCTCCATTTTGGCTACCCTGGCCGAAGGTAACGATCATGACGGACGCATCCCTCACGGGATGGGGAGCTCATGCCAACGAGTTGACAGTCAGCAGTCGTTGGTCTCCGTCAGAGTCCAGACTCCATATCAATCTGTTGGAGCTGAGGGCTGTCAGGCTTGCCCTGAAGGCTTTTCTGCCGACTATGCGAGGGAAGAATGTCCTGATTCTGACGGACAACACAGTGGCCATGCACTACCTCAACAAAAGGGGGGGCAGGGTCACTTCCTCTGTGCAGGGAGGTGATGCAGCTCTGGTTCTGGGCCATCCAGCTGGAAGTTTTGATCTCGGCGGTTCATCTGGCCGGAGACGAAAACGAGACGGCGGACGCTCTGAGCAGGCAGATTGCGATCTCTCACGAGTGGGAGCTGGCTCAGGAGATTCTCTTGGAGATCTTTGCCCTTTGGGGGACCCCTCAAGTGGATCTCTTCGCCTCCAGTGTCAACCGGAAGTGCGAAAGGTTCTGCTTGCGGGAATTTCCTCCAAAAGAAGCCTTAGGAGACGCGTTCGTGGTGGAGTGGTCCTTCCCACTGCTGTACGCGTTTCCTCCAGTCTCCGTCATCCCACAAGTGCTGTGGAGGTTACGGAGGTTCGGGTTCCCGGATGATCCTCATTGCTCTGTCTTGGGCCTGGAGGACGTGGTACCCAGACCTTCTCGACTTGTCCATCTGCCCTCCACGTCGTCTTCCCTACCGAGATGATCTGCTCTCACGGGAGGGGGGTCAGGTTCTCCATCCAGAGGTCAGATCCCTCAACCTTCACGCTTGGCTTCTGAAAGGTTGAGGTATAAGGATTGGGACCTCCCTGAAGACGTGATGGAGGTGTTGTTTTCGGCCAGACGGCCGGCAACAAAGTCCCTGTACCGTTGCCTTTGGAGAAAGTTCTGCGACTGGTGCAGGGTTAAGAATGTGGATCCTTTTTCATGTGACATTTCTGTGGTTCTGTCTTTTTTGCTTTCGTTGGCCCACAGGGGCCTGCAAGTGGGTACTGTTAAAGGTTACCTGGCGGCGCTGTCTATATTCAAGCGCTCGTCTGAGGAGTGTTCCTATTTCAAAATTCCTTTAATTTCTCAGTTTCTCAAAGGTCTTACTAATGTGTTTCTGCCATCACCTTTCCAGGTGCCTGGTTGGGATTTTAACCTTGTTCTGAAATTCCTTATGGGCGCTCCGTTTGAGCCTTTACATTCTTGTCCTTTGAGGCTGTTAACCCTTAAAACTGTGTTTTTAGTTGCGGTCACTTCCGCTCGCAGAGTGAGTGAGTTGCCGGCACTTTCAGTTAAGTCACCCTTCACTGTGTTTCATAAGGACAGGGTTGTCCTTAGAGTTCGTCCTTCCTTTCTTCCGAAGGTGGTGTCGGAATTTCATTTAAGCCAGAAGGTTATTCTTCCGGCATTTTATCCTCCTCCACATCCTGGTAAGAAAGAGGAGAGGCTCCATAGGTTGGATCCAAGGAGAGCTTTAAGTTTCTACATTTCACGCATGTCCCGGGTCAGAGTGGACGATCAGCTCTTTATTGGTTATGCTGGAAGGTGTTTGGGACAAGCTGTTACTAAGCAGACTTTGTCTAGATGGAGTATCTTGGCAATTTCTGAATGTTACCGCCTGGCGGGTAAGGACCCTCCGGTAGGCTTACGGGCCCATTCTACTAGGGGTATGGCTGCCTCTACTGCCCTGCAGAGGGGTGTTCCTATTCGTAACATCTGTGAAGCAGCCACATGGGCTTCGGTCCATACTTTTGTACGACACTACTCCCTAGATTCTATCCATGGGCAGGATCTGGCCTTTGGCAAGGCGGTCCTTTACTCTGCAATTTGATTGGGCATTCTAAATTTCTATATTCTAAATTCCTTTTCCCTCCTCCATACGTTGGTACTGCTTTGCGAGTCTGTCATAAATTTGGAATATGTCGGAGGACCCAATCTCCTCGCAGAACAAGTTACTCTCTTACCTGGTAACGTTCTTTCGATGGGATGGTCCGACGACGTATTCCATATCGCTCCCTCCCTACCTGCCCCGCTACAGAATGTTTTATGCGATTGCAGCTTACGTTTCCGCAAGGCTTTCTGTGGTCATATTGGCAGTGGTTTAGTGCCACACGTTCTGCGGAAAAAACTACAACTGAGGCTACGGGCGTCGTTCTTCCTACTTATAACATCCGGTAACGTCGGCTCGACGGAGGCCCTCGAGGACAGCGTATCGATGTCATCGAAGCAGGACGCAGACGCCGAAAATGTTCCGAAGCAGCACAGCTTTGGTGATTACTGTCATAGATATGGAATATGTCGTCGGACCATCCCATCGAAAGAACGTTACCAGGTAAGAGAGTAGCTTGTTCTTCTCGACCATCAAACAAAAAGAAAATACAGTCCTAGTCAGTCCTTAGACAAAATAAAATGGCCTATACTAATAAACCTAATGCCTGCCCTCTTTCTAATACAATAAATGTGTAAAAGGAATGTGCAATGTAAAAAGGAAGATCAGTGTTCAAAAGAAATGCCAATATGGCTGAGCAAACTCTCTTCCCCACGTTTTGTGGCAAGGGGCAAGGTGGCACACATGGACCTTGCGACACTCTCTGGCTTTGGACACAATGATGCAGTTTGTTTCGTGGACGAGGGCCCACTTGGCCTTCCACGAAAAGTCACAAGTTTACCTCTCGGCTTTCTCTCACTGTAGCCCAGGTCACCTTTTAGCTTGTAATACAGTTCCAACAAAGTTTCCTTCTGGTTGCCACAATTCAGTATAGGTTTCCCTCGGCTGGGCTGAAACCTTCCAGTCATAATTTGTGGGGGTTCCCTTCCCCAAGTTTCAATCAAACGTTCATAGGCTTCCCTCTGTTGTGCTCAAGCCTCCTTTCACTTTCCTTCCGCTGTTGAAGATTTTCTGAACTGCGAGGCTTTTGCTCTTACCTCAGCATGACCACTTCAACCTTCTTTCCTCAAACGTCACTTTTTATCTCCTACACCAAGGCCTCTTGGTAAATGTATTTTCGAGCATAGTGCTTATTTCAAAGTTCGAAGATATCTCTCACATCCAGGTTTCCCTCTGCCAAGATCAAACCTTGCAACAGTTCAAATCTTGCATCTCAGTTTCTTTCTCTTCCCGTCACTTCTGACATTTCACTGAGACTTTTGATTGGACAATCTTCTTTTGCCGGACCACTCTGTTACTTTGTATCTTTAATTTATAGTCCGTACAATGATTTGCTTTCTTTCGCGTTTTATGGGCACACATGCAACATTCATTCGTCGGATACTGTTGCCATCAAGTTTCATTTAAAACAGACCAGACTTTCATTGCTTTCATCAACTCACCGGCTGCAGTAATTTATTTTCGTCTTTCACGGCTTTGATCCTGAAGTCAAGGCTGATACCACAACTGCCCTACACCTCTCCAACTCTGCCGTTCACCCGGGAGGGTGACTGGTATCCTTGAAAAACAAAAGAGGTTTGTCTCTTCTCTTTGGCTGGGCTTCCTTGCGCAACCTTCATGGCTCTTCGGAGGTAACGATCTCTTGCCGGGGTATCCAAGGTTTCTCTGTACCTCGGTTCCGTCCCTCGGCCTGTCGCTCTGCTCTATCAGGTTTACCGTCACCCTGGAAGAACTGTTCCTTCTCTTGCATCTACTTGCTAATCTATCTCAGTGTTCCACCTTCTAACCATGTGGGTAGTCCTTTTAGCCTCAGACGACCTCTTCCTCGGCTCAGTGTTTGTGTAGGAAAGGGGGGATCTCGGCAGCTGGAATACCCTATAAAACATGACGGGACAGGGGTATTTGAAAAGGGGGAATACCATGTCTCGTCATCGAACGTTCCTCCCCCACTCCCTGAGGACCCCTCACCCAGGGGATCCTCCCGCACTTGTCCACCCCCAGGGTCTGGATCCAAAGGCGATGGCTGTGCCCTGGCCACCTGAGTAAGGGATCCCCGGGGTCTAGGCAGGGAAACACACTCTGGTTTTTCACAGTGAGGAAAAGGGAATTCAAGTTGGGGATGTATGCGGACGATATTCTTCTACATCTAAGTATTCCGCATATTTCCGTCCCAGCCACCATTGTAAGTGATAGAGGAATATGGGTCCTTCTCAGGGTTTAAAGTTAATGGATAGAAATCCGTTTTTTTCGCTTTTGATAAGGTTACTGGTAGGGATATAGTGGTTCTTCAGCACCTGGGGATGGAGGTGAGGTTGAAGCATATTCACTATTTAGGAGTGAATATCATCAGGTCCCTAGATGAGTTATGCACGGCCAGTAGCCCAAATCTGCTCCAAAAATTGTATGGGGAAATGACAATATGGGGTAGGCAAACCATATTTTGTATGGGCTCGCACAACGCCCTGCAGTTTTCTCCCCTGAGTGTTACATTTGTCATCAAATGCTACTCTTAACTGTGCCAGATACGATACTAATAGAGGCGTAAGGTTGTATGCTTCGCTCCCTGTGTCAGGGGACGAAGCCACGGATCACCTGCAACACCCTGGTACTGCCCAAGGAACAGGGGGTGGGGCTGCCTGACCTTACTCTGTACTGTAAGGTGGCAGAACTGAGGGTGCTGGTACCTGATTTGCAGTAAGATACAGACAGACAATTGGTGCATCTAGAAATGTATCATGTGAGACTAGCGACTGTGGGGGAGTGGTTGTGGGTCCCACGGGAAAGGGTCTTGAGATGGATCAGTGTCCACCCAATACTTGGAATGATCTGGAGTATTTGGCGACATGGTTTGGGAATGAAGGGGGCCACCACCTGGCCCTCACCATTCAGTCATTTATTGGCTCCATTGATAAAGATATTCAAGTTGGTTTGAGGCGGGGCTGGCAGGAGTAGGACATTTGCGCGTATACAGGAAATATATCACCATCCAAGAACTGGAAGCCTAACTACAGATTGGCAAACTATTGGTGTTCTCATATCTGCAGTTAAAGGGAGTACTGCCAGCCGAGAAGTGGAAGAAGTCAGTACAGAGGGAGCTCACGTGTGTGAAGGCTTCATGACGAGCTGCAGGTGCACATGATTATTCAGCCCTGCCTGACTACCCTTAAAGTGACATGCCTGACCTTCACTGCTCTTAGCAGGCATCTTTCCCTTCCCAGTACTAGAGTGGTAAAAGATCATAGTCTTCATTTCTCTCAGTTGCCTCTTCTACGTCCCAGTACTGTCAAGTGTCAACTGTGGAGAAATTAGGGGAGCTGGCTTACAATAGCCCATAAAGGTTGGGGAAGGGTTGGGTTGGTTGCCACTAGGAAAAGGAGGTTACCATGTCTCCCCCAAGGGTACCCCACTCCCAGTTCCCAAGGATCCTCCCCTGAGATGATCCTCCCTCGCTTCGCTGCCCCCAGGGTCGGGATCCAATAGCAAAGGCCTTTCCCTGGCCACCTGCACAGAGGATCTAAGGGGTATAGGAGTGAGAATACCCTCAGGTTTCTCACAGCGGACCGAAAAAATATTAGACATTCACAGAGACATGATGAGGCTCATCTCTTTGCTGTATGCATCCTTAGTTGAGGAACATATGGGGAATACTGATGGGGCTTCAAGCCAAATTAGAAAGGGATCTGGGTCAGGAAGTGGATGAACAGTTATGGAGGATAATGTGTATTAGAGCCTTTAAGACCTCAATTCCCTGTCAATATAAATGACACTGGGTCAAACTCCTACACCAATGGCAATACGACCCAGTTTGGCTCTCTAGGGTGTTGCTGGTGGTGAGTCCATACTGTTGGTGTAATTGCGGGGACCGTGCCACATACTGGCACATGTAGTGGTCACACAGAAAGGTGCAGGTGAACTGGTCTGAAGGTCTGGGCTGGATAAAAGAATCAGTGGAATATTGAGGAACCTGGATCTCATGATGATGCTTTTTGGACTGGAGGCAGTGGAATAAGGTCGGAAGGCCCTGCCACATATGGCGCTTATTTGTTGGTAACGGCAAGGACCTGCTTGGCCACACATTGGAACAGAGAGCATCTACAAGGGATCAATTAATGGACCTTTAAAGCTAGGGAGATATAGCTTAGGGAAAAGATCACTGGAGCTCATTGTGGAGGGAGCGCAGGTCTGAAAAAGGAGTGGTTGGGGTTCTTGAGCAAGTTTACTGTTTAGGAATCCCACATTACCTGTGAAGTGCTAGCCTGGTACCTGGCTCTTGGTATATTGACAGGGGCAGTCCATATTGTCCTCCTACTCAATAACCCTCAGTCTGGGGGTTGCAAAGCTGTTTCTGATGTGTTACCGCCCCATGGACAGGTTATTTGATTTCCGAAGTATAATGTGCCACAATTTCCGTTTTGTTTTTTAGGAGAAATTGCTCTAAGCAGGGGGAAAAATTGAGACATACATGTTGTGTTCTATCTGTTTAATATTATATGTTCTATTGTTCTTTCCTGCCTTGATGATAAATAATAAAATTTAGAATAAAAAAAAAGATGAATGCTTGCTTCTCATATTGTAAATAGACAATTTGAGAACACATAGTCAGCAAAGTTTGAAAAAGTTGCCCACATACTCATATACGGTATCACAGAGCTGCAGCTTCTTTTTCCATTATCTGCATATCAAACATGGTGGACAAGGTAACAGTCAGTTGTTTAGCGTCTGTCGTCTTGTTCACTCATTATATGAATCCTGATATGGGATGGAACATAGTAACTAGATGTTACACCATATTGATCTATGTAGATACTATAAACTGATACAGAATATTTGTTATTAGAGATCTGGCAGAGACAATCACAACCAATAGATGCGTTCATTCAAACATCTTACCTACCTTTGGGTTTTGGATTTTCATGTCTATTCTAAACATTGCAACCTATCTTCCACCCCTTGAGTATTCTCAAATAATGTAAACACTGACCACTGTATTTGGTCTTGATTGTGATTTGCCATAATATACTGATTAGTCAAAGAAGATGTCATGTTTTTAGTATTTATGCAGTTGCAATATTTAGTTATTCATATCCGTATTCGTCTGCAAGTTTTTCCCATGATGAAATGTGTTACAAGACATTGGACAGTATGTATCACATGTGATGTGCCGATAAGATAGCTCAGTGGGTTGAGCACTTGCTGGTGTGATCTGTGTGTGACCTGCAGGTCAAAGGTTCGAATCTCGGTAATGCCAACTCAGCTTTTACTCCTTCTGAGGTTGATAAATGAGCACCAACTTCTGTTGGTTGTTATTGCATGTAGATATTTTCTATGTAAAGCGGTGTGGCAAAAGCACTATACAAATAACACATCCTTATGTGTTACAATGGTTGTACTTATGATGTCTCTGCTTCTGTCTGAGTTTCAAATCAAGCTCAGTGCTATTCCTGGTGAATGTGCGCAATGTACTATTGCCTCAGAGGTTATGCCAGATGAGCCGGGGTAGACCTCACATCTTTATAAGTGTATGTTGTCTGCTCACCTTTTTACAAGACGTTTCAGTGTGTACTCATCGGTCACTAATATTCGTGCTTCTTTTATAAGCAAACATCAGTTTGGTTACTCATGGCCCTTTTGCATGATTTTCCAATGCTTGATGATGATTTTCTTAATCATCTACGACATGTTAGTAAAGGTAAATACAAAGGACAAACCTGTCTTGTGTTGACTTTATCCCATTTTTGTCTAAGATCGATTCTCAGTTATTGTTGCAAGTAAATTAAAATTCTTAAGCTTATGGATATACAGACCCTGCCAAACTGAAAGGAGGATTCCTAAACTTAGCAATATTAAGGCTTAGTGGACTTTTACATATGGTGCTGTCAGGATGCCCACCTGGATCAATAGACAGACAGGACACCAAGATATAATTTGAAGACTTTATTAAAGTAATACAACCAAAGATTCCATTATTCTAAGGGTAAAACTGACAGAACATAAACAGTGTTCATGGGTGAAGAATTAGGGCTCTCCACAGGTTATTCCACAAGTCTTTGCCAAACTAAAGTGTGTAGGTGCTTGCTTCCTTGGAGGGGTCCCGAATTACCTACTCAGCCCTTTCTTACTGCAAACACAAATGGTTAGGTCACTACCCGGTTTTAGGGCAGAACTGTACAGTCCCAAGTCGTCTTTGTTCAGGTGAAGGTCGGACCCCGCCTGCAATGTCATCATGGTCTTCTCAGTGGACGTTAGTGAGGTCTCTGGTCCAGCAGAGTGGGAGAGTGGATGGCAGGTCCATCCATTTCAACAAGGATGGCCCTTCCCTACTCGTTACCTTGCCAAACCACATACTCTTACCTCTTCCCAGATTGATATCCACCCCTTCAGATCAGGGCCTCTCACCTAACCTGCACCTACCGGCCAAAGTCCCTACTCCTCTTTCTAGCTCCTTACCCTCTTCTGCCTTCTTGAAGGTTAACCTCTTCTCCATCCTTTGCATCTCCCTTTAATGTACTACAACCATCTACTTTCTTGGATAGTAATTCCTCTCACGTAACTTTCCGCCTCCTTCCGCACTACTACTCCATTCTGCTCTGTACAACCTCCTTTCACTTCTGGGGTCACTGCCTCCTGCTTTATTTCCTCTGTGGTCTCTTAAACCTCCTCCCCAACCTCCCTCTTACTCTCACTGCCATCCAGCTGAAGTTAAACCACCTCCTCTTCATATAACTATCCCTCATGGTCTTCTCCAATCTTTTCCTTTATTTCCTTTTTGACCTTCTCCCACCTTCTGACTTTTAGCCAGCCATCCTCTAATACTTCTCCAGCTCTCTCTTGATCAATTCCTCTCCTACTGAAAGGGGCCCTAGGGGTCCCTCGCGTTATGGAAACAAGGCAAGTCACCACACACGATTGATACGCCAGAAACGAGGTTGAATTCCCAAAGCTAGGGTTTTTGCAAAGCAAAAGAGTCTCAGTTGGCCAACTCGGTCTCACGCCCCGCGACGTGTATCTCTAGACCTTGAGGGACGCAAGAGAGCGAATTACGTACATCAGTTACATATATACAAAATGCATATCATACAATCAGCTGTGACATGTTTAACACCCCCCTTTATTGGGTTTCTTTGATGATGGACACTTTCGACGAATATGACACCTTCAAATATCTATTCTAGTAACAATATGCAACTTTGCAAGTGCGGAAACATCTTTTACTTGTTGAACGTAACACAGTGCTTCTGTTCTTGGAAGCAAGCTACATACAGGGGAAGAGTCACATTCCAGACCTTGCTATCTATGAGGTGCTATTCGTGTCCTGGGAGCCGACACGCTCTACAGGGCTCGGTAAAGGGGGGCGTAAGAAGAGCATAATTCAAGCCTTTAGCTGCTTTATTCTAACATATTCTACCATATAACGAGACTGGCTGGCAGCTGTGAAATGATTAAATGCCCTGCGGCTCTGCTTCAAGGCTACATTCGGGAGGGAGCCGGGCATTCCTTCCCGGCGCTGCCTACGTTGTGTTTCAACAAACTCTTATTAGCCTCGCGGCCCTGCGGCCTTGTCCTTTCACGTTCAGACAACAATATTAACAGTCGAGCAGTGTAAGCAGAAAATGTTCTGCGAAGCAATTTGAACAGAAAGCAATGAGCAATTGTTAGAAAACAAAATGGCGATCCTTGTTACATCAAAATGGCCGTTCATTGGTAAACTCAGAAACCTGTATTTCTATCGTATCGTGCATGAGACGGTTGGCCTTCGGCCACCAAAAATACGTTTGCCGTCAATCATGAGAGGTATCCATTTTTCTAGTCTGACACTACCAACTCCAACAATTTTTCAGATGTTACCTCCCCTACCTACCTTAGGGATATAGTGCCCTGCCCATTATACTGGCCCAAGGATATAGTGCCCTTCTCATTAAACTCCCACCCCGGAATATTGTGTCCTTGCTCAATAAAGCCATGCCCAGAGATATAGAGGCTAATTACAGGTTTGCCGGTCCGGAAATAAGGTGCCAGTAATAACGTATAACAGGATCTTTTTGGACCGGCAAACTTCAAGTCTGCCGGTAGGGGCTCAGATCTCCTGGCAGGCCTGTCCTGCCAGTAGAACAGGCCCCTACCGGCAGATAAATGCCTGAATCACTGGCGCTGTTACTAACGGTCCCGGTGATTCGGGCAACCCCATCCCGTGGAATCCTATGTTGTCTGCCTGTTGCCAACACAGTTGGTCCTGTCTTCAACTCTTGTTTCTTTGTGCCCTTGGCCCTAAAACGTCCCCCTTTTGGGGATGGGGGGAACCACGGCTGTGTTGGTTATGAGTTTTTAGTGGTTTTGCATTTTGCTGCTTTAAGCAGGGCAGGCAGGATGTTAGAAGCTTCTTGAGAGGAGAGAGAGGATGCAATTTCCCTTTTGTCTCCCTATTTGTGTGCCAGGGTTTCCTGTGCTATCTTTCCTGGGTCTTGGAAACCTATGTGGCTTGTTCCACTCTGGCACCCAGTTCTCCCAGCATGGTGACTGTGTGGTTTCCTGATGCAATTCACGTTTTCATTGAGTAATTTAGATGGATTATGAGAGTTGTGGTGCTTCCTTTGCTGTGCTGGAAACACTCTGGGTGAATTGGGTTTGGGTGGATGCTGTTAAGTGTTCCATGTGTGACCGTCCATTTCTGTGAGATGGGTGTGCTGCCATGATGACCCGCAGTTTTAGGGCCACACAGCTAGGTACTCCTAAATTCTTACAAGGAACCTCATCACAGAGATTTTCAGCAACATTTCAGAGTTGATTCAGAAAGCTTGCTTTGAAAACTATGTTGATTCTATAAAATACAGAAGGTGTCACTTCACGTGGTGATGGAAGTGGGAATATTTTGACCTCTTGCCTCATACACATGCAAGACAGCTAAATGTTATCAAGTGCACCTCCAGGCCCTGCGTGTTAAACACCTATCTGGTTAACACAGATTAAAATGGTCCAACTAATACCTAAATTGGAGGTGTACAAATTCTGCAAATATGTGGGGGGGTCAAAGGAGACAACTGAATAGTTGCCCCACAGTCAACAATAGGTGTGGAAGCAGAGTATTACAATTCCTTTACGTGGAGAAAAGTAAGCATCAGTTTGTACCTATAAAAATGAACTTTTAAGGTGCCAGACATGTTCTTAAAGGTATGGTCATAGTTTTTCAAGAGGCTAGCAGTTGATGTGAAAGGGAATAGTGGTCTGAGCATATATCCTGAGCATGGCCTGACCCGAGGTTGTAAGGCCAGGTTTGGAAAGGAGGGTACATGGCGGACACCACAGATCAGGCTACTAACTATTCCAACGTCCATGTTTTGACTTTGCCTATCTGGCCCTTTTCTATTTTCATGTGTCTTGCACGAATTTCCCCGACTAGTAGCTAACGTGCTTAGAGAATGCAGGGTTTCCAAAGTATTGCCTTTTCTAATGGATGTCTTCCTTCCATGGATTCCTCATCTATGACATATGACAAAGTTTTTCTGTCACCAGTCAGCGCAGCGCTGCTCTGCCTTGGCTCCACACAACTCCTCTACACATCCTGCTCTGAATATGACATCAGGGGAACAGTATCTATTAAGGAGCTGCGCCTGTGACCTTAGTTCTTTTTTTCTGTGCACTCATCTGGCTTCAGGAACACTGCTTCGTTAAAAGTTTGAAGTTTTGCATGATGCCGAATCCGACAAAGACCTCAGGGTTTAAGCTGTGCGTCAACTGCAGACATCAATTGTCTGTTTCCAATGCCCACAGGATTTGTTTATACTGTTTGGGGAAAGAAGATGACACGTAGGACTATGGGTCGTGTCCGTAATGCACCATAGGGCGCTTCGAGAGTGGGCAGCAAATCTCTTCACTTTTTCGATGAAAAAAAAGACTTTAGATTAACTTGTTCGAGGACACTGTGTGCTGAGCGCCGAACTGAAGAATGTTCCCCTGTCTGCAAGGACAAAAACAAGCACCGCAAGAGGTCACGTTTACCCAGTGGTTCCTCCAGGCATCATTCTTCTTCCTCAAAGAAGAGACATGCCAGCTCCAGGGACTTCTCTGTGGAAAAGACACTGCAGGTACCTTTCTCAACCCTGGAAAATGGGAGGCCTTTCGGCTTAAGATGCTGGACATCTTTGCCAAGGCCCGGCTGCCGATGGCACCGACCAAGACCACCACGCACAGGCGAGATGGCAGAAACTCTGCAAGACAGCAACCATTCGTCTGTAGAGACACCCCATGCTTTATATTGATGAAGAACTAACTCTATACCGAACCGCTCCATCTTCAGACGTCGTCCCTCCAGTGGCATCTGCATTCTCGAGGGTGCAACAGCGCAGAGGCTTCTTGGGATTTTGCCCTGTTCATTAGGGGCGCATTCATGCAATGAAATAGAAGACATTTATGATGTAGAGGGTGATCCCATCCACTTTGGAGCCGTACCATTGTGCCCCAGGGAGGTCAAGGATTTCCCTGCAGAGTTCCTTAGTAAGGAGGGGCAGATGATGGACCTTGCTGCTGACTTACAAAATCCAAGTGGACTGTACACGTCTCCAGAGCTGGACTTGCTTCTTGCACCAACTCCGGGGAAACCTGAGGCTTCATTTCAATGCCTGATGGCCAATGTGGTAGCGAGCGTAGGGTTAATACTAAGAGTAGCAAAATTTAGAGGTGCACTCTTTCTTCCAAACAATTAATGTAATACGCAGTTCAATTGGCTATGTCAATACCTTTCAGGTGCTCCTTGTAAGATCTGTGCTACCAGATCAGGTAAATAGTGTAAGGACAGGTCCTTTGAAACTGGCAGACAAGGGCAAAGCTATTATGCAATCTAATTGCAGAATATCCTTTAACGCACTCTATTCAAGATAGTTTTTTGTAAACAGTTATGTATTTTCAGTAATCCAAGTATAACAAGGTACAATATTCAATTAAAACTAATTATTGATGATACAAAGTAATTATTGACATTACCATTCATTCACATTTCATAATACAACAATGGCTTACAGTAGTGGGTAGTTTTGACAACTCTTAATGTACCTTCATTATTCAGCTATCACTTTTGTAAAAATAATAATAAGAAAAATAAGATAAACTCATTAACATTTAATTCAAAACAGCATCACAGTATGAGTTATATAAGTCTTATTGATCTAGATATCTCTATAAGAATTGGTATTACTGTCCGTGCTATGCTTTCTCAGATTGACATCTCCTATCAATTACTACGCATTCCGGGCTTTCGCGCCCTTCTTCAGGTATGGATATCAGGGATTGTTATTCTATTCTGGGAATAAACATAAAGATAATTCTATGTGAGTGTTTCAGAGCAAACACCACAAAATCAGATTGATTCTTGCAGTTGCTAATTGGTTAACATTAAATTAGGTTGATCAACACACTCTAAGGCACTAACCTTTGAACAAGCTGTGGACCGGGCAACATAGCCCTTCACACTGCTAGAGAAATGTGTGTGCCAGTACTGTAAATAAAGAAACTACTTTAATCTATTGATGATATCACCAAACGGGTCTCCAGCGGCATCAGTCGCTTTGTGGAGCGCTGTGTCCCACTCGGAGACCGGCATCAATTCTAAATTAGTGACAAGTTTAATTTGTTTGGTTGTAATGACTCACCTCGTCAACTTTCTAGTGCAGTGAAGCAGGTATGCTTCTCGATCAGATCAGTCAATGGCGGGATCATTCACATATGGAGAATGTCGATTCCCAAAAACTGTGAATAATTTGGTATTTTAGTAATATACCGTGACTGGTACAGTTGCTATACAACATCTATTGCAACATCTGGTAGTTATTTATTCATGTAGTACACATCATACTGGTGTTTGTAACATATATCTAATTGTACCCTCCAGTGAAGCGAGCGCTTTGCGTTCACTTTCTTCTGATGTTTGTTACTAAGGAACGCCACAGCGTTGTCTCTAATGGTGTTTGTTGTCACGGGGAACGTGGGCAATCTACGATCTTTTACAAGCTTCCATATGTGTGAAATAACGTGCTTCTGTTAGTAATTAAGACTCGTGTGGGAATGCTTAACGTGATCGTTTATAATCTGCATTATATTTTTGTCCACGGGTTTACCCTCACTTACCTCTGTGTCAGAGCTGCATTCGTATCCGCATTCACGATGGCTTGCACAGGCCCTTTGCGTCTTTCAAATTTGCGTGTTGCTAAACTACCACAGTGCATGCGCGTTTAAGTAAGCTCACTGTTATTAACCTGGCGGTATGTCAGCACCATCTTAAACCATATTTTGTGTAAATCTAAAATACTAATCTTGAATGAACCTAAGATATGTATCTGCCATTGTGAAAAGAGAAAATCTAATTCTTTTACGATTTTAATGTATTGGTGCTATGTGAAGGTAGTAGGCTAACAGACATTACAAGATACGTTCACCCACGAGCTCCATATATTTCACGATCATTACATAGTATGTTGACTGCATATTTCTTCACTATGTGTTGTACAATTTGTCTTATCCAGTCAGATATGGTCGATAAGATTCATCTGCACGTCTAAGTACGTGTCAAGATACCACAATGACATCATGAAGTTAATGACTGGTTTGCAGTTAACAATTCAAGTCCCGTTTTGAGTTCTTCTATCCTAGATACATGATGTAGTTAGCAGGTAGACATTACTAGATATATCCACCCTTCTGCTCCATATTTTCTACGATCATTATATATTATGTTGACAGTAAATATAGTCCATATGGATTGTACAATTTGTCTAATCAGTCAATATGGTCTATGTGAATCATACACTTTGTCTAAAACGTGTCAAGATGCCAGAATTACATCATCAATTAATGTCTGATTTACAGATAACAATTCAGGTTTGTTATGTAGTCAGCTGGAGACAAACGAGGTTTTCTTTCACAGTGGTTTATTGCACAACAAATTCTGGTCACAGTTCAATAAATTTAGCCAACTGATGACGGTTCTTTTCACCTCATAGGCACAGACGTTCTGTTTTACCTTACTTGCAACGGCCTCTGCTGGCCTTAATTAGTTCCAAGATAACAGCCAGGCGATTACAGGCTTTTCACCCTTCAACCTGTCCGCCGGCCATGAAAACGAAATTAACAAAATGTCAATATTACACACTTCACCACTCTGAAACCTTCTTCTTAGGCGGCCGTTTCTATCCAATGGAAGGTCTTGAGCCTTGGTCCGGGTACGGTGTCAATCTGTGAACTTTCCGCTTACTACTAGTAAGCCCACTCGTAATCTTGGCTGGTCTCACTCCACTCGGGTGCGGCGTCTCTCGCCGCTTCTGAAAAATAAGACGCCTCCTGAGTCTCTTGGAGTTGCATTTAATCCTTCTCCGGCCCCTTCCCCGTAATCAGCCCCATGTGTTCTCAGCAACGGTTTTAACACACCTGATTCAGATTCCCCACCTCCTTCCTGCTCCGTCCACTGTGGGCTAACCCTGTACTTTGTTTGTGTTCAGGCGGTTTTAACATAAGGAAACCTGGTTCTCCCTTTCCTTTTTCTCCTTTCTTTACCCATCGGTGTGCCTCCCCCCTGATGCAGTATTTCGTGGGGCATTTTGGGATCTGTAGTTTGTGTCTTTTCATTGATGGCCATCACTTGACGAGACTCTTCCTCAACTCCCTCCTTTCTCCCAGTGTCCAGGGCGGCTGCCACTGCTTCCACCTCACAAGGTTCCATTCTAAGTTCATCCCTTGTGGATACATTGTGTCAAGCTTCTCAATCCAGTAAATTTCTCTCTGTTGTAAGAGTCTAGTTAGATTACCCCCTATCCTGTGTAGGGTGACATGCTCCAAGATTAGGAACTGGATTTGCACAATTGTATGTTTTTGTGAGTTAAAGTGTTGTGCGACAGGTGATTTTACTGATGATAAACAGATATTTGACTTGTGCTTACACCACCTTACCTTTGCTTTCCTAGAGGTAAGACCCACATAGTATAGCCCACAGGGGCATTTTATTCCATAAGTCATGTTCTTCGTGTCAGAGGTTGATATGTGCATTCATGGAATCCGATGTCCTTCATGTGGATGGTTGATGTAGTTTCCTTTGATCACATTGTGACAGCAATTGCAATTATTGCAAGGGATGGGACCGCTAAAAGTTTTTTTCTTCATTCTTTTGTGACTGAAGTCAGATTTAATAAGATGGTCACGGAGTGACCTGCTCTTGCTGTAAGCGATTAGAGTTGGGTTGGGGAATAGTTCTGCTAATGTTGGATCTAGCGATAACATTCTCCAGTTCTTCTTAAGAATTTTCTTTATCCGATTACTCGGTTGAGAGTAGGTAGTGACATATACCAGATCACTGTTGGTGGATTTAACTCTAGGTTTTAAGGCTTATAACCTAGATATGTTCTTTACTTTAGTAGCTTGTGCTTGTACCATCTTCAGTTGCCTTGGTATCAAATTCACTTTCATCAGATATGATTCTCCTATATCTAAGAAATTGGCTTAGGGGGATACTTTCTATGGTTCTTCTCGGGTGGAAGCTTGATGCCAACAATAGGCTATTTCTGTCAGTAGATTTGGTAAATACCTTTGTCTCTAGTTTAGTTTGGAATAGTTTAACACATCTAGGAATTCTATCGATGTTTTGCTCCATTTGTGTGTAAATTTAATTCTTGGTGCAAGTGTATCCATAAACAGAAAGAATTCTCCCAATTCTTTTTCAGTACCATTCCACGTTCTAAAGAGGTCATCAATATACCCTAGAAAGCATTTCAAATATTTCTCCCATCTAGGATTAGGTATAACTTGAGTTTCTTCTAGATAGGACATGTAGGTATTGGCATAACTGAGGGCCAATGCAGCCCCCATCAAGGTTCCCGAAGTCTGAACAAAGTAACAATCCTCAAATATGAAGAAATTATTGTTGCGTACAATAGTGAGAAGTTTCAGGATCAATAACTGATCACCTTTGATGGCCTCGTTAGTGTTATGTAACATCCACTCCATTGCTTCCAGTCCTGCTTGGTGAGTGATGTCGGTGTAGAGGCTGGATACATCCATTGTAAATAATATGTCTGTATTTTCCTCAAATGATAATGCATCCTACTTTTTCAGGAAGTGGTTGGTATCTTTGACATATTTGCTGGATGTTGTGTCAGAGGTTGAATAATCTTATCTATATATTGAGCCAAGGGCTCTAGTAGACTATTGTTTGCCGCAATAATTGGGCGTCCTGGTGGGAGCTTAGGGTAACCAGTCCCTTCCAAACAAAAAGTGACATTTTAGTTCATGGACATTCTTGAAGAAGGTCCACAAAGAGAGACCATACTGCCTTTTAGCTTGGCAGTGGGGATCCCGGTTCTTGAGTTATGGACAAATCCAGCTTTGGTTCTGACTGTGGACTGTAGCTTAGCGGAAAAGCATAGGCCGGCACCTTCTGACCTGGAATTTCTTTCATTGCATGCCTCCCTTGAGAGCCTAGTCGTACAGGTTGCCATGGTAAGCCTGATCACATCCACTTCCCCACTATTACCTCCTGACAGAGAGAGTAAGAGGCAGGATGACTGGGTTAGGAAGGTTTTGACTCAGTCCGTATGAGCCTAAGGGCCATTAACACCTCCTGTGCCGTGGTCAAATTTTCTTTTAGTGTCGTGTGCCTCTGAGCCACCTACCTACAGGTGAGATAAGAGAGGGCTTTGAGGCCCTTGTCAATGATGGCATGGAAGCATCTCATCAATTTCTACAGTCAGGCCAGAACACAGCACATACCATCGCTATAGGAACAGTGTTCAGGAGGTACATTTGTATGAGGATCTCGGGTATCACCCGGATGTTGAAGCTAAACTCCTGTACATGCTGTTTGATGGCAAAAACCTGTTTGGGGCTAAGGCAGATGAGTCCTTCCAAAAGTTCCAGTCCTAAAGAGCGACTGCCAAGTCACTGGGCCCAGTGGTCCAGCAACAGCCCACCACTCCTACAAGTAGAGGTAGGGGATTTCAACCTTTCCCCTCATATGCACATGGGCAAAGGGACCATCCCCCATCCAGCTACTGCCTGCATCCAGACCCTCTTCTGTTGGCGGTTTGTCAGCTTCTGGAAAAGGGTGCTATAGAGGTGCCCTGAGTACAGCCCCAATTCAGAATGAGGAGGGGGGTTCAGAAGGGGTTTCTGAAGAAAGATGAAGGCTTATGTCCTATCCTGGATCTGAGGCTTTTGAACCTGTACCTACACAAGGACAAGTTCAAGATGATTAGACTGCCCCAGATCCTCCAAGCTCTCTTCCTCTAGGGCTGGCTTGCTCACTCCCCAGACTACGTGCTGGTGCATCTGTTCGATGTGTGCAGCCTGTTGCACAGCTTGGGCTCTCCTTTAACATCAAGAAGTCTCAGGTTTTGCCTTGCCAGTCACTCTGATTTATCAGTGCGGTCCAGAAAACTCAACTGGGCAGGGTATTTCCAACTGAGAATTGAGTGGCAAACATCTCCTGGATGGTGAAATTCCCCCAATCCCAAGAACAAGTTCCTGCCTCAGCCTTCCTGCTCTTCTTGGGTATCATGACCCCCATCATGTTGGTGGTCCCGGTGGCGCGACTTCACATGAGATTGCTTTAGTGGCTCCTTTGTTGCCAGTGGTCTAAGATTCAGCGGAACATATCAGGGCTTTTGTAGGTCTTTAGCATACTTTCTCAAGACCTTCTGTGGTGATCCCTGTGAGACAATCTTTTGAAAGGGTCTTGGTTCAGCAAACTTGGCCTCAGCTAATGGTGGCCACTGATGCGTCCTTGAAAGTTTAGAGTCTCACCTTTTGGATCTGGCGGTGAGTGGACTGTGGTCTCCTTTGGAATCTCAGGAGCAGATCAACTTGCTGGAATTTAGGTTGATCAGGCTGACCTGGTTGCCTTCCCCCCCTGTGGAAAGGCAAGTGTGTACTGGTCTTGACAGACAATTCAGCAGCCATGCACTACCTCAGCAAATAAGGCGGTCATGTGGGATCCTTGCCTCGATGCAGAAGAACAATGCCGGAACAGAGAATATCATAGTGGATGCCTTGAGCAGACACACTTCGGCCTCCATGAGTGGGAACTTTGCCAGGAAGTTCTGGAGTGGGAGATCTTAACCAACTTGGGGGGGACAGGAGGACCTCTTTGCTTCCAGTGTGAACAGGAAGTGAGAGTTGTTCAGCTCCAGGAAATTACCTTGGCAGGGAGCTCTGAGGGACACACTGATGGTCCAATGAACATTGGACCACCACTATGTGTTCCTGCCGATCCCTGTTATTCCACTGGTTCGCAGGTGACTACACCTGTTTGGGTCCACGTTGATTCTGATCGCTCCGGGCTGGGCCTGGAGAACGTGGTACCTATAGCTGCTTGACATTTCTTTTTGCCCTCCCTGGCACCTGTTAAAGAGAGTGGATATGCTCTCCCAGTCAGAGGAGTGGGTCATCCATCCGAACCACAGCAGCCTGAACCTTCATGTTGGCTGCTAAAAGGCTTAGGTATAAGGAGTGTCCAAGATGTGCTTCTCTCAGCTTGGTGTCCTGCCAGTAGGTGTATTTATTCATATTGCATGCTTTTTCAGCTTGTTGCTGGAAGAGGACTGTAGACTTTCCCCTGTCCCATATCCTGTTTTGGATGTTTTACTTTCCTTGGCCTACGGGCATGCAGATCAGCACTCTCAAAAGGACCCCTGCGCAAGGCTTTTTTTTTCCACAATTCCCACTTTTATGCATGTCTTGCTGGGATTGTGTAATCGGTTTCCACCATACCAATTTGTGATTCCAGCGTGGGATTTTAATTTAGTGTTGCCATTATTTATGGGTGCTCCATTTGAGCCCTTGCATTCATGTTCTCGTAGATTGCCGCACTTAAGGGGATTGTAATGCTTGCCATCACCTCCGCAAGGCGGTAGAATAAAGATTGCCCACACTAACAGCTCAGGAATTCTTCATTCTATTAAAGACAAGGAGGCGAGCATTATGCTTTACTCTCTTTATTTACTGCCATTCAGCATTTTCAACAAAACATTTAAAACCGTAACATTTGCTCTTTTTTTCCTTCCTTATGTAAAAATACCAAATAGGAGAGGTTTTAAAAGTTCTAAAGCCACTATTCTTTTCTGCACTACCTCCCCCATGATCCTCCGGGGCTTAGTAGTCCTGACCTCTCCTGATCCATCTATCCGGGAGCAGGTTGCAGTATAAGAACCCTCCATGATAGTCCTCTGCCTCTTTCTTTTTCCTCTCCATTGTGTACTGAACGCGAAACTGTCCTTTATTTGATCAACTGTGACCCTGGACGAAAACTGGAACTGACTGCTCAACAGTAACTTGCTAGGTCCTCCGGACCAACTTGAACGAACTTCTTAACATCTTTGATCTGTGTATGGAGTCAAGTCGCTTTCTGGTCTTCTCCTACGAGAAATGGAAAATACTTCATGAGGACGGGCCAACAACATCTGAGCATCAAAATACATATACAGGTTCAGATTTTTAAATACTTTATTTGGGTGGGATATAATGCTCGCCTCCTTGTCTTTAATAGAATGAAGACTTCCTGAGCTGTTAGCGTGGGCAATCTGTATTCTATGACAAGACAGGAGGCTCGCATTATGCTTGTTCAAAGCTTGACACCACTGCATTAGTAATATTAGAGACCGGCTTGAAGTAAAAGGTTTTAAAGGTCTACTCTGAGGACCAATCTGCCGATTTCATAATGTCCTGAAGAGATACCCCAGCTGTAAATGCTTTAGAAGCCATCGCACCCCTCGCAGAATGTGCCCCAAATATTGACAGATCAATTCCAGCCCATTTCATGACCTTGCGCACCCATCTAGCAATAGTAGCCGCTGCAAATGCGTGATAAGGTTTTCTGTGCGCTATAAGCAATTGGGAAACCCCTCGCGGCCTAAGGTGCTCTGTGGAGATTTCGTAATCCCTGATGCACTGGGCAACGCATAGCTTTTCATTTTCTGTGAAGTAAGGGTATGAAATCACTCGCGATCCAGTCTTCGTTCTTTTCGCTATGTGAAAAGCTACCCCTTCTGGATAGAAGATCTTTCTATCGATTTCCAACGCCTTTACGTCCGATACTCTGCGGCATGATGTAAGGCACAATAACATTGCCAGTTTACCTGATAACTGCGAGCGGGAAAGATCTTTGTTCGCTGGCCATCTAAGGAAAAGTTCGAACACTACTCTAACATCCCATAAGACTGCGTACTTCGGTTCTGGGGGCTTTCTTAATTTTATTCCTTTGAGAAGCCTCAGGACCGCTGGGTGCTCGCCTATTCCCGCTGAGATTGCTGATCTATAAACACCTATCGTTCTAAAAGCTCCCCCTTCTTGAAATTTAGTCGCCAGAAAGTTAAGAACTTGCACTAAAGGGGCTGAAACGAGATCCAGACACTGGTCTGTGCACCATCGCGCCCAGAATTTCCATGCAGTGCTATAGCTCCTAATGGTGGAAGGCGCCCAAGAATCTTTGATGCAGTCTGCAGCGATTCGCGAAATTCCTGGCAATTCCCACTTTCTCCTGAAATCCTGCATGCCAGCAACTGCAGCCTGCCTGTTGCTATCAGGGGATGGCTCTGGCCGGACGGTCCTAGTAGAAGGTCTGGCTGATGCAGAACTATCTTCGGAAAATCCCAAGAAAGTTCCATCGCTACTGGAAACCAGGGCTGGGATTTCCAGAGCGGTAGTACCATCACAAGTCCGGCGCGATCTCTGCGAACCTTCGCTAACGCTTTCTTGATCATGACAAATGGCGGGAATGCGTAATGAAGCGCTCTGTGACAAGTCTGTAGAAATGCGTCCGTGCCCGCTGCTCCCAGGTCTTTCCTCCAACTGAAGTATGTCTGCGTTTGAGCGTTCAGTCTGGACGCAAATAGATCTATGTGTATTGGGCCCCAGCGCTTCTGCAGCTTCTCGAAAACTCGTGGGTGAAGTTTCCAATCGCTTGAATCTATCAGATACCTCGAGTTCCAATCCGCTACCTCGTTGAGAGCTCCTGGCAAATATTCTGCTCTGACTGCAATATGATGTTCCAGGCAATAATGCCAGAAATCTTTCACTAGTTCTGCTAGTAGCTTAGACTTTGTCCGTCCCAGCTTGTTTATGTAGCGAACTGCAGAGATATTGTCCATCTTGAGCAGGACACAACACCTTGCTTTGCCCTTCATGAAGGCTCGCACTGCAAATGAACCTGCTAACAACTCCAGGCAATTTATGTGCAGCTGCAACTCTTGATCAGACCATTTTCCTCCTGTTTCTACGTGCTCGCATCTGGCTCCCCAGCCTGACCTGCTTGCGTCCGATTCTATAACTAACTCTGGTGCGTCTCCGAAAATGGCTCGGCCATTCCACGCCTCCATATTCTGAAGCCACCAGTGAAGCTCTGTGAGTGCTTCGCTGTCCAAGGTCACCAGTTGGTGATACCCTATGCCCCCTTGTGGATGCCTGATCTTGAGAAGTTGAAGAGCCCAGTAGTGGAGTGGGCCTGGAAATATCGCCTGAATCGAGGCGGCTAACAATCCCACTACTCTGGCTAGACATCGAAGCAAAATAACTTTCTTCGCTATCACTACTTTGAGCTCTTTCTTTATTGCTCTCACTTTGTGATGCGGGAGCTCGAGGGTCGCTTTCACTGTGTATATGGTGAAGCCCAGAAATTCCAGTCTCTGAACTGGCCTTAGTTGTGACTTGTCCCAATTTACTAAGCACCCTAGAGAGGCCAACGGCGCGCAGCTCCATTGTACATTCTTGATGAGAGTACTTCTGTCTGCGGCTAGTACGAGAATATCGTCTAGGTATATGATAATACGTATCCCTCTCTCTCTTATGGCGGCTGCCACCGGTTTCATCACTTTGGTGAAGGCCCATGGGGCGGACGCCAATCCAAATGGGAGACAAGAGAAACGCCAAATTTGGTATTTCCACCGAAAGTGCGGATACTTTCGAAATTCCTGAGCTATCGGAATTGTAAGATAAGCATCCTTGAGATCCAGGCGCGCTAAGTAGTCCCCTTGGCAGAGGAGATCGCGCAGAAGGTGAATACCTTCCATCTTGAAATGATTGTACTCGAGCCATGCGTTTAAACTCTTCAAGTTTGACTGGCCGAGTCTTGTCTCCCCTGTGGACCAGAAACATGTTGCTGAGGAAACCTGGCTCCTTTTGCATTTCTCGCTCTATAGCTCCCTTGTTTAGTAGACTGAGGAGCTTGTTGTGCAACAACTCTAACTCCTCGCTTGCCATATATATGGGGGAAGGTTCTACTCTCTGTGTGGGGTTTCCTACAAACTCCAGCCGCAGCCCTGCCACTGCTTGTATCACAAATGCATCGCGCGACAATGCTCGCCATTCGTTCAAAAATTGGAGAGTTCACCCTCCTACTCTCATGCTTGTTGTACTCACCGTTGGCGGCACTAGGTTGTCGATAAGATCCTCTCCCTCTCCGACCTCTCGGAAATCTGGATGGGAAGAAGGTATCTTGAGGTTTCCCTTCCCAGTATTAGGATTGTTGTCCCTTGGGCCTGCACTGGTAGTTGTAGTGACCGGACGTTCGGCCCCTGTGTCGTCCGGTCCCGGAAAAACCACGTCCCGGGAAGATTTTCTTTATTGAGCTCTGAGCTCTCTCTAATGCTGAGTATGTGCCCACAAACTGGGCCATCTCTTTAGCGAAAGCTTCGCCAAACAATAGGCCTTTGGCATTTTCCCCTGCCTCATAAGAGGCTAGATCGCTTAATTTTTTGTCAATCTTCAATAAGACTCCTCTCCTCCTTTCTGACGAAAGTGCGCAATTGGCATTTCCCAGAAGACACACTGCCCTCTGGGCCTAGCTTCCTAGAACAAGGGGGTCTACCGGAATCTCAGTGTCCTTCGCCTTCTCAGCCAGGTCCATTATTTTTGCTAGTGGGCCTGCTATGTCCATCAGCTTGTCCTGGCATCATCTCCAGGCGCGGTCAATTCCTTTCCTAATATCACGTGCTGACTTGGTCACGAACGTGACCATCTTGGAGATCTAGGTCCGGAGTTTCCACCAGCTTCCCTGGTAACACTGGCCTAGGGCACTCTGACCTCATGCGTGAACGCACCTCTCTGTCCAGCGGCTTTATTATGTGCTGGGATATGTACGCTGACACCCTGGGTGAAGGCACCCATTCTGAAGATTTTGGGTGTCTGATAGTCTCTGGATCGGACATGTCAGCGGTGTTCTCCATATCTTGAGGGTCGACATTTTCTTCGAAGTGTCGTGAGGTGTCTTCGTCTCCTTCCCCCTCATCATCGGGCGAGTAGCACTCATCATTATCCCCTAAATTATTCACCCCCGGGTTAGGGGGTCTGTCCTGGCTCTCTTTCTGTTTCTCCAGGAAGGCTCTCTTTAGCCTAGCAATGGGGTCGCTTACATCTTGGGGAGCAGCATCCTCCCTTTCATTAGTGCTTGGGGGGGTCAAAGAGTGTTTGCTCTTCCGAGCTACCTTACACCCCTAGTACTTTCTTAAAGCTCTGAGATAAATCAGCTTCCTGGTGGGAGGGATCCTCCTCCCATTCTTCTGCACTCCATTCCGGAAAAGTTGATGGCGTTTGGCCAGGGCTTCTGTATGCAGCCATCACTGCTGTTGTCAAGGCCAACTATCAGCTTGTCAGTACTGAGAAGTGGGAAGGCTGTACAAAGTAGTGGAAGTAAAAGCCTTACGGATTCAGAGTCAGCCTTGCTTTAGCAGGATAATCCCTTTCTCCTCACTGCACGGTAAAAATCTGTTGTCTCTTTTTTTTCTTTTTTTTTTTGCTTTTCGAATTCCCGTGCTGTGGAGGCTTACTGCCACTCTCTGCTTCGTGACATAACGAAAACGTTACGCGTGAGCGTTGAGGTGTCCCCAGGGAATGCCGGGAAGCATATCTCCTCCCGCTCCCCTGGGTCCTAGAGACCGCCGCGCTCTCGGCGTCTCCTGACGGAGCGGGGGCCGGCAGCCTAAGGCGAGCGCGTTCGCCCGCGGCTCTGACACCCACTCCTGTTATATTAAACTCCGAAGTTTACTCACCTGATAACGCTTGCATGTCAATAAATATATAAACTTTACAGACGCCTGCGCGCGCTGAACTCCCGTGAGGTAAGCATTAATTCCTCATTAAATTAAATAAGTCAAGAAGACAACAGGTGTAATAAAAATAATCATTTTGTTAATATTGAAGTACTCCCCGAAATTTATCATTAAATAAGAGACAGGTACTTATCTCAAAATGGCAGCAAAAAGAGAGGTAAAGGACTATCATGGAGGGTTCTTATACTGCAACCTCCTCAAGGATAGTTGGATCAGGAGAGGTCAGGACTACTAAGCCCCGTAGGATCATGGGGGAGGTAGTGCAGAAAAGAACAGTGGCTTTAGAACTTTTAAAACCTCTCATATTTGGTATTTGGAAGGGAAAAAAAGAGCAAATGTTACGGTTTTAAATGTTTTGTTGAAAATGCTGAATGGCAGTAATTAAAGAGAGTAAAGCATAATGCGAGCCTCCTGTCTTGTCATAGAATGAGTTACATGCATTGTCGGTTAAACCTCCCTATTTGGTTTTCTCCCAAGAGAAGCTGATGTTAAGAGTGTGACCTCCCTTTCTCTCGTAGCTGGTGGTCTCAGACTTCCATCTCTCTCAAAAGATCCACCTTCCTGTGTTTTTTCATCTGCCTCACCATTCCAAGGCAGAGGAGTGATTTCATCGGCTGGACCCGGTAAGGGTTCTCAGCTACCATGTTGTTCGTCGAGGGATGTTAGAAAAGATGACCAGTTCTTTGTGGGCTATGCTGGTGTCTGTGCTGCCAGGGCTGTGCCTAAACCGACCACATCATGGAGGATTATTGTCTTAAATCTCCGAATGCTATGATCTGACTGTAAAGATGCGCCTGAATGTCTTGGGGCGCATTCTACCAGAGGTCTGGCTGCTACCCCTGCCCTACAAAGGGTGTCGGGGGATCCCTGTTTTGGACATTTGCCTCACGGCTACTTGGGTTTCTCCGCACACATTTGCAAAACATTACTGCTTGGATTCCCTTTCGGGGTTGGACGCTCGCTTTGGCAGAGCAGTCCTTCAGAGTTTTCTGGTTTAGGTGGTGTCCTCTTACTCTTCACTCTTCACCAGATCTATGGGCTGCTATAGGGGTCTTTCATAGAAGGGGAATCCATGAGAGGGAGGGAATCCATTAGAATATCAAATGACTTACCTTTTGATAATGTTCTGTCTTTTGGATATCTATATAGGGAGTTCCTAATAGTTAGGAAAGGAGGCAGCCCAGTACCACCACTCTCCCATTTTGAAGGAAAGAACATCTCTTCTCATCTCAGCCGCTGTAGGAGACACAGAGTTGTATCTGTTATTTTAACATCAGCATTGTTTGTACGCTGTGCAGCAATGCAGTGTGCAAAACATGCTGTGTACCCACACAAAAGAGGATCTTGTACAGATGCCCAACAGGAAACCTCCAGACTTTCTTGTACGCCAGTCCACCACTGGGAAAAAACGGACTCAAGGACTGGACAGCTGAGAGACTGCATGGTCAGTGACAGGATTTACCAGAAGTTAACTGGGGTGAGTGCACATAAGTATTTTGCACTGAGTTCATGGAATAACTCTCTACGTCATATTTTTGCCCTTGCAGTCGAGATGACGGTGGGCAGTCTTTCCAACTAGTAATTCTAGAAAACATTTTAATTTGACATAATTAAACAGAGGCTTCCTCATAAAATAATGTTGCATTAACCTTTACAAGAATATCAACAAAACCATGAATGAATCCACGTAAAATGTCTGACGAAAAGTCTCAATTTACACTTTACCAATATTGAAGAGCCGTTAATGTACTTCTGCAAAAGGAATTGGCACCATATTTGGTATTTTCCCCCATTTCCTGGCTGGAAACCCTGGTCAGTCTGTGAAATGTAAACCTTTATGTACGAGCAGAACTTTTCTTTCTTGGCTTTGAAGCACCTGGCAATGTTTTGTCCAGTATTTGCTGTTCCTGTGACTACTCTGCTTGTTAATTTTCTGCCGTGCATCAAATGTTTGCAAAGCTTTCTGAATCCTTGGCCGGTGCAAGAATGTATGCACCTAAATGAAGTGCCATGTTTTGCCTCGATCCCTCACAGTGGGGCAAGATTTACAAATCGTAGGACAAATTTGATGCTTTGGTCATATAGGCAGCTATCATTTTTTTACCTTAACCGGACTGCTTGTGAAGGCAAATCTTTTGGTATGTATCTCACATATCTAATTTAGAGAAACTGTGTCCTTCTTTCATCATTAGTATGAGTTTGTTTATGCTGGTTGAGAGGTAACTGTCTGTGATCACTTCTTGATTCTGACTACTCAAGTCGATGCAAACTCTTAGCGCTTTTGATTGTTTTTCTTTATTAGAACCACTGGGCTAAGTCCCACCCACATCTCCACTTTTCCTGGGTACCTTTGTTCAGTATCTTCTGCATTCGTTCTTCGAGTGCAAAACGTGCAGTGGCTGATAGAGAGCAAACTTTATGCTCTCCAGGAACAGCTCCAGATCTTATTTGTATCTTGTGCATGTAATCCTTGACGCACCCCAGAGAATTGGAGAACAGTTCTGGATAATTTTTTTCAGAGAAAGAACATTCTTCCTGATCAATGGACAATACTTTGTCGCTGGTACTGGACTCTAACTTAAACTCTAATTTTGACTGATCGTGTCAGCCTAACACCAATTACCTCTTTTCCGAGATATAGATCTTGGTTCTGGCTCTTCTCCCCTTGAACTCCAACCAACCTTGATGTATCCAAGCAGCTTGTTACTGGTCCTGCCAGATATTTTTGCATGTTCTTTTGCCTTATTAACTGCAAGCTTTTGTTGTCCCACCATTGCTTTATATCTGCCGATGGGCATTATGGTTAGATCTGCTCCTGAGTCAGCCATGGCTCTCATCTTGTTCTTGTCTACCTTGATTATGGAATGCAGTTTTTCTCTTCTGCGCTTTCCTGTGTTCACCATCCGTATCATGGGTGCTTCACCTTCCAACGACTCTTAGTCAGTTCTAACGCCTCTCTTTTCCATTTGTTAACTTGCTGCTCCAAATTCTGCTTGCTTTGGCAAAGTGTCCTGTTCTTCCACAGTTTGTGCACTCTGTGTTTTTAGCTGGGCACATTCTGTCATTGGATGGATGTCTGATGCTGTTGCATCAATAACATCTCAGAATATCTCTTTTCTTTTTCAGTCCTTCCTTATTGTCATTTATTTATTTATTTATTGCAATTGGTTTATTTAAACCTTTACAAATTGAACAGAAAAAAAGGAAAAAAAAACACATTGCAAATATCCAAGAAGATATAAAAACACAATCATGGTTTAAAAAAAAGAAAAAAACCCACAAAACTCAATAAAAAGGATCAAGGAGAGATAGAAAAAGCAAAATAACTCAATTACAAAATTGTCATAAACAGATAATAAAATGACAATAAATAAGTTTAAGAATTCCAACCAAGGCAATAAAACAGCAAAACTATACCCGCTTCGTATACAAATCAGTCAATTCATATTACAATTAACCCATCATACAGAGTTATCTAATAGTTCAATTATTTAATTCATACCCCTCAAGGATACCCTCAGTAGCACAATTACTCCAATTTCTCCAATTTCAATTTGATGAAACCCGATAAAGCGAGACCTCATGTATTGCAAATTTTAAGACATCGCTGCCAGGCTAATTCTTCATTAAAGCATGGAGAGTTGACACCTAGAGACACTAGATATTTCACTCTAAGGTCATGTAATGGATCACATTTCAAGAATAGATGCCTTAAAGTTTCTAGTTTCTCCATACAGAACCGGCAATTAGCTGCATCAATCGTTATTTGCTTCCTCCTTAGTTGTACTTCTCTAGTAGGGAAGAGATTCCATTGTGCCCTAAGGAGAGTTCCCAGGTAATATTTATTCGGGAACTGAGCCAAGATCATAGTTGGTGAACCTCTACGTCTATGTTCATGTATCAGGTGATTAAGTGAGGTATAGGAATGGAAGGCATCAAAGGTCTGGATCCAATCCCAGTCAAATAGGGCCTTTTTGACCCTCGTTGGATTGCTGACCAGGGTCTCCAGCTGCATACCAATATTGCATGGAATGAGCTCAGATCTGTCTCTTAAGGAGATCAACACAGTGCTGTGGATCACATTTCTCCCCATCACATGGTAAAGAGTATTAGGTATGGGGACCATCATTTTCGAGTATGAGTTCAAAGAAGCCCACTGTACCCTTACCCAGAGAGATGTAATACCTAGCTCAAAATTTATGGCTGGTAACGGGACTGGGTTAGGTAGACCAACGGTTTTACGCCATAGTCTGCCCTCAGTTTTGTTCAAATTTTGATGCATTATATCTGATTTCAATTCCAAGCCATAACTCAATTTCAGTACGATTTTACCCTTGTAAAAACATTAAAGCTGGTTTGAGGGAGAAGCTACCAAACTTACGATAAATCTTGATCATCTGTGCTTCCAGAAGCTTAGTCTTGATCCGACCTACTCCCACACTTGAAAATGGGTACCCCATGAGCAGTACTCCAGAAGTCCGGCGTCACCCCAGAGAAGAGTATGTCCTTAAATTCCAGGTATAGTACATTTTCACAAATATTTGGATTCTCCTTAAAGGTGTTGTTAGTGAGGCCATTGGGCCCCAGCACGCTAGATCTTTTACATTTAGATATCAAGGAGTAGATCACATTAATATCGAATCTGGGCTCCCAAAAGGGATAATCTACTATCTCAGCTGTTTCCTCAGATGAAATATTGGGTTGCCCAAACCTTCTCTCAAAAAAACTGTACTGAGTCTTGTTCTGCAATTGTGTTCAATTGAGAGACTACATAGTTTGGGTCTTGCTGTCATGACCCTTGCCCCTGGCCCTCACTGGCAAGTCAGCCTTCTAGTTAGGGCCAGGTCAAAGGCCTTAAAACCTCATCCAAGACTCTCTTGGAGTCAGTCCTGGTGCCTTTGGCACCAGGCTCATAACCATCATGAAGACCAACATTAGAATGGGACTATTTACTTGGGACTATTTAACTTGGGGGCGGGGGGAGTTCAACCAACATGGAGGCACACACACAGCTCAGTTACAAGGAACTGAGCTATGTGGTCTAGTCTTTTGGGTGTGGCAGGCCTGGGACTACTTTAGCTGGACTATTTTGGGTGTGGCAGGCCTGGGACTATTTTACCCAGACTACTTTACCTGAGACTATTTAAACCACACCCAAACAGCAGAACATGCTTTGCGTTATTCTGCTGTGGGCAGCGTAACGCTCACCGTGTCCAGTTCTTTGATGCCAGCTTACCTGAAACCAAGGACCTGCAGAGAGAGAAAGAACACTACAAAACTTACCTGGAACAGTATCCTGTCTTCAATCCATCGCTGACTTCAGTTCCACTCACCTGAAGGTACGAACACCATCATCTGGCACCGCATGTATCCTGGTATCCTGGAATACCATAACCTGGAAAGAGGAGAAAGAAAGACAGCATCAGTAAGCGTTTACTCCCAAATGAAGAAAGCCACACAATTCTTACCTGGGTAGTCATCTCCTGGTCAGTATCATTGCTGGAGCATTACGGCGCTCGGCGAGGAACATCACAACCTGCTAGGAGAGAAAAGACACAGGTTAGCAATATAAAAGACGAAACAGCACCGCGCATCGCGCATTACTCACCGGACAGCATCGCGCACACCGTGCTTTGCCTACTGGCCGATGCTCATCTTCAATCTGCATGACAACACCAAAATACCTTTCCATACCTAAAAGGAAAGAAGCAAGACATTATTATTTGAACTAAGAGGAACATAAGAACTGTATATAAAGACTGTAAAGCAGCAAACCTACGGAGTCGCAGCAGGCCTGGATTCCCACAGGGTGGCTTGCACCAGTGAAGTAACTTGGACGCTGCTCTCCCCCACATCTACGCGCCCCTGCCAGGAGGAATAGGACGGAGAATCCACCTCTTACAATATTAAGGTGAGGAGAAGGCCCAAGGGGGAGGAAGGAGTTGAGGCCAAGGGAGGTGGGAATACATAAAGACAATCTGGTATTGAATCTAGCTCTCCTATATTGCAGACCCATCTTTAACCGAAGGCCTTACCAAGGGACCGGGACAGGGTTTGAGAGTGCAAATAATCCAACCAGGGCTGGGTGGCGTCCACGTGGATACCAGGTGAGCGTAACACCTGCCCATTCACTAAGTACTAAAAGGCACTAACCTCAGCGTTTATCAAAATCACCAGCATTATTTCTGCATCTCGCTGTAGGAGGATATGCTTCAGTGACTTACATAGGTTCTTGTAGGACTGTTTGATCTTCTATGCCAGATAATATCTGTAGTTCTCATCAAAGTTTGTACGCTGTATGGCTCTCAATTCCCTCCTCATGTTGGTTTTTGCAGCAGCCAACTCCTCATTATAACAATGGGTATGACTGGCGGGTCCCTTCCTTCTAAAATTGGTCCCAGATGATAACCCAGAGACAAGCCAGCCGATAAGTGACTGGAATTCACTCAAATTTAAATTATTTAATTTCCAGTCTAGGGTGGATAGGCTGAGTACATCCCTTTGTTTCTGGTTCAACCAGCCGATATTAAAATCAGTCCATTTTACTGAGTTCCCAGCTACAGTCGGAGCCACCCGAGGTTGCAGGCAATATTACCGGGAGTTAATTATTCAGTCAAAAGTTGCAGTTAGGATAAAATGATCACTCCAGGTATTTGCCAGCACATCGAAAGACATACAGCAGTTCATTAGGAACGAGTTTAGATAGATATAATCTAGAAGGGAGGAGCTAATGCACCTACGCCAAGTATGCCATTCGGATTCAGGAAGATGGACTGATTTCATCCCCACTAAAGGCTGAAGGCCTCGTCCCCCTAGACCCACCAGCCAGATCTGCCCCAACCATCTCTTCTCAGTTAGGTGAACAATGGTTCCATCCATGTCCCAGGGGGAATATTGGGAATCACAAACAGAATTCAGATCTCCCACCAACATTATTCTCCCATTCATGAACCTCCCAGTCCAATCATCAATCAAATGGCATACCTTCTCCACAAACCCATTCAGCAGACAAATCCCTTTATGCCAGTAGATATTGATGACAAGATTTTTACCTTACCATCCAGAGATGTGAAATCCACCCCCAATACTCCAAATGGCAGGTTATCAATGGTTAGGCCACTCAAACCCAGGGACTTTTCCATCGCAATGATCAGACCTCCTGAGGGCCTACCCCCTGCGATTCTTTTGGCCAGTTGGGCAAAAACACTGTAGCCATCCAGGGCAGGTATAGAGGTTAACCAGGTTTTTTTTAGACAGATGCAATTGGCTAATCTTAGATTATCCAAACAAAGCGAGTTAGAGAAAAGATGGATGTTTCCCCGAGCATTCCATAATTTTAGACACAACCTCACATCTCCCCATGTGGTGCCCCTACGTCCAAGGACTCTACGGAACCAGTTTCTGCCACAATGAGGAGATTATGGCAGCCCAGTCAATATCATTCCCCCCAGAGTTCCCAATCCCGAGACCACCTTACCAGCATCTGCCTGCAAATGTGCAAGATTTTTCTTATCCCTTTTAGGACAGGGATCCCCATTCTCCACATCCAGTAACTCCAGTGCGAACCCAGTACTCAGTAGACCTTCACCTTGAGTAAGGATCAACTCCTTAACTAGTGGGGAGTCTAGGTAAAGAGTACAGATATCAAGACAATCCTTCTCAGGGAAGGCCACTCTCTCAATATCAGCTGACCCCACCCGAGCCAGAGGAGCAAATTGGGAGAAAATAGATAGAATATTTGTGCGATTAAGACATACCTGGTAATTAGGGCCCAAATACAAGTCATTTTAATTAGATGGTGCCCAAGTTTGGCGGATTTATCCATTGACCTCGGGCCCATCAACCCCCTTGATTTTAGGGTCTGTTAGTCATACGTGGATTTGATGGATACATTCGGGGCCCACCCACAATTGGAGTATGGTCTTTGGGAGTGTGCATCGGGACATATTTAGTGGGGTAGTACAATCTCCGTAAAAAATCTTGCATCCCAGAGGCTACCCTCAGGTAGTTAGACCGTGGTGGAATATCAGTTGACTCCTCCAGTACCCCTGACTTGCCACTCCCACAGCCCATCCCAGCATTTAGGGAGCCTCCCCCGATGTCAGCAATGGGGATATATTTTGCCGAATTACTCGCCCCCAGATTCTTTGTTTGTTCCATCCAGCTTGATAGTACAGCTGGTCCTGTCCTAGGTGGGTTCATGGTAGATTCTTTAATCCCCTCAGTTTCCTCCAAGGACTGACAATTCCTTTCACCAGGACCCCATCTTAGTGGGGCCGAAGTCGATGCATCTTCCAATGGTCCCCAGATGGATTCTGTCCAAGCAGGTATGGCCCGCACATTGCACAATGAGTCAGATGCCCCACCCAGGGGTTTAAGATGGTGGGGTAGTGCAACCTTGTCTCTAGGATCATAGGCAATCACCCCATCCATTAGACCAATACGTGATGGACAGGCCCCACTACTACCTATAGTCATGGGAACCATAGGCTGGGAGACCAGATCCCTCTGAGTTACACCAGGGTCAACGCCATCCGTAAGGCCCATTGGATGGTGATCAATTTGGGCAGTAGGGTCAACAGACACAACTTTGTGTAAAGCCTCCTGATCTAAGGTTTCATGTTCTTCCACCGGAGACAACCTGGAGCGAAACAGAGTTCTATGGGCCACTCTAATGCTAAATATGCGATTCCTTCTAGCTCCCTGTTTACGCTTCACAAATGTCACCTTTTTTTCTTTGCTTGGATTGAGAGGGTTTAGAGAGCCCATAGACGATGGTGCTGTCATTGCATCATTCTCCGTCCCCAGTCTCCTTTCCCTCTGGGCCCCATTTCATTAGTTAAATCAATCACTTGGGGGGGGGGGGGTCCAGGACTCCAAGAGGGCTAGTGCCAATTAAGGACAGGCTCAAGCCGGGCCCCAAGTTTGGATTGGGATTATTGGACAGATCCTTCATAGACTCGTTATCAGAGATCTCAATTATATCCACATTCACAATTTGTGGGGGTGGGGGGTTAGTAGATAACCTCCAGCTACTACACCCACCTCTTCTTGATTCTTACCACCATTCCCAAACCGTATTTCAGCCCCAAGGTCCTGTAGTTTAATACTAACATCTGCCAACACAGCATTAATACATTTTAATTCTGCCCAAATGTTATCATACAAGGAGACAAACGAACTTAAGACCATGTTCAATGGGGACACTGTAGGCTGGGTCAGACAAATACACTCGTCCACTTCTCTTAATGTATGATGGAGAGCAGGGGAGTCATTCTGAGAACCAAAGGCCTCCGAAGATTGTGATTGATTGTAGGGGACTTCTACATGGCCCATATTAGTCCTGTCAAGCAAGTTAGTAAAGGCAGTAGGTGAGTCCAGCAGCGAAGCATCACATTTTCGCTGCACCACACTTTCCATAAAGTTGCCCACAGGTGGGCTATAGTTAGCTTCCTGTTCCTCTGCTTGGTTGGCAAGTTCTATAATGCTGATGTCAGTAAGATTCTTGAGGCGGCAAAAGTTAGATTGTGAGTTCATGACCAAATGGTCTAACATCACTTTGCCTTTCATCACAGGTAGTGATTTAAGTTCTGTACTAGTGGTGGCAGACTTAATAAAGTAGTGATCCATAACCCGCTGTCCTGACACGGGTACAGGGCCAAGCTTGATTTCGGGGTTTTATGTTGTGTAGATAATTTATAGGTTGCACCCCTAGCTGCAGCCGAGTTACCAGGGGTATGAATTACTGCATGAGCATTCAAAGAGAAAGGAGGGGGGCAGGATTAAATTGGTCATCTGGATTTAGCATTAGTTGTGGAACCTGCAGGGCTACGCCCCTGGCTTGGCCCTCCCCCCCCTGGGCCCCCAACAAATAATGGAATGGAGCTGGTGAGAATTTACACAAAGAAGTCGACACAGGCGGGGGGCCCACCAAGCCCCCTTCCATCAGACCCAGCACAGCCGGACCCCCCATCACCTTCACAGATGAGGGGGTAGTGCCACCTCCAGCCGAAAAAATGCTTGAATTGCTAGTGTTGCTTGTACAGCCTGGGTCCGTAGCCCAGATCTCATTCTGTCAGGTGTAGGAACTTAAACAATCCAGCAGTGTTAGATAAGACCACAGCGGTCACAGGTCAAAGGGTGGAGCCAAACGGCAGCACCCCACAGTCCCTAGAGACACAGTACATTACGGTACACTTATCTCCCACTAGACAGTGATCTGATTTAAGTTAAGGAGGCCAAGTCAGCTTTTCAGAAGAAATCTCTATAGTAATTAGGGGTGGGATCAAAGGGAGTACCCCAGCAGTCTCCCGCTCCTACACACTTGCCCAGATATCAATTAAGGGCAACCGTAGAGTCAGATTTAGGCGCCTCTGATTTGGCATCCCACCAACAAAGCGGGGCTAATCAACAAATTCCCAATATAATAGATGGCAAACAGACAGTCTTACCGTCGGTCCACCAGACGCTGTTGCAAGAAGTAGATTAGGCTTACACCCTCACGGCCGGCAGCAATTGTCCGTCTTGTTTAAGGTGCTTGCCCGTTCCAGCTAATATCGGCGCAGGGGATACAATCAATGAATAATAGGCAGGACCGACAGTCTTGCCTCTGTTGCCCCTGAGGAACCATGAAAGACCACTTAGCTCCACTTCTCTCTGCGCTCGCTCCACGCTATACTGGAGCTTATGAGCAGTTCCTGTTACACACGGGTGACAAGCTCCTCCTCCTCTGCAGTCACAATGAAAGAAACACTCCAGTCAAAGTAACACGAAGGACCACTTAGCTCCACTTCTGATATTGTAATTTTGATACCTTGATCCTTCTTGGTTTCTTCTTACCTGCCATTTCTTTCTGCTTTTGCACGGTTTCTTCAACCACCCCAGTTATTTCAATCGATTTTTCCAGTGTGAACTTGTCTTGTACGTACTTGCTATTTGGGTGTACAGTTAACATATCTGGAATCACGTTCTCTGTGTTGTTCCCGAATTTGTACAGGACCCCCATCTCACGCATCCCGACAATATAATAATAATCGTCTACTAGTTCTGCACTGGTCTCTTTTTTTAAATATAATCGCAGCCTGGGCAGTATGATGTTCTCTTTGTTTTAAAACCATTTCACTATTCTTCCGATTGCCTCTTTGTAGACATCGTCATCATCCACACTTTCCCCTTGCAAAGATCCTCTGCCCTTCCACTCCCATCGCATTGAGCAACATGGCTTTCTTTCTTTCCAGGGCATATCGAACTCCTCCTAGTGCTTCAACGTATGTGGCAAATAATGCTTCCCACTGGGACAATGGAATGACTAGCCTACCAGGTGTTGGTGGAAAAGGTGGTGGGGGTGTGTTGCTCCTTGCATCTAAAGTAATCATATAGTCTAATGGATTCCTTCCCCCCACGGATTCCTCATCTTTGATATTTATCTCCCACTTCAGCCGCTCTTCAGAAACTTTTTTGCTACCAGGGGGCGCAGCACAGCTCTGCATCGGCTCCTTCCGACACTTTTACACACCCCGTGCTGGGCGTGGACAGTATATATTGAGGCGTTGCGCCCCTTGACCTCAGTTTCATCCTTTTTCCTAGCACTGTGATGCTGAGGGACACCAGAACCAAAGTTTACTAGTTATTTGGCAATTGGATCACATAGGGAGTGCAATGAGGAATCTGTGGGAGGAACATCCACCAGAAAGAGCATTACTGAGAGGTAAGTAATTTGTTCTTCTAATGGATTCTTTTCTCCCACCGACTCCTCATCTTTGATAGACTCTCAAAGCAGTGCAATGATCTAGAGGAGGGGGGAGAGCAAGGACATCATTCTACTCACTTCAGGAACACCACTTCCATTTAAGTTCTATTTTTCTTGTTTCACATCAGGCGAATGCTTTGATGTCCTCAGATTTTAAAACCTGCGTTGACTGTGGACATCAGATGAACGTCTCCGATCCTCAAGGGATCTGTCTTTATTTCCTCGGAGAGGAGCACAACATGCAGGATTTTGGGTGGTGTCAGTTGATGGACCCTAAGGCGCTTTGAGAGCAGGCAGCAAAATTATTCACTTTTCTCAACAAAGAGAAGAGTGACCAACTGACTGTTCAAAGTTGCCTGGTGTAGAATGTCGAACCGAAGAACGGTCCCCAGTCCGAAAGGAGAAAAGCACTGCAAGAGGTATCGTTTCCCTGGTGGTTCTTTGAAACGCCACTCTTCTTCCTCCTCATGGAAAAGAAAAGAACGCTTCAGGGAGGACTTTGGGGAACATGCACAGCAGTTTTTTTTCCCCCGCCCAATTCTATGCCCCTGAAGTATGGGAGACCTTTCCGCTCCCATTGTTCAGGGGCAGATGCTTGACATCCTTTCCCAGGCCCGGCTTTATCCACATTGCCAATGGCCTCAGCCCACCGGCGCTCAGACAAGCTGGGTAATACTGTGCAAAGTCCTGCAACCGTACACCATAGGGCTCAGCCACGACCAGGACAAATGGACAAAGCTCCATCTTGAGGTTTTACCACTCTGATCTTCTGACGTCAGTCTTTCAGCCCTGACCCTTCTTTCATTGGTGCCCCCAGCACCAAGTTACCTTGAAAGTACGCTCCATTCGCTAGGGGCACATTTATGTCTTGAATGGAACACCTTTATGATGAGGAAGATGATCCCATTCTCTTTGGGTTGGGACCCCTATGCCCAAGGGAAGGTTGGGACTTCCCATAGGAATTCTATGGAGACAGAGGTAACTTGGTGGATCTTGTTGCTGATTTGCAAGAGAAAAATGTGCTCTGAACACTTAGCCCGAATTTGACTTGCCCCCTGCTCCTACTCCATATAAACCTCATGCCACATTTCAATGCCTGATTGCAAAGGTGGTGGATATCTTAGGGTTATCGGCCCCTTCTAGATACAATGTGCAGGGCGGGCTAACAGATGTTCTAGATGAAGGGCCACAAAGCAAGAGCTAACTTCCCTTCAATCTGGCAGTGGAAGCACCAGCCTCAGTCCCTACTATAGACTGGGATCTAGTCTAGCCAAGAAGCACAGAGTGGTGCCTTCTAACACACTATTCCAGTCTTCTCATACCTCCCCAGAGAGTTTATATGTCTAGGCGGCCACGGAAAACCTGAAGACAACATCGCCTGCGGACCAGGAGAGCAAAAGACTGGATGCCTGGGGGTTCAGCCTAGGTTTGAGATCCATCAAATCCTCATGTGCCTTGGACACATTTTCTTTTGGTCTTTGGTCTGCAAATTCAGAGGTGGCAGAATCATATTCCTTTATGTGAAATGAGGGAACGTTTTGAGGCCCTAGTGGAAGATGGCAAGGAGGCTCTGCGTCAAATCCTCCAATCAGATCTGGATACTGCTTACTTTGTGATTGGAACAAAAGTCACTGGAAAAGTGAAGAGAGGATAGTCATGGCTGAGAGAGAACCTCGGGTTTCCCCCCGAATGTCCAAGCCAAACCGCTGGACATGCCGTTTAATAGCAACAATCTGTTCGGGACAAAAGACAATGAGTTATTCCAGGCATCTAAGGCAGGTACTCCGCACCAGCGTGACGCCTTGGATGACAGATTAAGATGCCTTAAAACCGATCCGGACATTAGGGCCATTCAAGATCTCAGAAATGAGCTCCAAGCCTTTTGTTTGGAAGTGGTTACTCTCCGACAAGAAAACACCACACAACAACAAGCTGTAGCACCGGGATCCGCAGCTTCTATTGGATTTTGTCCTCCCACGGATTCGTCATTTTTCTTTCCAACGTTTGTTTATTGGTTTTTACAATTACAACAAAGGAAAAGAAAGAGACAAGTAATCTCAGTTGTAACTTCCCACCCCAACTCCACCTCCTTGTGCCCCCTCTTTCCAACTCGGGTTCATGAAAAAGCCACTTGTAACCCAGCCCGTTAAGGATGATTTGAAATAATTCACAAACAGCTTGGAGGTTCTTGTATGAAATCCTATTAGGCCTTTAGTTCGCCCTTTTGTTCACATGTTCATTTCTTCATGAAAGCAGATCACCCAGGGACATTTTCAAGCAGAAACTAACAAAGTTACCTTACTTCCATGCTGTGGATCTGTCTCTCTAATGTTGGGCATTGCGAAACACATGCACCATTTCTAACAATGATTTAAAGGAACAATGACTAGACGGCGCAATAGCGATTGGGATAACTATGCATGCTATATTGGAGCAGTGAAAAACACAATTGAACTATATCGAAAGGGACTCTTCTTTGTTCCTTGCATGGATAGTATACTTAAGGAGTATCTTAAATTAAGTCTCTAGTAGAGATGACATAAATTCAGAATCAGACCCTGTGGGTTATAAGTACTATAATTCCAACATGTCGCAATATTAAATATCTGTTTTGTTTTTAGTAATATTATATGCCTAGTGGTGACTAATTACCCAGCGTGTAAGATAACATAAAATTCAAATTCAATCTATTCAGTGTACGAATGAAGATATACCGCAGGCTGTTATCACGCCATTGGTAAAACATGGACCACAATAATTACCTTGGTGACAATTTGAAGGTACACAACAAGAATTCATATTACACAAACAACAATATTCATTATATTCAATGTAAATGTTCATTGAAAACTCCAGTTCTAAATAACAGCTTTTTTTCATATAATTCAGTCTTAGTATAAGTTAGTGTAACCGGTTGTACATTGATCTCGGAAACCAGATTCAAAAAGACTTCAAAAACCATTTCTCATAGACCCAGTGAATGGAAAAAATATTATATACATATTGGTTGGTCAATCGTTCCAGCATTAATTTTCTTTTAAACATTTGTTTATTCGAGTTTCAGTATACACAAAGAAATTCAGTACAGTATAAATGACTGCCAGTAACAATTCATGCTCAAAACCAGGGTACAATTGACTACGTAGCAACCAATCGGAGCAGCCACCCACCAGGAGAGACCACCACACCCACCTCCACAGACATGCTGCCAATTAATTAATCTGTCTCATGGGGGTTACACATCTGCAGAGAACCATAACTCAAGCAGCTGGCCCCATTCCACCATTGACCGTTCTACCTCAGGAATACCTGGTTCTTTGCAATATATCCAACTCCGCCATCATCCACCTGCGGACATTCTCCTTCCAGTGTACCACAGACGGACCCTGGGGCTTCTTCCAAGAAATGGCCACCTGCCTTTTGCTAGTACCAGCATAAACAGGGGGCCAATCAGTTTCTTATTTTATGTTGTCACCTTCACCCTCCCTAAGAGTAAAGCCACAAACAGACCTTCGGACTGCACTTGAAACTGGAGCCAAGGATTCCTCATTTTAGATATATTTGTATCCTGGTTTGCAGTCTCTGAATTCTTTTGACAGCAGGGGATGCTGTACATCGTCATTGTTGATGTCCCTCGACGGTTACCATTCCTGCGTCAGGACGTGACTTTGATGATAGTATAAATAGCACATACTGCACCCGTTAGCTCAGTTCTGTTTTTCATCATGCATGAAAGTTGTATTTTTGTGTGATTTTTGTGCCGAAAACAGCCTTCAAGAGATGTGCGACTGTGCCTCGAAGATGTCAATCACCGTACACACAGGTTTTGTCTTTGGTGCCTCGTCGAAAATCATGAAGTCATCGAAGGCAGCTCCTATCAATCGATGACCAGTAGGCCTTAAAGGAGAGCAGGTCAAAAGCTTGCACTAGGTCAGTCGATTTCAACATTTCCAACCATTCAAAGTGATTGAGATCCAGGAGTGATTCCTGTCACTCCTCCTCTTCATCTTCATGGTAGAAGAGTAAGAAACTATGCCATTGTTCGTCGTCTTCAGATTCCTCGCCTGACAGACTTCAGGTATGTTTTCCCAAAAGACTGACTCGGCAGTCGAATGGGAAAGTTGCAAGTGTTTTCAAAATCGCCACCCCCCTACCCCTGCCACGGTCCCTCGAAAGAGCCTAAGAAGGGTGTTGATTCCACTGCATCCTCCAAGATCTCAGAGATGTCGACTCGATAAGCATTGACTGCTGGGTTAGCATCGACCGCTGAGTTAGCATCGGAGCAAAATGCTGCAGTGACATCCTCCTCTAAGCAGTGAAAGTCGAAGGGATGTTTGAGGTCGATCTCAGAGTCAACTTCAAAATTCAAACCCCATTCTAAAATGGATTTCTTTAAATCCTTTGGATCAATTTTCGAGGAGGAAGACGATGTCATCCCATTCGGGTATGAACGTTTTGGAGCCCCATATGTTCCAGAGGAATTGATTTCAGATCAATCTCAACTAGAAGACATGGCTTCATGCTTGAAAGATGCCAGAGGCTTTGATGCACCAGATGTGCACTTTCACTCAAATGCAGCCTAGAGGACTGTCATGAATAGGGTGATAGATCATCTTGGGTTATGTCCTTTGCAGGACGACCCCATCCTAAATACTCTAACGGACATCTTAGATAAAGGCTCTCCTAAGAGCCTATGCTGCCCTTCCATACATCACTAAAGATCCCAATTATGAAAAGCTGTAAAAAGTCAGACACTACTGCGGCTGTAAATAAAGAGTTGGTGAAAAAGTACAATTCTTCTTCTTTGGATCCTGATTTCCTCTCTAATCATCCAACGTCAGAGAGCTTAGTTGTACAGATGGCAACTTCAACTTCAAAAGATGCAGTTTATCCAACCATCCCTCCAGATAGGGACGATAAGTGGTATGACGCCCTTGCAAAAAGTGTCTTTTCAGCAGGAAGCATTGCGTTAAAGGCCATTAACGCATCTTGTGCACTAACAAAATATACATACACATTATCAGAAGTGGTTGCACAATCTGTGAAAAACATTCCTGAAGGGGAGTTGTGAGAAGGTTTTAATAACCTAATTAATGACAGAAAGGAGGCTTCCTGTCAATCCCTTCAGTCAGAACTAGAGGCATCAGATTGCATTGAAAGATGCATGGGGTCTAGTGCAGTAATTAGGCCTTTTGCATAGCTGTGTAAATCTGGCTTCGCCCCGACATGCAATCAAGGCTTTTAAATATACCCTTCGATGGGTCCAACTTATTTGGTCACAAGACGGACGACAGCTTTGAGAAACTACAGGCTTTAAAGGTTGAAGCTAAATCTTTGTGATCAGCCATCTGTCAGCCGCAGCAACATCCAGCTTCGCAAATCTGGAGAGGGCGTTCCTTTCCCCATTACTTCTCCTTTGATCAAAGGGGATGAGGACAGGCAAGTTAGAAGTGTCATGATGCCTACTCCCGGGAAGCCAGTTCAGGGCCAGCGTCCCCGAAAGCAGACATCATGTCCCCAGGGAGGGACCCAGCAACCCCTTATAGGGGCTCTTTGGGCATTGTCCTGGCGCCTTTGGCGGCAGGCTCATAGAAGGCATCAGTCCTGGCACCATAGGCGCCAGGCTCATTATGGGAGTGCTTGCATGGACTTACCTGATGCAGACCATGCTGCCGGATCCAGACCTCCTTGAGGTCTGAAAGGGACTATTTTACCTATGGGACTATTTTACCACTCGGGCGTGGCTGAGGAAGAATACTTACCTGGAACTACTTTGGGGGCTATTTAAACCACGCCCAGACAGCAGCTCACGCTTCGCGTTGTTCTGCATCTAGCAGCTGGACGCTCACTGTGTCTGCTCCTGCATCCTGGCTGCAGCCACGCCCGCCTGCAACCTGGAACACCTGAAAAGGAAGGAAAGGAGAGAAAGGTGAATAATTGAACTTTACCTACCTCCATCCGGAGTCCGGAACCATCACTCCGACGATCCTGAGAAAAGACATTATTTTTAGAAGCGCATCGCATCGCTCGCTCTAGCGCCGCGTTCCACTCACCTTCACAAGGCGCCCTCGGGCTCTTCAGCCACCATTGGCACCATCCGTCGCCTTTCAGCGCCTAAGGAGAAAAAGAGACAAAACAAAGGTGAGCGAAGGAACAGATTGAGGAAGGCCTGATTCTTCCACCTTAAGACTTACCTGATTTTTGTTGGGACAATCTTTCTACACCTGGGGTCGGCGCCGCTTCTTTGGCACTGCCGTACCCCAGCCCCTAAGGGGAAAAAGAGACAAAACAAAGGTGAGCGAAGGAACAGATCGAGGAAGGCCTGATTCTTCCACCTTAAGACTTAACTGATTATTGTTGGGACAATCTTTCCTCACCTCGGGTCGGCGCTGCTTCTTTGGCACTTCCGTATCCCGGCCCCTAAGGGGCAAAAGACACACGCATTAGTGGGTGAAAGCAAGATCACTTAGGGAACCATCCATCAAAAAGACTCACAAGAGTTACCTTCGGCGAATCCATTCCTCTACGTGGATTCTTCATCCTACATCTGAAATAGAGAAAAGGACAACGGACAATTAAGGCTTGAACTTTTGCAACTGAATACTTACGGCCTCATATCGGAAAAGTCAAGCGGAGTTGAATACTCACCAAACCCGAGATCCAGTGAAGTAACTGGAAAGCAACGCGCCCCTGCATCGGAAGCAGGATGGAGAGCTCGTCCTTTCAGACTCTAAGGTGAGACTCTACGGGGAATCACGGAGGGGGTTCGAGGAGTGTGAGAGGGGGAAGGAGGGGAATCCGACACATTATCCAGCAGACAGTTAATCCCCTTTTCCATCTACAGAAGGATTCTTCTACGGGCCAGACAGGCGAAGTTTGGGGGTCCGGTCCAGTCCGTCTTCCGAGTCCTGCGCATCACCTTAGAAGAGGTCATAGCAGTCCAGAACAGATCGGCGCCTCCGTGGCAATCAGGTGAGCGTTACAGAACGCGAAGCCTACCTACAATTTCCCACCCGGGCGATATGGAAACTTCCGAGACAGACCAGCTGGCCCAGCTATTGGGGGAATTACGGGCTGAAGTTCATTCCGCTCGCCAGGAGACTAATGCCCCCAGGAGAGAGTTAATTGTATCTAAAGAACGAACTGATGATCTTGCCAGACAGCTATTACAAGGTCAGGCTGGTCAAACTCCTTTACCAGGTTCTGGGGGTAATTCCGCACCAGTGGTTTCAAATAACCCCATGCAAATTAATCTACCTGGAAATATGCCACTGGCCCCACTGGAACGTTTTGCCGGGGACCCCAAAAGGTTTGCCGTATTCATGAATCAATGCCGATTGCACTTCCTCTGCAGACCTGGGGCCTTCCCTAACGACCAAACCAAGGTCGCTTTTGTACTATCATATCTCAGCGGCTGTGCTGCGGATTGGTCAGTTCCACTGGTTACTCAAGATGACCCAATTCTTCAGAACTTTCAAGCCTTCCAGACAAGCATGGAAAGACTTTTTGCACGGCATTCTCAGGGACAGGCCCTGGACAACAAGCTTCTATCCCTACGACAGGGTAACTAGGACCTCTTAGCCTCTATCGCGACCTTCAATAGGTTAATTGTGGAGACTGGATGGCCGGAGGATAAAAGAATCACGTTATTCTATCGAGGTCTACGTGGAGAACTTAAGGATGTCCTGGCCCAGGTCGTAAATCCACCCCAAGACTGCTCTGAATATATAGACTTGGTGGTCCAATTAGATCACAGGCTTCAAAACAGAAAGGCAGATCGGTCCAAGTTTGAGACCCGGGTTTTGGTCAAAACCCATGTTAACCCCAAGGGTGCCGATGTTACTGAAGCTATGCAAATTGGAGGGGTTAAAGGACCTTTAACTCAAAAAGAGCGTGAACGAAGACGGCAAATGCAATTATGCCTTTATTGTGGGGCTTCTGGACACTTTTTACGAGATTGCCCTATAAAACTGTCTAAGAAGGCGGTAGGAGTCGCTCGCTGATAAGAACCTGATGGAATCTGAGTCGGGAAACGACCACGCCCGACAAGCGTAGGGGTCCGCTTGCCGAGCTTAAAAACGAACTCTCTGACCTCGCATTTCATCATGCCAATGGTCCTCGTAAATCTGAAGCAGCCTGGGCGGTTACATGCCATTAAGGCATACATCGATAGTGGGGCTATAGGAAACAATGTGGATCGTGAATTGGCTTCCAGGATCAACCTCCCTCTTTGCCCTAAAACCAGTAAGGATGTCATCACCACAGTGGATGGAACCGAAATCGCCTCTGGGCCGGTAACACACTCCACTACTGAAGTGACATTGTGGGGTCAAGACGGACATCGGGAGGCAATTGTGTTTGATGTAATCAAGGCTCCGCAATTTCAAGTAATTCTAGGAATCCCTTGGTTGGAAACACATAATCCTCGAATTGACTGGCGAGCAAAGAGGATAACCTTTCCAGATGGTGCACAAACCTGTTATCCAAGAAATCCAAATATTGGCCTAGCAACAGTAACCCCTGTCATTTTGCAAATACCGCCAGAATACCAAGAATTTCAAGACGTCTTCCAAAAGGAACAGGCCAACACTCTACCGCCTCACAGGTCGTACGATTGCCAGATCGATCTATTGCCCGGTGCACAACCCCCTTGCAGCAGGATCTATGCCCTTACCGAACCCGAGAATCTTCATTTACGACAATATCTAGATCAGTACCTAGCCAATGGTTTTATTCGCCTGTCTAAGTCTCCTGCATCCTCGGCTTTATTCTTCGTGCCTAAAAAAGAAGGCGACCTCAAAACTTGTATTGACTACCGCGCATTGAACCAGATAACTGTTAAAAACCGATACCCTTTGCCTCTGATCCCTGAACTCCTTGACCAGGTGAAGGATGCCTGCATATACACCAAGTTAGATCGCCGGGGGGCCTACCATCTGGTGCGAATAAAGGAAGGCGATGAATGGAAAACTGCCTTCCGCACCAAATATGGGCTATTCGAGTACCAGGTGATGCCTTTCGGATTGTGAAATGCACCGGCTGCCTTCCAATACTTCATGAACGATGTCTTTCGGGAACTCATCGACGTTTGTGTTGTCGTATATATCGATGACATTCTTGTGTACTCCTCTTCGGAATCTGATCATAGAAAACGTGTCAGGGCAGTTCTCGAGAAATTGCGCCAACACAAACTGTTTCCTAAACTTGAAAAATGTGTTTTCCATGCCACGGAAGTCGAGTTTCTTGGTTTCATCCTGACACTTAAAGGAGTCCGCATGGACTCACGAAAAGTGGATGCTATCCTCAAATGGCCATAGCCTAGCTCCGTGAAAGGTGTTCAAAGCATGCTTGGCTTTGCCAATTTTTATCGCAGGTTTATCCCAGAATTTTCTCGTGTTGTTCAACTCATCACTGCGCTCTTAAGGAAAAATAAACGTTTCGAATGGTCTGAAGAAGCCGAGCAGGCCTTTCAGGAACTAAAAGCTAAATTTACCTCTGCACCTGTATTGAAGCACCCGCGTCCAGATCTCCCTTATGTCGTCGAAACTGACGCATCCAGCCTAGCCATGGGAGCTGTCTTGTCTCAAAGAGATCCCGAAACTAACCAACTGCATCCCGTTGCATTTTGGTCCAGAAAATTCTCGGCACCGGAGGTTAACTACACAATCACTGACAAAGAACTGTTAGCCATTAAATCCGCCTTTAAAGCCTGGCGGCATTATCTACTTGGCGCTAGACATACCATCACGGTGATCACCGACCACCGGAACTTACAGTATTTAAAGACCGCCAAGGCTCAGTCATCTCGACAGCTCCGTTGGGCTTTGTGTTTTGCGGAATTCGATTTTGTAATCACCTACCGTCCTGGCTGTAAGAATGGCAAAGCGGACGCTCTATCCCGAATAGGAATGGGAGAAACTGATACTAACTCAGAACCTGTACCGATAATTCCCGAACAGAGAATTTTGGGCATGACTTCTTTACAAACGCTTGAATACATTCAAGCTAGAGTTAAACAACTAGAGGACCCTACAGACCTACAGGATTAGGTACAAAAGGGATCTGACTTTACTATAAATAATGATTTGCCTTATTTCCAAGGGCGCTTGTTTCTGCCACACAAGGAATTACAAGAGCTCGTTATTTCTCGTTATCATGATACACTAATAGAGGGGCACCCCGGTATTGCCAAGACGGAAGAAAAGGTGAAACGACAATTCTGGTGGCCTTCTTGGCGAAAAGATGTTAAATCATTTGTGATGTCCTGTGGTGTTTGCCCCCAAAATAAAGGCCAAAAGAAAAGACCAGCCGGTCTCCTTCAACCTTTAGACATTCCGCCAGCACCTTGGCACACCCTGTCATTGGATTTTATTACGGACTTACCTCCTTGTTCAGGATATAACACTATTCTTGTTATTGTGGATTTATTTTCCAAAATGGCCCACTTCATTCCATTGAAAGGTTTACCTTCAGCTTCAGTTCTAGCCAAAGAATTCCTTGAAAATATTGTTCGTTTACATGGATTCCCGTCTGTACTAATCTCAGACCGGGGAAGCCAATAAATTTCCCACTTTTGGCGTAAATATTGTCAATTGGCACAAATCGATGTAAGATTATCGACTAGTCACCACCCTCAGACCGATGGTCAAACAGAGAGGACGAATCAGACCCTTGAGCAATATTTACGGTGTATGTTGCAGCAATCTGAAAGTAACTGGACAGACATTCTCTGGATAGCCGAATATGCATATAATAATTCGGTACACTCTGGAACTGGGCAAAGTCCTTTTTATACTTTATATGGGCATCACCCTCGAACCTCAGACCTCGACTCGCCTCAAGGCCTCGGAATGCCCGCAGTGGACCATCTGCATTCTACAATTACCCAAGCCTTCAAAGAAGCAACTACACATTTACAACAAGCCAAGAGAAAATACAAGAAGAGTGCTGACCTACATCGGAGTGAAGCACCTCAGTACCAGATTGGGGACCAAGTATGGCTGGCTACCAGGCACTTATCGCTCAAGGGACCTCGAACTTTTAATCCAAAATATCTGGGGCCTTACTCCATTACGGCCATAATCAATCCAGCGGCCGTTAAACTTGATTTACCAGCTAACATGCGAATTCACCCTGTTTTTCATGTGTCACTTTTTAAACCAGTGCAACCTGGAACCAGACTAATCAAGCCTCCAGAACCCATTCAAATAGATGGAGTACCTGAATTGGAGGTGAAGAACATTTTAGATTCAAAGATGTTAAGGTCAAAACTTTTCTATCTAATCTATTGGAAGGGATACGGGCCTCAGGAGAGGTCGTGGTAACCCAGTGACCATGAACATGCACCTCGATTAATTAAGAAATTCCACCGGATCTTCCCAAACAAACCAAAACCCCCAGAGGGAACAATCTTGGGAGGGGCCTTGGGGGAGAGTGCTGTCATGATGCCTACTCCCGGGAAGCCAGTTCAGGGCCAGCGTCCCCGAAAGCAGACATCATGTCCCCAGGGAGGGACCCAGCAACCCCTTATAGGGGCTCTTTTGGCATTGTCCTGGTGCCTTTGGTGCCAGGCTCATAGAAGGCATCAGTCCTGGCACCATAGGCGCCAGGCTCATTATGGGAGTGCTTGGATGGACTTACCTGATGCAGACCATGCTGCCGGATCCAGACCTCCTTGAGGTCTGAAAGGGACTATTTTACCTATGGGACTATTTTACCACTCGGGCGTGGCTGAGGAAGAATACGTACCTGGAACTACTTTGGGGGCTATTTAAACCACGCCCAGACAGCAGCTCACGCTTCGCGTTGTTCTGCATCTAGCAGCTGGACGCTCACCGTGTCTGCTCCTGCATCCTGGCTCCAGCCACGCCCGCCTGCAACCTGGAACACCTGAAAAGGAAGGAAAGGAGAGAAAGGTGAATAATTGAACTTTACCTACCTCCATCCGGAGTCCGGAACCATCACTCCGACGATCCTGAGAAAGGCATTATTTTTAGAAGCGCATTGCATCGCTCTCTGTAGGGCCGCGTTCCACTCACCTTCACGAGGCGCCCTCGGGCTCTTCAGCCACCATTGGCACCATCCGTCGCCTTTCAGAGCCTAAGGAGAAAAAGAGACAAAGCAAAGGTGAGCGAAGGAACAGATTGAGGAAGGCCTGATTCTTCCACCTTAAGACTTACCTGATTTTTGTTGGGACAATCTTTCCACACCTCGGGTCAGCGCCGCTTCTTTGGCACTGCCGTACCCCGGCCCCTAAGGGGAAAAAGAGACAAAACAAAGGTGAGCGAAGGAACAGATTGAGGAAGGCCTGATTCTTCCACCTTAAGACTTACCTGATTATTGTTGGGACAATCTTTTCTCACCTCGGGTCGGCGCCGCTTCTTTGGCACTTCCGTACCCCGGCCCCTAAGGGGAAAAAGACACACGCATTAGTGGGTGAAAGCAAGATCACTAAGGGAACCATCCATCAAAAAGACTTACCAGAGTTACCTTCGGCGAATCCATTCCTCTACGCGGATTCTTCATCCTACATCTGAAATAGAGAAAAGGACAACAGACAATTAAGGCTTGAACATTTGCAACGGAATACTTAAGGCCTCATATCGGAAAAGTCAAGCGGAGTTGAATACTCACAAAACCCGAGATCCAGTGAAGTAACTGGAAATCAACGCGCCCCTGCATCGGAAGCAGGATGGAGAGCTCGTCCTTTCAGACTCTAAGGTGAGACACTACGGGGAATCGTGGAGGGGGTTCGAGGAGTGTGAGAGGGGGAAGGAGGGGAATCCGACACATTATCCAGCAGACAGTTAATCCCCTTTTCCATCTACAGAAGGATTCTTCTACGGGCCAGACAGGCGAGGTTTGGGGGTCCGGTCCAGTCCGTCTTCCGAGTCCTGCGCATCACCTTAGAAGAGGTCATAGCAGTCCAGAACAGATCGGCGCCTCCGTGGGAATCAGGTGAGCGTTACAAGAAGCAAGGGCAAAGCAGGTTTACATGTGCCCCTGGAGGTTGTGAGAGAAAAACTGTTTAGGCAGCAATCTCCTTTTTACCTTCAGCAGCAGCCACAACTCTAACACCCCTCTGAGCACTTTGCTCACAGGGTCCCAGTGGGAGACCGGCTGACCCAGCATCTGCAAGAATGGAATCTCATTACTTCAGATGCATGGGCACTACAGACAGTGGCACAAGGGTACTGTCTCACATTCCTGCAAAGGCCTCCAGATAGTGTGGCTGGACATCGCTGTTGCCGATGACTCCCTCGTAAATGGCTGTGCCATTCCCCGATAGGACGTGCCGTTTGGCATCATAAACAAGGTTGCACTACCCATACCTTAGTTCCTTTTTTCCACTGTGACGAATCTGAGGATGCCATCGCTTCTTCCCTAGGGGGAGACTTTTCCCATGGGCCCAGGGCAGTGTGTTCACAGTACAATAATCCCGCTGGGAGCTGGGGGCATGCATCGAAGGAGGATTACATGGGGAGAGAATCTCCCTATGGAATTAGGGAGGATTACTCTCAGTTAACGCAGTACTCATCTGCCTTGATAACCCCAATGCCTTCTCCAATACCAAATCCCCCCCATAAACTCGCTCTGGGTTGACTGGCCTCAAAACCTCCGGCGCGGCCGACGGTTCAGTCCTCGGAGGCCGAAACTGAGGGTCATACCCCCGAAAAACACTGGCAGAAGAAGAAAAGGTCTCACTCGAGGAGCCACTCTTCCTTGTCTCAAAAACATAAAAAAAACACTGCCATCGTCGGGACTCAGTCGTCGAAGGAAGGGGTTAAGCCGTCGGCGGGGCCTACCACCCGGCAGGAGTGGGAGGAATTTAAGTCCTCCATGCTTGAAATGTTCAAGCAGCATGCTGCAGTCGGCGCGGCTCCCACCCCCACGCACCATGCTTCGGAGCCTCGGTGCCCCGGTACCGACTATGTCTGCGCGATTAACCTTTCGAAATCGAAAGATGTTGCATGGAAGCCAGATCATCCCTGTGCGTCCATGGATGTCGGCGCTACGGCATTTCAACCTAGGTCGACACCGACATCCACCTTTACTTCGCTGAAGGACAAGCCCTCGACTTTGTCGTCGACGGCTGTGGACAAAGTCTTTACACCACAGCCCGGTCCGAATTTTTCGAGACTATGATGGGTATATTCAGCGATCACGACGCTGACTACCAAGATGTCGACCCAATGTTTTTGGGCTCAGGTGGGGTCAACTATTTTGAAGATCAGAGTAGACTACAGCAATTTGCTTAAGGTCTCCATGAAGCCAGTGGTCTGGACACGTCACCAGACTTAGAGTTTCAACAATCTCAGCCTTATCTCCACAATGTGTCAACATTTATGGCTCTGTTGGAAAAGGCCATTGACACCCTGGGTTTACACTCAACAGTGGCAACCCCTAAAGGTTAGGACCTCACTGACATCCTAGAAGAATGTCTGTCCTCTGAACGACATATGCCATTGAACCCAGCCATTGCTGATCCGCTAACAAACACCATGTTTCATTCCATCATTTCAGGGAAGTATAGGCCGGCTAGGGGAGACCCCTTATACTTCTTCTCTCACCCTTTCCCAGAACAGCTTGTTATGCAAGCTGCGCCAGTCTCTTCTAGACTAGCATCATCTACGTCCACTCTGCCCCCAGACAGAGAGGCAAAGAAAGTAGATGCCTTGGCAAAGAAGGTTCACGTCAGGGAGCATGGCCCTCAAGGCGACTGCTAGGGAGCATTCTCTGTAAAGGCTAATTTCCCAAACCTAGTGAGTCCCCCAGCAGCTTTGCTGGATTTTTGGGGTTTAATTTGTTCTCCTGCTAAGAGTGAGACTCTTTTTCTCCCACTCTTAGGCATGATTTGAGAATGTCCTTTGACTTTGTAATGTGTTTTATGGGCTATGGGGTCTTTTACTCCATAGGGCTTCATGTGTTTTTGGTAAGTGTGTTACACAGCACCCTCAGTGCAGTAACACAGGGGTGTCATAGTGACCCCCAAACATAGACTCCATACCCTGGGACTGACTACTGTCTCCCAGGGCATGTAAAGTCACCATTGACTTTACTGGTCGTAATTGTGAACAGAACCAGTACAAACCATCATATTGTGGAAGTACTGGTAGGGGTAATTCGATTGCCCCTGGGTCTGTTTTTCAAGGGGGCACTGTCCAGTCCCCCCTTGTCGGGTTTCTGGCTGGTGGCAGTGGTTACCACGCGAAATATTCCACCGGAATATTTCCTATGGGATTTTCCCATTCATTTTAAACGCACCACTTTTTTTGGTGCAATGTTAAAGATACCGCTGGGTTATTTATTTAATATTTATTCTCCGGTTGGGTCTTTTTGCCAGGACTCGGTTTTAAAATGGTGTTTGTGTTCGCCTCTGTAACTCCAACCCAAGTCGAGCCCTTTGTTCCACTTTTGGCGGGCTTCTGCACAGAAGCCTCTAAAAGTGGTGCCACTCTGTCTGGGTCTACAGGATGTGTGGGAGGGGGGAATAGGCACCGTGGACTGAGTTGCATTGGCAACTCAAGTCGCATTCTTTTGTGATTGGCCCAGTGGTGAGCCGCCCGGCTCACCACTTAGCATGTTTGATTGACAGCTAGGCTGATGAATGGGGTTTTGCTGCATAAAAGCAAGGCTTTGGGGACTGGAACTTCAGAAGTCGCCACAGGACCTAAAGAATCCGAAGAGGGAATCCGAAGAGGGGAGAAGCTGAGCCATCTACGACGACGACACCACCGGTGGAGCCCTGCTGTACGAAACTCACCACTTTCCCGACGACAGACAAGATCTTCTTCCAGGAGAGTCTTCTTCCCTTTGAGCTGGTGGGACCAACCAGTTCGCCTTTTTCGCCTTCCTGGATCGTCTTGTGGTCGAATCACCCGTGACAAGCACCCCGGCGGCCGGATAGTCACGCTTCACCACTACCGCGAATAAAATGGTAGTACCTTTTAACCGGGAAACTCTGCGGCTGGTTTCTTCCCCGGGCAGTGCAACGGCCTCCAGCTTTCCTCCATGTCGAGATCTTCTCTTCCCCTGGACGAAGCACCGACTTGCACCCGCTGCCAGGAACAACTGCCCCCGCTGCAGCTTTCTCACCATTTCAGGTACTGTGTCCCGCCTGGTCTCCCTTGCAACAGACCGTCCAATGTGTCCCGTTAATCGTTGACTCTCTATCCTGGGGTGATCTCGGACCGGTTAACATTACCTTTCTAACTTGATCCAATCTCCTTTTGACTTTCCTGCAAAGACTTTTAGTGCATTTCCAATGTGTGATCTTGGGCACATTCCACCTTGCTCTCTCCAAGAGTGGGCCTGGCCTATGAACTTTTTGCTCTACAGTAGACCCTACCTTTCTTGACTTGCTGTGGTTCTTTAAAAGTGTTGGTATTGTGTGCTTTTCCTATTTCTGCCTTTTCTCTTCCTTTTTAAATAATTATTGGAGTGCCATCTATGGTTACACGCTCACCTCTGTTTTGCTAAATAAGTGGTGTACTAACCTAGACTTGTCAAATAATTATTTAGGGAGGTGTATATATTTCTAGTGACTGAGTTTGAACTTGCTTGACATATTAGTGCCAGTGTATTTTTACAAGTGTGTTTTTAAATAAATAATTATATACTTTGATACCAAAGCTCTGGTCAGTGTTTGCTTGTGCTACTGTATTTCTAGCCCTATTGTGTATACTCTATATACTGCCTAACTCTTCTTGAGAGAAGTCTGACTGCTCAGCCACAGATACCAGGTAAATCTGGGTGGTACAGACTGCTACCAATTGGGTTTACTGCTAACACCTGTAGTCTTAAACTTTTTGCAGTGGTCCCTAAGGGAACTGCACAGGTCTCTGCCTAACAGCGACCAATGTGCAAGCAGTTTTGCCAAATATTCCTTCGGCCTGTGGATTGCGGTGGAAAATGCTGCCCAGTATGTCGCAGAAGGAGAGATGCGCGAGGGCTACCTACAGCTGGTGGAGGATGGGAAGGAAGTGGCCAGTCACGGGCCTGGATATCGCCGACTGTGTGGGCCGGTCTATGGCTTCGGCCATAACCTTAAGGAGACAGACCTATTCAAAGACCTCTAATTTTTTCACCCAACGTCTAAATAAAACTTTTGGACATGCCCTTCGAAAGCGTTTTCACTTGGGCCATAAAGCAGACGATTCTCTGGAAAAATTCAAGGAATTTAAACTCTCTGCCAAATCCTTGGGCCTACCCGCGCAGCCGGCCAAACCTGCCTTTAGCTTAGCTTCGCTTCTAGAGCACGGGGCTACTGGAGATATGCTCCTTATGGCAGAAGACCGCAGCTGCCACTGGTCAGGCAAGGGCAGAAGCGTTTCTCGCGCTCCGGAAGGGGCAGAGGGGTTTCTAGAGGCCAACAGGCAGCGTCATTGGCGGGGGCGACCCAACCTCCGAAGCTGCTTTGATTGCCCTCTCACAGCGCACCGGTTGTAGGATGGTTGACTGTGCACTTGCTCCAGTGGCAGAGAATTACTTCCGAGGCCAGGGCTTTACAGTTCATTCAATGGGGTTATTGTCTGCCGTTTCTGAGAAAACCATGTGACAGACCCCCCTCCCCCACCTCCAACCCACCCGGGACAGGAGCTCTAGGAAGAACTGAGATCCCTGTTGCTGAAGGGTGTCGTGGAAGAGGTACCTCCTGAACAGTGAGGATCGGGTTGGTATTCCCGGTATTTCCTGGTGCCCAAAAAAGGAGGAAATCTCTGTCCCATTCTGGTCCTCCCGGCCTTGAACAAGTTCTTGAGGAAAGACAAATTCAGGATGGTGATGTTGATATTCTCCATGCTCTCCAATTTCAGGACAAACTGATGTCCATAGACCTACAGGACGCCTATTTCCATGTGCCAATACATCAAAAATGCAGAAAGTTCCTAAGGTTCACCATAGGAGACATCCATTTCCAGTTCAAGGTCCTTCCCTTTGGTCTTACCTCCACCCAAAGGGTCTTCACCAAGCTCATGGCGGTAGTTGCAGCCCACCTCAGGAGATCCGGAGTCCACGTATTGGACGACTGGTTGATCCGAGGGAAGTCTGTAGACCAGGTCTTTTCCCATCTCCAGGACACCTGTTCACTACTACACAGGCTGGGCTTCTCCCTAAACTTAAACAAGTCCCAGATGACACCAGTCCAACGGCTCCAATTCATCGGGGTAGTCCTAGATACTCGAGTGGGGAATGCCTTCCCTCCCGAGGAGATAGTACTCAGCTTGACACAGATGGTGCATTTATTCTAGAATAATGTCACCCTACCAGCAACTTCCTTCCTCTGCCGTCTAGGCCTCATGGCTTCCTGCATTTTTCTGGTGCCAGAGACGAAGCTGCGCATCAGATCCCTGCAATGGTCACTGAGAGATCAGTGGTCTCAGTACTTCGGAACTCATTCAGATCTCCTCAAAGTGTCTGCTTCAGTGGTCAACGACCTGTCCTAGTGGGTAGACCACAGCAGTCTTCTGGCAGGGGAACCCTTCTGGCCTCCTTGGCCTCAGACCTGAGGCATCACGGATGCGTCCTTGAAGGGTTGGGGCGCTCAGTGCGAGGATTTGCAGGTCGGCCTGTGGTCAGCAATAGAAGCCCGGTGGCACATCAACAGGCTACAATTACATGCGATCAGGCTAGCCCTGAAAACATTTGCCAGTTTCTGCAAGGGAAACATGTCCTTGTTCTTACAGACAACACAGCGGCGATGCACTACCTCAACAAGCAAGGTGGAGTGCATTCCTGCCCTCTCTGTACTGAGGCGATGATGCTTTGGTTCTGGTTGCTGGAGAACAAGATCTCGATCTCAGCAGTTCATCTGGCCGGCACAGAGAACGACTTGGCAGATGCTCTGAACAGGCAGAGCACGGTCTCACACGAGTGGGAAGTGTGCCAGGAAGTCCTAGAGGAGGTCTTCCCTCTCTGGGGTACTCCAGCAGTGAATCTGTTCGCAATAGAGTCCAACAGGAAATGCAAACTGTTCTTCTCAAGGGAATTCTCAGCAAACAGGGTAATGGGGGACACGTTTCTGGTGGATTGGACCCTGCGTCGGATTGGCCCCTCGGCCAAAATCGTCCCTGGGAAGTGGGGGCTGGTTTCTGGCCACTCCTGGGCTGGTTTGGAAGAAAAGAAAAATTGAAAAAAAGTGTTTTTTTAACTTTTTTTTCTTTTTTTCCAAAAAAGCCTTTCATCCTTCTTTAGTCGATAAATGAGTACCAACACAGGTATGCATAATTTTTCTATAAAAAAGAGCTTAAGCGTAAGTGCTATACAATAACATATTATCATTTCGACTTGGACGTCTGTTTGGATTCCAAGTAATTTAGTGTACTTACGAACAATGTTGTTTGATGCCACTTCCTGTTTTGTTAAGGGGTGAGAGGTTGTGTTTCATCGCTTCACGGGATGTCACTTTGGGGTGGGGTCAAATGACATCACTTCCGGTGATGTCATCAGAGGTCAAGAGGCGAGAGGTGGGCCACTTTTTTGAGGCGAGCGTGGGCTACATTTTTTTGGGTGACCGGGTCTATTTTTTGTCCCAGTCCGAACCTGATTGGACCTTCCCTCTCCTGTACGCGTTCCATCCGATTCCCATAATTCCATGGGTTTTCCAGAGGTTGAAGAGGTTTTGAGCGACCATGATCTTGATTGCCCCAGACTGGGCGAGGAGAACGTGGTACTCCGACCTCTTGGATCTGTCCATCTGTCCGCCTCACAGGTTGCCTCGGCGGCCGGATCTCCTAACCCAGTCGGAAGGCCAGATACTCCATCCGACCCCAGAATCCCTCATCCTACATTCGTGGCTCTTGAGAGGATGGGATACGATGACTGGGGCCTCTCTGAGGAAGTACTTGAGGTGTTGCTGGCTGCTCGCAGACCATAACACTCTTGGCCCCCTTGAGGGGCGGGGACATCTGCTGTGGACCCACATTGAACTGCAGCATTCAAGACTTAAATAAAGCAGAGGTTGCATCCATACTAGGCATTTTCGGGTCAATCCCTGCCACTAAGCATTTTAATGGGTTTCTTTGCCATCTGTTGCAGTGTTCTACAGACAACATTGAATTGCCGGGCTAAGCCATGCTGCTTCCTCATTTTCTAACATATGCAGCCTTGGCCTTCCCTAAAGTTCATAGGGTGCCCTCCAGGTGATCCACCTCCTCTCTTTTGTAGTCACAGGCACTTTAGTTAGAGCCCTAACCTTGTTCCATCTCATTTAGTGCATGCCGGTTCTGTTTCAGGTCAGGATTTCATCTGGATTTTTCCAGTGTGCTTGGCCGCACTACACCGCTATGGCCGCTACAGCAATTTGGCAGTCACCAGGTCAGTCTAGTACTAGTCCTTTTGAGGCACTGCGCCATTGTTTGGCATACCTAACATTCACATGTACATATATATCCTGTGAATGCTCAGACACTTGTTGCCGATTAACTATGGTCCTGAACGTTCTCTACCACTCTGCACGGTCTTCTTTTGGGAGTCACTAACCCTTTCGCCATGGTATATATAGCTGTTAGAGTGGGATTCCTATATGCTCACTTGGTATATGGTATATATGATCTCTAAGAGTTTTTTCTCAATAATCTTGGGCTGCCTTCAGCAGCTGCTTTCTTTTAAATTGTATTATGCAGGCAGACAGCATAGACTTGGATTTTCTATGTAGTAGTTTATAGCCATGTATTTGTGTGTTCTTTTACAGAATGGTAACATCTACCTCCTGAGGAAGACGACGTGTTTACTACCACTACACGTCGAAACCGGTCAAAAGATAAACCCTACAGGGATGTGATCTTTTGTACTTGTTCTTCCGATCCACCCTGACAATAGATTTTCTCGTCTGTTAGCTTTTTGGAGGCATGTCACAGTATGAGTTGTGTTTGAATGAGTGCACTATGAATGGTAAGTATGTATGACGTTGTTTTAGACAATTTTAGGCATCTGGTTGCTGCTGTTTTGTTGTATTAAAATGTTTAGTGTTTAATTATTTGTGATTGACTCACCATTGTCCACATTGTTGGTATCACTTTAACTAAATTTTGATACATTTTTTCAAATATATATTCTCTGGACATATCCTTTCTGCTTTTCTATGCACGCAGACCATCTACAAGATCTTTATGCGTGTGCTGATGGAGAAGATTTGAGGCGTGGTGCAGGGAACGCGAGATTGACTGCATCTCTTGCCCCACCACTGCAGTGATGTAGTTTCTGCTGTCACTGGCCTCTGCAGGCCTTCAGGTTATCACAGTCAAAAGATATTTGGCGGCATTGTATGTGTTTAAAAGATCCTCGGATCAATGTTAATTTTTCACGATTCCGGTAATGGCACAATTCCTGAAAGGCCTTTTAAATACATTTCCGCCAACTCCTTTTGTTGTCCCAGATTGGGATCTTAATCTGGTCCTTACATTTCTGGTGGCTGCTCCTTTTCAGCCTATGCACTCTTGCCCATTGCAGCTTCTCTCATTGGAAACAGCCTTCTTGGTGGCTATCACATCCACTAAGCGGGTTAGTGAACTGCAGGCCTTATGCTGGAGGCCACCCTTCTTATGCTTTTTCCGGGAAAAAGTTTCACTCAGTAAGTCCGGGTTTCCTTCCCAAGGTTGTGTCAGAATTTCATTTGTCTCAATCCATCGACCTTCCAGTCTTCTATCTTCCTCCTCACCCTTCTAAACAGGAGGAACGATTCCATTGCCTTGACCCTAAGAGGTCACTGAGTTATTATGTAGTCAGAACAGCTGATTTTAGAAGCTCCTCGTGGCTTTTTCCTTAGCCCGTGAGGGCTTGCCCATAACAAAGCAGACTTTATCCCGTTGGATTATCCTCTGCATAGAGGAGTGTTATCAGACCACTGGGAAAGAATTACCAGCAGGCATCAGGGACCATTCGAAAAGGGGGGTCTCCGCATCCACTGCATTGCAGAGGGGAGTCCCTGTCCGTGAGATTTGTCGTGCTGCGACATGGTCATCTTTGCATACCTCAATTACATTACATTACAGCATTTATATTGCGCACTGTGGACCCTCGGGCATGAAGTCGCAGACGAGTAGACAAACAATTTACAAAAATCGTTTTTTGAGGGGATTGTGTCCTCCGACGTATTCCACATCTATGACAGTAATCACCACAGCTGTGCTGCTTCGGAAAAAAATGTTGGCGTCTGCGTCCTGCGTCGATGACATCGATATGCTGTCCCTCGAGGGCCTCTGTCGAGCCGACGTCACCGGACGTGTTCGCTTCGGAATCTCAGCGCACCTCGGTTCTTGTCTTGTTGAATCGGTTCTTCGTTCTTGGTTTATTGTGAGAATTATGTCTTTGTCTTCTTCTACCCCGAGGTCGGGCTTCAAGAGGTGCTGCGACTGTGGTTGCAAGATGTCGCTTACGGACCCGCACAACGTCTGCCTGTGGTGCCTCGGCGAGGACCATGCCACAGATGACTGCGATGAATGCCAGTCTTTGACGTCGAAGGCCTTGCGGGAGCGGAAGAAGAAGCAATCTGTAGATAGGGTTTCCAGACCCTGTAAGTCGAAATCCCTGAGCTTTTGACCGACGATTCGAGGGGCGACTCTTTGCGTCGGCGTAAGTCCAGGGGGTCTCGGTCCTGGAGTGGTTCCCGCCATTCCTCTGCCTCTTCTTGGCACTCTCGGAAGCGCCGTCACCGGTTGCCGTCCTCGTCCAAGGACTCCGCCAGACGGCGGGTAGCTTGTCCCAACAAGCATTCATCTCTGGCGGAATGGGACGCATTTCGCAAGGAGATGATGGCGATTTTCGAATCGCAGGGCTCCGTTCCATCCGCGCCTTCGAGAGAAGCCGGCAAGGAACGCGCTAGGGCCACTGCTCGCACGCCTTCGGGCTCAGGCGGTCGGCGCGATCATCAGGGGCCGTCAAGGTCCCGATCGGACAAGGTAGATCGCTGTAGCCATGCCCGCTCCAGGTCCCGGTCCTCGATGCCGTCGAGACCGTTGGAGCCTGTGAAGCCTTCTAAGAAGGCATCAACGCCATCAGCGCCATGTCCGTCGAGGGGCTCTCTTGAGACTCCGCCTCTGAGGAAGTCATCAGCGCCAAGGCCATCGAAGGACACGCTCGGGACTCCGGCCTCAAAGCCGTTGTCGAAGCCGTCGGCACCTCGCTCGACGTCGACGCCGATTCCTTCAACGCCCTCGACGTTTTTTGAGGAGGCTTCATCGGAGGTTCCCCGGAGACCGGTTGAAACCCTGAGGAAGGCCCTGAGTAAGTCAGTGAGGCCTGTGTTTGAGCCTTTTTCTGTACCCACATCCAAGGATTTATTCCAGCCTTTGGATTACAACTCAGAATTGGATGAAGGGATCAGATGTGGAGGGTTTTGTTCCTCCTGAGTTTCCTGATGACCTGTTATCGGGTCATAGCCAGATGGAAGACCTGCGTCAATCTTTACATGACGCCAGTGGTCTAGACACCTCTCCGGAGGTTGTGTTTGGCAGGCCTGAGCCTGGTACACACGCTGAGTCGTCATACAGGTGTCTCATGTCGAGGGTGACGGAGTACTTGGGGTGGTCTGCTCCACCTGTGGATTTTCTGCAGGATGACCTGACAGATATTTTGGACCAAGGTCCACCCACTGACCCAGTGCTGCCATTTCATATGGCCTTACAAAGAAGGGTGGCGGCGGCTTGGACTGCTCCGGAGAGTCTCCCGTCAGTGAGTAAGTCGCTACCGTAAAAATACCGTCCAGCCAGTGGCGACCCCGGTTACTTGTCTATGCACCCCACTCCGGAGAGTTTGATGGTGCAGGCGGCTACGGCCCCAGCAAAGCAGGCTGCGTACCCTACCATCCCTCTGGATGGGGACAACAAGCGCTTTGGCAGTTGGGCGAAGAAAGTCTTTTCATCTGGGGGTATGGCTTTAAAGGCAGCCAACTCCGTTTGTGCCTTGGCAAGATTCACTCACACTCTGTGGAATTGTGTTTCTTTGGCGGCTGAACATATTCCCGAAGGGGAGGAATGGGATGGTTTTATTGCCCTCGTTCAGGATGGCAAGCATGCCATGTGTGAATCCGTTCAGTCGGGTCTGGACGTGGCAGACTGTGTCCGCCGGTCCATGGCGGTGAGCACCGTGATGCGCAGGTTTGCGTGTTTGCGGAAGTCGGGGTTTGCTCCTGATGTACAGTCCCGGCTTCTCAACATGCCCTTTGATGGTGACCATCTTTTTGGCAGCAAGGCTGACGAGAGCCTTGAGAGGTTGCAGACCTCCAAAGCTGCAGCGAAATCGTTGAGCGCTGCAGTACGTCAACCTCCGCCTTTTCATCCTAGGGGACAGCAATGGAGGGGAGGTTCCTTTCGATACTGCTCTTCCTTTGGTAGATCGAGGGGAGCTGCCAGTCAAAGGGGCCAACGTAGGAGTACCAGAGGTGGAAAACAAAGTACTTGAGGTGCCAAAGCCGCTCGGGCAGTTGCCTCTTTGCCTTCAGGCACTGCCGCAGCCGCTTCAGCTCAGTCATGAGGCCATGTCCCATGGTTCATCGATTGGGGGAAGGCTGCACAGCATCTTGTAGAATGGCGTGCCATTACTTCAGATGTGTGGGTTCTGGAGATCATAGCCCACGGCTACTGTCTTCCTTTCCGGCAGAGGCCTCACGACAATCCACCGTGGAAGCTCTCTTTGAAGAGTCCGGATCCGCTCCTTGCGCAGGAAATCAAATCACTGCTGGAGAAAGGCGCCATAGAACTGGTGCATGTAGCGGAGAGGAACAAGGGATGGTATTCTCGATATTTTTTTGTCCAGAAAAAGGGCGGGGGATTGAGACCCATCATGGACTTGCGTGGTTTGAACAAGCTCCTCAGGAAGGACAAGTTCAAGATGGTTACTCTCTCTCAAGTCCTCCAGGCCCTTCAACTTCAGGACTGGTTGGTGTCTCTCGACCTCAAGGATGCTTACTTTCATGTGCCGATTCATCCCAAGCACAAGAAGTACCTGAGGTTCGCGGTTGGCGACTCGCATTTTCAGTTTCGGGTCCTGCCGTTCGGATTGACCTCCGCCCGAGGGTCTTCACCAAGCTCATGGTGGTGTTGGCAGCGTATCTCAGGAAAGGGGGGATACACGTCTACCCCTACCTGGACGATTGGTTGATCAGGGCGCCCTCTCCTGAGCAAGTCCTGGATCATCTGTCAGTCACCTGCCACTCGCTTCACAGGCTGGGCTTCTCCCTCAACTTAAAGAAGTCCCACTTGACACCTACCCAGTAGGTCCAGTACATCGGAGCAGTGCTCGACACATCCCTGGGGCTGTGTTCGCCTCCCCAGGTGAGGTCTCATCACATTCTGCAGATGGTGCACAAGTTTCAACATGCCCAGAGTCTACCGGCGTTCGAGCTCTTGAGATTGCTCGGCCTCATGGCATCCTGCATTCTACTGGTGCCAGAGGCCAGGTTGCGGATGAGATCTCTGCAATGTGCTCTCAAGATGCAGTGGTCGCAGTCCTCCGGCAGGATGTCGGATCCCGTTCAGGTGCCGCCCTCAGTCGCCAAGGATCTTCTGTAGTGGGCCGTCGAATGCAATCTGATGATGGGGGCTCCATTTTGGCTACCCTGGCCGGAGGTAACGATCATGACGGACGCATCCCTCACAGGATGGGGAGCTCATGCCAACGAGTTGACAGCCAGCGTTCGTTGGTCTCTGTCGGAGTCCAGACTCCATATCAATCTGTTGGAGCTGTGGGCCGTCAGGCTAGCCCTGAAGGCTTTTCTGCCGTCTGTACGGGGAAGAATGTCCTGATTCTGACGTACAATACAGTGGCCATGCACTACCTCAACAAAAAGGGGGGGGCAGGGTCTCTCCCACTGTGCAGAGAGGCGATGCAGCTCTGGTTCTGGGCCATCCAGCAGGAAATTTCGATCTCGGCAGTTCATCTGGCCGGAGACGAAAACGAGGCGGCGGACGCTTTGAGCAGGCAGAGCACGGTCTCTCACGAGTGGGAGCTGACTCAGGATGTTCTCTTGGAGATCTTTGCCCTTTGGGGAACACCACAAGTGGATCTCTTCACCACCAGTGTCAACCGGACGTGCGAAAGATTCTGCTCGCGGGAATTTCCTCCAAGAGGAGCCTTCGGGGACGCGTTCGTATTGGAGTGGTCCTTCCCACTGCTATATGCGTTTCCTCCAGTTCCCGTCATTCCTCAAGTGTTGCGGAGGTTCGGTTCCCGAATTATCCTCATTGCTCCGGCATGGGCCAGGAGAGCGTGGTACCTGGACCTTCTCGACATGTCCATCTGCCCTCCACGCCGTCTTCCCTACCGAGATGATCTGCTCTCACGAGAGGGGGGTCGGGTTCTCCATCCAGAGGTCAAGTGTCTCAACCTTCATGCTTGGTTTCTGAAAGGTTGAGGTACAAGGATTGGGACCTCCCTGAAGACGTAATGGAGGTGTTGCCCTGCCAGCAACAAAATCCCTGTACCGTTGCCATTGGAGAAAGTTCTGCGACTGGTGTAGGGTACAGAATGTGGATCCTTTTCAGTGTTCAATTCCTGTGGTTTTGTCTTTTTTGCTTTCGTTAGCCCACAAGGGCCTGCAAGTGGATACCATTAAGGGTTACCTGGCGGCGCTGTCCATATTTAAGCGCTCGTCTGAGGAGTATTCTTATTTTAAGATTTCTTTGATTTCTCAGTTTCTTAAAGGGCGGACAAATGTGTTCCCACCGTCTCCTTTCCAGGTACTTGGATGGGATTTGAACCTCTTTCTGAAATTCCTAATGGATGCTCTGTTTGAGCCCTTACATTCTTGTCCTTTGAGACTGTTGACCTTTAAAACTGTATTTTTGGTTGTGGTTACTTCCGCTCGCAGAGTGAGTGAGTTGCAGGCAGTCTCCGCCAAGCCACTTTTCACAGTGTTTCATAAGGACAGGGTTGTCCTTAGGGTTCATCCTTCTTTTCTTCCGAAGGTTGTGTCGGATTTTCATTTGAGCCCAATTCTTCTGGCGTTCTATCCTCCTCCACATCCTGATAAGGAAGAGGAGAGGCTCCATAGGCTGGATCCTAGGAGAGCTTTGAACTTCTATCTTTCACGGATGTCCCGGGTCAGAGTGGACGATCAGCTATTTGTGGGATACGCTGGAAGGCGTTTAGGTCAAGCTGTTTCTAAGCAGAACTTGTCCCGATGGATCATCTTGACAATCTCTGAATGCTACCGTCTGGCTGGTAAGTACCCTCTGGTAGGCTTACGGGCCCATTCTACTAGGGGTGTGGCTGCCTCCACTGCTCTGCAGAGGGTTGTTCCCATTTGTAATATTTGTGAAGCAGCCACATGGGCCTCTGTCCATATTTTTGTAAAACACTACTACAGGGCTTTGGTAGACAGGGTGGTGGATACCCTAGGGCGGAGTGCTCCCGCTAGGGCCTGTTTCAGGCTATGAGTTAACTACCATACTTGATGAGGGTTCTGCTACTGAAAGGGCTATGCCTTTCAACGCAGCTATCGCCGACCCTCTCTCCACCTTGTACCACGCCCCCTGTCAACTCCCAAAGTACAGGCTGGCAATTGTGAGACACTCTGTATCCCAACGCCAGAGGGGTTAGGGTTTCAGGTAGCCACAGTGTCTACCAGGCCAGCCACATCTACATCCAGTCTCCCAACTGATAGGGAGGGAAAAAAAGGTTGACGCCTTGTCAAAGAAAATCTTCTCATCAGGCAGCATGGCCTTGAAGGCGATCAATACCTCTTGCGGTTTCACCAAATATTCTTTTGGATTGTGGACCGCCATTGGGGACTGCCCAGTACATCCCAGAGGCAGAAATGTGGGAAGGCTTGCAACGTTAGGCAGATGATGGCAAGGAACTGACCCAGCAATTTTTGCCGACGGGCCTGGACGTCGAAGACTGTGTCAGTAGATTGATGGGGTCCACCACAGTGCTCAACCTCTTGACATTGCTTTTGATTGAGTGAATCTTTTCGGCCCCAAGGCTGATGACTCTCTGGAGAAAATCAAAGAGTCCAAGCTAGCGGCAAAGTCGTTGGGCCTAGCTGTATAACAGCTGGCAAAGCCTTCCTTTAGTTTTTCATCAAGGGTTAGAGGCTACAGGCACCATGTCCCCTATGACAGGAAAGGTCAGCTCCCGCCAGGCAAGGGCAAAGGCATTTCTCGCACTCCAGAAAAGGTAGGGGCCTCTAGAGGCCAGCGGCAGCAGCGGCTCTGCCCTCAAAGCTGCTTTGATTTCTGCACCCAAGATTCCCCGGCTGGAGTTAGGATATTCGAGCATGGGACACGGTGGCAGGAAATTACCTCTGATGCCTGGGCTCTTCAGCTCGTGTGGTGGGGTAACTGTCTGCCTTTCTTAAAAAGGTCACCAGACAGACTGCCACCACTACCTCCTCAAGAACCGGAACGGGAACTCCAGGAAGAACTGTGAGATCTGCTTTTTAAGGTTGCCGTGGAAGAGGTACCTCCCAAGCAGAGAGGATTGGGCTGGTATTCCCGGTATTTCACAGTACCCAAGAAGGGGGGGGGGACTCTGTCATATTTTGGACCGCAGGGCCTTGAATAAGTTCCTGAGGAAAGACAAGTTGGAGATGGTGGCGCTGAGAGAAATTCTCCACGCTGACGAGTTGCAAGTGTTGATAGATCTCCAGGATCCATACTATCATGTGCCTATCCATCAGAAGCACAGGAAATTCCTGAGATTCCTCATAGGGGACAAACACTGCCAATTCAAGGTGCTCCCCTTTAGGTTGACCGAGGGTCTTCTGCAAGCTCATGACGGTAGTCGCGGCCCACCTCAGGACCGGCATCCATGTGTTTCCGTACCTGAATGACTGGCTGATCCAGGGAAGGTCGACGGAGCAGGTTTTGCCCCATCTCCAGGACACCTGCTCACTACTCCACAGGCTGGGCTTCTCCATAACCTTCCAGACGTCCCAAAGGACACCAGTACAGAGGCTCCAGTTCATCGGAACAGTCCTAGACACTCGTGGGACAGGCTATTCCTCTCGAGCAGAGCGTAGCCAGCGTCAGACTGATGGTCCAGCCCTTCCAGAACCACGCCACCTTACCAGTGGCATCCTTCCTCCGCCTCTCAGGTGTCATGGCCTCCTGCATTTTTCTAGTGCCAGAGGCTAGACTGTTAATGCAGTCTCTCAATGGCTCCTACAGGGACACTGGTCCCAGTACTTTGGCACTTTGAGGGACGTTCTCAGGGTGTCCATGTCAGTGGTCGACGACCTTTCTTGGTGGGCCAGCGGCATCAACATGTTGGCTGGGAAAACCCTGTGGCCCGAGGCGAGGGTGGTCATGGCTACGTTCTTGAAAGGTTGGGGCGCTCAATGCAGGGACTTGCAGGTGAGCAGCCTTTGTTTAGAAATGGAGGCCGGGTGGCACATAAACAGACTGGAGTTGCAAGCCATCAGGTTTGCTTGAAGGTGTTTGCACCCTCTCTGGAGGTGTTCGCACCCTCTCTGAACAAGCATGGTGGCATCTGCTCCCTCCCCCTTTGCAGAGTGGTGATGCAGCTGTGGTTCTGGCTGTTGGAGAATCGGATCTTGGTCTCAGCAGTCCATCTGGCGGGGAAAGAGAACGGTTTGGCGGATGCTCTGAGCAAGCAGAGCACGGTCTCACGTGAGTGTGAGGTCTGCCTGGTAGTCCTGGAAGAGGTCTTGTCTCTCTGTGGTACCCCAGCAGTGGATCTGTTTGCCACAGAGTCCAACAGGAAGTGCAGACAGTTTTGCTCAAGGTAATTCCCAGTGAACGATGTGCTAGGGGATGGGTTTCTAGTGGACTTGACCTTCTCCCTCCACTATGCCTTCCCTCCAATTCCCGTCATTCCATGGATTCTCAGTAGATTGAGGAGGTTTTGAGCAACCCTGATCTTGATCGCCCCTGATTGGGCAAGGAGGACATGGTACTCGGACCTTCTGGACTTTACTATCTGCCCACCTCTCCGGTTTCCTCGTCGGCCGGATCTCCTATCCCAGTCGGAAGGTCGGGTGCTCCATCCAAACCCTCAATCTCTCAACCCACATGAGTGGCTCTTGAGAGGATGAGATATGATCAGTGGGACCTCTCTGAGGAGGTACTCGAGGTGCTGCTGCCTGAACGCAGGCTGTCAACAAGATCGCTGTATGCGTGCAGATGGAGAAGATTTGAGGCGTGGTGTAGGAAACGCGAATTGACCACATCTCTTGCCCTACCACTACAGTGATGGAGTTCCTTCTGTCAATGGCCTTGTCAGGCTTTCAGGTCACCACGGTCCAAGGATTATTGGCGGTTTTCTCTGTGGTCAAAAGGTTTCTGGATCAAGAGTCTTTTGTTACGATCATGGTTATACCCCAATTCGTGAAGGGCCTTGTGAATATGTTTCTGCCTAGTCCATTTGTCGTTCCAGACTTGGACCTTAGTTTGGTTCCATGTCATTCCATCGCCCGTTTTTATTTCGCTGCATTTTTTGCCGTAGATTTTTTTGCTGCAAAAACTAATTTAATGTTTATTTATTTTTTTGTGGGGTTTACCGCCCAAACCCCCCTTCCCACCGATTTAGAATCTAGTCCTGAAACATCCCGAAACCTTATATCCTTCTAACCACCCCTCCATATTTTTCAATGGGTTTTGCGGTAAAATATCTGTAGAAAAAAAACGGCAGTGAATGGACATTTTACCCTTAGTTTGGTCCTCACATTTCTTATGGCAGCTCTGTTTGAGCCTTTACATTCTAGTTCTTTGTGGTTGCTTACCTTGAAAACCGCTATATTTGTGGCCATCACATCGGCCAGATGGGTCAGCGAGCTGCAGGCCTTGTCTTGCAAACCACCTTTGCTTCGTTTCTTCAGAGAACATGTTTCTCCAAAGGTGCAGCGCTGATTCCTCCCTAAGGTTGTTTCGGAATTTCCCTTGTCCCAGGCCATTGACCTTCCTATTTTGTACCCCCCTATGCTTCCTTCAAGAAAGGAGAAGCAATTTCTCAGGCTAGACCCTAAGAGGGCATTGAGTTTTTATGTGGCCAGAACGACGGAATTTCGGAAGGTGGACCAGTTATTTGTTGCTTTTTCTCTGGCTAAGAAGGGCTTATTTATTTATTTATTTATTTATTTATTTATTTATTTATTTGTATAGCGCTAAAAGCCCGCGGGCATCAGAGCGCTGATAAAGAGACAAGACAACAGATAGTGGAAAAACAGGACAGAGTGTGAATGACCTTAGCCGTGTCAAAACAGCCCATCTCATGGTGGACCACGCCGTGCATCTCCGAGTGTTATCACAGCGCGGGGAAAGAGTTGCCTCCAGGCATCAGAGCCCATTCTACCAGCACTGCAAAGAGCAGTACCAGTGAAGGACAGTTGGCGTGCAGCAACATGGTCCTCGCTACATACCTTTACTAAGTACTACAGCCTGGACATCGCTCGTGGGGCCAACTCTCGATTTGGAAAGGTGGATCTGCAGAATCTTCTGCTGTAAAATACTTCCATCCCGCCTCCAACAATAATACTGCTTGGGGAGTCTATCTGATGAGTAATCTGAGGGAGAAAGGGAATCGTTTGAAGGAGAAATTACTGTAATGTTGCTATGAAAGTGTATGTGGTCAATGGCGGTCTTTCTCTTGGGAGAAAAAGAGGTGAGCTATGGTTTAATAGGGCTATTGGCCTTTTTTGGTTTAGTGCTGCATTCCTTCTGCGGTCTCTATTGCCACATAAAAAATGTAATGGGGTTTTCATTTCTTTTCTTTCAGTTTTGGCTGTTTGCCTGTATCATTAGTTTCCCTCTCTGTTGACTGAGCTTGAGGGAGGGGGGAAAGGTGGGGACTGAGGTACAGGGGCATAGTGACGCAGCATATGTATGACGACAGACGTCACGTCCAGAGCTGACGACTGAGGCATCGAGGCAAGACGGATCAACGGCAGAGTCGAGGGGCACTACGCACCCACCCTGGCAAAGAATTTTCCAAGCACTGACGCTGGAATGGATATCATTCTGATGAGGAATCTAAGGGAGAAGACTCCATAGAAAGAACATTACGGTAAGTCATTTCTCCTTTCCATTCGTACAGGTCTATTTCAATTAAGTGTTTTACCCTTTGTTTTGCATGGGGCCCCTGCCATCTTTCAAAGACTGATGGATCAAGTTCTTCGACCGCATGCTTCTTTTTGTTGGGCTTATATTGACGATATTATCATCCACAGATAATCATGGCAAGAACACATGTCCCATTTATATCTGGTGACTCGAGCTCTAAGGAAAATTGGACTCACTGCCAACCCCAAAAAATTCTATCTATCTAGGTCTGCAGTGAAATATCTAGGCTTTTATGTAGGGAATGGGTTGGTTCAGCCTCAAACTGAAAAGGTTAGAGCTGTTGAAGAAACCCAGGCCGCCAATGCTGGTCATTGGGCCGGCTCTCGGCAGATCCGAGATCCGGCACCAGATGTGTAGCCGGATCTCAGGATCCAGCCACGTGCTGTAATACTTAAAAAAGAAAAAAAAAACGCCTGCGACGGCAGAATTGCCGTTTACCGCCGGTTTAGGCACTGGTGTGTAATGCACAATGCTCGCTACATATACAACTGAAAGGAATCAGTTGTACATGTAGCGAGCATTGTGCATTACACCAAAGCCGGTGGTAAAAGGCAATGCTGCTGTCGCGTGCGCTTTTTTCCTTTCTTTTTTTTGAAGTATTCATTTGATCGCATGGCCACTACCAACTCCACCCCCTCTAGACCACGCCCCTCTAGCACCGGCCCCCCACCCCAAACTCCTCCCCCACCCCAGCGCTTGTGGGATCCCCACCACATTTTTTCCATTTCCACCACTGCAGGCCGCTAAAACCAAGAAAGAACTAAGGGCCTTTCTGGGCTTAGTCAGCTATTGGAGGCGATTCATTCCTAACTTCACAGCCATCACTTCCCTCCTAACAGACAAACTTGGGAATGCAGAACCACAGATACTCAAATGGCACCCTGAGGATCAATTATATTTTGATAAATTGAAACATATCTTGTGTAGTGAACCCATTTTGAAGGCGGCAGACTTCAATAGGGAATTCATTCTACAGACTGATGCATCCCATACTGGTCTAGGACCAGTTCTCTTGCAATGTCATGATGGAATAGAACATCCTATCCTCTATATTAGTAGGAAGCTATTTCCCAGAGAGAAGACCTATGCAACTCTTGAACTTGAAACCTTAGCTATTAAGTGGGCTGCAACCTATTTAAAATACTATTTAACAAGTAGGAAGTTCTGACTTGTTACAGATCATGCTCCCCTCAAATGCTTAAACCTTCGAAAGGACAATACCGCCAGAATCATGTGGCGGTTTTTGGATTTACAGCCCCGTTGCTTTTCTGTTGAACTTCGGAAAGGCAAAGAACAGGGTAATGCAGCTTTCCTTTCTCGATGTCCAATAGAGGCTGTGAAAACCAGTGACATTGGGGGAAGGGTATGTGATGAATCTAGTGAAATCATCATGGAGACCACGGTATGGGCCTTCCCTCGTGGCCAGGCGAAGACAGCCGCTACCTGATCCTGACCCTGGGGGCGGTATTATGAGGGAGGATCACATGGGGGCGACTCAAATCTGAGGGAATTGGTGACCTCTTCAACTCATGATTCCCCTATTCTTCCTGAAGCATTGATGTTATATGGTAAAGTAGAGCAAACCAATGTAATTGATATGCATATAACACATCCTAAGTTTAATAACATCCAGTTAAACAATCAAATAGGAATGAATAAACATAAGACTCAAACCCATTATGGACTCCAAGATCCATAATGCCTGTGGTACTGGGACGAGGAAGAGGGATCAAGAGTCAATGTGGATCAAAAGTTTCATTGAAGGAAATATGCAGTATAGTTGTTTGAAGACAAGGCACCTGAGTGGGACATTTAAGCTTGAAATGGATTACAGCTGTGTGAAAGTGGGAGAAGTGGGAAAGCAGCAGCACAGGCAGACGACGCCAGGCAAACGCCAGCAGAAATCAGCACAAGAAGAGACTTAATTCTCCCAAGTTGTGGCTTGTGGTCGAATCGTGTGCAGAATAGCGGGTGTGCAGAGAGGCGAGGAACCAGGTGTGGCGGTGTCTCTGAGGGGGAGGAGAGAGTGGGAGATCCCTGAGCGCTGAGAGCGGAGCAGCAGAGGCTCCCAGAGAGAGAGACCAGACGGCAAGAGAACTGAAGAGGTACTTGAGACGCCGAAGAGAAGTACCGCTGTGCTGTGCAGTGCCTGAAGAGGACACTGATGCTGCCAACACTAACCGGTGAGCCTCAGAAGAGATACAGAGCACAGGGCGCTTTGTAGCATTTATGTCTCCCGTAAAAGCCACGCGGAGACTGAGAGCAAAGTGAAATGAGGAGGGCGAAGCAAGAAGAGTTAAAGTATGGCCTATTTAAACCCCTTAATTGGCAAAATATAAGAAGGTAAAAAGGGCGCAATTCTCCATTTATGACGCATCAATTTGGGGAAACCTGTAACCCATTTTGCACACAGCCAAAAGGCTATTACGAAGTAGGCAAGAAGGGCGCAATTCCCCACTTATGAGATGTCAACTTGGGGAAACCTGTGATATAGAGGAGTTTGATGAGGAGTTTACTGTAGAGTTTAAAGATTCCAGATTTAATATGGGAAAACCTAATAAACGTAAGGGGCGCACCATTCACCCTTCCATAGGTTGAGTTTCCTGCACCAATACTTGCTCTACTAAAGAGGGTGACGGAAGAGGGGCAGGGGCAAACAGTGAATATGAATTCATGCCTATGGGATTGAGAGGTTCTCATTTACTTGATCCCTACTGGAGATTTTTGGGGTCTCTGTTAGAACTTGGAAGCCTAAGGTCACCCTCTCAAAATTCTGTCTAAAATAGAGTTGAGCTTCAGTGATTAACAGGGGACATAATTCCAACTCCATCACCTCCTTCTCCTGGGCTATACCAGTTACCAACCTTTCTGTAGCTCTGGTGTTTCGATTCTCCTGGTCACTTCGCTCCATTTGTCTCGCTTACGCGACCAGGGCAGAGTCGGATATTTCCTCAAAATGTGTTAACAGAACCTCTGTTTCTTCCATGTTTAATGAATGTTGTATAGAAGTGTGTGGAGATAAACCTTTCATATGGGAGTGAGAGGTTTTCTCTCTTCCCTTACCTTATGCCCATAACTTCTGATATTTGAGGTCAAAGATTTCGCACAGCGATGTAAAAACTGTGGTTTTAATTGCGAGAGTATCTGTTTTCTAGTACCATGACAGTTTGTCACAGGATCCTTCTCCTTATCCCCTCCAGTGCCTTCCGGCTCCCACTTAGCACCCCTAGGTATATTCAATAAATAATCAGCGGTAACAACACTGACAACAAAAAAAGAGAAAATATTATTTTTTTAAGAATAACGTGTCACAAAGCTCACCCAACGTTGGGAATTACAAAACGGTTCGTGGATTCAAGGTGTTTGTTCCGCCCGCAGCCGATATGTTAGTCAACGCAAAAAAAAGTCTTCTAAGGAAACTCAAAACCATCAAACGTAATAATGTTAGTTGCCCGCTGAACAGCGGAACAGCACCCGTGGCCTTATATTCAATTAAACAATAAATCCACGACTAATCCAAAATATAATGTTCCAGGCTGCAGCAAAACTATATTAAAGAATAGAAATGAAGAGAGGTCAGTAATAGATACTGTCCTGAATGTCAATGGCAGCAGTATAGTATCAGGAAGCGTTCAGCTGTTCAATTCTTCCAGCGTACCTCACTTGGTTTAAGCTGAGTCTCACAGCGGAACAGCACTTGTGTGTGCATGGGGGGTTAGGGGCGTGCGGTGCCTGCTAATAAACGTTACGACCAAAGCGGGCGTGGCCTTGGATTCTATGGAGCAATAAATCCACGTGTAATCCACAATATAATGTCCTAGGCTGCAGTAAATCTCACTTGGTAAGCAGAGTCTCAGAGCGGAACAGCACTTGTATGTGCACTCTGGGGTGCATTTGTTTTTTTCTTTTTTCTGTTGTTTGTCCTTCTCTCTCGTCATTGCTTAGCAATCCTGTTTTTTTCACTTTATTTCATAATATTTTACTTTGCATTTGTTTTTTGTGGTGGTGTTTGATTTTACTTGTGGTTTATTTTTCATGACCTACTAACTCATTGGACGGTATGCCTATAGACTTTTTGGTTTGAATACTGTCACACATGTTTGCTAACATCACTTTGGAATTTATTGTAGAACATTACAGCTGAAAGTTTTAGAGCCCTGAAGAAGAGCTTTAAGCTCTAAACACGCATCAGCTCACTTGATTGAAAGATCCATAGTGATTAACAACAATAATGAATACAAATAATGTAATCAATTCTGTAACTAACAAAACTTATCTGCTTCTCTAATTCATTTATTTTCTAACAACATCACCTTTATATTTTGGATTGATCGCTTTAGGAATCTATTTTTCTCTGTTTTTTCATTCCTTATTGTATGGGCTGCTAGGGAAGCTACCCAATGATTTGGTTCCTTGCGACACCCTGATTTGACATTTTCTAGCATTTAGTGCACTGACTGGGCTTGGAATTTCTATTATGCGGAGTTCTGTGGAGCAATGCACGAGAGGTCTTACCTCAGCTCACTGCTTAATCCCATTTTCTCACCCCTTGCCTCCTCAATCTCATTCTCTCATCCCGTTGAAGAGCTGACTGCTCGTGAGACATCGGGCCTCATTACGAGGTTGGCGGTAACCCCGTAACACTGTTTCCGCCGCCTGAGATCCTAGTGCCACCAGGACATTACAAGTCCCAGCGGCCCTGTATCTAAGCCGGCAGAAATCGTAAGTCCCCATTCCCATAGGAGTGGGGAGCCGGAAGCACCGGCAGGGTTGGTAATGGTGCCAGTGCTTCTGTGAAAACTGTGCCTACCAGGGCCGATGCACCTGGCAGGCACAGTTGTAGTCTGCCGGTCCGGAATGGGTGCCCTTAATTCAGGACCGGCAGACTTGTAAGGAGGCCCATCATCCTCACACTCCGCTACGTATCATTTCATGCCACTACCAAAACATGCATATTGAGATTTTTGCACAGCATCACACACCTACAATGACGATGGTGATTGTTATCTGTAAGTAAAGCCGATTTTGTAAAATGACAAAGTAAAACGAAATTATCAACGTACATACAAATGCTTCATGGTTCCATCAGTGTGCATTTTTGTGAAGAGCTTCACCTGTGCTGATTTTTTCCAGCACTTTTCCTGCACTCTACTCTGAGGGCTCTGCCTTGCCTCGAGAGGATAGCTCAGCAGCAAAGTGCTCACCTTGGAAGCAAGACGACACAGAGCAACACGGGTTTGATCCTCAGGTCCGCGCTTAGAAACCTCTGGGTATTAAACGCGTTATAAGTAACCTATCATATCATAGCCTTTGTGGTTTGTATATATCGGTCAGACCCTCAAATCACTGCTAGTTGACAGGTATCGATATACCAAGAAAGCTGCCGGTCTGGGCAGGACCGCCCTGGCAACCGCCCGGGGCACCATTTACACCCCGCCATACAAGCTCGGGGGAGTCTTTCAAGGGCTGAAAAATGCCCTAATGATATTAAATGTGCCCTGCTCTCTGAAAAATACCCCCCCTTGCCATGACCAAGGGCACATGGGGGAAGGGAGAGGCCCCAACTTTTTGTTTTGCTGCCTGGGGCGCTGCTGCCACTGCTGGCCTTCAGTCTGGGAGAAGAGGCAGGTCCAGTCTAGGATTTTTGGGAGTGCTATGACAAAAGATTTATGAGGTCCCTTAATTTGCGCATGTAGTGACATCACAGAAAATTACTTTGCAGAATGAGTCTTTAATACTCGAGGGTATCACAGGCAAGAAGTGTCAATGCTGATAGGTGAGCACCATAATACTCTTGATCAACTAGTGTCAAATGATGTATTTAATTCTTATAAACACAAAATAATTTGAAGAGGCGAACTGAGAAAGGTCCAGAGACACCTGGACTGAAAGTACAGCAATGCAGGAAGCTAGATGGGCCTCATCTAGCTAATCAGTCGCTCTCAGGCTGTACCCATCAGGGTTACTGTGAGCTATAATCACTTAAATCCATATAGGGTTCAATTGCCAATGCGTTTCGGAGTTTAACTACTCCTTCTTCAGGGCGAAACCTTACTTATAATAGCAATTCGCAACACAATGTTTGGCAAATTCAATAATTCAGCAAAGTCAAAAATATGTACAGGTAATAACAATGTTAATGATATAATTACATACCACGTGTCCGTGTTCCACAGAGTTATGCAAAAGAAAAAAACAGAAACAAATAATGTACTGTAATGTTTCAACAGTGCTATCTTCTCTATGTAATAAAAGGTGTGTAGTAGCTGTACTCAGTGTGTGACTTATTGTTGGCCACTCCGTGTATTAACTGTTGCACTGTAAGACATCAACAAATAGCTTGTTGCTGAAATGCTGACAACGTTATGTTTTCACAAAGTGTCAGTGAGTGGAACATTCGCTGCTCACCTGTGTGTGCTTCTTTAAACAAAAACAAAAAACGCTGTGTCATTGCTAATTTAAACACAAAATTCACTGTATCAGTTGCGCACTTGTGTGCATAGAGATCTAGTAACTCTCAGAGCTGCCCCCGGGTAGGTATTGCAGCTTAAGGGCATAAACACACCTTTTATTACATAGCGAAGATAGCAATGTTGAAACATTACACTACATGATATTTTTTTTCGTTTGCATAACTCTGTGGAACGCGGACACGTGGTATGTAAGTATATCATTGACATTGTTATTACCTGTACATACTTTTTGTGAATCTACTTTACACTCGTGCACTAATAGCCCACATGTAAAGAAGTTACCAGAAATAAACCAAGAGACAAACTTTGTGTTGTCCAGTATATGACTGGTCACTGTTATTAGTACATATGTGACAATGTCATCAGTGAAGCTTTTTTGAGGTAGCGGACATTGTTCGCTGAATCAGTGTTTTGGACTTCTAATTTTGGCAGGTAAGCCTCAGTTAGAGAAAAAAACGATTTGCCTGGGAGCACACACTTTGGTTAAGTGGTGAAGCCGAGATTGGAGACCAGTCTGCAACTCGCACACTTGAACACATCTTCCTGTAGCTGGTAAATTTTTTGTTTGTGAACATTCTTTTTGCAACTTTATTTGTCAAAGGAAATGTGCGATAATGTAAACTTAGTTGTTATTCATTGTCTGATAAAGGAATGCTACATGTATGATGAGAGGAAAATGTGACAATCTACAAAACAAAGGTGTTTTGGTGTGTCAAATAAGAACATATGAAAATAAGGGGATATTTTAAAACTATTTGTGTGACATATGCGTGACATATGTCAATGGTCTTGGAAAAGGGCATAGATTGAGAGCTAACTTGTTTGCTTTATGTGTGCTTTCAGAATAAAAATGCTCCTTTTGCATTTCTTCTCACCGAAACGTTAGTAACTTGTGTCTGAAACAAAGGAACATTACATTAACGATCACTTATAAATCCACAAAAACAAAATGACAAGTAGCAAGGTATTTGAGGCCCCATTATGGGTTATTTGTCTCCATATTGTCACAGCAGGGGTTTGAGAAGAGCCTGCCTGAAAGCAGCGCATCCCCTGTAACATGCAATTCTTGCTACAGTGGAACGGCGGCAGCTGTTCAATGTGGGGCCCTCATGAGCGTGGGGCTCTGGGCTGCAGCACAGTCTGCCCATGCCAGGGAAGAGGGGCATGCATAATAGGTGGTAGAGATATTGCACAGTCCGGTAGAGAGAGTTCTTCAGGGCTCTGGTGAGGTTGAGGGGAGGAGGGGTGCAAGTAAGTTGTAGGTTAGGGAAAAGGTTAATTGGTTAGTAAGAGTGATGCCTCGAGCGATTGGCTGGCGGCTGTGGGAGCGTAATGGACTGAGAGCCTGAGAGACCACTAGGTTGCCCTGGTTTTGCTCTCATGTGACTCTTGATGAGTTAGTGTGCGCTCCACTTTTCCTTGGCCTCGCCTATATAAGTTATCGTTTAGAGCTCTTGATGGTCAACCGTAGGTTCGAGTCACCAGCGTGTGTGTAACAGTGGTCTTGCTGGTAGATTGAATCCTGGTGTTTTTCATTTCACCCGCTAAAGGTTCTGTACATTGGCTGTTGTGTCTTTGGCACATCAGTGGTTTCCTGATGTGGCATTTTCCAGGCTGAACTGGCTCACATTTCCTGGCATTCTTTTGTAATCATATCAGCCTGCTTGTGGGAAGGAGCTTATCGATTTCCACACCTCAATTCTCTTATCTTTTAGCTCACAGTGACCTTTTGTAACAAAAATTGGAAGAGTTCTGGTGTGCAAATGTGGCTGGTTACGTTCCGTTTGTCTAACGTGAATTAAACCAATATACCTTCGTGTTCTCATCTCATGCATACCATGACAAAGCAGCTAGAGAGAAAGCACAGATATTTGGCAGGCCTCGAGGGTAGCTGGGCGAGAAGGCCCAGGTCAATCACTCACCAGAGAGCATATAGTGAAGCCCACAACTATCTGAGCACCCCCAGAATCCCCGTTCAGGCGCTTCGGGCCCTGGACAACTGCAGACCCTTTGGTGTACGAAGGATCACACCGAACAATGCTGTTTCATGAAATCTGGCCTGCTTTGGCATTTAGGCATGTCCGCACTGAGGGGTGGCCATAACACTACTCACTCTTTTTCCTTCCTTTGCTCTCTACTATACCCCGCCCTCTCCAGTGGCGCAACAACATTGAGCTGATCGGGCTCTAGCCCTCCCTCCCCCACCGACATTTTGGGCTATGTTGACTTGACCTGGCTGACCTCCAGAGCCGTGGCAGACGGAGCAGGACACAGACATTAAACGGCTGCATAGGCTTCCCTGTCAACAAAGGCCCTGCAATTACTAACATAAAGCATTTCACTGTCAGCACCTGTATTCATATACATACATTTTTAGACAATTGAAATGGTTATCTGGTGTTAGCACTTGCATGCCAGGGGAGTGATTGGAAAGGGTAGAGAGGGGACAGGAGACCACTCATTCTCACAGCAGTCCTTAAGTAGTGCTTTCAGAGGTAATGGGCAGAATTTGCTGCTTTTAGCACTGAAGCTTCACCAGAATAGTATCATTGGAACGTGTAATGAAGTTAGATGCCCCCACACAAGTAGGTTTGTCCCTCCCCCACATTCTGAGGTTAGCGCCCACCCCAACATTTGAAGGGTTAACCCCTCCACCCCCGAAATCTTAACCTAGATGCACCACTTGAAGAGACTGATGTGCGCACTTGCTGTTGGCAGAGTGGTGAGGAGGGACATCTTTCCTGAAACTGGCGGCATTAAAGTTTTACTGCGTTTGTGCAGAATAAAAAAAAATGTACTTGCACAAACGCAGTGAAACTTTAAATGCTACTTTCAAGACTTCCGTCGCCCAGCTGCCTCAGCAAAATCAAATTCTCACATGAGCCCCCTCCCACCAGCTGCGAGCCAACTTCAAACCACCTTATCTGTACTTTGACATCCGTTAGTAGGGGGCTTATGTGTGCACTTTCTTTTTCTTCGGCATATGTGTTATGTGGCGAGAATAGCATTTTGGTAGTCAGTCTAGTCACTTATAACTGTGGCTTAACCTTATATATTTGTTTCCTTTTTTGTAATGGGCATCTGTTATAAAGTAGGCATGGCATCTGTTATTACATGGCTACCGTGGCATTTTGGTGCAGCTAGTCTAGTCATTTATCACTGTGGCATGACCTTATATTTACAAGTGTTATGGTGTACAATTTAACTTTTTTATCTCAAGAATATTTTTCAAAAGTTGGTGTCCATGGCATATAACATTTTTCAAAGCAACTAAATGTGTATGTTGTCTTTAAATCCAATAACATGTTCATTTTTACTGGCATATTGCGCTGATGACCAGATGGCCCTTGGTGGTAGAACAGAGGGGATGGCATGCTTTGAAATGGCCTCTAGCATAACATTCCCTTCAATGCACTCATACAAATAAATGTCCACCTGCTGCCTTCCAGGTCAATCGTAACTCTGCGTTCTCTTTCACACTGTCTACCATTTGATTTCTTGGAACACCTCTGAACAACAACAAATAATGGGCCTACTGGGGGCTGGAGGGTATCCAGCACAGGTGTTCGGTTAGGGGCTGAACACATGTGTAAGAGCAATGCATGAGCGAACAGAATGCGTCAGTGTCGTCTTCACCAATAGTAGGGAACCCTGTTTGTGATGCAGAGAAATGAGTTCCATTGCTACGGTCCAGTGGGGAATATGCAATGCTGTATGTGATAGTTTTCACCCTCTGTATGGCCAGCATCGCTATCCTCGAGGAACAGTTGTTTTATTGGTTCATGATATGGCTTGAGTGTTGGGTGACCAGATTTTCAAGAGCAAAAAACTAGTCAGCTAACAACATAAAAGAATGACTATTCCATTCACTCCTCCCCATCTCCCCGCCGACTCCTGTCCCCCCCCCCATTCCTCCCCCACAGAACCAACATCCCACAATATCGGCATATACATGTTGCGGTTTTAAATGTGAATGTAAGCATGTTCATAACAAAGGAGCTGTTGCTCTGATTGATATTTCATGCTTTGGTATTTATTGGTTTTTCAGCAAGTCTCTGTGGTGCAATCAGTTAACCCATGAGGCTGGTACCTGGAAGGTTGGAGGTTCGAGCCCATCAGGAGAGGGAATAATTCTGAAAGTATTACAATGTTTATTTTGTTTATAATTGTAACCAATTAAGTTGCTACCCTCTGTGAGGGCATCATGAAGCAAGACACGGACAACAGATTCAAAGTTCAAACAAAAAATGTTTTATTAACTCAAATGTCAGGATGGTTGGAGGCCTAACTTGCCCTATCCTTAGGTGGGAGTTCCCTACCTAGAGAAACTAAGGAGAGTCTGAGTCAGGAAGTTCAACTTAAAAGTATGTGTCCAAAACCTATACTTGCCCTCACAACTAAAGCTAAATAATGTGTAGGCATGTCAGTATTAAAACAAATGGTATTCCTGTGAGGAATTCGACCATCCGCATCGCGTGTGTGCACTCGCCTGGGCTTTTTTGATATTTTTTTAAAGAAATTGAGTGATGGGAGATCAACCTCGGAAAATGTGTGGGGCTAATCCGCACACATTTTCCTATGCTCACCGCACTACAAATACATAATCACGTGTACTCTAGGTGGACACAGCCTACAGGCACAGTCCTACTTTCATTTTCAGTTGGAATGTGACAGTCAGGAGTACATACAAGCAGCAAGAGGAAGAGGGCAACGCCTTCCTCCTGCCATGGCCAGCCTAATTAAATATCAAAGGCACTATGGATCCACCCTATCCTTTGTCCGCCTGCTGGGGATAGCGCATACTGATGAGTTAATTGAAGCAGGCCTGCGGGAGACCTAGTAGCAGGACTGACGAAGGACAGGATGCCCAACACCATTTTGATATGCATCTGTCTCAACTTGAAGTCAGCTCCCGCCCCTTAGTATGAAGGGGAGTGAATGTCATGTCTGGGAGAACTGTTTACAGTGGTCGTGCCCGCAGTGGGACACCATTCAGGAAGGTACGAGTATGTGATTTGATGGAGAGAGAAAGTCTGTTCTCGCCATAACTTCAAGGGAGAACTGCGCTTTGATCAGGGACCACATAGAGCTCAATTAACCAGAGAGCCCCGTTATGATCCACAACAGTTAGGAAGATGGGTGGGACTTAGTAGTACATGTTTTCACCCCTTTACCTTTCCTGTTGCAAAGCACTCTGGTTATGACCTGACGCATAACAGAAGATTGTTGCCGGGGACCCAGGATTTGTTCATTAAGGTATGCTTAGCGTGCACCAATCACTGGGGCCCATTTGGCTTTAAATGAGGGCTGAGCCCCTCTCTTAGGAGACCATCTGAAGACTTCTCAAGGAGTATCAAGAACAACTCATTTGGACCCTGGCTGATGGTGCAGTCTGCCTTACAGCTTCCACCAGTAAAGGAAGGCCAGGATTTCCAGAGGGAAGCAAGATCCCTCCCCTAAACATCTCCCAGGGAACAGAGGGAGATACTGAATCCTGAGGACCCTCCGGCCGCTCTGGAACCGGTACCGAGCCAGCACGCAGCATACCCTGCTAGGCTCTGCAAGCAAGCTTCCTAGATGGGAAGTGCGAGAGAGTCTCTGAACCGAAAGAAGGACAAGGCCATTCATTGCCTGCAACACACTGCTCACCTTTGGGCCGTCCACCTCAAAGGAAGACCCAAGCCAACCGAAGAAGCTAGGAGGAGTGCACCGCCAAGCATCAACCAGCGTCCACTTTTAAGGAGGTTTTCGAGGCAGTTGAGCCCCTCAAAATGCAACCGACTGAACTCCTGATTGTTGTCATGCCGCAGTCGCTCACGCGGTCCAAGACGCCCCAACAAGTGCTTCAGAACCACCGACCAGCACTGAGGTGATTCCTGACCCAGAGCCGCCGCGCAGGCCAGCCTGCAGCCGTCCGTCCAGCCTCGCTTGCTGAACTTCCTGCCGCCTGATACCCGCAGCTGTCTCCCGTCTTGAACTCTGTCGCAGAAGCTGCAAAGCACCGTGAAACCGACTCTACAGAGTCGAGCACCAAGAACTTCTACAAGCACAAGGTACATTGTGGTTCTGTCCCCCTTGTCATTCCCCAAAGGCCCCTAGTGGTATTTTATGACCCATTGCTCCCTTTGTGCTGAAACCAAGTATCCATGTACAATTGAGATTAATTACTTTACCCACTACCCTCCTGTCAGTATCCAAAGTGCACCCCCTTTCCTAACTGCCTGTCCTCTGTATTCCTTTACAGGGTGGGTTGTATTTTGAAGTGTGCTACAACTGTCTGTTGTGATCATAATAAAGTAGATATTTGAATACAGTCTTGACTGGACAGACCCTTTTATCATTGGGTAATAATTGTATTTTCGCTGTGTTGCAACTAAACAATCGTTAGTTTCAGGAGGATAGCTCAGGGGAAATGCGCTTGTCTTGGAAGCAAGACGACGCGGAGCAACACAGGTTCGATCCCCGGGGCCGCGCTTAGAAATCTCTGGGTATTAAGCACGTTATAAATAACCAATTACAATTGCAACGATCCATGACCTTTCGGGGATAAGCCTGCCTTTCCGTCCACTTTACCAAAATTGGACAAGGGGGTTTATAATTTACTTGTGTTTCTAATCTGTTCTGATCCCTTCTGGTGTACTAGAGGTGTGGGGCTGATTTATGGTTTAGAAACCGATATTCATGCCTGGACCACTGGTGCCCCAGAAGTTTATTCATCACATTGGGGGCAAGTGGTTGGATCATTTGGAGCCTTGCGCACAGCTTAGTCACCCAACAATAAAAGTACTGTTGCAGGCAATGTTTAGTCACTGCTAGGCATTAGTAATAGTCATGGACCTTGACATGGAGACTGTAAAATGCATGACCAAGTATGTCCTGTGTGTCTTATGCCCAGAGAGGGGACTTCCCCACAGCATTAAGGTTAATAAACCTGAGTTGCTGACCAGCCATAAAGCTTAGGTAGAAGCGAGTGAAGTTGGGGAGAAGACCCCAGGGGACAGGCTAGGCTCTGTGTACCCGAACGAAAAAGACCTTCTGGACGGGGCAAAAGACAAGGACGACTGCATGAGCAGTGTTTCTCGCCAATCATCCCGCTGCGGGGCAAGTGTGGTTTCTCAACACTCGAGAGTGTCCGTGAGGACACAGGGGCAAGTGCGGCATCCTACTGGTCCCAGGCCTCAGCACAGTCTCTAAGTGGTCCAGTAAGTGTTCCAGATTTTAATGAGGTAGCGGCTATAAAGTTCCAGCTCGTGGAGAGGAGACTAGTGCTAGAGGAACAGAAACAGCCGGACAAGGTCGCAGTGGAGCGGGACAGAGCAACTGATGCATTTGAAAGCACATTGAACCAGCAACATGGGTCATAATTACCAGCTTAGTAGTGTGCTTACGTCATCAAACTGTCCCACAAAAGCCCACAACGCCAGTTGGGCCAGGCCCTTTGAGAATTGCTCTGTTGCCTTTTAGGCCAGTTGAGCGTTGTTGGTGAACAGGCATTTTATCTCAGATGACGGGAGGAAGGACAGTCAATGTGTGGTTTTAGTGGTGGAGACATACATTGGTGTGCAAGAGATGTTCATTGTGTCAATACCAATTCATTATTTTGCAGGTTGCAGGGGGTCGCATCAGGATCTGAAAGCCGTACAGCGTGCTGCAGCACGTTATCACAAGACTACGAAAATTCAACCACATCACCCCCATCTTCAAGGAGCTGCATTTGCCACTCCTTTAAACAGGCATCATGTTGAAAACCGCCTGCATTGCCTACAAAGCAGTCACAGTCAAAATACCACTTTACTTGGCAAGAAGCTCACCATCTCCAAAGGCCAGAGTACCTCTAGAAGCCACAACATCACGAGGTTGAGAGAAAAAGAACTGCAAGCAGGTGAAAAACGTGAAACCAGCCTTTTCCTGGTATGCACCCTGTGTCTAGAACAAGTTACCAACACAGATAAGACTAGCCTCCACCATCCACCACTTCATGAAGGAACAGAAGTTGCTCCTTTTCAAAGAACTCCTCTCTAATTGCAGTGCTGCCAACTGACCCACGATTGGTGCATCTGACCCACAGTTTTAAATAAATTACTTGAAACTGGCTTATCAGCAGCACCTTTTCTTTGGATGCTCGGCTGCCATAGCCAACGCCTACCTGTAAAACTCAACCACCTGTCGCACTAAACCCTCTGAGCCATGGTATAGCCCGGAGCTGAGAGCCCAGCGACAAGCTTGTAGACGCCTTGAAAGAAAATGGCGTTTGACCTATGATGTAGCTTCACGTAAACTCTGCAAACAAGCTGTTCTCTGCTATCATCAGCTGATTCGCGTGGCAAAATCTAAATATGTTGCTAGGATCACTGAGGCCCCATTTTGTGATGCTGGAAATGCATCGGAGGGACAGGGCCTCCGTATCCCTGTCCTTTACTGCCTTTTTATCGTGTGTTCTGTCGTGTTTTCCGCGCAGGTGTTCATGTGGGACTCCTGGCGGTGCAGCTCTCTCTTTTGGTTTGGTGAACAGACCCATGGGATACCATTATGGCACCCATGGGTGGGGGGTACAACCCTGTGCCCCTAGTGTATGTTTTTGGGCACCTGTGGGTGGCCCGCACAGCAGGATATGGGCTAGTGGCAGCTCCATGCTGAATTTGACAGGTGCTCTGAGTATCCTCCGTTTTGGGATACCTAGGCCCTGCCATTGGAATCAGTTGATTCCTGATGGAAAACAAGATGGCCCCTGTGGCCTCTTGCTTTCTATTGCCTGTTATCTTGTTTTTCCAAAGTCCTGGGAAGCCCTGACTCTGTCCCTTCCCCCTGACTGGCTGTTGGGTGGAAGTTCCATATATGGTGTTGTTGTGAAGTCCAGACTGGCTGAAGACTTCCCAGTGACTGTATGTTGTGGGTACGCCCTGTGGGTGGGACCTGGGTGAATGGAGTGTGTGACCAATATGCACTTCTTGTTGTGGCTGTCTGGTTTCTGGTATGAGAGACAAAGACTGAGACAGCCCTGCCCGAAACTGGCCTGAATGCAGTGTGTAGTGTTGAATGGCTGGGTACTTGTCCCAATCCACATTCCTTGTTGTGAGTGTCTGAGAGGGAGGAGGATGGCCTGAATGCACTGTGTGCCTGATTGGCTGACTGACTGCATGAATGCCCTTCTGTATGATTGGCTGCTGCGTGTGACCCAGCAGTGTGGATGAGAGACAGGATAGTATATCTGGGGACCTCTCACCACTGGAAATTGTTCAGAAGCTGTGTCTACACTTGAAGAGTAACTGGAACTGCTGATCCTCGACGCCCAGCTGGAAGAAGACGACTTGCTGTTGCATTTGCTTTGACCTGACCTGAAAGCCGAATTCGTCGAAGACTGATCCGAGAGAGGACCTGGTAAGGCGCCCTCTTCCCGTGCTCCGAGGGACCATCGAGCACCGCTAACCTTCGCCGAAGCTCCCTGGAAGTCAGACCCTCGAAAGGCTGATGACCGGAGACGGAACTGCCAAGTAGAACAAAGCAAAGCACCCGGACTTCGCCGCTGTCGAAGTCTATTGCCGTTGACCAGGGTTCGCAGGTGTGTGTAACCGCTGGAGGCTCATCAAAGTTGTGTTGCCCAGCCGTGGGGACCACCTGACGCCGTGCCGCCGATGACCGGAGCCGCCCGCTCCTTTGCCTTAGAACATTTGAATCAAAGGACTCCATTGTCCGCAACGTCGACCGCTTTGTCCCGCCGGAGAAAGTCCAGGACTACCAACGCGCCAAGGAGAATCCGCCGGTGGGTTTCCCGCCACCTGAAGGCCACAAAGACTTCGACAACTCGACACCCTTGCTGGGCCACAGTTCTTCTGAAACTCTTTGCGGCCCTGAACAATCAATCGCCAAGGTGCCCCGCACACCTCATCCTCGCAGGACGTCGCTGACGAGCACCGCCTGGATCGACGCCATGGTCTCGGCACCTTCAAACTTCTCATCGCCGCCGTCGACGACAAATTCACCATCTTCGATGCCTCTCGACGATCTGTGGCTCCTGCTTTAAAGGGAGTCACTCAAGAAGGATCCTTCGACGTGTCTTCGAAGAACTCTACTCCACCAGGTACATTGGGGGGGGGGGTAAAACATTATAGGAGAGAACAAGACTATTGAGCAATATATGGACTGGGCTTGTGCTATATATCTTAATTTTACCCGTTGCCCAGGTGGGGGGGATCTCCACACAGAACTGTGTCTAGTGGTAGGGGCCAGATATCTTCCTATTGTTTCAACCATCTTGCGTTCTTTCCTATCTCTATTGCTGGTGTCCTTGTTATTGATCTGTGTGACATTCTAACAGTATAGTTGACGCACTTTAATGAGATCTGATAATATTGGTGGTACCACTTTAGAATTGTATATATTTATCATTGTTGATTTCCGAGTACAAAGTGCGTTATTGTGATCATGTACATACCTTTGAATATTAATTATATAAAGACTGTGTTTTCATTTATACATTGTGTGGACATTCCTTTGTGTGGGTTCGGGGACTACACTGTACTTAAGAACCAGCCTGCATCACCTCCCGAGAAGCTAGGCCTTGATTGCTCGTCCATTGCTACTGAATAGAGAATCTTGGCTGGGGTCCTCTGTGCCTCTCTACCATATAGAGAGCGGAAGTACAGGCACCCCCCACCAGAATCTTTACACTGGTGGCAGCGGTGGGATGCGTATGGTTTTAAGAATCAGTGTATAACCATGCCACTTACAAAATATCTGCACTTTATCGAATTAAGGTTTGGTTGTGTATAAAATAACTGCATTACAAGCAATGGAGTCTATTGCAAATGGTAAATTGACTAGGATGAGGCTAGAGGCTCTCCAGAGTGCTTGTGAAGCCAGGGAGTTAGACTTTGTGGATAAGTCTAGGGCTGAGCTGATAGCTGCCCTGGTGGACTACCAGACTGACGGTGAAACTTTTGATGAGGGGGGAATGCAACCAATGAGGACTCTGCCCCTGGGGCTTCTGCTGAATCTGTTTCTGGGAATGCCACCATTCCTGCTGCCTCTGTTCCGAACCCCAGCACTGCTCTTCAGGGGGAAGCCCTGAAGATTGAACTTTTAAAATTGGAGCTACAACGGGAACAGTTAGCCTTTTAATACAAAAAGTTGGCAACAGAAGCTGAGTTGAAGAAAGAGGAGTTGGCACAGCAAGTGACACTCAAAGATAGGGACACTGAGCCCCAAAGAATCCAGCCAGAGAAAGCTAGAGTGGAGATTTCAGCTAAACCAGTTGAGAGTGGCAGGTCCCCAGCCACCAAGTTTATGAAAGATTTGGTTGGTGTGTTTGTGGAGGGTTCTGATATCCTCCAATGGATTGAAAAGTTTGAAATGGCTTGTGCAATTCATGATGTTGACAAAAGAGACTGGACTAAGTGTTTGTTAAGCAGAGTGCCTCAGACTGGGTATGACTGTATTCTGAAGCTGAGTGTGGAAGACAGGGGTCAGTATGAGTGTAGGAAATCTGCTTTGACTGCCAAGTTTGGCAAGACACCTACCCAATACCTTAAAAGGTTCAGGGAATTTAAGAAAAGAGAGAATGTGTCTTGGGTTGACTGGGTGAGTGCTGCGCACATGAACATGATGGGGTGGATCGATGGATACAAGGTTAAGACTTTTGTTGAATTGTCCCACCTGTTGTTTTTTGAGCATTTTTCTAAAGCCTGTTCACCAGAGCTGCATCAGTATGTTGCTGACCAGAACATTTTGGATCCCTTTAATCTGGCTAGGTTGGCTGACAAGTGGGTCTCCCACCGGGTGTCCCCTGAGGACTCCAGTGGGAAGGACAAGGACAAAGAAAAGGGGGCCTCTCAGAAAGCTGAGGAGTCCCAAAAGCAGTCACAGTCGGGTAAACCTAAACCCTCCTCTCCTAAGACCCAAAGATCTGGTGGGGATGAGTCATCTGTGGGTGGGAATAAGAGTAGTGGTCCACCTGCTGCAAAGCAGGCTCCCAGTGTTTCCAGTACCGTACCACGCACTCCCGGCACTTGGTGGGATTGTGGGGCTCTGGATCACAAGAGGGGTGATTGCAAGTGTAAAGGTAAGGTACCTGGAGTACAGGCTGTCAGCCTGACCTACCCTTACCCCATGTCTGAGGTGGAGGCCACTGTCCTCCCCTCCTCTACAGGGATCACATTTGGTGCTCCTGTAGAGATTTCCTTAGTGTCTCTTGAGGCCTGGGACAAGTACGCGGAAGTACTGGCGACTATCCTACAGAACACCCATAGATTTTTGAGAAGTGTCCTCCTGAATGGCCAGCCTTCTACTGGTTTGAGAGACACTGGGGCAAGCATGACAGTAGTGGACAGGACCCTGCTCAAGCCAGAGGGCTATGTAGGTGCTCCTCTGAGAACCACCAGGTTAGCTGGTGGGCCTCCCAAATTATCGCCTGTAGCCTTAGTCACACTCATAATTGGAGACAAGACAGAAAAGCTTCCTGTCCTGGTTCAGGACTATGTCCTTGCTAACATTCTGTTAGGTAATGATCTAGTAGAGTTGGTGTTGATCTCGGATGGTCTTCCCATGACTGCTGCTGCGGTCACTAGGTCACAGGTGACACAGGGTCTGGCTGTGAGTCAGGTACCCGAGCCAAAGGCGAGGCCTAAAGCAAGACGAATGAAGAACAAGAAGGCCACCTCTGTGGAGGTAGCTCCTTCTCTTCCTGCTGTTCCTACAGCACCCATTGGGATCCATGCTCTGGATGGGCTGGGTCCAGTGGTAAACCCTGTCTCAACTCCTGTGGGAGAAGAGCCAGAAGACTCTCCTGTGGGAGAGGTTCTCAACCCGGAGGATCATCCCGATCTTCAATGCTTGTTAGCTGAAGGGAGACCCTCCCGGGCAGACTTCTATAAGGGACAGAGAGAGTGCCACTCTCTCGAGGGTCTGAGGAAACAGGCCCTGTCCCAGGCACAAGGAGAAGTGCCTAGGACATTCCGGATTTATTGGGAGATTGAGCTCCTTGTTAGTGAGCCCACTAAGCCTGAACCTGGTGCCCTCAAGAGGTTGGTGGTACCCCAGGTTTACAGGCCCTTCCTACTGCAGTTGGCGCATGAGGTGCCCTTAGCTGGTCATCTTGGTACCAAGAAGACTAAGCAGAGATTCTCTGCCCATTTCTACTGGTCTCGGATGGGAGTAGAAGTAGAGTCCCACTGTAGGACCTGCCCAACTTGTCAGTTGTCTGGCAAGACTGGAGGCAATGTCATTGCCCCACTGCACCCATTGCCAGTGGTTGTCACACCATTTGAGAGCGTGGGCATCGACATTGTCGGTCCCCTGGACCATCCCACTTCAGGTGGACATCGGTTCATCCTGGTCTTGGTAGATCATGCCAACAGGTACTCTGAGGCTATACCTCTTCAGACTGTAACTGCCAAGGTGGTTGCCAGGGCTCTCATGGGCATTTTCACTCGACAGGAGGTCCTCGTGATGGAGCCTACCAAGCCTCGGGCATTGGCAGATAAATGGACTGGACCCTTCAGGATAATCTCCAAGATGGGCGAGGTGAATTATCTGGTTGACATGGGAATCCCAGGGGTAGCCTCTCAGGTATTCTATGTTAATAAGCTCAAGCCTTTCCACAGGCGAGCAGAAGTCTCATGTCTCTTGCTAGCTTCAAAGCACAAAAAGGATGAGAGTGAGCCCCTTCCTGATTGGCTGTATAGCAACCCTCAGGATGGCTCAGTGGAGGGAGTGCATCTCTCTCCAGATTTGACAACCGAGCAGCAGAGGGCCTGCATGGCTTTGCTCCAGCAGTATGCATCTCTGTTTTCACTGACACCAGGCCTTACACCGTGGTGTAAGCACGAGATTGACACTGGTGACAGCGTGCCTGTCAAAAGCAGGAGCTACCGTATGTCAGATACTGTTAGGAACCACATCCAGGCTGAGGTTGCCAAGATGTTGGATCTGGGTGTTATTGAACACTCAACCAATCCCTGGTCCAGTCCAGTGGCCCTTGCCCCAAGGCAAGTTCCCAGGAAGGTTTCAAGGATTGGAGGTTCTGTGTGGACAACAGAGGAGTCCATGCCGTCACCAAAACTGACTCGCACCCATTGCCCCGGGCTGATGAGGTCGTGGACACCATAGGTGGTGCCAAATTTGTGAGCACCTTTGACCTTACCTCGGGCTATTGGCAAATAACTCTGACGGACCATGCCAAGGAAAAGACGGCGTTCTCAACACCAAAGGGACTCTACCAGTTTAGGGTCATGCCTTTTGGGCTGAAGAATGCCCCTGCCACCTTCCAGAGATTGGTCAACCATGCGCTCAGTGGGCTAGAAGCCTTTTGTGTGGCTTACTTAGACGACATCGCCGTCTACAGTTCCACTTGGGAAGAGCATTTGACACATCTGGGTAAGGTGTTGCAGGCCTTGAAAAGGGTTGACCTCACTATCAAGGCCACCAAGTGCCAGATAGCTCAGAGGAAAGTCACATATCTTGGTCATGAGGTAGGAGTGGGTCAAATCCAACCTCTCCCCAGTAAGGTACAGGATGTACAGGACTGGGAGACTCCCACTACTCAAACCCAGGTGAGAGCCTTTTTGGGCCGCACTGGGTATTATCGCAATTTCATGACGGACAATGGAACCATAGCTGCACCACTGACAGGTCTGACTTCACCCAAACAACCTAGGAAGGTTAATTGGACTGAAGACTGTCAGAGGGCCTTTGATGGCTTGAAAGAAAGTCTGTGTAGGGCACCTGTGTTGTGTGTGCCTGACTACAGCCGACACTTTATCGTCCAGATGGATGCCTGCGACACCGGAATTGGAGCTGTCTTGTCCCAGTTAGATGACAAAGGGAGGGAACATCCAATCATCTTCATCAGTAGACAACTTAAGGGTAGAGAACTTAGGTGGGCTACTGTTGAAAAGGAATGTTTTAGTATAGTTTGGAGCCTTAGGTGTTTAGGCCCTACATTACAGTGTCTACCTTCAAGGTCCAAACAGATCATAAGCCCCTTAAAGTGGCTTATGCAGATGAAGGGTGAAAACCCGAAACTGCTCAGGTGGTCCATTAGCCTGCAAGGGCTAGACTTCACCATAGAGCACAGACCAGGGAAGAGTCACGATAATGCAGATGGCCTTTCCAGAAGGTATGTTGACCGTCTGGATGAGGGTATCTATCCCGTGGGAGATTAGGCACCCTCCACCTCAGTCTTGGGGGGGGGGGGGGGAACTGTGATGCTGGAAATGCATCGGAGGGACAGGGCCTCTGTATCCTTGTCCTTTACTGCCTTTTTATTGTATGTTCTGTCGTGTTTTCCACGCAGGAGTTCATGTGGGACTCCTGGCGGTGCAGCTCTCTCTCTTTTGGTTTGGTGAACAGACCCATGGGATACCCTCATGGCACCCATGGGTGGGGGGTACAATCCTGTGCCCCTAGTGTATGTTTTTGGGCACCTGAGGGTGGCCCGCAGAGCGGGGTATGGGCTGGTGGCAGCTCCATGCTGAATTTGACAGGTGCTCTGAGTATCCTACATTTTGGGATGCCCAGGCCCTGCCATTGGAATCAGTTGATTCCTGATGGAAAACAAAGATGGCCCCTGTGGCCTCTTGCTTTCTATTGCTTGTTACCTTGTTTTCCCAAAGTCCTGGGAAGCCCTGACTCTGTCCCTTCCCCCTGACTGGCTATTGGGTGGAAGTTCCATATATGGTGGTGTTGTGAAGTCCAGTCCCGACTGGCTGGAGCCTTCCTGTGACTGTAAGTTGTGGGTACGCCCTGTGGGTGGGACCTGGGTGAATGGAGTGTGTGACCAATATGCACATCTTGTTGTGGCTGTCTGGTTTCTGGTATGAGAGACAAAGACTGAGACAGCCCTGCCCGAAACTGGCCTGAATGCAGTGTGTAGTGTTGAATGGCTGGGTACTTGTCCCAATCCACATTCCTTGTTGTGAGTCTCTGAGAGGGAGGAGAATGGCCTGAATGCACTGTGTGCCTGATTGGCTGACTGACTGCATGAATGCCCTTCTGTATGATTGGCTGCTGCATGTGGCCCAGCAGTGTGGATGAGAGACCGGATAGTATATTTGGGGACCTCTCACCACTGGAAATTGTTCAGAAGCTGTGTCTACACTTGAAGAGTAACTGGAACTGCTGATCCTCGACGCCCATCTGGAAGAAGAAGACTTGCTGTTGCATTTGCTTCGACCTGATCTGATAGCTGCCGAATTCGTCAAAGACTGATCCGAGAGAGGACCTGGTAAGGCGCCCTCTTCCCGTGCTCCGAGGGACCATCGAGCACCGCTAACCTTTGCCGAAGCTCCCTGGAAGTCAGACCCTCGAAAGGCTGCCAACCCGAGACGGGACTGCCGAGGAGAATGAAGCAAAGCACCCGGACTTCGCCGCTGTCGAAGTCTATTGCCGTCGACCAGGGTTCGCAGGTGTGTGTAACCGGTGGAGGCCCATCGAAGTTGTGTTGCCCAGCCGTGGGGACCACTTGACGCCGTGCCGCCGACGACCGGAGCCGCCCGCTCCTTTGCCCAAGAACATTTGAATCAAAGGACTCCCTTGTCCGCAACGTCGACCGCTTTGTCCCGCCGGAGAAAGTCAAGGACGACCAACGCGTCGAGGAGAATCCGCCGGTGGGTTTCCCGCCACCTGAAGGCCACAAAGACTTTGACGGATCGACGCCCTTGCTGGGCCACAGTTCTTCTGAAACTCTTTGCGGCCCTGAACAATCAATCGCCGAGGTGCCCCGCACACCTCATCCTCACGGGACATCGCTGACTAGCACCGCCTGGATCGACGCCGTGGTCTTGGCACCCTCGAACTTCTCATCGCCGCCGTCGACGACAAGTTCACCATCTTCAATGCCTCTCGACGATCTGTGGCTCCTGCTTTAAAGGGAGTCACTCAAGAAGGATCCTTCGACACGTCTTCGAAGAACTTTACTCCACCAGGTACATTGGGGGGGGTAAAACATTATAGGAGAGAACAAGACTATTGAGCAATATATGGTCTGGGCTTGTGCTATATATCTTAATTGTACAGGTTGCCCAGGTGGGGAGATCTCCACACAGAACTGTGTCTAGTGGTAGGGGCCAGGAATCTGCCTATTGTTTCAACCATCTTGCGTTCTTTCCTATCTCTATTGCTGGTGTCCTTGTTATTGATCTGGTTGACATTCTAACAGTATAGTTGATGCACTTTAATGAGATCTGATAATATTGGTGGTACCACTATAGATTTGTATATATTTGTCATTGTTGATTTCCGAGTACAAAGTGCGTTATTGTGATCGTGTACATACCTTTGAATATTAATTATATAAAGACTGTGTTTTCAGTAATACGGTGTGTGGACATTCCTTTGTGGGGGTTCGGGGACTACACTGTACTTAAGAACCAGCCGGCATCACCTCCCGAGAAGCTAGGCCTTGATTGCTCATCCATTGCTACCAAAATAGAGAATCTTGGCTGGGGTCCTCTGTGCCTCTCCTCTACCATACAGAGAGCGGAAGTACAGGCACCCCCCACCAGTATCTTTACACATGTGCCTCTAGGGAACTGTTCAAAGTAGGTAAAGAGCTATTGGTGTATTCCACCGGTAGCGCTGCTAGGCAACCTGATGCTCAGATACGGTTCAATGAGATCAGTGTTTTTTTCCAGGAAAAGATTTCTGACATTCATACTGCTATTGGCAATCGTCAGTTGGAGGTGACGGCTGCTCTAACTCAGGATTCGATTGGCCCATTGCCCACTCCCCCTCCCGACCCCACCCCCCACATGCCGATAAATAGTTTTGAACTGCTTCCTATTACGTATTAGGGTATTAGGAAGGCTCTTTTTAGTTTGAAATCTGCCTCTCCGCTTGATGTTGTTCCTTTACATATTTTTTAAGTTTTGCCTAACCGAGCTATAGGTATGCTAACTGAAGAGGTTCGGTACTCTTTCTCTATGGGGGTGGTTCCCCCTGAGCTGAAGCATGCAGTGGTTCTCCCCTTGTTGAAGAAAGCCAACTTGGATCCTAAAGTACAGGCAAACCTCAGGCCTATATACCTGCTTCCCGTCATGATGTAGCTGATGGAGGCAGTAATTGCTCCTCGGGTCTCTTTATTCCTGGAAGAAAATGGCAATCTTCATCCGTCTTAATCTTAGTCCTTATTCTCCTTGATCTCTCTTTGCCCTTTGATACTGTGGAAAATGAGATTCCTGACCAGGCTCGAGCAGGCAGGCATTTCGGGATCCACTCTTGCTTGTTTTAGTTCTTTTCTGGTGGCCCATTCTCAAACTGTCTCTTTTCAGGCCTGTCACTCTTCTCGGGTAGAGCTACTTTGTGGAGTCCCTCAGGGGTCGGCTCTCTCTTCCCTTCTTTTCAATCTGTATTTACGGCTTCTGGCTGACCTTATCACTGCATGTGGAGTTCTTTTTTACTCCTATGCAGATGATGCTCAGCTTATATCCCGCAGACTGCTCCCCCTGAAAGGCTGTGAGACTGTCTTGAGAAAGTGGCATTTGGATGGCAGCCAATTGGCTGCAACTAAATGGCAGTAAGACAGAGTTGCTGGTGGTGGGCCCTCAGGAGAGAGACCATCTTTGGACCTCTCTTTATTGGCCGGATTCCCTTGGCCTTTGCCGCCCCCCTGTGTATCTATAAAGAGTCTTAGAGTCAAACTTCTCCCCAACGGGTCTCGAGAAGCCCAGATCTCTGCCATTTGCAGTGCAGGGTTTGGGAGACTAAAAGCTCTTAGGAAAATTCTTCCTTAGCTCCCCTCTGAAAATCGAATAACCCTGGTGACATCCACTGTAATTAGTTCACTAGACTATTGTAATGGCATCTATCTGGGTCAACCTAAGTTCCAGATCCAGAGGATGCAAGTTTTGCAGAATGCTGCGGCTCGTCTGGCACTTGGCCCACCCCGTTTGACTCCCTCCCTGCCTTTGTTACACCGTCTGCACTGGCTTTCTGTGGCCGCCCGCATAGAGTTTAAGATTTTATGTGTAGTCCATTGAGCCTTCTACAATGTTGGCCCTCATTTTTTGAAAAATACATTGATAAAATACTGTCCAGCAAGAAATCTGCGCTGTAACTCGCACCAGTTTAACATGATTCCCAAATTTTGCTGGAAACGTTTGGGGGGCTGATCCTTCTCTGTGTTGGCACCCAGCTTGTGAAATGTCCTCCCTGTTGATCTAAGGACTCTGCCTGACTACTCTTTTTTAGGACAGTCTTGAAAACGCATTTGTTTAATCGTTTCCTTCCCTCCTGTTAATCTATTGGCACTTAGTTCTTTGAGCCTGTCCCACTCGCTCCCGTCAGCGCCTAGATGCCCTTTTTGGCCTTAGTTGCACTTTATACATTTTAAATAAATAAATAAATACCTGCCTGGCTACCCCAGCACCCTTCCAAGTCCTCATTAAAAATAGACTTCTGACAGTCGGATTCCACCCCATGTGCTAGCAGTGTCTGACCTATTAAAAATTAATAAGGGGGGTCCTGGGAGTCCCTCTGCCAGACGTTAGTCCTGGTTATGAGAGACTTACCCAGAGTCTTTAGATCACTATCTTTCACAGAGAAGAAATATCTCAAACATATCAGTCTTTGTCCTTGTCATAAATCACCAATGTATCAACTGAAAAGGATACGGTAACCAAAAAAGGATACAATTTGCTAGGGCTCTTCCGGATCCTATTTTCACACGACTTGATTGTAGGCAGGTCAAATTAGACCTTCCAAATGATACAACTCTCTGACTGGATGAAACAGGCAGAGAGATGGATCACTGGAAAGGGCGTGGGAATTGTGTAGGAAGTATGCCTAGGATAGATAAAGTATCATAAGAAACTGTCCCAATCGAATTACTAAGAAAACACAGTATTAGCATTAATTCAGACACTGACCTTATGGCAAACACTGAAGTAATCCACGAAAGTTTCTTGAAGAAAACCAGGAGTTGAACAAACGACAAAGGAAGGGAAGATTAGTAAGGGAGACTTATCCCGAACGGCACAAGGCTCTCGCTAGATACCGGGTTGGTATACCACAGGATAGCGTCCAAAGTACTGTGCACAATAACCTTCCAATAGTTCATGAAATACTTCCTTTCCCACGATGAACAAAAATTAGAAATTTCACCTGTTAACTGTCACAGGTACCAAAGGTTCAAAATAGTTCAGAAAACCACGTGCAGGATTGCACGCGATATAATACACGCAGCCAGGCCAGCCCCGCTTGAAAACAGCGTCATCGTGTAGATATTTAGCACGCGAACAGGATACACGCAGCTCAGGACAGCCGCGCTTGCAGACAGTGTCCATGTGGAGATTTGACACGCGAACCGGATTCACGCAGCTCAGGACAGCCGCGCTTGCAGACAGCGTCCGCGTGGAGACTTGGCACGCGAACAGGATTCACGCAGCTCAGGACAGCCGCGCTTGCAGACAGCTTCCGCGTGGAGATTTGGCACGCGAACAGGATTCACGCAGCTCAGGACAGCCGCGCTTGCAGACAGCATCCGCGTGGAGATTTGGCACGCAAACACGATTCACGCAGCTCAGGACAGCCGCGCTTGAAGACAGCGTCCGCGTGGAGATTTGGCACGCGAACAGGATACACGTAGCTCCGGAATTAGCGTGTGGAGGAAACACGCTCAAAATAGGCCAAAGAAGTTGCTGAAGGGAATGCGAGAACGCAGGTCCAGAATTCAGCAACCAAAACGCCAAAATTGACTTAATCAGAAGCAGCGATCGGAGTTTCCACGCTGCTTATGTACGCACTGCCGTGATAGACGTGACAGACCTAAGTCACGTGAAATTTAACGACGTGAAAAATGCAGACGTCGTTTTCCGGGCAATGCATCGAACAACCTCCATTTTGAGTAGAATGGTCTAGTGGTTCTATGGGCGTAACTCATTTTGTATAGAGAGATCGTTCCTGGTCCAGAGATACGTCCAGCAGGCATGACAGTGCCACCCCCCAAAGGGGCAGCCTCTCCCCTTTTCGAGTGGAATCGCCTTAATAAAGCTGGAGCATGAATGTTAGACAGCGGTTCCCAGGATCTATCCTCGGGACCATAACCTTTCCAATCCACCAGATAATATGGTTTACCAGACTGTAACCTCATGTCCAGAATGTCCTGTACTTCATATTTGTCTGACCCTTTCACAGAAATAGCAACAGGCTGTATAGGCAATCTAGTAGCATCCGAGCACGGTTTGATGAGTGACACGTGGAATACAGGATGCACTCGCCATCGTTGTGGCAATGCCAGACGGACAGAAGCCGTATTTATAACGTGGAGCACTTCAAAGGGCCCGATGTATTTAGGCAACAATTTCTTTTTACCGGGTATCCTCAAGTTTTTTGTGGACAGCCATACCTTCATACCTGCTTTGTAGACAGGTGCAGGGATTCTATGAGCATCGGCAAAGGTCTTATCTCGTTTTTTAGCTTGCTCCAATTGCTGCTTAACTTTCTTCTGTAGACTCTTAAGATCTCTAAAATTACGTCCTGCTGCAGGAGTATCCAAAGACAAACTGGAATCCAAAGGAATGGATCGTGGGTGTTGCCCATACAAAGCATAGAAAGGTGAAGTACCTATGGCACTATGATAGGAATTGTTATAGGCGAACTCCGCTGCCGGCAGAACATTGAGCCAATCTGACTGAAACTGCAGGCACAAACATCGCAGATATTGTTCCATAGTGCTATTGACTCTCTCAGTCTGTCCATCCGTTTGAGGGTGATAAGTACTAGACAATCTGTCATCAATTAGTAATGCCGAATTTAGTGCTCTCCAAAAACGTGACGCAAATTGTGAGCCCCTGTCAGTGATTATCACTGAAGGTAGACCAAAAAAACGGAATATATGCCGGATGAATAGATCAGCCAGACCAGCAGCTGGTGGTACACCAATACAGGGGATAAAAAGCGCCACTTTTGTAAAGTAGTCCACCACCACCCATATGGTATCGTAGCCTTTATTTCTTGGAAGTTCAACCACAAAATCCATTGATATCATGTCCCATGGTTTTTTGGGAACAGGTAGAGACTGGAGTAAACCCACTGGTTTGCCAGGAGTGTTCTTGCATTGACTGCATACCGAACATGTTGAAACATAATTTATAACATCTTGTGTTATAGACAGCCACCAACACCATCTTTTCAGCAACTCTAGAGTCTTCTTCTGTCCAGGATGGGCGGCAATCAAAGAATCATGACCCCAACTGAGGGCCTTGTTCTGAGTGGTATCAGTTGGTAGAAAGAGTACTCCTTGTTTAAAAGGCAAACCATTGTATATATCAATATTCAAATCCTGAATCAATTGTGGATTTAGTTTCACCCACTCCTGTAACTCGTTTTTAGGGAAGGTTGTGCAGAACAACTACATATCACGTGATCTGCCAACAACTTATTTTGCACCGATGATTCTTCTTTCACCTCTTCACCGATGCGAGACAAAGCATCCGACTTGACATGTTGTCTGGCAGGGCGATAAGTAATTTGAAAATCGTATTGAGCAAAAAAAAATGCCATCTGGCCTGTCTAGCTGTAAGACATTTCATAGTTTTGAATGCCTGAAATGTGATGATCCGAATACACCACCACCTGATGTTTGGCCCCAAGAAGATGATGTCGCCATTCTTGGAAAGCATCCTTGATTGTAAGTAATTCACACTCAGTGACAGTATAGTTGTGTTCATATGGGGTAAGTTTGCGTGAGAAGAAAGCAACTGGATGCTCCTCCTTAGTTTCTGCACAAACTTGCGAGAGTACAGCTCCTGTAGCGACACTGGAGGCGTCTGCTTCAACGATAAACTGACCATCCGGATCAGGATGTTGAAGTACAGGTGCATTGGTAAATGCTTCCTTTAACCTCTCAAAAGAAGCTTGAGCATTCTGATTCCAACAGAATGGAACTTTAGAACTAGTTAAAGCTGTCAATGGGGCCACTGTTTTGGAGAAAGAACGAATAAATCTGCGATAAAAATTTGCAAAACCTAGAAATGACTGTAATGACTTGACATTGTGTGGAACAGGCCAATTCAATATGGCCTTCACTTTGGAACGACTCATACGAACACCGTGATTGGTAATGTCGTATCCCAGAAATTCCACTTCTTGTGTGTGAAAGACACATTTCTCGGCTTTAACAAAAAGTTTGTTCTCTCTCAGTCTTTGTAAGACAGCTAACACATGTTCTGGAAAAGATGATGAATATATCAAAATGTCATCCAAGTAAATCACCACGAATTGGTCTATCATATCTTTGAAGATATCGTTCATGAAGAACTGAAATGTGGCGGGAGCGTTACAAAGACCAAAAGGCATCACTAAATATTCATAAAGGCCGTACCGCGTCTTAAAGGTGGTCTTCCATTCGTCTCCTTCGCGAATGCAAACCAGATTGTAAGCGCCGCGCAAATCCAATTTAGAGAAATACTTGGAAGTTCCTAATTGATCTAATAGAACATGAATCAATGGTAAAGGGTACTGATTCTTTATGGCGATGTCGTTAATAGCCTTGTAATCAATGCAAGGCCTTAGATCTCCTTCCTTCTTTGGAACAAAGAATAAAGGAGAGGCAGCCGGCGATTGAGATGGCCGTATAAATCCCATATCAAGAGCTTTATCGATGTATTCTTTCAAAACAACATCTTCTTTGAGAGTTAAAGAATAAACTCGATCAGTAGGAATTTTAGCTCCAGGAATTAATTCAATTGGACAATCATACTGCCTATGTGGAGGCAGCTGTTCTGCCTGACCTTTGTCAAACACATCAGCAAAATCTGCATATTCACTTGGTATATGTGTACCGCTCTGATGTACCACACTAATAGTAGAAATTCCCTCAGTAGCGGCCAAAATATGTGATTTATTTGACACCACCTGACTGGTAAAGCAATGTTCGTTGCAAAAAACGGAAGGATATTGGATCAATCCCGTAACCCAGTCTATGGCGGGATTATGAAGAGTCAACCATTTAAGTCCAAGTAATATTTTGTATTGAGTAGCCGCAATGACATTGAAGACTATTTCCTCCGAATGACCATTTGATAAAGTCATCTGAATAGGTACAGTCTCCTGAGTTACCATACCGGAAATCAAGACCGATCCATCCACAGTATTAACAGTTTCAGGTTTGTTCTTGTCTATAAGGGGTATAGAACATTTCTTGGCATATGTGATATCGATATAATTATTAGTGGCTCCAGAGTCAACCATAGCCTTGGAAACCAAGTCTTGATCATCGAAACGTAAAGTCATCTCAACAGCTATCGGTGCATGAGCTGGAAATGTAATGGAGTCCGATGTAACACTCAACACAGGGACTACTGCTACTGTCGAGTTTTGGCGTTTCCCGAAAGCTTATTTGGTCTTTTAGGACATGTCGCCAATAAATGCTCAGATGAACCGCAATATATACATAAGTTATTTTTCCTTCGGTTCTCTCTTTCGGCTCTAGACAACCGGCCTCTCACCGCACCAATTTGCATTGGTTCAGGATCAATCGAAGAAGGTGCCGGTGTATCAGAACGAACCGGTGCATGAAGGAAAGGTTTTCTCTCTCCTTTGCGGGCATTTCTTCAGGCATCAATTTGTAAAATTAAATCAAGAAATTCTGAAAAACCTGTAGGAACTACTGGGACCGTGGACAAAGCATCTTTGAGTTCTTCTGAAAGACCCTTGTAGAAGACAGCCGTCTTCTTGTCTTCCGGCCATTGGGTTTCGGCTGTTAATTGGTTAAATCGTGCAATGTAAGCCAACAGAGGTTGAGTGCCTTGTTAATTCAGCAACTCCAGATCTGTGGCTTGAGTAGCATAACGCATATCAAAGACTTTGTTCATAGCAGCCAGAAGATCATTGCAATCGTACAACAAGGGGCTATTTGATTCCAATAAAGGATTTGCCCAAGCAGCAGCTGTACCCCCCAAATGGGAAAGCATGAATGCTGCTTTATTAGTTAGATCAGGAAATGAATTAGGCCGGCAAAGAAAATTAAGTCGGCACTGATTAACAAAAGTTCTATAGGTTTTAGGATCACCTGTGAACCTTTCCGGGGGAGCCAAGGGAAACTGTGTGGGCATAACCACTTTAAGAGTTTCCTGTGATAATGATGGTGTCGTAGTCCCAGATCCAGATACAGTGGCTACTGGAACCCGTGCTCCCTGAGGAGTGGCATGCATGGCATCTTGCATAACATCCATTTGATGCCGTAGCATGTCCTGTGCCGTAATCATTTCATTTATCAAGTCAGTGATTAACTGAGTCAAAACAGTTAAAGGATCCGTACCCTCCATGGCTTCTGATTCTGTCATAAATCACCAATGTATCAACTGAAAAGGATATGGTAACCAAAAAAGGATACAATTTGGTAGGGCTCTTCCAGATCCTATTTTCACACGACTTGATTGTAGGCAGGTCAAATTAGACCTTCCAAATGATACAACTCTCTGACTGGATGAAACAGGCAGAGAGATGGATCACTGGAAAGGGCGTGGGAATTGTGTAGGAAGTATGCCTAGGATAGATAAAGTATCATAAGAAACTGTCCCAATCGAATTACTAAGAAAACACAGTATTAGCATTAATTCAGACACTGACCTTATGGCAAACACTGAAGTAATCCACGAAAGTTTCTTGAAGAAAACCAGGAGTTGAACAAACGACAAAGGAAGGGAAAATTAGTAAGGGAGACTTATCCCGAACGGCACAAGGCTCTCGCTAGATACCGGGTTGGTGCACCACAGGATAGCGTCCAAAGTACTGTGCACAATAACCTTCCAATAGTTCATGAAATACTTCCTTTCCCACGATGAACAAAAATTAGAAATGTCACCTGTTAACTGTCAGAGGTACCAAAGGTTCAAAATAGTTCAGAAAACCACGTACAGGATTGCACGCGATAGAATACACGCAGCCAGGCCAGCCGCGCTTGAAAACAGTGTCCGCGTGTAGATATTTAGCACGCGAACAGGATACACGCAGCTCAGGACAGCCGCGCTTGCAGACAGCATCCGCGTGGAGATTTGGCACGCGAACCGGATTCACGCAGCTCAGGACAGCCGCGTTTGCAGACAGCGTCCGCGTGGAGATTTGGCACGCGAACAGGATTCACGCAGCTCAGGACAGCCGCGCTTGCAGACAGCGTCCACGTGGAGATTTGGCACGCGAACAGGATTCACGCAGCTCAGGACAGCCGCGCTTGCAGACAGCGTCCGCGTGGAGATTTGGCACGCGAACAGGATTCACGCAGCTCAGGACAGCCGCGCTTGCAGACAGCGTCCGCGTGGAGATTTGGCACGCGAACAGGATTCACGCAGCTCAGGACAGCCGCGCTTGCAGACAGCGTCCGCGTGGAGATTTGGCACGCGAACAGGATTCACGCAGCTCAGAACAGCCGCGCTTGCAGACAGCGTCCGCGTGGAGAATTGGCACGCGAACAGGATTCACGCAGCTCAGAACAGCCGCGCTTGCAGACAGCGTCCGCGTGGAGAATTGGCACGCGAACAGGATACACATAGCTCCGGAATTAGCGCATGGAGGAAACACGCTCAAAATAGACCAAAGAAGTTGCTGAAGGGAATGCGAGAACGCAGGTCTGGAATTCAGCAACCAAAACGCCAAAATTGACTTAATCAGAAGCAGCGATCGGAGTTTCCACGCTGCTTATGTACGCACTGCCGTGATACACGTGACAGACCTAAGTCACGTGAAATTTAACGACGTGAAAAATGCAGACGTCGTTTTCCGGGCAATGCATCGAACAACCTCCATTTTGAGTAGAATGGTCTAGTGGTTCTATGGGCGTAACTCATTTTGTATGGAGAGATCGTTCCCGGTCCAGAGATACGTCCAGCAGGCATGACAGTCCTGCCCTAGGTTAGTCCAGCACCGAAATGCTAGGCAATTCACCTCTGAACTAGAGTACCAACAGCAACCCCAGACACGTGTTTCGGTCTGGTTGCACCTCATCAGTAGGGTGGAGCTGTGCCTCTCTAAGAATAGTGAGCAAGGGTTCCACGTCTGGATTCCCCTAGTAACTTAGGGTGAGACCCAAAGTTACTTAAATATGCAATTTAACAAGGGGGTCCTGGGAGTCCCTCTGCCAGACATAGAGACTTACCCAGAGTCTTTAGCTCACTATCTTTCACAGAGAAGAAATATCCCAAACATATTAGTCTTTGTCCTGGCCTGGGGCAATCCAGCACAGAAATGCTAGGCAATTCTCCTCTGAACAAGAGTACCATTAACATCCTCAGACACTCCTATTACCCCTGCTCGTAAATTAGAAGGCCTTCCCTGGAACACCAGGCACTCAGTTCAGCTGTGTCTTAAATTGAAAAATATGCTAATTATTGCAAACTCGTGACAAGCTAAAAAAAGTAAATCTTGCCACTCATTTAAACTTCCGCTCCTTGCCCCTGCCTGCATATTCCCCAAGTACCACAAATGCCCAAAAGGGCCAGACGCACAACACACAAAAACACACAAACCACACATCCGCCACTTCCCCTCTAGATTTCCCCCCTCGCCTGTTCCCAGTACATATTCCAGATCCTCTGCTACCCCCTGCACCCTTCTTGTAACCTCTGTGTGTGCGCCCCCTTTCTACAGTGCTCTGTTGCCTACCACTAGGTTTGTGCTTTAATAATCCCATACAAACATACATACTGGTGAAGAGACATAAGTAATGTCTGCTTCCGTGTTTTGCTTGTGACCAGCGCTGCCAAGCTTGTTCGGATTTACAAAAGTGTTTTGTCAATGTTTCCGTGATCAGGACCGAGAATGTATGCTGCTGTTTTTCAGCGGTAGAAACAGCGCTGGTTTGCAGAGTTAAGAAGTCGCATTTATTATTGGTTTTTGTACAACGATACATTGTTCCTATGGTAGCACCCGTGCATGAGAGACAGTGTTGTAATCACAGGACCTGCATGAATCCATCATTCTTGTATGTTTTTTTAATTAAATGGCACGAATGTCTTATCTCGTGTTGGTGCCAGTCTTGTTCATTTGGTTAACAATAGCTCCATTCTTGTGGCAGCTGGGGCAGACTGAACGCTTCCAGCTGTCAACCCTGCTCACATAAACAACTTAAGGCTAAGCATGTACCGAGCCGAACTGGGTAAGTACCCAGCTCCAACCTGAACCATCTCAGTCAGTCACATCTGATCTCTCGAGAGCTTCGTGGCAACCCTGTCCAGTGCTTGCTGGCGCAGCAGCCACAGATCAGAACTCACTCTCATTTGGATGCGCTGGTAGCTACACCCAGCTTCCCTGTCAGTACAGAACATGGCCATGTAACCGTTGGTGATCAAAGGAGGCCAGGACGTTTACTCTCTCCTGGCAGCACAGATCAGAGCTCACTCTCATTTGGATGCGCTGGTAGCTACACCCAGCTTTCCTGTCAGTATGGAACCTGTCCACCCATAACCCGTGCATCTATCCATTTTGGACCCATTACTTAGCAATAACTCATTCCTCTTTTTCCCCCATAAAAGTGTCACATGAGTCTTGCTTTGTTTTTTGGCATAAAAAGGCTGCAGATTTATTTTTCACAATATCATAAAACACACTGCACACATTAGTGGAAATAATTCCGAAGATGCAGCGGCTGCTCCGTGTCCAACAACCTGCTTCCCCCTTTCCTTCCGAAAGACCATCATAGGCCCAACCCTCCCAGCCCTTTGTGCCTGAGCCTCGCCTGCCCCTGCAGGTGTTTGTGGGCAGGGAGAGTGCCGTTTTCTTGGGGGAAGCTGAGCCGTGGTTGTTCCCCAGACGCCCCTGCCGTTTAGGCTCCCAAGTGGCGCTGGTCTGGGAAGAGCGAAGACCCTTCCAGCTTTTTCCTGGCTCATCCGGAGTCTGTCTCTTGTGTTTCGTTGCCCAAACACCGCCACACCGCCTGTCCTGTGACGTCGACGATCAGGCCTCCTTGCTTGTCCTGTTTGTAGGGTGGATGGGTGGGAAAACAAAGTCCTCTGTTGGCAGGCGGGCGTCCCACTGCCAAGGCTGGATGCTGCCTGCAGTGGGAAGCCCGCTTGCTTTAAAGGCGGGTAGCCCCGCCCCTTTCCATTGTAGCCCTTCGCTGGATTTTTCCCCATTTTGCCGCGCTGCCTCATTTTCGCGGGCTTTCCACCGCTTTTGGCGCGCTTCGGCAAGTTCCTCCCCTCCTCCATTCTGAGGAGGGGGAGTGAGATTAGGCTGAGGAGGACACCGCCCGGGTTATCGAGGTGCCTCCTCCATATTCTGAATTTCCGTCATCACTATCGCAAGGGTTGGTGATCAAAGGAGGCAAGGGCGTTTACTCTCTCCTGGTCATTTCCATAACCCAGCACCGCCCCTTTTCTCCCGACTGAGATGGTGAGGCAAGGAGAGGCCCCAACTTTGTCAGGTTCCGTTTGGACTGACAAAGTTCCTATGTCCGAGAGCTCCATAGTTTTCGCGCATATGGAAACCAAAGCGTAGCTTTCACCAAGCAGCGGTATGGGCAGGACGACAGTGCACTACCCAGTGCTCGACACGTCTATCTCAGTATAGTATTATCTTTGAAATGAAGCTGTTTGTGCTTGCTTTCTTCAAAGGGCAGATAACCAGAAGTGTATTCATTATACGTGCTTCTTGGCATTATTATGCTTATTTGTTCACAGCCCTTATTGAAAGCCTTATTTATCCCAAAGTATCTTTCTTGAAAACCGTTTACAATTGTGCCATGTCTGGCCAAGATGAGATTTCGAAAAATCTTTTATTTTTGATTTTTATTTGAATCATTTTGCCCTGATTTTTTCAAAAGTAAATAAACTGCCCTCACCTGCTAAATTTTTAATAATTAAAAAAAAAAGAAAAACAGAAATACTCTGAATTTTGCTACATATCACGTGGGTCCATGAACATGATCCGAATGAAACTCGTGTGGCCTAAACATAAGTTCTTATCAGTGTGCAGCACCCAAGTTTAAATATTAGCTCTCGGCTTATTTACGTACACGAGGCCACGCAGAAAAAAAACACTACCGTATCGAGAACATTTCGGCACAGCCTCGCCCTGGTGCTAATTTGCAGATAACTTTCCTTAGGCCGACCGTCAGAACTGAAGGCACAAAAGCCTACATCAGATGAAGAAATGGTAAACCGCGCCGAAAACAAAAGAACATTGTACCTAGGAAATGCTAATTGTATATATGCACAGCTAGGCATGAAAGCAAGGCTAAGTCTAGCAAAAGCAGCAGATGATCTTGAAGCACACAACTGAGCAGAACCCATTCTAAGCTGACCCGCAGTGATCCTAAAAGGGAATCGTAGTTGATTAGGAGAGACCATTTTCCCAAAGGAATGCGTTAAAAACCTTGGCTTTGGTTGTCTTTGGCTGGCATAAACTATTATACGTCCAGTAAGAACCATTGAGCTTGTCACAACCCGTCTGTGCCAAAACAGATCTGTTACATCCTCATTGTGCCTTTTCACTTTTAATATTCTTGCATAATGTACCCCTCTGTGCACGGTCAGGAACTTGGCGCTCTGCTTGTGCTCCAACATTTGTCAGAAGAAAACAGAGAGCCGATTCTGGCACCACCCTTTTGGCTCCTCCACTACTCAAAGTATCGCACACAGGATGCTAACTGATAGTGAGTGATCTTCTGTGGGGGGATGAAATCCCACAGCCCATTATATACATAGTTCAGGGCAATGGTGTTATGAGTACAAGCGCAATAGCCCTTACATGATATAACAGCACGAACCAATACATCAGTTTGGCCATCATGGACCAGCAAGTATCTTGATTTGCTAAAGCTTTAAATCCTCTTTCCACTTCAAGGAATAAACCTACAGACTAACATACTCTAATCTTATGAAAGTCCAGCGCCTCTACTGGGCAATGCGTTTCTCTTAAAAGCAAGACAAGGCAGAGCAGGGTCGAATCCCTGTCCCCGCTTAGAAAGTGGTTTTCGGTATTAAGCGCGTTATAAATGATTAACATGGCACTGCAACCCCATGCAGCCATGCCAGTCCTCATGTTCCCTATGCCCATACCACAAACAACATCTGCGTCTACTCTTAAGAATACAGCACTGTAACCCAATGCAGCCATGTTGGCCCTCATGTGCTCTATGTCTTGGCCATGAACAACATCTACCGCTACTCTTACTAATGTGGAAATGTGACCCCAGGCAGCCATGCCGGTCCTCATGTTCCCTATGCCAGCGGTCTTCAAACTGAGGGGCCAGAGCCCAGCATGAAATGTAAAAAAAAAAAAAAAAACTTTTTTTTATTTTTTTTAGATTGGAGGAAATGGGAAGGGGCAGCTCACATGGTCAGACTGGGCCATAAAACGGTTTTAGGCACCAATGAAAAAATGGCCAGCAGTTGCAAATGGATATTCAGTGTTTAGTCACAGACTGTTTCAATAGTACCCAAGGGATTGTTTTTTGTTCAAATGTAAACAAATGGTGATATTTAAAGAATATTTATTCAGCAACAATGGTCAAAACTACTAGCTGCATAGTGAAGTAACTCCTCAAACTGGCCCACATTGGCCAAAAAAGTGGCCCATTTTTACTGGCCTACACTAGCATTTTGCTCTGTTTGCCTTGACAGTTCATTTCCCCAGCTGCACATGATCACTGAGCCATGCAACGCTGGGGGTGTTTTGCTTTGCCAGCCTTGCATAGCTCATTGGAAATGCTGGCTGGGGCACTGCATGTATGTATGTGCGACGGGGTGCTTCTGCGCCTCCTCGCACATACGGGCAGAGCAACCGGGAGCGGGGCGTTTTAGCAACCTCGCAAGGTACGTTTTTGGCGATTTATTTTTTATTTAAATGTGTATGGATGTGTGTATGCTTGTGTTATGGGACTGTGGTGGGAGCAGGATGGGCGGGAGCACTGGGATAGTGGTGGGAGTAGGGTGGGGGGAGCCCAGGGTTACTGGGAGTAGGGTATGGTGACGGCACGCAAAAGATCATAGCGATTTCTACATACTGTCCATCTGTCACTTTTGGGGGGGCCCGGCCTGCCCAAACTTTGCTCAGTGGGGACCCAGGCCAAAAAAGTTTGAAGACCACTGCCCTATGCGCTTTCCACGAACACTATTGGTCTCTACTCTTAAGGCACTGCAACCCCATGCAGCCATGCCGGCCCTCATGTCGCCTAAGCCCTCGTAAAACCTGCAGAGCCGATTGCCCCACTGATCCTGTCACCTCCAAGCACCTAGCTGATTCATGCTCCCCTGGATGACAAGCTGCCCTGACATCCCTGGATGCTCTGCAGGCTCTCAAATCCATCAATGACAAGTACTTTGGTATCTAGCATTGACAGTTGATGGTAGGCAGCCATCTGTGTGGTAGTACATTGGTAAGGCTGTGCTGTATTGATAGTCGTTGAAAGATAGGAGCATTATTAATTTGGGTGTCTTTGTGATCTTTACAAAATTACTGTATGGCTCTTTGTTATCCGAAGCACTTTTGTGCAATCACAGCTATAGTGCTTTGCATGTTGAGAATTACAGGTCCATACTTATAATATAAAATAGAAGGCCCAACACCCAAAATTGCTGCTAGCAAAATAGCCCAGTGTGCATGATAGTATCTCTGATTGCTAGTTGTCAACACTTGCATGTTTTTTTCACCTCAATATTTTTGCTCAGTTAGGTGCAGGATGGAGCTTGGGCTCTGACTTGTGAGTCAAATGACTTACCAAATCAATACACTAGAGCCTGTATAAAAGAAAACTTCCTTAGGATCAACTGCACACTCTACCAATCGCTAGTCCTGTATCATGGGGTTTAAAGGAGTGGGTGCAACACACAGTATCACCATCAAGCACTTTTTAACTTCTGTGATCCAAGCTGGCAAGGGTGCTCTAGTCAATAGTTTTTCCCCTAGATTGCCGTTTGTAGTTTTGGCTATTAGGTGGCCCTTAAGCACCACCTATAAGCCAAAACTATTGCATTTGAGTACAGCTAGAAGGGGTATGGGGTGTGAAGAGCGACAGACCGCTTGTGGGTTTTCTGAGGTTATCTAACACCCATTGTCTGCCCATGGACATACTAATCCCCATTAATATGCCGACCCACTACCCGCACCCCCTAAAACACATCCTCCTGGGAGATCTCTGAGCTAGCTCTATCAAACAATACATCAAACTTTGGCCTGCCTGGGTAATTTCTTAGTAGTCTGATGACAGCATCTTAATTGCAGCTGTAAATTCGCTACTGTTCTAATAAACATGTCTTAACCAAGTGTGTCTTCAACCACCTGGTGTATATCTGTTCCTTGCAGTGAGTTCATGTTAGAAACAAGCATTGATAAATCCAACTGTTTGGGGTTGTGTATAGCTATTAGATAGGCTTTTGCTAGGCCCTGCTATCATATGGTCAGGTAATAACACCAAATGCCCATCTATGCCTACACAAAAGCCAAATCTGTTGATTTTTCCAATGCCTGTTTGATGATTGCAATCTAGAAGCAGGTTTATGTAATTAGTAAATACTCAGTCTGATCCTTCTGTCGTATTATGGAACCATATAAATACAAGGACAAGGTTCCCTGCCTTATTTTGGAGACTATTGGGCAGGTGAATCAGGTCTGGATGCCACCACTAGCCAGTGGATGTTGGATCAAAGGCAGCATGGATAGGAACCCCTGGTCTCCTGACCACAACCCTGACACGTGGCAGGGGACATTCAGTTTGTACGTGAATAGGACACTTGCCCCCCCATGCACCTAAGTGAGAGAGCCCATAAACAGTGGAAAAGAAGGTTTTAAGGTTTTCCCTTTAAAGGAGAGTCTTTTTCAGTGATGAGAGGAGGCAACAACGCTGTGCTACAATTAACAGTGCGCCAAGTACATAGGGGAGACTTTCTCTGAAAGTCTGCAGGCCTTAGGCAATTATTTATATTTTTTGCTGCATCCGCGTTTCTCTGTCACGCCTAACCGATCGCTGAGACATTAATCTGTCAGCCTCTTAGGAAATTTCCTGAGATGCTCAGTTTGTCCCATAGACTTCAAATAGTCTGCCGTGTTGTCGTAACTTGATTTACCTTAATAGTTGAACGCACACAATGGTGTCTTGTTCCGTTATGTCAACCTCCCCTACGGCGTCCTCAGCATTGACATTCCTTTGAGGCAGCTATCAGCCACTGCAGCATTTTTCCTGAATTAAATATATTTGTCTCAAAAAGAGAGACCTCACAGCGTGCTTAGCTGCAAGGTCTCTCTTAAAGCTACAGAGCTTAATTATCTGCTGTGTTTGTGCAGTTTAAAATGGCAACTGCTTGTCATGTTTTTTTTCCTCTGCAGGACACATTTGCTTTGCTATCTACCGATTTCCTGGTGCATGCCTGTCACATTATTTCCCTCCCTATGTGTACACAACGCAGCAACCTTATCTACCTACAATTTTCTGTCCTACTATTGTAGTGAGTCCCTATCTTGTGTACACGCCTTCCTGTCACCTAATCTATTCTATTTTAAAAAACAGTAATTGTGCAAGCTAATTGCTTTATCTGTTCCCTACTTGTGTAGTGCACAATAACTATTGTTTGTGTCAGCAGCATTTCCAGGAGAATTTAAAGTGCAGTTTCAAAGTGTCCTTTCTTATCTTATAATTTTGTTTCTTTTGAGGAAGGCAGGGGGGCAGAGCCTGAACATGCTCTCTAGTCAAAAATTGCCCCACCACAGTCTCGAGTCCTTGAGCCCGCTCTAGTGTGGTATAGAGGAGAATGATGGAGAAGGAGAATGATGCCTTAGGTTGGAGTTCCCCAGCCAGTGACATAACGGAATGTGACCTGACAGACCTCCTAGACAAGGGCACAACTGTTAAACCTGTCCTTCCCTTGCACAATGCTATAAGAAATCCCATCATGGAGCTGTGGAAGACTCCGTGCTCAGGTCCAGCCGTCCACAAGGATTTTGCTAAGAAATACAGACCACCATGATGCAGAATTCCTTACCAGACATCCAGCGCATGATAGTCTGGTGTTACAGGCTGCGACTGTTGACAAAAATGCTTGCACCTATGCCGCTTTACCCCCTGACAATGATGACAGACGTTATGACGCTCTGGCTAAAAACAGCATGGCATTGTGTGCACTGTCGAAATATACACACACCCTTATAGTGTGTAATAGCCGAGGCAGCAGAGCACATCCCTGAAGGGGAAATGAGGAAAGGCTTCCTTAACATGTCTCGATGAACCAACAAATCATCATCCTTCCATGGCTGGTATAATGAGTACCATTGTGCTGGTTAATGACAACCTTTTTTAATAGCTGTTAAGCCATATATTGGGAGGGACTTGGAAGCCTTATTTAATCCCGTTACCTATATTTTGTATTCATAAAACACACCACTGCTCGGGGTGAGTAATCTCTCTCAACTCAAGACTGACTTTGCTGATGATGTGAGCACAAGCTGCTTGGTGATTGTTTTGGGAGGATTCTGGGTATTGCACCTTCCCTTGTAATTGTTAGCATTTTTGCCAATTCTTTTCTAAGGCTCAAAAGGCATCTCTAGCCAGGATCTCTAGGCAGTGGTCTGGGAAGGGTGCATTGGGTAAAACCAGGTCACCGAAACATTAACTTCTGTGCTCAGTAGTTAATCCGGAGTCATTACAGCTATCGTGTACACTTATGTGTCGAATTCAGAGATATTAAAGATTTTCATCTTGATTCATAGGCGACTTTTTCGTTGCTGTTCCCAGACTGTTTCCCCCCATCACACGCATCGTCCTCCTACAAGGCTCAACGCGTGGCTGTTTTGCATTCACCTCGTGCACATACAGGAACGATTCCCAGATCCAGCTCTCACTAGACTGGATGTGCAAGATATGCTGCCAAGCAGAACACCCTGCTGCCTCCTGCTTCCGATGCACCCATTCGTAGATGTTTGCCAACCGAATCCCTCAGAATAAGGTCATGCTCTTCAGTCATGGCCCCCAGCGCTGCAGTGAGCGCCATGGGCCAGTTTTTTTGGGCACTTGCCCCACTCCAGTCAGCTCCGTAAAAGACCTAAATTACTTCATTGACTGGTATCAGTCCTTGGTAACTCAAATGAGCGGTCGTCAGACCCTCTTGTTTCCTTCTAAAGTTCGTTTTTGAATCTTCACATTCCTCTCCTTTGCAGATTCAGTTAAGGTTTCCTCCAGTCTTGAATAATGCAACGTTCTCGTTCTGACCCTCCAATCTGTTCAAATTCAGCACTTACCATGGGTCAGTGCTTTGGCAGGACTGTGGTGTCTGTCTTTTTACCACGCAAAACTCACCACAGATTTTTTTTTTGCAACATTTTTGCCGCAAAATTCAGCGGGTAGGTTTAGATGAGGGGGTTCAGTGGGGACAACGGGGGTTTCCCCTACATGTGTCTGCAAAAATCGGCTAAAAGAAATTGCTTTAAAAAAATCTGCGTTTAAAAAGTGTGCCGTGAAAACACATGGGACCCAACACTATCACTTAGCCCTAAGCACTGTTTTAACCTATGCTCAGTCCTTTGGCTTAATGGGGTTTAGACATGCACATTCAGAGCAGCCTGCACCATTCACAAAGCCATCCATGCTCTAGGACCCGAGTTTCTGGCTCTGTTGGACCCTATGAATCAAGAAGAACACCAAAGGTGCTGTATTTCTGCCAAACACGCGCTCTCCCACTTTCCACACAAAACCTTTTGTTGTCAATTCGGAAAGCAGCATTATCCCTATTTGTTTCTCATAAGAACAATCCATCCTCTAACTCTCCCAGGCCCTGATTCACAGAGCGTTTTCCAGTGGGATTGCGCCATTCTAAAATGTTTCTGTGAATCAGGCCCATGTGTTTTCCCGGCTTTCTTGCTTGTGCTCTCTGGGGCCTTTCATGCCACTAAGCGCGCTACAAGTGCGAACATAAGTAAATGTATTGTAATTAAATGAATTCCATTGTTAATATTCCTTTTGTATGACCAGCACGGGCCTCAAGTACGATGAAATATTTGCCACAATCCTGTGTTCTGCCCATTGGTTCCAGTTCAAGTACTTTATAAGCGTGGCTTTCAGACGGCCGATAATAACCATTCTTCAGCTAGTACCTAGTGGCCCCTAGTGGCCGAATCATGTTTTAAAAAGGGGGAAACAATGTGCTTGCATAGGAGAATGTTGACTTGATGAGCACTGCACAATACTTATTTTGTGCTCTGCACACTTCCCACTCATGCAAATGATATATCCGTTCCACGTCACTCTGTTGAGAAAAGAAGAACTCTGATGGATGTTCAAGGCTTATTTACATGCCATGCACAACGCCTCCGCGGGATAACACGAATTCCTGCAGCCCAGAAAACAAACGTCACAGTTGCAACACAGGCCACCGTGTTAAACTATTCTCACACGTTAAACGCCTGTGTGCTTCATGTTAGGAGCAAAGCGCCCAGTGCTCTTTAGGCAGCACAGTACCGAGGTAAATCAATGAGTAGTTCTGGGCTGGTCTTAGTGCCCCAGGTGAAACCAAGTGTGGTGACCATCAACCGCCATTGCTGATGAGAGGAGGCAGTGAAGGGGAGACACATATCACCCACACAGATGTCTACGCACCATTGTATGGCAACATGACAAATATCGATGTATCGGTTTTTTCCCCTTTACAGCATCATATACAATAAAATGCAAGCATATTGAAAGATGGCAGGACACATTTGTCGAAACAGATATTCACAAAACTAGTTGCATACATTAGATTTCAGAGAGGTATCCATCACTTTGGCTCAAAGCCTACAATTGCAGGGATTTCCTGAATGTTAATGTTAAAGGATATTTGTACCGTGCACTATCACCACCAGTGTGGTCCCCTGGCGCTCTCGAATGTTAAACTATTGTGCACTGTTCAAACAATATCATCAATGCAACCGCGAAAAAGGTCGGATTGCCCAAAATTAAGCCGGCTTGGGCAGGAGGAGTGGATGATTTCAGCTGGGAGGAATGGGAGGGGAGCCTGACATCACTACTCCCCAACTTCTCTGTACGCCCCTTTGGCCTGTAAGGCTTTGAACCAGATCTGGACGGGTGTTGCGCAGGGCATTTGGGATCAAGAAGGACACCAAGTACTGTAGTTCTGTCACTTTATTCCGGGGCTGTGTAGAAGTAGGGCCGACTTGCATTCAAAACTGGAATCTCCCCAAAAGAAACAGTAACCAGGGTACTTTCCCCCCAAATGTGTCTCTCCTGCCGATGCTAGTAGTTAGGACTTTTCATCATTTAGCCCAAGCCTGTAAATAGCCTGAATAATTCATAACTAAAATGTCTATATCTGTGTCTGTCTGTTATTGTTCCTTTTAAGATTCGTGACACTAGGCCAACCACATGTTTTGTGGATGGAGTAAGGTATGGCACTTGCCATGTTCAATAGGCGTCTTTCTAACGAAATCTATCTTTAAGAGAGAGACTAGGCTTGTCTCAATACAAGACGATATGTCCAGACTAGTCGATGCGGGCGGAGTAGGGGGTCTGATCCTGCTAGATTTGTCTGCCGCTTTTGACACGGTGGACCATTCTATCCTTTTATCACGCCTTGCACAGATTGGGATCTCCGGTTCTGTTCTTGCTTGGCTTACTTCTTTTCTTTCAGATCGCACCCAGACTCTCGCCATGCCCCCCTTTCTCTCTGCCCCCTGTGTCCTTACCTGTGGTGTCCCTCAGGGATCATCTCTTTCCCCGATTTTGTTCAACATTTATATCTGGGCACTGGTCTGCCTTATTCGCTCCTATGGACTTAACTGTTATTCCTACGCTGATGATACCCAAATCCTGATCCGGCTTAATCAGGATCAATCCGTGGTCTCAGCTTGCCTTCATGATTGCCTTAAAGCAGTCAGTGTCTGGATGGACCCAAACTGGCTTAAGCTCAATGGCGATAAAACGGAAGTTTTGCTGGTAGGCTGTCCTCCTAACCCTTCACTATGGACCACCGCCTTTTGGCCCTCATCGTTGGGTCCATTACCCTGCCCTGTTAACAAGGTAAAGAATTTGGGGGTTATTCTCTCTGTCTCCCTCTCCATGTCAAATCAGGTTTCGGCTGTCTGTCAGTCCGCCCATCATCAGATCAGGCTTTTAAAGAGGGTCCTACCTATGATCCTGGAAGCCATGCGCCCCCCGGTGGTGGCGGCATTGGTTCTCTCACGGCTGGACCATTGTAATTCCTTGTACTTATCCCAACCGACTGGCCTGCTCCAATGGCTCCAACGTATGCAAAATCTGGCAGCCAGATTGGCCACTGGCTCCCCCTATGGTGCCCATATTTCACTGGTGCTTCGCCGACTCCATTGGCTCCCTGTGGTACAGCGAGTCAAGTTTAAGTCATTATGTATTGTCCACCGGGCAATTCACGGCTTAGGAGCGGAGTTCCTTCAATCTAAATTTTCCCGATATGTTCCAGAACGTAACCTCCGCTCCTCTACAACCAACCTACTTACGGTCCCCAGGTTTAACCGGGAAAGACTTGGCGGCAGAGCCTTTTCTATTGCCGTGGCCAAGCTTTGGAACACTCTTCCATTACCACTTAAATCTTTTGCTAATCATCTGGCTTTTAGGAAAGCCTTGAAGACCACTTTGTTCTAGCTTTCTGCCCCTATTGTTTTTCCCTAGCTTGCAGCTTCCTTACCAGCGCCATGATGCCTTTGGGCGACCGTGCGCTTTATAAGTGTATGTAACATAACTAGGGGGTAACGTTATAGTATGTTATAGCATAAGAGGAATTGAATCCTACTAATGTATATATTTGAAACAAACAAACACCACTACATTAATTGTTATATTTTTCCTCGAAAGGTGGCGTTTACACTTGATGTCATGGTAATTGTATGCTATCAGCTTACTGGCTGCCCTATAATTAAATTAAACCGTTTTAGATTTGTATAATTTGTTATCCAAGTTTCATACCAAACAGCCCCCTCCTCAGGCACCACCACAATCCCACCGTCCCAGCGGGTAACATTATGTAATTTGATATTATTATGACCTGTGCCTGTACCTCCAAGCTTTTGCAGTGATCTTCGATTAATGTCCCTCTAACCCATAGTCTTGTACATTTATAGGAACTGTATTGAAGAAAAGTCTACGGAAGAAAGTACTATAATGACAGGATACAAGTGGACGTTATTTTTTTTTAAAACGTTGAACTAAATATTATATTAAATAAAATGAAAATTGTAGTTCAGTTCCACTAAAGAATAACATATTGGATTTTAACAGTGTGGTCATTTGTTCATCCCAGAAGATCTTGCCACTATTTTGTTGCGTGCAGCTGCCTGTTCTGGATGAGGGAATGAAGCACATTGTTAATGTTAAAGGTATTTGTACCGTGCACCGTCACCAATGGAATTGGTCCCCAGGTGCTCAGGCGGATCTGCAAACAAGAAGGTGGGGTGGGGGTGGTTAGTCGGGTGGAGAGGGAGAAATGGTGATGTCCTTTCGACAGCTTCAGTTTGGTTTTCACTGTGCGCCGAGCTTGGGTGTGAATATCGCATTGATGCGAGACCTCGTGTGCTGTTGGTGTGGCTTATATTTTGTTTGTTGTTGCGATGTGGTGAAGTGCGTGCGGTTTGCTGTGCGAGAGCGTGGTTGTGTGGATTTTTGGGTGAGATAAGAATGCAGGAGTTTGAGCTTTTGGGCTAGTGGGCTATTTACAAGCCCCAGTTCACTTCCTATCTATTCCTCGTCGGTGATCCATTACTGCCTGTGTTTACTTTGCAGGCCAAGCAGGGAAGAAGTTGGAACAAAAGTTTGTTGTGCATTTCGCCAGAGGCGCACACGCCCATTAATGAAAGATGTACAGGAAAACAGTGCTTCCTGGGAACTGACTAGGATCCCAAAGTGCTTCAGGGAGATGCTTGAGAAAGGACTGTTTTTCTTGTTTTGTAATATATAAAGAAAGTGTGAACAGCTGGGAGATGTAAGCATGTTATTACACAATGGCATTGGGTGATCTTGCTTAAACAACATTTTCTTGATCATTTTTGCTGAAATAGAGTTAGCATCACTGCTAGAATCACACAGTGGCTGAAAATGTTTGTTATGTAGCACTTAAGATCATTGTTTTATTAAAGCTACCTTAAATAGGAATCATTTTATTAATTGGGAAGTTTATAGGAATCACCACACCACTACCTGGTTACTCCTTCACTACAACTTTGATATTTAAAACGTCTCACCTCTTAGCCATTTTATATCTAATACATAGGGTTCTTGTATTCATGATCAATGAATACAAATACCGATTTATAGATGGGATATCCCATGATGTTGGGCACTTTACAGTATTGGAGCACTGGGCGGACATTTGCACCTGGCCCTTTCTGCATTATAGTTGCACTAAACCTGCTTTAGACATTCAGATACTGGTTTTGTGACAATGTGTAAAGGGCATTGTATGCTTGCAAGAGTGGGGTTATTTTAACACTGACCAAATGGAAACACACACCTTGCCTCTGCCTTTCCTTTGCTAGCTCAATTTTGCTTTCCAGGTAAGTGCTTAGCCCACTGGCTACCCATACTCTAAAGTTGGTTCCATACATTTGCTTCACATTTCCCTTCTCTTTGTCAAGGGTCTGAAGTTTTTAACTTTTGAACTCTTAGTTCTACAGTAAAAGCAAAGACGTCTGGTCTTTTTCGATTATTGGAACCTCACTCTGAAACATTTTACCTCATTGTAGAGGAGCAGATGTATAGATCCGCAGGAGATCCCACCCCCTACCTCCTTTGTATTGGAGACATAAGACTGTGCCCTGTCTGACACCAGCTATCGTACCAATACCGCAAGTATTTGAAAGGAGATATCGATTGAGACAACCGTATTGAATGTACCCTCAAGTTGATGACAGCCTGCAGGAGGAACTCCCTGAAGGAAAATGAGAAAGAGCTAAGAAAAAGAACAAACTACGTCATAAGAAAGTGTGCACGATGTCCTGAGATATCGAATGGAGACAATGTATGGATCCTAGAGAAGAAATAACAAAGTAAAGAATTAAGTGAACCGTAAAAGTATAAAGAAGAAAAGTACACAGTAGAAAAGCTCTGCAGAAAAAAGAAGCATGAAGAATGTACAGACGCTGAAACACAAGATAGATCAAGTCATTGTATATGCTAGGTATAAGTAGTGAGCAGGATGCAGGCAAAGCCACATTGAATAGAAACTGGACATTGGTATCATGAAATAAATAAGCCAAAAACCATGAAAGGGGAATGAAAAGCTGTGTGCTAGGTTGTTTAAGCTGCGTGACAAGGCTGTCTGGCCTGAAGTCAAGAGTCCAGAAATTGAGGTAAGATATCTGCTCTGAAGGAGTGTGCAGAGGATGAATCCTCTCTCGTTGAGCAGCAAGAAAGAACACAAAAGATGCCAAGTTTTAATTTGTTTAAGATATTTAAAATCTGCAGAATGAACCAAATTGTGGTCTCTTGTCACATGAGTGAAGGATGGAAATAGAGTTTGAACATGGAGTTCCAGATACGATAACGAGTGCCCTCACTCCCGTGCATTCCCAGGACGAGAATACTCTGCCAGGCCAAGTACAAAGACAATTTCATGGCAGAAGGCATGGGTGATGAGAGATGTTGGGCTAATTGGGTGGTGAGGTAGCTTCATGTCCTATCTCCATGCACCTGGGTCTTGGCTTACGTGCTGCTAATTGAACCGAATGTTCCAGACATGGCACAAGCATGCCAAACCAATTGTATTAGTCCATATAATAAAGGACCTTATAGCCTGAGACACCAATTAAACACTGTCTAACTGATTTGTCTTAAAATGACACGTATGAAGAGGTAGGCATACGTTGTCCACCTGATAAAGGACAGCCAATAACAATCCTAGCTCCTATATGATTCTATATTTAGATGTCTCCTTTAACCGATCCCGACCCTTGATCGGTTTTTCACTATTGCCACGTAGTATGACGTCACTATGATGCATAATGAAGTATATACATTGTATTTTTTGTGGAAATCATTGAGAGACTGAGCGTACGTCTGTACACGTTCGTTGTAATATTCCTGTTTTAGATAATTGTTAATAAAACATTAACTTGCCATCTTCTTGAGTCTGCCCAGTTATTTAGACTCCGAATTATTGTGGTATAATCCCATCCAGTAACAGATGCACGTTACAAGGGCCATATGCTCATGTGGTAGCAGAGGATGGTTTCAGATCTAAACTAGTTTGACTTTAGAGTTTCGGACGATAGGGCATCCTCTGCCATCAGCTGGAAGATTGTGGCGTTTCCTGTGGAGAGCGGCCGATAAAAATAAACTTGCAAGAAGTACCAAGACAGTGGGCAGGTCCCTCTTTGAAGAAATCACTGCTCGGTTTCCACGGGTGCTCCGCGGACGGAAGGCGAAGTGGCCGGATTGGAGGAGGAGTCGATACATAAGGCATCAACTAGACTAAGGAAAATGGCAATATAAAATGGCGGGATTGTGATATTTTTGGTTAAGGGTACATTTTGTGTAGATAAAGGAACGCCTAGGTAATCCTATTTCAAGGGAGATAGAAGAAGACGTCTCAAATTACAGTCGGAATATCAAGAGAGAGGATACGTACAGTCAGGACTGTGTAAGGTGACGCCATAAACCCCATACACAGTAACATAATTGGAGCCTAGGAGAGAATACCTCTTAGTATAAATGATTATAGGGAAAAGGGAAGGTGATCACAAAAGTAATTAATGTGTATTGTGTTATTATTTTGAGTATTATTTGATGTATGAAGTTTTGAGAGGTAGTACGTTGTGATGGTTGGAAGTGACGTTGCTTCGAGTTAAGTATAGTAAACGATTGGTGCCAATCAGAAGATAGGTTGTTGAAAAAAAAAAGTCTTGAGCAGCGATTGGTGGTTCTTGCTCATATTTATTGTTTTGAGATTAAAAGGGTTGCGTAATAAGCTTTCAGATAGGTAGAGAGTTATTAACGACCTGGTATCGACAGTTAATTGTGACTTGTCATTATTGAGGACACTCCTCTTATGCACCTTTGTAAAACATTACCTCAAGCTTAAACAATACAGTGCAGAATGGGTAAAGGCACAGCTGATAAAATGTTCTACCATGGACACAAGGGGGATCATTGTCAAAGGTGGTATTACAACACATGACCACATATGTGTTGCTGCATACACAGGAAAGAAATGAGGGAAAAGACTAGCAGTTTTAGAACTTTGGAAAATGTACCAAGAGGAGGACGAGGACCCAGTATCGGAGGAATAGATGCTTAATCAGCATAAAGGGGAGGGCATTTAGCCCTCAGCTCCTCTTACTCCATCTGAGATTAAGAGCGTAGATGCAGAGGAGACAGGACTTTACCATTTAAAGGAATTAAAAGCAGCAGCAGGGTATAGTAACCCGACATATGCACCCCAATATAGTAGCAACGAAAGCCTCGAAGATATCAAAAAGAAGGAAGATGCATGTAGGATTATGCAAGATAAAGAGGAACAAGGCTAGAGATCGAATATATCAACAGTTATAGACAGAGAAATTAAGATATTGAAAGGAGAGAAGGATAGGGCTGATGAGGTAACGCTTGTACAGAACGAATGGATAGGAGGACAGATATTGCTCAAGTTAGATGGGAAGAGCATCAAGGAGGTTGGGCAAAAAGATGACAAAGAAAAGCAGGAAAAGAAGGATAGGGAACGAGAAAAGTAGTTGAGGGAGGATGAGCAAGGAAAAAAAAGCAGGTGACGACAGGAACAGATATATAGAGCAGAACAAGAAAAACACATAAAACGTGCCTAGGAACAAAGGAAGTATAACAGTAGGAAGAAAGAAATAGAAGAAAGGCATAGGAAAGAAAGAGAGAGGAAGAAGGGGCACAAAGAGTGAAGGAAAAGATTACAGAGAAGGAGAAAAGAAGAAGAACGAAGACAAGAAGTAAGAAGAGAATAACGAAGACAAGAAAAAGATAGGGCAAGAAGGGATGCGATAGAGCGAAGGGAGGGGGAGATAGGAATGGAACAGTATAGAAGGCAGTGAGGTCTTGATGCCAGTCTCGTTCTTAAGAAACGAGTAAGACCGAACAATGAAATACAGGGACAATGGGGGAAGTTCTCTCTATGAGTTAAGAGTCAGGATATACCTAAAGTTACACAGGAGGAGGAAAGATATGATGCCGAAAGTATTGGAGAGAGGATCAATAAGATATATCAGCAAATGAGGCACAACAGCGAGGAAGGAACTCAAGGGAGCGGCAAACTATCCCTGATACCAAAACCACAGTATGAGGAGGAAACATTTTCAGTGACGAACGCAGAGCACTGTCTTTGAGCAGGTTAAACTTAAACAGAGAAGAGGAGGATGATAGTCACACCAGTTGGGGTAGAACAATGTCAGATAAGGAAAGGGAGTTAGGCAGTGAGATAGGATAGGGTACGTGCACCCTCTTAGGAAGTCAAAACCTGGACAAAGAAGTGTTAGGGAGAATTCTCTTATAAGGCTAATTTCCCAAACCTAGTGAGCCCCCCAGCAGCTTTGCTGGATTTTTGGGGTTTCATTTTTTCTCCTGCTAAGAGTGAGACTCTTTTCCTCCCAGTCTTAGGCATGATTTGAGGTATGTCTTTGACTTTTTGTGTGCTTATGGGCTATGGGGTCTTTTACTCCATAGGGTATCATCTGTTTTTTGTGTATGTGTTACACAGCACCCTCAGTGCAGTAACACAGGGGTGTCATAGTGACCCCCAAACATAGACTCCGTACCCTGGGACTGACTACTGTCTCCCAGGGCATGTAAAGTCACCATTGACTTTACTTGTCCAAAATTGTGAACAGAACCAGTACAAACCATCATATTGTGGAAGTACTGGAAGGGGTTAATTTGATTGCCCCTGGGTCTGTTTCCAAGGGGGCACTGTCCAGTCCCCCCTTGTCGAGTTTCTGGCTGGTGGCAGTGGTTCCCACGCAAAATATTCCACCGGAATATTTCCTATGGGATTTTCCCATTGATTATGAACGCACCACTTTTTGGTGCAATGTTAAAGATGCCGCCGGTTTATTTATTTAATATTAAATCAACGGTTGGGTCTTTTTGCCAGAACTCTTTTCTAAAATGGTGTTCGTGTCCGTCTCTGTAACTCCAACCAAGGTCGGGCCCTTTGTTCCACTTTTTGGCGGGCTTCTCCACAGAAGCCCTTCAACTGGTGCCACTCTGTCTGGGTTCCACAGGATGTGTGGGTGGGGGAATTGGCACCCTGGACTGCATTGCCTTAGCAACTCAAGTCGCACTCTGTTCTGATTGGGCCAGTGGTGAGCCGCCCGGCTCACCACTTAGCATGTTTGAGTGACAGCTAGGCTGTTGAATGGGGATTTTTCTGCATAAAAGCAGGGCTTTTGGGACTGGAACTTCAGAAGTCACCACAGGACCTAAGAATCCAAAGAGGGAAGAAGCTGAGCCATCTGCAACGGCGACACCACAGGTGGAGCCCTGCTGCAACAAACTCACCACTTTCCCAACGACAAGAGAAGATCTTCTGCTGGATGAGTCTTCTTCCTTTGAGCTGGTGGGATCAACCAGTTCGCCTCTTTCGCCTTCCAAAGACGTCTCTTGGTCGAATCGCCCGTGCCAAGCACCCCGGCGGCCGGATAGCCAAGCTTCACCACTTTGACCGCGAATAAAAGGAACACACCTTTTAACCGACAAACTCCGCGGCCGGTTTCGTCCCTGTGCAGTGCATCGACTCCAAGTTTCCTCCTCGACGAGATCCTCTCTTCCCCTGGTCGAAACAACGAACTGCAACCACTGCCAGGAACAACTGCCACCGCTGGAGCTTCCTCTCCCTTTAAGGTACTGTGTTCTGCCTGGCCTCCCTTTCCACGGATTGCTAAAGGTGACCCTTAAATCCTTGGCTTTCCAACTGGGTTGGCCCCAGACCTTCTAACTTTACTTCTTGAATCACCCCAACCTCTTTTGAACATTCTGCAAAGACTTTTAGTGCATTTTAAACTGTGTGATCTTGGGCACATTTCGCTTTGCTCCATTTAAAGTGGGCCTGGCCTATCAACTTTGGCTCTACAGTGTATACTGCCTTGACTCCCTTGCTTTGAACTTCGAAAAGTGTTGGGAACTGTTTTATTTTTATGCCCTGCCTTTTTCTCTCCCTTTAACTTAACTATTGGAGTGCCTTCTAGGTTACGCGCTCACATCTGTTTTAACAAATAGTGGTGTTTTAACTCTGACTTGTCTAATAGTTATCAGGGGAGGTGTTTATACTTTACCTGACTGTGTTTTAACTTGCTTTTGATTTAGAGTGCCAGTGTATTGCCTAAAGTGTGTTTTAAATAAACAATTATATACATTTGATACAAAGCTCTGGTCAGTGTTTGTTTGCTCTACTGTGTTTTTGGCCCTATTGTGTATACTCTATATATTGCCCTACTCTTCTTGAGAGAAGTCTGACTGCTCAGCCACAGCTACCAGGTAAATCTGGGTGGTGCAGACTGCTACCAATTGGGTTTACTGCTTACTCCTGTGGTCTTAATCTTTTTGCAGTGTTCCCCAAGGGAACTGCACAGGATTATGCCTAACAAGAAGTAAGATGGTCGGCTCTGGAACACCCTAAGGAAAGAACACCAGATCCTATACCATATCCCAAACTTCCCCGAAGACGATCGTGTAGTGCGGGAGGAGAATCCCCACTTCATGTGAGTAGGTTAAGGTTGTTACCAGCACGGGAATAGGGACGATTACCCCTGCATTAGGCAAACAAATAATGGGGTCCGATTATGGGATGGGGTTCTCACAGTTCCCGTTGCTAGAGAAGGGGCAGCAGGACTGCAATATATTCCATTGCCCCAGATGGATAAGGATAACTTAAAATGTAAGTTACGTAGTTTGACTTCGGGGGCTTGGAAATGGATAAACAAATTAGAGAAAATGACAGGGGGAAATACGCTACCCATAGGACTGTTGGCAGTTATTCTTGGGCAGAGAGCTGACGACATTTGTAGATGAGCGGGATATGCAAGTGTGACAGCACAAAACACAGCGCATGATGGAGCGCCATTTAATAATTGCAGTGCAGATGTTTGGAGGGCTCTCAGGGTACAGTATCCTGATACGTCAGATATGGGCGCAATTATGACACGTAAAATGAAAGAAGATGAGGATCCTATTGCTTACATGCAGGATATTCAAGAAAGATGCCAGCTTGAAACACATGAACGGTGAGAAAAAACAGTGGCGCTATTCTATCATATTCTATCATATTTTGTGGTGGGGGTTGCCAGAACAGGTACAGAGACAAATGAATTAAAAAAACAAGTAGGAATGTAAGTGAAGCCGTGGGCTGAGATACAGTTAACTATTGTGCATCATTGTCGGTTATTACAAGATAAGAACAGAAAGACAGGTGAGAACAGGAAGATTGAGGCAGCTAAATTAGTTCAGAAACAATTGTCAAATATGCTATATAAGGGGCAGCATTGACAAGTGGAGAAGGGGTAGGAACACAAGAAATAATGGGTGCGTCACAGGTGAATAATACACACCCAGTGGATGATAGTGGGTTTGGGTTTTTGGCAACGATGTAGAGGTGGAGGGGGGGCGCTAGAGGGCCCACAGCCAAGATGGCTGCCTCTCTGTGAGCTCCGTGCACGGCCCGCTGATGGGGGAGGCCAACACCGTACCTGCCAGGATAACGAGAGCCTCACAGGCGGGGGCACACTTATCTGTGGGCTGTCAAATTGCGGCCCAAGCCCAGACCCAGCTCCAGGGACCACCGCTATATACCCTAAGAGCAACGAAGAAACTGTGAGACCCGGGCAGGCGAGGAGGGAGGGGCGGATACCACAAAGGTGCAGAGTTGCAGCCGAGGCAACTGCTGATGGCCTGGCTGCCCGTCCTCGAGGCTGTCGGGATCGGCTTGGCAGTGCGTTGAGGCTGGGACCCAGTGGAGCGTGCTGTGACCATGGGTGGAGGAGCTAGTGCAGGGAGAATATCCAGCCCTGCACTAGGAGCCACTCTGGGGGATCCATGGGATGGTGTCATCCCACCAGAGCATGGTCCTGCTGCGATGACCAGGTCGGGGTGAGAGGAAGTAGGCTCCCCATCTGGGGAGAGGCTTGACAGCAGCTGTGTCTCTGGGCCACCGGTGGCAATACACGATCGGGGAGTGGGCGGGCCTCCGCCCCCTCCAACTCCAGGCAACAGATGGTCATCATCCTCGCCGCCGGTGACTGCGGGCTGTTCCACTGCACCCCCTACTGAACGCTGATGATATCAACTGCAAAGCTGGCCCCTGGGAAACACTGCACCGGCCAACTACGGCGTGGCAGAGCTGCTTCCTGATATTGTAATAACCTCACAGCAGCCAGCACTGCTCCTACCACCCCGGCTTGATAGGAGCCTCGGAGGCCATCCCACATAGGACACAGCAAGCCCCAGCAGCTATTGAACCCACGCCCACAATTCCTGGATCAGCGCACTCTCACACAACCCAGACAGATTCTATAGCTGCATCTACCAAACTAACACAGGCCTGGGCCGGCACTCTGTCTAGCGCGGATGTAGGTGAGCCTGGGAGGTATCCTTCACACTCCAGTGACTGCAGCCCCAGTGAACAGTCATTAAGTCGCTGACAGCGGGGTGCCCCGTGCCGGCTCCGGGCTCGCTCTGTGTGGGAGCCTCCGACCGCTCTGCATCCATTGACCCTTGACAATAGAACAGGCACACACATCTGGAGCCTCAATACAACAGGCTTGACCCCACCGGAGTGTCCACTAATCCTCGTGCTTGCCATCACACCGGGAGACATCATTAGGAGCAAGGGAGCCGCTCCCCTAAGAATACTGCAACTGGAAAATGAGGCGTCCAGACCATTTTGACAGTCAGGGGCACTTGAGCTTAAAGATGAGGAATATAGCCCGTTTTGGGGAAGTGAGTGCAGAGCCCCCCTGGGAGGTTCAGGGTGGAACGGTGTAAGGAGTACTATATGGCTAAGGGCAACAAGTGAGAATCCTGCTTGCCATTCTCCCAAAAGGAGGGACTGAGTAGCAGGGGCGAGAGGATGTTGGCACCCCGCGATACCCCAGACAGGCCAAGCCTACCTGCCCAGGACGAGGCCCCCTTAAAGTCCACGGGGGGCACCCTGGCGTCAGAGCTCAGCCTAATACTGGCAGAAATGCGGTCTGGCTTCACGTCCATAAATACGAAACTGGACGGTATGGCATACAAGGTCGACCGTATGCAGGAGCGTATCGAGAAGGAGAGTGGGCGGATATCTGAGGTGGAACATCGAGTCAAACCCTGGAGGACACCGGTGGCAAGGTAACACAGACGATTCGATCGCTCCAGAGGGAAGTCACGGCCATCAAAGAAAAGGACGAAGAACTGGAGGCAAGATCCAGGAGAAACAATATTAGGGTGTTGGGGGTCACAGAGTCTGACCCGCAACAAAACATGGAGGTGTTCATGGAAAAGTTTATACGGGACGTTTTGCAGACGCCACCATTGTCAAAACAATTTTTGATTGAGAGGGCACACCGGGTATCACAGGTAACCCAGAGGCCTGGCCGGAGCCCACGCCCGATCTAGCTTACCTGTTAAACTACAGGCGCTGCAACACAATCCTTTTCAGAGCCTGTGAGTTAGGAGACGTAATCTTTGAAAGTGTCCTTCTACCCGGATTTCACCCCGTCTGTCCAGAAGGCCTGCCTCTCTTTCCTGGCGGCAAAAAGAGCCCTGCGCGAACGCGGACTACAATGTGCTATGCTCTATACATCCAGACTGCATGTGCAACATGGTGGCCGGACACACTTCTTTACCGATCCTGGAGCAGTGCAAGACTTCCTTGAGACATTGCTGAAGGCATGAGGGTCGACTCGAACCTGGCCTACATGGCCAGGTGATGGAACTTCCCTGAATCCGAACGCTACTAACTATTGGGGAAGGTGGCCCCCAGCTGAAAGCGACCGCATCTAGCCCTGCGATCCTGACATTCAGAACATAATGTTCTTCCTGGTGGGTTATAGATATGCTGGCCCATGTAACGACTCAGTCCAGCAGCTGAGCAGAAATGCCTCTGTATGGGCCTCCCCCAGAGTCAGAGATGGTATGCGGGTACTCCGGCAGCAAAGTCTGGCGCCCCCGGCTGTTGCCCATGGCGAATTGCTTGTTGGGGGAGGGAGGGAGGTACAATCTATTGCTAGTTGGGGGCGGGCAGTGTGGGTGGGGGAGGGTATGTTGGGTTTCACATTGGTGTTCAAGGGACTGGGGGTTAGGGGAACGAGAAGGAAAAGTTTGGAGTTGTTACTTCAAAATTATTCACATCTCTTGCATACAGATAATGGCAGTGGCGAGATATGTGAATGCTTGGAGGCAGGACTGGTCTGCTTGGATATGACCTTGAGTCAATGGCAAGCTGTAAGGTGATAAGTTGGAACGTGTGCAGTCTTAACAATCCACGTAAGGTCTGCAAGGTGATCCCGTACTGTGAAAGACACAGAGTCAAGGTGGCCCTTTTACAAGAAACTCACCTAGCCGGAAGGGGAAACAAGGGAGTAGCCAGGTCCTAGGGGGACTGCAGATAATACACTTCCTATTCCACATACTCGGCTGGGGTCATGATACTTATACACAAGTCACTTTGATTCCGCACCACTGGCACTGTGATTTATTCAGTGAGGAGATATGTGATTGTCACAGGATGCTGGGGTCCACACTGATAACGTTTGTCAACATGTATGTTCCCAATGTAGATGACCCCTCTTTCTATGAATCACTGCTCTGCAGATGTCGTACCTGCACACCAACATCGTTTGGGTGGGAGACCTGAATGTTACCCTAGACCCGATGAAAAATAGATCAGCTGCTAGCTCTCGCTCGCGTTCCCGTGCTGCGGACATGGTGCAGAGATGCATGGGGGAGCTGGAGTTGGGGGATGTATGTAGGCTTCTCCGACCTAAGGGAAGGGAGTACTCATTTCACTCGACAGTTCACAACACCTCCTTTCGTCTAGATTATATACTGGCGAGCAGTCCTTTAGTACACAGAACTATTGAATGCATGCTCCTTCCTAGAACACTGTCTGACCACTCGCCTGTCCTCTGGACACCAGACTCTGGCTCTGAGGGGGTTTCTGGACCCTTCTGGAGATTTAAAACCGCTGTTTTGTCGGACATAGTCTTTAAAAGCGAAGTGCTCAACCTGGTTAAGTCGCACTTTCAGTAGAACTTGGGCTCGGTCTCTATGATAATCTCCATATGGGAGGCATTCAAGGTGGTTCTGCGGAGGGATGTCTGTCCCTGGAGCTGGGAATGTTTAAGACGATACCAAGGCAGCTGACTGAAACAGAACTTGAAATTAAGACCCACAAGAGTAGGGCTGAGGAGAGGGACGAGACTGCTTCTATGACTGACCTGAGGGACACATTTGACAGCTTTAACAACCTAGCCGACAGCGTGGTCAAGTATCTGGCATGACCGACAATGGCCCATAGGTTGGGGGAAGAGGGTAGGCTGGGTAAGCTACTAGCAGCATTGCTTAGATGTGAAAAGGGGACAGCGGATATCTCCGCTGTGAGGACAGAGAATAGCGAGGTGTTTGTTAAGCCGGACGCAATACTGGAAGCCTTCCACCAATATTATGAGCGCTTATACGCGTCTAGAGGGTCAATCCCAGAGGAAGAACTAGTACGTTATTTGAGGTAAGCGTCCCTGCCTGTGTTGCAGCATTACGGCGATAGAAGCACTAGCTGAAGATATTTTGCTTGCTATACAAGCCCTGCACTCTGCCAAAGGGCCCGGTACGGACGGAATAACGGCTACATTCTACAAGGAGTTGGGCCCAGAGGTAGTGCAACACCTGTTGGCGGTGTGGGAGGAGGGGATGAGGGTAGGTCAGCTCCCCCCAACCATGCATGAGACCGTGATCACGTTGATCCTGAAGCCTGAGAAGGACCTCCTGGACTGTTCCTCATATCCCCCAATCTCCCTGTTAAACATGAATATAAAAAATGTTGCTACGGTGTTAGCAGATCTATGACTCCTGTACGTTTCGAACATTGTACACGCGGATCAGTCACGCTTAATCCCGAGGAGGTCGACCTCACCGAACCTGTGCAGGCTCTTTGCAATCCTGGCTCAGATTGATCCCAAAGTACAGGCAGTGGCGGCTTTACTCGACATGGAGAAAGCATTCGACTCTGTCGAGTGCAGCTACCTATTTGAGGTGCTACGTCAGGTGGGCATCCTGGAGTACCACCTGACAGCAGTGCGCCTGTTGTATCCCGGAGCGAATGCTCAAATAGTGCTCAATGGAAAGCGCTCCAGGGCCTTTAGTCTGGGCCGTGGAACGAGACAGAGCCGCTCACTGTCATGATGCCTACCTCCAAGGAGCCAGGTCCGACCCAGCAACCCCAGAGGCAGGCATCATTCCCCCCAGGGAAGTGCCAGCAGGCCCAAGCTGGGGCCCTTTGGACACAGTCCTGGCGCCTTAGGCGCCAGGCTCATGTTAGACCCCTTATAAAGCTAGACATGTGTTCAAGTGTTTTAATGTGCACTTACCTGATGCAGACCATGCTGCTACATCCAGGCCCTCTTTAGGCCTGAATGGAACTACTTTACCTGTGGGACTACTTTCCACCTGGGTGTGGTCGGGGAAGGATACATACCTGGAACTTCTTCCAAAGCTATTTAAACCACGCCCGATCAGCAACTCACGCTTCGTGTTGTTCTGCTCCTCGCAGCTGAACGCTCACCGTGTCAGCTCCTGCATCTGGACTTCAGCCACGCCTGTCAGCATCCTGGGTCGCCTGCAAAGGGAGATAAGAGAGAATTGGTTAGAAAGAAGACCTTACCAGCTAAAGCTGCATCACGGAGACATCACACCGACGATCCTGAAAGGGAAGACATCATTTTAAAAGCATTTCGCTTCGATCGCTGCAGCGCTGCATTTCACTCACCTTTCCTGGGCGCCTCCATCTTCAGCAGCGATCATCCGGATCCGCACCCACTTCTCAGAGCCTAGAGAGAAAATTACAAGAAAACAAGGTGAGAGAAGGAAGGGAATAGGAAAGGCTCAGTTTCCTTCTAAGACTTACCTGTTGGGTCATCCCATTTCATTTCGGGTCCTGCCGCTTCCAGGCATTCCGGACCCCGGCCCCTATGGGGAAAAAAGACAAAGACTTTGAATGAGCGAATGCAAAGACATTACCTGAACGCTCATCCAGAACTTACCTTTCATTTACTGGAACTGCACGTTTCACTTCGGGTCGGCGCCATGTCTCCGGCATTCCGAACCCCGGCCCCTAAAGGGAAAAAGACATAAGCATTAGCGCTTGCTGCAATAAGACAATGAACATTATTATCAAGCTTGAACTTTTGAACTTGCAACAGAACTCTTACAGCGCCTCACCTGAATAGTCAAGCTTATTTTGAACTCCCATCAAACCTCAATCCAGTGAAGTAACTGGGTTTCAACGCGCCCCTGCATCAGAAGCAGGATGGAGAACTCATCCTTCCAGACCCTAAGGTGAGACTTCACGGGGAATCGTGGAAGGGTATCGTGGAGGGTTGGAAGGGAGTGGGAGGCTTGAGCATTATTCCGTCAGTAAGTAATACTCCTTTTTCACGCACAGGGGAATATTCCTGCGAACCAGAAAAGCCAGAGTAGAGGGGCCCTTCCTGTCCATCTTCAGAGTCCTGCGCTTCACCATTGAAGAAGCATCAGCACTCGAAGCCAGACCTGCGCCCCCGTGGGAATCAGGTGAGCGTGACAGAACGCGAAGCCTACCCACAATTTCCCACCCGGGCGCTATGGAGACTTCCGAGACAGATCAGCTGGCCCAGCTTTTGGGGGAATTAGCTTTTGGGGGAATTACGGGCAGAAGTGCACTCAGCCCGCCAGGAGACTAACGCTCTCAAAAGAGAACTGATCCTCTCAAAGGAAAGAACAGATGACCTGGCCAAAAGGTTACTGCAGGCCCAGGCAGGGCACACTCCTTTACCTAATCCCGGAGGTACTTCCACATCAATGGGTTTGAATAACCCGGTTCAAATCAATCTACCCGGACACATGCCTTTGGCCCCGCCTGAACGTTTTGCGGGGGATCCCAAGAAATATGCCGTCTTTATGAACCAATGTCATTTACACTTTCTATGCAGACCCGGGGCCTTCCCAAACGACCAGACCAAGGTAGCCTTTATACTATCTTACCTCAGTGGCAGTGCTGCCGATTGGTCTATTCCATTGGTAAATCAGGATGATCCCATTCTCCAGGATTTTCAGGGCTTCCAGGCCAGCATGGAAAGACTGTTTGCTCGACACTCTCAAGGACAGGCCCTTGATAACGAACTGCTATCCTTACGACAAGGTAATCAGGATCTCCTGTCCTACGTTGCCACCTTTAATAGACTGGTTGTGGAAACTGGATGGCCAGAAAACAAAAGGATCACATTGTTTCATCAAGGCCTGCGCGGAGAGCTTAAGGATGTTCTAGGTCAGATTGTAAATCTACCCCAGGTCTGCGCAGACTACATAGACTTGGTGGTTCAACTTGATCACAGACTTCAAAATAGAAAAGCAGATCGGTTCAAGTACGAAACCCGAGTACCGATCAAAACCCACGCTAACTCCAAGAGTCCCGACGTATCCGTACCTATGCAAATCGGCGGTGTTAAAGGACCATTAACGCAGAAGGAACGAGAGAGAAGGCGGCAAATGCAACTTTGTCTGTATTGCGGGACTTCCGGTCACTTTCTTCAAAATTGTCCGGTTAAAGAAAGCGACGAATGGAAGACTGCATTCCGCACCAAATTTGGGCTCTTCGAATATCAGGTGATGCCCTTCGGTTTGTGCAATGCACCTGCCGCCTTTCAGTACTTTATGAATGATGTTCTTCGGGATCTTATCGATGTCTGTGTCATTGTTTATATTGACGACATCCTGGTGTACTCTTCTTCAGAATCCGATCACAGAAAACATGTTAGGGCAGTTCTTGAGAGATTGCGCCAGCACAGACTATTTGCAAAGCTCGAAAAATGCGTTTTTCATACCACAGAAGTTGAGTTTCTCGGATTCATCCTGACACCTCAAGGAGTCCGAATGGACTCGCGAAAGGTGGACGCCATCCTCAAATGGCCATCTCCTAGCTCGGTGAAGGGAGTTCAGAGCATGCTCGGCTTCGCCAATTTCTATCGAAGATTCATCCCGGAATTTTCCCGAACAGTCCAACCCATCTGTAACGCTCACACTGACGGGCTGCATGCACTTCTGCTCTTAGTTCCCCAAGTAACTGGGCTAGCTGGTCGGTATCCGAGGTTTCCATAGCGCCTGGGTGGGAGTTTTGCGGTAGGCTTTGTGTTCTGTAACGCTCACCTGATTCCCGCAGAGGCGCCGGTCTTGACTGGGTGAATGCCGTATCTTCAAAGGTGATGTGTAACACACGGTTGGCTCTTTGGGCTGGACCTCTGTGCACTGTATGTCTGACTCGAAGAGTAAGATGTCTTAGGGTAGTGAACGCCGAGCTCTCCATCTGCCTCGGGGCAGGGTGCCGTAACCAGTTTCTTCACTGGATAAGGGTGCAGGCCTCTTGACCTCAGAGGACTGCTGTCCGTCGTTAACTGCACGAACGGTAAGTTCTGGGCACTTCAAATGTCTTAAAAGTCTTTTGTAATGATATCTCTTGTTTGCAGGGTTCCGGCGATGACGGATGGCGGGCTGATGAGAGTTGAGGATCGAACCCGCGTGAGGAATAGAAGCGCCTGGAAGCACGTAAGTAAGCGCTTGTAGCCTGCTTCACGATGCGCACTAACTGTCCCTTTTATCTTGCAGGTACAAGTTCGGAGCTTTAGAGAAGCTGAAGGGTGCTGGAATACCCACTGGATTCGGCGTGGGAAGGAGTAATGGCACGTGAGTAATAAAGTTGCCCAATGTCTTTAAACGCACCTTCTTTTGTCTTTCAGATGCGCCGAAGGCCTCCGGAGCGTGCGAAGAGCTGGTAAGCTTTTGTCTTTCAGATGCCGGAATGCAGTGCGAAGACCTCCGGAGCATGCGAAGAGTAGGTAAGCCTTTGTCTTTCAGATGCCGGAATGCAGCGCGAGGCGTTGGTGACAGCCGATGGACCAGGTAAGAGATGCGCTGCCACTGAAGACCGTAGTGCTAACCTGTTCTTTCTTTGTCTTTACAGGTGCTGCTGAAGACTGGATTCCAGGATGGTAAGCCTTTGTTCCCTTAGGCCCAGGATCAGAAGCAGAAGACACGATGAGCGTTCTGCTGCAGAGAATGCAGAATAACACAAAGCAAGATTCATCCATCGGGTGTGGTTTAAATAGCCTCCTGTAGTGCTTAGGTGTCTCCTTCCACAGCCACGCCTAGGTAAGAAAAGAGTTCCTGCTTTCCAGAAGAGTTCCAGTATTCTGAACCTAGGGAGTGGCTCCTGCCCCACCCAACAGGAAAAGTAGTCCCAAACAGAAGAGGATCAGGGGTTCAACTGGCAGGTAAGTAAGCAGCATGGTCTGCTGCAGGTAAGTCCACCCAAGCATTATGAGCCCGGCGCTTCCAGCGCTGGGACTGGGCATCTTTATGAGCCTGGTGCCACTGGCGCCAGGACAGGGTCCAAAAGGTCCCAATTGGGACTGGCTGGCACTCGGAACCGGGGTTATGGGTCTGCTTCCAAGGGAGTCGGGCAAGTCCTGATCTTTTGGAAGCAGAGATCATGACAGCACCCCCCTTCAAGGCCCTTCCCAAACCGGGCTTCTCCGGGGGTTTGGGCTTGTTAGGAAATGTTCGATGAAATCTTTTGATTAGACGAGGCGCGTGGACATATTCTGCAGGTTCCCAGGATCTTTCTTGGGGACCGTAGCCTTTCCAGTCAATCAGGTAAAATAGTTTAGATTTGGAGATCTTGGAATCCAGGATGCTTTTGACTTCAAACTCGAGTTCTCCATCAACTAGAGTAGGTTTTGGAGATGTAGTTAGTCGGGTTTGAGGTTGCACGGGTTTTAATAGAGAGACGTGGAAGACCGGATGTATCTTCATGTGAGGGGGCAAGTCCAACTTGACCGCTACTGGATTTACTATGGTAGTGATGGAATAGGGACCAAAGTATCTTGGGTTGAATGTGCGTGGTCCTTTTAGAGGTAGATATTTGGTGGATAACCAGACTTGATCTCCTACTTGATATTGGGGGGCTTCCTTCCGATGTTGGTCTGCTCCTTTCTTGTATTGTTCTTTAGCCCTTTGAAGGTGAGAAACGGCTTCCTTAAAGGCTTGGGTGATTGTAGAATGCAGGTGGTCTACTGCTGGTGTTCCAAGATCTTGGAGTGGATCCAACTCCGAGGTTCGAGGGTGACTACCGTATAAAAGAAAAAACGGGGTCTTCCCAGTTCCCGAGTGGACAGAGTTATTGTAGGCGTATTCGGCTATCCAAAGGATATCTTTCCAAGTTTTTTCAGTTTGTTGTAGCATGCAGCGTAAATACTGTTCCAGAGTTTGATTGGTCCTCTCGGTTTGTCCGTCGGTTTGAGGGTGGTGGCTGGTCGAAAGTCTCACATCAATTTGAGCCGACCGACAGCAACTTCGCCAAAAATGAGAAATAAATTGACTACCTCGATCCGAAATTAGAACTGAAGGAAAACCGTGCAGTCGGACGATGTTTTCGAGAAATTCTCGGGCCAGAGTTGCTGCTGTTGGTAAGCCTTTGAGTGGAATGAAATGCGCCATCTTGGAGAATAGGTCCACGATTACTAGGATCGTATTGTATCCGGAGCATGGAGGTAGATCGGTGATGAAGTCCATAGAAAGCGTATGCCAAGGGCGAGGCGGGATGTCAATAGGGCGTAAGAGGCCGGCTGGTTTTTCCTTTTGACTCTTGTTTTGGGCGCATACTCCACAGGACATTATAAAGTCTCTGATATCTTTTTTCCAAGACGGCCACCAGAAGTAGCGCTTGATCTTTTCCGAGGTCTTGGTCATACCGGGATGTCCTTCCATTAAAGAATCGTGATAACAAGAGATTACCTTTTTCTGTAAATCTGTGCTGGGCAGGTATAACCGTTCTTGGAAATATAATAGGTTGTCCTTCACCGTAAAGTCCTTTCCCTGCAGATGCCAATTCTGTATGTCTGCTGGAGTTACCAGTAGCCTGGCTTTATCCTTAACTTCCTCTATGGATTGTGTGGCGATTACACCTAGAATTCTTTGTTCGGGAATGATAGGTACAGGTTTAGGATTGATCAAATGTTCTTCCACTCCCATCCGAGAAAGGGCATCAGCTTTACCGTTTTTTGTACCAGGTCGATAGGTAATTATGAAGTCAAACTCGGCAAAGAATAGTGCCCAACGGAGTTGCCTAGAGGATTGAGCTTTTGCGGTTTTCAAATATTGCAGGTTTCGGTGATCTGTAATCACAGTAACGGTGTGTCGGGCCCCCAGAAGATAATGCCGCCAAGCCTTAAAGGCGGACTTGATAGCTAGAAGTTCCTTATCAGTAATAGTGTAATTGATTTCAGGAGGCGAGAATTTGCGGGACCAAAATGCCACGGGATGCAACTGATTGGTTACTGGGTCCTTTTGTGATAGAACTGCCCCCATGGCAAGGCTCGAAGCATCAGTTTCAACGATGTAGGGGAGTTCTGGGCGAGGATGTTTTAAGATCGGTGCAGAGATAAATCTAGTCTTCAAATTCTGGAAAGCTTGTTCCGCCTTGGTAGACCATTCAAAACGTTTGTTTTTCTTTAACAAGGCGGTGATGGGCTGGACTATTCGAGAGAATTCGGGGATAAACCTGCGGTAAAAGTTAGCGAAGCCTAACATGCTTTGAACACCTTTTACGGAGGATGGCGATGGCCATTTGAGAATTGCATCGACCTTCTTTGAATCTCCATACGCACTCCGCTAGGTGATAATTTGAATCCCAAGAATTCAACTTCAGTCACGTTGAAAACACATTTTTCCAACTTAGCGAAAAGTTTGTGTTGACGCAATCTCTCGAGGACCATTTTCACGTGTTTCCGATGTTCAGTTTCCGATGAAGAATAAACGAGGATGTCGTCAATGTAAACAACAACACACACATCTATGAGCTCTCTGAGGACATCGTTCATAAAATATTGAAAGGCGGCCGGGGCATTGCAAAGTCCGAAGGGCATGACCTGATATTCAAATAGCCCATACTTGGTGCGGAAGGCCGTCTTCCATTCATCGCCCTCTTTTACTCGTACCAAGTGGTAGGCTCCTCTAAGATCCAGCTTTGTATATATGCATGCTTTTCTGACTTGGTCCAGGAGTTCAGGGATCAAAGGTAACGGATATCTATTCTTAACGATGATATGGTTCAGGGCGCGATAATCTATACAAGTTCTAAGGTCCCCTTCTTTTTTTGGAATGAAGAACAAAGCTGAGGAAGCAGGGGACTTGGAAGGACGAATAAACCCATTCGCTAGGTATTGATCCAGGTATTGTCGGAGGTGAAGATTCTCAGGCTCGGTGAGGGCATAAATTCTACTACAAGGAGGAGTAGATCCAGGTATCAGGTCTATCTGGCAGTCATAAGACCTATGAGGAGGTAGAGTGTTAGCCTGATCCTTCCGGAAAACATCTTGGAATTCTAGGTATTCAGGGGGTAACTGGGGAGCCTCCGAGGAAATGGCTGCCAGTGCAACACCAGGTCGAGGGTGACAAGTAGAGACACATTCTGGAAACTGAACCGTTCTTGCTCGCCAATCGATCTGAGGATTGTGCTTCTCTAACCAAGGAATTCCTAGAATAATCTGGAACTGAGGGGCCTTGATCACATCGAACACGATCTTCTCATGGTGTCCATCTTGACTTACTAGCGTCACTTCTTGGGTGGTATTCGTTACTGGTCCGGAGGCTATCTCCGTACCATCCACCGTAGTAATGACGTCCTTTACAGCCTTTGGACAAAGAGTCAGATTCATCCTCAAAACCATTTCATGATCCACATAATTGCCGATGGCACCGCTGTCGACGTAAGCTTCAATCGCATGTAATCGATCCGGATGTTCAGGGCTAATGAGGACCATAGGTATCACGAAATGCGAGGTCACTGAACTGGTTTTAACGCTCGGCAAGAGGACCTCTATTCTTGTCGGGCGAGGCCGTTTCCCTGCTCAGAGTTTGTGACCCTGGTAACTGCAGCTCCTACTGCCTTCTTGGCTGGTTTCACCGGACAGTCTCGAAGAAAGTGCCCTGAGTTTCCGCAATAGAGGCATAATTGCAGCTGTTTTCTCCTTTCCCGCTCCTTTTGGGTTAGTGGTCCTTTCAGGCCCCCTATTTGCATGGGTTCCCCGGAGTCTACTCCTTTGGTAGGAGTTGGTGGTTTGGAAAATACTCGAGCATCAAACTTGGAACGATCGGCCTTCCTGTTCTGCAGTCTGTGGTCAATTTGAACGACTAAGTCAATATAGTCCGAACAGTCTTGCGGGGGATTCACTACTTGGGCTAACACATCTTTGAGCTCTCCACGTAGACCTCTATAAAACAGCGTAATCCTTTTGTCCTCAGGCCATCGAGTTTCCACTATCAGTCTGTTGAAAGACGCAATATAAGCCAAAAGGTCTTGATTACCCTGTCGCAATGAAAGGAGCTCATTGTCCAAGGCCTGCCCCTGTGAATGTCTTGCAAACAGTTTTTCCATACTGAGCTGAAAAGCTTGAAAATCATGGAGAACCGGATCATCTTGATTAACTAGAGGGATCGACTAGTCTGCCGCATTGCCACTAAGGTACGAAAGCACGAAAGCTACCTTAGCTTGATCAGTTGGAAAGGCTGCTGGCCGGCATAAGAAGTGCAACCGGCACTGATTAATAAATACTGCAAACCTCTTTGGGTCACCAGAAAATCGTTCGGGCGGAGCCAGAGGTACATTCCCAGGTAGGTTGATCTGCACTGGGTTCGTAGAGGATGTTGAAGGAAGATTTGCCCCTGATGCGGGTAACGGAGTTTGTCCGGCTTGTGACTGTAGCAATTGTCTAGCGAGATCGTCTGTTCGCTCCTTGGAAATAATCAGTTCCCTTCTTAGAGCATTCGTCTCCTGACGGGCTGCATGCACTTCTGCTCTTAGTTCCCCAAGTAACTGGGCTAGCTGGTCGGTATCCGAGGTTTCCATAGCGCCTGGGTGGGAGTTTTGCGGTAGGCTTTGTGTTCTGTAACGCTCACCTGATTCCCGCAGAGGCGCCGGTCTTGACTGGGTGAATGCCTTATCTTCAAAGGTGATGTGTAACACACGGTTGGCTCTTTGGGCTGGACCTCTGTGCACTGTATGTCTGACTCGAAGAGTAAGATGTTTTAGGGTAGTGAACGCCGAGCTCTCCATCTGCCTCGGGGCAGGGTGCCGTAACCAGTTTCTTCACTGGATAAGGGTGCAGGCCTCTTGACCTCAGAGGACTGCTGTCCGTCGTTAACTGCACGAACGGTAAGTTCTGGGCACTTCAAATGTCTTAAAAGTCTTTTGTAATGATATCTCTTGTTTTGCAGGGTTCCGGCGATGGCGGATGGCGGGCTGATGAGAGTTGAGGATCGAACCCGCGTGAGGAATAGAAGCGCCTTGAAGCACGTAAGTAAGCGCTTGTAGCCTGCTTCACGATGCGCACTAACTGTCCCTTTTATCTTGCAGGTACAAGTTCGGAGCTTTAGAGAAGCTGAAGGGTGCTGGAATACCCACTGGATTCGGCGTGGGAAGGAGTAATGGCACGTGAGTAATAAAGTTGCCCAATGTCTTTAAACGCACCTTCTTTTGTCTTTCAGATGCGGGGTGCAGCGCCGAAGGCCTCCGGAGCGTGCGAAGAGCTGGTAAGCTTTTGTCTTTCAGATGCCGGAATGTAGTGCGAAGACCTCCGGAGCATGCAAAGAGTAGGTAAGCCTTTGTCTTTCAGATGCCGGAATGCAGCGCGAGGCGTTGGTGACAGCCGATGGACCAGGTAAGAGATGCGCTGCCACTGAAGACCGTAGTGCTAACCTGTTCTTTCTTTGTCTTTACAGGTGCTGCTGAAGACTGGATTCCAGGATGGTAAGCCTTTGTTCCCTTAGGCCCAGGATCAGAAGCAGAAGACACGATGAGCGTTCTGCTGCAGGGAATGCAGAATAACACAAAGCAAGATTCATCCATCGGGTGTGGTTTAAATAGCCTCCTGTAGTGCTTAGGTGTCTCCTTCCACAGCCACGCCTAGGTAAGAAAAGAGTTCCTGCTTTCCAGAAGAGTTCCAGTATTCTGAACCTAGGGAGTGGCTCCTGCCCCACCCAACAGGAAAAGTAGTCCCAAACAGAAGAGGATCAGGGGTTCAACTGGCAGGTAAGTAAGCAGCATGGTCTGCTGCAGGTAAGTCCACCCAAGCATTATGAGCCCGGCGCTTCCAGCGCTGGGACTGGGCATCTTTATGAGCCTGGTGCCACTGGCGCCAGGACAGGGTCCAAAAGGTCCCAATTGGGACTGGCTGGCACTCGGAACCGGGGTTATGGGTCTGCTTCCAAGGGAGTCGGGCAAGTCCTGATCTTTTGGAAGCAGAGATCATGACACCATCACAGCTCTCCTAAAGAAAAACAAACGCTTTGAATGGACTCTTGAGGCCGAACAAGCCTTTCAGGACCTGAAAACCAAATTCACCTCTGCACCTGTATTGAAGCACCCGCACCCAGATCTCCCTTACATTGTGGAAACCGACGCATCCAGTTCGGCCATGGGAGCTGTCCTGTCGCAAAGAGACCCAGAAACTAACCAACTACACCCTGTGGCCTTTTGGTCCAGGAAATGTTCTCCTCCTGAAATCAACTACGCAATTACAGACAAAGAGTAACTGGCTATTAAATCTGCTTTCAAGGCTTGGCGTCACTACCTTCTCGGGGCAAGACACACCATCACCGTAATTACGGACCACAGAAATTTACAGTATTTAAAGACGGCCAAAGCTCAATCTTCACGACAACTTTGATGGGCTCTATTCTTTGCGGAATTTGATTTTGTAATTACCTATCGCCCTGGCTGCAAGAATGGTAAAGCGGACGCCTTATCCCGGATTGGCATGGAAGAACCCAATTCGAGTTTAGAACCTGTGCCAATCATACCTGAACAAAGAACCTTAGGCCTAACTTCATTGCAAACAATTGAGGACATCAAAACGCAAGTAAAACAACTTCTAGACTCTTCAGCCTTACTGGAATGGAGTCAAAAGGGTCCTCATTACACCGTTAAGGATGATTTACCCTACTTCCAGGAGCGGTTGTTTCTGCCAAGCAAAGAATTGCAAGAACTTGTTATTGCCCATCATCATGAATCATTAATTGAAGGACACCCTGGTATCGCTAAAACGGAGGAAAAAATCAAACGCCACTTCTGGTGGCCTTCTTGGAGAAAAGACATAAAGTCTTTTGTATTGTCTTGCGGAATTTGCGCCCAAAACAAGGGTCAAAAGAAAAGGCCAGCCGGCCTACTTCAACCCTTGGATATTCCACCGGCACCATGGCACACCTTGTCAATGGACTTTATAACTGACCTGCCTTCTTGTGCTGGTTACAACACTATCCTTGTAATTGTGGATCTATTCTCCAAAATGGCCCACTTTATCCCTTTAAAAGGCTTGCCTTCAGCTTCCACGTTGGCCAAGGAATTTCTGGAGAATATAGTTCGCATACATGGTTTCCCTTCCATATTAGTCTCGGATCGTGGAAGTCAATTTATCTCCCATTTTTGGAAGAAGTGTTGCCAACTAGCACAAATAGATGTGCGGTTATCCACCAGCCACCACCCCCAGACCGACGGACAAACCGAGAGAACCAATCAGACTCTCGAGCAATATCTTCGGTGCATGTTACACCAATCCGAGTTAAATTGGAAAGACATCCTTTGGATCGCAGAATATGCATACAACAATTCAGTGCATTCTGGAACCGGACAAACTCCTTTTTATACTTTGTATGGTCACCATCCTCGGACCTCTGACCTAGATCCACCTCTGACCCTGGAAATGCCCGCAGTAAATCATCTGCATTCCACAATAACCCGAGCCTTCAAAGAAGCTGCAACTCATTTACAGCAAGCCACGAAAAAGTATAAAGAAAACGCTGATTTGCACCGAAGTAAAACTCCTCCTTACCAAGTAGGAGACCAGGTATGGCTAGCAACAAAACATTTACCCCTCAAGGGCCCGCAAACCTTCAATCCCAGATTCATAGGACCTTATCCCATCAAGGCTATAATCAATCCCGTGGCCTTTAAACTGGATTTACCGTCTAACATGCGTATTCATCCCATCCAGTTTTTCATGCATCACTTTTGAAGCCAGTACAACCAGGGACCCGACTGTCCAAGCCTCCAGACCCAGTTCAAATTGAAGGGGAATTAGAATTCGAAGTTAAAGACATTTTAGACTCCAAGGTGTTAAAGTCAAAACTCTTCTATCTTGTTGACTGGAAGGGATATGGACCTCAGGAGAGGTCGTGGGAGCCTAGTAACCATGTTCACGCACCTCGATTAATACAAAGGTTCCACCGGAGATTTCCGAACAAGCCAAAACCCCCGGAGAGAACAACCTTGGGAGGGGCCTTGAGGGGGGGTACTGTCATGATGCCTACCTCCAAGGAGCCAGGTCCGACCCAGCAACCCCAGAGGCAGGCATCATTCCCCCCAGGGAAGTGCCAGCAGGCCCAAGCTGGGGCCCTTTGGACACAGTCCTGGCGCCTTAGGCACCAGGCTCATGTTAGACCCCTTTCCTGGCACCTTAGGCGCCAGGCTCATAAAGCTAGACATGTGTTCAAGTGTTTTAATGTGCACTTACCTGATGCAGACCATGCTGCTACATCCAGGCCCTCTTGAGGCCTGAATGGAACTACTTTACCTGTGGGACAACTTTCCACCTGGGTCTGGTCGGGGAAGGATACATACCTGACCGGTGGAAGGATACATACCTGGAACTTCTTCCAAAGCTATTTAAACCACGCCCGATCAGCAACTCATGCTTCGCGTTGTTCTGCTCCTCGCAGCTGAACGCTCACCGTGTCAGCTCCTGCATCTGGACTTCAGCCACGCCTGTCAGCATCCTGGGTCGCCTGCAAAGGGAGATAAGAGAGAATTGGAGAGAAAGAAGACCTTACCAGCTAAAGCTGCATCACGGAGACATCACACCGACGATCCTGAAAGGGAAGACATCATTTTAAAAGCATTTCGCTTCGATCGCTGCAGCGCTGCATTTCACTCACCTTTCCTGGGCGCCTCCATCTTCAGCAGCGATCATCCGGATCCGCACCCACTTCTCAGAGCCTAGAGAGAAAAAGACAAGAAAACAAGGTGAGAGAAGGAAGGGAATAGGAAAGGCTCAGTTTCCTTCTAAGACTTACCTGTTGGGTCATCCCATTTCATTTCAGGTCCTGCCGCTTCCTGGCATTCCGGACCCCGGCCCCTATGGGGAAAAAAGACAAAGACTTTGAATGAGCGAATGCAAAGACATTACCTGAACGCTCATCCAGAACTTACCTTTCATTTACTGGAACTGCACGTTTCACTTCGGGTCGGCGCCATATCTCCGGCATTCCGAACCCCGGCCCCTAAGGGGAAAAAGACATAAGCATTAGCGCTTGCTGCAATAAGACAATGAACATTATTATCAAGCTTGAACTTTTGAACTTGCAACAGAACTCTTACAGCGCCTCACCTGAATAGTCAAGCTTATTTTGAACTCCCATCAAACCTCAATCCAGTGAAGTAACTGGGTTTCAACGCGCCCCTGCATCAGAAGCAGGATGGAGAACTCATCCTTCCAGACCCTAAGGTGAGACTTCACGGGGAATCGTGGAAGGGTATCGTGGAGGGTTGGAAGGGAGTGGGAGGCTTGAGCATTATTCCGTCAGTAGGTAATACTCCCTTTTCACGCACAGGGGAATATTCCTGCGAACCAGAAAAGCCAGAGTAGAGGGGCCCTTCCTGTCCATCTTCAGAGTCCTGCGCTTCACCATTGAAGAAGCATCAGCACTCGAAGCCAGACCTGCGCCCCCGTGGGAATCAGGTCAGCGTGACACTCACTCTCGCCTTTACTCTTTGCAATCACGATCGCACGCTTGAGGCCTGGCTACGTAAATTCCACCTGACAAGAGGTCTGGCATTGGGCGGGGCCAGAGAATTGGTGTCTCTGTACGCGAGTGATGCAATCCTATATTTCAGGGACCTTGCGAGTAACCTGCAACCGCTGTCGCAGGAGATAGCGAAGTTTGGGCGGGCCTCGGGATAAACTGATCAAAGTCAATACTATTCCCACTGAATGAGTCCACTGTTAAGCCCCCTAATTCTGAAGGATACACGAGGGAGCAAAAGGCAGTTACGTACCTGGGAGTGTGGGTCAGCAGTGATGCCTGAATGCTATTGGAAGATAACCACATGCGTTATCTGAACACTCTGAGGTCGAAGGTGGAGGGATGGTGTCGCCTTCCCCTCTCGCTGCTGGGTAGGATAGCAATCGCCAAAATGGTAATGATCCCCAAACTGCTCTACATCTTTCAACACATCCCAATGTGGCAGGGTGTCAGATGTTTTGCTGAGTTGAAAGCCCAGCTGATTAAGCTGGCCTGGCACCCACGGAACCCATGAGTTAGCTGGGATACCCTGGTCCTCCCCTGGGAAAGTGGTGGCGTTGGTGCACCTGACGTGGAGCTGTACTTCCTTGCAGCACAACTATACATTGCGTCCTATTGGATGCAGAAAGACCCATTTTATCCTCACTTGCGCATTGATAGATGCTCGGTGCAACCATATACTTTGCAAGGGGTCTTTATATCTAGGAGAGTGTTGGATACAAGTAAATTCGACTCAGTGGCATGCACAGTACATGATTGGAACAGGGCCCTGAAACGTCTGCGGGTCGACTTCCCCTTTGACCTGGGCCTCCAGCTATGGGATAGTGAGCACCTATCACCAACATGTGATGAAGCCGTAGTCCAGGAATGGCGAGGAGAGAGGATTGAACACATGGCTGATTTATACCCGGGGGAACATTTGTGTCCCAGGAGCAATTTTCTGCCAAGATGGGAGTGGGGTTCCAATGTAGACTGCAGTACTTTAGGATCTGAGTGGCTTGTTAAAGAGTGGTCCCCGTCGTTCCCCGATATGCCACCGGAATTCCCGCTGTTGAAATTTCTCCTGGGCTCCCCAGCCACAAGAGGAGTAGTTGCTATACTGTATGGGCTGATCCTGCATGACTCCCCTGGGGAGACCTTGAAGTGTAAACGACGATGGGCAGAGGATGCAGGGGTCTCATTCATGGACAAACAATGGGCAATGCAATGCTATGCGAACGCACACATAGTGGTGCTTACAATTGATCCAGTTTAAAACCCTGCATAGAGTGTACCTAGCCCGAGCCTGCCTCCATCTGTTTAACTGCACCGGGGGAGGTGGTTGTCCGAAATGGAATGCTGAATCAGCCGACTTTATTCATATGCTGTGGGTGTTTCCTAAATTGAGAGATTTTTGGGAGGGAGTGGGAGAGATTGTTTCCAACATGTTGGGGCACACAATAGCTTGCCATTTAATGTGCTTTATGTTCGGCTGGCTTCCTGAAGTCCCAAAACAAAACTGGACGCTTCTTACAACATGCATGATAGTAGCTAGAATATGCATATTGGTGAGATGGACTGGGATTTGATTTAGTGACACTGATAGAGAGTATGGTTTTCTGTGTGGTTAGCTGAATAGGCCCAAGAACATTTGGGGCCCTTTTGTGGTCTACCTACTATCCTAACGCCCGGAGTCAAACTCTGGGGCAATGGAACATGTACCGTAGGTAAAGATCCTGTAATCGAACCATGCTGAAGTATGTACCATTATGTTTAAAGTGCATCCTGTGAATATGCCATGCCCTACCTGGTACATGGGCCCGAAGGAATCCTGCTGCTAATCTGTGTGTTCTCTGCATAAACCATGCCTCTATAGCTGTACCTCAGTATAATAACATTGTGTTGACTGTCTTGAGACGTGAATCAATCAATAAAGAACATTTTGTTTTAAAAAGAGGTGGGGGATTTAGAGTAAGAGGTGGATTACAGAACACCTAAGGTCGATTTGAAAATGCCCAGTGTGGAAGTCTGAATACTCAGGGAGGATATAATGGGAGGTTGGTCAGAGGGCCACCATCAGTATGTTGGAATTGTGGGATGACTGGACATATATATTGCGTGTATGTAGAAGCTGAGGAAACGCGCAACAAAATGCACACCCTCTAAGAGGGGGGACAGCTTATCCACCGCCATACATTACACAAGCACGAGAGGGCTTTGCCCAGGATCACACATCCTATCAGACACAGGCACCGCAAGCACAGCAGGCGCAGCAGCAGGGATCAGTGCAAATGTACCCAACGCAAGGGCAATTGCAACAAGCACCTAAGCAAACACAACAGAATGCGAATGCAGGGCAAATAATGACACCTAGAATAGAGGGTGCCACTGTGGTAGGAGGGAACCCTTTCACGGGAACAGGGATGAATTTGTAGCCTAAATAGGACAGCTCAGAGGGTGACTTGATGTGTTCAGTACTATCAGTAACACCAGACCCCCAAAAGGTACCAAGGATCGATGTGACGATAGAAGGCGCATCTTTTTCTTTTCTTGTGGACACTGGGGCGACTCGCTCTTGTATACAGGAGGGAAAATACCCAATGTCAGGTATTGAATGCTCAAGGCTTCTCTGGAGGTACAAATGTAATTCCTTTTACTGATAAACTGCCTGTTTCTATAGGGGAATGCGACATGCCTGTCCCCTTGTTATATTCACGACAAACGCCAGTTAACATTCTGGTTAGAGATTTGATGACGAAACTTAACATGACGATTTCATTCACTGAGCAAGGAATAGTGTGCTCCACTCCAGGAATACACTATTTAAATGTAGGAGAGTTTATACTGGCATTTACACAGCAAGTGGCACTACGAGGAGTCCTCGTGGGTCCGGAAGTCTTCATGTATGGAGTGAGCATTTTATTAACATGGCTACCTGGATTAGTAGGGAAGATTGTGAGGATACCTGATGAGTTCTTATTTAGACCACAAGTACCTATGGATGAGGAAGATGGCCAGATGATTCCTATAGAATTGGAAGCAGCGATAGCACAAGGGGAAATAGCAATGCTTGAAGGAGTAGATGGCGAAGGAAGAGCATGGAGGACAGTGATAGCGCTTGAGGAGGGATACAGATTGACTGACATAACGGATGAAGATATGTTCAGAGATGAACGTATAGATGATGAGGTAGTTTTTTTTTTTAATAAGAATTACATATTGGATAAGAATTGAGAAAAGGGAAGTCCCACAGCGAATGGCACTAATGCAGCAATGACCAGCGTTCTTTCAGGAAGACTTAGAAAAAGTGCCAACTGTCATTTGGATTACGTGCCCATATGATGTAGGCCAATTGAAGGGAATAGGAGAGGTTAAAATAAAACTCAATCCAGGAGCAATTTTACCCTGAACAAAACAATATCCTATGTCTCGAGAAGCTGATGAAGGCATATTTAAAACTATTTCAGCATTGATGAATCAAGAAATCATAGTGCCACCGGAATCCCTGTGCAATACTGGGGTGTATCCGATTAAAAAATCAAAAGTGGGGTCATGGAGATTTATCGGGACTTGCGCCCTCTTAATCAGATTGTAGAAGCAGGGTTTCCATTAGTTCCGAATTTTGCGACAATATTGAGTAGCATACCAGTTGAAGCTAAATACATCACGCTGATCGATTTGAAAATGCGTTTTCTCGATCCCATTGCACAAAGACTCACAAGACCTTACTTCCTTTACGTTCAGACAAAAGAGACTAAAACATACTCGTTTACCTCAAGGGTACTGCCTGTCAATTTTCGACAGGGTCCTACAGATGGATTAAGGCAACATTGAACTCAAGAGTGTGGTAATTCAGTACGTAGATGAAATATTAATCTCCAGTGAAACAGAGGATCTTATCTTAAAAACATGTAAAGCGCAACATAAGCCTGGATTCATCTTGGTGCTGAAGCAGACAAGGCAAGGTTAAACCAAGGAGTCCAACCAAAAAATTAAGAGGAAAGTCTTCAGAGCCCTCCGAAATGGAAAATGAGCATTGATATTACGCACGGCAAAAAGAAGGGCATTCCAAGCCTTAGCAGCTATTACAGAAAAGGCCCGGCCGCCTAGACAGGCAAACCTAGCCCCGGGGGCTGAATAATCCTCAAGGCCTGGGAGCTTAGTGACCTGGCAGGTTTATAAAACCGAACATGGCCTGGAGAAATTCTGCACCCACATCGTGGAGAGCTTTGTGGACCAGACACAATTACTTGAATCTAATCTGCTGTGCCACTGGGAGCCAATGAAGTTGGCGCAAAAGAGAGGATGAATGTAGACAAGACTCTGTCCAGTTAATGACTATATTGGTAGACAATGGATACAAGGTAGACAAGGAGAAATTACAGTATTGCCAGGAAGAGGTGTTGTACATAGGTCAGTTAATTTCACATGAAGGAAAGAAAGTGACACCTGAAAGAGCTGAGGCTATCATGAAAACACCAAAGCCATATACAGTGAGGCAAATGCAGCAATTTCTGCGCTTATGCAATTATTGCAGAGCCTGGGCGTTCGACTACAGCACATATACAAAACCGCTTTTGCAAGCACTTAAGAAAGCACAAGTTGATAAGGAAAAGATAGAATGGACTGAAGAAATGGAGGAAGGATTTGAGGAATTAAAAAAAGCAATCTGTATGGCTCCAGTTTTAGGAATTCCCAATTATGATGAAGAATTGTATTTGTTTTCACACACCAATGGGTCAGTAATGACAGCAGTACTCACACAAAGAACAAAATTAGGGTATAAACCTTTGGCGTATTACAGTGGGATTCTAGATCCAGTTATGAGAGGACATTTTCCATGTAAACAATCTTTGGCTGCTGCCGCATTTGCAATAGAGAAGTTCACAATTATTACCATGGGCTGTTCCATGACTCTATTTATGGAGCACGCCTTTTTTGCTATTTTAGAGAATCCCAAAGGTACATTGACATCACAAAGAGCATCTGCATACGAGGTGATGATCTCTAATTCAGCGATTAAAGTAGTGAGGTGTAAGATAGTGAACCCAGCCACGCTTGTAGCTGAACCTGTAGAAGAAGGTGATCATGTGCATGACTACTCAAAGTATGTTGAATTTTATGATGCTATACCCCTGGTGAAAGAAAATGCTTTAGCGGGAGGGGAGATTCTCTTTATTGATGGTTCTTTGAAAATTGACCAAACTAGTTGGGAAAGGAATTCAGAATCTGCAGTTGTAAGACGCAGATTAAATGGTTAATTTGAGGTAGTGGCGAGTGCAAGACTACCATCTCATTTATCAGTACAAGCAGCAGAATTATTAGTGCTTATTGTTGTGGTCGAGAAACACAAAGATCAGGAAGTGACATTGTACAGTGACTCGGCCTATGTGACTTCAACCGTACATGCAGGGCTGTCACGCTGGAAGATGAGGGATTATCTCTGCGCAGACAGCACTCCAGTGCAACATGCGTCTTTATTGGACGGACTCATTAAGGCAGTAGCCGTAGCGGTCGTAAAATGCGCAACGCATACTAAATGAACAGACTTTATCTTTCGCAGAAACTAAGCCACAGATGTAGAAGCCAAAATAGTTGTATATTCTTCTGACATTTTGAGTTTCGAAACTGAAAATGTTTAAGAAGTATCGAATAGAAGCATGTTAGTATGAGAGGAGTTCATATGCTGTCAATTACGCAAATAGAGATTCAGGGTAGAGCCCCACAAGAAGAGCAGGGGCTATAGAAACGTAGGGGGTGTTCTTTATCCCCCCCGGAAGCATTATGGGGACAGGACAGCACTGGAAAGCCAGTGATGCCAGTGCCATTGTTAAAGGTTGCACTCAAGCAGTTGCATTACCCTGCGCATATAATCAAGAGAAATCTTGCTGCCACCATTGCAGAAGACTGGTTTGTTCCCAATCTGTTGTAACAAGTTGCACAGTTCATTGTGAATCGCATCGTGTCAGAAGTTTACAGCTGGGCATACACTGAGAACAATTGGAGGAGTAATACCTCGACCGAATGGTCCGTTTCAACATTTGCATATCGATTACGTCGATATGCTGCAGACGTAATGGATACAGGTATCTATTAGTGGTGGTGTGTCACTTTTCTAGGTCGATCAAAGCTTGTACTTGTACACACCCTGATGCTAATTGCACAGCAAAGTTTCTAGTGTGCAAAGTATTTCCAAGATGGGGTGTGTACGAAGTATTGAGGTCCGATAATGGGCCACATTTTGTCAATGAGCTATTTGAACAAATAAGACTTCTATTGAGTATAAAACAGGTTTTTTCTTGGTTATCATCCACAAGCAAACGGGATATGTGGGGGACAAAATGGCCTCCTAAAAGAAAGGATAGCCAAGATCAGATTAACTTTGAAAAAGCGATGGCTATATTGCCTACCCTAAGCCTTGTATGCCCTTCGAAATCAGCCAGGTTCAGACCATCATCTTATGCCCCATGAGTTAGTGACAGGGCGTTGCATGAGGACACCTCTTATGCCCCCATCTAGAGTCAGCAGTGATGCCCAGAGTGTAGCGCAGACTCTAGGTGATGAAATGCACGATTATTTGACATGTATTACTGCCAGTGTTTCTTTCATTGCAGATCAAGTCAAGCATTGGAGGGAGGGGTTGAGGGAAACGGAAGAGGATGGCCCAGTAACCAATCGGAGTGAATTATTGCCACCACCAAAGTTGTATGTTGAAGACCAAGTAATTATAAAGAATTTGTCATAATTCCTACCCTTCATGTCCCCAGCCCTCCAAAATGTCAGGCTGGAACCAGGCCACGATCATCTACATGGCCCTTAAGGGCCTTTCCATCCCTCCAAAGACCCACTTGGTGTCAGACTTGGCGCCTGTGGCACCAGACTCACACACTCCCATAGGATGGCAGTGAGCATTGGACTTGTAGTGCATAGGTGGGACAAGATGGATGCCCCCACATATTCCGGTTCCTAGAACTGCATATGCAGTCTAGCCTTTTGGGTGTGGTTCAGCCCAGAGACACCTGGGATACCCAGAGACTATTTAAGCCACGCCCAGGCCGGAAAACACGCTTTGCGTTTCTCTGAACCTGCAGCGTGACACTCTAACCATGTTCGGAACGGTCTCCAGAAGCCCTGCACCTTTCATCTGCGCTCAGCACCTGCAAGAACAAGAACACCCATTAGGAATAGCCTTACCTTGCGGAGCATCCGCCCATCATCCATCGCTCCTTCAGTTCTGCGGGAACCTTCGGCGGTGTCATTTTCTTCTCGGCACGCCGCTTCCTAAGAAAAAGGGAAAAGAGCAGAAAGAAGACATTAGTAAGCATTCTGCAAATCTTCGCTTACTTTAAAGACTGTACTAGATTCAAATGCTTACCTGAATCCAAGCCGCTCTGGGGGAACTTCATCTCCGGAGCTTCTCATCCATCTGCAGGTGGGAAAAGACACACCAGGTTAGCGTGGGAAAAATTTCAGAGGCGCCACATATCGCGCTTACTCACAGCGTTTCTTCTTCCTAACTGGCATCCACGCTGAAAACATTGCGGCACCTAAAAGACACAGAAAAACGAACTCTGTTCAATACAAGTACGAAGAGGTCGCATCGCGCTCTCACTCACCTTCAGTGTTACTCACCTCAAGCAGCACACCGTCATCCCCGGACGCCGGCCATCATCTAAGGAAGGAAAGGAACGAGAGTTAGAGAACTGTTCATAGAGACTCTTTATACTTACCCGTCTGACTCTCGCCAGTGAAGTAACTAGGCAGCAACGAGCCCGCATCAATCAACGCACCCCTGCGCTGAAAGCAGGACAGAGAGCACACTACACAAGAAAACAAGGTGAGGTGTGGACCAAGGGTAAGGGTTGGACCCCGCGAAAGAAGGGGTTCAAGCACGCAGAGACAATAGAGAGTTAAACCCTACCAATCCTGTGTTTCAGGCCCAGTCTCCAGTCGAGTAGAATCCAGGGAAGAGTTCGAGGTCATAGGAGGTCAGAACAGGCTGAGCGACGTCCCCGTGGATACCAGGTGAGCGTTACAGAATTGTACTCGTAGATGGCAAAAGCCTAGATTGAATGGTCCTGTTTGTGTTGAGGAAGTCTCCCCTACTGCAGTTAGGGTATCAGGAAGAAGAGCTTGGTTACATTTGGGTGATGTGAAGATCTACAAAGGCAAACCCTCCTTCGAGCACCCGTTGACCAAGAAGCAAGACAAGAAGAATTGCTGCGTGTGCAGACTCGATCAATGACCAAGAAGGACGATAAAACAGCGTGTGGTTAGCACACATTTCCTTTGGACTGGAATTCATTGGACACTCCTTAAAACTCGTAGCAGAAAGTGCATGGACTTGCAGAGAATTCTAGAGGCTAAACATACTTTCTAGAGATTCTTTGATAAAAGGAAAATTGCATTGGTACTATACCTAATCGTCAGTTAGGGATTAGAAATTGAAAAAGAGAGCAATACCCAGATTAGTTTTAGGAGCATATCTTTTTCAAGGATAATACATGATACCTACCGATAGCGATTCACATCGGATTATAGTTGCAATTTTTGTGTTTATACTTCAGTCATACCCTGCTCTAATTAGGAGAGATGTTAATATTCACTCCTTTCTCCATGACCCAAAAAATGGTCCAATTACAAGAAGACATCTGATTGCGGTAATTGAGCAGATTGTGCAACTACGAAAGTAAATTGAGCATGTGTATTAAAATGATTTGTGAAGAAGATAATGTGGTTAGAGATAGATAGAGTGTGAGTTCAATGAGTATTGGTATGGCACACCAAATATTTTTCTAGACTTCTATGCCTAATAAATATGCCTGTGTATTTTCGTCTTCTTTCTGTACCTTACATTTTAATGTCTTTATCATCCTAATGGTCCAATTGAAAACATGACACCTGTTCATAGTATAAATACAAATGATGATAACTTCTCTGACCTCTTTGGCCATATCAAACGGCATAAGCGGAATGCAGAAGAAGATAACCAGGGAATAAATACCTATCTTGATAATTCGGCTCACTTGGGGAATAACATGTGGTACCAACACATGAGAAAGGTGGGGGAGAGAGCATCTGATGAGAGCTGCTATGTCTGCTCTCTCATCCCCTATGCCATGAGTACAGTAAGAACCTTCATTTCAAAAGAGATGTCGGCGCAAGATGTGAAGTGCCTCAGTAATCTAGCAGCATGTACTACTAGAGGACAGTTTCAAGGGAACTGGGCAACCTTGCGATGGAGATCAAGACAGACATTTCCATACCAGGATGATTATATCAAGACAACACAAATGGAAAAGGAGCCTGGATGGACAGATAAGATGCTTGTGTATCATTCTGCAGGACAAGATAAGGTGATTGTTGAAGAAATGAAGAGGATGAATTGCTCTGACATGACAGAAAGGGCTGGAATGCCTGGATGATGTGAGCGTTCACAGCTGCTAATCTATGGACGAGTGAGTACGGCCAAAGAATGGGCAGATGGAATGATATCCTGTGCAGCTCATCTGCTGAGGAAGGAGGCAGTGCACGAGGTGCAGAATGTGCATGAGGGGTGTCTAAATGGGCCAAGTACTCTAAACTGCTGACATGGGTGTAAGACGAATCAGGCCCAGTGGCCGCAGTCCCATTAGATAATGCAACACTGTGCTTTCGGAGCAAGAGAAAAAATCGAGTTGGACAAAATAATTGGTGCAAAAATATTCCATGTATGAGCAGAGGAACCGCTGTCTTAACGCATCGATATTGGGCCTGCGGATCTAGAACATATATGAAACTGCCCAGGAATTGAGGTGGAGTGTGTTCCTTGGTATACATCGATTTTTCCAGCATTGGTGATTACTCAGAGTGATCTGAAAATTGAAGGATTTCCAAAAGTGGACGAGCACCTGAGAAAAAGAAGGTCACTTGAACTCCGGCGGGTGAAGATGGAGAATTTATTTCTCACAAAAATCACTAAAAGCTTATGAAGACATTGCTTATGAGTAGAAGTTGTTCAGCAAGACTGTGAAGATGCTGACATCTATGTTCATGCCTGGAATTCAAACAGCGGTGAATGTTAATTGGCTACAGATCACCAGATGGGAGCTGCTGTGAACAATCAATGCCACTATAAAAGGATTTAACGCCATAAAAGAAGAGCTGAGGGCCATAAGGTTGATGACCGTCCAGAATAGGTATGTCCTCGGCATGATTACAGCAATGGAAGGAGGTGTTTGCATCAAGATCGATCCATCATGTTGTACATTAATACCATCTCACAACTATCGGAACAGGACTTTGACGGATACTATATAAATGTTGACAGAACTACACATAAACATGGAGGAAGAGACAGAGACCATTGGAGATGACAGTTGTTTCTCATTCCTGTTTTCATGAATTCCTTATTGGATGGCAAATCTATTAAAGTTCCTTGGAGCAATAGTAGTGATAATAATATTTGGATTCTGTATCACAGGGATAATAATTGGACAATGCCAGAAAACAGCAAAGAAAGCAGTGGGAATTAATATCATGATTGACACAAAGGATGAACCAGAAGACAATGTCCTGACCAATATTGCCATTAGAGATCGTATTAAAGCAAGTATTGTGGCACCTGAAGAAAACATTCTGGTATCCAAAGGATCATAAGAATTACGTGGGACGTTGGGTCTTCTGTACCCCAAGTGGAGAATGCAGTTACATGACCCGGAGTGTGGATGAGCACATTAAAAATGCAGACACCCTGAGGGGGTGACGAAGAAATGGATACCCAAGAAACCCTTCTTCAAGAGAAGATGCAACGAAGCAGGAAAACTTGAGGAGGTGATCGAGGACTCGACTAGAGGGGGAATGTAGAGGAGCAGATATATACATCCCGAGGAGATCGACTCCCCTACCTGCTTTGCATTTGAGACATGAGACCGTGCCTCGTCTGACACCAGCTATAGTACCAATACTGCAGCAAGTATTTAGAAGAAGATATCCATTGAGACAACCATATCGAATGTACCCTCAAGTTGATGACAGCCTGTAGGAGGAACTCCCTGAAGGAATATGAGAAAGAGCTAAGAAAATGAACAAATTACATCATAAGAAACTGTGCATGACGTCCCGAGATATCAAATGGAGACAATGTATGGATCCTAGAGAAGAAATAACAAAGTAAAGAATTAAGTGAACCTTAAAAGTATAAAGAAGAAAAGTACACAGTAGAAAAGCTCTGCAGAAATCAGAAGCATGAAGAATATACAGATGCTGAAACGCAAGATAGATCAAGTCATCGTATAAGTAGTGAGTAGGATGCAGGCTAAACAGGCCAGTGACATTGAGAACGCGCAAGTGCATGGAAGGGGAAAAGGGGTAAAGTGCATGGAATGGAAAGAGGAAAGTGCGGAACAGAGGAGAGGACAGAATAAATAAATAAAAATAAATAATTAAAGGTGGTAGTGCAGCTAGCCAGCGGCAAGTGCTAGGTTAGGCAGATAGGGAGTATCTGATAAGTGCAGAAGAGAAGTGGGTGGGGGACTGTATGGGTACAGATACAGACCTCGGTGCAGTGGGTGGCCAGGAGGCAGTGCAGGAGGCTGGCAGGGTGAGCAGGTACCTGTGCCCGAAGGACAGATGGTGGCCAGGTTGAGCGGTGCCGAGAGAGAAAACAGATCATCAGGGGAGAAGAGTGGAAAAGACAGAAGCGAAGAGGGAGGTCTTCAGGTGCTTTCGGAACCGGAGGTGGTTCTCCTCAAGTTTCAAGGTGGCAGGGAGGCTGTTCCAAAGGGAGGCCCCAGCTGAAGACAGAGATCTACCCCTAGTGTGTTTCTTTGAAAAACGACTGACCCTGAGGGAGTTAGAGGTAGAGGAGCGAAGGGCTCAAGAGGGGAGGCATTTACAGAGGGATAGTTGAAGGTATTTTGGACCCAGGCCCCAGAAAGCCTTGTGGACAATGCAGAGGGTTTTAAATTTAATCCTTGCATCCACTGGGAGCCAATGAAGGGAATTAAGAGCTGGGGAGATACGATCCCAGGGGTTCAGGCCAAGGACAAGTCTTGCAGTCCTATTCTGGATTAGTTGAAGAGGGCAGAGAGTGGAGGCAGGAAGATTTAGAAAGAGGCTGTTACAGTAGTCCAACCTAGAGCGAATCAGAGCTTGGGAGACAATACGTTTTTGAGCGAAAGAGAAGAAAGGCAGAGTACCTCAGAGGAGGTGTAGTAAGAAGTTTGATTTTTTTACAGATGTCAGAGATGTGTGCAGAGAAGGATAGTGTGCAGTCAAAGATGACACCAAGGTCCTTGGCCTCTCAAGTAGGGGTAGGAGGTGGGCCAAGGGAGGCCGGCCAGAGAGTGAGGGAAAGGATGGTGCAGGTGTACCAATGAAGAGGATCTCTGTCTTGTTGGCATTTAGACAAAGGTTGTTGGCGGCACACCAATTCTGAATGGCGATTAGGCAATCCGAGATGAGGGAAGGAGAGGGAGGTGGCTGAAGGAAGCCTGAAAATAGTTGGGTGTCATATGCATAGCACTGGAAATTAGAGCAGAACAAGGAAATGCGGTAGGCGAAAGTTGCCAGGTATTGGTTGAAAAGCCAGGGCAAGAGGTTAGACCCCTGGGGAACACCACAGGTAGAAAGGGAGCTAGAAGATAGGAAAAACCCAAGTTGAACCTGGGAGGGTCGATCAGAGAGGAAATCGGTCAGCCAGGCCAGAGCCTGATCAGTGATGCCCAGGTTGTCACGGAGATGGTGGAGCAGGGTGGTATGGTTGACGGTGTTGAAAGCAGAGGAGAGATCAAGTAGGATAAGGACAGAGGGAGTGTTAGAGTCCAGGTTGGAGAGCAGATCTTCACAGATGTTCAGGAGAGCAGTTTCCGTGCTTCTGGCCGCTCTGAAGCCAGATTGGTGATTGTGGAGAGAACCAACGGAGTCAGAATGAAGGTTAAACTGAGAGATGGATATTTCCAGGAGTTTACCCAAAAAGGGAGTAATGGAAATTGGGCGATAGTTGGTTGGCCAAGAAGGATCAGCTGTAGGTTTCTTAAGGAGAGGATGAACAAGGGAGTGCTTCAGAGGGGAGGGGAAAGATCCAGTGGCAAATGAGAGGTTGCAGAAATTGGCAAAGGGTCGGAGCAAGGGCATCAATGTGGTCCTTAATGGTTTTAGATTGGTTTAGATGCCCAGTTTGAATTAATTTAAGACATTTAAAAGCTGTCGAATGAACCAAATCGTGGTCTCACGTGAGTCAAGGATGGAAATAGAGTTTGAACTTGGAGTTCCAGATACAATAGTGAGTGCCCTCACTCCCGTGCATTCCCAGAATGAGGATACTCTGCCAGGCCAAGTACAAAGACAATTTCATGGTAGAAGGCATGGGTGATGAGAGATGTTGGGCTAATTGGGTGGTCAGGTAGCTTCATGTCCTATCTCCCTGCACCTGTGTCTTGGTTTAAATGCTGTTAATTGAACCTAATGTTCCAGACATGGCACAAGTGTGCCCAAACAATTGTATTAGTCTGTATAACGAAGGACCTTATAGCTTGAGACACCAATGAAACACTGTGTAACTGATTTGTTTTAAAATGACACATATGATGAGGTAGGCATTCGTTGTCCACCTGATAAAGGACAGCCAATAACAATCCTAGCTCCTATATGATTCTATATTTAGATGTCTCCTTTAACCGATCCCGACCCTTGATAGGTTTTTCAATATTGCCACTTAGTATGACGTCACTGTGACGCATAATGAAGTACATACATTGTAGCTCGGGTGTGGCTACGAGGCCATGTAAAGGGACGTGTCTCCTGTGGAGCTCTTGCCGATCTGAAACTATCCTTGGATAAAACAGTGCAAAAATGGATCGCTGGCGCCTAGGAACGGAATGTCTGAGGCATGAATTGCAGGTGCACGCATAGAAACAATCTGAGAGCTGGAGAAGCTGAGGATACAAAATTACAGGCAGACGAAGCAAATGTATCCAGCAGAAGAAAGAAAACCAAAATGGCCGGCGGCATAGAACAAAGGGACATGTGAGATTGACAAAGACAAGGAGTCTACATAGCGCAGCTGGAGAAAGCACGAGCAACTGGTTGGCACTGGGACGCTGGCAGGCGGCAGAGGTGGATGAAGGAGCACTGACGCGGTGCAGCGGTGGATACGTTGTGTCGGAGACAGCCCAGCAGTGGCAAAGGAGACTGGCGGTGGACCGAAGCTGATGGGAGTGCCCGGGCCCCCAAACAAGTAAGGGAGAAGTGCGCACAGAGCTTGCAGGCGGTCGGCAGACTGGGAAGCCCCTGCCGGGATGCCGCATATCCCAGGGGAACATAAGCACACGGGCGCAGGTGTGTGAAACTGGCCCTCCGGAGCCCTGAGCGGAGGAGCGGGGAGAAGCGAATAGCAGCAGAGTGCACGGGAACTGGAAATGTGGCTCCTGAGTGCCGGACGGAGCTGGGGAGACAAGATCCGCTGGGGAGTGAACACGTCGGTTTCCACAATACGCTCCGACCGTGCGGCAGAAGAAACGCTGGGCGGATGGAGGGCAAGCGGGTATGGACTGATAATCAACAATGGAAAGGCCGGGGGACGTGGCCAAATAAACACGGAGTGGGTGGTGATTCCTGCGAATAGCACCCCTGTATGCAGTTGCCCAGCGGCTTAGCTGAGGGGAAGGTTGCCAGTCAGCCATAACACGGAGTCTGGAGCGCCCGTAGTGCGCACATGCAGGAGCAACATTGTGGCAAACAAAAAAGGGGAGCGGGCCGGTGCATGACAGGCAGCACAGACGTTGGTGTGGCCGGTGCTCCCGTGTGGACATAAAATAAAAGGTAACTCGGGTGCTTTGATCCTCGCGACGAGAGCAGGAGGAGACAATACAGCGAAGGCACAGCCGAGTGCAAGCACCACGTGGCCACGGTTAAACCAACATCAGTAAGCAGGATTACGGGCGCTATGAGCCTCTTTGCATTGGAAGGAAACAACCCTGATATACCCCCTGGTGGAGATTAGAGCTTGCTGAAGTGGTCATGCTTCCCCACTGCTTTGCATCATTTGGAAACTGTGCTTGGGGACACCGGGCACGCTCCTCACTGGTACCGCTGCATACCGGTCACGGCTAAACTGAAGACTGTATACAACATAAGTGGAGGCTAACCAGCGGGTCTGAAACCCTGGGGAAGTGCTATGTATTGCCCCCTTCGCTCTTAATCTGTCCCGCACAGTAACTACAGTTTCAATAATTGCTTATACACTCTGAGCACTACGATGTCTAACAAATCCCTTAGACAGAAAGGCAAACAGCCCACATTGGACGATTTTGCAAAAACACCACCAGGCGCAGGGGCCAGGAAGAAAGACAAGACCCCTGAAGGGGGCCCAGATACGGTGGGCAAAGAAGAGATTCTTGCGGTCAGGGGAGTTGCTAGGTCTGGAAAAGACCCGGGGCTAGGCTGATGTCGGAACTGTTGGGACTGGGGGCTAGCTAGTCTTTTAGCTGTAGCTCCTGAGATTCTATCCGGGGCTACAACCAAAAGATCAGGGGCTATAGCCCCCTTAGCCCCCCCTAGCAACGCCCCTGCTTGCGGTGATAGCAGACCTCAAGGTGGCCTGGGAGACTAAACTGGGCCTGGCAATGGGAGATCTGAAAGCTGCACTAGAACTGAAAGTGGGAGAAGTGCAAGAAGACAGTAACCTTCTCCGGCAAGACATAAGGTCACTGGCGGAGCACACGGGGAACCTGGAAAAAGAGGTAGGCCCGAACACGGCGGCCTGTGCGGCCCATAAATCGGAACTTCATGCCTTAATGCAACGTGTGGGTAACCTGGAAAACTGGGCAGAGGAAGCGGAAGGATGCGCTCGGAGAAACAGCATTCGCATTGTCGGAATTGCCAGAAGGGGCAGAGGGAACGGACCCCACGGAATACATCGAGTCCATGCTTCTGCAGGAGATAACTGGCGGAGCCCTGTCCCAGGGGTTCGCGGTAGAGAGAGCGCACAGGGCACTGACGAGGAAGCCGCTGCCAGGAAACCCCCCCAGACCAGTGATCGCTAAGATCCTAAACTACCGGGACCGAGAAAAGATCCTCGAACAGTTTCGAAAGGGTGGCACGATTCAAAGAGGGGCAGCGAACATAACGGCGTACCTGGATTTTACCCTGCAGGTACAACGCAACCGCATGAACTTCGGATCCGTGAAAAGGAGACTGAGGGAAGCAGGCCATAAGTACATGTTGCTTTACCCAGCGAAATTAAAGGAATTCCATAAGAGCAGAACCTAGTTTTTCGACACCCCAGAGGAAGCCATGGGATGGTTGGACGCGCAGAACTGCCCCCAAGAACCGGATGTCCAGGAAGACGGAGTCGGAGATAAGTAATATGCGTCTGGGGCACCCTATGTGCTGCAGCTTAGGACAATGAGACTTGAATATAGCACTGCATATAACTGGTGGGGAAGCAGGCTTGGAACCACAGTCATAAACATGATCCGGTGGCACTGGAAACCTTGATATTAGTATAGGAGTTATACAGAGCATGACCTTACAACCCCATAACTAGAAGCTTAGTTAGGTCACTGGTAGTCTGGTGACACCCTGCTGGGTTCTGGGCCTGAGTTTCCTAGAGCAGAACAAACGCGGGAGGGCCTGAGATCCAGGGATGGAGCTGGGCATTTGTTGGAGTTGGGGTCGAAGTTGGGGAGGGAGGGGGGAGGGCAGGGGGGTTGTGCAGTGGTTTGTTTTAGTTGGCGAGGTTGGTAAGTTGGGAGGTGAGCCTACACTCCGGGAAAAACAATATGAACCATGGGAGACCTTAAGATAGTTACTTTGAATGTTAGGGGGCTCAACAGCTATCTGAAACGAAACAAGGTTATGATGTACCTGCGAAGGCAGAAAGTGGTCATAGCCTTGTTACAAGAAACTCACTTAACGCAGGAGAAACTGGAAGTGCTACGGAAGAAGTGGAAAGGGACGGTAGTAGGGGTAGCATATTCAGGTTATGCAAGAGGGGTAATTACATGGGTGGCCCCACATGTCCCGTTCCAACTGTTGTGCTCGGTAGCGGAGTCGGATGGCAGGATGGTGGTCATGAAAGGACTGGTGGAAAATAAAGAGATATGTATAGTAAATACTTATGCCCCGAATCAGGACACGGCAGCGTATTTTAGAACCCTGTATGGCAAACTTAGTGGTAGTGTGGGGGAGGCGGTGCTATGAGGGGGGGATTTTAATTGTGTGTTAAACCCCAAAATAGATAAATCGGACACTAAGGTAGACAGACCCACTCCGGCTGCCAAAATACTGCAGTCATTACTGGCAGACTTTGGACTAGACGATGCGTGGAGGTCACGCCATCCACAAGAGAGACAATACTCACACTATGCGGCCCCCCAGGGCCTATACACTAGACTACGTGTTTGTCACGCATTAACTAATGGCTGAAATAACGCATGCGGAACATAAAGCAAGGGTCCTCTCGGACCACTCGCCATTGATGTTAGTGTGGCAATACCGACCCCCGACGAGAAGGATACCCACGTGGCGCCTGCGTGCCTAGGCGCTGAAAGATAACGTATTCAGAGAAGATATGCGAGAGGAAATAAGTTACTTTGAGATAAACACTGGCAGTGTTAAGACGGCAGACACACTCTGGGAGCCCTTTAAGGTGGTGGTGAGGGGGATTGCCATAGGCAAGTCTGGGGGACTGCAGAAGGAGATCCTGACTGATCTGCGGAAAGCGGAAAAGGAGCTAAAAAGGGTGTCGGAAAGGGCTAGCAATACCAAGGAAGACACAGAGATAGTCCTTGGCCTGCAACAGAAATGTGCTGTATACTGGGAAAGATTATGCAATCTTAATTATAAAAAGTATATAGAGAGACAGCACGCAGGAGGAGACAAACCGGGGAGAGTCTTGGCATGGCTATATAAAAACGAGAACCCTAGGCCCCCAATTAGAACGGTAGTGAGAAAAGATGGGAGCACAATAGAAACACAAGAGGGAGTTAATCAGGAATTTGCAGAGCATTATAGACACTTGTATAGGGATGAAGCAGGCAGCAGCAGTACAGAGATATGAGACACATTGGAAGATATCGGACTACCCCAGATCAGTGCAGAGGAGAGGGAGGAACTAGATGCCCCGATCACCCTAGAGGAATTAGAAGAGGTAGTGAGGCAACTGCCCACGTGCAAAACCCCGGGAACGGATGGACTCCCAAGCGAGTTCTATAAAGCATATAAAGCAGAGGTACTCCCCCCCGCTGCTTGAGATGCTTAATGAAGCATATGAAGCTGGGCACTTACCGGAATCCTTACGCGAAGCGGTCATTATACCACTTCCCAAACCCAATAAACCTGGTAGCGACTGTGGGTCCTACAGGCCCCTGTAGATGTTAAATCAAGATAGCAAAATTCTGAAAGCGGTCTTGGCGAATAGACTAAAGAAGGTCATTAATAAGTTGATACATCCAGATCAAACAGGATATGTCCCGAATAGAAACATCTCAAATAACTTGAGGCGACTCCACCGAGTCATTGAACATACCAACAGAGACGCAAGCGAGATGGCGATAGTATCATTAGATGCGATCAAGGCATTTGATTCGGTCAAGTGGCCTGGTTAACTGCAGCTCTAGCCAATTATGGTATGGGACCAGGATATCTCCAATGGGTTAAACTGCTATACAGTGCACCACTTGCTAGAGTGAAAACAGGAGCTGTAGTTTCCGAAAGATGGCAACTCAGCAGAGATACCAGGCAAGGCTGCCCATGGTCCCCCATGCTGTATATCTTAGTCTTGGAACACCAGGCGATTTATTTAAGGCAGCAATATGACGCGATAGGCATCGTCGTTGGGGAGACGCCACATCTAATTTCATTGTATGCAGATGATATGTTACTGTATTTGCGTTACCCAGAAGAGAACCTCCAATATATATTAGAAGTGATGAAGAGGTTTGCAGAATTATCAGGCATAGATGTAAATCCAAGTAAGTCCTGCATGTTCCCGCTGGGCAGGTATAGAGGGCTCCCGCTGGAGCAGTTGCCGATTCTACAGATAACGTTGGAGGTTGACACATTCAGATATCTTGGGGTAGATATATATCATACGGTAGAAGCCGGATATAAACACAACACGGAAAGAACAGTTAAGAACCTGGAGAGTAGCATGAAGTTTTGGGCAAAGCTCCCCCTGGCAATGATGGAACGAGGGGTGATGCTCAAGATGGTGGCACTGCCCAGATTGTTGCACTGCTTCGCGAACATCCCATACTCAATACCCAATAATTTTTTTGTTAGGCTGAGTGTTATATTCAGGGAATTCTTATGGCACGGGATGCGGAACAGGGTAGGCCTGTGGAAATTACAAAATCCATACGAGAGAGGAGGCATTAAATTACCAAACTGGGAGGATTACTATGTAGCTAGTCAACTACAATACGTGGCTAAATGGCTCTCAGATGAGCCTACCTTAGAACACGGGCTGTTTCAGAGGGACTGCGCCCCATACTTTCTGCAAGAGATGATATGGTTGCCCAAATCAAAGTTAGAAGGCCGCCTGGGGATGATGAGCCTTGGTTGGAGGATATGGAGAAGAGCGTGCCTGTTAATGGAAAAACCACCCCCATGCTCCCCACAGATCCCATTGGTCGCCGTGGTTGGAAGCGAAAAGCAGCTAAGGCTAATGATTAGAAGGCACTGGGAACCAGTTGGGATAGCAACGATGGGGGATATGTGGCAGGAGGGTAGGATACTGGAATTGGGGGAGCTGGTGTAACTAATGGGATTGCATAGTGGGCAATATATCGCGTATCATGGGGTGGTGCAACGAATTAAAGACACCTGGTCGGAAGTGGTATTGGCGGAGGAACCGGACGCCATTATTGATACGATATATGACATAGCAGAAGGGGGACACGAAACATCTAGACTATATGAGATGATAATGTCCCAGGCGGGCAAGGAGGTGGTGCAACTTAGACTGGACTGGGAAGAAGAAGTAGGGGCCCCAATGAGTGATGGGTTGTGGGGAGAGAGCACAAGGATATCATAAAAAGGTATCGAGAAATGCGAGGTTACAGCAGATACAATTGTACATAACCCACAGGGCATACCTGACGCCTCAAGAGATAGCTAAATTTAAGAACGCCGGACGTCAGGTGTGCCCTAAATGTAATGAAGAAAATGCGGGAATGGTGCATATGTTTTGGGCGTGCCCATTGATAGAGAGCTACTGGGGGGAAATAGCGCAGAAAATGGAAGGCAAAGGGATCCATATGAAGGTGGATACTGCATGAGCTTGTTTGATAGGAGGTTTTCCCAGACCACGTAAGCTTAAACATGTAAGTAAACTGAAAGACCTAGCTTATGTCCTAGCAAAGAGGAGAATTGTGATGGGTTGGAAGGCATGTCACAGACCGAAAATGGAAACATGGTGGAAGGATCTGCAGAAGTGGGCGGAGGCAGAAACTGTGGTATGGCAGGAAGCGTGTAAAGGCTCCCACAACACAGCGTTAGCGGTTACCGCTAATAGCGGTGACCGTAAATAAGCGGAACCGGAAGTAGCGTCATCGCACAGGAATGGGAAATAGCACGGTAGCCATCTTTAAAAACACAATCCATTGCCATCCTCTGCCCCCAGGACCTGCAGCCACACCAGAGCTTTCAAAAATCATCCACAGACCCACTGACAATGCCCAAGGCCATAAAAAAAGGAGCTGAGCGGCAGCACAAGGAGCGCTTTTCAAATGAAGAGCTCACAATGCTAACTGATGCGCTCGCTGCCAACTCAGAGGTGGTGTTTGCCAATGACATGCGGCGTCCCACCCTAATCAAGAAGAAGGAGATCTGGGTAGAGGTGGCCCGTAAGGTCAGTGCGGTGGCCTCCACCCCCCACACTGTGAAGGATGTCCGGAAGCTGTGGGACGATCTACACCTCTGTGTACGCAGCATCCTGGCTGCCAACCGGAAGCTGACCATAGGCACAGGAGATGGTGGAGGATCCCCAATAAAACTACAGGAGTGGGAGGAGACCTGTGCAAGCACCATTGGGATCGAATCAATCGAGGGAGTAGGCGAAATGGAGCGCAGTGTGCCGACATCGTCAGATGGAGGTGAGTGTCCACACAAAACACTGCACTGTGAAACATGAGGTAATCCCCCAAATGTGACCCTGAAATCATCCCATGGATGGGGCCATCAAACATACATGCACACAACCCTGCCCATATGCGGTGCACATCCCGACACAAACACATGCATGCAGCACCACAGACACGTGTCACCCAGACTCATGCATAAATGACCCACCCAACTGTCTAACAACCTTTATGGCCAAACTTGAAGTCCAAATGCATAGAACAGCAGGAACAACAACATCTGCATGAAGCATGTTGACCATTCACCAATGCCATCCCTCTCTTTGTCCCCCACAGGCTCACAAACTGACAGCGATGAGCAGGACACTGCGACGCAGGCCCCACCCGCTAAGAAACAGCCCAGGGGAATGGCTTCAGGCAACATGGCCAGCGCGTCGAGGGCCACAGGAAAGAGTGCACTCCCGCAGAGGGCCAAACCCACAAAGCCACCCATGTCACCAAGACGTGAAAGTCCGCCTGAACCAATTGCAGCACCCACTCCAGCAACCCACGCACGATCCACCCGTGGAAGGAACACTGTCCGCTGCCAATAGCTCCATCGGCGAGGCAGCTGCCACAGCACCCATGTCCGATGTGGAGGACACTTGTAACTCGCCCATCCAACAACATACACCCAGCCCGCAGCAGTCAAAACAACCAAGCCCACGCCCCACATCACATTCCAGCAGCCATGAGCAGTCTGGGGATGATATCGTCGCAGGGTGCTGGAGTCCACCGGTGTCATCACCTGATGCTGGACAAATACAACAAGGTGCGGCACCCACCGCACAACGCGGACAACGAGGCCATGACATGGCCATCATCAGACAGCGGCAGGAAGACATCACTGCGCTGGTTGGCCAGCATGTGGGTGAGGCTGCACTTGCGAGGGAGGAGTGCAGGGAGCATGCAAGGGGCATCAGACAAGCCATAGAAGATAGCACCAACCGGCTATGTGAGGAAATGTCACTTGTGAGGCAGGTCCTCACACGCATAGCTGACACGATGGACAGGCAGAATCCCCCACCAGGACCGGACCAACCGCGCACCTCCTCCTCCGTCAGCTCAAGGCAGACCAGCCCCCGGCGCAGGTCCTTGCGGGCTATGCGGCGCACAACCTCTCAACCCCCCCAATGGTGGCAGAGGGGATGGGAACTAAGGCCAGCCAGATGTTGCTGACACATGTACAGCACTGACTATGCAGCACTGATGTACAAGCCATGTTTGGGAGTGTTGTGGGGGGAGTGGGGATAGGGTTTCTGGGAGTGTTGTGGGGGGGATGGGGATAGGGTTTCTGGGAGTGTTGTGGGGGGGGATAGGGTTTCTGGGAGTGTTGTGGGGGAGGGGGGATAGGGTGTTTGTGTTGTTGGGTCCATGCACTTCTGTTACTTACAATACTTAATACACACTGGTGACATGACAAATCACAGGAGTGGACAATTTCATTGTGTATGTGTGCTTTACTGGTGGACAGGGCACAGTGTACATTTCACCACAAAACCCAGTGCCCAAATACCCACATCCATTGAACACTATTCATCCATGTGTATTAGAAATATTGGTCTATCAGATGCTGGCGCACAGCACGTCCCTCCTGGGCATCACCACCTGCATTACCTGCAGCCCCATCTTCTCCCTCCTCATCCTCATCATCATCCTCACCAGGTGGTTGCAGTTCAATGTCAGGGGGCAGTGGCACATTCCTTCTGATATACATATTGTGCAGCATGACACATGCCATGGTGATTTTGGCCACCTTCTCATGTCCGTACAGGAGTGCCTCACCCGACCTGCTGAGGCACCGGAACCGTGTCTTCAAAAGGCCAAATGTCTGCTCAATTACCACGCGGGTACGGGTATGTGCACGATTGTATTCCTCTTCGTGCCTGTTCTGTGGGTTCCGTACAGGGGTAAGGAGCCACCTCTTCAGGGGATAGCCAGCATCACCTGCATGGGTGCAACAAATGGTATGTGTAAGTGTTTACATCAAGTGGAACCAGTACATATCACACAAATCAACTTTGCATTGTGAATGACATCCACAAATCCCTGCATGCATGGAGGTAATCAAGGTAACTGCAATGTGGGAAGGTGAAGTAGTCCTTGCAAGTGGACATGCACCGTGCATGCCTACGGCAGTTGATGCCATGTACAGGGTGAGGTCCAGTCATTCGTGTATTTTGGTCCAAGCACCGTTATGACCACACTGCTAGTGAACTGCCATTCCGAAGTTGATGTCCCCATGCTGTCATGCGGCACTTCTGTAGTGGTGTATGGGTGTGCATCAGTATGATGGATAGAGGTAATCCCTTTGTATGCACTCAAAGTCGCATTTCCATTGTGATGCTGTTCAGCGTACGTTTCCATTGTCCATATTGGCTTCATGTATCTGTGTTATAGGGGTTATGGTCTGATGTGCAATGTGCATGTTGATGGATATGGCATGATTGGGTTAATGGGTTTATTCCATTGTTGTGCAGCTTACTACTTGCATGTGGTTACCATGTGTCAGGTCCAGTGTGCCCCTCGGGGGACAGTGGTGTGATTCTGTATGGGCATAGTTGACCATGACAACTAATGACACCCGGTTGGAGTATGTTTCTCCCCCCCCCCAATCGCACCCGGTTGGAGTATGCTTCTCTCCCCCCCAATCACACCCGGTTGGAGTATGCTCCCCCCCCCAATCACACCCGGTTGGAGTATGCTTCTCCCCCCACCCCCCAATCACACCCGGTTGGAGTATGCTTCTCCCCCCCCACCCCCAATCACACCCGGTTGGAGTATGCTTCTCTTCCTCCCCCCATTCACACCCGGTTGGAGTATGCTTCTCTCCCCCCGCCCCCATTCACACCCGGTTGGAGTATGCTTCTCTCCCCCCCACCCAATCACACCCGGTTGGAGTATGCTTCTCCCCCCGCCCCCCAATCACACCCGGTTGGAGTATGCTTCTCTTCCTCCCCCCATTCACACCCGGTTGGAGAATGCTTCTCTCCCCCCCCCATTCACACCCGGTTGGAGTATGCTTCTCTTCCCCCCCCAATCACACCTGGTTGGAGTATGCTTCTCTCCCCCCTGAATGTACTGCCCACATCACAATGCCATGTGCTTGCCATGCTACTCACCAAGTAGCCACGAACGATGTCCAGCATGTCGCTCCATGTAGCGTGGTATCGTTGAGTTCTGCAGGACCATTGAATCATGGGTTGATCCGGGATAGCGGTCACAACAATGTGTGATGATCTTGTTGGAGTCGCATACCATTTGGACGTTGATGGAGTGGTATTGCTTTCTGTTTCGGCACACTGCCTCATTGGCATGTGGGACAACCAATTCCACATGTGTACAGTCGATGGCCCTGATACAACTTGGGATGCCTGCCAGTGAATGGAAGCCAACCTTGGTGTTAGAGATGTCCTGGGCAGTCGGTGGCAGGGAAATGTGTTCACTTGTGTGCTTCAGGAGGGCATCGAGCACCTGGTTCAACGTGTGTGAAAATACTGGTTGTGATATGCCATGCATCTGTCCTACCGTATGCTGGTCGGTGCCTGTGGCCAGGAAGTGGAGCACAGTTAGCACCTTCAGTAGAGGGGGGATGGCAGTACGGATGTCTATGAGGCTGACTATATCGTTGTGTGCCATGTCCACGATGGTGGTGATGGTATCCCGGTCCAGACGGTACAGGGTGTGTATCTGCTCAGGGGTTAGGTTGAATGGACTGGCTCTGATGCTAGGGATTTGTGGCTGCCTCTGTGGTACAACTAGATGCACTGGTGGGGCTTGCTGTGCCTGTCTCGACCTCCTCCTCCTCCTGCGTCTCCTCTGTGCTGCCAGTTGTTGTTGCTGTTGCAATGCAATCATGTCCTCCAGCCCATGTAATGCTGCTAGTATTGGAATCATTTTGGTGTGCGAAGGGGTGTGGTGTGCTCCTTTTGTGCTGGCCTAGTCTCCATTGCCTCCACCTGTGCTGATTGTGGGCACCTGTGGCGGTTGGGAACACTGCACATGGCCCTTTACGGGTGGTTCGCGATGCCGCTATTTCCGACATGCCGGTATGGGCTTTAGGGGACTGCTCCATGCCGCTTTTTGCATGTTTGCATGTCTTGTAATGGACTCCTATTTCTGCCATGCCGCTATTGCCGCCATGAAGGGTCGTGCGCCCACGACCATGGCGCTATTAGAGGCACCGTACTTAGCGGTGCCGCTAATAGCAGGCAGGCGGGTCATAATTGTGAGGTGCGGTTAGCGATACCGGCATCGCTTTTCCCTTAACGCCTACCGTGTAATGAGGCCCTAGGTCTCATCCTAACTGTCTCCAGTTCAGGTGCCAAAAGGGAGGCTAAATCTGGGAGAAATGTTCTTTAGAAGCGTCTGAAGAAGAGTGTCTAGCTGGGTTCTGGAAAGATTACCCAACCTGGTCATGGCTGCTTTGGTGTTAAACCTTAAAGCCTTTCTTCCTTGTTTCATGAGATCTGTATAGATCTTGGGTTCAGCTTTGGTTAGTAAGTGATAAATCAGCATCCACCATTTTAAAAGAGGAATTAAGTATGTGGCAACAACATGTAGTGTAAAATGTTTTTTTCTTAAATTAATCCATAGCTCCCCAGCCTCCTAACAGCATCCTATCTACACCTTCTGCCTGGATGACAGCCTTTCATAATAACTGGGAAGGGTGACGAGGAGACTTGTTTGAGGTCGCTCAGCACTGATCGTCCCACTGATTGTCCGCAAGGACAAAAAGAAAAAGAATTGCAAGAGCTCCCGGTTTCCCAGTGGTTCTTCAAAGCATCATTCTTCGTCGAAGAGGAGCCACCATTCCAGTTACTCTACTGATGACCAGGCACCTCCGGTACCTTTCCCCACCCAATATTTGACTCTGGAAGAATTGGAGGCCTCCAGGCATTGCTCGACACCTTTGGGAAGGTGCCAGCAGCTTCGGGCCGACGGTATCGGCTTCGGCGCCGACAGAGTCCACCACTCTTGGACAAGCTGGCAGATACACTGACAAATCGCACAACTAAGCACCTTGGGGCCCGACCAACTGACAGACTGACAAGTTCCTGTCTCAAGGTCGCACTGCTCAGTCTTTGGATGTTGGTACTTCGATCACAACACTTCTTTATGATGAGGAGGGGGAGCACATTCCTTTTGGATTGGAACCCCTTCAACTTAGGGAAGTTAGGGACTTTCCAGAGGAGTTCTATGATCAACTAAGGGACTTAGTGGATCTTGCGGCTTACTTGCAGGAGGCAGGTGGCCTGGACACCTCGCCAGAACTATACATGCTCCCTGCTCCTACCCCAGGTAAATCCCAGTCAGCTTTTTAGTGCCTGATTGCCAAGGTGGTGGATACCTAAGGGTTGTTGGCCTCCTTCCCATCCAAAGTACAATACGAGCTGGCAGATATTCTGGACGAGGGCCCAAAGAAATAGATACTACTGCCATTCAACCATGAAGTACAGGCACCAGTCCTTGCTCTGTGGTCCAAACTGACCACAGTCCTGACTGTAGACTTGCAAGAAAAACACAGGCCAGAACCATCAGACCCCCTTTGTCTATCTGCCCATGCGTCACCAGAATGTTTAGCTGTGAAGGCTACCACAACAAAGCTGAAAAGTAAATATTCTCCTCTTGGCCCCCTGTCAGGGAGAGCAAGAGACTGGAAACCTGGGGTAGGAAAATTCTTGGCTCTACAAGCCTTTTCCGAAGATGCCTCAACACCTCCTGTGCCACAGCTGAATTTCTTTTGTGGCTGCAGTCTGCGATCTCGGAGATGGCACAACACATCCCTGGGGATGGGTTTGAGGCTCTGGTAAGGGATGACAAAGAGACTTACCGCCATATCCTCCAATTGTGCCTTGAAACTGCAGACTGTGTGGCTAGACCGATGGCCACCAGAACAGTTCTGAGGAAATACTCTTAGCTGTGTATGTCAGGGTTTGCCCCAGATGTCCAGGAGAAGCTCAGGGCTTTGATTCATCCTCTGTATCTCGGAATACTATGATCTGGTTGGTAAGGATGTGCCTGAAGGTTTCAGGGCACATTTCACCAGAGGGATGGCTGCCACTTCAGCTTTGCAACATGGAAATGTATATTGCATGCCAGATCACCAAACTGACTTGGAGGAAGCTGATTTCACAGATCCCGAAGGAATTACATAACCATTGCAATCGTTAAAAAAGAGCCAGGTATTACTTCACAGTCCCAATCTCTCAAAGAGGATAAATGAAGATCTAAACTATTAACTGTAACTCAAGACACTCTGAATCTATAACCTATGCCACCAGACACTCAAGACCTTCACTCGCAACACTGTAACACTATGAATGCTGAACTGTGCTATGCACGATGATGCTGCAGAAAGGGGGAGCTAACGGTGGTTCTTAGTTATAATAATAATAATAATAATAATTTAGCATTTATATAGCGCTGCGAACCCTCGGGTATCTGAGCGCTGCTTATTATTACCCACGGTGTGTGGTGCTCATTTATCGACCTCGGAAGGATGAAAGGCTGAGTTTGGCCCTGCCGGGATTCGAACCTGCATCAACAGGCTCTGCACGGATGTTCGGCTATCAAGTCATTAACAGCACGCCTCAGTAAATCCTAGCTAAATCAATCCAAAAAAGGAGTGTTTATGCAGAGGTTCATGGCGATCTGGTAAAACAGGATCTGTGCAATACTGAAGGTTGATGGTTGGAAGGTTTTGAATGAGTCATAACATCTGGCATTGTTCTGGGAAACCCTGCAGACCATCACCTTTCAGCCTGCCATGACATAACAGAAAGGAAAAGAGAATATGCCCCTCAGGTTTGTTCCCATACCAAAAGGGACTGTCCAGCGTAAACTACTAAGTCACACCCTGTCTGCACAAAACCACAAGCAAACCCAGACATGTCTGGGCCTCATTGGGTGTCATCATTGATGTGAAGCTCTGGTCTCTAGGCACTACAGGTTCGAAGCCCATCACACTCAGGATGATAGATGCAAAACGGAAGGTTGCTTCCTGGAAGGTTTTGAATCAGTCATAACCTCTGCCATTACTGTAGGCATCCCTCCAGATCATTGTTTTTCAGCATGCCTTGCCATTGTAAAAGGAGAAAGACTATATGCAAATCAGGCTTGCTCTCATCACCACTTGAACGATGTCGGACTACCGGCAGGAGCACCTAGCACCTAGACACATAACTACAACCATGGGAGACAAAGGCAGCCGTTATGCTGGACATAAGTGCCCTTACTGGATCCGGTGACATAGAGGACAGGGCAACCACACATCTGTCGGCCGATGAGTACATAATGGGCCTTATCACGAGTTGGGCGGTAGCCCTTAAATGCGCCGGTAACACTATTACCGCTGCATTTAAGGGGCCACTCAATCTTGAGTTGGGCGGATAGTTGGAGTTTTAGCTCCAGCTTTTTGCTGGAGGTGAAAATCCAGATTTCCGCCTGTTTTTGACCATTTTGGGCGCTGTAACTGCCGACGGTAATAGCGTTGAAAATCACCATAGAGGATTTTTGCATTGGCGCTTGCGTTGGCGGTATCCCGGCAGTAATACCGCCGGGATACCGCCAAGGTCATGATAGAGCCCAATATATGTTTCCACAATTATGTATAGAAAGTGCATTGAAGTGAACCCCACATGTCCGTGTCAACCCACCACCCACTGATAAGGAAAGAGGGAATGTGTCCAACCATAAACAGCACACCACCCTAGACAACACTTCACTAGTTTGCTAAAGAATAACTGCCACTACACCATACCTCCTGGGTCCACATCTCTTGCAGCGTAATAATATACTGCGTGGGATCCTCATCCTCCCCCATAGTATATTGCATTATAGACTGTAGGTCTGGGGTGTCGGGATATGATCGCGGTAGTGCATCCCACACTTGTGCCCTAAGATTGTTGAAAGGTGCCCAATCGCATGCATGGTCATCCAATTTCACTCCCGGGTATCCCGCCTTGACCCATATGTCCCCTGCCTGGTCACCAACAATGGCTACTTACAAACTTTTCATATCCCCCACCGCTAAAGGAATGCCCACCGTCTGTTTTTCAAATGCATAAATACATTTCCCAGCGCCTACAGTGAGTGGCGGGAGCGCCTTGATCAAGTTATTTTTATCCATTTGTGCCCAGGGCACGTAGTGTGCTCTGCCCGGGCCCTTGTGTAGTAGTGGCATCTGCGTGCCCACCCCTTTCCCACTCTCCTTCCTGCACTTCCCTTTTTCCTTGCCACTGCCACTCGGCCAAATCTGCTCCTTAACCTGTCGTTCCTTAGGCTCCCTACCCTCAGTGTTATTTCTGGTGCCTGCTGTCCCTCTTCTGTACCACCCTCGTCTTCCGTATCCCATTCGTCATCTCTCAGCTCTTAGTCAGTTCCCCTATCCAACCTTAATGTCCCGTATCCTACGTTCCTACTCCCACACCCTCACCTTCCTTTGTCTGAACATGCACATCCTTTATTGCTGTACTCTCTAACCTAAATAAAATGTCCCCAGCCCGCTATGCTTCTAGTCTGCTTTCTTATATTCTTTGTTCCGTCTGCGCTTGTCTTAATTGCGCCAGCTCTGCTCTTGCCGCCTCCAGTGCTTCCTCTAGTTCCTTTGTCTCCTTGCATTCTGGTGACGTTGCGGTAACTGGGGTAGGAACATACAGTGGTGGCGCAGTGGTGGCTGATGTAGGCATGTAGGTCAGGTTAGTGTAGCCTGTTGCTGGGCGAGCTGCTAACGGATACAGTCCCTTATGTTCTGTTGAGCTCTCGCCCCTCTTTTTTACGGTAGCTCCTCCAGGGATATCCCGCGGCCTTCCCTCAACAGGGTCCTCCACATCCTCAATCATTTTCCAGAGATCTAAAATCTCTTTCCTCTTCTGTAGTTGTTTTCCTTTGTATTTCGCTGCTAAGAATGTACTCATGTGTTCTAGCACTCCATTATTATGGGTGCCCTGCTCTGGCCAGGAGCGGGGCATAACCCCTTGTGTTCCTACCACCCACTGCTTGTGGTACTTCTCTATCCTGTCACTGTATAATGGTACCGTACTATACATATATTCTAGTGGAGCCCCTCTCCCCCAATTTAGGCTAATAGCGCGCACTCATCGCTTACGCTTATGCTTGCAATCTGCGCACACTGTAGTTGGACCAAGTCAAAACCAGTTTTCTGTCCCCTCCTCCCTGACCCCCAGTCAAAAGTCCCTGCCATCTCCTTCCCTCGCACCCAATATCGTAACACGCCTGCTCAATATACTTAAAATACCATGCTAACAATGGCCCACATGAGGTCTTCACGCTTTACAAATATAAATGTCAATACACTAAACTAACACTAAACCAACAAATACTACTATGTCCGAGCTCACTAATTATGCAGAGCTCCTACTTGTTTACCTGTGTGTTCACAAAGTTAATGGTACCATCATCTCCCCTCACTCGAGAAGGCTCCCTACAGTCCTTTATTTTCTTTCTGTATTATTCCTCATTAAAAGATTTAACAAATAAACACACCCGGATCCATCGTTACCACACAATCACACACTCCCCATCTCTCATGCAGGTGCACCGCTCCCCTACTTCTCATCTCTTACAAGGGTATGCTGGCATATGCATGTTCAACCGAACTCCTCCATTACGGGGTTCCAACAATGGCCTGAACTCTCTTCGGAGCCGCGCCCCGCTTCAAAGAGCAGACCGGTATTCGGTGAAAACGGCTCCTGGGCACCTCTGCGACTGACACATCTGGGACTGGTCGCTGGAGGTGGGTGCGGCCCCTTAAGAGAAGCGGCATGGGGGTCGCTGGGATTACATCGGGGGTCATCAAATGAAGGCACGCCCCTGCACGTTCACACCACAAAAAATACAACCCGCTAGGAAAAAAGGCCCAAGTCACTGCTTGCAAGAATAACAAGTATTTATTTCTACCGAATACAAATGCTTCAGCAAAGAACTTTGCTGCCGCCAAACGTTCTGCCCAATTGGGGATGTGCAGCAAGTTACAAGGACGCCTGCTGTCATGGTTGTCGTCGTCATATACAGTGAAAACCCGCAATGCTGTTTGGAGCGACCCTATACATAGGGGATACTAGCCCATTGGTCCCAGACGTCTGGTCTGAGTCCGTACAATTGGGTGCTGCTGGGCTCATCATGCGCGATAAAACAGGGCCTAACAAGCAATTACTTAGGGCCTCATCACAAGTCTGGCGGTAACCCTTAAATGCGGCGGTAGCGCTATTACCGCCGCATTTAAGGGTCCCCCAGATCATGGCTTTGGCGGATTTCCCCTTAGCTGGGGGGAAATCTGCGACAAAATTGCCGATTTTCGGCAAGATTACCGCCGGCGGGAAATCCGCCGGTGGTAATAGCGCACATTTTCCCCATTGGGCCCAATGGGGAATGAGGAATTCCCAAATGGGCCCAATGGGGAATGGGCAATAACCCTTCCGCCAAACCCGTGATCCAGCGCTAATAGCGCCGGGGGGTTTGGCGGTAGGGCTATTACCGCCCAACTCGTGATGAGGCCCTTATTCTAAAAACAATGCTACTCTGTCAATGTAATGGTGCACCTGGCCCACTCAGAGATGAGCCCAGGGGGAGAGCCAAGGTCATACCAACTTGCATACTTCACTCACTCCCAGATGCTCCAGCAGCCTCCAAGGTTCTCCACCCTCGCTTTTGAGCTATAAATTCATCCCTCCCTGGCACCTCACAGCACAAATCCTGTGACCCAAATGTGAAGGCAAGATAGCCCTGCTTTCTGATCTTTCTGATCGATCAGGGTCTTACAGTTTTATGGTCTGTGGTCTGGGCCAGGCTGAGGGTCTTGCGATCAAAGCATAGGAGGGCTGTAACTCTGACATGTGGGCCATGGAATGGTAACTGCCAAGAGGTACTCTGCCCCCTTCTCGTGGCCTTGCAGAACATATTCTTTACGGAGCGCGACGGCCTACAGCCTCTGAGACAATGTCAGGCTTATACCTCGCTGAAGCTCACTCGTGGTGGAGCTTATGTCTGTGTGGGCCATGTAAATCTACTACTAACATGTTTGGTACTTTTTTCGCTGCGCTTGGGCCTATGTACAAAAAATGGCTGATAATAACCAAGATGGCGTTTTCACTCGCCTCTGCTATATAGCTTCTAATGCATGCATTAAGCAATCATACATTCTCCTATGTGTACGTCCCCCTCCCAGTTTGTTTCTCATTCAGAGTCACTTGGGAGGAATGGAGGTGGGAAGACCCTCTCTCCTTCCCAACACAGTTTACCCTCGCATGGATGAGAGGGCTTCTACTAGGCTCTTCCTGTAGACTAATGGAAGATGTTGTGTCAAGAACCTGTACCTTATTAGAGGGGCTTGGCCTCATGAAGTCTCATCTACATCCGATACAGTACTTCAATATGTAGGTGCTGTATTCTGTACCTGTTCCAATCATGCCCATATCGCGCCATAGCAGTGCAAGATGCTTGTGACGGAAGTCCATCGGCTGTGCGATTCTGTGAGGTCTCCCTCAAGGTCAAGTGCTGGGCTCAATGGCAAACTGCCTTTTTGTGACAACATCAGCGAGGATCCATATTTGACTCCTAGTGTATCATCCTAGCATCACTGGTCGCTGGGATTTCAAGAGGTTGAGGCCTTGGTTTCAATGTCTCATGTGGTTTCTTAACAGAGATGCATTTGCGGTCTAGTTTACCTCCACTCTTGTGGCCATTGTTTCTGCTTTCATGTTCACTTTTTTATAATGGCTCCCATTCTACTCGCAATGCATGCTTACTACCTTCTTATGCAATGGAGCTTAGCGGTCTGGTCTTTTTCATTACCTTTTTTAAAAAATCTATTGAAGCCTGCTGGTGTTTCATGCAAGTTTTTGGCGAATTACATGGGGAGAGCAACAATGATTACAATGGCTACGATCTTACAAAGTATCATCATATATTTATTTTTATTACAATTATTTCTTAGTACATCTAGCATAATTAAACATATTTGTTTTGTGTTTATTAATTAATGAGCTTAGACCTTTTGTAGGAAACGACTTGAAAATAGAGTGAGATAAATGAAAAGATGAGGTAGGCAGTGTTGCGAGGAAGGATGGGAGTTTGATAGGGTGTGTGAATGAATTATTGAAGAGAAGAGAATAATGTATTGTAAATGAGAATGCATACTATTGGTGCATGAGAGACTCGGGATGTGCTCTGGCTGTCCCAAGTATGCAGTGGGCAAGGTTGACCATATTCATCAATTGGGTAGATTGTGTCTTTCAGAAAAAAGGTATAGATAGAAAAGCTGCCCAAACCCGAGGACAACAGCGTCATATATGTGTTAATGTAAAATAGAAGAAGAAATAACAGGGTAGGAGGAGAAGAGTAAACATAAGTAGGTAGCATACACCAAAGGACAAAGAAGTAATTACAGAGAAGTAAATCTTTGAAAGAAGAAATACAGAGCATAAGGAGCTAATCTATCTTCAAAGAAGAAGCAGGTATGAACTGTATGATAAAATATCCTCCTGACAAACATCAATCCTATACAATAAATAAGCCAACGTGCCATGGGAGATAGAAAGAAAACCAGATGACAAGGGCGTAAAATGAAAGGTATAATAGCGAAGTAATTACAAAAAGGAAAACATAATCGCAAAAGCAGTACTATAAATAGTCTTAAAGGAAGACAATCGGAGAGCATAACTTGAAAGACTAAACTAGATCAGGTGTTTCATCAGTGAACAAACAATAAACGTAAAGGACTGTAGTGCAAGGGAACTTGGGTGGAAAACAATACATAGAATTGTGAGGCAAGATCTGATTTTGATCAAAATGTAGTGCAATGATCTCTAGACAGATCTTGCTAAAAGAGGTGGGGGTAATTAAGTTATTTCAGTATTAAATGGAAGAGCCTTTGATCTGATAGCTCATAAGGGTGATTAATTTATTTGGCTTCTATGAGAACCATGGAGAAAGAAAGCCTGTAGATCAGAATGCAATGGTGCAGCCTTCCATTCTCCTTTTGCTGAGTGTTGTGATAAAATGTGGTTGTGTCAATTATTAGAATATTAGATCCCTAGGCCCATCTTGCTAGAGGGGTGAGTAGGTTCATTTCATTAGGTTCATTTAGGGCTCAAGAACTTGATTGCTTTTTTGAAGGTGTTAAAGTCATGTATATCTCATATGCGACTCAGAAGAGAGTTCCAGAGCCTGGGAGCCAGGAATGAAAATATGAATACCACCATTTTCATTTTTCTCAAAGTTGATATGGGCAAAGAAATATGTCCTGAAGATCTTGGGTCCGAATGGGCGATAAAATTGTCTCGGGCACCAATGAAAAAGTGGCCCACCGTTGCAAATAGCAATTCATTCCTTTTGTGAGAGACTGTTTGAGTAGTACCCAAGGAGGAGGGTTTTGATAAAATATGATGTACATTTTAAAGAAAATGTATTCAGTAACACTGGTCAAAACTACTAGCCGCATGGTAAAGTAACTTATCGAAATGGTGACATGGGCCAGAAAAGTGGCACACTTTGACCAACAAAAACTGCTCAAATTCGCATTTACGTTTTTGGTTCGGGCTTTGCCCTATTGCCCTATATGCCAGTCCGAGCCTGTGAAGATTGAAGGTTCCTGCTAGTGGAATTAATACTAATCCAGACCACGTACAGCACTGAAACTATACTACGAGTCCTTAAAGGCGATTCTATGGGCTATCGGTAGCCAGTGCAATCGAATAAAGGAAGGCATTACATGTTTCCTGTGTGATGGTTTCAGTAGCAGTGTACCTGCAGCATTCTGCTCTTTCTGCAGTCTGACGAGTAAGAAAGATGAGGCACCTAGATACAGACTGTTAGCGAAGTCAAGCCTAGAAAGAATGATAGCAGAGATGGAAGTGCATTTTGGAAGAACCTTAGAAAACAAAGGATTTTTTTATGGTTTTCAGAAGGATGAAGCATTGTCTAGCTACGACATTTGTGATCCTTGATCGCTCCCAAGTTCCTTACTTCGGAATCAGCAGAGATGGGGGAATTTAGAATTTAAAGAGTTCAGAGAGGAAACAATTGCAACCTGAGGGGTTTCCTCTGATGAGCACCTTTTGTTTCCTCTAGGTTCAATAATAAGTGGTTAGATGCTGTCTATTTTCTATTGGAACAAAAGTATCAGTGATATTATTATTAGGGATTTTCAGAATGACCAAAGTATCATCTGCATATTAATAGCATGATGCATTGAGCCATCTTAATAATAGTGTAGTAAGTACAGGTTAAAAAGCAGGGTGAGATGGACGATCCTTAAGGAACCCTAAAAAGACAATCTTTGGCTCAGAGAAAAAGGGATCGATAAAGATCCTTTTCATGTGATTCTGGACGAAGGACACAATCCAGTCTAGTGTTATATCTCGAATACCGAAATCGTATAGCTGTTAGTTAGAATAGTATGGCTCACTAGGTTGAATGCTGCTGACATGTCCGGTAAAATTAGAGCCGATATGTTGTCCATGTCTCTGTTCATTTTTAGATCGTCCCAGATGGACAATAGAACTGATTGCATGTTGTGTTTTGTTCTGAAGCATGCCTGCGCTAGGTCCAGTAGTATGTTTTCCTCTGTGTATTTAAAGAGTTGTGTTTAAGGTGCTCCATCAGTTAGTTTTGGCATAAATTTACAATTGGACATAGTCCAGAAATGGTTAGGATTAGAGGAATCCAATCCATCTTTTTTTATAAGTGGCTTGCAGAATTCTTCCTGGAACTGCATTGGTACTTTCTCGCAAGAAAAGGATGCATTAAAGATGGCCCTGGCAGATTCAGCTACCAAAGAAATTTGCAGAAGTTTGGGGGAGAAATTGAGGGCCAGGGCCTGTCTTGAAACCTGATATAGAGCTTCTAAGGACTAGATCCTTGAAGTCTTCTACAGATAAAGGCATAACAGATAGAAGGGTTTCATTTTGAAATGGCAAGAATGTGGGAGTTTCTTTCTGATGCATTCATCATATTTTGTTTGGAGAAGATTCTGATGGAATAATCATATTGGAGAGTGACATGGGAATGTGGATGCGCTAATAGTTTTAAATCCTTCTTTATTAGGCTCAGCAGCTATAGTTAGTCTGGAATTCAGACATTACCCTTCTAATAGTTGCATGATATAACCTCTTTTGTTTTGCAAGTAGCATAGCTTTGTCCTTCCTACATTTATGTTCAGCTGCTCTGTGCGCTAGTCTGGGTCTTCTTAAATCTTCATTGAATCAGCTAGGTTTGCCTCTTTTTCTATTGGATTTGGGTGTTTTCAGCAGAGCCACGTTGTTAATGTGAGCCAGTTATCCAATAGCGTTATTAATATGTCTGGATCAAGTAATACATTGTTGCTTAATTTCAATCTAAGTAGTAGGAGTAGAAGATAGTTATTGATATCAATACTGCTCAAATTCCTATAGGTTTTTTCTGATTGGAGAAAGGTGAGCTTATTGTTTCAATTTTCTGGGAAGTAAAAATGGATTGCTGCCTGATCCATCCATGGAAGGTTGATAACAGGAAGAAGTGTAAGAAGGTGTGTGGTTCAAATATGCTGTCTAAGGTTTTATCAAGCTACATGTGTAGTTTTCCGTTAGATTAGGTAAAGGCCCGGGCATTCTAGGTCTGATAGGTTTTCTGGTTTGAGCAATTATATGCTTGCTCTAGCCAGTTATCAGCCAAGATTAACTCCTTCCCTATGGGATATGCACAATTAAAATGAAAAAACAATCCTAGGCGGTCCTTCGTGATAAACAAGGCAAGACCTCTGAGAAAAAGGAGAGAAACACACTTATGGGGTGGAATCAAACATATGCTTTCCTTTTAGCACTCATAAATGCATTAATGGGGGCACTGTTGAGCGCCCTGCAAAATGGCCGCCTGACCTGTGAGCTCCGTAGCCTACCAGCTCACCCACCAACGGGCCACAGCGTGAACATAACACATCTGACCCACTACTCTCCATGATGGGGGGGAGGAACAAAGAACAAAAAAAAGGGCCCAATGGACACGTTTGCCAGCGACCCCAATATGGAACAAGATGCAGACCAGACATGCCCTCCTGAGACTCCCTCAACGAACCCACCCAAACTATGTATGGCCCCCTACATGGCAGCGATTGAGAAAGGATTCGCCGCCATCAATAACAAACTAGACGATATCGGTGAAAACATAGCGTCTATACGCTCAGACAATCGGAAAGTAAATGCCAGGGTTTCTGAGGCAGAAGACAGGGTGAGCATGCTAGAAGACACGTCCAGCTCACAGGGAAAAGCAATAGTAGACATACACAAAGATATTAAAACACTAAAGGCAAAATGTGAAGACCTGGAATCCCGGTCGCAGCATAATAATATACGCGTGGTCGGAATTGCAGAATCCAAACTCAACAAACCCATGGAACACTTCCTGGAAGAGCTACTGCGCACACTATTCCCTGACGACCAATTCTCAAGCCAATTCCTAATTGAGAGGGCACATAGAGCGCTAGCTCCCCCTCCCCCAAAACCAGGGACCCCTCCCAGAACAATTATAGCACGCCTGCTCAACTACCGGGACCGAGACCTAATACTGAAACTCGCAAGGGAAAAAGCTCCCCTTTCATACGACTCCAACTGCATCCACATATATCCAGACCTTTCAACTGGAGTACAAACTGCCAGGCGCTCATTTGACAACGTCAAGAAAATACTACGAGACAGGAAAGTTGCTACGCCATGATGTTCCCAGCGAAACTCCATATTCTCCAGCATGGGGTCTGGCATGGATTCACATGCTCATGAATATTCCCCGTCGTCAGGCTGGGAATCCTCGGTAAAGAAAAAACCAGTATCAGTTTCGTTTCTGATCTGTCTTTCGTAGTAATAACCAATCACTGGTCTCTGCGTCATACTGACCACAGCCAATGACTGCCCTCTACCTAAGCACCGCCTCTGGCAGCCATCTTCAAATTTTTACCGCACGTTCATGTGTTGGGATCCTCGTGCTATTGCTCTCGAGCGTTAGTGCTATATTTTCGCGCTTTTTCGCAAAAACTTCGATTCTTTCGGTCAAAAGAGCCTCAAGCTCCACCGATCCTACATCCGATCAACGGGGACCCGTGTCGGATTCATCTGTGCCCCTCAAGGGTGAAGATTTCGTCGAGCTACACTTCGGAGGACTCCAGAAGCTTCTCAGGCCCGGTCTCGGAGATGGCCCAGGAGAAGGGAAGCTCGACACCCGGAAAGCTGTTCAGGGCCTGCCCTGGATGCCAGCTGCAGAACGTCTTCAAGGAGGACGAACACTCTTTCTGCCTTTACTGCCTTCATGGGGACAAGACGCACGTGGAGAAGGACTGTGCGTTTTGCGGCAACATGTCGGAACGGACCATGAAGGACCGCCATCAACGTCTCGCAAGCTGGCTGGAGGGTAAGAGCCCGTCTGGCGAGAAGAAGAAGAAATCTGAGCGGTCTTCTAAGACCTTTGAGGGCGCCCCGGCGACGGGGGCCCAACATAAGGCCAAGCACCGCGAGTCCGCTGGCACCGGGAGCGCCGAACGGTCGGGCTCTACGGGCGCCAGGCAGGGCGCACCCTCCCCGGCACCATCAACCACGAGCCAACGCTCTGGGTCGGGTAAGAGGAAGGCCGAGCACCCGGCGAAGCTCCTGGAGAGGCCCCGGTCGAGCTCTATGGCAGAGGAGGAGCGTGGCAGTGCCCCCTCCCTCAAGGATAAGGCGGTGAGCGCACCTAAGGTGGTGAAGGCCTTGATCCATTCGACCAAGCCCTCTATCGAAACGGTCGCGGCGGCCCTGGCCCAGCCTGTGGAGGCTGCACCAGTGGTGGCGGCCTCGGGGCCCAGAATCTCCCTGCCTCCTCGGAGGGAGTCTTCCTTTGTGCCCATCGATAGGACCCCCGTGAAACCCTCCGTGGGGAAGAAGAAGGGGGGGCAGGGCGTCGTCGTAGAGTCGGCCTCAACCTCAGAAGAGGAGCTGATCGAGGTCTTAAGCCACGTCTAGGCGTGGAACAAGACCAGCCCGTCGGAATGGGCCCCGACGCAGGTGACGACGACGACATCGTCGAGGATACCGACGGGGCCCCTGCTCGCCCGTCGGATTCCCCTCTGCCAGCGCCGCAAGACAACTCAGCGGCCATTTTGTTGGCTATACAGTCCTTATGCTCCGAGATAAGGACGAGACTACCGTTACCGACGGAGGAGCCTCTCCCGTCGGGGGATCCAGAACCGGGACCTTCTGGTGCTCCCCCTACCAAGAAAAGAAGGATCCATCCACCGCCTCCTTTTCAACCGTCGCGCCCCGTCCAGCCCTCTTCCCCGTCCACCCGAGGGGATGATACGGGGACTGACACGGCAGCGACGGGTACGGACGACGAGGCATACGACGAGGATTTTCCGTCGTCGCCTCCCACCAGGGCTTCTCCGCCCGACGAGATTGGATCGTTCCACTCAATGATCGCCAGGGCATCCGAGCTTTTCCAACTCTGCCCTGAGGAGAAGAAAAAGGAAGGCTTCCTTTACCAACGGCGCGAGGCCAAGAGGAAGACGGTCCTCGCTGTGCCTCTGTTGGACGACATCTGGGATGAGGGCCTTTCCCTCCTCAAGAACCCTTCAACGACGCCAGCGAAAAGAGACCGGTACGAGAAAAAGTACCGGGTCCCGGACTCGGCCCCCCTATGCCTCCGGGCGCAGCCTACCCCGGACTCCGTCGTCTCCGCGGCAGCCAGGAAGAAAGCGGGGGGGGGTGCGGCCTCCACGTCGACTTCCCCGCCGGACGGCGAGGGAAAGAAATTGGATGCCATGGGACGTAGAGTCATCTCGTCGGCAGCGACGACGATTAAAGCGGCCAACGCCTTGGCTATCGTGGCCCGCTACGACAGGGAACTCTGGTACAAGATAGCTCCCCTGCTGGATTTTCTGCCGGACGACAAGAGGGCGGAGGCCCTTGACATCCTGCAGGAAGGTGAGGTGGCCTCGGACCACGCCATCACCGTGGCGACGGACATCGCCGACACTGGGTTCCGCCAGATGGGCAACGGCGTTTGCCTTCGACGTCGTGGATGGCTCAAGGCTACGGACTTTCGGCAGGACGTCCAGACCAGGGTCCTGGACATGCCCTTCGACGGGAACAACCTGTTTGGGAAGACAGTGGACGATTCCCTTCAGGCCATCAAGGCGGATACTGAGACGGCCCGGGCCCTTGGAGTACTGCAGCAACGGCGGACGCCCTTTCGGAGCGGCGGAGGCAAGGGCGCCTCCAAAAGTTCCGGCGGCGGTTTCGCTTCCTACCGTCAAGCGGCCCGCTCGTCGTCGCAAGAGGCCTACAGAGGACGAGGCAAGTCTGGCGGACCCCGCCGTCGTCGCCAAGGAGGCCAAGGCGGCAAGGCCGCGTCCAAGCAGGATTGAACCGGCCGTGGGGTCGGGCCCCCACCGAAGCACCCCGGTGGGAGGCCGGCTGGCGGGCTTCGTCAGCGTGTGGGAGTCCATCTCCACCGACCGTTGGGTGCTGGACGCCCTGGCCCGGGGCCACGCGCTCGAGTTTCAAAGAAGGTGCCTGCGCGTCCCCCCCGTGGCCAGGAAAGAACTTCACGTCCCTCAACTTCTCCTGGAGGTAAAGGCGATGCTCAGGAAGGGCGCCATCGAACTCGTCCCAAAGAGGCTTCGGGGCTCCGGAGTCTACTCGCGATACTTCCTCGTGAAGAAGAAGACGGGAGGATGGCGCCCCATCCTGGACCTGCGACGCCTGAACAAGTTCATCAAGGCGCAGAAGTTCCGGATGGTCACCCTCCAGCACGTCCTGGGTCAGCTGGAGGAAGGAGACTTCCTATCGTCGTTGGATTTGGAGGATGCCTACTTCCACATTCCCATCCTAAAGGGGCACCGAAAATTCCTCAGATTCGTGGTCCAAGGGCGTCATTACCAGTTCAAAGCCCTTCCCTTCGGACTACGGTCGGCACCCAGGGTTTTCACCAAGTGCCTCGCACCGGTGGCGGCGCAGCTGCGCCGCAAGGGGATTCACGTCTACCCCTACCTGGACGACTGGCTCATCCGCGCCAAGACGAGGGAGCTCGCCGTGGTCCACACGGCAAGGACCGTCCAACTCCTCACGGACCTGGGATTCTCCGTGAACTACGCCAAATCCCACCTGGTGCCCGCGCAAGTCGCACTGTTTCTGGGAGCGAGGCTCGACACAGTGTCCCTTCTGGCCTCCCCGTCGGAGGAGAGGACCAGGACCATCTTGGGCAAGGTGCAACGGATGTTGGTGGCCGACGCGGCCAAGGTGAGGTCCATCAAGTCCCTCCTCGGGATGATGTCTTCCTGCATCTACCTCATTCCCATGTGCAGGCTCCGGATGCGCCCGTTGCAAGAATTCCTGGATGCGCGCTGGATCCAGACGACGGGCAGCTTCGAGGAAAGGATCAAGCTCGACGAGAGTTTCCGACGAGCGATACGGTGGTGGGGCACCCGCGCGCATCTGACGGCGGGCATGGACTTCCAGACCCCAGCCCACCAGGTGATTGTGACCACGGATGCCTCCCTAGAAGGGTGGGGAGCGCACACCGAAAATCTGCACGCAAGGGGACTCTGGCTCCCGACGGAGAAGTCCCTGCATATCAACGTCCTGGAGCTCCGTGCAGTGTTTTGGGCCCTCAGGTCCTTCCTTCCGTCCCTCAAGGGCAAGGTGGTGAGGATCTTCACCGACAACACCACCACCATGTTTTACATCAGGAAACAGGGCGGAACCAGGTCCCCAGCGCTGTCCAAGGAGGCGCAGGACCTGTGGCATTGGGCCGTCGCCCAAGGGATTCTTCTGGTGCCGTTTCATCTGGCAGGGATAAAAAACACCATCGCCGACTCACTCAGCAGGGAGCTGCGCTCGTGCCACGAGTGGGAACTACGGCAGGATCTGGTGGATCGCCTCTTCCGACGGTGGGGCACACCCCAGATCGACCTGTTCGCGACGGCGACGAACACCAAGTGCCGGAGGTTCGCCAGCAGGTTTCCCCAGACGAGGAGCATGGGCGATGCTTTCTCGTTCCCCTGGGAGGGCCTGTTCCTCTACGCGTTCCCTCCCTTGCCTCTGCTAATCCGGCTCGTCAACCAGCTCAAGAGGTCACGGTGCAGGATGATCCTCGTCGCACCTGCGTGGCCGAGGCAGATATGGTTCCCGGACCTTCTGGACTTGTCGGCGTCCCCGCCAATCAAGCTGCCGGCGGACGCGGATCTACTCTCCAGGGAAGGAGGCGCCATCCTCCACCACGACCCGAAGTCGCTGAACCTGCAGGCCTGGCTCCTGCAGCGCTAGAGTTTGGAGGATACGACATACCGGCCGATTGCAGAGAGGTTCTTGCAAAGGCCAGGGCGTCCTCGACTCTTAAATGCTACGGACACAAATGGAAGAGGTTCTCTGTCTGGTGCCACGCACAGAAGATTAACCCTCTACGGATTACGGCTCCCCAAGTACTGCCGTACCTGCTGACGCTGGCCAAAGCTGGTCTGGCACACGCGTCCATCAAGATTCATCTTGCTGCGATCTCCCGATACACCAGAACCACGGGCCGGACGTCCTTGTGGTCTCATCGTCTGGTGAAAGAGTTCATGAAGGGACTGTTCAGATCGTTCCCGCCGGTGAAGGCTCCGGCCCCGGCGTGGGAGCTCAACGTGGTGCTGACCAAGCTCATGGGACCTCCGTTCGAGCCTCTGCACTCGGCCCCGTTGAAGTTTCTATCGTGGAAAACAGCTTTTCTCGTGGCCATCACCTCCACACGACGAGTGGGAGAGATCCAGGCCCTTTCCTGCAAGGCCCCGTACTTGACTTTCCACGACACAAGGGTAGTGCTCAGGACGCACCCCTCCTTCATGCCCAAGGTACCGTCGGACTTTCATCTCAACGAACCCTTGGTGTTACCTGTGTTCTTCCCGTCGCCTTCGTCGCCGGCTGAGAGGACTTTGCACTCGCTGGATGTGGCTAGAGCGCTGAAGTTCTACGTGGACCGCACGAAAGGTTTTCGGAAGACGTCACAACTCTTTGTGAACTTTGGACCTGTCAATCAGGGGAAGGCCCTCTCGAAGGCTTCCATCTCCAGATGGCTCTCCGGCTGTATCATGTACTGTCACCGGTTGGCAAACCGACCGCTGCCTGGCCGTCCGAGAGCCCATTCCACCAGAGCGATCGCAGCTACCACGGCGTTCCTATCTGGTGTGCCCCTGCTGGACATATGCAGGGCTGCTACGTGGAGGTCGACGCACACCTTCACGAAATTCTACTGCGTCGACCGGGATTCCAGGGAGGAGTCCAGGGTCGGCCAAGCAGTGCTGCGCAACCTGTTCGCCTGAGGTGAGCCTGGTGAGGAGGTAAGATGCTTAATGTTGAGTTGATGTGATGCTTAATGTTGAGCCTTTGCCACCTCCCGTGGTTGTGCATGTGTGTACTGCTATGTATTCTTTATTCATGAGCATGTGAATCCATGCCAGACCCCATGCTGGAGAAGGAACAAGTTACTTACCTGTAACTGTTGTTCTCCAGCATGGGTCTGGCATGGATTCACATGCGAACCCTCCCGCCTACCCCTCTGCGGCTCTTCACTTGGTCATACTGCCACTTCACGTGCTTCCAAATCTGAAGATGGCTGCCAGAGGCGGTGCTTAGGTAGAGGGCAGTCATTGGCTGTGGTCAGTATGACGCAGAGACCAGTGATTGGTTATTACTACGAAAGACAGATCAGAAACGAAACTGATACTGGTTTTTTCTTTACCGAGGATTCCCAGCCTGACGACGGGGAATATTCATGAGCATGTGAATCCATGCCAGACCCATGCTGGAGAACAACAGTTACAGGTAAGTAACTTGTTCCTTCAACACGCAGGCAGAACCCATTTTTTTGAAACGCCAGAAGAAGCTATAGTACATGTGGAATCAAACATCCCTACTATGAATGGAAACACTTGATCGCTAACCGACAGGACCAGTACACCCTTGAAGGCTACGACTCCAGACGCGGTGAAGGAAAGCGCCACCTCCAAAATTGCGAAACTGCAATACGTTAGAAGGGATACACCGCCCGATTGGGGGGGATGGTGAGGGGGGGGAGTGGAGGGAGGGACAGTCTGGCTACCCAGGTTGGGGGTGATTTTTGTTAAATGTTAATCAAGGTAGAAAATCTGGTATGAGATCAACGAGTAGGGCACTTCAGGACCTAAAAGGCGATGTTACGGCCAACAGAGCTGATAAATGACATTGCATCCAGTAACCAAGAACACTAGACTTCTTACTTGGAACATCAGGGGGCTGCTCAATCCAATCAAAGCCAGGAAAGTTCTGGCATATGGCAATAGACACAATATCGACATTCTTCTGCTACAGGAGACACACACTATTGACCAAGTATCCAGCTCGTTTGGGCGCTCCTGGAGTCCACAAATATTTGCTACAAACTACTCGGCGCGATCAAGGGGAGTACTCTCACTGGTCCATCGTAGACTAGGGCTCCAGGTGACTAGAACTGAAGTGGACACAGATGGCAGATTCGTAATACTATGGGGGTCAATACAAGGTCAAGATATAATTATCGTCAACACCTACGGACCCAACATAGACACACCAGAGTTCTACCAACAGGTTATCGCATTACTAATGGCAACTGGTGGAGCAAGAGTGATATGGGGGGGAGATTTCAATGCCATCCTAGACTCCAAACTTGATAGGACAACCACGTCCCAGCGGACGGACTCAAAGACAGCACTCATCATAAAACAGGCCATGACCTTACTACCGCTCTCTGACGCGTGGAGGGAATTACACCCCTGCATCAAAGAATACACATTCCATTCATATGTTCATGGATCAAGGTCCAGAATCGACTACTGGCTATGTTCCACCGAAAGTGTTTCAGACCTAAAAGAATGCCGTACACTACCCCGCACCCACTCAGACCATTCCCCAGTGGTGTTAGATATACACCTAGGGGCACCCACTCCGGATCGCCGTCTCTGGAGAATGCCACTGAATCTCCTGAGAGACGACTCACTATTTGAACCGCTCCAGATTGAGGTGGAAGAGTTCTTCGAGAGGGACCAAGACTCATTGAGCTCTCACAGTACGGTTTGGGAAACCTTTAAGGTATGGATAAGGGGACATTTAATATCCAAGGTCCACGGCACAGTAAAAGAAATCCGTACCCAACTGACTCGGCCTGAGGCTCACATCAAGGAAGCGGAGGGAGCATATATAGAGTCACCAGAGCCAGGAACGCTGGCATAACTACACAACACCCTGGCCGAGTTCAGGGTGCTAGCAGAACAGGAGGTCTGGTACATGGCACAATACGGAGAAGGGAATAAATCTGGCAAGATGCTGGCAAATCTCATTAAATCCGAATAGGGCCTCCGACAAATCTCCAGTATCACGGACGAGACGGGCACAACACATGTAGACCCCCTGAAAGTGAACGAGGTGTTCCTGAGGTTCTACACCAGACTGTACATGAACACAGATAAAGTGACAACAGAGGAGTTACAAAGGCATCTGGACTCTTTTCCACTCCCTACACTGTCCCTAGAAGATAGAACCGCCATAGACCTGCCTCTGAGCCTGGAAGACTTAACACAAGCAATCAAAGACCTCAAGGCAGGCAAGTCACCAGGTTCAGATGGCCTGACGACAGTACTTTACAAAATCCTCATCGAGGTCCTGGCCCCACGACTACTGGAAGTGTGGGAAGAGTCCCTGGAGAAGAGAACCCTACCACCATCTATGAGAGAAGCAATCATCACGGTCTTATTGAAACCACACAAACCTCCCCCCGATCCATCCTCGTATAGACCGCTATCTCTTATCAATGCCGACACTAAAATCTACGATAAAGCCATCGCAAACAAGTTGAACCCGTTCATGTCCAAACTTGTGCACTCAGACTAATCTGGCTTTTTACCAGGCCGCTCCACCGCTCTTAACTTATGAAGATTCTTCGCCATAGCCTCCCAGATGGACCCTCATGCGAAAACAGTGTCAGTTACATTAGACACTGAGAAAGCGTTTGACTCTATCTCGTGGAGGTACATGTATGCAATACTAAAAAAAAATGGGATTTGGCCCAGGTTTCCTTCAACTTATAAAACTACTGTACCGCAACCCCGTCGCCAAAGTACGGACCAACAAGAGGCTATCATCCGGTTTACACCTACAGAGAGGCACCAGGCAAGGCTGCCCACTTTCCCTTCTAATTTTTGCACTAACGATAGAAGGAATGGCGGCATACATGTGCAACAAACATGCCTGGAGAGGCATCCACATCGTGAGATCCCCGCAGTTCATTTCTCTTTATGCGGACGACACAATGCTCTACATCAGAGACCCGGATACTCACTTACCACCTGTGTTGGGAGACATTCTGGAATTTACAAAACACTAATCAGGCTAAGTCCGAAATAATACTGCTGTCCAGCTTCACAGTCCAAACTACAGCCATGCACGACTTTCGGTGGTCCCCCACCACAGCTAGATACTTAAATATTATACTACCTCCAGACAGAAATGCTCTCTACGCCAATAACTACGCTCCACTACTGCTACAGCTGGAATGCAAGCTTAACTTATGGACTAAGTTACCACTATCCCTGTATGGCCGTATCTCCTTATTGAAAATGGTAGTGGTACCAAAGCTGCTATATTTATTCAACGGCATCCCGATCTGGCCGGGTAGGAAATTCTTCGACACAATACAGAAACTATCCTCTCAATTTGTCTGGGGGGGGGCGCACAGCCAGGATCAGCTGGGCCAAACTATGCGAAAGCTATGACACCAGTGGGCTAGCGGCTCCAGACTTTCTTCTATACTACCACTCGGCACAGGCACACTTCGCGAGATACTGGAATGATGCTACTGAACAATACACACACATACAGGCAGAAGAGTTTGCGGCATCTCCCATGAACCTTAAGAGCGTGATCTTCGCCAAGGTGACAGAAGAAAGAATACTGGCAGACCTGGTGTCATCGACGGTACGCGCATGGACACAGATCCTTAAGAGAGTGGGATGCGACATACCATACTGGCCACACCTACCTCTATGGCACTACCCCGGACTCGAACCCACTGGGGACCGAACGACACAGATGAGGTGGGACCTAGATCAGCAAGCTAAGGTGGGGGACCTTTTTCCAGAGGGACTGTTTCTTAAAGCTACAGAGATCCAGAACAGGGTGGGAGCCGGACTATTCACAATGCTGCAACACCAGAGATTAAAAGCGGCATGCACGAAGAAGTGGCCGTCTGACCCGATGGCGCCACCCATACACATATTCTTAACCGACATTCTGACACAGGACGGCTTTACCAGCAGCGTCTCCACGTTGTACAGAATAGTACAAGACAATACCCCATTCAAGAATGAGATGAAAAGCAAATGGGAAGCAGACTTAAACATTGAAATTGATGAGCAGCACTGGACAAATTACTGCAGATATACCAAAGCCATCTCCCTATGCGCTAACCTCAGACTTATACAGTTCAAAATTTTAAATCACCTACACGTCACTCCTAGTAAGATCTCCAAGTTTGACCCCTTGAAACAAACGACATGCCCCAAGTGCGGCGCAAGAGCTGCAAACTTGATGCATATGTATTGGGAATGCCCACCAATCAGACGATTCTGGGAGGAAGTAGCAGAAACTATGAACGATATATTGAACACACAGATCCTGGCCACGCCACTGAAATACCTACTAGGGAATATTGTGAAAGCAACCACGAATACCCGCAGACTATTCGCAGTGGGAGGAGCTATAGCCAAACGGTGCATACTCATGAAATGGAAATCCACAACCCCTCTCTCACACAAAGCCTGGCTCCGGGACCTGATAAATGTTCAGGAAAGCGAAGAGACTTATGTACGAGGTATCTGAACCACCTTGAGACCCAAAGACATATGGGCCCCCCTCAGGTCATACCTACAGAATGCAGAAAATTCACGGGAAAAATGGACTGATGCGACAGCGATAAAGCAACCCAAAGCCCTAATCTAAACCAAATCCGCCTCATGTATGAATGTCCTACTGTTATGTTATGTTATAACTGTAATGATCTCTGCAATATGTTTTGCCAGTAATAAATAAAGTTTGGAGAAAAAAAATGCATTAATATTCACACCTTCATGGCCTGTTTGAAACATCTGAATGTTGTTTTATTGTCCCAATTAGGGAAATACCCATGAGTCAGTATGGAAATACAATTCATATATGGTTTACATGAGAATGACCTAAGTTGTTGAGATGAGTATGAGTAATTATTTTCTCTTACTGTGTTTATCCATGTACAGTACACACATGAAGAATGATTTGTACTTCCTTGTCTCCCCCTTCATTTTTAGCTTGTATTCTATCTTCTCAGCCAGTTTTTCAATTGCCCCTGAGCAATATTCCATATTGGCATAGGGGATTGAAACATGTTGGGCTATGACTTTGTTTTAGGAATTGAGATTTTTTTATTACATGTGTTCTTGATCTTTTTCATGAATGATCATTGCATTTGGGATATTGTATTTCACTTTATGTGGTGTTGATATGCTTTCTTTTTTCTGATATATGTTGAATAATGTTGTATATTATATAGTTTATTTCACCAACTCGTTGTGCTGTCTTGTGGGGTTAGACATTTTCAAACAGGAGTTTACATGTGTAGTTTCCCTGCTTTTTAAAAGTTAATCACACACTGACTGAAGGGTTTCTTGTGTATGGTCTTGGTTCCAATGTCATCTGCTCTCCAGAATCTGCTGCAGTGGTGAATTGAACCTGCAAACATGATGAAGGATTTTCTGCTCAACACTGCTACTTGGAATGGATTGGGTCCTCCCACGTATTCCTTAGCTTTGATATTTCCAATATCCAGCTTTGCTGCGTCGTAAAAATAATTTCAGCAGGGGGGCGCTGTGTGTCGATGCCTGTTGACTCGATGTCCCTCGGAGGCCTCTGTCTCGATGTTGAAGTCAACAAAGGTATATGTAGCACGTTCAGCGCCCTTTGGTTCAGATCTGTGTTTCTGCGCTTAGGCTTCGGATACGGGTTGCTTCGTTCCTTGAGGAAAATCTTCGATAATTTCTTCTAGAACATTCTTTAATTCTTTGATTGAATTTGCGTCTTCCACTGCCAAATCTGGTTTCAAGAAATGCATTGACTGCAGTGCAAAGATGTCCGTTACGGACCCCCATATCATCTGTCTATGGTGTCTGGGGTCGACTCATTCGTCATCAGAGTGTGAGGTCTGCCTGTCCATGACGGCCAAAGCCCTGACAGAGTGCAGAGGGAAGCTTGCGGCAGGTAGGCCCCAAAAATCCCCTTCGACTCTGTTGAAAAAATAAAAACCTTTGGACGAGTCCAGAACAGTTTCTCCTCGTCGCAAAAAGAACAAACGTTCCCGCTCACGTAGTGGTTCACACCACTCATTGTCCTGTAGACACGGAAAGAAACAGTGCGATAGATTGCCATCTTCCTCGTCAACAAGTTCCTCATCGGAACGGGTTGTTTGCCCCACTAAATCTGCCTCGCCGGCCCAGTGGGAAGAGTTTAGATTACACATATTAAATGTGTTTGAGAACGCTGCCTTGTCTCCCTCGTCTACACCCAAAAGCCATGCTCCGGGTTGAAAGATCTCATAAGCACAAAAGCTGTGCATCTTTGGACCCGGTGGGCAAGACTCCTCGAGAGCGGTCAAAGGATTCCTCGAGTCGAGGAAAAGTCCCCACGAGGACTGAGCCATCGACGTCATTGATGCCAAAAGACTCAACATCGACACCGTCAGGGTCGAAAGTTGCGTCATCGACGCCATCAACACCTATAACTTCTGAGAAGCCATCTATGCTTCGAGCGTCGACCTCCTCGATGCCACATGTGCCGAAGACATTGATCATGTGCCGAAGACATTGATGCAACCTTCAAAGCCGTAGACGGCGACAATCTCAACGATTTCGGCTCCTTTGACAACTAATATAATGACGACTTCATTGGAAAAGACATATACTCCTTTGCACAGGTCTGATTTCTTTCAAGTCCCTCCTCCATTTATGAGGATGAAGAGGAATCTTCAGATGAATCCAGACCTTTTGGTTTACAGTATGGAACACCATCAGTGCATGAGGCATTATTTTCAGAGGAGTCTAGAATAAAGAAAACTTACAAGAATTGCCTGCATGATGCCAGTGGGTTAGACAGCTCACCTGAGGTTGAGTTCGGCAGGGCAGACCCCAGTGGCCATGCAGAAGTGACATACAGGCAATTGATGTCAAGAGTACATGGGTTGGTCGATACCAACTCCAGTCTTTGAGCAAGACGATTTAACTAACATTTTGGACAGGGGACCGCAAGAGGACTCAATTGTGCCTTTCCATCAAGCCTTACAAAGGTGTATTGCTACTAACTGGGAGGCACTAGAGGTTACTCCGGCTGTCATCAAGAATTTGACTTCAAAATACTCTGATCCGTTTTACTTGTCCCAACACCCTACACCAGAGAGTCTGGTGAGTCTGGTGGTTCAAGCTGCCACCTCCACCAGTAGGCAGAATGCCTATCCTACAATCCCTCTGGATAGGGATGACAAGCGTTACGACGCCCAGGCCAAAAATGTTTTTTCGACTCGGAGTATGGCCTTGAAATCGGCTAATGCTACATGCACGTTAGCAAGGTTTACTCACACCCTTTGGGATTGCATTTCCATGGTGGCTGACCATATCCCCGAAGGGGAGGAGCGAGGCGGGTTTTTAAACATTATCAAGGATGGGAAGGATGCAATGTGCGAATCCCTTCAGACTGGTCTCGACTCTGTTGACAGTGTCAGCAGAGCTATGCCAGCAAGTACACTGATTTGCCTATTTGAGAAAGTCAGGATTTGCCCCAGGCGTACAATCCAGACTTCTCAATATGCCCTTTGACAGCACAGATTTATTTGGAAACAAGGCTGATGAGAGTTTAAAGAAACTGCAAACTTCTAAGGCAGCAGCCAAAACCCGTGGTGCTGCAATCAGACAACCTCCAACCCGCCCCACGGGTACACCCTGGAGGGACAGGTCCTTTTGTCACTACTCGACATTTGGAAGGGGCAGAGGACAAGCAACTCAAAGACGACAAACAAGATTCCCCCCGCGGTGGACAGGGAAGAAGTACTTTGACTGCAACAGCAGTGGCTGCCTTGCCTTTAGCCACTGTGCCAGCTGCCCCAAAACCTCTGAGGACTTGATGCACAAGACTGCAGTGGGAGGCAGACTGGCATCTGATAGAATGGCAGGCTATTACTTCAGATGCATGGGCATTGGAAACAGTTGCCTGAGGTTACTGCCTGCCTTTTCTGCAAAAACCTCAGAGTCATCAACCGGGGAACAACTCTTTGAAAGTTCTGGATCCGCTCCTTATACAGGAGCCATTAACCCTGCTAGAGAAAGGTGCTATATAACCATTACCTGTAGCAGAGAGGAACAAGGGTTGGTACTCCCCGTATTTTCTAATCCCCAAGAAGGACAGAGGAGCCATTTTGGATTTAAGAGACTTGAACAAGTTCATCAGGAAGGACAAGTTCAAGATGGTAACCTTTCTCAGATCCTTCAGGCACTCCAGCTTCAGGATTGTATGGTGTTTTTGGACCTTCAGGGTGCTTACTTTCATGTGCCGATCCATCTCAAGCACATATTGACCTGGGGTTCGCCTTAGGCTTTTCTCATCAGTTTTGAGTTCTGCCATTTGGGCTGACCTCCGCCCTGAGGGTGTTCACCAAACTGATGTCGGTTGTGGCAGCAAGTCTCGGGGAGGGGGGGGGGGGGATTCACGTTTACCGCTACCTAGACGTTCGCCTGATCAGGGCTAGTTCCCCAGACCAGGCCTTGGAACACTGGCCTTGGAACCCCTCAGCTATACCTGTCACTCCCTTTCACAGACTGGGCTTCTGCCTCAACTTCAGGAAGTCTCATATGATACCATCACAAAGACTCCAATTCATTGGGGCAGTCCTGGGTGCATCCCTGGGAAAAGCCTTGCCACCAGAGGTGAGGGCTCAGGACATTCTGCAGATGGTGACCAAATTCCAGAATGTGCAGCGTCTACCGGCCTTCGATTTTCTGAGGTTGCTCAGCCTCATGGCATGCTGCATTTTTCTGGTGCCAGAGGCCCACCTGAGAATGAGATCTCTCCAATTGGCTATCAGGACTCAGTGGTCCCAATTCTCAGGAATGATGTCAGACCTCCTACAAATCCTGAGCAGAGTCTCAATGGATCTTCAGTGGTGGGCCTTTAGGGAGAACATCTTGAAAGGGGAACCGTTCTGGCAACCATGACCAGAGATAACAGTAGTGATGGACGCCTCACTCACAGGGTGGGGAACCCACACCAACGATCTGACCATCAGCGGTCGTTGGTCTCCAGCGGAGTCCAAACTACAAATCAACCTTTTAGAGCTGAGAGCAATCAGACTAGCGCTGAAGGCTTTTCTGCCATCTGTACAGGGATAGAATGTCCTGATCATGACAGACAACACAGTGGCCATGTACTACCTCAACAGGAGAGGAGTTCTAGGGTCACTACCACTGTGCAGAGAGGCAATGGAGCACTGGTTCTGGGCAATACAAGAAGGAATCACTCTGTCTGCAGTTCACGTAGCCGGACATCAGAACACAACGGCGGACGCTCTGAGCAGGCAGAACACAGTCTCCCACGAGTGGGAACTATCTCAGGAAGTCCTTCAAGAGATCTTCACCCTTTGGGGAACACCTCAAGTGGATTTGTTTGCGACCGGTGCCAACCGGAAGTGCGAGCTGTACTGCTCAAGGGAGTTTCCGCCGAGAGAAGCTCTAGGAGACGCGTTCATGGTGGACTGGGAATTTCCACTCCTGTACCCGTTTCCTCCAGTCACTGATTCCCTACGTAAACACGAGGTTGAGAAAGTTTGGGAAATCCATGATACTAGTTGCTCCGGATTGGGCCAGGAGGATGTGGTACCAGGACCTTCTTGACATGTCCCTCTGCCCTCCGTTACGTCTTCCACAAAGAGAGGACCTTCTCTTGGGGCGAGGAGGGTTGGGCTCTCCATCCGGATATCAGGACGCTCAGCCTTCACGATGGTTTCTGAGAGGCTGAGATACAAGGATTGGGACCTCCCGGACAACGTAATGGAGATTTTGCTTTCGGCCTGAAGGCCATCAACTAAATCTTTATACCGCTGCCGTTGGAATAAGTTCTGCAGCTGGTGTAATGAGATAAGAATGTTGACCCATTTACATGTAATACACCGATGGCGTTAACTTTTTTGCTACATTTGGCTGATCTGGGGCTCCAGATTGGTACCATCAAGGGATACTTGGCAGCGCTTTCTGTTTTTAAGTGAACTTCAGAAGAAGTTTCTTACTTTAAAATACCTCTGATAGTACCATTTTTAAAGGGTCTGACAAATGTTTTCCCTCAAATTCCTTTTCAATTCCCAGTTTGGGATCTCAAATTAGTGTTGAAATTTATAATGAGGGCTCCTTTCGAGCCATTACACTCCTGTCCTTTGAGGGTACTAACCCTGAAAACCATCTTTTTAGTAGCGATTACATCTGACCGAAGGGTGAGTGAGCTACAGGCTTTATCCTGCAAGCCTCCTTATACTGTCTTTTACAAAGATAAAGTCGTGTTGAAAGTGAAACCCACTTTTCTGCCCAAGGTTGTCTCTGAGTATCATCTCACACAAAAGATGACTTTACCATCTTTTTACCCTCCTCCACATCCTGGGAAGGAAGAGGAGAAACTTCACAGGCTTGACCCGAAACGTGCACTGAGCTTTTATATAACTAGAATGTCAAAGTTAAGACAGGATGACCAATTATTCGTGGCCTATACAGGTCACAAATTGGGTATGGCTTTTACCAAACAAACACTGTCCAGATTATATTGGCAATTTCAGAATGTTATAGATTGGCGGGTTAAGATCCTCCAGAGGGCTTACAATCAAGGAAATGTGTGCAGCTGCCACATGGTCGTCTGTAAGCACCTTCACTAAACATTATAGTTTAGACTCTTCCTCAGGTCACGAAACTGCATTTGGCAAAGCAGTGTTACATTCCGTGCATACACATCCATGAAAACCAGTCAAGTGTCATGTAAAATTCTGACTCCCTCCTCCAAATACTGTAGACTGCTTTGGGAGTGTATCAAAGATAAGGAATATGTGGGAGGACACAATTCATTCGAAGAACAAGTTACTTACCCATGGTAATGTTCTTTCGACTGGATGTTCCTCCCACGTGTTCCTTTTCGCCCCTTTCAACCGACACCGCAGTAGAATTTCCCTTGCGTTTACAGTCTGCGCTCTCTCAGGAGGAGTGACCGTCAGGTACAAGATAAATCCTTCACTCGTAAAAACGGAACTGAACCAACGGGCGCTGTGCCTGCTACATATACCTTCGGTGACGTCGACATCGAGGCGGAGGCCTCCGAGGGACATCGAGTCGACGCACAGCGCCCCTGCTGAAAAAAACATTCTGAAGTAGCAAAGCTGGATATTGGAAATATCAAAGATAAGGAATATGTGGGGGGAACATCCAGTGGGAAGAACGTTACCAGGGGTAATTAACTTGTTCTTCTCAGGTAATCAAGACTGACGCCAGTGTGAAGGGTTGGAGGCCATCATGTACAATGGGGTGACTCAAGTCCAATGGAGCCCAATAGAAGCTTGGATGTCGTCGAGTTAGAGAGAGCTCATGGCTATCTCGAGGCCGATGAAGTTCTTCTGTGTAACCTTTCGAGGAAATAAATGGTGTACTGATAAAAAAAGAAAATAAGGTGGACCTCGTGTATGTGAACTAGCAGGGAAGATCAAGATCCACAGTCCCTGGGAAGAGTGGTGTATACTCTGGGGATTTGGACACGATAGAATCTTCTGGCATTGTCTACAGCTTACATTTAGGGATAGGAGAACACAGTGGCAGACTTTCTCAGCAGATCCACCCCTCCCTCTCTGGAATGGTCTGTGTGCCCCTGACCCATGGGAAGGTGACTAAGAGGTTAGGGATTCCCCTGTTAGACATATTTGCTTCAACACAGAACAAGCCTGGGCCATGGATGCCCCCGCAATACAATGGCTGAAGGAATTAGTGTGTGCCTTTCCCCCTAAGCCTCTCGTCTCCAAGAACTTGTGGAAGATATGGAGGGAGGGTTCCTCTGTCTTGATGATTACTCCAGTTTGGCCCAGAAGGGCCTGGCTCCCCCCTGCTACTGAAGCTGTAACCCCTCCATGGATCCTGCCTATGCCTCTACTACATTCCCCAGGGAGAGATAAACATGCTACACACAAGTTGTGCTATAATGAATGCACAAACTGGCTGTACTACAGTGAACACTGAATGCATGATTCGATCAATTGACCAGATCCAACCAAAGTTGTAAGGACGGCTGGACAAGACAGGACTAAATCCTCTGGAAATGCTTCTGCTTCAATAATAAATAAAGCATGGGGGAGGTGAGAGCAGTGAAGCTGATGACTATATCCTTTAAACTAGCAGCAGAGCTGAAAGCGGCATGGCAGTGATATTAAAGTGAAATGCGCAGTGGGGGGAATGGTAGGAGCTGCTGTAATTAGAAAAGCACACTCCTTTTGTAGCATGCTAGCAGCTGGCCATGGCTCTGCGCGAGGTGAGTGAGGTGCTAATGTCTCAAGGAATCAAAGTATTGATGCTGCTTATTGTGCATGCTCAAAAATGTGCAAACATAAACAAGTATGCATTGAGGTTTTTTGCACTTTACTTTGCCGAGATTGGATCGACAGGGTGCACCTATGCCCGCCAGGATCAGGGCAGTTTGCCACCCTTGCTGTCACCCACTCGTGATGGCTCTGCTCAGACCCCCCCTGCTTACAGCGATGAAGTTCAGACAACCCTGGTAGGCTTTGCCTGCTATCAACAGCTCACTTAAAGCTTTGGGGAGGGAGCGTATGCCTCCCCAACATGGATGACCTGCCATGAGTGACACCGGAAGAGTCTTCAGATAGTCCAGAGCAAGGCCCTGCGGATATCGTCTGGAGCTCCACTCTTCACAAGGATAGCTGACCTTCACAGAGAACTGGACATCGAGATGTTGGCCGAACATGTAGCGAAGCTGAATAAGACCTTCTGTCAAAGACTGGATCAGAACCCGAACCCTCTGATCAGAAGACTCACTGCCACCACTGGAAACCCTTTTGACCGCTACCCGCGGCCCATCACGGCAAAGACCCTGTGAATCCAGCCCTACTGTGACAAGTCCACACAGATCATGAAGAATCCTAACCCATGACTACAAACCCAACCCGAGAAGATGGGGTAATGAAGCCTCGGTATCCAAAAATCACTGCTGATGAATAAAATCTATCACCAAAAAGACGACAGACGGAGGGGGAGGAGCGGTACAAGTAGTGAGGATTTCTCATAAATAATGCAGGCTTCACTGTGCACTGTCCTTCCCTTCTCCTCCCGTTAATCATTGGCCACTCCCTTTGTTACAAAGGCCACGCCTCTCATGAAGTCTCCCTAGTTACCTGCACTTCCTATGTCACGTTCCAGATAACTAGTTTAGTGACATTTTAGGACACCCTTTCATGGTTTTTATTGTTGTAATCACGCTTAAACCACTTGCTACAAATGAACAATTTCCTCCTTCTAGTTTAATAGGCCTACAGTAGGCAGGCACAACGTGCAAGGTTTAAATCTCAGGAAGGCTTTTGCTTTCTAGTGAATTACCCCCATCCTACAAGAGGCCATCCAGCAGGTTCGCAAGTTCGAACCCCATCCTTCTGATGTTGATAAATTAAGATCCCTGTCCCCGGACATCTACAAATCAATCTTTTCCCAAGGAATGCCATCAGAATATTACAGAAACCTTCTAAATCTATCACTAACAACAGGAACCGTGCAGAGGATCTTCAAATCAGCTTACATCAAACCACTTCTAAAAAACGCAAGCGGCGACGTAGATGACCTCTCCAACTACAGACCGATCTCAAACATTCCCTACCCGGCAAAACTACTCAAAACCTACGTATAAAAACTAACCCAAGAATATGTTGAAAAACACCACCTACTAGACCAAGCTCAAGTCGGCTTCAGACCCACAAGAGGAACAGAAACCGCACTACTATCCATCTGGGACGACCTAAAAACTAACGCAGACTCCAACACAACTTCAGCCCTTATTCTGCTCGACTTCTCCGCAGCCTTTGACACAGTTAGCCACGACACCCTAACCAAAAGATTAGAAGACATAGGCATAACAGACACAACACTACGCTGGACTAAATCATTCCTAGCCGACAGAACAGAAACCGTATGGATTAAACCCTTCAAATCCACCCCACGAGTTAACGACTGTGGAGTACCACAAGGATCCTCACTATCACCACTGTACTTCAACATCTACCAAACCACAGTTATCAGAATCTTCAAGAAACACAACATTAGATGCTACAACTACTCAGATGATACTCAAATCATCTATAAAATCAAAGACACCCAAGCCGATCATTCAAACTTAACTGACTGTCTAAAAGAAGTCTTCAACTGGATGAATGCCAACAACCTGAAATTCAACCCTGGAAAAACAGAAATCATGATCATATCCAAAGACCAAGAGAACGAAACCACTATCCCATGGCCAACGGAAATGGGAACTACACCGTCACTGTGTAAGGTAGTAAAGAACCTCGGGGTCCTGATGGACAACACCCTAACCTTAGAACCGCAAATAAATGCAACAGTCAAGAAATGCTTCTTCGGCCTCCACACGGCAAGAAGAATCCTACCTTTCCTCTCCTTCACGCACAAAACACTCACTATCGTCGCCCTCATCATGTAAAGATCGACTATGCAAACAGCCTCTACCTCGGAATACCAGAATACCTCCTGAAGAAACTACAAAGGATCCAAAATACAGCAGCCAGATTACTCCTCAAACTGTCCAGAAGAGACCACATCACCCCTGCCCTAAAAACACTAAACTGGCTCCCAGTAAAACATTGTATCACCTTCAAAACAATGTGCATAACGCACAGGGCAATCTGCGGACAAGGAGCTGAATTCCTACAAAAGAAAATAATCTACAAACCAACGAGACCACTCAGGTCAAGCAACGAAATCCGCCTGGAACTAAAACCATACATCAAGAAAAAATTTGGAGGCACCGCCTTCTACCACTTAGCTGCAAAAACCTTGAACAACATCCCAAAAGAAATAAGAAACACCAAAGATCACCTAAAATTCAGGAAATTACTTAAAACTTGCCTTTTCAATACCACAGACTAAAACCGAAACAGCAGAAAGGAAAGGAACGACTAAACCGCAAAGGACACTGAGAACCGACCAGAACCAACTGAGAAGCACATGGATGGGGACACAGGGCAGAGGGGAACACAGGCGACACCCAGGGAGACGGAGTCAACATCCCCAACCAACCCTAAACCAACATCTTCAACCATCCCTAGCTGCAGCTAGATACCACTGGGCTGCGGAATTGTCGAGACTAACTGAGGTGTAGACACTGGCAGGTGCATCGGCTATATAAGTGGGAGTGAGGAAAATGTCGGGTTGTTCGGGAGGCTGGTAGAGGTGGCAGCGAGATGTGAAATAGGCCACGAATTCAGAACGGGCTCAGACCTAACCTGAGGCACAGGGTGCACACGCACCCCATCTATGAGAGACTACGCAAGCCCAACTCCTCAATTTAGGATAGAGATGCCAACTAACCAATTCCACTAACAATATTCTCCTCTGCATACACCTCTCAAACTCCAAACCAAACACAACCACAAACCTACAGCAGAACAAACTGCACAAACTTCACTACACTGCAACAACAAAACATAAAACACCCATAGACTCGCACAACAGTACACGAAGACTACCGGCCGCAAACACCCCAGGCCCAGCCAACTGACCCACCGGGCTGAGGCCGCCAACAGTATATCTCTGCTCTCTTGCACTTTTTCCACCCTGCCCCGCTAACTCACCCTGCCTCCCTCTTTCAGAGCCGCCAGAGCGTCAGGGGACCACTCTGGTGGTGATAGTGTGTGGTACAAATCTCCTTTAACATTAACATAACAATTGTATTCAGTCCCTTAAAAGCCAGGGGGGGGGCTGGCATGGGTGCAGTATAAGACCACACATTCTTATCCTTACTGTTCAGTTTATAAATCCCAAATGCAACGTGTTCCTTTTTGATGAAGAAGGTTTTTTGTATGCGGAATATGTTAACTACTCGGTGAAACAGCATGCAAGTAAATATTGACTCAAGTGAAGTGATGGCGTTACACTTTTCTCTGTGTGCGCTGTTTTAAACATTCATTTGGCATCTAGGTAGTGCCATCTTCATGCTTATGAGGACATTTCCTATGTAAAACAGACTCTTGAGAGCAGGGTGTGAGTAATCCCCACTCTGGTGCAATCCGAGTTTATCTCGTGTAAGTAATGAGTTAAACGCATGGCAGTTGTTTGAGTCGCATACACCCTTAGTGTTCGCATTCCTTCTTTGTTGACAAAACACTTGGTGGTTTGTTTATGCACTTGAGACACAATTAGATGGCGTCGCTAGCTGTGCTTTCTGCTCACACGTCGATTCTTCAGCTTGTGGGAGACACCCGGCCTTTTCTAGAACATGCAAACGTTTGTTATTGGGAGGGGGCAATGATGGGGGCATGTACATGAGCTTCAGACATTGGAAGTGTGCAAATGAGATTCGTACATACCTTATGGGAGCAGAGAAACTGCTTGAGATGTTATATTTAGAAGAACACGTCTGAAGTTGAATTAGAATTGCATCCGTCAGACTCAAAGCAGCACCAATTTAACTGACGTTATTCTGAGCATTTGTTTAGGAATTAATGATGCTAACATGTAGGCATTTCTCCTTTAAAAATGCGAATATCCAACGTTTTTAGTAATGACTTGTTTCTGGTAGAGTTTCGTGTCCCATTAATAGAACACCTTTTACAGTGCTGAGAAGCAGCGGACTTATTTATTTTATTCATTTATTTGTGTATGGTGCCAGAGCCCGCAGGCATCAGGGCGCCAGAACAAAAACACAAAGGCACAACGTCTAGGACGGGACAAGCAGGAGAAGAAACGGATTACGAGGCCTCAGTGGAAGAGCAGTGTTTTTAATTGTTTGTCAACGGAAAGTGTTATGTTCCCTTAATAATCTGGGGTCTGATGGAATAGAATTAAAAATGTTAGCAGCAGAGATGGTAAAGGATCTTCCTAGGCTGAAGTTTGAAATTTGGGTTTTTCACCAATGCTAATGTGGAGGAACGCAGCTTCCTTTGGACGCTCATAAGGAGAGACTTGGCATTTAATGTACAGTGGCAGCGAGCCATGTAACGATTTCTGGACCAAAGCAGTCGCCTTGAATTGTAGACGAGCAGCAATCGGGAGCCAGTGTGGATCTTGCCGACTAGGGGTCATGTGCTCTCTCCTTCACTTCTTTTCGATAATGGCACAGCGTCATTGTGTAGCACTTGTAGATCAAAAGGCATTTCATAATCCAATCCAGACAGGCTGGTTGCCCGTGCAACCGAGGCACTATTGGATTCAAAGAGGAAAGGTCGGACATTCCTCAGTAATATCAGATAGTATGAGCAGTTTCTCACAATTTTGTTAACATGGGTTTCAGAGCTAAGGAACTCGTGGAACACATAATGGAACACTGAGTGGACAGGAGAAATGTTTCTTTTTGACTGCCCAGTTGACCAAACAGCATGCTGTATAATCCAATGGATTGATGCTGCACCCCAGTCCCCAGGCGGCGCTAATCCAGTTCAAATCCCGACAAACCCTATTCAGCCCTTTGTGCTTATAGGACGTTACATTGAATAACATTACATCTGGTAATCCCAACACCTGCTGTTACTGCTGAAGGGGAAGATTTCATGCATGAAGCGCTACATAGAAAAGTATTGTAGCTGGATACAGGGAAACCTAGGCATCACTAATATCAAAATGTGCAATATTTTGGCATGCAGAAAAAGATAGGCCACAGAAACATCAATCATTGTATCTGTAGATAAGAAGCACTGGTTTTGCCACACGCAGTCTGCCTGTCCTCTATACACAAACCCTGCTCTTTAGCTTCACCCTTGTGAATATAAAACAACAGCTACTGCAAGAAAACCAAACACACGTGGAAGGGGGGAATTGTGGTTTGTTACCTTTGGTGTGAAAGAAAGGAACACATCGCGATTTTGCGCTTCTCACAGTTTCTTGCTGCATGTGCCAAATGCTGGGGCTGCTGCTACTCACTGCAAGAGGGGAGATGACACTATGAAATGGAGACCAGTGACCCCTACCCATTTGCCCCTCCTTAAAGACGCCAGGATCTGGCCAAAGACTGAAGGGAATCATTCAGGCGACCGGCCATCGTATGGTCAATGTTATTTCAGAGTAAAACTGGCAGTCCCAGAATGCAAAGAAAGAATACAGGATTGGCATCTGCTGAATAACAGGTGCCACATCGGCACTTATTCATGGTGAGTGAACAATACACTCACACTTATATGGATTTTTACAGGATTTTGAGGATGCATAAAATCAAAGAAATATAGTGCATCCTAAACAATGAAGATGAGGGCATACTCAGTGTTCTGCTTGGATAGTGGGGGCGCGGTCGCCTTCCCGGTGGCGGAGGGTGGGGGGGGCACGAGTCTCCAGCCTGAAATTAAAAAAAAGAAAATATATATATATATATATATTTAAATGGAGGAAATGGGGATGGCGGTACACAGACTGGAGCATAAAACTGTCACGGGCACCAATGAAAAAGGGGCCCACAGTTGCCAAAGGCATGGCAATTCATTCCTTTAGTGACAGACTGAATAGTACCCAAGGGAGTGTTTTTTGTTATAATGTAAGCACATTGGGATATTTAAGGAATATTTATTCAGCTGCAATGATCAGACCTACTAGCTAAATAGTGAAGTAACTCATCAAACTGGCCCACATTGGCCAAAAAAGTGTGACATTTAGACCAAAAAATCTGGCCAACACTAGCATTTTGCATTTTTGGTTCGGGCATTGCCCTGTTGCTCTATAGCCCAGCCCGAGCTTGGCGGCTCATCCATAATGGGTGATGGGGTGTATCTACCAGAAGTGGGTTTACCAGTATACTGCTACCTAAGGCAGCACAACTCTACAGATTGTTTCTGCTCTCATTATGAGGTAAGAGCATAGACCTCTTTATGACAATCAAGACAGGATTAACAGTGATTATTTACAAATGTTGTACACTATTGGAGTGTAAGTGGGATATGTTTTTATATCGCTAGGTGAGGACTATTAGGAGAAGCATATATCTATTCTGACATATAAAAGTCAGCAACAGCAACACGAAAGGTTGCAGTATGGTCAAAGGTGGCATTTACAGCCATACCGTTCAGGTAGAGAAAATTCTATATCTAACCTGATTCCCTTTGGGGTAAGTCTTATCATAAGATCAGTCACTTAGAATTGTATATGTCTTTTCTCCCGTAGGGATCGACAAGAATTTGATTTCAGACACACAAGTTTGCCCCTGATGAATGTCTGGCAATTATCAGCAATAGAGGACAGAAACTTATAAGTTGGGCTACGAGAAACACAGCGTGACTTAGGAGTCGACATGACCGACACTGTGTAGAACCATATCATACTGACTTGCAAATCAGTGGGGGAAAGCACATAATTGGTGTATCAATTGTTTTATAGGAAATTAGTTTTTGATATGCATTGATGTTTAAAGTTGTCTCGTGGACTTTTAACAATTGGAATTTGGGGAATTAAGGTGTGTATTATGTTTGTGTTAGATTGTGTTTTTGAATTGTAGAATAACGTGATTTTGAATCCTTGTAAACAATTGGAAGAGCTATTATTTGGTTTAAATATTTCGAAGAGGATTGTGAAGATACAAGTAGTGACATTTGCCCCAGGACCTTCTTTGGTGTATTTATAATACATATTCCCACATAGTAGGAAGGTGCATCCCCCCGCAGTGGGTTGAGATCTTGTGAGAAGAGTGAACAATACATTCACACTTATATTGCTTTTTACAGGAATTTGAGGATGCACAAAATCGAAGAAATATAGTGCACTATAAACAATGAAGATGAGGGAATACTTGCTGTTCTGCTTGGATTAGTGGGGACAGGTGAGGGGTCTGTTTACACAGACCCCATAATAGCTATGGACAGGGCTCACACGCCGAGTTAAAGGTATAGCCAATGTTTGCGTGACCATCATACCCAGCTGCAGATATTTCCCTTTTTCAACTGCTCAGTTACAGATGCGGGCATCTTCCACATGCCCAGTAGCAGGTATGATCACATCTCAAATGTCCAGAAAACGGCATGGCCAGCATTCATATTCCAGCAACAGATGTAGCTACCAATCCTGTGCTCATTAACCGGCATGGCCACTTCACACAGCTCTAGTTATCAGCATGGAGTAGACATTGCCACGGTTCCCATGCCCAGCCCATTTACTCTCAGCTCCAACAAGCCTAGAGCCGCCTAGCAGCCACTGGAATGGGAAACACTCGGATGGCTGTGCTCGAATTTGGATTCATCAGCAGCAGGCAGCTGTGGGAGCAGCTCTAGCTCCCTGTTGTGAGATAGTCACCACCCCATCACTGCATCTTGGCCATGGGCGTGTTCTAAGAAGAGAGGATTTACAGCCTTTTGCTTCCTATGCATCTTCATCAGCCGCTCCTTCGAAGTCTGTGGGTACCTCTCTGGGCCTCACTGGATTGTTAAGCCGCAATCACAGAAATGGGACCCCAGAGCAAAGGAGGCCCTCCCGCACATGGATGCTGTTGGTCTAGGGCAGAGTTCTTCAAACTGTGGGGTGCGGCTGCATTCCTGGGGGTTTTTGGGGGGCGAGTCCCCAGCCTGAAATGTTTTTAAAAAAGAAAAAAAAATATATATTTTTTTTAAATGGGGGAAATGGGCAGGGGCGGTTCACATGGTCAGACTGGAGCATAAAACTGTCACGGGCACCAATGAAAAAGTGGCCAACAGTTGCAAATGGCAATTAATTCCTTTAGTGACACACTGAATAGTTAGGGGGTGTTTTTTGTTAAAATGTAAATACATTGTGATATTTATGGAATATTTATTCAGCTACAATGGTCAAACTTACTAGCTGCATAGTGAAGTAACTCATCAAACTGGCCCACATTGGCCAAAAAAGTGGGCCATTTAGACCAAAAAACTGGCCCACACTAGCATTTTGAATTTTTGGGTAGGGCATTGCCCTATAGCCCAATTTGAGCCTGGCGGCTCATTCATAATGGGTCAGGGGGCATCGACCCTGTGGCCCCCTCATCCATAATGGAGGAACCGAAGATCCTGTCCAGTGAAATACTGAGCACTCCCTCAGCTGCTTTTTCCAGCTGAGGGAGTGCTCTTGGGGTGGCTGAACTATTGAAGGGAAACACTGTGTCCCTTTGCTAGTCGAGATCGCCAGCTGCACATGCTCACTGAGCCATGCAAGGCTGGGGGTGTTTTGCTTCGCAAGACTTGCATAGCTCATTGGAAATGCTGGCTGAGGAACTGCATGTCTGTATGCGCGAGGGGAAGCTCTTGCGCCTCCTCGCACATATGAACAGAGCAGCATGGAGCGGGGCGTTCCAGCACCCACATGCAGGCCCGTGCACACATGTGCAGGACCCAATAAGCTCTTGCTTCCTGATTCCTGTTCATGATGCAGGCGCTAGAGCGCTGGGGGGAAAACTTCAGGGCCGGGGCAGAAGGTACGTTTATGTTTTATTTAAATATTGTATGGGTGCATGTATGCTTGTGTTATGAGTGAGTGTATGATGATGGGTGCTTGTGTGAATGATAACATGCTTGCTGCGTGAATGTGTGTGTGTTTGTGTTGGTCAGTGGAGCTGATTTTGGTTGTAGAGGGGGATGGCTGTAGTAGAACAAAGGCATTTCAAAAATGATGCACAATCCCCCTACCCACATGCCAAAATCATCTCTCCTTCTGAGGCGCTGTGGAGCCCAGGGGACAGGGATGGTATTTTTTTACTGGACATCTATCATAGATGTCCAGTCAAAAATGCCATGCTTTCCCCCCAGCGCCTTGCATACACACATAATCATGTTGATTGTGTTAGGCACTGTGGGGCCTAGTGGACAGGGATGGTATCTTTTTACTGGACATCTATCATAGATGTCCAGTAAAAAATATCATGCCTGCCCCCAGGGTCCCCCAGCGCCAATTGCAAACTGTTTGGCTTTTTACCAGTATACTCGAAAATGCTAAATGTAACCCATTATTTTAAAGAAAGTACCGGGGGTAGGGGTGGGGGACCCCCAGAACCACCTTTGATTGGTTTGGGCTCCCTCACTACGCTTAGTCGCTATGGCATGTCTGGGAGAAATGTTTATGCCCCTCCACTTCAAAAATTCACCCACTGGTCCTGGGAATGTGCTGCGAGCAGGATGGGGAGCCCAGGGACTGTGGTGGGAGCAGGATGGGCGGGAGCCATGGGATAGTGGTCCGAGCAGGGTGGTGAGAGCACAGGGTCTCTGATGGGGTGGAGAGAGCCTGGGGACTGGGTAGGAGTGGGATGAAGGAGCCCAGAGACTGTGATGGGAGCAGGTGGGGGAGCCCAAGGACTATACTGAGAGTTAGGTGCGGTGACGGCACATGATAGTTCATAGCCATTTGGACTTACTGTCCATTTGGCTTTTTTTGGGGGGCCCGGTCTGCCCATATTTTGCTTGGGGGGCCCAGGCCTAAAAAGTTTGTAAAAAAACGTTTACAGCTTTCTGTATCTTTTTGCAGGACTGAACATGTGAGCATGAGACTATACATCAGAAACGCATCCTTGATACTGCAGGATTGTAGAGTCTGGGGAATGTCTATTGTATTGTTATGAGGTCTTGGAAACTTGCACTATTGTGGTATTGTGGAAATTAGAAAACATGTACATTACTGTAGCATTTTGGTGACTGGAGACATGTATTAATCACATTAATATTGTTCAAGCCACGCAGATGTGTGTTTTTAATGTAGACACTTGGAGACTATATGGCCTACTGTCGTATTTTGAAATCTGTACACATTTGGAATCGGGACAAGTAGGTGCTCTAAATTTGTGCTGGCTAGGAAAGGGTAATATAGACACACTGTAAAGGTTGGAGTGTAAGGTTGGGCTCCTTCCTCCAAAGGATGATATTGTCAAATAAAACTATTACCCTATTTTGTATTCAATGTTTCAAATACAAAAATACCAAAGATACACAAAAATGCAGAATGCAACATACTGCTTAAAGCATCCTCCAACCATATAAAAAACGTTAAGTGCTTAGAGTGCCCTATTCCACCAATAAAGTGATTCTTAAGATACTACAAGGCCAGACCTATTTAAGTTAACTGTCTTTGGTGTCCCGTTGTGGGGGTTAGTAAAAATAAATTGCATGAATTCACGGCAATAAGAAATGAGTGGCCCCCCAGCTGTGAAAGAGTAATACCACGTGGAATCAAATGATGTACTCACAATATGGGGCTTTATCTGCTGAGATTTCTGTTGGAAGAGCCGCTGCTGCCATTAGCAGTGTACATAGGCACCAGTGATCCGAGCTGGATCTGGAATATACGGATTACAAACCGTTTTGGTATATGAAGCCTTTCTAGAATTGTAGTTTCTATTTAAATCTCATCAGGTTTTCATTGATGTTTTTGTCACATGCTCTTAAAAATGCACCTGGTCACACATTTACAAACAAATGGCGGGCTTTTAAATCCTATCCAATCTTTTACCTATATAACTGTCCAAATATTTTTTTTAATGCGTCATTTGGAGGTCATTTCCCCAACTGTTCCTTGTAGTGGAACCCCTCAAGCCTTACAAAGTTTTTTTTATATATATATATTATATATATATATATATATATATATATATATATATATATATATATATATATATATATACATATACACACACACACATTTTAGGCTGTTCAATGACAAAGTAACTAGCTCGATATACTTTACATCGCACTCTTCGCTACCCATTTTCTTAAAAATCATTGAGGTTAACCCTAAAAATTCTGTAACGTTACACTTAAAGCACATTCAGCCTTGACCATTGTTAATTATTAGTCCAACTGTGTTCTAAAGGGTTACTACTTTTTGCCAATAGTTTCCTACACATTTACTCCAGGAGAGCACAGAAACCCTCTTTTTGAGTTGCTTTACGAACCTATTCTACATTCTTTTGTTATATTCTCCATTAATTTTGCCAAAAATTGCCTTGGAGGGAGGTCAAACCCCTATAAAGATATGTTTCCATGTTATGGAGTTTTAACTGATGTAACTGATTCAGCAGGGGTCTGCAACCTTTGGCTCTACTGCGGTTTTGCATTGTGCTGCAGCGTGCTTTGTAAGGTTGTGTCAACATGCCAATCAATGGTGTCCATATTTAATAGTCCAGTGCATAGTCCTGAAGCCCAAAGCCAAATGTAACTCCTGGTATGACTCGGATCTCGTCACCCTTAAACGCTTGTGCAGGGTGGCAGAGAGGAAATGGCGTGCTTCATGTTCATCCTCTGACAAACTGGCCTGTCGCCTGCTCCAAAGGCAATACCGGCTCTCCGTTCTCACCAAGAAGAGAGCCCTTATCCAAGCCCGCATCACTACAGCATCTAACAATTCAGTTGAACTCTTTAAAATCTGCAAGGAGCAGGCCAACCCTGCTGCAGTCTCTACCTCTCCTGTCCCCTCCCAGGCCCTCTGTACGGCACTGGCCTCTCACTTCATTTCAAAAACTCAGGACATCTTGTCCTCACTCTCCTCCCATCACCTCCCCCCCTCTATTCCCTGCCCATCCTCTGGCCCTTCTGCAGCCACCCCTCCTCTCTCCTTCTCTGCCTTTCCCCTTTTTTCTGCTGATGAGGTTTCGAGACAAGTCCGATCTATGAAAGTCTCGTCAACACAGGTCCACCCCTGCTCCTCCAAAACTATTAAGGACCACATTGACTCCTTGGCTCCTGCCCTTGCTGACTTCTGCAATCACTCCTTCGCCTCTGGAGTCTTCCCATCCCCTCTCAAGCACTCCCTTGTGCACCCCCCTCTTAAGAAACCCTCTTCCGACCCGTCCTGCCCAGCTAACTATCGCCCTATCTCTATCACTCCTTTCCTGGGTAAGCTCCTGGAGAAACTTGCCATCTCCCAGCTTAATCTCCATGCTGAATCTGTTGGTAGCCTTCATGGCCATCAGTCTGGCTTCAGAGCTGCCAGAAGCACGGAAACTGCTCTCCTGAACATCCGTGAGGACCTGCTCTCGAACCTTGACTCTAACATTCCATGTGTTCTCATTTTGCTTGATCTCTCTTCTGCCTTTGATACTGTCAACCATACCATCCTGCTCAACCGTCTCCATGATAACCTCGGTATCACTGGTCAGGCTCTGGCTTGGCTGACCTCTTTCCTCTCAAATCGACCCTCCCCGGTCCAACTGGGGTCTTTCCTGTCTGACATCTTTTTCTCTACCTGTGGTGTCCCCCAGGGTTCTAACCTCTCTCCCTGGCTGTTCAACCAGTATCTGGCACTTCTCGCCCACCGCATCGCTGCTCTCTGCCCCAACTTTCAGTGCTATGCGGATGATACCCAGCTCATTTTCAGGCTACCCCCGGCCTCCTCTTCTCCTTCCCTCATCTCTGACTGTCTTTCTGCTATCCAGGAATGGTGTGCCGCCAACGACCTCTGCCTTAATGCCAGTAAGAACGAGATTCTACTCATCGGCACACCCACTCCCTCCTTCCCTGCAGCTCTCTGGCCGGCCTCTCTTGGCCCTCTTCCTGCTCCTACCTGCAAGGCAAAAAACCTCGGGTCATCTTCGACTCCACACTCTCCTTCTCTCCTCACATTTCTGACGTTTCTAAGAAGTCACACTACCAGCTGCACCTCCTCAGAGGTATCCTTCCTTTCCTCTCCTTCCCCCAGAAGCTCACTGTCTCCAGAGCCCTGGTTCTCTCGAAGCTGGACTACTGTAACAGCCTCTATCTAAATCTGCCTGCCTCCACTCTCCGCCCTCTGCAACTCATCCAGAACAGGACTGCAATACTTGTCCTTGGCCTCAAGCCCAGGGACCGTATCTCTCCAGGACTGAAATCGCTACACTGGCTCCCTGTGGCTGCGAGGATTAAGTTCAAAACCCTCTGCATTGTTCACAAGGCCTTCTGGGGCCTGGGGCCAAATTACCTTCAACTCTCGCTTCCTAAATATCTTCCTTCTCGAGCACTTCGCTCTTCCGCCTCCAACTCCCTCAGGGTCAGCCGCTTCTCCAAGCAATGAGTTGGGGGGAGATCTCTCTCCGCAGCAGGGGCCTCCCTCTGGAACAGCCTTCCTGACTCCCTGAAACTTGAGGAGAACCATCTCCGGTTCCGGAAGCACCTCAAAACCTTCCTCTTTGCTTCTGCTTTCTCTCTCCCTCTCCCCTGCTAAATCACTGAAACTGTACTGAATCAGCAACTGGGCCACTCACCAATCTCGGTCCTTGGCCCAGCCACTCTCCCCTGCACTGCCTTCCTGGCAACTTCTGCACTGCGGGACTGTCTCTGTATCCCTACAGCCCCCCTTCCCAGCACTTGTGTGCACTTATCTTTCACTTGCCACCAGCTGGCCCTTATTATTTATCTTGTTCATTACTAACCCTGTACTGCACTTTCCCCTCTCCCTTTCCCCCTTGCACATTTCCCGTCCCCCCTACCCATGCACTTGTGCGATCTGAATGACACCTGGCCTAGTAGGATCGTTGTCTGTCTCCCCTTGTTCCCCCCTCCCTGCCTCGTCGCGCCTTGAAACACTTGTGTATAGGAGCGTTACAAATGCCATATCATATCATATATCATATCATTCTAAATGCTATAATTGACATCTGAGATCCCTTGCATCTTAACATTGTCTTATATTAATATATATATTTATGTTACTGATCGAATATGCTTAGAAATGAACCATTTGCTTAACCTGATCCCAAGGTCGTCATGGTAAAATGATTCCTAGAATCAAAACACAAACACATGCATTGTGTTCTTTTCATTCTTATCATGTGGAACACTATTTTAAAACACTTTTTACGATAACCTCCCTTCCTCTAACTTCCTATATGACACATTTAACTATTGCATTAGAGTACAGATGGGGAGAAATGACATATGAAGGACATAAAGCTCAAAGGTGTGGTTTGATTATTTGCCCACTCATTGACTGCCCATGGCCATGCTAATCCCTATGGCCATTCCCACCCAGTTCCTGCTCATCGCCGCCCAAAACACCTCCTCATGGGAACTCTTTCAGCTCACTTTAAACAAGCCTTACCATCAAACTTTGCGTTGCAAGTGACAGACAGTGTTTTTAAAGCAGTCTTGTGAGAGTTAATGACTTAATTGTAGTTGTAAACACAGCTACTGGTGTAATAGAAAAGTCTTAACTTCAGCCACTAGATTTAAAAGCACTATGTGTGTCCTTCATTGAAGTCCTGTTAAAAACTAGCATTGTCAAAGCCAACTATTTTACTTGTGTCGAAGTATTATGCCTTTGCCAGGCACACTGCTATTAGATGTCCAGGTACTCTATTACCATTTTACACTTGCTACCATCAATGGCCAAATAACACCACCACAGAGGTGCCTAGCAAGCGTCTTTCTCATGCCTACACAAAAGCCCAAAATGTTGGCATTGCAAATGCTTGTTTTTTTACTGGTGACCAGGCCCCACAAAAAACACTCCTAACTGCGGGGGTGGGGGCCGAATAGCACAGGCACTAAACTGTGCTGCATTGGCCATCAGTGAACCACAAAGCATGGCCAAATATGGCTGACGGTGGAGCAAGCACGAAGAGCTGAGGTTTGTAGATGATCATAAAAACAAAACGGGAGGTCTGAGGGGGGGATTGTAAGTTAAGAATGGTTAACAGCACGCGTATCTTGAGCACTTTGTTGAGACAGTAAAATGCATACATTGCAATAAGACACACGGCAATTATTGTATACATTGTGGAATTAAGTGCATTGGCTATATATTTTATTCAAGGTGTGTGTGGGTTTATACATACGTATACGTTGTGTGCGGTTTTGTACTTGCAAAAATAGCACAAAAGAAAGAGGACACATCTGTTTGGCAGTTAAATCCAGATTGCAAAAAGGAAGCATGTGGTTCCTGTTTGATAAATGAAACCCTGAAAACGCAGGTCCTGTTTAAATATTTAAAGTATGCCAAGAACCGGTGCTTGAATAAACTTTACTTTTGGAACAAAATATTCTGAGATCTGGCATAGCAACAGTCTTGCTACTGTTTTATGTTAGTGAAAAATTTATCGGTATATATTGATTGTAACTTAAGTTCTACAATATAGGGTTTTGAATGTGTCTCATGCTTAGATGGAACATCTTTATATGTGCCTATCAAAGTTTGCTGTTGAGGTGGCCAAATTTACAAGAATCACTAGGCCAACAAGCTTCATGTTTGTAATGGAATAGAAAAAAGCGACATTTGGTAGCTATCAATTGATGTGTATGTCTTACTTAGGAAGCCATTAGCAGCTATTCCCCCTCTCTGAATGTTGTATTCCCTGTAGTCATGTAATGGCAACAGATTATACAATACATAATCTGCTGTTGTTATAGCACAGCAGGGGGTTATGAAATGTTTTCTAACGTGTATTTTTCTCCTCCTTTTTGGTATGCTGTGGTATGGGGAGAAGTACCCTGGAATGTTTATTTTTTCATTTATTTATTTTTTTGGTGTTTTGGTTATTATTCAACCTTTCACCATAAATCAGACATGTTTAGACATCAACAAATACATATTAAATCTGAACAGATATCGTGTAAATAATTAAAACTAATCCGCAGAAGGATTTTCCACACCAATTGTTAAAACAATCTTCATTCTTAGTTATGCCACAGGGAATAAAAACTTATCAGAAAGTTAAAAGTGTCCAGTTCCAATTATACATTTGCCCGTAGCAGTACCTGTTCACATATTGTACATCTTAAAACATATCTCCATAAAGTGTTGAGTGCCTTTTAAAAATGTGCGAAAATGCTTCATATCGCTTGACCAACCCTCCTAGAGGGCTAGCTCATGCTTTTCCACTTCTTTTAACGGGGAACTAGCACAAGATTAGGAACATTTCCTTTAAGTAGGCAGTCAAGGCCAAAGATGATGCCCAGTGCCTTGCTGACACCATTCTTGACCATAGAGCATCTGAGCAGACTGCATTGGGGGAGTGAATACATTTCACAAAAAGCAAATGTCTTTTTGTCCCTCACATTTGGACATTCTATGATCAGGTGGCGTATAGTTTCTATACTATTACCTTTACATATTCTACATGTGTGCTTTCCTTGTGGAATGCATAGTCTCGGGCCCACAACTTCCATGGTGTGTAGCACATTAAGCAGAACCACAAAAGCCACGATCTTGCTTTTGCTGATGGAATTTCTTTTACACAAATAATGGGAGATTGAAGGCCAGGCAAAGCGTCCACATATGTTTTTTTTTTTAAAACTTTGGTTTTATTAGCATTTTCTTATTATAACAAACCGGGCAAACACAGTAGTTCATATAATGCAATTGACTGGCTCGTTTCACCCTTAGTCCCGCCCCCTCCCTCTACCCCCCTCCCCAACACTGGCCCACCCCCCCCTACTATCCTACTAGAACTTCAGTCTTGCGAGACAGTTGGTGCTCTCTTCCTATCTTGTAATTAGGAGTAGATGTTGTAGGTGACCAATTTTTTACAGGCTGAGTTAAAGTTGCCGTTCCCCGGGCTGTGGGTACTCAGTCCAGACCCCACTTAGCTCCGAACCCCCTTCCCCGGGCATGGGGGAGTGTTTCGTGTCAGTGGATGTCCCATCCCCAAGACTGTTGTACTCCGTACCAGTTGGCCAGGAATGTACCCAAATCATTGTTCACCATTGCTGTGAGTTTGTCCATCAAGAACATGTTCTTTACCTTCTGCCGCCATTCCTCCTTGGAGGGGGTTTGCAAGCTCTTCCACCTCTGTGCCAGGGCCACCCTCCCCGCCCGCAACATTGTTTCTGTCATCCTTGAATATCTATGTATTTCCATGTCCTCCGGGGGAAGACCCAGCAGCATCGACAACGGGTCCTGGGGGAGAGGTTCATCTGAAACCTCTGCAATCCAAGCTCGAACCCTTCCCCAAAAGTCCTGGACCTTTGGACAAAGCCACCACATATGTTTCCTGGATCCCCTCTGGCCACATCCCCTTGGGCACATTGGTGATACGCCCGAGAACATTTTAGATAGTTTCACTGTGTCCCTGTGCCACCCCTGCAGTATCTTGAAATTATGCTCCATGTCTGCAGTGAATACATTTCCGTGGAAGGCGATTTTAAAAATCCTAGCCCAGGCGTCCTCCGAAAGGACTCCCCTCGCCAATTCCTCCCAGTATAAGCGGAAACTTTGTCCCCCGGGGAGGTTAATGGTGTTCAAAATTTTGTACATGCTCGACACCACTCCCTTTCTCGAGGTCGCCGTGTCCAGAAACTTTTCAAAGGGAGTCAACTGCCTCCTCAAATTCTGGCCCCATGCTTGGTCACACAGTATGCCCTTGAGACGAAGGTACTCAAAGATGGAAAGGGACCCTTGACCAAGTGCATCTCTCAGATCATCGTATGCTAGGAATTCTCCCTCCCTGAACATCTGCCCCGCCCATTCCATCCCCAAGTCTGACCAGATCGGAGAGTTCCGGAACCCTCTATTGCCCAGGTTGAGGGGGAGACTCCAAAGGGAGGACATCGGGGAAGGCCATGAAGTGAGATGGGCTGTCTGTGGGCCCTCCTTCCAAATTTCCCAGAGGACTCCCAGGGTCGGATGGGCTCTTAACTTTCCCGGGATAGTTTTGCGCGGGGCCCATAGGAGATCCCTAACCTTCAAGGGGTGGTTGTCCATGTCCTCTAGGTATGACCAGTACGTCCTCATCCCTTCTTTCATATGTTCTAAGAGGACCCTCAACTGGGCTGCTCGGAAGTAAAGGCGGAAGTCAGGAAGCCCAAACCCCCCCTCCTCCCTTGGCAGTGTCAGAGTTGACCTCCCGGTCCTCGGGGTTTTCACCTGCCAAATGAATTCCCGGACTGCGTTCTGTAAATCCCTAAAGGTCTGCTCTGGGACGATGGTGGGGAGCGCTGTAAACAGGTATAGAAGACTTGGTAAGACATTCATCTTAACCGCTGTCATCCGGCCATACCATGACAGGATCATCTTGCCCCATCTCCGCAGGTCCAATGTGATCCCTGCCATTATGGGATCATAGTTGGTGGGGGCTAGTTTAGACAGGTCCCTGGTAAGTAGGACGCCCAGGTATCATATGGAGGTCTTACCCACTGCAACCCCTTCCAGCCTATCCAGCGGGTCTAACTCAGGGTCTCGTTCTTTCATTGGGAGCAGGACTAATTTCATAGCGTTGATTTGTAGCCTAGAGAAGCGGCGAAGGTGACCACCAGGGACAAGAGGGGGGGGAGCGAGGAGGCGGGACTCACTATATAGGCCAGAATGTCGTCTGTAAATAGTGATAATTTGAATTACATTTCCCCTCTGCTAATTCCCCTGATGCCTGGATGTGCTCTGATCGCTATGGCCAATGGTTCCATCGTGAGAACGTATATCAAAGGGGAGAGGGGGCAACCCTGCCTGGTTCCCCGCGAGAGAGGGAAGGACCCGGACAACGTCCCGTTCACATGAACCCTTACTGTGGGGGCTCTATAGAGTGCAGATACCCAACTCCTAATATGAGGCCCGAAACCCATTTTTCGGAGGAGGAGTTCCATGTATCTCCACTCAACCCTTTCAAATGCTTTTTCTGAGTCTAGGGAGAGGACACATGCGTCCAACTCAGATTCCTGTGCATAGTGGAACAGGTCTATCGTTTTGCGGATATTGTCCGACCCCTGCCTCCCCCTTATAAAACCTACCTGATCCCCGTGGACCAGCCTCGGCATTATCCCCTCCATCCGCTTTCCCACCACTTTAGCCAAGATCTTCACGTCCGTATTAAGTAACGAAATCGGCCGGTACAAGGAGCACACCTCGGGGTCCTTTCCTTCCTTGGGCAGTACTGCTATAATAGCCCCCATCATGGAGTCGGGGAGAATGCCCCCCTCTAGCACAGAATTGAAAACCCTCGCCAGGTGTGGGGCCAGGGCGGAGCGGAACCTCTTATAAAAGTACACTGTGAAACCATCTTCCCCCGGGGAGGTCCCCACTTTCATCCCGCTAATTACCTTGTCTATCTCCTCCTCGTTAACCAGACCCTCCAACCCCTCTGACATCTCTCTCGTTAAGGCAAGGACTTGAATGGACCCCAGGAAGTCTTCTATTAGAGAGTCTCCCTCATCATATTCTGAAATGTACAAATTTTCATAGTAATGGCGGAAGGCCCCCCTATGTGGGGAGAGTCATAACCTAATGTCCCCTGAGCGTCTTTCACCGCCTTCACCATTTTGTTACGTTGGACCTCCCTCAGCTTCCAGGCTAGAATGCTGTCTGCCTTATCCCCCTTATCGTAATATTTTTGTTTCACCATCCGGAGGCTCCTCTCCGTTTTGTGCAGGAGGAGGTCCTTCAGTTGGAGTCTGTAGTCCTCCAGGGTGGTGACCTGGTCGCGCTCAAGGGGCCTTTCCGGAGAGCCACATGGCTGGAGTTGGGTTATCTTTTCCCGTAGAATCTTTTCCCGGGCCTCCCTTTCCCTTTTCTTCTGGGATCCCATTTTGATAAGAACTCCTCGTAGAGTCGCCTTGAAGGCGTCCCACAATGTGTGTATGCCAACCTCCCCATTATCGTTCAGCTCAAAAAACTCTGTTACGGCGTCTAGCACTTCCTGCGCGAGAACCTCGTCTTTCAGTAGAGCGTCGTTACATTTCCAGCGTCCTCTGCGCTCCATGTGCCAACCCTCTGCAATAGTGATCCGGGCCATATCGTGGTCCGTCCAGGGGACCGAGTCAACTCTATAGCCCGAGATGTATGGGCGAAGTGTCTCGTCCACCAGGATATAATCAATTCTAGACAATGAGGTTGTTATGGCCGAGTAATACGTATATGAGGGGACGTCAGACCTAGGGGATGGGATAGTGTCCACCAGGCCCAGCTCTGCGTTAACTCTCTGGAAGTTGCGCGCCATGGCCTCATCCGCAGGCCTAATGGTTGGAGGACCCATGCGCTTTCTATCTGAGGACGGGTCCAGGACCATATTAAAGTCCCCCCCCACCACTACCTTGCCGCGCACAAAGAGTTTAAGCCTGTCCCTTACTTCCTCCCAGAACTGGGCTTGGCCCTCATTTGGGCCATATACGACTGCAAGAGTTAAGGGGACGCCTTGTAGTGAACCTCTTACCAGTAGGTAGCGACCCTTGGGGTCCCTCAGTGTTGCCTCCTGTTCAAAGCCTACGCCCCTCGCTAGCAAGATGGCCACTCCCCTCTTCTTAGATCTGTGTGATGCACAGAGCATCTCGCCTATTCCTCCTCCCCTCATCTTGGGTTCCTTCCCTCAAGCCCAGTGTGTCTCCTGTAGGAAGAGCAGGTCTAGTTTGGCCCTTCGGAACTCTCTACAAACTAGAGATCTTTTTGTGGGGGTGTTCAGACCTCGCACATTCAAGGTACCCACCCCTAGGGCCGGCAGACCATCAGCCATAGTCTGTGCAACTCTCCCGTCTGGTCACCCACATCCTGTCAAATCCCCTGTCTCGCTTCTTTAGTCTTGCATCTTGATGAATTGGATATCCCCTCCCGCCCTCCAGAAGGGCCCTAAAACTGACCCCCAACTTTCCCCCACCCCGTTCCCTGAAAAAACAACCCCTGCCGAATACCCCCCTACCCCCTACCCGGCGTCCAGCCAGTTAGTTCCGCCATTACTGGCATTTGGCCGGACCACCAGCCTGTCCCCCTTGGCCAGGCACGCAGTACAATGCTCGTCTCCTTGAGCCCCCCATTTCCCCCCAGGCTTTGTCCCGTCAGTTGCCCACACTATACTTGCTGTTCAGAGTGAGACTGTCTTCGCTGGGATATCACGAACTTCCAAACCTACACCGCAGCTAGTCGGGATTCCCACGTCGTCAGCCCTCCGAGTCCCTATGTTCTCCTTCCTGTGCGGGCAGTGGAGTATTCAGTTTTTTGTATTTCCGCGAAGTGGTTCTCCGTCTCCTGGCGCCCGACTGGCCTGGACCGCCCCTGTCTATTGCTTCTGGGCCGATTGGGGCTCTTCGGAGGTTGGAGTCCACCACGTAATCCTGTATGGCCCCTCTTATATCCTCCTCAGTAGTCAACATTGTCCGTTGGCCCATATATTCGAAAGACAGGGAGAAAGGATACCCCCACCTGTAGCTTCTCCTTGAGTAGCTGCGTTAGGGGGCGGCACATTCTGCGCTTTGCCAGGGTGTAGGCGGAGAGGTCCTGGAAAATGGAGACCTGAGCGTTGTTGTAAGTTATTACCCCCGCCTTCCTCGCTTCATCCAAGACCTTGGTCTTCTCCGTATAGTAGTGGAACCGGGCAAGGACAGACCGGGGGCTCCCCGACTTACCTCCTGCTCTATGCACCCAGTCGAACGTAGGTTCTGTGGTCATCTCCTCTGCAAACAGCAGGGTAATAATGTCTCTCACAACTCAGGTTAAGTCCCTCTCTGTTTCCCCCTCCGTCTCCGGTATCCCGAAAAATCTTAGATTGTTCCTCCTTTCCCTGTTTTCGTAGTCATCCATCTGCCTGGCTCTCTCCTCGTCTCTTTTTTCCAGGGCCGCGAGCCTCATGTCTATGTGAACTTCGTGGGCTACTGACGAGGACTGGTTGGTTTCCACTTGCAGGAGCCTATCCTCCACTTTGTCCACCCTCTGATCCATTTTTTCGAACTTCTGGGCAATGTCTGAGCGCATTTCCCTAATTTCCTGTAGAATGGAGGTGAAGCCCTTTTCCATTGCTATTGTGGATTCCGTCGTGGTACCCGAATGAGCCATGCCACCGGAGCCAGTGGAGCTGTTATTGGGACTTTCCGTATCCCTGTACCGGAATGCCTGTAGGGTCTCCTGCCAGCTCATACACCCCTCTGCCGTGCCCCCCGCGGGGTCCGCTGCTGGTCAGGATCTTTAGAGGGTTTCCTCGGGATGGTCCTCAGGCGGGCACACGCCCCTCCCGCTCTGGGCGGGGGCCTCGCACCTGGGACTCTCCACGTCTCAGTGTAGCCTTGTAGGGCGGGGGGGCCACCGGCGCCGTTCCCACACCTGTGTCCATTTTCACTGTTCTCCGCCGGAAGGGGCGACAGGCGGGCATACGCCCCGGGAGTGGCCCCCGGGGGCCTCCACCTGTTTGGGCCGAGGTGGGTGGTCGTCCTCTCCTTCTCCAGGGCCCCTGGGCACACGGGGTTCTCCGGTGGGGGGTGAGGCACAGTCCTGCCTCCTCAGCGTGTTGACTCAAGGTTCATGCGCTCTGATCGGGGCCTCGCTGGGCCTATACTGCTGGGGAAGGGTCTACTGTAGAGGGGGGTGGGTGAGTTGTGGTCGCGGCTGGCTGGCGGGTGCTGCGTGTTCAACCACGGGGGTCGTTTCCCTCAAAGTATGCCTCCTCTTTCCCTGTGTGTGGCCCCGGGGGCCGTCGGGGCCCGATGCCACCGTTTCCAGGTCCCGGATGCCGGATCTGGGGGCTGCCTGCCCGTGCCTCCCACTAGGTCCGCCCCGCTGGGAGAGTGTTCCGACCGCGAAGGCGGGGAGGAGGTGATGCGGGCCCAGAGTGCCTCACCTCTGCGGGCCGCTTCCACTTGCCATCCGCCGAGGTCCGTTGGGGGTGGGCTTCCTTCTCACTGCGGCTGCGTCTGCCTCCTGTGGCCTGCTGCGGGCTGGGTCTTGACACTGGACCCGCCTGCATCGGCGTGCTGCTCCTTTTCCCGGGCTCCGCAGCCCGATGAGAGGACAGGTTCTCCGGCAGGGTTTCCCAGGACCCGGATGCCGGATTTGGGGGCTGCCCGCCCGCGCCTCCCGCTAGGCCGGCTCCGCTGAGAGAGTGTTCCGTCCCCGAGGGCGAGGAGGGGGTGATGCGGGCCCAGATCCTCGTTCGGGGGGCCCAATCCGGTGTGCGACTGCCGGGGAGGGCAGATACTGGCGGGGGAGTGCCTCACCTCTGCGGGCCGCTTCCACTTGCCTTCCGCCGAAATCTGTTGGGGGTGGGCCCGGCCGGTGGACTTCCTTATTGTTGCGGCCCCGTCCACCTCCTGCGGACTGCTGCGGGCTGGATCCACACGCTGGCCTTCCTGCCTCGGCGCGCCTCTCCTTTTCCCGGGCTCCGCAGCCCGATGGGAGGGCAGGCTCGCTGGGCCTATACTGCTGGGGAAGGGTCTACTGTAGAGGGGGGTGGGTGAGTTGTGGTCGCGGCTGGCTGGCGGGTGCTGCGTGTTCAACCACGGGGGTCGTTTCCCTCAAAGTATGCCTCCTCTTTCCCTGTGTGTGGCCCCGGGGGCCGTCGGGGCCCGATGCCACCGTTTCCAGGTCCCGGATGCCGGATCTGGGGGCTGCCTGCCCGTGCCTCCCACTAGGTCCGCCCCGCTGGGAGAGTGTTCCGACCGCGAAGGCGGGGAGGAGGTGATGCGGGCCCAGAGTGCCTCACCTCTGCGGGCCGCTTCCACTTGCCATCCGCCGAGGTCCGTTGGGGGTGGGCTTCCTTCTCACTGCGGCTGCGTCTGCCTCCTGTGGCCTGCTGCGGGCTGGGTCTTGACACTGGACCCGCCTGCATCGGCGTGCTGCTCCTTTTCCCGGGCTCCGCAGCCCGATGAGAGGACAGGTTCTCCGGCAGGGTTTCCCAGGACCCGGATGCCGGATTTGGGGGCTGCCCGCCCGCGCCTCCCGCTAGGCCGGCTCCGCTGAGAGAGTGTTCCGTCCCCGAGGGCGAGGAGGGGGTGATGCGGGCCCAGATCCTCGTTCGGGGGGCCCAATCCGGTGTGCGACTGCCGGGGAGGGCAGATACTGGCGGGGGAGTGCCTCACCTCTGCGGGCCGCTTCCACTTGCCTTCCGCCGAAATCTGTTGGGGGTGGGCCCGGCCGGTGGACTTCCTTATTGTTGCGGCCCCGTCCACCTCCTGTGGACTGCTGCGGGCTGGATCCACACGCTGGCCTTCCTGCCTCGGCGCGCCTCTCCTTTTCCCGGGCTCCGCAGCCCGATGGGAGGGCAGGCTCTCCGACGGGCCGATCCTGTTCCCTGGTCACTTGGGCGCGCTCTCCCTCTCGGTCACTGCTCCGACATGGCCCGTTCTCCTGTCTCCCGGGGGCTTCGAGCTTCGCTCTTTCGAGCAGGGGTGCCTCGGGGGGGGGGTCACCACTATAAAGCTGCCCAGCGGTTCCGCCTGGGGTATCTGGGGGGGCTCAATCCCCTTGAAAGGCCCAGTCTCGGCGAGAGCTCGGCACCTAGGCTGCCACCACCTATGCGCCCCCTGGTGGCCTCCGCGTCCACATATGTTTAATGTAATTCTAGATTAATAAGATTATCCCTATTGTTTGTGTTCTTTTTCCTTCAATTTCTTGTACCCAGGATTTTCCATTAGCACTCGTTTCTCCAAGTGCAGATCCTGCAGTAATTCCTCTCAGGTTTTAGCAAATTCAGTCACCGGGACATCCTTGTTTCCTTCTAGGGATTTGTTTAGAACATAGAAAAGAGTTTTGGGCTCACCCAGGAAAATCTTCCCATATAAGTTTAGTTTATTTCTTAAAACTGAGTGCCTCCATTAAAGTAGTCCCAGCTTCAATCCAAAAATTGGAACGGAGTTTGGTAGCCCTCCAATATGTTTAACCAGTTTAGGTGCGTGTCATTTAGAAACTCTAGGTCATATGTGATACTGGCCTTAATTTCATTTGCGTTTCAAACAAATTTACGTTGGCCTTAATATCGTCCTTAATCGCCATTGGGTTGTTTTTGTTCGTGATCATAAACCCCAGGTATTTCAAGGAATCGACTTCCTCTATTTTGGTATTATTAATAGACCAGTCGTATTTTTGCTTCTTCCAAGTTTTCCTGAAAGAAATTATCTTTGATTTTTCCAGGTTGATTTCCAATCCATTATTACTTGCATAGTATCTATATTTGTGAGGCTTGTGGATCTGCTTAGATCACATGCTATGCATAGGCCGACATCTAGTGGCAGCCACAGAGTATAACATTTTTTGTTTTCGAAACTTGAAAAGGGTCATCGACAGGCCGTGCCAGTTATACTACCCCTAGTGTGATGTCCACTGTACCCATGGTCCTTCATGCGTCGAGGTCCCTCAGATTGTTTTTTTCCGCCATCATAGTCTGATGCATATCGCGGAGTTCCTTCTTGGCTGACCTAATTACTTAGAAAAAGTTTAAAGTTGCACTTTCTTCCTGTCCTTTCGACAACTGTACACTGCAAGATCTCTGGCAACGGCTTTCAAGGACAAGACCATCTGTCGAAACGACTCCCGTCTCGACAAACTTTGTCTACTGTCTACCTAGGCCCCAATGGGCCCTGGCCCAGGCCCTGAACAGTAGGGAGAGTGGGGGGAGGTTCATATTTCATTTCACTTAGAGAATGCATATTCCCCTATACTTCCTTGTATTCCGCCAGGCTTCTATCTTTATACAATATGGAAAATACTCCTTTTAAATTCTGTCCTTCCTGTAACAGGAAGTTTCCCTGAAAGGATTCACACCAAGGGTTAAACTTTGCCTTCCTAGGGACCACGCCAAGAAACAGTGCCAGTCTTGCAAAATGTTTCATTCTTTGGTCCGTTAACGTTTTTTGGCCTAAACGCTGTGCCCACCACACCATGCAGGCGAGGCCACCATGGACGTCGAGGGAGCCTCCAAGGATGGCAGCGTTGGCGTTCTAGGTGACACCGACTCCAACAGGCAGGCCAGTGGTTCTGCTATGGAGGACGCACTAAAAAGTGCAAAGGAGGTATACAACACCCTCAAATCCCTGGGATAACTCACTAACAAACCCTTTGTGCAGAGAGGAGGTTCAAACCCACGCCGGTTTAGAGGACAGAACTCCCAGCAGTCCTCCAATTACAACCTGGGTGGGCAGAGTTCGTCCTGGCGTTTTTCACAGGGGCTGTCCTCCCAACAGAATTTTCAAAGGGGCCAAAGAAGGTCCAGAAGTAGGGGCAGATCCTCCTCCTCAAGAGGGGACTCCACCCCTCCTAAGCAATGACCAACTGCTACAGGTTCCCTCTCATGCCTCTCAATTAGGAGGTTACATTTCTCACTTTATCCATGCATGGGAGGGGATAACGTCGGACAAGTGGCTACTTTCCACTATGGCAGGGGGCTATTGCATAGAGCTAATATAAACACCAGCCAACCACCCGCCAAGACAAAGACAAACTACACAGGAAGAACAATGCTTTGTGTTAGAAGAAGTCAAAGCACTGCTACTAAAGGACACCATAGAAATGGTCACGTTAAACCAGGTAAACCAGGGTATTTATTCTATGTACTTCCTTGTGCACAAAAAGACCTAACAATGTGCCCTGTCCTAGACCTGCGCCCTGTGAACACCTGTGTCAAGCCACAAAAAGTCTGCATGGCAACGCTACAGGAAGTAATCCCGCTGCTAAAACAGGGGGACTACATGGCAACCTTGGACATGAAAGATGCATACTTTCATATTTCAATGTTCCCAGCGCACAGAAGATTCCTGTGCTTCAAAATAGCGAACCAACACTACCAATTGGAGGTGCTACCCTTTGTCATAGCCTCTACTCCAAGGGTATTCACCATGGTACTAGTGGTAGTGGCAGCGCACCTATGCAGAGAATCAATCCCAGTGTACCCCGCCTCCACATTTGCAAGCAAAATACCCAAAGAAGAATCAATCTTCTGTTCCAATTGGGATTCTCAATAAACAAGAAAAAATCAAGTCTCGTTCCAAGCAAGACAAAACAGTTCTTAGGAGCTATCATAAAAACAGAAGAGGGTCTAGTCTTTCCGTCAAATGAAAGAGTGCACAACATACTGCTGCAAATACTGCAGTATCTAGCTGGTCACCAAATAACCATACACAAAGCTATGCGCTTGCTCGGGATGATGGCTTCATGCATTTACCTGGTCCCGCACGTACGGTTGCACATGCGAACAATGCTAGAATGGTTAGCGAAACAGTGGTCTCAGGCAAGCGTCAGTGTGACGATCTAGTGGTTGTCTCGCTAACCCTAGTTCAAGCGCTACGCTGGGGGACAAAAGAAAATCTATTGAAGGGAAAACCCTTTCACAACCCTACAGTGCAAGCGACTGTCACAACAGATGCATCTCTCACCGAGTGGGGAGCCCATTACCTTCACCGCATGGCCTGTAGACCCCTACCACAGCCCAAAATCACATACCCTTCTTAGAGCTACTAGCAGTGCTCAATGCCCTACAAGCCTTCCAAGTGCATCTGTCAGGCCAAACAGTACAAATCCTGACAGACAGCACCACTGCTATGTTTTACATAAACAAGCAGGGAGACACACACTCTCCAAGTCTGTCCAGGCTAGCACAAATAATTTGGAAGTGGGCATTCAAGTGGAACATGTTCCTAGTGTCGCAAAATGTTCCAGGGGAACTCAATTCTCTGGCAGACTCATTAAGCAGAGATCCTTTTCCCGAAGAGCACGAGTGGCAGCTCAGCAGAGACATTTCAGATGATATTTTCTCCCTCTGAGGCTATCCTCCCTTAGACTTGTTGGCCACAAGTAAAACACACAATGCCCAGACTTTGCATCCAGGCTTCCCCAACCTGGATCCAAGAGGAACGCCCTGTGGATGAGCTGGGCAACAAGGCTCTCGCAACCAGGACTAATGGCTGGCAGAGAGACTCCCAGCACCCTCCTTGTTTATTAGCATAATTTAAGTAGCTTTGGGTCTCACCCTAAGTTACTAGGGGAATCCAGACGTGGACTCCTTGCTCACTATTCTTAGAGAGGCACAGCTCCACCCTACTGATGAGGTCCAGCCAGACCGAAACACGTGTCTGGGGTTGCTGTTGGTACTCTTGTTCAGAGGAGAATTGCCTAGCATTTCGGTGCTGGACTGCCCCAGGGCAGGACAAAGATTGATATGTTTTGGAAATGTCTCCTTTGTGAAAGATAGTGAGCTAAAGAATCTGGGTAAGGCTCTCGCAACCAGGACCAATGTCTGGAGACAGCCTCCCAGGGTCCCCCTTGTTCATTTACAGGGAAGATTGCCTACACCTTTCCCCAAACACTGCTACTGAGCAGGATAGTGAAGAAAATGCGCCAGGAACAAGTATCTCTCTAATCCTGGTTGCTCCTGTGTGGGCGAGACAACCTTGGTTTCCACATCTGTGCCAACTGGCGATATGCGATCCAATCAAATTCCTGTGCCCCTCCAACATACTCACCCAACACGGGGGGAGGGACAACATTACACCCACATCCTCAATCCATGAACTTGGCAGCTTGGCTCCTGAAGTCACAGAGTTTGGCCATTTAAAACTACCTCAAATGTGTATGGAAATCATCAAAGTGGCACGCAAACCAAACAATAAACACTGTTATTTTAACAAATGGAAAGGATTGGTAATATGGTGCCAGTCAAAAAAGGGAAACGCCATCACACATTCTTCATTATATACTCCACTTACTAGACTCGGATCTAGTATTCAACTCCATCAAAGTTCACCTAGTGGCTCTATCCGCATACACCACTTCTCAAAGCAAGGTGTCCTGCTGGAAAGTCCCTGTCATTAAGACATTCATGGAAGGAGTAAAAAGGCTTTACCCCCATTTCAAACCCGCCTCCAGGGTGGGATCTAAATGTGGTACTCGCAAAGCTCATAGGGTCCCCCCTTTGAGCCTATGCACAAATCCCTCCTTTAACACCTAGCATATAAAATGGCTTTTCTGGTGGCCATCCCCCGAATTAGAAGTCAGTGAACTACAAGCTTTGTCAGTGCAAGACCCTTTCTTTATTATCCACAAAGACAAGTTGGTACTAAGGACACACCCTAGCTTTTCACCTGAGTTCATATCTAAGTTCCAGTTCAACCAGTCCATTGAACTACCTGCTTTCTTTCAAAATCCATCAAGCTCAGCTGAGAAAAACCTCCATACACTAAATGTAAGGAGGGCTGTTTATTACTATGTAAACAAAACAAAACCGCTACGAAAAACAGGCCAACTGTTTGTCTCCAAACCACCTGGGAGGGAAGGTGATCACGTTTTAAAAAAAGGCAATCTCCAAATGGATAGTGAACTGCATACAGCTTGTCTACTCCCTCCCAAACAAAACTCTGCCTTTCACACCAAGAGCTCACTCTCCCAGAGGTGCAGGAGCTACTTTGGCCTTTATTGCAAACGTCCGGCTGGATGCAATTTGCAAAGCAGCTGCATGAAGCTCTATACATACTTTTACTCAGCATTACTGCATTGACACACATTCTAAAGCAGATTCACAGGTGGGACAAGCGGTGCTAAAACATTTATTTGCTGCTGTACCCTCTCACAACCAACCACCTTCTCCAGACATGGCTTGTTAATCTGTTCATAGCATGTGATCTAAGCAGATCCACGAGCCTCAGAAGGGATACATTACTCACTGTAATCGTATTTCTGATGCTTGTATCTGCTTAGATTCACATGCACCCACCCTTCCTACCCTATGGAGTGGAAGGTGCATAGATGTTTTCTGGCTTATCTACTCTTATCTGCTTTATTACATCTGTACTAGCTGGACATTGGTCCTGGTTGCGAGAGTCTTACCCAGATTCTTTAGCTATACTTCATGCTACCTGATGTCAGAAACAAAACAATCTGAGGGACCGCTACGCGTGAAGGACCAAGGGTACAGTGGACGTCACACTATGGATAATATTACAGACACGCCCTGTCGATGTCCCTTTTTGAGTTTCGAAAACAAAAAATGAAATAATCCACGGCTACCACTAGATGTCGGCCTATGCATAGCATGTCAATCTAAGCAGATACAAGCATCAGAAATACAATTACAGTGATTAAGAGTAATCTATCCCATATAAAATGCTTGGGTATGTATCCGTACTCAGCTAATGCAATTTATCAGTGTTCGGTTGCCCTGTGCTCTCCAAATTGCAAAGTGCACCTCTGTGTGCCCTTCCACTTCAACAACAGCTATTATTTTAACAAACCGCTGATGTAATTTATCAGTCTTAGGTTGCCCTCTGCTGTCCAAATGGAAAAGTGCACCTCTGTGTGCCTTTGCACTTTAACAACAGCTATCATTTTAACAAACAGAATGAGCACGGTTCTACACGGTCACCTTCAGCTTCCACTATTGCAAACATTTGGAATAATTTCAAGTACTTCTTCCTCCCCCACTTCTCTTCACACAAGGCACAGCAGTTATAGTGTCAATGAACAGTTAATTACTGGCTCAACGTTTCAGTCTCACAAGAGTGAAACACTGTAGGACGAATGCCTCCTCACGAGCTAAAAACTGAAAGTAGGTGCTTTAATTATCCACTGTAATTATCCTACTACGCAATCTTATGCCATCACAAGGACTCTGCAATGGAACAAGTTTGACAATTATGCGTCTACAAAGACACATCATAGAGGCCTGTGTAATCGATGGATTAAACTTAGATACTGTTATTACGCAGCGCATACCTCTCATTCCATCTGATACAAATATGCCTTTGAAATTCAAAGACAGTTTTCTATACATTTAGCCTTTTCATTGACCATTAATAAGTCACAAAGGCCTAGTCCCCGTCCTGGAAGCAATCAGTGGTAATTCCGATATTTAAGACTGAATTACTGACCGATATTGACCTTTAATATATGCTAGAACAGCGTATGTCATTCCGGGAACAGCTAAGGGAATTGGACTTATGGCATGGCAGGCGGAATAGATAACATTACATTAGAGTTGGGCAGTTTGCTAGCTTAGAGGGTGTCTTTCACCATGCAATTCCAAGTGACATCGTACACAACATGAGCTTTGCTCTTGTTCTCTTTCAGATGGCACTCAGAACCACTTGTGGAGTATATCTCGTTGTTCATAGCTGGCCATCTATAATTCTGTTTATCAGAAAATAGAGGCTTGTTCTGTTTACACTCACATTCTTTCCATATTCTCCCATCGAGCTGTTGGTCCAGAGTATTGCACGTTGTTTACTTCAAAAGTAAAAGTAGTCATTCACAGGGCCATACCTCCACTCTATCTCTCACCTACGTGACCAGGTTCTCACAATTCCCCTCGGTGCCTCAAATTAAAGGAATGCCATTTTTAAGTTTTGCCCACAGCGTAATAATGTTTTCCATGGCTCGATATAGATTGATTATGCAATAGTGCCTGCCTTGTAGTCATGCAGAACACTCTTGCACATGTAGGATGTCAAGGCAAACACTTTAAAAAGTTGTTGCATCCAATGCTAGGCGGCATATGTTGTAGAGGCCAATCAAGCCGAGCCAGAGCAGCTTCAAGAGGTTATCGAGGCAGAGACGTTTTTATGGGAGGGCAAAAGGGGCACTTACTCCAGGCCCCACCTTTCAGGGGGCCCCACAAGGCTGCCTGATCTAAAAATGTCTGTTCCCATTGCTCACCAAACTTAAATAGCACACATCAGGATATTGTAATGGCATTCAGCTGAGGCTCTAAACCTGTTGCCTGTCTGTTTTTGACAAGTACATTCTGCTTTGAATAATTCATCCTGTGATTATTTCTGTATTTACTGTGGTATACATAGTTTGTGTGTTCACTATAGCACAACTCTAGGAGCAGTCCCACCTTTCTGTGGGGATTATAGTGACCATTTGCAATAGCCAAAGTTGAAATGCACATTGATACATTTGAGTGTTGCAATGGTTCAGAGGATAGCGTGTATGTATTGCATTGTATTGTAGTACAGAGATCTGTGTTGCTATGCAAGATTACAAAACCAAATTCCAGCAAAGCCGACTCAGTCTTTCTTGTGTCTGAAGTAGATAACCTTACATGTATATGTATTTTTTTAGCAGAACAGGTGCTATTATCAGCAATGTGACTGCACGGATAGCGGTTGCTATTAAAACAAACATACCATCAGTATGGTGAAGGTCTACAAATTGGTTTGTTCAGATCGGCAGTTGTAAAACCAGGCAGCCATCTCGAATGATGAGCATAAAGTGTAGGTATCCCAATTCAAGACTTTTGGCTTTGTCACCAGACAATACAGTGATCCTGGACAGATAATCTTATATCACTGACATTACTGTGCTGTCTTCTGTGAAAAGGTTTGCCTTCTCACATACTGGTGGCATTGTTTAGCCCATTGCTCAATCTTTCATTGTGTCTAGGCCATTGGGGTGGAAGGGGTTCTAGACAGAAGAAAGTGGACCAGATATGGCAGGCCTCTGCTTTTTGTTTTACAATTCAAAGGTGTTTCTGCACATTTGTAAATAACTATTTCACAAGCCTGTGTTTTTGGTGTATTTAACGCTTTAAAATACAAAAGAGAAATCCAGATAAAATCTTTTAGGATCACATCAATTAGTATGCTGGTAATTATATACTTCCCTTGATGATGGAGACAGTGAAGCTAGAATCATTCACGTTTTGCTTAATATGCTTTAATGACATGAAATGTTGATTATGTGATTTGTGTACTTTCTAAATGGGTGGTATATAATTGGATTATTTTAGTTTATTGTAAGGACTGGAAAATAAACTCCAATGATGAGCATAAAGTGCAGCAATTGCATATTGGGTGCAAATTCCAGGGTGACCTCTTAACCAATGTGTGATCCACATCATCTCATTTAATCTCGATTTGCCTAATCTGTTAAAATTGATATAAACTCTTCAAAACGAATACCGATCAGAATGATTTCGTTCTCAAAGTCTGATCTTCAAATAGGCCTCACGCATAGTTTCACTGGCTATAGTGGTGCTACCTCTATAACAATAGCGAGGATTGATATATTGCACACCACAGCCACATATCACTGTGCTCTCGAATGGCAACAGTATTTGAAAACCATGTCCTTCTTCATCTCAGTCTGTTTGTATCCGGACACCTTCTTGGTAGCTTCTGATCTTCATCCACTATCCTTACTATGGTATGTGTCACTTTCTCCTTGCTTCCAGTTGGTCTCCTGTATCCATATTTGAGAACTTTTGCATTCTGTGAGGCTGCTAATCTGAGTCTTCTGTCTATTCTGGACCATGTACATCTTTTTCATATGATCTTTGTCGTGTTTATACTACTGCCAGTATACCGTCCTTGTGACTGCTTTTGATGAGAAATGTCCTATACCTATGCTAGAACACAAATACTCTTGTGATGGACTGCTAATGTTGGCCTTGAAATGCTACTAGTTTATCATTCTAATTACAGCAAGACTAAAGAGGGTAAAGGGACTGAAATGGATATACCATGCTTAGTTTGATTGCTGCGAGGCAGGAAAGAAAGCTATGGCTTGTGATCACGATGGGCTGGGGAGGCTGATCAGATATTCTGGATCCCTTAATTCCTTTGATTTGGTCGAGTGGGCCCCAAAGGTGTCTGTGCCCCCGGCCTCAAAAAGGCTTAAGATGGCCCTGCAAGACCACGAAGACGGATCACGGTTGTTGGTCCTGGCCTGGGAGTGGGATGAGGGTTATGAAGATGGGGATTTGCTGTGTTGGGGTGGTTGCATTATGGTGGGAAGATGTGGTGATATGTGGATTGGATCGTGATGGGAGTGAGACTAATGACAATAGGGTATTCAGAGGAGCCAGATTAAGCTCCTAATGGTCTTTTTTCTTTTCTGTCCGTATTTTATATGTACCGTGCTGTCAAGGTTAAGGCGGGGAGGGGGTTTCGTTCGGGGAGTATTTTGATCATTGGTTATTGGTATATGTATTTTGGAAAATACAATAAAGAGAGTTTTAAAAAAAAGTAATTGATGAATGACCCAAAGGCGACAATCTGGGGGAATCTTAGTCTCTGATTTCTTTTCATTGGAGTCTTAAACTGGCATTGACTATTTGAACAGCCATATTTTCTATTTGTTGAAAGTACATCATGAGATAGAGGCTTACTTGGGTCTTTAACGCCATTGTCATGTATCGTCAAAATATGGAGTCTTCAGAAAGTTCGTTACATATTCTTAAACATGTTTCATGCAAAATTATTGATTTGGAAGTCTGAGGATGAGTAGATGCATCCCTCATAATTTCCCCATTAGCGGTTGTCTGGAAAAAGCTGGTCACTTTACCCGTTTGCCTGCTCCTTATTATTACAAGTAATACCAGTGTCCAAGGTGCTCGACTCCCTAGTTTTGGATGGCTTAATTGTTATTGGGCTGAATGTGTTGTTTTCCAAGACCACAGAGGAGAGCGGCAAGTCAATGGGGGTGGGGGAGGGGGCATAGTGGGGCCATTGCTCTGTAAGTTACATTTGGAGCCGAAGGGGGAAACTATTCCTCATATAGATGTCAAGAGATTGAGCAATAAAAAGGGTCCCAAGCAAGTACTAAACTTAAATCAGGCTTACTCGCCATTATAGCCTCAGTAGAGAAAGACCCAAGAACCCACAGGGAAAAGCAGACCACACTTGCTGCCGCACTTCTGTGCCGTGCTCCATGCAGAGAGCCCACTTTTGTAGGGGCTTCTTCTCAATCAATGGTTGTTGCACTGACAGCAGTCCTCCAGCAACACCTCTGCTGCGTTTCCGCCAAGTGTGCACATTGTGCACTCATGTGGCAACTTCAATGAGATGCATGAAAAAGGCATGCCTTTGCATGAAAATGGGTCTAGTTCCATGCAAAAAATTTAGCTGTGAGGATGTGCACCCCTCAAAGCAGAATATGTTCCAGGAAACGTCACTTGGGGCAATACTTTCTCCTTTGATGATCAATGAGAGCTGGCAGTGCAGGTAATAAAGAAAAAGCTATCAATAATGGGGATGTGGAGGAAAAATGCAGATATATACAAATTAATCCTTTTTGAATGTTAATAAAAAATATAATTGTAAGTGAATTTAAATTCAAGTGGAAGAAGTGTAATGATTTAGGACTGCCTTGACCTCTCTTTATTTTCAGTACTAGGCCTAATCGTTCCAAGGGAACAGTGTTATCCAATGTTGATTCTTGGAAATGTTGCTTGGTACTTTCACAGTATACTTCCCACAGTTCTAGAGGTCTATGAAATCATATACTCAAAATCAGACCTCTTCATTCTGGATAGGCCATATATTGTTGAGGCTTTAAGAGTTTTGCCAGACTACTAAGCACCTTGTAAGTCAAGTACTTTTCAAAACTTCCAAACGCATACTAAGTGTAAAGGCTTGTCTTGCTTCTTCATCTAGCAAGTGATCTTCAAGGCTCTTGAGCACCCCTTGCAGCAGAGGCTTATCTTGGTTGCCCCAATAGCTCTTGTGGGATATCCTTGTCTTGAATGTTCATCACCTTTTGTATCAAGTACCCCCTCGGCTTCTCAGTGCTTCCTATGGCAAGTGTTTTTTGCACTTTTAATCACCTCCTGTGCCAAGTACTCCTCGAGCATTCTCCACACCTCACGTGACCCGATACTTGTCTCGCCTCTCAGCAACCTTTAATCATAAGTGCTAATCTACCTATCCCTTCTTCTCTGACTGCCAGCATGCAGCTCCAAGTTTCCTACTCCCAAGTTTGGGGAAACCACAACTTTCTGTTTGTCTCTGCTGTCTCCTTTTTATACATCTTGGGTTTGCTTTTTGTGCCGGTTCCCAGATCATGTCCTCCATGGTTACTCAACATAATTAGTTTTGACTCCAACAGCCACTCTTTTTCCTTTCTGTCACAGGATCCTGTTATATGAATTAATAAATGCTGTGTCTGCCATTTTGTTACTACTTTTTTACTTATGGCATTTACAGATCGGCCGTGATTCCACCATCTCGAAAAGCATGGGAATGTTTGTGTTCAGCGGCTGGTGTGCTTGTGAACCTTTGAGCACACATACCGCCATTGACTAAATTCCTGTTCTGAGATTGACGCTGTCTCCTTGTCACAGGTAGATGAAGCAAATGTACACTAAACCGCCTACTTCTACATCCCGTCCCCTTTCCTCCATACTGTAAGGGCGTCCCTCGCTAGGGATGGGAAACAACCTTTTCCACCAGTATAATTGTCTTCCCCGCGGCTCTGGTACCTGCGCCTCCCTGACTTCGCCCACCGGCGACACGCCTCAGTCCTATTTTCTGTGTCGATGAGAACAGACCTCTTTCACCTTAGGCTGTGTTTGTTTGTTTGTTTATTTATTTGGTGATGCGCACCGAACCCTTGGGTAGCTGGGTGCAACAGAACAAGTATACTTAAAGCTTAGTTACAAAGAAGAACAGTGGGTAAAACAGGTAGAGACAGGTTTCATTGCCACTTGCGGTTTACAGTGAGGCAATGATACAGTAGGTCACATAATACAATAAGTAGTGCAAGGGGCACATAGATACATATAAATACAGAGATAGTGGTAGCGCCCTGGCTGAAGCTACCATAAGACAGTTGCCTTAGGTGTTTGAGGCCTTATCTTTTATTCATAATACCATGCTACGACTTCCCCAGGGATAATTCTTTCTCCCTTTTATCCATATAGCTAATTTAATTCAGAGTCTAAGTACTTTGTCCTCCGGTGGCACGCTCCTCCCCGGCGCATGTCGACGACGGCGGGATTCAGCAGGTGTCTGCCCTGCGAAGGTTCCTTCCACACACGCTCTGCCTCCAATGCCTTGGCGAGGACCATGGCTGCTCGGCGTGCGACGCGCTCACCCTGCACTCGCTGAAAAAATGCTTGGCCTGGTGGAGGGAGTTCTTCTTGAGATTGCCAAAGGAGCACATCAAGGAGTACGTCAGGAGGAAGACCAGGCCTAAGGTAGGTGCCCTGTCCTACTGTGCACCCCACAAGGGCGACTCCTTCCCTGGGAAGCGTCCAAGTGGGAGGGGCCTTCCAGGCCCTACTACCAGCATGGGGACTGAGACTCTATGAGCTACCGGTCATACGATCCTCCCCGGTCCTGCAGCTGAGGGGCCCCAAGGTTTTGGTACCAGGAATCTCCCCGAGGGCTTAGCTCTAACACCGGGCGTAAACCCGATGGGGCTGCCTAAATGCAGTTTTAGCACTACTGGCGAAATGGCCGTGGGCACTTTGCCTCACAGGCCCTGGCCTGAGGTGCAGGGAAGTTCCGAGCCTTCGCAGTCAAGTAAGCAGGCGTAGACTGGTCCCAGTAAGACAGTCCTCACACAGCAAGCACATGGCGCGGTACCAGACAAAATGGCCTCCCGGCTAGACAAAATAGCGGTGCACCCTGAACCTCTCCATTCCAGTGCACAGGCATCTGAACACCTGCAAAGGTGGGATTGGTCTACACTGGTCACTTGGTCCACTGCATACCAACCTGTTTATATATACAGACCCCAGCTACCAGAGGCAAGGGTGATTAGAGATAAACAACAGGTGCAAGTCCAGAGACACACACCCATACAAGTAAGCTCCTCACCAGCATGCAAGGACAGGTTCTTCGAGATGTTCCTCACGCTTTTGAGGTTGCCTCAAATGGGGACCATACTTAGGGAGGTCATCCAATACATGCTCCCTCCGGCACCCAGTCAGCCGCCTGCAGTGGTTTATACACAGATACCAATGCAGGTCCAGGTTCCCGCAATACTCCAGGCACAGATCCCGATGGCGGCACCACCCCTGGTGCAGCCCCAGGCGCAGCCTTTGGCGCTGTCCATTGCCACGCCACATCCGCCAGCAGCACCCTCAGCAGGGCCTGACCCGCAGGACACAGCGAGGGACGCGGACGAGGAGGAAGATAAAGAAACCTCCTCTTCAGCTAGGGCTTTCCATGAAAGACTGGCTGGTGTGATGGAATACTTTGGGATCCCGCTGCCACAGGCTGAGCAACCAGAGGCGTGAGTCTTGGCTGAGGTGCTTACCATCTGGCCAACCACGAAAACGAACATCACGTTGCAGAAAGAAGTTGAGTCAATGGCAAAGAAGGGCTGGGTAAAACCACACTCTAGGCAGCCTACAAACAAGCGCCTGGATGACAAATATCGGCAGGCAGAGGGGGACTCCTTCGTGCTGTCGGAGCACCCGCAACCTCACTCATCAGTTATAGCGGTGGCCTCTATGTACCCTAAGCCACAATCCTCCACGGCTACACCTAGTACGGCCCTCCTAGGCAAGGAAGAAAAACTCCTAGAGGCCTATGGCAAAAAGATATACTCTAACACTACGCTACACTTGTGGCAGCCTAATGCGGACGCCATGCTAGCTGCAGTAAATCAAAAGCTATGGTTGGAGATTGCCTTCTTGAGCTTCCGGCACATAGTCAGGTGATATTCGAGGCAGGCCTGACAGCGGCTAAAATAGTAGCCCGGGACATCATGGAGTCGACAGTCGCACATATAGACATCACAGGCAGGGCTATTTGTGTTGCCACCGGCATGAGGAGGACAGCTTGGCTTAAAGCAACTAAGTTTAACCCTGATGTTCAGTAACGCATTCTCGACCTGCAATTCGAGGGCGGGGGGGCCTTTTTTCATTCAACTACAGACGAGGAGTTTCAAAAAAAGAAAAACAGCTCCTAAACAGTGAAGTCCCTGTCAATTTTAACTAAGTCTATGCCCAGGACCTATAGTCAGAGTCACCCACGCTCTGACAGAGGTCGTAACTTTAATGGCTTCCGGGGCTTTCAGGAGCACCATTCCAGGCAGCCGGACAGGTCGCCCAGTCTACACCGACGTAAGCAACACAAATAGTCGCACAAGGGGTTTTTCCAGTCCTCCTCCCAGACACCAGCTTCAGAAGGAAAGAAACAGTAACGGTGCCATCCAGATGCACAGTTCTCCGGTAGGGGGCAGGCTTGCCCTTCACATTCATTCCTGGCGGGCAAGGTTTGCGGGCCCATGGATTCTCTCAGTGGTTTCCTCAGGCTTCTGCCTGCTGATACCTCAATTTCTTCTCCTCCTCTCCCCCCTACACCCTCCAAATCCCACAGATTGGAATGGCAACTCTTCTGGCAGAGATCTGCGCGCTCATGGCGAGTCAGGCAGTGGAGGAGGTTCCAGCCTCACAGCGAGGCATGGGCTTCTATTCCTGTATCTTTGCAATACAGAAAAAGAACCAGGCTGGCCTCAGAGTTGTACTGGACCTTTCAACCTTCAACCTTTTCCTACATCTTCAAAAATTCATGATGGTTACGCCAGCACTGATAGCGGAGACACTATATGGGGGAGACTGGATGTGCTCCCTGGATCTGAAAGATGCTTACCTGTACGTACCGATTTGGGAGCCCCATAGTTCCTTCCTCCGGGTTGAGGATCATGGGCTTTCATTTCCAATACAAGGACCTCCCATTTGGCCTCAATTCGGGCCGAGGATCTTTACAAGGTTAATGAATGCTGCAGCAGCCCAGCTCTGGGTGGAGAGCCACCACCTTCATCCATACCTCAACGACTGGCTTGTGCGAGCGGAGTCCCCAGAGGGAGTATGGCGCACTGCAGCCAGCCGCTATTCGAAATTGGGGTTCTCCATCAACCTCATGAAATCACAGTTACTTCCCACACAGTCCTTAGCCTTCTTGGGACTAATTTGGGATACGAGGGTGGAGAGGATCTTCCCCTCAGAAGACAAGAAGTCAGGAGTTAAGAGGGCCACGGGGCATTTCCTCAGCAGACAAGTAACTCAGGCATAGTGGTATCAACACCTGCTTGGAATAATGGCGGCTTGCCTCCTGGCGGTGCTGCATGCAAGGCTCAGAATGAAGAGGCTGCAGCTACACTTCTCAGCCTCTTGGAATCAGGAAACTGGCTTCCAAGTGGCTCTAGTCAGCATACCGCAGCATATGCACCAGGATCTCTCGTGGTGGAGGACAGAGGCCAACCTGTTAGTGGGCAGACCCTTCAGACAGCCACTACCGGAGGTCACCATTACCATGGACTCCTCCCTGGAGGGATGAGAGGCTACTCGCGACAACCAGTGTCCACGGAATCTGGTCAAAGCAGGAACAACTGGAGCACATCAACTGGCTAGAAATGATGGCCATCTGGCTTGCTCTCAAAGCTTTCCTCCCCATTGCAGGCAACAAGTCGGTTTCTATACAGATAGCTCCACATGCATGTATTACATCAACAAGCGGGGGGGCCAGGTCCCCCCTCCTCTGCAGGCTGTCCATTGACATGTGGGAATGGACACTATCGCACAACATTTACCTCTCTGGAGTCCACCTCTCAGGGGAGTCCAACCTGGAGGCGGACAGACTCAGCAGGGTGGGAATCGACAACTGCACGTGGCAGTTGAACAAGGATGTCCTGAGGGAAGTCTTCATCAAGTGGGGCCACCGTCAGGTAGACCAATATGTCCGCCACCAAGAGCAGCAGGAGATACAACAAGTTTGCGTCCTGGATGGAGCAGGGGCTCTCTGGTGGATGTGTTGCAGATTCAGTGGAACGATATGAATGCATACGCTTTTCCTCCTCTCCCGTTGATTCACAAGGTCATTTGCAAGGTCAAGAAGTCACAGAGGCTTCGTCTCATCTTAATTGCGCCGCAGTGGCCAGCCAGACCTTGGTTCTCAGAACTCCTCCGGCTGTCGGGTCAACCGCCAGTACTTCTTCCACTGGGACCAGCACCAGCCCCCACCCCTCTGCTATCACAGCAGAGAGGCACAGTAGTTCAACCCGCTCTGCAGAAGTTAGCCCTCGCATCCTGGTTCCTGAACACGTCGCCCTAAAACATCTGCACTTGTCACAGGACAACTTGGCTATCATTCAGGGGGCAAGAAGCAGCTTCAGCAGGTGTCAATACAAAAGCAAATGGGCCAGGTTCTGTCACTGGTCCAAAGCAAACAGTGTAGATCCTTTGGCATGCACACTAGACCATGTGCTGTCTTTTTCAGCACATCTGGCACATTCAGGGGTGCAGGTAGATAGATACCTGTCGTACATATCTGGCAGCAATAGGGGCTTACAGAAACTCGGGAGATAACCTCTTCTCCTCCAATCCGGTGGTCAAAAAGCACTTGGCGGGTCTGACCAGACTGTATCCCCCAGTCAAGCGCCCACATCCGGTCTGGGACCTGACCCACAAGCCTTTGGAGCCCCTGGGGTCAGCGGATATCAGGCTGGCTACTATAAAGACTGCTCTACTGATTGGCCTTACCTCACCACGCAGGACCAGTGAGATAAAGGCGCTAGTGGCTTCAGAGCTATATACCACATTTCATCGGCCAAGGTGGTGCTAAGGACGCACCCTTCATTTCTCCCAAAGTTTGTGTCATCTTTTCACCTCAGTGAAGAGATAGTACTTCCGACATTCTTTGCAGATCCAAAGGACGAGGCACAGAAGTGTTGCACTGTCTGGATATCAGACGTGCTCCAAGCTTTTACCTGGGCAGGACTAAGAGCTTCCGTAAATCGGATGCCCTGTTCCATCACTTTTGGTGGGTTAAAACCAGGCTGTTAAGCATCCCAGGCTTCAATAGCGAGGTGGATGGTGATGGCCATCAAGGAAGCGTATGAGGGGCAGCACATGTCTTTGCCAGCAAACGTGCACGCCCACGCCATCAGAGCCAAGGCCACGGCTGTTGCCTTCCAAAGACATGTTCCATGGCAGACGATCAGCAAGGCGGCTACTTGCGTTTCCCCATCAGCCTTTTGCAAACACTACTGCTTGGATGCCAGCGCCAGATCTGACGCAGCAGTTACCAAGCAGTTTTGAAAAACTTGTTTTCTTAGAGGGGCAACTCCCCTCCCCAGGGCTGCATTCAGTTGTAATCGCCCATACAGTATGGAGGAAATGGGACGGGACGTAGGAGTAATTATATGTTACTCACTGTAGTGACTAACATACTCCTAGTCCATAGTCCCCTTTCCTCCATATGTCCCACCATTCTCCCCTTATTGAACCGATGTCATTAGGCAATTGTAATATAGCTAATGCGTCAAAGGGGACTGATGAGTGGCGCCAGTGGGCGAAGTCAGGGGAGCCCCTGCGCGCTTCTAACTTTAAAGGGGAAGACCATTTTTCTGGTGAAAAAGGTTCTGTTTCCCGTCCCTAGCGAGGGACTCCCATACAGTATGGAGAAAAGGGGACTATGGACTAGGAGTATGTTAGTCACTATGGTGAGTAACATATAATGTATAAGTTTGCTTGCCCGAATTGGCCCATACTTCCCTCCAGGTCTGTAGCTCACTTAGTCACATTACTCTCCTTCTACCCTACTTTCTTGCTTGGCTTTCCTTCCTTGCCATCCCTACCTAACTATCTCCCTTTCCCTTCTACCCCTACTGCTCTTGTGTGACCTATGGTAACAAAATGACTACTGGTCTGCAGGAGTACAGGGATAAGTAGTAGCTAAAGGGCCTAAATAGCCTACTACTAAACCAGCAATTACCCAAATCATAAAGGTGAAACAGGCACAGCCCGACAGGTATGCCTCCTTCAAAGTTAGGGTAACACAGGCTGAGGGCAGGCTATACTCTTCAGACGGGATTCGAGCTAGCAAAGAAGCATCCACAACAGTGATAGTCCTGTGGTACTAAAAGAAAAGAAACATGCCGTCAAGGTTCTATAAAAATATAAAACTTTAATTAAACTAAATATAAATGCAACTAATAAAAACACTAATAATTCATGTCTATAAAGGACAACACAGAGAATGCAGACTAACATTTCTGTAGCAATGTTCAGGTTCAATGAGATTGTCTTTAAAAGGTAAGAAGTACGGTCATTATGGCCCTTTAAGGCAGGCCATGGCGATAGAACCAGTTCAAATACCTTTCAGTCTTGTTCTTTTAGCTCAACAGCATCGATCCGGGAGTCTGGGGGCGAGCTTTTTTTGAGGCAGAGATTCGGTGTCAGGTGTTAAGGTATCATGAAGCAAGACAGAAACAACAGATTCAAAGTTCAATCAGAAATCATTTATTAACTCGAATGTCAGGATGGTTGAAGGCCTAACTTGCCCTATGCTAAGGTGGGATTTCCCTACCTCAACAAAACTGAGGAACGTCTGAGTCAAAGTTCAACTTAAGTCTGTCTGTGTCCAAAACCTATCCTTACCCTCACAACTAAAGCTAAACAACGTGTAGAGGTGTCAATAATCAAAGAAATGGTGTTCAACACAAAGTTTGAGCGTCGTCGAGCTCTTAGCTTCCTTTTCGGCTTCCCTTCCCCAAGTTCAAGAAAGTTCCATAAAAGTCTCAGGATTACCTTTGCCAAGGCAATATAGTTCCACACAATTCCCGGGGTTCCCTTCCCCAAGTTCAGTGCAAAACATTTAAAACGAAAAGGTTCCTGAGGCTTTGTTCTCAAGGCAACATTTGCAGTTCCTCAAGTCTAGGGGTTCCCTTCCCCAAGACTTTAATTCGGCCACTTGTACTTGTTTTAGTCTTTTCAAAAGGTTCATCACAGCTCTAGGTCAACCTGACCCTTCTTCTGGATTGCATCACCATTCACTTGGTGTTTCTCCTTGCCTTGTTTCACCTTGTCTTTGGTTTTCACAATTTAGTGTTCACTGGTCTAGGCGCAGTTATCTGACCACACGGTCCACCCATCGTAGGTCACGCAACCAGGATCCCTAGGCTATTCAGCCCACACAGGCTCTTCTGTACTTGCCCATGTGCAGAGTCACATTTACTTAGCTCCTCTTTGGCAGCCTCTTCGCTCTGTGTTCAGTTTTACACTCTTATGGCTTTTCCTGGTTAGCCTCTTAGCTTTGCCACAACATGTTAAACACTTCTTGCCAGTCTTTGGCCTTGCTGCACTGCATCCCTTCATAAAGTTCACTTTCTGGTGGTCTTATTCATGCCCCACCATTCTATGGCACTCTTTCACACTTCGCTGCTTTCCGCACATTCTTGGGCACGTTCCCTTTGGATGTCATCTGCTATTTGCTTTGCCCACAAAATTGTATTCCATGTAATATTCAATATGCTTAATTTCAAGTTTTCATTTAGTTGGCTATTCAATATGCATAATTCAGCTTTATTTCGAGTTTTTATTCAGTTCGGTATTCAATATGCATAATTCGACTTAAGTTTCACGTTTTCATTCAGTTCAATATTTGAAATGCATAATTCAAATTAGTTTCAAGCTTTCATTCAATTCAATACTCCGTTACTGATCCACAGCCTGCTAGGAGCTCCCAGAATGAGTGGCTTTCCCCGACACTCAGCGGTCCTCTGCGTTCCTCCCCGTTGACTCCTGCTGTTTCCTTCTGTTTCGCTGGTCGGCGAGCCCCGCTCGCACGCTGGGTGCATTCTTGTACACGTTGGCAACTTCGCTGACTCTGCAGGGACGCGGACAGTGTCCTCTCCTCTGTCCTGCTTGCTGCAGCTCTAGCTGCTCGTTCTCGCACACTGATGCTCCCACGCCTGTCACAGCCTAACAGCTTCTCTCGCCTTGGGCTCCACAGGTCTTCTGGGATGATGGCCGGCGTCCTGGCTCCTTCGCCGGTCCCACCACGGCTGCCTGCTTTAGAAAAGGGTCCCTTGCTGATCTCTCCCACACAGGCCTCCCCATTGCTCTTTCTGCTGTTCTCTGGTTCTCCATTTATACAAGTGCAACCGCTTGACAGGGTGCAGGTGTGATAATTAAAGGGACATGCCTGACCCTCTCTGTACTCTGCAGGCATCTTCCTCGTCATAGTACTAGAGTGGTGAAATGTGTTTTTAGTGTCAATTACTCTCAGTTGCCTCTTCCTCGTACAAGTATTGTCAGATGTAAAATGTGGGGAAATGAGGAGAGCTGGCTTACTGTAGCCTATAAAGACGGGGGGAGGGTTAGGTTGGTCTTCAGTAGGGAAAAGGGGATGTCATGTCTCTCTTGTGGCACCCGCATCCCAATCCCCAAGGACCCTCCACCCAGGTGATCCTCCCTCACTTCCCCACCCCCAGGGTCAGGATCCAAGAGCGATGGCCTTTCTATGGCCACCTGAGAAGAGGATCCAGGAGGAGTATGAGTGAGGATACCCTCAGGTTTCTCACACAGGTTGCTGAACGGGTCAACAGTTCCAACAGGCGGTGCAGTTCACAAGCAGCAGTGGCACTAGTTGTGTAGAAGCCTGGGACAGAAATGCGATGTCTGGGTCGACATAACTCCTAAGCGCTTTGAGACGGGCACTAGAGCTGTTCCGTTGCCCTGGGTTGTTGGGAGACCCAGTCCAGTGTCCCAAAGGTTAAGGTCGGTACTTGTCCTTCCCTTCCTAGCCAGGAGGTTTGCCAGAGAGCACTTGCAAGGCTTCTTCTTCTAGTAGGCAGAATGTTGAATACCAGTGTCACAGCAGGCAGACAGGCCTTTGTCTAAACAGCAGTCAATCCAAATGTTACCCTGGAGTGAGTGGGGTTGAAGGGCTTGCATATTTCTTGGAAACATGGGTCTTCACTTCTATGGTGGAGGACTTTTGAGCAGACTCTACTCCCAACTAGGTATGAGGCAAATCATTATTCAAGAGTCCAAAGATGAATCAACTAAGGGGAGGGTCTCCCCTCCTTCCGTATATAGCCGAAATGTGACTGCAGACTGGCCCACAGCAAGCCTGTTGTCAAGGGTCTAATCCTGACTATAGTGACAAGTGTCCTTTTTCCTGCTTCATATCTAGACTGCCTTGTCTGCAGGAAGCCTGGAGGGGATTAGAGGTTTGAGAGCCCTATCAAAATCCATGATGGTGAGACCTCTCTGTGGCTATACTAACTTTTCCTCTGTGTGTTGTGATGAATCCGGTGGAGTCATCACTGATTCCACGGCAGTAACCTCCTCCCATGTGGCCAGGGACGTAGCCGCTACCTGATTTTGTACCTCGGGGCAGCTATATGAGAGAGGATCACATGGGAAGAGACTACCTCCGGGGGGATGCCGTGGCTCCATCGGATGAGACATGGTATCCCCCATTTTCCTTTGAAAATAACATCCACAGGTCTGAACCCTTATGATCTATTGTTATGTATCCTCTCCCTTTCATACAAAGAGCAGGGAAAACCCTTTTACCAAATCCACTGACCAACCTTCCATCCTTCAACTACTTTGCCATATTATGAAATTCCCTCTTTCAATTCCATTTGTCAGTCAGAACTGACATCAAAACTTTAAAAAAATGATTATCCGAATTCCATAAGTCAATTGTTCATAATGGACTTCTGTTCCCAGAATTCACAAAATTCTGGGACGAAGACGAAGGATGGAGCAATGTGGAGCAAAAGAGACTGCAAACCTAGCAAGCGCTCTAGTGTTTTCTGGCACTCACCTGTTCCCAGGAAATGTAAGCAGCCCAAACAGAGAATGTAGGACAGCTGGTGTGGTGAATGGCGAGTGAGGGCTGTACCTCTCTGTGAAGAGCGGGGAGCCAAGAAGTCAGGACCGGCATGGTGGAGTCAGGCGGCTCACCACCAGAGGGTGAAGGAACTGCTGAACCGAGGCATGCTGCAGGAAGTCCATAAAATGGTGAAGATCTCCTGGGCGTTCGCAGACGTAGGGGGACAGTATTTCGCTTACCGGAGCCTCGAGGATAGCAGGCATGTCGAGAGTAAGCTGTTGAGGGCCGGCGAACCAAGGGAAGAAAACCGCAAGAGGGAAGCAGAAGGGAATCCTTCCCCGGTCAACAGCTGGAAAAGATACCAACGCCTACAGAAACCAGTGAGTTCTCCCAAAAGCAAAGGGGACACCAGGGCGTATCGGGGAATACTCCAAGGGTGAAGAATTGAAAGTTATTTACCTGAGGGAGAGAAAAGAAATGGACATATTAAAAGAAGGGAATTTAAGTCACAGATAAATCCCTTTTTAATGTATACAAATATTTTTTTTAAAATGTGTAAATGTGGGGGCGTGGCTTGGAGCTGCCACGATCGACATGACTTCGTAGAAGCTCCTGGCTGGCCCGATGCACAGAACATAATATCGCCTTCTCCAGACCCCGTTTTTCGCCAAAAAAGGACCGCAGCGTGGGGAAGCTCTGGAGCTGCGGTACGGAGAGTGGCACCCGGATCGGCACCCAGCCTGCCACGATCGGACGCATTTAGAGCCCGGGGATCCCTAGATGGAAAGATGGCGGCCACTGCACTGAATGACGAGAGGCAGCGGAATGGGGCAGGGGCAGCCGTATGAACACTACAAGGGCTGCCGAGGATCTGTGGACCAATGCGGTATGGTAGTGCCGTAACGAGGAGTGCCGTGTGCTAGCAACCCTCCAGCCAGTCCCGGGAGGCTGGGGGCACTTAATATCTTGCCGACGGAAGGCTCCTGGAAGAGACACAACAGCGGAGCAGTGAGGATCTCTAACGGGCGGGGGGAGGACTCGAGAATCCCTGGGCTCTTCCCTCGCACTTCGGAGGATCCTGCCCGAGCATTAACCCACATCCCTGGTCCGGATTGCTGGAGGGGAGGAAAAAAGGCCATAGAGGGGGCACTGCACGCTCCGAGCCAGGGATCGGAGGCTGTGGCGAACTGCGTGATTGCGAAGCCATTGCACTGCGCGTTAGTGCGCAGGTAAAAATCGGGCTTGCCGGGCCCCCGCAGCCTTGGTGATTGGAGGAATAAAGCGAACACGGCAGTACTGCGGAGACCCTGGACCCCTCTGGCTCACTGTCGCCCCTCACCCAGCAGCAGAATAAACAAGCGTAAAGAGCGCCAAGGGGGGGACTCAGAGTCTAATCAGGGGCAAGGATGTCTAGAAGCGGGAAGATGTCAAAGCAAACAGACATTGCAGCATTGATGGCCAATGCCCCGACCAAACGCTCCAAGAAAGGGGAAACTCCCGAGACTCTCCCCGGCGAAAAGAACCCCGCCAACGAGGCATCGGCGAATAATGCAGCACAAATGGTAACTAAGAATGACCTGCAGGAACTGCTCGCGGCACTGACGAAGGAAATTCATAAAAGCACAGAAGAAGTAACCCAACAAATAAACTCCCTGGACAAGAGAGTGATTGAGGTGGAGAGAAGGACAGCGGAGCTCAAGTCAGAAGTCTGCGACCAGCGGTTTGAAGGTGAGATCGGCAGGGATAGAATCAGAGCTCTGGAAGAAAGGTGTGAACTCTTAGAAGCGAAACAAGAAGATGCCGAAAATCGATCACGGAGAAACATTCACATCCGGGGGATACCAGCATCCATACCGGACACAGAGCTAAGAATCTACGTCTCTCAACTGCTTCGATTCATCCGAGTCATCCCTGGAGTTGGACTGGGTGCACAGGGCGGCTCGGAGGTCGACTTCCAACTGTGCCCCAGATGTACTGGTAAGGGTCCATTTCTACCAAATCAAAGAAGAAATCCTGAATGAAGCAAGACAAATGGGCCAAATAACGTTCCAAGGATCCAACATAACACTATATCAAGATTTGGCAAACTCCACGCTCCAGAAACGTCGAGCCATGAGAACATTCACAGAGTGGCTGAGGGGGAAAAAGATTACCTATTACTGGGGATTCCCAACGTCGGTCAGGTTCACTTGGGAAGGGACTCAGAGACAAATCCGTTCACAGAAAGAGGCCGATAAATTCATTGGCATCGGAGAAACAGGTGGAGGATCAGACTCTGAGGAACCGTCCCAATCTCAACACAACAAACCTTCCGATGGAGAGTGGTCAAACCTGCACGGCGACGCCGACCCCGAGGGCCACCTAGAAAAAGCTCTGTTCCTGACTGATATTTAACTACGTACATCCATAAAATCCCCAGATGATAGAGCTTTTACAACAGTATGAACTAACTGAAAATAGGCAAGATGGACGGATCCTCGGGTCCAAATAAAGATGAGAGTCTCACGTTGGAGCTCGCGCTCAACAAGGCACAGGAATCGACACCCCAAGAAGGGGGGCACGCGGCTGTTCTTTTCCAAGTTTACAGTTGACTTGGCGGCCCAGTTGGCCAAGATATGCGCTTCGGCGCCACCAGTTCCCGGTGGTAGTAGGACAATGTTCATCCTACATGTTTGTTCTATGTGGGGCGGGGGGAGAAGGGACTTTCGAAAGACAAATGGAGACCCTGGGTCTGGAGGCCCCTGCTGTTCAGCCCGGGACTCAAGCACATCACGACAGGTCAACAACAGCAACATCGAAACATTACAAAACATCGTAGCTACTTCAGCTATGGAGGATCATTCTCAGCAGACAGACATAAGCTCACACTCAGAGGGAAAAAGGGAATAAGAGAATATGGCTGATACAAGTGCAATAACAATTCTCTCATGGAATGTTCAAGGGCTCAACTCGCCACGGAAGCGGAAATCCGTAGAACACAGGTTGGGTCAATTAGCGGGAGACATTGTGTTGCTTCAAGAAACTCATTTACTGCAGGAAGACGAACACAGAGTAAGATTTAACAGGTACCAAAAGGCATATTTTGCCATCTCGGACCAAAAAAAAAGGGGAGTGGCAATACTCTTAAGCGATAGGATACCCCTAACAAAAGTCACTATAAAAAGAGATCCAAATGGGAGATTCCTCCTACTCAAAGGGATGTTTTAGGAGCTTCCAATCACTATAGCGTCAGTTTATGGCCCCAACTCTGCTCAAGCTGCCTTCATCACAAATTTAGTCCCAACCATTTTAGCATTCCAAGAAGGGCATCTGATCATGGGTGGAGACTTCAACTCAATGCCAAATCCCCAGATGGACAAGACCCTTCCGCCCACTAAAACTGACTATACACAAGCGGTCTCACTAGCCAAGCTATTAAGGGAAACGGAAACATTGGATGCCTGGAGGCTGTTCAACGGGACCTTAAGAGACTACTCCCATTATTCTCAGGTGCATAAAGGCTACTCAAGAATCAACCTTATTTTGATCTAGGGGGTCATTTACCCATGTTTGGAAGCAACGGCAATACACACCTGTATGATCTCGCATCACGCCCCAGTGTCTGCGAAAATAGCTATATCGGGGCAAAAGCTACCGGCACAGAGACACTGGAAACTGAATGACGCTTTGCTATTGGATGAATGCATTAAGATGGAAGTAGAGAACACAATAGTCAACTACTTCAATGAAAACACCACAGAGACCTCGCCCATTAACATCATCTGGGATGCAATGAAGGCAGTTGTCAGAGGCTCTCTAATCAGTGCAGGTGCGGAACAACGAAGGGTCTCTAATATAGCCGCAGCCAGATTGGAGGAGAAGGTGAATCACTTGGAGACCGATCTGAAAAGACAATACTCCAGAAAGGCCGAGAGAGAGCTAAGAAAGGCCAAAACAGCCTTAGAAATGCACTGTGCCGACCGCACCGCTAAATCCTTAGCCTTCACAAAACAGTTCTATTATATGAAGGGAAACAAAGCAAATAGAGTGTTATTACAAAAATTGAAAAAGACCCGAACCAGAAACAACATCCTCAGAATAACTGGGGCGGATGGCAAAGCCCTCTACACCGATGCGAACAAAATGGCGGAATTATCGAGATACCATTCAGAAACCATGAGGGTCACCAACAGTGCTAGATAACTTACCAAAGTATCTACAGCCCATACCCAAGCAGAACGCGAATCGGCTGGAGCACCTAGAGAGGCCTATTTCGGCAGAGGAAATAATCAACGCCATCAAATCATTGAAACCCATGGCTCCCGGACCCGATGGCTTATCCGCATCATTTTATAAGAAGTTCTGTAGGCTCCTGGTCCCTCAGCTGGTGGAACTATTCAACTCTTTCCTGAAATCTGGCTCCGTCTCCAGATCTATGGCGGAATCATTGACAGTTCTATTGCACAAACCAGGAAGGGCTCCTGAACTAGCTGCCTCCTACCGCCCGATCACGCTTATGAACAATGACGGTAAGATTTTTGCTAAAGTGCTGGTGAGCAGGCTGGGCACGGCTCTACCGGGCCTACTTGACAGTGATCAGACAGGGTTTATACCTGGGAGAGGGACGCATGACAATATTCGAAGAACAATAGACATAGAACATGCCCACAGGTCTGGGGACGGAATGGCAGTGATTTCATTAGATGCTCATAAAGCATTCGACATGATGGATTGGGGGTACATGCGGGCGACCCTGGAACATTTCGGATTCGGCCCAAACTTCATCAAATGGGTCATGGCCAATTACCAAATTCCCTCAACACAATTAAGGGTTAATGGCAGGAGATCCGAGGCAATACAGATATCAAGGGGCACCAGATAGGGGTGTCCACTGTCCCCACAAATTTTTGCTCTATCTATGGAGCCCTTTGCCGCCAAGATTAGACAGAATACCAGGATAAGGGGGGTCCAAATAGGGGGGCAGGAATATAAAATTGCTCTATACGCGGATGATGTTTTAATAACAGCATCGAACCTGGCAACATCCTTTGATTCCCTATGGAAGGAAATTGACAAATTTGTAGTATTGTCAGGGTTCAAAATTAACCTAGATAAATCATCAGCCCTAGCGATCAACGTCACTAAACTGGAAAGAGCAGCCCTCCGCCGGTTAATGCCTATTCCATAGGAAAGAGAGGCGATAGATTACCTAGGGGTGAGAATTACTAAGGACCCGGCCCAACTATACACCGCATATTTTCCGCAGCTGATTACAAATCTTAAGAATGACCTAAAGTCCTGGTCCTCCAAGGAAATTTTCTGGTTCGGCCGTATCTCGGCCATAAAAATGAACATTATCCCCAGATGGATATACTCCTGCACCGTAATACCGACCCGTATCCCGCGCCCGGTACTGGTGGACATGCAAAAGAAACTGCAGGGATTTGTCTGGGGTGGGAAAAAGCCGTGCATCAGTAAACGAATAATGATGCGGGACAAAAACCAGGAGGGACTGGGGGTCCCAGACATAGCCAGATACACTCTAGCAGCTCAACTATCACATGCCTTCTCATGGGTGCAAGAAGAGGATCCCCCAAAATGGACGCAGATAGAGGAGTCCTGGTGCCTGGGCAGCCCTGCGGACCTCCCGTACCTACCAGAAAGGAAAATGCAGGCTAACACAGGCCCTCTGGCTGCTACAGTCACAACAGCCCGATGTTGGAAAGCAGCGGCTCGGAAGTGGGGTGGTAGGGGCACGCTGGGCCCTCTATCCCCGATTTGGAACAACCCAGAGTTTTTGCCAGGCTGTAGCCCCAATAGTTTCCAGTCTTGGAGGGAGGGCGGATTACTTAAAACGGGTGACTTTCTGGAGGAGTGCATGCCCATCACATTTGAAAGATGCAAAGAGAAATTTGGGGTGGAAGAGAGGGAAAGATTTCATTACACCCAAATAAAACATTGGTTATCTAATAGGGTGGTTCGCGAGAAATGCTCGAGAGAGCTAACGGCTCTGGAGAGCACCCTTACAACCCCTACAAAAAGAAGCAAAATCTCTACACTGTACCGTCTCCTGGACAGGGTGGACCCCAAGAAAAAAGAAAGATAAATGACTGAGTGGGAGAGGGACCTGGGACGGGAAATAGAGGTGGAGGAATGGGCAAAAATATGGACCGGACTGTATAAAAGCTCACAATGCATCACAAACAGGGGGGGCTACACATTTTGCTATAGATATTATGTGACCCCGGTCCAAATCAATAGAGCTAATCCACATCTCTCGGACCAATGCTGTCGGGGCTGCGCCACTCCCGGTTCATTATTTCACATGATATGGGCCTGCCCAAAGGCGGAGGCATACTGGAGGGAGGTGATTAAACACATTAAGGACATCACGGGACTCACTATTCCTTGGGACCCGGGGATCGTTCGCCTAGGTGAAACAGGGGAAGGGGCATTACCGATTTCAGGTCACATACCTCGTTTGTGTACGCACTTACTCCTTGCAGCGAAAATTGCCATGGCCCGTCTGTGGAAGCATGAGGAGGGACCCTCAATAGCATTATGGTGGCACAAATGTTGGGACATTGCAGTAGCAGAAAAGGTGACCGCGATCCGGAACAACTCATTCACCAAAAACATGAACATCTGGGATCCTTTCATGGACTATGCAACGAGATTCCCGGCCCTGTCCAGAAGGCCACCACTCACCAGATGGTTACAAAGCAGCCCCCTCTGCTGACCAACCCAGAACCCTCAATCACAGTCACCCTTCCCAGAACTCTTGACAACTCCGCTAAGCCCAAATGAATTATCGGACATTCGAGCTAGGCCGTCCACAGACTATTTTCTTATCCTCCATATGAACTTATATTTCTGATTACTGCGATTATTGATCAATATCTGTTGTTGATGTATTGATGACTTTGTACACCTTAGTAAAATGTTTTTATGAAAAAAAATATGTAAATGTACACAGTGCCAATACAAAGAAAGAAGATAATATATCAGGAACATACATTACCAAACACTATATACAGACAACTTAGGGAGCGGGTGATAAACCCAAATTAACAGAAGTCCTGGCAGGAGAGTACACCAGGCAACCTCAAGTGTGTGAATCAAAGGTCCTGGCAGGAGAGTACACCAGACGATTTCAAGTGTGTAAAACAGAAGTTCTGTCCCAGGAGTTTACCAGACAATTGAAAAGGATTGTGTCAGGGGAATATTGCCCTCGTAGTTAGCCGAAGAATTCTTCTGACTATTATACCCCGCTGGCTGAAAGTGAACAACCAGTGCGATCTAGTAGCCAAAAGATAGGATGCCAAACGAAGACCAGGATAGCTGCAGTACTCAGGATAAGGTGCGCCGACACAAGAGTATAGGTAGACCGGAAGCGACTGTAAGGAAAGTGACGTAGGTTATCCACAATCCGTAACAGTAATACAGTGTGAACAAAGAATAACGGAACACTGACCTTTGAGTTAAACACTGTCAAACCCAAAGAAATGAACCAGCCAATCTACCAGTTTACCCCTGTGGATAAGAAAATGAAACAATAAATGCTAGCTACTGGAATTGACAGGCTAATGATTACAAAAAGGGAAACTCAAAAGACACCCTTACCGTGAAGGAAGCTGTACTGGAGCAGTTGAGGCAATGATGATTCGAGGGTCCGTAGAGGAATGCAGAGAATCCAAACAGAAACTACCCTGACGGAACAAGGACGCCTAAGCAGGACTCACTGGCAGTCTTAAGTTCAAAGTACACACAAAGTTTCAAATCCAAAAGGAAGATCCAGAACCAAAATCCAAAGTATCCGTAAACCAAGGCAGTTCAAAGGCAGTCCGTAGCAATCCAGAAGGCAAACAAACGTAGGCTAGTTTGAGATCCGTGGACGTTCCGAGGTCAGAGCAGTACAATGAATAGATCAAACAAAGTTCAAACAACAAGGAGGCAGGAGACAGGCAATATCCAGGGACAATCTGAAATCTGATACACAGGAAGGCAGTTCCAAGATGGGCGGGGAAAGGGAGGGAAGGTACACATTCAATGATACAAAGTAACGCCACCGGAAACCAGGAAGTTCAGAAGCACCGAGTGATTCCCGGTGGCGCTATTTAAACAATCACGTGAGCGCATAGTGATCACGTGAACACGCTAGCAGCACGCCAGAGGCGGGGCAATGAAGAAATGACAGGACGCCAGCGTTGCCAAGCCAACTTCCATGTGCCTGGTAATCCTCGTCTTAAAGGGCCAGAACCAGTCAGAGCACGGCTTCTCTTGCGAACTACAAAGGGGGCCACAAATCTTCTTGAGCCTGAAGCTTTATTCATGACAGATTGTATTAAACAAGTTCTATATACAGGTGTTGTATGTGGCCAAGAAAGGCCCCAAATAATTGTTCTTGAAAGAAACTCTGAAGCCAAACAAGTTTTGAGTGATGGCTAAGAGAAACCCAAATAATTGTTCTGGGAAGAAACCAAAATTGTGAAGCTAAACAGTTGGACGCTAACAGAGCCTTACTTTTTGTTTAGGTAGGGACATTCCTCTTAGATCAGGGTCACAGAGGCCTTTCCCCAACCCCTTTAATTTTTGATAAAAAATGTTAACCCAAAAACATGGCAAACTTGTTTCTGACTCTCATTTCTGACTCCTCATATAGTCTACATCAAAACGTCTCAAGTAATCTGCACGCTAGTGGAAGGTAGCCATTATATTGGCAGGCCTGTCATTGAAGAACCAGGGGACCTGCCACTGAGTGCTCTGTTCCCTGGAGGAAGATAACAACCCTTCCCAGGGGAATCAAAGAGAGGCTTTCCTGGGCTGGACGCAACATGGTTGTTGGCGGTACACCCAACCCTGACAGCTTAATACACAAAAGGCCCTGTCATGAAGGAGTCATGTTCACCAGGCTGACAATAAATTACATCAAATACTTGTGGCTGTATAATTGAGTAATAGCAGCCACCAAGTCAGAACCAGATATGGCTTATATTTCAGTTCTGGCTTTTTGGGTTTAGGTTTAAACTGATATAACCCAGTATAAACCGACAGACATCCAATGTTTGCTTTTAGGTAGAAGCCAGAAAAACAACATATGTCTACTGTCTGCTTTTTTGTGTGCTTTGAATTTACTGTGATTGTTACTGGGAGAGGCCTGGAGCAGGGGTGGTGATGAAAGCAGCCTGCCGGAGCACATCCTGATTGATAGAATGGGAAAGACACAGCTATTTATTAGATTTACAAGGCTCATCCTGATTGATAGAATGGGAAAGACACAGCTATTTATTAGATTGACAAGGCTCATGAGGCAGCTTATATTTATAAGGAAAGGCTGTGTTTTGCTTTTATTACTTAGTGTGCATTAGTTTCACTGAAGCAAAGATTCAAGAGTTGCACCCACCACCCCTCAGGCCCTCATTCCGCCACTTCACACCAAATGCTTTTCATGGCTTTTTTAACAAATGGCTTCAACATACGTGTAAGGAAAGGCTGGCATCCAATTGTTTTTTGCTTCAGTGAAACTGCAAAGAAACATAACTGGAGACAAGCCTTTACTGAAACTTGCAGTGAAGTGGATGCATGGGCTTTCTAAAGTTAACCAAGAGATTACAAGACAATATGAATATTGAAGCGAGTGCTACATGAGAAGCTATACTTAGAATAAGAGCAATATTTTTCCTGCATGAAAAATGTTTTTTGTTTTGAATACCTTTATAAACGTTGTCGCTGAACTGATTCAATTTCCATACATGCTGCACTAAAGGCAATGTGGATATAAAACCTTATGTAAATGGTATATGTCACGAGCAGGCTACGTGAAATCAGTCCAGAGGTTTTGGATATGTGTTGGAGGAGATGTGGGGAGAAGGGAGAGTTGGGGCACTTACGGTGGTCTTGTCCTCGCTCTCAAACATATTGGAAGGAAATCCTCTTGCATATAAAGGACCTTACGGGGGTTGCTCTTCCATGGGATCCAAGGGTGATTATTTTGGGGGAATTCAGACCATAAGGCTGGCTACCTTGTGAGAGGTCAGACAGCGTAAGTGATTACAGATTGACACTAGCTACCTCTTGGAAACTACCTAAAGGACCGATGATTGCACAATGGAGGGTTAGGGTATGGATGCTAGTGGCATTGGAGAAAATAACAGCTATACTTGATGACTCATACAAAGTCTTCTATGCGACCTGGCTCCCCATAGTTCAATTTCTGGGACCCATGAACATCGGACCCACAAGCCGCAGATTCTTCGACACGTCAAACTATTATGATTGTGCTGGGATATGTTGCTGACACTAGAACTGGTGACCTTTTTCTTTGTCATTTTTGATGAAATTGTTGATTGGTTGTCCAGAAGTTTGCTCTGAAATTTTGACAATAATATTAGAAAATGATAAAGCAATGTGTTTTATCCACTATGAAAACACAGTTTCCTCTGATTCATATAAAGGGGTAGTTTGGTCAGAAATTGTATTGGCCCAATCGATAGGGCATGCATTTTAGAGCATGCATTGGTAGTTCTTAAAAATATTTCCAATGCAGCTTGAGGGGCTGGTGATCTGAATTAGTGCCGCGAGGGCATTTGAACTTAGGGCGATGGATCAATGGATAAGATTAGCACAAGATGGCGGTACCAGACCCGTCATTTTCACATGTGTTAAAGTGAGAAAAACTCAGATAAGTTGCATAGGACACTTATTTTAAGAGCGATCGATGTATGCTCTAAAATATATGCCCGATCGATTGGGCCAATAACATTTCTGACCGAACTACCCCTTTAAGTGGAAAAAATGGAAACACAGATAAATACACGTGCCACATTTTTTTTGTGCATTATACTTTTTTGCATGAAACCATTTTAAGGTTCTCACCTTCAGCATCAGAATTACATGTAGCAATTATGAAACATTAAAAAAAGCATGGAACAATTTGAAGGTTCTCACTTTCAGAACCAGAATTACCTGTAGCATTTATGAACAATCAAAAATATCTTAGGCTGTTTGCCCTCCGAGATGGCATTTCAGTACACCTATTACAAAGGATAATTTCAGTATACTCTTGGGGTTAATATGCAATTCATAATTATTTTGATGTTAAATAAGTGCCACAGTGAATTGAATAAAACTCTGAAATGAATCGGAATGCATTTAAATGGACCCTTTCCTATAACCATGTTATTACAGTGAAACTATTTGAATTGAATTCAGAAAAAATGAATACATTAAGTTACATTTTAATAGTACTTATTAGACTTAATCGCAGCACCATATTGTTTTTTAATGCTTTACACGCAATGTGGATTTCCTTTCTGGATGACTCAGAACTCATTTGTTGTTCTTACAAACATAGAGGAGCTCATGTTGCTCCAATTAGTAATTTGGTGACGTGGAGCCCCTACGTGTAGACCTAAATGCAGGTGGCTCACCAGGTGGCTCCCCGCCGGTGAAGTTTGGTCATTTGCACAAAGGAGTGCAAATGTGCAGAGCAAAAGGCGGCATACATTTGTGTACGTCACCTTTTGCCTTGCAGATTTGCACTCCGCTATGCAAATAAGCAAACGCTGCCTGCTGTGCTCTCATGGCAAGCACGATTTGCAATTACACTGACTAATTAATGTCCAACCAATTAACCCAACAGAGTGCACATGCTATTCTTTACAGTGGCTGAATTCACTATGGGGTATATTGATTCCCTCAGCAAATGTAAACTAACGCGTGAGTAACGTGAAATGCCACCCTGGGTGTATGTCAATTGCACATTCAAGCTGTTTTTTTCCTCGCACTGCCCTCTATTTTTTGCATTTTTTAATGTTTGTGTTTTTTTTATTTAAACCTTTCAAACAATTTAGAACATGTTTTATACACACAATACATGGATTCATGACAATACAGTCAAAAATTTAAATTTTCATATACACAACATGAGAAATAGAAACTTGTATACACTCCTGAAAATGACTTTTAAAACACTTTTGTTAAAACACATAACATGATCAAGATCAATAAACGGAGTTCTCCTAAACATTTTCAAACAGCCAGTGTTAAGGAGGTACATTGAGCACAGTATATTAATCTCCAGAAATAATCACAATCCACATATGCGCGGGGTTCTCTCTCTCAGGTGGCCAGGGCACGACCATCGCTTTTGGATCCAGACCCTGGGGGTGGACCAGTGCGGGAGGATCACCTGGGTGAGGGTTCTTCAGGGAGTGAGGGTGAGGTAGCCGATGGCGAGACACAGTATTCACCCTTATTTTGTTTATCAAACCCATCATATGTTTTAGGATGCTCCGAGATTCCCAACTCCCCAACCCCTTTTTACACAAACACTGGGCTGCGGAAGAGGATGACTGAGAATAACAATACTGACTTGCATACATTATACTGCCATGTCCCGCTATTCGGGTCAGGCAAAGTTAGGCACTTAAACCTAAGTGCATACACCTGATGCCAACCGGCTCTCCTCACAGGAATAAAAGGCGGAAAGCAAAGACACACTCTGAGCAAGGCGGAACATGAGAACGAGCTGAACTTCCACGAAAAAGGCACACCTACTGGAGCAGAGCAACAGACCAAGGGACGAGAGCAGCAGGCCGAAAACCCCAAGGCTTTCCTATTGGAGGTCGTTGCCTACAACAGGCCGCAAAAGACACATGCAGAAGGCCAGATCCCACAAGTGAAGATTACATTGTATTTCTAGGATGCCAGCGACCCTCCCGGGTGAACGGCAGAGTTAGGGAGGTGAGGTCAAGCCTGTGGTACTAACCTTGACTCAAAATTTGAAAAACACCATACAAGAAAGAAACACACACAGCCGGAGAGTTGGCAAGTGACCTGAGAGACCGGTGTGTGTTAAAGTGAGTGAAGTCGCAACATCATATCACAAGTGAAAGCTGTACGCGTGTGCATGAGATGCAAATAAAAGCAGACCTGTGAATGAACTTTGATGTACAGAACAGCTGGGAAATCAGTGATACTAAGTAACGGAGTGGTCTGGTGAAAGGAAGTAACCCACTCAAAAGTCTCTGTGAAAGGTACTTTGTTTAAATCGAGAAAGTGAATGAACAGTAAAAGTAAAAGGAAGAAGATTAATTTCTAGAAAAGGGAAGAGTGAAAGTAACCCAGTGAATGTTGAGTCAAAGTGGTTCTGCAGTGGTCTGACAAAGAAGCCACGCACATTCGAAAGTCTTTGATATCCGAAAAGGGCCCGAGCCCGACAGAGGTAGACCCGAAGTTTCTGTTGAAAGTTATTGTGACTGGTCAGAGTTTGACAGAGGGAGACCCGAAGTAAAATAAGCTTGGGGAAGGGAGTCCCCTTGCAACGTTGTGTTGAACTTTATCGTAGGAGATCTGAGCCCAACAGAACTGTGTAGTGAAAGGTCTGAGCCCAGCAGAGGGGGATCTTTTGGGAATGTTTTGGATAAGACAATATTTTGGAAGAAAGAGAAAGAGTCTCGAGCTTGGAAGGCCAGACAGGCCTTGCTCCACGTCTTTTTGAACTATATATATTGTGTTGAAAACCGAGCCAGAGTGTGTCATCCTGCCTACAAGGATTGCCTTACGCTGTGGGGCCTAACGTGGGCAGGAGAGCAGGTTCAACCACATTTTAATTTGAAAACTGATTTTTCCTTTTTATATACATTTTTCCTTTTCACACATTTTGTACAAGAGATAGGGCAGGCATTAGGCTTTGATAGGATAGGCCATTTTGATTTGACAGACTCCACTAGGACTGTGTTATTTATTATTTGATGGTTGAGACTTCTCCCATCTTAGTTACAGGGCAGAATAGGAGTTTTTCCAATCCCAACCATTTAAATAAAGGTTTTACAAATTGGACCCATTGTGACAGTCACTGTTGATACCATGCCCCCCCTACATATGGTGTCAGGAGTGGCATATGACTCAATTGAGACAAATTGGGGGACCCTAAAATTCCAGAAACGTAGCCACCGAGCCTCAGACCTCTCTACCGCCACAAAAGAATCCATAGGCTTTGACATTTGTAGCAGCAGAGATGCCACTATCCAGGAAAAAGAGGAATGATTCCCACAGACTTAGTCCTAATACCGTCTCCGGGTTGTTATATAAGATTAGCTCCAAAATCTGGCCTGGAAGTTTGTTCTAGATATCCTGGTTGGTGTCATAGACCCAGACCTTCGGGAGACATAAAGGGTTTACTACAGAACCATGGCGAAACTCCATTTGAAATACACAGTGGGGACAAAATTGCACAGGGAATTCTGGAGAAGGCTCTATTTTCTTGTTTTAAGATAGAACATGTACCAAAGGAAACTGAGAGAGCTAGTTTAGGCTTTGGAGAGGCTGATGAAACACCCATCACTGAGACAAAGAGGGAAGAAGAACCTAGCATCGTTCCCGATCTAGCATTCGCTCAGCGAAATGATCCAGCACTTGCAGAGGCCTTCTTACAAGTGATTCCTGTCATGATGCCCGCTCCCGGGGAGCCGGTTCAAGCCCTGCATCCCCGAAAGCGGACATCCAGTCCCCAAGGAAGGACCCAGCAACCCCATATAGGGGCCCTTTGGACAGTGTCCTGGCGCCTATGGCGCCAGGCTCATAAAAGACATCAGTCCTGGCGCCATGGGCGCCAGGCTCATTATGGGAGTGCTTGGGTGCACTTACCTGATGCAGACCATGCTGCAGGATCCCGGCCTCCTTGAGGCCTGAAAGGAACTACTTTACCTGTGGGACTAATTTACCATCCGGGCGTGGTCGGGGAAGGATACATACCTGATTGGAGGAAGGATACATACCTGGAACTTCTTCCAAGGCTATTTAAACCCCACCCGAACAGCCACACGTGCTTCGCGTTGTTCTGCATCTAGCAGCTGGACGCTCACCGTGTCTGCTCCTGCATCCTGACTTCTGCCACGCCTGCCAGCATCCTGGATCACCTGCAAAGGAAGAGAAGAAGAGAACAGAAGAAGGAAAAGTCCTTACCTGCTAAATCCGCATCCCGGAGACATCTCGCCGACAACCCTGAAAAGGAAAACTTTTATTTAAAAGCTCATCGCGTCGATCGCTGCAGCGCCGCATTCCACTCACCTTTACAGGGCGCCTCCATGTTCAGCAGCGATCATCCGGATTCGCAGTCACGCCCCAGCACCTAGGGAGAAAAAGACCAGAACAAAAGGTGAGAGAGAGAAGGGAATAAGGAAAGCTAAATCTCCATGTTAAGATTTACCTGTTGATTCATTCCCTCTTCATTTCGGGTCCGCGCAGCATCCTGGCATTTCCGGACCCCGGCCCCTAAGGGGAAAAAAAGACATCAGCGTTAATGAGCGAATGAAAAGACATTACCAAAAAACGCTCATTAAAGACTTGCCTGATTTCTACAAGGATTTCACCTCTCATCTCGGGTCGGTGCCTGTTCCCCGGCATTCCGTACCCGGCCCCTATGGGGAAAAAGACACTAGCATTAGTACATTAATGCATGGACACAAGGGGAACCTCTAATCAAAAAACTTACCTGGAAGCCAAGCAAGTTTGGTTCTCACCAATCCGAAAATCCAGTGAAGTAACTGGATACCAACGCGCCCCTGCATCAGAAGCAGGATGGAGAGCTCGTCCTTCCAGACCCTAAGGTGAGACGCTACGAGGAAGCACAGAAGGGTTTCGAGGAGGGTGAGAGGGGAAAGTGGGAGGCCGATTGCATTACCCCGCAGACAGTTAATCCCCTATTTTCACCTACAGAAGGATACTTCTGCGAGCCAGACAAGCCAGATTTGGGGGCCCGGTCCAGTCCGTCTTCCGAACCCTGCGCATCACCTTAGAAGAGGTCAGCAGCGCGAACCAGGCCAGCGCCTCCGTGGGAGTCAGGTGAGCGTAACAGAACGCAAAGCCTTCCTACAAATTCCCACCGAGGCGCTATGGAAAGTTCTGAGATTGATCAGTTGGCCCAATTACTGGGGGAATTACGGGCCGAAGTACATGCCGCTCGTCAAGAGACTAATGCCCTCAGGAGGGAATTAATAATATCAAAGGAAAGAACTTATGACCTGGCCAGACAGCTTTTGCAAGGTCAAGCTGGGCAAACTCCTCTACCCGGTTCCGGAGGGAACACCGCTCCTGTGGTTTCCAGTAACCCTGTGCAGATTAATCTACCTGGAAACATGCCGCTGGGCCCACCCGAACGCTTTTCTGGGGACCCCAAACGATTTGCCGTATTCTTGAATCAGTGTCGTTTGCACTTCCTATGCAGACCTGGGGCCTTCCCTAATGATCAGACCAAGGTAGCCTTTGTATTGTCATATCTCAGCGGCTGCGCTGCCGATTGGTCAGTTCCACTGGTTACTCAAGATGACCCGATTCTCCGTGATTTTCAAAGGTTTCAAGCAAGCATGGAAAGGTTATTTGCTCGACATTCTCAGGGGCAGGCTCTGGATGACGAACTTCTATCCCTGCGACAGGGCAATCAGGACCTCCTATCCTATATTGCAACCTTTAATAGACTAATTGTGGAAACGGGATGGCCAGAGGATAAAAGAGTCACGTTGTTTTATCGACGCCTACGCGGAGAACTTAAAGATGTCTTGGCCCAAGTTGTAAATCCGCCCCAAGAATGCACATATAGACTTAGTGGTCCAATTGGATCACAGACTTCAAAACAGAAAAGCAGATCGGTCCAGGTTTGAGACCCGGGTGTTGGTCAAGACCCATGCTAATCCCAAGGGAGTTGATGTCTCTGAGCCTATGCAAATTGGAGGGGTTAAAGGACCCTTAACTCAAAAGGAACGTGAAAGGAGGCGGCAGTTAAAATTATGTCTTTATTGTGGGAATTCTGGACACTTTCTATGAGATTGCCCGGCAAAACCCCCCCGAAAGGCGGTAGGAGCTGCTGATAAAAACCATGAAGACTCTGTTTCGGGAAACGACTCCGACCGACAAGTGTAGGGGTCCGCTTGCCGAGCTTGAAAACTAACTCTCAGACCTCGCATTTCATTGTGCCAATGGTTCTCGTAGATCCAGAACAGCCTAAGCGGTTGCATGCAATAAAGGCATACATCGATAGTGGGGCTATTGGAAACTATGTGGATCGTGAATTGGTCTCTAGGATTAACCTCCCTCTCCGTCCTAAAACCAGCAAAGATGTCATCACCACAGTCGATGGAACTGAAATTGCCTCTGGACCGGTAACACATTCCACTACTGAGGTGACTCTTATTGGTCCCGACGGCCATCGGGAGGGTGTTGTGTTTGATGTAATCAAGGCTCCACAGTTTCAGGTTATTCTTGGAATCCCTTGGTTAGAGACACATAATCCTCGAATTGATTGGCGAGCTAAGAGAATAACCTTCCCGGATTGTACACAAACCTGCTACCCAGAAAACCTGAAGATTAATCTAGCATCTGTAACCTCTGCCTCCATGCAACTACCTCCGGAATACCAAGACTTTCAGGACATCTTCCAAAAGGAACAGGCCAACACGTTACCTGAGAATCTGCATTTGAGACAATATTTGGATCAATACCTAGCTAATGGTTTTATTCGCCCGTCAAAGTCCCCGGTATCCTCGGCTTTGTTCTTCGTGCCCAAAAAAGAAGGCGACCTTAGAACTTGTATCGATTACCGCGCATTGAACCAGATAACGGTTAAAAACCGTTATCCTCTGCCTCTGATCCCTGAACTCCTTGACCAGGTGAAGGACACTTGCATATACACCAAGTTAGATCTCCGAGGGGCTTATCATCTGTTACGATTTAAAGAAGGCGACAAATGGAAAACTGCCTTCCGTACTAAATACGGATTATTCGAGTACCAGGTGATGCCTTTCGGATTGTGTAACGCGCCGGCTGCCTTCCAATACTTCATGAATGATGTCCTTCGGGAACTCATCGATGTTTGTGTTGTCGTATATATCAATGACATTCTGGTGTACTCCTCTTCGGAATCTGATCACAGAAAACACGTCATGGCAGTACTTGAAAAACTGCGCCAACACAAACTATTTGCTAAATTGGAGAAATGTGTTTTCCATACCACAGAAGTCGAGTTTCTAGGTTTCATCCCGACACCCAAAGGAGTCTGAATGGACTCAAGAAAAGTGGATGCCATCCTCAAATGGCCATCACCTAGCTCTGTAAAAGGGGTTCAAAGGATGCTCGGCTTTGCCAATTTCTATCGCAGGTTTATCCCGGAATCTTCACGCGTGGTACAACCCATTACTGCACTCTTGAGGAAAAATAAACGTTTTGAATGGTCTGAAGAAGCCGAGCAGGCCTTTCAGGATTTAAAAGCTAAGTTTACCTCTGCACCTATATTGAAACACCCGCGTCCAGATCTCCCTTATGTCGTCGAGACTGACGCATCCCTCCTAGCCATGGGAGCTGTCCTGTCACAAAGAGATCCCGAAACCAACCAACTGCATCCCGTAGCATTTTGGTCCAGAAAATTCTCGGCACCCAAGGTTAATTATGCAATCATGGACAAAGAACTGTTAGCCATTAAGTCCGCTTTTAAAGCCTGGCGGCATTATCTGCTTGGCGCTCGACATACCATCACAGTGATCACTGATCACCGGAATTTACAGTATTTGAAAACCGCCAAGGCTCAGTCATCACGGCAGCTCCGATGGGCTTTGTTTTTCGCTGAATTTGATTTCGTGATTACCTATCGACCTGGCTGCAAGAATGGCAAAGCAGACGCCTTATCCCGAATTGGAATGGGAGAATCTGATACAAACTACGAACCAGTACCAATAATTCTCGAACAGAGGATTCTAGGCATGACTTTGTTACAGACTCTTGAAGACATTCAAGCCAGAGTGAAACAACTCCTGGACCCTACAACCTTACAGGAATGGATACATAAGGGATCAGACTTTACCATAGATAATGGTTTACCTTATTTCCAAGGACGCTTATTCCTGCCACATAAGGAATTACACGAACTAGTTATTTCCTGTTATCATGATACATTAATAGAGGGACACCCCGGTATTGCCAAGACAGAGGAAAAGGTGAAACAACAATTTTGGTGGCCCTCTTGGCGAAAAGATGTTTAATCTTTTGTGATGTCCTGTGGTGTTTGCGCCCAAAATAAAAGTCAAAAGAAAAGACCAGCCGGTCTCCTTCAACCTCTAGACATACCGCCAGCACCCTGGCACACCCTATCAATGGATTTTATTACGGACCTGCCTCCTTGTTCGGGGTACAATACTATTCTGGTAATTGTCGATTTGTTTTCCAAAATGGCCCACTTTATTCCTTTGAAAGGTTTACCTTCAGCTTCTGTCCTAGTCTAAGAATTCCTCGAAAATATTGTTCGGCTACATGGATTCCCATCTACACTAATCTCTGACCGGGGAAGCCAATTCATTTCCCACTTCTGGCGCAAATGTTGTCAAATGGCACAGATCGACGTAAGATTATCGACCAGTCACCACCCTCAGACCGATGGTCAGACCGAGAGGACAAATCAGACCCTTGAGCAGTACTTACGGTGTATGTTACAGCAATCTGAAAGCAACTGGAAAGACATTCTTTGGATAGCCGAATAGGCATATAATAATTCGGTACACTCTGGAACTGGCCACAGTCCTTTTTATACTTTGTTTGGGCATCACCCTCGAACCTCAAACCTTGACTCACCTCAGAACCTCGGAATGCCTGCAGTAGAACATCTGCATTCTACAATTACCCAAGCCTTCAAAGAGGCAACTACGCATTTACGATAAGCCAAGAGAAAATACAAGGAGAATGCTGATCTACATTGGAGTGAAGCACCTCCGTATCAGATTGGGGATCAAGTGTGGTTAGCTACCAGACATTTACCACTCAAAGGGCCTCGAACTTTTAACCCAAAATATCTGGGACCTTATTCTATTACGGCAATAATTAACCCAGTGGCTGTTAAACTTGATTTACCAGCTAGTATGCGAATTCACCCTGTTTTTCATGTGTCACTTCTGAAACCAGGGGTACCCGGAACCCGACTACTCAAACCTCCAGAACCTATTCTAATAGATGGGGAGCCCGAATTCGAAGTGAAGAACATTTTAGACTCAAAATTGTTTAGGTCAAAACTGTTCTACCTAATTGATTGGAAGGGGTACGGACCTCAGGAGAGGTCGTGGGAGCCCAGCGACCATGTGCATGCACCTCGATTAGTCAGGACATTCCACCGACTCTTCCCAGACAAACCAAAACCCCCGGAGGGAACAACCTTGGGAGGGGCCTTGGGGGGGAGTGCTGTCATGATGCCCGCTCCCAGGGAGCCGGTTCAAGCCCTGCCTCCCCGAAAGCGGACATCCAGTCCCCAAGGAAGGACCCAGCAACCCCATATAGGGGCCCTTTGGACAGTGTCCTGGCGCCATAGGCGCCAGGCTCATTATGGGAGTGCTTGGGTGCACGTACCTGATGCAGACCATGCTGCAGGATCCCGGCCTCCTTGAGGCCTGAAAGGAACTACTTTACCTGTGGGACTAATTTACCATCCGGGCGTGATCGGGGAAGGATACATACCTGATTGGAGGAAGGATACATACCTCGAACTTCTTCCAAGGCTATTTAAACCCCACCCGAACAGCCACACGTGCTTCGCGTTGTTTTGCATCTAGCAGCTGGACGCTCACCGTGTCTGCTCCTGCATCCTGACTTCTGCCACGCCTGCCAGCATCCTGGATCACCTGCAAAGGAAGAGAAGAAGAGAACAGAAGAAGGAAAAGTCCTTACCTGCTAAATCCGCATCCCGGAGACATCTCGCCGACAACCCTGAAAAGGAAAGCTTTTATTTAAAAGCTCATCGCGTCGATCGCTGAGGCGCTGCATTCCACTCACCTTTACAGGGCGCCTCCATGTTCAGCAGCGATCATCCGGATTCGCAGTCACGCCCCAGCGCCTAGGGAGAAAAAGACCAGAACAAAAGGTGAGAGAGAGAAGGGAATAAGGAAAGCTAAATCTCCATGTTAAGATTTACCTGTTGATTCATTCCCTCTTCATTTCGGGTCCGCGCAGCATCCTGGCATTTCCGGACCCCAGCCCCTAAGAGGAAAAAAAGACATCAGTGTTAATGAGCGAATGAAAAGACATTACCAAAAAACGCTCATTAAAGACTTACCTGATTTCTACAAGGATTTCACCTCTCATCTCGGGTCGGTGCCTGTTCCCCGGCATTCCGTACCCCGGCCCCTATGGGGAAAAAGACACTAGCATTAGTACATTAATGCATGGACACAAGGGGAACCTCTTATCAAAAAACTTACCTGGAAGCCAAGCAAGTTTGGTTCTCACCAATCCGAAAATCCAATGAAGTAACTGGATACCAACGCGCCCCTGCATCAGAAGCAGGATGGAGAGCTCGCCCTTCCAGACCCTAAGGTGAGACGCTACGAGGAAGCACAGAAGGGTTTCGAGGAGGGTGAGAGGGGAAAGTGGGAGGCCGATTGCATTACCCCGCAGACAGTTAATCCCCTATTTTCACCTACAGAAGGATACTTCTGCAAGCCAGACAAGCAAGATTTGGGGGCCCGGTCCAGTCCGTCTTCCGAACCCTGCACATCACCTTAGAAGAGGTCAGCAGCGCGAACCAGGCCAGCGCCTCCGTGGGAGTCAGGTGAGCGTAACAATTCCTGAGGAAGAAGTACTAATAATGCCTGTTTCTTCCTGAAACAGGCATTATTATATAAAGGAACCCTACAGAGAAGGCCTAAGTAAAACTCAGTAATACCCAAAACCCATTGCAAGATAGTGCTAGAGATTGCACACTCTCATTTGACAGGAGGAAATTTAGGACAATCCAAAAGCCAAGCTCACATTAGCGTGGAATTCTGCTGGCCAGGTATCCATGCTGACATAAAGGACTTAATTCAGACATGTGAGATAGGCCAGAAAACCAGCACACATATTACATTAACTGCCCCTCTAAACCCCTTGCCGATAACAGAAATCCCTTTCTCCCGAATTGGGATGGATATCATTGGACCGTTGGAAACCTCTAGACTAGGTAATACATTCATTCTTGTAATTGATGATTCCGGTACCCAGAGGCTTTCTCCATGCGGATCAGCACAACCCGGCAAATCCTAAAACAGTGATTGCCATACTTTTCCAGAGTTTTTTTCCCAAGGAAATTTTAACAGATCAGGGATCCAACCTTATGAGAAAACTTATGAGTGAAGTCAAGGAATTACACATTACCACCTTAAGAACCTCAGTTTACCACCCCCAAATAGACAGATTGGTAGAGATTTAACAAGACCCTTAAAATGATGAAGAAAAAATTGGTAGATGAGGATGGGAAGGACTGGATCGGATGATCCCATGGGACCTATTTGCAGTAAGAAAGACCCCTCAAGCATCTACTGGATTCTCTCCTCCTCCTCTTGAACTACTTTACGGTAGAGAACCAAGAGATGTCTTAGATATGCTCCGGTTGACTTGGGAAGAGAGACAGAATCGGCACCTCTTCCCCTCTCACAAACAGCTACCCGATTACAAGAGCACATGAAACTCATCCAGAGCATAGTCCATACTCATATGGAGAAAGATCAAGCCCAACAGAAGTCCACCTATGACAAAAAGGTGAATTTAAGATCTTTTTCTGAAGGACAGAAGGTATTAGTCCTCTTACCTACCTCTGAAAATAGACTTGTCTCAAAGTGGCAAGGCCCATATGAGGTGTTAGTGCAAACAGGAACCTGTACCTATAAAATAGCCCAACCAGATAGAAAACCAAAGACTCACCTTTACCACATAAATCTCCTAAAGTAGTGGAAAGAAAATCCTTCTGCTACCTCCTCTTCGATATTGTCTTGTTTGGTACCGGAGGAGATAGATAACTCTGAATGTATTCCCCAAGAACTATCTAAACAAAAACAAGAAGATTTGAACAACCTTATCACAGCATTCCCCGATGTATTCTGTGAGAAACCAGGGATAGTGGATCTGTGTGATTTATCTGCAGCTAACTTTCCTGCGACGGAAATGACTGCATGCAAAAGGTCTGAATTTCTTTTCGGGTCAGTTGGGGGGGTGTCCCCCGCAACCTCCACTCACTATACTGTAAAGTATGGTGAGTGGGGTGTTGCGGGGACACCCCCGCAGCCCTTTTTTTTTTTTTAACCGACCCCACCAAAACATAACACCCTAACAAGGTTTGAACTTTTAGTAGTTAAAACCTTTGGTGGTATGCTTTTTAGGTCTTTTGGTAGGGTCGGTAATTTTGACTCAGTACTTTCGTCCTATAACGGGATAGTACATGGTACTTATCATTATACCAGAACTCCAAAGGGAGAAGTGGTCCATTTGAAACCATATAGACTCTCAGAAGCACGAAAACAAATAGTGGTTGAGGAAGTGAACAAAATGATGAAGGCAAACATTATCGAGCCCTCTTCAAGTCCTTGCTCCTCCCCTATTGTGTTGGTAACTAAACCTGATCATTCTTGGAGGATTTGCATAGACTTCCGGCAGGTTAACACTTTCTCTGCCTTTGATGCCTACCCTATGCCATGCATCGATGAGTTAATAGATAAACTTGGAAATGCCACATTCCTATGAACCCTAGATTTAACCAAGGGATATTGGCAGGTCCTGGTGTATGGACCCGGTAAGAAAAAGACAGCTTTCTCAACACCCCTGGGTTTATTCCAGTTCATAGTCCTCCCTTTTAGCCTGCATGGGGCCTCAGCCACTTTCCAACGACTTATGGACAGGATATTACAGCCCTATTCCGATTTCTATGGGACCTACATTGACGACATAGTAATTTATAGTAAAACCTTTCCATCTTTCTACTATTATGAGAGCCCTCGGAGAAGCCGTCTTAGCTGCCAATACATCTGGGGGCGCTGTTGCACGGCTGTAGAAATGGCAGCGGCCTGAAAAGGCTCCGACGGAGGCTGTCACATCCTCCAGTTCTATCCTGCCTTTTCCTGTGTACAGGAGGTTTAGAAGCAGTGCCTCATATGACAGAACGTCTTGAGACTACCACTGCTCAATATCGGGCTGAAAGACCCTCTCCTGATGGTATCCTGCACCGGATCCCTGGGGCCTTCAGGACCACAGCTTCACCGAGCTACGCAACAGAATATCGGGCCGTTCGGTACAGCTGGAGCCCTGACCAGATACCGCCCCATAGTGGCAAACCGACACAATATCTCCCTTTGACTGCCAGCCCACAGTCGCCACTTTCACTGACAGACCTTAGCTGTGTGGGTCACAGATTATACTCTCAGCAGGGCCGGGGCGTGCAGGGCGCCAGAAGCCCGAAATCCCCAGAGAAGCCTTGCAGCAGAGTGTTGAACTCTGCGAGGGCGAGCCGCTCTCTGTGTCAGACCTTCCATCTCCGCCTGTCCGAGGTTGGGGCTGCGCATGGCTGGCATCCGGCATGGAGGAGCCGTGCTTTGTGTGTGGGCGATGGAGCCCCCCAACCCCTCGTCCCTCCGCCCGCTGATCTCGGGCGGGCCGCGCCATGGCGTGAGGCCAGCCGACGCAGCTGTACTCTTGGAGCGTGGCGGCCTGGCCGACACCACGGTCCTGCACCAGTCACTATCTGCACGTGTTAAGCTCACCTGGTCTCTGCGGAGGCATTGGGGCACGGTTGCAGCCCTCCCTGGGGTGAGGTCGCTCGGGTCTGACTACGCCCTCTGCGCTTATGTGGTGACTGGTGGTAATAGGTGAAGCTGTTCAAGACTGCTCCTGCATGGAGAACAGGGGGTGTGAGTATGCCCGCTTGTGCGCCTGATCCCCTTAAAGACCCCTTCTCCCAATCCATGGTACCCGTGGGATGTGCTGTCCCTGGAAAGCTCACCTGTTGATTAGTTTTGGCGAGCACTCCGTCCTGATGCTTCTGGCAGGTGCGCTTATATGATCTGGACAGAGTTCCTTCACTGGTCCCTTGCACGTGGTAGTCCAGTCGTGCTGCGACTAAGCCACTGTACTTCAGGTAAGTGTTCCTGTTTTCCTTCGTCTATCCTCGTCTGTTTTTGTTGTATTATAAAGTTTGTTGTCTTGTATTGCTGTCCGTACCAAATTTGATGTTTGCTCTTTTGCTTTCTTCCCTTGGAGGGGATGTTGCCGGACCGGCAGAAGCTGCAGAGCTCAAGGCGGAAGCCGGAGGGAATGAGGAACGAAGCTGCAGCGGTACAGTAGCTGGTAAATTGTTAACTAGGGGGCGCGTGGGGATCAAATGCGACGCGGCCCTAGGACTGATGTTCTAACCTTGTCTTTCTTCTTCACAGGGTCCGAGTTGGTGGATGCGGAGTGCGGTGCTGCAGCGCCGGGTTCAAGATCACTGGATGTCAGGAGATGAGTATGCAGATGAAGTGATGAAGCGCCAGTTTCCTGGAGGTGAGTATGCAGGAGAACGTCTGGTTTCAAAGGTAAGTAAACTGGTCCAAGCGGCGGTGAACGTCACGTTGCACGCGAGTGCACAGTAATGCAAAGCACCAGCCTTAAGGATGGAGCAGCTTATATAGCTGAGCTTCTGAAGCCACGCCCACCAGGTTCAGCCTGCCTGGCACACCCTGCCACATCTGATGAGTCAGCACATGAAGAACAGGCCTAGGAAGCCAGACCTGATGAGTAAGCACATGAGGATGCTCTCAGCAATAAAGGCTTTCAGCTCCTGGAAAGTTCTTGTAAAATAAAAATACTCCTGCACTGGAATAAAGTAAAAGCACTCCTGCACCGAAATAAAGTGTTCCTTCTCACATCTCTATATGAGTCTGGCCCCAAAGGCGCCAGGACTGAGTCCAGCCAGGGCCCCTGTGTTTATAGGTCCCAAAGAGACATAAGTGAGTCAAGTGACCCATTGCCCCCATCACTAGATGGTGTGGTTTTTGTGTCCTGGGGCCTGTGGCCATGACAGCACAGCTCTGGGTTAGCGCTGCGCCCGGAGTCATCACCTGCCACCTGTGGAACCGGAGCCAGAAGGCGGTGAGACCTGCGGTGAGTCCGCTGTGGGGGCGAGCTAGGGGGTATGCCCCATTCCATCATACCCACGCTGCAGGTGACTTGCAGGGGATACATCCCACATCAGCTTAGACACAGTGGTGCCCTCCCTCTCCATTGGGCAAGCAAAGACTGCTACGGTGCCACTGCGACACATCAGGCATGGACTCAAGGCTCCCACTGCTTACAACAAGTAAACTTATCGGGATGGCCAGATAATTCTACGCGACAGCTCCATCCTAAACAAACCCACCCCTGCCTCTGATCTAAGAGAAAACCATTTATTGAATCCTACAGTTATCACCATACAACTGAAGCACATAAGCATACACCAAATGGTTACAGACCACTAGTACCATCTTTCCCCCTTGACCAGGATAGGAAGTAGAGGCACTGCCCCACCGGCCCAGGCCTAGCCCCTCTCTTTGTCACATCAAGCCCTTCAGCTGCTGGAGCTGGATTGAAAAGAAGGGGAAAGCAACCACTGGCTCAAAGGTGAAGGAGCTTATATAACAGGACTGCCCAGATCCTCTGGAGGAAACTAGGGTCATCAGGGAAGCTGTTCTTAGCGCTTCCCCACCACAAATATACAGTGCTGCGCAAAGGCTAGTTAGTGCCAGCACCCTTAGTGGGGTGGGCATCTGCACAATCTCTCCACTCACCTGTGTGCAGGAAAACTCGTCAATATTGCAAGCCATTACATTACATTGAGGTCATGATGTGTGATATGCGGCACTACACGTGGAGCTAGGAGCGGGTCCTATATGTGTCTGGAGATTTGGAGCCAAGGTTTTCACATACGCGACCTAGTTGCCACAGGAGACCGTCCGCCCTCAAGTTGCCCCGCTGTACCATACCTATCCATGGCCTATACCAAGAGGGCATCCTGTGTGGGCGCAGAGGGGTAATTGTGTGCCCACAAACCCTTAAAGCTAGTGCTCCTCCTCCTTCCTGCTCCTCCAGCTTGCATGTACCTGGGGCCCACAGACTCACCCTTCAGCTAGTCCTGGTGGCCTAGCACAAAAAGACTGCCCACCAACCTTTCCGGATCCCTGGGGAAGAGGTGGGGAGTTCCCATCCCGGGGAAGTGGGTCAAAAATTGGGTGCCACTGGAGCGGAAGGTGCACCCACAGGGCCCTAAAATGACAGTAGACCATCGCTACCACAATATGGGTAAAGACAAGAAACCGGTGAAGATGGATCAGTTCGCCAGGACTGATCAGAATCCTGCCACGCCAGGGGACATGCCAGGCCAATCCCACCTTGATTTTTACAGCCCTGAACCAGACACTATTGGCATTGAAGAACAGCAGTGACAATCTCGGGGCCAAAATAGATGCCCTGACCTGCAAGGTTGACGTCTCTGCGATCCAAATTGACAAGCTATGACAGACAAATTGACAGAGGCCGAGCAGAGTGTTGGCAAAGGGGAAGAAAAGGTTGCAGTGCTCCAGCGCGAAGTGGCCTCCCAGCAACAAACTATCAAGAAGGTAGTGGCAAAGAAGGATGATTTTGAGGGGAGATCCAGAAGAAATAATATCCAGATAACTGGAGTGGTGGAAACATGGAGGTGTTTGTGGAGAAACTGCTTAAGGAGATCCATGTTAATCCACCAGTCACAAGTATGTTCATGGTAGAGCATGCACACCGCTCCTGGTGTCCAGGCCTTCCCAGCTGCCCCGCAGAGGGCCATAATAGCACAGATTTTTTATTATAGAGACAGAGACATACTACTCCGAGCAGCGAGAGAAAAGAAAACATTACAATGGGGATCAGCGACCATACATCTTTTTCCGGACTTCCGCCATCAGGTACAGGATCAAAGAATGACCTTTCAGGCAGTGAAGAACATCCTAACAAGAAAAAAGATATGGTACTCAATGATATTACCCGCCAAGCTTAGGGTGGTGTACAAAGGCAGGGTCACTTTCTTCATGTCTCCAGAAGCGGCTGAACGCTTTGCTATGGATATCCCGGACCCGAGGGCCTCCCCCTGCAGGTCCCCATAACACCCACACAATATAGTCTACGTCCTGCGCGACAGGATGGAGTACAATGACGCTGTTAAACTCGATTATTATGCATGAAATTTGGTGGTAGGCCTTTCCGACACATGGAGTCGAATCAGCCGCCGGCAGCCCCCGCGCCCAGTGGCATAGATAATGCCGGTAGGTTTTTTTTTCTGGCTTGGGAGGGGGGTGGCTGGTGATTGGGTTGTTCATGATGTGTTGTGGGATTCGGGATGGGGAGGGGGTAGAGTTACCTGGGGAAGCAGGCGTTGTATTGACTCACCTGCCACAGAATGCTGCCAGAGCAATAAGAATACCGTATAGGTATAGGTTTAGAAATTGGGCTTGGGCATAGCAGACACCTAGATTGGCCATTTACCTGAACGTAAGAATGAAGGGTTATGACACATTTCCAAGAAAGGATGGATACCCAGAGCAGTGACATTACACTTCTGACCTGGAATATATGTGGTTTTACAAATGGGAAGAAGGCTGCTTGTTCGCTAACTATGCTAGAAACCATAAAGTTAATGTACTGTGCCTACAGGAAATTCACTTGGATAAGGGGGGCAAACTCCCCAACCTCACGGGATGGGGAATTCACAGATACTTCTCATCATGCTCCACACACTCCCTGGGGGTTGCCATTTACATTCATTGCTCCTTGTAGTTCAAACTTCACGATCGCATTGAGTACAGGGAGGGACGGTACCTCCTGGTGGCCGGGAAAATTGCGGGATGGCGTGTCCTCTTCGTTACTCTGTACACCCCCAACTTTGAAAATACAGACTTCTTTTAGGGGTGTGCTGATCACCTGCGCACCTTCCCGAACTACGAGGTGGTATGGGCAGGGGATTTCAATATGGCACTCTCATTCGACCTGGATAGATCCACTTCTACACAGACTACACTCACAAGAACCACCCAGAAATGGACGGCCATAGTGCAATATCACAACCTTATTGATATATGGCGTCTCCTCCACCCTACCAGTAGAGAGTACACTTTTTATTCAGGGGTCCATGGTAGCTCTTCCAGAATTGATTATGTAATGCTATTACCTGAGCTAGCCCGTGTTGCCCAGCGTGTCTAGATTCTCTCCAGCACCCTATCCAACCATTACCCGGTACTGGTAAGCTTTGTGGGCCCTGTTCGTCCCCCCAGGCAACTTAGGTGGCGATTTCGAGCCCGCGTCCTCAAGGACATTGTCTTCCACAAGGAGCTACGCCAGGACATCTCCACCTTCTTCCAGATGAATGTGGGTTTGGTTCCAGACCCCGGGGTGGTATGGGAATCTTTCAAGGTGTACCTCTGGGGTTGCTGTATATGCAAGGAAGGGGGGTCCTGAAGTGTATTTGTAGGTCCATATCCTCCCTGGAAATGGAAATCAGGCAGCTTGAGACCCAGCAGGGTATCCAAGATACCCCTGAAGTACAGACCCGACTGAGGGAAAAGCGGGAGGAAATGGGCATTTTTACTGATAGGGAGGAATGCTTTTTGGGAGACCTGATAGCTTCTGCAACATATGGCGAAGACGACCGCCCGAGTAAGACATTATCATGGGCTATAAAACAGGAACGCCAATTGGATAATATAGTAGAAATCGAAGGGGACAACGTGGAGCCAGTCCGGGATAATAGTGAGATCAATGTGGTTTTCTGGGAATTCTACAACAGGCTGTACACCACCCAGGCCACCGCAGGTCATGCAGTACCTAGAAAAAATGGCATTGGGCTGGCTGGAGCCAGAGCAGGGTGCAATGCTGAATGCCCCCCCCCACCCTCAGATGAAGAATTCCTTAAGGTGATCGGTCACTCCCCAACAAGAAGGCCACGGGCACGGACGGGATCACTGCTGAACTGTGCAAGGCACATCCTAAATTAGTAATTCCTCAGCTGCGAGAAATATATGAGGGAGCCCAGTCCTCAGGTATACTCCCGGAGTCCACTAGAACAGCTTTGATGACTGTTCTGTTGAAACCTGAAAAGGACCCCCGTAAATGTTCCTCCTATAGGCCCCTCTGCTTAATCGACACCGACAATAAGATCCTGGCTAAACTCCTAGCCGATAGACTCCTTCCGGACCAGGCGGTTTCATTCCAGGGCGTTCCACTCAAAACAGTCTCTGCAGACTGTTTATGTTGATTCATAATGTGAACGCAGAGATCCCGATAGCCGTGGCTACACTTGACACCGAAAAGGCATTTGATTCAGTGGAGTGGCTGTTCCTTTTCGAGGTCCTCCATCGAACAGACTTAGGCGCCTCCTTTATTCAATGGATACATCTTTTGTACACCACCCCTAAAGCACTGGTGTACACCAACTGCATGCAATCAGAAGCGATCTATCCCTCACAGGGTACTGGACAGGGATGCCCCTTCTCCCCTATACTATTTGCCCTGGCGATTGAGCCTCTGGCATGTGCTCTGCAGGAGTACCATGCTCACATGGGGGTGAGAATTCACTCCTGAAACTTTGTTGTTTCCGTCTACGCAGACGACATACTGCTGTATGTTAAACATCTCAAGACGAATCTGCAACCTATGGTCGAGGAGATCTCCCGCTTTGGTACGCTCTCGGGCCTGTGCATCAACTGGATCAAATGTGTGGTCCTTCCCCTGACCCCCTGCATTGCTCAGGACGATATTGGCGCTGCCTTTGGCTGGTGCCCACAGGGTATCTGATATTTGGTCATGAGTTTCCACATCTCCAGGCTCGCTGTACAAGGATAACTATATTGACGTCCTGGAGGGCCTGCAGCACAAAGTAGATGCGTGGATCTGCCTGCTCATTTCACAAGCAACCAGGATCTCGCTGGCTAAAATGGTGATCCTTCCAAAATGTGTATACATCTTCAACAATGTCCTGATCTGGCCTCCCACAGGATTTTGGGTGCGGCTCAAGGGTTTGATCAACAGGCTCATATGGGCGGGTGGTCAGGCCCAAGTGTCACTCGATACAATGTGCTGCCCATGTTTGCAGGGGGGTCTTGATTTTCCAGACCTGCACCTTTATTTCCTGGCTGCTCAACTTCAGTACTCATTATGGTGGTGGTCCCTTTCGATTGATCTTCCGCATACTCAACCTTGAAAGGGCATCGCTTCTCACAAATGATGTAATAGGGCTGCTGTGGGGTGCCCTGGAGAGGCAGGAGGGATCCGAGGTAAAGCCCTTGGAGGTAACGCTTAAGGCCAGGACCACCTGGCCTGTCGGGTGGGACAGAATCAGTGGTACTCCCCCACATGGCGATATATGGAGTCAGGGACATCCCCATCATGCACTGGAAGATATTTAGACAACACGTTATTAATTTAAACATTCATACCCTGGGGGATGTGACACCTGGTGGCAGGTTTATCTCGTGGATGGAATTGAGGACAGGGGAGAATGGACTCCTATTACTATGCTTTTATACTACCGAGACCGCAAGGCGATACGCTCGAGATGGCCGGACTTCCCAACCACCCCGTCTATCTCCCCAATACTCCTATATATCACTCCCCCCCCCCAAGCACGAGTAAACTGTTCTCCTCTATATACAACATTCTCAGATCAAACAGCTCACTCACCCAGGCCGTTACAGGGATAAGTGGGAAAATACATTGCGGAAGACACTAATAAAGGAACAGTGGGACATTGTGTGCTCGCAAACCAGATTTATATCGATTAATAACTGGTTCCGCCTAATACACTTTAAATTCTTGCACCAGGTGTACTATTCCCTATCTACCCCGCTTACACAAATATTACCCGACAGGTCCCCGAACTGTCAAAAATGCAGTCAGATCTTCGCAGACTTCTTTCACATAGCATGGTCTTGTGCTCTGGTACAAACCCTTTGGAATAGGGTGGAGGTTGCTATCTCTGAGATGCTAGGCTTCCGGCAGGGTCTCCTCCACTGAATTATGGTTCCTGGCCCTAGTGGAGGAGGGCCTCCGGTCAGAGAAGCGTCTCATAACAATGGCATCCACGGTTGCGAGGTCACTTATTGCTAAATCCTGGGGATCAAACAGGACTCCTACATTTTACGAATGGCTTAATAACATGTCAATGTGTGAGAGGAGAGAGACACAGTATGCCCAAACACTTCCAATTAACTGCTTACCATTAGACATTTGGGCCCCTTTTCAATCATATATGCTGTTAAGAGCGGAAGCACCCCCGGCCTCACCCAGTGCACGGGTGAGGCCCAGGGATGATGGGGTGACTCGAGAGGAGGGATGGCCCGAGCAAGAGGGGCCCTCTGGAATCCAACCATATATGGGTGGACGTCCGGTGGTCCTGTTGGGAAATAGGATGTCAACCTCCACAAGTTTGGGCGTTGTCTATGGGTTCCCAGGCTGAGTCGTGTTTATATGGCTGCTTTGTAACTTATTCTTGGACAGTCGAACTGCTAATGATTAGACATGTATGCTCATGTGCTTCTATTTCTGCACAGGCTCAATACGGTATTCTCGGGTGGGTCCACCGGGGGGTTGGGTGAGCTGGTTTAGGGCCTGTTGCCCTTGTTATTGCGGACTACTTGTTGCTTTTGTCTAAAAATGTAAATAAAAAACAGTAAAAAAAAACTGCCAATCCATCCAAATGTAAGCTGGCTTAATCGCCTATGAAATACCTAGGCTTCTTTGTAGGGAATGGCAGTGTCCAGGCCCAACAAGAAAAAGTGGAAGCTGTCCTATATGCCCTCACACCCAAGACCAAGAGATACCTCAGGGCATTTACTAGTATTGATTGTGTATTACCGTAGGTTTATCTCTGAATTGTCAGATAGAACCGCCAGATTAACAGACAAACTATGCAATGCTGAACCCCAGAAGATTCATTGGACTGAGAGGGATGATTCCTGTAACAATAACCTAAAGCAAACACTGTAACAGAACCCGATCCTAAAAGTAGCAGACTTTTCAAAAGAATTTGTGTTACAAACTGATGCCTTTCTCACAGGGATCGGAGCAGTTTTATCACAAATTCATGATGGCCTAGATCACCCTATCCTATTCACTAGTCGTAAACTATTCCCACGTGAGAACTACTACTCTGTGTTGGACTTAGAGGCTCTTGCCATCAAATGGGCAATTGTCCATCTAAGATACTACCTTGTAGGAAGAAAGTTCAAACTTATCACCGACCACTCACCTTTGGTATGGATAAGCCAGCGAAAGGGCTCTAACCCACGGGTCATGGAATGGTTCTTGGACCTTCAACCCTAATGTTTCACTGTGTAACACCGAAAAGGTAAAGAACAGGGGAACATTGATTTCCTTTTCCGGTTTCCCTGTGAAACAGATGTGGCTACATCGCATTGGGCAAGGGTATGTGAGAAACAAGAGGGTGTCTCACCCGCTAGTCCCTGGGAATCTCTCTCTCACGTGGCCAGGGCACGCCCATCAACTTTGGCTCTAGACCCTGGGAATGGACCAGTGCGGGAGGATCACCTGGGTGAGGGGTCTTCAGGGACTGAGGATGAGATAGCCCATGGCGAGACACAGTATTCACCCTTATTTTGTTTATCAAACCCATCCCCTGTTTTAGGATGCTCCAAGATCCCAACTCCCCCACCCCTTTTTACACAAACACTGGGCCGAGTAAGAGGATGACTGAGAATAACAACACTGACTTGCATACATCCTACTGGCCATGTCCCGCTAATCGGATCAGGTAAAATCAGGCACTTAATCCTAAATGCATACACCTGATACGAATTAGCTCTCCTCACACGAATAAAAGGTAGAAACCAAAGAGACACTCTGAGCAAGGCGGAACACGAGAACAAGCAGAACTTCTGGGACAAAGGCACACCTACTGCAGCAGAGCAACAGACCAAGGGACGAGAGCAGTGGGCCAAAAACCCCAAGGCGTCCCTATTGGAGGTTGTTTCCTCCGCCAGGCATCGAAAGACGCGTGGAGAAGGCCGATCCCATGAGTGAATATTGCATTGTGTTTCAAGGATGCCAGCAACCCTCCCGGGTGAACAGCAGAGTTGGGGAGGCGAGGTCAAGACTATGGTACTAACCTTGACTCGAAAATCGGAAAATGCCAAACAAGAAAGAAAAGCACACAGCCGGTGAGTTGGCAAGCGACCTGAGAGGCCACTGTGTGATAAAGTGAATGAAGTAGCAACATCATATCACAAGTGAAGGCTGCACGCGTGTGGATGGGACGTGAAAAAAGGCAGACCTGTGAAGAACTTTGATGTAAAGAACAGCTGGGAAACTCAGCGATACTAAGTAACAGAGTGGTCCGGTGAAAGGAAGTAACTGTAACGCTCACCTGAAAACTCTGCGGGAACCTTCTGGAACTCCAACTGACTTCTACCTTCCTGGGAACTAGACACTGAATTTCTGTGGAGAAAATAACAGTTTTCCCTTCCTTAGTTTTCTCGCGTAAAACTGAAAATCAAAACTGGTAATATGGGGCCAGCAAATATCTCACCTTGGTATTTAATTTGTTGAGCTCTCCATCCTGTTCTATACAGGGGCGCAAGTCCTGAAGAATGGGATACTGGATAATAGTTTCTTTTGAAAGGGACTAAAATGGCACTAAACAAATGACAGAAACCCTATGCTACTTGGACCTAAAGGGGGCATAAGCTGAGGTGTGATGCAAGTGTAGAATGACAGAAAAAACTACCTCACTACCTACGGGACGGTAATGGGAAAACACCTTATTACAGAGCGTAATATGAACCTTAGTGTGACCAAGATTATCTGACTAGAAATTCAGCTTCCAAGACAAACTCCACAGGAAAGGGCGCGAGCCCGCTACAAACAACGTAATATCCTGAAAATGCGTGAGGAATCCAAATAACATTTACACACTATTTCAATGTATCAGATAAGGCAACACAAACGGAGCAATTGCATTTGCACTTAATAGGTGTACTTGCGTGAGAGAAAACTGCTACGAACTGAGAGATGAGGAGACCGCTATGACAGGACTGAGCCGGGGACGGCAGTAACTGGAAGAACACAGGAAGGGAGCTGATAACTAATTAAAGTTACTCAAGGAATGAATGAAATAAACTGTGGACAAGGTCTATAGAGCGGTGACAGGGAACGGAGGTACGCGGCGAGCGTTCAGTCTGAACTCAGACAAACGACGCGAAGCGCGAGCCTCCTGAGGGGCGGAGCTTAAATAGCTGGCACATGAAAACAACTAGACCCGCTAACTAACTGACCCAGAGGCACCACCTAGCGGCCATTAAAGAAACTCAACTAACCTGTGGTCATGACAGTACCCCTCCTCAAGGACTCTCCTCCCGGCTTATTGGGGTGATTCTGATGAAACCTTTTTAACAATCTAGTGGCATGTATGTTTTCTTTAGGTTCCCAGGATCTATCTAAGGGACCGTAACCCTTCCAGTCAATCAGATAAAAAACCTTGTGCCTGACCATCTTGGAGTCTAAAATATCCTTCACTTCATATTCAGATTGATTGTCTTCAAACTCAACGGGAGCAGGAGCTGGTTCTAAACGAGTATCTGGCGTTACTGGTTTCAGTAAAGACACATGAAAAACTGGATGAATTCGCATCTTCTGAGGAAGGGTCAATTTCATTGCCACTGGGTTGATGATGGCTTCTATGGAGAACGGACCCAAAAATCGAGGAAGAAATTTCTTTGAACCTTTCAACATCAAATTTCTGGAGGATAGCCACACAGAGTCTCCAACTTGAAACCTAGGAGCTGCACTTCGATGGCGGTCAGCAAACTTCTTCTGACTTTCTTTGGCTGCGGACAAGCTATCTTGAGCCCTAGTGTGGGCCATAGAGATGAATTCATGGAGAGTTTTCACAGCAGGCATCTCTAATGGTTCTGGAGGGTCAAAGGCTGAAGTTCGAGGATGTCTGCCATGTAATGTATAGAATGGAGTAAGCCCAGTAGAGGAATGAGTTGAATTGTTGTAAGCATATTCTGCCACCCACAATATATCCAACCAAGAGTCTTCTGTTTGGTGAAGCATGCATCGTAAATACTGTTCTAAGGTCTGGTTGGTGCGCTCCGTCTGACCATCGGTTTGGGGATGATGGCTGGTGGATAGTCGAACATCAATCTTGGCCAGAGCACAACATTGCCTCCAAAATTTAGAAACAAATTGACTACCTCGGTCTGAGATTACAATGGAGGGAAAACCATGCGTCTTAACAATATTCTCCAGAAATATCTTGGCCAATCCAGAAGCTGTCGGAAGTCCTTGGACTGCGATAAAATGTGCCATCTTGGAAAATAAGTCAACCACCACTAGAATGGTGTCAAAACCCCTACATGGAGGAAGATCTGTAATAAAATCCATTGACACGGTATGCCAAGGACTCGGTGGTACATCCAAAGGTTGAAGAAGACCGGCCGGTCTTTTCTTAGTATTCTTATTTTGTGCACAGGTTCCACAGGTTTGAATAAATTGAATGACATCTTTGCGCCATGTAGGCCACCAGTAGTGTCTCTTGATTTTTTCCAAGGACTTGGCGACCCCTGGATGTCCCTCAATCAAGGAGCTATGGTAGTTAGCAATCACTTGTCTTCTCAATTCTTCAGTAGGTAGGTACAAGCGATTTTGATAATGCGGGATATCCTCCTGCAGGGTGAATTGATCGCCTCGATTTGTCCAGGTAAGCAGCTCTTCAGGAACCACATTCCTCTTGACTTCCTTCAGCAGTTCTTCATAAAAAGGGTCTGGAGTGTTTAGCAATCCTAAAACCCTGTCTCCAGCAATGATGTTGTTTGGAACTTGGGGAACAAAGGTCTCATCTTCATTACCAATCCGGGACAAGGCGTCGGCCTTCCCATTTCGAACTCCTGGCCGAAAAGTGATGACGAAGTCGTACTCTGCGAAGAATAAAGCCCATCGCAGTTGTCTAGCCGATTGGGCCTTGACTGAGCGGAGATACTGCACGTTTCGGTGGTCAGTAAGGATGGTGACTGTGTGTTGGGCACCTAGCAAATAATGTCTCCATTCCTTTAAGGCGCACTTGATTGCCAACAGTTCCCTGTCTGTAATGGTATAATTTCGTTCTGCAGTTGAAAATTTTTTCGACCAAAACGCCACTGGATGCAAAACTTGAGTCTGTGGATCTCGTTGCGACAAAACGGCCCCCATGGCAGCACTCGAGGCATCTGTCTCTACAGTAAAAGGTAAGTCAGGACGTGGATGTCTCAAAATAGGAGCCTCAGTAAACTTGGACTTGAGAGTCTGAAAAGCAATGGTGGCCTCTGGGGTCCAGGCAAACTTCTGGTTCTTTTTAAGCAACGACGTGATTGGATGAACCAACTGCGAGAAATTTTCCACAAATCTTCTATAGAAATTTGCAAAGCCTAAAAAACTTTGGACTCCTTTCACCGAAGTTGGAACTGGCCATGAAAGAATTGCCTCTACCTTCCGAACATCCATTTTCACTCCTTGAGAGGACAGCACATACCCTAGAAACTCTACTTCAGGAACATGAAATGAACACTTTTCCATCTTCACAAAAAGGGAGTGCTCTCGCAATTTTTTCAAAACTGCTGAAACGTGATTCGCATGTTCCGAGGGGGTTGCTGAAAAGATCAAGATATCGTCAATATATACTACTGCGCAGACATCAAGCAAATCTTTCAAAACGTCATTCATAAAGCACTGAAATGCTGCTGGAGCGTTGCATAACCCGAATGGCATGACTTGGTATTCGAAGAGGCCATACTTTGTGCGAAAAGCAGTCTTCCACTCGTCGCCTTCCTTCACTCGGATCAGGTGATACGCTTCTCTAAGATCCAGCTTGGTGAATATCTGAGCTCCTTTAATTTGGTCCAACAAATTTGAAATGAGGGGAATAGGATATCGATTCTTGACAGTAATCTGGTTGAGTGCTCGGTAATCAATGCAAGTTCTGAGATCGCCCTCTTTCTTGGCAACAAAAAAAAGAGGCGAAGCAGCAGGAGACTTAGAGGGTCGGATGAAACCGTTGGCTAAGTATTGGTCTAAGTATTTCTTTAGGTGAGCATCTTCTTTCTCCGTTAGTGAATAAATCCGACTACACGGAATTTCACTTCCAGGAAGAAGATCAATCTGACAATCATAGGGCCGATGTGGAGGAAGCTCCTCGGCCAATTTCTCTTCAAAGACGTCTCGAAATTCTGCATACTCGGGAGGTAGTAAGCCGATGACTCCTAACGTTGATACAGAGACCTTCTCCATTAAACGGGAATCACCCTGGGTGTTTGTTTTACAGCAAGATTCTCTACACTCAGCAGCAAAGGTCAAAGACCGAGTTCGCCAATCAATCCTTGGGTTATGTTTCTCCAACCAGGGTAAGCCAAGTATAATTTGGAGTTGAGGAGCGCTAATAAGGTCGAACGTGATTCTCTCTTCATGCTTTCCCTGACAACTCATAATAAGGTTCTCTGTGCATTGAGTAACAGGACCTGAAGCCAAAGGCGTACCATCGACTGCTGATACATTTTCAGCTTCGTGCTTGTTCACACAAGGAAAACCCGCCCTAGTTGCCAAGTCGATATCCATATAATTCCCAACTGCTCCACAATCGATGTAGGCTTGCAAAGTCTGCATTCTGGTGGGCTGTTTCGTACTGGATAAGGTAATGGGAAAAACAAAATGTGAGGTCACCAACCCTTTCTCCATGCTCGACAAGTTGACCTCTACACTTGTCGGGCACTGGAGTTTTCCGAATCCGAGTCCTTCTTGTCTGGGTTAACACCTCCAATAGGCTTCCTGGAAGGTTTAATAGGACACTCCTTGAGAAAATGACCAGCCTTACCACAATAAAGACACAGCTGTTGTTGGCGTCTCTTGTCTCTTTCAGCTTGTGATATCGGTCCTCTGATGGCTCCCAACTGCATGGGTTCAACGGAACTCTCTGAACTGGTTCTCAACTGATTTTCCTTGGGGCGCACAAAATAAGTTCTGTTTTCTGAACGAGAGCGATCCATTCTTCTGTCTTGCAATCTTTGGTCAAGTTGTACAGTTAAATCAATGAATTCTGCAATTCCTTCTGGAGGATTCACCACCTGAGCCAGGACGTCCTTCAATTCATTACGTAATCCTCTCTGAAATATGGTGGTTCTTTTTTCTGTGGGCCAATTTGTTTCTGCCACCAATCTGTTGAAAGTTGCTACATATGCCAACAATTCCTGGTTGCCTTGGCGAAGTGAAAGCAACTCATTATCCAGAGCCTGACCCTGAGCATGACGTGCAAACAATTTCTCCATCTCCTTCTGAAAATCTGCAAGATTTCTCAAAATCGGATCATCCCTATTTACTAACGGGATTGACCAATCAGCTGCATAACCACCCAAATAGGATAATATAAACGCTACCTTGGCCTGATCAGAAGGAAATACCCCGGGGCGGCAGAGGAAATGAAGCTGGCATTGGTTGAGAAAAACCGCAAACTTCTTAGGATCTCCTAGAAAGCGTTCAGGAGGAGCTAATGGGATATTGCCGGGAACAATTACCTGAACCGGTGAGGGAGGCGTGACTGAAACGGGGGCAGAAACACTGGCAGAAGGCAAGGGAGTTTGACCCGCTTGGGCTTGCAACATCTGACGAGCTAACTCCTCAGTGCGATCCCGGTTAACAATTAATTCTCTCCGGAGAGCACTGGTTTCTGAGCGGGCTGCATGGACCTCAGCCCTTAGTTCTCCCAATAACTGAGCCAACTGGTCTACTTCTGGAGTTTCCATAATGTCCAGGCAGAGTATTTTTCAAAGTGGCTTCGCGTTCTGTAACGCTCACCTGAAAACTCTGCGGGAACCTTCTGGAACTCCAACTGACTTCTACCTTCCTGGGAACTAGACACTGAATTTCTGTGGAGAAAATAACAGTTTTCCCTTCCTTAGTTTTCTCGCGTAAAACTGAAAATCAAAACTGGTAATATGGGGCCAGCAAATATCTCACCTTGGTATTTAATTTGTTGAGCTCTCCATCCTGTTCTATACAGGGGCGCAAGTCCTGAAGAATGGGATACTGGATAATAGTTTCTTTTGAAAGGGACTAAAATGGCACTAAACAAATGACAGAAACCCTATGCTACTTGGACCTAAAGGGGGCATAAGCTGAGGTGTGATGCAAGTGTAGAATGACAGAAAAAACTACCTCACTACCTACGGGACGGTAATGGGAAAACACCTTATTACAGAGCGTAATATGAACCTTAGTGTGACCAAGATTATCTGACTAGAAATTCAGCTTCCAAGACAAACTCCACAGGAAAGGGCGCAAGCCCGCTACAAACAACGTAATATCCTGAAAATGCGTGAGGAATCCAAATAACATTTACACACTATTTCAATGTATCAGATAAGGCAACACAAACGGAGCAATTGCATTTGCACTTAATAGGTGTACTTGCGTGAGAGAAAACTGCTACGAACTGAGAGATGAGGAGACCGCTATGACAGGACTGAGCCGGGGACGGCAGTAACTGGAAGAACACAGGAAGGGAGCTGATAACTAATTAAAGTTACTCAAGGAATGAATGAAATAAACTGTGGACAAGGTCTATAGAGCGGTGACAGGGAACGGAGGTACGCGGCGAGCGTTCAGTCTGAACTCAGACAAACGACGCGAAGCGCGAGCCTCCTGAGGGGCGGAGCTTAAATAGCTGGCACATGAAAACAACTAGACCCGCTAACTAACTGACCCAGAGGCACCACCTAGCGGCCATTAAAGAAACTCAACTAACCTGTGGTCATGACAGTAACCCACTCAAAAGTCTCTTTGAAAGGTACTTTGTTTAAAGCGAGAAAGCGAATGAACAGTAAAAGGAAGAAGATTAATTCCTAGTGAAGGAAAGAGTGGAAGTAACTCAGTGAACTTTGAGTCGAAGTGGTCCTGCAATGGTCTGACAAATAAGCCTTGCACGTCTGAGGCCGACAGAGGGAGACCCGAAGTGAAATAATCTTGGGGAAGGGAGCCCCCTTGCGACTTGTGTTGAACTTTATCATAGGAGATCTGAGCCAGACAGAGGGAGATCTAAAAGAACTGTGTAGTGAAAGGTCTGAGCCCGGCAGAGTGGGATCTTTTGGGAATGTTTTGGATAAGACATTATTTTGTAAGAAAGAGAAAGAGTCTTTCGCGTGGAAGGCCAGACAGTCCTCACTCCTCTGCTTTTTTAACTATATATATTGTGTTGAAAACCGAACCAGAGTGTGCCATCCTGCCTACAAGGATCACCTTAGTCCATGAGGCCTAACGTGGGGAGGCGAGCTGGTTCAACCACATTATCATTTGAACACTGAATTTTCCTTTTGTAGACATTTTTCCTTTTCACGCTTTTTGTACAAGAGATAGGGCTGGCATCAGGTTTTGTTAGCATAGGCCATTTTGATGTGACAAACTCCACTAGGACTGTTATTTATTATTGGATGGTCGAGTCTACTCCCATCTTAGTTATAGGGCAGAATAGGAGTTTTACCAATCCTAACCATTTAAATAAAGGTTTTACAAATTGTTTCCATTGCGTCAATCTCTGCTTGTGATACCATTGTGCACCAGGACCCCCAACTGGCCCATAGAGCTGGGGTTTGCCCAATAGCACTTTAAGATGGAATAGCGGCACCCGTTAGGTGGATGGGGATGCAGATTAATACTCAAGCGTCAAATCAATACTGACAACTCAACGGTTTGGCAAAGAGAGTCTGTTTAATGACAAGTACAAAAAACGGGGAGTCTCATGAATATCAGTGAATGCGTGATCTTCCCTCTCGCTTCACAACTCCAACGAACTTCATAAAAAACACATCATTTATACAAAAAACTCGTCATCATTGACGTTTAACGCTTAAAAGTTGGCATGCAGTTCTGTTGGTTCTAGGAAGGTAACTTTAGTATAGGTACTATATCTGTATATGGTAACGGAGTAAGGGGATTGGGTAAACACTGTCAGGTGGGGCATCTAAGCCCTTCCTTCAAAATGGCTACTGTAGACGTCACTAAAGGTACGACGTCCCATTGGTTCTACTAACTATAGGACCCTAGATTACTTGGTCCATTATGATTGGGTTGGCACCAACCCCACTCATACTTTCCACTTTGCCTAGCAGCATGCAGAATGGTCGGCCAGGTGCAGGGTGCCCACCCGCTCTGCCCGGCCTTCCTCCAATTATTGTTACAATCAGTCATCACTTTAGTGGCCAGGTGTCAATTATTTCACTGTGGTTGGCCTCGAGACTGCATCTTCTTCCTGGAAAAGTTCTGATATCTTCGCCTGGCCCACTGCCATGCGTAGGTTTAAAGTCTCGCTTCACCTCGCTCGGCTGGTCACGTGATTCAGACACCGTGAATTTGCCTCTTCTTCATGTAATTTGTTTATTTGATTTTCGGTTTACCCACCACCTGCCTTCGTTTTCTTATCTTGACCTTTCTGAGCAGGATATTCTGTTCTTTGCTTCATTAATTGTAGCTACTGTTCGTCTATTGTAGCTGATACGACCTTGGCTTTTTGTCAAGATTTGGCTGTGTCTGAGTTTCGTTTCTGCTGTTTATTCTCGATTTGCTAAATATGAAGCTCTCCTTGTGTGGCCTCTAGTAAACTTTGGTTGATTCTGCTTCTTGTGCATAGTGGAAGTATACTTATATAAGGTGCTTCTTTTCATGTAGATATGTATAGGTGGCACTTGCCTCACTCTATCTTACTACTAAGTATAGCAAGCCGCACAATTTTCTTAGCTTTCTTGCGGTTCCAAGCATATATACATGCGTAAACTGGTTGAATATCTTCATCATGCTCATGGCATAAGCTTCTTACATTTGACATCGTCCTTTCACTTTAGGTTCACGATGTCCCTTGTCCATGGCATTTTGTCTCTTTACGTCATTCTCAGGTCGTCATATCTTCTGTATCTGGGTCAGTCCGGGTTCTTGTGACGTTACCATTCGTCTTCCATTAAGACCTTTTTGGCTTCTTCAGGGACTGTACTCAGACGATCTTCATTTCGTTTCATTTGTTGGTATGGCTTTCTCAATGGGTACCTTACTGTCCATGTTTTCCTTGGTAGCGGTACTTCAATAGGTGCTGTTCTTCTGATAGGTACTGGACAGAGCCCCACTGCGGCTCTCTGCTGGTTTATTTGCTCATCATAGGTCACATACTTTGGCGTGAATGCTCCTGATACTTCAAAATGGACGGTTGGAGTGCGGGCGGTACTTGGGAACTCCTATACACCATGCCTCCCCTAAAGCAGTTACCAACATGAATAATGTGCAAATCTATAACTGCAGGGCACAAGGTGAGCAAATGTTTGTGTCTCTGGTTCTACCACATTGCAGTAACAGCAGTTAGGTGTTGGGTAAGTCTTGGCATCTTGCCCTCTATATTTCATATGAAAATAGTCTAAAATGTTATGTGGATTGGCACAGCCATATTGATACGAGTTATCAAAACACTCAGTCTGTCCCTTTTTTACAAACACCCATGGGGACAAGATACAGCAACTCTACACCTACAGATGTCACCTTGCACACTCATGATTCAGGAAGGGGAACTGTGAGGTGAAGGGTGGCTTAGCTCTACACATAAAGGACCTGCAGCCAGCCTTTCTGTGTATATTTATATGTCCGGTGCATACCCGACACTTGAGCGTGCATAGGAGCCAATATCCCCATTTGCATGGGCAATTTAGGTCAAGCCTCTCCACTTTTGGGGTCATCCTTGTGTATTTGCAGTTTTTAGATGTTCATCTCCGTTTGTGAGGAGGATAATAAAAGGAAATGATGTAAACCCTCATATTGAGCCTGAACATTTAGGTTTTGTGCCGATCAGTGTTACTTAGGGTCTTTTCGGACCCGTGGCAAAATGTTGCTGCTCATTTGCCTGACCTGTTGCAGTAAGGAGACCAGACGCAGCTGAATGAGTCCCATATGAAAGAACACTCTCTTGAGAACTGGGATGCATTGTACTTCATGGCAGACTTCCCCACGTCCTGCACCTGCCACATGCACAAAAGGGTTTCTTCCTGGTATTTTAGTATTTGGTATTTATTGGAATTTATGAAGCGTTGACCATACAGAAGAACACGGTACAAGCAAAATGAAAGGATTGCAGTACAATAATTTAGGTCAAATATTTAGGAGTCACAAAGGCAGGATAGAAAATGAGCTTTGAGACTGGTCTGAAAAATGGGATAAGTAGAAGATGAGCGAATAGCAAGAGGGAGAGAATTCCAATGACATGGGGCAAGTAGGGGGAATGATTGAAAGCCAGATGATGCACAAGAAGGTTTGGTGATAACAAGTCGATAGGTAGATTGTGAGCAACGATGGCAGGTAGAAAGAGACTAATGATGAGAGATACAAAGGTTCCAGACCATGGAGACTTTTGAAGATGATGGACTACATCTCACGGCCCCCCTCTGGCTGCCTCTCCCTCTCCTCGTCCTTTCTCCTCTTTCTCGCTGACAACACCTGACAAGGTTTCTAGACAAGTCTGATCTTTGAAGGTCTCCAAACAGGTACTCCCCTGCTCCTCCAGAACCATCAAGGACCACATTGACACCCTCGCTCCAGCCTTGGTCGATATCTGCAATCACTGTTTCACCGCTGGATCTTTCCCCTTTCTCCTCAAGCACTCCCTTGTGCACCCCCTCCTTAAAAAGCCTTCTGCCGATCCTACCTGTCCGGCAAACTATCGCCCAATCTCTATCACTCCTTTCTTGGGCAAACTCCTGGAAAACCTGGCCATCTCTCAGCTCTCTCTCCACACTGAATCTGTTTGTTGTCTCCATGACCATCAGTCTGGCTTCAGAGTAGCCAGAGGCACGGAAACTGCTCTCCTGAACACCTGTGAAGATCTGCTTTTCTTCTATCCTCATCCTTTCCTCTGCTTTTGACACAGTCAGCCACTCCATTCTGGTCAAGCGACTACGTGAGAACCTGGGTATCACGTATCAGGCCATGGAGTGATTGACCTCCTTCCTCTTGGACTGACCCTCCCAGGTCCAACGTGGGTCCTTTCTCTCCACCACCTCTCTCTCTACATGTGGTGTTCCCCAGAGCTTTAAACACTCACCCTGGCTCTTCAATGTCTGCTTGGCCCCTTTGGTCCACCTGATCTCTACCCACTCTTCTAACTCTGTGTTATGCGGATGACACTCTGCTCTCCTTCAGGCTCCTCTCAGCCTCCTCTCCTCTCATTCCTGACTGTCTATCCACAATTCAGGATTGGTGCATCTCCAACGACCTATGCCTTAATGCCATTAAGACAGAGATGCTTCTCATTGGGACCCCTGCTCTTGCTTTCCCTCTCTCACTCTGGCCGTCCTCCTTGGGCCCTCTTCCTTCGTTTTCCTGTGTGGCAAAAAACATTGGTGTCATCTTCGACTCCACCCTCTCCTTCTCGCCGCACATCACAGGCCTTGCCAAGAAGGCCCACTACCAACTGCACCTCCTCAAAGGTATTCTTCCTTTTCTCACTTTCCCCCATAAGCTCACTGTCTCTAGAGCTCTGGTTCTCTCTAAGCTGGACTACTGCAACAACCTCTTTCTCATTCTGCACTCCTACTCTCCGCCCTCTGCAACTAATTCAGAACAGAACTGCAAGACTTATCCTTGGCCTAAAGCCCAGGGACCGTATCTCTCCAGCCCCGTAATCTCCCCACTGGCTCCCGGTGGTTGTAAGGATGCAGTCCAAGACCCTCTGCATCGTCCACAAGGCTTTCTGTGGCAGAGGCCTGCACTACATCCAACTCTCTCTTCCAAAATACCTTCCTTCTCGAGCCCTTTGCTCAACTACCTCCAATTCTCTGAGGGTCAGATGCTTCTGCAGGCAGAGAGTAGGGGGTAGATCTCTCTCCTCTGCAATGGCCTCCCTGGCCCTCTCAAACAAACTTGCGCCGGACCACCTTAAGTTCCGGGAGTATCTGAAGACCTTCCATTTCGCCTCTGCTTTCTCTTTCTCCTTCCCCTGGTGACCACATGTCTGTGGCGCTGACTGGTTACTTGGCTACCCTCAGAGTCTCACTGCGTACCAAGCTCTCCACGGTCAGTCTCCCCTGCACTGATTCTGGGCCTACCACGCACTTAGGGGCTGTAACTGTAACCTGTACAGTCCCCTACCTCCCTGCACTTACCCAGAGCCACGTGTAACAATGATGGCCGCCAGTACTCCAGGTAAGTTCACAGTCTCTTTATTATCCTTGTCCTGTACTCCTCCACAAGACACAGGGATGGTAGGGGACACAAGATGACAAGGGAAACACCGGGCTCACCCCCACACCCATCTACTCTGCTCACATCTTCTCTCTCTCTGGCCAACCATCACCCAGCAGAACACTTCCACCACAACATTCCACAAGCATATGACCTCACAGACACTGTTACTCAGTAAGCCACATTACTACACTTCTCCTCCCCTAGGAAACATATAGCCAGATTACTACACCTCTCCCTCCTCAGGAAAACACAAAGAATGACTAAGGTAGCGTGACCAGCACCAAACCTTAAACATCCAACACAACACAGTACCAAGAATTCCACACACAGCGGCCGCCTATGCACAGAACCCCTGGCAACTACACTTTATAGGAACCACACAAAAGGAAACCTTCACAGAACAAACTGGACCAACAGAAAATGCCAACGGCACGCCAACCGCAAAACACAACATGCCAAATCCCTCGGTTGACACCTCGAGGCCACGAAAATAATAAATAGAGCACTTACGCCTGTCCTGAGCTGCCCCTCAGGACCTAGGGCTGCCACCCCTAGCCACACTATTGTTAGATAAATCTAACACAACTACCTAACCATCTTACCCTTCTTCGCACACACAAAACACCTTCCACTCCGGACTGCCACCCCGAAGTATCAGAGCTGCCCTTATGAGCACAAACCAAACTGCCCCCTAAGGGAGCAACAACAAAAGCCCTACAACAACCGAGGGACACACGCAGCACAACACTGACTGCAGTGAAAAGAAGAAGCACATCTACAATACTGCTCTACTACCACAACCGTTGGCCATTTCATCTTTCTAACACAAGACCATTACAAGACACACCAGCAAGACAACCAGACCTACCGAAACTTGGAATCAGGAAGTAAACTGGAAAAGTTAAAACCCCAAACCATAGTAACCTATAGGTCCCAACAGGCCACACACTATGGAAGACCTGAAAATTCCACAACTCAGGCATAGCGACCACAACTGAAGATGCAACGAACGCTATGAAAACACTGCAGAAGAACAACTGCCCTGAGAAGAACGCCCACGCCAAAAGTGACCAATCCTGATAATCTTCAGGCACTAATGACCCAACACCACTCAAACTACCGAACAACTGGGACCACTAACACCACAGCGTCCTACCCTGGCACCATGAAACCTACATGAACATAGCCCTGAGATACACCACAAAAACATAGTGTCCTACCCTGACCTGAATCAGGCACTACATAATAGACATACGTCCAATGAGGACATGCACACCTATCACTGTAAACACCACACATGGGGATATATCCGAATCCATGACCACAACGCCACAGTGACCTACCCCAGTATCAAAACCGGGACCAATGGAAAACAACAACTCCTTATCTCAATTAGCTCAACACGCACTCTCACACACAGACATAGTGACCTACCCTAGCACAACTAGTGCCATGCACTAAAACTATATGCAGTAACAGAACATGTGACCACAGGTGCGCCAAACTACTTACATGTACCCATGCACCGCACTCACACCCCAAACACTGATAACATTAAGCATGCACAACATGACATTCCGATAACATTGCATAATAAAGATGAAGTTTGAATGCAGACATCATAAAACACATGTTCAAAACTGTAAACATTGGGACTCCAAGATGGCCGCCGGCAGGAGAAGTCGCGTTTGAGAAGCGCTCCCGCCGGGCCGCTGACAATAAAGCACGTCTGTTGAAGATTTCCGTGTGCTTCCTCACCGGATTTGCTACCGAGCCTTACCATTAGTGGCAGGCGCAGAGGCAACCTAGATTCCATCTGCGAAACCCGTATTGGGGAGTGCAGCACCCGTGTGAGGCGACCGCCCCTCCCCCACCGAGAGAAACCCCGCCAGGAATTCGGAGATTGTGTGCCACGTCGGACGGGGAGGGGAACACACGCGGTGGCCGGGGGGCGACCACAAGCATCTATTGCCCACCTTCGGGTGAACCTACAGTGGCTCTGCTGTCTGGGAGCCTTCGCACACCGGCAGGAGGCCGCATCTCCAGGACTAGGCAAGGAGGGAGAGTGAGGCGTCTCTCCCTCCGGCGAGGAGCGCTGAGGTCTGTGCGCAGACTGCTGGAGAGAAGCAGGAGGCCGCGGGACCTTGACCTGTCCCTCCCACGGGGCACACACAACAGGGGGATGCTGCTGCCGACTGGGCCCCCCCCCCGAACTTCGCGGCGGCAACAAGGAGAATCGGAGTCAGAGGTGAGTGCGCCGGCGGTGGCACTCCTCCTCCCCCCGCCGCATGCGGGCCTGGGGGGGCTTGATAAGTTTGTAAAGCACTGCTCCACCATCAGATGCGCTGCACCCCCCCCCACCTCCCTCCTCAACAGCGAAGTGGCATTCTGCAATGGGGGGGGCGTTGGCACCAAGAGAGGGGGAACAGGTCCCCACTTGAACAACGGCCATTCGACTTCCCCGGGGAGGGCGCAGGAGACACAGCACCGCTTTCCCCCGCATCGAGGCAGCCATAAATCCAACACCCTAGGGGTCTTGCTCACAGGAGTGCGGGAAGCAGCGCAGGGGGAAAAAGAACTTACCGATTTCTTGAGGAGTCTTTATACCCGCCCCATATCAAGCATAGGGGAGCCATTCTGACCCTTTGCAGGACCTCATCCACGACCAAGTGAAGATGTCAAGGGCGAAAGGGAAAAGTGGGCCATCCCAATCCACAGCACAACCTCCCAGCCAGGATTCAAATCTGCTACAAATGTGGTCGTCAGATGCACCCATGATCTCAAAGGACCGGCTAGGTGAAATTCCCGCATCAGTGACCACCCCCCTGGCCAGAGCACACTTCCACCGACAAAAGACGAAATGAGGGCATGGTTTGTGGAGCTTCAAGATAAGTTCATGTCCACGGTGCAGGAACAATTTACCTCATTGAGGAGTGACATGAAGCAGGCAGTCCAAGAGTTAAACATAGAGGTGGCCAAGCTAGAGGAAAGGACAGACACCCTAGAAAGAATCGTGCAGAATGTGGAAGAGGAAGCGAAACAGAGCAGCGAAACACAGGAACACCTGGTCCGGTTAACCCATAACCTGGAAATCCAATGCGAGGATCTCGAAAATCGCTCCCGCAGATCAAATATTTGCATTAAATATATGCCTGAATCAGTGACGGATAAAGATCTGAAGAGTGCGGTGCAAGAGGTCTTTAGGGACATAATAGAGGAGCTGGAAGCGGATAGTGTTGGGATTGACAGAGTCCATAGGGTGGGTCCGAGAAGAACAGGCACCCAGGAGAAAGACCAAGGGACGTCCTAGCTGCCCTTTCATCATATTCGCAAAAGGTGCAGATTCTAAGGAAGGCGAGACAGCTTGACCACATTAGGATGAATGGGGTGGAAATCCAGCTATATCAAGATCTGGCCTCAGCAACACTTTTAAAAAGAAGGGAGATGGCCCCACTGGTGAAAGAGTTGGTGGCGAAAGAAATTAGACACAAGTGGACATTTCCATTTGGTCTTCTATTCGAGTGGGAATGCAAACAGAGAAGAATGACCACCAGCGAGGAAGGACTCCACACAATGGGCCTGCAAGCGGAGGAGGTCGGCACAAGAGGCGACAGGACAAGGTCGGACCCACACAAGTGGCTGAGAGGCTGGGAGGTGGTACGCCACAAAAAGAGGCAAAATGGCTGGGGGAAAGCAGGACACTCAGCGGGAGATTAATAGAAATCTCTTAGGGGAAATGGTTAAGTCAGGCTTAAATTTGGAGAAGGCGGGAGATGATTAGTCAGGAAGAATCACGGTATTCCAAATATTTAGCGGCCCGGCAGGGGTTCCGGAAGGGACACCATCGGGGCTAGAGGGGGATGCAGGGTTTAGGATTCCCTGCAAAGTTAATCCTGAGTCATGAGAGGGCCAGGAGCGATAGGCGTAACGCCCTAGCAACCTTAGGTGCCTGGACCCTCGTCAATATCAAAGTTGAGTTACGGTTAATTGTTGGGGGTAAGCTGAACAGTTGGGGGGGATTCGGGGCGGGAGAGACTCTGAAAGAGGGAAGGGATCTCAATTAGCGGGAAAGAAGGCGTTAGCAACAGACTAGACGAGATGGGGAAATTAGAATCTTCTCACTAAATGTAAGGGGGCTGAATTCGCCGGTGAAGAGGAAAAAATTGGAGGCATTGGCTAGAAGGGAGAAGGCAGACTTTTTGCTCCTCCAGGAGACTCATATTAAGGCACAAGATAAAAAGAAGATACATCTGAGAGGGTACATGATCTGGGCGCAGGCAAATGCAGGGGGAAAAAGAGCTGGAGTGATGATAGCAGTGAGGGGGGTTTTGGGGCAACCCTCTTAGATACGCAGGTGGACAGGGAGGGGAGGTTCGCATTTGCAAACCTCACAATAGATGGATCCCGGCTTACTCTGGCGGCAATATACTCGCCGAACATGGGACAAGACGGATTTCTCAGAGACACCCTAGGGAAACTAGAGGGATTTGCGAGGGGTGAGATAATACTGGGAGGAGACCTAAACTTAGCCTGGCTACCCAAGCTGGATAGGAGTGTGCGGGGAGATCATGGTCAGGGGGCCCCGACCAAACAACTTAAGCAAAAGATGGAAGATCTGGGGCTACATGATGCCTGGAGGGAAAAGAAGGGTCAGACCAGCGGATTCACGTATTACTCGCACGTGTATAACACGATGTCGTGGATAGACTACTTCTGGGTATCGGTGGGACTGCTGGGGAAGATCCAAGATATTGAAATGGGCGCTATTGCTTTATCAGACCACGCACCGCTATGCCTGGACATCCAGATTCCAGATAGAGGAAGGGGTCTCTGGAGATGGAGGTTGCCTCCAGACATTCTTGCGGACCAGGTGTTGGGAGGGACAGTGGGGGACAAAATTAAAGAATACTTCGACCTCAACGACAATGGAGAAGTACCACTGGGGTCAGTCTGGGAAGCATTCAAGGCAGTAATCCGTGGACATATAATAGCACTAAAAGTCACCAAAGATAGGCAGAGCTACGAATGGGAGAGAACTCTGGAAAAGAAAATAGCGGATATTCTAGGCGAGATGATACTTCATCCCACAAGAAGCCTCAAGAAGGCTCTGAAGCATGTGCAGGGACAACTCAATATGCTCTGGAACAAAAAAGCAGAGAAATCCTTATCTACCTTAAGCAACGATATTATATCGAGGCCAACAAGGCGGACAAATATCTTGCAAGACAACTCAGAGGGAAACAGAACTCTCTGTCAATTCTGAATGTTAAGGATGCTCATGGAGAGACTCAAACGAGCAATAGGGGCAAAGGGGAGGCTTTCAAAGCCTTCTACCAAGACCTTTACGCGACAGAGCACCCGGACGAGGAAGAGCAAGACCGTTTCCTACACTCTCTCCCTATCCCAAAAATAACAGAGGAGGACAAAATGTTGTTGGACTCCAGGATTACAGAAGAAGTCCGTAGGGCAATAATGGACCTCCTGAACAATAAGGCACCAGGTCCAGATGGCTTTACGGCTCCCTTCTACAAAAAGTATGCAGACTCTCTTGTCCCGGTGCTAACAAGGCTGCTCAATTCATTCAAGGACAGTGGAAACGTAACCCCATCTATGAATGAGGCGAAAGTCCTTGTGTTCCATAAAACAGGCAAAGACCCCACTCTCCCTGGCTCATATCGCCCAATAGCCCTGATTAATTTAGATGCAAAAATGTATACCAAAGTTCTCGCCACCAGGCTCTCACCCCTCCTCCCGTCACTAATCAACACTGATCAATTGGGTTTCATTCAAGGCAGACAAACACATCATAACCTAAGAATAATAATCCATCTGGTAGAAAGAATAGGCTTCACTCACACACCAGCAGTACTCCTCTCCCTAGACGCTGAAAAGGCTTTTGACCGGGTAGAATGGTCCATCCTATTCAAATCGTTAAAACGCTTCGGATTTGAAGACCAATTTATTAATATGGTCAGAGCCAACTATAATTCTCCATCGATACGAATAGCAATAAATGGGGATGTAACTGATAGGGTCGAGATATCTAGAGGAACAAAACAGGGCTGTCCCCTTTCCCCTCTTCTTTATGCTATCTTCTTATGCTAGCCTCTCCTAATTAAAATCAGGGAAGCTGTGGGGGTTAGAGGGATAGAGATGGCGGGCAGACATCATAAAGTTATTGCATACGCAGATGATATGCTATTGGCTATGGAGGACCCAGAGAATTCCCTAGTACAAATCCTAAAAGAATTGTAGGAGTTTGGGGGGATTTCAGGTCTAAAAATAAACAGGATAAAGTCGGAAATTATGTTCCTAGCGGGAGAAAAAGAGGCTCTGGGCAAAGTGGCTGGCAAGCTTGATCTAAAAATAGCAGAGGAATGTATTAAGTACCTAGGGGTGACACTCACCCGTAAGGTTGACTTGATCTACAAAAGCAACTATCCTCACCTGCTGGATAGGGTAAAGAAGGACCTAGACAGATGGTCTCCACTTAGGCTCTCTTGGTGGGGTAGAATCCAATCAGTAAAAATTAACATTCTTCCGCGGGTGTTTACTTTTTTCATGCCCTCCCTGTGACAGTCCCAAACTCCTTCTTTAAAGCTCTGTCCAAGGCCATTTCGCTATTTGTGTGGAACAGGAAACCACCCAGGGTTGCCAGGGCCATCATCACAGCACCAACCAAAGCAGGGGGCCTCTCACTCCCGCACTTCAAGAATTATTATCAAGCCGCTCAACTCTGGGTCCTGAGGGAATGGCTGGGGGAGGACCAACGTACCACTTGGGTAACACAAGACAGGGCGGTAGCTAAAACCCCCTGGAGGAACTACTGTGGAAAGACAAACATAGACACCCGAATCTGCGTATTAGTGAGATTTTGAAAACCACCATTACTGCCTGGGACGATCAAACCAGGAAAGGTATCATGACCACCCCTTTGGCCCCCTTTACACCTGTATGCCGAAACCCACTGTTCCCTCCAGGATGCGAATCCGGAGGATTTGATAAATGGGAAGATGCAGGGTGCAGGAAAATCGGAGAATTGATCCAAGACAAAGAAATAAGGACATTTGCGGAATGCAAAAATATGTGGAAGTTGACTGATGTTGATAGATATAAATATGAGCAAATAAAACACTGGCTCACCACTCTGGAGATTTTTCAAGCAGCCGCAAGGGATCTCACACCTTTTGAAAAATATATATTAACCAACTCTGGCGACAGAAAACTGGTGTCAACACTGTACCACTTCATTAATACACCAGAAGAGGAAATCAAATGGACATACATGAAACGATGGGAGGGCACGCTGGGGGAAGAAATAACCAGACAGCAATGGGAGGAACTGTGGGTTGGTATCCCGAGGCTCACCCGGGCAGTCCAAACCAGAGAAATGTGGCTTAAAATCATCACGCAATGGCACTACACTCCTGAGAGGGTCAAATCAATGTATCCGGAAAGGTCGGACCGCTGCTGGAGAGAGGGTGCCCGGAAACGGGCACATGGAGGCATATCTGGTGGGACTTTCAGGGAGTAAAGGGCTTCTGGAGTGAAGTGCAAGCGGAAATGACAGAAATCTTCCCGGTGGCGGCCCAAATGGGTGAGAGAGTGTGGCTGTGCGGATTCACAGATCTACAGGCCAAAAGTCTCCACAAAGCACAATGGAGAAGTTTCATGGGCTTAGTTATTGCAGCATGGGCCACAATTGCCCAAAATTGGAAAAAACAAGACCCGCCTCTAGTATTTACCTGGCTACGAAAGGTCTGGTCACAAATGACTATGGAAAAGATAACGCACCACCTTCAGGTTCACAGGTTCCGTAGAACTCCTTCACGAAGGAGTGGGGGGCAGTGCTGGATTATTTGATGTCGAACTATATGGAACAATGGTGCCCGCACAATATTAAAGTCTCTGACATTTATCCCCCTCACCCGGGAGTTAAAAGGAAAACCTAAACCCTTACACCAGGGATTCTACCCCACGAAAGGCCACGACACAAGACACCACAGGCGACCAACAACGGCCTTCAGTGACAATACCCCTAACGTTACACCCGGGGTTGATATGGAGCTTCTACCTACTTTCGTAACACAGTGGGCCACAACGTATGCACACTCACTCTCAAACATACAGCCCAACACTAACCTGACAAGTGCCCATAGCCAAGAAGACTACCAGTCAACACTCCTCAGGAAAAACACAGGAAATTCCCTGCAATAAGGAACAGCTGATCAAATCTCGTTGACACGGACATGCCTTCCGGGCTTATTGATTTGAACTCCAGCTCAACGAGTTGTAACTGGAACACTGCGGAAAGTCAAAACATGCTCCTCCTTGACGGCCGACGACTCCTGGTTAAGCGCGGCACACTACGCAAGGGATGACAACTTCCTGTTTATCCGACGCACTGCCAGCATGAAGGAACTCCATGGCAATGCCACGCTCACAAGGCGCACCATGGAAATGCGAACGGCCCGGATCCATGACTGGCCGGAGACCTACCAGGCCACTATGACGTCACCATTACTGCCTGGGACGCCCAACCAGCAACATGGAAACTGCGCAAGAGCCGGATGCGACTCCGGGCACTGCTGCCTTCACTCGACATGGGGGTCGGAAACAAATGAAGAACGCCTGCCGCTCCTCCCATTCCTTCCGCACTAGGGACATGCTCCCGTACCGAAACGCTCCAGGAACATGGATAGAGGAAGCGCTTCTTTATACTTCCGCTATCGGCGCTTTGGAGCCCGCAGGCTGGGGATGCAAGGGCACAGTTAACAACAGCACAGGCCCGCTTTCTGTTGCTGCAGCGTAGGACCTCCTTCCATCCGGGACACGCAGCGCTACACTGGGCTGGAAGTGCGGAAACAGCTCTCAGCCCAGTCAGGCCAGGAGAACGCCAGCCAGGTTGAGGGCTAGCTTCTCACCGCCGCCACCCTACAGCAGAACTGTCCCTCCTGGCTGGCTCCAAGCAGCGCTGACACTCGCACCATATGAAGGGCTCAAGCACGGACCACACCAGGGGAACCAGAGAAGGGCCCCGAACTCCACACGGCGGATCCACTGGACCAAACTCTTCAGTGGCTCCTTAGAGCCAACGGACTGGAACGGCGGGTCACTCGACATGGACCCGCCTGGGTGTGGGGGGACCACACAGGGGCGGTGTTCCAGGAGTGCTGCACCCCCCCAGCAGCGCCAACGAAAGAGCAGTCCACCTATCATCCCATCCTCGTCGCCAGTGTAACAATGATGGCCACCAGTACTCCAGGTAAATTCACGGTCTCTTTATTGTCCTTGTCCTGTACTCCTCCACAAGACACAGGGATGGTCGGGGACACAAGGTGATAAGGGAAACACCGGGCTCACCCCCACACCCATCTTCTCTGCTCACATCTTCTCTCTCTCTGGCCAACCGTCACCCAGCAGAACACTTCCACCACAACATTCCACAAGCATATGACCTCACAGACACTGCTACTCAGTAAGCCACATTACTACACCACGCTAACCCAGCTGCACTTACTCAGATTAATGCTGCGCTGATTGCGCTTTCCGCTTCCCCCTTCCCTGGCACTTCCCCTCTCCCTTCCCCCTGCACTTTGCGTTTCCGCACTTGCACGATCTGAATGACACAAGGCCTAGTAAGATAGTTTGTTTTGTCGATAGTTTGTCTTGTCCTCCCTCTGTCTTCCCTCCCTTGTCTTGTTTTGCTTAGAAACACTAGGGTACAAGCACGTTTTAAATGACAAATCATATCTTATATCAACAGGAGCCATGATTCAAATGGTAAAATAGAAGCAGAAAGTAATGAGGTGGTAATGGACGCTTGAGGAACAATTCAGAGGAGACAACGAATAGAGGAATTGTAGATGGAACGAAGAGGGGTAAGTCGTGGCATGGGGAGGCCAATCAAGAGTGCTGAGCAGTAATCAAGCCAGACAGCCAGCCAGCCATCAAGTAAGGACATAAATAAGGAGTTTAGAGGCATGCAGTGACAGAAATGTACAAGCTTAACAGAGGTTAAGAGAAGAAAACGACAGTTATGTGCTGTCAGAGAAATGTGAGGGAAAAGAGAGAAAAGCACAATAGGACACCGAGATTATGGGCTGAGGAAGAGAAGGAGAGCTGGGAAGGAGGAAAAAAGAGGGGACAAGGGTGGTGAAGAGAAGAGGGAACAATAAAAGTACCTCCGTTTTAGATGGGTTAAGGTGGAGGAAATGAGATGACATCCAGGATTGGATGGTGGGAAGACAAGCAGGGATTTGGGAGTGAAGGGAGAGAGTGAATTCAAAAAAGGAAAAGAAAATGACAGGATAGGTTAAAAGACGAGAGAAGTGATGAGATGTGGCCCATGTAGAGGGAAATTAGTAGTGGGCAAAAAACTGACCCTTGAGGCACTCGGTAAAGAAGGGGGTAATGATGGTAGCATGCTTAGGAGAGAGAGAGGTTGATTGGAGTAGTAAAATAGGGAAAAATCAGAGGGTAGACAGAAGGAATGAGTGCAGAGGGGATATGGTTGGTAGGGGAGGCCGTAGGGTGGGCACGGGATAGAAAGTGAGCAGTGTCGAGGTCAGTAAGAGGAGTGAATTAAGAAAGAGATGGGAGGGAGAGAGAATGGGAGAGGGAGAGGAAGAGGGAGTTGTAAAAGCATAATGAAGAGTAGTAATCCTCAGCAAGGACGGAGGCAGATAAAGAAGAAGAAGAATGAGAGGGATCAGGTGGGCGTGGCGAGAGGATGTTATTGAGGAGACAGCGCGCATGGTGAGATAAAGAAAGGGTACGTGAGGAAAAGTATTGTTTTTTAGCGGCAAGGAGAAGTGAATCGTAGGAGTGGAGATAGGAAAGCAAGTCACGTTCACACGTTCACAGAGGGGGATTGGGTCTTTTTCCAGCAGTGCTCGGACTTCCGGAGAGAGGACCAAAGAGATATGGGAGATGGAGTGAGCCACGGTTAAGGGTAAAATGTTGAGCCGGATAGAGAGAGGCAAGGGTAGAGGTAAGAAGAGACTGAAGAGAGGTGATCGCAAAGTCAGCAGATAGATGCGAACATGACTGGAGAGTAGTAGTAAGAGGCTAAGAAAGAAGAGAACTCGAAAGAGCGAATATAACTATGTAGAAAGGAAAATGGTTTATAGGGAGGTGGAGGGATTGAGAAGATTAGGGAGTGAAATAGAGAAGAAAGTGATGAGACGAATAAATAGGGCATGAAGAGACCAGTAGTCGCAGAGAAAAGAGAAGATGAGATCTAGCGTAGAACCCAGAGGTATGGGAAGGACAGCATTCAAGGGGGAAGAGATGGTAGGAGTCCAAGGGCCTCATTACAACCCAGGCGTTAAGGGTTTAACGGCGCCGTCGGCGCCGTTAACCCTTAACGCCTGATTACCATTTTAACGCCTGCTTTTAGCAGGCGTTAAAATGCAAGGCGCTAACCCACCTTGGTGCTAATTACGGCACCGTAATTTACGGTGCCGTAATTAGCGCCTTCCCCACTCCCATTATGCCCTATGGGGCAAAAATGGGAATGGGAAAGGTAAATGGGGAATGGGGATTTACCGCCCCACTCACCTTGGAAAGGGGTGGTAAATCCGCCATCCACCATGGTGTAAACAGAGTCGGTGTACTTACCGCCTGGGTCGTAATGACCCCCCAAGAGTATGATGGAGATTGCGCAAAATGCGAGCATTTCGCCCAAATGGATGTGGGCATGGCACACGCTAGTGGACACAATTTACGTCCAACGTATCTAACTATTTCTCATTTCTTTTACCTCACGTGCCTGTAAGATGTGGGTTGGGCGATGGAGAAAGAAAGCAGAGCCCCACACCCATGGAAGATTACAGACTTGTGTGCACTTTGTAGATCTGTTTACCTGTACAAAAAAGCGTGGCGGAAGAGCGTGGTTGGCTGCGTCTTTAAGAACCAGAAAAGGTCATACATTTCACCATTCACTTCCTGTATGGCCCAATTCGACATACAACAGTGGGCTTCCTTAGAAGACAGTGCAAAAGACCTTTCTTAAATAGATAATACGCCCTTTCAATATCAGTGCACCTCCATTGAGAACAGAACAAGATGCAACATACCCGGGATTCAGAATATTTGCGATTCAAGACCTCTTTTCCTACATAAAGCATATTCTGACCGCTTCTGAAGAAAAGTTGAAACCGCAGGAATTCCATGACCGTGTTTTCAAGCGATTAGCATATTGTGACTGCCGCAGCATGTTTGGATTTTTTCACGGACACTTTGCTGTGGGGCTTTTACTAATGATGCGTTCGTGCCCGGGCAAGTAGCGTGTGCGCACTTGCTAAAGTAGCAATTAATTTTGAGCAAACAGGAAAATGGCGGCGTCTGTGCTAGATGAAAAGTTATTTTATCTGAAACTACTATGAAGTCCGGTCTACACAGATGAATCTGTCCTTGTTATATACTGCAATCGGCAATCTGGTTTATTTTTTTATTTAGACCATTGATGTGTGTTCAGGCTAACTCCCTGAACACCCAGGAGACTCATACTGTCTGAGAACCTTGGTATTTAAGATCCTAAGATTTTTAGACATATAGCAGAAGAATCTGCCATTTTAATACACTAAAGTGGTAGAATTAAAGTATATTTTACTCCCCCTAGTGTTTGGGTTTTGAACCTTCTAATATTGGTAAAGTAGTGAGTTAGTTTAGGGTTAGCCCTCTTTCTCTCCCCTTTCCTAGAGGTACATGAGCGCCAACAAAGGACAGACGAACAGTTGTACTGAGGGATAGTTAGACTTTCCTGTAGGGAGATTTAGTGAGCTGTATGCGCGTACCTTTGAGAAGTGATGAATAGTCTCAAAAACGTCTGTCTGTGTTGTGTGAAAAAGTGAGAGCATCAGGTGGAGGTTGCTGCTCCTGGGCTCTCCCCTCCCCCCAAAGTGTTTTGGCACTATTTCCTTATCTGTACATCCAGTTTTTCGTTCCGAAGAAATCATTTTTGGTCTACTTTCCTTTTAGTCAGGTTTTTGTGCTAGTGAACAGGGAAATGTGCATTAAAAGGTAGAGTCTCTTGTTTTAAGTAATCCCACTATCCCCCTCAGGTTTACAAATGCATATGATATGATATGGCATTTATAACACGCCTATACACAAGTGTTTCAAGGCGCGACGAGGCAAGGGAGGGGAAACAGAGGGAAGACAGAGATATCGATTCTACTAGGCCAGGTGACATTAGGATCGCACAAGTGCAGGGGAAGGGGAAAAGTGCGGGGGAAAGGGGAGGGGGCAGTGCAGTACATAGGATAACAGTGAAATAAATAAAGACAATAAATAATAGATAAAAAAGTGCAGCCAGGTGGTGACAAGTGCAAGGGTAAGTGCAGACATCAGGTGTTAAGTGCTAGTAGGGGCTGTAGGGATACAGAAACAGTCCCAGAGTGCAAAGGTTGCCAGGGGGGCAGTGCATGTGTGCAACTGGTGGGGATGGGACCTGGACCCTAGATCAGAGGGTAGCCAGGCAACCAGTGCAGTTTCAGATTCAGCCAGGAGATCCGCAGGGGAGAGGAGGAGAGAAAGCAGAAGCAAAGAGGAAGGTCTTGAGGTGCTTCCGGAACTGGAGATGGTTCTCCTCAAGTTTCAGTGAGGCAGGGAGGCTGTTCCAGAGCGAGGCCCCAGCAGAAGAAAGAGATCTACCACCAACGTGCTGCTTGGAGAAGTGACTAACCCTGAGAGAGTTGGAGGAGAATGAGCGAAGAGCTCAAGAAGGAAGATATTTAGGAAGAGAGAGTTGAAGCTATTGAGGCCCCAGGCTCCAGAAGGCCTTGTGGACAATGCAGAGGGTTTTGAACTTAATCCTCGTCGCCACTGGGAGCCAGTGCAGAAGTTTCAGTCCTGTAGAGATGCAATCCCTTAGCTTGAGGCCAAGGACAAGTCTTGCAGTCCTGTTTTGGATGAGTTGCAGAGGGCGGAGAGAAGAGGCAGGCAGATTAAGAAAGAGGCTGTTGCAGTAGTCCAGCCTAGAGAGAACCAGAGCTCTGGAGACAGTGAGCTTTTGGAAAGGAGAGGAAAGGAAGAATACCTCTGAGGAGGTGCAGCTGGTAGTGTGATTTCTTGGAGACGTCAGAGATATGAGGAGAGAAGGAAAGGGTGGAGTCGAAGATGACCACAAGGTTTTTATCCTCAAAGGTGGGAGCAGGAAGAGGGCCAGGAGAGGCCTGCCAGAGAGTGACAGGAAAGGAAGGAGCAGGTGTGCCGATGAGGAGAATCTTGGTCGTACTGGCATTAAGGCAGAGATCATTGGAGGCACATCACTCCTGGATGGCGGACAGACAATCGGAGATGAGAGAAGGAGAAGAGGTGGCAGAAGGGAGTCTGAAAATGAGTTGACCGTCATCCGCAGAGCACTGAAAGTTGGGGCAGAGCGGCAATGCGGTGGGAAAGAAGTGCTAGGTATTGGTTGAACAGCCAGGCGCTGTCATGGCCACTGGGCAAGGGCCCAGTACTTCACTTCCTGCAGGGTCCCAATGGGCCCAGTCTTGGCGCCTATGGCACCAAGCTCATTACAAAGTGTGCTTTGCACACAGAACACAGAAGGCACGTGCACCAAGGCCGGGCGGGGCCCTATTAGTGCAGGGAAGACACATGCATAAGACCGGAGGAGGAGAAAGGTGGGGCAACAAGGCAGGCCTAAGGGGAGTGGCTGGGGCCAGGCTATATAAACCGGCCCCACCCACATACTGGCGCTTCGCGTTAGTCTGCTAAGAGCAGCGTAACGCTTACCACCATTCAGAAGACCCTTACCTGGTTCAGCACGTGCGTCTTCAGTCTCCAGAAACATCCAGTATCTTACCTGGATTCAGCCACACCATCGCTGGAAGCACTGCCATCAGCTTCCCACTCGGCAGTCGCCGCGCACATCTTACCTTGAAGCCACGCCATCGCTGGAAGCACTGCTATTCGCTTCCCACTCTGCTGCCGCCGCACGCATATTACCTGGATTCAGCCACGCCACCGCTCGAAGAAGCACTGCTATTGCTTCCGACTCTGCAGCAGCCGCATTCATCTTACCCATCTTCTTGAATCCTCCACGGGTGCCGCACAGCATCCTTACCTGTCCCGAACTCCCATCAACACAGGGCCATGTTCAGGAGCAGCATCCACGCAGATCTTCATCTCCGGCAGCCGGCAGGAGTTCGGAAGCCGCTCACCAGCTATCACCGACCATTCGCACCTGCAAAGGGATTGAGAAATAGAAGGTGAGCAGTCGCATAGACTTTAACACGCTAAAGCAGCGCAACTCACAAACTTGGCACAGCTCCTGGAACTGTCTACTTACTACCAGAGGGTCATCCGGAATAGACTCTTCATCATCACGCGCTCCTGAGCCATCTTCATCACTAAGGGGGAGAGAGAACAATATATGGTTACAAACATTAATCATTGGGGAAGAATTAACACAAAGAATAAGGACAATAATCATAGTTATAAATACCTACCTTCGAGACGGAATGGTCGCAACCAGCCTGGACCTCCACAATCGGGAGCTATGACGCAACTAGGTCAATCCACAGCGCCCCTGCTGAAGGAAAGCAGGACGGAGAGCTCATCCTTACATAGAAACATGTGAGCTTGCATGGGCAAACTCCTGCGCACTACATTTTGGCATGAAAGGGTCGAGGGGAACTGCGACACCAGCATGCTATCCTCACTGCCTCTCATCTTCTCTCAGGAACAGTTCCAGCATTCCAGGTCCATGGAAACGCAGCAGCTGGGGGAGAGAAGCGATCTGAGGGAGTCAACTCCTGGGAGGGCTCCAACCGTGCCCCAACGCCCCCGCACAGAACAGGTGAGCGTAACAGGCAGAGAGTTTAGGCCCCTGGGGAGCACCACAGGTAGAGATAGAGTAGAGGAAGGACCCAAGTTGGACCTGGGAGGGTCGATCGGAGAGGAAGGAGGTCAGCCAAGCCAGGGCCTGATCAGTGATACCCAGGTTATCACTGAGGAGGTTGAGCAGGATGGCATGGTTGACCAGGATGGCATGGTTGACCGTGTCAAAGGCAGAAGAGAGATCAAGTAAGATGAGGACACAGGGGATGTTGGAATCAAGGTTGGAGAGCAGGTCTTCACAGATGTTCAGGAGAGCAGTTTCCATGCTTCTGGCAGCTCTGAAGCCAGACTGATGGTCATGGAGACAACCAACAGATTCCGAGTGAAGATTAAACTGGGAGATAGCCAGCTTTTCCAGGAATTTGCCTAGGAAAGGGGTGATGGAGATTGGACGATAGTTAGCCGGGCAGGAAGGGTCGGCAGAGTGTTACTTAAGAAGAGGGTGCCAAAGGGAGTGCTTCAGGGGGGAGGGGAAGGCTCCAGTGGCGAAGGAATGGTTGCAGAAATCAGCCAGAGCAGGAGCCAGTGTGTCAATGTGGTCCTTGATGGTTTTGGAGGAAGAGGGGTGAACCTGTTTTGACGAGACTTTCATAGATCAGACTTGTCTAGAAACCTTCCCTGAGGAGAGCAGGGCAAAGGCAGAGAAGGAAGAAGGAGAGGTGGCCGAAGAAGGGCCAGAGGAAGAGCAGGGAGTAGAGGGGGAAGAGGAAGAGAGAGAGGACAGAAAGTCCTTAGTTTTAGAGATGAAATTAGAAGCCAGGGCCATGCAAAGGGTCTGGGAGGGGACAGAAAAGGTAGAGACTGCAGCAGGATTGGCCAGCTCCTTGCAGATTTTAAAAAGTTTGGCCGAGTTGTTAGAGGACGGGGACTTGGATGTGGGCTCTCTTCTTGGTGCGGACGGAGAGCTGGTATTGCCTTTGGAGCAGGTGGCAGGCCAGTTTGTCAGAGGATGTACCGGAAGCACGCCATTTCCTCTCAGCCACCCTTCACTTGCGTTTAAGGGTAAGGAGATCTGAGTCGTACCAAGAGTTGCACTTAGCTTTGGGCTTAAAGCGGATCCTCATGACAGGGGCAAGAACATCGAGAGTATCAGATATAGCAGAGTGGAGCATGGAAAGGGCTGTGTCAGGATGTGAGTCAGCCAAGGGGGGAGGAAGGGGTGAGAAAGTGGCGGCGAAAGCCTCCACTGACACACGCTTCATGGGTCGGATAACCAAGAAGGTAGGTGGCAGTGCTGGTCTTGGCTTGGCCTGAGGGGTAAAGAGGGTGAGATGGGAGGAAAGGAAAAAGTGATCACTCCAGGAGAGAGGAGTGGTGAGAGGGATCGAAATGTACCTTTTGTAACTTTCTTTGTAAGAAATGCGCCCAGATGCCCCTGGGCTGTAAGCGCTATACAAATAAACTAACTAAACTAAACTGAACTGAAAGGGGAAGGTCTGAAGAGATCAGAATATCTAGAGTGTGCCCTGCGGAGTGAGTGGGGCCAGAGGGGAGAATAGAGAGTGAGAGTCGCAGAGGTCACGAAAGACCAGGACCAGGAGGGAAGAAGAGAGGTCCGCCCACTCAGAGAGGAAGGAGGAGATCTGACCAGGTAGCCGATAGGTGGTAGCCACAGTGAGGGAATGGTCAGGAGATAGAGAGAGCCTGCAGACGAGGCATTCAAAAGTGGAGTAGGCCTGTGGAGGAATGACAGAGGCCGGAATCCACTCAGGGAAGATCAGGGCTACACCCCCTCCGGAGCGGTTGGATCTGGGCACCGAGAGGATCTTGTAGCCATCAGGGAGGAGAATGTCAACTCTCGTGACAGAGCTGGCCGTGAACCATGTCTCGGTGAGACGGAGGACATCGAGGTCAAGTTCCTCCAGGAGGCAGCAGATGTCAGAGGAGTGTTTGACAGCTGATCGAGAGTTTAGAGTGGCAATATGGAGAAGGTTGCCGTCCTTGAAAGACTTCCGTGGAGGGGTAAAAATCAGAGGTACGACCTGCAGAGGTGTTGAAGAAGCCAGAGGAGGGGCAGAAGAGGCAGGAGGAAGGGCAAGGTAGCCAAGGGGGAGAGAGCAGGGGTAGGCAAGGAAGCCGTGGAGAGGAGAGGGGGGACAGCAGGAAGGAGAAGAATACAGATTAAGCAACAGCAGGAGCGTAATGCAGATTAAGCAACATGGGATGATATGGCCACGAAGGTGCAGCTCTCTGGTTGCACCAGTCATTTTCCCACTTCCCTAAACCCTACCCCCAACATTTTTCTTGGCTCAAACAGTGTAACAGATACCCATGTTTGAGGCTAGAGGACACAACTGGGTGACTGTGGGACCCCCATGTGGGCCCTGGAGGAAGTTTATAATGTATGATGAATCTCCCCAGGCTCCGAAATCCATTGCAAGGCACAAGTGTTTGCTTAACATTCTTTGCCATAACCCTTCTGGGCAGTATAAAAAGGCATTCGTCTATGCAGACACCAACAGAGATAGGCCCAAGATGGACATGATCCGAGCTGCTACGGCAGGCCTCCATGAACTTCATGACAGTAAAATGGATGCCCAGTTCCAGGAAAGACCATAACCTCTGAGAGCTGCTTGCCGAGCTACCCTCAATCCTCACATGTACCCAGAGTATCCAGGCACTTGGTACCTTATTTGTTTACCAAAGACAAACCTTCCCGCTGCTTGCGGCTCCCATTGACATCAGCACCATTGAGAATGAATCCAAGGTTGATGGGCAGATGTGAAGTAATGTTAGCTGGCGGAGCAGCAGGCCCACCAAACACAGAATAAAAGTACCTCGTGAATTCATAGTTCCTCTGAATGTTGACCAATCATTTTACACACTCACCCAATCCTCACACTTGTATCCGCTTAATCTATTAGGCTTGCAAGCCTATCCCATGTAGGATTAGAAGGGTATGGGGAACATCTAGAGTTGTGGGAGGTAAAAGTATGGAGAGTGTGGTGCAGTATGGAGGAAAGAGAGAGACAGAGAGAGAGTGAAGCAGAGATTGCGGTGGGAGAGAAAAGTAGTGGAAAGAGAGAGAGAGAGAGAAGAGGTAAGGGAAGGTTTTCTTGTGACATGATGAATTTATTCGATCGATTATGTTTTATATATGGCTGTCTGATGGACTTCTTTCTTCAATAATGATTTTATTAGCACTAATGCACTATCAAGACTGACACTTTATTGAGGGAGAGAGCAACGTCCCCTCTAATTATTTTTCTGTAAGTGCAGGGATGGTTTACTTTCGTACGCACCTTATTTTCCATGTGCGCAGCTGACAGACCAATTTGTGAGCATGCATGGTTAATGAGGTGCCACCTTGGATGGGATTCTGCGAGAGCTCATAAACTAATCCATCACTTCAAGTTCTGCAACAGTAACTAGCAAATGTAAAACAGAAAAATACAGGTATGTATCGAAACAAAGTATCATATGGTCAAACATGTGTTACATTGTGGTTATTCATTTGTCAAGTGGCAAACACTGCTCAGAGGTAATCCAGAACATGTTTTATGCCATTGGAAAAACATGCTCATCTGCAAATGTGTTGCAAAGAACACGTATTGCTTATCATAACTCATGAGACTTGCCAAAAAATTCAAACATGAAACATCAATTGAAAGACTAAATAAAGCCACCCAATAGGAGGGGACAGAACACATGCCAATAAGAGCTTATTCAAGGTCCAGAAGAATGTGCCTCTCATATTTTTGTGTCGGGAAAATGTATGCATGGTAACGAGGATTCTTTTGCAACTGCTCATCATTAACATTATGCTGCCCTGAGAACAGAACAGTGACAACTCTGACTCGTAGTCAGCCCTATAGATAACCAGAGTATGCTGAACATTGCTCCTTAAAAAGAGGCAAATGCTTCCAACAAAAAAGAGGGCCGTGCCCATGTGCCCATTGAAAAATAAGAAACAATTGGCATGTGGGATCCTGCCCTCTGTTTCTATCCACAAAGATTCACTGATAGCTTTGCATACAAAAACTCTCAGTAGATGAGTGTTAGGGAGAATTCTCATTCTATGGCTAATTTCCCTTACCTATAGAGTCCCCCAGCAGCTTTGTTGGATTTTTGTTTTCTCCTGCTAAGAGTGAGACTCTTTTTCCCACTTTTAGGCCTATTTGTTATGTGTGATCTAGGCTATTTTTTGTGGTTAATGTCTCTGGGGTTTATCTGACCCTCATAGAACCATCTTTATACACAGCACCCTCCGTGCAGTAACACAGGGGTGTCCTATGGACCCCCAAACCTAGACTCCATACCCTGGGACTGTATCCCAGGGCATGTAAAGTCCCCCTACTAGTCAATCTTTATGAACAAAACCAGTACAACCCATTTTACTATGGAAGTACTGGAAAGGGTTAATAGTTTTTCCCTTGTGTTCATTTTCGAGAGGGTACCGTACAGTCCCTATCTCAAAGGTTTCTGGCTGGTGGCAGTGCTTACTACCAAAAATATTGGACCGCGAATATTTCCCTATGGGATTTTCCCATTGTTCGAGGCTACCACATTTACTGACAGCCTCTAACATACCGCCGGTTTATTTTTATATTAACTTTACTCCGGTAGGTTTTATTTGCCAGAACTTTTATATAAATTCTTTCTCGTGTCTTTCTCTAAGATCCTTACCCAGGTCGGGGATCCTTTGTTCGTCCTTTTGGCAGGCTTCTGCCAAGAAGCCCTCCTTTCGGCGCCACTGAGTCTGGGGTGGGCCCATTGTGTGGGAGGGGGAGTATGCACCTGGACAGGGTTGCCACAGCAACCCAAGTCGCACGCTGCCCTGATAGGCTGGAGGGTCTCCCGCCAGGATGACCACTCCACTGTGTGAGTGACAGCTAGACTGTATGAATGGGGTTCTTTTTGCAAAGCATGGTCCTGAGGACTGGAAGAGCAAGACTTTGCCACTGGAACTAAGAAGCCGAAGAGGAGAAAAGCCAAAGACATCTGCAACGACTGAACCACTGGTGAAGCCCTGCTGCAGCATCTCACCACTTTTCTCCACACAACAAGAGGAGATCTTCATCTGCAAGAGCCTTCTTCCCTTGAGCTGGTGGGGCCAACCAGTTTGCCAATCGCCTTCCAGGACCTGCCTTGGTCGAATCGCCAGTGCCCTGCATTCGGAGACCGGGTAGCCAGGCACTCGTCCACCACGACCGCGATTTAAAACCGTGGCTGGCTTCTTCCCTGGGCAGTGCAGTAACTCGAACCTTCCTCCATGATGAGAGCCTCTCTTCTTCTGCTGGACAACACAAACTGCAGGAACTGCCAGGAACCACCACCACCGCAGGAGCTGCTTCCACTTTTTCAGGTACATTGTTCCGCCCGGCCTCCCGTTTCGCGGGGCATTGCTAAAGGTGTTTGAAATCCTTTACCTACCTCCTGGGTTGGCCACCCCTATCGACTAACATTGTCTTTCACTTTCTGCAACCACCTTTTTGAATCGTTTAACAAAGACATGACTGCAGCTACAAGAACATTTTGCTCCTAGGCACTTTGTCCTGTACCACTGACTCTGGCACAGGCCTATTGACTCTGGCTACATTTGTTAGAACTGCCTTCTCTAGATTGCTTCTCACCTAGAAATGTGTTGGTGCACCTAACTCTTATAACCACCTTTTCCTTCCCTCTTTTTAAACTTGTGAAGTGCCATTTTGCTCGGTTTTCACCTCAGTATTATACATGCTAAAGTACTGCCTTGCCTAAACTTGTTCACAATCTTATTGGGAAGTGTTGCTAGGGTGTGTAAGAGTATATTTCTGTATAACTTGTTCGTTCCCTCCCTTGTGAGAAATTGTTAGAGTGCCATTTGTGTTTGGTTTTCACTGTGCCATTTTGCTCAGTTTTCAGTCTTGCTCAAACTTGTCTACAATTTAATCAGGAAGTTGTGTATACTTTTCTTGACTGATTTTAACTTGCTTTAATAACTGTGATTGATGTGTTGAACTAGAAGTGTGTAAAATAAATATATATATACTTTTTAATACAAAGCTTTAGTCAGTGTTTCCTTGTGCCAGAGTATTGTAGCTCTATTGTGTAACTCTGAATACTGCTCATCTCCCTCTTGAGATAAGTCTGACTGCTTAGCCACAGCTACCAACTAAATCTTTGTGGTACAGACTGATACCAAAGGGGATTTATTGCTCATACCTGTAGTCTTAATCTTCTGTAGTGCTCCCAATGGGAACTGCACAGGATTCTGCCTAACAATGAGCACAGAAGAAACAGAAGGGGCAGTTTCCTAGACTGTTACGGTAGGTTGCTGTGCTATAATGCAAACAAACCGCACATTTCCTTGACTGTACCGCACCGCCTAAGCATCTGAATTGCATTTTAAAAAGGCACAGTTGTTCTTCACCTCCAGGCGCAATATGGTCCTGTGCCCTCCAGCACTCTGCCTCTCTGCACCTGTCCTGATCTCCAATAATACTTGTCATTGCTCAGCCATAAGTGAGATATGCGCTAGCAGACATTGTAGCTGTAAAATACGCAATGGGATATTTGCATACCCACAATGCTTTGATACAATCAAATATTTAATACATCACCAAAATATCTGGGGTAGTGTAAGAGCCAGAACATTTCATGGATTAAATGCACATGGTTATTTTGCAAGGAAAAAAATATTGTTGACAACATTCCCTCTCTTACTATTGCTGGGAAGGACTGTTCATGTGTTCAGTGAAACTATTGATTCCCAGGACAGAATAGCGATGAGATAGCATTCACTTCGGTCTATGCACAATGAACCTCTGAAAATGTGCAAATTATGCAATTGCCTTAAAAGAATTGTAGATTTCTGAATATCTTTTGCCGTAATGCTAGGTAGGAGTAGTACCAGGAATAGTTCTACACTTCTAATGATATTGCAATATTGCATTCCATTTATAGGGTAGATTTAGGACTGTTCGAGAAGGTGATGTGGAGCATCAGATTTACCTACCTAAAATAGTGAAGGTAATTAAACCAGGGCTAGACTATATCATCTAGACTGGCTAGTATAATTTAGCTTTCTTAACTGAAAAAGCAAATGACAGGTAACTGCTGTGGCTTGTGCATTATGACTGCTTGAGCTGGTTGTAATTAGATATGTGCATTGCTATTCCTCTTTTGAGCTGCACCCAGAGAGAAGCTGGGCAAGCACACAGCTTAGAAGGAATCAATCCCACAGATTTTTAAGAGCCCTAGCACACTTCTTTAAAGCTGTTTCGGCCCTGGTCTCAGTCTTCCTTCTTTTTCCTGGACTTAAGGCCAAAGTAGCAGACTCACAGCTGCTACTGAGGTAAGCCCTGTATTAGACCTATTTGCCCTAGTGGTTTCTTTAATGCCGCTAGGTGGAATTCTCACCCTTTCCTCGGTACCCAAGTGAAGGATTCCCCCACCCCACCTGGGTTTTATAATGTTCTGCAAGCCTTCTTTATTTGGGCTGGTAGTCTCACAACTACCACCAGTGTTTAAGCTAGAGGCCCCAGCTGGCATTGCTTTGAATGTTTTCCTGATGTTTGTCCCTTGCAGACCTTTGGGCCAAGCTTTTCAGCAGGCCTCCTAGTCTAGCTTGTCCCTTTAACCTGGCTACTCTTAATCAATGGTTTAACTGGCCCACCCACCTGTCTCCCATTGTTACTGATTAGGTTTTTGCTTGTATGGTTCGCTACACTCTCTTTTTCACCATAACATCACTGTGGCTTTGAAGGCTGTACTAACACGCACCAGGTAAGAAGGATTGTGTCTTTTTGGTATAGGTGTTTATAGATTGATTGTGTCATCAATGTATGTGATAAGTAGTGTTTTGGTTTTTCAATTAGTGATCTAATTAGTAATAGTCTCTCTTCAATGGTTGCACCTCCTCCTCAGTTGTGTAGCCACTGATTTAGTTTGCTTGCAAGTGTTGAGCATTTTTTATCGATAGTAAATGGCCCATACCACGGCTTCAAAGATGGGAGTTAGCAGATCGCTGTCTGCCATGTTGGGATCAGGCAGGGTCTCTTGGTGTCCCCGGCCCCCATGCAACAGGGTCCCAGTGAATTTGTGAGATTCTTTTCAAATTTCCAGCAGCCCTGCAGTGAGCATGAGTTTTTGCTCCATGTGATTCTTCTGCTTGACATGTATTTCTTTTTGGTTCTGTGTAACAATTCATGCCGGAGCATGCCTCCCAATTGTGCAGGCTGTTCATCCTGCTCTGTGCATATGCTTGCTCTGTGAATGTCATACAGTGATTGCAGGGTTAATGGTCTTAGGGTTTCAGCCATGGGTGTAGAGTTGAACCCAAGGCGCTGGCCTTACTCTCCTCTCTCTTGACGCATATTCCCCTTGATATGGTGTTATTTTGCCAACTTTGATAAAGGCTGCGGTCCAGGAAGACCTTGTAAGGATTGGTGGAGCTCTGGATGAATTCCCCTTTTACCACGTAAAGGGGTCACATCACAGAGTAGGTTACTTCCTCTGGCCTCAGGAAGTCGAGAAGTTCAACAGAAAAGTATATGTGGCCTCTGAATACCTTGTATGCACAGTAAATCAATATTTGGCAGTGCTCACAGTCTGGTTCAGAAATAATGTAAAGTGGTTTCCTAAAGCACCCTTCTGCCAATAATGGTGGCCTGACTGCACATGGCTCTGTAAGAATGGAGGGCAAGGGGTGTTCGCCAGATAGCGAAAAGGTAGATGCAGAAACCTTTGGTCTTGATGGATGCATGTCGGACGTACCTTTACCCGTGTGCCGATATGAACATCTCTATATTGTATGTGGTTTGTACCGACCGGGCAGGTTAGCCATATGGGCAAACCCCGGAGTGTGGAATGCAAAAATTGACCGTATGGTTGTTGATAGAAGATGGATAGAGTGTGAATCTGGTAAGTGTACTAGACCTGGAGGTCTTCTGAAGGAGTGTGAGAGGTGTAAGAATGCAAGATTTTAGTAGCAGGAGTTAGTTGAGGGATGTCAGGGTGGGATGGGGTGAGGGTGTTGTCACTTCCTGACTCTTTGGTCGCAGATTTCACTGAGATTAAGATGCAGACCAGTGTCATGCAGCAGAGGTTCAATGAATCAAATTGGTTTCCCACAGGTAGTAGTGCGAGAGTTTTGGAAATTGCTTGTCATAATTTAGCCAGAGTTTCTGGTGCACAATTGTTAGGCAGTTGCTAATATGTTTTATTAATTTCAAAGTAGTTGGTTGAAAAGTCAAGTCTTAAGCTGTTTACTGAAAGTCAGGTGGTTCCCTTTCAAGTGGAGTTGTTTGGGTAGGGTACGGTGTGCTACAGTTCCATGTCTAGAACTCAAAAATGTATATTCATGAGCCAATTTTTCATTTGAGATAGAGGATGTTTATTTCCAGCACATTATTATAAATTAAAACCAGTGCCAGTTGCAGTGCCAATGTTAAGTATGCCACTTTTGCAAGCCAAGGCCACATATTTTCAATACCAGTCTGCTAATAATTGTTTTACTGAAAACTTTTTGCAAAAACGCTCAAATTCAATTCATGCGATACATACACTATAAGGTACATATTAATAAGAAAAAACACATTTTATATATTATTAAAAAAGGCTTAAAACCAATATTCAAGGTGGACCATTGTGCAGGCCAACTCGCACTGCCATATTGACTCTTTTGATGTCTTAACAAGTATTACTGAACATTTTAATTAGAACCTATCACTCATTTGCTCTGCAGTTATATATGGATTTGTGAGGTTATATTGCAACTCAATTTCATCAATGCAGAGCATATACCCAGCTTTGATTTCTGCCATGAGCATAAAGAGTGGGTTGTTCGAACAATTTTGTAAAGTAGCCGACTGTTAAGGATTCATTTTAAAGGGGCGTCACACACCAGACCAGGACTCTTGATACTGGCCTAGGATGCAGCGCACAATCAAAATACTTTTACTTTATTTTCTAAGAATTCAGATTGAGAAGGCACCTAACCCGTCTCACAGCCCCCTTTACAAACACCCCGGGTCGCAATGAACCACGAACCAGGCTGGTGGATAGTAATACAATATTTATTTTAAAATTCAAATGAAATCACACAAATTTAATATAGGGCAGCAATCATCAGTGTGGTGAGGATTACACTGTGAAATGATAGAATACACTTAGTTTGACATTCTAATATAACATAAACAAAGCACAAATGAATGAGAGCAATATTACTTTTCAGATAGATAGCACCCCAGTTAAGATTTCCCCCTGCAATACTCCCTCAAACACCTATTAACCGAATTGTGTGTGGATAGCAAGGAGTAGCAGGTATACTGGGCAGCAAACAGTGAAATCCGACCTTCCCCCACGAAATGGGAGGCAACATTTTAAAACCTTTGCAATTGCACAAAATAGCACTGGGAGTTACTAAATATATAATTTACATGTTCGGTTGAATGAATGAATGAGGTAAATATGAGTTACAGCAGTATCAGGGATGTAAGAACACTAGCAAACTACAAGACAAGGTGCCAACAACGGGCATACAGTTCAGAAAATCGACTTGGAAGTGAAAACACAGTGCAGCCAAATCACACACGTAGAAATTGCATTTGCTAATTTACACTTGTTCAAAATGACAAAACAGCTTGAAAAATGGGTGAAATAGAATCGGAATGCGGTTTTTATGCTGAGTGACAGATGCACATCACAGGGATAATATGAAAGTGAAAGGGTAACTCTAAATGAATAACTGGATGAGATTCTAAACAAGGAAGGAAACTCGGTTTTTAAACCAAAAAAAACAGTTGCACAAAGAAAATCGGTTTTGGAAAGGAGAGGACAAGTGATACTACAACTATATTTTTGTTACTATATTATCAAGAAGAGAAACGCTACCAGTGGGAAAGGTTAAGCTGCAGTTTTAACCCCCCACACCGATTTCTCTTTTTATTCCAAATATTACTAAGAATTTATGCAAGTGACTATAAGGATGTGGAAGAATGGCACTAACACCTGAAAATCAAGGAACATCATACACAGGTGGTTTGGACAATTTTAAACAGTTACTAGTGTATTTTCAGGATTACTTATGGACTGGAACAAAGCACAAAGTATCAGAATGGGATACAATACTTTTTGCTATGGGATGGGGTGATACCTACAATAAGCACTTGAATTTGGAATTTTGGGATTGCCAACGGGGTATCTGAACAGCGAGGCAAGGTCTGGTCACTGTACACAGCGGCGGGCTCTCTGAGAAGGGAACAGCTGGGCCTGGTCTGGTCACTGGACAATACGCTGGGCTCTCCTTGAATTATTGGTATTTTTGTGGGGGTTTTCTGAATCAGTGGTTCTGCCTGGATAGGGTCAGCTAGCCCTGGCCTGGCAGTGGAATCTGGAATCTTGCAGGGTGAGTAATAAATGTCTGGATATGCTGCAGCTGGAATTAGAAGAGTGTGTGTGTGCAGAGCTCCCCATGCCTCCCCTTGTAGGGATCATGGCATCACAGGATTTTACAATGGGGCAGAACAACGCTAGACCTACCACTAAGAATTGGATAGGTCAGCCTATGTATGTTGCCTCCTCCCTATAAGCCGGTTGGACTTCAGAGACATGACATTAGTTTTATGGTGTGTGTTTACCATGCCCCAGGCCCTCCCACAGTTCATTTTGCCAAAAATCCCTAATGACATAAATTACACATTCCATATTTTACACCGATCATGGCACTCCAACTCACAAGTGTGTACGAGGTGGTTTAGACCTTCTAATAATCTTTGACAATTTTTGGTGGCAACCATTTCACCTAAAATTCTACAATTCAGCGCACTGAAGCATATTAACATGGGTCATATTTACATCCAACTTTCAAAACCAGGTCCTTTGTACTTTTCCCAGATATGTAATTTTTCCAGCATTTGAGTCCACAACCTGTCAGAACGGTCTACATCGTCTTGCTTTAAAATCGTAAAATTCACATTCGTACTGTCAAAAATGTACATTAATACGTTTTCAGGGTACAGAAATACAAGTTTTAAGAATAAAAGTCTTTAGAACAAAGTGGGCTGGCTTTACCCCCAAAGAGGGGCAATCTTCCCACCCTCCAAGCCAAATGTCTTTCTCTGGCCCACTGGCACAGAGGTTGTCATGACGATTTCTTTGACCCTGGCAGTTGCAGCAGAGGAAAGGTGTTACTAGGACCTCACACCTATGTGTCCTATAATCCTTTGTTTCCTGCTGGAGCAGTGCCGCTCTGTGTGACGAGGGTGTTACATTCTCCCCCTTGGTCCATTGGATTCTGTTCCCAGGAAAGGCAGGGGCCCTCTGAAGCCAGGACCTGCCAAACCTGTTTCTTGCTGGCTTCACAGTAATTCTATTTATTTATTTTACTTTCCATTAACCAAAAAGCAAGTCTTTTAAGAGGAATTATCAGATCTATATTTTAAAGCAAGCTCCCATCACATTTCCATGCAAGCACAGGGCCTTAGTTTACCATTCCACTTTAAAAATAAAAGGCCTTTTCTTGTTTGTGAAAAGCACCATTTTACACGTGGTTAATTCTGCTGGGATGTCACTTTCAACTGTGGCTTTTCCTGGTATCTTTATTCTGAGCATTTCCATGGACATAGTCAATTTCTACTACACAGGAATCTGTTCAAGGCAAGGGCCCAATGATGCTGACATGGGAAAAAAGAGACAGAGCTTCTTATGAAGGGTTTATCTGTGTCATGTTGTTGCAAAAATGAAAGCGTTTTGCCCAAAGCTTGGAGTAAAGTTCTCTGCTATTTCACAGATTTTGCCTGACACCACATGCCATTCAGTTAGGAATGCCCTGATTTGCTGTTATACACCCGGAATATGGGTGTACATGAATGTGTCTTACTGACCCAAACTGGGTAATGTTGCAAAGATGAAAAAGGGCATCAGGGCGCAGTCATTTTTAAAAAGGTAGAATATTTTCTTTTTCAATGGGAAACGTTTTGAACTGGCAGCATAGCAGCGCTGCCTTGAATTCTTTTCTTTGGTGCAAATGAAGAAAACACTGGCCAAGCATAAAGTTTTATATATGATACCTTGACAAGGAGTCATAGGAGCGTGGCCTGGTGAGCAAAGACATAGTGGGCCTCATTAATAGTTTGGCTGTATTCTGGCGGTTAATCCACCAAAATACCACCAAACTGAATTATCGTTACCACCACTTGTTCCAGGGGAGTTACCATGGGATTACAAGTGGTGATAATTCCCCATTTTTGGAATCTATAGTCAAGTAAGAGCTGGGGCGAATCTGCCACTTTCCCTATGAAAATCTGCTATTTTACAGCACTGTAAATTCACTGGCAGTAAATCTGCCAAAAATTATAATTTGGCAGTGCAGGAAAAGTGGCGACAACAGGTTTACCACCACTTTTTTCCTGCATTGACAAACTTGTAATGAGGCCCGGTCTCTTTTAAGGAGACCAAGGAAATGATGCAAAGATGCATTTTGGACTAATTGTACCCTTTTAATAGAGTCTGCAAATCCAGAAACAATAGAATTCCCATAGTGTACGCCGGTGTAGCCTTGAGTTTGGTGTGGATCAAAGGAGGCACGTTTGGTTTTGAAGGTATGGGACATTTGACAAGATTCAAAATCTCCGCCCCGGACATCTGAACGTATCCTGGAGTCGGATTGTGAAACCTCACGCTGGAATCCGAGGACCAGCACACAGGGTTATACAAATCCCAGACTGTGCGAAAGAAGACTCCACAGAAGGTTGCAAGCAAACAACATAAACAGGTGAGAAGGGGAGAGACTTGTGACAGATTGAGACGCCCAAAAAATGATACAGAGATGGAGGCCGCGGTTCAAGACCTCATGCGAGGCATGCAGGAACTAACCACAGAAGTCCAGAACCTTAAGGCTAAGAATACTTCATTAAAACAACTGGTCTTGTCACGTGACTCCGCAACTAAGGAAAGCGTGATATTGGGAGGAGTAGTGGACAAATATGATGGTTCTTCAAAGACCCTCCGTGCCTTCCTTGATTCATGTTTAGTGCACTTCACCTTTAAGCCCTACTACTTTTCCACTCCTAGAGCAAAGGTGGGGTTTATGATCTCACACCTCATTGCAACCCCCCTAGTCAATTCGGGCGACGCCCTCCTGGATGATTATAATGGGTTTGTGGAATCTCTAAAGGCCATGTTTGATCGCCCAGAACAGGTTTACAGCTCTCAAGAACATTTACTTGAATTTCAATAAGGATCCCAGGATATGCTTACCTATGTGACCCGGTTTACACAACTTTTGAAGGAAGCTGATTGGTCTCAAGAAGCCAGCTTCACCCTCTTCCGAAGAGGTCTGAATGAGGAAATAAAGGACGAGTTGGCCAGGGTAGCTCACCCAAGCTCCTTCCAGGCTCTCATGGACCTTTCCTTGCAAATTGACTTTCGTCTCCAGGAAAGAAAAGTGGAGAAGAAGAAGTTTAAGTCAACCTTCCAAAAGGCCGCTACAGATCAACCATCTAGACCAGAACCCACTGCTTCTCCGACCTCGGACCCAGAACCCATGAAACTCGGGGCCTTCCGTGGACCTATTACCCCACAAGAAAGGATGCAACGGATTCACACTGGTCTGTGCATGTATTGAACCTCCGACAAGCACCTCATGAGAGAATGCCCTATTGCTCCTCCACAGCGTTCGGGAAACGCCAGCTCCCGATCCTAGATGGAGCAAGGTTTTGGGAGAGAGATGTCTGCTCCACATCAATTCCATTCTCGAACTCTCCTGGACCAAATTAGCTTGTGATTCTTCAGGCCTTTCTATCGCCTTCCAAGAAAGAATCTTACCCCATTTTGGCATTAGTGGATTGCGGAGCAATGGGTATACTCAATATAAATTAGAGGGAAATCAGGTAAAGCTAAAGGTTACAGGGAGCAAACTTGACATATCTTGAATAAGAACAAAAACAACAAGGCTCCCACACCTATAATCGGTTTGTGCAAGTAATTCTCTGGATAGTGTTAGGGTTATCACAGTTGCAAGAACAGTCCAAACAGTAGCAAGTCGAAGTTCAAGGAAAATACAACCTGACTTCATAAATAATGCTGTTAAAATGGGTAATATTTAATAGACAATGTAAGCTTTAAAAACAAATACATAAAAACTGACATATAAAACATAACAAAGTGACTAGTGCTCAAGAAAGTGCTACGTGTTAGTCACCAACAATGGCAATGTGCAAAATGTGCTTTAAATCTGTATCTCTCTCTTATAGATACTTTGTTTACATCAAGTGTATATATATACAAAATGACATCAGGTTATTGATACCTTGGTTTTTTTTGTTGTTAAAACAGGCCACACAATTACAACATCTGAGACCCTCATTAACAGATGACTCAAATCTAGATGCCTCAGTCATAAAAGTACCTAAAGTGCACCTTTTCCAGTATTCTTGATACTCCTTGAGATACTTTACTTTAATATCTATAAATGCCCAACATGTTTCGTTCCTATGTCCTTTGGGGTTTAGTGTCAGGAACTTCTTCAGGGGAATATGTAAATTGGGGTGGATCAAAGTCCACGCACCAATTCGTAGTGGTCTTGTAGGTGACTTAGCAAGTTGAAGCAGTTGTTGCAGTGTGAAGGTTTAGATAATGTTTTCCAGTGGACGATCTTATATAGTTGGTGTTCCACAGACTCCTGACATTGGTGCAAGGAGATAAATCCAGGCCAAACCTAATTAACGAAAACAAACCACATTTAGATTAGAGTGGTTGTTTATATAGAGTGCATTGGTAATTATTTTAGTTACTTTCACTCAAGGGGCTTACCATCTCTTAATGTCAGTAAGCGTTCCTAGGTAGTTGCATAGATTCTCAGTGTAGCAGTCCTAGGGGGTCCCTGTAGACAAGAAAACACAGAACACATGGTCCTATAATCCCAACACGTGAAAGGCTGGCTAATTACAAAGTCTTGAACGGTACACCAGTAGGTGAATATGGGTAGGGAAGAGTCTCATGTTGTATTAAGAACTACTTGACAAATAGCTTGAAGTCAAATAGACACATAGGGCCTCATTACACGGTAGGCGGTGGACCAAGGTGCTATTAGCACCTTGGTCCATGCCGGTAAAATACCGTCACCGCCTTGGAGGAAAGGGGAATTACCGCCCTATTCCAAGGTTGGCGGGAGGGTAATTCCCCCTTCCCCCATTGCCCTTCCCCATTCCCATTTCTGCCCCATAGGGCATAATGGGAATGGGGAAGGTGCTAATTACGGTACCGCAAATTGCGGTACCGTAATTAGCACCCTGGTCCCTTTGCGGGTTGGTTTTTAACGCCTGCTAAAAAGCAGGCGTTAAAGTACCAACCCGCAAAGGGACCTCGTAGTAAGGGTTAACGGTCACCGGTACCATTCGGTGACCGTTAACCCTTACCGCCTTCCGTGTAGTGAGGCTCATAGTCTTCTCAGTCTCACTTAGATGTAATATAGAGTACTGGAGATCAGGATTGTAAGTATAGTCCTGTAAGGTAAATAAAGAAAGAAAGGCATCTCAGCGGGTGGGCATAGATGGAGTCAATGCAGAGCAAGCAGCCACTGTTAGGGTGCTCATTACTTTAAGATGTTTGGAGTGGTAAAACATGTCTCCTAAAGCCGACATCCTAGCGTATAAAGCGGGTAGAAACGGGCAAAAACAGGCACTCTGTCTTGCCGCCGTGTGGCCTTACTACAAATAAATTTATGCAGGAGGATACATAGTCCTCAGGCGTTTAGGTTGCACACATACGTATTAGAAGTAAAATACTAGATGGTACATGTGAAGCAGTAACATATTATGTTAAAATATTTTGGGAGAATGGCCCAGTAATTAGGGAATACAAGTTCATATTTAAACTCTAACCGCGTACTAGCAGTTGCGGATAGTACGCTACAAGATTGGAAGGACCTGTCGGTACATATTGTAATGTCGGAGGCATACGAGCGTTAGGTTGTAAGCAGGCTCGTGTTTAATACGGGCTTAAAATTCACATGTACCTTTTGATCCGGTAATTAATAACGTGCTGCTTGTGCCAGCCGTGGCACACATTGCATCGGGTGTAGGAGACTCCTAAAGCGTGAGTTAATTTGTCGCACGTACCTGCAGAGTAGCAGACAGGTAGAACGCCATCTGTGTGCGGCTTTGACCACGGTCTGTAGATCGAGTGCTGTGAAACCGTTGCTATGGTTACACAGCACGCTAAATGAAGTACGTTGGGTTAACGGCGCATGCGTATGAGCAGGAACACTAATTAAGGACCCGAAAGTCGAGCCTGCTGCAAAGGAGTGCAGAAATATCCAGCGCTCTAGTGTTGGTTACGGTCCTCATAGTGGGTAGAGGTAGTGGCGGGCAAGTTTGTGTGTCACATGTCTTGTGTGTATGTACGTTTGTGTATGTGCAGCAATTGATAATGTACAACGATTGTTTTTAAGGCAATCTATAGGCATCGTTCTGATCCACTGTAGTACATCATATTGCTAATAAAAGACAATCTAAAAGTCAATATATGTCCTGAGGTACCGTTGTAATTGTTGCGCATCCAACGTCCTTGTCTGTATACACAACTTTCAAATGGCAAGGACTTTCTCTAATTAAACATTGTAACATTACACGGGATATATCTCTGGCACAAAATGCATCTGCATGTTCAAATCAAGTCAGTGTTAATACATTACACCCATATAGTACGTGCTAGTTAATAAAAACACTCCAGTCAATATTTTCGTTCAGCCCCAAAGGGTAGCCTTCGGTCAAAAAAGTCATTTTCTGTTCTTATACTTAGTGTTCGTTTGTCATGATTCAGGTCCTGGGTCAGTCCAATTTTCATGACAACTGTCCATCTCAGTTCTTCAGGTTTGTGTCCAAGGCTTGTAAAATGGCCCACTAAAGGTGCATTAATGGTGTTGTTTCTTATACAGCTTTTATGTTCTCCTATCCTCACTTTGACTTTCCTTTCAGTTTTTCCAATATACAGTCTATCACAAGGGCACCAAATGGCATACACTACCATTGAGGAGTTACAATTAGTCAACACTCTTTGTTCCCATTTTTTGTTTAAACCCAGATCTATGTCTCTGGTTCTGCTAGTTTGTGCACAACAGTTGCAGTAGCCACACGGGCTATGACCTTTGGTTTTAGGGAGACCCCAGCTTTCTGTTAATGTGGATTGGATAGGAAGTCTCAGAAGCACATCATTACTAGTGGTCAGCTCTTTCAGGTTTTTACTTCTTCTAAAAGCGCATTTAGGTGTTGTCAGGGGGCATTCAGCCTTTTTCTAGTACATGCCAATTATGTTTCACAATTTTGGTTATTTCATTAGACAATGGACTATATGTGCTGACAAACACAATCTTATCGTCATTTGGTTTCTTATCTCCGTATTCCAAAATGGCATCTCTGTTATTGTTATATGCTCTTTTATAAGCTGTCTTGACCACTTTTTTTGGATACCCACGTTGTAATAGGTTAGATTTCAGAGTGTTAGCTTCTTCCACAAAATCACATTTAGTTGTGGTATTCCTTTTCATCCGTAAGAATTGGCCAAAAGGTGAGTTTTGTCTCGTGTGTTTGGGGTGAAAACTAGCATTGAGTTTTTGTCAGTATCTTTGTGGAATGGTTTTACTTGAAGTACTGATTGTAAGTTGTCCACAAAGATAGTCAAGTCCGAGAAATTGATTTCTTCATAGCTAGTTGTGTGGGTAAATTTCAGAAAGGGATTTTGTGAATTCAGCCACACTGTGAAGGCATCAAAGTTGTACATGTCGCCTGTCCAAATCATTAAAATATCATCGATAAATCTTCTCCATAATTTTATGTGTTTTCTATATTAATTCATTTCAGTCATGATGACATGGAGTTCAATCGTTTCGACAAACAAATTTACAAGAGTTGGTGCCACGGTGGACCCCATAGCAGTTCCATGTATTTGCTTATAGAACAACCATTGAACACAAAGTAATTCACGCACAGTGCCATCTCTGTACACCAAAGGATGAAGGAGTTTGGTGTTCTGCCTGTAGTTCTTGACGTTAGTAGTTTTTCTTCTACCATAGCTAGTGTGGCTTGCTGTGGGATCTTACTACGTCTAAAGTAACTAATAAGTCTCTTTTGTCTATCTTCATTCCTTCCACTAGTCTAATCACTTCTGTGGTGTCCTGAATGTAAGATGCCATTTGTTTGACATATGGGCACAAAAATCTGTCCGCAAATTTAAAAAGGGGTTCTAAGAGGGAACCACAACCCGACACTATTGGTTTACCTGGTGGATCTACCAATGGTTTATGTATTTTTGGTAGGGTGTAGAATTTAGGGACGCTGGGAGCCATGGGTATATTAATAGATCATGATTGGGTCGCTACTCACAATATTCCACATGCAACCTGTAGAGGCAATTGATGGAAGACCCCTATCTTCAGGACCCATAACCCTTCAAACTAAAGAGATCCTACTCTCTATAAATCACCATCAAGAGAGGATCAAATTTGACATCATAAGATCTGCCCACCATCCAATGGTTCTAGACATGCCCTGGTTACAGAAGCATAACCCCTACATCAATTGGGCAGCAGGCTCCTTGTTTCTTGGTCCTGAACACTGTATGTCCCACTGCTTATTCCTAGAATCCTTACCAAAGTCCTCTGAAGACTTGCAAGAAATCCAGCAAAGTCCAGTCACTGTCTCTAACATCATCCGAATTCCAAGGGCCTATCAGGCTTACACAGATGTATTTTCGACTGCCATAGTTCAAGCTCTTCCTCCCCACAGACCTGAGGATTGTGCCATTGATACTGAACCTTCAGCAGTGATCCCTTTCGGAAGAATGTTTATTTTATCAGAACCTGAAAAGAGGGCCCTCCGGGAGTACCTGGATACTAACTTGGAAAATGGCACCATACAACCATCCAAGTCCCCAGTGGGCGCTTCGTTATTTTTCGTTCCCAAGAAAGATGCCAAGGAGCTTAGACCATGTCTAGATTACCGTGGCCTTAACCAGTGTACTCTCAAGGACCGTTACCCATTGCCTCTCATCTCGGATATCCTGGAAGCAGTGCAGTAAGAGGTGCAGTGTATTCACAAAATTAGATCTCAGGGGTGCCTACCATCTAATTCGTATAAAGGAAGGTGATGAATGAAAAACAGCCTTTAGAGCACCTTTTGGCCATTTTGAATACCTGGTTATGCCCTTCGGACTTGCTAATGCCCCAGCGGTCTTCTAACGTTTTATGGACCGGGTGTTTTCTGACATGCTGTTCCTCATTGTCATTGTATATCTGGAAGACATACTGATATACTCCAAGGACCATCTGAAACATGAAGAGCATGTAAAGGTAGTGTTACAACGTCTACGTGAACATAAGCTCCAGGCCAAACCCGAGAAGTGTCTTTTCCATGTATCAATTGTTCACTATCTCGGATTCGTTCTTAGCCCGAAGGGGATTGGAATGGACCCCTCAAAGGTAGATTCCATTCTATCCTGGCCCGTTCCAACTACTGTAAAACAAATTCAATCCTTCCTGGGGCTTGCTAACTTCTATCGGAAATTTATACCAGCCTTTTCGGAGATTGTACATCCTATTGTTACATTGTTAAAGAAGGATACACCCTTTCAGTGGACCTCAGCCCAAGAAACGGCCTTCCAACGGTTGAAGTCGGAGTTTACACAAGCTCCAATCCTAGCTCAACCCGACATTGATCGCCCTTTTCTTGTGGAAACTGATGCCTCCAACTACGCCATCGGGGCAGTCCTAAAACAGGAACTTGATGATAAGTTAGAACACCCCATCGCCTATCTTTCTCGCACCTTGACACCCAGTGAAACTCATTATTCTGTCCTGGAAAAGGAACTGCTAGCCATCCACCAAGCCTTCACTGACTGGCGTCATCTTCTCCTGGGAGCCAAACACCCGGTACAGGTCCACACGGACCATCGGAATCTTCAAGTCCTGCAATCCCTAGAATATAGAAAAAGTCGTCAAGCCCGTTGGGCCTTCTTTTTTGCACAATATCAGTTTCAAATCCATCATGTCCCTGGAACACACAACATAATAGCTGATGCCTTATCCAGACGTCCTGATTACGAAATCCTTGAAGATCAGACTTTTCCTAAGATGTTTCCCCACACATTATTTGTTGGCCAAGCAATCACCCTCCTGGAGGATATTCGAATTCATACTCAGTCCTCTGAAACCTGCAAGGAGTTTAAGAGAAACAATCGATGGACACTCAAGACAATGGACGGATATCTGTTCAAGGACAATCGCTAGGTCATCCCCACTCCTGGACTGCGACAAAAGATCACAAGCCTATGTCATGATACTTTTCATTCAGGACACTGTGGCATCACCAACACCCTCCGTTTAATACAAAGACAATTTTGGTGGCCGAAGATGAGAGGCTATCCGGATCCATATCCAGACATGTGCAGTCTGCAATCAGAACAAACATGATAATAAGAAACCGGCAGGTCTAGTTCTTCAACCAGCAATACCAATAAGACCCTGGGAATTCATCGCCACGGATTTTATTGTGGAACTACCATCTTCCAGGGGATACACAACTATCATGGGTACCATTGATTTGTTCACTCATATTGGTCATTTTACACCTTTATACAAACTGCCATCCTCATCTGAACTCGCCGGAATCTTCCTGGAACACATATTCCGGCTTCATGGGCTACCCTCCAGGATCATTTCTGACCGAGGACCCCAATACATATCCCAGTTCTGGAAACAATTATGTTGTATACTGGGAATCCAACGTGCCTTGCCCTCAGGTTATCACCCACAGACCAATGGAGCCACTGAAGGTATAAACCAAACTCTGGAACAGTATCTTCGTTGCTTCGCCACCAAGGGCCAGGATGATTGGTCACTCTTAATACCTATGGCCGAATTCGCTTACAACAATTCAGATCATTCAGCTATCAACACCAGTCCTTTCTTCTGTAGTCAAGGATTTCATCCTTCAGTTCTACCTTCCATTCTCCCACACCCTACTCTAGTTCCTACGGTTGATTCCTGGATTATTAATGTACACAAAGAAACAAAGAAGCAAGGGCCCGAAAAGAAGTTAAATATTATGCCGACACTAAAAGAAGACCTGGACCTTCTTGCTCAGTAGGCGATAAAGTCTGGTTATCCTCAAAACTCCTTCCTTGACATCTGCGACCAAATAAACTGGCTCCCAGGTATTACGGGCCCTTTTCTATGAAAGAAATCATTAATCCAGTGGCCTTTCGACTTCGGCTACCAGAATCATGGAAAAAGATCCATCCAGTCTTCCACACTTCTCTGTTGAAACCATATGTTCAGCCCTCTCGAACTGCTCCAAGATCAACCCCAGTGATTATCAATGACTAACTCGAATATGAGGTTTCCAGAATCTGTGACTCTAGATACTGACGTGGTCAACTACAATATTTGGTTGAATGGAAAGGATACCCTCCCAGTGAGCGCACCTGGGAACCCGTGTCAAACATGAATGCTCCCAGGCTGATTCGAAGATACCATCTTATACATCCGGGCAAACACGGAGGAGCTGGGCTTCAGAGGAGGCATACTGTCATGAACCGCCGTCTGCGTCCCTTCTGGACATTTTGGTCCCTGACACACAGGGGATTGAATTCAGTAATCCTTCCAACATGGCCGCTTGATGCGGAACGCTGCTTGCCAGTCTCTGCGCTGCACGCTCTACGTTCTACAAAACAGACACGCCCCGCGGCTCTGCGCGTCTCAACGCTAACGCTTGCTGTAGTTGGACGTGTGTTGCCGGAGTTCGCTCGGGGCTTTATTCTAATTCCTGGTTCCCAGTTCCGTGAATCCCCTTTCCTTCCTTCCCTTTCCTCCACCTTACCTCCGAACTTCCTGGATTTCACCCGCGTTCGAGGCAAGGCTCCCCGTGCCTCCGAGTGTGGGCGTCGTTCATTCCTGGTCTCCGCCCTGGACATCTGAACGTATCCTGGAGTCGGATTGTGAAACCTCACGCTGGAATCCGAGGACCAGCACACAGGGTTATACAAATCCCGGACCGTGCGAAAGAAGACTCCACAGAAGGTTGCAAGCAAACAACATAAACAGGTGAGAAGGGGAGAGACTTGTGACAAAGATGCTCAAAGAGTCTGAAAACGACAACCAATATGTTTCAACTTTTTTTCTTAAAATAGATATAGAAAACAATTGGGGTTCCCAGTGTAGGGATAGTCGTTGTACCCTTTGCCTCAAACTTGAAGGGGGCTCCCACTGCCCTAGCCCAGGCTCCCTATTTCACCACGGTTTGTTACAAGATTCATCTACTACAGCCAGGAAAACCCTACTGTCTATTTCTCTTCCTGTCTGCAGGCTCGAGCTTTATCTGTCTTACTCCCTCACGAGCTTCCCATTGGACTTAGCGGGTTATTCTAGTTGTCCTGGCACCCTTCTCTCTGTGGCTGCTCCTAACCTTCTAACTCGGCTCTCTCGCTCCCTAAACACACTATGTTCCCTAGTCTTACTGCTCTCTCTCCCTTCGCTGGTCTGTACTCTAGAACTAATCACCAATCTCTCCCTTCTCGCTATACTTCTTTCCTACTATTTGATTTCACTCTCCTGTCTCTGCCAACTCCCTTTTGGCCTCTCCCCTCTTCCAAAACTCCCTGCTCACAACACAACCCTTGCCCCTACTCTCCAGATGCATAACCCATTGGCATTTCTTACTGGCTGCTTATATTTTCAATGCTAGGGTGTGCTATTCCTAGAAAACTACCAATTGTTTTGAACTAGTATTTTAATTTGCCCATGACCCCTGTGACTCATATATGCAGTCTTGATTTGTTTAATTCACATTCTAGTTCTGGTTTTATTTGAAATTTAAGTTACAAACAGAGGAATACCTTGAAAAACTAGGACTGAGTAAACTAATAATTTCTGAAATCAAGACCACACAAGATCTCTGGCTAACAATTGGCAATTAAAACTGTTTTCCCTGGTTATTGAGTTATAGAGATTAATACAGACAGAAATCCATCATGTGTGTTTTTGTACAAATTGAATAATAAAAGCTGACAGCTCTCTATACTGTCAGTCATGCTTTGAACGCCAGTGGCTGTTGAGCCTAGCCATGTGGAGAGTGTAAAAAGAGTAGCGATATTCCTTTAGAGTTGTTTGAATGTCCATCAAGCTGTGTATGTGTTATGAAATTACTACTGCTCTGCAGCAGTACAGGGGTGAGTAGTTGTTAAAACTCTTACTAGGCCCAGCACTACTATTGAACTAGCAGTCCTCTCAATCATAAAGGGGAAACAGGCTCAACTTAAATGGTATGCCTCCTTTACCTCTTTGAGACGGTATGAACCGAGAACGGGCTAAACTCTTCAAAGGAGATGTGAGCTTGCAAAGAAGCTTCCAAAGGGGAATAGTACTGCTGTACCAATATAAATGAATGTCCAACCAAGATTCTATAAAAGATAGGAGTCTACAATTAAATTAAAAATACAAACACACTAATCAAAACACTGTATCCCACTCCTGTAAGAGAAGTCACAGAATATGCAGACTTGAAGATGAAAGAGGTACTCTGGATCTCAGGACAGTGAAAGGAAGGCAAAATGTTCAGCAGCAATATTCAAGTTCAATGAAGATATCTCTAAACAGGTAAGGAGTGGGATCTTAAATTTCTGGAGAGCCATTTAAGGCAGGCCAGGGGACAGACCCACTTTGGATGCCTACTAGGCTTGTTCTTAGGCCTCAACAGCATCATGATATGCTTCTAGAGGATGTACAAGTCAGTGTTGAGACAGTGAAGTTGGTTGTTCCCAGGGGATCAAGTGTGTCGAGATGGTTGCGCTTGCTCGAGATGGCCAAGCGATGCAGTCGTCTCGAATCGGATGAAGAACAGGCAAGCGATGGTTGAGTTGGCATCTCAAAGCAGTTGAGTCATTTCAACACGTTCCTGCATTTCAGTTCTTCCACAGTGATCAGAAGACCCGTCCAGGGCATCCAGGGGTAAGATGAGTCCTTGTTTTGTACTTTCCAGCCTGGAAGGTTGCAGAGAGCACTTGCAGGGGCTGTCACCTCCATGGAGTAGGATCATGGGTACCAATGGTGTCAGCTACAGGTAGGTCTTGTCCAGACAACAAGTCACACCAAATGTACTTCTGGGATTGGTGAGGGAATGGTCTTTCTCTTTACTTGTAGCCTTTATCTTCATCTCTATGGCAGAGGACTTTGGGAAGGCTATATACCCCGATAGAGGTCCTGAAAGAATTTCCCTTCTTCTTAAGTGAATGATATTTAGGAAGATTCCACAAAGGGGGTGTTCTCACACCCTTGGTCAATCTGCCACAGCGTATTGGTCCCCTTCTAGCCTTCTTTAAGGGCCCAATCCTGGCTGCTCTGTGCAGTCTTCTGACTGGTGATGTCAGGTGGGGGCACAGGAAGGGTGGGAGCGTGAGAGATTCCAAGATGGTTTGACCCTTCTGTGGACTAGTACTCCTCTTCTAGCCACTCTAACTCTGCCCTGCATCAAACAGACTCCAGTATTTACCCCCCTTGTGTAATTTCTGTTGGTCTGGAAGAGCCTTTCCTTTGACGCACAGGTCTTCTCTCTGACCCCTGGAGCCAGATACTGTTGTCCTGGAAGGTGACAAGTCTTTCCCAGAGAGGACGAGGGTTTTTGCTGGGGCTGAGCCCAAATCGTCTGTTTTGAGTGGAACACAGTTGCAGACAGTGAATACAGAGAAGGCCATGACGGAAAGGTGATTAGAATACAGGTTAACAATAAAATGGCACCAAATTGTTATGGCTATTATAATTGTAGATTCCCAGAGGTCACCATGTCAAAAAATGGGCATAGCTTATATTTACACCTGTGTACAATATAAAGATACCTGCAATAACTACGGTCCTCCATGTAAATGATACATTAATAAACACAATGGACCTAGGTAATGAGGTTGGATAGACACTACTAACAAACTATTGTCATACAAAAAGAAATTTCCAAAGTACACAGGTTTGTAAACACTATTTGCTCATAAAACACATGACTTTACATACATTTGACATCTTCGAATTTGTTCCACCATACATACACATACTTCTCACACACGTCCAGTGTCCACTTCACAATACAGGGGTTTACCCTTAACATGGAACCCTAATAATCACAAAAATATATCATTTATTCACACCCATATAAACTGCCAGTGTGTATTTCTGTTCAATAGAAATTCAAGCTTATTAACATAATCTACATGTGTATCGGTCGGGGCTTTCCAAGATTAGCCTTGCATTTTTCAACCTTCTTCATGATATGGGCAGGCTGGTAACATAATCCAGTGGAAGAGATCTTCCAACCATCTAGAGACAAACAATAAACAATTCATTACTAACCAACCTCTTAACATTTTTAAAGACACAGCTCTGTTGTGTATATAATTCTTTCGTAATTATATTAGTTCCCACTCACCTCCAAATTCAATTCATGGGGGTAGTGTGAACTGTGGAACTAATCCTCAGTGCTCCAGTGATACCAATTCAAAAAAGCCTGAAATATAGAGAGACGGATGCACAAAGTGAATAGGAGGCTTCCGTTCTATAGATGTTGAACAATCTAGAGTCTGTTACAGTATCTAGACTAACATGCTTACTTACAGTTGATGACGTTTCTCTTCATCATCAGCATCCACGTACATCAATATGCTGATTTCCCAGTTGGGCATAGGCAAGTGTCGCAGGGTTCCCTGATTCTCTGGTTGCCTACAACTGAATTGAAAGTGGGGATTTTTAAATACGCACCCTATGGTAATTTTTGTTACATAGCATATTTCCAGTCAATTTGGCGACACACCTCTATTGTAACTCAATGGGGTGTCCGTGTAATTTACATAGTGTTGTAGCCTTTATTCGGGATGCCCATACATCTCGCTAGTCCCAGTGTTTAATGGCGCCTGATGTTGGGGATCTTGTACCAAGTGTCTATCAGCACTGTGCGCTCTTTTCTGCTATCATCAAAGCAGAACAGGTGCCTACTCAGTCATGGTTTCAGGAGAGCAAATGCAGTCCAGATGATTTAGCAGTCCTAAGTCAAAATTAGAATCAAATTACTTATTTCCCCGCCTTTCACTCACATGATGTTACTGCCTGCGCACAGTAAAGTACATAGATTCACTCATGGTATCCTGTTTCTCTAATTTCAAACCGCCGTTCTATATCGCGGTGGCTCGCTTCAGATTAAAAAATAGCTGGCTACTGACTCTTCTTGTTTATCTAATTAGAACATGAATGCATTGGAATTTTTCCCCTTGGTTTAGGGCAACTGTTCTTTTCACACCGCGGTAGTTAGCTTCAGATTGCGATGATTCCTAGATAGTGGGCGGCTTCCGACTCCTCGCGTCTATCTAGTTAGAGCATGAATGCATTTATTTCCCCTCAGTGTGGACTCATGAAACTCAAATAATATAAAGCCTCTCCCTGCTTATAACATTCTCAATGCTCCAGATAGACTGATGCGGTCCTTACCTGTGATCTCGCTAGTTGCTCCGCACGTGATGGAACACCAAAGACTGGACAGGGCGGCTTGCGGATCACCCAAGTGTAATGGACATAAAACGTTGTGCAAACTATTAGAGGTAGAAAGAAGACTATATTTCTGCAACTCAATTGTGTTGTAGTGTAAGCATCCACTTTTTTCATTAGTTAACGTCCATCTACACAAACGGTGTGGGCACATGCAATGATCCACAAGGGTATATATGAGGGGCACCTTTCAATGACCACTTATTCATGAGGGTTTGTTTTCTCTAGATGGACTTATCTCTGATGCAAGGAGTATTGCTTCTCACTGTATTCTATCTAACAGACACATCTTTAAAGATTGTGTTTTGACGACCATTCTGAACCTCCAACTTGTGGAATGTAGATATATCTTCTCCTTACTCCATGTCCCAATGATGAATCAGGGAATGGGATGACCGGTATTAACCGATCCTAGATCAATTTATTCCACCTAGCGGATAAATTCCACATCAGACCGAGTCTAAGGAATATATCCATCTTTGTTCCACTTTATGCAACATGGTGGATGTATCACCACCTTGCATTGGGACCGTTATGGTTTGTATCACAAAACAGCTCATGTCCCCATAAGTATGGCTCGCCCTGCTATAGTGCTTAACCAGGGGTTTGCCTTGCACTTTATTTCTTATGCAAGATCTGTGTTCTGAGATCCTCTGCCGGGTCTGTCTCGTGGTTTTACCCACATAGATCATATTGCATGGGCATAAGATGATATAAATGGCGTTTTTTGTTAAACAGGTAGTATGCCCCTTCGTTTGCCATTTGATTTTGCCATGCTCAAAACAATACCTTGTTTCTGTGAAAGGACAAGTGCGCATTTGTAATGACCCGTAATCGAGGGTAACCCCCACTGGTTCCTCACGGTTTGATTAGTCTCCCTTTCCATATATGTGTGCACCAATTTCTGCCTTAGATTATTTTTTTCACTTGAAAGCGAATATAATTTTTTAGAAAGGCTTCCTGCTTACTTAATCAGGTGCCCGTTTTTATTAATGCTTTTCTTTACTGCATTACTTATGGGGAAGTACGTGAAGACACAAATAAGTCGATTATTGGCCGGTTTTATTTTGGGGGTCAAGCACACCTCTTGGTCTGTATTGAGTGCCCTCTTGTAGTTTTGTCTCACTAACTTCTTGGGATATCCCCTATCGGTAAGTCTTCCCTTCAATTTGGTGGCATGATCAATGAATTCCTCTTTTCTCATACAATTTCTCAGTATTCTGAGAAATTGTCCATATGGTAGATTAAGTTTTAAACCATCCGGGTGAAAACTTGAATAATGTAGAAGGGAACTTTTATCCGTAGATTTTCTGTACAGCATGGTTTCTAATATCCCTTCAGATTTTCGGATGAATAAATCCAGAAAGCTCACTCGTGTCAGGTCCCATTCGATGGTGTATTTAATATGGGGGCCACAGGTGTGAATCCATTAAAAAAAATCTAGGAGTGAGGCGCTAGACCCCCTCCAGATCAAGAAAATATCATCAAAAAAATGTTTCCAAACAACCAGATTTTCTCCAAATTTCTGTTGTTTCAGCAGGTTTTCTTGACCCAGTACATATAGATTTTCAAAGTTTGCCATATAGAAGTTGGCCATGTCCGGTGCAAATGTTGCGCCCATGCTTACTCCTCTCAGTTGTTTGAATAACTGCTTTTTAAACAAAAATAATTTTTCGGATATCGCTAAGCGTGCACATTCCAAGATAAAGCCTGTTGGAGGAATCTGTGGCATGGTACATTGGTCAAGATATGTACCTAGTACATAAAGGCATTCCATTTGAGGAATCGATGTATACAATGATTCAACATCCGTTGTTACAAGGATATCACTCTGGTTTATTCTGATCTCACTGATGATGTTAATGTACCAACTTCGGTTGGGATGATAAATGTATGTAAATATGTTCTCTGTAAAGCGGTTTGGCTTAAGGAGATCTATAAATAACAAATCATCATATCAGTGCTATCTTTCACATACGCAGGCATTATATTTGGACCTGCCACCAGACCCTGGGAGCACATAAACATATATAATTTTGGTCAGTGTTTCCAACAGTTAAAGGCAGTCCCCGACTATTGGAACTTTGGTTCCTATCAGGCTGTTTGCAGCAGTGCACATGTTACTCTGCAACTGCCATGTTGCCAAACGACAATGCAGTGTCTGAGAGGTGTGTGGGGGTCAGAAATGTGAGACGGACACAAAGGTAAAGATTTCTCAAGGTTTGCATTTATTCAAAATAAAAAGGGTTTTTGATAAACTCCTAACTTTAGAGAACCTAATAGAGAGGTCCATGCCTATCAAACAAACAAAAAAAATCTCTGGCCCTCACAATAATACACACAATAAAAATATACAAGGAAAATGTGGCTAACTTTAGTTCAACAAAACAATTCTGTAATTCAAACGTACAAATTATTGAAAGCAATCCTTGCAACCAGGGTTGGACTCCCTTCCCTTCGATCAATTCAGGACCACTTGGATTACAGTTCTGATTCAACAATGTTCTGTTCAAGGTAATAGAAAAGTATTTATCCACTGTGTTTTCTCTCTGACACAACAAATGTCTCTTCCACCATGTCTGGTTGATAATTCAAAACAATACAAGATTTTCCACAATATCCCTCTTGAAAGGATAGTTACTTTCTTATAGTGATGCCACTGCGTGCCAAACAAATGATAAAGTAAATGGATTCTCTTAATTCAACAAAGTTTCTTTCAACACATCTTTTACCACAAAGATATTTTTATCAAACCACCATATTCTTTCCTAGTACACTCGCCTGCGAGGACTAACCACTATAAGCCCTTTCCTGGTACACTCACCTGCCAGTAAGACAACTCCTAAAACTACTTTCAAACTTGATGGCAATATTGACTCCAAGATTCCCCACACCAATCTCTCTAGGAAGGAGGGTTGAACAATAACTGCATTTTCTTATAGGGGCCAATTCATAGAATTCGGCGCACAAGTGGCGCACGCGGCTGGCGCACAGTGTGCGCGTGCGGTAGGCTGCGCCAGCCGCGTGCGCCGAAACACATTCAGGCGCACAGCGTATTCATGGATTCCAACATCCACAACCAGCCGTGGCGCAGAGTGGCGCAGCGACCCTGCAGCAGCGTCAGTTACGCCCCCAAGAACGCCCCTTGCGCAGGAAAAAGCCATCAAAATCCCCAATCCAGCGCAAAGGGCAGCAGCAAACGCAGTGCGGGGAGCGTGTATTTCAGGGGTGTGCGGGAGTCCCCACACGCGATAGGCCTGGGTACGTGTATTACAGGGGTGCGCGAGAAAATCTACACGCGATTGGCCTGGGTACGTGGATTACAGGGGTGCGCGAGAAATTCTACACGCGATTAGCCTGGGTACGTGTATTACAGGGGTGCGCGAGAAAATCTACACGCGATTGGCCTGGGTACGTGGATTTCAGGGGTGCGCGAGAAAATCTACACGCGATTGGCCTGGGTACGTGGATTTCAGGGGTGCGCGAGAAATTCTACACGCGATTGGCCTGGGTACGTGGATTTCAGGGGTGCGCGAGAAATTCTACACGCGATTAGCCTGGGTACGTGTATTACAGGGGTGCGCGAGAAAATCTACACGCGATTGGCCTGGGTACGTGGATTTCAGGGGTGCGCTCGAAATTCTACACGCGATTAGCCTGGGTACGTGTATTACAGGGGTGCGCGAGAAAATCTACACGCGATTGGCCTGGGTACGTGGATTTCAGGGGTGCGCGAGAAATTCTACACGCGATTGGCCTGGGTACGTGTATTACAGGGGTGCGCGAGAAATTCTACACGCGATTACCCTGGGTACGTGTATTACAGGGGTGCGCGAGAAAATCTACACGCGATTGGCCTGGGTACGTGGATTTCAGGGGTGCGCGAGAAAATCTACACGCGATTGGCCTGGGTACGTGGATTTCAGGGGTGCGCGAGAAATTCTACACGCGATTAGCCTGGGTACGTGTATTACAGGGGTGCGCGAGAAAATCTACACGCGATTGGCCTGGGTACGTGGATTTCAGGGGTGCGCGAGAAATTCTACACGCGATTGGCCTGGGTACGTGGATTTCAGGGGTGCGCGAGAAATTCTACACGCGATTGGCCTGGCTACGTGGATTTCAGGGGTGCGCGAGAAATTCTACACGCGATTGGCCTGGGTACGTGGATTTCAGGGGTGCGCGAGAAAATCTACACGCGATTGGCCTGGGTACGTGGATTTCAGGGGTGCGCGAGAAATTCTACACGCGATTGGCCTGGGTACGTGGATTTCAGGGGTGCGCGAGAAATTCTACACGCGATTGGCCTGGGTACGTGGATTTCAGGGGTGCGCGAGAAAATCTACACGCGATTGGCCTGGGTACGTGGATTTCAGGGGTGCGCGAGAAATTCTACACGCGATTAGCCTGGGTACGTGTATTACAGGGGTGCGCGAGAAAATCTACACGCGATTGGCCTGGGTACGGGGTGCGCGAGAAATTCTACACGCGATTGGGCCTGTGCGAGTGGGGCAGTGTATTACGTAGGTGTGCGGGAAGTTGAAGAGGTGAATTGCCAGTGTGGGTCCGCCCAGGTCTCCCCTCTACCCCCTCCACGACCTCTGCAGGCAGCCCACACCACAGGGGACTACCCTGCACCCCTGGTCATGTCCCGCAGGCAGCCCATCCACCATGGGCATGCCCCCCAGCCAAGCCACATGTCCCCTTGCACCCCCACCCCCCAGCAGGCCCCCACTCATGTCCCCCTGCACCCCCACCCCCCAGCAGTGCAGGGGCAGCCCCCACCAGGCCCCCACCCATGTCTCCCACCACCCCCAGTCACCAGCCACCAGGGGCAGCCTCCACCAGGCCCCCACCCATGTCCGACTCATGTCTCCCAGCACCCCCACCCCCCAGCCACCAGGGGCAGCCTCCACCAGGCCCCCACCCATGTCCGACTCATGTCTCCCAGCACCCCCACCCCCCAGCCACCAGGGCCAGCCTCCACCAGGCCCCCACACATCTCACAGCACCACCACCCCCCAGCCACCAGGGGCAGCCTCCACCAGGCCCCCACCCATGTCTGACTCATGTCTCCCACCACCCCCACCCCCCCAGCCACCAGGGGCACCCTCCACCAGGCCCCCACCCATGTCTCCCAGCACACCCACCCCCCAGCCACCAGGGGCAGCCTCCACCAGGCCCCCACCCATGTCCGACTCATGTCTCCCAGCACCCCCACCCCCCCAGCCACCAGGGGCACCCTCCACCTGGCACCCACCCATGTCTCCCAGCACCCCCACCCCCCAGCCACCAGGGGCAGCCTCCACCAGGCCCCCACCCATGTCTCCCAGCACCCCCACCCCCCAGCCACCAGGGGCAGCCTCCACCAGGCCCCCACCCATGTCTCCCAGCACCACCACCCCCCAGCCACCAGGGGCATCCTCCACCAGGCCCCCACCCATGTCTCCCAGCACCCCCACCCCCCAGCCACCAGGGGCAGCCTCCACCAGGCCCCCACCCATGTCTCCCAGCACCACCCCCCCCCAGCCACCAGGGGCAGCCTCCACCAGGCCCCCACCCATGTCCGACTCATGTCTCCCAGCACCCCCACCCCCCAGCCACCAGGGGCACCCTCCACCTGGCACCCACCCATGTCTCCCACCACCCCCACCCCCCAGCCACCAGGGGCAGCCTCCACCAGGCCCCCACACATATGTCCCCCTGCACCCCCACCCCCTAGCATCCAGGGGCACCCTCCACCTGGCACCCACCCATGTCTCCCAGCACACCCACCCCCCAGCCACCAGGGGCAGCCTCCACCAGGCCCCCACCCATGTCTCCCAGCACACCCACCCCCCAGCCACCAGGGGCAGCCTCCACCAGGCCCCCACCCATGTCTCCCAGCACACCCACCCCCCAGCCACCAGGGGCAGCCTCCACCAGGCCCCCACCCATGTCCGACTCATGTCTCCCAGCACCCCCACCCCCCAGCCACCAGGGGCAGCCTCCACCAGGCCCCCACCCATGTCTCCCAGCACACCCACCCCCCAGCCACCAGGGGCAGCCTCCACCAGGCCCCCACCCATGTCCGACTCATGTCTCCCAGCACCCCCACCCCCCCAGCCACCAGGGGCAGCCTCCACCAGGCCCCCACCCATGTCTCCCAGCACCCCCACCCCCCAGCCACCAGGGGCAGCCTCCACCAGGCCCCCACCCATGTCTCCCAGCACCACCACCCCCCAGCCACCAGGGGCATCCTCCACCAGGCCCCCACCCATGTCTCCCAGCACCACCACCCCCCAGCCACCAGGGGCAGCCTCCACCAGGCCCCCACCCATGTCCAGGAACAGAGACTTCCATGCTGTCATGTGTGCAATCTGCACAGGGCTCCCCATGTCACATTCAAACACATGCAACAACCATGCGGTTCACACATTACAGGTCGCACATGCATTACCATGATGTCCCTGCACACATACATGCGTACATGGCCTATGTCACACATACAGGCAGGTATCAGACAACCAGCACACTGCAACATGCCCTGTCTCACACAGCAATGCTTGGCCACTTACCGCTCAACTCCAGACGGGTCTCCCTCTCAAGGACCTGGGCATGGAGCGCTGGGTGTATGCGTTCCAGGACCCTCAACTGGATGGAACTCATGCGGCCCCGGCCCCCCTCCACAAGGCGCCGGGCCTTCATGAGGGTCCTTGACCTCAAGTCCTCCCAGCGCTTCTTGACCTTCTGGATGGTGCGGGTTGCCACCCCCTCCGCGTCCTCTCCCGTCCTTCCCTCTTGGCGCGGGACGATCCGAAGAGGGCATCATACTGCCCCAGGACTTGCTCCACCAGGACACCAACTTCGGTGGCAGTGAAGCTGGTGCCCCTCTGCCCCTCTGCCCCTCTGGCCGGGGGTTGCAACTGGTGTCAGATGTGGTTGTGCTCCACATGGCAACCCCAGGGGCAGGAGTGGGTGACCAACTGGGTCCTGGGGCTGGGCTGTGGAGCGATGTCATTTGAGTCGGGACTCTTCTGTACCAGCAGGGGTGGACACAGCAACTGGACCCCTGCAGATGGCTGATGTGCAGGCACCAAATGGCAGGGCACGGTGGCAGCAGGCAGGCAGGCAGGCAGCAGCAGATGGCATGTGGGAGGCTGCTTGGGGCACTGGGGGCCAGTGAAGTGTCCTTCTGGGCAGGAGCGTGGTCTTCCGTGCGTTTTCGCGTGGCCAGCTTCATACGGAGTGAGTAGGCACGTGAAAAATCTGCACGCAGCGTGTAATGCGCGTAAGCGCGCGTGAAAAACTGCACGTCCGCGTGTAATAGGAGGAAAGGGCCCATGCATAAGCGTGCGCGCGTGAAAAACTGCACGTCCGCGTGTAATGCGCGTAATCAAACGTGAAAAAGTGCACGTCCGCATGTGACTTGACGCGCGCGTGCGTTTTCCCTCAGCACGGGTTAAAGGTGAGCGGGCCCAGCAGTTCGCTGTACGTGCCTATCGTGGAGACCGACGTGTGTTGCTGCTTCCAGTTGTTTCGCGCGCCATCTACTTCACAGCTCTCAAGGACGTATCTCTTCTTTTGGCGGGGGTATTGGCTACGCGTGTTTTTCTGCATCGCGCTAGTCAGACGGTGAGTCGCAAACGCTCCTTTTCCCACTGCGGGTGCCCCTGTGTATCGCACCCATTTTCGATGTCATCGTAGCCTGCGTGTCCCATGCGTACGCGTTATACGTGTTACTGGGTGCCACCGCGTACTGCGGGAGGTTTAATCCACGCACGTAGGCTGCAGGGTTGCGTGCACGGTTTTACTGCAGTTTTGGGGTGCCTGAGCGTTGCGTGACCCGTCAACACATCACCGGGGTCACATACAGCCTTGCAGGTGCAGGGGGGCTGTTAACATCTTGCTTCCCACCCCCTTCACCCCAATTGCCCAGGTCAATTGTGCTGTACACCTCCCATTGGCACCACTCCATCTGTGCCAGCACTATAACATCTGTGCCATGGTAGGGAGGCTACCAAAGGTGAGGGGCGCCTCAGCTGGGCGTCCTCCTCGTGGCGGGCGTGGTCGGGGACGTGGCCGTGGTGACCAGGGAGTAGGGGGACTCCAGGGTGTCCAGGGCAGCCACAGAGGGGGAAGAGGCAGGGGTGCGCCACTTGAGCACAATGTTGTGCCATGTGTCGGTGCAGCCATGCCACCACCCCCTGTGGTTCAGGGGGATGCAGCTCCTGCATCTGGCACTGGCACCCGTATGACCCGGCAGTCCGTTACATCGACTGCCACGGGCCCAAGGGTAGCGGTAGCTGCAGGTGCAGTTGTGGACACCGCCACCCAGGCTCAGGGTCTGCCAGCGCAGGCTGCGTTGGCACTTGAAGAGCCCTTGGTAGATCTCCAACAGGCCAGGGGGGAAACCATTGGGGCAGGCCGGGCTGCTCAGACCAAGACACGTGTCCCTGGGGCAGTCATGTCATCTGCTGCCCCGAACAGCCGGGTGTTGGCAAGTGCAGGGGCAGATGCACCCAACAGCACCCCGGTTGTGAGTCTGCCAACCAGGACCGTTGCGGTCAATGACCCTGCCACAGCTGATGTTGCTGCGCAGGGTCCATTAGTGGGCACCCAGCTGCCACTGACACAAGTCAGGCCTTTGGTCATCCCTCCACCTGCCACTCCCTCGGCTCAATCCACCCAACCCACTGGCCATACTGGTCAGGGCGGCATTAGCCAGCCAGGGTCTGCGCCACAGTCCAAGAGGAGGAAGGTTGCATCTGCAGCACAGGCTGGGACCCCACACACAGCCACGACCTCCTGCACGTCGAGGAAGAAGCCTTTCTGTAAGCAGGAACTGGACTTCCTCGTGGACTACGTGCGGGGACACAGCCGTGACATGCTAGTGGGTGCCAATAGTCAGACTACGGCTGCCCAACGTGACACCCACTGGAAGCATGTGGCGGAACATGTCAGTTCATTCGGCCATGAGGTGCGCACGGCGCAGGAGTGCAAAAAGCGCTGGAATGACATCAAGCGCAGCACTAAGGCCAAGCGTGCCTCAAATTACAACTTGACTCTGGTGACTGGCGGTGGGCCTGCACCAGAGGAGGAAGAACTCACTCCGCATGAGGCTCTCGTTGCGGAGTTCATACCACCAGAATTGGTCGAAGGTGTGGGAGAGATGCTGGACTTTGATGCCCAGTCCAGTGAGTGTTGATGCGTAGTTGTTGAGGACGTGTGTGTTTCACATGTGGGATGTGTTGTGCATGATTGCTGCTACATGTGACCTGTACATGGTTCTGATGTGTAAGTAATGCAATGCCACCGTCATGCATGTCTCCTCTGCCTGCATGCGGGACTCCATGTGGCCATGCCCCCTTGCCCCTCCACCGCCACTCTGCACCCCAGTTCCACCTTTGCACTGGTCTGCTACATTCTTGCCAATGTGTAGTTTCATGTTCATGTGTCCTGTGTAGATGCTAACTTCCAGCTTAGAAACTGCCAGACATATGCCGTGTGGTACAGCCTTAGTACTCGATGCAGGGCATCCCACTTGTACTGTGCATGGCTCAGATGTCCCGCAGGGACATGAGTGCCCATTAATGCTCCATGTGCATTGCACACATGCCCCTATGTGTCCTTGACTGGATGATCACTGTAATATGAGTCCTTGGTTACATACATTGCCTGCCCTATTATCGGCCTCCCCATGTCAACTGTGGCTCAGTCCTGCGTTGCACACATGTTTAGGCTCTGACAATCTGTGTGGCTCACAGGCCTCAGCCTGTTCAATGGCCAATGACTCTGTCCAACTCCTGTCGTGTCTTCTACACACGTGGCCGGCCTCCGGATCTTCCATCATGTGTCCTGCCCACTGTCCCAGCATCATTTGCAGTGTTGTAATTGAAATCACATTAAGCTGTTGATGCCAGTCAACACTGCTTGTCAATACACAGGTGTATGCTCAGCCTTTTGATACCATGCTAGGCATCCCTGCTTTGGTACTGGGGTGGAGGGGTGCTTGCCTTCTAGACATGGTACACATTGAATACACAATGCACGTGATGTCTGATTTTGACATTGCACTGCCTTCACATTTCCTGGCACACACCATGGAGTGCTTGTACATGTAGGTAGTGAGTGGCGTACACATTTTCTGCACTGCATAGACCCACTTCCATGCAAACTGCCACCTTTCAACAGGTCTGATCACAGAAGCTATTCTAAGTAGACCCAGCATGCATGCATGGTCATATGTTGTGTGTCACATGTCTGCCAGATGCCTTTGCTGTCGGTGTGTGTGTGTGTGTTGTGTGCTTCTGACATGTGTACTGACCCTTTCCTCTCTATTTTTCAGGTGATGACGCAATGGATGCAGAGGATGGTGTTGTCATGCCAGACACAGGGTTGGTAAGACCACATCAACCCGGCACTAGTGGGGGTCGTGGGGTGGTAGGCCACGAAAACCCCCAAGTGCTGCAGTCCATCCTGTCTCTGGCTGTCTATGAGTCCAGCCTTGATGACGACTCTGACGTCCATGTTGAGTTGGATGACCATCAAGTCCATGTGTCAGGGGTGAGTGATTCTGATGTGGACACTCCTCTGTCTGCGACCCCTGCACTGAGGGATCAGACAGTCTTGGTTCCTCCGCCCGTGGTGGATCGGGACGCAGGGTCACCCTCCACACCAGTCACTGATGTGCCTGGGACATCACGTCGACGGGGGCATGTAGTCGTGCAGCCGCAGGCGGTGCCAACACAGCGAGGACCCCCGGTCCTTGGGTCCCGCAGGGGTCAAGCCCGGCAACGCGGTCGCCGCGCGCAACCGCTGTATACTGAGTGGGAGCAAGACATGACTGCCAATTCAGAACGTCAGGGGGCAGCAATGGAGAACATCGCTGACAGCATGGAGCGTGTGGCCCGATCTGTGCTCCCCCCTGCTCGGCAGGTGCTACTCCAGCAGCAGGCGGCACGGTCCACGGCCCGCTCACTCAGGCTGGGCATGGCGGCCTCAGACAGGGCACGCCAGGCTGAAATGTCGTCTCTGCGTCAAGCAATTGCTGCTCACGCAGAGGCGCACATGGATGCCCTGAGGGAGGAGTATGCCTCCCTCAGATCCACTCTGGGTGTCCTTATGATGTCCCAGAGGCAGCGGGCAGAGGAGAGGTTTGCACAGCTTGAGCGCACCATCTCGGCTGAGCTACAGGCTTGCCGGGAGGTGCAGCGGTTGTCCAGCCAGGCCTTGCAGGAGGAACTCCGTGTTACACGTGCTACCTTGCAAGAGGAAGCACGTGTATCACGTGAGGTCCTGCATGCAGACCTATGTAACATCGCCACACAGAACCAGGCTCACCTGTCCGGCAGACTTGCTGCCGACGAGGGGCAAGCTGCGGCTAGGCGTGGCCAGGCTACTGTGCCATGTCCTCCTTTCCAGGATGAGCCAGACTCGGACGACCATCTATCTCCCACATAGGTCGTGCTGTGAAGGCGTTGAGCCCATGGAGGTATTTTTTTTTGGCTCAGCATCATCGCATGTGGATGTTGAGCAGCACCCTGTACCTCCCCCCTCCTGGGTGCCTCCCCTCCCCCCCGGGTCGTATGTGGCCATTTTTGATTTTTCATTTAGTTTAGTTAGTTAAGTTTCTGTTTGATAGTTAGTTTAAATAGGTAATGTAGGTTTTCCTTAGTTAGTGTAATTAGTTAATAGTTGAGTTAGTTTAAAATTTGTAGTCTATTGTGCTTACATGTGACAGTGCGGTGCCTTGTGGTTTTTGAAGGCATCCACTGTCTGTTCCAGCTGGGCCCTTCATGGTTGTCTTGTGTATGTGTTTGCTGCTTGGGTTCCTTGACTCACATATGCCACTCCTGCCTCCCTTATCCATGGGCTCGCAAGGATGGTTCGGTGTAACAGAATTTTACACAAGGGCTTTGGACTGTCATATCTGTGGCATGTCTGGTGCTTTTTGACTTGTGTTGACACCCCTAGTGGGGATGATTTAGGTGTAATTGTCCACTGTTCAGCTTTTGCTAGATGGGGCGTGTCATGATTAATGTGGACATTGATTGCTATGCATTGTGTATTATGTTTCATATCTTTCCTGTACACGTGCTTGTTGCAAATCATGCTGTAGTTAGTGTTCCACACTTTGGAGGTGAAAGACGGACTGATGGTGTGATTTGTGATGTGACTCTCTGACATGGTCAAGTAATGAGATGCCTGATGAGACACACACAGATCACTTTGATGCATTAATCATGTGTTTCATGCACTTTCTGCAGGGGGATGAGGCATCAGAGCACCTTTGCCAGCAGACATGGCCCATTGGACGACCTAATTCCTGACCCGTTTGTTGGTGCCCACATGCACATGTGTGCACAAGCAGAGCCACAGTGATTGCAGACCCACATCCTAGAACTGCTGACATGTTGCAAGCAACTCCAGGCAAGGTGAGCATCACAGGGGGGCCACGAGACAGCAAAGCTTGCACCAGGCGAGTTGCACGTGCAGGCTTAGTCACAGCACTGAGGGTGAGCTTAGACAAATATTGGTGTTGAAGCACAGAATGCAGCTCAGATGTGTTTGTGGACTGATGGCTGTTGATAGTAGGGTTGTCTGGGACACATGCGGGGGCAGTGGCACATACCCTGCGGTACACCAGGGTTCATTGAGGCACTTGTATCAACCATGTAGCCTTCCAAGACATGGAAAGGGGCAGCTCACAGGGACATACAGCAAGGGACATACTCGGGTGCAGTGCATGTCTATTCCACGTACTTCATGATAAATGCACTGGCAACTTTCTTTTGGTCATGGTGGTACGCAACTTGATCTGTAGTCATGGCTTGCCATATGGGTCTGTCTGCTTACCCAGGGAACATTGCATGTTGTGTGCATTGTGACACATTGGTGTTCCATTTGCCACGCACCCACCAGCGGCTGACTTACTGCATTGACTGTGAATGACCCGTCACAGGGTTGATATTATATATGGGTACGAAGCATGGAGCACAGATTTTCTGTTTGTAGAGGTGTATGTTGTTATGGGGCATGTTTTGTGTTGTGTTTTTGTGCAATTGGCATGTACTGGTTGCTGACTGTGTCTCTCTTTGCAGCATTGCAGTGCTCCTGTAACTGGACCTGAGAGTGCGCAGGCAGGAGGCCAGCACTCAAAACCAGAGCTAAGTGTCTTGTTGTATTTTCTTACAAACTGCCCTGCATAGGCTTGCTGGGGAGTGTACTGATGCATGGATGTATGTGTGGTCCTATTTGGTATGTTTTTTACCCTAATCACCCTTGATCCTATGCAATTTCGAAACCTGTACCCTCTACCCGGTGTTCCTGCTTCCCATGCCTATCCAAGCAATGTTCCCTGACCCTCTTTCCCCACTGGGGTTGCGGATGCCTGTGTAAGCCCCGAACTTGCAGGCGCCAAAACCCTAGAGGGGGTGGTTGGTTCGTACCACTCCTGAGCCTGGACTACAGAAGGCCATGACAATGATGTCCAAGTTTGTTTGTATTGTGCATGTGTTCATGCAGGTTGTACATTTTCGTGCATTCCCTGGTTTCATGTGTCATTCCTGCTCCCCTCACCTGCCACGCATTCCAGTCATCCAGTGTGTCTACACCTGTCCAGACTGCATATCCCTGAACCTCTTTCCCCACCAGGATCTCAGGGGCCTGTGTGAGTTTGACCTTGCAGGCACCCGGGACATGGTGTGGGTGGTTGTTTCATGAGACTCCAGCGCCTGTACAGGGGATCTGTGACAGTACACATCCATTCATGGTGCATCATCCTATGTCATGTACCACACATGTCTCACATCCAGTCGTGACATTGTTTTGCTGTGCTACCTTGGTTGTTGCATCATTGTGGTAGTACTTGGCCTTTGAGACGTACTGCTATGTCAAGTCATCTACTGGAGGGTGTTTGGGTTCCTTTTCATGCCTTGGATTATGTGAATTTGGAAATGAGTGTGGATTCTGAGGGTTCAGGCATCTCTTTACACACAAGGTGGGAGATGGACACGAAGGGTAAAGGTGATCCTGTGGCCAGGTGGGAATGAGGGTTGGAGGCTCCATGACCCAGGTGCAGTTGTTCAGTGGGTCATGGTCATTTGCGAGGGGGGGGGGTTGTTGTTGATAGTTGCGTTGCCCTGCAGTGTGATGGGAACTCTGACATTGTAATGTTGTTGTCCTATGTACATGTTGTGTTCTGCTGATCAATGCCTGTTCATGTGTTGTGTTTTCCTTTCAGGTGCGAGGGGATAGTAGTGGTTTGACATGCTGGGGTGTACACATGGTGGATGTTCACATGTGATGTGTAGGGAACACTGATGGTCACTTGAGTGCACATGCATATGTGGAGTGCATGTCCTTGCAGAACCACACACTTGCACTCGGATGCACTCCATGTACTCCCACCCTTGCATATCCACGTGTACACTGTTTGCCTTCTGGTGGCCACTGTGTCCCGCCTGCACATGTTCTGTGACCGATTATGGTTCGAGTACATGCCTAATTTGATGTTTGATGTAGTCTGTCACTTAGATGTGATGCTCAGGGTGTGCATCACACACAATGGCTGTTCACTGTGCTGTGCGCTGAGCAGTGTGATGCAGGAGTAGGACATTGCACACATGAGCTGCGGTGTTCATTTTGCAATGCATCATGTGCATATAGCCAGGCATTCATTGTGATGTTACGTCTACGACTGTTGTAATGCATTTGGAATCGACTAATTTTTGGTGGGACATTTTGTTGGTCTGTCATTTCATCGGATTCCGGGTCAGGCATCATTGTCCGATGCCACTGTACATTTAGGACATGGAAATGTGTACCTTATCGTTACTGGGTGGGTGTATGGGTATTGCTTGCCATGTCATGTTGATGTTTGGGAGGGTTTGACTGTCATGACAGTGATGGCCATGGCCTGTTTTGCAGGTGTGTGTGATGCACACCTTGCATGTCCAGGTCATCCGCTTCTCAGAGCAACTAGCTGGGGGTAGGTTTCTCTCCGCAGCAGGGCCCTCCCCCTCAAACAGACTTCCTGACTTGAACTTGAGGGGAACCATCTCCAGTTCAGGAAGCACCTCAAGACCTTCCTCTTTGCTTCTGCTTACTCTCTGCCTCTCCCTTGCAGAATTATTCACTGGAACTGCACAGGAGCTGCAACTGGGCCACTCTCACCAACCTCGGTCCCTGGGCCAGCCACTGTCCACTTGCACTGCCACCCTGGCAACCCCTGCACTGCAGTACTGTCTCTCTATCCCTACAGCCCTCCCTTCCCAGCACTCGTCTGCACTTACCTTAGCAGTTGCCACCAGGCGACCTATGTATAATTGTTTGGCCTACTTCCCCTGTACTGGACTCCCCCCCACCCTTGCACTTTTCCCTTCCCCCTACCCCTGCACTTGCACAATCACAATGACACCTGGCCTAGTAGTACCATTCTCTGTGTTCCCTTGTTCCCCCCCCCCCCTGCCTCATTGTGCCTTGTAATACTTGTGTATGGCTCATGTCATGTCACATGTCATATGTGTGCATTTTGGTTGCACAGGATCGCTTGTGTTTAAGTAGCTAGGGATGCAGACGATGTGGCACTTCCATGGCAACTATCTCAGGGTGGTAGGGTTGTGACAGTTGACTGTCACTTTGTCATCATCGATTGTCACCTGGTATGTGCCAGGCCTGTGTGCACTCCGCAGGGGTGGGAGTTTAGGTGAAAAATGTGGCCACAAGCTGGGTCCGGGCTACCTCGCCACGTGCCCTGTCCCCTCCCATGGCCAGCGCCTGTGCCTGTGGTTGGGGATGTGGGGGCACCACCATGTCCACCGGGACGCCCTGCCGTGTTGCAACATTGTGCAGGACACATGCTGCCACAATGATCCTGCACACAACTGCTGGTGCATAGAGTAGTTGCCCACCAGAGCGGTCAAGGGAGCGGAAACGTGACTTGAGCACTCCGAATGTGCGCTCCACTATGCCCCTGGTTGCAATATGGGCAGCGTTGTATCTTACCTGGGGTGGTGTGGTGGGGTTCCGGATTGGCGTCATCATGTGGTTGCTCAGAGGGTAGGCACTGTCCCCTGGGGAGGTGATAATTGTTCAGATTATTGGGGTTGGTATATTTGTCTGTGTGTGACTTGCATGCATGTGCAAGGGCATTTGTACTCACCTAGGAGCCATGTGTCGCCATGCTGCCCAGCTTCCAGGGCCCGGCTCAGGGCGGACATTCTGTATATGAAACTGTCATGGGTGGAGCCAGGGTAGTTTGCATAGACAGAGGTGATGATTCCCTTTGCATCGCATACCACCTGTACATTGATGGAATGCCAGTGCTTGCGGTTTCGGTATATGTGCTCAGTGGCCCTAGGTGGACGTAGGGCCACATGGGTGCAATCTATGGCACCGAGCACTTTGGGGAAGTGTGCCACCCTGAAAAAATCCAGGACAACGGCCTGCCTTTCTGCGGGTGTTCTGGGCATGTATATGTGCCTGCGGACTGAGGGGCGCGCTGTCATGATTGCCAGTACCTGGTGTAGGCAGCGTGACTGCGTGGCCTGTGAGACCCCCCCCACTATGGCAGTGGTCCACTGAAACGACCCAGTGGCCAAGAAATGCAAGACATTGAGCAGCTTCTCCAAGGGGCTCAATGCTTGGGAGCAAAGGGTGGGGGATGTGAGGTCATCTTCCCACTCCCTGACCAGGTCTAGGATGATATGGGGTGGAAACCTATACCTGCCGTAGACCTGGTCGTCAGGCATCCCAAAAAGGCCTGTCCGTGGTGCAAAAATGCGTGGCCTGGCTATTCTCCTCCTCCTGCGGTGTCCCACAATCACTGCAGCAACAAATGGGGCATTCATCGTCGCTGTATTTACGCGTTTGTTGTTTGCGCGCACTTTTATGCTGTGCGCGGGACGCCTCCGTGTGGGCGGAATCGTTGGTTTCCCGTATTCTGGTGTCATCGCGTGTGATCGGAGGGGAGCGGGCGTACACGCGATTGGCCTGGGTACGTGTGTTTCGGGGTGCGCGGGAAGTTCCACACGCGATTGGCCTGGGTACGTGTTTCGGGGTGCGCGGGAAGTTCCACACGCGATTGGCCTAGGTACGTGTGTTTCGGGGTGCGCGGGAAGTTCCACACGCGATTGGCCTGGGTACGTGTGTTTCGGGGTGCGCGGGTATTTCCACACGCGATTGGCCTGGGTACGTGTTTCGGGGTGCGCGGGAAGTTCCACACGCGATTGGCCTGGGTACGTGTGTTTCGGGGTGCGCGGGTATTTCCACACGCGATTGGCCTGGGTACGTGTTTCGGGGTGCGCGGGAAGTTCCACACGCGATTGGCCGGGGTACGTGTTTCGGGGTGCGCGGGAAGTTCCACACGCGATTGGCCGGGGTACGTGTGTTTCGGGGTCCCGTGAACTTTCACACGCGATTGGTTGGGATCCACGTGTGTACTGTCATCACGTGCAATGAGGGATACTCCCTCGCACGTCACGTCACAGACGCGCTCACGCGCTGAGGGCCTTTGGTCCAATGAAAATGCGTATGCGTGCAGACGCGCTTACGCGCTAAGGGCCTTTCCTCGAATTACACGCTGACGTGCAGAATTTTCACGTGCCTAATCACTCCGTATCAAGCTGGCCACGCGTAAGCACACGGAAGACCACGCTCCTGCCCAGAAGGCCGAACTACTGCCCCCCAGAGCCCCGAGCACGCTCCCACCTGCCATCTGCTGCTGCCTGACTGCCTGCTGCCCACGTGCCCTGCCATTTGCTGCCTGCACATCAGCCAGGGGTGCTGTTGGTGTGACCACCCCTGCTGGAACCAAAGACTCCCGACTGGGATTCCATCGCTCCACAGCCCAGCCCCAGGACCCAGTTGCCCACCCACTCCTGCCTCTGGGGTTGTCATGTCGGGGCCAACTCCATCTGTGACCACTGACAACCCCCGGCCAGAGAGGCAGAGGGGCACCAGCTTCAGTGCCACCGAAGTTGGTGTCCTGGTGGAGCAAGTCCTGGGCCAGTATGATGCCCTCTTCGGAAGTTGCCGCGCCGACAAGGAAGGACGGACTCGGATCTGGACTGACATCGTGACTGCCATCAACGCGGAGGGGGTGGCAGTCCGCGACTTCCAACATGTCAAGAAGCGCTGGGAGGACTTCAGGTCCAGGACCCTGACCAAGGCCCGGCGCCTCTTGAAGGCAGCGGATGCCAAGGGGCGCCGGGGCCACTTGTCGGAAGAACAGATGAGGGTCCTGGAACACATATCCCCAGCGCTCCACGTCCAGGTCCTTGAGAGGCAGACCCGTCTGGAGTCGAGCGGTGAGTGTACATGCATCCTGATTGTGAGCAGTGCGTGTGGTGATTGTTCAGTAGTGTGCAGGTTGCACATCTGTTTGTATGGGGTCGAATATGGGTGCGGGTGTGTGGGTGCGGGTGTACAGGGCCGTGGGGCTGACACATGCGAGGGCTGTAATGTGTGAGACATGGATGGTGCCTGTGTGTGTGGGCTTGCATGCCAAATGCAGTTGTGTGGGCACACAAGTCTGTATGAATGTGTATGTGAGTAGACATGTCCGTGATGTCACGCATGTATGTTGTTTTCAGCTGATTGTATCAGCGCTGTGTACATGTGCATGTGTGTGTATTTGACAAGGGTGCAACAGTGATGCAACATGGATGCATGTGACAGCGGTATGTGGAAGCCTGATTGGCAGATGTGACATGGATGCCCGTCTGAACACTGCGACACTTAGCAGAGGTGTACACATGCATGCAAGTGTGGTGGTGTGTGTACATGTGTGGTGCACTTCCTGTGTTGCATGTGATGTCTGGCTCACCTTTGCCTGCTGATGCTGTTGTATGTGTATGGATGGTGTTGGCAGTTGCAACATGGCTGTGGTATGGCTCGTGTGTGCAAGTTGTAATGACATGTGTGTTGGGGATTGTGATGACATGTCAGAGGTTTGCCAATGCCACTCATGTACAACTGTCATGTGTGTATGTGTACATTGTACAGTGCCCTGATGCCTGTGTTTTGTTTCTCCCTGTCTGCAGCGTCAACTGATGAAGAGGGCGGAGAAGGTGCTGTGGAGCACAGCGGCGGGGATCCGACCGCCAGCCGGAGACGCAAGGCCCGGCTCCCCTCCCAGGTTGTCATCTCGTCGGGGAGTGAGGAGTCCGGTGCCGCGTCCCAGGCCGCAGCTGCCGGGGGGAGGTCCAAGAGGCGGAGGTTGCAGTTGGACTCCTCGGCAGCAGAAGGGGCAGCTGGGACCCCACAGGGCCCAACGGGGGAAGATGGCACAGAGTCATCCAGGTTGGTGGGGGGTTTGGTGGAGGAGGAGGCCGTGCAAGCACCGGAGACGGGGTCTGGGGGTGGGGATCCCACTGGTGCTAGTGGTGCAGTGCAGGACCAGGGACAGGAGGCAGCACAGGCCGCCGCGGAGGTGCCTGTGTGCAATCCTGTCTCTGATCCTGTCCCTGCATCATCTTGCACCAGCAGGGATGCCCATGTCCAGACCAGTTTTCAGGCAGGGGATGAGCTGACGTCAACTGGCCTTCCCCTGCCTGCGGACGTGGCTATCCAGGCCCGGGTTGAGCCTGTCCTGGCTGGAGTGGCGTTGCGTCAACGGGCCATGCGAGGCGACCTGCAGTCTTTTCATGAAGAGACTGCAGGTCATCTCGAATGGCTCGTTGACCACGTCAGCCTGCTGGGACAGGTCACCCAGGCCGGATTCCTCCGTCTGATGGGGCTTGCCACGACCCCCTCCTCAGCTGGACCCCCTACGCGCCAGTCGTCCTCTGTGCCATCTTCCCACCCATCAGTCACCTGGGTGCCCTGTGGAGCTGCCTCTGACGGTGCGGCCAGGCTGGTGGAGGAGGCATCCCTGCCACAGTCGGGAGTCGGACGTCCAGCAGGGGTGGCCACGTCAACGACTGCACCCCAGCCGGCGGAGGATGTGCAGGCAGCAGGAGGCAGTGCAGGGGCAGAGGCACAGCAGCAGCAGCTCCATGGTGGGAGCCATGAAGGCTCGGGGCCTTCGACATCGGAGGGGCAGGCATCGGCCGGAGGGCAGGAGGACCCAGGACAAAAAGTGTCTTCCGTGTGGCAGCGGTTGGGCCACGCCATAGATGCGGAGCGGCAGCGGGCGGAAGAGGCACGGCTCTCAATGGTCAGGGCGGAGAACTCCATGCAGAGGGCCCTGAGGCGGGTCGAGTGCCTCGAGGCAATCCGCAGGGCTTTGGAGGTGGACACGTCGACGGCCCTGCGGACCCTCGGGGCCATGGAGGTGGACCGCCTCCGGGACATAGAGGAGGAGTTCGATGATGCCCTGGCCCGGCACATCCAGAAGTGAGCCGTGGAACTAGCCCGCTGCCCTTGTACATAGTTATGTAGGTAGTGTTAAGTTTCATTTTTGTTTTTATTTCATTTGGACCTTTTGGACATTGGCCACATTTTTGTATATAGTTTTTTTTATTAGTTAGTGTAGTTAGTTAGGTTTCCTTTATTTTGTTGGGATGATGGACCCTGGCTTCTTGCTTTGTACATAGTTGTGGACTTGGACATATTTTTTTTTTTGAATTATCCATGGATCAATGGCTTATGTTTTTTTTTCACATTGGATTTTGTTTGGTGGACATTGACTTTGTAGTACATTACTTTGGATTTCTATATTCTTTGATTTTTTCTTTTTTTTGGACGGACATGCTTCTTTTCATTTTTTTCCATTCACATTTCAGTTTCTTCATTTTTGTTTCTATTCATCTTTCCTTTAATACATTATTTATTTGTTGCACTTCAATGTGTGGTGTCTCATTGTTTTCATGCATTTCATGTTATGTGTTTTGAGATTCACTGACACCCATTGGGTGTATGTGAGGGACATGTGTTTGTTTTGGAACTTGCAATTGGTGTTCTGTGATGTAATTGCAGAATATGAGTGGGTGGATGCAATACTCGGGTGGGTGTTTTGCATTTGGGGGCTGACCATAGAGACCAGGGATCTGGACTGTGATGACATGTTGGGTGGGGAACATGAGTTGGACATGGGTGGGGGCCTGCTGGCAGGTGCCCCACAGTGCTGGGGGGTGGGAGACATGAGTGGGGGCCTGGTGGAGGGTGCCCCTGGATGCTAGGGGGTGGGGGTGCAGGGGGACATGAGTGGGGGCCTGTTTGAGGCTGCCCCTGCACTGCTGGGGGGTGGGGGTGGGGGGAGACATGAGTGGGGGCCTGGTGGAGGGTGCCCCTGGTGGCTGGGGGGTGGGGGTGGTGGGAGACATGAGTGGGGGCCTGGTGGAGGGTGCCCCTGCACTGCTGGGGAGTGGGGGTGATGGGAGACATGAGTGGGTGCCAGGTGGAGGGTGCCCCTGGATGCTGGGGGGGTGGGGGTGGTGGGAGACATGGGTGGGGGCCTGCTGGCAGGTGCCCCACAGTGCTGGGGGGTGGGAGACATGAGTGGGGGCCTGGTGGAGGGTGCCCCTGGATGCTAGGGGGTGGGGGTGCAGGGGGACATGAGTGGGGGCCTGTTTGAGGCTGCCCCTGCACTGCTGGGGGGTGGGGGTGGGGGGAGACATGAGTGGGGGCCTGGTGGAGGGTGCCCCTGGTGGCTGGGGGGTGGGGGTGGTGGGAGACATGAGTGGGGGCCTGGTGGAGGGTGCCCCTGCACTGCTGGGGAGTGGGGGTGATGGGAGACATGAGTGGGTGCCAGGTGGAGGGTGCCCCTGGATGCTGGGGGGGTGGGGGTGGTGGGAGACATGGGTGGGGGCCTGCTGGCAGGTGCCCCACAGTGCTGGGGGGTGGGAGACATGAGTGGGGGCCTGGTGGAGGGTGCCCCTGGATGCTAGGGGGTGGGGGTGCAGGGGGACATGAGTGGGGGCCTGTTTGAGGCTGCCCCTGCACTGCTGGGGGGTGGGGGTGGGGGGAGACATGAGTGGGGGCCTGGTGGAGGGTGCCCCTGGTGGCTGGGGGGTGGGGGTGGTGGGAGACATGAGTGGGGGCCTGGTGGAGGGTGCCCCTGCACTGCTGGGGAGTGGGGGTGATGGGAGACATGAGTGGGTGCCAGGTGGAGGGTGCCCCTGGATGCTGGGGGGGTGGGGGTGGTGGGAGACATGGGTGGGGGCCTGCTGGCAGGTGCCCCACAGTGCTGGGGGGTGGGAGACATGAGTGGGGGCCTGGTGGAGGGTGCCCCTGGATGCTAGGGGGTGGGGGTGCAGGGGGACATGAGTGGGGGCCTGTTTGAGGCTGCCCCTGCACTGCTGGGGGGTGGGGGTGGGGGGAGACATGAGTGGGGGCCTGGTGGAGGGTGCCCCTGGTGGCTGGGGGGTGGGGGTGGTGGGAGACATGAGTGGGGGCCTGGTGGAGGGTGCCCCTGGATGCTAGGGGGTGGGGGTGGTGGGAGACATGTGTGGGGGCCTGGTGGAGGGTGCCCCTGGATGCTGGGGGGGTGGGGGTGGTGGGAGACATGAGTGGGGGCCTGGTGGAGGGTGCCCCTGGATGCTGGGGGGGTGGGGGTGGTGGGAGACATGAGTGGGGGCCTGGTGGAGGGTGCCCCTGCACTGCTGGGGAGTGGGGGTGGTGGGAGACATGAGTGGGGGCCTGGTGGAGGGTGCCCCTGGATGCTGGGGGGTGGGTGTGCTGGGAGACATGTGTGGGGGCCTGGTGGAGGGTGCCCCTGGATGCTGGGGGGGTGGGTGTGCTGGGAGACATGTGTGGGGGCCTGGTGGAGGGTGCCCCTGGATGCTGGGGGGGTGGGGGTGGTGGGAGACATGAGTGGGGGCCTGTTTGAGGCTGCCCCTGCACTGCTGGGGGGTGGGGGTGGGGGGAGACATGAGTGGGGGCCTGGTGGAGGGTGCCCCTGGATGCTGGGGGGTGGGGGTGGTGGGAGACATGGGTGGGGGCCTGCTGGCAGGTGCCCCACAGTGCTGGGGGGTGGGAGACGTGAGTGGGGGCCTGGTGGAGGGTGCCCCTGGATGCTAGGGGGTGGGGGTGCAGGGGGACATGAGTGGGGGCCTGTTTGAGGCTGCCCCTGCACTGCTGGGGGGTGGGGGGTGGGGGGAGACATGAGTGGGGGCCTGGTGGAGGGTGCCCCTGGATGCTAGGGGGTGGGGGTGCAGGGGGACATGGGTGGGGGCCTGCTGGAGGCTGCCCCTGGTGGCTGGGGGTGCAGGGGGACATGCGTTGGTGGGCAGTAGTGCTAGTTGATATGTGGGTTGGCTGGTGGGCATGGCCATGGTGGATGGGGTGCCTGCAGGACATGTGCTGGGTAGGCCCCTGTGGTGTGAGCCACCTGCAGGGGCCGTGGAGGGTGTAGAGGGTACACTGTAGAGGGTGTGCTGCTCCCCGCGCACCCCCGAAATACACGTACCCCGCTCAATCGCGTGTGGAACTTCCCGCGCACCCCTGATATCCACGTACCCGGCCAAATCGCGTGTGTCACTTCCCGCGCACACCCGAAATACACGTACCCCGCTCAATCGCGTGTGGAACTTCCCGCGCACCCCTGAAATCCACGTACCCGGCCAAATCGCGTGTGGAACTTCCCGCGCACCCCTGAAATCCACGTACCCGGCCAAATCGCGTGTGGAACTTCCCGCGCACCCCTGATATCCACGTACCAGGCCGAATCGCGTGTGGAACTTCCCGCGCACCCCCGGAATACACGTACCCCGCTCAATCGCGTGTGGAACTTCCCGCGCACCCCTGAAATCCACGTACCCGGCCAAATCGCGTGTGTCACTTCCCGCGCACCCCCGAAATACACGTACCACGCTCAATCGCGTGTGGAACTTCCCGCGCACCCCTGAAATCCACGTACCCGGCCAAATCGCGTGTGGAACTTCCCGCGCACCCCCGAAATACACGTACCCCGCTCAATCGCGTGTGGAACTTCCCGCGCACCCCTGAAATCCACGTACCCGGCCAAATCGCGTGTGGAACTTCCCGCGCACCCTGATATCCACGTACCCGGCCAAATCGCGTGTGGAACTTCCCGCGCACCCCCGAAATACACGTACCCCGCTCAATCGCGTGTGGAACTTCCCGCGCACCCCTGATATCCACGTACCCGGCCAAATCGCGTGTGGAAGTTCCCGCGCACCCCTGATATCCACGTACCCGGCCAAATCGCGTGTGGAACTTCCCGCACAACCCCGAAATACACGTACCCCGCTCAATCGCGTGTGTCACTTCCCGCGCACCCCCGGAATACACGTAGCCCGCTCATTCGCGTGTGTAACTTCCCGCGCACCCCCGGAATACACGTACCCCGCTCAATCGCGTATTTTACTTCCCGCGGCGCCACTTTTTTGATGCGCTGGGACTCTACCGCCTGCCTTCGTGTGGCGGACGTGTTTCAGCTTGTGCGCGGCTTTGGCTGTGCGTGGGTTTGCCCTATTCCATTCCATGAATACGTGTGGTTCGTGTGCGTGTGGGCGTTACCTCTGCTTCCGTGCAGTGCATCCCCAGTTACGCCCTTATTTTCGCGTGTTGTTCCCCATTCCGCGCGTTACGCCCCATGTCCCGCCCACTTTCTGCTGTGTGCGCTGAGGTTGTGCGCTTTCACTGTGCGCGTCGCGCACCGTCGCGCACGCCTTTCGCGATGTTGCAGTGACTTGTGCGCCATGCACGGGTTTGGCGCACATCGCGCGGTGAACACGCGCAGGGACTTCCATGAATCGCGCGCGTGCGCCTGTTTTTTTCCGCTTGCGCCTGCTTGCGCCTGCTTGCGCCTACTTGCGCGTAGATTTTCGGCGCACGTTTGTTCCATGAATCGGCCCCATAGTCTCTTCACTCTTGACATCTTGTGTTCCAGTTTTCCCTAAACTGAGAACAAATTAGAGAAGAATTATTCTAAAAGGATATCTCAATATCTTCTATATAGCCTATTGACTGATAGCAGTTTTGGTGACAAGCTTTGTCCAGTTGAGATCCCAAAAAACAAGAGTTCCGCCCTTGTCGCCTTGGTATGGTTTCAGTCTCTTGGCTGTTTGCAAGGTGAGATATAAACTTTACCCAAAGTATATCTCTTATAAGGGGATTTATGCCTTGGTTGCTTTATTGACGTTTTCTCAGAACTTCTTGGCTGATATTGATGCTGGTTATAAGTTTTTCCAGTGGTTAGTATCGGTTTCTCGTAGCCGCTGTTCATTTATTGGTAGATGGTGGAGTTTGTGTTAAAAAAAAAAAAGCAGGGGAAATGGTGATGGAGGAAAATGAAATTTAAGAAAATTAGCTTCCTCTGGTACTTTCCCTTATCTTTCTGTCATCCAGGTTCAATTTAAATGTGTTTTAAGTAGTAACGAATCCCGACTTGGAGAGGGCTGGGTTCTTTTTAATTTAATTTATTGGATTATATTATTTATTTATTTTGGTGTTGAATAGATGATGGAGGAGCCGCATCTGATATGTCATATGTTAAAGGTTTAATGTATGTAAAAAAATGTTTTTACTTTTAAACCAATAAAACATTAATAATAAAAATAAATGATTTTAATTTTTGCAATTTTGTCCGCGCACAAACCCAGAGGCATCTAGACGCTAGTTACAGAAAGTACATTTCGTAAAGTGCAAGAGCATGCATATAGGTTAGACAAAATAGGTGTGTGAGCATGGACATAAGCTGTCTGCTAACTGGATGGAATTGAAGGGTAGGTGTGTATGTGGAATTTCAGTGTCAACAGTAATACCAGCTTTCTCGGGAGTCACCTGCACTCCCCTCCTAGACTGGTCTGTAATATGAATGGGTCCGACAACATGACTAGTTTACATGAAATTTGCAGGCGGTTCAGACACATCTGTAAAGAAATGTTTATTCAACATTTCTAAGAGACAAAGTAGGTGTGTAAGCATGGACTGGCAAAGACTCGCCCCATGGTACGGGGGGCTACTTCAGGCATACATACATTCCTCTCCTAATGGTGCTGGAGCTGAAACAGGAGACAAGACAGGCATGTCTCGGGAGGATAGCTCAGCGGCAACGTGCTCGCCTTGGAAGCAAGACAACACGAAGCAACGATGCACCACAGGTTCGATCCCCGGGTCCGCGCTTAGAAACCTCTGGGTATTAAGCGTGTTATAAATAACCTATCATATCATATCATGGTGAGCCCCGAGGCAACAAGTTACAAGCCATAGTTGTTATGGTTTCTGGTTACAGTTGTTACATAGTTGAAGGAATAGAATGTGGTTAGTCAAATCAGAGTCTGTCAGAACATGGCTACCATAGAATACATGACATTGATGTTAGGGATACTTTGGCAGTGAGGGTTGCAGGACAAGTAGAGAATGGAGTAGCCATAATAAAGATGAAGAGGGTCAGGTGGCCCTGCCAGGCCGGATGTATAGGGTTTTAGTTTATACCCCCTTGATGATTACGTATCTAGTGGTGGGACAAGACACAGGGAGTCATTAGCAGCAAGATGGCTCCTAGACTAAATCACTGTTTAGATGCTTTCCCCGCTGGTACTACAGCCTCTTGGCTGTGGGTAGTACTGGTTAGAGGCCTTCCCCACTAGTAGTTCGCCTAAAGTCTTTTGACAGCCTCTTGGCTGTTTATAGTGCTGTTCATAAACCTTACCCTCTTTTAGTCCCTTACAAGGGAACTTTCGTTGTTGCCGCTTTGCTTAGTTTTCTTTAATTATTCAATATTCAGAAAATTGTTTCCGCTTTGATTTGTCAATTGTTCGGTATTCAAAATTGTTGAAATGTAACAGCAGTCGTGTTTGGAGCGCCCTGGGGTCAGCATTTAAACTCAGCCAACTCACAGGTTCTCTGCGGCAGCTTCCTCTTCCTGTCTGGCTTTGCGGCGGTCCTTCAGTGTCTGCTTTCTTTGCCGCTTCGGCGAGCCTCCGGTAAGTTGCACGTCGTTATTCGGGAGCGAAGACGGCTACATTGGTCTTCCGTGACTTCACTGGCCTGCCATATGCTGCTCTGGGAGCACGTCTCCTCCTCAGCTGGGAGTACGCAGCTTTCTGTTGCGCGTACTCTGCAATTCTGCTTCTACTCATTTTTACCATTCGTGGTGACTGCTGCTGGCCGGCTTCTTTCCGTGGTGACTCATGTACCTCGGATGGCTTCAGCGTCCTCAGCTATGCCTCCCGCATAGTCTTCCAACGCTCCTTGCACTTCTGCCTCTCCTTCACCTTCATTCCACAGCTGTGCCTCATCTTGGGTTTTTAATATCCCGCTCAAGTGCTTTGAGTGGTAGTAACTACACTGCACCTTTTGAATATTCACCATTCTGAATCCTCGTTGCCTCTAAGCTCTTCTTCCTTGCCCCAGTACTTTTAGCATTATGGGAACTGAAGTCCATAGAAGAATTTGTGACATTAGGTTGTTCCATGTTACTTTTAGTTGTCAGATTTTTCTATGAACGGAGAGTTATTAGAGTAAGGTGAGGTTGTGGAAAGAGTTTGTAATTCCACATTGGAGTGAGGATTTCTCATCAAGGCATAATTATGACAATTCAAGGTTCTCACTTTTAATTCCTGATCCTTTGGAGGCACCAATTTTGTTGTTTGAATTACTTTTTATGACAGGTTCTTTAGGCATTGATATTCGGGGGACTGGCACAATGATAGCATGCATTAGGTATCTGGGAAGGATTTGACTTTCATCCTCAGAAGAAGATGAATACTGTGTCTTTCCTAGCGGAGTCACCACTTCCCCCAGATAGCAGTCTCCTCCCACATGATCCTTCCTCCTGATATCACCCCCAGAGTTAGTGTCAGGTAGCAGCTGCCTTTCCCTAGCCACATGGTAGGAGACTTTAGGCTGGGGTTTGGTGACGAAAGGGGGGCACGGATTAGCACAGCTCACTTTCAGACGCTTAATTACCAGCATAATTGTATATTAAAAAATGTTTAAAACATCTTCACAGATGCATTATGTCACAGTCTCCTTTTAGCAACACAGTTATGGGTTTTGTACCACACTCTGCTGCTGTTTGCTTGGACTTTTGGTGCTCTTTGGCTCTCAAAGTTGAGGGCATGGGTTAGTTATGGGGAAAAGGGAAAATGCAAAATGGCTTTAATTCATGCAGTTTAAAATACGCTGGCGCTGTGTTGGGTCTATTTCTAGTTGGTATGTATCCAGAGAGTAGCCCCTTATCCTCGTAGTCGGAGGATGCTTTTTTCAGGACTTTGATGTATACATTGGCTGGGGAGGTATAGCATTCTGGTGTTTGATGTCTGTTCGGGGGGATGCGCCATTGTATTGAGTGGCTTACTTAGTATTCATATTGTGTGTTGGAAGGTAGAATTTGAATATATAAGTGTGGGGAGCAGTCAGTGCAGATGTCAATGGGCCTTTGGACGTAACTGCAGCAGCCCCTGGATTAATGTGCAAGACACGATGTGCGTATGTGTATCTCATTGTGTCAGAGAGGAAATGGTAGAGAATTCCGGAAATGGTAGAGAATTCCATGATCTGTTGGTGACCATCTCCATCTATGTTCCTCGTGTGTTTGCAAATAAAAGTGTATGACTTTTAGCGCTGTTGTAATTGGGCCCCACAACTTTACTGCAAACATCTGGTGGGAAGTGGCATATTTTGGCCTTCTGCTGCCATAATGCTAAATGCACGCACCCCTCCCAACTTTTCTCCACCTCATTCCTCATGTGCCTTTGATGGGACTGTCTCCTGACATGCCCACCAACTGTCCTGCAGTGGCAGCAAGGCAGAATCAAAGGTCACATGGGCATTCCTGACAGCTACTTGGACACAAAGTTCCAACAGACAGAGGCAGCTTTTTAATCGTCTGCACCTCTGGTTTAAACTACAATAATTTTGTACTCTAGTCAGGCCGTTTGCATGGTGGCTACTAAAATCACACAATTATACAGCCACAGCATTTGGATGTCTTATTAGTGTCAACTTGGAGGGGTTACTCAGTCATGACGGGCTGGTGTGCATTAGCTGTCTGGCATGGGTTTTCTCACAACCACCCTGTGGACCTTGCCCAGAAAGTGGCTTCCTTTGATTTCCCTGAGGATGGAGACACCTTCCTAAAGGGCACTGGAACCCTCCCCGGGGGTCCCACGGAACCCAGGGCTTAAGTCAGTCCTGACATAACAAAGAGCCTCATAGACCCGGGTGCTGAATTCTGGAGTCCTTCTGAAGACATGTTATGTTATGTTACTGGGATTAGTACTGCTTCCATTTTCATGTTCTCCAAGCGCTCTTGTGGATCTGAAAGGGGAAAAAAAGGGGTCAGGGGAGGGATTAGGAGATGAAGAAAAGACAAGGCATTGCACTCAACCGTTTGTACTAGTAACTCAACCGTTTGTGCTAGTAGAGCCAAGAGCACCATACATCTGTGTGGGGGAGTTCTCTAGGTGATTTGTGGCATTTCCCTATGTTTCCAGATGGGAGACCTGCGAGAGCAGGGGGTCTGTGCGATGTGGGTGTGTTTTATTAGCTGGTTGGTGATGTGCAAGCATTAGCTTTAACCTCTGTTAAAGCAGGTATACCTGTCAGGCTGTGCCTGTTTCAACTTTGACTGAGTTCACTGTTGGTTTAGTACTGTGGGGGGGGGGAGTAGGAGTTTTAAACACGATACTCATTGCTGTACTTTTGCAAAATTTAAGTCATTTCTCACAAGGTGTTATTAGAGTTGTCCTTGTGTTTTCATGAGCCCATGTCTGATTTGTATTGGAGTGGGATATAGAGCTTGGCTTCATCGGCAGGACTCCAGCTCATCAGTTCCAGAGCAGATATTCAAGCGCAATGTAAAGGTTTTATTTGAATTGATGTGACAAAATACTAGCTGGGCGTTTTTTCCACAGAACAAAAAATAAATGTGACTAAATGCTGATGACCAACAAATACATATGCTTTAATGCATTCGGAATCATCGAAAAAATGAATACCATAAAGTACGAATTCATGTTTGTTTATTTGTAACGGAGATCGATTGCGCTTCTTAAATGTGATGCAATAAATTAAAGTGTTTAAATCGGTATAATGAGTTGTCTAATAATCTTCAGACAAATGTAACGAAATGATATTGCTCTATATAAACTAGCCATGAAGGTGTAGCGCGGAGAAAGGAAGCACGATGAATCTTGTATTTGTTCTGGATGGGTGCCAGGTGGGGCGATTTAGTACAAGTAACAAATACCTTACGATGTGCTGGGCTGTTTTACAACGGCCAATCCCTCTGAACTATGACAAACCGAAACTTGAGGAGCCGCGGGAAGCCACAAGAGCTATATTTGGTGAGCTTATTCTGCGGGTGGCAGATGAGCAGAGCCCGGAGGAGCTTCCGTGGTAGTTAAGGGAGGAGGGGAATCCATTTCAATTCAAAATCCCATGGTAGTCAAGGAAACTGTTCGTGTCTGGTGCTCAGCCCCCTCGTCCGCCAACAGCCTTTGTTCTGCCTTTAAAAGGCAAGAGTTTCGGATTGCTGCCACACAGCTCAAGCTGCTGCGTTTAGTGTTGGAGAGAATGAAAAGCTAGCCCGGCCAATAAAAATGTAGCATGGGGTGGGGAAGTGATTGGGGGCGGGGTTGCTGCCGGGGGTTGGGAATTTGGGAGCTACGGACGGAGAGGTCGTTATTTGCAATCTGTCTTTATTATTTGTTTGCAGTTTCCATATCGGTGCCCAGGGGTTTTCGCCACACCTGTACTCCCTGAAATGTGTGCTCGAGTGGACGCTATGCGTACAGTGCAAATGTGCTTCCGCTTAAAGGCCTTTTATGTGCGTAGCACGGCTCCTGCCGTTTTTTTCGGCCGAACTAGGCTAACTGCTCAAAGCGACGCCTTAATCCTGGGTCTAGTGAAGGGTAATCAAATGTTCACTGATAGGCCATGCACCATAACTTCAGTTCACCTCGCTTGTCTGCGTGTCATTTCTCCGCGTTCATTTATTCATGTTTACATTTATAGCAGCATTATTGCAAAGCCCTGTGGCATCGAGCGCTAGTTACAGTAAGTACAATAGCATAATCCACGTATACAAGCTAAACACTTTATCATGATAAGCTAGACTGATATTGTCTTTCCTGGCGATTTATTTATTAATGTTCTGTAATGCGCCGCACGGGTGAGATTTGTGCTAGCAAAGAGTGAAAGGAAAAGGTGGGGAGGGGTGGCTGAAGAGTAATGGCGTTAAGGTAAAGGGACAGGAAAAACAGGGACACATTATAGGTCCCGATCACAACAATATTCGATGGCCCAAGGAACTATTCAAACAAATCAAAAATAGCAATACACATAATGCTGGATTTCTGTGCGTCTTCGCTTTCCTGCTGTAGAGGCGCACGCTGCTATGGGGGGGGAGGGGGGTTTCTGTATTTTTTTTTATTTCGATAAGCGTGCTGTTTATCGAGAGACCCTTTGGAGACACAGAAGTTATTTAAGATGGGAGCCAAGACCCGCCTCGGGTCCTGCTCCTGCGTGATTTATAAAGAGTATCCCCCAGGAGCCACGCCCTAGGGCTGGGACACCTCCAATTCCTCGATTCTCCCGTGTTTCTTTCAGACATAGACCTTTCGTTCCGCAATTAAAATCATTTCTTGGCTCACTTGCTTATATTTGCAACCACGACCAATCACAATAAACCAATACCCTCTCGCTGTAAAATAACTGGAGATTGGCTTATAGGACTGCAAGGAAGGCGGGCGCTGCAACAAAAGGCCAGTGCTGCCAGATCGGACGAGAAAAATAACGGACGTCCATCCAAATAAGCTCAAAAAATAAACGCACACGTAAATCACTGGGGATATGTCTCAACAATTAAGAATCACAACACAGTAACCTAAACATACATATCGAGCACATGGTATTTTGGAACAAAAAGCTTTTTATCGTGATTGCCTTTTACTGTCAATTTGTGTCGCTACTATTAATTTCTTGTATGCATGGGATTCATCGAAGCACATTGTTGGCTTTTGTGGACCGTGGCCCCTAAAGTCCGCCACTATGGCTCCTTGCATAGCTGGCAGATAGCCCCATGTGATGCGTGACAGTGAGCCAGTCTGTGCGCTTCCCATTGAATGCTGGGACTGGAATTATTGTCCTTCACATACGTATGGGCCTACAATTACCACTGGCTCATGGTGGTGTCAGGTATGACATGGGCCTACTTGGAGGCTATGACCTTGTGAGTTGCTCCTCTAGTCCGTCCTTACTCTGGTCTTTGTCTCCTGGTGAGTCACTCTCCTCTGTTGACCCAGGCTTCTGGTCATTGACTCCCTGGTGGGTTCCTTTCCTCTGGTCCTCTGCTCACCTGGTCTCTCACCCCTCTGGCCATTGGCTCCCTTGTGAGTTGCTCGCCTGCTCCATCACTTGTCCGGTGCTTGGCATGTGGTCCATGGTTGGCTTTGTCACTTGCTCGTTGATGTTGCATGCCCAAATGTATTGTGCGATAATCCAAAGTAAGACTTAGCAGTGCTAGAGTTGAAGTATTTTTGATGTCTCTGCTCAGGAAACTGACTAGATACTGTGGGCCCCAAATTCTTTCCATGTCATAGTGTCGTGTGATTTAGCAACACTTAGCCTAACTTTACATAATGTGGCGTAGCACAACATACAAGCTGGAGAAAGAATGTTTGCATTGATATAATGTTCCCAGTTGTTATTAGGTGGTCTGTTGAGCAAGATATTGTAACAGTTACCACCTGAACATCATTCTACATCCCACCTTAGCCAATAGCACATCTCTACACACAGCTCCCCCACCGAAACAACACTGGTTACATAATGGAATATGCACCAACCAAAGATGTGTCTACAGTACACTTCACTAAGTAACACACTAACCCGCCACAGATTTACCAACACAACTCCCCACACTGCTTAAAAACCACTCCAACAGCCATCACAAACACTAAAATAAAAGTTATGTCGTAAACTCACTTGAATTAAGTTTGTGTCACCAACTTCCAGGTTGCTGTTGTGCATTATGTTAAGAAAATGTCACTATGCATATAAAGCAATCAATCTTTTGCCTGTCAAAGTTTCAGACACCATGACTTACCTAAAAAGTAGCTTTACATGCCCTGTTTGTGGATGCCTATTTGATAGGTAACGAGATGGGAGCGGTCTTTAAGATATATAGGTCCCATTGCAGTGCCAAATGCCTAAACATATCTATAAGAATGGGTTCAGATAACACAACAAAAAGAGCAATTGCAGGTTGTTGAAGGGCTACTAGCAGCCCAGTCTCGAATGCTCTGTGTGGCCGTTCGTGTAAATGGGCTTATCTGCAAGGTCAGCAAGCCAAATTTCACTTGAACACACAAGCGAACAAAAAACACAACAAGCGATCTTCAAGCATCTTTGGGCAAAAACAAGTCCAAAGGCTTATAATAAGCAGATTTGGAATACTGCAAAAGGTGCAGTGGCAATGCACATTCTGCAATAAAATGTGATGTGGTGACGGTGGGATATATTGAGCTTTTTCACATTTTTTAGTAATAACATGATGCTGGTAATTCTGTTTCAATGGATTGCCTTTCTCCCACAGATTCCTCATCAGATAGATATCCCTTCCAGCATCAGTTGCTCGGAAAACCTTTTGACGGGGTGTAGTGCACCTCTACTCGGCCGCCGATCCCTCTTGGCTCGATGCAGCGGTTGTTGACTCTGGACGTGACGTTGGTCGTTGTACATATACTGCGTCACTACGCCCTCATTCTCGTTTTTTTTCCATTTGCTCAGCATGCTGCTCACAAGAATTTTCAACCGACGAATTTGTCGTTTTGCTCAACACGATTTCGACACTATGTCCACTCCCAAGGTGTCACGCTGCAAGGACTGCCATTCCTAAATGTCGATCAAGGACCCTCACGGCATCTGCGTGAGGTGCCTCAGTGTCAACCAAGTCACTGAGGACTATGGTTCATGCAGAAAAATGAACCCGAAATTGCTACGGGAGAGTGCTGTGAAACTCACGGTAGGCCGGCCCCCATCTAAATCTCTGCCCGCTTGACCATCCGGTCATCGAAGCCCAGTACTGAAGGGCCTAATGCTGAAATGGAGGATATGCATTGAAAAAGAGGTCAAACTCTTGGAGCCACTCTTCTTCTTCTTCCTCCTCCTCCCATAAAAAGAAAAGGTGTCACCGAAGCAGGCAGGGATCCGATTCGTCGGATGAACCCGGTAAATCATCGGTGGGGCCTACATCCAAGGCTGAATGGGAGGCTTTCAAAGAGCAGATGCTCGGCATGTTTCAGAAAGTGGCTCCGGGTATGAGTGATCCCTCGAAGCAGCAGGCTGCAGTGGTGCCCCTAACCCTGGCCCCAAGCTGACCACCTTGTTGTCGAAGCCCTCAGGCTCGATGGCGATTGTTGCGAGTGCCCCCACGGCGCCGATTGTTGCCAGTGCGCCCTCAGCATCAAAGCCTCTTTAAAAGCCGGATGGCATGGGACTGTCGATATTAGCACCGATATCCAACCGTTCATTCGTCCCGCAGTCGAGAACCGAGTTTTTTGACACTGGCGGCAATTTAAGACAACACTGGCGACAAGGTGTCATTTGGCTTTGACCCGGCTTATACAGGATCTCAAGGAAGAGGTTTTTTCACTGACCAGGTGGATTTAGTCGCCTTGGCTTAGGGCGTACATGATGCGGGTGGCCTGGACACCTCTCCCGATTTGGAGACACAGCAGGCTCGTCCTTATGGGCATTCAAATGCAAAATACTGTGCCACAGTGGACAGGGTGGTGGATATATGCTCTTTAATGTGGCTATTGCCGACCCATCGCCACCTTATGGCAGAGGCCATGCACCACTCCCGCAGTGAATTCCAAATTCACAAAAAGATATAGGCCGGTCAGGGGAGACCCAGTCTATCTCTGCACACCAGAGGGGTTAGTGGTACAGGCGGATAGTGTTAACACTAGGCAAGCCACATCCATATCTATATGTCCTACGGATAGGGAAGAAAAGAAAGTTGATGACCTAGCCAAGAAGGTGTTCTCATCGGCCAGAATGGTCCTTAAAGCGCTTAACATGTCCTGCATGTTCTCAAAGTAGACATTTGACTTTGGAGGGCTATCAGGGAAGCCTGTCAGTACATTCACGAAGGGGAGATGCGGGAGGGCTTCCTAAGAATTGTGAATGATGGCCAGGAGGTGGCCCGGCAGTCGTCGTAGATGGGCCTGGACGTCACAGACTGCATCAGAAGGTCTATGGGGTCAGTGACTGTCTTGAGTCAACGTAGGAGGTTTTGTCCCATCTCGAGGACACTTGTTCGCTACTCCACAGGCTCGGCTTCTCCCTGAATGAACAGAAGTCCCACACAACACAAACACAAAGGCTCCAGTTCATCAGAGCGGTCCTGGGCACTCGGTGGGAAAGGCCTTTCTCCCCCAAGCAGAGAGTCGCTAGTGTCAGGCACATGGTTGAACTGTTCCAGAGCCACACGACTTTGCGTGCGGTTTCCTTTCTCTGCATCTTGGGTCTCATGGCCTCCTGCATTTTTCTAGTGCCAGATGACAGACTGCGAATGTGGTCTCTGCAATGGCTTCTGCAGGGTCAATGGTCCCAGTACTTCCTCACTTTAAAGAATATTCTAAAAGTGCCCAGGTCATTGGCCAACAATCTCTCTTGGTGGGCCAGCAGCAAGGTCATGTTGGCGGGGGAACCTTTCTGGCCTCTGGGGTCCCAGGCCAGGGTGGTTATAGATGCGTCCTTGAAATTCTGGGACGCTCACTGCAAGGATTTGCCCTTGAGCATCCTCTGGATCACGATGGAAGCCCAATGGCACATTACCAGGCTGGAGCTGCGAGCGATCAGGTTGGCCCCAAAAGCGTTTGCGCCCTCTTTCAAAGGGAAGCATGTCCTGCTTATAACGGACAATACAGTGGCCATGCACTACATGAACAAGCAGGGTGGCGTGCGCTCCCTCCCCCTTTGCAGAGAGACAATGCAACTGCGTTTCTGACTTTTGGAGAATCAGATCTCGGTCTCAGCAGTACATCTGAAGGGACGGAGAACAGATTTGTGGTGCTCTGAGTGAGTGGGAAGTGTCTAAGGGAAGACGGGCAGAAGCACAGAGCGTTGATTTGAGTGCGCAAGCTGTGTGTACGTCAGTCGAAGCGGGGAACGCTTGAAAAATAACGCAAGGAGTGCATAATCAAGCTGGTGCATGGAGGGTGGAAAGAACACAGCAAGAGCATGCTTAGTCTGTAGAGATTGAACGTGAATAGGAGCGCGGTACAACCCTCCATGTTCGGAGAAATAATAAGTAAGTCCATGGTGGAAAAAAAGACATTTGAAAATACTTGTTTGACTTCTAAGTCAGCGGCTACAACTTAAAAGAAACCAGCCTACAAACAATTCAGTAGTATTTGTGAGCACTAGTACAACCTATTGTTTACAAGAGCACATACTTTAGTTTAGGTAACAGTTTGTTCAAAAATAGTATTTATATAAGTAATCCACCAATGTAGAGAAAAGTGTTAAAGAAAAAAGAAGTCAAATATTCCAGCAAGCATTATTTCAGAGGCATAACTACGCATCTCAGCTAAAAGCAGAGGTGATCAGGTCATTAAGGTCACTTGGGAGAGGAAACATGGCATCTTAATGATTAATAATTTTTATGTGTGCGTGTGCATTCAGATCTCCTAAAAGAGAAGCAGGAAACAAAAAAGAGGCAACAGAAGAGAAGGAGCTTCAAGTTTTATTTTATTTTCCACCTCACCTTTCCTCCCCAGGAAAGTAGTGTGTGCAGGTGTGAACATTCAGTTGCAGGCGAGACAGCCAGGGAGAGGCCCTTGGGGTTTGCAGTAGTCTGCGAGAGTTACTAAAACCTGACAGCCGTGCCTAGTTAGGACTTGGTAACTACTGGGGCACACAATTATACAACCTTAGGATTTTGATATCATATTAGTGTCCGCTTTGTGAGCAGTGCTTCATCTATAACGGAGATCAAGTGTATTTGCTGTGTTGGCAGGTTGTCTCAACAACAGCCATTTGGGACAATGCTACAGAAGCTGCTTCTTTAACCCCGTTGAGGATGGCAATACCTTCCTCCTGTGGCACAGAGAAGAGGTCTCTTAGGCATCAGTGCTTCAAAGGCAGGCCCGATATAACAAAGGCACACTCACACTTTGTTGCAGATCATTGGAGTCTTTTTGAATTGAGCAGACAAGAGGAGAGGGCAGGCCATGAGAGTGATTCCACCATATTGGTTTCTGCTAAAGCTGTCTATAGCTTCCTGCCCCTCCCCTCTTCCGATTGATGCATCACAATGGATATGATGTTAGAAGCCAAAGGACACTTTCATGAAATGTTTCAAGATCATGCTGTGCGATATCCGTTGATGTCCGTTGTACTCCCTGTTTTAGACAATTGATATTAAAACAGAGTTATTATTTAGTTTGAGAAGTTATTCTCCGTCCCATCCATAGTACGACATGTTACCTTGAGTAAAAGGGCCTCTAGGGTCCATGCCACTCTGGTGTTAATATAGATAAAGGAGTAGTAGCCCTGGATTAAGCTGCCATCCCACAGCGCACATAGCCACACCCCCATGGGCCCTGTTCTAACATGGTGGATGTACCCACCCGCCCCCACAAGGGTGGGAGGCATCTGTGGGATGTTTTAACCCACTAGTCTATGCCCTGCAACATCACTGTGCGCTGCCTGCATCTGAAACAACAGAGTGGCCGCCAAAAAGATCTTTGCGCTAAAAATCTCTGAAAGTGAGCAGGAAAACCTGAAAAATAGGCCGCCAATCCATTTTGCCTATGTCAGTGGTAACACAGGAGACCACTGCCAAAACCTATCATTGGGCTGCCCACAGAGGAAAATGAAACTACTTGAAAAAGCAGTGCTGCATTGCAAAGGAAAACCCAGAACTGCTTTAAAAATCTGTTTTTCCTTGGCTGTGGAAAGTGCAAAATTATGATTCCCAAACATCACAAAAGATCCAACATCCTTGTTGGGTGTTAAAAATCACTTTAAATAAAGAATTCCCCTAAGCGCAATGTCAGCAGAAGCATATTTTATCAGAAGAAAATCCACATTCAAAGATGCTTGCTTGGAAAAATATGTTAAAAATCGGCGCAGTAACGCCGCTCGCCTGTGTCAGAAGCCAGCATTTACTTATACTGTTATTTAAACTTGTGCCTTAAAATCAAAGTATGGAAAAGAAGAGACTTCCCATCAAGAGCAAGATCAAATCAATCTCTATGTTTTAAAAATGCTGGAATTAAGAGATTTGTGGCTATATTTGTAAAAATGTAAATTGTATTTTAGAGAAAGACTATTTTAAACATTGTTTTAAAAGTACGTTAAAGCCAGCCACACTGAGCTTCAAAGACATCCCACAGTTTCTCCCCAAACAAAGGAATCTTCCTGCCTGCTCTCTGCTGAAGAACTGGCAGGAAGGTGTGAAAGGAAATGGGAGGGGACTTTGGCCTGTTGCTCTGACAAGAAACAAAAGACTCCCTTGAATGAAAGGAAATGCAAATTCGGGTGTGACAGAAAACAACTGCTGGCAGGAAGAAGCCTGGGACTGCTCTAGCTCAGCCAAAACCTTGGAGGTGGGGACAGACAATTTTGTTTATTCAGAGAGCACAGAAAATATCTTTTTGAAAAAGACTCATAGAAAACTGAACAAAATTGGTAAAAATCTATAAATATAGTGTTGTTAAAATACGTTTTAAAACTACTCTGGAATCTGTGCGACATTCAGAGACTGAACCACGAAAATGTTGACTTTGTAGCAGTTGTGATAATGCTAAGAATATGAAACATCACAGGAATATGCCCAGATGTTATGTGCATGTATCTGGAAAAATATGTACAGATCTGGGTAACTAACCAAAAGCGCAAAAAACTGTCATTTGTGAACCAAAACTCTTAGGAAGATGGGACTTTGATAGATACGTGCCTTATTTAATCTGTAATGTAAATATGTATTATTAGCAAGTTGGTGATATTGGAAATATGTTTTATATGAAAAATAGATTTTCTGTGTAGGAACAAAGGGGAGGTTTTTCCCTGGATTGTATATTGCAGCATCACTATGACACATTATAACACACCGTTACCTTCTCAAATCAGGGGAGAGGGAATACCTTAACCAATGGGCTTCTTAGAGGGTTGGGCATAGTATTATCAGCCTACGCAACCCCTTGGGAAATACATAAATAGGGACTGTTGAGGACCTAGTAACACACACACACATTCACCCATCAACTGATTTACTGGCGAAGAGCTCTGCAGGAAGAACCCAGATCAAGACTCCAGAACCCAGATCAAGACTCCAGAACCTTGAAAGCAGAAGGCCCATTCCAAAGCTGAACCCTTCTCAGCTGGCCTTTAAAATCTTGCAACCTGATTTTAACCCCAAACTTCCAAGGGGCACAACCAATAAAACAGCCGGGCTGTGCTGTTTTTCTGCTTCTTGCCAAGAACTCTTGCTAGAACCCAGAGATCCAGACCAGTAGAGCAGAGCTGTAACCCAGAACCAACCCGTCAGATCCAGTCCAAGAAGCCGTGCAGAGACAGAGTGCCTTGCTGAGTGCAGAACCAAGCACCTGAATCCTGTCCGGTGGCTAGCAGATTCCAGTCCAAACCTTTGACTAGATCCTGATGGGCCTATTCCAAAACCATAGTTGTGAGTATTTAGCATAGAACTGTCCATAGCCAATCTCTTATCTTTAAGTAATCCTATCCAACCCATTCTTTCATACCCAGAACTGCATTGTAGAATCTCTTTTGTCTGTCCTGAATCCTTCTTTAATCCATATAATCCTGTGATAATTGTAGTGATAAATCATCTTTGCGCTAATATATATTTGCTGAAGAAAGGCAGGTGTCGCAGCGGGCAAAGATCAGACAGAGGCGCCTCTGGACTGGTGGCTGCACTGTTGGTATCTTGCATCTTCATAGCCTCCCTTAGTGTTAAGAAATCCTTGTTTTTAATCTTCAAAAGTGCATCTCTCATTTGAAATCTTGACTCTTTTTGAGAAAAATCGACCTTTACTAAAACCTCTGTAACTTTTGAACCGTACATGTTAGAAATGAAATTTAAATGTCAAATTGAAGCTAAAATCCTCAGCCTTCAAACACATCCGTATAGTTTTGCCGCAATCGCGTTTCACGCGCGCAGGAAAAGATTCCCGCGATTCTGCATTTGGCTCAATTTCATCCCATATAAAATAGCTATTCTTTGCATTTAACCTCTGAATTCAGTTTCCAATCTACTAGTCATTCAACCATCGTTGCTAGTGTTTACCTGGAACTATCCAAAGCGGCCCTCACTAGTTCTGAATCCTATCTAGAGAATTAAATTCATTTTTAGCATTTTTCCCATTCATTACAAAACCACATTCAAAGCATTTGATCTGTTTCTCTGTACAGCTTACTGAGGGAATTGGGATTGAAACTGCATTTGTAGAGTGTTAATTCCTGAAACCTGTTTTCTCTCCTTCCATCTCTATATTGCATATTAGGGGGGATTGAGTAGTATCAGGGGGAAAGAGTAATTATATTGCATTTGATTGAATTCATATAAAGTATTATTTCTGTGCTGCATTCATTTCCTATCATTGCACCCACACCAAGTTTTATCCTATGCTCCATTATTCTTTTCATCCATACTCCTATTGATTAAAGAGATTGTTGACTGTAATATCACCCAACGCTGATCAATGTATACATATTAATAGTGTGATATCCAGATATTGTTCATAATTCATAAAAGTATGATATATATATTGTTCAAATCCATCAAATAAATCTTTTCATTTTGCAAAACAACCTACTTCTTGGTTCAGTGAGACCCGGGGGGGTTCAAAGAGAAGGGCGGTGATATAAGGGTACATCGTTGAGAAATAAAAGAACTTTTGACATAAAAATATATAATTAAGGGTTCCAGCTGGGCATCTCACGCCAGGCATTGACTTAGGTGGAGTGCTGGGTTGAAACCACTTACACATCCATAGGGGCAATGGCAACAAAGGATGGTTAACAGCTGTCGACTGCCACGAAGGGTAAAGCCAACAGGGAGCAGAAAAGCGAAATGCCCTCTGAAAGCAAACAAGGAAGTGTTTGTCGGGGAGGAGGTGCTGGGGAGGGGTGGGTGTTACAGTCGGACGGGCTGCAGTGGATGCAGCTGGTAGGGCGAGCACTTCAAAGCGTTGATTTGAAGACGTGGACAATTTGAGTAGGGGTGAACTTTCAAACAAAACGTTTTGGGTGGGGTTTGGGAAGTTGGCAGTTTAAAAAGGTATTAAAGTTGCTCCACTACATAAAATCTTAATTTTCCATTTGATTTATTGCGCGGAGGCACGCAAAGAGATTATTAAGTGCTGCTTTGGAACACAACAAAAAAAGTACATTTTAATGTTGTGTGGATGCATTTGCCTCTATGTTAGCTGAGAATCTGGTTTCAAGTATAAAAGTTTGGCACGTTTGCATTTACGGGGACATCATGCTTGGATAAGTGAATTTAAAACATGCCCCTCCGACACTACAGTATATCCTAGTTTTTCGGGAGAGACACTTCCAATTTAAATGACCAGCTTCCTCTAACTTTACAGTGGAGCGCGTTCTTTTCGATTAGGAATAGTCCCTATTTAAATGCATGCAAGTTTTGAGATATATCACAGTTGCTTCAAGACGCTCTGGGGTAGGAATCACAACTATCGTCACTATCCGTGGCTGACAAAGCATAGCCTTTGTCACGCTTGAATAAACAATATTGCTGAGGAAGTGTTCGGCACACACCACTGTTTAGGCCATGGGCCAATGGTAGTAAGTGCCCGCTTTGAGCACACAGTCTCGCGTGTTTCTCGTGTTCGCAGATTGAATAGTGAGTTACTCAAATAAGCGGATGGCCACACCCACCATCGTGGGTGTGTTGGTCATCTGGGGTAAATGGTACAATGTTTTATCAGGAAGGTTTTCAGTTACCACCCTGACTGTTGTGAGTTTGAGGTGACTGATGCAATGTTTTATCAAAGGTTTCCTGCATCTTGGTTCGTGCTTCCCCTGCCATTTCATGGGTGGTGGCAATAAGGGGCGCCTCCGACCTACTTCGGCAGCTTGGGGCCTAAGCGAAGATACTCAGGAAAGGAAAGATCGACATATATTATCATCTTCTGCTACCATAGGAGGAGGAGGAAAGAAGAGATGGGGTAAATTTAGCATTGCATAAAAGCGGTCTGAAAGCATGTGATGCATTTAGCCTGCAGTGTCTGCTGTAAGAAGATACATTTAATTTTAGTGCAAACACAACAATTTTAGTGTGTGTACCCTACCCACACTCTCTCTAACCCCACCCACCCCCACTCTCTCTACTGTAAGGAAGACATGGAATCAAGAGTAAGATAGACACAAGTGACCACTGTTCACGGGTGTTTATTGAACTTAAAAAGGGTTTGAAAAACCCCTATGTAGTCCTAAAACTACAGATGGGAGCAAGCTACGACCATCAAATAATAATAACGCAGTCCTAGTGGTTTGTTGTCAAAATAAAAGGGCCTATACTAATAAACCTATTGCCAATCCTTACCTCTAAATACAAATAGTGTGGGAACAATGTTACTAAAAAGAAAAAAGTGTTCACAAAATGATATGTCAGGATGTTCAGGTCGTTGGCCTCCCTTCCGCACATTTTCAGGACGGGATTAGGCGGTACACCCGAGCTTAGCACAGTCTCTGGCTTCTCTAGCACGAGGATACAGTTCAATCATTAGCAAAAGGGCCATCTATGTCCAAGTTTCTTTGTCTTTCAAAGTCTCTGCATTCAGAGGGCCTGATGCGACGAATAAATGCCAAGTTCTTTTCCTCTTTCAGATTTTCACAAGTACTCAATTTCTTAGGCAATTCACTATTCACCTCGGATCCCCCTCAACCGGACTCAGATCCTCTCAGCACAATGTTCTTCACCTTGGATCCCCCTCAGCCGAGCTCAGATCCTTCTCTTATCACAATGATTTCAATCTCGGGTGTCTTCGTTCACCCAGGATCCCTCTCAGTTGGGCTGAGATCCCAGATCCCCCTCAACTGGGGTCAGATCTCAGATCCCCCTCAGTTGGTCTCAGATCAACTTCATGTACTTTTTCATCAATTATCAACGAGTTTCGAATGTGCGCAGAGTTTTGATTGACCCATTGCAGGACCACTTCGATTTCACAATCCTTTATCACTTTTACAATTGCCACCCTTCAGCTGGATACCTAACAGAGACTTTCAAATGGGCACCGACGTGGCACCGGACCACTCTTGTCTACAGTATCGTATTGTCATGACCCCTGCCCCTGGCCCTCACTGGTAAGTCAGCCTACCAGTTAGGGCCAGGTCAAAGGCCTTAAAACCTCATCTAAGACTCTCTTTCAGTCAGTCCTGGCGCCTTCGGCGCGAGGCTCATAACCATCATGAAGACCAACATTAGAATGAAACTATTTACTTGGAACTATTTAACTTGGGGGGGGGGTTCAGCCAAAATGGAGGCATACACATAGCTCAGTTACAAGGAACTGAGCTATGCGGTCTAGTCTTTTGGGTGTGGCAGGCCTGGGACTATTTTAGCCAGGCTACTTTACCTGAGACTATTTAAACAGCACCCAAACAGCAGAACATGCTTTGCGTTATTCTGCTGTGGCAGCGTAATGCTCACCGTGTCCAGTTCTTTGATGCCAGCTTACCTGAAACCAAGGACCTGCAGAGAGAGAAAGAACACTACAAAACTTACCTGGAACAGTATCCTGTCTTCAATCCATCGCTGACTTCAGTTCCACTCACCTGAAGGTACGAACTCCATCATCCGGCACCGCATGCATCCTGGAATACGTTAACCTGGAAAGAGGAGAAAGAAAGACAGCATTAGTAAGCGTTTACTCACGTTTCCTCCAGATTGAAGAAAGCCACACAATTCTTACCTGTGTAGTCATTTCTTGGTCAGTATCATTTCTGGAACATTACGGCGCTCGGCGAGGAACATCGCAAACTGCAAGGAGAAAAAAGACACAGGTTAGCAAAATAAAAGGCGAAACAGTGCCGTGCATCGCACATTACTCACCGGACAGCATCGCGCACGCCGCGCTTTCGCCTACCGGCCCATGCTCATCTTCAAACTGCATGATACCACCAAAATACCTTTCCATACCTAAAAGGAAAGAAGCAAGACATTATTATTCGAACTAATAAGAACTGCATATAAAGACTGTAAAGCAGCAAACCTACGGAGTCGCAGCAGGCCTGGATTCCCACAGGGGGGCTTGCACCAATGAAGTAACTTGGTCGCTGCTCGCCCCCCCATCTACGCGCCCCTGCCACGAGGAGCAGGGCAGAGAATCCACCTTTTACAATATTAAGGTGAGGAGAAGGCCCAAGGGGGAGGAAGGAGTTGAGGCCAAGGGAGGTGGGAAAACATAAAGACAATCTGGTATTGAATCCAGCTCTCCTATATTGCAGACCCATCTTTAACCAGAGGCCTTACCAAGGGACCGGGAGAGGGTTCGAGAGTGCAAATCATCCAACCAGGGCTGGATGGCGTCCCCGTGGATACCAGGTGAGCATAACATGTATCTTGTCTTCAAAGGTTAATCATTCCTCTGCTGTTTAATTCGCGTCACTTGCCACATATGCTTCATACATTGTTCTTTCAATTTTCACTATACAATGTTGCCGCTTGCAACCTTGGCTTCAACATAGACAGGTCTGGTATCAGTCTCCCCAACTCACCAGCTGTGCCGACTTCAATGGTGCTGCTTTGTTGTAGGAGCCAAGGACAGGACCACAGCGGCAAATGATTCTACCTGCCGTGACTATTGACACGGGAGAGCCCCGGGTACCTCTGACATATAATGCAGGATTCTTCAGCCTTGATTCCTGGTCTTACATTTCCTATTCTCGAAGGTTCATGAAAGTAACAGTCTTTTTGTTTTAAAGGTCAAGGGCACTTCCCTCCTTGCAATCCTCTTTGGTCTTGCCGTCTTTTGCCTTGTTTAAACTGCTATCTTGGAACTTCTGCTTCCTCGTGGGCTTTGCCTCGCTCAGAGTGTGCTTTCTGGTCCGCCTTTTATCCGTGTGGGGAAGTGTGATGTAAGTCAGGTGTGTGTAAGGATCAGTAATTGCCTGACCCTGCCTGACCATTGTATTGGGACATGTCAAGTATAAGGCTTGGGTGTTAGTCCGTTTTCTTTCACAGTGAGCTGTCCGTCAGGAATTGTTTGTGTTGGAAAAGGAGTTTGGGGGTTTTAAGTTCCTAAGTATCCTACTGCGTCTTGCCATCCGGTGTCTGACTTCCACCCCCCAAAGACCCTTCTCCCAGGTGATCCTCCCGCGCTGGTCCACCCTCAGGAACTGGATCCAAAAGCAATGGCCGTGTCCTGGCCACCTGGATGACAGATCCACAGGGACTAGCGGGTGAGATACCTTCAGGTTTCTCACACTACCACCATTCTCTTTACCCCCAACCATCCATCTCCCATTCTCTCTACCCGACCCACCCTACCACATTCTCTCTAACCCACCCTAGCTCCATTCTCTGTATCCCCACCCACCCCATCTCCACTCTTTCCCCAAACATCCACCCTACCCGCACTCTTTCTATAACCCACTCAACCACCCCACCCCCACTCTCTACCCCCTCATCCTTCCTCTCACACACTTGCTTTATTGTTTACCCTCTCACTCTCAACCTCTCCCACTCATATTTTGTCTTGCTCATCATCAATGGCTTCCTCAATCGTTTACTCCCTTGCTCAATTCTCCTTCCTCTGCATTCTCTTACACACCCACGCCCCTTATTGCATTCTCCTTTCAAACTTTGCCCCCTCCTCCTTGCACCATGGTACCTATAAATGCAAAATGCAAATCACATCAGTAAACGCCAAAACTAGTGGCATTGCCAATGCTTGTTTGAATGAGCTGACAGGTATATGTTAGGGAGCAGCTATAGCTGTTAAAGCGGTGGATGCTAGAGTCTTCTGCTCTATGTATTGTGTGCCACTGGCGTGTGGCGAGATAAGATGCCTATACTGTGGTTAGGAGGCCAAACCCTCTCAGAATGCTGCAGACCATAGAAAATGGTTTAGAACATCCTGTGCAGGTGGTTCGGTGCTGAGGGCATGGTGCATGCAAAATATATAGGCCAATGTATGCGTTTAACCTAGTGCATAGGTTTATTCTTTTGTAAAAGAAACCTGAGATGATTTAAATGACAGTACTTTACAGTATGGATTCTATGTCAGCGCTGCAATACATGCATTATTGATAAATGAGGAAGTTTATCAATGGAAAACCACCCTTCCAAAGGCTAATTCTTCTTTCCTTCTTTCATAACAATTACCCTGGTTTTGCTCTCTGCAGATTTACAGATTGATGTAGACAAGAAAGCTAGCCTGCTATTTGTAGTTATCTGTTGTTCTAAAGAATTTGTATTTTCTTTAACATACATGTAAGAAAATTAAGAACATAACTAAATTCACCTTCATATCCCCCGCTCCCAAACTGCATGTACAAACACACAGTTCCAAATAAGTGTTCACTTTAGATGTTCGTCCTTCGGTTCAGGATTCTATTTAGGAGCATGGAGATCACGTTACACCTTATCATTCACCAAGTATGTATTACATATGGGTCCATGGTCCCATTATATGCCTCTCATCTGCCCATCAATTCAACCTTTTCATGACATTTCAAACAGGTTGCGTAGTGCCAGGTGCACTGGGCAAAATGTCTACCTGTTGTCATCGGCTAAGTAACTGAATACCGGTTTCCAATTATGATTCAGTTCTACATGTAAATCATTGATGTTTGCCATCTACATATCCATGGCTAAGAGGAACCCAAGTTTCTGCCACAGCAGATTCATGTGGGGCTGTATCTACTTCCTGTGCGAAGCTCCCAAAATTAATTTAGCAATCAACAGTGTAGTGGTGGCGATCCTTCCAGCAGAACAGTGTAACTGGTGTATGGTTTTAATCGGTAGTCCCAAAAGAATATGTTCAGGGTACCAGGAAGAGGCACATCCAATATGTTCAAGGTCACCCTGGTAACCTCCACCCAAAATGACTTTCATTTTGGGCATGACCACCAAGTCTGTACAGGGGATCAACTTCTGTACACCCTCTCGAGTAGCTATCTGAATTTACTAATTAAAGGTTTGAAAACCCATGTGGAGTCGTCCTTCATCTGCTAACCATTTTCTTTAGCCAGTTTCTGTATTGTACATACCTAGACAAGTTCCTAGTCCGTACCCATGTATTTTCCCACCTGCTATTTCTTTACGTATCCCCATGATCTTTTCCCCTTCGCAAAATCTATGATCTTGTAAATTTGTAAGGTGAGGCCCTTTGTGAGGGATTTGTTGCCAAGAGCCTTTACAATACTGAAAGCTTTGTTTTGGCTGCTTCTTTAAAGGATACATATACCTAATGGTTTTGGAGGCAAACTATTTCTCTTAGACGAAATTCAACTTTACATTACGTGAAAGGCTTTATGATACTACTTCTGAACTTATCTGATATTCACCAACCTCGATGTTATCTCCATTTACAAAATGATTTAGTCATTGTCTCAATGGAGAACTCTGAATTCCCATGGTTTGGTGTGTGGTGATGGAAGAAATTTCAGCCCAATAGACAGTGTGAGCTCATCCCATACGGCCAAAACCAATTTCGGGACTTGGTTACCTAGGTGTTTGGGCATACATGCAACTCTTCAAAAACGTTGTCCTCCCACTGCTACATCCATTGTTCACGAATGCTTTTCTGAGTCCAACTTACACCATTATTCTAATATTTGCAACTGTGTTTCTTGATAATATCTTAGAAAACAGGGGTGTCCTAGATCTTCTCTTTCCATCAGAGCCAAAGGAGTTTTGAAAACAATCTTAGCTTTTCTGCCCATCCACCCAAACAAAATGTTACTTCCCTTTGGAGTCTGGATAACTCAGCTCCGGTCATACTTGTTGGGAGAGCCTGAAAGAAAGATATTACTGCGTTGGCACTACAACTTTAATTGTGTTGGTTCTACCGATCCAAAAAATGTAGAGTCTTTTCAATCTTGCCAAGTCTTCTCGGATCAGTTCCTACATACAAGGGTAATGAGATTTGTAAAATTGAGCAACATTTAGCAAAATTGAGATTAACCAAGATTTAATGTGTGGCCTGTTGCCAAACAGAAATATGCCTGGGACCTTGCAGAGGCACTCCTTACATCCGTGCAAGAGAGTGTGAACATCTCAAATTTCATATAATTCACTTTCCAAATTGAACATTCTTGGTGTTTTTGTAGATCTTTCATGAGGCGTGTTAGAGAAGTGATAGGATGTGACATGGAAATGAGGATGTTGTCTGCAAACATGCAAAGTTTGTGTCCAAATCCTCCAGATGCAAGTGGTAAAGGGCATATCCTTGTCTTGTACCACATTTCAATTTTAACTTCTCAGAGAGTAAGCCATTCACCTGAATTCCATTTCTGCAAAAGATTTCCCAGTACTCAAGGCACGTAGGGATTCCCGAAGGAAACCCCAGTCCAACATGTCAAAAGCTTTTTGGGTGTCTAAAGACAGCAGCATGGGAGCAGGGGGAGTGTGGAAAGTCTGTTTGATTAACCAAGTAAATGTGAGATACACCTAATATTATTGAATGTCTGTCAACCCAAAACCATTTCTGCATTTTCTGTGTGTATTAAGCTCGGGAGTAAACCCTCAAGTTTATTTTCTGGTACTTTGATGAACAACTTGTAATCTAGGTTTAGGAATGCTACATATTTATTAAATCCACAGTTGTCTGGAGCGTTCCCTGACCTAGAGATCACATGTAAAGTGGCCTAATTCATAGAAAGTGAAACCTCTCTGGATAATAGGATCACTAGAGCATCGAAACAGTGTTTGTAGAATTTGATGTGAAGCCTTCTGTACCAGTGCTTTTTCCGGTTTTAATGATCTGGTATTGTAATATTTCTTCTTTTTAAATAGACCTATCTACAGTTTCTTTTTGTTCATCTGTGATTTTCAGTAGCAGAGCTTCTTTCATGTATTGCTTTTGTTCCTATCACAAAATTGGCTCAGGGCTGTAGAGGCTACTGTAAAAATCATCAAAGATAACATTTTTGAATCTGCATCAAGTTGTTGAAATCCATTTGCATTCTTGATTAAGCGGGTTGATTCTTCCTAACCCTTTAGGTCGTTATCCCAAAAAGTATTTGTTTTATTGCTCCTTTTATCGAATTTCTGTTCACATTCAAAAGAAATCTATCTGCTTTATTAATCACCTTAGTTTTAATTAGCCCTCATTAAAAGTAATTTGCTGCCAGATTTTCCTGGCGCCTGTCTCTTTCTGCTTTGCCTTAAGTTCATGAAGGACCTTTGTCAGTTTCTCCAACTCACGGGTTCTCATTCTAGCTAAGCCTGAATATGCAGCTGGTAATTTGCCTCTAATAACTAACTACTCAAAGGTGTCACAATCTGCATTGAAATAGGTGTCTCCATGGTGGCTAACGTGGCAATTCCATTATTTGTGCATTGATCTCAGTAGAGAACATGTCTTCTCTGAACATGTCTAGGTAGAGTCCACCTTCTTTGTGGTTGAACCCTCTGTTTGAGAGTCCATTCCATCTTCATTAGACTATGATTGGAAATGGCAAAGTTTCCTCCCTCCAGCCTTCCTTACACCACCCCTACCCACCATCCCCTCCCTGGATTGGTTAGCTTCAGGTCACGGGACCCAGCAAAGAAAGCCTTTACCAGAAGCTCTAGGACAGGCTTGCCTGGACAGCCGGGTCAAGGGGGGCCAAAGCAAAAGCACCGCCCTCACCTGTTTGCATGTTCGCCCTGTGCGGCCCTGGCAGGCCCTGACCCCTGTGTGCTGCGACCCCAGGTTAGGGACAACGAAGTTTGATATTACGTTTCATGGCAGTAGTTTTGTATATGTGAATCTAACTGCTGGCTTGTGCCACTACCCTGCATCCTTTCCACAAGGATAGGGCTGTAGGTCTGTAATCTCAAAGTTATATACATTATAAAGCTAACTACTGTTGTTTGCCACTACCTTAATGATTCAGTTGATGCTGCTTTTGACTTTAGCCACACTAGAATTGTACTGACTTGGCATCCGCTGCTTTTGAATTTAGCCACACGAGTACTGTACTGAATTGGTGTCCGCTGCTTTTGAATTTATCCACATTAGACTCGTACTGATTTAGTTAATGCTTCTTTTGACTTTAGCCACATTAGAATTGTACTGAGTTAGTTAATGCTGCTCTCGAATTTAACCACATTAGAATTGTACTGAGTTAGTTCACTTTTGATTTTAGCCACTCTAGAACTGTACAGTCTTGACATCCGCTGCTTTTGAATTTACCCGCACTAGAATTGCACTAATTTAGCAAACGCTGCTCTCAAATATAGCTGCATTTGATGTTAACCTCATGAGACTCGTACTGATTTATTCAACGCTGATTTGAATTTAGCTCCACTGAAATTGTATCCAGGTGCTTTTGATTCTAGCAGCACAAGGATTGTACCGATTTAGTTAATGCTGCTCTTGAATTTAGCCACACTGGAATTGTACTGAGTTGGTAACACTGTTTTTTATTTTGAGCCATTCTAGAACTGTACAGACTTGATGTCCGCTGCTTTTCAATTTACCCACACTAGAATTGCACTCATTTAGCTAACGCTGCTCTCAAATTTTGCCACACTAGATTTGTACTCATTTAACACTGCTCTTTAATTTAGCCATGCTAGAATTGTACTGAGTTAGTTAACACTGCTTTTGCTTTTAACCACTTTTTATGTGTACTGACTTGGCGTCTGCTGCTTTTGAATTTAGCCACACAAGAATTGTACTGATTTGATTAGCACTGCTTTTGAAGGTATCCTCTTGAGAATTGTACTGATTTATTTAATGCTGCTTTGAATTTAGCTGCACTGAAATTGTAACCCACTGCTTTGAATTTAACCACACTAGAATTGCACTGAGTCAGTTAACACTGCCTTTGAATGTACCCACACTAGGACTGTACCGACCTGGTGTCTGCTGTTCCTGAATTAAGCCACAGTAACATGGTAATGATCTATAGTTAATGCCGCTTGTGAAGTTAGCTACACTAGAATTGCACTGAGTTAGTTAATGCTGTTTTTTAATCTAGCCACACAGGAACAGTATTTATAGCCCTCCTTTACTGCTCTGCGCTGCCTTCCTGAAAGTAATCTGTAGCCATCCTGCACAACAACCACTTGACAAGCTGTCTAGGGCTCGTTTAGTGCTTTGTGGAGGGATTTACCAGTTTCATTATTTAATTTCTAGCCCGTTTTCTTGAGCTGGATTGCTCCTAGAGTGCACAGTCTTTGTGGTCTAGCCCTTTGATTGTTATAGCCTCTTTCCTTCCCCCTCCACTCTCCACTTCTCAAGCACTGCTCCAAGGGCATTCTAACCCGGGCAGCCGGGGAAGGGCACAGGCTAAGGGTGCCTTCCTTGGGGCACCTACCATCTCTATCGGTCTGTTTTGCCCTGTCACCCCAGCCCTGCCAGACACCACATGTCGCAGGTACTTCAGGTAAAGAATGTCTACTTCGTATCTCGCCACTGTTTGTGCAATGTCACTACTTGCATTTCGCCCACACAGAGTGTCCCAAAAGTAGTTGCTACCTTATCATGCCACTGTTGGTATTTGGCACTACTTGCATTCAACCCTAGATTGCCCCAAAAGTAGACTTTGCTGCCTTGCTATGCGCCACTGTTTGCATGTTGCCACTACTTGCATTTAGCCATGGTGTGCCCAAAAGTAGTTTTGCTTCCTTGCTATCACTCCACTCTTTGTATTTTGGCACTACTTGCATTTAGCACACAGAGTGCCCCAAAAGCAGATTGTTGCTACTTGCTAGCTTTTAATCATGCCACTGTTTGCATAGTGCCACTTCCCACACTTAGCCTCTAGAGTGTCCCAAAAGTGGATGTTGCTGCCTTTTTATCACGCCACTGTCACAAACAAAAGATATGTTCGAAAGGGAGGCTTCTGCCCCGGGGAACCCCGAAACGCTGCACACCCCAGTACCCAATCAATCAAAAGCAAACCAGAAAATGCAACCGCGAGACAAGAACACTGAGAAAAACAAGCCACCGCAACCCTACAACCACAGCGAGGCAAATGCCACTGTGTGTCACAACACACTGACTTAGCTCTGAGACGAGGAACATAATCAACCCAGGATGGCACCTGCCCCTGAAATACATTACAAACCTGAACCCAACACCAAGCTGAAAAGCAAACCACCACAATCCTTCACCATTCAGGGCATTGTGAGGGGTCAGTAATGCGTGGCGGACAACTGCTTGTAGTTTTCTCAATATTTGACATTTTATTAATGAAAGAAATTGCGAAAAAAACCTACCTAAGACAACTGCTTGTAGTTTTCTCAATATTTGACATTTTATTAATGAAGGAAATTGCAAAACAAAACCTACCTAAGCCTACTCTACCTAGTCTAGGCTCTAAGGGAAAACTGCCTAGCATATACAAAACTGGACCTCACACTAAATAACAAAACATTCAAAGTAAATAATAAACAACATAAATAAATGATTACCAAATAACCAGTGAATTGAATGACTTCCACTTGTTCTTTTCCCAGGAATGTCCAAGGTCAGTCTCTCACAAAGAAAAAGTGAAGTCTTGAACCAGTTCTTGAAAGTTCCAAAGAAACAAAAGTTAATCCAAACAAAAATCCGCGGGTTACAGTTCTTTCTCAGTTTGTTGAAAAGTTTCCTTTCGAGTTTCCACAAAGAAAACAGCACCAATGGTAATCCTGGATAACCTTCTTCCAGGATAGGCTTCACAAAGTTCTAAACAAAAGTACCACTTCTGCTTCAACACCTGTCCATTGTTTTGTAACGTCTGCAGCATCTTTAGTATAACTTTTCAGGATGCTTCTTCTAACGGAGTTGCTTTCTTCTTGACAACTCCCTTCTGCTAATGGCCGTGAAAGCAGGCTACTTTGCTTCACAGTGCAGTACTGCATCAACCACCTCCAATATAATGTTCTTTGACAATATTATACACCACCACAATTTTGCTAGATCTACGGCAACTTGGTACTTTAAGGATGTATTAAGCAACTTAAAGATAAGACTCCAACCTCAACGGGTAGGCAAGGCACTCTTCCTTCCTATGCCACAAGAAAGGGGGGCAGCCTCTTTGCCTCTTCTGTCTGTCTTACAGCTACCACTGTATTCTGCCTTGGCTTCTAGACTGCTTCTCTCTGACAGCTTCACAGATTCAGATTGTTGATCACTTCTTTTTAACAAGCACCCAGCTCCCTTCCCCAACTTTATGTACACCTTCTTGTTTACAGCATTTACCCCAAAAGCTGTATTGCCACTCTTCCAGCCTTGGATAACTTTGTCACCCTTGTATCAGAGGACATTGGATTTGTACCAACTTTGACAACTTCAAAACGAAGGTGGTTAGATCTAAATAGGGCTGGTTTTGCATTAGAAAGGATTTTCCTACTTGCTTGGGTAATACTTGCTCTTCTCGTTACTTCAGCAACTTCTACAATTATAAAGTTCTTGTTCTGGATGTTACAGGATTTGGGTTTCACAAAGAGAAACAGAATTAGGTATACATAATCACTCTTAGATGGAGAATATCAACTTTACTTGCGTTCCCTGTCATTCATACAGAATGCTGCTTTAATGTGGATCGGGAATCCCCATCATTCATGTGCAACCCTTCTTTGATGTAAGAGTATTGTAACAATTAGGGAAAGGCAGCTGCTACCTTTCGAGTAATTACAAACCCGCGTTCTCCCTCTTGAAGACACGCAACCACTCCGGTAAAGAAATTAAATGCAAGAATGGAAAATAGAAGGCATTTCTTATACGCAAGCACTTTGAGTTGTGTTAAACTTGCGCATGATAGATTTCCTTTGTTGTCAAGACTTTCCAGGGCAACAAACAACTTGTACTCTGTTCTACTTCTACGCAAGTTCTAATCGAGCTGGTTACAGTAACCGGCAAGGAGGTTTTAGTGAATTGGAGTACAGAGCTTCACTCACCAGCTCCAAAAACACTGCGTTTGCGGGTGGCTTCCACTTCATGACTTTTCTCTCTGCTACTACTACTTCAAGCACTCTTGGTACCCACACTCGTCTGCAAGAAGGGTATCTCCGACACAGACTCGATGACGTAGAGTCTCCCTCTCTCCTAATTCCCTCGCCTTGCTTCTGCACATAGGCCTCAGGTAGCTGCACGACTTCATCTGTGCAGTCACAGCAATTGGGCGCACATGGGGAAACTGTTAACTTTTCCAGGTCCCTCTCAGTGCAACCACAGCCAGACAGATTTTGTGAACACAGGACCAACTCAGAACCTGCAGGAAAAATCTGCTCTTCTCTCGTCTCGGCATCCCTTAAGTGGTCACACTTCCTTGTGAACTGCCAGCCTTGTGCTCTTCTCCTTCTGCTACTACTGCCAGCCTTCCAGCTCCTGATTCAGCTCCTTTCTACTGCTCCTTCCTGCTGCAGCCTTGTAGGCCTCTCAGGTGGGGCAATGGACCTAAGGTACATGCCCTTAATGTGAATTTCCTGACCCTGGCAAAGGCTGTTAGCCCTACTTGCCTGTCCTTCTGCATGCCTCCTCAGCCCTCTTCCTTATCTGGGACTCGTAGTTCATTTTAAAGAAATTAGGGTTTTCCACTTCTTTTACACTTTTAATGGTGGTTTTAATTCCCTTCATATTTTTAGAAGAGGGATTGTGGGGTTTCACCTTTTAGAGACAGATGGTGTTAAAAAGGCTACATTTCCATTGTTCCTTTTGGTATACCTTTGGCATTGAGGAAGATGTTTAATTTTAGCGATACAAAATACCTGTTCTTTTGATACAGCATGTTGCAGGGTTACCACCTTGGCGTATATACTTTCAGCCTCACTAAGAGGTTGGGATATATCAAAGTGACAATAAACCAGTTCCTCCTTTAACTTAGTGGCAAGAGTATCCCTCTCAGAGAAGAAATATTGTGTCTCACCCCACGGAATCTCCCCACCACCCTGGGCCTGTCTCCACCCAGGTGATCGACCCACAGTACAGCACCCCGAGGATTGGGATCTGGAAGCGTCTGCCCTCTCCTGGCCACCTGGGAGAAGATATTAGAGAGTGTTTTGGTGGGGGTTCCGCCGGATTCCTCACAGCAGACACCACTGCGTGTTACAGCAGATCGATCTATCACTGATCCCAGGAGAGAAAGCAACCCAGGAGTGCACCCGCCCCTGGAATATACCCCAGACCGGAATCCAAGACTGAGTAGAAAAGCAAGACACCACAATGCTACAACCACAGCGAGGCAAACGCCACTGTGTGTTGCATCACATTGGTCTGTCACAGAGCTCAGAAAGCAACCCAGCAGTGTACCCGCCCCTGGAATATACCACAGACCTGAATCCAAGACTGAGTTGAAAAAGCAAGACACCACAATCCTACAACCACAGCGAAGGACACACCACTGTGGACTATTACAGCACATCAACCTACCACCAAGACAAAGAAAGAAGCTGCCCTGGGGGGACCTCGGCTCAGAACAAAAGACAAATCAGCAATACCTGGCACAAAGCAACCCACCACAAACCTAGAACTACAGAGATGCACCTGCCATTACATCTAAGCCTACATCAACATTTGCAAATAAAAACCAATTAAAACCATAACTCATCTAGTCAGATCAAAACCAACATAGAATCAAGCAACATCAGAGAACTGCAGAAGCAGGAAGCCAAACACTGAAAATAACGTAATCGCAAAACCAGACCAGCCATAGAACGCCAAGCCACAACAGCCCAACACATCAACACCACAAACATGCCACGATACAAGAAGGACAAAGAAACAAGAATGGAAAACAGAATAAGAAAGAGTAATGAAATCGTACCCCCATTGAACTGCAACGACCTACCAGAATTTGCAACACCTCAGAATCCCCACCAACCACCACTAATCGGACTAAAGATATGGACCAAGACAAGAACAAAAACAACATACATCTCCTGCTACCTCTCCACCTACAAGCCTAGCACAACAAAAAAGAAACACACAACTAAGGGCCCCAAGAATCCTAGCGTGAACGCCACGCCCATCAAACCACACACCACAACACACATAACCCAGCAACTACAAAGACATTTTCAGGGAAACCCCAACAAGAATCAGAGCTAAGCTAGAATCCTTAACCATCCACACCCCTTACATAACCAAAGACTGGAAAAAAGACCACAACCAAACACCCGACTACTATGAACCAGAATAAAAAGCAACCCATCACTCAACTTAATTGAACTCCTCAACTACGGGATAGAGGCCCCAACCGCACAGCCAGCAAATAACAGCCTCACCCAAGAGAGAACTGAAAATATGACCGGCACTACCCCAACCAAAACGCAAGAAATGGTGCGCAACAAAGAACAAGGAAAAACGCACACTGTACACTGCAGTCTACTCAACGTAAGACCTGTGGCTAAGCACAAAAAGGTCTACTCAACGTAAGACCCGTGGCTAAGCACAAAACAGAAATGTACAACCTCCTAAGCGAAGGCATCACTGACACGCTTTACCTCACAGAAACATGGCTATCGGACAATTACAAAACAATAGCCTACAAAGCTATACAGGACTACTTTAAACTAATACATTCTACCAGAGAAAACCAAAGAGGAGGAGGAATAGCAATAGCATACAAAAGACCACATCTTCTCCACGCCACACCCCTCAACCGACAGAAGATTGCAAACAGGAGTGCAAAGTTAAGGTGCACTTGCCTCAAATGCGAGTACTGAATTTCAAGAATATTTGTTGCGTTAAATCTGATCACCTTGACTGTCTTTTAACTCACAGAATTTCAAGGGTATGTTATTCTATACTTTCTTTGGGGCCCACTAGCCATAGTATTTGGCCATGGCAAGTGGCACAAAGACCCAGTAACACCTGCCTAGTAGATGTGATCACTGCAGGTGTAAAATGTACTCTTTTTTTTCTCCCTCTCCTGTTTCCCGCAGGATTCCCCTGCTATTCCCCTCAGAATGGTAACAAACTACCCATACCCGCGGTATTCCCCTGATAATCTGAACATTTTTAGAAAATCAAAAACTCTTATCACCCCTCTCAGGCATTCACTAAGTGCCCCCTCCTATTTCCATGGACACCCACACCTCTAGCTGCTCTCACTTCCTGGCCCTCTCCCATTATCCCCATTCACTCTTTAGTTCATGTGACGTATTTTCTTTTCTGAGAGCGTCTTCCGTTGTAGCCGTGGAAATCTCGTGAGTTTCCCCGGATAATCCAAAAACGTTTGAACTCTAACTGGCTCCCCAGACCATTCCCAACTCTTGCCCCCTCCCCACCTCTAGCCTGATGCAATTTCTTCCCTTTTCCTCCTCCAAGTAGCATGTTTAGGACTTTTCGTTTTTGCATTACCTCGGTATTAACCGGGTAATCACTTGCATAAAGTTAAAAAAACAAATGGTGGATTTTCATTTCTGAACAGTCTCTCTGCTGCAAAGATCCATGGGAGATATAATTATATTTTTGGGAATACGGGGCACCTCCTTTCCTGTCAAATATTTCAAAACTCCTGGACGAAATCACCTCTAACATGTCCGGGAAATTAAGTCAACGCTTTGTGCCCAAGTTGTTTCTTATGTGGTCAAAATCCGGCCAGCAGTTTTTGCGCTTCTGCTTTTCCAAATATGAACTTTTTTTCTCTATGGCAAAGGAATGGGAGTAGGTCGAAAAGTGCGTTGTTTTTTTTGCTTTCTTAATAACTTTTCATTTTTAACAAATCTTTCCCAAAATGTCCAGTCTGGATGTGCCTGTGACAAACCTTAACTATAGGGCGGCAAAAATATGTATGTATATATTATAGTGCGGTGGCCACCATACTATAGGTTGAGTATCAAGATACATAGGGAACCCAAAAATGTATTTGCTAATAACCTTTGACTCGCGTGACATATTTGTCTGATACTTTGTAAACAATAAGCCCCCCAAACACCTCTTCATCCTCCAACTTGAAAGTTTGGGGAAAATCATAAAAAAATGAAAAGTTACTAACAAAGTAAAACAATGTTTTCCGCCTACTCCTATTCTTTTCCCCATAGAGAAAAAGTCAACATTTCTGCGCAGCGTACAGCAAAAACCCCTGGACGGAATTGGACCGGGTACGAAGTAACTTTGGCACAAAGCTTTGATTAAATTTCCAAGAGAGTTCTGGGTTTTTCCATCCAGTAGTTATTAAAATATTTGCCAGATGAGGGGTTGCCCCTTTCTCCTAAAATGTTAGCTAAATCTTCCATGGTGCTTTGCAGGAGAGAGGCTTTTCAGAAATGTAAAATCTAGCATTTTCTCTTTTTTTGGTAAGACACTTTTCAGAAATGAAAGATCCCGCGTTTTCTTTTTTTTGTGTGCGATGCAAGCGATAACTGCGGTTGTAGCGGGAATAACTGCGGTCAGCTGAAGAAATGCCAATCTGGTGGAGGAAAAGGTATGCAATGGCATCAGGCTAAAGGTGGGGGGGGGGAAGAGGACCGCATGTGAAATTGGGGAGTTGTGGGGCGGGGGATGAAGCTCAGAGCTCAGAAAGTTTTCACATAACCGTAGTTATTCGTCAGGATAACCGTGGTTATGTAGTGGGAGAGGTCCGGGGAGGGTAAAAGGACTTGAGGGGAGTGGGGGAAGCATGGCAAGAGGAAGGGGGCACTTGGTGAGTGCCCGGAGGGGCAGGGAAAAGTTTGATTTTGCATGTTTTTTTTTTTTACAGATAACGGATAACTGGTTATTTGTAGTACATTACTAATGTAGCCGCAGTTATGGGATTTTTTATTTTTTAAACAGAGAGTTAAACAAATTAGATGAATACAAAAAAGGTGAAATCTTACTGCTACAGTGAGGTGAGGGTAATGGGTGTGGCTGAATGATATGGCTATTGGGTTATTTTAAGGAACCGAATGTTGCAATATGGCGAGTGGACACAGCCGAAGGTGAGTGGGGCGGATGTGATTTAAAATATACATGGGGCCCGCGGCCACCTAGTGGGTTCAAAAGAAACATATTGGGGGAACATGTATAATGAACACAACCAAAGCCCATGGCTAGTGGCCCAGTAGTGTTTTAAAATATACAGTGGGCACGGCCAAAGACTGTGCTCACTGGCCAGGGCCGAAGTACGGCCAGGCCAACTAATGGGTCAAAAAGAAACATATTGGGGGAACATGTACAGTGGACACAGCTGGAAAAAAACATTGATATATCAAAACCCTTGAAATTCACTGAAAAAACCTTAGTTAAGGAGCAGTTAAGGTGTGCCGATTTAACCCAACAAGAATCTTGAAATTCATGGGATGTGGAAAGTCATGACCAGCTTAACTCAAAAGCCCATGAGCACATACATACTCTTACGTCCTGTCCCCTTTCCTCCATACTGAATGGATGTCCCTTCCAAGGGACGCGAGACGCAACCTTTTTAACTAGAAAAAACCTTCTTCCACTTAAAATTTAGAGGCGCATGGGGGTGCAGCCCTGGGAGCATGCGTTGCCCTGACTCCGCCTTACGGCGCCACACCTCAATCCCCTTTTCCACGTCGACGGGAACGGGCCGAATTCACCAGTCCTCCTGGGTTTGGCTTCAGCCATGTAATTCCACTCGCGGATACTACTTCTCTTCTGCCTTTTGTCTTTTTATCATTCAGGTTCTCAGTTTCTCAGGCCAGGCGTCACGCTCCTCCCGGGCGCATGTCGACTTCTGCAGGGTTCAGCTGGTGGCCATCCTGCGACGGGCTCTTTCCTACTAAAGACCCCCACGCCCTCTGCCTACGTTGCCTTGGCCCAGACGACAGCTGGCAAGCTTGTATCACATGCAATGTGCTTTGCTTGAGGTCTCTGAAGAACATACTAGCCAGGTGGAGGAGTTTGTCTATCATCGATGCAAGCCCAAGGTAGGGCCGTTCTTTTCCAGCGCACCCCGCAAGGGAGACTCCTTTCCAAGGACTCGCCCGCGCGGGAGGGACTGCTCAGGTCCTCATACCAGCACGAGTACTGAGGCTAAATTAGCTACCGGCCGGCAGGCCAAGGGGTCAGTGGATCCTCCCGGTGACAGTGCTGAGGGACCGGAAGTTTCTTTTACCAGGTCTTAAACCGATGGGCCACGCCCTAGTACCGGCAACATGTCTGAGGAGGCGCTTATACGCAGTTCTACCGGCAGATCCGCTGACGGCGAAGCGCTTACCAGGCACCGGCCTGAGGAACAGGGTAGGCCCCATGATCCACACTCAAGAGTCCTGGACGGGGTGGGGCCCTGTGAGCCGAGCAACACGACACAGGCACGTGGATGGCAGCTTGACACAATGTCTGCTGTGCCAGACATTCCTGACATCAGCCGGATACCGCACCAAGGCAGGGATCAGGTGGAGGAATGTGTGTCAAGGTGGGACTGGTGTCAACCAGGTATGTGGCCTACAGCCTACCCTTCATTTGCACAGGGCAGGTTCCTGCTGCGTCTGTATGGGCAGGGCATGCAACGGCTCCAGCAGCCACCCGCTACTCCGTCAATATCGCCCACCACCCCTCCAGCCTGTGAGGACAGATTTTTTTTAAAGGTTCCTCAGGCTCATGAAATCTCCTCGGATGGGGGTCATACTCAGGGATGCCATCAGGAACGCGCTCCCACCAATGGCTCCGGCTCCGCAGGCCCCAATACAGGCACCCCTGGCCCGTGTTGAGCCTCAGCCGCCCGCTCCGGGACCTCTAACCGATAGTGCAGGTGGTTCCGTACTAGCCCCGGCTGCAGCCTCCGGCTCCCAGCACCCCTCCACCGGTGGCGGACTATCCGGGCCCTCAGGTGGACACAGATGAGGAGGAGGACCCCGACACACCCAGCCAAGGCTTTCCACAAACATCTTGCAGGGCTGGCAGAGTACTAGGGCCTTCCTCAACCTGAGGTTGAGCAACCAGCAGAGGGGGTCCTCGCCGAAGTCCTCACGCTATGTCCCGCAGCGAGAACGTGGATCAAGATGCAGAAGGACGTGGTCGCCTTAGTCAAGAAGGGCCGGCTCAAGCACCTCTCGGTCCAGCTGGTCAATCGGCACCTGGACGCCAAGTACAGGCAGATGGAGGGGGATTCACTTGTGCTATCGGCCCACCCTGAGCCGCACTCAAGCCTCAGTCGTCCTCGGCCTCTTCCTCTGTGGCACTGCTAGGCAAGGAGGAGAAGATCTTGGTGGCGTACGGGACGAAGCTGTATTCCAACGTGCCCCTGCATCTTCTTCAAGCTAACGCGAATGCCATGCTGGCAGCCGTTACCAGAGGCTTTGGCAGGAAATTGCAGATTTCCTCCCAGAGCTTCCGGCGCAGAGCCAATCATGATTCAAGGCGGGACTGGCAGAGGCCAAGATGGTGGCACAAGACATCATGGAGTCCACCGTGGCCCACATTGACACCCTTCGTCGGGCCACCTGCATTGCTATGGAAATGAGAAGAATGGCCTAGCTCTGTGCTACTAAAATCAACCCGGATGTCCAGGAACGCATCTTAGACCTTCCATTCGAAGGGGGTAACCTTTTCCACTCCACCACGGACGAGGAGCTGGACAAAAAGAAAAACTGCTCACAAACGGCCAAGTCATTATCCATTCTTACGAAGACCACGCCCAAAATGTACACCCGGTCACAGCAGCGCTCTGACAAGGGGTGTACATACGGAGGGTTCCACGGCTTCCAAGAGCAGAGGTCCAGACAGCCGGACAATTCGCTGACCCAATATTGGTGCAAACAACAAAAAGGGGGAGTAGGCTTTTTCCAGCCCCCCTCCTCCGCAACAGCCTTAGAGGGAAAGAAGGCATGACACGCTCCTCTGGGTCCATGTGTCTCCAGTGGGGGGGGGGTGGGGCAGGCCTGCTCTCCATGCACCTTTTTGGCACCAGAATTTTGTGGACCCTAGATCGCCTCCCTATCCCAGCCTCTTCTCCCTCTTCCCCTCCACTCCCAAAGGTTGGGACAGCAACTCTTTTGGCCGAGATCCGGTCGCTCGTCGAGAGCCAGGCAGTGGAGGAAGTCCCAGCCTCCCAGCGAGGCTTGGGCTTTTACTTGAGGATTTTCGCCATTCAGAAAAAGAACCAGGCGGGCCTGAGAGTTGTGCTGGACCTTTCCACCCTCCACTTCTCCCTACCTCTGCAAAAATTAAAGATGTTTACGCCAGCTTTGATAGCAGAGACATTGTGCAGGGGAGACTGGATGTGCTCCCTGGATCTGAAGGACGCGTACTTAAATGTCCCAATCTGGCAGCCTCATCATTCTTTTCTACGATTCATGATCATGGGCTACCATTTCCAGAACAAGGTGCTTCCTTTCAGTCTCAACTCGCCCCCCAGGGTCTTTACCAGGCTGATGAATACAGTGGCGGCCCTCCTCAGGTCGCAGGACCACCTCATCTACCTGTACCTCGACGTCTGGCTCATCAGGGCTACATCGCCGGAAGCAGTGCACCACACTTCCCACGCTCCTATGAACAGGCCTAGTGGTACCAACACCTCCTGGGTCTCATGGTAGCAGCCTCTTGGCCGTCCCCCACACGAGGCTCAGGATGAGGAGGATACAGCTGCACTTTGCAGCATCCTGGAAGCAGGAGCGAGGCTCTCAGTCAGACATCGCTTCACCCGGACCTCACATGGTGGTCCAGGGACTGCAACCTGCGGATGGGCAAGCCTTTCTGGCAATCTACCCCACAGGTCACCATCACCACTGACTCCTCTCTCGAGGGTTGGGAGGCCACCCTTGACAACCACTGCATCCATGGCACATGGACCTGACAGGAGCAGGAGTACCACATCAATTGGCTGGAACTGAAGGCCATCTGGCTGGCGCTCAGAGCCTTTCTTCCGGTTATCGAGGGCAAGGTCGTCCTCATTCAGACAGACAACTCGACCAGCATGTTCTATGTCAACAAACAGGGAAGTACCAGATCCCTCCCCACTGTGCAGGGATGGCAGTCAGCATGTGGGAATGGGCCTTGGAGAATAACATCTACCTCACGGTCGTCCACCTGCCGGGGGAATCCAAACCTGGAGGCAGAAAGGCTCAGCAGACTTGGAGCGGACAACTACGAGTGACAGTTGAACGACCTACTACTGCAGGAGATCTTCTACAAATGTGGACACCCCCAGGTGGCCCTCTTTGCCTCCTGGGACAACAGGAAGTGCCAACAGTTCGCCTCCTGGCAGGGTCCGCGCTCCCTGGGCGATGCATTCCAGACTCAGTGGGACAGAATGACAACATACGCCTTCCCACCCACACCGCTGATACACAGGGTGATATGCAAGATCAAGGAGTCTCGCCACATCAGCATCATTCTAATAGCACTGTGGTGGCCAGCCAGGCCATGGTTCTCGGAGCTGTTCAGCCTCTCGGAGAGGCCTCCCATTCGCCTTCCGACAGGCCCAGCACATCTTCTGGCTCAGCAGAGGGGCATGGTCATCCACCCGCCTCCACAGAAACTAGCCCTCACAGCATGGTTCCTGAACAGGTCACGCTAAGTCACCTCAGCCTTTCCCAGGCTAATCTAGAGATCATACAGGGCACCAGGAGCAAGTCTACCAGGGCCCAGTATAAGAGCAAGTGGAGCAGGTTCTGCCACTGGGCAAACTCTAACCCCCTTGCATGTACCTTGGACGACATGCTATCCTTCTCGGCGCACCGCACCCATTCTGTTGTGCAGGTAGACAATAAGATTGGGGCTTACAGAAACTCGAAGGAGGAGATCTTTTTCTCTTTCAACCGATTAAGAAACATTAGACGGGACTCGCCAGGCTGTAACCGCCCATCAAGAGGCCGTACCCAGTGTGGGACCTTAACATAGTTTTGGGCGCCCTGGCGCACAAACCATTTGAACCAATGGCGTCCGCGGATATCAGGCTGGTCACCATTAAAACGGCCTTGCTAGTCGGCCTCACCTCGGCTCGCAGAATCAGCGATATCCAGGCGCTGGTGGCCTCAGAGCCATATACTACATTTCACAGGGATAAAGTAGTCCTCCAGACACACCCAGCATTTCTGCCTAAGGTGCCTTCCGAGTTACATCTGAACGAATAAATAGTGCTGCCTACGTTTTTTGCTGAGCCCAAAGACAAGGCGCAGAGAGTTCTGCACTGCATTGATGTCAGGCGTGCCCTGAAATTCTACTAAGACAGGACCAAGGGCTTCCACAAGTCGGACGCACTTTTTATCACCTTCGGCGGATCAAGACCGGGGTATCGGGCCTCCATAGCCAGTGGTCGAAGTGTACGAAAAGAAGTAGTGGAACTATGTTCCCTGCTGGCCTGCCTCTGCTCCCCACAACGCCCATTGCCACAACCTCTCTCACACACAATACACCCCCCCGCCCAAACACTTGCACGTGCTGTTTAAGGGGACGTTCAGTGCAGTGCACTGAAAGTGAAGGTTTCAACTTCCTTCTACACTTTTATTTTAAAATGAAACCATTCCGGAACAGTTTCTATTTAAAATAAAAGTATAGGAGCTGTACACGGTAGTTAAAAAAAGTATAGGGGCACCACTCCCGACCGCTCCCGCTCACTTCGACCACTGTCCATAGCCCTTTGGAGGGTCTCGCCCATCAAAGACGCTTACGAGGGACAGCATAAGCCAATGCCTGCCAACATGCATGCCCACACTGTCAGAGCCAAGGCAATGGCCATCGCTTTCCAGAGGCTTGTCCCCTGGCAGGTCATAAGCAGGGTGGCCACATGGGCCACCCATTCGGCTTTCTGCAAGCACTAGTGTTTGGATGCCGGCTCTAGATCAGACACAGCCTTTCGAACAGGCATTCTTAAAAACCTGTTTGCTAAAGGAGGGTCTCCTCTCCACTCTGGGGCTACACTCAGTTGTAATCACCCATGCAGTATGGAGGAAAGGGGACGGGATGTAAGAGTAATTATAAATTACTCAGCGTAGTGACTAACGTAGTCCCCTTTCCTCCATACGTCCCACCATCCTCCCCTCTAATAAAACTGGTGTCATTAGGCAATGTTAATTCTACTGTCGCGTCTATGGGGACTGAGGTGTGGCGCCGGAGGGGGGAGTCAGGGCAGCGCATGCTTCCAGCACCGCACCCCTGCGCGCCTCTAAATTTAAAGGGGAAGAAGGTTTTTTTCTGGTGAAAAAGGTTCTGTCTCCCGTCCCTTGGAAGGGACGCCCATGCAGTATGGAGGAAAGGGGACTAAGAGTATATAAGTCACTACGCTGAGTAATTTATAATTATTATAAGAGAAGGGATTCATAATGACATACAAAATGGCATTATAGGGACATAACATTATGGGGGACAGCAATGGGAGCGTGGCGAGTTAAGTTGATCATGACTTGGCACATGCACTGGATTTTTAGGGTTTTGTTGCGTTAAAGCTGCACAATTTAACTGCACCTTAACAAAGGTTTTTTCAGTGAATTTATATATATATATATATATATATATATAATGTTATGTTACTTTGCATTTATATAGCGCCTTATGTATCATTCGTATGATCTCAAAGCGCTGGTAGGTTGAATGCCCTCGGGAACCACAGTTCAAGTCAGTAGAGAGAGGGAGAGAGAGTCATAAGGTGCATGGGTGCACCGGCTGTGTGCAGCTGGTGTGCCACCTGTATGATAGCTGCTTCTTACCGGTAGGTGTGGTGGTTGGGAGGTCAGGAATATGTGTTCATTCTGGTGGGTTGATACCCAGACTGATTTCTGGCTGCGTTAGGCCTGAGGAGACGCTTAGGCTAGCGGTGTGTGCTCAGCTAGCTGTGTTTAATAAGGATGATGAGGAGTATGTGGTGGGTGTTAGTATGAGAACAGCTATACCGAATGTGTCATAGTATTGCTGTGTTCTAGTTGAGTGGTGGTGTATAGGAGAGAGTAAGCGTGGTGGTGTGATATGGTGGTATCCATCTGTTACATGCACTCCATCCGTTCCATGTACTCCCTCCGTTCTATGCACTCCATCCGTTCTATCCGTTCGGTCCACTCTATCCGTTCCATGCGCTCCCTCTGTTCCATGCGCTCCCTCTGTTCCATGCGCTCCCTCTGTTCCATGCGCTCCCTCTGTTCCATGCATTCCCGCCGTTCTATGCACTCCCTCTGTTCTGTCCGTTCCATGCACTCCAACCGTTCCACATCCACTCCATCCGTTCCATCCATTCCATCCTTTCCATCCACTCTATCCGTTCCACATCCACTCTATCCGTTCCACATCCACTCTATCCGTTCCACATCCACTCCATCCGTTCCACATCCACTCTATCCGTTCTACATCCACTCTATCCGTTCCATCCACTCTATCTGTTCCATCCACTCTATCCGTTCCATCCACTCCATCCGTTCCATCCACTCCATCCGTTCCATCCTTTCCATACACTCTATCCTTTCCATCCACTCCATCCTTTCCATCCATCCCATCCACATGTTCAACGGGTGTTATCTCTATCCGCACCATAGATGACGCTCTTGGGCGTACCCTTCTAGATTCATCTTTAATACAGTGACGCTATTAGGGAGCACTCAATGATGTTGGGAATACCTTCTGAGTTCAACTTTAACACAGTGACACTATTAGGGCATGCTCAATGATGTTGGGAATACTTTCTAACTTCAACTTTAACACAGTGACACTATTATGGCATCCTCAATGATGTTGGGAATACCTTCTAAGTTCAACTTTAACATAGTGATGCTATTAGGCATACTTTCTAAAATAATAGAAACTATAAAATCCCTAACACCTGTGGAAGCGCTGGGCATGGAGCTATATAAGGAATATCATGCCGAACTGACCCCTGTCCTGTTAAAAGTATGGGAAGAAACATATAACAAGGAAAGGATCAACTGAAAATGTCTGAAGTGTAGCGCCGCTCCAGCAAGTATGTTCGCTATATTTGCAATAACATTTCAGTCCATATCCCAGCCATTGTTGCTGTGCAAAAGAAAAGTCCTTTATTGATACATAGTTTAGGACAAGGAGAGCAGCATCAGCAAAGCACACAAAAACGATGCGTTTCACCCTACACGGGCTCTGTCTGGTATAAAAGTAAGGAAAAGAGGACTGTACATTTATGGAGACCCTAGACTCTGTTGGTCCATCAGCTCTATTCATGAAAAAAAACCACTGGCATACTATTTGAAAGACACCCTGTATATATGTGTGCCGCCATGTTGGAAAGTACTGAAAAATGTCTGTGTTGATATTGCGGCATAGTCAATGTACAAATGGTGCATACAATTTGATAATGACTTATTACTGCTGTTATAAAGAACTGTTATACAATACTTTTTAGGCCATGGAGAAATACTTGAAGTATAAAAGCATCTGATGACAAAATCATATATAAAATAAAGCATATAAGTGCTTTCTGGTACATGCAAAGCATTTTTTCATAGCACTTGGCTCTTGATACATTGGAATAGCGTTTTTCTGCAAATTACAAACATTAATTTTAATAGATAAGCTGCAAATAGAGTGTGTAGTGCAGAAGTTATTCAAAATATGTAGACTATGTAAAATGCTTAAAGCGTTTACATTGCACAGATGATGTAGAAAAAAAGTTTGGCAGTACTAAACCCTTGCGGGCACTATGCATCACAAACTTCCACTTTGATAGGTGAGCTGCAAATAAAGTGCACAGTGCTGGTGTTCTTAATGTATAACAGTCAACATAGTCTATTGACTGTCTGACATCAACCCAAGTGGGTGATTCGTAAGTAAAGTGCAATGTGCAGATCGAAAGTCATGCAGACTGTTTGTGGGCAGTAACGTACCCTTGCGGGCGCCCCTTTCTTTACATCAGCAATAATGTACTGGCAGTTAACCATTGAGGGCGCCAGAGTCTGACATGTTCGTAACTCACAGGCATCCACCCTAGTGGGTGGTCTAATATAAATAAAGTGCAATATGGAGATGTTGTACAAAACATATATCAAAACATATATGTTCTCCTACAAATACATGCTCAAAAATTGTACACATAGAATATAGGCGGTGATATGCTTGTGCAGACACCAGAGTCTTAGTATCTGCAGAAAACATACTGACAGTTAACCCTTGCGGGTGCCAGTGTCTAATGTGTTTGTATACTCTGCATATGCGCTGAACGATGCCTGCCTGGGTCACCCTGTGCTGAAATTATGGACTTTACATAACCAAGTGGATACATTAGACAAAAGCAAATTAACAGATAGCTAGTAACGGGCATGTGTGTTGACCCGCTATGACACATTTGCGATGGGCCCTAATGAGCACCAGTGCTTATGCTGTCCATTTTAAGTGCAAAGTGCTAAGCTAGTAACTTTGGATTTGATTAAAACTATCCCAAATGGGCTAAATATATCGTTCAATGATATTAACATACTGGACCCAAAGTCATAAGGCCTAGGACATTAGAAGAGTCTTAATCATCCAATGATGATATATAAGCACTGATGTCTGTTGTCGTTTAAAGTGCAACGTGCTTTGTAAACTGTTTATAACTAGGTAATGAATGTTAATTATCGATTTAAGGTGCAATTTGATTTTTTTTAGGTTGCTCTCCTGACTTGATAAGTGCAAAATATCTATTGAAATTGCAGTATGCTTTTCTTTACATTAATCTCCTAGCTAGTAGATTTGAACACGTCTCAATTCAGAATGTGTGAAGAGTCTGGTCCTTCATTATATCAAGTCCTCTAATATTATAAAAACATTGGATTATTGTGCATGTTATTAATACTAGATATTCAAAACAAGTGCAAACACAGTGCAGAAGCAAAAGATGTACATTAAAATCATTCATGAAAGTTATAGCAAAATAGGATCTAAAAAGAGAATGTCTGAAGCAATGTCATAGAAAATATTGCACACATATGTTTGAAAACAGCAAATTGTCAAAACTGGGCATTCGTCCTGAGGTTATTCTACTTAAATCCTACTACTTTTAGCAGTCTTAGAAATGTCACTTACCCTCCCACAAAGACATACAGTTCTTCATCACGGTTGTGACCTCCAGGAAACTTGGTGTTAAAGTCCACTATGTGTATCTCGATTCCGTTTGTCTAAGTTTCTGAAGTCTATCCCCTCCTCTTGGATGTGCTATCACAGTATCTATTACAAAATATTTGAATGAGCTGATGTTACCCTGATGCATATCTTCAAAGTGTTTAGCAAGGGGATAGGACATGTTCCGGTTTTTGATTGCACGTAAATGTTGGAAAATGCATAGCCTTGCTTCTAATTTGGTGCTACCAATATACAACAGGTTGCAAGCATATGTGATGACATAAATTGCAAACTGTGTGAAGCATTTGAGTTCCTTTTTTATTACAACTTCAATTTCTGTACGAGGATGAATATATTTTCGGCTGTTGGTTCCAAATCGACATGCCTTGCATTTAGCACATATAGAAAAACCAGTTACACATTTGGTTAGCCAATTGATTTTTGTTTGTGTATTTGTTGATTGATTGATTTCAATGCAATTCTGTAGTTATGGTGTCCTTGATTATTTTCACTTTTATGGCCAAATAGACTACTTCTGACCGATGATGATGTTCAGTAAGTTTAAGATTCGCATGTTCCTGATTTAGACTGTCAAAGAAACACATCCAGTCAGCTTCCGTTACGTTCCATATGACAAAAAGGTCATCTATGTACCTTTGCCAAAAAATGACCTTTTCAGTGTGTCTTTTTTGATCTTCGTTTGAGAAAAGGGCTTCTTCCCACGCGCCCATATACAAATTGGAAAACGTGGGAGCTACTGCAGTGCCCATTGCAGTTCCGCCAATTTGATTATAAAGCACCAGGTCAAACATAAACGTGTTGTGGGTCAAAATAAAAGAAAGCATATCTAGCAGCATTTGTGGGTGTTCCCGGTGACTCAGGGATCTAGTTCACAAGAACCTTTTTACTGCTGCAAGACCTTGGGCCTCATTACGTGTCCGGCGGTAACCGCGGCGGTAAAACCGCCTGGTTATCACCGGACTCGTATTACCATTCCGCCTCCGTGATTCCTGAAATTACCGGGGCATTACAACCCTGGTTTTCCGGGAATCACAGAGGCGGAATGGTGTTAATCCCCATTCCCATCGAGTCCTATGGGACTCGATGGGAATGGGGATCATGGAAACACCGGCAGCATCTCGTAATGCTGCCGGTGTTTCCTCGTCTGCCTGTAGGCAGGCGGTGTTAAATCTGCCAGGTCAAACCTGGCGGGAACATCACCTCCCGCCTGCAGGAGTTGGGATCAGGCAGTCCGGAAACAACGGTGGCAGCGGGTTTACCGCCACCATTATTTCCGGACCGCCTGACCTGTAATGAGGCCCCTTGTGTGTGTGAGATACAAGTATATAGGGAGACTACGTCCAGTGTCACTAGAAGAAAATCATGATGCCAAGGAATGTGGGCAATCTGGTTTAAAAAGGCTGTAGTATCCTTTATGTATGATGGAAGTGTTTCCACAAAGGGGAACAAAAATGTATCCACGTATTTGGATGTATTTTCCAATAGGAGCCTATTAATGCCACTATCGGCCGTCCTGGTGGTCGGGACATGGATTTTTGGAATAAAATGTATAATCAGGGTCATTGGATGGTCTTTAGTTAGATATCTCTTTTCCTTGATGGTAATGAGACCTTGTTCATGCCATATAGTTAATTTGTTGTCATGTTCCGCTTTATTTTGAGGATATGGATCACAGGCTAATTTTACATAATTTCGAGTATCTTTTAATTGTCTTTCTGCTTCCCTCTGGTAGTCTTTAGTGTATAACACTACAATTTTCCCACCTTTATCAGATGATCTTACTACAAATGGCCTATCAGCTTGTAGATCTTCCATTGCTGTTTGTTGTAGCTTTGTCAAATTAAGTTTAGATTTCATTTTTTTAGATTTAGTCGCTAAGACTTTGAAGTCATCAATGATAAGATCTTCAAATAAATCTATTGTTAGGCAGTTGATGTTTGAGGGATTAAATCTGGATTTTTTTCTTCAAATTACTCGGAGCTCCTAATTTGGTGTTGTAAGGGAGGAAGGGTCTCTCTATGCCCCCCCTATACATTCCGCATGAAAGGACTCTCTTGCTCATTAATTGCGGGGAGACATCCCCCTTGTCCTTTCCCTGACGACAGTTGAAGGAAGCCATTGGACGATAAACTTAGATTCCATTTTGTGCCATATTAGACTCCATTTTTGTACTAGGCCTCACAATGATCTCTAAAAGGTCTTCTCTCCCTTCACCCAGCGCTGCGCACAGCCAGCTCCAACAGCGCCCACCACCTCCTCCCCTGTTTGCGCTACACAAGCCCAGTTCTCACAGAGCCCCAGGCATGAATTGTTGAAAACTAAAAACTGTATTCTTTCTCTTCCTCTGAGCTCACTGCCCTGTGTGTGACCGGAGCGAATCTTGACTTGTGTATTCATCCGTCTCCACAAACCTGCTCCTGCTCCTTCACCCCCCCACCTCTAGAAATGATTGCCTTCACAACCTTTTGCCCCTCTAGTATCCTTTCATGTAGCAGTTGGTGCGACACCTCCCCACGGACCACCCTAGATTGCCCCCAATATAACTAATCCTGTGTGATCATATATTCTTCTTAGACTAACACATATCACTCCATTCGTTTGAACCACGAGGCACCAGGCCGAATAACACTCAGATCGAACTCCTAGATAAAGCACCTGGGGAGAAGGACCACCGCACCCCTACCCCCACAAAGGCCTGGGTTAAGAATGTGTATATATTTGCTCACGATTTAAGGCAACCCCACATTTTAGTACAAGTTTTATGTTTTGCAATTACTCTTAGCATGCCAATGGTTGTTGTGTAGTTTAGATTAGTAAGAACAATTGCACCGTGTGGACCCAACCTGACCTTCACCCCCCCAGATGAGCCCAGCTGACCCACATGCTGTGAGAAGCACCAGCTCCGCTTCAACCAATCAAGCCGCACCAGCCCTGTATGGCCTATACTGCAACATTGTAATGCACCAATGGACTTGCAATATTCATCCCCTATGCTGTTTGTCACTGATGACGAAATTTGTGCATAAAGATGTGTTGTTTCTGTATCGTTGGCAGTCCTCTGCATGCATCATTTATTTTATAAAACTTTATTCAACTTGCAAACGTTCTCCTGGCCTCATTCCCTACTGGGGTGTGTCCATTTATTCTGAGTTTGGAGTTTGTATTTTCAGTGTTTATGTCCATCAGTAGTTCTATTGTCCATTCATCTTGGAGTTCAGAACCTGTGTTAGATGTTCTTTCATTTTGCTCCAACTGTTCAGCTCTCTAAGTGCCGCTATATCATGAATACGGAGTTCAGATGGAGTGGGTTCCAATTCGAGATTGTTGGTAAAATTGCTATTAGCATAAAATTTAGCTAATCTCAGTTTTCGGATGAAACAACAGAGATCGATTCTCAATTGAGGATAATCAATTTTCGCGGTTGGGCAGAATGAAAGGCCTTTTCCTAGAACTTCATGTTCTGCTTTTGTCAGAGTTCTATCTGATAAATGTATCACTTGCATTGCGTCATTGGTTATTGACTCTTCTTGTTTTTCCCAGAGCGTGTCAGACGGCCTGCTGACTGATCCCGTTTTTTTCTTCCTTTGTCCCCTACATCCCCTTGTACACCTCTTGCTTGTGTTTGATTTGAGACCTCTGCCTTTGTTTTGGGTTTGTGCTTGCGTTGTTATGCTCACCTGGTGTACCAGTCTCATTTCTTCTAAAAAAAATGGAGTCTAATGGAGGTATCGTCATTAGATTGCTGTTTCATCTGTAACTGATTCAGTCAATAAAGTGCTCTGTTCTTTAGCGTCCACAGTTTTTTGCATACCTTTGCAGACGCTATCATACTTTCTTGCAAACGTATAAATACGGCATGTAGTGTAATCTTCTTCATCCATTAAGAAGTTTCTTTGTTTCCGCTCTTTTATTTCATCTTCGTATTTGCTTACGTTTTTCTGCATCTGAATTTTCATATTGTTAGCCACTTCTGCATCTGAACCATTAGATATTTCTTTTTCTAGCTCATCAATTTCTTTGAGCGTTTTGGCTCTATTGCTCTTCACACAAGCAAAACAAGGGGTGGCAGGGGCACAACTCTGGGTCCCAGCTGCAATCTGCTCAACTGTCCACAGATCTTCTCCTAGCACATTTTCATGCCTCAGCAATCATCAGGGAAGCTAATTGGTTTCAGGTGTTCATGGCTGAATCCCTGTGGGAAGTACCAGTGTGTAGTAGCAAGGGATTCTGGTATCTGTAGTGTAGAGCCAGCCAGGAAACAACTCTCCCCCAATTTTCCATGTCAGCCCTCAATAGCGAGGGAGGGAGTTAGCAACATGTGGCACTCCAAAGCCAGGCATGTGTAGCCCGGGTGCAGCCCCTCTGGATCCCAGTATCCAGTTACATGCAAGAAAAAAAGGGGTGCCAGGGGTGCATCTCTGGGTCCCTTTTTAAAAAGTGGGGGAAATCAGGTATAATAATAGGCTAAGGGGGAGCAAACCTGACCTGTATATAATTAGAACAACAAAGCTCCCACACCTAAATTAGGTTTATGGCATGCAGTTCACTGGATGAATTAGGGATCCACACATTAGTGAACGACAATTCAAACAAAGACAAGTAGAAGGTCAAGGAAAATACAACCTGACTTCATAGAACAATACTATAATAACATAAACAGTTTTTAATGAATAGAGTTGTTAAAATCATCACATAAAACATAAAGTGTCCAGTGCTCTAAAGTGCATAGCGATGCTTGTCACATCAATACTAATGTGCAAAATGTGCTTCAATTGTACAAAAAACGCAATTTCACAGTATCTCTCCTATAGAGATCTCAATTCAAATGTGCATAAAAATATGAACAGCTTTCAGTTATTCAAGTCTCCATTTTTACAATAGGATTGAACCACTTGATATTACAACAGGTGATACTGTTTTGTTGACAATGAGTACCTCCTGTCTAGATGTCTGGGTTAGTCAATACCTGAGTTTCACCTAATCGAGATTCTTAAGCTTTTATTGATGCTTTATATTAGTATCTCAAGTTTCCCAACATGTTTCGTTCCTCTAGTGGTTAGAATTACTATAAGGAACTTCTTCAGGGGTATAGATACACCGGGGCGTAACAACGCCTTAAACCGGTCTTGCAGTGGTCTCTAAGGAAGAACTTGACAAGTTGACGTTGTCGTAGCAGTGCGGATGGTGGTTTGTTGATTCCCAAATTGCAATTCTAATGAGTAATTATCTTCACCCTTATGGTTTCAATCCCAAATGGAATATCCAGGCCAAACCTTAAAGAAACACAGACCACACCTTATTAATACATGTGGTCTCAAAATACATCAATAATATTAACAATATTGTGATGTATTAGGAGATGCTTACCGTATCTTAGTGTCAGTAAGACCACTCCTCAAAGGCTGTTTGAATGTTCAATGTCAGCGCCTTATGAAGCCCTGTAGATAAACAAAATACAGGACAAATAGTCCCATCGTCTCTTGTGGCAAAATATAGGCTGGCTCCCTAATAGTGTCAAAGTAAAGTTTACTGGGAGCGTAAATGGGAGAAAATGACAAAAAAGTCTCGAAGTTATCAGACTTACTTGTGGCCGGCAGCTCACAACTCCATAGTACGAAGTCATAGTCAGTTAGTGCTCTTCTTAATCACAAGTCACAAAGGTATGGCTGGTAGATGAGTCCTAAAACAAAAGACTTTAATTAGTACTGTGTTGGAATACAACAGGGCTCAAGAAAAAGTCCCAAGCAAAAGAAGGCTGTTTGCTCAAAACATGTAAAGATTAAGAACAGTCTGAATTCAATATTGCTGCGCGGGATATGTCCCTACGGAGAATATGTGGGCTACATCCATTATTATTCAGCTAAATTTTTCAAAGGCACACGATCTGGAGGGGCAAAATGCGAGGTATTAGTCTCGGCGGAACCGTCTGGTGGATGTGGTAACACTAACAATGCTAGCTGTAAAGAGCGTATCATAAACGTTCAAATAGTGCACTAACGGACATATGTTCATTGTTGCGCCTAGTTCAACCAGATAACTGCGTAGGCGTTATGACTATACTTGGCATAATCTTACCTAATTCGGGCGAGCTTTGCAGACGCTGGGTTCGTCTGACTGCTAGAGCTGTCGGTTGGACGCCGTGTGAGCAACCGTTGCTACGGTAACTCAATCGTATTGAGCACGACGGCGAGCATTACTACGCATGCGTGGAGGATGGTACACTCGTCATCAGATAGAATGTTGACGAGCACCATGTACGTGTTACCCTCTTAAAAATATTGAAATTTATGGTGAGTAATCCTATTCTAAAAAAGAGGGATTTTTTGTGTGTAAGGAAAGTAGAAACGAAGTAAAAAATGGCTTCTGATAACTGGAACTGCATTCGCACTAGGGCTCCGTTTGTAGCCTATTTTCCTCATTACTTCATATTGTCGATGTCGTCCCTACGCATGCGCTATCGGAGGTCACACTAGTCACCATTTTGATCAGGGAAAGGAGCAAAGTGCACTTGAAGACACGTCTAGTTGTACCCCTATCCTGTTAAGGAATAAAGTTATCGAACTGTAAGATGCGTGGAGGAGTATTATTAAAAAGACATGTACCGGCTCAATTGGGATCAAATCGAGCTATAAATAAAATACATTCACTAATGTCTTCGCAAATTCCTGTTAAATTAGATGTAACCAAATTCTAAAAGTAGAGACTATCTGATATCAAACTCAATGGTTACACTAGATCTTTGATGGAGTATTAGGAATATGTTGTGCATTAGTATATACTATTGGTTAACAAGGGAAATGGCTCCATACTGATACCTGTAGAGAAGTTACTTGTATTAGTTGATAAATACACTCCAGTCGATATTTTCATTTAATCCCAAGGGGTAACTTTTGGTCAAAAAAATCATGTTTTGCTCTTGTATACTCAGAGTACGCTTATCAATATTAGAGTCATGGGTTTCGGCAATTTTCATCACGACTGTCCATCTCAATTCTTCTGGTTTGTGTCCAAGGCTTGTAAAATGACCCAGCAGGGGTGCATTAAGGATATTATTCCGTATGCAACTCTTGTGTTCTCCTATCCTGATTTTGACCTTCCTTTCTGTTTTGCCAATATAGAGTCGATCACAGGGGCACCAAATAGCATACACCACCATCTTGGTGTTGCAGTTTGTAAGGACTTGCTGTTCCCATGTTTTGTTTAGGCCCAGGTCAATTTCTTTTGTCCGTCTGTTTTGTGCACAACAACAGCATCTCTGGGTCCCAGCTGCAATGTCCAAAGATATTCTCCTCCTAGCGTGCTTTCATGACTCAACAAGAGGCTGATTGGTTTCAGGTGTTCAGGGTTGAATCCCTCTGGGAAGTACCAGTGTGTAGTAGCAAGGAATTCTGGTATCTGTAGTGTAGAGCCAGCCAGGATCCATACACCACGTGGCCATGCTAATAAAGAGGCAAGCGGCTTCCCGCTTGGCAGTCTTTTACCACCATGACTCCTTCATCCAGCATGTCATTTAGCTCAACGCCAGCACTGTGTTGCGAGGCAGTGGGCCTGCCCAGCAGAGCCCTACACCATCAGTGGATGGGACCAGCGGGGAGGTAAAGTCTGCAGATTGCCCTGTCATGGGCTCCATACCAAATGAGGTCGCTGCGACAGTGACATGTTTGCCCTTGTGCAAATGCTGCTGCATAATTAACTGCACTGCGTTGGTGGTTTTTATTGTTCCATTCCGTGAGTTGGGAAGTTTGCTAGGAAGAGAGCTTTTGGCCCACTCTGTGTTTTCTTGAATCGGTACCTGCAGTATGTAATGTTCTGTTTATAGCTGCAGCCATTACCATCCCTACGGAAACGGGACTTATACACCGCATTGTGCTACTGCGTTTATCTCTTATCAGTTCAAAAATGAACCCCTTCCTTGTTAGGAATATTGGTTACTGGCATACGCGTAGGGTTATTTTGTCCCGGTATTTGCTTTTATTCTTTAAAAAGAAATTGGTCGCGTTTGGCTTTCAGTGTATTGTATGAAAAGGATAGGCGCCAAGAGCTGGGGAGGCAGCAGCTATGGGACTTGTTGGCAACATTTAGTGACCTTGGTTTAAAAATAAAACGTCTGTGCAGCTGGTTTCTGTCTACAAAAACAGAGTGAAGGTCTTTTTTAAAAAGAGTGAAGAAACACGTTTTAGCAACCTATTATGTGGTTATGAAGGGACACCTTTAAAATCCTGGGACGAGGGTCTTGCAGAGATTTTACATTTTGTTATGCCACGTTTGATTTTTCTTGCATATTAGTAAACAATCTTTTTTGGTTTTTCGAATATAGGGCTTGGCTTCGGGGGACTTGCCCAGCGCCCGTTCTGTTTGCACAGATGTTGTCGGTTTATATTTGGTCTCAGACATGGATCTCACCTCTTACACCTCATACATAATGCATTTCAGATGCATGCCGCTTCCTTTTTGACCAGTGTCGCAGTGCTCTTTTATTTATTTATTTGATTTATTTTGGCATTTATAAAGCGCACCTAGCATCTCTTACGAGGTACATACATATTACATGTTGTAGTACAGAAGCATACATAGAAACAACATGCTGCGTGACAGCTTTAGTGAGGAAAGGTGGGACAGTTTTTGTGTCATCAAAAACTGTCTATAGATAAATAATGTCTGTGGTGTCACTCTATGTTCTGTGGGTTTTAGTATAGATGATGAAATCAAGTTGGCCACCAACGAGGTACATCAAATCTTCAATATCTTCATTTGTTTTTTGCGATTTTTAAATTTTAAGGACATTTTAAAAAGATGTTAGGGCCTAAAAGGTCTAAACATTTCCTCTGAAGTTTGTGTCACAAAACTGCCCATATTTATAGTACAGATAGCCAATTTCAACATTAGCATTATACGTTCAGCTCTTCTTTTTTATTCAAGGATTCATTTGTATTAACTGTTTCAGGGACAGTCGTTTGACTGAAGTTATGGAAGGTGTAATGCAGATAGATCAGACATTGTCATCCATAGGCATGTGCTAAGGTGGTACAGACATTCACTTGTATTTTTTTCTGTCAAATCCAACAAAAGGAGACTTTAATCTAAAACTCAAAATCTACTAAACAAATTACTTGATGCTTTACGAATTGGAACTGCGTGAGAAGGCCGTGATTCCTTGCAGAGTACTTTGAAAATACAACCGCAGAAGAAATTGAGGAGTGAAATGTAAGGTAGCATCTGTCCTTTTACAAGAAGTGCACGCACAAAGGTAATTGGGAGAGCTACATGCCAGATAGAAAAAAACAACTTTTAGAACATGAAGATGCCGATGAGAGCTAAAGTTAGCAGAACGTAGCTTCCCTGAACACGATTTCAAAGCACACTGTTTGCACTGAGATGCCGGTCAGAAGATGTATGATGCTGTTCAGTTAAGTGAAAATAGTTAATGTAAGTTGAGTGTGTGCATCAATCTAAAAGATGCTCATGCACATGACATGATATATCACAAAGAATGCTATGTGATAAAAGTACGCAATCTCTTGCGAAATGCAGAAGAACCTCCCGAAACACTGCTGAACGTGCCAAAATGTGCAAGTCTGGTAGAAATCATAGAATGTTTTTAGAGGTCCATTGTAAAGTAAGGCTGTCAAAACGGCCGATTCTGAGCAACACCACAAGGAAATCTGTTATTCAAAAAGTCTTTAAAAAAACGCTAGGATAGCGGGAAAATCCATTAAAACACTTGTTGACAAATGTTTTGACATGGATATAATATTCTACAATGCTGCCTGTAAGTACCAATTGTAGAATATGCTTTCACAATCAGAATCAAGTTGTGACATGATTTAAAATATAGAGCCTCTATATCGGGCTGCTAAATTACTACAGAAAACTATCCTGGCAGAGTAGAAGTAGAAATTCATAGGTTCCATCAGCAGAAAAAAGTTATAAAAGTAATGCCACAAGAAGTGTTATCCTTTTTCCAGGGCAATGTAGGTGGGAGAAGAATGTTTCATAGCTTGCAGGTTGAAAATAAACATTCAATGGAATACATTCTCCCACAGATTCCTCATCTTGATAGATACACATCCAGCATCAGCTACTCGGAAATGTTTTCGACAGGGGGTGTTGTGCCGCTCGGCATAGTCTCTCGAGTCCCTCGTATTTGGCTAGGCCACCCCTAAACAATGGCTGTGACGTTGATCGCCGTACTAAAAAGATACACTACGCCCCCTTCCCTGAGTTCTGTTTTTTCGCACAGTCATCACGCTACTCCAAACATGCTTGTTCTTTCGACTCAATCTAAATTCTTGCTACACCAGCATGTCAGGCGTAAACCATCCGGTTTCAAACGCTCCAAGGACTGCAGCTTCAAAATGTCCCTCACGGATCCACACACTATCTGGTGTCTCGGTTTCGTCATGATACTGAGTAATGTGCGGGGCAATGTGGTTCTTGCCTAGCTATGAACCCGAAAACAGTGAAGGAACACTCTGCTAAACTGGCTCTCAGTAGACCACTATTGAAATTCCTGGCAAAGTCGGTCTCTAATTCCTCAGAGCAAGATACCGAGGGGTCTACCCCTGAGAAGCGTCAGAAGGAAAGGCGTCACAAAAAAACAAAGAAGCGCTCACACTCGCATAGCGAGTCTCAACACTCTTCCTTGTCATCGTCGCACAAAAAGAAGTGCAGACGTGATTCCGATTCATCGGACAATGAGGGTAAGTCATTCACTGCGAAATGCGTGCCTAGGGAAGCATTCAAAAGGCGAACGATGAAGGACTTTGAGACGGCCTCGGTTGGTATGGCTACGGCCTCAACGCTGCAGGCGGATTCGGCTCTGACAGCACCCAGTGTGTCCGGCACATAGGAAGTCAAGGGACGTTGAATGCCTTTGAGAGAGATCCCCGAAGGAGAAACGTACCCTTGCACCCATACCATCAGCAGCCCCCCCAGGCTAAGAAGCCCCTTGACCGGTGGAAACCCTGCAACATCGAACCTTCATACCGGATTCGCAATCCGTTTTCTTCGACTCGATGCAGTTGATCTTTGATGAAGACGGCAACCCGATATCTTTTGCGTTGGAACCACTGGGGGGTGCAGCCTTGGATCCTTTGTCAGATTTCATGGTGGACCATGCAGGGTTACTGGAACTAGCAGAGGGCCTCCACGATGCAAGCGGACTAGACACGTCCCTGGCCGTCGAGTTCCAGCAATTGATGCACAGGGTCTGCTGTGGTGGCATTGAACGTTAAAGCACATTCATCCTGTGGCCCCCCATTCGAAGATGTTGCTAAGATTGTATACTAATACTAGCTGTAACGGAGAGCCGAGCCCTAGAGCCACAACAACCTTCTTGACCGACTTGCGGTATTGAGCATGCGGGTGTACATGTTGCCCCTGGAGGCAGAGAGGTCCACCTGGGGGTGGCCCCATTTGTGAAAGATCTCCTGCAGCACTAGGTTGTTCAACTGCCACTCGTAGTTGCTTGCTCCCAGTCTGCTGAGCTTGTCTGCCTCCAGGTTGGATTCCCCAGCAGGTGGACCGCCGTGAGGAAGATGTTGTTTTCCAGGGCCCATTCCCACATGCTGACTGCCAGCCTGCACAGCGGGGGGGGGGGTCTGGTACCTCCCTGCTTGTTGATGTAGAACATGCTAGTCGAGTTGGCTGTCTGTATGAGGACGACCTTGCCCTTGATGACGAGGAGAAAGGCCCTGAGCGCCAGCCTAATGGCCCAAGAAGTGCCAACTGTTCGCCTCCTGGCAGGGTCAGGGCCCGGGCTCCCTGGGTGATGCCTTTCAGATCAGGTGGGACGGAATGACAGCATATGCCTTTCCACCCACTCCCTGATTCACAGGGTGATGTGCAAGATCAAGGAGTCTCGCCTCAGCATTATCCTAATAGCTCCCTGGTGGCCAGCCAGACTATGGTTTTCGGAGCTGCTCAGCCTCTCGGAGAGGCCTCCCATTCACTTGCCTACGAGCCCAGCACATCTTCTGGCACAGCAGGGGGCAGGATCATCCACCCCGCACCAGAGAAATTAGCCCTTACAGCGTGGTTCCTGAACAGGTCACGCTAGGACATCTCAACCTCTCTAAAGCTAATCTAGAGATCATACAGGGCGCCAGGAGCAAATTTCCTAGGGCCCAGTATAAGAGCAAGTGGACCAGGTTCTGCCACTGGGCAGACTCCAAGGCATTAACCCTGTGGCATGTTCCCTGGACTATGTGCTCTCTTTTTCGGGGCATCTTGCCAACACACAACCCGATTGTCAAGAAACATTTTACGGGCCAGGCTCTACCCACCCATCAATAAGCCACACCCCGTGTGGGACATCAACATAGCCTTGGGAGCCCTGGCGCACAAACCATTCGAACCAATGGCGTCCGCAGACATCGGGCTGGTCACCATTAAGACGGCCTTGCTAGTCGGCCTCACCTCGGCTCGCAGACTCAGCGAAATTCAGGCATGGTCGCCTCAGAGCCATACATTATGTTTCACAAGGACAAGGTAGTCCTGCGGACGCACCCAACGTTCCTGCCTAAGGTGCCTTCCACTTTCCATCTGAACGAGGAAATTGTGCTGCCCACATTCTTTGCTGAGCCCAAAGAAGAGGCGCAGAGAGTTCTGCACTTACTGGACGTCAGGCGTGCACTGAAATTCTACTTGGATAGGACTGAGAGCTTCCGTAAGTCATATGCTCTATTCATCACTTTTGAGGTTCAAGACCGAGGTATCGGGCATCCAAGGTATCCATAGCTCGGGGGATGGGCTCGGCCATCAAAGAAGCCTACGAGGGACAGCTTAAGCCACCACCGGCCAACATGCATGCCCATGCGGTCAGAGCCAAGGCAACTGCCATCGCTTTCCAGCGGCATGTCCTCTGGCAAGTCATAACCCACATGGGCCACCCCTTCGGCTTTCTGCAAGCACTACTGCTTGGATGCTGGCTCTAGATCAAACACGGCTTTTGGACAGACGGTTCTTAGGAACCTGTTTGCTTAAGGAGGGTCTCCTCTCCACCCTGGGGCTACATTCAGTTGTAATCGCACATGCAGTATGGAGGAAAGGGGACGGGACGTAAGAATAATTTTAAGCTACTCACCATAGCGACTAACATACTCTTAGCCCCTTTCCGGCATACGTCCCACCAGCCTCCCCCTAATAAAACTGGTTAATTAGGCAATGTTAATTCTATTGTCGACGCGTCTGTGGGGACTCAGGTGTGGCGACGGAGTCAGAGCAGCGCATGCTCCCAGAGCTGCACCCTGCGCGCCTCTAAATTTAAAGGGGAAGAAGGTTTTTTCTGGTGAAAAGGGTTCCGTCTCCCGTCCCTCGCAAGGGACACCCATGCAGTATGGAAGCACCGGCGAAGTCCCGAGAAAGTCCCGCTTTGCCGCTGCTCTCTGCTATTTTCCCTGCTCGCTCGTGAAGAACTGAATATAACTACAGCTCCCACAAGGTGAAGCCCTCAGGATCAGCAGAGTATTGTTATTAAGTTGTTAACCTACTATATATCTATATATTTATACTGTGTCCTTTATATTCAGGCTTTGTAATCCCTTGTGTGGGCGTGCCTATTTAAGAAGAAACGCGCGCGCGCACCGCGCGCGCGCACCGGCGAAGTCCCGAGAAAGTCCCGCTTTGCCGCTTCGCCGCGGCGTCGCGAGCAAAGCGAGGCCCGGGAGCTTAGTGCCAGCAACACCAATTGCTGTCTACCTTTCGTGAGAGAATCTGCGTGTTCCCAATTGGTGGAATCTCTCTTTTAACAACCTCGGTGGGTACGGGCAAGCAACTGTCCCTAAAATAAAACATCATGAAACATAATCTATATACACTACGCACGGGCATGCCTCCCATTCAAGGGCCGTTCCTAAATGTAACGGGTAAATCCACGGGGGCAGTGCCTTGTGCTTCAACTCCCTGCTCAGGTAAAATAGACGTGTTAAAGAATTCCAACGTAAAAAAGCGCGCTGCGACTTCTGTTGCTAACGCCTTGAAACCAAATGCGAGTACCAAAGATATACGATTTTTCTATCCTGATCGCGTTATGCAAAGTGCTTCTTTAAAAGACTCCAAGGAACCAAAAATAGCAAACCACAATCAGGCGGGTTGTGGTACCACCTTGCATGTCTCTCTATCGGACAGCACAGTATTAAGAGGAGAATCCCTGGTGCTACTTTCCGACGCAAAGTCTAGCCCTGCCTTAGCCAAAACGCTGGGGGATGTAGCAGTGATTGATTTACCATCTCCTGGCTCGGATTTCACAAAGCAAGATTCACTTGTAAATCTTTCCTTCTCTCCCAAGTTGTGTTCAAATGGTGGCTATACGAATTCAAATCTTACCTCATCCTTTCTCTTTCCTACCCCTCGGCAGCGATCACCTACGCAAAAGGCTCTAACCCCCCCAAATGCTTCAAATGTAATTGAACTAACCCTAGGAGCGATGAATCTAACATTACAAACCATCACCACCTTGTTCAATACACTGAATACGAAATTGGATGTACAAAGTGCCCAGTTACTAGCTGTTCTAGCCTGGCAGGCTAAACAAGAAACATGGCGAGCGCCTTTGCACTCGACAAATAAAGAGCCTTATGTTCCGTCAAACAATCCAACTGAGCTGCCTTTAATGCCATTGTTACACCTTTGCACCGATGGTCGCTTTGGCGACGGCATCGGGTGTACAACACAATGCATTCTTACTCACCCAAGATGGCGGACGCCTCTGAATCTGTTTGTGAAGCTTACGCTGCAGAGGTTGCACGTTGTTTACCTTCACGCCGCGACGATCATGTGACTCCATATAACCCGACCAGGAAGTTCAGCAAATGCGTCGCTACTCTCCAGATCGGCGCTTCGTAAGTTCGTTCCTAGGGAATCTGTTTCATGTCCCGTCCTCCTATCTTTAGTCTTCTGTATCTAACTTCCTGTTCTCTCTGCCCCTTCCTCCATTAGGCCATTTTCCGTCCTCCGTCCGCTCACCACCTCTCCTATAAGGTCTGATTCCAGCCCAAAGAGTGAGTTCTTGAGGGTTTATTGTTCCTTTCAATCCTCTTCCCCAATCTTAGCAGCTCAAATACTAACATCCGCTTCGGGGTTCCGGAAACTCTCTCTCTTTCCTCGTAGGACTCCCCCCCTTCTCGAAGACTTTACACAGACTTCTCGAATCTCTCAACTCCATACCCGGAGTAAGTTATCATAGCTTTTCGTATCAACAACAGACTATCGAAAGTGGAGAAAACTCACCTCTACTTTCTTTCGTCCAGGACCAGCTTCGTCTGCACCGGATCATTTGAAGAGAAGCTGGCTGATTCATCCCGAAGGTCTACAGTATCCCGTCACAACAACACAGGGTTTTTCTTCCCCGGAGGGTTTTCCCTGGGGACTGTGGTTCCTCCGCAGCTGATGCTAACGGCTGGGAGGGAGCAGGGTTTCCCGGGAGGCCTTCACTATCTGCCTTGTTGCTGATACGGAGTCCGCCCGCTGCCCAGGTTAGTGAACTGCAAATTGTTCTGTCTCATATTGGACGCATCGTAATAGTTAGCGACGCCCTGAAAAGAAAATATCCTGTTATAAGCTCTTGTGCAGACGGTGGACTCCGATGGAGCAACAAATGCAACAATTAATGGCTGCCATGCAGTCTATGTCTCTAGAGATGCAATCTCTGAAACAAGACAACGCTCAGTTAAGACAACAGGTCGCCCGAGCGTTTTCAGAAACTCCTCCTTATGCCTTACATACCGATAAGTATGACGGAAACCCGCACAAACTCAAGGAGTTCCTGGACAGTTGCCTGGTTCAGTTTACCTTTAAAGCACGTTTTTTCCCATCTGATAAGGACAAAGTAGGTTATCTGATATCCCATTTGGCAGGCCCTGCATTGGCCTGGGCGACTCCCCTAGTCACCTCAGGAAATGCCATTCTAGACTCATACATAGCCTTTACTAACAGTTTGCGGTCTATGTTTAGTAGGCAGGAAATTTCAGTCTCTACGCAGGAGAAACTACTAGATTTAAAGCAGGGAAATAAGGATCTTATGAGTTACGTGACTCAATTTAAACAGCTATCAGCTGAAACAGGGTGGCCGGATGACGGTCTCCTCACGCTATTTCGCAGAGGTCTTTCCGAGGAACTGAAAGATGAGGTCTCAAAGGTTCCTCGTCCCGCCAATTTAGCCGAGATGATTGCGCTCACGATGCAGATTGATTACCGTCTCCAAGAACGCTTCCATGAGAAGAAGAGAGGGAAACCCTCTAAACTCTTCTCCAGTTCTCCTTCCCCGGTTTCTCGATCTCAGAATCCCGACGAACCCATGCAAATAGGGGTGGCCAGAGGCCCTTTGTCAGAGGGCGAAAGAGAAAGACGGATGAGTCAGGGCCTATGTATGTACTGTGGGGCTTCATCTCACATGCTGAAGGATTGTCCCGTCGTTCCTCCTCGTCGGATAAGGAATCCGATGCGGGGAAACGCCAAGACCCTGTCGTAAGGGGAACCACGGCAGGAGGTCCTGAAAGGAGTTCCCCAAAGAGACTTGGTACTTCTCTTAAAGAGGAGATTACGGAACACACTATGTTAGTACTTCCCCTGATCTTGAAATTACCAGACTTAGAGCTACGTGGGGTGCCGGCATTGATCGATTGTGGAGCAGCTGGCAACTTTATTGATGACCAATGGGCTGCGAAGCATGGAATCATTAGATCCGCCAAGACGTGTATAACTCCCATTCAGGGGGTGGATGGTTGTCCCCTTAGTTCTGGACCTATACGAGAACAGACTACTCCTCTTACCTGCCTGATTTCAACCCACCAGGAGACGTTAGTTTTTGACCTGATTAAGACTGCTCATTTTCCCATTATTTTGGGCTTACCGTGGCTGCGAACCCATAATCCTTTTATAAACTGGAAGGCAGGAACTTTGTTCTTAGGTTCCGAATATTGTGTTTCCCATTGTCTTGCTCAATCGTCTGTTGGCATTCAAGCACCTTCCATGATGGTAGTACCAACCGAAGGCTCCTCGATTGGGATGGTCAGTCAGATCCCGAGGTGCCATCAACAATTTCAGTCCATATTTTCTCAGCCAGAATTCCCTACATTACCTCCTCACCGTCGGGATGACTGTCATTTAGATTTGTTCCCTGATCGACCGATACCTTTCGGCCGAATGTACATCTTATCCCAGCCGGAGAAAAAGGCTCTCAAAGACTACCTTCAGACTAATCTTCAAAACGGTCTTATAACTGAGTCCAAATCGCCAGCCGGTGCTTCGTTATTCTTTATTCCCAAGAGGGATACAGAGGAACTACGGCCATGCATAGACTATCGAGGGCTCAATAAGGTCACCATTCCGGATAAGTATCCAATGCCGCTTATCCCAGACATTCTGGAAGCCGTTCAAGGGGCTTCTCTCTATACCAAGTTGGATTTACGAGGGGCATATCACTTGATTCGCATCGCCCCTGGCGACGAGTGGAAGACTGCCTTTCGGACCCCATTCGGTCACTACGAATATAGGGTGATGCCGTTTGGGTTGGCTAATGCTCCCGCTGTTTTTCAGCGCTTTATGGACCATCTATTCGCCGATGTACTCCTTCACTATGTAATCGTCTATTTGGATGATATTCTAGTCTTTTCACAGAAAATAGAGGAACACATCGGACATGTCAATTTGGTATTAGACCGACTTAAGGCCAACCAGCTGTACTGCAAACTGGCAAAATGCGAGTTCCACAGGAACCAGGTGACGTATCTTGGGTTCGTGCTGTCTGCCCAGGGGATTTCGATGGACCCTCGGAAGATCTCGGCTATTCTAGATTGGCCTTCCCCTTCAAACGTCAAAGAGGTCCAACGATTTTTGGGATTCGCAAATTTTTATAGGAAATTCATCCCAGGATTCTCCGAGACCGTGCTTCCCATTACCAGTCTTCTGAAGAAGGGGAAGACTTTCGTTTGGGATGACCCTGCGCAGAAAGCTTTTTCTGAACTAAAGAATCTTTTCACGTCTGCTTCCATTTTGCTCACCCCAGACCAGTCTCGACCCTTCATTGTCGAGACTGATGCGTCTCACCATGCTCTAGGGGCAATTCTTTTGCAAAAGGACGAGTCGGGAGAAGAAAGACCAGTTGCTTATCTCTCCAAAACCTTCTCCTCCTCGGAAATAAATTATTCAGTCCTTGAGAAAGAATTGCTGGCAATCAAGCGAGCCTTTGAGGAGTGGAGACATCTCTTGCTGGGCTCGGCCTACCCGGTCGAGGTTCGAACCGACCATCACAACCTCAAAGTATTACAACAAGCCCATACCACAAACAGTCGACAAGCTCGCTGGGCTCATTTTTTTCTACCGTTTCGGATAGAATTTACTTTCCTTCCCGGAGATCAAAACCTCCGAGCAGATGCGCTTTCAAGAAAGGATCCTCCAATCAAAAAGTTCCATTCAGAACCTTTCTTTCCTAAGGCTAAATTTCTGGCAACAGTGACTGATTTTCTACATATTGTCAGACAGGAAACGGCACGTCTAGATCCGATCTGCAGGGTCTTACAAGAGACTCATTCGCTGACTCAGGAGAAAGGATACTACTTTTTTAATGATCAAGTGTTTATTCCGACCCCGACACTTCAGAAAGAAGTCCTGTTCATGTGTCATGACTCCAAGGCAGCCGGGCATCGAGGATATCAAAACACCCTTGAGCTGACTACTCGTCATTTTTGGTGGCCAGGAATAACCAAGGATATCCAAGATTATGTATCAGCATGCACGGTTTGTCTACAATCTAAGACTCCCAGGTATCCACCTTTTGGTTTACTCACCTGTATGCCGATTCCGGACAAGCCCTGGCAAGTCATTTCCACTGACTTTATTGTCGATCTTCCGTTGTCCTCTGGTTACACCACCATTATGGTGACTATTGACTATTTCACGAAGATGGCCCATTTCATTCCTTTGCAAAAACTCCCCGGGGCTGCTCTGATGTCAAAAATCTTTATATCAGACATTTTCTCCAGACACGGTCTTCCTAACACTATTGTGTCTGATCGGGGTCCCCAATATATCTCACAATTTTGGAAGGGTATCTGTCAAACATTGGGAATCAATAGAGCCCTTAGCTCAGGATATCATCCACAAACAAACGGCCAGACTGAGCGCCTAAATCAAACATTAGAAACATATTTGCGTTGTTTTGTTTCTGCGGCACAAGATGATTGGGGAGATCTCCTACCCTTGGCGGAATATGCTTACAATAATGCCAGTCATTCGGCACTAAAGACCAGTCCTTTTTACTGTTCTTATGGTTATCATCCATCCTTTGAACCGTCCATCTCAAAGTCCTCCTCCAGATGTCCTGGAATAGACAGTCTAGTCGATGGTATTCAGAAGGGTCAACAGCTCGCTCGAATAGCTCTGCTAGCCGCCCAAGATCGAGCCAAGAGGGCAGCTAATCGCCGTCGACAAGATCTGCCATCCCTTCAGGTCGGGGATGCGGTCTGGTTATCAGCCCGGTTCCTCCCGAGACATTTGGTGCCGTCCAAACTGTCGCCCAAATATTTTGGACCATTTAAAATAAAAGCATTTGTTGGTCCGGTGGCAGTCCGACTGGCGTTGCCTCCTTCTTGGGCCCGTCTTCATCCGGTCTTTCACGTCTCCCAGATTAAATTATCCGTGAAGGATAGATTTCAACGCACCCCTGCAGTTCGTCCTCCTCCGATGATGACAGATACGGGACCGGAGTATGAAGTGGCAGAGATTTGCGATTCCAGATATCACAGAGGCCGGTTGCAATTTCTCGTGGACTGGAAGGGCTATTCTCCTGCCGAACGGACTTGGGAATTGGCATCGGGGGTTCATGCTCCCTCGTTGGTTCGACGGTTTTTTAGGCGGCACCCTGGGAAGCCGGGTTGTGCGCCTCGTAGGAGGGGGCATACTGTTACACCTTTGCACCGATGGTCGCTTTGGCGACGGCATCGGGTGTACAACACAATGCATTCTTACTCACCCAAGATGGCGGACGCCTCTGAATCTGTTTGTGAAGCTTACGCTGCAGAGGTTGCACGTTGTTTACCTTCACGCCGCGACGATCATGTGACTCCATATAACCCGACCAGGAAGTTCAGCAAATGCGTCGCTACTCTCCAGATCGGCGCTTCGTAAGTTCGTTCCTAGGGAATCTGTTTCATGTCCCGTCCTCCTATCTTTAGTCTTCTGTATCTAACTTCCTGTTCTCTCTGCCCCTTCCTCCATTAGGCCATTTTCCGTCCTCCGTCCGCTCACCACCTCTCCTATAAGGTCTGATTCCAGCCCAAAGAGTGAGTTCTTGAGGGTTTATTGTTCCTTTCAATCCTCTTCCCCAATCTTAGCAGCTCAAATACTAACATCCGCTTCGGGGTTCCGGAAACTCTCTCTCTTTCCTCGTAGGACTCCCCCCCTTCTCGAAGACTTTACACAGACTTCTCGAATCTCTCAACTCCATACCCGGAGTAAGTTATCATAGCTTTTCGTATCAACAACAGACTATCGAAAGTGGAGAAAACTCACCTCTACTTTCTTTCGTCCAGGACCAGCTTCGTCTGCACCGGATCATTTGAAGAGAAGCTGGCTGATTCATCCCGAAGGTCTACAGTATCCCGTCACAACAACACAGGGTTTTTCTTCCCCGGAGGGTTTTCCCTGGGGACTGTGGTTCCTCCGCAGCTGATGCTAACGGCTGGGAGGGAGCAGGGTTTCCCGGGAGGCCTTCACTATCTGCCTTGTTGCTGATACGGAGTCCGCCCGCTGCCCAGGTTAGTGAACTGCAAATTGTTCTGTCTCATATTGGACGCATTGTAATAGCCATCCAATATGGCTACTGTTGCCACTATGACATCAGGTATGGCTCCAATCACTTTGTCTGCAAATGAACCGGAAAGCACTTCAGTTGCAACAAATGCTATTGCCCAACTAGAGAATCAATTGTCTCCAATTACCATAGACAACTCCGGCATACTCGGTTCCTTGCCGTATATAGGACAGGTGATCAGAGAGGCCGTTGCGGTGAACGAAAATCAGATAGAGCATGACTCTATCAGCTCGCCAACGCCAGAGCCTTATACAATATTTTGCAAAAAGATGACTCAATCTGCTGCGAAACCCAACTCATCCGGGAAAATAACACAGCAAAAAAACAAGAAAAATCTTGAGATTGTTAAAAAAACTAAAAATGTTAAAAAAAATGAAGTACAGGCGCCAACAAGATCAAAACAGTTTTTTAACATGCTGACCATTCCAAACAAACACAGTCAACAAACGGCCTGTGCTATCACGAGAAAGTATACACAACTAAGTCAACTTCGTAAAAATAAATTAGGCTCTGTGACTAAAGGTCAAGCATCTGTCACGCCCTATGAGCCCTTAGATAATTTGATTAAAGCAGTCAATAGCCACGAACAAGAACAAGAGGCCCTGGAATCACATCACCCTTTGGCCTTGACAGAATCCAGTGCGAATTTAGCCTCTGCAACAAAAGCCAACTTACCATGCATCAAGAAATCTAAAATAAAAGCAGCACGCGCTCCTCAACCCTCTTCAGTGAATGAAGACGAACACGAACAAGAAATGATTGCTAGGTGTCGTGCTGATATCAGAAAAGAAGTTGATGCCTACATGAGCAGAATTATTGCACCATCAATACTCAAAGCCCCCTCTCTTGAATCACAGAAAATTGATAATATGCAAACTCCATATTCATCAGCGAAACTTTCAGTCTCATTTAAAGGCGATAAAAACACAGAACTAATAGAGTTGCCTCCTCTTTTGGCAACCCACGATGAAGAAATTGTCACCATGCTAAAAACTTTGCGCTCTTCTGTAGTAAAACAAAATCCGACAGCTGCTCAAAATATTCCTAATAAACCACCAGGTAAATCGATTTTGAAACCCAAAAAAGTTAATAATATTGCATTCATATTGGGATGCCGGCCAGCCCCTTATCCGCAATATGTGCTTAACCGACAAAGTATATTACAGGTGTTCTCCGATATTCCGCTACTACAAGATATTGGCTCTGCGGACATAGCACAGGTTGAATTTTTCAATGATAACTCAGTAAGTACGGCATGCCTATGGCTAACGTCAAGAGTCATCAGAAATCTCATCTGGGAAGCAAAAAACCAACTCTTATCACTAGGTTTCATATTACTTCTGGGCCCAACAAATTCATCTAATGGTTCTCTTAGTGCTCAAACGTGGACTGACTCTGCCATAAGAGAACTTAATAAGGGTATTGTGCACATGGAGAGCGATGTAATTACAGAGGCTCCCTCCAAATGCTGCTGTAATTGCGATTCCAGGAGTTAACTTGCGTACAAGGCGAAGAAGGAAAGATATATCTCATTGGTCTCATGGAACACTCGTGGTTTCAATCACTTGGTTAATAATTCACAAAACATCTTAAATAATCACGATGTGATTCTTTTACAAGAGACATGGCTGACAACTGCTCCCGTATGGAACAACCATGAAACTCACTTTTTGCCAGCCATTCAAGGAAAGAGAGGCCGCCCGATGGCTGGCCTTATTACAGCAATTAAATTAAGCTCTAACATCAGCATTTTATACTCCCATTCTCCTAACTCATTTACGCAATTGACTATTATAGCTATTGATTCAATCTTGTACGCTATAGTTAATCTCTACTGGAACCACGAAAGCATTGAAAATGGGAGGTTCTTGGATGATATTGCCTCCATGTTGGATTTTATCATGCTTGTTCCAGAAATACAGCATACAGTTGTTGCTGGCGACTTAAATCTCCATTGCCTCCCCTCGTTGAACTTATCGGAGAATTCAAACTGCAAACTGTGGGAACAACTTATGCTTACGAGAGGATTCTGCATGTTGAATGAGAGCAAATTTGACAAAAGTGAGCTGAGTCACACGTGGCAACAGGGCAGCGCCAAAGCCACTATCGATTACATTTATGTTGATGACAAACTTTTTTCTCAAATTCACTTTTTTAATATTGTGTCAAACTTAAATAGTGATCATCGATTGCTCACCTTACAGTGGGCTTCAAAAGTGTTGAAAACCAACCGTAGCACGATGGGGAATTTAGGTCAACTAACAGTCTCTAATCAACTGAATCGTATTATTTGGACCGAAAACAAATTAGATAACTTCAATATCTCCCTACAAGCTGCCTTTTGTCATGCTCGGAATAACACAGCTATCCCCCCAGTTGCCTATTATGATCTAATACATCATTTCTCAGATAATAGAGTACAGAAAAATTACATCTTTAGGAAATCACATGTGTTTGACCTGGAGACCAAAAGTAAGAAAACTGAATTTCGTCACAAAAAAAGAGAAGCCATGAAACTTCCATTGAGCATCAGGCGCACAGCATTAATGCAAATTAAAACATCTTATAGGAACTGGCGGAGAAGCCATCGTAGTAAATTGTTTCAACAAGACGGTGAATTAATGTTACGAAATATTCGTGATAATAATACAGCCCAAATCTGGAAAGTCTTGACCAACGCTATTTCCCCGGTGCAAATAAAGTCACAAACACAAAGCGTTCCAGAAGCAAGCTGGATTAGTTTTTTTTCTAAAATCTATGCTATCCCGTCTAATTGCAATTTACCTACAAGTTTCACCCCTCACGAACGATTTCATATTAATATTGATAAATCCGACATCTTATATTTTATCAATAAAATAAGTCAATCCAGGGCGCCTGGTCCAGACGGACTCTCAAACAAAATTTTCAAAGAACATCCAGTAATATGGTCAACAATCTTATATCATATATATGAGAACATTAATGAATCCCAAGAGCTTCCGGCTTCATGGACTCACTCTCTGATTGGACCTATTCACAAAAAAGGTGATCGGTGTCTCCCACAGAACTATAGACCCATCGCCTTATTAGACGCTCCTGGTAAACTGTACAGCCGTATTATTTTGCGAGAACTAAATAATTGGACACTAAATGAGCTCAAAAGAGATCCATTCCAGACTGGTTTTGTCGCAGGGCTAGGCACCTCAGTAAACTTAATCACACTAAATATGCTAAAATCCAAATATGCCGAACTCAATCAACCTCTGTATATGGCATTTGTCGATTTTCGGGTAGCTTTTGACTCAGTCGATAGATCTTTGCTATTCCAGAAATTACAGAGCTATGGCTGTCCTACGTCATTGTTAACTATAATCAAAAAATTGCACTCGAACACGACAATGCAAGTCAGACTGTCGCTTGATGGGTTGTTGTCCGCGAATATTAATACAATGAGAGGATTAAAACAGGGGTGTATCTTGGCGTCCTCTCTTTTTAACCTCTTCATTTTAGATATTGGGACCTCCTTTGAAAGGGTACTGTCAGATTCTCCTAAATTAGGTGCTCAAAAAATTACATGGCTCTTGTATGCTGATGATCTTGTTCTCATTTCGCAGACTCCAAGCGGTCTACAGAACCTCTTGAACAAATTGGATATTTATACTCACACCAACAATCTAACTATCAATGTGGATAAAACTCAGATAGTGATTTGTCATAAAAAAAAGTATACAAAAATGGTGAGAAGTCAATGGTTCCTACGCGAAGTTCCCTTACAAACGGTACCAAGTTATAAATACTTAGGATTACCTTTTTCTGGCTCTATGTCAAACCAAACCTATGATGACTCTGTAAGAATTAAAGTCATGACCCTAATTTCACAAGCCAAAATCATTTTACATAAGTACGGCAAATTCACTGTAATGCATGTGGTAACCTTTTTCAATCAAAAAGTTGTCCCGATACTATCTTACGGAGCTGAAACTCTGTTACCTCAACCCAGAACCTACTGGGATCGACTTGAGGGGAAATTTTGGAAAACAGTTCTGTGCTTACCAGTGTGCACTCCCTTATGTATGTTAAGGTACGAACTCGGTAGTATCTCCCTGTTTAGTCTAATTCTTTGGAAATTTTGCAACTTCTATCGAAAATGTCTTTTGGGTATACAAACTAATAATATGCTGGGCTTAATGGCAATGTATATGTGTACTTCCAATGATGTATTCCCCAAAAGATGGACAAGAGAAGTCATTAATGTTCTAGCAAATGCAAATGTTTCAATCGACTTGCTACTCAAGAATCCTACTCTAGCAAAGAAAAGACTGTATTGGCATGATTGGAATGTAACCCAAGATCTTTGTAAAAAATATGTAGATTTTGATCGGAATTTGTTCCCTCACAAGAAGCTCAAACAAATGGCCTATTATCTTTTAAAATCCCCATCACAGCATGTTCGCTCCGAAATGTTAAGATTGCGTTTGAATTTACAGTCTACAAATCAAATTCTAGCACGGAGAGGTGTAATTTCAAAAAATGACACATATTGCCGTTTCTGTAAAGATGTGACGCAATTAGAGTGCCTAGCTCACCTAGTAGTGGATTGTCCGGCTTTGAGTGGCATACGAAAACGTGTATTCTGCAATACTTTACAATTATATTGTAATCGCTCTGCGTATGAAATATGGATTATACTAATGACAAGCAATCGCACTGCCATTCACATTGCCTTAACGCAGTTTATAAAAACGATATTACCTCGCAGTTAACTCCTTATGGCCTATCGACAAATGTATTTTAAAATTCAAGATATATGTGGGTTCAATTTATTTATTTTAATTTCAATTTTTAACATTACTTGTCAATTATTTTTGTGAACAGAACATTGCTTACAACTTCCGAAACAAATCTGTAATATTTGACAAATCAACCAATATGTACATAGGCCATGGAAAGCTTGGAAAATTGTAAGTTTGGGATCTCGATACAAATTATGTAAAAATGATTTATGCAAAATCGAAAAATTGTAATATTGCAACTTTTTGTAATGAAAAAAACTTTTTGAAAGGTTGAATTCATTTCAGCCAACCAAAATAAAAAAAAAAAAAGTATGGAGGAAAGGAAGGACTAAGAGTACGTTAGTCACTACGGTAACTTATAATGTTCACAATATGACAGGTAGAGATAGAGGCTACACCTAGATTTGAGAGTCCTGTATAGTGGGAGAGAGGCCTAGGTTTCATAATACAGTAGGTTTCACAACATAACAGGCAGAGATAGAGGCTACACCTAGATTTGAGAGTGCTGTATAGTGGGAGAGAGGCCTATGTTTCATAATACAGTAGGTTTCACAACATAACAGGCAGCGATAGAGGCTACCCCTAGATTTGCACCTATATAAATGCAGCACTAGTGAAACGGCATCCTAGTACCATCAGAATCACCATGCAACACGGTTGTTCACCCCGTTAAGAAAGCAAAAGGGGGTCATGGCATTTTATACAGGACCTGCGCCCTCTTAATCATATTGAAGAAGCAGAATATCCTTTAGTTCCGAATCCAGCGACAATTTTGTGCCGCATTCCAGCAGAGCCTGTTTCACGGTCATAGACTGGAAAAATTCCTTCTTCCACTACACCCAGACTCACAAGACTTGACTTCCTTTCTGTATAGAAACAAGAAGTTGAAACATACAAGTCTACCCCAAAGGTACTGTGAGTCACCCTCAATTTTCAATAGGAGCCTCCAGATGGACCTAGGCAATGTACAGATGGTCATATAGTACGTAGATGACATTTTGATTTGCAGCATGACAGAAGAACAGTGTTGAAATGACTCAGTAGACATGCTGATGGTTTTAGCTGACAAGGGATAGAAAGTGGACAAGGCCAAACTACAGTACTGTCAGAAAGAGGTGGTATACATTGGACAGATGATGTCACAAAATGGCTGACAGGTGACTCCAGAAAGGGCAGAGGCAATACGCAGGACAGCAAAACACACGACAGTGAGAGAGATGCAGCAATTCTTGGGGTTATGCAATTAGTGTAGGGCCTGGGTCTTTGACTCCAACCCTTACACCAAGCCTCTGAGTGCACTGAAGGAAGCACAAAAAGGGGTCAGGATAATATGATGGACAACAGAAATGACTGAGGCATTAGATGAGCTGAAGGAAGCGATAGGCACAGCTCCAGTGTTGGGCATCCCAGACTACAAAAAGGAATTATTTTTGTTCTCATACTCCGATGGGGTAGTGATGACAGCAATAATGACACCGAAGACAAGCTTGGGGCACAAGCCACTAGCATACTACAGCGGAAAGCTAGACCCCGTAATGAGAGGACACTATCCTTGCAAATAAGCTTTGGCTGCAGCTTCATTCGAAGTGGACAAATCAGCAAGTATTACTATGGGGTATAGCACCACTCTTTACGTCCAGCATGCCTTCTTCGCAATACTGGAAAGACCAAAGAGCACATTGACAACACCAAGAGCATTAGGGTACGAAGTGCTACTATCAAACCCATCAATCGGGGTAGTGAGCTGCAGACTTGTCAATCGGGCAACTTTTCTTTTTGACATGCTACAAGAAGGTGACTACGCACATGACTGCACCGAATACTTACAGGATTTCAGTGACACTTGCAAGGTACAGGAGGACGCACTTGAGGGGGGAGACTTTACATTGACGGTTCATCAATGGGGTCCGACATATGGGAACGGCAGTGGTGAGGTTAAGAGAGGATCCAACCAGTGAGGTAAGGGCCAGTGCACGGTTGCCATCATATTACTCAGCACAGGCAGCAGACTTAGTGGCCTTAATATTGGCATTGGAGCACAGCAGAAAAAGGAGGTGACAATTTACTCAGATTCAACCTACATAACATCCACAGTACACTCAGGACTGACACAATGGATGAGGAGGGGTTTCAGGAGGGTTGACGGGTCACCAGTACAACATGCACTCCTATTGGGCAGATTATGGGATGTGCTACATTATCCTGAGCAACTAGCAATAGTTAAATGCCAAGCACACACACGAGGGGAGGACCCTGTCTCAAGGGGAAATGAAGCAGCAGACGCGGAAAGCAAAGTGCGCCATTTATTTTGGAGATCTCCTGAAAATGGAGGCCTTGTCACATGCCCGTGACTTTGCAAGGACAATGATACTCAAGGAAGGGTACAATGTATTGCCAGCAACACAAATAATGAAGATGCAGGGAGCTGCACCCAGGGAGGAGAAGGATATGTGGACTAGGAAGGGATGTACAGTATCGCCAACAGACGCCTTGTGGTGGCAGAATAACACAGGGTAAGTGGTTATGCCACTCGAATGTTGCACACAGCACTGACACAGTTACATTATCCAACACATACAGGGAAGGGGGTGCTTGCCGCCCATATTAGAGAAACTTGGTTTTGTCCTAATTTGGCGGATAAAGTGGCTGAATTTATAAGTAACTGCTTGACATGCAAGCACTTTACTGTAGAACATACATTGAGAGGTGTGAGAGGAGCCATACCTCGCCTAGTTGGTCCGTTTCAACACCTCCACGTCGACTATGTCGACATGATCCAAGTCTGCAAGGTTACCTCTACAGGATAGTGATTGTATGCTCATTCTCTCAGTGGATTGAGGCAGGCATCTGTTCTCATCCTGATGCTCTAAAAACAGTGACATTTCTGGTCCGAGAAGTGTTCCCATGATGGGGCGTGTGTGAGGTCCTGCAGTCTGACAATGACCCTCACTACGCCAACTTTATGTTCACAGCGTTACTGGCCATTCAACACAAATTCTCCTGTGCTTATCACCCGCAAGCAAACTGGGTGTGTGAACGCCTCAATGGCCTTCTGAAGGAGTGTCTTGCCAAAACAAAAAAGAGTACCAACAAAAACTGGCTCCACTTTTTACCCTTAGCACTGTTTGAATTGTGCAACAAGCCTGGGTCTGACCATCATTTAACCCCACTTGAGGTGGTGACAGGACGGCGCATGCAACTTCCCCGGCTCCGCCCACTATGGCACTCAAAGATGCAGAGATTAGTGCGACGGTTTTAGGTCAAGAAATGCAGGATTATGTTACTTCCTTGATTGCTAGTGCCTCTTTTATCTCTCGTCAGATACGACACCAGGGAGGCCTTGAAGCCAATGGAGAAAGCAACAGTGCCAACACCACAGAGGACTTACTCAAGCAGTCACCTGTTTTCCCTGGGGACTGAGTCCTCCTACAAAGTTTTGTTCGCCGCTGGGATTCACAGGCCCTTACCTTACACCATCAAAGCTGTAACTGAAAGAGCGATGAGGCTCGAGGAAAAGTCAGTTTGGAACTACATCACAGACATCAGGCCCTACAAAGCTGTGGCCTCACCTGGGAACAAGATCGACATGGGCAACGATCATCAGCAAGATGAACGACGAGATAACTCAGACCCAGCACTGCTGAGTGGAGGACACCCAATGTTTACCCGCTCACAGGCAGCCAAATTAGGACGAGGACTTCCTACACATCCAGAGTGAGGATGCACTGTCTGTTATTTTATTCTCTACATACATTCTTTGAGAATATGCGACTGTCTTATTTTACGATTGTTCATGTTGCCCAATGATCTACAACCTGATACCTTTTAGGGCCAATTTGTCCACTTTATTAGAAGGTCCAACAGATTTCGAGCACGCCCCCCTAGTATATATTAGCACGTTTTCATAGCATATTTGGCCCCACCTTATCCACAACTTGACAGAGGAAACCCCTCTGTCCTCCCAGTACTCCGAAAACCCTAGATTTAGAACTGTGTGTTAACAGCTATTTGTGTTCGCAATGACCGATATATATATGATTCACCGGGCTTAAGACTAATCTAATACTAATCAATTAACGCATAGTCTTTGCGTTTTCAGGCTGGAAAATTATATCCTCAAGCTGCACAAGGATCCAGAAGCACAGGTAAATGGGTGAAATTATTAAAAACATGTTTATCTTGTCATGTCTCTTATTCCCAAGTGGGGTCTTGGCATTAATCTTTTGGCAAATATCGCTTGGGTCTAGTGAAACTGCTGTGTCCTCTACTAACATTACCCCGACCTCAGTAGGTGGAACAACCATGTCAGGCGGACAAGAGAGCACTGAAAGCAGGGTAAGGAGAGGTAAGCACAGTGCTATCAGGGACATGGGGGGAGTGGACCTATATCTCACCGACACTGCTCGGGTGTCTAATAACATGTGGTATAAACACATGACCAAATTAAGTAAGGAAACCACCGGGGAGAGCTGTTATGTCTGCTCACTAATCCCCTATGCCATGAGTGCCTCCAAAACGTTCATAGCAACTGAAATACCAGCAGCAAGAGCCCAATGCCTCATGTCCCTATTCATGGTGATAACCCGAGCAATATTCCAAGGGTAAACAGTGACACTGAGATGAATGTCTCAAACAACATTCCCCTATGAAGAAAGTTACATAAAAACTCTTGACATGATGAACGATTACTGGCAGTTATACCAAGCTATACAATATATATCTGATGGGCTGCAGAAATCCAACACCAAAACTATAACACTGAAGGAGCTGCCCTGCCCAAAGAGGGGGTGGGTGAAAGAAATAGGAGGAGAAACAGGATGTTGGGAAAGACCACAGATGCTCGTGTATGGCTAAGTATACACAGAAGAAGGATGGAAAGATGGAGTAGAAGGAGCTCAGCGGCTGGTGAGTTTGAAAGTTGGTGGGGCGTAAATTTCCCAGGGCGAATTTAGTAGCGAGCGCGCGCGCGCGCCCACCCCCCCCCAAGGGGGGTGCGGGTGGGTTCTCCCCCCGCGAAAATTTGGGAAAAATGGCCTACAAAATGTGCAATTTACTGTCCAAAAAACCCACCGAAATATGAAAAAAAGCATTCGGTTTTACATATTAATGGTGGTACACTATTCTTACGTGTGCAAGTGTGATGGTGTATTTTACAGCAGCTTGTATTGAGAATAGCTGGTACTATGGTGTATGCATAAAGAAATTCATTATATAGTCAGTAATGATGGAAACATGTTTGTCATGCTGTTACTGGCATTCACATGCGCTCATCCTCTTACTAAGGTGGGATTTTAGGCATTTTCTGAAAGGGGGAAACTAAGCTAAAATATTACTTTAGTTTTTAACCACTTAATTAATGCAACATTTGTCCTACCTTTAATGGCCGTCTGCCTCGCTGAGTTGCCATTGCTTCAGTTTCTCAAACTTGCAACACGTGGAATGCACAGGTCTCAGAAATAGCACATACATATTGCATGGAGAAAAATGCAACAGAAATAGTTTACTAAGTTTATTATGTTGAGTGCTTTATTAGCAACCAACAACCATAACCTCAAAACATACTTCACATTTCTCACTGTTCTGTCAAATAGATCACTGCAACCGTACACAAAATCCTAAAATACATAAGGCCATTGAAACAAAGAACTCAAGGTAACCCACAAAATAACTGCAAATAGCTTGTTTGTAACAGAACATTCACTGGTCAATCATTTTGAAAGTTTGTACACAAATTGTGCACGTCTATTTTTCAGAGAGGCAAATTTATCAATAGTCGTTTATTGAAGTCAGGGATCTCTTGAATTAGTTGTTTTTCCATGGACAGCATGGCCAAAGCATTCAGTCATTGTGTTTCTCAAGAATGTTTTAATTCGCTTCAGGGTGGAGAAACAGCGCTCAGACTCAGCTGTTGTCATGGGTGTAGTAATCAGAATTTTTAATAACTGCATTGTCTCACTAAATGCTTCTTCGAGATTGTTTTCAACAAAAACTTTTAATAAAGAAATTGCCCCACTTGAACTACAGAATTCCGGTCTCTCATAAACAATTAAAAGCTCAGTGCGCAGTCTTTCCTTGTTTAACATGGGGTACGCTTGGACAGTTGCATTCAGTGCATCATTGGGAAAAGACTGTCCATGTGTTTGAAATAGGTCACTCTGCAACAATTTGGCTCCCTCCAAGTGGTTAGTAAATGCAAAGCGTTCTTGGGCTTGTGTAACTGTAATATCACATACTTCTTTAGCCAAACGATTCAAAGTGTTCGTATTTACATTGCGACCTGAAAAAGTTGCCTCTGATGGAAGTTTAGCTTCCAGATTGTCCGTGCTTTCACGTACTCTGCCAATGCACTTGATAAAAGTTGCAGTAGCTTTCTGCACATACACAGAGTCAATGTCTCTCTTCTGAAGCTGGTTATATAGAATGTCGACATGGGGCATTATGTCATTGAACAGAAAAAGGAAGAAAAGGAACTCCTTCTCTTTCAGAGTTCGAATGAATCCCTGGGCCTCATGCACAGTAACCCCCTCAAAATCAGTCCGTCTTTCAATAATTTTCTCAAAGCATGTACGGAGTGCTTCTCTGTGCTCATATATGGCTTCCACTACCCGAATACTGTAGCTCCAGCGAGTGCGAGATGGTTTTGGAAGTCTGTGATCTGATACCTCATCTAGAACTGCGGTTCTTTTTGGAGAACGAGAAAGAAATGTACAGAAGCCCTCTGGCTCTGCTCGAGTTTTCTTTTTTGATATCTCTATATCAAAAAAGAAAACTCGAACTTGTGAGATATTTGAAACAGCCTGTTCAATGATGAGGTTAAGCTGGTGTGCATAGCAATGTAAATAATGTGCATTTGGATACACTTCGGCTACTTTCTTTTGGATTCCACCAGAGACCCCCCTCATTACACTCGCACCATCATATGTTTGCGCAATTACTTTTTTTTGTGGCAATCTTCAGGGAATACTTTGTCCAATTTTTCCATTATGGCAGTAGCAATGGTCTGCGCACTAGAGTCTTTCAGATGAGAGAATCCATAAAACCTTTCAACAATTCTGTATCGTTCATCAATGTAGCGATAGACTAGCACAGACTGAGTCTTAGTAGAAATATCAGTTGTATCGTCTGCCTGAATAGCCACATAATCTGTGCATTTTAACTGCTCTAGAATGATCTCTCTGGTGACCGTGAGCATGCAGTCCAGCAGTTCATTCTGAATTGTTTTTGAAGTGCCCTTGAATACTGTTGCATTTTTTAAGTGTAGTTCCATTACACTGTCTATGCTGGATACAAAATCCACCAGGCCTCTAAATACACCAGGATTTAAAGAGTCTTCAGTTTCATCATGGCCACGTAAAGCCAATTCAAACGCACCACAAAAACGCACACAGTCTATTAACTTTGACAAGATGTATCGGTTTTTATCCACATCCTCATTATGCCTCATCACGCTCCGGCGATAGGCATCATCCAACTGTGTTGCAATGTTTACACTTCCCAACAGGCACAGCTGTAAGATATTCTCAATATGAGATTTGCACGATTCATGTCTCTTGGTTTTTTCTGACAAATGCTTTAAGTCAGTGACTCCTGTTTTTGTCCAGGCCGTTTCACCTCCAAACAGCAGGCAAGGGAAGCAGAACAAAGACCGCTTAGCAATGCTACCAGTGAGCCATGTCTTCTTTTCATACCACACCATGGAAAATGTGCGTGTGTAAGCCTTTCCCCTATCTTTTGCGGACTGTTCAATTTTTACATCTGGCCGATCAGGCCTTAGTCTTTTCACCTCCAGTTTTTCACTGTGTACGAGTCCGGAAAATGGTTTTGAGAGTAATTGGTCCACTGAATTCATTTTCGGCAACAGTGACACCTGTTAATAAGCAAAATGATTATGTACATGTACATGTATATGTAGATGGAATCATGTAGTCATTGTTAGGTATGCTCTTTAATAACACATAAGTATAATTAGTCGGTACTAGACACAGATAGCGTCTGCAATTATACACAACTCTGCTGTACTTATCATCGACCAGTACAGTTGAGTATAATTGCCGATGTTATCTATGCACGCTTTAACAAACATGCCCATTAGCAAATGTTACACCAGCCACACAGTACGTATTGCAGCTTGTTTGGCAAATGAGTACTTATGGAAGAAATGAGGCAAGTTTGTTCTGTTAATATTGTTCTAAAAAAAAAAAAACATTGTTTAGAATGTGGGGAGATTTTTCTGACTGCATGACACAACCCCAATCCCTCCCAAGCACTGTGGGAGCAATGGTGAAGATTAGAAAGAAGGTATTCTGATGTTTGAAAGATGGGATTTTACAGCAGTAAAGCAAATGACTGTATACCATTCAACTGGAAGATACCAGGACATCATGAGGTAAGTGGGAACCACCAATCCTATCCTTCGGAAAACAGTTTCCAAATGGACAGGTTTGCTTCCGTTGAACCATAAGCAGGCCTTTTTTGCATTATATGTATGACTTTCCATTTTCACATGCCACCCTCTCAGCTAGTCATAGATGCCATTCTGTAGTCTGTACTGTTCATCAGATTTTCCCCCACCTCATTGATCCCCACAAACATGCGCTTCTTTTCAAAAAGAATTTAAACAAGATAGCTGTGTGCCTTCTTTACTACAGATGAACACAAACAGAGTTGGAGTGCCCTGAGCACCAAACCCTACACAAGACTTATGCTAGCTCACCTCGTTCTGGAGAATGGTCACTGCAATGAACTCCTTCGCATGCTATGGGAAATCCAAATCCCGGAAGGTGCACTGTGGAGGTTGAAGTCTGATGTTTTTAGTTGCACAATTGCCCTGGACTGGTTGGATTTGTTCATGTAAGGTGTTGCTGATGGTCTGTAAAGAGAAAGCGAGAGACTGATCTGAGAAAGGGCAACATAGGCTTAGAGCAGTATTAAAATGGTTTTCACACATGAATGAGAGAGAGTTAACTGCTTGTAACATTGACGCTGCACCAGAATAATCATTAGTACAATGTGTAAAGAAAGTACCAGCAACTACCACCATGTGCCAGTCATCAGTTGTATAACGCTGCAATATATACATTTTTGTAATGTTTTCGTTCTGGGGCTTTAAAAGTGCGCTTTTCGGAGCTCACATTATTACAAAATTAATTTGCTGCAGCCCTTCAGGCACCCGATTTATAAGCACTCTGCGTGTCCTTCGCTGAAGTCCTGTTAAAAACAGCATTGGCAAAGCCACTGAGATCCTGCTCAAACACAAGCATTGACAAAGCCAACATTTTGGCCTTGTGCATACGGTGTAAGCTTCTGCCAGGCACTGCTATTAGATCATGATGCCCAGGATCTTGCACCATGTTTCTTGCTTCTACAACAACGGGTAGTTAATTCTGCTACAGCTGTGCCTGGCAAGTGTAGCTGTGCTACAGCTGTGCCTGGCCACAACAAGGGATGAAGGGGTGAAGGTAGACAGATGAAGCACAACACAAGGCAGTGAGCCGAGGTCAAAGGGGAAGGTGGGTAAACAGCAAGACAGCTGGGTCAAGTACCAAGAAGGTGGGTAAACAGCAAGAAGAAGCAGCACAGGCTGACAGTTAAATACCAGGGGTGCAGATAAGCAAGAAGGAGAAACGGCAAGTCAGAGAACTGGTTGTAGATCAGAGAGAAGAGGGGCAAGTGGCTAACAAAGCTTTGCTTTGTGGAACAGGGCTTCTCCGGAGCTCAGCTTCGAGCACCCGTCTTGGCCAGTGCCCTCATCGGTTTCCCTCACACTCTCTTTATCTCTCTGTGTAAGTCTGTATTTTTTCTGAGCCTGGCCTTTAGAGCATGATATGATATGGCATTCATAAGGCGCCTATACACAAGTGTTTCAAGGCACGAAATGAAATGAAACATGCTGTGCTCAAACATATCAGCGAGTGCAACCAAAATCTCAGTATAATGGATTATTAAGGCATCAACTTTGAATTTGATCTGTCACCCGAATGCGACCATCTCTCAAAGGTGCTCATCAATCACGGACTAAGTTTGTCCTAATTTGGCACCTGTTTTGTGATGTACAAATAAATAATGGCAGGATTGGAGTACTCCTGATTTGTGCAGGCAATGCAATACAAAGTGAAATGATAGTGTTTGCCAAAGAAGAAACACTTTGGTTAAGCAGTGAATTGGGTATGCTTCCACACAACACTCGTTATGCCTGATTTGCTGGAAGTTCTTCTCTTTGCCTCTTTTTGTTTCACAGGGTGGGCCCTGCAAGAGACAATCACGGACACTGCTGCGGGTGGGTGGGCACAGCTTTCAACCGAGAAAAGGCTACAGGAGCTTAGTCTTTTATTGCGATCCAGTTTAATGAAATGCTTTCATTTTTATCTTGCCACAGGTACTGTTTTTTTTGGCTTTGAGAAGTGCAGGTACGCATTTAAATAAAAAAAAGGAAGTGCAGATATCAGGGCGGGGTAGGACGGGCCAATTTAAAGCACTGCCAATAAAGATGTATACATCAGAGGGAATGATTTTGTGATTAAGTGATGTACTTCATAATGCATGCGATGGGGTGAAACTAGACAAAAATGTCGGGGGTTAACACTTGAAAGGTAGGGACCAGTGGTCGAAGTGTACAAAAAGAATTAGACTGGAACTATGTTCCCAGCTGGCCTGCTCAGATGTCATAGTGGCAGTGTTGTAAAACAATAGTGATACCATGTGATACTAGCCTTGAATGTGCGGCTCAGGGCAGACTTGAAAAGCACAGCTTGTGAGCCTCTTCCCTGCCCCATGCGAGGCATGTTTTAAAGATGTGCAAACATGAAACATCCTAATTACATGAGGCCCACGACGTCTCCAGAAGCCGCGTTGATGGCAGCTGAATCACTGGAGAGAGCGTCGGAACCCGCAGGCTTCCATTGCCCTTGTGTCATTTCTTCAGTCTTAGTATCAGAGACGCTGCAGGGCGACTTTACATCTAAAGTAGTAGAATATTCCATGTGCTCCTTCCTGTACAGAAACGCTTGTGCATCCTATATTTTTTAATTGAATCTCACCAATTGCGCTATTTGTACCCATTGTTTGAAACAAATATTTGAAGGACCACAAACATGAATGGGCTCCCATTGGGAAGGTGTCCACTAGAAATATATTAAAAAGCACTGCGCTCTCGCTGTTCGAAACAGACACTGGTGCTTTTCTTTGGAACCTATAATCCTTATTTTATAATAGTTAAGGCAAACCACGAGTCCAATAATGCCAATCAAAAAACAAAACTGTCTGGAGAGTGGTAAGAGAGGTGGTAGTAGCAGTAAGCGGAGAAAGAAGACGAAGGTAATATCGAATGATAGAGGTAGAACAGTGGAGAGGGAGATTGGAGAAGGTTAAAATAGAGGAGGAGGAATATAAGAAGGGCGAGGTGAGACTGTGCAACACTGGCATGAGACAGTCCAACATGGCGAATGCAAGGCCTTATTTCGTAAACTCCAATAGAACACTAAGGGCCTAATTCACAGAAGTGTTTTATAATGGCAAACCCCCATTGGAAAATGCTCTGTGAATAAGGGCATAAGCCGGCTAGGAAAGAGAGAGAATTAGAAGGCCCCTAGCAAGTCACTAAGCGAACGATTCAGGGTAACTGTCACAGCCTTAGCCAAAGGAGAAAGACATTAGGGGTTACCAAGCCCCAGCACTAACCGGGGTCACCGACACCTGGGCTAAGGTGGGGGTAGCCCAAAGGAGACAAGAGGGACGGCCCTAGCGTCAATCGTCAGAAGCCCTTCAAATCCCTGAGAATACCTACTTCCAAGTAGGCCATCTGATCTTGTAAACGCCCTTAAACCAACTACAGGGGGCCAACACCCTTTCACATTTCACAGTAATTGCAATGGAGTAACACCGCTGTTACCCCGGCCCACTCCTATTACTAGTGTAAATCCACAGACCGAGTGGTGGTAACAGTAAACGAGCTTGGCGGCAATGGCAAGGAATTACGACAAACTTCTAATGAGGCCTATTGTTCCTTGAATCGGCATTCTTTCCATTTTTCTATAGGAATTTTTAAGAGCACTACAAATAGTATAGTTAGTTTAGTACGGTAAAGGTTTTTTTCATTCTAGCACGCTCCTTCCGAAAGCCTGAAGTAGATGCAAAGAATTGAAGGTTACAGGGAGAGGTATGGGGGTGGAAATCGGGACAAAGAAAGGACAAGAGCAGGATTAGTTCTTTAGGTGTAGTATTTTCACCATACACCCCGACGGTACAGCGCTTTCACCATGTACCTAGGCCTTAAGAGACAAACAAGAGCCTAGCATCATGTAACTACATGGCTGCATACATAGTGGAATGAAACAGCTTTATAGGCAATGCAAGCTTTCACCATACACCCGGTACAGCCTTTCACCATATACCTAGGCCTCAAGAGACAAACAAGAGCCTAGCATGCAACTACATGGTTGCATAAATAGTGGATTGAAACAGCTTTATATGCAATGCAAGCAAGCAATACAATACAAGCTTTCACCATATACCCAGTACAGCACGTCCCACTAAACCCATACATGCTGCCTCGCAACCCCTAACAAAACCTCTATCTTGCCTTCTCAGCCCCCTTAGCACAAGACCACTGTCAACTCAAGTCCTACAAATTAAAGTGGGGTCCCATCAACACACGCAATGAGATGGGACGTCGCCAGAAATGAGCATATCAAGGTGAAATATGCACATTTCATTACATTGGCTTTGCATAACCACCCAAATTGCACAGTACGAATGGAGTTTGCCTTTCATAAAATCAACACACACACACAAAACCAAGAGAGGATATTTTCTTCTGATAGTGTTTTTGAAAACGTTAAAAGGTGTGCATGTTTTAAACTCCAAGAACCAATACAAAGGTTTTCCCTGGGACTTGCATTATGGAAATGGGACATTTCTAAAAATAACAAACTAAAGGTGTAATCATTTCACCTTTAGTTTGTTAATTTTCATCAGGTTAAAGTGCAGTGGGGAAGTGTTATGCCTGCAAACCTGACAACTGCGTTTCGATCCCCGAGGTCGGTTTTAATTCATAAATTCAAAGAGGACATTATTTCCCATTTTAGCGCAGCGGCACTGAGTCCACCTTCTGAAAAAAGTGGGTGGACTCTGTCCACCCCCATGTACCCTCGACTTGACTGAGCTGTGCCACTACCAGGCATTCTGCCTCCCCACTACAAAAAGACTCCTATCTGACGTCAGGTCAGGCCTCATTAAACTCCACAGCGCAAGAAGAACCCCAGCTAGCATCCACCCAACACAACACCCCTACCTGGCACCTTGCCTCCCTCCTCCCCACAGCAAAATATCGCGTCTTAGCATCCGAAAAACCAGAACACAATACCCCTATCTGATATATTTCCTCCCCAATCCCACAGCATTAGACACCTACCTGATGCACCGCCTCGCAAAATGCCACAACGAAAGAATGCCAGCTAGCATCCACTCCCGAAAAACACAACACCCCTGCCTGGCATCTTGCCTCCCTCCTCCCCACAGCAGAATACCCCTTATCTAGCATCCCAACAACCAGAACAAGAGACCCCTATCTGATATATTGCCTCCCCACTCCCACAACATAAGACACCTACCTGGTGTCCTGCCCATCCTCCCACACAAGACACCTACCTGGCATCCTTCCTGTCTCTCCACCCCTCAACATAAGATCTCTCCCTCAGCCCTGGATATGATCTACTGCATTGCAAGTGTTTCCCTGGCTGGGCAATGGCGTTACTCTTCAGTGGGAGGCAAGCCCACCCAAGACATCCGACCCTGCTAAAGTGCATGTTTCCTCCTCCTGCCACCCTGGCACTTATACACCAGAGGGCGTTAGCATTTCACACTCTCTGGGTCCGGGCCCTTATGGACTTGTTTTACTATTCTAAAGTAATACTATTGCTATTGAAATGCTGTTCCTTGCTTGCATGTGAGGAACACGTATGACACGGCCTGATGTTTGTGTCGAAGAAACGCACAGGCTGCACTACCCTCAGAATGCCGCCGCCACCTCCAAGTGATGCCTTTTCTTGCATGTCCGCAGTGATACAGGGGGAGGGGGGCTCCAGTCCATTGCATTTACAGTGTGCAAATTCTTTTATTACAGTTTCTCACAGAATGAAGGCAGTGGAAACGTTTTGCAGGATAAATGCAAACCGACATTCCGTTTACTCTGTTCTTATAATAATTGCATAAAGATTGGGTTGTCTCTGGGATGGTGCATTGGGGGGAAGTCAGGTTTTCTGTAGTTCATGTTTTGAAAGGGTACACCACATAGTATGCACGCTGATGTGTTTATATTTTTTTTGCATCTTATGGTTGGGGAAACAGATTGGATAAGGAGCCCAATGGAAATGCACCAAAGCTGTTATCGTGCCAGTAGGAAGTCCAGAGCACTGCAATGTAAATCCCTGCGTTATTGTAGTGCTTGGAAGAAGGGCGAGGTTTGCATGCAGTGCAATATAGAAACTTCATGTTAGGGTCACTATGGTAATAGGGTGATACGGTGATGGTGAGTGATGTTCCTCAGCTTGGCAATGCGAGTGAGGGCACACCATGAGGTTGTCGAGTTGGGGTGCTGCTTGGCCTTTGTGCTGACAGTAGAACATGCGTGTACATAGATCTGGATGGATTTGAATTCCGGTCTCTGTCTGGTGCCAGAGGCGGCAGAACGCTGCGTGTAGTGCTTTAGAAATACATACATCCAACGGCATAGTCATTCCCTGGCATAAATCATGCCATCTCGCAACACTGTTACATGTGTTATGCCACGAGGAAAAGCATACTTTGAACTGTAAAAAAGAGCTGGTGTGTTTAGGCAATGGCACCTATGATTGAGAGCCTGCTGGAATGACTGGGTTGTGCTCTAGCATCAGTCGCATGGGGAGTGGTAGCAGCGCCAATAAGGAATTACCAAGTCGGTTCCACAAATGAGTGGCCCGTTTGAAAATAATATGAGGGTAACCTTTAGAAAGAGAAGCTGAGCAGAGAATGTGCCATGCTGTGGGAGGGGATTCGAAGCAGTCAGAAAGTGGAGTCAGATTTGTCTGCATGAAAGCCGGTAGGGAGTGGGAGTGTAAGGAACCACGGTGCTGGGGGACAGGCATCGGAAGAGGGTTTTAGCTTTTGGAACTCCCCCACCACCTGATCCTCCATTTGCAAAGGTATTTTGTGTCAGCCGCGGCCCGCGACCACGCATCTGCTATTTGTGCCGTTTTATATTTTCAGCATTTTTTTTCGGAAAATGCCGAAAATATAAAACGGCACAATTAGCAGATGCGTGGTCGCGGGCCGCGGCTGCCTGAGTGGGCAGCAGCAGCGCACGGCCAGTGCTGCCCTGGGCCTTGCGCACCGGTCCGGCATGGCCCAAGGCAAGGCCCTTGGGGCATGGACCGGGGTTAAAACAAATAGGCCCAAGGCAGCGGCCCTCGCCTTGGTGGTAGCGGGCGGCCCGCTACCACCAAGGCTCGCAGCTCGGCAGCAACACTGAACGACGTGTAGGCCCAGGCCTACACGTCGTTCAGTGTTGACTGGGCCTGGGGCCGTGGTGGACCACATAGTTTGGGCCCAGGGAGGGGAGTGTAAGTAACACTCCCGAGACCCGGTCCCAAACAGAAAGAAAAAAGTAAAACAAACATGGGGATAGCCCATGGCCGGATCATGGTACTTACCGCGGCGCCGCTGCAGCAGCACTCGTGTTTGGTGTGCACCGTGTGCTGTTCACTCGACGTCGGAAGAAAAGAAAGAGAAACAGACGTGTGAAGGCGGCGCAGGTGCACGTACACACCCTGCGCCGCCAGTGAGTCATACAGTAATGTCATTGGCTGTTTGCCAGCCAATGACATTACTGTATCCATGGCAGGGGAGGGAATCTGAATTTAAGTGCGCTGTTTGCGCACATTTTATACTGGCGGGGCCACCCCTGAAGCGCCCCGCCAGGCTTCCAATTAAAGGGGCTACGTAGAGTGCGTGGGGCTAGGAGCTCCACTCACTCTACTATGGAAAAAAATAAACTAAATTGGGACGCGCCCCGCTGTTAAAGCCGGGCCCGGCCCTGATACATGATTACCTTGCCACAGCGCCCCCGCGCTGTTGGCAAAGGAAATGCAGGCATTTTCTAAGCTAAAAGAGATTCAATCGGAGAAGTTCTCTGATTGAATCTCTTTTAGCTTCCTCTTTCTTTTCTGGGGGGGCGGCGCCCGGCCGCCCCATGATAGCAGCCGCCACTGCGAGCACACACTCTACTACAATCTCCAGTGAATACAGTACACGTAGAAAATGACAAGTGCCTAAAGGAATAGGATGCAAGTGCCAAACTGCTCACCTGGGTAGACAATGAAGCTGGACTGATGTCTATAATACCTCTGAAGAAACCAGCATTGTGCTACAAGAATGAAGGAACAGTGAGAGTCGAATATAACACAGAATGTAGGTGCATAGAAAAGCATCCAGCAATGAAGATCGGCACTGCAGTATTGATGGACTTGGACATGTGGGTCCAAGGCATTCGAGAATCTGCCACCCAACTGGGGCGGAGTTTGCTAGTTGGTGCACATCAATATGCCACCACTGGTGGTGCCCCAGAAGGATATAAAGTTCGATGACTTCCCAAAGATTGAAACTAACACAAGAAAGAAAAGGTCTATGGGAGTACGAGAAAAGGGAAGAAAGAAAGGGTCAGTGGAACGAAGTAGAGTGAAAGAGACAATTATTTCTTATCAGAGTCCGAAGCATTCCTGGGTGATGTACCACACGAACATAGGTTATTTAGCAGAACAGAAATGTTTTTCGGATCAGTGGTTGCAGCAGTTCAGACATATACAAACGCGAAATGGTTACAAATAACCAGGTGGGAGTTGATGCTGGCAATAAAACTCTACAGTGAATGGCCTCAACGCAATAAAAGAAGAGCTACGAGCAGTAAGGTAAATGGCACTCCAGAACAGATATTTTCTGGACCGTCTCACAGCAATGGAAGGAGGAGTTTGCGCAAAAATTGGGAGTTCCTGTTGCACATTCGTGTCTGCCAATGACGGAGAGAATGGCACACTGACAGAAGCAGTGACACAACTGTCTAAGATGCATGCCAAAATGGAGGAAGAAGCAAAAGGGACCGGAAAAGGCCAAAGCTGGATAGCGTACCTTTGGTCATGGATGCCTTAATGGCTGGCAGACAGACTGAAAGTATTACTAGGGGCACTTGTATTGTTGCTAGTGGGACTATGTGTGATGAAGATCTCCATTACTCAATGACGCAAGACGACGGCCTAGTCGATAGGGATGAAGGTGATAATGGATGTGAATATAGGAGGTGAAAAGGACAAGATAGTGGAAGAAATAGATAAGCTGAGAGTAAGAAAAAAAAGGGAATGCCCACTGTTACCACATGAGACGATGAAATTAGATAGTCCATACGACAACGTATGGAGGAAGATGGGTATAGTGAAACCAAGAAGGAGAATCCAAGTGTATGACGAATTTTGACGATAATGCAAACTACTATAGACACCTCAGGGGACTGACCAAAATATGGCTACCAAGACTAAAGGTGGTGAATTATGGAGGAGTGGTTGACAGGTCGACTAAAAGGGGAACTGGAGAGAGGGTCCAAGAATGCTCCTCCTCACCCCCCATGAACATGACAGGTCGCAGAGCTAGGAACGCTCAAAGTCACCCATCCTATTTCAGACGAACCCCAAGTGCACCACTGCCTGACTCGTATGCAGGAAGATATCCACTCAGACAGCCATTTCAACCATGTCCATTGCAGGTGTTTCCAGATCCAGCGAACCCATTGGAGATCGCAGGCCCGAAGACCATAATGGACTGCCTCGTTAAAGCGCCAAGAAGCCACCACGCTGACGTCATTAGTGACACCACGAGGTAGCAGCGTTAGTCATGTAGCACACTCGCAGCCCTGCACCATATTACATGAACACACACATGCATACACAAAGATCATGCTTACACAGTTCTGTCGATAGAGGACGGATACATCTACATACTGTCAAAGCTTTTATTATTTTTCTATTTAGCCAAATGCAGTAACGCAGAAACACAAGGCAACAAGAGATCCTGAGCAAGCTTGCAGATGCTTATGGCAAATAACTCTGTGGGACTACAGGAGTATATATGGACCCTTGGTAGGACCATGTATGACTAATTTATGGGTTACATAGCACAGTAGAAATCATATTATAAGTCTAAGGAAATTTACCGAAGGCCTCACGCCCCTGAACACAAGACAAGAGGAGCTCGCTCAGGCTGCACGAATCACAGAGCAAGCTCACAGCCAAGGTCAGAGATAAACTGTCACATTCCAAACTCAAGACAACAAAGGGACCAGCTGCAGGAAAATTGAATAAATCCTCCTAAATGCAGAACCAAGAGCTCGATTGTGTGGTCCACAAGCACATGATGCAGCCGAACTAGGCAATGGGCACTCACCCGTGGTGGGAAGACGAGCCGGTCCCAACAACCCAGACGAAGAGTGAAACAAGTGTTACAACGGCGAGTACACTCTCATAGGCAATGGTGGTACACTACCAGATACAATTCAGACACATAGTCATTTCACATCACCTTGAACAGGAAGAGGTGCACAGAGGGCTGAGAACGGAACTAGGTCCATGGCCTTGGGAGACCTGCTCCAGCCAATCACGATACAGAAATCCAGGGGTGGATGGCAAAGGGCAAGAGCCAATGGTAAGCCCACAACGTGCAACAATGTCTTATTTTCTTGGGGACGGGGCAGGTCCGCCACCTGACATGCGAGGGCTAGTAGGGGATGTCTATATGGTCTACCACTTTCAGCATCCAATCGGTAATGGGGATAGGTTTTTTGGAAAGGGCCTAGGTGATGATGACAAACAGCAACAAAACTGGGGTGCACGCATTGTAAAGTTGAGATGTACTGAAGAGTCCTCATTGTCTTGTATGATCCGTGTTGTTTTTTATAATAAACCACAGTACTAACTTGCCGTTGGCCGAGTCCTCCGTTTATTCTGGGGAAGGGTGTTGGTCCCTTGGGAGTCAGACAGACCCCCCGACTACTTCTGGCATACCTGGGAACTACCCCAACAGAACCAATACTGAAGTGATTTTGGGTGCAATCTATAGAGTAATAATTCAGCATGGGGGGATTCCCTTATCAGATGTTCGTCAGCCAGGGGCACTGGAAACACTACAGTTCTAGGAGATAAAGGGAAGCCTAGAGATGTTGCTGCTCTCACAGCCAACCCTAACAACACATTTAGCCAGTTTACAAACACACTATAACCAAATCCTTACATATCACACAATCTGAAAGACGATTTGTAAGGATATTTGTTGCTGCCTGCTGGTATTTTGTTCAGTTTATTTTACTTAACACTGTACTCCCTATCCCTAGTCCATCACATTAAGAGCATGAACACTGTTCTGTTCCATGTAGAAAATGGCCAGCATGTAGTTGACCGAAGAGAGAGAGTGTCTTACCTTGTTAACTTAATACAGCAGTGTAAAGGTGTATGGTATGTAGGTCCTGCTTCACACATTTTTAAGTTCCGATGATGCCAACTCCTGTACTCTTCTCACAGATGAAGGGGCACATGATAATTTCCATTGCAGTAGATGGACAGCATTGCATTTCAATTGCAATCAGACACAAGTAGAGGACAGAGGCCCTGCTGGAAACACATTTACTTGACAAGCGTTTGACTTTCTGACCGATTATATGCTGTTACCAGTGTCAGCTAAATGTATGCACTAGCAAAACACATAAAGGCATGAAACATGTTTTGGCTTACTCCTACATACCGTCCCCTTTCCTCCATACTGTATGGGGTGTCCCTCGCTAGGGACAGGAGACAGAACCTTTTTCAACAGAAAAACAAATCTCCCCTTTAACTTTAGAAGCGCGTGGGGCGCGGCCCTATGAGCATGCGCTCCCCACTAGCGCCACTCCCCAGTCCTCTTTTCTGTGTCGACGGGAACAGACCGCTTTCACCAGTGCTCCTGCGTTAGGCCTGCGGCCTTATAATTCCACGCGCTCTTCCCCAGATGAATTATTCTCTTTTTCTTTTTCTCTTCCAATTGTCAGCTACTGCTCTGTCCTCTGGTGCCACGCTCCTCCCTGGACAGGTCGACGATGGCGGGCTTCAGCAGGTGTCCACCCTGCGAGGGTCCTTTCCCAACATCCGACCCTCACGCACTCTGCCTCCAGTGCCTTGGCCCAGACCACGGCTGGGACAGCTGTACCGCCTGCGACACCTTGACTCCACACGCCCTGAAGAATCGGCTAGCCAGGTGGATTGAGTTTGTCCAAAGATTATCTTCAGAGGACCTTAAAGCATACGTGAGAAGGAAGACTAGGCCCAAGGTAGGTGCCCTGTTCTCCTCTGCACCCCACAGGGGCGACTCCTTCCCAGGGAAGCGCCCAAGCGGGAGTGACCTTTCAGGTTCCAAACCCAGCAGTAAGACCAAAGCTACACCAGCTACCCTCCCACGGGCAGAGGGGTTGCAAGATCTTCCTGGTTCTACCGCTGAGGGGCCGCAAGGCTCTATTACCAGGTCCGAACTTGAGGGGCTCCGTCCTAGTACCGGACCCATGTCTGGAGGGGCACCTGTACGCAGCACTATCGGCACCATGAGCGAGGGCACTCCGCCCACCAGGTCTCGACCTGAGATGCAGGGAAGGTCTCAACCATCGCTTTTTAGCGTGCAGGTGGAGACCAGACCCAGCTCAGCAAGAACCACGACTAAGGTACGTGGCGCGTAGCAAGACAAAATGGCCACCGGGCCACACAAAATGGCGGCTCACCTGGCACCCTTCCCGCTCGGAGATCAGGCAGGGGAGCGCGCTCCCAGGCAGGATTGGACAACGCCCGTCAACCTGGTCCGCATCCTGTACCTCTGCTTCGCAGGGAAGGTATGCATCCCCCAGCTTGGCAAGACAGGGCACGCCCAGGTCACCGCAGCCTCAGGGTCCGAAACCTATGCCCGCAGGAGCTTTTATCCCATTAGGCACTCCGCCTGCGTTTGAGGGCAGGTTCTCTGAGAAGTTCCTCGCCCTCATGTGATCACCACAGATGGGTACCATCCTCAGGGATGTAATCAAGGACATGCTCCCTCCGGTACAACCACAAGCGCCCACTGCGGTACCGACCCTGGGTCCAGCTCAGCCCTGGCTCCCACTGCCGCCCCCATCACGGCAGCTCAGCCACCGGCTTAGCCCCCTCAGCAGCCTCTGGCACTGACTGTCCGCAAGCCGCAGCTGGCCACGCCCAGCACTCCTCTTGCTCCCCCAAATCCGCAGAACACAACTGTGGACACAGACGTGGAGGAAGACCCGGACACGACATCGTCAGCCAAATCATTCCATGAGAGGCTGACGGGTCTGGCTTAGTGCGTAGGCATCCCGCAGACACAGGTGGAACAACCCGAGGCGCGGGTCCTGGCTGAAGTACTTACGCTACGTCCTCCTACTAGAACTGGAATTCCACTTCAGAAGGATGTTGAAGCCTTGGCCAAAAAAGGCTGGGTCAAGCCACACTCTACCCAACCTACCAACAAGCATCTCGATGCTAAGTACAGGCAAACGCAAGGGGATTACCTCCTATTGTCGGTGTATCCCCAACCGCACTCCTCAGTGATAGCTGCATCACTATATTCCAAACCACAGTCTTCCTCAGCGGCTTCAGTGTCTGCACTCCTGGTCAAGGAGGAAAAGCTTTTAGAAGCGTTTGGAAAGAAAATGTACTCAAGCGCCACTCTCCACCTGCGTCAGGCCAATGCTGACACCATGTTGGCAGCTCTCAATCAGAAGCTGTTGCGGGAGATCGCAGACTTCCTTCCAGAGCTCCCCACCCACAGCCAGGCAGGGTTCAAGGCTGGGTCGGCGCAGGCCAACATTTTGGCCCAGGATATAATGGAGTCCACTGTGGCCCACATTGACACCTCAGGCCGTGGCATATGTATTGCCACCGACATGAGAAGAAAGGCCTGGCTCAAGGGAACAAAATTCAACCCAGATGTGCAGGAGCGCATACTCGACCTGCCTTTCGAGGGGGGGGCGACTTGTTCCGTTGGACAACGGATGAGGAACTCAATAAGAAAAAGAATAGCTCCCAGACAGCAAAAACTTTATCTATTCTTAATAAGTCCACACCCAAGACCTACAGCCAAATGCACCAGCGCTCGAACAAGGGTCGGGCCTTCGGAGGCTTCAGGGACTTCCACGAGAGACAGTCTAGACAACCGGAGAGCCAGCACAGGAGCAAGCAGCACAAGGTGGCTAACAAGGGTTTTTTCTTGTCCCCCTCCTCAGCACCAGCCTCAGAGGGAAAAAAGTTTTCACAGGTCCATCCGGATCCACGAGTCTCCGGTGGGGGGAAGGCTTGCCCTTCATGAAAACTCCTGGCAGAAAAGGTTCACGGACCCGTGGATCCTCTCAATGGTATCCACGGGCTTCCGGCTACCGTTTCCTCCTTCCTCTCATCCACCCCCGCAGATTGGTACTGCAGCTCTGTTGGCGGAAATCCGCTTGCTTGCAGCGAGCCAGGCAGTGGAGGAAGTCCCAGCCTCGCAGCGAGGTCAGGGCTTCTATTCACAAATTTTCGCCATACATAAAAAGAACCAGGCGAGCCTGAGAGTTGTGTTGGACCTTTCTTCCTTGAACCTTTCCCTTACCCTCCAAAAGTTCAAGATGGTTACTCCAGCCTTCATTGCGGAGACCTTGTGTGTGGGAAACTGGATTTGCTCCCTGGATCTGAAGGATGGCTACCTACATGTCCCATTTTGGGACCCCCACCGGTCCTTCCTGAGTTTCAGGATCATGGGTTTTCACTTTCAATACAGGGTTCTACCCTTTAGACTCATTTCGGCCCCCAGGGTCTTTACAAGACTAATGAACACAGCGGCAGCTCTACTCAGGGCACATGGCCTCCACATGATGTATCCATACCTAGACGACTGGCTAGTAAGGGCGGGGTCTCCGGAGACAGTGCAGCACACGGCCTCCACCCTCATGGACACACTATACGATCTGTGATTTTCTATCAATCTCAAAAAGTCACAGTTACTGACCACGCAGACTCTGACCTTCCTAGGTCTTATATGGGACACGAGGACTGAGAGGATCTTCCCCTCAGTGGACAAGATCACAGCTATCAAAAGGGCCACAGGGCATTTTCTCAGCAGAGCAACGACCTTGGCGTGGTGGTATCAACACCGGTTGGGAGTCATGGTGGCATGTCTCCTCACAGCGCCACATACAAGGCTCAAAATGAGGAGGCTGCAGCTTCACTTCTCAGCCTCCTGGAATCAGGAGAAGGGATCTCAGGTGGAGCAAGTCAGCAGACTACAACATCTCCACCAGGATCTAGCCTGGTGGGGTACAGACACCAACGTGCGGATAGGCAGGCCCTTTTGGCAGCCTGTACCTCTGGTCACCATTACCACAGGCTCCTCCCTAGAGGGATGGGGGCTGCCCTGGACTGCCACAGTGTCCATGGACTATGGTCTCGTCAGGAGCAACTGGGGCACATCAACTGGCTCGAGATAATGGCTATCTGGCTTGCGCTCAAAGCCTTCCTCCCCATAATCACTGTCAAATCTATCCGCATTCAGACAGACAGCTCCACCTGCATGTATTACATCAACAAGCAGGGTGGCACCAGGTCTCCTCCCCTCTGCAGACTGTCGATCGACATTTGGGAGTGGCCTCTGGCAAACACATGCCCTTGTTGGCAATCCGCCTTCCTGGGGAGTCCAACCTAGAGGCAGACAGGCTCAGGAGGCTGGGATCGGACAACTACGAGTGTCAGTTGAACGACGAGGTCCTTCACGGGATCTTCAGCAGGTGGGGTCACCCGCAGGTGGACCTCTTTGCCACCAAGACCAACAGGAGATGCCCCCAGTTTGCCTCATGGCTGGAGCAAGGCAGGGGTTTATTAGGCGACAGGTTGCAGATCCTGTAGAACAACATGAACGTGTACGCTTTCCCCCCCCCCCCACTCCCTTGGTGCACAGGGTCATCTGCAGGGTCAGGGGGTCCCAGAGCCTTCGGCTCATCCTGATAGCACCATGGTGGCCAGCGAGACCCTGGTTCTCGGAACCTTTCAGTCTGTCAGATCAGCCCCCGGTACACCTCCGAGCAAGGGGACACAGTGGTTCACCCCGCTCTGCAGAAGTTAGCCCTCACAGTGTGATTCCTGAGCAGGTTACTCAGACTCCTCTCCACCTGTCCCAGGCTAACCTGGCTATCATATAAGTGGCTAGGAGCGACGCTACCATGTGCCAGTACAAAAGCAAGTGGACCCGGTTCTGTCACTGGCAGAATCAAAAGAAATTGACCCATTGACATGCTCGCTGGACGATGTTCGATCCTTCTCAGCGCACCTCGCCCATTCAGGGTTGTATGCAGCACTACTGGTAACACAGCCGAGGGCAATCCGCCTACCAGGCCCTATCCTGAGGTGCAGGGTAGGCCTCAACCTCCACCGGCAAGAGCCCTGGAAGAGGCCAGGCCCAGCGCAGCAAGCGCCACGACACAGGTACGTGGTATGCAGCCCGACAAGATGGCAGTTGGGCCTGACAAAATGGCGGCTTGCCCGGCACCAACCCCCTTTGGGCACCATGTAGGGGAATGAGTTTTCAGGTGGGACTGGTCTTCACCGGGCACGTGGCCCACGGCATACCCGACAGCGTCACAGGGCAGCTACACCCTTCATACAGCAAGGCAGAATGGGCCCAGGTCTCAGCATCCTCAGGGCCCCGTGCCCCTGCCTGTGCCACCAAGCGCTCCACCAGCCTGTGAAGACAGGTTTTTGGAAAAATTCCTGACTCCTATGAGGTCTACGCAGATGGGCATCAACCTCAAGGATGAGATCAGGGACATGCTCCCTCTGGTTCTGCCGCTAGCACCCACGGCCACTCCGCCCCTGATTCCAGCACCTCCAAGTCCACTGCAGCCCCAGCTGCCAATGCCAGTTCCCACTACACCGGCTCCCATGCCTCCGGCAGCGCCAGCTCCTTTCAGTACGGCACAGCCCCCGGCATCCAGCACTCCTCCAGCTGCACCTGACCAACAGGACACATTGGTGGACACGGATGAGGACTCCTCCTACACACCATCATCGGCCAAGGCCTTTCAGGTATCCCTACAAAATATCCCCACCAAAAATATCGCCGTACATATGGCCGTTTGTCACATCATAGGTGATATTTTTTGGGGGGATATTTTGTGGGAGCGGGGGTTGTGGGGGTGTCCCCGGCACATTTTAAAATAATGCAGGGGTTTCGGGGGTGTCCCCCGCAGGGTCCATGGGTCAATATCGCCGCAAAAATATGGCAATATTTTTGTATTGTGATATTTTTGCAGGAATATTAACACATGGAACCGCCTTTCATGAGTGGCCCACGGGCCTGGCCGAATACTTAGGGCTTCCACACCCTGAGGTGGAACAACCAGAGGCGGGGGTCTTGGCGGAGGTCCTCACTCTACGCCCCATGGCTAGAACAGGGATTCCAATGCAAAAAGACGTGGTGGCAAATAAACCTCATTTGGCACAGCTTACCAACAGGCGCCTCAACGCCAAGTTTAGGTAGATGGAGGGGGACTCCCTCTTACTGTCGGCACACCCCCAGCCACACTCCTCTGTGATCGCCGCAGCTTCATTCTACTCCAAGACACAATCGTCTTCGGCTACATCAGCCTCAGCACTCCTGGGTAAGGAGGAGAAGATCCTGGAAGCATACAGAAAGAAAATCTATTCCAACGCTTCCCTTCATCTTCGTCATTCCAATACGGATGCTATGCTCGCTGCTGTCCACCAAAGGTTCTGGCGGGACAACGCAGACTTCCTTCCGGAACTTCCAGTGCAGAGCCAGGCGCGCTTCAAGGCGGGGCTGGCGGAAGCCAAAATTATAGCGCAGGACATGATGGTGTCCACAGTGGTTCATTGCTACGGACATGAGAAGGATGGCCTGGCTACGGGCAACCAAGTTCAACCCGGATGTCCAGGAGCGTATACTGGACCTTCCTTTCGAGGGTGGCGATCTGTTCCATTCCACTGAGGACGAGGAACTTGATAAGAAGAACAGTTGTCAGACTGCCAAAGCCATATCCATCCTCAGTAAGGTCACTCCCAAGGCATATAGCCAGACACACCAGCGTTCAGACAAAGGTCAGAATTTCTGAGGTTTCCGGGGCTTACAGAAAAGACGGTCCAGGCAACCAGACATATCCCAGAACCAGTACCGGCGCAAGCTGCACAAGGCAGCGCACACAGGCTTTTTCCAGTCCCCCTCTTCAGCCCCAGCCTTAGAGGGCAAAAATGCATGACACAGCCATCCAGATCCACGAGTCTCCGGTGGGGGGTCAGGCTTGTCCTTCACTCACAATGCTGGCGTGGAAGGTTCGTGGATCCCTGGATCCTCTCTAAAGTATCCACTGGCTACTGACTGCCTATCCCTCCTTATCCTCTCTCCTCCCCTCCGCTTCCACAGTTTGGGACAGCAACTCTGTTGGCGGAGATTCACTCGCTCGTAGAGTCGGGCAGTGGAGGAAGTCCAAGCCTCCCAGCGCGGTCTGGGCTTCTATTCATGGATTTTTGCAATACACAAGAAGAACCAGGTGTACCTAAGAGTTGAGAAGGACCTTTCCACCTAGAGCCTTTCCCTTCCTCTTCAAAAGTTCAAGATGGTTACCCGAGCGCTCATAGCGGAGACATTGTGCACGGGAGACGGGATGTGCTCCCTGGATCTGAAGGAAGCCTAGACTCCAAACATCTCAAAACAACGCTCTTAGAGCAACCCTCAGCATACCGAAAAGTGACCACATCACTCAAGCCAGGAAGACAGCTCACTGGCCCCGAGTCAAGGACTGTATCTCCTACAAAATTCTCACAACTACTCATAAATGCATCAATCTCTCAGCACCCTCATACCTATCTGACACATTATGTAGAGCGCAATCCACCAGACCGGCCAGATTACAATACACCAATCAACTAACGATACCTCGCATCAACAGGACAAAGGCAGGAGGTATAGGCTTCCCCTTCCTTGCACCGAAGCTCTGGAACTCCCTCCCCACCGGCCTCAGAGCTGAAACATCACTATTCTCCTTCCGCAAAAAGCTCAAAACTGCCCTCTTCAACTAACCTTTTTCTCCTAGTTACCTGCTCCTCAATGTATGTATGTAAAAAAAAAAAAAGGAACATCGTCCAATGTAACACCTACGGACCTGAACTGTATGTAACTAAGTATAATCAACACTGTAACAAGCGCCACAATGCCTTCGGTCTGCTGTGCGCTCAACAAATGTGAATAAATAAATAAATAAATGCCTACACATCTCGATCTGGCAGCCCCATCGGTCCTTTCTGCGTTTCACCACAGAGCACCCCTGTATCGTCCTGATAGCTCTGTGGTGGCCAGCAAGACCATGGTTCTCGGAACTTCTCAGCCTGTCAGATGGGTTTAGATCGAAATTACCTAAAAAAAAAATTGTCGCATTGACCAAAAGTTCGAACCTTTGGTGGTAGCATTGAAAAAGAAAACGGGTGATGCTGTGGTGTCCCCCGCATCGCCCCGCTCACTGTACTTTATGGTATAGTGAGCGGGGTCTGCGGGGGACACCCCTGCAGCCTTCCGTTACAAAAAAAAAGAAAAGAAAAGGACCCTGCAGCGCCGGTTCCCGATAACAGAAGTGAAAGGGAACTGGCGCTGCAGGGAATCAGCGTGAAGATGAAGGTAAGTGGGGTTTGTTTATGTTCGGGGTGTGGGTGGGAGTGTGCTGAGGGTGTGGGGTGTGTTATGGGTGTGTTTTGGGTGTGTTGTGTGTGTGTGTGGGTGTGAGAATGTATGTGTGTTTGCATGAGAAAGGTGCAAACCTTTGGTAGTTTGCGCCTTTCTCATGCGAACGATTTGCCCGCGGTACTTTCAGCCGCGGGCAAATCATTCGGATTCGTCAGATCAGGCCCCGGTGCACCATCCTCTGGGTCCAGCTCAAGTACTCTCCGAGCAGGGCAGCACGGTCATCCACCCCGTCCCCCAAAAGTTAGGCCTTGCAGTGTGGTTCCTGAACAGGTCGCACTAAGGCTTCTGCATCTGTCACAGGCTAACCTAGACATTATACAAGTTGCTAGGAGCGATGCTACCAGGAGCCTGTACAAAAGCAAATGGACTAGGTTTTGTCACTGGGCGGAATCAAAGGAGGTCGGTCCATTGACCTGCACGTTGGGCGACACGCTATCCTTCTCTGCACACCTCGCACACTCAGGGGTGCAGGTAGACACATGCCGCACCTATCTGGCAGCCATCAGAGCCTACCACAACTCTGGCGAGGAGGTATTTTCCTCCTCTAATCCGGTGGTTAAAAGACACTTGGCGGGCCTGACCAGGCTTTACCCGCCTATCACGAATCCACACCCTGTGTGGGACCTCATCGGAGTCTTGGGCGCCCTGGCGCATAAACCAATCGAACCTATGCCGTCCGCGAACATCAGGCAAGTTGCCATTAAGATGGTCACGCAGGGTCAGTGAAATACAGGCACTGGTGGCTTCAGAGCCTTTTACTACTTTTCATAAGGACGGAACTCACCCCACATTCTTACCTAAGGTGGTCTTCTCTTTTTACCTGAATGAGGAGATAGTGCTACCAACTTTCTCCGCGGACCATAAGGATGACGCTCAGAGGGTACTACACTGTCTAGATGTCGGGCGTGCTCTAAAATTCTACCTGGACAGAACCAAGAGCTTCCACGAATCAGATGCTCTCTTTGTCACCTTCGGTGGGTCAAAGCCCGGCTATCAGGCTTCTAATGCCTCCATAGCACAGTGGACGGTTACTGCCATCAAGGACACGTACGAGAGGCATCACAAGCCTCTTCCAGCAAATATGCTTGCCCACGCTATCAGAGCAAAAGCCACAGTGGTTGCTTTCCAGAGGCACGTCCTGTGGCAGGTCACCAGCATGGCAGCTACATGGGCTATGCCCTCGGCCTTCTGCAAGCACTACAGCTTGGATGACCGCTCCAGGTGAGACGTGGCGTTTGGTCAGGCAGTGTTAAGGAACTTGTTTTCTTAAGAGGGGCAACTGTCTACCCTGGGGCTACATTCAGTTGTAATCGCCCATACAGTATGGAGGAAAGGGGACGGGACGTAGGAGTAATTATAAGTTACTCACTGTAGTGACTAACATATTCTTAGTCCATAGTCTGCTTTCCTCTATACGTCCCACCATCCTCCCCCCTAATAAAACTGGTGTCATTAGGCAATGGTAATATTGTTGACACATCAAAGGGGACTGAGGAGTGGCGCCTGGAGGTGGAGTTAGGGGAGCGCATGCTCCCAGGGCTGCGCCCCCGCGCGCATCTAAATTTAAAGGGGAAGATGATATTTCTGGTGAAAAAGGTTCCGTCTCCCGTCCCTAGCGAGGGACGCCCATACAGTATGGAGGGAAAGGGACTATGGACTAGGAGTACTTTAGTCACTACGTTGAGTAATTTATAGTATATATCTCACTATTTGGACTGGAACAGGGATTCATATCCAGAATTGAACACGAACATGACGGTCTATACCTGAATGAGTGAACCAATCTGGTAAGACTAGTGGAGATGGCATTAATGAGAATGAATTTCTTTTTTATTCTATTATACCACAGATTAGGTGGTCCTTCTGTCGTTTCATTTTTTCTCATTCTTTTCTTTATTTCACATCTCTCGTACCAATCTAGGTACCAAGGAATTTTGACTTCTGGGGACAACCCTTTATACCCTGTCAACTTTTGATCCACTTTTAAGCAAGATTACTTGACCACCGAGGGTACTGTCCCTAGGGATTATTTGTTTTCTTTTAAAGACTGTTAGAACTAGTAATTGCTTATGTTATATATGTGTGTGTTTGGGTGTTCATGACAGTTTCTAATAAGTGGGATATCAGAGGGGGGAAGGAGGAAAGTGCGTGTGGGGGGCTACAGTGCGGTACAGGGGGTACAGTGCGGTACATGGGATAATAGAATAAATAACAATAAGTAAAGTATGGCCAGCAGGTGGCAAGTGCAAGGGTAAGTGCATACATCAGGTGTCAAGTACTGGTAGTGGGACTGTAGGGATACAGAAACAGTCCTCAAGTGCGAGGGTTGCCAGGAAGGCAGTGCAGGTATGCGACTGGCAGGGGAGAGGATCTGGGCCTGAGATCAGAGGGTGGCCAGGTAACCAGTGCAGTTCCAGTATCAGCCAGGAAGTCAGCAGGAGAGAGGAGGAGAAAAAGCAGAAGCAAAGAGAAAGGTTTTGAGGTGCTTCCGGAACCATAGATGATTCTCCTCAAGTTTCCGGGAGGCAGGGAGGCTGTTCCAGAGGGAGGCCCCGGCTGAAGAAAGAGATCTACCACCAACTCGTTGCTTGGAGAAGCGACTTACCCTGAGGGAGTTGGAGGCGGATGAGTGAAGAGCTCGAGAAGGAAGGTATTTAGGAAGCGACAGTTGAAGGTAAAGAGGCCCCAGAAGGCCTTGTGGACAGTGCAGAGGTTTTTGAACTTAATCCCCGCAGCCACTGGGAGCCAGTGCAGAGATTTCAGTCCTGTAGAGATAGGATCCCTGGGCTTGAGGCTAAGGACAAATCTCGCAGTCCTGTTCTGGATGAGTTGCAGAGGGCGGAGAGTAGAAGCAGGCAGATTTAGAAAGAGGCTGTTTCAGTAGTCAAGCCTTAAGAGAACCAGAGCTCTGGAGACAGTGAGCTTATGGGGAAAGGAGAGGAAAGGAAGAATACCTCTGAGAAGGTGCAGCTGGTAGTGTGACTTTTTAGAGACGTCAGAGATGTGGGGAGAGAAGTAGAGTATGGAGTCGAAGATGACCCTGAGGTTTTTAGCCTCTCAGGTGGGAGCAGGAGGAGGGCCAAGAGAGGCTGGACAGAGAATGGCAGGAAAGGAGGGAGCGGGTGTGCTAATGAGGAGAATCTCGGTCTTACTGGCATTAAGGCAGAGATCATTGGCGGCACACCACTCCTCGATGGCCGACAGACAGTCCGAGATGAGAGAGGGAGAAGAGGTGGCCGAGGGCAGCCTGAAAATGAGCTGAGTGTCATCCGCATAGCACTGGAAGTTGGGCCAGAGTGCTGCAATGCGGTGGGCAAGAAGTGCCAGGTATTGGTTGAACAGCCAGGGAGAGAGGCTAGACCCTTGGGGAACACCACAGGTAGAGATAGAGGAGATGAAGGACCCAAGTTGAACCTGGGACGGTCGATCAGAGAGGAAAGAAGTCAGCCACGCCAGGGCCTGACCTTTGATCCCCAGGTTATCACGGAGACGGTTGAGCAGGAAGGCATGGTTAACCGAATCAAAGGCAGAGGAGAGATCAAATAAGATGATGACACGGGTGTTGGAATCAATGGTGGAGATTAGGTCTTCACGGATGTTCAGGAAAACAGTATCCATGCTTCTGGCAGCTCTGAAGCCAGACTGGTAATCATGGGGACAACCAACAGATTCAGTGTGGAGATTGAGCTGGGTGATGGCCAGTTTTTCCAAGAGTTTGCCCAGGAAAGGGGTGATGGAGATTGGGCAATAGTTAGCCGGGCAGGACGGGTGGGCAGAGGGTTTCTTAAGAAGAGGGTGCACAAGAGAGTGCTTCAGGGGGGAAGGGAAGAATCCGGTGGTGAAGGAGTGGTTGCAGAAGTCGGCCAGGGCAGGAACCAGGGAGTCAATGTGGTCCTTGATGGTTTGGGAGGAACAGGGATGAACCTGTTTTGACGAGACTCTCATAAATCCGACTTGTCTAGAAACTCATCTGGGGAGAAAAGGGGAAAGGCAGAGAAGGAAGGAGGAGAGGAGGCCGAAGAGGGGCCAGAGGAAGAGCAGGGAGTAGAGGGAGGAAGGGGAGAGGAGGAGAGAGAGGACAGAATGGCCTGAGTTTTAGAGATGAAATGAGAGGCCAGTGCCATGCAGAGGGCCTGGGAAGGGACAGGAGAGGTAGAGACTGCGGAAGGATTGGCCAGTTCCTTGCAGATTTGAAAGAGCTCAGCAGAGTTATGTGCATGGACAAAGGTTACAACAGGCCCGGCTCCAGGAATATTCATCTGGGTGGGCCAAGTTTGTGATAAGGCGGGCACAAATTCCATTGGGTTTGGGTCAAGGAGCACCCTAAAGAAAGTGCTGGCGTTGATCCAGCTTTCACAGATCCGTGATCCTGCAAAAATGTCTTCCCAGGTCTGGAAAAATACATTTGCACCCCTCTATAAAAAAAACAGTACAGAGCAAAAGGAAAAGCAAGGAAAATAGTGTTGGAAAATCAATCTACCTATCTTCCCTTCCCATCTGCTCTTCCCTTGCTATTATGTCCTATCCCCCTCCACCTTTCACTCCAGTCACCTTCCTTCAGCTCCCCTAATCACCATTCCCTTTTACCTCCACTCCCAACTACTCCGACCAGCCCCCAGCATGTCTTTCTTAGCCTGGCTGGGGAACATTGAGGGTGATGCATCCTCCACCTCCTCTGAGAGGGCTGAGCATTGAGGCCCCCAGTCTTTGTACCATCTCAGATGATGGTGTTCGCCCAACAATGCCTTCCTGAACACTGTGAATACTCCCAAGAGGCCCCAGAGGAGGTGCTTGTGGTCCCTCCATCTTAGGTGAAAGATAGACCCCCCCAAGAATACTGAATTAAGGAATATAAGATTTTGTTTCTTTATTTTTGCAGCACATTTTAATTGAGTTGAGGGTGTGAGGGAGTGATAGCATGTAGGAGAGAGTGCTAGGGCTGGGAGAGCTGCATCAGGAGACAGACTGTGCAGGTTGAGGGGGTACGGCCTTCTGGTATCACTCCTGGTGGGGTGTGTCAGGGAGGAGAGGGTCTTGCTCCCCTGCCTTGCCCCTGCACATCATTGTTTGGTACATACTGGTTATAATATGCAATTGTCCATGATGACTTTGTGTGATGTGTTTACTTTGGTTTGCTATTGAATAACACAATTTTGTTCAATAAATGCAGCCTGATATTTTTAAAGAAAGATGTGTGTGTGTTCTTGGCGGGTTCCAGTGCTAGTGCTTCCCATCTATTAAACCATGAGTGGGGCATTTGGAATAGCTTATAATGCAAAATTAATCACTTCTAGGGGCACCTAATTTTAGCAGGTATGACATAGTGAAATTAAATGATTTGTACAGGATCACACACTTTGGTTGAGTGGTAAAGCCAGAATTTTAGCCTAGCCTGAAATCTAGATGCTTGACCATGCATCTTCCAAGCTCAACTTGGTACAAATATGTGTTGAAGTTTGGTTTTGAATACCTACAATAATACTTGTATACAGATTACTTTTAAAAAAACAAGTCAAATGATAAATCAACCTGACAATGTATTCATCATTGTAGAACCGTGTTGATGAAGAGAAGGAGGGGCATTTTGTTTTGAATCCTAAATTGCACAGGAAGGGACCACTCCTGTTTGCACTTTTTGCAAAAGGGCAATTCATTAATTGTAATTGTTTTAACCAAGTACTGGAAAAGTAAAGTGTAAAACACAGGTGAAAATCGCCTTTGCTCTTTACATTTCCACTACGTGTCTGGGAAAGTGTAAATCACTTATACAATTAATGATTGTGGGAGCCAACCACAATGGATTCATTTGGAATCTGCCTGCTTTTACCAGTTATAAATGTCAGAGGGATCCCAGAGGAATCCATTGGTTTTCTGCCCACATAAAAATACATGCTGTTAGAAACCCAATCTGATTTGGCAGGGGGACCTCTGCTCTACAACCTCACATGCCAAATCATACAAAATCCTGCAGGTCATAAAAAAGTGCAGATAAATGCTTTTATCACCACTTCTTGCACTCCGCTTCGCTTGGAAAATGACCCCCTATGATTGTAGCTTTTTCTTCCCCATCCTGAATTGAAGCGTATAGGCTCCAGCATAGACATTAAGGAGAATTTACAAAAAATCTCACACACACACAAAGTGAAATGAAATGCATGACAAGATCACAGCGCTTGTTCTGTAGCCTAATCACCCAACAATCACACTTAAATAGCTTGTTAAAATCCTATATAATTTAAAGACAAAAGTGCCACAGCAATGGTCACTACCTTACCTTTTCTCATTTTTAATACCTTCTGTTAATCACTTCCTGTTGTAAATAGGTTGCATCTGAGATACGTTAAAAAGATGTGACCTCAGTGGGAGGGCCTGTGCAGCCCTGGCTGTTTGTATTTGGGGGAGAGAGGCAGAGCAGGGGGCATGGGCACTTGTCCCAGATCCAAATGTTGAATCCACCTCTGATTGCACACTTTATGAAATATTTAAATACTGCTTTTTATTTTTAAAAGATGTACCCCTTTTATACTTTGCACACAACATTATAGGAAATGCTCTTCTCTCGTGTTATTTTAAAGGTGCTCTTTAAGGGATTCTGGCACTGCCTAAAGACCCAGCACCCAGGATTTACATTATACTTTCCAAACAAGACCCACAATGCACATGATGTATTCTGTTGCAATGCAAACTCTGTTAAGTTACTCAAACAGTATGAGCTTATCAAATCGGTACTTAGTTTGAATCATGAAATGTTCTGGCAGACTAGCCTAGGCTTCCACACAGACAAAGATACATTCTATTTAGGTCAGAGCCCCACTGTTAAGTATGCATGAGAAGATCTGAAACTGGTCCATACTTGCCATCCTAGCCTTATCATTTTTAGGTAGGGCCTTGTTGGATAACTTAGTGCTGTGCAGCTTGATTACCTAGGCGTAGCAAGCAAGGCACTCACATCTGGGCATATACATGTTCACTTCGGGAGACAAACAAACCAACATGCCATTGACAAAGCAAACAGCTTGGGCTTTTGATTAGGCATGGATAGGCATTGGCCAGTAGGGGTGTCACGGTATTCATTTTATGACGGTACAATAACCTTCTTGCCAAATGACGGTATATCATGGTTATCGCGGTATAGCAGGTGGAGTTAACTAATCTTAACAAATATTTTCTAAAAGGTCATAAATTGACAGATGTATCATCACAAACAAAACCAGGCACCCAGGGCCAGAATTGGGCTTTTCAAAATACTTTCCACTGAAATGCCTTGCTTCCACCAAACACAAACACACGTGTGGAGAGGAGTGGGTGGGGTGGAGGCCTGCTGCAACTGGCAAACCAAACTGAATAGCCTTTCTTAAGTGGTCATTTAGGCCTTTTGCTCCCCCACTGGCTACTGGAGAAGATGAACATGTTGCCATCTCGATAACCTGCATGCCACAGATCAATGGAGGGTGATGGTAGTATACGCTTGTATATATATATATATATATATATATACACACACACACACACACACACACACACACACACACACACACACACACACACACACACCTACACACCTACACACCTACACACCTACACACACACCTACACACCTACACACACCTACACACCTACACACCTACACACCTACACACCTACACACACCTACACACCTACACACCTACACACACACACTACTACGCACACACACACACACACACTTTACCTACCTTGTGGGGACTATGTGTGGAAACCAGCCTTGTGGGGACTAACCTTTCCCAATGTTCTGGAAATGTGTTAATAGCAGAAATATATTCAGAAAAAATTCATAATACAGGATCCAACTTCAAATTTGCAAAAATACTTATTTTTAGTCGCGTGTTTGGTACCATCTTTGCGGGGACTTGAACGTGTGTTACCATCCTTATGGGGACTTACCACATTATTCTTATTTGGGATGGAATGTATAATGAGCAAATGAAAAAAATGCTTACTTTATAGTACTTAGTATGCAATATATTTTATATACAAGTACATTCCTGATATCTAGGCACCACAACAGATGGATTAGGATGTTTTTGAATTTGCAAGATGTTTAATTTGCATGTGAAACTTAAAGGCAGTTTGTTCTGGCAGTAAACACTATTATAAACACTAAAAAAACTTCCAGGAAAGAGAACTGTGGCACAGGAGATACCATGATTGACCCAGGATTACACTTTGTGATAAAAAAGGAAGCAGGATTTCAAATTCAAGTTTCATTCTTCCACAGGCACCATCTTCCCTATTTACACATCTCCTCTTTAGGAATGGTGAGGTGTTGTTATCTACTTTTGGATCATGTTTAATATTACTGAAGTTACCTTTCCAATAGAGATCATGTTTGATTATGGTCAATTTAAATTCTCCAAAGCAATTCTAAGTGATAATCATGATAAGGTCCCCACAGAGATGGTGTTCAATTATGACAATGGTATGGTCCCCACAGAGATGGTGTGTGATTATGATAACACCAAAGTCCCCACAGAGATGGTGTGTGATTACAATGGACTATGTGTGGATACCTGCCTTGTGGGGACTAACCTTTCCCAATGTTTTAGAAATGGGCTAATAGCAGAACTATGTTCATAAAAAATTCATAATACAGGATCCAACTTCATATTTGCAAAAATGCTTATTTTTACTCGTATGTCCGGTACCATCTTTGCTGGGACTTGGACGCGTGTTACCATCCTTGTGAAGACTTACTTTATTATTCTTATTTAGGATGGATTGCACCGTGAGCAAATGGAAAAATGCTTACTTTATAGTACTCAATATACATTATGCAATGTTATTTGGACATGTGAGTACTTGCCTGCATTATAGCTATCACAACAGACGCATTTTGGGGGTTTGACATTTCCCACAAGATGTTTAATTTGCATGCAAAACTTAAAAAGGCACTTAGTTTCTGGCATTAAACACTATTATAAACACTCAAAATGTTCCAGAAAAGATAACTGCGACACAGGCGATGACTTGATTGACCCAGGCTGACACACAGTGGCCAAAAAGGAATAAATATTTCAAATTCAGATTTCATTCTTTCACAGGAATCATCTTCCCTTCTAACTCATATCTGCTCTTTAGAAATGGTGTAATGGAAATGATGTTGCTTTCTTCTTTTCGAATGTGTATAATTAGAGTTAAGTTAACTTTCCTATAGGCATCATGTTTGATTATGGAAAAGTTATATTTTCCACAGATCTCATGTGCGATAATCATGAAACGGACCCCACAGAGACAGTGGGCCTCATTCCGAGTATGGAAGTAGCCAGGCCGCTTTCAGAGGCATGGCTACCTCCATACGGGTACCAGGTCTGGGTTCCTTGAATGGGGAAATACCGGGCCATTCCGACCTTCGAAGGCCTGGTATTTCCATATTCAAGGAACCCGGACCGATACATCCCCATTTCCATTTCAGCCCCCATAGGGCTCAATAGGAATGGGGAGGATGCGATCAACGGGCCTGTAAATGACGGGCCCGCTGTTAGCATCCTGGTCTGCTCACGGGACCCGCAAGAAGACCTCGTAATGAGGCGGTAGAGGGTTGACGGGGCCGGCAGCTCTACCGGCGCTGTTAACCTCTACCGCCAGGGTCGTGATGAGGCCCAGTGTGTACTTGCAATCACGTTGAGGTCCCCACAGAGATGGTGTGTGATTACAATGATGGTAAAATCCCCATAGAGATGGTGTGTTATTTGGACTATACTCAAGCCCCCACAGAGACAGTGGGCCTAATTACAGGTCTGGTGGTAACCCTGCCGGTGATACCAGCAGGTTGCCGCTGGACCCGTAAAGAATTACCAGCGCCTGACTTCACGGTAACACCAGGGTATTACAACCCTGGCGGCCGCAAAGTCAGGCGCCGGTAATCCTGTTAATCCCCATTCCCATGGATGGGAGTGCGGACCACGGAAGCAACGGCACCATTAATTACGGTGCCGGTACTTCCGTGACGGTTTGCCTACCATGACCACTGTGTCAGGCAGGGTTTGCCCTGTCGGGCACATCGGCTCCGGCAGGCAAACTAGTAGTATGCTGCTCCGGAAACAACAGTGCCCATTGTTTCTGGACCTGCATGTTTATAATGAGGCCCAGTGTGTAATTATGGTGCTGTTAAGTGCTTGCGCATTAGCCGCTATATAAATCTAAATATAATACAATTAATACAAATAGAAAATATGGTCCCCACAGATATGGCAAGTGATTATGATAAAACTAAAGCCCCCACTGAGATGGTGTGTGATTACAATGATGATAAGGTCCCCATAGAGATGGTGTGTGATTAGGATTATACTCAAGTCCCCACAGAGACAGTGTGTAATTATGATGCTGTTGAGCGCGTTTGGGCATTAGCCACTATATAAATCTGAATATAATACAAAAAATAAAAATAGGAAATATGGTCCCCACAGATATGGCAAGTGATTCTGATAACACTAAAGTCCCCACAGAGATGGTGTGTGATTACAATGATGATAAGGTCCCCATAGAGATGGTGTCTGATTAGGGCTATACTCAAGTCCCCACAGAGACAGTGTGTAATTATGATGATGTTAAGCACTCAGGCATTAGCCACTATAGAAATCTAGATAAAACACTAAACATTTACAAATACAAAATAAGATCCCCACAGATATGGTAAGAGATTATGATAACACTTATGTCCCCACAGAGATGGTGTGTGATTACAATGATGATGAGGTCCCCATAGAGATGGTGTCTGATTAGGAGTATGCTCAAGTCCCCACAGAGACAGTGTGTAATTATGATGATTTTAAGCACTCAGGCATTAGCCACTATAGAAATCTAGATAAAACACTAAACATTTACAAATACAAAATAAGATCCCCACAGATATGGTAAGAGATTATGATAACAATTATGTCCCCACAGATATGGTGTGTGATTACAATGATGATGAGGTCCCCATAGAGATGGTGTCTGATTAGGAGTATGCTCAAGTCCCCAAAGAGACAGTGTGTAATTATGATGATGTTAAGCACTCAGGCATTAGCCACTATAGAAATCTAGATAAAACACTAAACATTTACAAATAGAAAATAAGATCCCCACAGATGTGGCAAGTGATTATGATAACACTGAAGTTCCCACAGAGAAGGTGTGTGATTACAATGATGGTAAGATCCCCATAGAGATGGTGTGTGATTAGGACTATGCTCAATTCCCCACAGAGACAGTGGCCTCATTATGGGTCCGGTGGTAACCCCGCCGGTGATACTGGCAGTTTGCCGCCAGACCCGTTAGGAGTTACCAGCGCCTGACTTCACGGTAACACCGGGGCATTACAACCCTGGCGGCCGCAAAGTCAGGCGCCGGTAATCCTGTGAATCCCCATTCCCATGGAGTCCATAGGACTCCATGGGAATGGGGTCCACGGAAGCACCGGCATGGTTAACGGTGCCGGTGCTTCCATGACGGTTTGCCTACCATGGCTGATGTGTCCGGCATGGCCTGCCCTGTCTGGCACAGCGGCTCCAGCAGGCAAACCTGTAGTATGCTGGTCCGGAAACAACAGTGCCAGTAACCTTACCGGCACCATTGTTTCTGGACCTGCATGCTTATAATGAGGCCCAGTGTGTAATTATGATACTGTTAAGCGCTTGTGCATTAGTCGCTATATAAATCTAAATATAATACAATAAATAGAAATAGAAAATGTGGTCCCCACAGATATGGTAAGTGATTATGATAACACTAAGGTCCCCACAGAGATGGTGTGTGATTACAATGATAAGGTCCTCATAGAGATCGTGTGTGATTACAATGATAAGGTCCCCATAGAGATCGTGTGTGATTAGGAATATACTCGAGTCCCCACACAGACAGTGTTTAATGTGGTGCTATTAAGTGCTTGGGTTTTAGCAACTATAGAAATCTAGATAAAATGCTAAACATTTACAAATACAAAATAAGATCCCCACAGATATGGTAAGAGATTATGATAACACTTATGTCCCCACAGAGATGGTGTGTGATTACAATGATGATGAGGTCCCCATAGAGATGGTGTGTGATTATGACGATACTAAAGTCCCCACAGAGACAGTGTGTAATTATGATGCTGCTAAACGCTTGGGTATTAGTCGCTATATGAATCTAAACATAATACAAAAAATACAAATACAAAATATGGTTCCCACAGATATGGCAAGTGATTATGATAACACTAAAGTCCCCACAGAGACAGTGGGGGTCATTACAACCTGGACGGTAGCCATGGAGCTATTAGCTCAATGGCTGCCTCCCATACCGTGTCCATGTCCAGTGTTGTTCAATGGGGACTTACCGGTGTAGTCCGACCCTGGCGGGACCGTTAAGTCCCCATTGAACAAACCATTCCTCATTCCCAATTGAGCCCCCATAGGGCTGAATGGGATTGGGGAGGGCGCTAATAATGGGCTCGCGACTTGCAATCCTGTTATTAGCGCCCTAGTCCCTTAGCGGGACCCGTAATGGACGTGTGGTCAGACCACACGTTCCTTACGCTCCCCGCCAAGAGACCTCGGAATAGGGCGGTAAGCGATTACCGGCACCGGTCTCCTTACCGGTGCCCGGTATCCCTTACCGGCCAGGTCGTAATGACCCCCAGTGTGTAATTATGATGATGTTAAGCACTCATTCATTAGCCACTATAGAAATCTCGATAAAATACTAAACTTTTACAAAAACAGAATATGATCCCCACAGATATGGTAAGTGATTATGATAACACTAACGTCCCCACAGAGATTGTGTATGATTATGGCAACATTCAAGTCCCTAAGAGACAGTATGTAATTATGATGATGTTAAGCCCTTAGGCATTAGCCGCTATAGAATAAATAAAATTATAAAAAATTACAAAATAAGGTTTCCGCAGATATGCCATGTAAGTCCCCACAGAGATGTTGTGTAAATTCTAAGATGTTGAGGACTCCACAGAGATGTTATGCGATAATGATAACACTAAAGTCCCCACAGAGAGGGTGTGTGATAAGAATCTTTTTAAAGTTCGCCCAGGGGCCACACATAGGTCAACAAATAACTGGAAAGGAAACATTTAGTATTCAACTCCTCAATGGTTGTCCTAATAAATCATTAGACCTTCCCCATCTAAAATGATGTACCCCTCCTTCTCCTACCACCTTAAACTACACACACATATTCTACCCCAAACATGGCAGCCTTGTGTCTATTAATACAAAATTAACCGGATGCAGACTTGCTAAAGCACTCATCTCTATTTATTTGACTCAACCCCTAAGGCAGTGGAAAATCAAGTATCACAGTGCTGTCATTTAATGGATTGTGGGCTCTTCCATCTGGATAAATTAGAAATCCAATTGCCAGTGTCACAAACTACACAGATCCATCCTGGCATTGAGGACTCAGACACTGCCTCTGGCCTTCACACATCAACAATGCTGGTTTTGCATATGATTCCCCCTCTAACCCACTAAGACCCCAACCCCACCAGTTTTCTAGAAAGAGTGCATGCAATAAAACCACGAAAATGCAAAAGGTTTACTATGGAAGACTAAGTTTCAATTCATGTATGGAGTGTGAAAATCATGTTGAAGTCCCTTAGAGATGGTATGTGATTATAACGGCTTTAAGGTCCTCACAGAGATTGTGTGTGATGAGCAAGTGGATGGAGTTAATCTCTGTTCCAGTCTCACATTTGACCAACAGGATGAGTGCAAGTTACTGTTAAATCAGTTGCCTCCCTGTTCTTACTTTCACCAGGCTTGACCCCTTGAGGCCAGCATGATATACTCACTGGTGACTGTTTGCCTGTCAAAAGCAGGGGGTACAGAATGTCAGACAATGTAAGAACTCATATAAGGAATGAGGTCAACAAGATGCTTGATCTCGGGGTTATAGAGACCTCTACTAGCCCATGGTCTAGCCAGTTGTGCTTGTACCAAAGGCAGGATCCAAAGAGGTGAGATTCTGCGTGGACTGTAGAGCTCTAAATGCAGTCACAAAGACTGATGCCCATCCTTTGCCTAGGACAGATGAGCTGGTGGACAAACTTGGTGCAGCCAAGTACCTCAGCACATTTGACCAAACGTCAGGCTATTGGCAAATAGCCCTGACAGACCATGCCAAGGAGAAAACTGCATTCTCCACCCCAGCTGGCCTCTACCAATTCAAGGTAATGCCTTTTGGATTAAAGAATGCACCTGCTACATTTCAGAGGATGGTCAATCAAGTTCTGAATGGGATGGGGGACTTCTGCATGGCATACTTGGATGACATTGCAGTGTTCAGCCCTACATGGAAATAACACATTGATCACCTAGGCTATCTATTGCAGGCTCTGGAACAGGCCCATCTGACCACAAAGGCAAGTAAATGTTAAATTGGTCAGAGTACAGTGGTCTACCTTGGACATGAGGTAGGAGGAGGTGAAATAAGGCCATTGCCTAGCAATGTACAAGCTGTACAAAACTGGGCCACCCCTACTACTCAAAAATAATTGAGAGCCTTCTTAGGTCTCACTGGATATTACAGGAACTTCATTGATAACTATGGGACCATAGCTTCACCCTTGAATGTCCTCTCCTCTCCCAAATTTCCTAAAAAGGTCAGGTGGAATGAGGAGTGCAATCAAGCATTTGAAGGTCTATAGAAAGCCCTTTGTCAGGCTCCAGTCCTAAGAGCTCCTGACTATCACCAACCCTTCATTGTACAAACTGATGCTTCTAATGTAGGTATACATGCAGTCCTTAGTCAACTGGATGAGAAAGGTAGGGAACACCCGATTTGTTTCATCAGCAGGAAGTTAAGGGATCCTGAGACAAGGTGGGCAACAATAGAACGTGAATGTTTTGCTATTGTGTGGTCACTGAAGAGGTTTAGGCCATACTTGTATGGTTCTACCTTCATTATTCAGACTGACCACCAACCCTTGAGATGGCTGATGCAAATAAAAGGGGAAAACCCAAAGTTACTCAGATGGTCAATCTGCCTACAAGGATTTGATTTTTCCATTGAGCACAGAGCAGGAAGTCACCACCAAAATGCTGATGGTCTCCCTAGGATGTTTATAACCGACTATAGGTATGAGATCCATCCAGGAGTGGATTAAATCCTCCTATGCCTTAGTCTGCGGTGGGGGGGGGAAAGTGTTAGGGAGAATTCTCATTCTATGGCTAATTTCCCTTACCTAGTGAGTCCCTCAGCAGCTTTGCTGGATTTCTGGAGCTTTTCCCCCCACTCTTACCTGTGTTTTGCCATGTGTATTTCATCTGTTTTTGTGATTGTGGACTCTGGAGTACATCACTTCAGTAGCCCCACGCTTTTGTGTGTTACACAGCACCTTCAGTGCAGTGACACAGGGTTGTCTTTTAGACTTCCCACCGACTCCATTTCTGGGGCTGACTCCTGTCCCCCAGAAAAGAGTGAAGTTGCCATTAATTTTACATAGTCATTTAACCACAGATCCAGTACACCCCATTTTACATGGAGAATTGGAAAGGGTTAAATCTTAGCCCTTTTTTCTGTACCTCTTGGAGCATTGTTTCGCTCCCTTAACATTAAGACTTGGCTGGTGGCAGTGGTATCTACCCTAATTTTCCTACCGCGATTATATTACATAACATGGTACTGTTTTAGTCTATTTTAGTAGCCTCGAACTTTAAACCCGCTAGCCCAAATACTTTTTATTTCGGCTCCGTTTGGGTTTAATCGCCATTTCTTTTTGTTAACATCCTTTTTGGGTCTTTCTTTGCGCAGCAAACCAGGTTTGCCTCCTTTGTTCGCCGACCTCTGGCGGGCTTCTAACCAGAAGCCCTCCTTTGGCGTCTGAGTGTCTAGGTGGGCTGAATGTAAGGGCGGGGTGTAGTCACCCCCTACACAGGGTCTCCTTGGAGACCCAAGTCGCACTTTATGTTGATTGGCTCAGGTGGTTATCCGGGCTGGACAACCCCCCTGCTGAGTGATTGACAGCCTGGCTGTGTGAATGGGGGATTTTGGCATAAAAGGCGGGACTCTTGAGCTAGAAGGCAGAGTCGGCTCTGGAACTACAAGGAACCAAAGAGAAGTGGAGAAAAAGACAGCTGCTGCAACCCCGAGTCCCGGTGAAGTCCTGCTGCAGTCCTGAGCTATCTACCCCTTCAACGACTAAGAGAAGATCCAGTCCATAGTCTTCTTCCCTTGAGCCTGGTAGGATCAACCAGCTCGTCTTTTCTTCAGTCATAGAATCCTCTCCTGGGTCGAAATCACTGCTGTGCTGTAGTGGTCCGGATAGCCATCAGAAGAGCCCTCTCCTGATTTAAAGGAGCGCACCTTTTATTCATTGTCTTTTTCGTTGATGCTGGTCTCATCCCTGGGTAGTGCAGATCACTCCAGACGTCCTCCTTCTTGTCCCCACAACTGAAGCTGCAGGAACCGTGAGTCTGCAGGAACTACCAGGAACAACTGTCGTGGCACCAGCTTTTCTCCAACGGAATAAGGTACTGTGTACATTTGGTCATTCTCTCTGTCTGACCGCCGGAATCTGGGTGAACCCTTTTCCTCCATGAAGATTTGTTATTTCTTCCCTCCCTCTTATAACTTTTCCTTTCATTTGACAATCTTTACGAACTCTTGGCATCTCGAATCTCGAACTGTTGAACGTGTGATCCTCGGCAACTGACCCTTTGCTCCATTGACACTGGCGCAGGCCTATTGACTTTAATCTGTATCTTTGAATAAGTCCTCGAGTCTACTTGCCTTGAAAAAGTATTGCCTATGATTTTTATTCACTTTTCCCTTGTTTGAAATTCTTAAGTACAAAGCGTGTTTTAACTTCGTGAGCATTCCTATCCGCGGGTACGCGTTAGTATCGCAACACCGGTCTTTCAAATCCTAATGTACTTACCTCCAATTTGCTGGAACAAGTGGGATTGGTTGTGTAGTGTATTGTACGTGTGGTTTTGAATTTATAGAAGTGGTGTGTTTTATAACAGATGGTTTAAAAATAAATGTACTTATATTTGTTTACCTGAAACCTTGAGTCAGTGTTTGCTTGAGTCACAGTAATTGTGGTCCTTTGTGTAATCTCTACTACTGCACATTTACTCTTGAGATAGGTATGGCTGCTCCGCTACTGCTACCACTTTAACAGTGTAGTACAGGTTTGTACCAAAGGTGAACTTGCATTACCACTTGTAGTCTTAATTGTGTGATGTTGTCCCTAAGGGCACTGCGCAGGATTCTGCCTAACAATGAACTTCTTTGAACTTGGGGAAGGGAACCCCTGTGTTTGATTGTTTGATGAAGGGGAGCTAATTACAAGCCAAAGTGCTAGTAGGAGCTCTGAACTTTACATTGAACACTATTCCTGTTTGATGCTGATATCCCTACATGTTGTATGCAGTTATTTGTGAAGCCAAGTATAGGTTTTGGACACAGACAGAAGTTTTACTTTGGACTTCCTGTAGACTATCCTTAGTTTCCTTTAGGTAGGGAAATCCCACCTCAGCATAAGGCAAGTTAGGCATCATTCCACCCTGCATTTAAAGTTAAATAAAACTTTGTTGAGAACATTTGAACCTGTTGTCTGTCTGACTCATGTTGCTTTCACAAATGGTGTCAGGGGTGGGAGACTCTGAATTGGTAAACATTGTGGAACCCTTATGTTGCTGTAGTCCAAAAGCTCTCCGGGAAAAAAATGATTGTGAGAGTTCAGGCTCAGGCTAAAGTGTCATTAATCAAGAAGATAATTGCCACACATTTGCAGGTCCCGATTAAGTGTCAAGACTTTGTATAGCTCACAGACCCTTTGTGACATTCTTCCCTTGGCCACCTATTATTTGAAACATTGGGATCAAATTGTTTTAAACATCAGAAAACCACAAGTGTTTTCTCGACCCGGGGCATTAGGTTCTTTTAACCATGGAAAGGGACTCTCCCCTGCCATTCCACCTCATCCTTCTACAGAATTAGTCCAAGGGAAAGAGGGAAAAGGTAATATGAGTTCAATCAGCCCAACCAAAATGGATTCAGGCCCTGAAACCAAAAGGGACTCTGAATATTTGTCTATGTCCGATTCTGAAGAAAGTTCAAGTGAAACCATATAACCTCTAGACAGCATGTCATCCATAGATGAGGTGTTAGCTCAGCTGGCTGTGCATCAAATACAAGTGAAAGACAAATTTCAAATTGGACTGGAACGTCTGACTGCCGCTGAAGAAAAAAAGAAGGGGATGATTTAGTACATTTTTCCTTGAACTTTGAAAGGTCAGCAACCCAGTTCCGATGGGGGGATGAGTTAAAACTATGCTATCTAGGACCTTTATTAAAAGGAGAATTGCAAATGTCTTACCAGTTACTAAACCTCCCAGGAACAGCCACCTTTGCTGAAATCAAAGATGGTCTCTTACAAAGAGTGGGACAAACCAATCATTTCTATTGTCAGAAGTTAAGAAGTATTAAACTAAACTCCGGGGAAATACCAGTGGAATTGGGAGAGCGAGTTAAGAATACAATGTCCTTAGGGGTAGGAAAGAAAAGCTTACGGAAGTATTGGAAGCCGTAATCATAGAATAATTTATCAACTCCTTACCTCCCTCCTACGGGCCGCCTTACAACTGAACAAGCCCACACTCTCTTTAGCTATTGAAACCGCCCAAAATGTCACTGATGCCAACAAACAAATTAATTTACTATACTCATTAGAAGGGTGGAAAGAAAATAGAGGACCTCCCCACCCCAACTTTCCACAAAGAGAAAAAGTGAAATCCCAAAGCCAAAGAGGAAGTGAGGAGAGAATGCAGTAGATCAATACAACCCATGAGCCCAATCTGTTTTACCTGCAATGAGCCAGGATATCTAGCTCGGAATTGTTCCCAAAATAAAAGGGAGGAACCCATGGAGATTGCATGTATGGTAGGAGAAGAATGGGAGGATCCATGTTTTTATGGAAACATTGAAACCCAGAGCAATTTCTTTTGTGAGACATCATCTAAGTTCAGTCACACATCAGTTCTTGCGAGTGGGATCCTGGTACAAGCCTTAGTAGATTCTGGAAGTAAACAGGTGGCTGTGTGAGCTAATCTAGTAACACCTGAGCAATTAAATGGTGCTCCTTTGATGAGAATTACTTGTGTCAATCGAGATCAAGAGATATACCCCAAAGTTGCTAAACCCATACATGTGCAAGGCAAAACTACAATTTTTCCTTCAGCTGTCTTTCTGGATCTACCAGAAGAAACGATCATTGGGACTGACTTTCCCAGATTTCCATCCATACTACATGAAGTCAGCCCAAGCCGTTCACAGTTTTTACCTAGCAAAAAATTGGCATGAAGAACCCTTTATAGCCACCACTTCTGTGTGGGATTGGTCCTCAATCCAGAGAGATTCCCAGCAAACCCCCACCCTGAGAAAATAAACTATTACCATATTTCCGTTATGCGAGTGGCCCTATTCTTAAGGGAAGGGTATGTGAGGCACCTGAAGGCATCCTCACTTATTTTTCCCAGGGATACTCTTCTCAGGCGGCCAGGGAAAGGCCATGGTTTTGGATCCTGACCCTGGGGTTGGAAATGTGAGAGAGGATCACCTGAGTTGAGGAGATTTGGGGAGAGGATATCCTTAAGTGAGACATGGTATCCCCCATTTCCCAACATGAACCCTCCATCCCCCAAGCCTTCATGAACTTTTGTCAACCCTTTTCTTGGGATCCCCTAAAATATGATCTAAATGGCATCAATACGGTACTTGAACAAAGAAGAGGATAACTAGAATAACATATCTTCATTTTGAGAAACAAAAAGCAACGATCAACCCCAGCCAAGTACTGGGACAAGGAGGAGAACAACAGGTGTAAAGCAAAACTACCGCTTTGTTGGTGAGAGGTCTAGTTCATTTTGTAATACAAATGGAGGTGGGAGCTTTAAAAACGGGAAACCTGAAACAAATGGAAGCCAAGGAAGAGGGAGAGGCAGAAGCCAAGGCAGCTATGGGAGCACAGCCAGCTGTGTGCGGAGAGATCTCTCTGGTGTGGCAGCATAGCAGGAGGAGTGCTTGAGACCCGTGATGCAGTGCAGAGCATATACAGCGGGAAGCAAAGGCATACGTAGCGGGAGGCCAATGTCAAGCTGTGAGAAGGGGGCCTGGCAGACCGAATGAAACGGTTTTGAGTATCCTGCTTCGCAAGAAATTTTTGCTGGGTATGCCCGAGCCACAAGAAGACCGCTGGACATGCACTTTTTGCCTCTGCTTTCCCCTCCCATCGCCAGAGGAAGCAAACCCCCAGCTTATCCTTCATTCCACATACTGGTAATCGGGACCTCCCAACCTAAATTGTCGAGGGGGATGCAAGAAGTTTCAGGTTACTGTTGCTTTCCACAACTACTAGATCTTTTGACATACTTGGACATGATGACACACTCTCCTTGTTAACAGGGGGACATATGCCAATACAGATCTTAATTTGTTGGCCCTCCGACCCTCGTAATAGAACACTGCCAGCACTTGTGTCCAGTACAAGGGTCTGATCTGCAGATAGAGCAAAGGACAACTGTTTTTTAAACTGTAGAGTCACTATGCAGTCTGAACTTGCCCCTGATGCTGGGAACATTTCATCTATCCATTTTGTTTCCCTCGAGATGCACGCTGTGTTTTTTCCATCCAGTCACTCAGGTCCCACCATGGAACACTGAAGACCATGCGCTCTCCACACATTCTAAGGATGAATGCCGGATGAATGCCGGATGAATGCCGATGGCTCAAAGGACATCGTCCAGCAGTCACTATCAGCAAAACAAAGTGATGTGTTTTGGGGCTACTCAATTGAATGCACTACCTGGACATATGCATGGGGCAAGCTCAAAAGTGAGCTCAAGGCAAGGGGGAAAAGGGGCAAAATACAACAAGCAACAACTAGCTGCAAATGTATCAGTATTAGCCAACTTCCAATACAATCCCTTTGCTAACTTTGCTAACTGCTACAATGTTGTACTAGTGTCACGGCTCGCTCCCTTCGCTCCCGTTCCCGCCACTTGGGGGCATGTTTTGGGGTTTCTTCCCTACTGGACATTTCCTCCGAACCTTATGCTACGGTGTCCTGATGAATTGGGAGCGCTAAAACCTTATTTCCCAAATTACTTCCCTTCCGGATCCATCCCAGGTTTTTGGCAGCCAGCATGCTACTGCTACTATAATCAAATGACTATGCTTCCCAGAATGCCTGGCTCACTGCCTCACCTCCTCCCTTGCAGGACAAGGCTGGGTGGAGGATAGGCAACACCTGTGGCTGCAGGTGCAGCAGGCGACACGCCTGAGGGGTGTGCTCGTTAAGCAGCTTTAAAAGCCTCAGTCTGCTTCAGTCCAGCGCTGGTCATTGTTGCAGCGTTCCTGTCGTGACTGGTCCCTTGTTCCTGGTTCCTAGTTTTTGTGCCCAGTTCTAGTTAGTGTTTCTTGTTCCTTGTCCTGGAATTCGTATTTTGTATGCCTAATTGATTTCTGCCTTTTGGAAATCCCTTTCTCCCTTTCTCTGTCTGCAGGCAGCCTTTCTCTGAGCTTTCCTTTTGCTGTAGCCCAATTGCCTGTGTTCACGGTTTCCTAGAAATTGCCCTTTGCTACTGAAAGACTTGTTGCATTAATCTTTCCTTTACAGGTTTAGTTTCCTGCCTTTTCACCTTGGATGGGTGGGAAAGTTTCCCTTTTGAAATCGTTTTCACTGCTCCTGATCCTTGCCTTCTATTGGGATCCATGCCATGTTTTCCTTTACACTTTTACATTTATTTCCTATTTTATTATTAGGTGTGGGAAGCTGTTGTAACTAGCTCCTGTGTGATTATCTTTTGTTTTCCACACTGTACTATTCCTTCTTGCCTCTTGACTTGGGTTTAGGTATTTAGTCATCCTCACTCTTTGCCTTTACTGCATTCTGGGTTCTTGTTTGATTTACAGGGTTGTGGGTTAGTACTGACTTTTGAGTGGTCTTTCCGGTCCTCGTGTATACGGACATCCAAGTGGTCTTTCCGGTCTTCGTGAGTACTGGCATTCATGTGGTCATTCCGGTCCTTGTGAGTACTGTTTCCAAATTCCTTATCCAGTACCGTCTAGAGTGTCAGCTTACAGATTCTGTCCCTGCTTGCCCTCTATGTGGGCTTAGCGCTGTCAGTATCTGTAATAGCATAGTGGGTAAGGAGTTTGCCGACTTTCCTTTCAGTCATAAGGAGGTTCTAAGTGCTTACCCTACATTCCTTTTCTTATAGTGGTATAAACGAGTCTTGGGTATTGAATGCACGTTGTTATATTCAAGGTTGTTTACTGTGTATTTTGTGCACATTTCCCCTGCCATATCCATCGCCTTCTTCCTTTCCTGACAGAATGACCAGCCGTTGTTCCCGTTTGAACATGGCCAGATTACGAAGGAAAGGCAGCAAGGCCTCTAACAAGTCTATACAGAAAGCTTCCCTTACAATTACCCGTGAAAATCGAATCTCTGCTCCTGACTTAAATGAACTCCTTGACACGAATGGGTATTTACGTGCAAAGTATTTTTCCCACTGGGTGGCCCATCGTACATTGCCTGATCCTAGCTCTGTCTTTAATTCTGATCCAGAGTCTATGTCCGCACAAGCCTTAGCAGTGGAAAACAACACACTGCAAGAATGTATACACACAAGTACCTCTGTTATTGAACCCCATGACTCCGGTTGTGCTTTACCTCAGATTGAACAGTTTCATGATTCAAGCATGAAGAATGGAGGGGTTCCTTGCATATCTTCTGTTTTCTGCCCTCAGTCTACAGCTTACTCCTCTGCACAGATTCTTACTGTGGTCACTAATGCCAAGGGGTCTGTTGCCAATAGTCTGCTTAAAAGAAACACAGACCACGTCGGTAAGAGAGAGTATAGATCACAAGACCTGCAAGCAGTAGATGACAATATACAATCAATGCACTTCCAGATGGCTAGGGCAGGATCCAGCCCTGATGCCACCATGCCTTCCCCTGTGCCTACTGATAGGGATGTACAGTTAATGCGGGACATGCTAAAAGCAGAATTTGAGGAGTTAAAACAAGAATACATTTCCTTAAAAGAGGAGAATAAGATGTTACAGTCTTTTCTGAATACACCTCCAACTTTATCCGTTGATGAAGTGAATACTGTTCAGTCCCTGAGTGCGGAGACTTTTGTAAATCATGATACTTGTCAATATGTAAGATCTATTGGGAGTGAAAGTCTTTTTTCAAGCACAGCGCTTATTCAGGGCACAGGTTCTGACAACAGTCCTACCGTTTGTCAGGAATTGCTGTTAGTTGAAGATTCACAAGCCACTCCTTTACCTGAAGCTTCCTGTGTAGCAGTTTGTCATACCTCTGAGCTTGAACACATACATGCTTCTGATTTCCAAACACAATCCACAATGGTGGCATACACAGAATCAGTCACAACTGTAGGCTTAGGTTCTGCCCTTGATCTAGCTGCTGAGACTGAAGTAGACATTCAAGCTGATGTGGAAAACGATGCTGCCTCTGTGTTCGCTCTTTCTTCTGCCAATTTCGGTCACTACGAGCAGTCAAAGACAGTGCAGAATTCATGTTTTGATGGACTCATTCCACAGATTACTGAACCAAAAACCCGGCAGGCGATCCCTGAACTGTTGATTGTTAATCAGCCACTTTCAGAAGCTAAGACAGAGGAATGGTCAATTGACGAAATCCTGATTAACAGAGACTTTACTATGGTGATTCCTCTGGTTGATTTTGACTTCTACAAAGGAAGAGACTCTGTGTCATCCACTAAGGAGAGGGACGGCAGGGGTACAGCTCAGACTTTGGTTACTGGTGCCAAGGGGTCAACTGCCTTAAAGGGGCTTTCCTTTTCTGAACCACAAGTGTGTCTGCCGACTTCTGGCACTTCAGACTGTCCTCCTACTACCATTGACTCTTCAATAATCCTGTCCACAGCTCTGCAGTCATCGTTGGCACACGTATCTTCGATCAATAAAGGAGTGCTATGTCTGCCAGTCACCCAAGAGTCTTCACCATGTACGCAGTCAGAACCAAAGACCTTGACAAGTTTGTCTTCAGCTAACAAGACGGCTCCAGCTTGCATGCCCTCAGCTTCGGAATTTCCTCTGGCATGTTTGTCTTCGGCTACAGTGACTCATCCAGCAGATTATCCTTCAGCCATGGAGCCTCCGGTAGTACATTCTAGGTGCATATCTTCGGTCCCAGAGCCTACTGCTAGTTTGGCTTCAGTTCATGAGAGACCTGTGTCCTGCTCAGCCTCGCTGCCAATATTGGAGGTGTACCTGTCTACACTGTCAGTTCCTGCTGCATATTCCTCTGCTCCAGAGATTCCTCCTGAATCCCAACCATTTACTGATGAACGTTCATCTTGCCCTTCTTATGCTTCAGGGGGATCACCAGAATGTCTGCCTTCTACACAAAACAATTCTCCCAACTACTTGACTGTAGCATCAGCGCCTCCCGAATATGCAACATCTGAGCCTGAGACTTCTGCCAGCTCTCTCTTCAGAAACATCAAGCCGGCTCACGACTCGGGAGGGCCTTACATGCGAGGCCGCTGGACTTGCCTGGAGTATTACGAGAGAGATGCCATCCACCACGGCCCAGTCACCGAACGAGTAGCCGACCAGGATAGCGGGCTGGACGGTCCGCGTTTGGAGTCCGGTTTGGATCAACCGCTTGACAACCCTTTTGTTGCCGGATCCCACATGAGTCTGAGGGAAGGGACGGGCACGGCCCTCCAGCTGCAGCGCCAGTTGGGTGCTAGTAGCCAAAGGAGGGGAATGTCTGCTGCAGTTCAAGATGTGCCTGTTTTTGCTCCTGCTGCTAGTATGCCTGATGTTCCGAGTACTGTGTCTAACACTCCTATCAGTATGCCAAACGTTCCTGCGGTTGTATCCCACGTGCAACAAGGTGGCTACTTGACTGGCTACATGACTGTCAATGGGAGTGCCAGCCTAGTACAACCCATTGGATCTCCAGACCTCCAAGGCAAGGAACTTATGCAGGCGAATCTTTGTCACTTTCAACCACAAACCTTTACCCAGATGGATGACAGAGTATCCGAACCTCTACCTCAGCCGCCACCTTCCTCTTCCGAACATAAACATTTCCTGAAACCTGCTGTTTCCTCACCTCCTGTGTGTCCACTCTCGGCAGTGAGGCTAACAGAACTTCTACCGTTGTCTAAGGCATGTAGCACCAGCCTGCCTCTCTCCTCAAGGATGTATGCATATCCTCTTCCAGTGACTAAGCTTCCTGGACCTTCCAACTCTGCTTCGGGGCCTGCAAGTCCTTCATGCCTTTCTTCGACCCATGAGTCTCTTCCTCACCGAAAACCCACCTATGGCTCTTATAGACTGCGGCCTGCTTCTATTCATTCCAGTCCTTCTGCTTCTGCCCGTGGGTCATCGTTTCCGTCAGTGCCACTTCTGAAGACAAAGCGCTCCTGTCATGGAAAGAAGATGTTTTGTGCGAGTAACGGCCGCCTGGAGTCGGCCGTGGAAGGGGGTATAGTGTCACGGCTCGCTCCCTTCGCTCCCGTTCCCGCCACTTGGGGGCATGTTTTGGGGTTTCTTCCCTACTAGACATTTCCTCCGAACCTTATGCTACGGTGTCCTGATGAATTGGGAGCGCTAAAACCTTATTTCCCAAATTACTTCCCTTCCGGATCCATCCCAGGTTTTTGGCAGCCAGCATGCTACTGCTACTATAATCAAATGACTATGCTTCCCAGAATGCCTGGCTCACTGCCTCACCTCCTCCCTTGCAGGACAAGGCTGGGTGGAGGATAGGCAACACCTGTGGCTGCAGGTGCAGCAGGCGACACGCCTGAGGGGTGTGCTCGTTAAGCAGCTTTAAAAGCCTCAGTCTGCTTCAGTCCAGCGCTGGTCATTGTTGCAGCGTTCCTGTCGTGACTGGTCCCTTGTTCCTAGTTTTTGTGCCCAGTTCTAGTTAGTGTTTCTTGTTCCTTGTCCTGGAATTCGTATTTTGTATGCCTAATTGATTTCTGCCTTTTGGAAATCCCTTTCTCCCTTTCTCTGTCTGCAGGCAGCCTTTCTCTGAGCTTTCCTTTTGCTGTAGCCCAATTGCCTGTGTTCACGGTTTCCTAGAAATTGCCCTTTGCTACTGAAAGACTTGTTGCATTAATCTTTCCTTTACAGGTTTAGTTTCCTGCCTTTTCACCTTGGATGGGTGGGAAAGTTTCCCTTTTGAAATCGTTTTCACTGCTCCTGATCCTTGCCTTCTATTGGGATCCATGCCATGTTTTCCTTTACACTTTTACATTTATTTCCTATTTTATTATTAGGTGTGGGAAGCTGTTGTAACTAGCTCCTGTGTGATTATCTTTTGTTTTCCACACTGTACTATTCCTTCTTGCCTCTTGACTTGGGTTTAGGTATTTAGTCATCCTCACTCTTTGCCTTTACTGCATTCTGGGTTCTTGTTTGATTTACAGGGTTGTGGGTTAGTACTGACTTTTGAGTGGTCTTTCCGGTCCTCGTGTATACGGACATCCAAGTGGTCTTTCCGGTCTTCGTGAGTACTGGCATTCATGTGGTCATTCCGGTCCTTGCGAGTACTGTTTCCAAATTCCTTATCCAGTACCGTCTAGAGTGTCAGCTTACAGATTCTGTCCCTGCTTGCCCTCTATGTGGGCTTAGCGCTGTCAGTATCTGTAATAGCATAGTGGGTAAGGAGTTTGCCGACTTTCCTTTCAGTCATAAGGAGGTTCTAAGTGCTTACCCTACATTCCTTTTCTTATAGTGGTATAAACGAGTCTTGGGTATTGAATGCACAATGTTATATTCAAGGTTGTTTACTGTGTATTTTGTGCACATTTCCCCTGCCATATCCATCGCCTTCTTCCTTTCCTGACAACTAGCCAATTAAGTGGTGGCAAACAGATGGGAGTTACTGCAGACCTGCTGCCTGTCTCACTAGCTGTCTCACTAACATCTCAGTGGCCAAACTGATCTTCAGTCTACAGTGAGTCTCACCTGCTCCAGTAGTGGGCAATCACGGCGCTCACCAAGAAGTTGACCCGCTAGGTAATGTTTCTTCACAGGGGCACTGTAATCGGTGCCACACACTCGCTCGACACCTACCGCTCGCCTCCTTCCCAGCCGGCCCACCCGCACTGGGCACTAGTCTCAGGCAATGACCAAAGTAGCTGTCTGGGCCGCCTTCATGCTCACAGCTCGCTGTGACTAGGCTAGAGCAAAGCACCCTGTGGTGTCAAGTCGCACTGTGCAAAGTTCAATGGGGGAGAGCAAAGAATGGCTGCTTTCAACATCACTGGGCAATAGCAGTAGCGGTTAGGCTTTGGAATGTATCCTTCTCCATAGCTATCATAGTGCAGGTGTCTATTACTCCCATGATCTGTCGCCATTGACTACGATGGCTAGGGCTGGCTGGAGTTGAAGTTCAAATCATCTACATAACGAAAGGTTGCAGACCACTGTCTTAGTAGGTTGTTCACTATGTAGTAAGTACATAGGAGCTGCCACATTGTCTGTTTCAGAGGCATTTTCCTGTGCGGGTGTTACTTTGCGCGGAGCTGCAGACTAAAGTTTCATTGTTCAATATGGCAGGTTGCTTGCCAACATGCACGGGCAGCAGTGTTGGTTTATCTTCTTCCTTATGCTTCTGTGCCATAACCAATGCAACCGAGGGGCTTCGGAAAAGTGAATTGTTGCATGCTATCGCACTGCTGAGATCTGGAACCAGAATAAGTGTTTATGCTCCCACTTTGTATAGAGACCGCTGTATGCTGAATAGTGCCACAAGAGTGGGAGAGTACTGGCTTTTCCCTGACCTGAAGCTGTCCCCAGGATCACTCAGCCTGCCCAGCAATACTCGGGGATCAGAGAGGAACTGGTCCACAGAGTAGGTCCCAACTGTCCCAAGATTGGTAGAATGATGCAGAGAGCATAGGAATATGCAAACCTGCAATACAAAAGTAACATTACGGTGTCATACATTTCATATGCTTATCTTTGGTTCTGGAAAAGACTGATCTGTTCATTGCAGCAGCGACAGATAAGAAGAGGTCATGTTGTGAGGAGGAGGGTATTTATGTTGTTTAGTTTTCTTCAATGCTACATTTTGGAAAGGGTAATACTAGGAGACTGTGATGAGATGGATGAGTGAATAATAATTCACACAGGCAACAAATACTTGGCAACTTTCGGTAACTCTAAAACTATTTTTGTACTTCAGGTATAGGTCAATGCTGAGTACTAAGAGTAGTAAGACAAATGCCCACAGACTACAGGCAGGGGCATTCTAGGTATTATTAGAAGGCAGCTGTCCATAACTTTTGCATGACTGTCCTGTTAACTGAGGCTGGCATGCTTGGTGCTTCTGAGTGGATTTGGGTGGATAAGGGATACAGTTTTGTGTATGTGTGCATGGGCTGCCTCCCTGTGCATGACTATAAATATGTCAGAATGAGCGTGTATGTATTTGCTTTGGCCTATGTGCATTTGTAAGAGCTTTTAGGTTTCCCTATTTAAGCTTTAAGTGGGTGCTCCATCCTGGTTTTTCCTTTGCATCCTGAGACTTGTAGTCCTAATTTTAAAATAGGAAAAGTACTTTTTCCAGAATCCAAAGACTGAAACAAGGAATTGATCACCTACCCTGCATGGATTAGGGACATTTGAGATTGCCGCCTTTGTGCGGCTGTGTCTTGCTATACGTTTTTGCCTCTCTGTTTTCTTGTCTCTACCTCTCTTTGCACCTACCTAACCTATTGCAATTTCAAGGCAGTTGAAAGTCAGTGTTTTTAGTGGAACATAGCCTATCCAAGTGTATGGAATGGTACACAGATTTTCATAAACTCAAATTGAGTACAGGGCGAGTGACACCCACCAAATCTAGGTGCTTTGAGTGGTATGTTTGCCTGAGGATCTCTTTATGTGTGTCTGTGTGTGATAATAACAGTGTGTGTTTACTGCTTTTCATTTGTCCATCTGTTATGTTATGTTATGTTATGTTATGTTACTTTGTATTTATATAGCGCCTCATGTATCATTGATATGATCTCAAAGCACTGGTAGGTTGAACGCCCTCGGGAACCGAAGTTCGAGTCAGTAGAGAGAGAGAGAGAGTCATAAGGTGCGTGGGTGCACCGGATATGTGTGCAGCTGGAGAGGTATTTGCGTGATAGCTGCTTATTAGCTGTAGGTGTGATGGTTTGGGAGGTCAGGAATATGTGTTCATTCTGGTGGGTTGATACCCAGAGTGATTTCTGGCTGTGTTAGGCCTGAGGAGACGCTTAGGCCGGTGGTGTGTGCTGAGCTGGGTGAGTTTGTTAGGATGATGGGCAGTATGTGGCGGGTGTTAGTATGAGAACAGCTATACTGAATGTGTCATAGTATAACTGTATTCTAGTTGAGTGGTGGTGTATAGGAGAGAGTAAGCATGGTGGTGTGATATGGTGGGTTTCGGTGAGGCTGTGTCCCATGTGTTTTACTCACTTCATCAGTTCCATTTGCTGCATCCGTTCTATCCATGCCATCTGTTTCATCCACGCCATCCGTTCTATCCATTCCATCGGTTTCATCCACTCCATCGGTTTCATCCACTCCATCGGTTTCATCCACTCCATCGGTTCCATCCACTCCATTGGTTCCATCCACTCTGTCGGTTCCATCCACTCCATCGGTTCTATCCACTTCATCGGTTCCAAGTACTCTATCCATTCCAAGCACTCCCTCTGTTCCATGCACTCCCTTCCTCCTATCCATTCCATGCACTTCTTCTGATTCCATGTACTTCATCCATACCATGCACTCCAACTGTTCTGAGCAGTCCAACCGGTCCAACCATTCCTTCCTCGGTTCCGTGCACTCACTCCATTCCATGCACTCTTTTCGTTCTATCCGTTCCATGCACTCCATGTGTTTTATACTTCATCCATACCCTGCACTTCAACCGTTCATGCACTCCAACCTATCCATCCATTCCATCTGTTCCATCCACTCTATTCTTTCCATCCATTCCATCCATCCCATCCACTCTATTCGTTCCAACCATTTCATCCGTCCCATCCACTCTGTCAGTTCAGTCCACTCTATCCGTTGCATCCACTCTATCCGTTCCATCATTCCATTGGTTCTATCTACTTTATTAGTTGCATGCATTCTATCTGTTCCATGCACTCCCTGTTTCATGCACTGCCTATGTTCCCGGCACTCGCTCCGTTCTCTGCACTCATCCTTTCTATCCGTTCCATGCACTCCATCCGTTATATGTACTTCATCCGTACCATGCACTCGAACCGTTCCATTCACTCCATCCGTTCCATCCACTCCATCCGTTGCAAGGAAGCCCTGCTGTGATTTTTTCTGCTGGTGTCCAATAGATAATGCTGTGAATTTGCTCCCAGATGTCCAATTCCATGACTCCCATTTTATCACATTGGGACCTTGTAGCATACAGACGTATTCTTATGGACAACGTTTAGTTGTACACTATGGAATCCCCCAAACTGGAACACATCTCTGTAACAACTTTCTACCTTTATAACCACTACTGCCATGTCTTGTACTCGTGTGTGAACTGAAGGGGCAGCCCATAACGGCAGAACCTGAGGCTGAAATGAGCAGTGTATCACATTGGTGGTAACCGCCTAGCAAAGTTAAAACATACTATAAATTCGGTATGTGATTAGTTGTATTTGAATAAGTGGTGTTGTCAGAGATACACCATTAATTCAAAGTCATGATGTATTCTAAAACTCCTAGGGGTTAAACAAAACCAGTGAATTGTTTTGTGAAGGTATAGTCTATATAATTGGAAAAGACAATTCTTATCTTTAGTGGTGCAATTTTTAATCCACACGGTTTCCTATGTCAAGACAGCTGCATATTAATTACGGTGTCTCAAAAGGAAGAACTGAGAGTAACACATAAGGAAAAAGAAAACTGTAAACAATAGTTGAGCATAAGTCTCAGATCTGTGCCACAGTTGGAGAAATCAAAATACAATGTACAATGTACAGGTAGAAGAGCAAAAGTGATTCAATTCTAGTACTCAGATCCGAATCAATGTCTGCTACACATCTCTTGGGTGTGCAAGCTTTTTGCATACATTAACAGAGGCATTGAAGGTTAGAAATTAATTTCCATCAAATTTTAGAAGGGGTGTCCCATATGAAGCTGTAACAAGAGTGGAGTAGAGCAGACTGGTGAATGTTAGTAAATAGTGTGTCTTGTACTCGTTCCGGTGTTGCACACTGACAGCCAGGATCAGTCGCTGCGTACTTCCATTGCCAGAAAACATGGCGCCTCAGGGCATCCATTATCAAAATACCTTAACCCAAGAGCACAACTTGCAAAACATTGCCATACAAATTGCCCACCAGGCCAGCCACAATCTTAGCATCTATGCTACCATAATATTCTCAAAGTAACTTGCACCCAGCAATTAAAAAAACCACAAACAGAACCCTAAACAATGTACATATCAGTCCAGGCCTACAATTCCTAGCACCAGAGGCACACAACGGTCTGCTTAGGACACATGCGTATGTGTATAGTGTACACGGAAATTAGCTTGCACGCTTCTCTGGGAGATTGCCTGCAACCAGTGCCACACAGCCCTACAGACAAGGCGTGTACCAGTCGGGTTTACTCCCCTAAAATTGGAAATACGCCCAAAAATACCATCTTGCTCCCAACAACAAGATTGAAAACACTTACAAGAGTCCACTGCTCTAATTCACCCAAAAAGCTCCATGGATAAGATTGGAACAGTTGTACACTTGGGACCACATCTACGCATAAATCAGGTCAAAAACAGAGTTAAAATATGTTTACACTTCAATAAAATACCCCCATTGGGAATAAGACGCACTTTTTGTCATGATGCCTACCTCCAAAGAGCCAGGCCGGGCCCAGCAACCCCAGAGGCAGACATCATTTTCCCCAGGGAAGTCTCAGCGGGCCCAAGTCGGGGCCCTTTGGACTCAGTCCTGGCGCCTTAGGCGCCAGGCTCATAGCGGTCCCCAGTCCTGGCGCCTTAGGCGCCAGGCTCATAGAAGAGGATATGTGTTTAAGTGCTTGGGTGCACACTTACCTGATGCAGACCTTGCTGCTTCATCCAGGCCCTCTTGAGGCCTGAATGGGACTACTTTACCTGTAGGACTACTTCACCAACCGGGTGTGGTCGGGGAAGGATACATACCTGATTGGTGGAAGGATACATACCAGGAACTTCTTCCAAGGCTATTTAAACCCCACCCGAACAGCCACACGTGCTTCGCGTTGTTCTGCACCTAGCAGCTGGACGCTCACCGTGTCAGCTCCTGCATCCTGACTTCAGCCACGCCTGCCAGCACCCTGGAACACCTGCAAGGGGAGAAAGGAAGAGAATAGGAGAAGAAAAGCCCTTACCTGCTAAATCTGCATCCCGGAGTCATTTCTCCAACGGCCCTGAAAAGGAAGACATTTTAAAAGCATTTTGTTTCGATCGCTGCAGCGCTGCATTTTACTCACCTTTGCAAGGCGCTTCCATCTTCAGCAGCAATCTTCCGGATTCATCTACGCCCCGGCGCCTAGAGGAAAAAAGACAAGAACAAAGGTGAGAGGGAGAAAAGGAATAAGGAAAGCTCAGTTTCCTTTTAAGTCTTACCTGTTGGATTATTCCCACTGCATTTCGGGTCCTGCCGCTTCCTGGCATCTCCGGACCCCGGCCCCTATGGGGAAAAAAGACAAAGACATTGAATGAGCGAATGCAAAGACATTACCTGAGCGCTCATCCAGAACTGTTTCACTTCGGGTTGGCGCCATATCTCCGGCACTCCGAACCCCGGCCCCTAAGGGGAAAAAGACATAAGCATTAGCGCTTGCTGCAATTAGACAACGAACATTATTATTAAGCTTGAACTTTTGAACAGAACTTTTACAGCGCCTTACCTGAACAGTCAAGCTTACCTGAACTCCCATCAATCCTCAATCCAGTGAAGTAACTGGGTTTCAACGCGCCCCTGCATCAGAAGCAGGATGGCGAGCTCATCCTTCCAAACCCTAAGGTGAGGCTTCACAGGGAATCGTGGAGGAGGTATCGTGGAGGGTTGGAGGGAGTGGGAGGCTTGAGCATTGTTCCACAGTTGGTAATACTCCCTTTTCACGCACAGGAGGGTATCCAACGAGGCAGGGAAGACAGAATAGAGGGGCCCTTTCTGTCCATCTTCAGAGTTCTGCGCCTTCGACGCCGCGCCTCCGTGGGAACCAGGTGAGCGTTACAGAACGCGAAGCCTTACCACAATTTCCCACCTGGGCGCTATGGAGACTTCCGAGACAGATCAGCTGGCCCATCTTTTAGGGGAATTACGGGCAGAAATGCACTCAGCCCGCCAGGAGACTAATGCTCTCAGAAGGGAACTAATCCTATCCAAGGAAAGAACTGATGATCTGGCCAAAAGGTTATTGCAGGGCCAGGCAGAGCACACACCTTTACCTGTTTCCGGAGATATTTCTACAACAATGGGTTCGAATAACCCGGTACAAATCAATCTACCTGGACACATGCCTTTGGCCCCGCCGGGACGTTTTGCGGGGGATCCCAAGAAATATGCCGTTTTTATGAACCAATGCCGTTTACACTTTTTATGCAGGCCCGGGGCCTTCCCCAACGACCAGACCAAAGTAGCCTTTGTACTATCTTACCTCAGTGGCTGCGCTGCCGATTGGTCTATTCCATTGGTAAATCAGGATGATCCCATTCTCCGGGATTTCCAGGGCTTCCAGGCCAGCATGGAAAGATTGTTTGTTCGCTCGACACTCGCAGGGACAGGCCCTTGACAACGAACTGCTATCCTTACGACAAGGTAACCAGGATCTTTTGTCCTATATCGCCACCTTTAATAGACTAGTTGTGGAAACCGGATGGCCTGAAAATAAAAGGATCACATTATTTCATCAAGGCCTGCGCGGAGAGCTTAAAGATGTTATAGCTCAGATAGTAGATCCACCCCAGGCCTGCGCAGACTACATAGACTTAGTGGTTCAACTTGATCACAGACTTCAAAATAGAAAAGCAGATCGGCTCAAGTATGAAACCAGAGTACCTATCAAGACCCACGTTAACTCCAAGAGTACTGACGTTTCCGAACCTATGCAAATTGGCAGTGTTAAAGGACCATTAACGCAGATGGAACGAGAGAGAAGGCGACAAATGCAACTTTGTCTGTATTGCGGAACTTCCGGTCACTTTCTTCAAAGTTGTCCAGTTAAACCACCCAAGAAGGTCGTTGGAGCCACTGATAACGAGTTATTGACACCTGGTTCGGGAAACGACCTAGCCCGACAAGCGTAGGGGTCCGCTTGCCGAGCTTGAAAACAAACTCTTTGACCTCGCATTTTGTCATGCCAATGGTGCTTGTGAACCCAAAACAGCCTCAGCAGTTGCATGCTATAAAAGCATACATAGACAGTGGAGCTATTGGAAATTACATAGACCGTGAATTGGCTTCCAGGATTAAGCTTCCTCTCCGCCCGAAAGTAACCCAAGATGTAATTACTACAGTTGATGGAACCGAAATAGCCTCAGGGCCTGTAACGCATTCCACAGTTGAAATCACTCTGGTGGGTCAGGACGGACATCGGGAAACAATCGTGTTTGATGTGATCAAGGCCCCACAATTTCAAGTACTTCTTGGTATCCCTTGGTTAGAAACACATAATCCGATAATACACTGGCGAGCAAAGAAGATAACTTTTCCTGATTGTGAACCAACCTGTTACCCAAGGAATCCAGCTATGGGTCTAGCCTCTGTAACTTCCACCCCTGTACAGCTACCATCTGAATACCAAGAATTCCAAGACGTTTTTCAGAAAGAGCAGGCTAACACCTTACCTCCCCATCGATCTTACAATTGCCAAATCGACTTGGTACCCAATGCACAACTACCTTGTAGTAGGATTTATGCTCTTACTGAACCTGAGAACCTGCATTTGCACCAGTATTTGGATCAATACCTGGCCAATGGCTTCATTCGCCCATCAAAGTCACCAGTCTCTTCCGCTTTGTTCTTCGTACCTAAAAAGGAAGGAGACCTTAGGGCCTGTATTGACTACTGCGCCCTAAATCAGATAACGATTAAGAATCGTTACCCTTTGCCCCTGATACCTGAGCTTATCGACCAAGTAAAAGATGCTCGTGTGTACACCAAGCTAGATCTCCGAGGAGCTTACCACCTGGTACGTATAAAAGAGGGCGACGAGTGGAAGACTGCATTCCGCACCAAATTTGGGCTCTTCGAATATCAAGTAATGCCCTTCGGTTTGTGCAACGCACCTGCCGCCTTTCAGTACTTCATGAATGATGTTCTTCGGGAACTTATCGATGTTTGTGTCATCGTTTATATTGACGACATCCTGGTGTATTCCTCCTCAGAATCTGATCACAGAAACCATGTTAGGGCAGTTCTTGAGAAATTGCGCCAGCACAAATTATTTGCCAAGCTCGAAAAATGCGTTTTTCATACCACAGAAGTGGAGTTTCTCGGATTCATCCTGACACCTCAAGGAATCCGAATGGACTCGCGGAAAGTGGACGCCATTCTCAAATGGCCATCTCCTAGCTCTGTGAAGGTAGTGCAAAGCATGCTTGGCTTTGCCAATTTCTATCGAAGGTTCATCCCGGAATTTTCTCGAACTGTTCAACCCATCACAGGTCTCCTAAAGAAAAATAAACGCTTTGAATGGACTCTTGAGGCTGAACAAGCCTTTTAGGACCTGAAAACCAAATTCACCTCTGCACCTGTATTGAAGCACCCGCGCCCAGATCTCCCTTACATCGTGGAAACCGATGCATCCATTTCGGCCATGGGGGCTGTCCTGTCGCAAAGAGACCCAGAAACTAACCAACTACACCCTGTAGCCTTTTGGTCCAGAAAATTCTCTCCACCTTAACTCAATTACGCAATTACCGACAAAGAACTACTGGCTATTAAATCAGCTTTCAAGGCTTGGCGTCACTATCTTCTCGGTGCAAGACACACCATCACCATAATTACGGACCACAGAAATTTGCAGTATTTAAAGACGCCCAAAGCTCAATCTTCGTGACAACTCCGATGGGCATTATTCTTTGCGGAATTTGATTTTGTAATTACCTATCGCCCAGGCTGCAAGAATGGTAAGGCAGATGCCTTATCCCGGATAGGCATGGAAGAACCCAATTCGAGTTTAGAACCTGTGCCAATCATACCGGAACAAAGAATTCTGGGCTTGACTTCATTGCAAACCATTGAGGACATCCAAGCTCAAGTAAAACAGCTTTTTGACTCTTCTGCCTTACTGGAATGGAGTCAAAAGGGTCCTCACTACACCGTTAAGGATGATTTACCCTACTTCCAAGAGCAGTTATTTCTGCCAAGTAAAGAATTGCAGGAACTTGTCATTACCCGTCATCATGAATCATTAATGGAAGGACACCCCGGTATCGCGAAAACAGAAGAAAAGATCAAACGCCACTTCTTGTGGCCTTCTTGGAGAAAAGACATAAAGTCATTTGTGTTGTCTTGCGGAATCTGTGCCCAAAATAAGAGTCAAAAGAAAAGGCCAGCCGGCCTACTTCAACCTTTGGACATTCCACCAGCACCTTGGCACACCTTGTCAATGGACTTTATAACTGACCTGCCTCCTTGTGGTGGTTACAACACGATTCTCGTAATAGTGGATCTATTCTCCAAAATGGCCCATTTTATCCCTTTAAAAGGATTGCCGTCAGCTTCCACCTTGGCCAAGGAATTTATGGAAAATATAGTGCGGTTACATGGTTTCCCTTCCATATTAGTCTCAGACCGTGGAAGTCAATTTATCTCCCACTTTTGGAAGAAATGTTGCCAACTAGCACAAATAGACGTGCGGTTATCCACCAGCCACCACCCCCAGACCGACGGACAAACCGAGAGAACCAATCAGACTCTCGAGCAATATCTGCGGTGCATGTTACACCAATCTGAGTTAAATTGGAAAGACATCCTTTGGATTGCAGAATATGCATACAACAATTCAGTGCATTCTGGAACCGGACAGACTCCTTTTTATACCCTGTATGGTCACCATCCTCGGACCTCTGACCTAGATCCACCTCTGACCCTGGAGATGCCTGCAGTAAATCACCTACATTCCACAATAACCCAAGCCTTCAAAGAAGCTACAACCCACTTACAGCAAGCCAAGAAAAAGTATAAAGAAAACGCTGATTTGCACCGAAGTAAAACTCCTCCTTACCAAGTAGGAGATCAGGTATGGCTAGCAACTAAACATCTACCCCTCAAGGGTCAGCGAACTTTTAATCCCAGATTCATTGGGCCTTACCCCATCAAAGCTATTATCAACCCAGTGGCCTTTAAACTCGATTTACCATCCAACATGCGGATTCATCCCGTTTTTCACGCATCTCTTCTAAAACCAGTACAACCTGGAACCAGACTGTCTGAGCCCCCAGGCCCTGTCCAAATTGATGGAGAATTAGAATTCGAAGTGAAAGACATTTTAGATTCCAAGATAGTTAAGTCGAAACTCTTCTATCTTGTTGATTGGAAAGGATATGGACCTCAGGAAAGATCTTGGGAACCCAGTAACTATGTTCACGCACCACGATTAATTCAACGATTCCATCGAAGATTCCCGCACAAACCAAAACCCCCGGAGGAAATGACCTTGGGAGGGGCCTTGAGGGGGGGGGTACTGTCATGATGCCTACCTCCAAAGAGCCAGGCCGGGCCCAGCAACCCCAGAGGCAGACATCATTTTCCCCAGGGAAGTCTCAGCGGGCCCAAGTCGGGGCCCTTTGGACTCAGTCCTGGCGCCTTAGGCGCCAGGCTCATAGCGGTCCCCAGTCCTGGCGCCTTAGGCGCCAGGCTCATAGAAGAGGATATGTGTTTAAGTGCTTGGGTGCACACTTACCTGATGCAGACCTTGCTGCTTCATCCAGGCCCTCTTGAGGCCTGAATGGGACTACTTTACCTGTAGGACTACTTCACCACCCGGGTGTGGTCGGGGAAGGATACCTACCTGATTGGTGGAAGGATACATACCAGGAACTTCTTCCAAGGCTATTTAAACCCCACCCGAACAGCCACACGTGCTTTGCGTTGTTCTGCACCTAGCAGCTGGACGCTCACCGTGTCAGCTCCTGCATCCTGACTTCAGCCACGCCTGCCAGCACCCTGGAACACCTGCAAGGGGAGAAAGGAAGAGAATAGGAGAAGAAAAGCCCTTACCTGCTAAATCTGCATCCCGGAGTCATTTCTCCAACGGCCCTGAAAAGGAAGACATCATTTTAAAGGCATTTTGTTTCGATCGCTGCAGCGCTGCATTTTACTCACCTTTGCAAGGCGCGTCCATCTTCTGCAGCAATCTTCCAGATTCAGCTACGCCCCGGCGCCTAGAGGAAAAAAGACAAGAACAAAGGTGAGAGGGAGAAAAGGAATAAGGAAAGCTCAGTTTCCTTTTAAGTCTTACCTGTTGGATTATTCCCACTGCATTTCGGGTCCTGCCGCTTCCTGGCATCTCCGGACCCCGGCCCCTATGGGGAAAAAAGACAAAGACATTGAATGAGCGAATGCAAAGACATTACCTGAGCGCTCATCCAGAACTGTTTCACTTCGGGTCGGCGCCATATCTCCGGAACTCCGAACCCCGGCCACTAAGGGGAAATAGACATAAACATTAGCGCTTGCTGCAATTAGACAACGAACATTATTATTAAGCTTGAACTTTTGAACAGAACTTTTACAGCGCCTTACCTGAACAGTAAAGCTTACCTGAACTCCCATCAATCCTCAATCCAGTGAAGTAACTGGGTTTCAACGCGCCCCTGCATCAGAAGCAGGATGGAGAGCTCATCCTTCCAAACCCTAAGGTGAGGCTTCACAGGGAATCGTGGAGGAGGTATCGTGGAGGGTTGGAAGGGAGTGGGAGGCTTGAGCATTGTTCCACAGTTGGTAATACTCCCTTTTCACGCACAGGAGGGTATCCAACGAGCCAGGGAAGCCAGAATAGAGGGGCCCTTTCTGTCCATCTTCAGAGTTCTGCGCCTTCGACGCCACGCCTCTGTGGGAACCAGGTGAGCGTTACACTTTTATGCTCACAAAAAAACAAAAAAAACAAGCCGAACTTAACCCAGCTACAATTTTCAGATCCACCAGAAGACCACACAACTAGCAGCTATCTAATCCTCCCTCATGCCCAACATGCAACAAAAAGTGCATCCACACTGTAGGTGATCAGAATCCACCAAAACCGATTTAACTTGAGGGCTGCCTCTCCAGACTAAACCCATGCAGTTATCCACTGAATAAAAGGCACGTTGTCAACAAACAGCCCAAAACGACCACTAACCTGTTTGGGCAACAGCATTTGTTAGTACCAATTATCAGCGTGAATCAAGTAGCAGCATCAAATAAGCTGAACATAGAATGTTGCAAGCTACTAGCACATCAGTCATTTGCCATCCTCAATTCAGCACATGCACACATTCATTACTGGCCAAGAGACCATCATTAACTCGCTAATGGCGAGCGCATGGCAGCTTTGGATACATGAACATTGACAATCAACAGTCTGCTATCTCCCGAGAGCATAAAATAACAGATTCTCAAATATGTAAGTTCAACATCCAAAAGTATTGGGTTTGCGAATAGAGACATGTAAAAGAGTGCCAGATAACGTGCACATAATTTAATAACAGAATGGTCAAGTAAAAGTTGCATCATGAGCACATGCATTGAAAACCAGCTATTCCGATTTACAAGCTCATTTGGGTCAGAAATGCATCAAGCCACTGCTCGAGATGCAGATCGAGGCAGATTCACAATTAGCGTATAAACTACCTAGCTTAAAAGTAAAGTAAACCACTATTTGGCCATGCTGTCTACAGCACAGAGCAATGAATGCAGCTAAATTCATTGAGCACAAAATAGCTCAAAAGCTGCTGGGTGGAAATTAATAGGCCGGTCATGAAACTAAGAACTCGCTTCAAGAGCAAAACGGCGCACAGAGAAAGGCAAACTAAGGCACCCTTATGACGCACCAAAGAGATAAAGATGCAAAGTAGTGATTTTTATACTTTAGGTAGGGTGACCAGACAGCCCCGGGAAATCACCCTCCATCCTGGGGTCCCTGGAGTTGTATGGTTGGGCGGCTATGGTAATTAAAAGTGTATTCTTTTTTTCACAACACCTTCAGAATGTTGGCGCTGGAGGATTGGCTCGAACCCACAACCTTTCAGGTGCAAGTCACAACACTTACCGACAGTGCCACAGAGACAGGCTTGGAAAAGGTTGTACAGCAAGTCATGTAATATCAGTTATAGCAAATGCTTGTTTTGCATTAACATGCCAAGATTCACAAACAAAACTGCACAAATGAGATCATATACAGTTTATAAAAAGAAGTGCTGGAAATATGATTGGGTGGTGGTTGTGGGGGCATGTTGGGGAGGGGCGGTAATTGGTGGGCTGCGATGAGGTAGTCCCTCTTTTATGTTGTTGGTCGTCCCGTTTTTTCATTTTGGAAATCTGGTCACCCGAACTTTAGGTGCTCGCATGTGTGCATCATGAATTGAAACCTGTGGCGTGTCCTCATGCAGCTATCGGTACGATAATAAGAGTTCATTCTGATAATAGGAGTGGTAAAATAAAAAAAGAGAAGACTTACATTGGTAATATTAAGGGATGCTAAAGGAGGTGGTGTTTCTGTGCGGTCGGTGAGTACTTATATATCTGAGACATAGGGCCTCATTAAAAGAAGTGCAGAATGGATTTAACGGCGCCAGTAATGGTGCCGGTGCCGTTAAACCCACTTCGCACTATTACGAGGTCCCCTCGTGGGACACGCTCTGGACGTCTGGTTTTTCCAGATGTCCATAGCGGGTCCCGCGAGGGACCAGGGAGCTAACAATGGGCCTGTTCGTAATGGGCCCGTTGTTAGCTCCCTCCCCATTCCCATTGATCCCTATGAGGGCTCGAATGGGAATGGGGAAGGACCGGGCGCGGGTTCCCTGAAAGAGGAAATACCGGGCCCTTCATACTCGGAATGGTCCGGTATTTCCCCATTCAGGGAACCCGGACCCGATTTTGGAGGCAGCCATGCCCTTATTAAGGGCATGGCTACCTCCAAAGTCGTAATGAGGCCCATACTGTAGATTGAGAAGCAAGATTTCTGCATGATTGGCTTTGCCACTGGAGGAAAGACATTTAAGCGCCAGCATCTTTTAATGTTGTATTAAATCCTTAACTTTATTTCTTGTAATCATGACTGATTATGAGAAATAAAATGACCCAGTGTATTTAAAATGCACCATTTTACATATATTTTCCTAAAAATATGTTGGAACATAGCAACTACACAAAAATCTGCCAAACTATCTTTAAACCCGATCGAGCTGTGACCAACATTACTTATCAAGTTCGCTTTAAAATGTGAAGCCGGGTTAGGGCATAAAGTGCTATAAAATTAAGCATTTAGGACAACAGAATGAAAGTGGTGATAAAGAGCAAGGTTTTTTAATTAAGCCAGTACAGTGTAAACTATATAACAGTCGTAGTATTACTGTTAAATGGGTTCTGGCAAAATGCATTATGCCCTAAACATGACTCTCAGAAAAGCACCCATTTTAAATGTAATAAAAAAGTACATGTTTATTAAGAAAATGTAGCATTTTGCTCTGACACGGAAAATGTTTTTGAAAAGCCAGTCTGAAACCACTCTGGAATTCCCAGCCCTCTCCCTCTCCTTGCTTCCTCTCCCCTCCTCCACAGTGTTTGGTCTAAGCTCAAGGCAGGTGTGAAATTCCCCAGGGCAGGGCCCCTTCTACATGACAATAGCCTTGAAGCTGAAGCCTTTGTTGAAATGCGATCCCCAGTGCGAGCCCAACCCAATGTTCATTGAGAGACAAATACTTTAAAAGAATCCTTGCATTTAGGGTGATACAGTTTGTCAGGAGTATAGTGGTTAGTTTAGCATAGAAGTATTTAAAGTGCACAGTTCTTTAGAGTAATTAAAACATGTTATGGTTTCTTATTTAAAACATATTGTGCCTAGTTTAACATGAATGCACGGAAAATGCTAAGTTTTAAAAACGTAATCTTTCATGATGCCACACGTTTATCTATTTTGAATATTGGCCAGTGTCTGCACTCTTCACAACACAAGAATCCAGCCTGCCTCATCACTGACAAGTCTTTTTCCAAGCCCGCAGATACACAGAGTGAAGCCAGTGGCTCTGATCGTCATTCGCGCGTTTACAGGTCGTATTTGCTGAGCCTATTTTTTCCCGCGTTTGAGCGATTTCTTTGCTCATCCTATTTTCTTTCTTCTGGCCTGAAAGGGACACTGCATGAATTAAGTGGCCATGACTATTATTTGGGTGGGGGCCCCCACTGTTATAAGGAGGCTTTCTACCTGCTGGACACACTGTTGTTTTCCAAATGGGCATCTTACACTCAGTAAAAAAAACGTAATTTCCAAACTCAATCATGCTGCTTAAACTTGCATTCGCTAGTTTTCTTTGAAATGTGTTTCTTTTTTTATCTGACCACCAAACAAATACCCTGTAATTGTTGTGCCTCTTCCTTTGTGTTTTTTATAACAGGTTATATTTATAAAGATGTTAAATGGTTGTCAAACTGCTTAATCACAAATACATGTTTCTGTTGTGCTGACAGCAGTTGTTAGGAAATTAAACACTGGGATCATGGGTGCCAGCTTTGGATTTTCACTACAGGTGCAGAAATACCCCCACCTGTTCCCTGCATAAATATATATATAAAAACCAAAGCTGGCACCCATGATCCCAGTGTTTAATTATATATATATATATTATAAGCAAGCAACCAGCTCAACCCATCCCAGGGCCAAACACATTTTGGCTCATGCCCCCCACCACCCCCCCGGTCATGCCCCATGTCTCCCTGCTGTTGCCCCCCACCCCCGCTCATGCCCCGTGTCTTACTCCTGTTACCCCCCACCCCCGCTCATGCCCCGTGTCTCTCTCCTGTTACCCCCACCACCCTCTCATGCATCGTGTCTCTCTCTTGTTACCCCCCACTCCCCGCTCATGCCCCGTGTCTCCCTGCTGTTGCCCCCACCCACGCTCATGCCCCGTGTCTCTCTCCTGTTGCCCCCCACCCCCGCTCATGCCCCGTGTCTCTCTCCTGTTGCCCTCCTCCCCCGCTAATGTCCCGCGTCTCCCTCGTGTTCCCCCCACCCCCTGCTCATGCCCCGTGTCTCCCTGCTGTTGCCCCCCACCCCCCGCTCATGCCCCGTGTCTCCCTGCTGTTGCCCCCCACCCCCCGCTCATGCCCCGTTTCTCTCTCCTGTTACCCCTCCACCCCCCTCTCATGCCCTGTATCTCTCTCCTGTTACCCCCCACCCCCCTCTCATGCCCCCTGTCTCTCTCCTGTGGCCCCCCGCCCCCGGGTCATGCCCCGTGTCTCCCTGCTGTTGCCCCCCACACCCCGCTCATGCCCCGTGTCTCTACTGTTCCCCCCACCCCCCGCTCATGCCTCGTGTCTCTCCTGTTACCCCACACCCCTGCTCATGCCCCGTGTCTCCCTCATGTTCCCCCACCCCGCGCTCATGCCCTGTGTCTCCCTGCTGTTGCCCCAGACCCCCACTCATGCCACGTGTCTCTCTCCTGTTACCCCCACCCCTTCTCTCATGCCCCGTGTCTCTCTCCTGATGCCCCCCACCCCCAGGTCAAGCCCCGTGTCTCTCTCCTGTTGCCCCCGACCCCCCAGCCATGCCCTGTGTCTCTCTGTTGCCCCCCACCCCCCCGTCATGCCCCGTGTCTCCCTGCTTTTGCCCCCCACTCATGTCCCGTGTCTCTCTTCTGTTACCCCCCACCCCCCTCTCATGCCCCGTGTCTCCCTCGTTTTCCCCCCACTCATACCCCGTGTCTCCCTGCTGTTGCCTCCCACCCCCCTCTTATGCCCCGTGTCTCTCTCCTGTTACCCCCCACCCCCCTCTCATGCCCCGTGTCTCTCTCCTGTTACCCCTCACCCCCCGCACATGCCCTGTGTCTCTCTCCTGTTGCCCCCCACCCCGGTCATGCCCCGTGTCTCCCTTATGTTGCCCCCCACGCCCCAGTCATGCCCTGTGTCTCCCTGCTGTTGCCCCCCCACCCCCGCTCATGCCCTGTGTCTCTCTCCTGTTACCCCCACCACCCTCTCATGCCCGATGTCTCCCTCATGTTCCCCCCACCCCTGCTCATGCCCCGTGTCTCCCTGCTGTTGCCCCCCACCCCCCGCTAATGCCCTGTGTCTCTCTCATGTTGCCCCCCACCCCCGCTCATGCCCCGTGTCTCTCTCCTGTTACCCCCCACCCCTCTCTCATGCCCCGTGTCTCTCTCCTGTCGCCCCCACCCCCGGTCATGCCCCGTGTCTCCCTCCTGTTGCCCCCCACCCCCCGCTCATGCCCCGTGTCTCTCTCCTGTTACCCCCACCCCATCTCATGCCCCGTGTCTCTCTCCTGTTACCCCTATCCTCTGCTCATGCCCCGTGTCTCTCTCCTGTTACTCCCCACCCCCTCTCATGCCCTGTGTCTCCCTGCTGTTGCCCCCCACCCCCGCTCATGCCCTGTGCCTCTCTCATGTTGCCGCCCACCCCCCCGGTCATGCCCCGTGTCTCCCTGCTGTTGCCCCCCACCCTCTGCTCATGCCCCGTGTCTCTCTCCTGTTACTCCCCACCCCCCTCTCATGCCCCGTGTCTCTCTCCTGTTGCCCCCACCGCCCGGTCATGCCCCGTGTCTTCCTGCTGTTGCCCCCCAACCCCCGCTCATGCCCCGTGTCTCTCTCCTGTTGCCCCCCACCCCCCGCTCACGCCCGTGTCTCTCTCCTGTTAACCCCCACCCCCGCTCATGCCCCGTGTCTCCCTCTTGCTCCCCCCACCCCCCGCTCATGCCCCGTGTCTCCCTGCTGTTGCCCTTCACCCTCCGCTCATGCCACATGTCTCCCTGCTGTTGCCCCCCACCCCCGCTCATGCCCCGTGTCTCTCTCCTGTTACCCCCCGACCCCCTCTCATGCCCCGTGTCTCTCTCCTGTTACCCCCCTGCTCATGCCCCATGTCTCTCTCCTGTTACCACCCACCCCCCTCTCTTGCCCCGTGTCTCTCTCTTGTTGCCCCCCACCCCCGGTCAAGCCCCGTGTCTCTCTCCCGTTGCCCCCATCTCCCAGTCATGCCCCATGCCCCCTCTCTCTCTCCTGTGGCCCCCCGCCCCCGGGTCATGCCCCGTGTCTCCCTGCTGTTGCCCCCACACCCCGCTCATGCCCCGTGTCTCTACTGTTCCCCCCACCCCCCGCTCATGCCTCGTGTCTCTCCTGTTATCCCCCACCCCCACTCATGCCCCGTGTCTCCCTGCTGTTGCCCCTCACAACCCGCTCATGCCCCGTGTCTCTCTCCTGTTACCCCCACACCCCTGCTCATGCCCCGTGTCTCCCTCGTGTTCCCCCACCCCGCGCTCATGCCCTGTGTCTCCCTGCTGTTGCCCCAGACCCCCACTCATGCCACGTGTCTCTCTCCTGTTACCCCCACCCCTTCTCTCATGCCCCGTGTCTCTCTCCTGATGCCCCCCACCCCCAGGTCAAGCCCTGTGTCTCTCTCCTGTTGCCCCCGACCCCCCAGCCATGCCCTGTGTCTCTCTGTTGCCCCCCACCCCCCGTCATGCCCCGTGTCTCCCTGCTTTTGCCCCCCACCCCCCGCTCATGTCCCGTGTCTCTCTTCTGTTACCCCCCACCCCCCTCTCATGCCCCGTGTCTCCCTCGTTTTCCCCCCACTCATACCCCGTGTCTCCCTGCTGTTGCCTCCCACCCCCCTCTTATGCCCCGTGTCTCTCTCCTGTTACCCCCCACCCCCCTCTCATGCCCCGTGTCTCTCTCCTGTTACCCCTCACCCCCCGCACATGCCCTGTGACTCTCTCCTGTTGCCCCCCACCCCCGGTCATGCCCCGTGTCTCCCTTATGTTGCCCCCCACGCCCCAGTCATGCCCTGTGTCTCCCTGCTGTTGCCCCCCCACCCCCCGCTCATGCCCTGTGTCTCTCTCCTGTTACCCCCACCACCCTCTCATGCCCCATGTCTCCCTCGTGTTCCCCCCACCCCTGCTCATGCCCCGTGTCTCCCTGCTGTTGCCCCCCACCCCCCGCTCATGCCCTGTGTCTCTCTCATGTTGCCCCCCACCCCCGCTCATGCCCCGTGTCTCTCTCCTGTTACCCCCCACCCCTCTCTCATGCCCCGTGTCTCTCTCCTGTCGCCCCCACCCCCGGTCATGCCCCGTGTCTCCCTCCTGTTGCCCCCCACCCCCCGCTCATGCCCCGTGTCTCTCTCCTGTTACCCCCACCCCCTCTCATGCCCCGTGTCTCTCTACTGTTACCCCTATCCTCTGCTCATGCCCCGTGTCTCTCTCCTGTTACTCCCCACCGCCTCTCATGCCCTGTGTCTCCCTGCTGTTGCCCCCCACTCATGCCCTGTGCCTCTCTCATGTTGCCCCCCAACCCCCCTGGTCATGCCCCGTGTCTCCCTGCTGTTGCCCCCCACCCTCTGCTCATGCCCCGTGTCTCTCTCCTGTTACTCCCCACCCCCCTCTCATGCCCCGTGTCTCTCTCCTGTTGCCCCCACCCCCCGGTCATGCCCCGTGTCTTCCTGCTGTTGCCCCCCAACCCCCGCTCATGCCCCGTGTCTCTCTCCTGTTGCCCCCCACCCCCCGCTCACGCCCCGTGTCTCTCTCCTGTTAACCCCCACCCCCGCTCATGCCCCGTGTCTCCCTCTTGTTCCCCCCACCCCCCGCTCATGCCCTGTGTCTCCCTGCTGTTGCCCTCCACCCTCCGCTCATGCCACATGTCTCCCTGCTGTTGCCCCCCACCCCCGCTCATGCCCCGTGTCTCTCTCCTGTTACCCCCCACCCCCTCTCATGCCCCGTGTCTCTCTCCTGTTACCCCCCTGCTCATGCCCCATGTCTCTCTCCTGTTACCCCCCACCCCCTCTTTTGCCCCGTGTCTCTCTCCTGTTGCCCCCCACCCCCCGGTCAAGCCCCGTGTCTCTCTCCCGTTGCCCCCATCTCCCAGTCATGCCCCGTGTCTCTCTCCTGTTACCCCCCCACCCCCGCTCATGCCCCGTGTCTCTCTCCTGTTACCCCCTGCTCATGCCCCGTGTCTCCCTCCTGTTGCCCCCCACCCCCTGCTCATGCCCCGTGTCTCCCTGCTGTTGCCCCCACCCTCCGCTCATGCCCCGTATCTCACTGCTGTTGCCCCAGCCCCCGCTCATGCCCCGTGTCTCCCTGCAGTTTCCACCCACCCCCTCTTATGCCCCGTGTCTCTATCCTGTGTCTCTTTCATTTTACCCCCACCCCCCAGTCATGCCCCGTGTCTCCCTGCTGTTGCCCCCCACCCCCCGTTCATGCCTCGTGTCTCTCCTGTTACCCCCCACCCCCACTCATGCCCCGTGTCTCCCTGCTGTTGCCCCTCACAACCCGCTCATGCCCCGTGTCTCTCTCCTGTTACCCCCACACCCCTGCTCATGCCCCGTGTCTCCCTTGTGTTCCCCCCACCCCTGCTCATGCCCCGTGTCTCCCTGCTGTTGCCCCTGACCCCCGCTCATGCCCCCTGTCTCTCTCCTGTTACCCCCCACCCCCCTCTCATGCCCCGTGTCTCTCTCCTATTGCCCCCCACCCCAAGGTCAAGCCCTGAGTCCCTCTCCTGCTGCCCCCCACCCCAGCTCAGGCCCCGTGTCTCTCTCCTGTTAACCCCCACCCCCTGCTCATGCCCCGTGTCTCCCTGCTGTTGCCTCCCACCCCCCACTCATGCCCGCGTCTCCCTGCTGTTGCCCCCCCACCCCCCACTCATGCCCCGTGTCTCTCTCTTGTTACCCCTCCGCCCCCCTCTCATGCCCTGTGTCTCTTTCCTTTTGCCCCCACCCCCCAGTCATGCCCCGTGTCTCCCTGCTGTTGCCCCCCACCCCCCGTTCATGCCTCGTGTCTCTCCTGTTACCACCCACCCCCACTCATGCCCCGTGTCTCCCTGCTGTTGCCCCTCACAAACCCGCTCATGCCCCGTGTCTCTCTCCTGTTACCCCCACACCCCTGCTCATGCCCCGTGTCTCCCTTGTGTTCCCCCACCCCCTGCTCATGCCCCGTGTCTCCCTGCTGTTGCCCCCGTCCCCCGCTTATGCCCCCTGTCTCTCTCCTGTTACCCCCCACCCCCCTCTCATGCCCCGTGTCTCTCTCCTGTTGCCCCCCACCCCAAGGTCAAGCCCTGAGTCCCTCTCCTGTTGCCCCGACCCCCCCAGCCATGCCCTGTGTCTCCCTGTTGCCCCCCACCCCCAGTCATGCCCTGTGTCTCCCTCCTTTTGCCCCCCACCCCCTGCTCATGTCCCGTGTCTCTTCTGTTACCCCTCATGCCCCGTGTCTCCCTCGTTTTCCCCCCACTCATGCCCCGTGTCTCCCTGCTGTTGCCTCCCACCCCCGCTCATGCCCCGTGTCTGTCTCCTGTTACCCCCCACCCCTCACTCATGCCCCGTGTCTCTCAAGTGACGCCCCCACCCCCCGGTCATGCCCCGTGTCTCTCTCCTGTTGCCCCCCAACCCCCGCTCATGCCCCGTGTCTCTCTGCTGTTACCCCCACCCCCCTCTCGTGCCCCGTGTCTCTCTCCTGTTACCCCTCACCCCCCTCTCATGCCCTGTGTCTCTCTCATGTTACCTCCCACCCCCCGGTCATGCCCCGTGTCTCCCTTCTGTTGCCCCCCACCCCCAGTCATGCCCCATGTCTCCCTGCTGTTGCTCCCAACCCCCCGCTCATGCCCCGTGTCTGTCTCCTGTTACCTCCCACCCCCCTCTCATGCCCCGTGTCTCCCTCGTGTTCCCCCCACCCCCGCTCATGCCCCGTGTCTCCCTGCTGTTGCCCCCCACCCCCGCTCATGCCCTGTGTCTCTCTCATGTTGCCCCCCACCCTCGCTCATGCCCCGTGTCTCTCTCCTGTTACCCCCACCCCCCTCTCATGCCCCGTGTCTCTCTCCTGTTGACCCCCACCCCCGGTCATGCTCCGTGTCTCCCTGCTGTTGCCCCCCACCCCCCGCTCATGCCCCGAGTCTCTCTCCTGTTACCCGTACCCCCGCTCATGCCCCGTGTCTCTCTCCTGTTACCCCCCACCCCCCCCTCATGCTCCGTGTCTCTCTCCTGTTGCCCCCCACCCCCTGGTCATGCCCCGTGTCTCCCTGCTGTTGCCCCCCACTGCCCGCTCATGCCCCGTGTCTCTCTCCTGTTGCCCCCTACCCCCCGCTCATGCCCCATGTCTCTCTCCTGTTAACTCCGACCCCCCGCTCATGCCCCGTGTCTCCCTCGTGTTCCCCCCACCCCCGCTCATGCCCCGTGTCTCCCTGCTATTGCCCCCCACCCCCCTCATGCCCCGTGTCTCTCTTATGTTGCCCCCCACCCCCGGCTCATGCCCCGTGTCTCTCTCCTGTTACCCTCACCCCCCTCTCATGCCCAGTGTCTCTCTCATGTTGCCCCCCACCCCCGGTCATGCCCCGTCTCTCCCTGCTGTTGCCCCCCACCCCCTGCTCATGCCCGAGTCTCTCTCCTGTTATCCTCAACCCCGCTCATGCCCCGTGTCTCTCTCCTGTTAACCCCCCACCCCCCTTTCATTCCCCGTGTCTCTCTCCTGTTACCCCCCACCCCCCGCTCATGCCCCGTGTCTCTCTCCTGTTGCCCCCCACCCCCTGCTCATGCCCCGTGTCTTCCTGCTGTTGCCCCCCAACCCCGCTCATGCCCCGTGTCTCTCTCCTGTTAACCCCCACCCCCTGCTCATGCCCCGTGTCTCCCTGCTGTTGCCTCCCACCCCCCACTCATGCCCTGTGTCTCTCTCTTGTTACCCCCCCACCCCCCTCTCATGCCCTGTGTCTCTTTCCTTTTACCCCCCACCCCCCAGTCATGCCCCGTGTGTCCCTGCTGTTGCCCCCACCCCCCGTTCATGCCTCGTGTCTCTCCTGTTACCCCCCACCCCCACTCATGCCCGTGTCTCCCTGCTGTTGCCCCTCACAACCCGCTCATGCCCCGTGTCTCTCTCCTGTTACCCCCACACCCCTGCTCATGCCCCGTGTCTCCCTTGTGTTCCCCCCACCCCCCGCTCATGCCCCGTGTCTCCCTGCGGTTGCCCCCGACCCCCGCTCATGCCCCCTGTCTCTCTCCTGTTGCCCCCCACCCCCCTCTCATGCCCTGTGTCTCTCTCCTATTGCCCCTCACCCCAAGGTCAAGCCCTGAGTCCCTCTCCTGTTGCCCCGACCCCCCAGCCATGCCCTGTGTCTCCCTGTTGCCCCCCACCCCCCGGTCATGCCCTGTGTCTCCCTCCTAATGCCCCCCACCCCCGCTCAGGCCCCGTGTCTCTCTCCTGTTAACCCCCACCCCCTGCTCATGCCCCGTGTCTCCCTGCTGTTGACTCCCACCCCCCACTCATGCCCCCGGCTCCCTGCTGTTGCCCCCCCACCCCCCACTCATGCCCCGTGTCTCTCTCTTGTTAACCCCCCGCCCCCTCTCATGCCCTGTGTCTCTTTCCTTTTACCCCCCACCCCCCAGTCATGCCCCGTGTCTCCCTGCTGTTGCCCCCCACCCCCCGTTCTTGCCTCGTGTCTCTCCTGTTCCCCCCCACCCCCACTCATGCCCCGTGTCTCCCTGCTGTTGCCCCTCACAACCCGCTCATGCCCCGTGTCTCTCTCATGTTACCCCCACACCCCCGCTCATGCCCCGTGTCTCCCTTGTGTTCCTCCACCCCCCGCTCATGCCCCGTGTCTCCCTGCTGTTGCCCCCGACCCCCGCTCATGCCCCCTGTCTCTCTCCTGTTACCCCCCACCCCTCTCATGCCCCGTGTCTCTCTCCTGTTGCCCCCCACCCCAAGGTCAAGCCCTGAGTTCCTCTCCTGTTGCCCCGACCCCCCAGCCATGCCCTGTGTCTCCCTGTTGCCCCCCACCCCCCGGTCATGCCCTGTGTCTCCCTCCTTTTGCCCGCGGCTCATGTCCTGTGTCTCTCTTCTGTTACCCCCCACCTCCCGCTCATGCCCCGTGTCTCCCTCGTTTTCCCCCCACTCATGCCCCGTGTCTCCCTGCTTTTGCCTCCCACCCCCGCTCATGCCCCATGTCTGTCTCCTGTTACCCCCCACCCCTCACTCATGTCCCGTGTCTCTCTCGTGTCGCCCCCACCCCCCGGTCATGCCCCGTGTCTCCCTCCTGTTGCCCCCCAACCCCCGCTCATGCCCCGTGTCTCTCTGCTGTTACCCCCACCCCCCTCTCGTGCCCCGTGTCTCTCTCCTGTTACCCCTCATCCCCCTCTCATGCCCCGTGTCTCTCTCATGTTACCTCCCACCCCCCGGTCATGCCCCGTGTCTCCCTTCTGTTGCCCCCCACCCCCAGTCATGCCCCATGTCTCCCTGCTGTTGCTCCCAACCCCCCGCTCATGCCCCGTGTCTGTCTCCTGTTACCTCCCACCCCCCTCTCATGCCCCGTGTCTCCCTCGTGTTCCCCCCACCCCCGCTCATGCCCCGTGTCTCCCTGCTGTTGCCCCCCACCCCCGCTCATGCCCTGTGTCTCTCTCATGTTGCCCCCCACCCTCGCTCATGCCCAGTGTCTCTCTCCTGTTACCCCCACCCCCCTCTCATGCCCCGTGTCTCTCTCCTGTTGACCCCCACCCCCGGTCATGCTCCGTGTCTCCCTGCTGTTACCCCCACCCCCCGCTCATGCCCCGAGTCTCTCTCCTGTTACCCATATCCCCGCTCATGCCCCGTGTCTCTCTCCTGTTACCCCCCACCCCCTCTCATGCCCCGTGTCTCTCTCCTGTTACCCCCTGCTCATGCCCCATGTCTCTCTCCTGTTACCCCCCACCCCCCTCTCTTGCCCCATGTCTCTCTCCTGTTGCCCCCCACCCCCCGGTCAAGCCCCGTGTCTCTCTCCCGTTGCCCCCATCTCCCAGTCATGCCCCGTGTCTCTCTCCTGTTACCCCCCCACCCCCCGCTCATGCCCCGTGTCTCTCTCCTGTTACCCCCTGCTCATGCCCCGTGTCTCTCTCCTGTTAACCCCCACCCCCGCTCATGCCCCGCATCTCCCTCGTGTTCCCCCAACCCGCTCATGCCCCGTGTCTCCCTGCTGTTGCCCCCACCCTCCGCTCATGCCCCGTATCTCACTGCTGTTGCCCCCAGCCCCCGCTCATGCCCCGTGTCTCCCTGCAGTTTCCACCCACCCCCTCTTATGCCCCGTGTCTCTATCCTGTCACCCCCCCACCCTCCGCTCATGCCCCATGTCTCTCTCCTGTTACCCCCCACCCCCCTCTCATGCCCCGTGTCTCTCTCCTGTTACCCTCACCCCCCTCTCATGCTCAGTGTCTCTCTCATGTTGCCCCCCACCCCCGGTCATGCCCCGTCTCTCCCTGCTGTTGCCCCCCACCCCCTGCTCATGCCTGAGTCGCTCTCCTGTTACCCTCAACCCCACTCATGCCCCGTGTCTCTCTCCTGTTAATCCCCCACCCCCCTTTCATTCCCCGTGTCTCTCTCCTGTTACCCCCCACCCCCGCTCATGCCCCGTGTCTCTCTCCTGTTGCCCCCCACCCCCGCTCATGCCCCGTGTCTTCCTGCTGTTGCCCCCCACCCCCGCTCATGCCCCGAGTCTCTCTCCTGTTAACCCCCACCCCCTGCTCATGCCCCGTGTCTCCCTGCTGTTGCCTCCCACCCCCCACTCATGCCCGTATCTCCCTGCTGTTGCCCCCCCACCCCCCACTCATGCCCCGTGTCTCTCTCTTGTTACCCCCCACCCCCCTCTCATGCCCTGTGTCTCTTTCATTTTCCCCCCACCCCCCAGTCATGCCCCGTGTCTCCCTGCTGTTGCCCCCCACCCCCCGTTCATGCCTCGTGTCTCTCCTGTTACCCCCCACCCCACTCATGCCCCGTGTCTCCCTGCTGTTGCCCCTCACAACCCGCTCATGCCCCGTGTCTCTCTCCTGTTACCCCCACACCCCTGCTCATGCCCCGTGTCTCCCTTGTGTTCCCCCCACCCCCTGCTCATGCCCCGTGTCTCCCTGCTGTTGCCCCTGACCCCCGCTCATGCCCCCTGTCTCTCTCCTGTTACCCCCCCCTCTCATGCCCCGTGTCTCTCTCCTATTGCCCCCCACCCCAAGGTCAAGCCCTGAGTCCCTCTCCTGTTGCCCCCCACCCCAGCTCAGGCCCCGTGTCTCTCTCCTGTTAACCCCCACCCCCTGCTCATGCCCCGTGTCTCCCTGCTGTTGCCTCCCACCCCCCACTCATGCCCGCGTCTCCCTGCTGTTGCCCCCCCACCCCCCACTCATGCCCCGTGTCTCTCTCTTGTTACCCCCCCGCCCCCCTCTCATGCCCTGTGTCTCTTTCCTTTTACCCCCACCCCCCAGTCATGCCCCGTGTCTCCCTGCTGTTGCCCCCCACCCCCTGTTCATGCCTCGTGTCTCTCCTGTTACCACCCACCCCCACTCATGCCCCGTGTCTCCCTGCTGTTGCCCCTCACAAACCCGCTCATGCCCCGTGTCTCTCTCCTGTTACCCCCACACCCCTGCTCATGCCCCGTATCTCCCTTGTGTTCCCCCACCCCCTGCTCATGCCCCGTGTCTCCCTGCTGTTGCCCCCGTCCCCCGCTTATGCCCCCTGTCTCTCTCCTGTTACCCCCCACCCCCCTCTCATGCCCCGTGTCTCTCTCCTGTTGCCCCCCACCCCAAGGTCAAGCCCTGAGTCCCTCTCCTGTTGCCCCGACCCCCAGCCATGCCCTGTGTCTCCCTGTTGCCCCCCACCCCCGGTCATGCCCTGTGTCTCCCTCCTTTTGCCCCCCACCCCCTGCTCATGTCCCGTGTCTCTCTTCTGTTACCCCCCACCCCCCGCTCATGTCCCGTGTCTCCCTCGTTTTCCCCCCACTCATGCCCCGTGTCTCCCTGCTGTTGCCTCCCACCCCCGCTCATGCCCCGTGTCTGTCTCCTGTTACCCCCCACCCCTCACTCATGCCCCGTGTCTCTCAAGTGTCGCCCCCACCCCCCGGTCATGCCCCGTGTCTCTCTCCTGTTGCCCCCCAACCCCCCGCTCATGCCCCGTGTCTCTGCTGTTACCCCCACCCCCCTCTCGTGCCCCGTGTCTCTCTCCTGTTACCCCTCATCCCCCTCTCATGCCCCGTGTCTGTCTCCTGTTACCTCCCACCCCCCTCTCATGCCCCGTGTCTCTCTCCTGTTGCCCCCCACCCCCGCTCATGCCCTGTGTCTCTCTCATGTTGCCCCCCACCCTCGCTCATGCCCCGTGTCTCTCTCCTGTTACCCCCACCCCCCTCTCATGCCCCGTGTCTCTCTCCTGTTGACCCCCACCCCCGGTCATGCTCCGTGTCTCCCTGCTGTTGCCCCCCACCCCCGCTCATGCCCCGAGTCTCTCTCCTGTTACCCATACCCCGCTCATGCCCCGTGTCTCTCTCCTGTTACCCCCCACCCCCCCTCATGCCCCGTGTCTCGCTCCTGTTGCCCCCCACCCCCTGGTCATGCCCCGTGTCTCCCTGCTGTTGCCCCCCACTGCCCGCTCATGCCCCGTGTCTCTCTCCTGTTGCCCCCTACCCCCCGCTCATGCCCCATGTCTCTCTCCTGTTAACTCCGACCCCCCGCTCATGCCCCGTGTCTCCCTCGTGTTCCCCCCACCCCCGCTCATGCCCCGTGTCTCTCTTATGTTGCCCCCCACCCCCGGCTCATGCCCAGTGTCTCTCTCCCTGTTACCCTCACCCCCCTCTCATGCCCAGTGTCTCTCTCATGTTGCCCCCCACCCCCGGTCATGCCCCGTCTCTCCCTGCTGTTGCCCCCCACCCCCTGCTCATGCCCGAGTCTCTCCTGTTATCCTCAACCCCGCTCATGCCCCGTGTCTCTCTCCTGTTAACCCCCCACCCCCCTTTCATTCCCCGTGTCTCTCTCCTGTTACCCCCCACCCCCCGCTCATGCCCCGTGTCTCTCTCCCTGTTGCCCCCCACCCCCTGCTCATGCCCCGTGTCTTCCTGCTGTTGCCCCCCAACCCCGCTCATGCCCCGTGTCTCTCTCCTGTTAACCCCCACCCCCTGCTCATGCCCCGTGTCTCCCTGCTGTTGCCTCCCACCCCCCACTCATGCCCGTGTCTCCCTGCTGTTGCCCCCCACCCCCCACTCATGCCCTGTGTCTCTCTCTTGTTACCCCCCCACCCCCCTCTCATGCCCTGTGTCTCTTTCCTTTTACCCCCCCCAGTCATGCCCCGTGTCTCCCTGCTGTTGCCCCCCACCCCCCGTTCATGCCTCGTGTCTCTCCTGTTACCCCCCACCCACACTCATGCCCGTGTCTCCCTGCTGTTGCCCCTCACACCCGCTCATGCCCCGTGTCTCTCTCCTGTTACCCCCACACCCCTGCTCATGCCCCGTGTCTCCCTTGTGTTCCCCCCACCCCCCGCTCATGCCCCGTGTCTCCCTGCTGTTGCCCCCGACCCCCGCTCATGCCCCCTGTCTCTCTCCTGTTGCCCCCCACCCCCCTCTCATGCCCCGTGTCTCTCTCCTATTGCCCCTCACCCAAGGTCAAGCCCTGAGTCCCTCTCCTGTTGCCCCGACCCCCCAGCCATGCCCTGTGTCTCCCTGTTGCCCCCCAGCCCCCGGTCATGCCCTGTGTATCCCTCCTAATGCCCCCCACCCCCGCTCAGGCCCCGTGTCTCTCTCCTGTTAACCCCCACCCCCTGCTCATGCCCCGTGTCTCCCTGCTGTTGACTCCCACCCCCCACTCATGCCCCCGTCTCCCTGCTGTTGCCCCCCCACCCCCCACTCATGCCCCGTGTCTCTCTCTTGTTAACCCCCCGCCCCCCTCTCATGCCCTGTGTCTCTTTCCTTTTACCCCCCACCCCCCAGTCATGCCCCGTGTCTCCCTGCTGTTGCCCCCCACCCCCTGTTCTTGCCTCGTGTCTCTCCTGTTCCCCCCCACCCCCACTCCATGCCCCGTGTCTCCCTGCTGTTGCCCCTCACAACCCCGCTCATGCCCCGTGTCTCTCTCATGTTACCCCCACACCCCTGCTCATGCCCCGTGTCTCCCTTGTGTTCCTCCACCCCCCGCTCATGCCCCGTGTCTCCCTGCTGTTTCCCCCGACCCCCGCTCATGCCCCCTGTCTCTCTCCTGTTACCCCCCACCCCTCTCATGCCCCGTGTCTCTCTCCTGTTGCCCCCCACCCCAAGGTCAAGCCCTGAGTTCCTCTCCTGTTGCCCCGACCCCCCAGCCATGCCCTGTGTCTCCCTGTTGCCCCCACCCCCCGGTCATGCCCTGTGTCTCCCTCCTTTTGCCCGCGGCTCATGTCACGTGTCTCTCTTCTGTTACCCCCCACCTCCCGCTCATGCCCCGTGTCTCCCTCGTTTTCCCCCCACTCATGCCCCGTGTCTCCCTGCTGTTGCCTCCCACCCCCGCTCATGCCCCATGTCTGTCTCCTGTTACCCCCCACCCCTCACTCATGTCCCGTGTCTCTCTCGTGTCGCCCCACCCCCCGGTCATGCCCCGTGTCTCCCTCCTGTTGCCCCCCAACCCCTGCTCATGCCCCGTGTCTCTCTGCTGTTACCCCCACCCCCCTCTCGTGCCCCGTGTCTCTCTCCTGTTACCCCTCATCCCCCTCTCATGCCCCGTGTCTCTCTCATGTTACCTCCCACCCCCCGGTCATGCCCCGTGTCTCCCTTCTGTTGCCCCCCACCCCCAGTCATGCCCCATGTCTCCCTGCTGTTGCTCCCAAACCCCCGCTCATGCCCCGTGTCTCTCTCATGTTGCCCCCCACCCTCGCTCATGCCCCGTGTCTCTCTCCTGTTACCCCCACCCCCCTCTCATGCCCCGTGTCTCTCTCCTGTTGACCCCCACCCCCGGTCATGCTCCGTGTCTCCCTGCTGTTACCCCCCACCCCCCGCTCATGCCCCGAGTCTCTCTCCTGTTACCCATTTCCCCGCTCATGCCCCGTGTCTCTCTCCTGTTACCCCCCACACCCCCTCATGCCCCGTGTCTCCCTCGTGTTCCCCCACCCCCGCTCATGCCCCGTATCTCCCTGCTGTTGCCCCCACCCTCCGCTCATGCCCCGTGTCTCCCTGCTGTTGCCCCCCACCCCCGCTCATGCCCCGTGTCTCTCTCCTGTTACCCCCCACCCCCCTCTCATGCCCCGTGTCTCTCTCCTGTTGCCCCCCACCACCCCGGTCATGCCCCATGTCTCCCTGCTGTTGCCCCAACACCCCGCTCATGCCCGTGTCTCTCTCCTGTTCCCCCACCCCTCGCTTATGCCTCATGTCTCTCCTGTTACTCCCCACCCCCCGCTCATGCCCCGTGTCTCTCTCCTGTTGCCCCCCACCCCCCAGTCATGCCCCGTGTCTCCCTGCTGTTGCCCCCAACCCCCCGCTCATGCCCCGTGTCTCTCTCCTGTTACCTCCCACCCCCTCTCATGCCCCGTGTCTCCCTCGTGTCCCCCCCGCCCCCGCTCGTGCCTCGTGTCTCCCTGCTGTTTCCCCCCACCCCCGCTCATGCCCTGTGTCTCTCTCATGTTGCCCTACACCCTCGGTCATGCACCTTTTCTCTCTCCTGTTACCCACACCCCCCTCTCATGCCCCGTGTCTCTCTCCTGTTGACCCCCACCCCTGGTCATGCCCCGTGTCTCCCTGCTGTTGCCCCCCACCCCCCGCTCATGCCCCGAGTCTCTCTCCTCTTACCCCTACCCCCCGCTCATGCCCCGTGTCTCTCTCCTGTTACCCCCCACCCCCCTCTCATGCCCCATGTCTCTCTCCTGTTACCCCCCATCCCCCGGTCATGCCCCGTGTCTCTCTCCTGTTAACCCCGACCCCCCGCTCATGCCCCGTGTCTCCCTCGTGTTCCCCCCACCCCCCGCTCATGCCCCGTGTCTCCCTGCTGTTGCCCCCCACCCTCTGCTCATGCCCCGTGTCTCCCTCCTGTTGACCCCCACCCCCGCTCATGCCCTGTGTCTCTCTCCTGTTACCCCACCACCCCCTCTCATGCCCCGTGTCTCTCTCCTGTTACCCCCCACCCCCCTCTCATGCCCTGTGTCTCTCTCCTGTTGCCCCCCACCACCCTGGTCATGCCCCGTGTCTCCCTGCTGTTGCCCCCCACCCCCTGTTCATGCCCCGTGTCTCTCTCCTGTTCCCCCACCCCTCGCTTATGCCTCATGTCTCTCCTGTTACCCCCCACCCCCGCTCATGCCCCGTGTCTCTCTGCTCTTGCCCCCCACCCCGCTCATGCCCCGTGTCTCTCTCCTGTTACCCCCCACCCCCTCTCATGCCCCGTGTCTCCCTCGTGATCCCCCCATCCTCCGCTCAAGCCCTGTGTCTCCCTGCTGTTACCCCCCGCTCATGACCCGTGTCTCTCTCATGTTGCCCCCCACTCCCGCTCATGCCCCGTGTCTCTCTCCCGTTTGCCCCCCACCCCCCTCTCTTGCCCCGTGTCTCTCTCCTGTTGCCCCCCACCCCCGTCAAGCCCTGCGTCTCCCTCCCGTTGCCCCCCACCTCCCACTCATGTCCCGTGTCTCTCTTATGTTACCCCCACCCCCCTCTCATGCCCCGCTCATGCCCCGTGTCTCCCTGCTGTTGCCCCCACCCCCACTCATGCCCCGTGTCTGTCTCCTGTTACCCCCCACACCCCGCTCATGCTCTGTGTCTCTCTCCTGTTACCCCCCACCCCCCGCTCATGCTCCATGTCTCTCTCCTGTTACCCCCACCCCCTCTCATGCCCTGTGTCTCTCACCTGTTGCCCCTCACACCCCGGTCATGCCCCGTGTCTCCCTGCTGTTGCCCCCAACCCCCGCTCATGCCCCATGTCTCTCCTGTTACCCCCCCACCCCCCTCTCATGCCCCTTGTCTCTCTCCTGTTGCCCCCACCCCCGAGTCATGCCCCGTGTCTCCCTTCTTTTGCCCCCCACCCCCCAGTCATGCCCCGTGTCTCCCTGCTGTTGCCCCCAACCCCCGCTCATGCCCCGTGTCTCCCTCGTGTTCCCCCCACCCCCCGCTCATGCCCCGTGTCTCTCTCCTGTTGACCCCCACCCCTGGTCATGCCCCGTGTCTCCCTGCTGTTGCCCCCCACACCCGCTCATGCCCCGTGTCTCTCTCCTGTTACCCCCCACCCCCCTCTCATGCCCCATGTCTCTCTCCTGTTACCCCCGGTCATGCCCCGTGTCTCTCTCCTGTTAACCCCGACCCCCCGCTCATGCCCCGTGTCTCCCTCGTGTTCCCCCCACCCCCGCTCATGCCCCGTGTCTCCCTGCTGTTGCCCCCCACCCTCTGCTCATGCCCCGTGTCTCCCTCCTGTTGACCCCCACCCCCGCTCATGCCCTGTGTCTCTCTCCTGTTACCCCACCACCCCCTCTCATGCCCCGTGTCTCTCTCCTGTTACCCCCCACCCCCCTCTCATGCCCTGTGTCTCTCTCCTGTTGCCCCCCACCACCCTGGTCATGCCCCGTGTCTCCCTGCTGTTGCCCCCCACCCCCTGTTCATGCCCCGTGTCTCTCTCCTGTTCCCCCACCCCTCGCTTATGCCTCATGTCTCTCCTGTTACCCCCACCCCCGCTCATGCCCCGTGTCTCTCTGCTCTTGCCCCCCACCCCGCTCATGCCCCGTGTCTCTCTCCTGTTACCCCCCACCCCCTCTCATGCCCCGTGTCTCCCTCGTGATCCCCCCATCCTCCGCTCAAGCCCTGTGTCTCCCTGCTGTTACCCCCCGCTCATGACCCGTGTCTCTCTCATGTTGCCCCCCACTCCCGCTCATGCCCCGTGTCTCTCTCCTGTTTGCCCCCCACCCCCCTCTCTTGCCCTGTGTCTCTCTCCTGTTGCCCCCCACCCCCGTCAAGCCCTGCGTCTCCCTCCCGTTGCCCCCCACCTCCCACTCATGTCCCGTGTCTCTCTTATGTTACCCCCACCCCCCTCTCATGCCCCGCTCATGCCCCGTGTCTCCCTGCTGTTGCCCCCACCCCCACTCATGCCCCGTGTCTGTCTCCTGTTACCCCCCACACCCCGCTCATGCTCCGTGTCTCTCTCCTGTTACCCCCCCACCCCCCGCTCATGCTCCATGTCTCTCTCCTGTTACCCCCACCCCCTCTCATGCCCTGTGTCTCTCACCTGTTGCCCCTCACACCCCGGTCATGCCCCGTGTCTCCCTGCTGTTGCCCCCAACCCCCGCTCATGCCCCATGTCTCTCCTGTTACCCCCCCCACCCCCCTCTCATGCCCCTTGTCTCTCTCCTGTTGCCCCCACCCCCGAGTCATGCCCCGTGTCTCCCTTCTTTTGCCCCCCACCCCCCAGTCATGCCCCGTGTCTCCCTGCTGTTGCCCCCAACCCCCGCTCATGCCCCGTGTCTCCCTCGTGTTCCCCCCACCCCCCGCTCATGCCCCGTGTCTCCCTGATTTTGCCCCCCCACCCCCAGCTCATGCCCCATGTCTCTCTCATGTTACCCCCACACCCCGCTCATGCCCCGTGTCTCTCTCCTGTTACCCCCCACCCCCCTCTCATGCCCCGTATCTCTCTCCTGTTGCCCCCCACCCCCGGTCATGCCCCGTGTCTCCCTGATGTTACCCCCACCCCCCGCTCATGCCACGTGTCTCTCTCCTGTTACCCCCACCCCCCTCTCATGCCCCGTATCTCTCTCCTGTTGCCCCCCATCCCCAGTCATGCCCCGTGTCTCCCTGATGTTACCCCCACCCCCCGCTCATGCCACGTGTCTCTCTCCTGTTACCCCCACCCCCTCTCATGCCCCGTGTCTCTCTCCTGTTGCCCCCCACCCCCCGCTCATGCTCCGTGTCTCTCTCCTGTTACCCCTCACCCCCCTCTCATGCCCCGTGTCTCTCTCCTGTTACCCCCAACCCCCCACTCATGCCCCGTGTCTCTCTCCTGTTACCCCCCCACCCCCTGCTCATGCCCCGTGTCTCTCTCCTGTTGCCCCGCACCCCCGGTCATGCCCCGTGTCTCCCTGCTGTTGCCCCCCACCCCTCACTCATGCCCCGTGTCTCTCTCCTGTTACCCCCCAACCCCCTCTCATGCCCTGCGCCCTGCCAAAGTATCCCTGAACTCGCAGGCACCTGCACTAAAGAAGAAAGAATGGAAAACTTAGGATCAGGCAATGGGAAACTCACATTGGACCCCCGGTGAATCCTATGTTAGTTTCATGACAGTCGTGCTCTCCCTGGTTGCAGGATCAAGATCAGCCGGGGCCTCATCTAGGGTTTATTCCTGACCCAGCGATCAACCCTGTACCAAGTCAGGCTCCCTATATTCCAGTGGAGGAATGGGTAAGGGTAACCTGCCACATCCAATTTACCAGGAGCAATGGGATCAGGATTAGTCTCGAAAGAACACTCTCAGAGTCGGGTTCAGGTCCTCTTCTCTCACTGCCAGTGTCAGCTCAAACTCATCCTGGACTTGGAGCAGATGGTTCCATTGCAAGGTCTTGATGTTTCTTGGCTGTCCTCATACCCATAGTCAGTAGACAGGCAGCACTACTAATTGATGCTCAATGTTGAATGGTTGAGACTCCCACTTGTTACTCAGCTTGTTCTGTCCACTCTTTTTCCAGGCTGTGGATCAACACACAATCACCAGGTGGAAGACTTGCATCAATGTGCAAGATGCAAGGCAACTGAGGATCTGTGTAGCCCAGAATTGGTTTGAGTATTCGAGGAGCTCAAGTAGTGAGGATCTGCCTCAGCTCCTTGAATGCCTCCTGGCATTAGTCGGTCCACCTATCATCAAAGGGCTCATGTGGATGGTGTAAATGGTCTGCAGAGTAGTCCTGCCACTCCTCTAGTTAGGCAGGTATCCTTTGATGAGGTCCACAAGCGGTTGCACGATGTTGGCATATCCCACAACAAATCTCCAGTAGCTGTTAAAGAAAGGAAACTCTGTAACTCCTTCAAGTTCTGAGGTCTTGACCAGGTGAGGAAGGCTTCCGTCTTTGCGGGATCTACAGGAATGATGTCTGCAGAGATGATGTTTCCGCTGTATTTGCTGCTTGTCCAGCAAAACTGGCACTTGTTCACACTGACCTTTAGCCCTTGCTCCCTTAGGCAGTAATTCTGCCAAAAATGCCCCATAGAGTCCAATGAAAAACAGGGATCATACTCCGCCACCACCACGTGTAATCCCACCTGTAAATCTGCCAAACTAAGTGGTGGCAACGGTAAGTCCAGTGGATTTACAGACAGAATACTGCCCAACTCGTAATCACCCCCATTGTCAGGTGAGATTTCGTTCAATTTCTGATTTGGCCATGTACTAAGCAGAGCATGATGTAACATTACCATTACAGGAGTTCATGTTAACATAAAACACACTCAGGCCTATAAATACTTTCTTAAATGATTTCAACATCTTCACAAACCTCTCTTTTACTTCCTTGAGCATTACATATCTGTAAGGCATTTAATGTCAAAGAGCCCACATACAAAATGTTTAATATCATAATACATCTTCATTAAGGAGACTTCAACATCATCACAACACCAATCCATGTGAGGACTTCAATATCATCACATATCAACCCTGTGGGACCTCAACATCAGCACACACCACCCATTTGAGGACTTAAATATCATCACATATCAACCCTGTGGGGACCTCAACATCAGCACACACCACTCATTGAGGACTTAAATATCATCACATATCATCCCTGTGGGGACCTCACCATCAGCACATACCATCCACGTGAGGACTTCAATATCACCACATATCAACCCTGTGGGTACCTCAACATCAACACACACCATCCATGTGAGGACTTCAATATCATCACATATCATTCTTGTGGGGACCTCACCATCAGCACACACCATCCATGTGAGGACTTCAATATCATCACATATCAACCCTGTGGGAACTCAACATCAGCACACACTGTCCATTTGAGGACTTAAATATATCACATATCATGCTGTGTGAACTCACCATCAGCACACACCATCTATGTGAGGACTCCCATATCATCACATATCATCCCTGTGGGGACCTCACCATCAGCACACACCATCCATGTGAGGACTTCAATATCATCACATATCATACCTTTGGGGACCTCACCATCAGCGCACACCATCCATGTGAGGACTTCAATATCATCACATATTAACCCTGTGGGACCTCAACATCAGCACACACATTCAGTTGGAGGATTCAATATCATTGCATTCCATTTCTATGGACCTTCAGCATAAATACACACTATTCTTATATGGCCTTCTATACGACACACCATCCCTGTGAGGACCTCTATGTCATCAAACAACATCCCAACGGAGACCTCACAGACCACACACCATCCTTTTGGTGGACTCAGTACCATCATATCAGCTCTATTGGGACTTCAGCATCATTACATACTATTCGTATTCACATACCCTTGTATGGCCAATTGGGTGCATCTGTGGCTTCATTTGCAACCTGAATGCATTTTCCTTCACCATTTGGGTATTTTTGGTTGAATTGGCCACTATTTTTGGCAGTGTTTCGTTCGGTATTTTTACCTGAAGATAGGATGGAATTAGCATTTTTATTTCCAGCTCTAATTCCACTGGAGGATTTAGCCCCGGGGGAATATCACTGGTTTTCATTTACTTATTCCTCCAGCGCTCATTTCTTCTGGGTTAATTTCACCAGAGGAATTAGTGTCCATTTTCAATAACCCTTTATCAGCAGATTGATCAAAGTGGCGCTAATTCCATTACTGCCACTTTTTTCCCTTAGAGATCAACTTGTAAGGAAAACCAAATGAGTATCAATTAAACATCAACTTTGTGAATATTTTTTGAATAATCAGACAAAATGTGATGCCAACATTCAATTAATTCACATATCAGACTATAGACAAGATGACATCCGTGCACATAATGTGTTGTCTTGACAGTGTAGAATTCAATTTAATCACACACCACCCCTATGGGACTTCAACAAAATCACAGAAAAATAAGAAAGTAAAGTAAGTCATATTGTGATTCGTTTATTACAAAAGTAGTCAATGCTTGAAATGAATCTGGAAGTGTGTTGTGCAATCATGAGGGAAGATTTACATTGCATATCAATTATATCCAATTCTGTAAACCATACAAAATACACAAAAAACAGCTTAATTTCATTATTTTACAATTTAAACGCAGAGTTCAGGCCATTTAAAACACAATTGTATTTGTGTATAAATGGTTCCCATGAATCTGCTGTCTGCTGCCTAAGCATGTAGGGCATCTGATTTATCAAAGTGTGTTTAAATTCCTGTCCGTGTGTTGATGACTGCAATACCACACCCACCCTGCGGGGGCAGAGCTGAGTAAAAAATCAACACACCAAAATAAACACAGGTCCCCACAAAGCCATTTTTTAAAAAGTTCTAAAAATTGGCACAGATGTCTTTTAAGTTGTTTTAAGTCATTTGGAAGGCATTACCATGTGGGGACTTGGGTTTAGGTCCCCACAGTGTGTGCATGTTTACACACCCAAGTCCCCACAAGGATAGTCTCTCTCTCTCTCTCTCTCTCTCTCTCTCTCTCTCTCTCTCTCTCTCTCTCTCTCTCACACACACACACCACACACACACACACACACACACACACACACACACACACACACACACACACACACACACACACACACACACACACACACACACACACACACACACACACACACACACACACACACACACACACACACACACACACACACACACACACACACACACACACACACACACACACACACACACACACACACACACACACACACACACACCTCTCTCTCTCTCTCTCTCTCTCTCTCTCTCTCTCTCTCTCTCTCTCTTCTCTCTCTCTCTCTCTCTCTCTCTCTCTCTCTCTCTCTCTCTCTCTCTCTCTCTCTCTCTCTCTCTCTCTCTCTCTCTCTCTCTCTCTCTCTCTCTCTCTTTCTTTCTCTCTTTCTCTCTTTCTCCCCCCCCTTACAGCCTTTAGTTTACTTGCAGGCCAAAAGGTGTTCAGTAATCACTGACATGTTACCCTTTGGTATGGCACCAGGGAATACCCACAGAGATGAGTGAATTTCGCAGTGTGACTTATTATATGTAAATTCAATGATAGAACTAGCGAAATCCCCCATTGCTATATGTTTAGAGAACATTATCCATTATAAGTATATAAACCCCAAAGCCGCCACCCCAAAGTAAACCCTTTTCCTTCTTGGCACTGTATTTATTCTTCCTATTGCTAACATATTGATTTTGTGTAAGGCACGTGTGGTTTATGGAATGGCATTAAAAACTGCTCCAACTGAAACTACTTGGCAGACGGCACATCCAACAGTGCAAAACCAAGACTGCGCAGCAATTGCTTACTGCAGCCTTTCCAAATCAGGTTGAAAAGCACACTTAACGGTATGAACGGTATAACGGTATGAACAATGTGACGGTTATTATTGTTCAATTAAGTGGTTCACGGTATCTTTAACGGTATACTGTTATACCGTTACATCCCTATTGGCCAGGCACTGCCACAAGGGTACCACCAGGCCATAAAATGGGAACAGATGGAAAATGGTGCGAGTACCTGGGAATATGATGGCATTGCCTGGCAAATGTCTAATACCTATACACAAGCAAAAACTGTTGGCTTTCCGATTGCTTGTTTAAAACAGTACTTCAGGCAGAAGCATTGACAGAGCTATTGCTTATAAAATCAACTGGCTGAAGACACACGTTAAGAGTTTTTTTATCATACCAGGAGCTCATTTACAGTGGCAATTAAGTAATTAAACACTAAAAGAATGCTTAGATATAACACTGGCAGGCCCTATACAGCAGCATGTTTGGTGTTACTTTGTGATAGAGTTTGTTCAAAGAGTTCCACAAAGATTACGTTTTGGTGGCGAGAAGCAGGTAGTTGGTGGTAATGCCATGGGCTCTAACATAGCCATGGCTAGTCATTGGGTGGGTAAATGACCAAATACGCCCATTGGATGCGTGTTTCTCCTTACATTTTCTCGCCATCCTATCTGTGTTTCACTGCATGCGTTCTGTCTTGAACCTAACAGGAAAAAGTCTGAATAATTTATAACCACTGGCATTACACTGGCCAGCCTTCTTTACCATTGTTTGCAAATCACCCTTGGCCCATTCACTAATGCGAGAAGCCCTTCCCAAACTTCTAGAACAAATGCATGTGGTTGCTATGTTCCAGTCCAGAGGTGTCATGGCCTAGCAATTGAGATTGGACTGCACCCTTTGGTGGCAGCACCAAGAGACATTTGCTATTGGCTTGTCCCCTTCTGTAATGGCACAGACATACTAGAGAAGTATGGCATGGAATGTTGTACAGAGCAACGGTATTAGTAATGTTTAATTCAAAGTCTTGCATCTATCACTTTTTATTTTACTACACTCCAGAATTACGTTTGTGTTACTATCAACCTTATCTTTTCACTTATACTCAGTGCTTAAAGTGGGCTGGGGCGTGCCGGGGCTCTGCCGGGGCCCCGTCCTACCGCAACTTTGGCGGGATACATTATCCGGTCGCGGCCGCAGCCGCGACGGGATGATGCGCCTGCAATGAAGTCAGGCAAGCTGACAGAAGTGGCCAGCCACAGCGACGCTGTGACTGGCTGCCACTGCCGTCATTCATAGTAACTGCATCTGGTGGCCCCTCGCGCGAGAGGTCTCCAGAGGCAGTTACTGTCCCTTTGTTTCCCCAGGTCGCCGAGGCGTCTTTAACCCTCGGCGAACCTGGGGATTCCTCGACATATTTCGAGGTTTATAAAAGATGGCTTTGAAAGTACACATTTCAAGCCATCTTTTATAAAGATTTGCCGACGGACAATTTTGTCCGTAGTCAAAGCTTTATAAAAGATGGCTTGAATTGTGTACTTTCAAAGCCATCTTTTATAAACCTGAAATGTTTAAAAAAAGATGGCCTGAAAACTAGGCAAACCGTAGGGTATGCACACAAATATATATAAATGTTATATATTTGTGTGCGTACCTTACTATGGTTTGTGTACTTTGCAAGCCATCTTTTATAAACGTAGAAATACGTTACATATTTCTATGTTTAGAAAAGATGGCTTGCATAGTACACAAACCATAGTAAGGTACGCACACAAATATATAACATTTATATATATTTGTGTGTATACCCTATGATTTGCGTACTTTTAGGCCACGCCCCTCCCACAAGCCACGCCCCCAAATGAGGGCACCCCCTCGATTTCTTACCCCACTTAAAGCCCTGCTTATACTCAAGTAATGAATGCAGCAGAATATGTACATTGAATGTAATTTGTAAGGGCCCCCAGTCAGATGATGCGCTTTCTTCAGAAATCTGTGTTCAAACAACATCTGTCATTTGTTGTTTGATTTAGTTAACCATTTTATTAAGCATGATGCAAAAAACTGCTATATTCCCACAGACCATAAACATGCTTTAAATTACAGAAAGCAAAACTGTGATTTTAGGTTTGAGAAAATAGTTGTGCTATCTCACTTATAGGTGCAAATGGCCCTCCATCTCCCTGGTCATTTCATGGCTGGACATACACCATTGTCTAGAGCATGAAAACAAATACTGGTCGACCTCCTGCAGTTCAGCCTCTCAGAATGATATCTCTGAGGTTGTTGCTGCATGTGTAGAGTGAAATCCACTCCGACACCCATATTCCCTCAGGTCCCACTGGCATGGCCTACTTTCTAGGGGGCGCCAGAGGGTGGCATGGGGGGGCCTGGCCCCCCTGCTAGAGCCGGGCTTGGGTTACAAGCAGTGTTGAGGCGGCAATGGACTGATCACCTGTTCTGAGTAGTTACAATTAGGCCATGCCCCTACTCTTTACTACACACCCTTGTCATGGTGTCGTAAAAGCCACCCACCACGTTTTTTATTCGACTTCAAGCACTGGCGAGAGAAGAATGACACGTATGAGTCCTGGAAAACCTCTGAAAGCACTTAACGCATGTGTTGACCGGCCAATTCTCAATCTTGACTTATTATTCCAAGCAAACTCTCAGGTGGCTTAATCGTACCAGAGCTCCCCAAATACGACAAAAGGCACCAGTGATCGATTTTGAAATGTTTTTGTCTCATTTGGACTATCAGACAATGTCCCTTTTTGCAAAGTGTGACTACAAAAGTGATGGGTGGAAGGTTTTGAATGAATCTGAACCACTGGCATTGCTCTGGGCAACCTTCCACACCACCGTTTTTTAGCCCGTCTGCGCCATTGCAGAAGGGGTCCAACCATATGCAAATCAGTCAGGTACTGCCACCAATGGTAGCAGCCCAGCCCAAACTGCTAGGCCAGGTCCCCTCTGCACGGAAACACAAGCAACCCCAGACATGTTTCGAGTGACATCAACTATCTTCAGAATACCGTAATTCTGAACTTTCACTTGTAATCATGCACGCGCGCTCTGGGCCGAGGGCACTCGCGGTGCAGTGCAGTGCCTTGTTGTGCACGTGCCAAGTGGAGACAGTGTACATAAACAGACAAGTTCTTATTTTTCACTGACAATGTGCACACTAAAAGCGTAATGTTGCGTCTCTATTCGCACGGTTCCTTGAGCACTACAGACTAAGGAAGTATTTATGTTCTTATTGTTTACATCAATCTTGCTTGTTTACATCTCTGAACTCGGGTTATTTCTGAGCAGCTTGCCTGTACCTTGGGTTCTCTTAAGAAGGCATGAGAAATTGAGGAAGTCCTTTTTTCAAATTTCGAAAACGATAACAAAAAGGCTTTCTTTTTTGTGGTAGAATAACAATGCCACCTTGTGGCTCTATCTGTAATTACAGTTATGGTCCGCTGCGGTGTTCTCTTCCTTAAAGCGGAAATCAGAATCTCTGGCGAGTTTATTGCCATTCTCACTTTAAAATGCAACTTGACCTGACTAGTGTTGTTCTCTCTCCTTTAGTACATGCGTGCACACCTTTGACTGAATAGTTTTATTAGTAGAATTATTCGAATTTGCTGTAAACAAATCAAGATCATCTGGGATAGTAGTAGCAGTTTTTTTATTTCAAGGTTTGCACTACGTGTTGTGCTCTTTTAGGGTGCAATCACATCGGCACATACGTTTTACTGCACCTGGTTGAATTTGGATAATCAAATAGGGACTGTATAAGAAATATCAGGAGAACAATTTATCTTGTCTTTTGACTATGCAACATTTTAGAAATGTATTTTTTATATTTTTCATCGTTTATTCAAACCTAGCTCCAGCACAGCAGAGCTTTTTAAAACATGTGGAAGCCTGCGTTGGGTAGGGCGTTTTTGGACGGTAGCGCAGTTTTGTTGGTGGAAGGGCGTGAAAACGTGGGTTTAGTCAGGGGTGTGCTATTGATAAAAAACGACACCTTCTTAGAGTTTTGCTTACCTGGAGGATGATGAGGGCGTAGCGAGCCTGCAACTGGATTGAGTTCCAGCGGGTCAGGATGTGGCAGGAGAAGAACTCTTTATGGGTCTTTTCTTTGCAGGCTAGCTTTGACTCCAACCTTTTGAGGTACTTGCAATGGAAGGCGCAAGGGCCTCCAGAGATGTGCAGTTTAGCTGTTTGGTAGGTTGATGTGCTGTTCATGACTGCTTTGTAGATGATGCAAGCAGTTTTGAATAAGATCGTGGTGGGAAGGTTGAGGTAGAGATGCTCGCATAGGGAGGGAGAGATGTGGCAGCCCGGTTACGAGGGCATTTCCACTGCCAATGCTGGAAATGTTGGGAGCCAGAACCACAGTGTGAAACTTGAACAGCGGTAAAGGATTCAATTTTGCGGACATTGGCGATCTGTAGCAGGCTGTCTGAGCTTTCTTAGCTCGGTGGTTTTGAAAGGAGAGGTTGATGGCAACCTTGAAGTCTAGGGATTTGGCTGAGTCTGGCAGCTGCAGGGTAAATTCTTCCAGTTTCATATCAAGTCATTTCTGGGCGTGCTGTTGTTTGGCAGAGTGATCGATGAGGACCACTTCGGTCTTGGTGGCGTTAAGCTTAAGGTAGGCATTCCACATCCAGGTTTGAATGGTGGCTAGGAACTGAAGGGGGCAGGTGATGTCTTGGTGGCCTTTGACTGTGAGGGACAGTTTGGTGCCGTGGGCTTATTGATGAATGGTTTTGTTGTTTTGTCAAATAAAAAAATCCTGGAATTTCCATATAGAGGCTAAAGAATATCGGGGAGAGGATGGAACCTTGGGGGACCCCACTTATGACTGCGGGTCATTTGGAAGTGAATGGACCCATCAGCGTGGCATTGTGTCTGCTGAATAGGGAGGAAGCAAACCATTTTAGGAAGGAACTGGAAAAACCCTTCCTGTCAGCGAGGAAGATTGTCTGATGGCTGACGGTGTTGAATGCTGCTGAGAGGGCTCCAAGAATAAGAAGGCACAAGCCACCCTAGTCAATGAATTTCAATGCATTGTCCACCGCTTGGATGGTGGCAGTCTCATATTTGCACTTCCGTACTGGTAGTCACAGAGTAGGCCAAGTTGTTTGATTTTAGCCAATTGTTGGGCCGCAAGGGAGACATGTATATCTGAGATATCCTTGGGGGGGGGAGGTGTGAAGTTGGCACAAGGGAGTACAGCGCAAGAGGGCATGGAAAACAGACCTTTGTCCATCTTGGGGGTGTCAATGAGAGTTCTAATTATGTTAATTTTGTTTATAAAGAAGGTATTGATTTCATCACATTTTACTTTTGAAGTCGGCAACTCAGGGATCGGGTGTGGGCTTGGCGCAGTGCTTGATCGCATTCGGAGCCAGCGATTCCACCCTGTCGGCTGAGAGCAATCTGAGACGCCTGCATATGGAGCACTAAGAGCACGAGTAGGACGGTGCATGTAGCCACAGGAAGGAGAGCGAGACACCATTAACATGGTGCTTAAACCCAGATATCACCCCGGATAACAGACGGGAATTCATAAATGCATCAGCGAACAACTTAAAAGCGTTGCTTGCCACAATTTCGGCTTTTGGAAGTAACGTCTCAGTTGAACGGTGGCGGGATAAATTCCGGAAACACATTGTAACCCAACCATGAAATGGCATGATTGAAATATACTATAGTTTGGACACATCCTGTGTTCATATAAAGGCAGTCTATAGTTCCACGTTAGGAACGCCCCGAGCGAGGTCTCGATGTGACTTTGACAGCACTACGAACTGCGCTGCTTATGGAAACTCAAAACACTAGCCATACTTCAAGACCGCGCGGAACCACAACAATAAGGGGGAAGACATCTACAGTAGATTTAGCTACTCACTTTCAAGGATTGAAGACTTGAAAGGCCGATTACGATTGGCAAATTGGAAACCCACTGGTAGCCAGGATGGCTTATGTAATCATAACATGTATCTTGTACAACTCTGTTTTTCAGGCCCTGATGAATTTCCTATGATTGACACCTAGCTACGATTAGGAAAGAAACATGTTGGGCCTGTTTTTGATGGTATACATTTTTTTTATGTATTGTGTATGAATATGAGAAAATGAGAATGGTATGAATGAGATGCAAGTGGAAGAGTGCAGAATGAGGTATGTCCATTGTGATGTTGCACAGCACAAGTCACTTTGAGGAGCAAGTCATTGGAGGAGATTGCTTTAGAATCTAATGTGTAGTGTACAAGTCCACCTTGGACACTGTTTGTTTACTGGCTTGATGAGATGCCGGTATAAGCCGTAAAAACTGTTGTTCTATGTATTTTTATTGTAAATTGAGAAAGAAATAATCATTAAAATATGTATTTTTGTATTACATGGACTGATGCCTTGTTGAATTATGTCTAAAATGTGACGAATTCTGTGAATGTCTTCCCCGCAACGACAAACAGCCTTAAACCACAAGCTTGTTTTGTTTTTTGCTCAAAGGGTCTTTCCCCTTTCATTGAGGGTTCGCTTGTTGGTTTTGTACCTACCCTCAACCTCTAAGTGTGGTCGTGTAGTGCTTGATTACTTCAAATAGGCTTTGCACCTGTTATGGGCTGCCTTAATGATGGACGTGTGGTAAGCAGTGTTAGCCTTAGTGATTATGTGTCTGCATTGGGCATTCAGGAATATGTGAGAGTGAGATCCTCCCAACTGAGGTTTTTGCACCACTGCTTTCCCAAGTAGCTGATTGAGCATTTATTGGAGTTAAGCTCGAATGTGTACCACAGCGCAGATGGTTTGACTTCGTCCTCGTCTTTAGGGGCACGTGGGCATCAACTAGCTCCTTTGAGTGATTGATTGATCCCAGAAGGGCTGCATCATCCCCTTTGATGGGAAAAGTCACAAAGGTTGTATCGAGGGTATCTAGTCGTAAGTTCTCGAAAGATCAGCGTGCAAACACTGTTTAGCTTGACCATTATGGTGCAATGACATGTGTGATAAGAGTAGATGGATTGCAGTGTGGTGGGTCCAGTTAAGTGGATGTGGGTCTGTGCAGGCAGTGAATGGGAAGGACTCAAAGACAAGGTGGTATGTGAGGCCTTTGAAGTGTGGGGAAGAGTACGATCTGTTTGAGGTCCATTGAGTTGGCCAGGGAGAACAATGAGTCATGCAGTTGTTTTGCTGGTTGAGACTCTGGGATAGTTAAGTTTCTGAGAAAGATTTTATTAGAGAAGAAAATTGTTATGGAGTAGAGAAAGCTGGGGAAGTCGTATGATGTAGTCCCATGAACTGGCCTGCAGATGAGGTGGACGGTGAGCAAGTTATTGTGTGTTAGTGGAAATCTGTGCGAGAGGGAATTGAAAGAGCCTGTTGTGGGTTTCGGGATTATTGTTCATGGCCAGTTGATCTTATGGATGACTGCCACTGACCTCTGGATTTGCTCATGATGTTAGTGGGCATGCAATGGGAGTTTCCAGGATGATATGCCTACTCATCCAACTTTTAGAATTCACTCTAGGTCCTTATTGGTTGACTGTTTCTTTGTCGATTTAAGTCTCTGGAATATGGTTTCTCACTTTAAAATGACAAAGAGTGTGGAAATTGATCATGAGCCTATTGTATGCTCATTGCCATTCCCAGTCAAAGCCCTGGTAGGTTCCGCGAACTCTAATAATAACTCCTGTATGAGAAAGAAATTATCTAAATTAAACAAGTCTCAGATAGTTGCAACTATATATAGTGCTCTTTTACCAACTCTAATAGACTATGCAGAACCTTCATTCCCAAAACACCCTATTACATTCTATGAAAAGGTCACAAAAATGATAAAGCCATTAGTCAGAATGTAGACAATGATCATCATGGTATCCCCAAAATAACACACAGCAACTGGTATGATGCAGACTGCCAGAAAGCTAAAAGGGCCTTGATCGGGGCAGTACAATCAACACAGGTGGACTGCTGTGAGTCGTGGCTAGGTATAGGGCATACTACAAAAATTGAATTGTCCAGAAGTTTCCAGAATTTGCTTGAAGAGCATGGCAAGAACTGAGTATGGCTGTATCATCAAATGATAAGAGAACTTTCTGGAAACTGGTCAATAATACACAAAGAACCCACGATCAGATACCACAAACCAGATTACTTTGGAAGAATGGTTCCTTCACTTTAGCTCTTTGTACGTAAGTGCGACAGATAAGCCTAACACCTCTGTAAGCCAACCCATTCCACCACAGTTATCCGATGGCCTGGGACGTGTGCCTTTCGCTCTCATAGAGCTTGATGCAGCAATTGTATCACAGAAAGTTGCTGAAGCACTAGGCCCGAATCTCATCCCAGTGATATTTTCAAGGAGCAGCCTAAAATATGGGTTCCTTATTTAACAAAATTCTTTATTGAACTTGTTACTCCAGGTGTCCTTCCTCGCAGCTGGCAGGGTGCCATGTGGGTCTCGATTTACCAAAAGGGGGACAAAAATCTGCCCTGTAATTATAGGCCAATTTCTCCCTTGATTCTCTGGGCAAGATATTTGGGAAACGCCTAGGCACTCAACCGTTAAACGTTTCGAGGCACTTAAATCACAGTATGCCAATATTTCAGTACAAAGAATAATTACACAATTGCTGGCCTGTCTCTAAGAATGGGCTATATACACACACTTGTGGAACAGGTCCTTTTCAGAAAGTGTTAGGTACATGTAGACTTTTTAATCATCAACAGTTCATCCTTGAACCTATCAGTGAGATACAAATGCCCTCTACTTAACCAATTGTCTTCAGTTGGAATTGTCCTTCAGAATCTGAAATAGTGACCATGGGTAGGAGGCAGCCAACCAGCAATATGGTTCTTGAGCCCAGGTCAGAAACATTTAAAATAGTCCCTGCCATACACTGTCAATGGCTCTATGCTCGGAAGCACTGCCACAGAAAAAGATTTTTAAACTCCTTGCTAACATGGCTGTGTCACCAGGTAATGAATGATGCTCTCAAACTAGGTGCACTGAGTCAGTGTACAAGGGCAGTGTGCACAGGCCATGCTAAAAATAAACATAACTGTTAATAGTTGATCGCATATAGTGCTTCTTACCGTGCATCACAGCACTGTTGTTAATACACACTACCCAGAAAGAAAAACTGATTTGGCACTTCCAGGGCTTGAACATATTATCTACACTGTCTGTGAGCATACGCGCCTAGCACGTTGAGCTATCTGTCCTGCAGGTGAACATGGGCTGTGCACATGTAGATCGAACTATGTGAATATGGTGAAGAAAAAACAATGAATGCAAAAATGTCGGTTTTCCTCTTAATATCGCGTAATTATATGCTGGGGAAGACCCCCACAGTGCCCCCCCTCACAACACCCCCATACCTAATTAATTACCCTTACCCGCCCCCCCCCACATATAAATGCGGTGATATCTGAAAACAAAACTGAGGCAGTAGTGCAAAACAAGAGCCAAGCACACCTGAACAAACCTGAATGATTAATGAAATTCTTTTCAGAGGACATAGAACCAGAGTCGAGAGCCATTCTACTAGAAAAAAGTAGTGGTCAAACACAGAGAGCGAGTAATTATTGATGTGGTTAGTTCTGACTGCAGGTAGCTTGCACCAGACTGAGCAGATGGGCATGGTTGTGCTCTTCAAGCTGTTGTTCAGAAGCTCAGCCTCCAGGCCAGCAGAGCCTTTAAATCACCTGTAAGTTGTTTCCAGCTTTCGAATTTGCCATTAAGAATCCAAGATCATTATAGATCACTTTCCAGCGGAAGAAGGATGGCATGAATTAAAGTAAAGGACCCACTTAATATTCTGGACTTTGCAAGGGAGAAACATTCAAAATCATTACTCCTCAAATGCTGAAACTTCCTGCATTGGTGGTAGTGTAACTCTCACCTGATATCCACGGGTACGCCACTCAGCCTGCTCGGACCAAGCACGATCTCGAACCCTTCCCTGGGATCCGTTCAACTGGGGCCTGGGTCTTGTTCTCTTGTATAGGGTGCTCTCCGTCCTGCTCTTCGGCGCAGGGGTGTGTTGGTTGAGGTGGGCGCTGCGCGACCTAGTTGCTCCACTGGTGTGGCCCCTGCAATGAGTTCGGGCTTGCTGTGACTCCAACCCGATAAGGTAGGTTGTGGGTTCTTGTGGAATTGTCCTTTTCTTGTCTCTTGCACTCCTTAATGATGTCTCCCCTTCTTTCCTAGGTGCTGGTAAGGGGATCGGGATGGTGTCATGCTGCTTGGGGAAGTTGAGCGCTGAATGGTGAGTGAATGCGCGATGTGCAGCGCTGTTGGCTTGTCTTTATGCTGACCTATGTCTCTCTTGTGCCCAACAGGCTGCTGCAATGTCCCAACACGACTGCCGGTGAGAGAATAAGTTGCGGTAAGTAAAGCGCGAAGTGCAGCGCCTTATTGTCCTTCGTTTGCTAACCTGTGTTGTGTTTTCCCTTGTAGATCAATGGCGTGCTCCGGAGCTGAAGTTACCCAGAGTGACTCAGGTTCAGGTAAACGTTTGACTATCCTTGCTGTTTTTAAGGAATGCGAATAAGAGAGTGCTTGCTAATGTTCTTTCTCTCGTCCTTTTCCTAGCAGGCTGCAGCATTCCAGAATGAAGATGACGCTGCCGAAAGCTGTCTGTTGGATCGGAAGAACGTTGGATGGAAACAGGTTCTTTTCGGTACGGTGAGTATGATATTAATACCGTCCTTGTTCTTTCAGGTGCACGGGATGCGGAGGAAAGGCGAAGGCCTAGAGAAGACTGATCCGAACATGTGAGTGTCACGCTGCAGGCGCAGAGTAACGCAAATCGTGTTTCTCTGCTCGGGTGTGGTTTCTATAGCCTCCAGGTATCCCAGGCATCCCTAGGTCAGACCACACCCAAAAGGCTAGACCGCATAACTCAGTTAATGGAACTGAGTTATGTGGGGGCATCCATGTTGCCCCAAGTGCAATGCCAAGTTCAGTTCCTCATCAGACTTCTGCTTTATGTATGAGCCTGGCACCACAGGCGCCAGTTCATGCTCCAAGTGAGTCTCTGAGGAGACGGGGAGGCCCTCAAGGTCTATGTGGGGGATGGTGTTCTGGCCCCAGTGCATTGTCTAGGGGGACTAGGGACAGGGATCATGACAGCACTCCCCCCTAAGGCCCCTCTCATGGTGGCTCTCCTGTCTGGCCCCGGCTTGGTTGGGTGGTTTTGATGGAATGTTCTGAGCAAACGAGGTGCATGGATATATTCGCAAGGTTCCCATGTTCTGTCTTGCGGGCCATACCCTTTCCAATCCACTAGAGTTTGGATCCGACATACTTGGAGTCCAGAATGTCTTTAACCTCAAATTCTGGCTCGCCTTTGATCGTTACTGGTTTGGGTGGAGTTGTAACACGGGTTCCAGGCTGAACAGGTTTCAAGAGAGATACGTGGAACACAGGATGAATTTGCATGTTAGGGGGTAAGGCTAATTTGACTGCCACTGGATTTCTCACAGAGGTGATGGTAAAAGGACCTAGGTAATGTGGGCAGAATGTCCGGGTTCCTTTTTATGGGCACATGTTTCGATGCCAACCAGACTTCGTCTCCCACCTGATAGCTGGGGGCCTTTACTCGATGCTGGTCAGCAAATTTCTTTTGACAGTCCTTTGCTTAGAGTAAATGTTTGACAGCCCTTTTAAAGATTTGATAGATGGTCGCGTGCAAGGTTTTAATTGCTGGCATTTCCAGGGCAGTAGGGGCATCTGGTTCGGAAGTGCGTGGATGCCTGCCATAGATGGTATAAAAAGGAGTCTGTCCAGTACTGGTATGTAGAGAATTATTATAGGCATATTCAGCTATCCATAACAGATCCGTCCAACTTCCTTCTATTTGGTGTAGCATACACCATAGGTACTGTTCGAGCGTTTGGTTCGTCCTCTCCGTTTGACCATCCGTTTGAGGATGGTGACTGGTGGACAGTCAGATGTCAATTTGGGCCATAGAGCAACACTTCCTCCAGAAGTTGGACACAAATTGAGTTCCTCGATCTGAGACCAGCACCGAAGGAAACCCATGGAGTCGTACAATGCGTTCAAGAAACACTTTTGCCAAAGTGGACGCGTTTGGGAGACCCTTAAGAGGAATGAAGTGTGCCATTTTTGAGAACAGGTCCACAACCAGTAGAATGGTATTAAATCCTTGATTGGGTGGTAAATAGGTAATAAAGTCGAGGGATAGTGCATGCCAGAGCGCTGGTGGTATTTCCAATGGGTGAAGGAATCCCACTGGCTTTTGCTTAGATGTTTTATTTTGTGCACACACACCACAGGACAGGATGAATTGGACAATGTCCTTACGCCACGTGGGCCACCAGTAACTTCGTTTTACCTTGGCTAGAGTCTTCGCAATTCCAGGATGGCCCTCGATTAAAGAGTCGTGATAACCGGACATGACTTGTTCTTGTAGTTCTTTATTTGGCAGGAATAAGGGATCCTTGAAATAGGGTCGTTTTTTTATTGTGTGATCTTGCCCTTGTGTACTCCACTCTTGTAATTGCTCAGGACTCATCACGTTTCGGACTCCTTCATGTAGATCGCCTTGGGTCAAGGTTGTTGTAATCCCCAGGAGTTTGTCGTTTGGAATGATGGCTATTGGGTCGGGATTCTTGTATACCTGCTCATAGGTACCCATGCAGGCTTTTCTGTTTTTGACTCCTGGCTGAAACGTGATCACGTAATCATATTCAGCGAAGAAGAGAGCCCGGCGTAGTTGCCGTGAAGATTGAGCCTTTGCTGTTCTTAGGTACTGTAAATTCCAGTGGTCAGTTATTACGGTGATTGTATGTTTGGCGCCAAGGAGATGGTGTCGCCAAGCCTTAAAGGCTGACTTAATGGCTAGGAGTTCCTTGTCCGTGATAGCATAGTTGAGCTTTACGTAACCAGAAGGCGACAGGGTGTAATCGACCCGTTTCTGGGTCTTTCTGCGGGAGAACCGCTCCCATTGACATACTTGAGGCGTCCGTTTCCACCACGTATGTGAGGTCTGGGCGAGGGTGGTGCAGGATCGGAGCAGAAGTGAATCTCACCTTGAGTTCCCGGAAGGCCTTTTCTGCTTCTTCTGTCCACTGGAATTTCTTGTTACATTTCCTTAGCAATTATGTGATTGGATGTACTATCTGCGAAAATCCTGGGATGAATCGACGGTAAACGTTTGCGAAACCCAACATACTTTGGACTCCTTTGGGCGAACTTGGCGATGGCCAGTTTAGGATAGCATCGACCTCGTGTACATCCATGCGAATTCCTTTTGGGGTGAGGACGAAACCAAGAAACTCCACTTCGGAGACATGAAATGAACATTTTTCGAGCTTGGCATAGAGCTGATGTTGGCGGAGTTTTGCCAGGACGGATCGGACATGTCTGATGTGGTCTTGTTTTGAGGCAGAGTATACAAGGATATTGTCTATATAGACCAGAGCACAGACGTCGATTAACTCCCTTAAGACATCGTTCATGAAGTATTGAAATGCAGCGGGAGCGTTGCAATGGCCAAAGGTCATTACCTGATATTCATACAGGCCATACTTGGTACGAAAGGCGGTTTTCCATTCGTCGCCCTTTTTCACTCGAACAAGATGGTACGCTCCTCTAAGGTCTAACTTTGTGTAGATTTGGGCATCTTTAACCTGATCTAGTAGTTCTGGAATAAGTGGTAGCGGGTAGCGTTTTTTTTACATTGATTTGGTTTAATGCGCGGTAGTCAATGCACGTTCTCAAGTCCCCTTCCTTCTTCGGCACGAAGAATAGAGGAGAGGCTGCTGGTGACTTTGAGGGGCGAATTAATCCGTTTGCTAGGTATTGGTCTAAATAGGACCTTAAATGCTGATTTTCCGGTTCTGTGAGTGCGTAGATTCGCCCACAAGGGATCTGTGCGCCGGGTATCAGGTTGATCTGGCAATCGTATGGTCTGTGCGGTGGATAGGTGTTAGCTTGTTCCTTCTGAAACATTCCATGAAAGTCCTGGTATTCACTTGGTAGGGTACCGGTTACCCCCAGAGTTGTTGCCGCTGTTCCATGAGCAGGAGTTCTAGTATCAGTTGGGTTCTTCCCTTGGTAACAAGTGTGAGCACAACTTTCGGAAAAGGCCAACTCTTTTGCACGCCAATATATTCGAGGATTGTGAGTTACCAACCACAGCATTCCTAAAATCAACCGGAACTGGGGTGCCTTGATGAGGTCGAAAGCGATAGATTTTTGATGTCCATCCTGGCACAGAAGAGTTAACACTGCAGTGCGTTGGGATACTGGACCAGAAGCTATTTCTGTACCATCAACAGTGGTGACAGTGTCAGTGGTTGCCTTAGGGCATAAAGGAAGCCCCATCTTTCCTGCGAGATCTTGGTCTATATAGTTCCCAACTGCTCCACTGTCGATATATGCTTTTACGGCATGCATCCGAGATGGTTGTTTGTGGTTGATCAAGATCACAGACAATGGAAAATGGGAGGTCTGTAAATCACTTTCTTTGCTCAACAAGTGGACCCCTACACTTGCCGACTCTTTGTTGGTATCTTCTTTGTCCGTGGCCCCTACGGTTCTCGTTGGTGGTTTCACTGGGCACTCTTTAAGGAAATGGCCTGACTTTCCACAGTACAAACATAACTGCTGCTGCCTTCTCTTGTCTCTTTCAGCCTTAGTCAAGGGGGCCCTGACCCCTCCGATCTGCATTGGTCCCCTTGGACTTTCTGTTGTTCGTGGAGCATTGTCCTTTGATCGCACGTACATAGGGCGAGTGTCCAGTCTGATTCGATCTGCTCTTCGGTCTTGCAACCTTTGATCTACTTGAACCACCAGATTAATGAACTCTGCACAGTCTTTCGGGGGATCCACCACTTGTGCAAGAACATCTTTTAGCTCCCCTCGCAGGCCCCGATGAAATAACGTGGTTCTTTTCTCCTCCGGCCATCTGGCCTCCACCATGAGCCTATTGAAGGTTGCTATATATGTTAACAGGTCTTGATTTCCTTGACAAAGAGACAAAAGTTTGTTGTCTAATGCCTGTGTGCATGGGTACGACGAGCGAAGAGTTTCTCCATCTCCTGTTGAAATCCCCTGAAGTCATGTAGCAAAGGGTCATCCTGACTGACAAAGAGTACAGACCAATCTGCAGGACTGCCGCTTATATATGATAGCACAAAAGCGTCCCATGACTGGTCATTTGGAAAGGCCCCAGTCCTACAAAGGAAGTGCAGATGGCATTGGTTCATAAATGTTGCATACTTTTTGGGATCTCCCGTGAATCGCTCAGGTGGGGCCAAAGGGACTGCCCAAGGAAGAGTTATCTGTACAGGGTTGGCTGATGTTATTGGCATTGCTGACACGTTACCGGGTAACGGGGCATGTCCAGCCTGTGGCTGGAGAAGTTGCCGGCCTAAGTCATCAGTGCGTTCTTTAGCGACTATCAACTCTCTCCTCAAGGTATTAGTCTCCTGCCTGGCTGCATGTACTTCAGCACGTAACTGCCCCAGCATTTGGGCTAACTGGTCGATTTCTGATGTTTCCATGACGTCCAGGTGGATTGTGGTAAAAGTCTTAGCTTTCTGTAACGCTCACCTGATATCCACGGGGACACCACTCAGCCTGTTCGGACCAACCACGATCTCGAACCCTACCCTGAGATCTGTTCAACTGGGGCCTGGGTCTTGTTCTCTTGTATAGGGTGATCTCCGTCCTGCTCTTTGGCGCAGGGGTGCGTTGGTTGAGGTGGGCGCTGCGCAACCTAGTTGCTCCACTGGTGCGGCCCCTCCAATGAGTTTGGGTTTGCTGTGACTCCAACCCGATAAGGTAGGTTGTAGGTTCTTGTGGTATTGTCCTTTTCTTGTCTCTTGTGCTCCTTAATGATGTCTCCCCTTCTTTCCTAGGTGTTGGTAAGGGGATCAGGATGGTGTCGTGCTGCTTGGGGAAGTTGAGCGCTGAATGGTGAGTGAATGCGCAATGTGCAGCGCTGTTGGCTTCTCTTTATGCTGACCTATGTCTCTCTTGTGCCCAACAGGCTGCTGCAATGTCCCAACACAACTGCCGGTGAGAGAATAAGTTGCGGTAAGTAAATCGCAAAGTGCGCCGTCTTATTGCCCTTCGTGTGCTAACCTGTGTTGTGTTTTCCCTTGTAGATCGATGGCGTACTCCGGAGCTGAAGTTACCCAGAGCGACTCGGGTTCAGGTAAGCATTTGACTATCCTTGCTGTTTTTAAGGAATGCGAATACGAGAGTGCTTACTAATGTTCTTTCTCTCGTCCTTTTCCTTGCAGGCTGCGGCTTTCCGGAATGAAGATGATGCCGCTGAAAGCTGTCCGCTGGATCGGAAGAACGTTGGATGGAAGCAGGTTCTTCTCGGTACGGTAAGTAGGATATTAATGCTGTCCTTGTTCTTTCCGGTGCGCGGGATGCAGAGGAAAGGCGAAGGCCTACAGGAGACCGATCCGAACACGGTGAGTGTCATGCTGCAGACGCAGAGTAACGCAACACGTGTTTCTCTTCCCGGGCGTGGTTTTTATAGCCTCCAGGTATCCCAGGCATCCCTAGGTCAGACCACACCCAAAAAGCTAGACTGCATAACTCAGTTTATGGAACTAGGGGGACTAGAGACAGGGATCATGACAGGTAGTTAAGGCCATGCACGTTCTGACAACACCGACTTGTTGCACAGAACAGACGCCGTGCTGGTTAAAGATATTGAGTTATTTAGGAGAAAGTAAACATAATTCCAACACTCACAAATTGCACAGCAGTGCCGTTATTTAAGACCTTCGGAATAAGTTACATGAGCTGCCAGTCCTCAGATGGTGCTCTTGCAGTAATCCCACATCCAAGCTTCCATACAGACCTTTGACTCCTTTACCAAAATGAATCTAGAAGATGCTTTAAACTCTTGTAAAGAAATACTAAAACAAGTCTCCAATGTATCGTATCACTGCATGTTACAAGGTATTGTCCTACCACCCTCATTACGATTTCTGTGATATCATCTTGAAAAGTAGAGTCATGCCTACATTTTACCAATTGGCCTCTCCATGCAGAAAGTCTGTATATGGCCACCTACAAGTATACTATTATTAAATTATTGGGGAAATTTGTCACTTCACATGTTCAGACCTGCATTGAGCTAAATGATCTGCTGGATGGCAGTTGGTCTGGTGATATCAGAGGAACTAGATTTGCTTCATTACATGATGCTTTTGTTAGTATCTGGGATGCAGTTGGTTCAGTCGCCTCAGTGCTGCTGGACCTGCCTGCAGTGTTGTGTGCCATTGACTATGATGTTCTGGTGCTGTGATTTCAGCACACCTGTGTGATGCTGTCCTGGATTGTATTTCAGTTAATGGGGCAACTAATTTATTTGCTATGAGTTCCTCTGGCACCTACACTTAGGCATTTGTTGTTTAATATCTATATAAAACCTTTGGTCATTAAGATCAGGATTTTCTCAGGGAAGAACCAACTATATACTAACAACCGCTGGATGCATTTCACTCTATGTGAAAGATATTAGTCAATGATTCCTGTAACTTCCTGTCAAATCTGAATTTCATGCAACAAATCTGGCTTAGCCGTACTGAAGGCAAGACTAAAACAATGATTACTAGGGGAAGGGCGACAAGTTGGGCAGTTGTCCACAAACTGTAACTAAGATAAGGAATTTCGAGTGTAGTTTGGGGCTAAAAAGTCATCTATTCCTTAGTTGTGTCAGGCCATTAAGAATGTGCCAGTTCAACTCAATCTGTCTGAGAAATTCCTACGTTTGTTAACATGGGGGAGCACATGCTTTATATGTAATTATGTCCATATCAGACACTATAATATAATTTCTAAAAGCATACTACTTATAGTATTAAGAAACAATTCCAAAAAAAGGTCCTACATTAAATGTAGGTCTTAATACTGAGTCCATGCACCATATGTCCCACTAGAACGTCATTGTCTTCCAGTTTTACAAATGTTGCCTTTCATGTTTGAAGTCCTTTGTAAGCAAGCCTCACGTTCCATGATCAATACTATTATTGATATGACTGGTCAATGGCATATGCTTCCCTGTGAACCCGTACCATCCAAGTTTAAAGTAATGATATTTGGAGGATGATCTTTAGGCATCCATGCAAAGAACTGTGGAATTATTTTTCATTAGATGTGAGGATGAAAAAGTATTTTAACACATTAATTCACAAAAACCCTATAACCCAATTCCCTCAACAAGCCTTCTTAGTCATATTCAAGCGTCCTTCTCCTACATAGTTGATTTGACTTCAGAGCGCTAAAGCGGTTGTTTGGTGGCTCAGTGCACAGAATACATTTCAGAAATCACAGGCAGCAGCACTGCTTCAATTGTGAGTACCTTTGTCAGGTGCACCTTTCAGATAGGTGCACACGAAAGAGTTGCATGAGACAGACATTGTTCACCTTTGATTGAGAGACCACACACATTATCAGTTGGTTTAAGGCCCATGTGGGGATTACTAAAAGGCTTGTGTCAATGCCCTGAAACCTAGAACATTAATGCCCCCTACCCAGTTTATTTTATATTCGTTTTTATGCAATTACACTGTAAACTTAATATGTCCATACTAGCTGTGCCAATGCTAGGCCAATAACCCCACTTCAGAGCAATCATCATGTTGGCGTTGCTGATAAATCCTGTAAAATGCTATGGTACAGTAAAAAAAACATGCCCATACTGGCTGCACCAATGTAGGCCAAGATCCCCACTTAAGAACCATTGTCCTGTTGGTGTTGCCCTTAAAGGCAGTAAAAATGCTATGCCCACCACTATTAGAAAAACATTACGTACTGGCTGCGCCAATGTAAACCAGCATCCCTACTTAATTACACTCAATATGTTGGCTTTGTCCATAAAGGCAGTAACAATTATAAGCCATTTCTGATGAATTTGGACAATTCGTCCCTTTGCCCGAGAGGCTAGGGAGGTGAGCCTGCTCCACAAGACCCTCCCTAGTGGTCTGGCCAAGTGGGACTTCACTGGGATTGGTTTTCCTCTAGGGGACAAGGACTCCCAGTCTAAAGAGAACCTCCCGGAAAGGACTACCTTGTCCACATGCATGGGACTGGATAGAACTGAGGGTGCTAAAATGTCTACTACAAATACCAGCAATCCTCCTACTCTTACATCCCGTCCCCTTTCCTCCATAATGCATGGGCGTCCCTTCCAAGGGACGGGAGACGGAACCTTCTTCGCCTTTAAATTTAGAGGCACGTGGGGGTGCAGCCCTGGGGGCATGCGCTGTCCTGACTCCGCCCTCCGGCACCACACCTGAGTCCCCATTGACATGTCGACAATGGATTTAACATTCCCTAATGACACCAGTATTATTAGAGGGGAGGATGGTGGAACGTATGGAGGAAAGGGGACTAAAGACTAAGAGTACGTTAGTCACTACGGTGAGTAACTTATAATTACTCTTACGTCCCGTCCCCTTTCCTTCATACTGCATGGGTGATTACAACTGAATGTAGCCCCAGGGTGGAGAGGAGACCCTCCGGTGCCACACCCCAGTCCCCTTTTCTGCGTCGACGGGGACGGGCCGAATTCACCAGCGCTCCTGGGTTTGGCTTTGGCCATGTAATTCCACGTGCGGATACTACTTCTCTTTCGTCTTTTTTGTCTTTTTATCATTCAGGTACTCGGTCCTCAGGCATCACGCTCCTCCCTGGGCATGCCGACCTCCACACGTTCAGCAGGTGTCCATCCTGCAACGGGCTCTTCCCAACTTCAGACCCCCACGCCCACCGCCTACATTGCCTTGGCCCAGACCACGGTTGGCAAGCCTGTACAGCATGTAACACCCTGTCATCAAGGTCTCTGAAGAACTGACTGGCCAGGTGGAGGGTGCTCTTCAGAAGTCGCCTCCAGAGGACCTTAAGGACTTCGTGAAACATTGATCCAGGCCCAAGTTAGGGCCTCTGCCTTCCATTGCAAACCGCAAGGGATACTCCTTCCCAAGGACTCGCCCACGCTGGAGGGACCGTTCAGGTTCTCGTACCAGCACGTGCTCCAGCTACCGGCCTCCCGGTGACAGTGTTGAGGAACCAAAATGTTCTTGTACCGTGTTTTTACGCGAGGGACTCTGCCCTTCTACCAGCATTATGTCCGAGGAGCAACGCCCTAGTACCGGTGATACGTCGGAGGGGGCACCTAAACGCAGCTCTTGCGTCCCCCGGGCCGAGGTTGTCACACCTACTGGGTCTAGGCCCAAGGAGCAGGGTAGGCCTTGCGATCCACACTCAAGAGTCCTGGAGGAGGCTGGGCCCAGGGAGCTGAGCAACACGACCTAGGCACGTGGTAGGCAGCTTGACAAAATGGCCACTGTGCCAGATATCAACACCCGTCCGGCGCCATTCCAGGAGTTTGGTGAGGAACGAGTGTCAAAGTGGGACTGGCCTCAACCAGGTACGTGGCCTACAGCCTATCCTTCATTTGCGCAGGGCAGGTTCCCGCTGCGTCTGTATGGGCAGGGTATGCAGTGGCTGCAGCATCCTCCCGCTTCCCCGTCTATATCCCCTATCGCTCCTCTGGCCTGTGAAGACAGGTTCTTTGACAGGCTCATGAAGTACCCTCGGATGGGGGTTATTCTGAGGCATGCCACCAGGGACGTGCTCCCTCTAATGCTTCCAGCACCTCAGGCTCTCCGCTGCCACCCCTGCCCCCAGAGCAGCTTCTACCTCCGCCCCCCCAGCTGATTCCTCAGGCGGTTCCATACCAGCCTCCTCCACAGCCTTCGGCTCCGGTCCCAGTACCCCATCCGCCGGCTCCTGCCACTCCCCCACCGACGCAGGATCCTCCTGACGCACAGGATACGGATGAGGAGGATGACCCTGACACTCCCTCCTCAGCTTAGGCTTTCCACGAACGTCTGACAGGGCTAGCAGAGTACCTGGACCTACCTCAGCCTGAGGTTGAGCAGCCGGCAGAGGGGGGGGGGTTCCCATTCACACGTGCACCCATATGCTGCAACGTTCACACAACACTCTAATTCTGCCATTCACACAGGCAACCATACAACACAACACTGCCAGCCAGGCGGAAGCCGGCCCACCAGCGAAAAGGCCCACGGCGGCAAGGCCCTGTTCTGCGCCATTTACATCAAGTCCCTGGAGCGGGCAGGAGCCCCCGCCCCTACTCCGCCCCTACTTGCCACTGCTGGCTAATCCAGCACAACGCGGCCAACAGCGCTGCAGGAGCAGCATCATAGTGCTGCCGTTACCGCGCTCACTGAGGAGGAGCCTTTTCTTCTCATCTACGACCAACGGCATACAGAGGACCATGCTGAGTGAGCCCCCTCGGCCCATCATTATAAGAGGGGAGCCCCCTGGACGCTACACCACACGGCACTTTTGAAAATTGCCTGATCTTAACCCTGCATGATCACAAAATGGCCGGAGTCTGTACACAACCTACCTAGTAGAGTCAGGTGTAGTTCTGATAATGTAAGCGGGTGGGCGGATGGTTAGCCATCTCAGTATGTGAAGCGTAGCACAGAAATTACTGTTAAGAAAAGCACAGAAGTCAGAGGTCGGAAAGGAACAAACAGGGAAGTAAACAGACCGGGGCTAATGCCGAACAGATTTAGAGAGCGCAAACTTACAGAGCGTGTAGATACTCTGTGGAGAGTAGCAACGCAAAGCAGTGTTGCTGGTCCACACTGAAGTACCGTTTCCTGGGCTGGGGGTATAGCCTGACATGAACGGAAAGCGGAACTGGGAAAAGCTAGACTGTTACAACTCAAGTCTGTTGCTGCCATGTTGGGAGGATCTATAATTAAGGCTGCTTGCCGGTGTCTGGTTCTCCTGACCTGGAGGCGTCCTGGATTCGGACGCATCATCACACGGCGTGAAACTCCTTTGTGTGATGGATATATCTCTCTTTTGAATTCAGCCGTTAAGAGCCAGATGGGCAGGCCTTTTTCTGGCTGGAAGCGATTGACGAGGCCAGGTTAGAGATGTAAGACCCGTTTATTATATTGGTTGGTGACTTAAATATCAGATGTGTGAATGTCGAAATGTTTGCGCACCTAGGGATCAAATTAAATTTCACCAGCACTATCTTTTGGAAAGACTGATCCACGGGCAGAGGCGGCGGAGTAGCGCTTATTGCCAAAGTAACCCTCCTGATTAGACAGATTAACACCTCCCTCGAAGGAAACAATAACATTGTGTCCCTCAAACTGTCCACCTCCCCCTCATGCATCTTCACCCTCCACATCATCTATGCCCCCCCCGGCCAGCTAGTCAACATCCAGGAAGATCTCCTACACATTCTGGGAGACAATATAAAGAACACCTCCAAAATCATCCTCATGGGAGATTTCAACCTAGGCTTCAATGACCCTGAGGACATGTATGCCTCATCACTCGCGAACGCCCTCGAAATCAATGTATCTACAATCCCACCCACTCCAAAGGTCGCATCCTGGACTGGATCGCTGACATCAACTGCCAAACCCAAATCACAGCCAACACACTATGCCCATGTGTGTTACACCTATGTGCCCAATGCTGTAACTTATGCATAATGTAACTAAGTTTTTCTGCAAGTAACAGCGCCACAATGCCCTTGGGCTGCCTGCGCGCTATACAAATATAAAAAAATAAAAATAAAAAATAAATGGTCGGCTCACCATTTAATCCTCTTCTCCAAACCCTCAACCCACAAAACAGAAGCTCCTGGTACCATCCCTGGCTCCAGCTCTAACTTGGAGCTCCTGCAAACTAGCCAAAGAGCTTCTATTGCCACCCCTGGACACAGCCAACCTCTAACCACCCTTCTCCAAGGATCTTGGTGTTTAATGTAAAGAAAAGAGGGAAACAAACGCCAAGATTCTGATGGCAATTAAATCACGTACCACTTGAATGCATCGACTTTATCTATTATCTATCTAGGAGTGTGTGTCAACCATAGTGTGGCAGAAACCCCCTAGGCCAATTTGCTAAGATCAAAAGTTTTGATCTACATCAAAGATTTGGTAAATTCTCCACGGTGCCCCTGATCACGTTTTACAGCCAAAAGATAATCCCTATTCTATCGTATGGAGCCGAATCAGGGTTAAACCTGGCTACCCCTACTGCACCCAAAATAGAGCCACCACTTAACCTCATAGGTACCCTCATCAATGCCAGGTCTATAGGAGCCCACGCCATTGAAATGCATGACCTCATCAGTGAACAACAATTGGACCTCCTAATAGTCAGAGAATCCTGGCTCCACCAAGCATCTGAACCATTGCTAGCTCACGACATCCCACCCGACTATACCATCCTTAGAGCTGATAGAACCAATACTCATGGAGGTGGTGTAGCCATCATAACTAAGACTAACCTACAATTAAGATCATGCCCCATCGAAGGCATAGAAGTTTACGAAATCCTCCTAGATAAACTCACAACCAACCATAAAACTACTATCAACCTCGTGGTGATCTACAGATCGCCCAATATCCATCCAGACGTAAACATACCTCTGTTATTAGCCCTGTTTATCAAAGCTAATACTAAATGTATTGTCCTTGGTGATCTCAATTTAGGCTTTAATGATAGTCATGACCACAAAGCAGAAGCCCTTCACACAGCCCTTAAAGATATCAATTTCACACAACTTGTGAATGCCCCTACCCATATCAAGGGCAGAACATTGGATTGGATACTCACACTCAACGTCACATTAGCTATTGAGTCTATCTCACCCCCTGATTGGACAGACCCTCATAGTGTAAATTTCACCTTTACTTGCAATGAAATATGCCACCCCAAGACCACGACAATGGATACGTACAAAACTAGAAACATTCCTAAGCTTACTGTTGAGAGCCTAATTCCCATCATTAGTAAAGCCTTAGCAACTAACTTGGTCACTAGTGACAACCCATGCCTCCTGGCAGTTGCCTACCACAAGTGCCTCACATCCACTATCGATTTGCTAGCACCACTATCAACTAAAACGCGACGTGCTGATAAAAGAACATGTTTATGGTTCATCGACGAGCTAGTAGCGCTAAGGCGAACTAAACAATTGCTTAAACATATCCACAGAAAATCCCCCACTACAGACTCTGCCAATGCCTTCAATGCTGCAAATAAAATGTACAAAGCGGCAATCATTACTCATAAAGCTAATGCATATAACACTTGCATTAGTAATGCCTCTTCTGACTCAAAAGAGCTGTTCTCCATTCTCAGAGCGTTGGAAAACCCTATCCCCACCACCAAAACTAGCAAAGAATGGTGCACCACCATTCAAGATACATTAGCCTCCAAAATCGATCTGCTGCAAAAGAAAATAACCACCAAAAGAATGATACTAGCTGAACAAAATGCCCCCAATAACACTCCTACAAAATACGATAATGATACCCCACTATTCCATTTCACCCCAGTATCCCAAGAGCTACTGACTAATACCATTGCCAAATTAAAATCCTCCAACTGCAAAGGGGACAACTTCCCAGCTCATCTAGTCAAATCATGTGCATCTACCCTCACCCCTATTATTACCAATTTTGTCAATGCCTCCTTTAACACAAACATGGTCCCAGCCAGCATCAAATAAGCCTGGGTCACCCCACTCTTAGAAAAAACTACCCTTGACCCGACTGTGCCCACGAATTACCGACCAATAACCATGGTTCCATTTTTGCTCAAGATCATAGATAAAATAGCATACTCTCAAATCCAAACCCACTTCGAACAAAACCAGCTCCTGGGAGCCAGACAATCTGGATTCAGGCCTAACCATAGTACGGAAATGGCACTCATTGATTTGAAAATTCAGATGGACACTATCAGAGATTCAGGGAAACTATGTATGCCACTGCTGTTAGACCTTTCTGCAGCATTTGACCTTGTAGATCATGATAAACTATGCCACCCTAGCTAATGATTTAGTTTCTCTAAAAATGCCACCCTTTGTGTGACATCATTTCTGGCCGAACGCACGTCTAGAGTCTCCATCGGCAAAGACGCTGCTGGTCCTATATCAGTCCCCATTGGGGTACCCCAAGGGTCTTGTCTCTCACCAATGCTATATAAAGCATATACCAAGCTTCTTTTCTCTGCATTAGACGACATGGGTGTCATCTACACCAACTTTGTAGATGACACCCAGATCCTCATACCAATCTCGGAACTATGACCAGGACACATTGGCCCTCATTACGACCCTGGCGGAAGGGGTATTATGCCAGCGTAATGCATGGCGTACCCTTCCGCCTTACTACGAGTTCCCGTAGCGCCATGGCGGTTTTCACGCCTGGTTTTTCCGGGCGGAAAAATCCATGGCGCTACGGGACCTGTTGTTAATTACGCCACCGTAATTTACGGTGGCGTAATTAACGCCTTCCCCACTCCCATTATACCCTATGGGGCAAAAATGGGAATGGGGAAGGGTAAATGGGGATTGGGGACTTACCGCCCCGCCAAGGTCGGAATGGGGTGGTAAGTCCGCCAACCCCCATGGCGGAGTTGGCAGCTCTGCGCCATGGTCCATGGTGCAAATTGCACCATGGACCTCCGCCAGGGTCGTAATGAGGGCCATTGACTATTAACACGATCTATGCTATTATCCAAAATTGGATGGCACTGAACAGTCTCTGCCTTAACGATGAGAAGACAGAGATTGTCAACGTGGGATCCCCAACCAAAATAGGGACCCTCCATTCAGACCACTCTTCAATCAACATCGATGGCACATTGATTCCTGTGCTCAAACAAGTAAAAACCTTAGGAGTGTACCTAGATGCCAATCTCACCATGGCTAAACACATATCTGCACTCTCTTCATCCACATCATACACCTCGAAATTAATTGCCTTAAGCCGCCAGTTCCTCACACCCACAAATTGTATTACGATGGCTAGGGCTCTAATTCTATCGAAGTTGGACTATTGTAGTGCTCTTTTACTAGGGACGTCCAACACCAACCTAAATACATTACAACTAATGCAAAACAAAGCATTACGGGCAGTCCTAGGAATAAAAGAATCTGACCATATCTCAAACTTCAGGAGGGAGACCCATTGGCTACCCGTTAAGGCCAGAATCATATTCAAAACATTATGTGTCACCCACAAATGCCTTGCTAAAAAATCTCTGATCTATATGAACAACGCCATGAGAAAAAAATAGCCAGCAGAACGCTTAGATCCAACAACAACTCCTTCCTCGTAGTTCCTCGCTACAAAAGTACTAGAACAGGAGGTAGTAGCTTCCAAGTTTTGGCCCCCAAACACTGGAACTCCCTCCCACTAAACATCAAAAATGAGGAATCAAAATATCATTAAAAACCTGGTTATTTAACCAATTTTAGCAAACCCACACAAAAGCCAACCCTAGTTTGTCTCATTAGGTCTAGTCAGTCTTCCCAGGTTCAGAAAGTCACACACCTATTAGAGATTCGAGCCAGATCTTGTAAATAATTATGATTACTGTATTGCTTTATCCTCTGTAAGCTAATTTTCCATGCAACTATGTTTATTTTGTACAAATATGTAAGAGAATATTCCAAATATATGCCAAAGATGTCTGTAACCACGCCGTGATACCCTAGGGTTTGGGCGTGTAACAAATGAAATAAATAAATACATGGCAATATGGGAAATATTGAAGGAGCGTTTTGGAGACAAATTCTACGGCTTCCCAAGAGCTTGCCTATGGTGTGCATTCAATTTTGAATTAGGGCTACTCTCATTATACTCAGTATCCTTGTGGAAGTCTCTGTCCCTCTTCGCGCAAAAGCATACTGGCTCATACAGCCCCTCAGTTGACCATCTTGGGTGATAATGAGCTGATGACACATACCGACCTGTTCTTTGCCTGGAAGGCGAAATGCGTGAGCATCTTCACAGACCTGGATTCCACAGCGTCAATCTTAATATCCAATACCGTTCTGATAAAAAAAGAAATTGCTTGGTTTCGATGAAAGACTACACCTTGAATGTAGGTCCCTAATGCAAGTTTCTAAATATCTGAAAAGGTTTCCTTGCCCAGCCATTAGAGGGAATTGTTTGAGACTGCGTCTAAACCTGTATCCTATCCGCGAGGGGTTAGTCGCGCGAAAACAACTGAGTAAGATTCAGATGATATGCATATTCTGTTTCATACCCAGCGAATAGGAATCATTCATACACCTGATCACCTCTTGTGTAGGTTTAATGGAACGCTGCACTTTGTTTTTGGGATCAACCATTGCAACGGCCCCAACATTATCTGTAGACAAATGGTGGCTAAAATTCTTAAAGGGTTTACATAAACCGTTAGTCACCACTTGTTACATTTTTGAATGGAAGTTATTATGATGAATGCATGTAACAAACGCAAAGCCAGTCTCATAGGAATTAGAATTTATCATTTGATCTGTAGTTGCGCTGGCTTGAGGAGCTGCATGTTTTCTGTTTTTAATTTTTTAATTGGAATGTATGGAAATATTTTTGTTAAAGTTTTGAAATAAACTAATTAAAAAAAAAAAGGATTTTGTTTTGAATTTAAGAAATAATGATTGCTAAACCCTGGCCTAGAGGGAATGATGCTTTAAGCTATGAAAGAAATGTATGACGAGGAAGGGGACATGCTCCTTTTTGAGTTAAAACCCAGGAGGCACCTCGGAAATAGAGCCCTGATTCGTTTTCTACTGAAAATATTAGTTTGACAGAATTGACAACAGATACTTCACCTGGCGTAGAGATCAAGCAGTCTTTCCACCAGAGCACCCAAATGCGTCATTCCGGAAGACCATGGCGAAAGTGGTGGAGGCATTAGTACTGGGCATCCCCTCGAGGCCTGTAATGCAATATGATTTGACTAACAAACTAGGCAAGTGGGCGCAGATGGAGCTGTTGAACTCTTTCAATTCGCAGTTGCAGATTCGCAGTTGCAGATCCAGTGCAGATCCAGTGCTCGAGATTTGACAACACCAATGTTCAACAACAGTAGTTGACAAGAATTTTGCAAAAAGAATAATACAGGCCCGCACCAGAAGGCCCTGTTTATCTTTCAAAACATGCCAACCTGGAAAGCCTTGTGGTCCAGGCTTCCACGAGGTGTAAAGTCGTCCACTTTTCCCATACTCCCCCCGATAGGGAAAGCAAAAGATTGGACACCATGGGGAAAGAAGTTTGGGGCAAGAGTTTTGGGGCAATATGTGTCACTTCAGATACATGGAAGCACTTGTCTGAAGGGGAAATTTGAGAATGCTTTGGTGGCTAATGGAAAAGAAGCTGCTTCCCAGGCCTTGCAGTTGCAAATAAATGAAGCGGATTGTGTAGCCAGTTTTATGGGTACGGCCACTTTAATTAGGTGCCATTCCAGGTTGAGGACCTCGTCTTCACTTCTGATTTCAATGAAAGTTACTGGACATGCCCTTTGATGGAATTCGAAATTTTAGGAGTGATACCATATGAATCTCTTGAAAAATAAATGGCTTTGAAGGCTACAGCTAAATATTTGGGCCAGTCTGTGCAGCAACTGTCATCCTCCTTTACCTCCACCTCATCATTATCCACAGGTCGTGGCTTTCGCTATTTCTCCTCCTATGCATGCTGAGGGGAAACTTACTTTTCAGTGGCCGAAGGCATGCAGAAATGCTACACTTGCCGAGGGAGAGGCTGAGAATCACTGACCTCTTTCTCCTCAGCCCCAAAACCTCTTTGAAGAATCCTCAACTCATTTGACGTCAATAAACAGGAGAATTTCTCGGCGTATGCAAGAGTGGCTCTCTGCTACTTCAGAGGCGTATCTACTTCAAAATGTGTCTCTGGGGTATTGTCTCCCCTTCCTAAAACGACCCCCAAAACCCCTTCCTCCACGGCAATCATGTCTGCTGGACTCTTTAATCCTAGAGGAAGTACAATATCTCTTTGAAATAGCTGCCATAGAGTGTGCACATAAGGGGCATGGGTATGCATACCATCTAAGACCTTAAGGCCCTTGAACAAATTCCTAAGGAATGACAAGTTCAAGATGGTAACCCTGTCCCAGATCCTGCAGGTCATAGAATTACAGGGTTTGTTGATGTCACTAGACCTCGTATCCCATCGTTTTGCCAACATGAATTTCTAGTAATCTTGAAGGAATTATGGAGAAAAAAACATATCAAATTATATAGGGGGGTGGGTGTAAGGCGTTAACAGGGGTGGGAAGGGACTTTGGGTTGGGGGACTAGTATAGAGAAAGAGGGCTTTGGGAGTAACCCCCCCAAATCAAAAAAAGATGTGATGAGTTTTTTTGGCATAATTCCTTAGCCCCCTTAGTTTCTCAAAAGACAATGTTATGCTTTGCACAAGACTTGCGTTTATTCCTGACTTTGGCCTCACTTCATACCTTTGGAAACCACTATTTTATGGATTTCTTTGCTGTTTAAGATGCCTACTTTTGAAGGGTGGTTCTTCAAAATCTCTTAGTTTAGTGGGATTGTCCTCACTCTCTCCACTCCTCGCTCTCTCCACTTTTCCAGGAACAACGTACTGCTATGAGATTAAATCGTCCATCCCAGAGGCAATTATGGGATATTGTTATTCACATCCCATTGACCAATGAAATGACAGGCGATATCAGTCCAGAAGCATCAGAAAGAGGGTGAAAAGGAAAAGGGTTAAGGGCAAGGTGGACAAGACATTGTATTCCCCTTCTCCCTGTTGAGGAACAACCTAGCCCTCCACCTGCCTTTGTAGGCTACTGTAGAACAGCTCCCCTCATTTCCCCACATTTAACCTCTGACAGTACTGAGACGAGGAAGAGGCGACTAATAGTAATTAACACTCAACATTTATTTCACCACTTTGTTACTGGGATGGGGAAGATGCCCAGAGAATATTGTTAGGGTCAGGCATTTCCCTTTAACTATGGTCAAGCAAGTCTGATGGTGAGTCCACACCTGCAACCTGTTTAATGGTTGAAGGTGTATAAAGAAAGGCCAGTGAAACAACATGAAGAGGAACAGGGAGGCCTGTGTGGAAGGTGCCAGCAGGGTACCTGTGTCGTGAGGAAGCAGCTGTGGTGGGGCCTACGAGGAAGCCAGGATACCCGTCCATGCCCAGAAAAACAGTGGTGCCCCAGGCCAGGTGGGCTGTTGGATTGCCACAGGAGGGGAGTCCTACTTGCTGGGCTGCGTGTAGCAGCACCTGTGAGCGAGCTGAAAGAAAAGGATGCCATATGCATCTGTGTGGAGGAGGCAGAGACGCTGGTGTGTGCTGAAGAGCACCAGGAGTGCTAGCGTGGCTTGCAGGGCCCTGTCTGTCAACCGGCAAAGCAGGAACAAGTCACCCGGAGAGGATTCCGAAGACCGGTGAGTGTCAGGGGAGTCACTCATAGCCGGGGCGCCTGTAGAGCACTGCATGTAGGTAACGCACTGCTGTATGAGGCTTATTGAATGCTGAATGAAATAACACCTTGAAACAAATTTTAAGCATGCTTTTTGAATACCGAACTGGGTGCAGACTTGAAACAACGCTGAAATACATATATTGAATACCGAGCTGAATGAAAATTGGAAACTAAGCCAAAGTAGGCATATTGAATATAGAAATTTGTTTTATGGGCAAAGCTAATGCCAACCAGAAGCCAAGAGGAAAGTGCCCATTTCAAAAGCATCATGCAGAAAAAAGCACAAGTATGGAGACTCTGGGAGGAAGGATAGTTCAGGGGCAACACGTTTGTCTTGGAAGTAAGAAAACCCAGTGCAACACAGGTTCAAATCTCGATCCTGCGCTTTGAAACCTCTCTGGTATTAGGCGTGTTATAAAAGAACAATTATAATAATTATCATAAAAGGTGGGGTTATGAACCAGACCATCACAAAGTGAACTTTGTGACTGGAGACAGTGCGACAAGGGTAAAGCCTGGCAAGAGATGTCTGACATGTGGGGCCAAAGCCAAGAGACTAAATCAGAGAAACCAGGAAAGGGTGAAGCTGCCCCTAACGTCAACAGGCTGACACTTGGCAAATGAATGTCAATCCGTGCACAGGAGCAAGTGCAGATTAACTTGTGTGAGCTGGAGATCTTGGGGTTCCTGGTTGCGCGACCTGTGATGGGTGGATCGTGTTGTCTGACAACATGCGCCTAGGCTAGTGAGCACTACATGATGAAAGCTAAAAGGCGTTGTGAAAGAAACCAAGGAGAAGCGCTGCGCGCAGACTGTTGAGGCTAACCAGAGGGTGTACGTTGAAGTCTTGGGGAAGGGAACCCTGAGACTTGATAGACTACAAGTGCTGTCTTGAGGACAGAGCCTCGAAACCTCTTTTCTTTTGAACAGTGTTTCTTGAGACTTGGGAAAGGGAAGCTGAATAGGAAGCTAAGAGCTGGACGAATCCCAGAACTTCATGTTGATCACCTTTTCTTTAATTATTGACATCCCTACTGTGAGAAACCTGAAGGTGTCTCACCTGCTGGTCCCTGGATTTCTGGCATCCAGGTGGCCAGTACACTGCCATCGCTATTGGATCCAGCTCATGGGGGTGGACCAGTGGGGGAGGAACACGTGGGCGAGGGGTCTTCAGGTAGTAGAAGTGGGAGACTGTGGGTTGAGACGCAGTATCCCCTTCCCTGTAACAACTTTTCCCCTTCCTACCCTGTACTATATTTAGAAGCTCTATCCCCCACGTTCTTACACAGTAACGGACAACATACTAACACCAGAGCCCTTTGCCTGACATGTCCCAAAACTCAGGTCAGGCAGATTCAGGCAGTCGGCGGCAACAGATGTCAATGGTACACAGGGGCCTGCCGCATTGAAAACACAAACGGAGATGCAAGCTGGCTACCGTGGTACTATCCTTGACTCCAGAGAACAAAGAAGCCCACGGGTTCAGCACAGCCGGTGAGTCGGAGGAAGCTGATGTCAAGCCGAACTGTGTTAAGCCCAAGGTGGTGAGTAGCAATATTTTGAACGCAAGAAGAAAGGACTTGTGTGTATGCTTGAACTTTAAAGAAAGCCCAGTTGAGGTCCTGGTGCAGAGGGGTCCCGCGCCACATGTGCGCTCATTCAAAAGGCTCTGACCAGGACCTGTTTGTGAAACTACAACAATCAGAAGACCCTAGGAAAGGGTGACGTGAGGCATCAGAGTGATCCTACTAGGGTCACATCAAATCCCTTGTACAATCGAAAATCCCTGACCCGTCGCTTTCCGTTATGATTGTGAACTGTGTGTGATGATTGGTAAATGTGAACCCTACAGTTTGATGCCAAGCTGAAGAGAAAGAATCCCCGTTTTCTAAGAAAACTGTGCAATACATGAACTGTGTTAAAGAAAGGCCATAGTGAACCCGACGGAGGGAGGCCAATTTTTGCAAGGAGGATTCGAGCCCGGCAGAGGGAGATCCGAGGGATGCAATCTTGACAGAGGGAGATCCCAAGTGCAAAGAGCAATCACCCAAAGATCGTTTGCTTGTTTGTCGTTTCTGCTAGGATGCTCAGAGCCCAGCATAGGTAGATCCCAGGGGCGAAGATCAATTGCCCAAACAACTTTAATTTGTTTGTTTGCTACTTCTAATCAGCAAACCCTCTAAGGCAAGAGACTTGTAGTAAAGAGACTTAGGGGGTCATTCCGAGGTTGGAGGTAAGTAACGGTCCTTACCGGCAGGGCGTAAATAGCTTGTCCGTGCAGTCAATTAGTCCGCTAATAGAGGACAATTACGACTTTGCAGGCACGAGCTTTGCGCCATGCCGGTAAAAATGCCCTTAGCGGCATCATGCATAGTGTAGATAGCACTACCGGCCTGAACCAATGCGGCATTAGCGGTCACTGTAAATAAGCGGAACCGGAAGTAGCGTCATCGCACAGGAACGGGAAGGAGCACGGCGGCCATCTTTTAAAACACAATCCATTGCCATCCTCAGCACACAGGACCTGTGGGACTCTGCTGTTTGTCAGAAAACCTTCTCCAAGCACACCACTATGCCCAAGGCCCTTAAGAAGGGAGCTGCCCGCCAGCGCCGGGGAGAGATTCAACGAGGATGAGTTGGAGATGCTGGCCGGGACACAGCAGGAGCATTCTGGGATTGTCTTTGCCAACAGCATGAAGAGGGAGGCCATCTTAAAAGAAAAAGGAGATCTGGGCATTTGTGGCACAGAAAGTTAGTGCTGGTGGAAACACCTCACGCACCACCAAAGACTGCCGTAAGCGCTGGGACGCCTTGCGACTCAGAGTAAGAAATATACTCTGTGTCAACAGGAGCCAGGCAATGGCAACAGGAGGAGGTCCCAGCTCACACATCAAGCTGACCCCATGGGAGGACATCTGCGCCAGCATGATCGGAATGGAGGGGATAGAAGGTGTCCGCGAGATGGAGTGTGGCGCCACAACATCGGCCGATGGAGGTTAGTGTCCTAAGAAAACACTGTAATGCAGAGTCTGATGAAAGTCAACCAATATGTCAGTCCAAAGAGTCAAGCCATGGTCCAACACACACACACTCCCAGCAAAGTCGGCGGACGCATCACAGACATATGCAGATGCCTGCAGCAAGGCAATGCCGTACCTGACACATACCACACAAAGATGTAAATGCCATAAATCACACAGCATGCAGGCCCCAACAAATATGCATGTCAGATAGCATAGCTCTTGGCCAACATGAGTGACCTCGACGTATGCCTGAATAACCCACCCATGTATCAAACAACGTGCTCATCCAAACTCAAATGCCTATTACCCTCAATTGTGTGGATGATCAATTGTCCAAATGTATGTATGATGCCTATCAAAACATCACTCATGCCGTCCCTCTCTTCGCCCCCCACAGGCTCTGACCATAACAGCGATGGGCAGGATGCAACCCACGCAAACACCACACCCCGGAAGAGGTCCCGGGATGACGCCAACCGCCCTTCGACCTAGAAGGGACAACCCAGAGGCCGCCGTGCACCACCAGGCAAGACACCCCAGGTTGCCAGTACACCGGTGCCACCAAGGGCCGTAGAGGCCGAAGCACCAACACCCATTGGCCAGCCTGAGGAATCAGGCGAGGCACCACACTCTGAGGAGTCAAGTTTGGCTGGGAAGGTGGCAGCCACAGCACCCCAGGCTGTGGAGGACCCACAGGCTGAGGTATTGGTGCCCGTTGAGGACGATGCATCAGAAGTGCTCCGCACGCCCAGTCCACCGTCATCCCTCCAAATATTGTCCCTTGAAACTGACCACGCCACCACCTGGGAGCAGTCTGTGCAGGAGCAAATGGAAGCACACTTCATTCCCATATTGCCGAGTATTGAGGCTGAGCAGGCTCAACAGGACAGCCAGGAACCATCAACCTCCACAGGTGCACCCGCAGGGCCTAGGCGGTCAGAACAGCTGACTGCCCTTGTGCGGAAGTTTGTTGAGGACAACACACTGGCTAGGCAGGTGTGGCGGGAGAACATCGCCTCTCTAGGCAGGTCCATCTCTGAGAACACCGCCTCCATGGCCAAAATATTTGCCGAAAACACTAGCCGCCTCTGCAAGGAGGTCTCCGCCCTCTGCCAGGTAATAGGCCGCATAGCCGATGCCATGGAGGCAGGGCATCCGGCTCCCCAATTGGAGCAGGCGGCCACACCTTCATCTTCTAGCTCGACCGAGACGAGCCCGCTCCGCAGGTCAGCACGCACCCTGCGCCGGCCAGACATGCCGCCACCTGGTCCAGGGAGTGCGAATTGATAGTCTAGGCAGCCTCATGTAGGCATCTGAGACTTGATGGGACATGTGTGGGGGAGTTGTAGGGGGAGTGGGAGGGGGGTGATGGTGTGTGGGGGAGTTGCGGGGGAAGGGCCAGGGGGGTGAGGGTGTGTGGGGGAGTTGTGGGGGGAGGGGAGGGGAGTGGGGATGGTGGGGGAGTTGTGGGGGGAGGGGGAAACAGTGAGGGTGGTGGAGGGTTTTTGCACTATCGTTATCATTGTTATATTTAATATACCCGTTGTGTCCAAATCAAGACCTGAGTGGCCATTCATCATTGCGCATGTTTCATTTATTCATATAAAGTGCATAGTGTGCATGTACCCACACACCCAGTGGCCTCTGTCAGTATATCATGTCACCCTCTGCAGCCATGTCTGTCAGTAATATTGTGCAATCACTGACTGACGCACAGCACGTCCCTCCTGTGCATCGGCACCGCAATGATGTGCAGCCACTTCTTCTTCATCCCCTTCATCATCACCAGGTGGTAGCAGTTCAATGTCAGGGGTCAGGGGCACGTTGCGTCGGATAAACATGTTATGCAGCATAACACATGCCATGTTGGTCTTGGCCACCTTCTCATGCCTGTAGAGAAGTGCCCCACCTGACGGCCTAAGGCAACAAAACCATGCCTTCAACAGGCCAAAGGTCTGGGCAATGACCACACGGATAAGGGTGTGGGATCGATTGTAGTCCTCCTCATGCCTGTTCTGTGTATTTCGGACAGGAGTGATGAGCCACGGCATCAAGGGATAGCCACTGTCACCTGCATGGGAGGCATTAAAAGCTATATGTCAGTCGATTGATGATGGACAGCTGTACTAGTCACACATGTTGAAAGATTATCGTTGGTAACATGCCCATGCCCCTGGTTGTATTTTAGGCCCTTAATGTGTCCTGTGCCATGGAATAATGGTGTGGGTTGCATCTTCAAGATGATACATGGTGTGCTCTGCCGTATTGTAGCTCATGCATTGTGTATGCATACAGCTGTGTTTGTGTAAATTTAGTGATGTGTTGTGTTCTGTAGGATTTTCTGATGGGGAGCGTTGGCAGTAGGCTCTGCAATGTTAGGCATTCTGCACTGATTTTTTCCATGGTGACATGCAGCATTCCTGTGGTTGATCCGGGATATCCAGCACAACAAAGTGTTATGGTCTTGCTTGCGTCGCCTTCCATCTGCACCTGTTTGTAGTGGTATAGTTTGCAATTACGGTAAATCACCTCCATAGCATGGAGGCCACCTTTTGTTTCAAGAATCTCCTGGGGAGTCCGTGGTAGGGATATGTATTCCGTTGTGTGCTTGAGGAGGGCATCCAGCACTTGCTTCAGGATGCAAGTGAATGAGGGTGGTGATATGCCATGCATGTACTACACTCTGTGCTGGTAGGTGGCTGTGGAAAGGAAGTGGAGCACCGACACTACCTTCAGTAGAGGGGGGGGATGGTGGTGTGTATTTCAATGAGGCTGATAATCGTGTATCATTTCCACAATGGCGTTGATGGTGTCCTGGTCCAGACGGTACAGGGTGTGGTTGTGCTGCGCGGTTGGGTTGGAGGGACTGGCTCGGATGTTTGGGACTGGGGGCTACATTCGTGGTTACGCTGGCTGCACTGGTGGGGCATGCTGGGCCTGTCTCGCCCTCCTTCTCCTGCTGCGTCTCCTCTGTGGCGCCTGCCACAGAGGAGACGTGGTGTTGCTGGTGTTGCAATGCATGCATGTCCTCCAGCTGAAGTGTTGATGCTACTGTTGGATTGATCTTGGTGTGGAAAGGGGTGTGGTGTGTGGGTGTGCTCCTTTCGGTCAGGCCCAGACTCCATTACCTCTACCTGTGCTGATGGTGTGCACCTGTGGCAGTTGGGAACACTGCACATGGCATTTACGGTTGGTCAGAGATGCCGGTATTTACGGCTTGCCGGAAACCACTTTTAAACCACTTTTAACGCCTTCATGATGCCGGTATTTGCATGTCCGCTTCACTTGTGATCTCATCCAGTTTTCGGCATGCCGCATTTGCCGGTATGATAGCCCGCGTGCCCGCGCCCATGCCGCTATTAGAGGCACCGTAAATTATGATGCTGCCAATAGCGGTTTGGCTGGTCAGAATGGCCCGTAGCGGTAAGTGATGCTGGTAATCCTTTACCGGCATCGTTTATCCCTTACCTCCAACCTCGGAATGACCCCTTTAGCCTCGGAAGGGGTTTTGATATCGATGAACATAACTGTGAACCTCGTGCTGTCGAGGCCCAGGAGTGTGCTGTGCTTGAGAGAGTCCCACCTTATGCCGTGCTTCAAACATGGGTAAGGGAGACTCAGCCATACCAACCTGACTTATCATTTTGAAAACACTTCTTTCTTTTCTGGTGAACTTTATCCGACACTCTTTTTTTAATTATTAGTAAAAATTAGCAATTGTGTTTTTTTATAGTATAGACCCTTTTTATTTGACGGCCTTATTTATTTTTGATGGTCGGGAAGGACTGGGTCCGAATGATCCAGTGGGCACTATTTGCAGTGAGGAAAACCCCACAGGCCTCTACAGGATTTTCCCCTACCGAGTTACTTTATGGCAGAGAAAACAGAGATGTCCTAGACATGCTCTGGGAAGAGCGAAAAGAGGCACACATTCCCATCTCGCAAAGCGCTACCCGAATGCGAGAACATATGAGACTTGTCTGAGATCTTGTCAGCACTCATATGGAAAAGACTCAAAGTCAATAGAAATCTAACTACGATAAGAAAGTAAGCTTGAGATCATTTTCTATAGGGCAGAAAGTATTGTTCCTATTACCCACCTCAGAAAACAAACTTGTGTCTAAGTAGCATGGACCCATTGAAATAGAACGAACGGGAACCTGCACATATAAAGTAGCCCAACTGGACCAGAAACAGAATTTCCAATTATACCACATAAATTTCCTAAAATAGTAGAAGGAGAACCCGTCAGCCACCCATGCCAAAGTACTATCTTGTTTGGTTCCAGAAGATGTAGACAACTTTGAACTAATCCCTCCTGAGTTATCGACCCCAAAACAAGATGATCTAAGAGATGTAATCACATCCTTCCCTGATGTATTCTCAGACAAACCAGGGAGATTTCAAGGCACCTACCGCTATATTAGAACAGCTAAGGGAAAAGTGATGCATTTAAAACCCTATCGACTTCTAAAGGCCGTAAACAGATAGTGGTCGAGGAAGTAAACAAAATGCTGCAAGCTAATATTATCGAGCCCTCGTGGAGCCTATGGCTCTCCCCTATCGTGTTGGAGAATAAACCTGACCGTTCTGGGAGGTTCTGTATGGACTTCCGTCAAGTCAACGTGATATCCGATTTCGATGCATATCGCATACCACGCATCAATGACCTAATTGATAAACTCCGAGCAACCAACTTTGTATCCACACTAGACTTAACAAAAGGATACTGACAGGTACTGGTGTATATGGACCAGATAAAGAAAAAAACAGCATTTTCCAACCCCTTAGGACTATTTCTATTTAAAGTCCTTCCTTTTGGTTTACACAGTGCACCAGCCACTTTCCAATGCCTATTGGATAAAATCTTACAGCCCTATTCCGACTTCAGAGGAGTTTACATTGAACATATTGTTATTTATAGTAAAACCTGTGAAGACCACCTTTTCCACCTTCATACAATAATGATAGTCCTCGGACAAGCCGGCCTAACTGCTAATTCATCTAAATGCAGATTGGCGCAATCAGCCATAAAATATCTTGTTTTTTTTTGTAGGGAACGGGAACGCACAGCCACAACATGAGAAAGTGAGAGCCGTCCTAGATACACCTACACCCGAAAACTAAAAGGGATCTTAGTGCTTTTGTAGGGTTAATAGCATATTACTGCAGATTTATCCCCAACTTTTCGGAAAGAAACGCGAGACTGACGGATAAACTTAAAAATGCCGAACGCCAGAAACATCAGTGGTCTGAAGAGGATGATGTATGCTATAACAACTTAAAGCAAACTCTGTGCCAGAACCCAATCCTAAACGTAGTAGACTTCTCCAAAGACTTTATATTGCAAACAGACGCCTCCCTTGGTGGGTTAGAGGTAGTCCTGTCTCATGTTTGCGATGGATTAGAACATCCCATTCTCTATACAAGCTGCAAACTCTTCCCATGTTAAAAAAATTACTCCATGCTGGAATTAGAGGTCCTCGACCATCAAGTGGGCTATTATCCACCTTAGATACTACCTCTTAGGAAGAAAGTTTACATTAATTACTGAGCATTCTCCCCTAGTTTGGATTACTCAAAGCAAAGACTCAAAGACATGTGTCATGCAATGGTTTCTAGACCTGCAGTCCTACTGTTTCACAGTGGAACACCGGAAAGTAAAAGACCAGGGGAATGTAGATTTCTTGTCCCGTTTCCCCCATGAAGCAGATGTGGCTACATCACATGCAGGAAGGGTATGTGAGAAACTGAAGGTGTCTCACCCGCTGGTCCCCGGAGATCTGTCATCCAGGTGGCCAGGACACAGCCATCGCTGTTGGATCCAGTTCTTGGGGGTGGGGAAGTGGGACACTGATGGTTGAGACGCGGTATCCCCTTCCCTGTAACAACTTTTACCCTCCCCCTTTTCCTGTAGAAGCACTTACTTACACGGTAACAGACAACGGACTAACACCAGAGCCAGAGCCATTTACCTGACATGTCCCAACCCTCAGGTCAGGCAGAGTCAGGGATTTGCCAATAAGCATGCACACCTGACGGCCCTTTACCTTTCACACAGGGATAAAAGGCGGAGCACAAAAGCACACTTCGAGCAAGACCGAACGCACGAGGAGGGAGCTACACCAAACCGACAGTGCAAAGGGAGAAGAAAAGCGGTGAGACCTGGAAGGACGACAAAGGGGGAATTGCCCTTGCCCTTTTCAACTCAGACCTGCGAAGCCTCCAGAAGGGAAAACATAAGACCAGGAGTTACAGCTGGCGTGCGTAGCAACAGATGTCAGTGGTTCACGGGGGTCTGGTGCCACGTGGGCGCTCATTCGAAAGGCACTGACCAGGACCTCTATGTGAAACTACAACAACCAGAAGGCCCTAGGAAAGGGTGGAGTGAGGTGGCAGAGTGGTCCTACAAGGGTCACATCAAATCCCTTGTACAATCGAAAGTCTCTGACCCGTTGCTAGAGGAAACCTAGGGGAAGGGAACCCCGCTTTCCACTACCATTGTGAACTGTGATAATTGGCAAATGTGATCCCGACAGAAGGATGCCGAAAGAAAGCTGAAGAGAAGGAAACTCTGCTTTTTGAGAAAACTGCACAATACATGAACTATGTTAAAGAAAGGCTGTAGGATTCCAAAATGGCAGCCGTATAAGGAAGACGTGTTGGAGCACTCTCCGTCTTCAAGCCGATACTTCATCTGGAAATTGTCCTTAATACACTCTCCAGCCTTTGCAAGGCTACGGTAGGGGTCATTTACTGCCCCTTTTCCACCACGGCGATACAGAGGCCAGCAGCGGTTAACAGCCAGATAGCCCCGCACCAGGGCATTGAGGACCGACCACGCCCGTGAACGCAGGTCTCTGCAACCACACCTTGGGAGCAAACAGCCGTGGGTGCTGTGGCAGGACCAGGGAGGCACGTTCAGTGTATCGCCCCTCACGACCAAGGAGGAGGCAACGTCCTATAGATGGTGAGGGACAACAATATCTGTAGCATTCGTTGAGCTAGCACTGAGACCGCATTGAGAAGCGTAGACACGGAGCGTAGTAAGAGTTCCTCTGGGGCAGAACAAACACTGCCGCAAGTGCGAAGTCCTTACCCCAACAATCATCTAAGCTTCTAAGCTTATTTAGAACTGTCTGGGGTAAACGGCAAAAAGCAAGCGTAGCGGCTAGCAGCCAACACAAAGGCGTGGCTGGAAATCACTATCAACCACCCGCTACGTAAACCTGTCTCTCCATGTGATCCCTCACTGGGTCGCCGCGAACAGCTCCACCTGACTGCTCCTATTTACTATCAGAAGTGCTGATCTATTTTATCACGCGGGAACCGGGGACCGCTTAGCTTTATCTGCTCTATAAGGAACCTGCTCCTTACTAATTGGTTACTCCCTGCCTGTAACTCTATATAAGCAGGGCTTGGCCCTGTACTATATACAAAAACACACAACCTGCTACTGGAAACATAAATGTTGGCACACACGTGCAAAGGGGGCTCACTAGTGAAACAATCAGGACCAAAAGGCTGTCCCACAGCGGATCCTGGCTTCATCAGCACATAACTTCATTGGCACTAAGGTCTTTGGGAGCTATCCAGCAACGCACCTACAATCCAAGCACACGGGCGAATTCCTTTAAGATTTTCACGCTGATTGATTTATATTGGGGAGCGGAGATAAACAAAGCCAAGCTTGACATCCTTTGTCTTAGCAAATATTACAAAAACTGCTAGAAAAACTTTGTGCAAGCAACAAAACCGTCCCGGGGCCCAATGGTACGCCAAAGCATCCCTCTTCTCCAACACTGCAACGTGTACCCCCAGAAATGGCGGCTTCTAGGGAAGACTTTACAAAATGTTTTCGGGAATTTCAGGAGCGGTTCACCTTAAACTTTCAATCACATTTGATAGCATTCAAGGCAGATATAAGGAACTCACTCGCCGAAGTTAGCAAAGAAATAACATCCCTAGCTGAACGAGTCGACCTGAACGAACAAGCCATCCAAACTCTGGACGCTGATTGTAAACAAACGGATGTTGCACTAGAAGATCTATCCACAATAAAACATAATTTAGAACTTCAATATAAGAACCTTGAAAATTGATCACGCCGATTCAACATCTGGATCAGGAACCTTCCAGAAACGATCCAGGATTCAGAACTAAAGGAAGCCATGGTTCAGATATTTGCAAATCTCTTAGCCGGAGTAGAACCCATTGATATACCCCTTGATAGGGTTCCTAGGGTCGGACCGAAAAGAACCGAATCCGGCTGCCACCCCCGAGAAGTTCTGGCGGCCTGTACACTATATCCTCAAAAATAATTCATAGTAAAAGAGGCGAGGGCCTCGGCGACAATTTCATATGATGGCATTGAAATTGAACTATATCAAGATCATTCCAGGATAACCCTACAAAAACGCAGAGGCTTACAGGATGTGGTGTGAACCCTCCAAACCAGGGGCATAAGATATAAATGGACTTTTCCCGTTGGTCTATCATTTACCTTGGATAGCAGGCAGCAAAGAATAACGACCAGGGAAGCAGGACTGACCCTGCTTCAAATAGAAGAAGACACTACAGGCGTGCCATCGGAAAACGCCCAACTTAACGCTGGAACAAAAGGCACAAAATCCAAGTCTGGGGACTGGCAAATCAGCACATGGCCAAAAAAGTACTGGCCGTGTGCTGGGATCCTCAAAAAGAAGATTGGTGTTCATGACAGAGAGGCCAGATTTCTGAATCATCATCATCTTAACAATCATATCTGGCTAGACTTTATTGGGCACTTTCTCCAGGTGGATCAATCCCGGATCCTCGGATGCCCGACAGGCAATGAGATGGAGCGTGACTTTCTCTTTTTGGAATCTATCTGTTCTTTGTAACAAATGGGGGAGCTAGGACTTCCCACACTTTCTTCTGGGTTTAAAGGTGGATCGCAGCTGGGTGAGTTCGTCCCAGAACATGTTGGGGACTGTGATTCACACCTGGGAACTTTTGGGAGGGGGGTTTCCACAGGGTTGGGGGGAAGGATATACCTGATGGCAGTTATGTTGAGGGGCTATCAAGGGGTTGGGGGCATCTAGTTGGGGGGGGTTCTCGCCTGCAGAGAAAAAGTATGCTGCTTATTAACGTATAATACCAGCCATATTTTAATATCTTTTAGCCCTTTGCCTTTTTTCACATAAAACCATAATTCAAGTGTTTGACATGGAATGTAAGGGGGCTCAACACGCCGCATAAACGTAAGAAGGTAGAGCTCTTCTTGAGGTGGCACCAACCGGATTTGGTGGCGCTTCAAGAAACCCATATTTATAAAACAGACAGAAACAAACTCTGCCTCCGTTATTATCGAGCAAAACCGCAGGTGTATCGATTGCTATTAAAGAGCGATGTGGTTTTGAAATAATTTGCACTAAAACACACAGGGAGGGCAGATATGCTTTTGTGGCGTTCCTTAGGGTATCCACTATCAAATTAACAGTAGCAACAATATATGCCCCCAACTCAGGCCAAGATGGATTTCTGAAACATGTGATGGGCTTACTGGAGCAATTCATGGATGTATTAATACTGGGGGACTTTAACCTGACTTGGGACTCAGCACAGGACAGAAGCAGGGTAACACAATGGGCCCCACCCTCCCGCTCGAGCGGGCTGCAACGTATATTTGCGGATCTATCCTTAATAGATATTTGGCTCGCCCTGAAAGGGGAGGAGAAAGGTTATTCCTTTTATTCACACGTACATAGGTTATTCTCCCAAATAGATTACGCTTGGTCCTCCACTCCGTAACACAAATTACCACACACCCAATCACCCTTTTGGACAATGCCCCAATCACATTAACACTCGAAATCGCAACTGCCAACCCACAGCTTTGGCCCTGGAAATTTCCACTCGCTTTACTCCAAGATCATGTCGTCCGAGATGAAGTAGCTTCACATATTACTGAATACTTTGACCTACATTTAAGGGGGGATAACTCATTCAACATTATTTTATTTGGGACGCGTTTAAAGCCACTATGAGGGGAGTCCACATAATGCAGAAGCTAAAAGACACAAACAACTTATGGCCCTCAAATTAGCACTAGATGTGGAATTATCGCATATCATGAAAAAAAAGGAAACGGACACGGGGCGCGAAATGCAGAAAGCATTCCATGCAGCGGCTGGCAGGTTAAACCTTAACCTAACAGAGAAAGCAGAAAAAGCTCTCTTTATTACTCAAACGGCGCTATTACATAAAAGCTAACAAAATGGATCGCCCTTGGCAGCCAAACTTCACCAAAGGGCGGCCTCCCGGACTATACAACAAATAAAACTGCCCTCGAGAGACGACCTCCGAAACCACCATTATACTAAAACAATGCACACATTTTACTCCCACTTATACAAATCCAACATGCTGGATCTTTCCCCTCAAACAATATATTTGGAATCCGTTGAACTCCCCAGATGGCTGAAGGTGACATTTTAGAAAAATCGATCACAACAGACGAGGTGCTACGGGTTATCTGTGAGGTACAACTTCCTTTCATCGCGGGATGTATTTTCGCTGGGTTTTTTACCGTGAATTTTTTAACAAAATATACCCATCGATTTTTTTTTTAGGTGGGGTTAGACAATTATATATGGGGTGTGGGTGTTTGTGAATACATAAACGATTAAATATAATGGGGGGTTTCATGGGGACCCCCCAAAAATAATTTTAAAAAAATTTGATGGTCTCTTTTTGTTAAAAGAATCGCAGTAAAAAACCCTGCGAAAAAACATCCCGCAATGAAATGATATGGAACCATCTGTGAACACCCACTCAATAAGTCACCTGGTCCAGACGGTTTTCCGGCTAGGTTTTATAAAACATATAGGGCCTCATTACGACCCTGGCGGAAAGTGACTGACCGGACCGCAACAGCGTAAATAGCGTTTCCGCCATTGCACGAAGGAGCAAAGTGCGGCTAATCACGACCCATCGGGCACGAGCATTACGCCATGGCGGAATCCGAAAGGCTGCGATGGCGGAAATGACCCCAAAACGGCCCTTACCGCCGCCGTACGCTGCACCAGGTGCAATACCGCCACCCATCTTAGCGGTCACCGTAATGAGCGGTCACCGTAACGAGCGGGCACCGCAAATTACGGCCACCGTAAATATACGGAAACGGAAGTAAAAGCATGTGGCCGGAACGGGAAACAGCACGCCGCACAACTATAAAAACCGAATCCCAACACAACCATTAAAAATCCGACCCTGACACACATCCCAACCCGTTAGCAACCCCAGTTAAAAAAATAAATATGGGAAAGGTAGCCAAGAAAGCGTGTGACCGCAAGCGGCAGGTACACTTCTCCCGAGAGGAACTGACCGTGCTCACCGAGACCCTCCAGGAAAATGCCGCCGTCGTCTTCTCCAGTCAAATGACCAGGACGGCCCTTGCCAACAAGAAGGCCATATGGGCCCTGGTGGCACAGCGCGTAAGTGCGGTGGGGACAACACCCCGCACGCCACAGCAATGTCGCAAGCGGTGGGACGACCTGCGGATCCGCGTACGCAGCATACTTTCTGCGAACAGGAACATCGCCACAGCTACCGGGGGGGGTTCAGAGTCGCCCATCAAGTTGACCCCCTGGGAGGATATCTGCGCCTCCACCATAGGAATGGAGAGCATAGAGGGAGTCGGAGGGATGGAGAAAGGAGTGCCGACATCCGGAGAATCAGGTAGGTTGGCCAAGAGAAACAATGCGAAATCCACAAACCACGAACATGTGCAGTACCATGTGACCCCATAGTGCAATACATACTTTGCCCTGACAGCGCCCTCTAAAAGTCAGAATGAATAAACAAATCAATCAAGATGCCATAAACAACCCCTACATGTGCAGCATGCACCCCCTAACTGCAGGCAGCCAAATGAATGCATCCTCAATCCACACGAAAATGAGACCACCTCCAAGGCCCAGTCCCAAATCAGCCTCATGTACCACCCCAATGCATTTGATACGTTGCCATTCCAAATCCGACAGACCCATAACTAACGCTCGCCCCTCTTTACTCCACCACAGGGTCCGATACCAACGACGAGCTGCAGGACACCCCTACCAGCACGCCTGCAAAGAGGGCCAGGACCAACGTCCCAAGAGCCTCCACCTCAGGTGCAAGGATCAAGACACGGCAGCAGCAGGAATCAAGTGGCAGCACACTGGAGGGGACTGCAACAGGCACCCCAGCAGCCAGCAAGTCCACAACCCCAGCACCACAGGTCCCCCCAAAGAACGTATCTGATGGCACTGCCTCTGGTGGTAGCAGCACCATAGGTGACACAGCTGTCATGCCAGCATGCTCCGACACGGAAAACAGTGCTGGCGACGTAGGTACCATCCATGACCTTTCCCAATCCCCCTGCATGTCCCATCCCCTACACCATGACGAAACCACGCAGGGGCACCCTGAAGACGACGACTGGCCAACCCCCACAAGTCCTGTGCCAAGGCAACATGTGTTGAGCAGCCCCCCTGTCACACCACCGCAAATGTCCATGGCCCAGCAGAGGCAACAGTCCCTCGACCTGCTGATCGAGCAACAGCAGGAAGTGTCCACGCTACTCAAGGACCATGCAAATGAATGCGGGGGTTCCAGGGCAGCCATGGAAACATCCACCGAGACACTCAGGGCACAAATAGAGAAAAGTAGTGAGAGCCTCAGGGGAGAAATGGAGAAAAGCACCGAGAGCCTGAGAGCACAAATGGAGAAAAGCACCGAGAGCCTGAGAGCACAAATGGAGAAAAGCACCGAGAGCCTGAGGGGGGAACTGCATGCGACGTCCAAAGACGTTTGTGCTGAACTTGCTGCTGTGCGCCGTGTGCTCTCGGAGCTCTCACAAACCCTCAGAGACATGCATGGACGCGAGCAGGCAGAGACATCATCCGTGGCAAGTTCCGTCCAGGGCAGCCCCCAACGCAGATCTGGCAGGAACCTGCGCTCCACGGGCAGGGGTGCCCCTGATACCCGTAGAGGGGGCTTGCAATAGCGTCCAACCACGGACAGCATGCATATTTGGACACTGGTGTTGGGGGGGGAGGTAGTAGGGTGGAGGGGGTGTGTTGGGCTTCACTGGGTGGCGGGTCCATAGGGTGTATAAATCAAATCACATTAACAATACAGCATCTCATTATCATCCAATGACATGTGTGGACATTGATATTTGCGTACGAGGCCTTCATAGGCGTACAGTCCACAATGTGCCTGTACTACACACACACAGTGCCACAGGTCCCCTTTCCGTGTAATAGGCACCATGCGTGGTTGCTAGAAGCATGCATCTATGATGCTCTGTCGGATTGCACGTGCATCCTGTGCCTCATGGACTCCTTGAGGTGCCTCCACATCCCCACCCTCATCATCATCATCATCTTCAGGTGCATGCAGTACAGCGTCAGGGGGCATGGGCACATTCCTACGTATGCACATGTTGTGCAGCATGACACATGCCATGACCATCTTAGAAACCTTCTCATGGCTGTACATGAGTGCCCCGCCAGACCTGCTGAGGCTGCGGAAACGAGCCTTCAGTAGGCCGAATGCCTGTTCAATGACCACACGGGTACGTGAGTGGGCATGGTTGTAGTCCTCCTCATGCTCGTTCTGTGGGTTCCGGATTGGTGTAAGGAGCCATCTCTTCAGTGGATACCCGGCATCACCTGTATGAGACGAATAAAGGGTGTCAGTGGAATGATAGTGCTAAGTAGCCCCCCCCCCCCCTGCAAGGTCATTGACGCATCAAATGGGCCACGATGTCATGCATGGAATGAGACTCACCGAGTAGCCAGGATCTGTGCCCTGCGTGTCGCTCCATGTAGCGTGGTATTCTTGTGTTCCTCAGGACCATAGAATCATGGGTAGATCCTGGAAATCTGGCACAACAATGCGTAAATATCTTGTTGGAGTCACACACCATTTGCACATTGATTGAATGAAATTGTTTCCGGTTGCGGTACTGGACCTCCATGGCATGTGGGACAACCAATTCAACATGGGTGCAGTCGATGGCACCAATGCAACCCGGGATGCCGCCAAGTGCATGGAATCCCACTTTTGCGTTGGTAATCTCCTGGTACGTGCGTGGTAGTGTGATGTGGTCGTCGGCGTGCTTCAGGAGGGCATCGTGCACTTGGAAGAGTGTCCGTGAGAACAGTGGCTGTGAAATGCCATGCAACTGTCCCACTGTGTGCTGGTAGGTGCCTGTGGCCAGGAAGTGGAGTGCAGACACCACCTTCAGTAGGGGTGGGATGGCGGTTGGGCTATCTATCATGCTCACGAGGTCAGCATGTGTCATGTCCACAATGGCGATTATGGTGTCCCGGTCCAAACGGTAGAGGGTGTGGATCTGCTCAGCAGTGAGGTTGAACGGATCGGCTCGGAGGCGTGGGATTGCGGGCCGCCTGCGTGGTGGTAGTGGCAGTGCTTGTGGGCCTTGCTGACCCTGCCTTGCCCTCCTCCTCCTCCTTCTCCTCCGTCTCCCCTGTGCGCCCGGTTGTTGTACCTGTTGTTGTTCGTCGTCTTCTTGTAGTTGTAGCACTTGCAGTGCTATCTGGTCCCCCAGGCCCAACATCGCTAGTCCTGCCGGTAGCATTTTGGAGTGGGAGTGGTTGTGGGAGGGGTTTGGGTCTGCTATATATGTGCTGTCGGCCTGTATGGCCTCCACCTGTGCTGATTGAATGATTCTGTGGCAGATGCTATCCCTTCTGGCCGAGCACGTCCCGCACGTAAGGCTGCATTTGGCCGCATGGCATCTTGGGATTGGAATCATGTATCAAATCCCGATGGCAGTGTGATGTACTTTGACTGATTTTCATGCTATGCTCCCATTGTTACACATGCTATGATTGCAGCCGCTTACATACCTGTGAAGAGTCAGTGGTATGTAGGGCTCGATCGATGGCCGACCCTCATGCAGCACAGTAACGTACTTCACCGACGGGCGTGGCGTCCCATTTGTGATTGCAGCCAGTTAGCATTATGACACACAGCCGCACTACATTGATGTAATTGTGAATGCAAGCGTTCACAGAAGCCTTTTCGACGTAATGTTGCAAGTGAGGAATTCGAAGGCCAGCATTTTTGGTTTTGAAGTAGCGGCGAGGATACGCCCACAGGTCTGGCTGGAAATGTAACGTTCTATTGTAGAATGTCCTTGGGACATGGCCCATAACGAGCAGGCAATGAATGATATGAATTGAATGGGATGCGCAATAGCGTAGTGGACGATAAGGCAGGACGTTCCCAAATCCATCTTGCTTCACAACACTACAGATCCGGCCAGGGGCACAGTGGTTTTTGCAGACTGCATTACGCACAGACGCGATGGAAGTTTCACATATAATGTGAGTGAATATTCATGCGTTTTCATTGCGGGATGAGGGAATGATGAATGGATGCATGGACTGATGATTCCGTTTAGGGTCTGCCATGTACATGGGTTTTTTGAATCACTCCCCTTCCCCTGCGCTATGTGATGCAAGGCTGCCATAGTGGGACATACGTCTATCTGCCCTTGTCGGATCCTCCCTGTCTCGACGCGCCTTCATACACTTGTGTCTAGGCACGTTACTAATCCCATGTCATGGGTTCTATCTTGACGGACGCATGCACAGTAACCGACGTTGCCAATGGTGTATTTACCTCGATTGATTTCATTATGATTCGATACTGATTTAGGGGTGTGTATGTTCCTTTGGAGTGGGCTAGCATGCATATGGGTGTGGATTTGGTGTGTTGGATGAAGATTGTAATGCATCATGAGTCCCGTAATGCAATCGGTTAATTTGTGTTTCTTTTGGGTGACAGGTATCTCCTGCCCTATTGCAGATGCCATCTCTACGCCACTCCTCCAGATGGTTTTTACTCTCGACTCCTGCAGCTTCGGGTGAATCAGTGGAGCACCATTTCGATCTTATGGGACGATCGCCAATGGGCCACATGCCCTTACGCTGTACTGGTGGCTAGGTGCAACATTTCGGCCTTTCAGCTCGACTAGTGCCTGCCTCATGGGACGGACCTGCGGTTCTTGCCGCTTCCATGTTGCCTTTTGGAACGTTGATGTAGGCCCTGTGTGCCATGATGGTACAGGGCGTCACACAAGTGGAAGCTGGTCAATTATTGCAGATGCAGCCCTCGGTGATGATGGTTGTTTTGGTGTTATTTTGCAAATTGCTGTGGGGCCTTTGTCATTTGGATGTGCATTTAAATTGTATTCCGATATTTGTCGTGTTGCGTTGTTCTTTGCAGGTGATGTGGCGATTTTCGCTTTGTGGCGGTATGTATTGCGAGATGATCTGCATTGTGTTCCGCCTTCTGAGTTGAGTTGTGTGGTACAGTACTGGGCGCGTTTGCCTACGTAGCACAGTATGGTCACGGATAGGGGCTGCCATTGTGACTGTTTACATGATGTGCTGTTCAGGGGCGGGGGATTGGCTTTTGGCCGACTGGTGCCTGTCAGCCAGGTCGATTGGTGGAATGATGGGATGTTCCGAATGTGGCTGGTCACAGGTGACTGTGTTTGCGTGCGTTTGTTGGAGGGGGACTGGGGTCATGTCCATTGGAATAGCTTCTGTATTGATGCCATCTGTGCCCTGCAGCTCCCATCGGCCCCTCTTGGGATGAGCCTGGCTGCTCAGTCACTCTGCCAACTTGTGTGGTACATGCTTCTGCTGATGGTTGGTTTGTTTACTGGCAAGAGTACAGGGCTGGTGCAATCCCCCTCAGGATGCTGTTTTGGATGTTGCCTTGCGCTGGTGGCAAGCGATGGGGGACTACTGTTGTTTTGTGTCATGTGTTCTTGATTTTCATTTTGATGTATTGTACCTTCACATGCCTGTGCTGCATCAGTACGGCTATGGTGACATGCCGTACATGGATGCCCACTCACGGGGCGCTTTGAGCCCCTGCATGCTTTTCTACGTTGGCATGCATGGGTGAATTGTAGATTTCACTGGTTGCATAGTGTGAGTACATTGCGCCTGCCAGGAGTTGTGCAATGTGGCCAGGGAGTGGAGTACAGGCACTCAGTGGGCCATTTACGGTTGGTTCACGATGCCGTATTTCTCGCCATGGCGGAATGGTACTTTACGACGTGCTTGATGGCGTTCAGTACATGTCCGCTAGGGTCAGAATTCGCGTACCGTTGCGCCATGGCGGTGATTCCGGTTTTGCAAGGCGCGCGTGCGCGTACTTGGTGCAGTTAGCGTTGCCGTTCACTGCGGTGTCGCTAATGGCATCGTACTTTACGGTGACGGGTCATGATCGCAACGAGCGGTGTTCGATGGCGGTATTGCATTTCCGCCATCATTTTTCCATTTCCGCAAGGGTCGTAATGAGGCCCATAGTCACATCTTAACTCCCGTCCCAACTAAGTTGTTAAATTCTTTTCTGCACACGGGCCAAATATCATCCACCATGGAAGAAGCAAAAATAATTTTGTTCCGTAAACCCGTTAAAGACCCAACAATCTGTGGGTCCTATCGTCCTATTGCACTCATTAATTTAGATGCAAACATGTTCAACAGGGTGTTTTGTAACCGAATTGTAGACCTCTTACCATCATTTTTTTTTAAAATATATTTTTATTTTTGTAATCAACACACCAAACATTACAATTTAGAGGACATTTACATTCAAGTCTGTTGCGATATAGTCATACACCAAACATTACGGTCCTCCCCCTCCGTCCCCATTACCCCGAGCCCCTATTTCCATGCTGCCCGCCAAAATATCTCATTGTGCTCTCACATCTCCTGCGCAGAGTCCCCATCGGGGCACACCTTGGGGGTGCCTGCTAGTGTGAACACAAGTTGCCTCCATTCAATCACTGGTACCACTTCTTCCTCCCACCCCTGCTGATTGCTTCATACCAGACCGTCGTTTCAGCATCCGCCCATTTTAGGAGGTCCGTCCACCACGCCTCTATTCTGGGGTGCTGGGCGGCCTTCCAGCACATTGCGATTATACGTTTGGCCAGAATGTAGGCCAGGTCCTTCATTTTGCTAACATGCTTCAGGTTACGCGGTTTGGCGAACAGCCCCAGCAGACATGCCCATGTTGATTCCACCTCCAATGTGATCCCTTTCTCCGGCAGGCCCAACTTGATCTCTGTCCAGAATCTGCCCACCTCCGGGCAAGCCCAAAACATGTGCACTAGCCCCGCTTCCGCCTCTCCACATCGTGGACACTTTTGCGCAGATGGGTTCCCAAACTGGGCAATCCTACCGGGGGTCATATATGCCCTATGGGTGACATAGAGCTGTACCTGCTGAAACCTTGCGTTGCGAGACACCTTCTTGTGGTACCTCTGAACTCTGTCCCATTGTCCATCTAGTAGGGGTTCTCCCACCTCCTCCTCCCAATCCCGTCTAAATTGAAACACCTCCTTACCCACCCTGGACATCAGTAATTCGTATATGCGGTACACTTCATGCCCACCCTCCGAGATATCATACATTGTCTCGATGGCCATATCTGGTTCCTCTGCTAACTCTTTCACAGACCATTTGTCCAACACCAGTTTAGTAATTCTAGTATGGGTAATGTGTTGGCCTGCATGCACTCTGGTGTCTTCCATCAGCCTACTGAAATCTAGTGCCTCGCCCTCTTGCCATACATCCCCGAGGGTCACAAGTCCCGTTGATTCCCAGTATTTACGGCCATCATTAATACATATTGACCAAATAGGATTTATTAAGTCAAGGCAAACACTTGACAATATATGTAGAGTATACCATATCCTGGAGAAGGTGGAGAAAAAACAGATCCCTGCAGTTCTCGTTTCTATAGATGCCGAAAAGACATTTGAGAGTGTGGAATGGTTGTTCCTTTCTTTGACGCTAGAGAAAATGGGATTCGGACCAAACTATATAAAATGTATCAGAGCAAACTATCAGAATCCCTCTGCAACATTGTCAAACGGCCATTTATTTTCTCTAATATCCCTTCATCGTGGTACCAAGCAGCGGTGCCCTCTCTCCCCAATGTTATATGCATTACACCTGGAACCTTTATTGGCTAAAATTAGACAGAGGGAATAAAAGGTGTTATGTTCGGTGGTACTCAGCACAAAATAATGGCTTACGCCGATGATATGCTGCTTATAGCAACAGAACCACCAAACACGATATGGGAGTCCACACAGGCATTTCAGAAATTTGGGGCAGTATCAGGACTGAAAATAAACATGCATAAATCTGAGATTTTAAATCTATCATTATCTTCGGTGAAAAATTTAGATTTGCAGGCACAGACAGGGTTCGGATGGGCACAAGAGGGAATCACTTTACTGGGGGTACGAATCACTCCATGCCTTAAAGGCTTATACGTAGCTAACTACCCCCTTATTAAAGGACATTGAATCTCAACTTAAAAAGTGGGACGCACGTACAATCTCGTGGCTGGGCAGAATCAACTCTGTGAAAATTGTCACTCTCCCCAGAGCATTCTACTTATTTCAAACGCTGCCTATCAAGGTACCCCTATCCTTTTTCCATAAAATACACAGGGCGGTTTCTGCCTTTGTATGGCAAAATAAGACCCCACGGATAGCCCTATCTACATTGATGCTACCACCAGACAAGGGAGGGATGGGTCTTCCTAACATTTTGACATACTTTCGTGCAGCGCAAATTCTGGTCTGTTTAGATCTTGACCAGGCTGAGTTGTCGTTTCGCTTATGTGAATGCCTGGTGGCCGTGAGGGGCTAGATGAACAACAATTGGCTCAAGTTAAATGGGGATAAAATGGAGTTTCCGGTGGTGGGTTCTCCTTCTGAATCTCTTTCTTGGGTTTCTTCTTTCTGGCCGCCTGTGCTTGGTGCTATTCCTATCCTGGTGACGATAGTCAGGAACCTCATTCTTCTTCACTGTCAATGTTTGTTTGTTTTGTTTGTTTGTTTGTTTTATTATTTATAATGCGCGAGCGTACCCGGGGGTATCAGGGCGCAGACTTTACAAGAATTTTCGAAGCTTGGTTACAGTACACGAGGAATATACATAATACAAAAATAGGTGCACAAATGTTATATACAGTATATACAAATCATCAGTAAGGCCAGCAGGCGGTAATGTAATATACAGGTAAGCAAGAGGCACACGTGGTTACGATGTGTGCGTGTAGCGCTGGACACTACCTAGTCTTAGTGGGTCTCCAGTTTCAGCCAGGAGATTAACTTGGAACGGAAGTTCTGATAAGGCAGGTCTACTCTAAGGTTTGGAGGCAGGGAGTTCCAGAGCTTGGCAGCTTTTACCGGGAAGCTGTTGCCTCCTATGGTGGCCCGTTTGTAGTGGGGGACAGATAGGAAATCTTTGTATGCGGTTCTGACGGGTCTTGAGGAGGATCGTTTGTGGAACCTGTTGATCAGGTAGGTTGGGGCTGCGTTGTTGATAGACTTGTGGGTGAGAGATGCCGTTTTTAAGAGAATTTTATCTCTGGTGGAGAGCCAATTGTTCTGTTGGCTGAAACCTGTAATGTGTTCTCTTCTGGAAATGCCCAGAGCTGCTCTGAGAGCGTTGTTCTGAAGGGTTTGCAGTTTATTGGTGGTGGCCTTGGTGGATCCTAGGTAGAGGGCATTACAATAGTCGAGGCGAGACAGTATGAGGGCTCTGGCGAGTGTCAGACAGCTAGTGTCAGACAGGAAAGGTTTGGCTGCACGGATTAATTTGCACGTGTAAGCCGTGGAGGATGCAAGGGAGCTCACTTGTCTTTTGAGGGAAAAATTGGAATCTAGATAGAATCCCAATGTTTTGACCTCTTGTCCGACTTTGATGTTGTTCCCGTCAATCATGAAGGAGTTATAGGCCGGGCCAAGTTTCTTTATACTGATTGTGGTGCCTAAGATGATGAGTTCTGTTTTATCATCATTCAGGCATAGTCCATGAGTAGCCATCCATGCCTGGATGATGATGTACACCCTATTTAGCAAGGCCAAATCCTTTCCATAATCTCCTGAAAGCGGAAGGAGGATCTGAGTATCATCTGCATAGTTAGTGTAGGTGATACCGAGATGATCCAAATCATCGAAAAGGGGCTTGGTAAATATGTTGTATAATGTGGGGGAGACACAGGAGCCCTGAGGTACACCACATGTGATGGGTATAGGGTCTGCTGCCGCCGTGGGAGAGAAGACCCTCATAGTCCTGCCGTTGAGGAAGGATGTGATCCAGGTGATGGCCTCACTAGAGAAGTGAGCCGAAGTGTGGAGGTGTGAGCAAAGGACAGAATGATCGACCAGATCGAAGGCTGCAGAAAGGTCGAGGAGGAGGAGTAGGGCGGCTTGCCCGTTGTCTCTGAGCGAATCGATCTGCGCTTTCAAGTCAATAAGGGCGGTTTCAGTCCCGTGTTGGGGACGGAATCCAGATTGTCTAGAGCCTAAGAGGTTGTGTTCTTCCAGGTGCTTCTGTATTTGTACATAGGCAACCTTGTCCAGAATTTATAGTAGAAAGGGAACAGTAGTTATGGGACGGTAGTTTGTGGGTATGGCTGGGTCAAGTGTGGGTTTTTTCAGTAGAGGTAGTACCCAGGATTGTTTTAGGTTAGTAGGGATGGAGCCAGTGGCAAAGGAGGCATTGATCAATTTTGTAATGAAAGGGGAGAGGTCGCGGGCAGCATCTTTAATGAGCTGTGCAGGGCATAGATCTCCCTGGCAATTAGACGGTTTCAGGGACAGGATAATTTTTTCGACTTCCAGTATGTTGACTTTGGCGAATTGGAAGCGGGCTAGGTCAGTGGGCATGGGCTTGTCCGGAGTTTTTGAGTTGAGGGTGTCATTCAGGGATGCTCTTTTGCTGGTGATTTTACTTTGAAGAGTCGCAATCTTGTTTGCTAGGGCTCTTTGAATTTCTGAGCACCAGTTTTTATCTTTGGTGCACGTGTCAAGGGGTGCAATGGGGGTTTCTATTTCTTTAAGGATGGAGAAAAGTTCTTTCATGTTAGATTTAGCTTGGGATATACGAGAGTCAAAGGAGGCTCGTTTGGCCAGGTAGATTTCTTTTTTGTAGAGTGCAGCTAGTTTGGAGAGTTTTAGTTTGTTAGAGACTGAAGGGGATTTTTTCCAGATGGCCTCGCAGTTTCTTTTTTGCTGTCTTAGTTTTTTGAGGAATGGTGTGTACCATTTGTTAAGGTGCGTTTTCGGTTTACTGGATCTCAGTTTAAGGGGGGCGATGCGGTCCAGTGAGGTGGCCATAATCTTGTTATATTCTTCAACTAAGGACTCAGGGTCCAGGTTATCAGGAAGTGAGTTGAGAGTGGGGAGTAGGTCAGGGATAAGTCTTTCTACTGTCATGTTCTTCTTCTTTCTAGTGAGAGTGGGTGGGGCCTTAATGGTGGGCGGGGGTGAGGGTCTGTCGGTGGAGAGCATAAATGATACCAGATGGTGGTCAGTCCAGGCTTGGGGTGAGATATTTGTAATGTTCACTAGGCAGTTGTGGTCAGCCACCCAGTCAAGTGTTCTACCTTTCGTATGCGTGGGTGTCATACATCTTTGCACAAAGCCTAATTCAGTAAGAGTATTAGCTATGGTACTAGCGGAATGGTCTTCTAGGTCATTGTAGCCCAAGTTAAAGTCTCCTAAGGTGAGAGCTTGAGTGGAGCTTTTGAGGTTGCTGGATAGGATGGAGTTAAGGTCTTCATTGAAGGTGCCAATGGGGCCTGGCGGACGGTAGATCAAGTAGATGTTAAGAGTTTGGGAGTTGGTGAGTGGTATTTTGACTGCTAGTGATTCGCAAGAGAGGGCGTCGGTCGAGGTGGCTAGTCTCATGGTGAGACTGCACTTATGGATAAAGGCGACACCGCCTCCTCTAGAATTAGGGCGGTCTTGTCTCAGGATGGAATAGTTATCTGGGACTGCCAACATAAGCATAGGGCCTGCTGCTGGGTGTAGCCAGGTCTCAGTGATGGCGAGGAAGTCAAGGTCTTCGGTGAGTATTAAGTCTGCAATTTCTGTAGCATGAGCTACTAGCGACCTGGCATTGATCAAGGCTCCCTTGATATTGGGGCTAGCTTTGTTTTTAGAGATAGTGGCTATGTTTTTTGAAGTAGTAGTAGTATGGCGCTTGTCTTGTGTAAGTTTAGGGGTGCTCTGGTTGCGGGAGTTCTGAAGGGTTTGTAATGGGTTACTGGATTGTGTGGAGGTGTTTGGTCGCGGTGGCAGCGATCTAGAGTTTTGTGTAGTGGGCAGTGAGCGGGCAAGTGGTTCATGGATTTTGGCTAGTCTGGCTCTAAGTCCTAAGTTCCTTTCTGTGGTGGTGCGAGGGTGACTGGAAGGCAGCAGTGTCTGAGAGTCGTTTAAATCTAGGTAAGGTACTTGGTTGTTGTGTCTGGGTAGGGCTGGCATGTTAGGTAGGTGTGGAGCCATCTTGGTCGGAAATGTGTTATTGAGGCTGATCATGAAGTAGGCAAGCAAGATGGAGGTGAGTAGATACATGCTAAATGGTGGGGTCGAGAGTGTTATGGAGCGCTAAATAATACCTGAATTGGGGTGGCCGCACGTGGATGGGATGGTCTATGTAGCCCCTAGATAAGGGTAGTTGATAAGGCTGTGATGCCGGGGGTCTGGCAGACGGCAGACACTGGCACGTGCAGGGGGTCTGGCAGACGGCAGACACTGGCACGTAACAGGCATGAAACAGGCACTAGCCTTGTTTCAATAGTGTGGTCTAAGTACGACCATAGGGCACAACACAGTAGTGTGATCACTATGCGGCCATAGGGCACAACACAGTAGTGTGGTTTAAGTACGACCATAGGGCACAGCACAGTAGTATGGTCACTATGCGACCATAGGGCACAACATAGTAGTGTGGTCACTATGCGACCGTAGGACACAGCACAGTAATGTGGTCACTATGCGACCAAAAGGCACGACACAATAGTGTGGTCTAAATACGGCCATAAGGCACAACACAGTAGTGTGTTCTAAATACGACCATGAGGCACAACACAGTAGTGTGGTCTAAATACGACCATGAGGCACAACACAGTAGTGTGGTCTAAATACGACCATAAGGCACAACACAGTAGTGTGGTCTAAATACGACCATAAGGCACAACACAGTAGTGTGGTCTAAATACGACCATAAGGCACAACACAGTAGTGTGGTCTCAATGGCTCCCTAGGTGAGAATAGTCTGCAAAACAGGCCACCTCTTGCTTTACAGTCTTCTCAAGGTTCTACCTTTTATACCTGCTCGCCTACGCCCTGCAGTAGTCGCCTCATTGGTGACTAGCTGCTTGGACTATTGGAATGCGCTGTTTTTGGCCCAGCCTGTTGGCCTGATACACCGGCTGTACCTTCTGCAGAATCGTGAAGCCTGGGTTGCCACTTCTACTCCCTATGGCTCCCACATCAGCCTGATATTATGTTCTGTTCACTGGCTCCCAGTGGCCAAAAAGATCAAGTTCAAATCCCTCTGTTTGGTCCACTGGGAATATTACTGCCAGGGAGAAAACTTCCTCCTAGACAAGTTTCTTTCTTATCTCAGGGCGGTCCCTCTACTGCAGGAATGTCTGTCTTGTTAAGATTCCTATATTTTGCCTATGTAGGGTTGGGGTTCTTTTTTTCTGTTTCTGCCGGAAAACTATGGAATGAATTGCCGGTAGCCCTTAGACGTACTGTGAATCATTTGCAATTCCATCGCTTGCTGAACACTTTGCTATTCTAGCTCCAGAGACATCTACTCTTAGTGCCAAGGTGTCCTCTGGGTGAACGTGCGCAGTATTAGTGCGATTAACTTAACATACATTTGTCTGAGTCCATTTCAGCAAGAATCGGGTCACAGCACTCCCCAAAATTGCTCAATCCTTTGTCATAATTATTGCTTAAAGATATATTAAAATCTTCAAATAGCAAACTTGATGGTGTAACCAATATTGCATTGGTCTATGTTGTACTATTGGATCTAACCCGATTCTATTAATACCCAATCCATGGAATATGAAGGCAGCAGCCTTGTTTTAATGTGGTTGGTATCTAAAATATTCTTGTCTGCTACATTACGTATTTGGTAGGTTTACATTTTATGTTTATGTATTTTTTTTATGTATTTTTTTTGTACTCCTGCAAGCCACTTCCGGTAATGTCACTAGAGTTAAGGAGGAACTGATACCATCTGGGTCAAAGGTCAAGTGACATCACTTCCTGTGATGTCATCAGGTGTGTGATGTCACTTCTGCTACCCCCTGTCACTTTGGTGAATCGACATTCCTGATTACCAATGATATCATAAGTGATGACATAAGGTATGTCATCAGTGTGCTCTTGTTTCAAGAGTTCTCATCGAGGACGACATGAGTGATGCCAAAGTGGTGTCATATGTGATGCCGTAGGTAATGCGATTTGTGATGTCAACTGAATACTCTAATTTCCAGTGATGTCATCAGTGTGCTCATGGGCTGCACAATGGGACTACTCTGAATTAACGTGGTGTAGCTTCAACACCTGCTGAATTTCAGAGGTTTTGTTCTGTTAAACTGGCACATTAATGTCACTTCAACTAAGGGTTCTTCAGTGAATAAATATTCATATATATTTTTAGTAGAGAAAATATCCTTCACTGCAGAGATTAACAGGAATATGAGCTCCGAGCCTAATGTGGCTGTTTTATTTTTGAATTCTTTACTTTTCAGTTATCTTGGACTTAATTGATCTGAGAAAAAACAGTATTATTTGTATAGCTCAGTACCCATTCCTCATTTTTTTAAATGAAAAACATATGTAATTGATTGAGTGTGTGTTACATTGCTTTGAAGTGTTGTGGTACTCCATTTTATCTGAAAGGGTTTCACTTTTTTTAAATGAAACAATCATTGGCAAGCCAACAGTTTTGGCTTGCGTATAGTTATTTGCCAGGCAATTGCTTATCTGATATCTGAAAACAGACCAAAGGTGTTAGCCTTGCCAATGCTTGTTTTTAGCAGGACTTGAGTGCACTGAAGGGATGCAAGGACTGACTTTCTGCTTAAAATCAAGTGGCTGAGGCACACTGGCTTAAAACAATTTGTATTACTGCTGTAGTCGTTAAGTCTCAGGAGACCTCTTTGAAACTACACTGGCAGTCCTACACAGTGCAAGGTTTGATGTTACTGCCTAATAGATGTATCAAAGAGGCTCAAAGATATCCCAGAAAGATGTGGTTTGGGCTTAGAGGGGAAGGTAGTGGGTGGGAACGTCCATAGGCACTATCATGACCGTGGGTAGTCAATGTATCCGTATTTAACCAAATAATGCCCACAAGCTGAGGCTCCTTCCTCACATCCCATCTCCCCTTTACCTGTACTTCAATGCAATTGGCTTGTAAGCAAAATTAAAAAAACAAATGTATGTGTTCTACTAAATAATTGCGAAAAGTAACACTGCAGATATTTTAATGAAATTAATAGCAATCAAAGGTCTAATAGTCGAATAAGGTTAAGAAGAAAAGTAACCAAGGCAATTGTTGTGCTAGAGATAGAAGAGAGAGGCTTAAACGTAAACTAAATATAAGTTGATTTTTGTGAGGGGACACACTTCGACACTATTGAAAGTATAGTAGATGTGCCATTCCTAGAAAAATTGTGCCTAAACAAGAAAAAGAGAATCAATGGGCCTCATTAAGAGTACAACGTTGCCGGAAAAAATTGTGCTAATACAGTGGTATCCCCGTTAACACTGCATTACCGCCGCATCTGCCGTACTACAACTTTGCTGGTGAGATGGAAGATCTTCCTCCAAAATCCTCCACCTTACTGCCAGAAAATAGCAGAATTGGCAGAATTACCGCTGGCAGTAATTCTGCTGAAATCCTAGTGGTGGTAACAGTAAGTCTGTTTGGCGGTATTTCGGCAGATTTACCACCAAAATACCACAAACTTGTAATGAGGCCCAATATATTCTGTGTCTGGAAAGAAACCCCCAAAGAGGTATGAGTTAGAGAAAATGCAAATATGTATACACTTATCGACTTCAGGAAAAGCAATACAAATCTAAGGACTTCAGTTACCCCAACTTAACCTTCAGCTCTTAAATATTGTGGTGTCCCTGGAAGGCCAGAGGTGCCATGAAAGAATGTATATGCTGTGACATGGATATGGATGGAATCTCAAGTAGGCCACTTGGGATTTTTAAAAATTCAATGTAATGGACTACGGGTCACCAAGCGTAGACCTCAAGGTCTCTGACGTGTCTTTGGCTGCTTAGCTGGGGTACGGAGGGATGGATATCTAGTTGCAGCCTCAATACTCCGTTTCCTCTTCTAGCAGTCGTCCTCTTGCTTCCGAAACAATCTCGTTCCTTAGGGCCTCACCTCTAGTCCCTTGCCTGCTCTGCTCAATCTTTTCTTGCTCTAGACTCTTGTCCCCTATTTGCTGCTTCACTGCATGCTTGTGCCTCCACCCGTCCTGACTGGTTCACCAGAGTTAGGATGCATCTGGGGTACCTTTCCTCTCCGGCTCCCCCTTCACATTGCTTGACTCTGTTACCATCTCCTCTGTCAGCTTTAATGACGTCTCTCTTTCTGTATCACCCTTTTTCCCTGTAGGTATTTGACCACTGCTCCTGTTACTTCACCCCTAACCTTGCTAGTGTCTTTTTCTCTCCCTCACCAACCTCAATGCCTCTTTCACCAGCTCTTCCCCTTATACTTCCATTAGCTCTCCCCTCTTTACTTCACCTCCTCGTTATCCTTTTATTCTAAACCTTCTCCTCGCCCCATGCCAGCCTCTCGGCTTTCCTCCAAGTCATCTTATCTCCTCCAACCAACTCCAAATCAGCCTTCTATTACCCTGTCCTCTTTCTTAGCATGCTCATTCTCCCGTCTCTGCCTTCTCTCCAGATTCCTTCACCTGTCTGCCAAATCCTGCCTATTTTCGATAGGCCTGCCTCCCACCTGGCACTCTTCCTCTTCAATCTCAAACAGGTGTTGCATATTATTTTGTTGTTTTGGATTGGTGGAGCAAGCCCATATCTGAGGTGGCAACCATCTTGCCTATGATATTTGCGCATGCACCCTGTGCACTCAATGGAGTGGTGCACTTTGTAGGGTTTTTGCATTCTTGAGTCCATGTACCTGCGAACAGACTTGTTTGTCTGTATGCTGGACTTGCAGACTTCAACCAGGTAAACGTGTGATCAGCTTTCTCTTCCCTGCGGGGGAAGTGTTCCCACGGTAGTGACTCTACGGACTCCCTGCCTTCCGAGTTTGACATCTCTTTCGGGTTTTCTAAAATGGTCATCCCTGGTCACTGAGACAACGTGTTACGTCCTGCCAAACTCTTGGAAACAGGTCAGGTGGACCTGGAGTTTATTCCCATGCCGTTGCGGGGTCCTGCATCTCGTAACAGGTCTACGTACCCAGGGCCTGTGGTCACCCCAACCCTAACCCTTAGAGCAGGCCAGGCAGGGCACTTAATGTTCCTTTAAGAGACTGCTAAGGCAGTCACGTCACACCAATAAAGGCTTTGTTTTTTTTCCGGTAAACCCGGTGAGGTTGCAGCTCCTCCCACACTCCCATTCCTTGCCTCACAGCCCGTATCACACGCAGGACGTGCCTGTGGGTAGAGGGGGAGGGGCGCTTCATCCCGTTTTGGTCCACGGAGCGGGGGTTTAAAAATAATATATTTTTTTCTTCTTCTAGAGTTTACGTTCATCATACTTCCTCTGGAGGGAAACCCTTCATTGGGCACTGCGTGTCACCAGCAGTCAGGACAGGGCAATCTTGCCCCTACACCCTTTCCAGCACCATGCGCTTCCACTAGCACAGTGCCATGCACTGCCACTGATGTTGTGGGTTGCAGCTCCTCAGGGGAGTGCCTGTGCACCCAGCTGTCGCCCAGAAGGCAAACTGTGGGCAGGGTTGCAGCTCAGGAGGAGAGTGCTTGTGCGCCCTTACCCCACAGCATTCTGCTATGCTGGTGCATCCTTCACCAGTTGGCCCTGGGCCTACACACACGAGACACCACCACAGCACGTGATCATGGAGGACGAAGGAGGATGAAGGGGAAGCTTTGCAGGCTGCCAGGCTACCACGCTCATCGCTTTACAGGAGTTTGACATTTCGGGGGCCCTGTCATCGCTGGGTCCCAGGTGGATTGCAAGGGCGAAGAGGTTGGATATGTTCTTCAAGGCCACAGGAGAGGATGACGGCGAGACAATGAAGTCCATCATGCTATACTCAGCCAGTCCGGTGGTACACAATACCTTTGAGATTCTACGACCCGTGGACGAGTCGTTTGCAGCGGCCAAAACGGTCCTGCTGGAGTACTGTGCACCCATGTCAAACGTGGACTATGAGAGGACCCTCATGAGGACTGCTGTGCAGAAAGAGGGTGAATCTCTTGACGCTTTTCACAGCAGGCTGTGTCGCATGTCAGTTGCATGTGCCTGGCCGGATGTGGAGCATGAGATACGACAACAGGTCATACAGGGCTGCCCCGAGATCAAGCTGCGGCGCCAGATAGTTCCCGAGCCTGCAATGACACGCATCCTGGCGCTTGGGTGCTCCCACGAGATGGTGGATGTCCGGGCGGACAAAATGTGCTTAGCGGTGAAGGTAATCACGCTAGAGGACACATGTAGTTTCAAAAGTGACAGGCGTCCGCAGTGTAGCAGGAAAGAAGACAAAGGAGGGGATATGCCCCAATGCGTCAACTGTGGTTATGACCTGCCCCACCCCAAAGAGTGTCCGGCAAAAGGAAATGTGTGCGGTTTCTGTGGCATAGCAAACCATTTTGCACATGCCTGCAGAGCACCAGCACCGTCAACACATTCAAGAGGCCCGGTCTCCTGGAGACCGGCGATGCAGAGGGCACAGCGCAAGGTAGCCCAGGTCGAACAACCAATGGCGGAAGAGGATGGGCCAGAGGAGCCGGAAGAAGTCGAATAGGATGTCTTCTTAATTTCGAGCATGTTGATCAAAACGGCATCGGCCCAGGTGCGTAATTCGCATGTATGGTTCCCCGATACCCGTGTTGATCGACACTGGCGCTTCTTTGAGCGTCATGGCGGAGGACAATTACCGACAGCTGGATAGCGTGCCACCCCTAAGAAAAACAAACGTGCTAATTTTCACATTCGTTGGAAACAACCGCTTCCACTGGAGCGCGCGTTTGTGGCTGGGTCACTCATGAAGACACATCGATCAGGGCCCGCTGCTTTTTTGTAACCAAAGTAAGCGAGGTGAATCTAGTACGGTGCGCTGCTGCCGAGGCATTACACATTGTGAACTTTGCGTTTGGAGTGCATCTTGAGGACATCAAGGACATGCTCATCAGATATGCGAAGGTATTCACTGGAATTGGGAAACTCGTGGGAGACCTGGTGCGGCTGCACATTGACAACACGGTGCAACCGGCCACGTTGAAGCATTGCAGAGTGACCTTTCAGCTGAGAGACCGTGTGGAACAAGAACTCAACAACCTGATCAAACTATACATCATCAAGAAGGTTGAATGTCTGACTCCGTAGGTCTCCTATAGTGATCGCAAGAAAACCCAAACAGCCGACGCCATATGCATCTGCGTGGACATACGTCTCCCAAATAGAGCAATCCGTAGCGAGTGACACATTACACCGACCCTGGAAGACATCCTGGCGGACCTACAGGGTGCCCGTTATTTTTCCAAGGTAGATCTCTGTGCCGGTTACCACCAGCTCAAACTCCATCCGAAGTCGCGCTACATTACTACCTTTAGCACACACAAAGGGCTGTACAGATATAAGAGCTTCGGGGTTTCCTCAGCTGCAGATGTTTTCCAAAACTCCATCAGAGGGGCGCTGGCTGGGTTACAGGGAGCAATTAACATCAGCGATGATATCATGGTCTACGCAAAGTCAGAGCAGGAGCATCTGGAGAGACTGGAAAGTGTACTGCAGCACATCCAACATCTCTTCCACACTCTGCAGTGAGCGCTTATGCAGAGAAAAATCGAGTTCTTTGGATTTGTATTCCAAGAGAGTGGCATATCCCCTGACCCGGCGAACGTGAAGGACATCAAGGAAGCATGTGCCCTGGTAAATGTATCGGAGGTGTGTAGCTTTCTGCGGATGGCCACGTATTGTGGCCGGTTTATACGACGGCGCTTGATCAAAGCACTTTCAACGACATCAAGGGAGCTCTGACAGCAGAGGACACAATGGCATTCTTTAATCCGGAAAACAGTTCAGAGATAATAGTGGATGCCAGCCCATTCGGCTTGGGGGCTGTCCTTATGCAGCCAGGCGAAAACGGGGTGAACTGCCCAAGTGGCTTTTGCCAGCCGGGCGCACTCAGCAACAGAGCAGAGATATTCGCAAATTGAAAAAGAGGCCCTGGCAGTAATCTGGGGGTGCAGGCATTACCATCTCTACATCTACGGCAAACCCGTGAAGATCATCAAGGACCATAAACCCTTGATTCTGATCATGACAGGCTCTTCCTCCAAGCCGCCAGCGAGAATTGAAAAGTGTCTCCTTGCTCTAGAGGAGTATGATGTTGAACTTGCGTTCCGCCCCGGGGTCATCAACGCTGCAGACTATTTTGCTGATGCGATGACCCCAACCCTCATATCAATCGACGACATTAGAAAGGCTTCAGTCAATGACGAGTGTTTCCAAATTCTCCAGGCTGCTGGAACGAAAGGGGAGTGGCGGAGAGTCCTCGAAAGGTTTGAGGCAAGGACCACAGAGGCAAAGTCAGCACTCGAGCGGATGTGGAGAGTGAGGGGGGGAACTCACATTTCTGGATGATGGTTTTTTACAAAGGGGCCCGTAAATGGTGGTCCCCACCAGCCTTGTGGGCAAGGCGTTGGAATTGGCACACAAAGGTCATCAGGGTGTCGCCAAGTCCAAAGCATGAAGGTGAGGATTCTGGGCCTAGTAGAGCGAGTGGAAGATTTTGTCCGCAACTGTGTGTGGTGCCAGGGGGTGCTGCTGCACAGACAAGAACCATGGATTGTGTCTATGGATAGAAGCTGTGTGCCATGGGGCACGGTTCACATGGACTTCGGATCGACCTGCAGAGACAACCATTTTGTGGTCTTTGTCAATCAATGGTCAAGATACCCAGAGGTCGAGTTTGTTAAATCCACAGCTCTGGAGGACGTAATCCCGGCGTTGGAGAGGATATTTGCCACGCATGGACTCCCAGTCGAAATATGCTCCGACAACGGACCTCCATTTCAAGGTAGATGGTTCGCAGAATTTTTGTGCGACCACAGTGTTACCCACCCCACCGGAAGATCACACCACTGTGGCCGAGAGCAAACGGAGATGCTGAAAGGCTCATGAGGACACAAAGTCTTCCGGATAGCCCACGGGCAAGGGTAGTGCGAGAGACGCGCCCTATACACCTTTTTGGTGGAGTATCGACTCCTCACTGCTCTACAGGGGTGGCCCTGCTTGAAACACTATTTCAATGTTGCCCGCAAAGATTTCTCCCAGACCACCTGCGACGCTCACCCGTAATCATTGCTGATGCTGCAGTATCTGAAGGAAGGAGGAAGGCAAATGAGACAGTGAACGACCGAAGGAATCAGCCGAGGGACCATTTTGAGGTAGGGGATCGTGTACGGTGTCCAGTCAACTCGTCGAAAAAAAACTGGTCGACTGCAATTTGGTCGACGCAATTTCGTCGAAATTTTTTTTTATTATTTATATATTTATTTTTGGGGTTTTCGTTTAGTTAAAAAAGGGGTTTTTAGAGAAAAAAAGGGGGTTGGGGGGACCCCCCCAAAAAAAAAAAAAAAAGGGTTGAAATAGAAAAAAAAAAATTTCGACGAAATGGTTTTCGACCAATTTGCTTCGACCATTTGTCTGGTCGACCAATTTTTTTCGACGAATTGACTGGCAACCATCGTGTACTGGTGAGAACAAGGAACGTGCCAGGGGAAATTGTCCCTGCCTCATGAGCCAACTCCCCTCAGGGTGACAGACACCAACGGATCGATGGTAACGGCGCCAGATGGCCATACGACAGTGACCAGGAACTCCTCTTTCGAAGGGATTGTGTCCTCCGACGTATTCCTTATCTTTGATAATACGTTTCCTGTCTAGACTACTATGGTCAGATTGGAGACAAGTTTTGCATCTGTTTTGGTATATACTGATGCATCTCTATTTGTCTGTGTATAATACAATTGATTTGTTGTTTGGGGACAATCTACTTACCCTACAGGAAACATTGATTGTCTTGACCTGTGTGGGATGGTGCCCGTCATATACATATATATGATTTTCTGTTTATTTTTCTTTACTTATTTTCCTTCTTTATATTTTTTCTTTTTTCTCTCCTCTTTGCCTTACTCTGGTTATGTAATTTTGACTTTGAATATAGATTGGGCATTAATTAGAGATTCAAGCTGTCCTTTGATGCAATATGTTTTCGAATCATCTTATGCACAGTGTGTCCATTTTACACTATAGGACGTCTACTAAACCAATATGCACTTTAATTGGATATGCTTAATATTGATTGTGTGTTTTTATGCTGTTTTTATCGTGATTTCAGTACTATGTGTAATAGAATTGAATATGTGTCTATTAAAGATTAATTAAAAAAAAATGTATTCGCCTTGACCTGGTCTATCCACTCATCCAGCGCCTATACAATGAGCATTTAATTCGGTTGATTTATTCAATGGTTTAATTCACGTGAACCCACCTCTATTTCTTGTGCCTATTGTTCTGTGCTTCCCCTGGGTTCACGTTGTCGGGGACGCCTATCCTGGATTACTATGAGGCTTTACTAGGCATAAGATGTCAACATTTGGCCTTTGAGTAATGCACTTGGATATGTGAGGCTGTTACCCTGGTATACAAGACATATGCTAACAGTACCTGGGTATTTGATCCTGCCCTTGTCTCATAATGGCAGCATTTTGATGTGTGAGGCTGTACCTCACTTATGATTATTCTGGGCGATGTATGTATTTACTGGTATAAGATGGCAGTAATGGGACGTTAAAGCTATGCTTGTGAGCCAGTACCTTACATGAGATAGTTATACCTTGCACATGGTAGTTTTTCTGGAAAAACATGGCGGTACTGGGACATTGCATACTGCTTTTGGCACGTGAGGGTCTCATGGCAGGATTTACCTCACATATGGTGACTATACCTAAGGTGTGAGTCATTAATTGGCATACAATGGTAGTACTGGGGCATTTGAGACTGCACTTGGCAGCACCTTTGCCTGCAAAGCTGTACTTTATATATGGTTACTATGCTTGTCTTGGTGCTTTAAAGTATGCCCAAAGCATATCATGGCATCGCTGTAGTTAATATATTGTTGGCAACAAAAAAAGCCTTTTGTGTGCTTTAGGTATTTTATTAATTAACGCTTATTGTAGGATTTGTACACTATAGGGGCCAAAGGTAAATTAGCATCATTTCCTTAAATGTCGGGGTCAAAGGAGACATGCTTTCACTTCCTGTATTGTAATCAGGAAGGTGATGTCACATTTGCTGTCACTGACATTTTAGAGAATTGGCAGCCCTGTATTTCTATGGTGACAGTAAGCTGCAAAATACTGAGGGCGACCACCAGAAGTCTCCGTTCTGCTAGTGTAGAGACAGAAAGGAACTATCTTCTAACTGGGCTGGAAAACCGTGTCATACCCAACAGCTTATGCTTGTAGTTTTGACAGATGCAGTTCTGCTCGTGTTGTTGCCTTGGCTCATGCAGTGTAACACCCATTGCTGAGAATTCTGCCTTCCTGATTTTTTGCGCTATGTAATCAGATTTTGTTTTTTAATTTACAGGGAGAACTACGCTGCAAAGGGGGAGGACCAGTAGAACACTTCGATTTTGTAACAGGGACCAGAACAGAACATATGGCATTAAGGGCAGCATTCATACCAATCCAATTACTGGGACATGGTGGTGCGGACTACTATTTAATTGAAAACTTCACTGCTGCTGTAGCGGTAAGTATTGTGATCTGATAGGTTTGTTCTATGGGTTTTCTAAATGTACCTTAATTACCCAAGACGAATGTTGTGTTGTAGGGTTTTAATTTTCTGCTGTTGGCCATGTAATCCTTAGAAAAACGAAATACTTATTACAAATATCTAATTTGCAAAATCGCAATGTCATATTAAAGATCAGTCAATGTTGAAGACTGGATTTTTGTTTGACTCCTCAGATTGATTCGTCTGTATGATGGAGATCATGATAGATCATGATGGAGCCCAATCGTTCCCTGAGTGGTCATGGCCCTGCTGTGGAACCAGATCACTGTTTGGGGCAATTACGAGAAGCAGTGCTGATTTTAATGGGCATATGTGGCATTTCTGATCCAGGCAATGAGTGGATAGGGCCATTAATCAGGGGAGTTTGTGGGCAAGTCTGTTGATTGTGGTAGTGCATGAATGAGCCTTCTGATCGGTAGGTGTTCACTAATCAGAGCCAACTTTGAGCAGAACTGTTGGTTAGAGCATTGGTTCAATGGGATGACTGATACGGGTGCGGGGGTGGGGGAAAGCAGGCAGGACTACATATTGGGTTGAAAGAAGAAAAGGAATACTCAACGAGGCAGGGGAGAAGTGGACTAGTGTGTGCGTTTGTATGTGTGTGCATGTGTGGGCCTTTCCAGTGGGATATGCTAGTGGGTGGAAATGCTGATGGGGAGGAAGGATCATGGGGCTACACGTCGGGTGTGCATGATTACTGCTGAAAGAGGGACATTGATGGGATTCCTAGTCCTGGCAGGACTAAGAGGGAATTCTACTCCAGCTATAGGGTAGTCATTTCAGGTATCACGTTTGGGGACATACTCATGGCTGTTGATCAAGGCAAGGTTTGGTATCCCCACCAGCTGGTGGGTATACGCGTGAACTGCTGATCCTTTTAGGTGTTAAATTCAATAGCGATGATGGCAATGTGTGGTACTTCCAATAGTGGGGATGAACAGGAATTCTGTGGGGCATTAGAAGTAAAGCTTGTGATCATGCCTGGTGTTGGTCTCCTGATTAGGGTGGGGTGGAATTTCTGATAGACTCGGTTTTCTTGTGTTTCTGACCTGGCTACTCAAAAGTCCTGCTGGTGGTAATGGTACGATTTCAGATAAAAAAAGAGAAGTGTAGCAGCGTCGTTCTGCACTTAAATCTTTCATTTTTACCAATTAACAGAGCGAGTGACAATTTCTTTTTTAGATATATTTATATTGTATTGAATTATTATATTGAATTATGGTCATTTTCTCACACAGAGCCACCTGCATGTCAGTCGTGCCATATGTTGCCTGGAGTTTATGAAGGCATAAAATAGGAGGGATTATTGCTTGACAAACAATACAACTACTTCAACATTGACAACTCCCAAATCACTGTCTCTACAGCAGTCAAAACCCTGCGCGCTGTCCATGACGCGCCAAGTCAGCGGCATTGCCTCTTCGGCTGCATTCACAACCAAAGTTATCAATGCAGTCAAATCTTCCATCTCCACTCAGAACGGCCTCTCCGTAGACAGAGCCACCAGCGGGGCTGAATTGGACTACTGCAACATCCCATTTACTGGCACCTCCGCAAAAAATCTCAAAAGGATACAAGTCATTCAAAATAATGCCCTCATGGCAGCTCCGAGCATTCCCAAAAGAGAGCACATTTCCCATTCAAGACTTTAAGCGTTTTGGCTCCCGGTCAAAGAACGGATACTCTGCCAGACCCTACCCTTAACCCACAAGTGCCTCTCACTCTCAGCCCACTCCTATCTCTCGGAAAAAATGATCAGAGCCACCTCTACCAGGCCCAAGCGATCACATCACGCCAATAAGCTTATCATCCCTACCTTCAAAAGGGCCAAAGTGGGAGGCGCAAGCTTCCAATTCCTAGCTCCCAAACACTGGAATGCCCTTCCTAGGACCCTAAGGAACGAGACGTCATACCTAGCCTTTCGCAAATCACTTAAGACTAAGCTCTTCAATTAGCTCAACCCACCACATTATGCCCACCCTTACTTCCATCCCTGGGCTGTCTTGTGCTATCTCTGCCCCCCCTGTAACAGTGGAAACCTATATCTTGTAACTTTTACCATGCTCTCAATGTCATTGTAACCATCCACTATCTTGTAACCAAGAACCTCAGACAGGCCTTCCTGCTTTCTTCTTGTAACTAAGTAAGCCATGTTGTAACAGCGTCACTATGCCGCAGGGCCGCCTGTGAGCTTTATAAATGTAACAAAAACAAAAAAAATTGATTGATAACAGGATTTTGACCCAAACAGAGTAGAACACGTCGGATTCAGCAGAGGGCGCTCTAAGCCTGTGTATGCTGTTATTAGCTTTTGGCCATCAAGCAGGACATTTTGGCGTGGCTGTTCTAGCGCCATGCCATGTTGGCGCACCGAGTTGGGCGCGGGGACCATTAGGCGCTGGGATGTTTTGGCGCATTGGAACTTACAATTGTGCACCTGCTGACACCTTGTGGATACAATTTGAAAGTTACACTGTATCCAAAAAACCTGGAAAAGCAAACCTAAAATGAAATCTGAAACGGAATACAACTGTGTTATTATTTTTCATTTTGATTTAAAGACACACTAGCCGCATACAAATGGTTACAATATAAATTCAATATGGTGTGATCGTATTTTCAGTGTCAAATGGCAGTTTATAAATAAACAAGATGATCGTGTAAGAATCCACCGTTCACGTGTTAAGATCCAGGGTCGGTACAGCAGAGGTGACTGCAGAGAGCCCACATAGCCAGTATCTATTTAAGCCTACTATGGCTGCCAATAAAGACTGAATCCCCGTGCGGCAGTTGATCTAGGGCATTGAAGGACTGTCATGTCAGGCGGTGTGACCTGGTGGCAAGAGCGCATCTCCCGGGGTCTGTAGGCTTTAGTGACCTGCAATGTATAGTCTGACTTTATGGATCTTCATAATAATGCCCGCGCGTCGCAGAAATCTTTCCCCGTCCCTCGCATCTAACAAACCCTCCGGCCAACCACTTCCCGAGGAAGTGGAGGCCCCGCAATGTATGACAACAGCTCATGTATGCCCTCCTCGAAAGAGTCCCATCTGATCTGACCCGGGCCTATACATAGGATTAGCGCGGAGTACACTCGAACGGACGCACCCAGCCTGTCCATGTTTGTGTGGCTGAAGGACTGTAGGTGAGTGTGCGCGTGTGAGTGAGGGCAGTGCTTAATTTGTAAAAAAAAATAAGTGCCAGTGCCCCAAAGATATTGGCCCCCATAATGCTCGGCGCGGCGCTGCCCGCAGTGCGGGCGCAGCACCGCCCTCAGCGCAGGCGCGCCGGCCGTGCCAGTTCAGTGCTAGACCTACCTAGATTGGCCCACCACCAGCCCATCACACTGCTGTTGCTCCATGTCACATGTTTGGCGCTGCAGCAACTGGTGGCACAGGCTAGTAGTGGGATGGATGGGGAAGGGCACACATGGGTTGAGAAAGTATAATGCTTTAAAGTTGGAAAACACTTGTTATGGTAGGTGTATTGGTTCCAGCATTCTGGCATACCCAGAGGCAAGAGTGCATTTGAACACACTTCTAAGTTGTAGACCACACTTGTTAGACGTCTGGACCATACTTGCTGTCCTCAAAGTGATAACGCATTTGATAAAATTGTTGCAAACCTGTGGATGTTATCTTATTTGTCAATTTTGTAGAATGACCCCCCAATGCCTGCCCCCCCTCCCACCGCCCTGTTTCCCAAATGGCTCTGAGTGGAGCTGCGTTGCAATCATTGTCCCGGGACTCAGGATAGCTCAGCAGCAATGTGCTCGATAGGAAGCAAGACTACTCAAAGCAACACAGGTTCGATCCCCGACTCCTCGCTTAGAAACCTCTGGTTATTAAGCGCGTTATAAATACGCAAATAAGACATGCTCCTCCTGTAACTGCGCCTCGATGCCCCCGGGCTGTGTGAGCGCTTTAAAAATGCAAATAGATAAAAAAGCATTCTGTTTCAGTCACTGTTGCACTGTATTTGTCTCTACCCCTTCTGCCCCATCTGACAGTCTGTTAAAGTACACCAAGTATTGTTAATCGGTTATCTCAGGAAGAGCACCCTGCCCTCAGCCCGTTCCTCAGTCACCTCATCCAGGTGTTTTGTATAATCAATTTACTCTCAAGCCCTTATCAGTCATCACATCTCATAAATGCATCTCCCTTCACCCTTCCTTCAAACATGAGCATGGTGTTGTATAACTTGGAAAAAGTCATTTCTGCCAGACATTGTTTTGAAATCAACGGCGTGTGCTACTTCTGCTTTAGGGCCTCTTTCCAGCGAGCCAGAGGAGAATGTATATTCGCATATCTCCTTCCCACTAACATGTTCTTGACATACTTCACTAAACAGCGGGGTGTAACAGACACCCACCTCTATCTGAGGATTCCTATCTGAGGATTGCATGTGCTCTCATTCGGAGCACATGCTCGGAGCGTATTGCACCCAGGTTAAGGGGCCACATCTGGTGTATAAATCACACATCAGGATAGAAAACATGCGCTGGAATTATGTAAAAAAAATTACAGCAAAAGACGGTTGAGAATTATACACGAATACTCAACTAGTGCTTTTATTTATGACGACAGATTAGTGGGCACGTGCACCATGTTTATCCCCATCTAGTTTCCATGTGTGTATCTTTGCCTGAAAAGGTATTTCAGAAGTTCGTCTTTGCATGGGCTTTTTTCGCGAAGTGCAGCCATTCGGTTTCGGCCCAATACTTACACCGTTCCGGACCGGGTCCCGTCGCTGAAGCTCGTTTGTGAACTAATGAGGCCGATAACATTAAAAGGAAGAACTGAAACACCCAAGCAAAAATTCACAGTTCATGTTTCCCTTAGATGAATGCTATCCAGGGTCGGACTGGGGCATACAATTGTCTCAAGTCGGGCTCGGCACCAATGAAAAAGTAGCCAAAGTTGCAAACGACATTTCCTTCCTTTTGAGACAGACTAGTGGGACCACGCTGCCTATCCTGGGCCTTGCCCTGCCTTGCCTCAATCACGTAGGCTACCTTCCGTGGGGCCTCCACCGCCACGGCCATGCTGAGCCTGATGATGACAAAAATAGCTGCGCGGCGGCCCCACGGAAGGTAAGATTTTAAAAGAAAAAACATATATTTGGTCGGCTGGGGCCCATCCCTTTCGAAGTGATGGGCCACAGCCGCCACTCAAAATAAGTTATTTCTTTTAAAACCTACCTTCTGTGGGGCGGGGCCCCAGCCACCAGCCCCATGGAAGGCCAGGTTTTCAAAGAAAAAAGTTAAAACATACTTTTGGGCACAATCCACGGGCCCGGCCGGCGGCGGCAGAGTCACCCGACTCAGTCTGCAGCGGCCGGCAGCCCCATGTTACAGAAATTGGCCGGGCCTGGCACTGACTGCAGTCAGCAGCACACTGCACACAGACAGAAGCCTGGGTGCGGATGGGCCCCTGGTGGGGTCCTGACTCCTGGGCAGTCAGGACACCACCAGTGGACCTTGCCGCCACCCGGGCCCCGACCTGGGCCTTGCCTGATCACTTGACTGTGACACGCTCAGGCTGCAACGCACACAACAGCAAGTGACTTACCTGCTTTGCCGGCTGGGACTTGGTCTCCTGTCGGGGCCTCAGGGTGGGGCGGGCCGGGTGCGCACACTGGCACCCGCACAAATGAAAAAGCAGGCAGAGAGGGCCCCAGGAAGCAACTAGGCCACACCACGCAGGGCAGGCTCTCTCTCTCTCACAAGTCAGGACCGACGACGCCACGCCTTGACACCTTAACTTCACAGTAACTTGTGAAATGAAGGTGGCGCCGCACTGCCTCCTGTGGCAACAACAACACGTCACCATGTAATTTCACTGGCTCAGAAGAACAGCCAATGAAAACTGCACATTCTGTGTTACTATACAGAATGTTTCAAATACTGCATAGTAACAACAGAATGAGAGTTTTCATTGGCTGTTGTTTGTAACAGTTTGTTGTTCATTGCTATTGCTGGCCCCTCCCAGGCCCAGCCAGCCATGGCCTGCAACCTGCAAGCACGAGAGAGATCAAGATCAGAATGACAAATCCCAATGATTTATAATCGAAGCAAAGCGAAGTGGAAGAACCAACAAAGCAATTGCACTTGCGCTGGCCCAGCATGAGTTCCGGTGCCCAAAAAAGAGTGCCGGTGTTGGCCACCGGCAACCACCCCCACAAATTAAGCACTGTGTGAGGGGACACAAACCAGACGTTTGCAGACATTCATGTGCATCATAAGGTATATAGCTTTTTTCCTGTACATCCTGGTGTTACCACGGAAGTGAAAAATAAGCGTAATGCTCTTTCTTTCCTTACATGCGCACACTGGACGCCTTGGGCTACTTTGCCTGATTTCTTCCACAAATCTTACAATGCAAGTACAGATGAAACACTGTCGGCTTTTCTGTAAAATCCCCACATAGTGGGCCGAAAGTTGGTTATGCAACAACACATAGAATATAATGTAGACAAGGGCTCTATGAAGAGGCCCTTATTAGTTCTACCAGTATGAGACGGATAGAGGAGGCAGTGTGCTGCACGAAACACAAATAAATCGTCCATTCCAAGGTGTGTGTATACTACATGTCTAATAAAGGATTCCGTTTATCAAGGGGCAGGGGCAACTAGCGCGCAGCGAACACAATGCGTTCCCCTAACATACGGAGTGTGTGTCTTATTGGCCTCCAAATCTATTTGGTTTTCTGCAAGGGGGAGGCTGTATTGTACCAGAGACCAGCTAAGTTGTCAAAACCTCAGTAGTGTGTGCCGTCAGCAGACCGCGTCGCTAAGTGCGATTCGTAGTTAGTTAGCTTCAGCCACGTGGAAGTGCAGGTCGTGGGAACCCCCACTGACAGCACGTGAGCATTCACTCACTTGAAAGTACTCCTGCATGCATCATGGTCCCACAAGCAAATATGCTGCATGTTCCGAGCAGGCTTCTCTCTCCACCTGACATAGTGATGTTGGTTGCTGTCTTTAGGACAGTTCAGCTGCACATCAACAAACTATGCATGCTGCATTTCGTTTCAGCTCACACTCGACACCCTCACACTTCTGCCACCTCACCACTACACCCACACTGCCATGGAAAGCAACCGATCTTACCTGAAAAGCAACAGAAGCCCCACTGCCAAAACGTCTTGAATTCCAGTTGCACTGATCTTGCGTTTGTGGTGCTCATTTGGCACGAGGGCCATTTACACATTGGCTGCAATGTCAGCTGCGTCTAAAGGATCCTTGCGCCAAATGACCGGCGTCAAATTGGCTTTCGTGCCACTATAGCTGCGCCGAAAGGGGCTCTGTGGCCAAAGTGGAGCATCAACACGGCCGGCTCCAAAACGTGGCGTACCGTTTTTCTAAACTCTGACCTGATAGGCAGAAGTTTAAGAGGCCACCCTTGAAATAGTGAAACAGGGGAACCTTCTGGACAAGCCAGATCAATATAGGTAGCTTGGCAGGCAGTCAAGACTAGGGCCTCATCACGACTTGGGCGGTAACGGTAACGCTATTAGCACGGGCGGTATTAGCCCTACCGCCGAACTCCCCGGTGCTAATAGCGCCGGATCACGAGTTCGGCGGTAATGTAAGTCCCCATTCCCCACTGAGCCCATTCGGGAATGCCCCATTCCCCATTGGGCTCAATGGGGAATCTTTGCGCTAATACCGCCGGCGGATTTCCCGCCGGCGGTAATAATGTGAATTTTCAGCGGATTTCCCCCCAGCTCAGAGCTGGGGCGAAATCCGCCAAAGCCCTGATTTGGCGGACCCTTAAATCCGGCGGTAATATCGCTACCACCAGATTTAAGGGTTACCTCCGAAGTCGTGATGAGGCCCTAAATCTCAGGAGGGGTGAGAGTGATCGGAAGCCCACAATGAGCACACACAGCAAAGAACCACAAATTACTCTTATACAAGTGTATATGAAAAATATACATATCTTGTTAGCCGGACCAAATAGACACAAGTAACTTTAGTAAATGAGGAAACAGTTATCATAAAATCCTTACGCTATACAATATATATACAACACATTTCCTAATCCAATTCAGTTATAGGAAAGAACCACAACCTGTGAAGAGAGGGTTAAGTTAGTACACAAATGGCATTAGGTAATTCTTCAGAGTTCGTTCCCTAACTTTTGAGTCCAACCATAAGAAGTGGTGAGCCTTATGCTCAACAGTACAGTTTTGCGTAAAAAACGCACGATTGCGCAGATTAACAAAAAGCGGGTCTTCTTGTAGGGGCTGTAGCAAGTTAGGAAGTGGCTTAAGGCGATGAAGAATTGGTTCCCACTATTCGAGTAGGCCCTGCCCTTGGCGGCAAAGCAGTGTTAAAAAGGGCAGAATAGCTTGGGAGCGCAGGCTAACCCAGCCAAGTTTGAGTACCTTTAAGGGATACTCGTGCGTAAAAAGGATCAGCTGTGCCAGGGGGCCACCGGTAAGTGATGCAAGTAGTCATCGACTCTCGGCACAGTTTGGACTAAACTTTGTCAGTTTAGTCGAGGCCGCTAGTAGGTTCGAGTCCTCCAGTTTCGTGGTGCTCTGGCTCTCTGCGGCTGCGGTGGAGAACAGTTGTCCGTGACTGGACAGTTGCCTTTTCTGAGCTTCTGAAGGAGGTATGAAGAAAATTCCGGTGGAGCTGGCTTCAGGGCATGAAGAGCAGAACAGCAGGGGAACTATAGCGACCATCACCACCAGGGTAGTGACGTGGGAATCGTGGATGCGTGCAGTGTTACACACTCTCCTTATTCGGGACCCAGAGGATCTAGCCCTGTGAAATTTGGTGGAATAATGCATGGTACCACAAGCAAGCAATGTCCCAAGTCTCGGGTCTGCACTCGAGACGGCGGCGGTACAGCGCAGTACCTTGAGGTAGAGCTGGACAGTTCGCTGGATGGCCCAGGAACACTTTTGAAGGGGATCATTCGGTGCATAAGCAGAGGGTGCTGAGAGTAGTTGTTCCCACTACTCCAAAGGAGCAAAGCTCCTTGGCAGGCCGCCTTGACCGAAGAAGAAAGCAGGGGTCCGATGGGACAGCAGAGGGCGAAGAGTGCCAAAACCTTCCAAAGTGTCTCTGGTGGTTTCACAAGTCAGTTTCTTTGTGTAGGAGACTTGGCTACCTGGATTAGCTGCAGATCCAAGATAAGCTTTGTGCTAAAATTGAGGACTTCAAATAGAAGATCTGCTCTCTTGCAGGCATCCCAGACGTGGACTAACCATGGCCCACGGTGGTGTCAGTCATTCAGGCACTGCAGATATCCTGGCACCAGTAGTGTGGATTGGGACCAGACAGTCCCAGCCCTCTTCCTGGGCATACAAACGTGACAGGCAGAAGCCTGCGAAAGAGATCAGCTTTCGCAGGAGCTGCATGGCCAAGTAAGGAAAACCCGGGTTACACGGCCTGGGTGAAGGCAAGGGACAAAATGGCCATGGGACAGAACAAACGACTTTGTTGGTCGGCCATTAAGGGACCAGGTCACAGTCTTGAGCCAAACGCAGTAAACAAATTTTAACTCAGTAAAAAGAAGTAAAACATTATGAAAAGTAACTGCTGCCGCCAGTTCGTCCCAGGCACACTCGTACAATCACCAAAAAATCCTTTCAGCGTGTCTAGGGCATAAAACAAAAAGGGACCCCAGCGCACGTTACTGGAAGGTACATTGTGCACTGTTAAAAAGTTGCCAAGAAATGGCAGCATAGTCAAAGACTAAGGGAAACATAGTTTCCCAGTACTGGCAGTCTGCAGGACGTGTCAGTTTCCCCATAACAAGTGAGCAAAAGCCCAGGTTAGGATAGTCAAACAAAAGCAAAACGTTTGGGGGGTCCATAAATGGAGGGAACATTGCACCTGAATGAAATCTTTACTAAAAATGTTCACAGAGACCTACCACTCCAAAAAGTATGAAAAAGGTGCCCATCAGGTGCCCGAAAAAATTTGTTAAGATTGGGATGGTCTGAAATGGGCACAACAGTTTAGGAAGCATAACCATTTGATAAAGATAACCACTGCCTTAAGAGATAAAGGCACCCTAGTCATACAACCGCGGATGCAGTAATTTAGAATGCTGCCTGTATTTTCCTGATTCAGTTTTGTAAAGTTATTGTCAGTACACCAAAGTATCTAAAAGATTAATTAGAGAGGTACAGTGAAAGTGTGCTTAAGTTAGTTGTGCAGTATGCCTGTGGGTATAAACTGGATTCAGACTAGTTGATAATTATAATGTATAACAACACTGCTTAATGGTTTGCAACGTAAGCATTATAGATTGAGTCAGCTACTTGATGTACAACAGAGCTTCATCAGCATATAGTGATATATCAATTTGCATACCTGCTGATAGCATGGCACAGTCTGAGATCTGAATTTTCAACATGCTGCTCTACCGCAAGAGCAAACAAAAGGAGCGACAAGGGGCACCCCTCCTTATTGCCACATGTGCAGAAATTAAGTCATTTGTTCTAATGTGTGCTACAGGATTCATTGATGAAGCAAGAGAACCAGAAGTCCCAATCAACTGAATCAAAAGCCTTCTCGGCCTCAAGATTTACTATTTCATAGTCGCCTGGATTAGATTTGACCCAATCAAGGATTAGGGAGAGCCTTCTAAGATTCAGGGTGGTATTTTTCCTGGCACAAACCCTAGCTGGTTCTCTCCCACTAGCCTAGTCATGACTCCTGATTTTCTGTAATCTAAAAGCTTACTAGGACTTTAATATTTGAGTTAATTAACAATAACAACCTGTAAGAGCTGCATTTCTCATATGGTTTACCTACTTTTAACAAAAGCATAATAGGGCTTTTCCTGCTGATGGGGGATGTGAGTCATTTTCATGAACTTCCACAGACATCTCATAAAGTTATGTAGGTTTAGCCCACATTATATCTGTTTGGTTTAGCGGGGTATTAGTGGTATCTTGGCTGCACCAGACAAGTGAGGCAGCTAAATCTCATTTGGCAAATCATGGGATTGCTCCTGGCTCATTCACAGGTGCTGAGTGTTGTGTGCTTTAGACACTCAACAAAACATTGTTGATCCTCTGCGTGTCATGAGTGATGCCACTGCTAGGAGTTGCCGCTCATATGTTAGGTCTTCTGCCTGTAGTTTTAGCACCTTACTAGGCTAGCCTGTTTCCCAGCTAATCACCTAATTTATATTGGTATTTTGTGTATTGACCATATCCACATGTACTCAGTCAATCCAGTGCTCAGCGGAGGCTTCAGAGGCCTTTTTACTATCCAAAATCTTAACCCACCGCATGTAGAGCCAACCAATCCATCATTGTTGGAACAAAGTTTGAATCTCAGTGTTTGCAAATGTTGCATCTGTTAACATCCCGGCATGGAGCGCACAGTTTGGCACTAGCGTAGCACGACTACCAGATCCTACCTAGATACATATTAGGGAGTGATTTCATTGTGAGCGGTCAAGATATTCAGAATTTATATTCTTCACATTGTAGAGAAGTTGATAAAATGCATACCTATTCTTGAAAAAGAATCATGTATGTTCGACCAATATGGAAAAAACTATACACCCTGATGCTGTTTCCTCCATATGCTGCATAGGTGGAGCTGCAAAGCTATGCTCACTAGAAACCTGGACGCAGCACCCAAAGCTGTCTGACAAAATCACCTGTTTTGGACTGACTGATGGGGATGAAGGAACCATGGAGGCTGGGTGACAGCACCCAATACATGATTTAGGGTCCGGGGAGGAAAAGGATGGGTACCCCTGATTCCCCAGCTTTTCAGAAGTCATCGAAATAATAATCCTGAATCAAATCTTAAAACCAAGGAAGGAGGAGTCCCAGAAAGGAGGAAGACCTACAAAGAAAGACCAGGACCAAGACTTGTAGATCGCACCAGATGTAAGGGAAACAAACGTTGGTCCCAGAGACCAATAAAGAGCTTTCAGGAAACAGGAGAATTTAAAAACACACTTATGATCCCTTTTGTCCTCAGATAGGTTTCCTAAAATTTCTGGGAACTCTCAGATAAGAACCAGACTTTCAGTGCTCTTGGCCCACCACTATATCTGGTAGACCCTCAGCTTCAGGTAAGAAAGAGGGAATTAACTCTTCAAGACATATCTCCATGACCCCCTTCTCTGTCCTTGTTACTGCGGCGCAACCTGCTTTCCAAACCAGTAAGCTTTGTCAACATTCACTTGTCATCTTTGAAAACACTGAGGTCATGAGTGGGATTACCAATGGTTTCCTCCATAGTGGACACCCAATACTCGACCTCTGTTGCCTTTTCCCTAAATGTTTCCATGTCTTGTCTGATAAGCGCAATACTCTTTGCCAGTGTATCAACCTAAATTCATACCTGCTTATAACGGTTTATAATGAGTTGCTTAAGTTCACTATTAGATGGGTCTCATGGTGAATCATACGTACCTTGATGGACACGTGCGTTCTTTCTCCATAACCATCGGAGTGGACATGGAGATATGCCTGGCGGCTAATCTGTTTTATATGGTGTTGATCTATCTTTTGATTGCAGCCTTCTGTGTAGAGGGCTTGGCATTCATTTAAATAACTATGTTGAAGTGGTCTGGTTAGCTGCACAGGGAATATAAGTAAGAGGACACTGCCAAAGTTGTGTGTAGAAAGCATGGCACAACACCACCAATGTAACAGCAGTTATTTTGCCACAGTTCCACAAGTGAGGTGGCTGCCACCTTGCCATTAGGTTAGTCCTAGCTCTGTTCCAGGGATTTATGGTAGCGACATGGTCCCATCAGCTGCTTTGCGAACAGTAGGCATCACAGAGAATCCAAATGCCTGTTTCCTGAATCACAGAGCATGTTCTCCATGGCCCGCAGGACCAAATGGTAATGTACTAGCAGCACAGAGGCAGATCTGACAAAAATGCCTGAACAGCGGGCACTTATTATTATTAGAAAATGTATAAAGTGCAAAACTAAGGCCCAAGGACATCTAGGTGCCAGAAAGACGGCAGCTCCGTAACATGCTCAACACTCCTAAACCTGCAGAAAGCCAATTTAAAATGAGTAATTTTTAACAGTTCTGCTGAAAGGGAGATAATCATCAATGGCTCTTAAAGATAACAGAAGTGCATTCCAAAGTCTTGGGGCCAGGACTGAGAAGGAACGTGCACCCAGTCGCTTCTGCTGATATTTAGGTATCTTGAGGAGTAAGCGAGACGCAGAGCGTAATTGTCTGGCTGGGCAGTACCGCTCTATCTTATTTTTTAGGTATTCACTGCCGGTGTTATGCACAACCCGGTGAGCGACGTCGACACTGGCAGCCAGTGCAGATGATACAGAAGAGCTACTGAAGGGGTCAGCCGTGGCACCATAAGTGCCAATCTTGCTGCTGAGTTTTGGAGTATCTGCATGCGCTGGATGTGGTACTTGGGTTGTCCCAGATATATTCCATTGCAATAATCCAGTGACCCCATTATAGTTGCTATGACCAACGTTTGGTCGATTGGCTGGGGGAAGCAGCGGAAGAATCTTCCTCAAGACCTTTCATTTTCCCAAATCAGCACTGCATATGGCAGCAATCTGCACCTCACGCAGGCCACTGGGCAGAAGCTTAACCCCAAGGCTTTTACCGAAGCACAGGGCGCGGGGCAGAGACCCAACGAGTCGGGCCAATACTTCGAATTCCAAAGGTGATCTGCCTTTTGTGGCCCGAACACCAGCTCCTCAGTTTTGCTTCCGTTAAGTTTTAGCCAGTTTGCTGACATCCAGCTGCCAATTTTCTCCAGACAGTGTTGAAGATTTCCGGGGTGGTCTGTATGCAGGGAGTCCAGTCGAAACACCAACTGGGTGTCATCAGCATAAGTATAAAAAAGGACTCCAGATTCCACAATCAGGTTAGCCAGTAGACACACATACAGATTAAAGAGAATAGGGGACAAAGAAGACCCCTGAGGAACTCCACAGGTCAGTACCACAGAAGAGGAAAGACCAGTTTGAAAAGAAACAGTCTGAGAACGCCCTTCAAGAAAGGACACAAACCATGCCCAAAGAGGTCCAGTAACCCCTGCTTGCTCCAGCCGAGTCAGTAGCATGTCATGATCCACCGTATAAAATGCTGCAGAGAGGTTGAGGAGAATGAATACTCCAGCCCCACCACGGTCGTGGAGCAAAGCTAGATCGTCTAGCAAATAGATCATAACTGACTCTGTACCCATTGTAGGTCGAAAAAACCTGATTGAGAAGGATATAGACAGGGATTTTCTTCTAAGAATTTGGAAAACTGTGGCGTGATCACAGCTTCCATCAACTTCATCATGGCTGGGAGAAGAGAGATAAGCCTGTAATTGACTGGCACTCGTGGATCCAAGTTAGATTTATTCAAGAGGGGTGTCACCAATGCATGTTTCAAAGCAGCAGTGACTTTCCCCCAGGTAAACAAGTGCTTTAAAGCCTCTATGAACATACCAAGGGCCCTCTGAGGTAGAGCTTTCAAGATACGGAGGGGAACCACATCCAAGGGAGAGGCCAATTTCAAGGCCTGTAGCGCCTTCAGTGTAACAACATCGTTTTCGTGCGTCAGACTAAAACCATTTGCCAGAATAGGTAAAGGAAGTTCCCTTGTGGATACCTCCTGTTTTTTTTTTACCTCCCTGCCTTTTAACTGCCTCTGATGCCTGTACGAATCTCTTGGATTTTATCACAGAAATAAGTACTAATTGCGTTACATCGCAGTTGTGCATCTGGCATTTTGGCTGGACTTCCCATGGGGCAAACTGACAGGCCTTTTGCTACTAAGAACAGTTTGCTAGAGGAGCAGGCTGCTTCTGTTGTCCGGCTTGCATAGTACTTTGATTTCTCAGCCCGGATCATTTTAAGGTAACAGAGCACAGCTCGTTTATATGCATTGTGTGTGCCCACATCGTAATGCAGCCGCCATTTCCGATCGAGGCAACACAGATGCTTTTGAGATCTGAGCTCTGGGAAAACAGGCCTCAGTGTGTTTTGTTCTCCCTAAGTGTGGCTTGTTATGACCAATACATCTGCCACTTTAACCAATGATCTGAGGAGAGAGGAACAAGGGTCATCTTCCTCATCCCTAAATCTATTTTTGGCCTCAAGTAATTGGTCAGTCATCACAGACATGTCCACTTTGTGCCATAATCTACAGGTCTTCATGCCATGAGAAACCTTTGGAAAGCAAGAAGGTAATTTAATCATGAAAGGTACCAGAAAGTGATCGGACCAGATAACCAGAACAGGTGTAAAACTTGTGACCAATACTGCTTCAGAAAAAATGAGATCCAGCAAATTACCACTTTTATGAGTGGGAAGATGATTACAAAGACCTAAAGAGCGGTCTAGTAGGCTGGTCACCAGGTTACTGGCACAACGATCAGTCAAATCAATTGGGTGGAGATTAAAATCTCCTAACACAACCAGATTGGGGTGACCCATGCCCAGATTGGCAACTAGTTGGGCAAAATGTATGGCAAAGTCTGTTTGGCCTGACGATGGAGGCCTGTATACCAATAAAAGATGAACTGTCAGGTTGACATTAACCTGTACTCTGACCAGAAACAGTTCACAAAGCAACGGATGTTCCACTGGATGTGCTGACATTGATGAGACGCACAGTGAATTATTGCCAATCCACCACCTCTACCTGGCGGGGGCCTATCTAGGCGCAGTGCCAAGTAGGATGCTGGCAGCAACTGACATAGGTCAGGATCAGAGTTGGCCGAAAACCAAGTCTCTGTAATACACAAAAAGTCAGGAGCTATGTCTATCAGTGTGGTGTGCAAATTGCACCGGCGAGCACCCGCTGATCTAGCATTAATCAGCAGGCACTTAAGAGTGTCCTTAGGATCACAAGACTTCCCTCCCATCCATAACTTTCCTGTAGGGGTACGCAGCCCAGATACATTTCCTTCATGGCAATCACTCAAACAAAACACAGTAAAATAGGCTTTAAAACCGTTGCACTAATACTGGTAAAACTTGATATTTAAAATATCAATTACCCTCGCTATTCCAACCAGTCTACAGAACGCTCATAGTACCAAGCAGAGCTGCTCTTGTGAATACGGTGAGCCTGGAGCCGCCTCTTTAGTTAATCCTCCAATGTGTCATGCCCCCACTCTATCCATCGTCTCTCAATGCAGGGTGGGGTAGTGACGTGGAGAAAAGGGAAAAGGAAATGAGGAGATGAGCGTAAGGCAGTAAGTAAATAAAGAGATCTGTAATGTGTCTAGTCTCTGTGTCTCCTTCAATCTTGTCCACTATCTTGGCAACACGGTTGTTGCCCCATTCTTTCCCTCCCATCAATTATCCAGTGTGTCTGGCCCTACCTGGCTACGGCCCTCATCAGGTGGCAGTCCCACATGTCTTTCTCTTCCAGCTTGGCGTGGTTGGCCCGCCTCGTTCAATACGCCAATTACGTTCCTGGTCCATGGTTCACCTCACCTACACAATTTAGAGACTCTGGGATGCTGGCCATCATCTGCAGCGGCCACACAAATACATATATCCGCTCCAGATATCCACACCTGTATACTGAGAACTGCAGATCACTAGCAAGTCCCAACATCATCACGTGAGAAACCATCACAAGCAATGACCTACTCCTCAATCTCACACATTGTGACAGTGAACCTGCACATCTTGTTCTCCCGTTACACAGATGGCATCCCTCCTTGCTCAAGTTGTATTCTCCAACAGTCCTAAGGGCGTATCTTGCCACCACCATGCCACGCTGCAGTTGAATGCCAATGGAGCCATAGTATCAGAGGATGTTTTTTCAACCACTCAAGCCTCTTGCTCCTCATCAGGTCGAGGTGTGAGCCTACCCGGGGAACTACAGCTGTAGGCCCCTTTCCACTTTATCACTGACTCTAGTAATTTGGGTCCCCAATGGGCTTGCTGGATGAAGGACTTTGTAGTCTTTATGGACACCATAGCTCTGCAAGGGGTGAATTCTGATGAACTATGTTGGCCCATCAGTGTTTGATAGTATATATCACCTTCCAATGATTTTACTGACCCATTTGAAGGGTTGAAAGATAAATTAAACATGTATTTTGGTCTCACAAAAACGTTGGTTGATTTTCCCTACTACAACACAAGCAAAAGGTGATATATGTGAGAAACCTGAGGGTGTCTCACCTGCTAGTCCCTTGGGATCTATCATCCAGGTGGCTAGGACACAGCCATTGCTTTTGGATCCAGTTCCTGGCGGTGAACCCGTGCCGGAGGATCACCTGGATCAGGGGTCTGGGGAGTGGAAGTGAGACACCGGAGGGTGAGACACAGTCTCCACTTCCTTATAACACCTTTTCCCCATTCTACCAGGTAGGATACCTAGGAACTCAGCCCCCTAATGAACACTTTCTCATACACAATTCACCGTGAACGACAATGGACTAACACCAGAGCCATATATCTGACATTCCCCACTACAGTGGTCAGGCAGGGTCAGGCAATAACTGATCATTAAACACACCTGACTTCCATCACACTTCCCAACATGGATAAAAGGCAGAGCACGAAAGCACACCCTGAGCGAGGCAAAGCACACGAGGAAACAGCAGTTCCAAGATGGCAGTTTAATACAAGGAGAAAGAAGGCAAGACCAGAGAGGGTTGCAAGGAGGAAATTACCCTTGACCTCTAAAGACTCTTACTTTCGTGATCCTTGGAAAGTAAGAAACTTAAGACCAGGAACTAAGGCTGACCAAAACTGCACAGTGTGTCAGAGGTACCCGGGGCTCTCCCACTTCGATAACCAAGGCGGGGAGGAGCGATTGCAGCCGCGGTACTCTCCTTGGCTCCTACAACAAAGCAGCATCAATAAAGATAGCACAGCCGGTGAGTCGGATTCAGTATGCAGAGAATCAAAAGCAACACCTCATCAATCCATGAATGACTCTTACACATCCAGGCGTGCTGTGGCTCCACCCAGGAGAACTAATCAACGATCTCCGGATTGTCACCATTGATCACCTGTGCGAGTTCGCTCCCACTTGCAACAAGTGAATTTGAATCACCTGGACTCCCACTCATGCTCAAACATTAATCTGAACCGTCCTTTAGTGATGAAAGAAAACAACGCTACGTGTTCTCTTTGGAAAACCCCACAGCAATACAACACAGCCCTGTTCTACTTTTAGATGATGCTGGCTTCCTTTTATACTAGCTGGTTAGGTCAGGTTATGTTATTGATGTTTCATTAGGTCGTTTTGCTTTAAATGTCTAATGTTCCAGCAGCTTGAAGTCGCCATAAGGCAGCAGTTAAGACCCCCTAAACACGCAAATGTGTGGTAAACAAACTCTAAACCCCTGTACTCATATGTCCCATCACCTTTCCTCCATCCTTGTCGGCATCCCCCAACATGGGGAAGGTACCGGAACCTTTGGCAGTGAAAAATTGAGCTTCCCCTTAAATTTAGTACAGCACGTGGGGGTGAGGCCTTGGGTGTTGGAACACCCCATTGAGGCCCCGCCCCCACCCGGCGATTCACCTCAGTACCTTTTTCCAGACGGACGGTGTCAGACTTTGCAGCCAGCGTGGAGACTTTTTTAACTTTCTGCTTGCTCCCTTCTTTGTTTTTCAATCTTATTTAACCTCCCTTCTGTGCCTCGCCTCCCCCGGCGCATGCCGACTTCAGGAGGATTCACGAGAAGTGCTTCGTGTGACTGCTCGTTCCCAGCCTCGGACCCTCATGCACTCTGTCTTGAGTGCCTGTGGCCCGACCACCTTTGGGACACATGCGCAGCTTGCTGCGCTCTTGGTCACATGGCATTGAAGAATCGGTTGTCGCGTTGAAGGGAGATATTCCACGTTTCTTCTGCGGCGCACCTCAAGGACTTTGTCTCCAGGACCTCTCGTCAGGACAAGGTAGGCCCTCTGTTCAGCACGGATCCTCAGCGCATCGACTCCTTCCCGGGGGTTCCCACACACAAGGGTTCCTCGGATCCAGGTTCTGGCAGGCCTGAGGTCTCTAAGGCCACTGACTCCCAGGCCGAGGGGCCCAAGGGCCCTACCGGGCTGTCCTCGGAAGGGCGATAAAGTTCATCCTCTTGTTCGACCCCAAGAGGTAAAGGATTGTCGAGTACTACCGCCAAGAGTCATTCCTCGGCACGATCCAGCACGACTACCGGCGCAGGTACCGTGGGCACACAGCCGACCGGAGCTCATCCGAGGTTGTGAGTCAGGGCATTTTGACTACGAGGGCTCAGAACCTACCAGAGTGAACTTTGAGGTTGACACTTCTGTTTCGGGTTCGGGACCCAAGGTGTGTCCTCCCATGTCTGAGCCTTTGCGCCCTCTTGCCCAGGGCATGGCGCAAGTCCACAAAATGGCAGATAGGCAGGTACGTGGAGGAGCCTGCTAGGTCAACGGCCATTTTGGATTTGAATCTGGGCACGCCTGTGCTATCACCAATTGAATGGGTCTTGAGAGAAGGTCCCAATCCCCTTCCCTCTGGAAGCGGTGGCGGACTTCATGGTGCAGGCATCTGTTCTCCTCAGGGGGACATCTACCCATCGCAGCCTTATGGCTACATGCCTCAAGCGCCTCAGCGCTTTGACCGGGAGCGGCGGCCCAGGGCTTCGGAGGGCTGGGCCCCTAAGGATCCGGCTACTAGCGAGGAACGCTTCTTTGAGCACTTCCTCCTCCTCCTCATGCGTTCCCCTCAATTGACAGGGCTCCTGAAGGATATAGTCAAGGAGGTGATCCCACAGGTGGTGCCCCCACGGTTCCCTCCTTTGTATATTCTGCCTGTTTCGCCAGCGCTACTGGTGCCAGTGCCGGTCTCTCCCCCTGCCCAGGCCCTACCAGTTGTTCACACCCCTCTACCTCCTCCTGTACCACCAATGCCCCCCCCCCCCAACAGCCGTTGGATCTGTCTTCAGCTCTGGACCTTGGAGGGACTCCTCCGGTACCTGTTTCCCAGGGCCCGGACTCTTCCCTCCCACCCCCTGCTCTGTAAAAAATAGGGACGGAGGGACAAAGTGACAGCGATGACAACGATGACACTCAGGACGATGAACCCTTGGAATCCATTAAGGCTGTTCATGAACGTCTTGAGGGCGCGGCTGAGTTCTTGGGGGGGGCCCTCTGCCAGGAAGCCCTCCAGCAGTCAGGCGTGCTAGCAGAGGATTTGGGCAAGCGCACAAGGATCCGGTCTGGCATTCCTCTCCAGAAGGATTTCCTGCAAGTGGTGAGAAAGGTCAACTCCCAGATGTACGAGAAGTTAGAAAGCAGGTTCAGGCTGACGGACGGGGAGCCAATCCTCCTGGCTTCCATCCGCAGGCTGCGGCCTTCATGTTTTCTAAACTATTGTCTTCATCGTCTCTAAAGAGGACAAGGTCGGGCAAATGCTGTTATGCCATATGAGGACTGCATCTGCGGCAAGCCAATGCCAACAACCTTTTAGCGGTGGCTAACCAGAAGCTGTGGGAGGAACTTGGGGAGTTTCTGCCTGGCCTTCCTCTGGAGAGGCAAGCTTCCTTCATGGGCGTTCTGGTGGATGCCTGGGCCGTTGCGCAGGATCTCATGGAGTCTTCGGTCTCCCACATTGACACAGACAGCAGAGGGCTGTGCCTTGGTGTCGAGATGAGAAGGACGGCGTGGAGGCATGCCACTAAGTTTTCATCCGACGTGCAAGAGCAGATCCTAGATCTGCCCTTTGAGGTCATGGACCTCTTTCATTCGTCAACCGATGACGAGTTGACAAAGAAGAAAACCTCCACTCAAACCGCAAAGTCCTTGGCCATCCTGACAAAGCCAGGGCAGGACCAAGAAAGTGAAAGAGCATCACTGGCTCAAAGGGGACTGTGTCACAAGGAGGCCTGACTGGTCACCCAGCAACATCAGGAAGAAGCAGCAGAGGACTTTGCCCAGGTTTTTCCGCTCCCCCTCCTCTACTCCCACGCTCTTTTCCAGGATAGCTAGAAGGGTCTTATCAAGAACCCTTGGATCCTATCCATAGACTTCACAGACTTCAGTATTCCTTTTCCTCTACCATCCTCTCTTCTTCTTGGGTAGATCGGATTCCCGGGCTCTTTTTACGGGAGGTCCTTTTGCTCTTGGAGATGCAGGCAGTGGAACTGGTTACTCAGTCAGACTCCAGGATTTTTGCGGCACCCAAGAACAACCAGGCTGCCCTGAGGGTAATCCTGGACATGTCATCTCTCAATCTGTCTTTACTGCTAGAATGCTTCAAGATGATTACTCCTACGCACATTTCCCCTGTGTGCAGGGGACTGGATGTGTTACCTAGAGCTCAAGGATGCGTACCTGGAAGCGCCCATCTACCAGCCGCATCAGTAGTTTGTGCGGTTCATGATTTTGTCATACCACTTCCAGTACAAAGTGCTGCCTTTCGGCCTGAACTCAGCCCCTCATGTCTTCACGAATTTGATGAACGCAGTGGCGGGTCTTCTCCGCTTGGAGGGCTATCACCTATACCCTTATCTGGACGACTGGCTGGTAAGGACGGGTTCACCCGAGGGGGGTGGTGCAGAGACTGGCGGATATTCTTCATCAGCTGTTGCCCTCCCATGAGCTGGTCTTCTTAGGGTTGTGTTGGAACACGGCTGTGCAATGGGTGTTCTCCACACCTGAGAGGCTCCTCTCCCTTCGTTGGGCGATAGGGCACTTTCTGGCTAACTCAACCACCTCTGCATGGTGGTTCCAGCAACTGCATAGTATTCCGGCACCCGCGAATGGTCTTTACGGCCCTGCCGGACCCGGTAATTGCCCATTCGCGGGCGCCGGAATGAAATGCTCCCCATTCCCATTTGAGTCCGTTAGGGCTCATTGGGAATAGAGAGGTCGGATGCACCGGCACCATTTGTGAGTGGTGCCAGTGCATCCGACATGCAGTACTCGCAGGTGCCGGTACGCCCGCCAGGTCAGACCTGGCGGGACGCGAAGGCACCTGCAAGCACAACTCGTAGTTTGTCAGTCCGGTAGCAACGGTGCCGGTAGCTTACCAGCACCGTTACTACCGGACCAGCAAACTTATAATAAGGCCCAGGGTCTCAGTCGGACAGGATCCCAATATCCCAGCTCCTCCTGCCCGATCTGCGCTGGTGGTTCATGGACGGCACTGTCTCTGTGGGAGCCGCCTTCCCCCGACCAGAGACTACACTGTTGGTAACGACAGACTCCTCTCTTTCGGGCTAGTGAATACCCTGGAGGGCTACACGATTCATGGCGCATGGTCCAGGGTGGAAGCCCTCCTGCATATCAATCTGCTCGAGCTGAGGGCAGTGGGTCTGGCCCCCAGGATGTTTCTGCCCCTCATCAGGGACAGGTCTGTTCTGGTCAGGGTGGACAATTCTACTACAATGTTTTACCTGATCAACCAAGGTGCCATCCGTGCCCCCTTCCTCTGCATGGAGGCGGCAGCTATCTGGGAATGGACCCTGACAGAGGGGGAAATGGACCAGCTGAGCCGCTTGGGGTTCAACACCTATGAGTGGGAGTTGCACACTGACTCCTTGTTCCCCCTGTTCCAGCGCTGGGCGTTCGCAGACCTAGACTTGTTTGCATCTCTTCGGAATTCCAAGTGCCCTGAGTTTGCAGGACAGGGTCACAGGTTTCTGGGAGACGCCTTCCAGATCTGTTGGCATCGCCGCAGCTATTATGTGTTCCCGCCCCCTCTGATGGGGATGAAGGAACCATGGAGGCTGGGTGACAGCACCCAATACATGATTTAGGGTCCGGGGAGGAAAAGGATGGGTACCCCTGATTCCCCAGCTTTTCAGAAGTCATCGAAATAATAATCCTGAATCAAATCTTAAAACCAAGGAAGGAGGAGTCCCAGAAAGGAGGAAGACCTACAAAGAAAGACCAGGACCAAGACTTGTAGATCGCACCAGATGTAAGAGAAACAAACGTTGGTCCCAGAGACCAATAAAGAGCTTTCAGGAAACAGGAGAATTTAAAAACACACTTATGATCCCTTTTGTCCTCATATAGGTTTCCTATAATTTCTGGGAACTCTCAGATAAGAACCAGACTTTCAGTGCTCTTGGCCCACCACTATATCTGGAAGACCCTCAGCTTCAGGTAAGAAAGAGGGAATTAACTCTTCAAGACATATCTCCATGACCCCCTTCTCTGTCCTTGTTACTGCGGCGCAACCTGCTTTCCAAACCAGTAAGCTTTGTCAACATTCACTTGTCATCTTTGAGAACACTGAGGTCATGAGTGGGATTACCAATGGTTTCCTCCATAGTGGACACCCAATACTCCACCTCTGTCGCCTTTCCCCTAAATGTTTCCATGTCTTGTCTGATAAGCGCAATACTCTTTGCCAGTGTATCAACCTGAATTCATACCTGCTTATAACGGTTTATAATGAGTTGCTTAAGTTCACTATTAGATGGGTCTCATGGTAAATCATACGTACCTTGATGGACACGTGCGTTCTTTCTCCATAACCATCGGAGTGGACATGGAGGTATGCCTGGCGGCTAATCTGTTTTATATGGTGTTGATCTATGTTTTGATTGCAGCCTTCTACGTAGAGGGCTTGGCATTCATTTAAATAACTATGTTGAAGTGGTCTGGTTAGCTGCACAGGGATTATAAGTAAGAGGACACTGCCAAAGTTGTGTGTAGAAAGCATGGCACAACACCACCAATGTAACAGCAGTTATTTTGCCACAGTTCCACAAGTGAGGTGGCTGCCACCTTGCCATTAGGTTAGTCCTAGCTCTGTTCCAGGGATTTATGGTAGCGACATGGTCCCATCAGCTGCTTTGCGAACAGTAGGCATCACAGAGAATCCAAATGCCTGTTTCCTGAATCACAGAGCATGTTCTCCATGGCCCGCAGGACCAAATGGTAATGTACTAGCAGCACAGAGGCAGATCTGACAAAAATGCCTGAACAGCGGGCACTTATTATTATTAGAAAATGTATAAAGTGCAAAACTAAGGCCCAAGGACATCTAGGTGCCAGAAAGACGGCAGCTACGTAACATGCTCAACACTCCTAAACCTGCAGAAAGCCAATTTAAAATGAGTAATTTTTAACAGTTCTGCTGAAAGGGAGATAATCATCAATGGCTCTTAAAGATAACAGAAGTGCATTCCAAAGACTTGGGGCCAGGACTGAGAAGGAACGTGCACCCAGTCGCTTCTGCTGATATTTAGGTATCTTGAGGAGTAAGCGAGATGCAGAGCGTAATTGTCTGGCTGGACAGTACCGCTCTATCTTATTTTTTAGGTATTCACTGCCGGTGTTATGCACAACCCGGTGAGCGACGCAAAGTGTCTTAAACTCAATGCGTGTTGCCACTGGCAGCCAGTGCAGATGATACAGAAGAGCTACTGAAGGGGTCAGCCGTGGCACCATAAGTGCCAATCTTGCTGCTGAGTTTTGGAGTATCTGCATGCGCTGGATCTGGTACTTGGGTTGTCCCAGATATATTCCATTGCAATAATCCAGTGACCCCATTATAGTTGCTATGACCAACGTTTGGTCGATTGGCTGGGGGAAGCAGCGGAAGAATCTTCCTCAAGACCTTTCATTTTCCCAAATCAGCACTGCATATGGCAGCAATCTGCACCTCACGCGGGCCACTGGGCAGAAGCTTAACCCCAAGGCTTTTACCGAAGCACAGGGCGCGGGGCAGAGACCCAACGAGTCGGGCCAATACTTCGAATTCCAAAGGTGATCTGCCTTTTGTGGCCCGAACACCAGCTCCTCAGTTTTGCTTCCGTTAAGTTTTAGCCAGTTTGCTGACATCCAGCTGCCAATTTTCTCCAGACAGTGTTGAAGATTTCCGGGGTGGTCTGTATGCGGGGAGTCCAGTCGAAACACCAACTGGGTGTCATCAGCATAAGTATAAAAAAGGACTCCAGATTCCACAATCAGGTTAGCCAGTAGACACACATACAGATTAAAGAGAATAGGGGACAAAGAAGACCCCTGAGGAACTCCACAGGTCAGTACCACAGAAGAGGAAAGACCAGTTTGAAAAGAAACCGTCTGAGAACGCCCTTCAAGAAAGGACACAAACCATGCCCAAAGAGGTCCAGTAACCCCTGCTTGCTCCAGCCGAGTCAGTAGCATGTCATGATCCACCGTATCAAATGCTGCAGAGAGGTCGAGGAGAATGAATACTCCAGCCTCTCCACGGTCGTGGAGCAAAGCTAGATCGTCTAGCAAATAGATCATAACTGACTCTGTACCCATTGTAGGTCGAAAAAACCTGATTGAGAAGGATATAGACAGGGATTTTCTTCTAAGAATTTGGAAAACTGTGGCGTGATCACAGCTTCCATCAACTTCATCATGGCTGGGAGAAGAGAGATAGGCCTGTAATTGACTGGCACTCGTGGATCCAAGTTAGATTTATTCAAGAGGGTTGTCACCAATGCATGTTTCAAAGCAGCAGTGACTTTCCCCCAGGTAAACAAGTGCTTTAAAGCCTCTATGAACATACCAAGGGCCCTCTGAGGTAGAGCTTTCAGGATACGGAGGGGAACCACATCCAAGGGAGAGGCCAATTTCAAGGCCTGTAGCGCCTTCAGTGTAACAACATCGTTTTTGTGCTTCAGACTAAAACCATTTGCCAGAATAGGTAAAGGAAGTTCCCTTGTGGATACCTCCTGTTTTTTTTGACCTCTCTGCCATTTAACTGCCTCTGATGCCTGTACGAATCTCTTGGATTTTATCACAGAAATAAGTACTAATTGCGTTACATCGCAGTTGTGCATCTGGCATTTTGGATGGACTTCCCATGGGGCAAACTGACAGGTCTTTTGCTACTAAGAACAGTTCGCTAGAGGAGCAGGCTGCTTCTGTTGTGCGGCTTGCATAGTACTTTGATTTCTCAGCCCGGATCATTTTATGGTAACAGAGCATAGCTCGTTTATATGCATTGTGTGTGCCCACATCGTAATGCAGCCGCCATTTCCGATCGAGGCGACACAGATGCTTTTGAGATCTAAGCTCTGGGAAAAACAGGCCTCGGTGTGTTTTGTTCTCCCTAAATGTGCTTGTTATGACCAATACATCTGCCACTTTAACCAATGATCTGAGGAGAGAGGAACAAGGGTCATCTTCCTCATCCCTAAATCTATTTTTGGCCTCAAGTAATTGGTCAGTCATCACAGACTTGTCTACTTTGTGCTATAATCTACAGGTCTTCATGCCATGAGAAACCTTTGGAAAGCAAGAAGGTAATTTAATCATGAAAGGTACCAGAAAGTGATCGGACCAGATAACCAGAACAGGTGTAAAACTTGTGACCAATACTGCTTCAGAAAAAATGAGATCCAGCAAATTACCACTTTTATTAGTGGGGAGATGATTACAAAGAGCTAAAGAGCGGTCTAGTAGGCTGGCCACCAGGTTACTGGCACAACGATCAGTCAAATCAATTGGGTGGAGATTAAAATCTCCTAACACAACCAGATTGGGGTGACCCATGCCCAGATTGGCAACTAGTTGGGCAAAATGTATGGCAAAGTCTGTTTGGCCTGACGATGGAGGCCTGTATACCAATAAAAGATGAACTGTCAGGTTGACATTAACCTGTACTCTGACCAGAAACAGTTCACAAAGCAACGGGTGTTCCACTGGATGTGCTGACATTGATGAGACGCACACACCACCTCTACCTGGCGGGGACCTATCTAGGCGCAGTGCCAAGTAGGATGCTGGCAGCAACTGACATAGGTCAGGATCAGAGTTGGCCGAAAACCAAGTCTCTGTAATACACAAAAAGTCAGGAGCTTTGTCTATCAGTGTGGTGTGCAAATTGCACCGGCGAGCACCCGCTGAGCTAGCATTAATCAGCAGGCACTTAAGAGTGTCCTTAGGATCACAAGACTTCCCTCCCATCCATAACTTTCCTGTAGGGGTACGCAGCCCAGATACATTTCCTTCATGGCAATCACTCAAACAAAACACAGTAAAATAGGCTTTAAAACCGTTGCACTAATACTGGTAAAACTTGATATTTAAAATATCAATTACCCTCGCTATTCCAACCAGTCTACAGAACGCTCATAGTACCAAGCAGAGCTGCTCTTGTGAATGCGGTGAGCCTGGAGCCGCCTCTTTAGTTAATCCTCCAATGTGTCATGCCCCCACTCTATCCATCGTCTCTCAATGCAGGGTGGGGTAGTGACGTGGAGAAAAGGGAAAAGGAAATGAGGAGATGAGCGTAAGGCAGTAAGTAAATAAAGAGATCTGTAATGTGTCTAGTCTCTGTGTCTCCTTCAATCTTGTCCACTATCTTGGCAACACGGTTGGTGCCCCATTCTTTCCCTCCCATCAATGATCCAGTGTGTCTGGCCCTACCTGGCTACGGCCCTCATCAGGTGGCAGTCCCACATGTCTTTCTCTTCCAGCTTGGCGTGGTTGGCCCGCCTCGTTCAATACGCCAGTTACGTTCCATCGTCCATGGTTCACCTCACCTACACAATTTAGAGACTCTGGGATGCTGGCCATCATCTGCAGAGGCCACACAAATACATATATCCGCTCCAGATATCCACACCTGTATACTGAGAACTGCAGATCACTAGCAAGTCCCAACATCATCACGTGAGAAACCATCACAAGCAATGACCTACTCCTCAATCTCACACATTGTGACAGTGAACCTGCACATCTTGTTCTCCCGTTACACAGATGGCATCCCTCCTTGCTCAAGTTGTATTCTCCAACAGTCCTAAGGGCGTATCTTGCCACCACCATGCCACGCTGCAGTTGAATGCCAATGGAGCCATAATATCAGAGGATGTTTTTTCAACCACTCAAGCCTCTTGCTCCTCATCAGGTCGAGGTGTGAGCCTACCCGGGGAACTACAACTGTAGGCCCCTTTCCACTTTATCACTGACTCTAGTAATTTGGGTCCCCAATGGGCTTGCTGGATGAAGGACTTTGTAGTCTTTATGGACACCATAGCTCTGCAAGGGGTGAATTCTGATGAACTATGTTGGCCCATCAGTGTTTGATAGTATATATCACCTTCCAATGATTTTACTGACCCATTTGAAGGGTTGAAAGATAAATTAAACATGTATTTTGGTCTCACAAAAACGTTGGTTGATTTTCCCTACTACAACACAAGCAAAAGGTGACATATGTGAGAAACCTGAGGGTGTCTCACCTGCTAGTCCCTTGGGATCTATCATCCAGGTGGCTAAGACACAGCCATTGCTTTTGGATCCAGTTCCTGGCGGTGAACCCGTGCCGGAGGATCACCTGGATCAGGGGTCTGGGGAGTGGAAGTGAGACACCGGAGGGTGAGACACGGTATCCACTTCCTTATAACACCTTTTCCCCATTCTACCAGGTAGGATACCTAGGAACTCAGCCCCCTAATGAACACTTTCTCATACACAATTCACCGTGAACGACAATGGACTAACACCAGAGCCATATATCTGACATTCCCCACTACAGTGGTCAGGCAGGGACAGGCAATAACTGATCATTAAACACACCTGACTTCCATCACACTTCCCAACATGGATAAAAGGCAGAGCACGAAAGCACACCCTGAGCGAGGTAAAGCACACGAGGAAACAGCAGTTCCAAGATGGCAGTTTAATACAAGGAGAAAGAAGGCAAGACCAGAGAGGGTTGCAAGGAGGAAATTACCCTTGACCTCTAAAGACGGTTACTTTCGTGATCTTTGGAAAGTAAGAAACTTAAGACCAGGAACTAAGGCTGACCAAAACTGCACAGTGTGTCAGAGGTACCCGGGGCTCTCCCACTTCGATAACCAAGGCGGGGAGGAGCGATTGCAGCCGTGGCACTCTCCTTGGCTCTTAGAACAAAGCAGCATCAATAAAGATAGCACAGCCGGTGAGTCGGATTCAGTATGCAGAGAATCAAAAGCAACACCTCATCAATCCATGAATGACTCTTACACATCCAGGCGTGCTGTGGCTCCACCCAGGAGAACTAATCAACGATCTCCGGATTGTCACCATTGATCACCTGTGCGAGTTCGCTCCCACTTGCAACAAGTGAATTTGAATCACCTAGACTCCCAGTCATGCTCAAACATTAATCTGAACCGTCCTTTAGTGATGAAAGAAAACAACGCTACGTGTTCTCTTTGAAAACCCCACAGCAATACAACACAGCCCTGTTCTACTTCTAGATGATGCTGGCTTCCTTTTATACCAACTGGTTAGGTCAGGTTATGTTATTGATGTTTCATTAGGTCGTTTTGCTTTAAATGTCTAATGTTCCAGCAGCTTGAAGTCGCCATAAGGCAGCAGTTAAGACCCCCTAAACACGCAAATGTGTGGTAAACACTCTCTAAACCCCTGTACTCATATGTCCCATCACCTTTCCTCCATCCTTGTGGGGCATCCCCCAACATGGGGAAGGTACCGGAACCTTTGGCAGTGAAAAATTGAGCTTCCCCTTAAATTTAGTACAGCACGTGGGGGTGCGGCCTTGGGTGTTGGAACACCCCATTGAGGCCCCGCCCCCACCCGGCGATTCACCTCAGAACCTTTTTCCAGACGGACGGTGTCAGACTTTGAGCCAGCGTGGAGACTTTTTTAACTTTCTGCTTGCTCCCTTCTTTGTTTTTCAATCTTATTTAACCTCCCTTCTGTGCTTCGCCTCCCCCGACGAATGCCGACTTCAGGAGGATTCACGAGATGTGCTTCGTGCGACTGCTCGTTCCCAGCCTCGGACCCTCATGCACTCTGTCTTGAGTGCCTGTGGCCCGACCACCTTTGGGACACATGCGCAGCTTGCTGCGCTCTTGGTCACATGGCATTGAAGAATCGGTTGTCGCGTTGAAGGGAGATATTCCACGTTTCTTCTGCGGCGCACCTCAAGGACTTTGTCTCCAGGACCTCTCGTCAGGACAAGGTAGGCCCTCTGTTCAGCACGGATCCTCAGCGCATCGACTCCTTCCCGGGGGTTCCACACGCAAGGGTTCCTCGGATCCAGGTTCTGGCAGGCCTGAGGTCTCTAAGGCCACTGACTCCCAAGCCGAGGGGCCCAAGGGCCCTACCGGGCTGTCCTCGGAAGGGCGATAAAGTTCATCCTCTTGTTCGACCCCAAGAGGTAAAGGATCGTCGAGTAGTACCGCCAAGAGTCATTCCTCGGCACGATCCAGCACGACTACCGGCGCAGGTACCGTGGGCACACAGCCGACCGGAGCTCATCCGAGGTTGTGAGTCAGGGCATTTTGACTACGAGGGCTCAGAACCTACCAGAGTGAACTTTGAGGTTGACACTTATGTTTCGGGTTCGGGACCCAAGGTGTGTCCTCCCATGTCTGAGCCTTTGCGCCCTCTTGCCCAGGGCATGGCGCAAGTCCACAAAATGGCAGATAGGCAGGTACGTGGAGGAGCCTGCTAGGTCAACGGCCATTTTGGCGTGCTAGCAGAGGATTTGGGCAAGCGCACCAGGATCCGGTCTGGCATTCCTCTCCAGAAGGATTTCCTGCAAGTGGTGAGAAAGGTCAACTCCCAGATGTACAAGAAGTTAGACACAGGTTCAGGCTGACGGACGGGGAGCCAATCCTCTTGGCTTCCATCAGCAGGCTGCGGCCTCCATGTTTTCTAAACTATTGTCTTCATCGTCTCTAAAGAGGACAAGGTCGGGCAAATGCTGTTATGCCATATGAGGACTGCATCTGCGGCAAGCCAATGCCAACAACCTTTTAGCGGTGGCTAACCAGAAGCTGTGGGAGGAACTTGGGGAGTTTCTGCCTGGCTTTCCTCTGGAGAGGCAAGCTTCCTTCATGGCCGTTCTGGTGGATGCCTGGGCCGTTGCACAGGACCTCATGGAGTCTTCGGTCTCCCACATTGACACAGACAGCAGAGGGCTGTGCCTTGGTGTCGAGATGAGAAGGACGGCGTGGAGGCATGCCACTAAGTTTTCATCCAACATGCAAGAGCAGATCCTAGATCTGCCCTTTGAGGGCATGGACCTCTTTCATTCGTCAACCGATGACGAGTTGACAAAGAAGAAAACCTCCACTTAAACCGCAAAGTCCTTGGCCATCCTGACAAAGCCAGGGCAGGACCAAATTCAAACCCTGCTCTTTCACTGGCTCAAAGGGGTTTCGGGACTGTGTCACAAGGAGGCCTGACTGGTCACCCAGCGACATCAGGAAGAAGCAGCAGAGGACTTTGCCCAGGTTTTTCCGCTCCCCCTCCTCTACTCCCACACTCTTTTCCAGGATAGCTGGAAGGGTCTTATCAAGAACCCTTGGATCCTATCCATAGTCTTCACAGACTTCAGTATTCCTTTTCCTCTACCATCCTCTCTTCTTCTTGGGTAGATCGGATTCCCGGGCTCTTTTTACGGGAGGTCCTTTCGCTCTTGGAGATGCAGGCAGTGGAACTCGTTACTCAGTCAGACTCCAGGATTTTTACGGCACCCAAGAACAACCAGGCTGCCCTGAGGGTAATCCTGGACATGTCATCTCTCAATCTGTCTTTATTGCTAGAATGCTTCAAGATGATTACTCCTATGCACATTTCCCCTGTGTGCAGGGGACTGGATGTGTTCCCTAGAGCTCAAGGATGCGTACCTGGAAGCGCCCATCTACCAGCCGCATCAGTAGTTTGTGCGGTTCATGATTTTGTCATACCGCTTCCAGTACAAAGTGCTGCCTTTCGGCCTGAACTCAGCCCCTCATGTCTTCACGAATTTGATGAACGCAGTGGTGGGTCTTCTCCGCTTGGAGGGCCATCACCTATACCCTTATCTGGACGACTGGCTGGTAAGGACGGGTTCACCCGAGGGGGGTGGTGCAGAGACTTGCGGATATTCTTCATCAGCTGGGGTTCTCCCTCAACCAGCGGAAGTCACAGCTGTTGCCCTCCCAGGAGCTGGTCTTCTTAGGATTGTGTTGGAACACGGCTGTGCAATGGGTGTTCTCCACACCTGAGAGGCTCCTCTCCCTTCGTTGGGCGATAGGGCACTTTCTGGCTAACTCAACCACCTCAGCATGGTGGTTCCAGCAACTGCAAAATATTCCGGCACCCGCGAATGGTCTTTACGGCCCTGCCGGACCCGGTAATTGCCCATTCGCGGGCGCCGGAATGAAATGCTCCCCATTCCCATTTGAGTCCGTTACGGCTCATTGGGAATAGAGAGGTCGGATGCACCGGCACCATTTGTGAGTGGTGCCAGTGCATCCGACATGCAGTACTCGCAGGTGCCGGTACGCCCGCCAGGTCAGACCTGGCGGGACGCAAAGGCACCTGCAAGCACAACTCGTAGTTTGTCGGTCCGGTAGCAGCGGTGCACCGTTACTACCTGACCAGCAAACTTATAATAAGGCCCAGGGTCTCAGTCGGACAGGATCCCAATATCCCAGCTCCTCCTGCCCGATCTGCGCTGGTGGTTCATGGACGGCACTGTCTCTGTGGGAGCCGCCTTCCCCCGACCAGAGACTACACTGTTGGTGACAACAGACTCCTCTCTTTCGGGCTAGTGAATACCCTGGAGGGCTACACGATTCATGGCGCATGGTCCAGGGTGGAAGCCCTCCTGCATATCAATCTGCGCGAGCTGAGGGCAGTGGGTCTGGCCCCCAGGATGTTTCTGCCCCTCATCAGGGACAGGTCTGTTCTGGTCAGGGTGGACAATTCTACTACAATGTTTTACCTGATCAACCAAGGTGCCATCCGTGCCCCCTTCCTCTGCATGGAGGCGGCAGCTATCTGGGAATGGACCCTGACAGAGGGGGAAATGGACCAGCTGAGCCGCTTGGGGTTCAACACCTATGAGTGGGAGTTGCACACTGACTCCTTGTTCCCCCTGTTCCAGCGCTGGGCGTTCGCAGACCTAGACTTGTTTGCATCTCTTCGGAATTCCAAGTGCCCTGAGTTTGCAGGACAGGGTCACGGGTTTCTGGGAGACGCCTTCCAGATCTGTTGGCATCGCCGCAGCTATTATGTGTTCCCGCCCCCCTCTGCTCCAGGGGACCCTCCACAAGTTCTGGGCTATGCTGGACTGCAGGCTCATCCTGATTGTCCCCCACTGGCCTTCTAGAGACTAGTTCTCAGATCTGCTGCAGCTGTGCTCCCAGGGGCCCATCCACCTGCCCATCACCAACAGGGGTTTCGTGGCGCAGCAAGGTGGAGCGTTGGAGAACCCGGATCCGGCCAGGCTGGCTCTGGCATCCTGGTTCCTGACCAACTAAGGCTACAGAATGCTCAGTTTTCAGATGACAACTGGGACATCATTCAACGATCCAGGAGCCCCTCTGCTTGTTCCCATTGTAAGAGCAAATGGACTAGGTTCTGCCATAGGTCTCGTGACAAGGGTCTGGATCCTGTCACCTGCCCTTTGGACGTCATACTGGCTTTTTCAGCGCACCTGGCTCGTTCCGGCGTTCAGGTGGATACTTGCCGCACTTATTTGGCAGCCATCAGGGCTTACAACAATGGAGCATGTGTTTTGGCGGTCAACACAATGGTTAAGGCCCACCTCAAGGGGTTGTCTTAGCTTTTTCCTCCGGTGCATAGGCTGCATCGATTTGGGACCTCATTGTTGTTCTTGCAGCTTTGCAGCGCAAGCCTTTCGAGCTGATGGCCTCTGTGGCCATCTGGCTGGTAACACTAAGGACAGTTTTGGTGGTGGCTGTCACCTCTGCGTGCAGGGTCAGCAAGCTGCAGGCCTAGTCTTCGTGATAGCACTTCACCACGTTTCACAATGACAAGGTCATATTGCGCACTCACCCCAACCTCTTACCCAAGGTGGACTTTCCATTTCATTTGAATCAAGAGCTCTGCCTCCCGGTGTTCTTACCGAACCCGCAGACGGAGGTAGAGAGGCCCCTATATTCTTTGGACCTCAAGAAGGGCCTTACGTTTTCCCTCTCTCTGACGTAATCCTTCAGGAAGTCTGAGGTATTGTTTGTCACTTTTGTGATGACTTCCAAGGCTTCTATCGCCCAGTGGATGGTTCAGGCCATTTTGGAAGCATATACGGCCATGGGCAACCCGGTCCCAGCTGGGATCCGTGCACAGGCGGTTAGGGCTAAAACCACAGCAGTCGTGTTTCAGATACATGCTTCTTGGGATGTCATCAGCAGGGTAGCTACTTGTGCCACTCCATCGGCTTTCTACAAGCACTATTCACTCGACACCAGCTCCAGGCGCGATGCTGAGTTTGGGCAGGTGGTTCTGCGGAACCTGTTTGCTTCTTCCTAGAAACGGGACAGGCTGTCACGGCTACACCCTATGATATTGTTAGGTGTGTCACGGCTTCAACTTCCAGGCTCAGGAGTGGCACGAACCAACCTACCCCTCCAGGGTTTTGGTGCCTGCAAGTTAGACTTACACAAGCTTCCGCGACCCGGGCGGGGAAAGAGGGTTAGGGTCTCGATGATTGGATGGGTTCTGTAGCAAGGGTAACCGGTGAGAGGACTAGGAAAGGGGAGGTGGTTAGGGAAGGGGACATAGGATAAAACAATGCAACAGTTGCACATTCACATACACATTCACAATATGCATAACTCCCCCCCACACTCCACAACAAGGGCTAGAGCCAGAAAGAGACTTATCTCAGGGGGTGAGTGCTGGCCTCCTGCCTGCGCACTCTCAGGTCCAGAATCCGGAGCAGTGTTATTGCTGAAAAGAGAGTGGGAATTACCATCTGTGTGTTACATCACACACCAAACGTTGCATTCACTCACTCTCGCACTAGAGGTTAATGCACCCTTAGCGTGCTTGAGTAGTTAGGCACATGCAGCAGCTAACATTCCCCCTTCACGAGCGGATTACAGCTGCGCGTGGCTCCGCGTCCGTTATTGCTCAAAATTTAATTTCCACTAAAGGGCTCCTGCGTAGCAACAACTCGTGTTGTATGTCACACGGAAGAAGTTGTAGCCTCTCAGGTAGCCGCGTAGTTATAAACGGCTGTTAGTGGGTTAAAACATGCTTGACTACGCGCTGCGTGGCTCCTATATTCTGCGCGTAGGTCTAATTGCAGAAACTATTGCGTTAGTATTCAGGGAGTTTCACTTAGCTTGCTGGAGCAGGGGGGACATGAGAAAGTTGGGCAGAGCCCCCCTGCGCGTGCCCCTGACCGCAGCTGCTGGTGGAATCCTTCGATTCTCTACGGTGCATCAAAGCGCTGCGCGCCTTCCCCCAGGTCCGCTTGCGCTGCCTGTGGCTTGCGGTACTTATCTGAATGGCATGAGGGGCCCAGGTGGAGGACGAGTGGGGCGTGGCCCCTCGTGAGCTTCCCCTTGCTTGGAGCTCCGGAGAACACGTCTTCTCTGGTTGCTGTCCTGAGCACAAGCCCCGTGCTCTCGGCGATCTCGTGCGCATGCGCGCGCGTGCCCCGCCCGACGTGGGCTGTAACATGTAGTTCTTGGCCCGGGGGTGCTTGGGAGATGTAGTCTGTAAGCTGGTTCTCCTGCAGAAAGGACATAATAGTCTGTTGTATGGCAGTATTCTGCTTATAGAGGCATGTTTCTTCATGGTGCTGGTTACCATTAGTTTCTGAGCCCTTCCCAGCACTGGAATACTATGATTGTTACCTTGCCCCATGACAGTACTCCCCCCCGCACATGAGGCCTTGGGTTTAGGTTTGGCTGGATAGTTGCGATGGAATGCCTTGACTAGTCTCGGTGCATGGACATCCCGAGCAGGTTCCCAGGATCAATCTTCCGGACCATACCCCACCCAATCTATGAGGTAATAAAGCCCATCTTTCCGGTGTTGTGAATTCAAGATGGCCCGTACCTCATACTCAGGTGTCCCTGTACCATAATCGGTGGTGGTTTTACAGTACGAATAGTAGGTAGAGCAGGCTTAAGCAACGATACATGAAAGGTAGGGTGGATCTTCATTTGGCTGGGTAAACGGAGTCTTACTGCCACCGGATTGACCACAGCGGATATGGTAAATGGTTCAATGAATCGGGGTTGTAACTTACGGGGCCCTGTCATTCGAATGTTGCGTGTGGAGAGCCAAACTCGATCTCCTGGGTTATACTGGGGGCTATTGCGTCTTTTTTTATCGGCATAGGCCTTATAGGTTTGCTTGGCTTTGTTTAGATTCTGTTGTATATGTGCCCAAACCTGACGCCCATGTGAATGCAACCCTAATAACGTAGGCAAGTTATCCTGGGGTAGATTAGCAACGGTGGGCAAAACTCTGGGATGGTAACCAGTGTACCCGGTGGAGCAGTGTACTGAGTTGTTATAGGCGATTTCGGCCAACCAGACGTATTCCACCCACGATGTTTCGGAGGTGGTGGTATAACAACGGAGGTATTGTTCTAGTCCTTGATTTACCTTCTCCGTCTGTCCATCTGTTTCCGGATGGTACCCTGAAGACAAACTCACTTCCATGCCAATCAGTTGGCAAAAGGCTTGCCAGAAGCGTGAGGTGAATTGTGGCCCACGGTCTGTAATGACTCGCATGGGTAACCCGTGGAGTCGTACAATGTTTTGCAGGAATAATTCCGTCAATTCTCCGGCAGAGGGGACGCCCCTACAAGGGATGAAATGACCCATTTTGGTTAATGAATCAACCACGACTAGAATCGAAGTGTATTTTCGAATGGGTGGTAGATCCACGATCAGATCCATAGTAACCGTATGCCAAGGAGTTGGCGGAGAGGGCATTGGTTGTAGGAGGCCGTCAGGTTTCTGATGACTGGCCTTTTGTTTACTACAAGTGCTACACTTGGTTACATAGATCCGTACGTCACGGTGTAAGGTGGGCCACCAATAATGACGTGCCACCGTTTGTTGTGTCTTAGCTATTCCAGGGTGCCCTGCAGTTGGAGCATCATGACACCAACGCATAACCTCTTCCCTGAGAGCCGCCGTGGGTAAGTACAAGGCGGTAGCATGTTACGGGAGGCCCTTCACTAAGGTGTGTTGTGAGCCTCGAGAACACCACTCATTCAATTCCTGGGTAGACATAGCGTGGAGTACATCCTCAAAGATGTTAGGCCGACCTACCACTCCAACAATACGAGCAGTGGGGATTATTGAACGTGTCCCCCTGACGTTTTTAGTCTCCTTTTCAGGGTATCGAGACAATAGGTCGGCCTTGCCATTATCCGATCCCGGACGATAGGTTATGAGGAAGTCAAAATCCGCAAAATAAAGTGCCCAACGCAACTGTCGAGGACTGAGGGTTTTCGCAGTCTTTATAAACTGTAGGTTCCTATGATCTGTGATCACTGTTATAGTATGGTGGGCGCCCAGAAGGTAATGCCGCCATTCTTCGAAGGCCGCCTTCACCGCCTGTAACTCCCGGTCTGCTATGGTGTAATTCACTTCAGCCGGAAGCAACTTTCGAGAATAGTATGCAACTGGGTGTAACAACACTGTTGGTCCATCCCGTTGAGACAAGACGGCTCCCAGGGCGTAACTAGAGGCATCAGTCTCGATCACGAAAGGCAACGCCAGATCCGGGTGCCTTAGAACTGGGGCCGAGGTGAAGGCTTGTTTTAGCTTTTGAAATCCTTGTTCCGCAGCCACATCCCACTGGAATGTCTTCCCTTTTTTTAGCAAGGTTGTGATGGGTGTGACCAACTCCGAAAAGTTTTTTATAAACCTGCAATAAAAGTTCGCAAAACCCAGGAATGTCTGTACCTCCTTCACAGTGGTAGGAGCCGGCCAATCTAAAACTGCCTGTACTTTTCGTTGGTCCATCTGAACACCAGAGGGTGTCAGAAAATATCCCAGGAATTCCACCGTAGTGCAATGGAATTCGCATTTCTCAATCTTTGCGAACAAACGGTGTCCTCGAAGCCGCTGAAGTACTGCCTTAACATGTTTCACGTGTTCCTGCATGTTACTAGAATATATCAAGATGTCGTCTATATAGACCACCGCAAACACATCCAAATATCCTCGCAAAACCTCATCCAAGAAGTGCTGGAAAGCAGCGGGAGCGTTGCACAAACCAAACGGCATCACCTGGTACTCGTAGAGCACGAATTTGGTCCTAAATGCCGTCTTCCACTCGTCACCGGTTCTCACTCGCACCAGGTGATATGCTCCTCGGAGATCCAGCTTGGTATATACCGTAGCCTTGCGCACTTGGTCTAGTAAAACCGGTATCAGAGGTAAAGGATATCGGTTCTTGATGGTAATGCGGTTTACTCCGCGATAGTCTATACAAGTTCTCAAGTCTCCGGTCTTCTTGGGTATGAAGAAGAGCGGGGACGAGACAGGTGAATTGGATGGCCTAATAAATCCGTTTTTCAAATTAGTATCTATGTAGTTCTTTAAAGGGATGGTTTCTGCTTCTGTAAGGGCGTAAACCCGACTGCACGGCAAAACTGCCCCTGGCTCGAAATCAATTCGGCAGTCAAATGGCCTATGAGGTGGCAGAGTTTCAGCTGCTTGTTTGCTAAATACATCCCGGTATTCATGGTACTCTGAAGGCAGAGTACTCAGATCTGTCTCCCCGACGGATGCAGCACAAACACTTAGCACAGAGCTCTGTGCTGAGCGGGCCCGTTGACCTTCTCCGAGACGATACAATGCCCCACGCAATACGGAGAGGTCAGGGAGACTTCCCCCTTAGACCATCGCACCTGTGGATCGTGTTTAATTAACCAGGGTAAACCTAGAATGATCCCAAATTGCGGTGCTGCGATCAGATCGAACCAAATGTTCTCCACATGTCATTGTTTGCAGCATAATGACAACGTTTGAGTACCCTGCGTAATGAGTCCTGAACTCAATGCAGTGCTGTCAACTGCTCGTACCACCTCTGGGGATGTCTTTTGACATAAGGGTACTCCTAGTTTACGTGCATATGTTATATCAATAAAATTGCCCGTGGCCCCTGAGTCCAACAGTAGGGCCACTGAAACCTTCTGATTAAGGAAACCTAGGGTACCTGTCAAGGTTATATGTGGAGCAAAATTAGCAAACTTAACTGCTGGGGCACCTTCTGCCACTTGGCTCGACTGTATCACCCCTACTACTGTCGAGCCGAAACGTTTCCCTGTGACTTGGGTTTGGTGGAGCATTCCTCTACAAAATGTCCTGCTGAGCCGCAATACATACAAAGCCCCTCCTTACGTTGGCGCTCTTTTTCCTCTTTAGTGAGAGGACCTCTGGTCGAGCCTGTTTGCATGGGTTCATCTCCAGATGTCTTTTCAGCCGAGCCCGTAGGACGTGGACCACGGAACTGATCTAACCGTGCTATCGGTCTTGTGTTCCCGCGTTTCTTTTCTCCCCGGCGTTCTGCCTGCCGGTTGTCTAACCGCAATGCCAAATCGATCATTGCTGGACAATCGAGTGGCTGGGGATCAACCAGAGCAATGAGATCCTTAAGCTCTTCTCTCAGTCCCTGATAAAAAAGGGACATTTGCTTTTCTCGGGCCATTCAGCCTCTGCAACCAGCCGGTTAAATTGGGTGACGTTTGTCACCAATTCTTTATTCCCTTGACGTAAGGTTAACAACTCCTGATCTTTGCACATTGCAGCTGCCCTACGATTGAAAATCTTTCCAAACTCAGTTTGAAATTCATCCCAGTCGTACAAAACCACATCATCCCTTTGTATTAATGGATTTGCCCAAGCCGCTGCATCCCCCGTCAAATACAAAACAACAAAAGCTGTCCTTGCCTGGGTTGATCGAAACGCTGCAGGTTTGGTCAAGAAATGAAGTTTACATTGCGTAATGAAAGTTTGATATTTCTGAGGACCCCCCCCCCCCATACCTTTACGGGGGAGCCAGTGGAACCATATGTTCGGGAGTTACATGCACCTGGACTGGAGTGGGGGTCGCAGCACCACCAGGAAGGGGGGAGGTTTGGGCGGACAAACTGCGCACCTGGGTGGCCAACACCGTGTAATCTTGCCTAGTGGCAGCAAGCTCAGCCTGCAGGTTCTGCAGGAACTTGGTGAGTTCCTCCATGACTGGCCGGGTCGTACCACTCGGGAGCCTGTGACACTTGGGCTTGTGCTTCTGTCACGGCTTCAGCTTCCAGGCTCAGGAGTGGCACGAACCAACCTACACCTCCAGGGTCTTGGTGCCTGCAAGTTAGATTTACACAAGCTTCCGCGACCCGGGCGGGGAAAGAGGGTTAGGGTCTCGATGGTTGGATGGGTTCCGTAGCAAGGGTAACCGGTGAGAGGACTAGGAAAGGGGAGGTGGTTAGGGAAGGGGACATAGGATAAAACAATGCAACAGTTGCACATTCACTTACACATTCACAATATGCACAACTCCCCCCCACACCAAGGGCTAGAGCCAGAAAGAGACTTATCTTAGGGGGTGAGTGCTGGCCTCCTGCCTGCGCGCTCTCAGGTCCAGAATCCGGAGCCGTGTTATTGCTGAAAAGACAGTGGGAATTACCATCTGCGTGTTACATCACACACCAAACGTTGCATTCACTCACTCTCGCACTAGAGGTTAATGCACCCTTAGCGTGCTTGAGTAGTTAGGCACATGCAGCAGCTAACATTCCCCCTTCATGAGCGGATTACAGCCGCGCGTGGCTCCGCGTCCGTTATTGCTCAAAATGTAATTGCCACTAAAGGGCTCCTGCGTAGCAACAACTCGTGTTGTATGTCACACGGAAGAAGTTGTAGCCTCTCAGGTAGCCGCGTAGTTATAAACGGCTGTTAGTGGGTTAAAACATGCTTGACTACGCGCTGCGTGGCTCCTATATTCTGCGCGTTGGTCAGATTGCAGAAACTATTGCGTTAGTATTCAGGGCATTTCACTTAGCTTGCTGGAGCAGGGGGGGCATGAGAAAGTTGGGCGGAACTCCCCTGCGCGTTTCCCTGACCGCAGCTGCTGGTGGAATCCTTCGATTCTTTACGGTGCATCAAAGCGCTGCGCGCCTTCCCCCAGGTCTGCTTGCGCTGCCTGTGGCTTGCGGTACTTATCTGAATGGCATGAGGGGCCCAGGTGGAGGACGAGTGGGGCGTGGCCCCTCGTGAGCTTCCCCTTGCTCGGAGCTCCGGAGAACATGTCTTCTCTGGTTGCTGTCCTGAGCACAAGCCCCGTGCTCTCGGCGATCTCGTGCGCATGCGCGCGCATGCCCCGCCCGACGTGGGCTGTAACATGTAGTTCTTGGCCCGGGGGTGCTTGGGAGATGTAGTCTGTAAGCTGGTTCTCCTGCAGAAAGGACATAATAGTCTTTTGTACGGCAGTATTCTGCTTATAGAGGCATGTTTCTTCATGGTGCTGGTTGCCATTAGTTTCTGAGCCCTTCCCAGCACTGGAATACTATGATTGTTACCTTGCCCCATGACAAGGTGGAATCACCCACAAGGATGGAGGAAAGGGGACGGTCATATGAGTAATTAAAGTTACTGCAGTGACTAGAGTACTCGTTGTCCATAGTCCCCTTTCCCCCATACCTCCGGGACAATGTCTGGGACGAGGGTATGGCGCCGCTGAAGAACCCTGCCTCAGCCCTGGCGATAAGAGATCGGCTAGAAAAGAAATCCCGGGTGCCGGAGTCTGCACCCAAATGTCTGCAGTCACAGCCATCACCGGACTCGGTGGTCTCGGCGGCTGCTCGGACGAAGTCGTCCAACCCGTCGTCCTCAGCCTCCGTTCCCCTGGACAGTGAAGGGAAGAAGTTGCACGCCATGGGTAGAAAGGTAATCTACTCCGCGGCGACGACGGTTAAGGCGGCGAAACACTTTAGCTATCCTGGCCAGGTATGACTGGGAGTTATGGTACAAGATGGCCCCGATACTGGATTTCATCCCCAAGGACAAAATGGTCGAGGCGATGGAGATCCTTCAGGAGAGCGAGGTGGCGTCAAACCACGCCATCACTGTGGCCCTGGACATTGCGGACACAGGGTTCTGCCAGATGGGAAACAGGGTTTGCCTCTGTCGATTTGGCTGGCTGAAGGCCACCAACTTTAGACAAGAGGTTCAGGCGAGAGTCTCTTCGGTAAGGCTGTCGATGAATCTCTTCAGGCCATCAAGACTGACACATAGACGGCCCGTGCCCTGGGCATGCTGCAACAGCACTGCCCTTCCTTCCGTTCCGCAGGAGAGAAGTCGGGCAGATCTTCAAAGGCTTTCGGCAGGGGATCGCCCTCTTACCACCAGTCCTCCCACTCCCATTCCATGACCCAGGAAGCCTACAGGGGTCGTTCCAAGGCCTTCAGAGTTGGCCACTGTCGTCGTCAAGGCTCCCAAGGTGGCCCGCCGGCCTCCAAGCAGGACTGAACCAACCAAGATGTTGGGCCCCCACCCTTGCACACCGGTGGGAGGCCGGCTGGCGAACTTTGTCAGCATGTGGGAAAACATGTCCACCAATAGATGGGTGCTGGACGCTCTTGCCCAAGGACACATTTTGGAGTTTCAGCGAAAGTGTCAGCAGATACCACCGGTGGCCTGGCAGGAACAACATGTCCCTCATCTGCAGATGGAGGTTCGGACCATGTTAAAGGGGTGCTAGAGCTGGTTCCGAAGTGACTCTGGGGCTCTGGGGTTTACTCCAGATACTTCTTGGTAAGAAAAAATATAGGGGTCTGGAGGCCCATTCTCAATCTACGACTACTCAACAAGTACATCAAGGCCCAACTTGGTTCCATCGCAGGACTCGCTGTTCCTGGGGGCTAGGCTCAACACAGTATCCGGACTGGCAGCCCCCTCAGAAGAGAGGATAGCAACCATTTTGGGCAAGGTTCAACAGCTGTTAGCACTGGAGATCGCCACAGTGAGGACCATCAAGTCGGTGCTCGGCATGATGTCATTGTGTATCTACCTGAACAGGCTCAGGTTGCGGATGCGACGCCTCCAGGAATTCCTGGACGCCCGTTGGATCCAGGTCTCCAGAAGCTTCAAGGACAGGATTGTGCCCGACAAGGAGTTCCGTCGAGCGATAAGGGGGTGGGGCGTGTGCTCCAACATCGCCGGGGCACAGACTTCCATGGCCCCCCGTAACAGGAGACGGTCACGACGGACGCTTCCCTGGAGGGCTTGGGAGCCCACACTGGAGGTCTCCACGCCAGAGGCCTGTTGCTGCCGGAGGAGAAGGAGTTCCACATCAACGTCCTGGAGCTGCTGGCAGTGTTTTGGGGCCTCAAGTCATTTCTTCTGTCTCTCAAGGACAAGGTGGTCAGGGTCTTCCAAGGGCAAGGTGGTGAGGGTCTTCACGGACAATGCCACCACAATTTCTTACATCATAATGCAGGGGGGGACCAGGTACCCAGCGCTCTGCAGAGAGATGCAGGAACTGTGGCACTGGGCCTGCACCCATGGGATGTTTCTCGTTCCTTTTCACCTGGTGGGAGTAAAGAACACTGTCGCTGACTCTCTCAGCAGGGAGCTGCGCTCTTGTCACGAGTGGGAGCTTCAGCAGGATCAAGTGGACAGCCTCTTCCTCAGGTGGGGCAGACCCCAGATCGATATATTTGCGACGGTCGTTAACACCGATTGCCAGAGGTTCACCAGAGATTCCACCAGCCGGTGGGCATGGGGGACGCATTCTCCTTCCAGTGGGAAGGCCTGTTCCTGTACACATTCCGTCCGTTGCCTGTACTACTACGAGTCATCAGTCAACTCAGATGGTGTTGGTGCAAGATGATCCTCGTCGCACCAGCCTGGCCGAGGCAAATCTGGTACCCAGACCTTCTCAACATGTCAGCGTCACATGTAGTCAAGTTACCAGTGGTGGCGGATCTGCTTGCCAGGGAAGGAGGCGCAATCCTGCACCACGAACCAGGATCCGTACAGACTTGGTCCAATCCCTCCAGGAGATTAAAGGTGAAATAGCGGAACTGGGAGGCAGAGTAGACACCAATGAAAACGCCATTCAAGAATTTATAGAAGATACCCGCAAGATAGATGCCTTAGCTGAACAGCTCGCAGTTGCTACGCACAACCTTGAGCTCCAAACTGAAGACCACGAGAATCTCTCCAGAAGGTCCCTTGCGCCCTTGCTGATGGATTTACAATGGGAAAGGTGCAGGTCAGGGCTGTGGCATTGGCCATTTCCCCGACATCTACTGAGAGACGGGGTTATTAGTGATGATATCCGGTCTTTCATTAGCGAATTATTCGAAAGGAACACATCCCTGACCCAACAGGAGCAGGTTATATGGGATGCCTTTAAGGCGACCTTACGGGGGGAGCTCATCGCAAAAGCAGCCCTGCAAACTAAACAGGTGAGGGCCTTACAAACCAACCTAGAAAGACGCCTAACTGAGGTGATGACAAGAATGGAAATAGACCAGGGGGCGACCATTAGAACTGAATATAGACACCTTAAAGGTCAACTTAGCACCCTACAGGCCAAGCAGGCAGACAAATCAATGCTGTACTTGAGACAGCTCTATTTTGTGCACGCGAACAAGGCCGATCACCTCCTGGCTAGACAGGTGAAGAAGAAAGAGGCTGCAGGCACAATCCGTCATATCCGGCTGCAGGGGGCAACAAAACCACATTGTCGAAGGAAATCTTCCAGGCCTTTAACAAATTCTACTCGACCCTGTATTACTCGGAGACCCCGGACGTGGACCAAAAGGAGGTCCTCCTAAGATCTTGCCTGCTGCAAAGATTGAATCAAAGCCAGAGAGATGCCCTAGAGAACAAGATCACAGAGGACGAAGTTCGGCCGGCGATACGATCTCTACCCATGAACAAAGCTCCCAGCCCCGACGGGTTTCCCGCACAGTTTTATAAAAGAATTCAAGACGACCTACTCCCCAGGCTGACATCCCTTTACACCTCGTTCTCCACATCGGAGCACATTTCTGGCTCCATGGAAAAGGTGAAAGTGGTCCTTTTTCCCAATCCCAATAAGGACAAATCCCAGTGTAGCTCATACCGCCCCATCGCATTGATAAATCTGGACGCTAAGGTCCTCACTAAAATTCTGACCACTAGAATGGACCGAATAATCCCTGATCCATCCCGACCAGTCAGGCTTTATCAGGGGGATGTTAGGCAGAAACCTGTGCAGTTCCCTTAGGGACCACTGCAAAAAGTTTAAGACTACAGGTGTTGGCAGTAAACCCAATTGGTAGCAGTCTGTACCACCCAGATTTACCTGGTAGCTGTGGCTGAGCAGTCAGACTTCTCTCAAGAAGAGTTAGGCAGTATATAGAGTATACACATTAGGTACAAAAATACATTAGCACAAGCAAACACTGACCAGAGCTTGGGTATAAAAGTATATAATTATTTATTTAAAAACACACTTATAAAAATACACTGGCACTAATATGTCAAGCAAGTTCAAACACAATCACTAGAAATATATACACCTCCCTGATTAATTATTCGACAAGTCTTAGGAGAAGAACACCACTTATTATCAATGCAGAGGTGAGCGCTTAACCAAGATGGCACTCCAATAATTATTTAAAAAGGGAGGGAAAAGGCAGAATTAGGAAAGCACACAATACCAACACTTTTAACAGAACCACAGCAAGTCAAGAAAGGCAGAGACTACTCTAGAGCAAGAAAGTTCATAGGCCTGGCCCACTCTTGGAGAGAGCAAGGCGGAATGTGCCCAAGATCACACAGTTGACGTACACTTTAAAAGTCTTTGCAAATAGTTCAAAAGGAGTTGGATCAGTTCAGAAAAGTTAGTTAACAGGTCCCAGGTCACCCCAGGATAGAGAGTCAAGGATTTACGGGACACCTTGAACAGTCTGTTGCAAGGGAGACCAGGCGGGACGCAGTATCTGAAATGGTAAGAAAGCTCCAGCAGGGGCAGTTGTTCCTGGCAGCGGTTGCAAGTCAGTGCTTCGTCCAGGGGAAGAGAACGTCTCGATGTGGAGGAAAGCTGGAGGTTGTTGCACTGCCAGGGAAGAAACCAGCTGCGGAGTTTCTCGGTTAAAAGGTCCCCAAAGCCCTGCTTTTATGCAGAAAACCCCCATTCATCAGTCCTAGCTGTCACTCAAAGATGCTAAGTGGTGAGCCGGGCGGCTCACCACTGGGCCAATCACACAAGAGTGTGACTTGAGTTGCCGAGGCAACTCAGTCCAGGGTCCATATTCCCCCCTCCCACACATCCTGTAGACCCAGACAGAGTGGCACCACTTTTGGAGGCTTCTGTGCAGAAGCCCGTCAAAAGTGGAACAAAGGGCTCGACTTGGGTTGGAGTTACAGAGGCGAACATAAACGCCATTTTAAAACCGAGTCCTGGCAAAAAGACCCAACCGGGGAATAAATATTAAATAAATAACCCGGCGGTATCTTTAACATTGCACCAAAAAAGTGGTGCATTTAAAATGAATGGGAAAATCCCATAGGAAATATTCCGGGGGAATATTTCGCATGGTAACCACTGCCACCTGCCAGAAACTCGACGAGGGGGGACTGCACAGTGCCCCCTCGAAAAACAGACCCAGGGGCAATCTAATTACCCCTACCAGTACTTCCACAATATGATGGTTTGTACTGGTTCTGTTCACAATTTAAGACTAGTAAAGTCAATGGTGACTTTACATGCCCTGGGAGACAGTAGTCAGTCCCAGGGTATGGAGTCTATGTTTTGGGGTCACTATGACACCCCTGTGTTACTGCACTGAGGGTGCTGTGTAACACACATCCCAAAAACACATGAAGCCCTATGGAGTAAAAGACCCCATAGCCCATAAAACACATTACAAAGTCAAATGACATTCTCAAATCATGCCTAAGAGTGGGAGAAAAAGAGTCTCACTCTTAGCAGGAGAAAAAATTAAACCCAAAAAATCCAGCAAAGCTGCTGGGGGACTCACTAGGTTTGGGAAATTAGCCTATACAGAGAATTCTCCCTAACAGGGGAGACAAACATTCGATAATGTACAGCAGCTATGCCACCTGATCGAAAAAACAAATAAAGCAGGCCACACGTCGGGTCTACTGGCCCTGGATGCGGAGAAGGCCTTCGACTGTGTCGAATGGTCATTTTTGTTCCGCATTATCGAGGCAACTGGGTTTGGTCCGGGCTTTCTCCGTCTGGTTAGGGCCAACTACAGGACACCGCACATCAGGCTGGCCATCAATGGGCACATATCTCAGGCGATTCCGGTAACCAGGGGCACCAAACAGGGATGCCTAATGTCCCCAAAATGATTTGCGATATATCTCGAACCTCTCCTGGCAAGGATCAGAAGCGAGACGAGCATAAAAGGGATCATCTTTGGGGGGGCAGCACAAAGTGATGGCCTTCGCCAATGACTTAATAGTGGCAATGACGGATATGGACTCCTCTCTCCCAAGACTGATCTCACTCCTGGGGGACTTCGGCAGAATAGCAGGACTGAAGATTAATAAACAAAAATCAGAACTATTCGTGTTGCAGGGAGACGGGCTCCCTCCTTCAGTCCCATCACTCTTGGGGCTATTCGTGCAGGCAAGGGGAAGCCTCCAGTGCCTGGGGGTCGCGATTACGAATACCATAGGTAATATGTATTAAGCCAACTACCCCCCTCTATTAGAAACGATAAAGGCGTGGTTGGGAGATAGGGGCCACCTTAACATCTCCTGGATGGGTCAAATTAATGTAGTAAAAATAGTGGTATTGCCCAAGTTGCTCTACTACTTTCAAGCACTCCCCCTGGCAGTCCCCCAAAATCCTTTAAAACCCTGAGCAGACTGATTAGTAACTTCATCTGGCAAGGGAAAAAGCCCTGGGTGTCATGGGAAATTATGACGGTGCCGATGGGGGCGGAGGGAATGGGTGCACCAAACTTCCTGATGTATTACCGAGCAGCTCAATTGAGAATAACCTGCAAGTGTTTCAATGGGAACCACGACAAGATCTGGCGAAGGATGGACAGGGCAGTGGTGGGCAGGCCACTAGAGGAGGTCTTGTGGAGCCCCAAGGAGGACAGACCCCTCAACATGTATAGGAGCCAGATAACAGCCCTGGTGGGCGATACTTGGGATACTATTGTTAAAAAAGCGGGTATCACATCCTACCCGTTCCCATTTACACCCCTACTAAGAAACCTGCAATTTACTCTGGGGCCGGAAAAGGGGGCATTTATGAGATGGGAGGAGGCAGGCTGCCTTAAAGCAGAGGATATGATGGAGAATCAGGAGGTAAAGTCCTTTCACCTATGCAAACAAACCATGGGGCTTAAGGAGGAGGATAGATTTTGATACGCCCAGCTGAGACACTGGTTACTTTCCCCAGGTATGAATCCCTCCATTTCTAAGGACTTCACCCCTTTGAAAAAATACCTGCTGACAAACTCAGGGGACTGCCAGATTATAGGCAAACAGTACAAACTGTTCGAGGGGATTGGGTCCTCTGACGTATTCCATATCTATGGCATGTAATCACCACAGCTGTGCTGCTTCGGAAAATCTTTGGCGTCTGCGTCCTGCGTCGATGACGTCGATACGCCACCCTCGAGGACCTCCTCCGACGGCCGTCACTGGATGTTATAAGTAGGACACACGACGCCTGTAGCCTCAGTTCCGTTTTTTCCGCGAACATGTTTGCTTCGGAGATCTCGGCGCGCCTCGACTCTTTGGAGTTTCTGTTCTTTCTCGGTTCTTCGAACCTGTTCGTATTGTGAAGTATATTCTTCGTGAAAATGTCTACCTCGTCTTCCACCCCGCGTCCGGGCTTTAAGAAGTGCGGGGACTGTGGGTCCAAGATGTCGGTGACGGACTCGCACAACGCCTGCCACTGGTGCCTCGGGGAGGCTCATGACACGGATGACTGTGTCGACTGCCAGTCACTCACGTCCAAAGCCTTGCGGGAGCGCAAGAAGAAGTTGTCGGTAGGTAAGGTGTCCAAGCCACGGAAGTCGAGGTCTGCGGGGCTTTCGACGGATGATTAGAGGGGCGACTCTCCGCATCATCGTCGGAAGTCCAGTGGGTCTCGGTCCCGGAGTCGGTCCTGCCACTCCTCTGCCTTTTCGAGGCACTCCCGGAAGCGCCGTCATCGGTCGCCTTCCCCGTCCTCCTCCGAGGACTCCGCCCGTCGGCGGGTCGCTTAACCCACCAAGCATTCGACCCCAGAGGAAAGGGCTTCCTTCGGGAAGAAAATGTTAGCGATTCTCGAATCGCAGGGCACTGGTCCGTCCGCGCCTCCGAGTGGGGTCGGTCGTGATCGGTCGAGAGACACCGCTCGCACGCCTTCGGGCTCGGGTGGTCAGCACGATTCGCGGGAGAGGTCCCGCTCGGACAACGGGAATCGTTCTCGTCATGGCCGGTCCAGGTCCCGGTCCTCGACGCGCTCAAGACCGTGTGCACCTGTGGTGTCTTCGAGGAAGACGTCGATGCCGGTGGCGCAGAGGTCGTCGACGGACTCTTTCGAGGCCCCGCCACCGAAGAAGTCGTCAACGCCATTGGCGCCCAGGCTGTCGAGGGACACGCTCGGGGCTCCGACCTCGAGGCCTGTGTCGACGCTATCAATGCTGTCAGCGCCGTGTTCGGCGCCGACGCCGATGCACTCAACGCCTTTCGAGGCTGTTTCGACGGGGGTACCCAGGGCTCAGTGGAAGCCCCTAGAAAGGCTCTGGCCAAGGTCAAGCATGGCTTTGTTCCACATTCTGTACCTTCTTACCGCCATCTTGAGTTTATTTCAGAGGTGGATGAGGGCTCTGATGATGGCATGGTTCCTGATACGGTGCCAGGCGAGATTCTCTCGGGCCATAGCCAGATTGACGACCTGCGGCAGTCCCTGCACGATGCCAGTGGGCTGGACACCTCTCCGGAGGTGGAGTTTTGTAGGCCAGAGCCTGGCACTCATGCCGACTCCTCGTACTGGTGCCTTATGTCTAGGGTCACCGAGTACTTGGGATGGTCTGCTCCCCCAGGGGATTTTCTTCAGGATGACCTTACGGATATCCTCGACCAAGGTCCACCAACTGACCCGGTACTGCCGTTCCATATGGCTCTACAGAGGAGGGTGGTGGCGGCTTGGACTGCTCCGGAGAATCTCCCGGCAGTGGGCAAGTCTTTGCCGCGAAAATACCGCCCAGCCAGTAGTGACCCCTGCTACCTGACCAAGCAGCCCACTCTGGAGAGTTTGGTGGTGCAGGCGGCTACGGCCCCGGCAAAGCAGGCGTCGTATCCTACCATCCCTCCTGATGGGGACAACAAGCGTTTTGACGGCTGGGCGAAGAAATTGTTTTCTTCAGGGGGTATGGCGCGTCAGGCGGCCAACTCCATATGTGCCTTGGCACGTTTCACGCACACTCTGTGGAACTGTGTTTCCTTAGCAGCTGAACATATTCCCGAAGGGGACGAACGGGATGGTTTCCTTGCCATGGTTCAGGATGGCAAGGATGCCATGCGTGAGGCCGTTCAGTCGGGTTTAGACATGGCAGATTGCGTCAGCCGGTCCATGGCGGCGAGCACCGTGATACACAGGTTTGAGTGGTTGCGGAAGTCGGGGTTTGCTTCTGATGTGCAGGCCCGGCTCCTCAACATGCCCTTTGACGGGGAACATCTTTTTGGCATCAAGGCTGACGAGAGCCTTGAGAGGTTGCAGACCTCCAAAGCTGCAGCGAAGACGTTGGGCGCTGCAGTTCGCCGACCTCTACCTTTTCGTCCTAGGGGACAGCAATGGAGGGGAGGTTCCTTTCATTATTACTCATCCTTTGGTAAAGCAAGAGGAGCTGCCAGTCAAAGGGGCCACCGTAGGAGTGCCAGAGGTGGAAAATTAGGTACTCGAGGTGCCAAGGCCGCTCGGGCTGTTGCCTCTTTGCCCTCAGGCAACCCCGCAGCCGCTTCAGCTCAGTCATGAGGCCATGTCCCATTGTTCGCTGGTTGGGGGAAGGCTGGCGCAGCATCTTGCAGAGTGGCGTGCCATTGCTTCAGAGGTGTGGCTTCTGGAGATCATAACCCACGGCTACTGTCTTCCTTTCCGGTAGAGGCCTCAAGACAATCCACCGGGGAATCTCTATTTGAAGAGTCCGGATCCGCTCCTTGCGCAGGAAATTCAATCCCTGCTGGAGAAAGGCACCATAGAACTGATGCCTGTAGCGGAGAGGAACAAGGGATGGTATTCCCCTTATTTTTTGATTTCCAAGAAAGACGGGGGTTTGAGACCCATCATGGACTTGGGCGGTTTGAACAAACTCCTCAGGAAGGACAAGTTCAAGATTACTCTCTCTCAAGTCCTCCAGGCCCTTCAACTTCAGGACTGGTTGGTGTCTCTCGACCTCAAGGACGCTTATTTTCATGTGCCGATACATCCAAAGCACAAGGAGTACCTGAGGTTCGCGGTTGCCGACTCGCACTTTCAGTTTCGGGTCCTGCTGTTCGGATTGACCTCTGCCCCGAGGGTCTTCACCAAGCTCATGGTAGTGGTGGCAGTGCACCTCAGGAAAGGGGGGAGTCACGTCTACCCCTACCTGGACGATTGGTTGACCAGAGCACGCTCTCCCGAGCAAGTCCTGGATCATCTGTCAGTCACCTGCCACTCCCTCCACAAGCTGGGCTTCTCCCTCAACTTAAAGAAGTCCCATTTGACACCAACTCAGAGGCTCCAGTACATCGGAGCTGTGCTCGAAAGGTCCCTGGGGCAGTGTTTTCCTCCCCAGGTGAGGGCTCATCACATTCTGCAGATGGTGCACAAGTTTCAGCTTGTCCAGAGTCTCCCAGGGTTCGAGTTCTTGAGATTGCTCAGCCTCATGGCATCCTACATTCTTCTGGTGCCAGAGGCCAGGTTGCGGTTGAGATCTTTGCAATGGGCACTCAAGCTCCAGTGGTCTCAGTCCTCCGGCAGGTTGTCGGACCCTGTTCAGGTGCCGTCCTCGGTCGGCCAGGACCTTCTGTGGTGGGCCGTCAAAGACAGTCTGATGAAGGGGGCTCCATTTTGGCTACCCTGGCCGGAGGCGACTATCGTGACGGACGCATCCCTCACGGGATGGGGAGCTCATGCCAATGAGTTGACAGTCAGCGGTCGTTGGTCTCCGTTGGAGTCCAGACTCCATATCAATCTGTTGGAGCTGAGGGCCGTCAGGCTAGCCCTGAAGGCTTTTCTGCCGACTGTGCGAGGGAAGAATGTTCTGATCCTGACAGACAACACGGTGGCCATGCACACTACCGCAACAAAAAGGGGGGGGGCAGGGTCACTTCCTCTGTGCAGGGAGGCGATGCAGCTCTGGTTCCGGGCAATCCAGCAGGAAGTTTCGATCTCGGCAGTTCATCTGGCCGGAGATGAAAACGAGACGGTGGACGCTCTGAGCAGGCAGACCGCGATCTCTCACGAGTGGGAGTTGGCTCAGGAGATTCTCCTGGAGATCTTCGCCCTTTGGGGGACCCCTCAAGTGGATCTCTTCGCCTCCAGTGTCGACCGGAAGTGCGAGAGGTTTTGCTCGTGGGAATATCCTCCAAAAGGAGCCTTAGGAGACGCGTTTGTGGTGGAGTGGACATTCCCACTGCTGTATGCGTTTCCTCCAGTCCCCGTCATCCCGCAAGTACTGCAGAGGTTACGGAGGTTCGGTTCCCGGATGATCCTCATTGCTCCGGCTGGGGCCGGGAGGACATGGTACCCGGACCTTCTCGACTTGTCCATCTGCCCTCCACGTCATCTTCCCTACCGAGACGATCTGCTCTCACGGGAGGGGGTCAGGTTCTCCATCCAGAGGTCAGATACCTCAACCTTCACGCTTGGTTTCTGAAAGGTTGAGGTATAAGGATTGGGACCTAACTGAAGACGTGATGGAGGTGTTGCTCTCGGCCAGACAGCCCGCAACAAAGTCCCTGTACCATTGCCGTTGGCGTAAGTTCTGCGACTGGTGCAGGGTTAAGAATGTGGATCCTTTTGCATGTGACATTCCCATGGTTCTGTCTTTTTTGCTTTCTTTGGCCCACAGGGGCTTGCAAGTGGGTACCGTTAAAGGTTACCTGGCGGCGCAGTCCATATTTAAGCGCTCGTCTGAAGAGTGTTCCTATTTTAAAATTCCTTTAATTTCTCAGTTTCTGAAAGGGCTCACTAATGTGTTCCCTCTGTCACCTTTCCAGGTGCCCGGTTGGGATTTGAACCTTGTTCTCAAGTTTCTGATGGGTGCTCCGTTTGAGCCTTTACATTCATGCCTTTTGAGACTGTTAAGTCTTAAAACTGTATTTTTGGTTGCGGTCAATTCCGCTCGCAGAGTGAGTGAGTTACAGGCACTTTCAGTTAAGCCATCCTTCACTGTGTTTAATAAGGACAGTATTGTCCTTAGAGTTCGTCCTTCCTTTCTTCTGAAGGTGGTGTCGGAATTTAATTTAGGCCAGAAGGTTGTTCTTCTGGCATTTCATCCTCCTCCACATCCTGGTAAGGAAGAGGAGAGGCAAAAACAAAGAGGCGATGGCTGGAAGGTTTAGAATTAATCTTAATCACTGGCATTGCTCTGGGCAACCCTTCAGACCATCGTTCTTCGCCTGCCAAGCCATTACAGAAGGGGAAAGACCATATGCAAATCAGGCTTGGCCCCAGCCCAGAAGGTGCAGTCCAGCCCTAACTGCTTGGTCACATCCCTTCTGCAGGAGACCACAAGCATCCCCAAACATGTTTCAGCCTTGTTGGGCCTCATCAGTGAGGAGTAGCTTGGGTCTCTAGGCCCAGCAGGCACGGGACCCACGTCTGGGCATACCCGTCCCACTTGGGGTGACAAAGCAAGAACAAAGAGGTGATGGCTGGAAGGTTTAGAATGAATCTTAACCACTGGCATTGCTCTGGGCAACCCTCCAGACCATTGTTCTTCACCTGCCAAGCCATTACAGAAGGGGAAAGACCATATGCAAATCAGGCTTGGTCCCAGCCCAGAAGGGGCAGTCCAGCCCGAACTGCTTGGTCACATCCCTTCTGCACGAGACCACAAGCATCCCCAAACATGTTTCGGCCTTGTTGGGCCTCATCAGTGAGGAGTAGCTTGGGTCTCTAGGCCAAGCAGGCCCGGGACCCACGTCTGGGCATACCCGTCCTACTCGGGGTGACAAAGCAAAAACAAAGAGGTGATGGCTGGAAGGTTTAGAATGAAAGGAAGAGGAGAGGCCCAATAGGCTTGATCCTAGGAGAGCGTTAAGCTTTTATATTTCACGCATGTCCCAGGTTAGAGTGGATGATCAACTCTTTATTGGTTACGCTAAAAAAGCGTTTGGGACAAGCTTTGACGAAGTAGACCTTGTCTCGCTGGATTATCTTGGCAATTTCTTAATGTTACCGCTTGGCGGGTAAGGACCCAACGGTCCGCTTGCGGGCCCATTCTACCAGGGGTATGGCTGCCTCTCCTGCCCTACAGAGGGGTGTTCCTATTCGTAACATCTGTGATGCAGCACCTGGGCTTCGGTACATACTTTTGTACGTCATTACTCCCTCGATTCCATCCGTGAGCAGGATCTGGCCTTTGGCAAGGCGGTCCTTTACTCCGCGATTTGATTGGGCATTCTAAATTTCTGTTTTCTAAATTCTTTTCCCACCTCCTTGCATTGGTACTGCTTTGGGAGTCCGTCATAGATATGGAATACGTCGGAGGACCCAATCCGCTCGAAGAACAAGTTACTCTCTTACCTGGTAACGTTCTTTCGATGTGATTGTCCGACGACGTATTCCATATCGCTCCCTCCCTGCCTTCCTCGCTACAGAATTTCTTATGCGATTGCAGCTTACGTTTCCACAAGGCTTTGTGTGTCATACTGGCAGAAGACTGGTGCCACACGTTCTGGGGGAAAAAACTACAACTGCGGCTACGGGCATCGTGCGTCCTACTTGTAAAATCCAGTGCCGTCGGAGGAGGTCCTCGAGGGCGGCGTATCGACGTCATCGACGCAGGACGCAGACGCCGAAGATTTTCTGAAGCAGCACAGCTGTGGTGATTACATGTCATAGATATGGAATAAGTCGTCGGACCATCCCATCGAAAGAACATTACCAGGTAAGAGAGTAACTTGTTCTTCTCCCCGCAAGCGGGCCCGACCCAGTGGACCTACATGAGATAATGGGCAGACGTACTACCCCTCCCGATCTCAAAGGAACAGTGGTGGGAAGTGTGGCAAAGAATTCCCAAGTTAATGAGGGAGATGCAGATCAGGGAAATGTGGACAAGAATTCTAGTACAGTGACATTAACCCCTGAGAAGCTACATAAAAAGCACCCGGCGACGTCCCGGCTTTGTTGGAGAGGATGTACTGAGATAGGATCGTGGCTTCACATATTGAGGACATGCCCAGTGCTGAAACCCTTCTGGGAACCCGTAAATAACGCAATAAAAGCGATATTCGGCCCACAAATACGGAGGGGGAGTGGCGAAACGCTGCTGGGTCTATGCAACGTTTTGGACATATTAACAACGAAACCCCAGAGGAAGGCGTACATGGTCCCGAGTATGGCGGCCCTCTCTCTAAGAGCGCAGAAGTGGAAGGAAGCTAAGATCCCCACCGAGCACAAATGGATAGCTAAAATATGGCACTACACCTCGCTCAAATCGGTAACCTACTCTATACAGGGAGATGGCACCAAATTCCAGGACGACTGGGGCACGGTCTTGGAGTTCCTCCAAAAAGACCTCTGTGAACAATGGTGCCCCCAAAACATCAGCATATTGGACATCCTATAGACCAGAACTTTTACCCACTTTATGTGACCTAAGGAGTGACGATCCTAGCAGCGATCCAGGGAAAGGGAGAGGAGGGGGTGCGCTGGGTCGGGGGGGGGACGAGTTGGGAAGGGGATGATTATTGTTCAAATTGCTCAATTGCCAATAAAAACTATTTTAAAAAAAAGGTTCCTTTAACAACCGCCTATCACAGTTAAAAAATAGAAGGAAAAAAGTATGCTTATAGACTCCATCTACTCTACATTTTTCAGTCAAATAGCTACACTTAATAAGCTTCTCCAACATTCCCATTAGCATTTTCTACTATGCTAATGGGAATTATGGACAATTGTATACTAGAGAAAAAGAAAAAAGCACAAACAATTTTCTGTATCAAATACTTTTCTCTAGCATACAATAAGGACCATAATCCATGGCCCTTCATGACTATCCGCGGTCTCTGCAGTCCCCTCTCCAGGCCATGCATCATTAAAAAACCTGGATTGCACGTGCACACCATCACACAAGACAGCCCTTCTACCAGTCTCAGTGGCAGTAGTATGAGTTGGCAGGGATGGGATTAAGTCAAACAGGAACAGAAAAGCAGAGTTTTCAGAAGTTTTCCGGAATTTAAAGGAATGGTTCGGGCAGAAATATTATTGGACAAAACGATGGCCAATAATAAAACAAATATCTAAAATATATATATTTTTTAAGTCCCTGTGGAAAGTTTTGAGCAAATGAAGCTCAAATTTTAAAATTGGAAGCACTAGTGGGCATACATTTTGTGATTTCAGGCAGCCTACTCGGATCTGCCCTTGCGGCACTAAACAAGCAGCAAAAGCCCCCTACTGGGAGCTTTTTCTTACTGCAGCCTGAGCAGAGTTGAGGAGGCTGCCTTCACTTTCATTTTACGTTTTCTGTGCTCCCCAAGCCCAGGGAAGTACAGAAAACGTAAAATGAAGGCAAAAAGCCGAGGCGCACCAATTAAAAATATAACGTTGTTGTATTTGTGATTGCCGTAGTTGGAAAACCACGGCAATCACAAATAAAACAACGTTGTTATTCTGACAGTGCAGCTTTCGCGTGGAGTCTCCTGGGTTCCCCCAACCCTGAGGGAGTCCAGGAGACTCCCAGCGAAAGCTGCTGCATTCAGAATAACAACGTTTTTGGATTTGTAAATACTGCTGCATTTACAAATACAAAAACGCTGTATTTCTCACTGCGGCAGCTTTCGCTTGGAGTCTCCTAGACTCCCTCAGGGATGGGGGAGCCCAGGAGACTCCACGCGAAAGCTTCCGCAGTGAGAAGCACCGCAGCATTTCTAAACACCTGTGTTGTGTTTCTGCCTACAGCAGCTTTTACTTTGGGGCTCTCGGGCTCCCGCAGGCAGAAACACAACGCGGTTGTGTTTCAAAAATGCTGCGGTTTTTCTTTCTAAGTTTCTCAGGCTCCTCCGGCTTGGACTGCAGCGTTTTTGAAATACAACAACGTTGTATTTATGTTTGCGTTCGCTTCAGCATGGAGCCCAGAGGGCTCCAAGCTGAAGCTACTGCAAACATAAATACGTTTTAAAAGCTGCGGTTTTATTTCTCCTCCAGCCCAGAAAACTTAGAAAAAAAGCCACAGCTAGTGCTTATTTAAAAAAAAAAAATAGCACCTACCGAGATGCAGCTGCAGCTTTCCTGGCTGTAGTCTCTGGTCCCCGTCCTCCGAGTCCGGCACCAATGAAGCAAAAGCCACCCAGTGGTAGCTTTTGTTTATTACATCTGGCTGGCTTTTGCTTCATTAGTGCCGCAAAGTCAAGCACAGGCGGCATCCATTTCACAAAATGGATGCCCCCTAGTGCTTGCAATTTTAAAGTTTGAGCTTCATTTGCTCTAAACTTTACATAGGGACTTTAAAAAAATGTATTTCTCCAGCATGAGGTCTGGCATGGATTCACATGCTCATGAATATTCCCCGTCGTCAGGCTAGGAATCCTCGGTAAAGAAAAAATCAGTATCAGTTTTGTTTCTGATCTGTCTTTCGTAGTAGTAACCAATCACTGATCTCTGCGTCATACTGACCACAGCCAATGACTGCCCTCTAACTAAGCCCCGCCTCTGGCAGCCATCTTCAGATTTTTACCGCACGTTCAAGTGTTGGGATCCTCGTGCTATTGCTCTCGAGCGTTAGTGCTATTTTTCACGTTTTTTCTCAGAAAAATGTCTCTTTTTCGGTCGAAAGAGCCTCAAGCTCCACCGTTTCTTCATCCGATCAACGTGTCGGATTCGTCTACGCCCCTCAAGGGTGAAGATTTCGTCGAGCCACGCTTTTGGAGGACTCCAGAAGTTTCTCAGGCCCATCCCGAGCATGGCCCAGGAGAAGGGAAGCTCGACGCCCGGAAAGCTGTTCAGGGTCTGCCCTGGATGCCAGCTTCAGAATGTCTTTAAGGAGGACGAACACTCCCTTTGCCTTTACTGTCTACATGAGGACAAGACGCACGTGGAGAAGGACTGTGCGTTTTGCGGCAATATGACGGAGCGGACCATGAAGGACCACCATCAACGTCTCGCCAACTGGCTGGAAGGAAAGAGCCCGTCAGGCAAGAAGAAGAAGAAGTCCGAGCGGTCTTCTAAGACCTTTGAGGGCGCCCCAGCGACGGGGGTCCAACAGAAGGCTAAGCACCGTGAGTCCGCTGGCACCGGGAGCGCCGAACGGTCAGGCTCTACGGGCGCCAGGCAGGCAAGGCCGAGCACCCGGCGAAACTCCTGGAGAGACCCCGGTCGTGCCCTAAGGCCCCATCGGAGGGGGAGCGAGGTGGTGACCCTCCCCCCAAGGCGGTGAGCGCACCTAAGGTGGTGAAAGCCTTGATCCATCCGGCCAAGGCCTCTATCGAGACAGTCGCGGCGGCCCTGGCTCAGCCTGCCGAGGCTACACCAGTGGTGGCGACCCCGGGGCCCAGAATCTCCCTGCCACCGCGGAGGGAGTCCTCTTTCGTGCCCATCGACAGGACCCCCGTGAAACCTCCGACGGAGAAGAAAAAGGGGGGGCACGAGGTCGTCGTGGACTCGGCCTCAGCCTCTGAGGAGGAGCTGATCGAAGTCTTAGGCCACGGCTCTGGCGTGGAAGAAGGCCATCCTATCGGGGGGGACCCCGACGTGGAAGACGGCGAGGGCGTCGAGGATGCCGACGGGGCTCATGATCGCCCGTCGGATCTCCCTCAACCAGTGCCGCAAGACATCTCGGCGGCCATTTTGTTGGCTATACAGTCCCTATGCTCGGAGATAAGGACGAGACTGCCGTTACCACCAATGGAGGAACCGCTCCCGACGGGGGACCCGGAGCCAGGCCCTTCTGGGAGCCCTTCCCCTAAGAGAAGAAGGATTCACCCTCCACCTCCTTTTCAGCCATCGCGCCCTGGTCAGCCCTCCTCCCCATCCACGACACGTGGGGATGATACGGGGACTGACACGGCCGCGACGGGTACAGACGACGAGGTTTACGACGAGGATCTCCCGTCGTCACCTCCCACCCGGGCTTCCCCGCCCGACGAGATTGGATCGTTTCACTCCATGATCGCCAGGGCATCCGAGCTTTTCCAGCTCTGCCCGGAAGAGAAGAAGAAGGAAGGTTTCCTTTATCAACGGCGCGAGACCAAGAGGAAGACGGTCCTCGCTGTACCTCTACTAGACGATATTTGGGATGAGGGCCTCGCGCTCCTCAAGAACCCATCCACGACGCCAGCTAGAAGGGATCGGTACGAAAAGAAGTACCTGGTCCCGGATGCGGCCCCCTTGTGCCTTCGGGCACAGCCGACCCCGGACTCCGCGGCGGCCAGGAAGAAAGCGGGGGGGCGCGGCCTCTACATCAACCTCCCCGCCGGACGGTGAGGGTAAGAAATTAGACACGATGGGACGCAGAGTCATCTCGTCGGCAGCGACGACGATTAAGGCGGCCAACGCCTTGGCTATCGTAGCCCGCTACGACAGGGAGTTGTGGTACAAACTGGCCCCCCTGCTGGACTTCCTGCCAGACGACAAGAGGGCGGAAGCCCTAGAGATCTTGCAGGAAGGAGAGGTGGCTTCGGACCACGCCATTACGATTGCGACGGACATCGCTGACACTGGATTTCGCCAGTTGGGCAACGGCGTGTGCCTTAGGCAGCGTGGATGGCTCAAGGCTACTGACTTCCGTCAGGACGGGCAGACCAGAGTTTTGGACATGCCATTCGATGGAAACAACCTGTTTGGGAAAACAGTGGACGGTTCCCTTCAAGCCATCAAGGCGGACACGGAGACGGCCCGGGCTCTTGGGGTTCTCCAGCAACGGCGGCCGCCCTTTCCGAGCGGCGGAGGCAAACAGGGTGCCTCCAAAGGTTCCAGCGGCGGATTTTCCACCTACCATCAAGCGGCCCGTTCGTCGTCACAGGAAGCTTACAGGGGACGAGGCAAGTCAGGCGGACCCCGCCGTCGTCGCCAAGGAGGACAAGGCGGCAAAGCCTCATCGGAGCAGGACTGAACCGGCCGTGGGGTCGGGCCCCCACCGAAGCACCCCGGTGGGAGGCCGGCTGGCGAGCTTCGTCAGTGTGTGGGAGTCCATCTCCACTGACCGTTGGGTGCTGGACGCCCTAGCTCAGGGTCACGCGCTTGAGTTTCTAAAGAGGTGCCCGCGTGTCCCCCCTGTGGCCAGGAAAGAACATCACGTCCCTCAACTTCTCTTGGAGGTAAAGGCGATGCTCAAGAAGGGCGCCATCGAGCTCGTCCCAAAGAGGCTTCGGGGCTCCGGAGTTTACTCAAGATACTTCCTCGTGAAGAAGAAGACGGGAGGATGGCGTCCCATCCTGGACCTACGACGACTGAACAAATTCATCAAGGCACAGACGTTCCGGATGGTCACCCTCCAACACGTCCTGGGTCAACTGGAGGAGGGCGATTTCCTGCCGTCGTTGGATTTGTAGGATGCCTACTTCCATATTCCCATCCTAAAGGGACACCGAAAGTTTCTCAGGTTCGTGGTCCAAGGGCGTCACTACCAGTTCAGAGCCCTTCCCTTCGGATTGAGGTCGGCACCCAGGGTGTTCACCAAGTGCCTCGCACCGGTGGCGGCACAGCTGCGCCGAGAGGGGATCCACGTCTACCCCTACCTGGACGACTGGCTCATCCGAGCAAAGTCGAAGGAGCTCGCCGTGGAGCACACGGCAAGGACCGACCAACTACTCACGGACCTGGGATTCTCCATAAACTACGCCAAGTCCCACCTGGTGCCCGCACAAGACGCGCTGTTTCTGGGAGCGAAGCTCGACACAGTGTCGCTTCTGGCCTCTCCGTCGGAGGAAAGGACAAGGGCCATCTTGGGCAAGGTGCAGCGGATGCTGGTTGCGGACGCAGCCATGGTGAGGTCCATCAAGTCCCTCCTCGGAATGATGTCTTCTTGCATTTATCTCATCCGCCTGTGCAGGCTCCGGATGCGCCCGTTGCAGGAATTCCTGGACGCGTGCTGGATCCAGACGACGGGCAGCTTCGAGGAGAGGATCACACTCGACGAGAGTTTCTGACGAGCGATCCGGTGGTGGGGCACCCGCGTGCATCTGACGACGGGCATGGACTTCCAGACCCCCAGCACCAGGAGACAGTGACCACGGATGCCTCCCTGGAAGGGTGGGGAGCGCACACCAAAAATCTGCACGCGAGAGGCCTTTGGCTTCCGACGGAGAAGTCCTTCCATATCAACGTCCTGGAGCTCCGTCCAGTGTTTTGGGCCCTCAGGTCCTTTCTTCCATCCCTCGAGGGCAAGATGGTGAGGATCTTCACCGACAACACCACCACCATGTTCTACATCAGGAAGCAAGGCGGTACCAGATCCCCAGACCTGTCCAAGGAGGCACAGGATCTGTGGCATTGGGCCGTCGCCCAAGGGACGTTTCTGGTGCCGTTTCATCTGGCAGGGATAAAAAACACCATCGCCGACTCGCTCAGCAGAGAGCTGCGCTCGTGCCACGAGTGGGAACTACGACAGGATCTAGTGGACCGCCTCTTCCGACGGTGGGGCACTCCCCAGATCGATCTGTTCGCGACGGCGATGAACTCCAAGTGCCGGAGGTTCGCCAGCAGGTTTCCCTGGCCGAGGAGCATGAGCGATGCTTTCTCGTTCCCCTGGGAGGGCCTGTTTCTATACGCGTTCCCTCCATTGCCATTGCTGATCCGGCTCATCAACCAGCTCAAGAGGTCGCGGTGCAGGATGATCCTCGTTGTACCTGCGTGGCCGAGGCAGATATGGTTCCCGGACCTTCTGGACTTGTCAGCGTCCCCGTCAATCAAGCTGCCAGCGGACGCGGATCTTCTCTCCAGGGAAGGAGGCGCCATCCTCCATCACGACCCGAAGTCGCTGAACTTGCAGGCCTGGCTCCTGCAGCGTTAGAGTTTGGAGGATACGACATACCGGCCGACTGCAGAGAGGTTCTTGCAAAGGCCAGGGCGTCCTCAACTCTTAAATGCTATGGACACAAATGGAAGAGGTTCTCTGTCTGGTGCCACGCACAGAAGATTAACCCTCTACGGATTACGGCTCCCCAGGTACTGCCGTACCTTCTGACGCTGGCCAAGGCTGGGCTGGCGCACGCGTCCATCAAGGTTCATCTTGCTGCGATCTCCCGATACACCAGAACCACAGGGCGGACATCTTTGTGGTCTCATCGTCTGGTGAAAGAATTCATGAAGGGACTGTTCAGATCGTTCCCGCCGGTGAAGGCTCCGGCCCCGGCGTGGGAGCTCAACGTGGTGCTGACCAAGCTCATGGGACCGCCGTTCGAGCCTCTGCACTCGGCTCCGTTGAAGTTCTTGTCGTGCAAAACAGCGTTTCTTGTGGCCATCACCTCCGCACGGAGAGTGGGAGAGATCCAGGCCCTTTCCTGCAAGCCCCCGTACTTGACTTTTCACGACACGAGGGTAGTGCTCAGGATGCACCCCTCCTTCATGCCCAAGGTGCCGTCGGACTTCCACCTCAACGAACCATTGGTGTTGCCTGTTTTCTTCCCGTCGCCTTCGTCGCCGGCCGAAAGGACTTTGCACTCGCTGGATGTGGCTAGAGCGCTGAAGTTCTACGTGGACCGCACTAAGTGTTTTCGGAAGACGTCACAACTTTTTGTGAACTTTGGACCTGTCAATCAGGGGAAGGCTCTCTCAAAGGCCTCCATTTCCAGATGGCTCTCCGGCTGTATCATGTACTGTCATCGGTTGGCTAACCGACCGCTGCCTGGCCGTCCGAGAGCCCATTCCACCAGAGCGATCGCAGCTACCACGGCGTTCCTATCTGGTGTGCTCTTGCTGGACATCTGCAGGGCTGCTACGTGGAGGTTGACGCACACCTTCACAAAATTCTACTGCGTCGATCGGGATTCCAGGGAGGAGTCCAGGGTCGGCCAAGCAGTGCTGCGCAATCTGTTCGCCTAAGGTGAGCCTGGTGAGGAGGTAAGAATTGCTTAATGTTGAGTTTGATGTAATGCTTAATGTTGAGCCTTTGCCACCTCCCGTGGTTGTGCATGTGTGTACTGCTATGTATTCTTTATACATGAGCATGTGAATCCATGCCAGACCCCCAGCTGGAGAAGGAACAAGTTACTTACCTGTAACTGTTGTTCTCCAGCATGGGTCTGGCATGGATTCACATGCAAACCCTCCCGCCTACCCCTCTGCGGCTCTTCACTTGGTCATACTGCCACTTCACGTGCTACCAAATCTGAAGATGGCTGCCAGAGGCGGGGCTTAGGTAGAGGGCAGTCATTGGCTGTGGTCAGTATGACGCAGAGATCAGTGATTGGTTACTACTACGAAAGACAGATCAGAAACGAAACTGATCCTGATTTTTTCTTTACCGAGGATTCCCAGCCTGACGACGGGGAATATTCATGAGCATGTGAATCCATGCCAGACCCATGCTGGAGAACAGCAGTTACAGGTAAGTAACTTGTTCCATTTTAGATATTTGTTTTATTATTGGCCATCTTTTTGGCCAATAATATTTCTGACCGAACCATTCCTTTAAGGAAGTTGTTACGCTCACATGGTATCCACAGGGACACCACCCAGCCGGGTTACTTGCTGGTATTCTTCTCAGCTTTGCCCTGAAATGGGCTGCAGGGAAGGTTCTGCCTGAAAATACAGGAGGACTGTGTTCAAGACTGACCGACAGGGGTAAGTATCCTCCCTCTACCCCCGTATGCTTTCAGTCCCTCTGGCACCCTCTCCTCACCTTGTGGTAGAATTAGGAGTGCTCTCCGTCCTGCCTTCTTTGCAGGGGCACGTTGTCTTTCATGGGCGAGTGAGGTCCAGTTACTTCACTGACGCCGGCCCGTTTGATATTGTTCAGGTAGGTCTTATTGCTGTTCTTTAGTTTTGTTGCTATCCTGCATGCCTTTCTTTGTTTAAAATGTCTCTTTTTTTCTCCCTTAGGTATGCAGAGCTTCAGCGCGGCAAACTGGCTTGGTTGAGCCCCGCTGGTAAATGATGGCGCATTAAGAGCGCTATGATGCGGTAAGTAAGCGCTATGCGCAGCACTGCGACGTCTTGCCTTTACTAACCTGTGTTTTCCTTCCTTGTAGGTCGCGGTGTTCATCGTTCTGTCCGGGAGTCGTGCAGATTCGAGGAAGCTGTTCTCAGTAGCTGCAAGTGTTTAAAGATGAAGACTGCAGGTAAAATGCTGCTGCTAATGATTTTCCTTTTATCTCCTTGCAGGTTCTGCTTCTCTGAGGTTCGAGGGAATAGCTGGACACGGTGAGCATCAGGTTGCAAGCTGCAAAGTAACACGAAGCATGTTCTGCAGTCAGGGTGTGGTTTATATAGCCCATGCTTAATCTGTATTGACCAATCAAATAAGCTGTAATGATACCTATGTCTGTGTTTGTATGCAATGTGCCATTTACTGCTACCACGTCTGTACCTCTGTAACTAAGCTCATGCAAGTAACAGCGCCTCAATGCCCTTGGGCTGCTTGCGCGCTATATAAATAAAAAAATAGTACCAGGGAAAGTAGTTCCAGGCCTGCCACACCCAAAACACTAGACCGCATAGCTTGGTTCTTATGGTGGAACAAAGCTATGTGGATGCCTCCATGTTGGCTGACAATACAATAAAGTAGTTTCCAAGCGCATTGTTCCCAAGCGCCCCACATGTTTAAACTCTCATGACTAACATATATGATGTACTATGGTGTATGATGGTGTATGATACTCCCTATCGCTTAACACAGAATCCTGCCTTACTGTAACCCAAGGCACAACCTGTACCTGTACCTGTAACTAAGTTCCCTTACAAGTAACAGCGCCACAATGCCCCTGGGCTGTCTGCGCGCTATATAAATGTAATAAATAAAATAAATAAATTGTTGTTCATGGCGTATGAGCCTGGTGCCATAGGCGCCAGGACTGGCCCCATGAGGGCTTTTGAAGAGGATGCCAGGCTCTAGAGGCCCGAGTCCTGACTCCACCTGGCCAATGGGTTTGCCAGAGTGGGTTTTGGGCGAGGGTCGTGACAACACTCCGCCCTAAGGCCACTCCCATGGTGTTCCTTTTGTCTGGCCCAGGTTTGGTTGGGAAATTCTGATGGAATTTCCTGATTAGACGTGGTGCGTGGATATTCTCAGTGGGCTCCCAGGATCTATCTTGTGGTCCAAATCCTTTCCAATCGATGAGATGATATAGCTTGGTCCTAGAGTATTTAGAGTCCAAGATATCTTTGACTTCGAATTCTGGTTCTCCGTCAACAAGTATGGGCTTAGGTGGTGTCCCAATCTGTGTGCCGGGTTGCATTGGTTTCAGGAGGGACACATGGAATACCGGGTGGATGTGTAGATTAGGTGGTAAATCCAGTTTCACGGCTGCTGGGTTGATAATTGCCTTAATGGTATAGGGTCCTAAGAATCTGGGATGAAAGGTCCGGGTTCCCTTGATGGGTACGAATTTAGCGGCTAACCAAACTTTGTCTCCTACTTGATAATCAGGGGCCTTTTTCCAGTGTTGGTCGGCAAATCTCTTTTGTTTTTCTTTGGCATGAATAAGGTGTTCCTTTGCTCTTTTGAAAGCCTGAGTAATGGTTGTGTGTAGAGTCTTTACCGCTGGCATTTCCAAGCTGGCTGGAAGGTCTAGTTCAGAGGTACGTGGATGTCTGCCATGAAGGGTATAGAAGGGTGTTTGTCCCGTGCTTGAATGCAAAGAATTGGTATATGCATATTCGGCTATCCATAGTAGGTCTTTCCGATTCCTTTGTTCGTGGTGCAGCATGCACTGTAAATATTGCTCGAGTGTCTGATTGGTTCTCTCGGTTTGGCTGTCCGTTTGGGGATGGTGACTGGTAGATAGCCGAGCGTCGAGCTGCACCATTGCACAGCATTTTTTCCAGAAGTTTGAAACAAACTGCCTGCCTCGATCAGAGACCAGAACTGAAGGGAAGCCATGTAGTTTAACCACGCCCTCCAGAAACACTTTTGCTAAAGTGGCTGCGTCTGGGAGGCCTTTGAGAGGAATAAAATGGGCCATCTTCGAGAATAAATCCACAACTACAAGAATGGTGTTGAACCCTTGGCTTGGAGGTAGATAAGTGATGAAGTCAAGGGAAAGAGTGTGCCATGGAACTTGAGGAATGTCCAATGGTTGTAGGAGACCAGATGTTCTTTTTTTCTGTGATTAATTTTGTGCGCAGACACCGCAGGACTGAATATACTGAATTATGTCCTTACGCCAGGTAGGCCACCAAAAGTTCTCTTTCACCTTAGCTAGGGTTTTGGCGATCCCAGGATGCCCTTCGATCAGTGAATCATGACAGTTTGAAATAATATGCTGTTGTAATTCCTTCTTGGGTACATATAGGCGATCCCTAAAAAAGGGTAGGTGGTCCTTGATGGTATATTGTTCTCCTTGAGTTTGCCATGCGAGGTAGGCATCAGGATTCATTGTCCATTGGATTTCTTTTCGTAGTTCTTCTTGTGTTAAGGCTGTCGTGATACCCAAGAGTTTGTCTTCAGGTATAATAGGTACTGGATCTGGAGTTGTATATACTATTTCATCTATGCCCATGCGAGATAAGGCATCCGCCTTTCCGTTTCTGACTCCTGGTCCAAATGTGATTACATAATCATATTCGGCGAAGAAAAGGGCCCACCGTAATTGGTGCAAGGACTGGGCCTTGGCTGTTTTGAGATATTGCAGGTTTCGGTGGTCTGTGATGACTGTAATGGTTTGTCTGGCCCCCAGAAGGTAGTGCCTCCAGGCTTTACAGGCAGATTTGATAGCCAGGAGTTCCTTGTCCGTGTTGGCATAATTAATCTCTGGAGGTGAGAACTTTTTCGACCAGAAGGCCACAGGATGTAGGTGGCCGGTTTCCGGGTCTCTCTGTGAAAGGACAGTCCCCATTGCGAGACTGGACGCATCAGTTTCAACGACATAAGGGAGGTCTGGATGAGGATGTCGCAGGATTGGAGCGGAGGTAAACCTTTGTTTAAGTTCCTGAAAGGCTTCTTCTGCTTCTTCGGTCCAAGCAAACTTTTTATTGTTTTTTTGTAATAGTACTGTGATTGGGTGCACAACCTGAGAGAAGTCTGGGATGAACCGGTGGTAGAAGTTCGCAAAGTCCAGCATGCTTTGTACCCCTTTCAGAGACGTCGGTGAAGGCCATTTCAGAATGGCATCTACCTTGTGCACGTCCATTCTGATGCCTCTTGGAGTAAGGATAAAACCTAGAAATCCTACTTCGGTGACGTGAAAAAAGCATTTTTCAAGCTTTGCAAACAAGCGATGTTGACGGAGCTTGGTGAGGACTGAACAAACGTGCCTGACATGATCTTGTTCCGAGGCTGAGTATACTAAGATGTCGTCTATGTACACTAAGGGGCACACATCAATTAACTCCCTTAAGACATCATTCATGAAATACTGGAATGCCGCAGGAGCGTTGCATAACCCGAAGAGCATTACTTGATATTCAAACAAGCCCTACTTAGTACGGAAGACGGTTTTCCATTCATCTCCTTTTCTGACTCGGACCAGGTGGTACGCTCCTCAAAGGTCCAATTTGGTATAAATCTGGGCATCTTTAACTTGGTCTATCATCTCAGGGATATGTGGCAAGGGGTAGAAGTTCTTCACGGTGATCTGGTTCAATGCGCAGTAGTCAATACAGGTTCTCAAGTCTCCTTCCTTTTTCGGTACGAAGAAAAAAGGACTGGCTGTGGGGGGACTTCGAAGGACGGATAAATCCGTTTGCAAGGTACTGCTCTAAATAGGATTTCAAATAAAAGTTTTCTGGTTCTGTGAGAGCGTAGATCCTGCCGCAAGGGATTTGTGCACCAGGAACAAGGTCGATCTGACAGTCATAGGGCCTGTGCGGCGGCAATGTATTGGCTTGGTCCTTTCGGAAAACATCCTGGAAATCATGGTATTCACTTGTCAAGGTATTAGTTGCTCCCAGGGTTGATACTGCCGCTCCGGGAGTCATGGGGATACAGACGTCGGGCTTCCCCTCTTGGTAATAGCAGGCAGGGGGGCAGTCACTAGGGAATGTTAATTTTCGTGCCCGCCAGTGTATCAAAGGGTTGTGAGCAACCAACCATGGCATCCCTAGTATTAGCTTGAACTGAGGTGCCTTGATGAGATCGAATGAAATAGACTCCCGATGTCCATCCTGGCGCAGCAAGGTTACCCTGGCTGTGCACTGGGTTACTGTTCCGGAAGCAATTTCTGTCCCATCCACGGTGGTTACCTTGTCCATAGTTGGCTTAGAAGACAATGGAAACCCCATCTCTGCTGCCAGTTCTTGATGAATATAATTTCCAACTGCTCTGCTATCGATGTATGCTTCAACGGCATGCATTCTTGATGACTGTTGGTGGTTAATTAAGATCACTGGTATTGCAAAGTGCGAGGTCAGCAACTCTTTCTTCTCACTCGACAAACTGACCTCTACGTTTGTTGAGCTTGGTGGTTTCCCGATTCCTTAGCTTCATCCTTCTCTGTGGCCCCGACTGTTCATCTTGAGGGTTTTACTGGACAGTCCTTCAGAAAATGTCCTGGTTTCCCACAATGAAAACAAAGCTGTTGTTTTCTTTTGTCCCGCTCTTGTTTTGTTAATGGAGGCCATATCCCTCCAATCTGCATGGGTTCTACAGCATTTTCGTGTACACAGGGTGTGGTTTCCCTTGGTCGAACATACACGGTCCGAGGGTCCGTCTTAGACCGGTCTGCCTTTCGGTCCTGCAACCGGTGGTCTAGCTGCACGATCAGATTTATGAATTCTGCACAGTCTCTGGGTGGATCAACCACCTGGGCTAAGACATCCTTTAATTTGCCTCGTAAACCTTGATGGAATAACATGGTTCTTTTGTTTTCTGGCCACCTAGCTTCGGCAACCAGTCTGTTGAAGGTAGCAATGTACGTTAATAAATCCTGATTCCCCTGTCGGAGGGACAAGAGTTAATTGTCTACTGCTTGTTCCTGCGTATGGCGAGCAAAACGTTTTTCCATTTCTCTCTGAAACCCCCCAAAGTCATGTAATAGAGGATCGTCATGGGTTACCAACGGCACCGACCAATCTGCTGCACTACCACTCGGGTATTATAAAACAAAAGCTACCCGAGCTTGGTCGTTTGGAAATGCTCCAGGCCTACAAAGAAAATGAAGGCGGCACTGATTGATGAATGCCAGATACTTCCGTGGGTCGCCTGAGAACCTTTCTGGTGGTGCCAGGGGCACTGTTCCAGGTAACGTGATCTGTACCGGAGTGGGTGGTATGGCAGGGTTTTGCATCGTTGGATTGCTTCCAGGTAGAGCCATCTGTCCTGCCTGTGATTGCAAGTATTGCCTGCTAATCTCTTCAGTGCGTTCTTTGGTCACTATTAGGTCTCTCCGGAGGGCATTAGTCTCTTGTCGGGCAGAATGAACCTCAGCACGAAGCTCTCCTAGCAATTGGGCCAATTGGTCCATTTCTGATGTCTCCATGGCACCCAGGTGGATTTGTTATGGTAGGCTTCGTGTTCTGTTATGCTCACCTGGTATCCACAGGGACACCACCCAGCCGGGTTACTCGCTGGTATGCTTCTCAGCTTTGCCCTTATGTGGTCTGCGGGGAAGGTTCTGCCTGAAAATACAGGAGGACTGTGTTCAAGACTGACCGACTGGGGTAAGTATCCTCCCTCCACCCCCGTATGCTTTCAGTCCCTCTGGCGCCCTCTCCTCACCTTGTGGTAGAATTAGGCGTGCTCTCCGTCCTGCCTTCTTTGCAGGGGCGCCTTGTCTTTCATGGGCGAGTGCAGTCCGGTTACTTCACTGACGCTGGCCCGTTTGATATTGTTCAGGTAGGTCTTATTGCTGTTCTTTAGTTTTGTTGCTATTCTGCATGCCTTTCTTTGTTTAAAATGTCTCTTTTTTTTCTCCCTTAGGTATGCGGAGCTTCAGCGCGGCGAACTGGCTTGGTTGAGCCCCGCTGGTAAATGATGGTGCATTAAGAGCGCTATGGTGCGGTAAGAAAGCGCTATGCGCAGCGCTGCAAAGTCATGCCTTTGCTTACCTGTGTTTTCCTTCCTTGTAGGTTGCAGTGTTCTTCAGCGTGAGTGGAATGTCCGGAGTGGTGCCAGCCGAGAGGCGACCAGCCAGGTAAGCCTTTTGAGCAGTTCGTAATTTGTAAATGTCTCTGCAGCTTTCTTTAATGTTTCCTCTTTCAGGTCGTTCTGTCCAGGAGGCGTGCAGATTCGAGGAAGCTGTTCTCAGTAGCTGCGAGTGTTTAAAGATGAAGACTGCAGGTAAGATGCTGCTGCTAATGATGTTCCTTTTGTCTCCTTGCAGGTTCTGCTTCTCCGAGGTTCGAGGGAATAGCTGGACACGGTGAGCGTCACGTTGCAATCTGCAAAGTAACACAAAGCATGTTCTGCAGTCAGGGTGTGGTTTATATAGCCCAGGTAAAGTAGTACCAGGGAAAGTAGTTCCAGGCCTGCCACACCCAAAACACTAGACCGCATAGCTTGTTTCTTAGGGAACCAAGCTATGTGGATGCCTCCATGTTGGCTGACAATACAATAAAGTAGTTCCCAAGCACGTTGTTCATGGTGTATGAGCCTGGCGTCATAGGTGCCAGGACTGGCCCCATGAGGGCTTTTGAAGAGGATGCCAGGCTCTAGAGGCCCTAGTCCTGACTCCACCTGGCCAATGGGTTTTCCACAGGGGGTTTTGGGCGAGGGTCGTGACAGGAGTCCAGCTCAGGTATAAGAGAAGCAGAAGGCTGTTCCAAAGAGAGGCACTGGCCAAAGAGAGAGATGTGCCTCCTGCTCTCTGTTTCAAAAAGCTTTTCACAAGCAGATAATTGGAGTTAGAGGAGTGGAGGGCTCTAGCAGGGCATTATTTAGGCAGAGAAAGTTGGAGATATTGTAGTCCCTTGCCCCCAGAAAGCCTTGTCAATGATACAGAGAATCTTGAATTTCATCCTTGCAACCACCAGAAACCAATGTACACACTATAGGGCTGCATCAATACAATCCCTGAGCTTGAGGCCAAGGATACGTCTTGCTGCCCTATTCTAGATTAGCCAAAGGGGGCAAAGACAACAAAGGGGGAGGTTAAGGAAGATGCTGTTGCAGTAGTCCAGCCTACCGAGGACCAGAGCTCTAGAGATGTTGAGCTTCTGGAAGAAAGTGAGGAACGTTAGAAGGAGAAGAATACCTGTAAGGAGGTGAAGCTGAAAGTGGGCTTTCTTAACAAGCTGCAAAATATAAGGAGTAAAGGAGAGCGAGGACTTAAAGATGACCCCAAGGTTTTTGACCTCACAGGATGGTGAAGAGTAGCAGGCCCAAAGAAGGCGGCCAGAGGGGAGGAAAATAACAGGGTACGGGTGTCACAATGAGAAAGATCTCCGTCTTACTGGCACTGAGACAGAGATTGTGAGCCGCACACAATGCCCCGATGGCGGTCAGACAATCAGTGATAAAAAAACGAGGAGGGGAAATAATAAGTTGAGGGAAGTTTAAGGAAAACTGTGTGTCATTAAAATTACACTGAAAATGAGAAAAGAAGAAGGACATCAGTTGAGCCAGAGGGACGAAGTAGATATTGAAGAGCCACAATGATAGGATAAAACCCTGCAGTACTCTGTAGGTAGATACTGAGGTGGTGGAGTAGAAACGGCCCAGTTGCAGCTGGGAAGGGTGGTTAGTGAGGAAAACAGTTCAGCCAGTCCAGTGCTCGGTCCATGATGCTAAAGGTATCATGCAACTGTTTAATGAGGATAGAATGGTTGACCGTGTGAAAGGCATAAGAGACATCAAGGAGCACTATGCTCAATTGTCCTGCTCTCATAAATACCATATACACTTCAATTCTATCATTCCACCATCCGATTAATCACACTACCCTCCTCTTTCCTATCTCCTTCCACCAGACCTTCTTGGACACTCAGCCAAGGCCAGTAACCTTGGAGTTCTCTTTGATAGCGACCTATGACTGAAACAATTTGTCTCTTCTGCTTGTATTCACTTTCTCAATGTTCAGAAAATGTGTCTTTTTCTAACTAACCACTCTACAAAAAATCTAACCTCCACTCTCATGCTCAGAAAACTTAACAACATGCTGGTTGGCTCGCCATGCCAAACTACTCTCTTTCCAAGTTCATTCTCCTAGTTTACAAAGCTATCACTGGTCTTGCTCCTCTGTACCTGTCTAATTGTATCTCAGTTTACTCACCATCTTGTTCCCTCTGATCGTTCTCTGCGCTCAACCTCACCATCTTGTTCCCTCTGATCGTTCTCTGCGCTCAACCTCACCATCTTGTTCCTTCTGATCATTCTCTGCGCTCAACCTCACTGTCCCATGCCCTGCCGCTGCCTCCCTTTGGTTCCACTCTTCCTCTCTACTCCCCCTTCTCCACTGCAACTCACTGCCCATAGCAATCAAAGCCAGCCAAATTGTGGATCTCTTAAAAGCTCAGCTTAAACATCACTTCAATGGATTGCCTTTCTCCTGCATGGTCCTTATCTGATAGATATCCTCATCGAGCTCTGCTACTTTGGAAAAACTTTGACAGGGGGCGTAGTGGACCTCGACTCGGACGTTGATCGTTGATCCATCTTTCTCGGTGCTTGATCGTCGGCTCTGGACGTGACTTCTTGGGCGTGAGAAACACTTCTACCCTTGCCTGGCCTGCTGGAGCTGCGCCAACCTGCCATAAGAGGCAGAGTGGCTTCCAGAGGCCAACCAACAGCGGCATGGGCAGCTCCGCCCTCTAAAACACTTTGATTTCCCCTCTCACAACTTGCCAGTTGGTGGACGGCTGTCAAAGCATTGGTCCCAAATGCAGGAGATTACCTCTGATGCCTGGGCCTTGGAGCTCGTGCAGTGGGGCTATTGTCTGCCCTTCTTAAGGAAACCTCCGGACATACCCGCACCACCTCCAAACCAACCGGGATAGGAGCTCCAAGGAAGAACTGCGAGCCCTGTTGTTGAAGGTGCAGTGGAAGAGGTACCACCCAAGCACAGCAGGAAATTCGCCACGCTCTCGAACTACACTGGCTGGTGTCTATAGACCTGCAGGACGGTTATTTCCATGTGCTGAAACATCAGAAGCACAGGACGTTCCTGAGGTTCCTCATAGGGGACAATCAAAATCACTATCAGTTCAAGGTGCTTCCCTTTGGGTTGACCTCCGCTCCAAGGGTCTTCACCAAGCTCATGGCAGTAGTCGCGGCTCACCTCAGGAGATCCGGAGTCCACGTCATCCTGTACCTGGACGACTGGCTGATCTGGGGGAAGTCATTGGAACTGGGGTTGTCTCACTTAGAGGACACCTGCTTGCTACTCCACAGGCTGGGCTTCTCCCTGAACTTGAAGTCCCATGTGATGCCAGTCCGGAGGGTCCAGTTCATCGTAACAGTCCTAGACATTGGGGTGGGGAAGGCCTTTCCCCCTGAGGAGAGAGTCAACAGCATTGCGCAGATGGTGAACCAGTTCCGTAACCACGCCGCCTTACCAGTAGCTTCCTTCCTCTGCCTTTTAGGTCTCATGGCCTCCTGTATCTTTCCAGTGCCCCGCGTCCTTCAAGCACCGCAATAGGCAAATTGCCTGCAGGATAACCCCAGCCCACCAAGAATATGAACAGAAGTCACTACTTGACCGCGAAAACCACGACACTGCCAAAAAACATAGAGGCCAACAATAGTAATGATTCCCGCCTACCTCTTGATGTAACCCCAAGCGCTACTAACCATGCTGCTTCTGTTACCACTCACGTGCCCTGTGTCGTACAGCATAATAATGATGCTAATACTACATGTTTACCTAATGCTGTAACACCCAGTACCATCACATATGCTGTCATTGGTGTCACACACCTGCCCCCTGTCGTACTGCCCAAAAATGATGGTAATGACTCTAAAGCTGCATGTATACTCCCTGCTGTGACATCTAGCACCATCAGTACTGCTGACACAAATGCTGCCCATCCACCTCATGATGTGACCCCCAGTAACAATACCAACAATACAACTACCACAACACGGGCACCCCACATTACCTCTACCAACACCAAGGCCAAAAACAACCATGTCAGCTCGCACCTAAGATGCTCCCTGATTAATGCTTGCACTATTAATGCACACGCCCTAGATATACATGACCTCATCATCATCCACGACCTTGATATCCTTATGATAACGGAAACCTGGCTACACGAAGCTTCAGGCCCTGCTCTATCCCTTGCCCTTCCACCAGGATACACCATCATCAGACAGGACCGCCCCACCCTGGGTGGAGGAGTAGTTCTGATAGCTAAAGACTCCCTCTCTATCAGAAAAGCAGATAAAGAAATAAACAACACCAGCGACTACCTCCTCACCAAAATCAACCTTTCCAACCACTGTACCATCACAGTACACCTCGTCTACCAACCACCAGGTCCTATAGGGGACTTCCAAACAGCCCTGACTGACTTCCTCTCTGAAAACCTGAAACAATCAACAAAGCCATCTTACTGGGTGACCTTAACATAGGGATCAATTACCCTTGTGACCCTGCAGCCAAGGCACTCAACGCTGCCCTCAAAACCCTTGGGTTCTCCAACACCATTAGTGGACCTACGCACACACAAGGACGCTCTCTGGATTGGATAGCCCAGCACAACTGCCCCATCACCATCACAGCTAATACACCAACCCCTTGGTGAGACCATCAAATCATTCAGTTTAGTATCCCTACTGCAAGAAGCAAGAAGGTATCAGAGCCACCCCTGCCCCGAGCTCTATCAAAAAATTCTAGGCAACTCACGAAAGACAACCTATTCCCATTCTTATCGGGACCAGTGTTCAGGCCTCCCTTCTCGGCTTACCCAGAGACCCGAGCATGCACCTATGACATAGCTATCAAAGCAGCAGCGGAAGCTATTGTGCCCCTCAAAATAAGAAACGCCAAACTTACCAGCCACTCTAATACTTGGTTCACCTCAGACCTCTTCGCACTCCAATCCAAGAAACGTGCAGCCCTAACCCTATGGCAAACATCCCACTCAGAGGAAGCCAAACGTGACTTCAAACTAAAGGCCAAAGAGTATAAAAAAAGCTATAATTCACACCAAAGCCACCTCCTTTAAACCAGAATCCACGAGGCCCAATCCAAAATCAAAGAGATATTCTCTATCTTCAGAGATCTAGAGACCCCAACACCCACGCCACAGAATTTTATCAAAGACAACATTTGGTGTGACAGGATCCAATCAGCCATGAACGACAAGCTCTACAACCCTCCAAACCAAACTTCTGGCAACTAGGCAAGCACTCAACATCCCTTCCCCACGCCCCTCCTCTACATCACCAAAACTGCCAGGCACTACTAACTCCTTCTCCTTCAAGGAAATCAAAGAAAGCGACATGACTAATATCATGAAGTCCGTCAAACCCTCAAATTGCAAAGGCGACATCTGCCCTGCCACACTCATCAAGGACTGCATAAGCCAACTTACACCGTTCCTCACAGCTTTTGTGAACACCTCCTTTGCCACCGGCAAAGTCCCCTCATGCCTTAAAGAACCTTGGGTCCGCCCCCTCATCAAAAAACCTACCCTCGATCCCTCCACACCTAACAACTACCGGCCCATCACTACGGTCCCCTTTCTCCTCAAGATTCTGGACAAAGCGGCCTACTTGCAGGTACAACAATTTATTGAGGAGAACCAACTCCTTGGGCTGCGTCAGTCAGGCTTCCGCCCAGGGCACGGGACTGAGACAGCGTACTTGACTTAAAAAACCAAATGAACGACGCAAGAGACTCAGGGAAACCCGCTCTCCTTCGCCTGGATTTACCAGCGGCATTCGACCTTGTGGACTATAAAGTTTTATGCCACCACCTTTCCACCACAGCCAAATTCTCTCCTATCACCACCACATGGATCACCTCCTTCTGCAAGGCAGGACCATGCACGTATTCTCCGACATGGCCTCTGCCTCATCTACTATCATCCTATGTGGTGTCCCACAATGATCGTGCATCTCACCCACCCTCTACAACATCTTTACACAACCCCTCTTCCTCATTCTTGACTCTCTGGGTATTTCATACACCAACTACGCCGACGATCCCCAGATCCTCCTCACACTAACTGGGGACTACGACACCGACTCCAAGACACTGAACAAGATTTACAACACGATCCAAGCCTGGATGGCAGCCAGTGGGCTCTGCCTTAACTCAGACAAGACTGAACTACTAATGGTTGGTTCCAAGGAAACTCTCAAGAACCTTGACCCCAAATTCATCCACTTTATGATTGACAGCATCAAAATCCACATAGCTAACTCAGTAAAAACACTGGGTGTCTATCTCGACTCCAACCTAACAATGATGAGGCAAGTTAATGCCATTGCCTCATCAGCGGCATACCATGCCAAACTCATGATAGCAGCCATACCATTCCTGTCCAAGGACAATTGCATCATCATTGCCAGAGCTATCACAGGACCAAGATTAGACTACTGCAATGCACTGTTTTTAGGGACCTCCACCAAAAACATGGACAAACTACAAATAATATAAAATAACGCTCTGCGTGCAGCCAATGGAATCCCTAAAAAGGAGCACATCACAGCCTTCAGGATACAGGCACATTGGCTCCCAGTCAGAGAAAGAATCCTCTTGAACGCGCTTGCCCTCACTCATAAGTGTATCCACCACACTGCTCCGCCCAACCTCTCTGAAAGAATCCACCCATCAGTCTCCACAAGACCGACCAGAATACCATATGCAAACCTACTCACAGTCCCCAGAGTTAAGATGGCCCGAACCGGAGGTGCTAGCTTTCCTTACCTATCAGCTCTGCAATGGAACGCACTACCACCACCCCTGCGGGGAGAAGTCTCCCACCTAACATTCCATAAAGCCATGAAAACATTACTCTTCACTTAAATCCTGCCCCAACAACTCACTGACTAAAAACTGTACTAATCCCCATATCTATGAATGATGTCAGAATTTATGCACCTGTCTTGAATGTATGCTGTTTTATGCTCTGCTCAGATATGCTTGCCAATGTAATGCATTCCCTGTAACTATGTAACTAAGCCTGCCACAAGTAACAGCGCTGTGATGCCCCTGGGCTGTATGTACGCTATATAAATGCAAAAATAAATAAATAAAAATATGTGATTCACCATTGCACGTCCCCAAACAATATCTCTTTAAGGTTAAAGTAAGGAAAGAGTCCTTGTTCCTACACTTGTATCAGTCCTGAAATGCTTTCGCTCTGGAAGGTGGTGCAATACTGATGTTTCAAACCAGTCGACAATCAAGGCTGACACCAGAGCATTGAAGACATTTGCTCTAATAAAAGACAAATTATGTATTGCATCTTCAGGAGTGACCCTAAAAAACAATGGAAAAGTAATTCCCATGTCTTTAGAAGAGATAAACGGCACAGTCACTCGAAGGTTACTGTGGAATTGCAAAAAAAGGTAGCAGGCGCTCCACTCCAGAAAGAACATGGCATGATGACTTGTTCTGAGATGAGAGTTTGCAGCACACGCTTTTTGCTCACTGTACCTTTCACAGATGGGAAATATCCATTAACATATCAGTCTTTGTCCCGTCCACATGGGCAGTTCAGCACCTAAATGCTATGGCAATTCCTCTCTGAACAAGAGTACCAACATCAACCCCATACACGTGTTTCAGCCTTGTTGGGCCTCATCATTGAGATGAAGCTGTGTCTCTCTGAGCACAGTGAGCAGGGAGTCCACGTCTGGTTGCCCCCAGGTAACTCAGGGTGACCAACCCCAAGTTCCTTGCAAATATTACAAAAAAAGGTAGCAGGCGCTCCTCTCCAGAAAGAAAGAACATGGACTACTGTGGAATTGTTTCAACCAAGAGACTTTCATACCAAAAGGTGGAGTGGGCTCTCAGGCAGCCGGCAGAGGCCGGTTAGCCAGCCGATGACAGTGCATGATGCAGCCAGAGATCCATCTTGAGATGGAAGCCTTGGAAAATACCTTCACATTATTCACAGGTCCAAAGTTCACAAACAATTGAGAAGTCTTCCGAAAACTCTTCATGCATGCCACGTAGAATGCAATTCCTCTCCGCCGGCGACGAAGGTTTCGGGAAGAAAACAGATAACAGTGAAGGTTTGTTGAGGTGGAATTCCGATGGAGCCTTCGGCATGAAAGAGGGGTGTGTACGCAGCACAACCCTCGATTTGTGTAAAGTCAGATACAGCTGCTTGCAGGACAGAGCCTGGATCTCACCCACTCACCTGGCTGATGTGATGGCCACGAGGAATGCCATCTTTCACGAGAGAAACTTGAGTAGGGCTTAATGCATAGGTTTGAAGGGTGCCCCCATAAGTCTTGTCGGGAATACATTGAGTTCCCATGCCGGGGCAGGCGCCTTCACTGGTGGGAAAGATCGAAAAGCCCCTTGAGAAACTCCTTGACGAGTCTGGGACCACAGCGAGGATCTTCCCGGGGATTTGGTGTATAGTGTCAGATGGCCGCTAGATGTACCTTGAGGGACTCGCGAGCCAGGCCAACTTTTGCCAGGGAAAGTAAGTAGGGAAGAATCTGTGGGGTCGTGACCCTCAGAGCGGTAAATCTCTGTGACAGTCACCACGTAGATAAATGCTTTCACTTTTGGCCATTGCTCTTTAGTGTTGACGACCCCCTGGCTTTGGCGAGGACATCCGTGCAGTCCGCTGGCAGCTCATAACCCCCAAACTCTAATGATGAAGGATTGTGCATCCCTCTCTGGTGAGTAGATCCAGAAGTACTGGCAACTTGACTAGAGGCAACGCTGACAGGCTGAGTAGGTCCAGATACCAAATCTGCTTCGGCCACGCCAGGGCGATGATTATCATCCTGCACTGACACTGTCTGAGTGTGTTGGTCACACGTAGCAGGAGAGGAAACAAGAGAAAGGCATGCAGAAACAGACCATCCCACGGGAAGGAAAACCGTCCCCCAAGCTCCTCGGTTATTGGAATCAGCTGGTAAACGTCTGCCATTTGGAGTTCGCTGTAGTGCTAAAAATATTGATCAGGAGTCTGCCCCATTTGACGAACAGACGGTCCACCTGATCCTGACAAATTGCCCCCTCGATTCGTCACAGAGGCCAGTTGGTAAGGAACTGCAGAGCTTAGCAGCCTAAAGTAGCCCCAAAAAGGTAGCGTTGCAAAAGTCCAACCGGCTGGAGAAAAGCGTGTTTACCAATTGAATTCTGTACGGAAATACAATATAATTAAAAAATCTCTCCAGGGAACATAAGTGAAAAAAGCAAGATCTAGAAACGGCAGAAATATGCAAGCCCAGAGACAGTTTTGGGTCGAACCATACTCCTATATTCCTCACTGTCGTCTGCTTAAATATAGAACGTGGCTCCAAAGGATCGGCCAGGGTTCTCATGTCGAGATTAAATGTAAGGGGGCTGAGGGCAGAACTCTGCGGTACTCTTCATGAGATAGGCATACTTGTTGATCCAAAGGAAGAATCACCACTGTTGCATTCTACCGTAAGAAATGTTGAGAACAAGGTCACAAAGGGTTTACAGGAGAATACCATGGTCAACAGTGTTGAATGCTCAGGTGAGGTCTAACTTAATTAGAACCCCCACACCTCCGCTATCCTCCAGTCACCTGTCATCCATAACAGCCACCACCACCAGCATAAACTATGTACATGTATCCTAGCTGCTCTATACTTAATAACTATACCGAATCTAACTACATCTTATAACCTAAATAATAACGCAAATAGTACATTTCCAAGGCCCCCACCCCACTGATCTATGTAAAGTGCAGACATATTTTTTTAATGAATCAATTGGGAAAGGTGAATAGAGTAACTAGAGCTCATCATTTCTAGGAACACAGAAGAGTATGGGAGCCCCCTATGGTTTAATTGCAAGACAAAGACGCTTCAGAAAAATGTATTTTCCACAGAGTATATACACACAGAGACACACACACAAAGACTGTCCACTTGGGTATTGTGTCTCTATAATGTTATGCAAGGGAGTTCTGTTATATGGATTTGGCAGACAGGTGGTGTAATTTAATTTACACTAACATGCATCTTTTGATGTTTGGTGTGTTACAGTCTGTACCAAACATGGATTTTGACAGTGATTTTGAATGCGATGGAATAGCCTGGTGGCGTGTAACTATCAACAAAAGGCCTCTGTTAAAAATGGTCAGCCTCCATGTTTGGAATCAAATGGTGGGAGATCTCGTAAAACAAATGTGAATTTCAGACATCATAATGTACAAACCTTGCTGTCCAATGTTGTGTGCTTCTTAGATGATTTAGAAGACATCAGAACTGTGTTATTCTTTGACGGTGTTTTAAGCACCAAACCACTAATTACTGAAATGTTTTTGTAGTGCGTCATGAAGCAGCTGCTGTGAATTGAACATTCTGCTGCTAAGTGGGATCGTTTAGTCCCTTGCAGTCAGTCATTGCAAACTTTCTGACATACCTGACAGAGGCATACCACCACTCCTAGATGGCATATTGTATTCATGTATGAAATCACACACATTCGAACAAACCAGGCTTTCATTTTAGTTCATTTGATTTCTGCGTGCATCATGTTGTCATGACAGTTTAGCGACGAAATTCACGTTCTCATCGGCAGGTACTTTTAAATCTGCTGGTCTTCTTCGTGTTCCTCTCCAATGATGCATTTTCTTTATCTGTTTTTTGTCTTAAACAGAAGAACGACCCTTCCCTCATTAAGACGGGCCCAGAAGACACTCTGAGAAGCCACCTCCTTGTGTTCGAGGCAGAAAAGTCGAGGAAGGAAAATCGTGTTATTCTCCTGGAAAACGGAAGAGAAAAGATATGAAATGTTTCGGTCAAATATGCAGGCTGTACATGATATCCAATGGAAACGCTTCAGTATCAAGTGCTTCCTTAATTGTACTTGTGAACATACTGTTCTGTGAGGGAGGATGGATGTTCTGATTCGCTTTCCTCCATTTCAATTGAACTTCACGAGCCCTCTTACCCGCTTGATGAGTGTATGTGTACATGTAATGCTCACTTCGTGTTGCTTATAGGCCTGTCTATGCTGAGAATGACAACCATTCCAGCTAGTCTTTAATCAGATATTTTTCACCAGATAACTTTTTTATAAATCATAAAAGAATCTAACAAATTAGCAGTTGTAGTGGCTGGTGAGACCGGTTTTGTGGAAAGCTGTTGCAAATTCTCTCTTGCCATGACCAGTAAATGGCACGCCATCTTCTCATATGATGAACTTTAGTATTCAGGTGTAAAAAGCACTGTGCTTCTAGTTCTCCATCATAGTGCTATTGTGTTGCATCTAAATTAAACAATTCCAAACTTAAATGTTTTTATCTGATCACAGATCTGGGGGGGAAATTGACTTTAGGTTTTGGATGGTTGAACTTTACATTGTAATGGGATTATACTTATTAACCGTTTTTAAAGTAGCCAAATAGTCACCCTGTTTAAAATTACAAATATCCTGTCCAGTCCTTTAATTCTCTGCATGGCATATGCATATTGTTATGTGTTACATTTCTCATATTTCCCTAAATATACATTTCACAGTTTTTAAAATTGAGTGCACTGGCAAAAAAACACCCTGTGACAAAATTAAGAAAAACAATCAGAAAAAGTGTATTTCGGTTAGCAAAGCAAGCCATGAAAACACAACAATCACCAAACAATATACAAACATGATTAAAAAAAGATTCAAATGAATGCCAGATGACTTACAACACCCTAGAAACATCACCATGCGCAGATTTAAACCGACCTTAGTAAAATGTTCTCAAAGACAGGGCACACTTTAAAAACATCATGACAGCCCACCACATATGGACTGAGTCTTCCCATAACAAGAAATGCAGGGCCGGCCTATAACATTGAAAACCTGGACCCTGCAAAACTGTTTTCAATGTATGTTTTCTTATTGACGAAAAAGCAGGGCAAAAAACAATAAATGTGCTAAATCTTCTTTCAGCGGATCACAAAATAGGCATGATTGGTCCACCTCCCCCTTGGACCAAAATGCCACCACTGCTCTCACATGAATACAATTGAAACGGGCCCTAGTAACGAGAGTACGCTGTGAGGGATTCTAAGCCCAACTCAGATACTTCTGGAGACGTGGGGCCGTAATAATCAGATATTTCCTGTTTGTTACTCTCATAGTCTCCAGTGACTCTCTCTTCTCCCTAATAAACTTGAGTACACTGGATTTCACAGTTTTTACAACTTTAAAAGGTATAAGGTCTGTCAGATAAAAAACACTGGGCCACTCCCGTGTCCACCAACAGAGCCTTTACGTACCTAAGCCATGGAATACTCAGGTGGGGCTCTCTCATGTTCAGATAACTGATGAGGTCCTGGGTCAAAACTGCTTTTCTATTTCCCCAAACTCTAAGCCAGTGACTTGCAGGGTAGGAAGCAACAAGGTCACCCAGAAACGAACAACCCAGCTCTTGGTGCACTGCAAAGTTAGGCGTAGACCTGGGTAACCCCAATATTCTCTTGGAAAAAGTGTTCTCAACCACCTGCATGGACTCAGTCTTACCCAAACCCCACAACTTGATCCCGTACCTAGCCACAGAAGTGGCTTTATCTATATAGACCTTAAGCACAAGCTCCACAGGCTTTAATTTAAACAAGCCCAATGCTCTGGCAACCCCGCAAATTCCTTGTTTAAATCTCAAAGTCTGCTTCTCAGTGTGAGCTTCAGCCCCCAAATTCGAGGCAAATCTAGCCCACAGGTAATCGAAATCATCCACTCTAGGAACTTGTTTCCGCAGGCAAAATATAGAAGGAAACCCTGGCGGATGCTTCCCTCTAGAGCAGATCATAACAGCCGACTTCTGGGCATTTATTTTTAGCCCCAGTGTGTCCATAAATTGAGAATAATCGTCTACAAGACACTGTAGGGCTCTAGGGATACGAGCTAACAAAACTGCATCTTCGAAGGGATTGTGTCCTCCGATGTATTCCTTATCTTGATAGATCATCTCCAGCTTGCTGGCCTCAGAAATCTTTTTTTTCAGTAGAGGGCGCTGCGCGTCGATGTCCCTCGAGCCGATGTCCCTCGACAGCCTCCGTATTGGCGCCAACGTCATCATGCGTATAAATAGAATCGCGCAGCGTCCGTTGCTCAGTTCCATTTTTCCACGCTTCATGGGCCTCGGAATCGCGTTGCTCAGTTCGTTAGTCAGAAAATATATTCTTCATTATTCCTCGAGAATACCAACTCTTACTCGATGGCTTCCTCATCCGAACCGACGACTCCACGGTCCGGCTTCAAAAAATGTCGAGACTGTGGAAAGAAAATGTCGTTGACAGATCCTCACAGGATCGGTTTGTGGTGCCTGGGATCGGAGCACCAATGTTCGGAGTGCGAGGACTGCATGGCCATGACGGCGAAAGCCTTGAAGGAGCGTAAGGGGAAGCTTGAGAGAGGTAAGACAGTTAAAACTCCTTCGAAAGTTTCCTCGGCAGAGTCGAGACATTCGTCTCCTCGCCGACACAGGAAACATTCTCGGTCTAGGTCTCGAAGCAGTTCTCACTACTCTTCGAGATCCAAGCATTCAAGTAAGAGACGTCGAAGATCCCCTTCCTCATCGTCTTCTTCTGTTTCTCCGGAAAGAGTCACCTGCCCCACAAAACATAGCTTGCAGGCTGAGTGGGAGGAATTCCGTAAAAGGATGCTTAGCGTCTTCGAGAAAGCGGTCTCGACCCCCTCGAAGACAGCTGAGGGTGATACCCTGGGTGACAGACCCGAAAAATCGAAACGCTGCAAGTCGTTGCACCCAGCGAAAAAAACTACTCGAGAGCGTCACAAACCCTCAAGCAAAGGCCCTGTGCCATCGACGCCATCGTCGAAAGTCCCTTCGACGCATAGATCTGCACCATCGACACCATTATCGAAGGGCTCATCGACGCATAGGTCGATCGAATCGACGCCTTCTTCGACGTCAACGCCGAAAAAGAACAAACCCATGTCCGTAACTACCTCACAGCCAGTGGTCATACCCAGGGCCTCTAACATGACTTCGAGGTCATCGACAACCTCAAGTAGGATTCCGATCCTCTCGAGTTCTTCGAGGCCTCTTCCAATCTTCTCGATGCCTTTTTCGGTGTTTTCGAAGCCTTTAACGTCCGCGTCGACGACGTCGACGTTTTCTCAACCAATTATGACAAATTTAGCCCCTTCTGCTCTGGAAATGGGATTTAAGCCATTTCAAGGTCTGATCATTTCAGACCTTTGTCTTCAATTTATGAGGAAGGGGAGGATTCGGATCAAGAAAGACCCTTTGGGTTGCAGAGATCTGCAACACCTGAACCAGAGGAATTTACCTCTGAGGAAAATAGGTTAAAGGATCTTCGAAAATCCTTACATGAGGCATGTGGGTTAGAGACTTCCCCAGAAATATAATTTGCCAAACCAGACCCAGGGGAACATGCTGAGACCCCTTACAGAATTTTAATGGCAAGAATTATAGAATCCATGGGTTGGTCTACACCTTCACCTGCATTCCAACAGGATGACCTTACAGACATTTTAGTTAAAGGCCCACAGGAGGATCCTGTGGTTCAATTTCACGCTGCATTACAAAGAAAAATATTGGCTAACTCGGAAACTCCTGAGGTTATCCCAGCGGTTAACAAAAAGTTATCAGCCAAATATAGGGTATCTACTACTGACCCTGAGTTTTTGTCTAAACATCCAACTCCAGAGAGTCTGGTTGTTCAAGCAGCAACTGCATCAGGCAGTAGATCGGCATACCCTACTGTTCCACAGGACAGGGATGACAAAAGATACGACTCTATGGCTAAGAAAGGTTTTTCTGCATGTAGCATGGCGTTGAAATCTATTAATGCTACTTGTACGCTCTCAAGGTTCAGCCATACACTTTGGGAGTGTGCTTCATCAGCGGCTGACTGACCAGAGGGAGAAGAAAGGGAAGCGTTTCTAAACATCATTAAGGATGGTAAAGACGCAATGTGCGAATCCCTTCAAACTGGCATTGATTCTGCTGACAGCATCAGTAGGGCCATGGGAGCAAGTACTACAACCCGCAGATTTGCGTGGTTGCGAAAGTCTGGGTTTGCTTCAGATGTACAAGCCAGACTTTTAAATATGCCCTTTGACGGCTCTTCTTTGTTTGGTAAGAAGGCGGATGACAGCCTAGAAAAGTTACAGACATCCAAAGCAGCAGCAAAATCCCTGGGAGCTGCAATCCGTCAAACGCCATATCGCCCCTCAGGAACCTCTTGGAGAGGTAAGTCCTTTCGCTTTTATTCTGCATTCGGAAAAGGCAGAGGACAGTCAGTTCAAAGAGATCAAAAAAGATTCACCCGAGGTGGACGGGGTAAAAATACAAAAGCCGCAGCAGCAGGTGCCTCTTTACCCTCGGCACCTGCATCAGCCGCCTCTAAATCACTCTGAGGACTCTCCTCACAAGACACCAGTAGGGGGCAGGCTAACTCAACATCTGTCAGAATGGCAGGCTATTACGTCAGATGCTTGGGCATTGGAGACAGTTGCCCAAGGTTACTGCCTGCCTTTTCTACGCATTCCTCAGAGTCATCCACCGGGCAACAGCTCTCGGAAAGTTCCAGATCCCCTCCTCTTGCAGGAAATTGTAGACCTGCTGGAGAAAGGTGCCATAGAACCGGTACCTGTAGCAGAGAGGAACAAGGGCTGGTACTCCCCCTACTTCCTAATACCAAAGAAGGACGGAGGACTGAGACCTATCTTGGACTTACGAGAATTGAACAAGTTCCTCAGGAAGGACAAGTGCAAGATGGTAACTCTTTCTCAGATCCTTCAGGCCCTTCAGCTCCAGGACTGGCTGGTATCTCTGGACCTTCAGGATGCTTATTTCCATGTGCCAATCCATCTCAAACACAGGAAATACCTGAGGTTCGCAATTGGCGGCTCTCATTATCAATTTCAAGTTCTGACATTTGGGCTGACCTCCTAGTGGCGGCAAGACTAAGGAGGGAAGGGATTCACGTCTACCCCTACCTGGACGATTGGCTGATCAGAGCTGTATCTCTGGAACAAGCTCAGATCCAGCTAGATTATGTCTTCCTTCACAAACTGGGCTTCTCCCTCAATTTAAAGAAGTCACAGATGATACCATCACAGAGACTCCAGTTCATTGGAGCGGTCCTGGACACTTCCCTGGGAAAAGCCTCGCCACCAGAGGTGAGGGCTGAAGATATTCTGCAGATGGTCACCAAGTTTCAAAATGCCCAACGTCTCCCAGCCTTCGACTTTTTGAGGTGGCTAGGCCTTATGGCATCCTGCATCTTCCTTGTGCCAGAGGCTCGCCTGAGAATGAGATCTCTTCAGTGGGCACTAAGAACTCAGTGGTCACAATTGTCAGGGAGAATGACAGATCTTCTTCAGGTTCCGGACAAGGTGGCTCAAGACCTTCAGTGGTGGGCTGGCCAGGAGAACATCTTGAAAGGAGAACTGTTTTGGCAACCATGGCCGGAGATAACAGTAGTCACAGATGCCTCACTCACGGGGTGGGGAGCCCATGCCAACGACTTGACCATCAGCGGTCGTTGGTCTCCATCGGAGTCCAGACTACATATCAACCTGTTAGAGCTGAGAGCAATCAGACTAGCGCTGAAGGCTTTTCTGCCATCGGTACAGGGGAAAAATGTCCTGATAATGACGGACAACACAGTGGCCATGCACTACCTCAACAAAAGAGGAGGCGTAGGATCACTGCCTCTGTGCAGAGAGGCGGTGCAGCTCTGGTTTTGGGCAATACAAGAAGGAATCTCTCTATTCGGCAGTTCACTGAGAGAAAAACTTGACAGCGGACGCTCTGAGCAGACAGAGTACAGTCTTCCACGAGTGGGAACTAGCTCAGGAAGTCCTTCAACAGATCTTCACCCTTTGGGGAACCCCTCAAGTGGATCTGTTCGCCACCAGCATCAACAGGAAGTGTGATAAGTTTTGTTCAAGGTAATTTCCCCCGAGAGGAGCTCTAAGGGACGCGTTCGTAGTGGACTGGGAGTTTCCACTTCTGTACACGTTTCCTCCAGTCCCTGTCATTCCTCAAATGATCAGGAGGTTGAGAAGGTTCCGGAAAGCCACGATCCTAATTGTCCCGGAATGGGCCAGGAGAACGTGGTACCCGGACCTTCTGGACATGTCCATCTGCCCTCCAATTTGTCTTCCACTTAAGGAGAATCTTCTCTCGCAGAAGGGAGGTCAGGTTCTCCATCCAGACATCAGAACCCTCAACCTTCACGCTTGTTATCTGAAAGGTTGAGATAAAAGGATTGGGACCTCCCAGATGACGTCATGGAGGTGTTGCTTTCGGCAAGAAGGCCAGCAACAAAGACTTTATACCGCTGCCGTTGGAACAAATTTTGCAGCTGGTGTAGAGAAAAGAATATCAACCCCTTTTCATATGGTACACCAACGGTGTTATCTTTTCTACTCTATTTGGCAAATTCGGGCCTTCAGGTTGGCACTATGAAGGGCTATCTTGCAGCGCTATCGATTTTCACGCGCACTGCAGAGGAACCATCGTATTTGAAGTTACCCTTAGTAATACAATTTCTGAAGGGATTAACCAATGTCTATCCTCCAAGACCATTCCAAGTTCCCTTATGGGACTTAAATTTAGTCTTAAATTTCCTGATGGGTACGCCTTTTGAACCACTCCACTCTTGTTCGGTAAGGTTTCTCACCCTTAAAACTGTCTTATTAGTGGCATTGACATCTGCTAGGAGGGTGAGCGAATTACAAGCTCTATCTTGTAAACCCCCACCCATACAATTTTTCATAAAGACAAAGTTGTCCTACAAGTGAAGCCTAATTTTCTCCCAAAGATGGTTTCTGAATTCCACATCACTCAGAAGATTACCTTACCTTCATTTTATCCCCCTCCCCATCCGGGGAAAGAGGAAGAAAGGCTACATAGGCTGGACCCAAGGTGGGCTTTGAGCTTTTACATTAGCAGACTTCCTAGTATTCGGCAAGCAGACCAACTGTTCGTAGGTTACTCAGGGCACAAATTGGGATTACCGATAACAAAACAGACCATTTACAGATGGATTATTTTGGCCCTTCTGGAATGTTACAAACTGGCAGGGAAAGACCCTCCTCAAAATATTAGGGCTTATTCAACCAGGGGTATCGCAGCCTCTTTGGCCCTCCAAAGAGGGGCTCCGATTCGAGACATATGTGCGGCTGCCACATGGTCGTCTGCACATACCTTCACAAGATTTTACAACCTGGATTCCTCCTCTAGCCAAGAGACTAGATTTGGCAAAGCTGTGTTGCACTCTGTTCATTCTTGAGGGCAAACATGGCAATTTTACTCCCACCTCCAGTTACACACCACTGCTATGGGAGTCTATCAAGATAAGGAATACGTCGGAGGACACACTCCCTTTGAAAAACAAGTTACTTCTTACCTGGTAACGTTCTTTCGATGGGATGTACCTCCGACGTATTCCTTATCGCCCCTCCCATCCATCCCCTCAGTAAAACTTCCCTTGTGGTTATAGCTTATGCTCCTTCTGGGTCAATAACCAATTCATGTAAAACTGTTAATGTCAAAACGGAACTGAGCAACGGACGCTGCGCGAGTCTATACGCATGATGGCGTTGGCGCCGATACGGAGGCTGTCGAAGGACATCGGCTCGAGGGACATCGACGCGCAGCGCCCTCTACTGAAAAGAAATGTTCTGAGGCCAGCAAGCTGGAGATGATCTATCAAGATAAGGAATACGTCGGAGGAACATCCCATCGAAAGAACGTTACCAGGTAAGCCCAACCTAGGAATATCTGGGGTGGATTTAAGTAGATGGTCGTATAGGCCATTTGTATACAAGCAAAAAAGCAAAGAGGCAAATACACAGTCTAATCATAATACAATACACATATAGATTTATTCTTCTTCAGTTTTCCTTATGCCGTACTGATTACCATTAGATTGAACACTGACACTCTCACTGTCTGACTTCTGTTTCCACTCGCAATGCCCCAGCATCCTTTTCCTTTTTCCACTTAATAATCCTTAAACAGGAAAGAACTCACATGAGTACACTGACAGACACGGCACTTATGATTTATGTGTATTGCTTGTTCATTAAGTACCTCTTTCAGATCTTCTGCTTTGCTCTCTATCTATCCATCCATCTCCATTTGTAGCTACCAGACAGGTCATGCATGTTCAAGTGTTCTATAGTATGCTTGAATTTATTTGGGGGTGCATATCTTTAAGTATGATTGACATTTTCGAGGGTGGAAGCCTGCCTGTTTCTGCAGCTCACTCCATACGTAGACGTTAAGTAGGGCTTGGCCACATAAGGGGCTATTAAGTTGCAAATCATGTTTTTCTCTTATCTCAAACCACCTAAATAATGGGAACATTTTCTCTTGGATGTCTGACAGACCTGTAAAGGTTTTGTTTAGCAGCATTGTGGAATTATTGTTGTTCATTTTGAATAAGACGACAAAAGAGAGCAAAACAATGTTTCCCTTAGTGACTGGATGAGGTGCGCAGTGTTTATTAAACATTCAAGTCTTGACCTCCTGTAATATGTGGATGCCATATGCAGGGGTTGTTTCCTGGGTGTACCATAATCAAAACACGTTTCAAACATGCTCCTTCTTAAGTTCATATCTTCACACAAAACTATGCACGCTGTCTCTTAATAAAAGTGAGCACCCTATTCACAGGGGCGTATCCTAACAATATTAAATTATTGGCAGAGGAGCCGATACAACAGCATTTATTTCTTGTTACTTAAATTTCACTCCACGGCTTCCCACATTCTCACTCCAAACCATTTTAACAACAGACCTATGCTGATTTTTCTCTAAATGTTTCAAAGTATTCCTTTAATGTCTCATATTCCAGTGTGATAGTTTTACAGTTGTGCCTATGATAAAGTAAGATATTTTCTTAAATCATGCTCACTTTATACAATCAATTTTAATCCACTAGTTTAATCATGTACATGCACAGAACAGTGTTCTTATTCTTTTTAATTTGTGAATTTGGTACACTTCTCTGCTAACAAAGGCCCAAGTGTTTTCTGTAAAAATAATGTATTTTTACAAAAGTGTACTATTTTCTATATTTACTATATTTATACTATAATTCCATGCTTAATTTTTTTATTATTGCTGATGTACTTATATTCCCCTTTTTTATTTGTAAACTGTAGGTGGTCTCTATTGTGATGAGCCTTTTTCTTTGCTGTACTATATAGCCATTCCTTTTGGAATATGGACATTAAAGTTTGTGTTATAAATTACAGATGATTGTATTGCCTTTCTATGCTCAGGTCTATAACGACCTTTCTAGAATGGACATTTAATATGTTCTGACAATAAAAAATCCTTTCACCATCATCCCATTTCACATTTATTATGTGCTCGTTAATATTTGGGTGCTTTACTGAAAATATCTACTACCATTTGTGCTCTCACTGTGAGTTAATTTTGTAAAGTTTTCTGTGTAGATGGCGCATGAAAATAAGTGATTTTCAATTTATTTTAGCACAAAGGAGGTGCAGCGGAGCCAAAGAGACAAGTTGGCATTCACTGGCGGTATTGGCCTGTATTTGTTCTGTATTCAGAGTCCTCTGAGTTGCTCTGTACACCTCTCTTTGTCACAGTCGACTTACCCTGCTCGCCTTGCCTCATTGGCGCTCTTGGCTGCCTTTATTTGCTCTGCCCTGGCTTCTGCATCTCTTCTGCTCCATGCATGCCATCAGGGAGCCCTGTATTTTACAGATAGAGCGTTTGCCTCACTTTTCTCTGCCAGCCTTACTATCAGCCCTTTCCCTTTTCTACCCTCCAAACTGTCCCCCAGAAACATCACCTCAACACTGGGACGAGGAAGAGACCAACTAGGAAGATAAATCCTTATTTGGTTGAGACAAACAGATATCAGCCTCCTATTGTTATTACAGACACACATTAGTCAGGTACTAAGCAGAGGAGAAGACAACACAGAGTTATACATACTTTATGTATCAACTTGGACATCCCCAAAGACCGCTCTGGTACTGAGACAAAGAGAGGGCTATGGAGGTTTACAGGTGGAACAACAAGGCATGTCCAACTAATGGGTTTCACCATAATCAGGCAATTGGATTGAATGACCCACACCTGAGGTCACTTAAAGGGATAGTCCAGTAAAAAATGTTATTTAAAAAATAGATGGGCAATATAAAAAAAATAATACTAGCACTATTTTTTTTAAACTTCCTATGGAAAATGTTGAGCTATTCAAGCTCAAAATTCGTAAAAGCAAGCACATGGGCGCATCCATTTTGTGAAATGGATGCACGCCTGTGCTGGCTTTTGCTCTTGCGGCACTAATGAAGGAAAAGCCAGCCAGCTGTAGTAAACAAAAGCCACCGCTGGGTGGCTTTTCCTTCATTGGTGCCGGGACTCGGAGGACGCGGACCGGAGACCAGAGCAGGAAAGCTGCAGCTGAATCTCGGTAAGTGCTATTTATTTTTAAAAAAAAATAAGCACTAGCTGCGTTTTTTTTTCTAAGTTTTCCGGGCTGCAGGAGCCCGGAAAACTTAGAAATAAAACCGCAGCTTTAAAAAGGTTGTATTTATGTTTGCGGTCGCTTTTGAAGCGACCGCAAACATAAATACAACATTGTGTTTGAAAACGCTGCGGTTTTTCTTTTCAAGTTTCTCAGGCTCCTCCGGTTCGGAGGAGACTGAGAAACTCGGAAAGAAAAAACGCAGCGTTTTCAAACACAACCGCGTCGTGTTTATGCCTGCTGTGGCTATCACTTTGGGTCTCCGGTGCTCCCCCAGGGTAGCCCGAGAGCCCCAAATGGGAAATCAGATTTAGGCAGAAACACTGCAGCATTTAGCATTTCCCATTTGGGGCTCTCGGGCCCCCCGTGGGGAGCCCGAGAGCCCCAAATGGGAAATCCGCTGTAGGGAGAAACACTGCGGCATGTAAACACAACCGTGTTGTGTTTCTGTCTGCCTTGGCTTTCACTTTGGGTCTCCGGTGCTCCCCTGGGGGAGCACCGGAGACCCAAAGTGATAGCCACTGCAGGCAGAAACACAACACGGTTGTGTTTGAAAACGCTGCGGTTTTTCTTTCCGAGTTTCTCGGGCTCCTCCGGAGGAGCCTGAGAAACTCGGAAAGAAAAACCGCAGCGTTTTCAAACACAACGTTGTATTTATGTTTGCGGTCGCTTCAAAAGCGACCGCAAACATAAATACGTTTTTAAAGCTGCGGTTTTATTTCTAAGTTTTGCGGGCTCCTCCAGCCCGGAAAACTTAGAAAAAAGAACGCAGCTAGTGCTTATTTTTAAAAAAAATAAATAGCCCTTACCGAGATTCAGCTGCAGCTTTCCTGCTCTGGTCTCCGGTCCGCGTCCTCCGAGTCCCGGCACCAATGAAGGAAAAGCCACCCAGCGGTAGCTTTTGTTTACTACAGCTGGCTGGCTTTTCCTTCATTAGTGCCGCAAAAGCAAAAGCCACCACAGGCGGGCATCCATTTCACAAAATGGATGCGCCCATGTGCTTGCTTTTGCGAATTTTGAGCTTGGATAGCTCAAAATTTTCCATAGGAAGTTTAAAAAAAAATAGTGCTAGTATTATTTTTTTTATATTGCCTATCTATTTTTTAAATACATTTTTTTACTGGACTATCCCTTTAACATTCCTAACAGATATAAAAGACATGTCCTGTCGAGAAGGACAACAGAAGGGAGCTGCCATGTGCAACCAGTGAATGGAAACCAGGGAAATACTCATACCGGGGTGCTCTGGAAACCTGTAACAATTCTCTTTTATTTACTTATTTATTTGGATTTGTAAAGCGCATTAACAGCCCAAAGGCATTGAGGCGCTGTTGCATGAAGATGTCTTACTTACATATAAATAAAGCTTAGCTCAGGGTTATAGTGTGCTCATATCAACAGCAAGAATTTTGTAGGATACATACAATGGTGGCTTTAGGAAGGAAACTTAGAGCAGGGTAACAAAGCGTGTATCCTAACAAGCTCAGTATGTTCTGATCACTGAATACTGAACTTTGTATCAAGAAAGAAAGCCTTCTGCAAACGAATATAAGATATTGGTGTTGAAAATAAAGCCAACAGTGGAAACTGTGTGAAACCAGCTTTGGCAAGAGGCAATGGAAACTGTGTGAAACAAGTACTTTTGAATACCAAAGAAACTGAAAGTCACTATAGGCACTTTTGAATGGCGCACAGAGTAAAAGCAAGTTTTGCGAACTTGTGAGTGGAGTGAAATAAAGGTGGTTTGAGTAGCAGATACCATGGAATGTATTGTCTTAGCACAAGTCAAAGTCAAAAAAATACCAAGAAGGGTATGAAATGAGAAACTGAATACTAGCCACAGCCAAAGGAGTTCAAAGAACTGCATGTTATGAGGAAATCTACATTGGCAAGAGCCAGAAGAAAATAAGAAAGTGTAACCAGTAATTAAAGGAATTGCACTAGATGAGGAACCAAGCATTGGCCAAAGCTAAAAGAGTTCAAGGAACTGCATGTTAAGAGGAAACTTGTATTGGCTAGAGCAAGAAGAATACAGAAAAGTGATACAAAGTGCATGGTGGCCAACCAAGTGACAGCACAGTGTCAGAAGACTGTGACACTGGTGAATAAACCCAGCCTCACTGTCAAAGGAAAGCATTGGCCCATTGCTGATGGAAATCAGTCAAGAAGGGGTATCGGCTGCGTGACCTGTAATGGGTGGACCGTGTGGTCCGACAACGATGTGGTCCGACAACTGCCTCTAGACAAAGTGCCCCCCTATATGGAAAAGCCAATTAACGTATCCATAAAGAAGCATGTGTTTTGCAACAACCTCTTATGTGATTTTGAAGTCAACAAAAGAACTGCCTATGTGAACTAGTGAAAAGTCTTGATGTTAAAAGAGCTGGGAAGAGGCCAAAGGAATTGTGTTGTTTGGAAAGCTGGAAGATTTGAACTCTTGGGGAAGGAACCTTGATACCTTGTGAACTATTTGGAACTTGGGGAAGGGGAAGCTGATTACAAGCCAAGAGCTGGAAGAAGCTCTGAACTGACATCTCTACAAAGTGAATAGAGTTAGTTGTGAGGGCAAGTATAGGTTTTGGACAAAGACAGACATTTGTTTTGGACTTCCTGACACATACTATCCTTAGTTTTCTTTAGGTAGGGACATCCCACCTTAGCATAGGTCAAGTTAGGCCTCACTCCATCCTACCTTTTAAGTTAATAAAACTTTTGAGAAACAATCTTGACCCTGTTGTCCGTGTCTACTTCATGATGCCTTCACAATATATATGCAGTTTATGATTACAAAAGTTCTCTAAAAGCCTGTATAGTGTTGGAGTTGTGTTTAAGTATGCAAAGAGCTTAGATCACCTCATAAGCACATGAGTAAAATGTAAAACTAACAAACGGTTAAAATATGAAAACCATTTAACCAACTGTGAAAGACTCAGCCCTGTCTTTTTTTCAGACCTGTCATCATGAAACGGTGTACAGAGAGGGGCAGAGCTTGTGTATCAGTGATTTGTGGTGTTTCACTACCCAAGCTAGTATCTGAGGGCATATAAAGGAATTAAACATGTATGAGGACCAGGTTGCTTTATACAAAATGGGTAAATAAGGCCCAGATTGTATTCCAACCATCTGCGACTGCAGGCGCCTTTTATGTAGATTAATGCCTTCATGCAGTCACAGAAGGTTGGGACATAATTGCTGGTCTTTATTTGTTGTTTTTACCAAAAGACAGTTTTCCAGTTTCCAAGTCTTGATTATAGCCTTCTTGGCGGGGTGAGACTGAGTGAACAACGTCTGTCTTTATATCGCCAATACTTAATGTAATGCAATAAGAATGTATACTGCACCAGTTATCACCATGATATGGAAGTTGCTTCTCAGAGTAGCTCAAACTTTGGCTAGGGGTGCAGTGGCTAATGTTAAGGAATGTTTCAGTTTAAAGCCACCATACATTTGAAAAAGTGTGTTACAGGGCGTAACCATAAAGTGTGTTGTCGTCGACATCCTCTCCAGTTGTCAGAGGAGCTCCTTGTGACTAGCCAAGGAAAAGAGAAGGCAGCAATATTCAGATAGGATGGGCTAGCAATATGCAGGCAAGGGCAAAGCTGTTGCACACAAGGGGAACAGTGTATGAGATAGCAGAAGAAAATGTGAGAAAGTGAAATGTGACCTGGCTTAATACGCCAGTGTTAGAAGTGTAGGGTGGATACCAAGTTTTGCTTTGGCTGCACCCCACTTGCCCCTGTGACTAACCAACCCTGTCTAAAACCTGCTACCGATAAAGAGCATGCATTTAGTTATGTATTTATATACAGGGAAGAGCAATGCTCTTTTGATCTAAAAAATTGTGCAATAGATAACAGATTTGACGGAAGTAGTGAGCTTCTTACAATGGGGTGAGTTCGAGTGACATTTTGACCAGGTTGTGGAGGGGAGTATATGGAACAGGCACCATGGACAATACATGGGGGCACTTACAAAGATTAAGGACAATCAACATTAGACATTTTTAAGTTCAGGCAGGCGGTCCGGCCAGCTATGTTGGGGATGTGACAATGATGGGTGAAGTGTTAAGAGTGAAGGTAGGGAAAGTGAGGGACAGAGGCAGGTTAGAAGCAAGGCAAAAATGTTAGCTGAAAGGCAGATGAGAGGTAGGTTAAGAGGATAACTCTGAGGCGAGGAGGTAGGCTTTTGATTTGGCTTTGAATAAATCGGGTGTGAACTGTTTCTTGGAGGTCTGGGGAAGAGAATTCCATGCAAGTGGAGCAATAAAAGAGAAAGAGTGGAAGCACAGCGAGGATGAGGTGCTACAAGTGTAGTCGAGGAGTCAGAGCAGTGATTACAAGAAGACGTGTAGAGTAAGATAGAAGATGATAGATACAGTGGTCCCTTAGCTTACTGTGGATAGATTTGTGAACTTTGTAGCAGTAAGAGGACATAGGTGTGATCTTGTTGAGAGGGCAGAAAGCATATTTGGAAGACAAGTGTGGTTAAGAGATGCTTGGCAGTGAGTGTTAAAATGAAGGAGGTGCCTGATGTTCCTAATATTTCGGTTTTTGAGGAAAGCCGGCATTGCAATTTTGGAGATGAAAGTAGAAAAGGTGTGAGAAGAGTAGAGATGACGCAGAGGTTTCTAGCTGAAGAGTACGTGGGAACAGTATCAGGTGGGAACTGGATAGGCAGGCGAGGAGATGAGAGTATTTGGCAGGGAAGAAGAGCACCTCTGATTTGAAGGAGTTTAACATCAGAGAATGTGAAGTCATCCAATATTTAATGACAGACAGTTTGAAATTTTGATAGAGAGATCAGAGGAGAGTTCAGGAAAAGAGAATATGATTTTGGTGTCTTTGAAGTGTTGATGCAAGAACCCAACAAATATTAGTGCCACAAGAACAAGGTTGTAGAGTGTAAAGAGGAGAGGACCCAAGACAGAGCTTTGTGGAAGACCAATTATTAGAGGATTACGTTTAGAGGTGTTGTCATTCCAGATGACATAGAACTGGCAAGGTGCTAGGTAGGATTGAATCCAGGCAAAGGATTGATTGTGAATCCGAAGCAGAGAGAGAGTATCGTGAGTGATTGTCAAAGTCAGTGAATGAATCAAGGAGAATAAGGATTGGTTGGAGTGCTTAGCACAGGCAATGAAGTTGGAGAGCAGTTTCCGCAGAGTGACAGAAGCGGGAACCTGCTTGTAGGGGATCTTGAAGCTTGTGGATGTCTAAGAAATTGGTAAAATGATTGAACACAATCCTTTCCAGGACTTAGAGTAGTGCGGAAGGCGAGACATAGAACGAAAGTTCACCGCAAATTCGGGTCAGCCCCTTGCTTTTTTAGGAGAGTGATGATCATGGACATTTTGAAAACAGATGGAAAGCAAGCAGTCAAAGGAAAGATTGAAGAGTTCAGTGTCGTGAGAGGCCACGACTGGGGCAATAGGCTTGACTAACTGGGGATCAAGAGTGCCTGATGGGGCAAAAGAGGGTTAGCCTTCATCAGTAGAGAGAGTAGAGATAGGACTTCCTCAGTTATTAGTGTGACTAAAATGAGAGATAGAGGCAGAGTAGGATGGTAGAGTAGGTAGAGTGTAATTTTAGAAATTCTGCAGCAAAGTCCTCAGCTGTGTGAGAGTTGATAGCCACTGGTGTTAATAGTCACAGGCTTAGGAAGAGTGAGTTTAGAGTGCCCTGTAGCCAGCTAGGATGGTTGGCATGAGCTTCGATGAGTGTGAGGTAGGATTCCCTTTTTTCACTCTATCAAGAGAGGATTAAGAGAGTTTAGGGCAGAGAGTTAGAGGCAGCCCTTCCTGTGAGTGGGTATGCCTCCATGTGTGCACCGGCCGACCGATGTCTGTGCAGAGTATATGAATGAAGTGACGCATGGTTGAGGTTGCTGAGACCTAAGGTTGAAAATTAGTAGGTCGAAGTGACAGTAAAATGAGCAATATATTAGGGATTGGAAGCTGGAGAAGGCAGTGATGGTGGAATAGGCATTGGGTGTGAAGGAGGAGAGTGAGAACTGTTGCTCAGAGAGAAAGGGAGGAATGGTAGATGGTTTAAATTTCCTTTTAGTCATAGGTGAGGCAAGTGGTGAAGAGAGGTCAGAGGGCCGAAGGGAGATGTGGTGAAAACAATTGATCATATAGCAGTGGTGTGACATTATTATTAGTGACTGAGCGAGAGGAGGAGATGAATAATCGGATTGGTAGGTTATGGATAGAGTGGAGAGCTTGGTCACTAAGAAAGACTGAAGTTGAAATGTATGAGAAGTGTTTGGAGAGAGAAGGTTAAATTCACCTTGGAGAATGAAGTGATGTACTGTGAAAAGAGAATTCAGGAGCTGCCCAGGTTCCTCAAAGAATGATCCAGTGGGACCAGGAGGGCGCCAGATGGAGATGATGTTAACTGAGCGAGGTGGAGCAATGGTAGAGATGGTGGATTGAAAAGGTGTAGGAGAAGAGAGGGTCTTGCATTGGAGATGTGTTAGGTGGGAACACAGTATGTGTCCAACGCCTCCACTGGTCAGACGAGGAGAGTGAACTGGCGTGAAAGTAGTCAGTGATAAAGGACATTTTGTTGTATACAGGCTGAGCATTCCAGAGTGCAATGTTCAGTTGATGTGTTAAGGAAGAGTTGAGAAGTTGAATCTCAGAGTAAGAGTCACGAGGTGGATAGGTGTTAGCAGGGGTTTGCTTTGTTCATTGGCTTTGTTTGTTGGGAGTAGGATGTGCAAGAGAGATGTAGTAGTGGGAGATTCGAGGCATGAATTTTATATTAGGAATAGAAAAGGAGGAAGTTGCAGCATGATGAAAAAAGCATAGGGATAGATGAATATGAGGAGCATCAGGTGCGAATGCATTGCAGGTGAGCACAGCAGTGTGGAGAGACAGCATAGTTATTAGCAAGTTAGGGGTACAAACAGGTGCAGCAGGTAGGAAGGCAAAAGGAAGGCTCAGAGGTCAAGAGGCTGATCAACAGCTGCTATTTGCCCATTATCGTTCTGACCTTAACTTGGATATCTGAGGCTGGGCACCGGTAGGGAGTTCAGATAAGACGTCACACGCTCTCATCATCTGGTCAATACATTGTTGGTCTCTCTCATTTTGTCCCTGGTCTTTCTTGGATGAGGCGATGTTTTCCTCTTTGGTGTTCCCAGAGGAGTCTCTTGCAGCCTTTAGCTGGAGGTTGGGCCGAATTAAGATGTCTGCAGGAAGTGATACCCCCGACAGGAAGTGAAACCACAAACAGGAATTGACTGTACATGCTCTCAGCACATGATTGATCGATCAAGTCAATCAGTGGTTGGTCTCTCTGATGTTGTCCCTGCTGTTCCTGGGATAAAGCCATTTCTTCTTGTTCAATGTTCCCAATCACAAATCACCCACAGACCTAGCCATTAGCACAACAACACATCGAGCTATGTGGCCAACAAAAATGGCAGAAGGGTGCTATATAAATCCACTTTGCATTGCATTACATTAGCTTGCCTGAATAAAATGGTAAAACGTGCAATGGATTGAATCACATGATTTTAAATGAATACTGGCATATCTGGTGCCAGATCTCAAAACATCATTATATCCAGATCTCCCATATCCTTTTCCCAGGCCCTTTCTTGGTGCCAGTGCCATATCTGCGCTGTCTAGACCACGCACCTTTAGAAAAGTTACATTTTTCTTGTGCTTGAGTCACGTTTCAGTGCCCACACGAGGGCACAAGAGCCAGCTAAACAATAATCTTAGTACATTTAAATGAGAAGGTTGCTCAAAATGAGTTGCTTTTTTTACACTTGAGTTAATAATCGGAGCTGGTGCATTCGGTATACAAGACTTGCTATTTAGAATTTGGCTGCATAGCCAAAGCACACTGTGTCAACGTTTACCACTTACTAAGGAAGGGTAAATAATGTACTGCATTATGAAACTTTTTTGTAATCCTGTTTATTGAGCAGGTAGCTAACGGAACAGGAATAGTTCACATTTTTCATCTACCAAAGGGCCTTACACTATTCGCCTCCTCTACCAAGAAGAAATCTTAGGAAATTAAAGAATCGCTCATAGAAAATGTAAACATCACAAACATCATACCTGCAATGTATACCTCTGCACTGCACCTTCTCCCTTGCTCAGGGTGGAGAAGAAAAAGGTCAACTACATTGTTCAGCCTTCTGGGGCAACTCTACAGTAAACAGACTGTGATGGCATAATTACAGAGTAGCTCAGAAGAAGGCTGAAACTCTACTTAACCACCGCAAATCCCAGCCAGGCTGGATTTCACACTACACACAAATATTAATTCCATGTTCCATCTCTCATTTCAGCTGCCTCCCACCATCTGGGCTATCCCGAGCCTGGCCCAGGAAGATCACCACAACTCCAGCCTGCCCAAATATGTGGCCTCTACCCCTGCCTAACACCCGCATCTTCGCTAGAAATCACATCTAGTTTTTTTTTCCAATGACAAAAGTTCCTTGAATCTCAATTGGGTTCCTTGTGCCTTATCTGGAGACCCCCCATATCTTAGCTTTTTTAATGCCAGGGACCTAAACTCTTTATCACCTCATGAAGCACCATCTCTATGTGCGTGTCGCAGGTTTGCCAGGACCCTGCCAATTAGTCTTCCTCCACCCAGACCTCTTGTAGATAAGTGCATTGCTATTATTATAAACTCCGTCATACTTGAAGATTGGTCCTTCAGCACTATTCTACAAAGAAATATCTGACCACCTCTGTTAAAAGCTTGCCGCTTGGAGTTGAGGGGAATTCAGAATCCTCAGTGTTGCTGCCCTCACACAATTTTTCAGTCTCTGCTGTTGAATCCAGATTTGTAAACGAGGAATATACACACTTCCTAAAGTCCTTGTTAACTTCCAGTTCTTCTGCATGGGTGTTTGTTTTTCTGTACCGTTGGCAGAGCCCTTTTAAGCCCTGCAATCTCCCTTTCAATGCTGGTTAGATTAACCTGCATCGGTTCCTCTTTCAGGTCTAAGGCAGCACCTTTTCCCTCAACATTCTGTCAGAAAATCTGGAGCTCCCCACTGGCCTCCATTACCATTGACTCGCCTTTAGTCGAGTCCCCAGATGGAATCTGGGAGTATAGCTCAGGGCCAATGTGCTTGTCTTGGAAGCAAGACGACACGGAGCAACAAAGGTTCGACCCCCGGGTCCGCGCTTAGAAACCTCTGTGTATTAAGTGCGTTATAAATAACCTATCATATCGTATCATAAGAAGATACTTCTGGGATCCTCCACATTTGGCTGAGGAGCATGACAGGAAAAAGTAATCACATTTTCGTTTGTGAGACTGCTTCTGGCAAGACCTGCCAGACACCTTTTGCATTCCAGCGACTAGCAGGGTAAGCAGGACGAGAGACTAGTGCACAACAGGAGTCTATCTCCCCAGGCCGGGACCCTCTCAAGCAATAGGTCAAGTCTTGGTGGTGCAATCATGTGACGGAGAAATACCTGTCTTGTCCCTGCTCCCCCTAGCTCATGGGAACCTCTCATTCCCCTTCTCTGTGGCACAGCAACTGGTTCTCCAGGAATCAGAAATGGTCGCTGGTAAACTGCACCACGCCATAGGATACATTTCTCACTGTTCCACACACTAACAGACTTTCTCGAGGTTCTGCGGCACCATCTTTGTTGTACACTGTGGCCTATGGGACCCTTTGCTATTTTTGGCCAGTTGATTGCCACTCTAGGGATACTTTTTTGATAACGCTGGGGTCTGCCACTTCCACACACTCGACTCCAGGCAATAAGTAGGTCTCCTTCCTCCTCATGGCTCGGGCAGCCCCAAATGCCCGGCGCCGCAGCTTCCATGGAACACAGCCATCACAGCGCACAGCAGGCTTTGCCTCCAGTTATGAAACTTTTCAAATTGCTCATAAAGCACTCATATACATTTTAAACACAGTTTTTCTTTAAATGATCTGATAAGTTCTCCAGCATGGGGTCTGGCATGGATTCACATGCTCATGAATATTCCCCGTCGTCAGGCTGGGAATCCTCGGTAAAGAAAAAACCAGTATCAGTTTCGTTTCTGATCTGTCTTTCGTAGTAATAACCAATCACTGGTCTCTGCGTCATACTGACCACAGCCAATGACTGCCCTCTACCTAAGCACCGCCTCTGGCAGCCATCTTCAGATTTTTACCGCACGTTCATGTGTTGGGATCCTCGTGCTATTGCTCTCGAGCGTTAGTGCTATTTTTTCGCGCTTTTTCACAAAAACTTCGATTCTTTCGGTCAAAAGAGCCTCAAGCTCCACCGATCCTACATCCGATCAACGGGGACCCGTGTCGGATTCATCTGTGCCCCTCAAGGGTGAAGATTTCGTCGAGCTACACTTCGGAGGACTCCAGAAGCTTCTCAGGCCCGGTCTCGGAGATGGCCCAGGAGAAGGGAAGCTCGACGCCCGGAAAGCTGTTCAGGGCCTGCCCTGGATGCCAGCTGCAGAACGTCTTCAAGGAGGACGAACACTCTTTCTGCCTTTACTGCCTTCATGGGGACAAGACGCACGTGGAGAAGGACTGTGCGTTTTGCGGCAACATGTCGGAACGGACCATGAAGGACCGCCATCAACGTCTCGCCAGCTGGCTGGAGGGTAAGAGCCCGTCTGGCGAGAAGAAGAAGAAATCTGAGCGGTCTTCTAAGACCTTTGAGGGCGCCCCGGCGACGGGGGCCCAACATAAGGCCAAGCACCGCGAGTCCGCTGGCACCGGGAGCGCCGAACGGTCGGGCTCTACGGGCGCCAGGCAGGGCGCACCCTCCCCGGCACCATCAACCACGAGCCAAAGCTCTGGGTCGGGTAAGAGGAAGGCCGAGCACCCGGCGAAGCTCCTGGAGAGACCCCGGTCGAGCTCTAAGGCAGAGGAGGAGCGTGGCAGTGCCCCCTCCCTCAAGGATAAGGCGGTGAGCGCACCTAAGGTGGTGAAGGCCTTGATCCATTCGACCAAGCCCTCTATCGAAACGGTCGCGGCGGCCCTGGCCCAGCCTGTGGAGGCTGCACCAGTGGTGGCGGCCTCGGGGCCCAGAATCTCCCTGCCTCCTCGGAGGGAGTCTTCTTTCGTGCCCATCGATAGGACCCCCGTGAAACCCTCCGTGGGGAAGAAGGGGGGGCAGGGCGTCGTCGTAGATTCGGCCTCAACCTCAGAAGAGGAACTGATCGAGGTCTTAAGCCACGGCCTAGGCGTGGAACAAGACCAGCCCGTCGGAATGGGCCCCGACGCAGGTGACGACGACGACATCGTCGAGGATACCGACGGGGCCCCTGCTCGCCCGTCGGATTCCCCTCTGCCAGCGCCGCAAGACAACTCAGCGGCCATTTTGTTGGCTATACAGTCCTTATGCTCCGAGATAAGGACGAGACTACCGTTACCGACGGAGGAACCTCTCCCGTCGGGGGATCCAGAACCGGGACCTTCTGGTGTTCCCCCTACCAAGAAAAGAAGGATCCATCCACCGCCTCCTTTTCAACCGTCGCGCCCCGTCCAGCCCTCCTCCCCGTCCACCCGAGGGGATGATACGGGGACTGACACGGCAGCGACGGGTACGGACGACGAGGCATACGACGAGGATTTTCCGTCGTCGCCTCCCACCAGGGCTTCTCCGCCCGACGAGATTGGATCGTTCCACTCAATGATCGCCAGGGCATCCGAGCTTTTCCAACTCTGCCCTGAGGAGAAGAAAAAGGAAGGCTTCCTTTACCAACGGCGCGAGACCAAGAGGAAGACGGTCCTCGCAGTGCCTCTGTTGGACGACATTTGGGATGAGGGCCTTTCCCTCCTCAAGAACCCTTCCACGACGCCAGCGAAAAGAGACCGGTACGAGAAAAAGTACCGGGTCCCGGACTCGGCCCCCCTATGCCTCCGGGCGCAGCCTACCCCGGACTCCGTCGTCTCCGCGGCAGCCAGGAAGAAAGCGGGGGGGGGTGCGGCCTCCACGTCGACTTCCCCGCCGGACGGCGAGGGAAAGAAATTGGATGCCATGGGACGCAGAGTCATCACGTCGGCGGCGACGACGATTAAAGCGGCCAACGCCTTGGCTATCGTGGCCCGCTACGACAGGGAACTCTGGTACAAGATAGCTCCCCTGCTGGATTTTCTGCCGGACGACAAGAGGGCGGAGGCCCTTGAGATCCTGCAGGAAGGTGAGGTGGCCTCGGACCACGCCATCACCGTGGCGACGGACATCGCCGACACTGGGTTCCGCCAGATGGCAACGGCGTTTGCCTTCGACGTCGCGGATGGCTCAAGGCTACGGACTTTCGGCAGGACGTCCAGACCAGGGTCCTGGACATGCCCTTCGACGGGAACAACCTGTTTGGGAAGACAGTGGACGATTCCCTTCAGGCCATCAAGGCGGATACTGAGACGGCCCGGGCCCTTGGAGTACTGCAGCAACGGCGGACGCCCTTTCGGAGCGGCGGAGGCAAGGGCGCCTCCAAAGGTTCCGGCGGCGGTTTCGCTTCCTACCGTCAAGCGGCCCGCTCGTCGTCGCAAGAGGCCTACAGAGGACGAGGCAAGTCTGGCGGCCCCCGCCGTCGTCGCCAAGGAGGCCAAGGCGGCAAGGCCGCGTCCAAGCAGGATTGAACCGGCCGTGGGGTCGGGCCCCCACCGAAGCACCCCGGTGGGAGGCCGGCTGGCGGGCTTCGTCAGCGTGTGGGAGTCCATCTCCACCGACCGTTGGGTGCTGGACGCCCTGGCCCGGGGCCACGCGCTCGAGTTTCAAAGAAGGTGCCCGCGCGTCCCCCCCGTGGCCAGGAAAGAACTTCACGTCCCTCAACTTCTCCTGGAGGTAAAGGCGATGCTCAGAAAGGGCGCCATCGAACTCGTCCCAAAGAGGCTTCGGGGCTCCGGAGTCTACTCGCGTTACTTCCTCGTGAAGAAGAAGACGGGAGGATGGCGCCCCATCCTGGACCTGCGACGCCTGAACAAGTTCATCAAGGCGCAGAAGTTCCGGATGGTCACCCTCCAGCACGTCCTGGGTCAGCTGGAGGAAGGAGACTTCCTATCGTCGTTGGATTTGGAGGATGCCTACTTCCACATTCCCATCCTAAAGGGGCACCGAAAATTCCTCAGATTCGTGGTCCAAGGGCGTCATTACCAGTTCAAAGCCCTTCCCTTCGGACTGCGGTCGGCACCCAGGGTTTTCACCAAGTGCCTCGCACCGGTGGCGGCGCAGCTGCGCCGCGAGGGGATTCACGTCTACCCCTACCTGGACGACTGGCTCATCCGCGCCAAGACGAGGGAGCTCGCCGTGGTCCACACGGCAAGGACCGTCCAACTCCTCACGGACCTGGGATTCTCCGTGAACTACGCCAAATCCCACCTGGTGCCCGCGCAAGTCGCACTGTTTCTGGGAGCGAGGCTCGACACAGTGTCCCTTCTGGCCTCCCCGTCGGAGGAGAGGACCAGGACCATCTTGGGCAAGGTGCAACGGATGTTGGTGGCCGACGCGGCCAAGGTGAGGTCCATCAAGTCCCTCCTCGGGATGATGTCTTCCTGCATCTACCTCATTCCCATGTGCAGGCTCCGGATGCGCCCGTTGCAAGAGTTCCTGGATGCGCACTGGATCCAGACGACGGGCAGCTTCGAGGAAAGGATCAAGCTCGACGAGAGTTTCCGACGAGCGATACGGTGGTGGGGCACCCGCGCGCATCTGACGGCGGGCATGGACTTCCAGACCCCAGCCCACCAGGTGACTGTGACCACGGATGCCTCCCTAGAAGGGTGGGGAGCGCACACCGAAAATCTGCACGCAAGGGGACTCTGGCTCCCGACGGAGAAGTCCCTGCATATCAACGTCCTGGAGCTCCGTGCAGTGTTTTGGGCCCTCAGGTCCTTCCTTCCGTCCCTCAAGGGCAAGGTGGTGAGGATCTTCACCGACAACACCACCACCATGTTTTACATCAGGAAACAGGGCGGAACCAGGTCCCCAGCGCTGTCCAAGGAGGCGCAGGACCTGTGGCATTGGGCCGTCGCCCAAGGGATTCTTCTGGTGCCGTTTCATCTGGCAGGGATAAAAAACGCCATCGCCGACTCACTCAGCAGGGAGCTGCGCTCGTGCCACGAGTGGGAACTACGGCAGGATCTGGTGGATCGCCTCTTCCGACGGTGGGGCACACCCCAGATCGACCTGTTCGCGACGGCGACGAACACCAAGTGCCGGAGGTTCGCCAGCAGGTTTCCCCAGACGAGGAGCATGGGCGATGCTTTCTCGTTCCCCTGGGAGGGCCTGTTCCTCTACGCGTTCCCTCCCTTGCCTCTGCTAATCCGGCTCGTCAACCAGCTCAAGAGGTCACGGTGCAGGATGATCCTCGTCGCACCTGCGTGGCCGAGGCAGATATGGTTCCCGGACCTTCTGGACTTGTCGGCGTCCCCGCCAATCAAGCTGCCGGCGGACGCGGATCTACTCTCCAGGGAAGGAGGCGCCATCCTCCACCACGACCCGAAGTCGCTGAACTTGCAGGCCTGGCTCCTGCAGCGTTAGAGTTTGGAGGATACGACATACCGGCCGATTGCAGAGAGGTTCTTGCAAAGGCCAGGGCGTCCTCGACTCTTAAATGCTACGGACACAAATGGAAGAGGTTCTCTGTCTGGTGCCACGCACAGAAGATTAACCCTCTACGGATTACGGCTCCCCAAGTGCTGCCGTACCTGCTGACGCTGGCCAAAGCTGGTCTGGCACACGCGTCCATCAAGATTCATCTTGCTGCGATCTCCCGATACACCAGAACCACGGGCCGGACGTCCTTGTGGTCTCATCGTCTGGTGAAAGAGTTCATGAAGGGACTGTTCAGATCGTTCCCGCCGGTGAAGGCTCCGGCCCCGGCGTGGGAGCTCAACGTGGTACTGACCAAACTCATGGGACCTCCGTTCGAGCCTCTGCACTCGGCCCCGTTGAAGTTTCTATCGTGGAAAACAGCTTTTCTCGTGGCCATCACCTCCGCACGACGAGTGGGAGAGATCCAGGCCCTTTCCTGCAAGGCCCCGTACTTGACTTTCCACGACACGAGGGTAGTGCTCAGGACGCACCCCTCCTTCATGCCCAAGGTACCGTCGGACTTTCATCTCAACGAACCCTTGGTGTTACCTGTGTTCTTCCCGTCGCCTTCGTCGCCGGCTGAGAGGACTTTGCACTCGCTGGATGTAGCTAGAGCGCTGAAGTTCTACGTGGACCGCACGAAAGGTTTTCGGAAGACGTCACAACTCTTTGTGAACTTTGGACCTGTCAATCAGGGGAAGGCTCTCTCGAAGGCTTCCATCTCCAGATGGCTCTCCGGCTGTATCATGTACTGTCACCGGTTGGCAAACCGACCGCTGCCTGGCCGTCCGAGAGCCCATTCCACCAGAGCGATCGCAGCTACCACGGCGTTCCTATCTGGTGTGCCCCTGCTGGACATATGCAGGGCTGCTACGTGGAGGTCGACGCACACCTTCACGAAATTCTACTGCGTCGACCGGGATTCCAGGGAGGAGTCCAGGGTCGGCCAAGCAGTGCTGCGCAACCTGTTCGCCTGAGGTGAGCCTGGTGAGGAGGTAAGATGCTTAATGTTGAGTTGATGTGATGCTTAATGTTGAGCCTTTGCCACCTCCCGTGGTTGTGCATGTGTGTACTGCTATGTATTCTTTATTCATGAGCATGTGAATCCATGCCAGACCCCATGCTGGAGAAGGAACAAGTTACTTACCTGTAACTGTTGTTCTCCAGCATGGGTCTGGCATGGATTCACATGCGAACCCTCCCGCCTACCCCTCTGCGGCTCTTCACTTGGTCATACTGCCACTTCACGTGCTTCCAAATCTGAAGATGGCTGCCAGAGGCGGTGCTTAGGTAGAGGGCAGTCATTGGCTGTGGTCAGTATGACGCAGAGACCAGTGATTGGTTATTACTACGAAAGACAGATCAGAAACGAAACTGATACTGGTTTTTTCTTTACCGAGGATTCCCAGCCTGACGACGGGGAATATTCATGAGCATGTGAATCCATGCCAGACCCATGCTGGAGAACAACAGTTACAGGTAAGTAACTTGTTCCATCGTTGATATTGTAAACGTTTGGTCACAAGACGTTTTGTGCAAAGTAAGCATGAATCGGTGACTCCACCAGACACTTGTGCAGGATGTAGTGTCTGCACAAGTGTCTGGTGAAGAACGCTGCAGACAAGATGAGAATTGTTCTTGTATTCATTGCTCCCAGACACTTGAAGAAACACAGCTGAAGGTGTTTTCACCAGATACTTTGCTACAATTGACAGAATCTGCCCTGATGATGGTCACAGTGTCCGCAGTGCATTGGTAGCGACTCTGCCAACCACTCAAGCAATAGTAAAGGGACAGCACCAATAAAGATGACATTATGAAAATGAAGCAAGCAGGATCTACTGAACTGCAGTAGTAGATAATACAAAGGTCTCATCAATTCTGGTGGGTCTCCATCAGTTCGTATATACATCATTTGTCATTGGACATTCTTCATGCATTCAAGACTTTGGTCACTGAACTTAAGGTAGGGGTACCAGATACTCCTCTAAGGTTTCCAACAATCCAGCCCCCACCAGGGCACAGAGTGGGGCAGTGTGGATCCTGGCATCCCGCCCCTCGTCCCAAAAGGGTAAAAGTAGGCAGAAGTGAAATGCACAGACCACGAGCAGACATAGACCTTGTTTCAGATTCTGACTCACGAGAGGAGCCAGATCCAGTTAGGGCTTAAATGCACCCATGCAAAACAGACGTGTTTGAGGACCCTCCCACTGGACACTCTCTGTCAGATGAAATTTGAGCTAATCATAATGCAATGGCAAACGCATTCAATGTGTTCCATTTCCTCCCCAAGGAGCAAAGAAAGGAAGGGTTTCTGAATTGGACAAGGGCAAGAACAAGAAGAGCAGTCATGTCCACCCCCATTTTGGATAATATTTGCGAAGATGGTTCAATAGCGATGCAAAACCCTTTCACTGCAGTGACAGTAAGGAACCTGCTAGATAAGAGATCCAGAGCGCCTGATAATGCCCTGAAATGCCTGAGAGCACAGCCCAGCCCAAGGTCAGTGCTTTCTCCGGCCACCAGGAAGATATCAGCATATCCATCCTCACTGTGTGCAGTTCCACCAAATAGAGCGGTGGGCAAATAGTTGAACTCTTTGGGAAAAGTATAATTCTGATTGCAACAATGACTGTGAAAGCGGCCAACCCTCTAGCTATCCTTGCTCGAGATGACAGCAAAATTCAGTATAAACTAGGCCTCATATTTGAGTTCCCCATGCATGACTAGAGGCAAGAAGTTCAGACACTCAGGCGAAGGGGGAAAACTGAATCGGACCATGCACAATCAGCTTCTGGCAGGTGAGACATGGGGCAGCACTCCAACGTCAAGCCTCAAGGATGGCTAAAGGTAATCCGTTTTTGGCCTGGTGTTCAGACATGCCACTTGACAGGGAGGACCTTTTCTGACATGTACACAGTCATTGGGCCTTGGCAGCATAGATACTAGCACCATTGCTTTAGTTCCAGAGGGCACTATTTAAGCTCTGAAAGAGATGCTGGTTCACATGCTGTTAAGTACTACGGGGAGCAAAGACTCAGGGCTGTCAAAGAAGCAGCAGATAGTGGGGCAAATTGCAGAAAAAAGGACAATCTGACAAGGAGACTTGACTTGTTTGATCCGCTGTCCCCACACTTTACCACCCCAGTGCGGTGATACCTGAGTCTGCAGAAACTTCTTTATTGTTGTTATACTGGGCAGGGTTTAGCAAGTAGGGTGGGAGTTTGGAGACAGTGCGGGTTGAGAAAAGTTGCGTTCTGGAGGAGAAATGAAAAGGAGAAGAGGAGACTGATTTGGAGGTGGCTGGGGAGAGGAGTGATGGTGACTGGGATTAAGGAGCAGGTGAATTGGAGGTAGTAGCAGGTTTGGTTTAGGAATAAAGAGGAGGAGATGTAGAACAACAGGATAAGGAAGAGGTGGATGCAAAGGCGAGAGGCAGCGGAAGCTCAAGTGGAGGTGGTGAGACTGAGAGAAAAGACAGCAGGATGAGGGTTGATTATAGAGCAGAAAGAGACGCAGTGGCGCGAGGGCAGAAGGAGGTGGTGAAAGAGCAGACAGAGGTATTGAGATATCTGGAAAAGAAGTTGCTGATAGAGGAGATAGAAGTGGCAAGACATCTGGATAAGGAGGGGGTGATGGAGCAAAAGGAAGTGACGAAGCACCTGGATCAGTAGGTGGGCCTAGAGCAGAAGAATGCAGTGAGACATCTGGAGGAGCTACAGATACAGTGGAATGAGGTGGTGGGACATCTGGAGAAGAAGGCAATGATAGAGCAGAAAGAGCTGACAAGACATCTGGATTAGGAGCTGGTAGAAGAGCAGGATGTGCTATTATGGTATTTGAAGGAGGAGGGGGTGAGTAGAAAGAGGGAAGATGAGGTTCAGAGACACCTGCAGGGGAAGAGATCTCAGAGGAAGTGATAGTGGAGACGTCAGAAGAAAGAGAAGCAAAAGAGAATATCCTGCACAGGTGGGCATATGTTACCCCAGAAACACCCTACTTGTGGTGGTTGTTGGGGATATAAAGTGGTACAAGAATATGGTGTAACGATGAAGAGCTAAAAGAACTTTCGAGTGAGGAGAGACTCAATAGAAAAGACAAGAAGGGTCACAAGGAACAAGAGCATGGCAGATGTGTGAGAAGGATAGCCAGAAGGAGACGTTGTGTGTCAGGCAGAAGGTCGCTAGGTAGAGTGCCCTCCCTCCAATCCAGCCGAACCACCAAAAAACAGTGGTTGGCCTCTGGACTTATGTTAGGTGGGTTTAACTTTAATTCCATTGATCATCCAGATTTGGATATTGAAAGTGTGGGGCCCCTGGAGCCTTAGACAGTTTAGGAACTGAAAGAGGAGAAGAAGATAATGTAGAAAATATCAGCGGTGTACAGGAGGGACTCAAACTCGAGTCAGACTGTGAGTATATTACAGTCCCCTATGAACTGCCAGGGAGGTGGACTAAGATGTCGATGACTGCCACAATCTAAGAACTTTCTTTTGTGGAACAGTAATGAGAAGAACATTTTCCTGGCTTAATGAAGCTGGTACCTAAGGAGAAAGCTATGACAAGAGCTGCATTTAATGGCACACTGTCCTGCCTAGTTTTATGTTTAGAACCTTTACCCTGCTCATTATTTTGTCATTCTTTTGTGGTGACAAATTCGAAATAAATACTGAACACCCCTGTTTCATTTGTCTGATGATGATTGTTACATGTCCTGTTCATGACACCTTCCATGTCAACCATTTTCCTGAGGAGTGGCATTTCCTCTGGGGCATTGGGCAGGCAAGCTTTTGACCTGCCACAGCTGATTGGGCAAACACGGGCAGGTTGATGAACTCATTCATATAGGAACACTTCATTGTGTTTGAATTTCCCGTCGACTCTAACAAGGATGAAGGAGGTACTATGGTTCTGTCAGCAGTACATTATCACTTCTGTAAAAGACAGACATGTGGAATTTGTGTTTTCTGCTGTGGCTAGACTCCCCTTGTGAACTGTCGCAACACCCCATCTTCTATCAGATGCTTCCTGTTAATAGATGATTCTGAGCAGTTTGTCAAATATGGCTGATGAGTTAGCAGACTTAGGTCACGCCTAGGACCTTGAGCCCTCGAGGGCTATTATGTTGTGGATTGCTACAGTGTGTTTGACAGATGTAATAGCATTGATCGGCAAAACATTAGTAGGGGAAGTTTGGTGTGTCGGCTTTTGGGGGACAAAAGATTATGCACTGGCTTCAATGTGTTGCTGTTTATTGGGCAGCAGTTGTAATGTTTTTTTTCTGCATTTGGTTCCTTATCCCGCTAGATCAGGATGATCATTTTGCTGTACATCTTTGGACGGCAGACATCATTTGGAGGCTACCTCCTGCATTCCCCTTTCAAATCCTGCCACTGATTCGCATGCCTCTATATTTAGAGGCAGCAGAACTGGGGAATTATAAACTTCATTTATTTTTTTCTTGGCATTCATTCTTCTTGAATTGCAAGTGCAGAGCTGTGAGACTGCTGCACAATACAAAAAAGAACATGGTTTGCATTTTCCTCAATCCAGAACTGTCTGTGTATTACTGCATGCCTGTGTCCAAGCATACTCCCATACCCTTTACTCCAATAGTCGTCCAATAGAGACCACCAACACAATAGGACATGGAAGCATGGGTGTGGCTAGCTCCACTGACACATGTCCGTCCCTTTTTCCACTTTACCAGAACCCAATGCTAGACACAGCTCACTGGGACCTTTTTTTCTCTGTGTCTTTACCAATTTCTTTTTTATTATCTTCTTTTCCCCTCTGAAGAAATCGAGTGGTGGGAGGCACTACTAGATATTAGCAATATGTATTCAATAGAAATTAGTGCTAGTAGCAAGAATATGTAACTAGTTAGTCTAGTTGAGTGAGATAGAACTTCAGGTGCAGCTTGGCAGATCTCGAGGCCACTCGGGATCCAAGATACAAAAAACAAAACACACTCTGGACATTGCCGACCGGAAACCCAATGCTGCACTCCTAACAGGATAATATCCCAGGTAAAGTATCACAACTCAGATGGATTGGCCCAAGAACTCTATGGAGTCAGTTGTACCTAATGGTTGAGGTAATAATGTTGTAGTTTTGTAGCGAGCACTCTAAATATATGCTCATAGGTTATTTACAATTATATAACTGTTACAGTATAACCATATTTCAATATTTCTGTCCGCCTGCTGGAGTATAGAGAGGAAAACCAACCACACTGACTCAAAACAGGTGAAACACGTGTTTATATGTCAAAGTTACTTAAGATCGCACTGTTAACCGCACAGTGCGGTGTATAAACCGTAAAAATGATCATAAAACAATGATTCAACACAACAATGGTACAGTTTGAGCTGTAAAAATGCTCTGGAAAAACCAAAAACCAAATTCACAAAGTTATATAACAATCACACCATTGGTAATAACTTTTGAAGTTTGAGCATAAGAAAGCATTCCTAGGTGATATTTGGTGCCAACGCGTTTCGGATTATACTAATCCATCTTCAGGGCTGGATGTGCTCATCTTTCATACTGTATTCAAGCAAAAACTCTCTCGGTGAGTCCTAAGGGTAATTAAAATAAACTAGTCAATGAGTGTATTGAAATGTAGTTAAAAAAACGATTAGCTAGCAAGATCACTAACCTAAATGGTCCAGTGATCAGGACTCGTGAGTATGGACTGGTCTGGGGTGAGTTTCCTAACCGCCAGACGGCAGAGGAGTGGTGGCGGGATTCATCCCCCTTGCAGGCATCTGCAAGAAAAGGAGGGAAAGCCTCAGTCAGAGCAGATAAGAGAATCCATTGGAAAAGTAGTCCGGAGGCCCCACTGTAGTGAGTACACTCGGAGCACTGATGCAGTGCAGTGTTTAATTCTTATTGAAATGATCATGAGAGGAAATACTAATGCACGATGCAATTAAACGAGCGTCGTGTTACAATTAAATGGCCATATGTGATGCCGTTCTGGGCTCGGTGTATTTGAAGAAATATCGTATATTAAGAACCCTTACTTGCCATCTGCGAGGAGAAAGTAGAATCGAGCAGCCTGTCACCAAGACGGGTCGCTCTCGTCTGATCACTGATAAGGGTGGTCGCCAGGGATACCACGCATGCACAATGGCGCCGCGGGCGCCATATTGGAGTGGGCATTAGATAGTGTAATACGCGGTGTTGCGAAGGACGCCGCAGATGAGCGGCTTGTACTGACATGGAGACACTGCAATTGGGCAGCCATACTGGCCGTGGAAAAAGTCAAATGTAGTCTCTGTAATCACTATTCATCCGTGAATTGGAGAATTAGCAATGTACATAATAGCGAGGGGTACGGGAATGTATCAAGATTGGGTCAGATCGCATCCTGGTGTAATGTGCTTCTAAAGAGGGAGAAAGAGACTGAACTGGGTGAATCAAATAAAAATAAAGGAGAATGTCAATAACAATATCGATATTGGGAAGGCAGGAGGGGGGGCACCACAGTTCATGAAAAAAATGTCGGGTGACCCCATCCTGCATGGTAACCGGTACCCAATTTGGCGAACCGGCGAAATGTCCAGTTCAATAAAAAGGCACTACGATGAATAGAAGGTGTGCAAATAGGTCATTGGGAACAATTCGACGTAGGTTTGCTTGGGGGCACTACCTCAAGCCACTCCATAGATCCTATCCAGATTTAAACCATTCACTTACTGTCGGTCTAAAAGCTGTTCACATTCTCAAAACAAACATGCCTTATTACATGTATCATACACATTTGAATGCATAGTATAATACTTCATCAAACGTCCACATTTCGAATTGTCGACCTTGTTGATCATGTCAGACATAATTATATGCACAAAATAGTTGAATAACTAATCGCTGGACTCTGGCTAAAATTATACCACATCATAGGAACCACATAAGGTCAAATTCACAATTCATACCACGAGGGGTAAGACAATCTAACAGGTTAATCCATCTCATTTCTCCCTGAAGCAGTTTCTTATGGATGTCACCCCCTCTGGGTCCCACCTTCATTTGTTCTAAAATTAAGCATTTAAGTTGAGCAATCGAATGCCTAGATTCCATGAAATGCATTGACACAGGTGATCTGAGGCTTTTCATCCTTATATTGGACTTATGTTCTGTCCATCTCAGTTTAGCCTTTCTCATGGTAATACCTACGTAGTAGAACCCACATGGGCATTTTAGAGCATACACCACATTGGTGGAATCACAAGTACAAGAGTGTTTCAGGGAGATTGGCTTTCCTGTATGTGGGTGTGAGATGGTATTGCCAGGTAAGATGTTGCTACAATGTTGGCAATTAAAACAGGGTTGTGTCCCCTTGAATGTCTTAGTCATGGATTGATCTTTCAAGATTTCAGCTCTGACAAGGCTGCTTCTCAGGGCCTTGCTATTTCTGTAGGCGAAGGTTGGGAGTTGTTGAAAGAGTGGTTGAATAAGGGGGTCCTTCTGAAGCATTGGTCAGTTTTTTGAATAATGTCCCTGATTTTCTTACTCTGGGCAGAGTATGTTGTTACATAAACCAAACGGTCATACTTCGGTTGATTTTTCGAAATTAGCAAAGTGTCTCGCTCTATGGTGGATACCTTTTCCTCAATACCAGTAATTGTGGCCAGATTATATCCTCTAGTTTTGAATTTTTGATGTAGTGTAGCAGATTGTCTTACATACTCAGTGTCTTCCGAGATGTTTCTCCGATAGCGCAAGAACTGGCTCAGTGGTACACTATCTATTTTTCGATGGGGATGAAAACTTGTGGCTAGTAACAGACTGTTTCTATCTGTGGCTTTTGTGAAGATCCTGGTCTCGAGGTTCTCATCTTTAACATAGATCTCAACATCTAGGAAGTTGATACTCGATTTGCTCGTGAGGGTAGTAAACTTAATTCGCGGGTCCATGGCATTCATCATTTTGAAGAGGTTGTTTAGCTCATCCTCAGGGCCAGACCAAATGCCAGGTTTTTGGTTTTTCCAGAGCATTTTTGCAGCTCAAACTGCACCATTGTTGTGTTGAATCATTGTTTTATGATAGTTTTTACAGTTTATACACCGCACTGTGCGGTTAACAGTGCGATCTTAAGTAACTTTGACATATAAACATCTGTGTTTCACCTGTTTAACCTGTCTTGAGTCAGTGTGGTTGTTTTTCCTCTCTATACTCCAGCAGGCGGACAGAAATATTGAAATATGGTTATACTGTAACAGTTATATAATTGTAAATAACCTATGAGCATATATGTAGAGTGTTCGCTACAAAACTACAACATTATTACCTCAACCATTAGGTACGACTGACTCCATGGAGTTCTTGGGTCAATCCTTCTGAGTTGTGATACTTTACCTGGGATGTTATCCTGTTAGGAGTGCAGCATTGGGTTTCTGGTCGGCAACGTCCAGAGTGTGTTTTGTTCTTCTTTTCCCTCTGCCCTCAACTGTCTTTCTTTGTATGGCGGGTTCAACTGAGTTTTCGTCTTAAAGCTCCTACTGCAGGAACTGTGTGTCATCTGCCTCACACTCTCTGTGGTTGGAGTGCACGGGCCCTAAGCACAGGTGGTTTGAATGTGCATCCAGTCACATGTTGTCTCTCTGGGCATTGTGGCACAGATAAGAACAATCTAGTTCCCAATTGTGGGAACTACCGTCCCCTGCACACTATTGGTGGCTCACAGTGAGTCCTGAAAATTATAGAAGAAATTATACTATTATATATATATATATATATATATATATATATGTATATATATATATATATATATATATTCTTCTGTGAGAAAACATTAATTCGTAAAGCTTAAGATAGACAGTTCATGTGCATTTAAGATTCATTTGCTTATCCCAAAAATAGACACCAAAAGATTTCCTTGTCAATTTTTCACTGTTTTGATGGTAACCCAACGTGTTTCGTGAACAATCACTTCTTCAGGGGCAACAAACAACAATTTTCAACACTATTCATGACAATTAACACAGTATTTGTTCAAAAGACAACAATTCAAAGCATTATACAGTATATCAGATGCTTTTTGCTTTAACATATAACTCCTTGTATACAGGAGATATCCTAGTGTTACAAAGAATAGGTTTGTTATTGTAAAAACCTTTTAAATGTGTGGTTTTCTACAGTTTAAGGGCCAACGGGTCTGTTGTAAAAAAACAGCTAATGAAGGGCAAAAGTTTAGAAATAGAGCTTACCAAAATTCTATCCCAAATGGTCCATCAATGATGGAAGTAGGTAAAGTAAGAGGGTGAGTATCCATCTATTCTTTTTAATTCAAGTCTCTGTGGGCAACTAAATTGTTGACAATTGGATGGCGGGATTCCTAAAGTCAAACATATATATATATATATATATATATATATATATATATATATATATATATATATAATATATTTATATCTGGCGCAGATTCCATTGCTGGGGAGAGATATTTGCCAGGTCCCCACTGGACCACATTAAATGGTTGGTTGCATACTAGAAATAAGTTGGTAAGGCAAGTGAAGTGAAATTTTCTTCAGATCCCCATTCCGGTGACACTTTTCCAAAGGTCTCTAGTGGGAGGGACTCTTGTCCTGTAGTGGTTAGCCACCTATATGCTAATATGATAAAGGACGCCTGCATGGCTGATAACATTGCTTGAATCAAGGGTTCTCGTACACCATTCACTGGTCTCCAACATTGAACACAATGTCAGCTCCCAGCCCAAACAACCGACCATTTTCAGCATCTGATGCATTGTGAACCAGTGGTCCAGTATTTCAAGAACCTCATCAAGGCGGTTGTACTCTTGATTCTTCCACCGTCGGTGAAGCTGGTTGCTCCAGCTTTTCAGGCAGTACCTTTGAAGTGAGAGCTATGCCTTGTCCACCTCCACTGCCCATCCACCGCCTAAACCAGTGACTCTGGAACCAGTGCTTGCACAAATGCCTTGTGCCCTGGCACCAAGATCAGACAATCCTAGGAATCCATCACTGACTCTGGACTCTTCTCCTGTGGATCGCTCTGTGCTTGCTGATTCATCCACAGATATGGAGGGAGAACGCATATGCTGAGGATTAAGCTCTCTCTTCAGCTAAAGCTTTTTATGACCCAATGGTGGGTATGCTGTCGTTTTGAGAACTCTCTAGTGGATTATGCCTTTCTCTCTGTAACTTTTTCCTTTACGAGTACAGAAACAATCTACAATTGCACTTCAGAAGATTGTTCTGGCCAAGGCTTGTAAGATTTCGATAAATCCTCCCTCAGTTCATTCAGATCATAAGCAAAACAAAAGATGCTTGTTATCTCCTCCCCTCTAGAAAAATGTGTCTAGAATCTCGCCCTCAGCTGCATTCTTCATCTGTACCAGCTGTCCCTTTATTTTCTAAATTACGTTCAGCAGATGCTAGGCAATCAACTGTAATTTTATCTAAAGAGGATACACTTCGTGTCATAGGGGCAAAATGGTTTATCGCAATAGGTCCCTCCATCTCTGTCAGGATAACTCTGATCCCATGCTGGAAGCTTCTAATCAACACCGTTGGAAGGAAATTAGTGATTACCAGCAATATCTGCCTCCAGACAGGTAGCTCCACTTATATCTGGCGTTTTGGTGGCCAAGCTGATCACTCAAGATATAGTGGATTCATCTACTTTCCATATTGACACCTCATCAAGGGTGGCTTGATTGTGTGCTGACATGGACCACTTAGCGGGGCTAAGAGCCAATAATAAAGATGCACTGCGAAACAAGCTCTATATTTGTCATTTGAGGGCACCAAACGTGTTCACTCTCCCAATGACGAGGGACGTGCGAAAAAGAATGTCTACTCAACCAGCCAAATATTTGACATTATTTTCCAAAATAATGCTGAGGTCATGTCATTCAAATTACTTGTCTCACTCAGTAGTCAGATTCAAGAACCTTGGGGGTTTAAGAGGGTATCAGGGACATAAGAACAGGCAGCCTACAGATCTCCCCGAGAAAAGAACAGCCTCACACAGCAAATAAGGGCTTTTTTGCCTTCCTGACACCTTCTTCTTCAGACTGAAAAGGAAATACTTGTCCAGATTCACAGCTTCCCTGCTGGCAGTGGATGGTCGATTAACTAGCTGCATGGTTTGTCATTTGAGTGAATTCTTGGAAACAATCTGTGATCTTGTTGGGCTACCGCCTACCTTTTTATCCTAACCACCACCTTCTATCCCTCATATTCAAAATAGCTCAGTGTTCCATGTTTCCTTCGTGAACCTTCGTTGTCCCCCAGAAAATGTCAAGATGATCATATGCATGCAGGCTGGGACTATCAGTTATCAGCAAGATTAGATGTTCAACATGGATCTGCAAGATGTTTATCTGCAAATTCCTTTGTGGAAGCAACACAGGCGTGTCCTCAGATTTCCCTGGCAGAGGAACACTTTCAATATCGTGGACTGCCGTTTGGCCTCAGTGCTGCTCCTTAGGTGTTCTCCAAGTGGCCTGTAGCGGTGCCCTTGTGTGTGAGAGGAATACATGTATTCATTTGGATGCCTTTCACATTTGGTCAGAGTCTTTCAAGTTGTCCAATAACACTCTTCTAGACCTGCTGTTGGGTTTGGGTCGTTCATTAATTCAAAATAAATATTGCCTTACTTTTACCCAAGAGATCCCTTTGATAGGCTGTGTGAGAAACCTGAGGATATTCTCCAAGTAAAACCTTGAGAATCCCTTATTCAGGTGGCCAGGACACGCCCATTGCTGTTGGATCCAGTTCCTGGGGGTGGACCAGTGGGGGAGGATCACATGGATAAGGGAACCCGGGGTTGGGCTTGTGGGAATACCCCAGGTGAGACGCGGTATGTTCCCGGGGAAGAAGACGAGGATGGAGATATCCCTGAGACCTTTGTGGGCTGTGCCACAGTTGGCCCCCTTTCTCCTATAAAATCTCCAGTATTGAAATCTATCAAACAAAACCTATCTGGAAAATCCCCTAAGAACACAAACCCTACTAGAGTTGAAAACCACATCTCCCAGAAATCCTGCTTTCCCGCATTCTACCCGAAAACTCTCAACCATTCTTTTTCACGTCCTTCTGATTATTCTTTTCTGAACATCCAGTCTACCCTGACAAAACACTACTGGTCCCAGAATCCCCTGTGTTCATTTCATGATCCCAGTTATACCTGTATGCCTCACAAACCACAACGATCCTGTCCCTCTGATTATCATTTTGCAAACTCCTGTCAAATGTAACCAACAGCTACCACTCTTACAAACCCCACAAATCCTACTCTTATGAGATTCCCACAAACCCCAATACCAGGATTTTTTCTCCATGTAACACCCCTTCCCTTCCGACCCTGTAGGATACCCGGAAACTCTATCACCTTCTTTTTGCGACATGAATATTTTTTCCCAACCTAACACCAGGACCGTGTACCTGACTGTCATGATGCCTACCTCCAAGGAGCCAGGTCCGACCCAGCGACCCCAGAGGCAGGCATCATTTCCCCCAGGGGAGTGCCAGCGGGCCCAAGCTGAGGCCCTTTGGACGCAGTCCTGGCGCCTTAGGCGCCAGGCTCATGTTGGACCTCTGTCCTGGCGCCTTAGGCGCCAGGCTCATAAAGCTAGACATGTGTTCAAGTGTTTTCATGTGCACTTACCTGAAGCAGACCATGCTGCCACATCCAGGCCCTCTTGAGGCCTGAATAGAACTATTTTACCTGTGGGACTACTTTCCACCCGGGTGTGGTCGGGGAAGGATACATACCTGATCGGAGGAAGGATACACACTTGGGACTTCTTCCAAAGCTATTTAAACCACACCCGATCAGCAACTCACGCTTCGCGTTGTTCTGCTCCTCGCAGCTGGATGCTCACTGTGTCAGCACCTGCATCTGGACTTCAGCCACGCCTGTCAGCATCCTGGGTCACCTGCAAAGGGAGACGAGAGACCTTACCAGCTAAATCTGCACCACGGAGACATCACCGACGATCCTGAAAGGGAAGACATTATTTTTAAAAGCATTTCGTTACGATCGCTGCAGCGCTGCATTTCACTCACCTTTCCTGGGTTCCTCCATCTTCAGCAGCGATCATCCGGATACACAGCCACTTCCCAGAGCCTAGAGAAAAAGACAAGAATAAGAGGTGAAAGAAGGAAGGGAATAAAACTTACCTTTATTTCATTTCGGGTCTTGCCGCTTCCAGGCATTTTCCGGACCCCGGGCCCTATGGGGAAAAAAGACAAAGACATTGAATGAGCGTATGCAAAGTCAGTTCCCGAACGCTCATCCAGAACTAACCTGCCATTTACTGGAACTGGAACTGCACGTTTCACTTCGGGTCGGTGCCATATCTCCGGCATTCCGAACCCCGGCCCCTAAGGGGAAAAAAGACATAAACATTAGCGCTTGCTGCAAAAAGACAATGAACATTATTATTAAGCTTGGACATTTGAACTTGCAACAGAACTTTTACAGAGCCTTACCTGAATAGCCAAGCTTACCTGAACTCCCATCAATCCTCAATCCAGTGAAGTAACTGGGTTTCAACGCGCCCCTGCATCAGAAGCAGGATGGAGAGCTCACCCTTCCTGACCCAAAGGTGAGACTTCACAGGGAATCGTGGAAGGGTATCGTGGAGGGTTGGAAGAGAGTGGGAGGCTTGATCATAACTCAGTCAGTAGGTAATACTCCCTTTTCACGTACAGGGGAATATTCCTGCGAGCCGGAGAAGCCAGAGTAGAGGGCCCTTCCTGTCCATCTTCAGAGTCCTGCGCTTCACCATTGAAGAAGCATCAGCACTCGAAGCCAGTCCTGCACCTCCGTGGGAATCAGGTGAGCGTTACACTGACATGTCCCAATACAAGGGTCAGGCCAAGTCAGGCAATTAGCCTAAACCACACACACCTGACGACCCTTCCTTTTCCCCCAGGATAAAAGATGGCGCAAGAGAGTGCAGAACGAGGAAGGCAAGTACAGAAGATAGCACGATGAAGCGACTACCACATGGCAGTTCAAGAGAAGGAGAAAGGCAGCAGGAATCGAGAGGGTGGTGAGGAGAGAAGTGACCTTGCCCTTTTCATCCCAGGCCTGTGGAACCTTTGTGGAAGAGAGCTTAAGACCGCGAACAATCGCACAACTGTCCTGCAACAGATGTCAATGTTACATGGGGAAAGCCTATGCCGATAAGCAGGAGCAAGGGAAGCTCCTGTGCCCATGGTACCGGCCTTGACTCCAGAGAGCCAAAAGCCAAGCGGTTCATCACAGCCGGTGTGTCTAGGGGAGAACTGATAAGAGCCGGGCTGTGTTGAGTGAGAATCGCCAAAGGCAAGTTTTGACCCAAAGCTGATGAACTTTGAATGAACTGTAAAAAGTGTGAAGGAAAGACCAGCTGCAGAGGGAAACCGGCACCACGTGGGTGCTAAAGCAAAAGACTCTGGTCGAGTCCCAAATGAGAGAAACTACAGATACCAGCAGGACATATGAGGGCCAGCGAACTAGGTCAAATTGGTCATACTGAGGGTCAAGCAAAATCCCTATAAAATCGAAAGACTTTGATCTGCAAGCAGTGTGAGAGAAAGGGAAGTGAATCCCACAGTAGGAGTGAATATTGAGAAACCAAGGGAATTGAATCCCTCTAAAGTCAAGAGGGGTCCAAATTGAGACGGGTCAGTGCCCAGAAGAGGGGGGCCCAGGGGTGAAACAGGGGTGAAACCATCACCCTACGTGAAACTGTGATAAACAATTGAGAAAGGTCAGTGCCCAGAAGAGGGGGAGCCAGGGGTGAACAATTGTCACTCTAAGCAAAATAAAGGAACTAACTTTTATTTGGTTAAAGGAACTTTTGTTTTTGTTATTTGAACACGTCAGGCCCGAAGGCAAGAGACTTTCAGAGGAAACAAGACTTGGCCATCGACGGTTACTGAGAACTGCCATTGGAACTGTCCTCTCGTTCTGGAGAAGCCAGAGACTGTACTGTGCTCCAAGCTCCCATTTTACCCTGTGTTCAAAATGTGGGGAAGGGAGACCCGTGCTACCGCATCATGACATATTATTTGAGAACACTTCTTTCTTTTCTTGAGAACTATCCCACACCCCTTTCTGTAATAGTTGTGAGGTTTGGCAATAGGTTTCTTAGTATAGGCCCTTTATTATTTTGATACAATGCCACTAGGACTGCTTTATTTTTCAGTTGTTAGTTAACGCTTGCTTGCATCTTAGATTTAGGTTTAGATTAGGTGTTTTTCCAACCTACACACAGCATTCATTGTTCAATAAATACCCTTGAACTGTGATCACTTGGTCTGTCTTACTTGTTGTCACCATGAGTTCCTCATAGCTTGTTTTGGAACTCCAAGCTGGGGAATGTCTTCCTTATCCAGGAAAGGGTGTGAGAACTCAAGAAAATGTTAACCCATATTATTCTTTGCTGTCAAACAACGGGTTGGTAATTTTAGCTCCATCCAGGGTTGATAATTTCATCCATTCTCGAAGTTCCTCAGGCTTGTTTGAAGATGAGGAGACTTCAGCTATGCCTCTCTAATGGCTGGAATCAGGAATCTGGCAGTCAATCGAACAAGATCTCTGTCCAATTGGAACTCATACCAGATCTGGACTGCTAGTAAAATGACCGCAAACTCCTCGTGCAAGGTCCTTTTTGTGATTCTGTCGTCATTGATATAATGACACCTGATTCCTCCCTAACCACATGGGAGGGCACTCGGTCATCTAAAGATCCATCCATTCTGGTCTCATAAAGAGTGCTCATCTCACATAAATGTTCTAGAACTTCAGTTCCTACTCCAAGCTCTCAAGGTAATTTCTCCTGGTTATGCAGGCGTCATCTATACTGATAAGGACAGACCACATTATGTCCATGTTCTACATAAACAAACATGGAGGGACCAGGTCTCCTCCCGTGTGTTGCTATGCTATCCAGATATGAGAATAGGCTATTTGAGGGGATTGGGTCCTCCAACGTATTCCATATCTATGACAGTAATCACCACAGCTGTGCTGCTTCGGAAAATCTTCGGCTCTGCGTCCTGCGTCGATACGCCGCCTTTGAGGACCTCCTCCGACGGCCGACGTCACTGGATGTTATAAGTAGGACGCACTTCGCCGGTAGCCTCAGTTCTGTTTTTTCCGCGAACGTGTTCGCTTCGGGAATCTCGGCGCGCCTCGACTCTTTGGAGTTTCTGTTGTTTTCTCGGTTCTTCGAACCTGTTTGGTGTTTGTAAAAAATGTCTTCGTGAAGATGTCTACCTCGTCTTCCACACTGCGTCCGGGCTTTAAGAAGTGCGGGGACTGTGGGTCCAAGATGTCGGTCACGGACTCGCACGACACCTGCCTCTGGTGCCTGGGGGAGGCCCATGACACGGATGACTGTGTCGACTGCCAGTCGCTCACGTTGAAAGCCTTGCGGGAGCGCAAGAAGAAGTTATCGGTAGGTAAGGTGTCCACAACCCGGAAGTCGAGGTCTGCAGGGCTTTCGACTGACGATTTGAGGGGCGACTCTCTGCGTCGTTGTCGGAGGTCCAGTGGGTCTCGGTCCCGGAGTCGGTCTCGCCACTCCTCTGCCTCTTCGAGGCACTCCCGGAAGCGCCGTCATCGGTCACCTTCCCCGTCCTCATCCGAGGACTCCGCCCGTCGGCGGGTCGCTTACCCCACCAAGAATGCGACACGGGAGGAATGGGCTTCCTTCGGGAAGAAAATGTTGTCGATTCTCGAATCGCAGGGCACTGGTCCGTCCGCGCCTCCGAGTGGGGTCGGTCGTGATCAGCCGAGAGACACTGCTCGCACGCCTTCGGGCTCGGGTGGTCGTCGCGATTCGTGGGAAAGGTCCTGCTCGGACAAGGCAAATCGTTCTCGGCATGCCCGGTCCAGGTCCCGGTCCTCGACGCGCTCATGACCTCGTGAACCTGTGAAGTCTACGAGGAAGACATCGACGCCTGTGGCGCCGAGGTCGTCGACGGACTCTTGAGGCTCCGCCTCCGAGGAAGTCGTCGATGCCGTTGGCGCCCAGGATGTCGAGGGACACGCTCGCGGCTCCGCCTTCGAGGCCTGTGTCGACGCCGTCGATGCTGTCGGCGCCACGTCTGTCATCAACGCCAATTCTCTCGACGCCGGCGCCGATTCGCTCTATGCCCTCGACACCTTTCGAGGCTGTGTCGACAGGGGTACCACGTGGCTCGGGGAACCACCTAGAAAGGCTCTGGCCAAGGTCAAGCATGGCTTTGGTTCCAGTTCTGTGCCTTCTTACCGCCATCTGGAGTTCATTTCAGAGGTGGATGAGGGCTCTGATGATGGCATGGTGCCTGACACGGTGCCTGACGAGATTCTCTCGGGCCATAGCCAGTTTGAGGACCTGAGGCAGTCCCTGCATGATGCTAGTGGGCTGGACACCTCTCCGGAGGTGGAGTTTTGTAGGCCTGAGCCTGTGTCAGGGCCAAAACCAAGAACAGACCTAGGCAGGGGGTGCAGAGGGGCATGGTGGGGGCTGTGATGAGTGTACGAGTTATTCCCAGAAAAGTGTATCCATTTAAAAGGCTGCTGTGCCCCTTCTGCAGAAAAGCAGCCTTCAAAGACTACAGTTCCCAGCATGCTCGGGGGCGCCGCGGGCCAATCAGGAGTCCAGCAGGGTGTGGCTCGTCAACGCGCATGCGCAAGCCCCGAGGCACGGGGCTTGCGCTTGAGACTTCGGAAGGAGAGGACGTGCAGAGCCCAGCTCCTCCGGAATCACTCGCGAGGGGCCCCGCCCCGCCGGAGAAGCAGTTCGGCCCCTCGCTCCTGCAAGATAAGTTCTTAAACCCATCTTGGGAATCAGAGGGATCGGGGGAGAAGCGCAGGGGGCTTTAGCCCACCCATTCCTAGCCCCTGCGCCTACCGAAAAGATAAGTGCGCGTGTATCTTAGACGCGCCGCCAATCTGTTGTGGGGAAGCGGAGCGTACGAAAGGCTTGAACGTGTGTTCCCGCCTCCTGGGACCAGGGAGAACAGGGGGCACGGGAGGCGAAAACACACGTGGCAAAGTTTCCGCGGCGGTCTGAAGGAAGACCCCTGTGGAAGTTAAATAACGGCATTTTTTCCACATCAGGAACTAGTGGAGAAGCCTCAGAAAAGAGGCGAACTTGGGCACACTGAGAAGCCCGTGATTTGAGCTCGGGTGGCAACAAGAAATGTTGTGTGTTTGTATGTGTGTGAGGAATGAATGAGAATATGGGAATGCAGAGGCAAAACCCTAACTCGTGTTATTTCTTTTAGCTTCTTGGACCTGCACTGAACACTACGGACCTGCCACAAGACTTGACGGCTTCATCACGGACAGGACACAGAAAACCAGAGCTAAGTGTGCATGCTGAAAATGCTAATTAGTTGTGCACTGAACTAGGTGCATGGTTTTGACTTGTATGTAGAATTAATCAGTGGGCCTCAGTCTGACTAAGTGGAAGTGGAGTGTAAATAGCTACTTGGTACCAAGTACAATTGAAGGCGTGCAACAATCAACCCTTTCCCCTAAATTCCCCGTCCTATCCACAACCACTACCCAATCCTCAATCCGGTTTTCCTAATATTCCCCCAACCTATCCAATCAACGAGACCCTAACCCTCCTTCCCTGCTCTGGTCCGGGTAGCCTGCGTAAGCTTCGACTTGCAGGCTCCACGACCATAGTGGGGGTGGTTGGTACTGCGTCGCTCCTGCGCTTAGGACCAGAGTGCTCTGACAGAAGCGCAAGCCCACGTATTTTCCAGGCGCCTGAGCGGCACAGCCAACCCTCACAACAGTCATGGAAGAGATTGCTAAAGCCTTGCAGGATTTGCAAGGGGAGTTAGCCGCATCCAGGCAAGAATACGCTACCTTGTCCGCGCAAGTACGGAGTTTAGCAGCCCAAGCATCGCCCTTACCTGGTCAACCGTCTACCCTGTTACAGGTACATGTAACCCCGGAAGCCATAGTTCCTCTTGCACCTCCAGAGCGATATGCAGGGGATCCGCAAAAATTCTCCACATTTTTGACCCAGTGTCGTCTCCACTTCCTCACCAAGGCGTCAGCCTTTCGGTCTGCTGAAGCACGTACTGCCTTTGTGATATCGTACCTTACAGGGGACGCCGCCTCTTGGGCGAATCCTTTAGTTCAAAAAGACGATGCTGTCTTGTATGACTGGGATGAGTTCCTTGGGGAATTTGAGAAAATCTTTAATCGACAGGCAGCCACCCTCTGTAAAGATCGGGAATTGCTGAGTTTAAGACAAGGAAATAGGGAACTGGTGACTTATGTCACGCAGTTCAACCGGCTAGTGGCAGAAGCCGAATGGCCCAGAGAAAAAAGGATGTCCCTATTTTATCAGGGACTGAAAGACGAGTTAAAGGATCTTATAGCTCAGGTTGACCCACAGCCAAGAGAGTGTTCGGATATGATTAATCTAGCCTTGCGTCTCGACCACCGCTTGGCGGAAAGGCGAGGCGATAAGAGAAGAGGAGACTTCCGTCCTGTACCACGGTTAGACCAACATAAAGGATCTCGAGGGACGGTGGACAAATCTGAGGGGGATGAGCCGATGCAAATCGGCTCGATCCGGGGCCCCCTAACAAAAGAAGAGAAAGAGCAGAGAAGAAAAGACGGGGTCTGTATGTATTGCGGTAAGGCTGGGCATTTCGTTCGCGAATGCCCTGCCAAACCAAAAAACCAGGGAAACGCCTCGGCTCGCCGGTAGTGGGGGTCACCCGGTCGAGCCTAGTTAGCAGGGCCCCAATTGCAGGCTATTCGAATCATGGCCCATATATCACCCAGAAGGGTTACCTAGAGTTCTTGACAAAGAAAAAAGGGGTTACACTGTTGATTGACTCGGGGGCGACTGGCAATTTCATCGATGCCCAGTTCGTGGGTACTTTAGGAATTCCGGTGCAATGTAAACCCAAGTCAGAACTGGTACATGCAGTAGATGGTACTCCCCTTAGTTCAGGTCCCGTTACCCATAGTACCTGTGTTATGATCCTTCACTGTGGAGATGGGCATACAGAAAAGATTGCCTTTGACATTATTGCCGCCCCGCAATTTGGGCTTATCCTGGGATTGCCATGGTTAAAAAAGCATGACCCTCACATTCAATGGACCTCAGGGTCGATAGACCTGAATTCTCCATTTTGCAGAGAACATTGTTTTAAAAAGGCTTTGCTGGGCTTACACTCCATCAGCATTGCTAATAGTCAACCAGAGGTACGTCCTGAAGATCTGCCCCAAGAATATGCCGATTTTGTGGACGTGTTTAATAAACAGGCTGCCGAGTCTTTACCTTCACACCGGCCCTTTGATTGCCGGATAGACCTGGAGCCAGGAGCGGTATTGCCATGCAGCCGCATCTACGCTTTGACCGAGGCTGAAAATGACCACCTCCGGGAATATATAGCATCCAACCTCAAGAGTGGTTTTATACGGCACTCTAATTCTCCGGTTTCGTCACCTCTGTTCTTCGTACCGAAGAAGTCCGGGGAGCTCCGGACTTGTATTGATTACCGCGGAGTGAACCGGATAACCATTAAAAACCGTTATCCGCTCCCTTTAATCCCTGTACTCCTTGACCAAGTTCGGGATGCGGTCATCTATACCAAGTTGGACCTTCGAGGCGCATACCATCTGGTACGGGTGCGAGAAGGAGACGAGTGGAAGACCGCCTTCCGAACCAAGTTCGGATTGTATGAATATCAGGTCATGCCATTCGGCCTCTGTAACGCCCCCGCCGCCTTCCAACACTTCCTGGACGAGGTACTCCGAGAATATTTAGACGTATGTACCGTGGTGTACATCGATGATATCCTCATCTATTCCAGTAGCCTCCAGGAACATGTCCAACATGTACGTGCGGTATTGCAGAAATTGCGAGAACATCACCTCTACGCAAAACTGGAAAAGTGCGAATTTCATCGTACCACTGTAGAGTTCTTAGGTTATTTCCTAACCCCAACCGGCGTACAAATGGATACCAAAAAGGTGCAGGCAATTTTGGATTGGGCACCTCCGGCTAATGTAAAAGATATACAATCCTTTCTAGGGTTTGCAAACTTCTACAGACGCTTTGTTAAGAATTTTTCAGCATTAGTTACTCCAATCACGAAGCTTCTTCGTAAGGGTTGCCCGTTTGTTTGGGATGCCTCAGCCGAACAGGGTTTCAATCGGCTCAAAAAGGCCTTCACCGACGCTCCGGTACTAAAACACCCAGACTTGTCCAGACCGTTTGTGGTTGAAACGGACGCCTCCAGTTATGCTCTGGGGGCCGTTCTGTCTCAAAGGGATCTCACGACAGGTCTATTACATCCGGTGGCCTATTATTCGAGGAAGCTGCTGCCAGCTGAGGTGAATTATATCATCGCAGATCGAGAACTTTTGGCAATAAAAGCAGCATTTAGTGAATGGCGGCACTATCTGATGGGAGCACGTCATACGATAACAGTAATCACAGACCATCGAAACCTGCAATTTATCAAAACCGCCAAGACCTTGAGCCCGCGTCAGTTGCGTTGGGCCATGAATTTCGCGGAGTTCGATTTTATCATCACATATAGGCCCGGAAACAGCAACCAGAAAGCTGACATCTTATCACGCTATCCTGAGCCGACAATTCGAGAGGCGAACCCCACGCCCCAGTCCATAATCCCTCCCGCTCACATCATTGGAGCGACCTCTGACTTCTTTGAAGCCATTCAGAAAGAAATATCTATGCAAGAACTGCACCATTGGTGCAAACAGGACCCTCGGAACTTAATTCTTGCAGGACTTCCCTACCACGCTCATGCACTGTATCTGCCTACTACGGCACTCCGAGAAAAGGCCATGTCGTGGTGTCATGATTCATCCCTTGTAGGTCATCCGGGAAGATCAAAAACACAAGAATTGGTGGCTAGATATTTTTGGTGGCCAAAGTGGCGACAGGATGTTCAACAACACATATTGAAGTGTGACATCTGTGCCCGTAATAAAGCCAGTCACCAAAAGCCTGCGGGTCTTCTGCGTCCCTTACCAACTCCGGACGTACCATGGCACACTGTAACCATGGACCTCATTGTGGATCTCCCGCCTATACAAGGTCACACTTCAATATTGGTGATAGTAGATACCTTTTCTAAAATGGCCCATTTTATTCCTTGCAAGGGGGTCCCAACCGCTAGTGCAATTGCAGAACTCTTCCTGCAACACGTCATTCGCCTACACGGGCTTCCACACCATGTTATTACCGACAGAGGCCCACAGTTTACCTCACGATTTTGGCGTGAATTTTGTAAGATTATTGGGATGGAAATCCATTTGTCATCCGGGTACCATCCCGAGACCGACGGCCAAACAGAGCGTGTGAACCGGGGGCTCGAGCAATACTTGCGTTGCTTTGCTGCAAGCAGAGAAACCACTTGGGTCCAGCATACTTGGTTAGCTGAACTGGCCTACAATAATGCCGTACACATGTCCACAAAAAAAACTCCCTTTTACTGTCTTTATGGACGACATCCACATATTCTTCCTGTAGCTGTCCCGTCCTTAGAAGTGGAATTGCCCACCCTAGCGGGACAGCGAATTGAAATTGAGCAAGTATGGAAGGAGGTACAGGGTAATCTCGTTAGAGCAAAACACTCTTATAAGTATTATGCAGACAAAAAGCGCCGTACCGGTCCTTCTGATCGTGTGGGTGACAAAGTGTGGCTTTCCACCCGCAATATTCGATTGGATGGTCCCAAAAAATTACAGCCCCGTTACTTAGGCCCCTTCCCAATTGTAAGAATCGTGAATCCAGTTGCAGTTCGATTGGAATTACCATCCCAAATGAAAATTCATCCCACGTTCCACACGTCCCTGCTAAAACCTGCCCCGTATGGAGCTCCCGTCAAGAAAAACCCCCCGATAATGGTTCACGGAGAACCTGAATATGAAGTTCGTGCAATCTTAAACTCCAAAAAAGGCGCCAATGGCCAATTGTATTATTTAGTGGACTGGGTGGGGTATGGACCTGAAGAGCGCTCGTGGGAGCCCTCACATCACGTTCATGCTCCACGATTGTTGCGCACTTTCCATAAGAATTATCCAGATAAACCCGGAGGGTCTACCTTCCGTGGGAGGGGGAGTGCTGTCAGGGCCAAAACCAAGAACAGACCTAGGCAGGGGGTGCAGAGGGGCATGGTGGGGGCTGTGATGAGTGTACGAGTTATTCCCAGAAAAGTGTATCCATTTAAAAGGCTGCTGTGCCCCTTCTGCAGAAAAGCAGCCTTCAAAGACTACAGTTCCCAGCATGCTCGGGGGCGCCGCGGGCCAATCAGGAGTCCAGCAGGGTGTGGCTCGTCAACGCGCATGCGCAAGCCCCGAGGCACGGGGCTTGCGCTTGAGACTTCGGAAGGAGAGGACGTGCAGAGCCCAGCTCCTCCGGAATCACTTGCGAGGGGCCCCGCCCCGCCGGAGAAGCAGTTCGGCCCCTCGCTCCTGCAAGATAAGTTCTTAAAGCCATCTTGGGAATCAGAGGGATCGGGGGAGAAGCGCAGGGGGCTTTAGCCCGCCCATTCCTAGCCCCTGCGCCTACCGAAAAGATAAGTGCGCGTGTATCTTAGACGCGCCGCTAATCTGTTGTGGGGAAGCGGAGCGTACGAAAGGCTTGAACGTGTGTTCCCGCCTCCTGGGACCAGGGAGAACAGGGGGCACGGGAGGCGAAAACACACGTGGCAAAGTTTCCGCGGCGGTCTGAAGGAAGACCCCTGTGGAAGTTAAATAACAGCATTTTTTCCACATCAGGAACTAGTGGAGAAGCCTCAGAAAAGAGGCGAACTTGGGCACACTGAGAAGCCCGTGATTTGAGCTCGGGTGGCAACAAGAAATGTTGTGTGTTTGTATGTGTGTGAGGAATGAATGAGAATATGGGAATGCAGAGGCAAAACCCTAACTCGTGTTATTTCTTTTAGCTTCTTGGACCTGCACTGAACACTACGGACCTGCCACAAGACTTGACGGCTTCATCACGGACAGGACACAGAAAACCAGAGCTAAGTGTGCATGCTGAAAATGCTAATTAGTTGTGCACTGAACTAGGTGCATGGTTTTGACTTGTATGTAGAATTAATCAGTGGGCCTCAGTCTGACTAAGTGGAAGTGGAGTGTAAATAGCTACTTGGTACCAAGTACAATTGAAGGCGTGCAACAATCAACCCTTTCCCCTAAATTCCCCGTCCTATCCACAACCACTACCCAATCCTCAATCCGGTTTTCCTAATATTCCCCCAACCTATCCAATCAACGAGACCCTAACCCTCCTTCCCTGCTCTGGTCCGGGTAGCCTGCGTAAGCTTCGACTTGCAGGCTCCACGACCATAGTGGGGGTGGTTGGTACTGCGTCGCTCCTGCGCCTAGGACCAGAGTGCTCTGACAGCCTGGCTCTCATGCCGATTCTTTGTACCGGCGCCTTATGTCAAGGGCCACCGAGTACTTAGGATGGTCTGCTCCCCCAGGGGAATTTGTTCAGGATGACCTTACGGATATCCTCGACGTTGGTCCACCAACTGACCCGGTACTGCCGTTTCATATGGCTCTACAGAGGAGGTGGCCGCGGCTTGGACTGCTCCGGAGAGTCTCCCAGCAGTGAGCAAGTCTTTGCCGCGAAAATACCGCCCAGCCAGTAGTGACCCCTGCTACTTATTCAAGCAACCTACTCCGGAGAGTTTGGTGGTACAGGCGGCTACGGCCCCGGCAAAGCAGGCGTCGTACCCTACCATCCCCCCTGATAGGGACGACAAGTGTTTTGACAGCTGGGCGAACAAAGTGTTTTCTGCAGGGGGTATGGCGCTTCAGGCGGCCAACTCCATATGTGCCTTGTCTCGTTTCACTCACAATCTGTGGAACTGTGTTTCCTTGGCGGCTGAATATATTCCCGAAGGGGACGAACGGGATGGTTTCCTTGCCATGGTTCAGGTTGGCAAGGATGCCATGTGTGAGGCCGCTCAGTCGGGTTTGGACATGGCAGATTGCGTCAGCAGGTCCATGGCGGCGAGCACCGTGATACGCAGGTTTGCGTGGTTGCGGAAGTCGGGATTTGCTCCTGATGTGCAGGCCCGGCTCCTCAACATGCCCTTTGACGGGGAACATCTTTTTGGCAGCAAGGCTGACGAGAGCCTTGAGAGGTTGCAGACCTCAAAAGCTGCAGCAAAGTCATTGGACGCTGTAGTTCGACAACCTCCGCCTTTTCGTCCTAGGGGACAGCAATGGAGGGGAGGTTCCTTTAGTTATTACTCATCCTTTGGTAAAGCGAGAGGAGCTGCCAGTGAAAGGGGCCACCGTAGGAGTGCCAGAGGTGGAAAACAAGGTACTCGAGGTGCCAAGGCCGCTCAGGCTGTTGCCTCTTTGGCCTGAGGCAACGCCGCAGCCGCTTCAGCTCAGTCATGAGGCCATGTCCCATGGTTCGCCGGTTGGGGGAAGGCCGGCGCAGCATCTTGCAGAGTGGCGCGCCATTACTTTCGAAGTGTGGGTTCTGGAGATCATAACCCACGGCTACTGTCTTCCTTTCCGGCAGAGGCCTCAAGACAATCCACAAGGGAATCTCTCTTTGAAGAGTCCGGATCCGCTCCTTGCGCAGGAAATTCAATCCCTGCTGGAGAAAGGCGCCATAGAACTGGTGCCTGTAGCGGAGAGGAACAAAGGATGGTATTCCCCTTCTTTTTTGATTTCCAAGAAAGACGGGGGATTGAGACCCATCATGGACTTGCGCGGTTTGAACAAACTCCTCAGGATGACAAGTTCAAGATGGTTACTCTCTTTCAAGTCCTCCAGGCCCTTCAACTTCAGGACTGGTTGGTGTCTCTCGACCTCAAGGATGCTTATTTTCGTGTGCCGATCCATCCAAAGCACAAGAAGTACCTGAGGTTTGCGGTTGGCGACTCGCACTTTCAGTTTCGGGTCCTGCCGTTCGGATTGGCCTCTGCCCCGAGGGTCTTCACCAAGCTCATGGTAGTGGTGGCAGCGTACCTCAGGAAAGGGGGGATTCACGTCTACCCCTACCTGGACGATTGGTTGATCAGGGCGCGCTCTCCCGAGCAAGTCCTGGATCATCTGTCAGTCACCTGCCACTCCCTCCACAAGCTGGGCTTCTCCCTCAACTTAAAGAATTTCCATTTGACACCAACTCAGAGGCTCCACTACATTGGAGCAGTGCTCGACACGTCCCTGGGGCAGTGTTTTCCTCCCCAGGTGAGGGCTCATAACATTCAGCAGATGGTGCACAAGTTTCAACTTGCCCAGACTCTCCCAGCGTTCGAGTTCTTTAGACTGCTCGGCCTCATGGCATCCTGCATTCTTCTGGTGCCAGAGGCCAGGTTGCGGATGAGATCTGTGCAATGGGCACTCAGGCTCCAGTGGTGTCAGTCTTCCGGCAGGTTGTCGGACCCTGTTCAGGTGCCGTCTTCGGTCGTCCGGGACCTTCTGTGGTGGGCCGACAAAGGCATTCTGATGAGGGGGGCTCCGTTTTGGCTGCCCTGGCCGGAGGTGACGATCGTGACGGACGCATCCCTCACGGGAGGGGGAGCTCATGCCAACGAGTTGACAGTCAGCGGTCGTTGGTCTCCGTCGGAGTCCAGACTCCATATCAGTCTGTTGGAGCTGGGGGCCGTCAGGCTAGCCATGAAGGCTTTTCTGCCGACTGTGCGAGGAAAGAATGTCCTGATCCTGACAGACAACACAGTGGCCATTCACTACCTCAACAAAAAGGGGGGGGCAGGGTCACTTCCTCTGTGCAGGGAGGCGATGCAGCTCTGGTTCTGGGCAATCCAGCAGGAAGGTTCGATCTCGGCAGTTCATCTGGCCGGAGACGAAAATGAGACAGCGGACGCTCTGAGCAGGCAGAGCGCGATCTCTCACAAGTGGGAGTTGGCTCAGGAGATTCTCCTGTAGATCTTTGCCCTTTGGGGGACCCCTCAAGTGGATCTCTTCGCCTCCAGTGTCAACCGGAAGTGCGAGAGGTTCTGCTCGCGGGAATTTCCTCCAAACGGAGCCTTAGGAGACGCGTTTGTAGTGGAGTGGTCATTCCCACTGCTGTACGCGTTTCCTCCAGTCCCCGTCACCCCGCAAGTACTGCGGAGGTTCGGTTCCCGGGTGGTCCTCATTGCTCCGGCGTGGGCCCGGAGGACGTGGTACCCAGACCTTCTCGACTTGTCCATCTGCCCTCCACATCGTCTTCCCTACCGAGACGATCTGCTCTCACGGGAGGGGGGTCAGGTTCTTCATCCAGAGGTCAGGTCCCTCAACCTTCACGCTTGGTTTCTGAAAGGTTGAGGTATAAGGATTGGGACCTCCCTGAAGACATGATGGAGGTGTTGCTTTCAGCCAGAAGGCCTGCAACAAAGTCCCTGTACCGTTGCTGTTGGCGTAAGTTCTGCGACTGGTGCAGGGTCAAGAATGTGGATCCTTTTGCATGTGAAATTCCCATGGTTCTGTCTTTTTTGCTTTCTTTGGCCCACAGGGGCCTTCAAGTGGGCACCATTAAAGGTTATCTGGCGGTGCTGTCCATATTTAAGCGCTCATCTGAAGAGTGTTCCTATTTTAAAAATCCTTTAATTTGGAGGGGCGTGGCTTGGAGCGCTAGCGATGCAGTCGCTCCTCTGATGCCGCCCATGGGAGACCCGCCGCCGCCACAAATATGACGCGGATCCCGGCAAGTAACTCGATCGCCGAGGCGACCCAAGGCGATCGGAACCACTGAAGCACATCTGGGCCGTGGATGAACTCCTAACGCGCGTGCATCGTGCCCAAATCCACCCTCCGAGCCCACCACCCAGCGCCCTCCGTAACATCCAAGATGGCGGACGTTCGGGAGACCGGAGTGAGGAGGCGAGCGACGATCGAGTGAGGGGGTGCGCACTGACACGCGCCGCCGCCCCAGCAGCAGTGGACCCAGCGGTGGACCCAGCGACAGGAGACAACCCAGGAACAGCTCTGGCGGACGTTCGGGAGGCCGGAGTGAGGAGGAGAGGGACGACCGAGTGAGGGAGTGCGCACGGACACGCACCACCGCCCGAGCAGCAGGGGACCCAGCAGCGGACCCAGCGACAGGAGACAACCCAGGTACAGCTCCGGCTCCGACCTCCGCCTGAGCGGTGTGGGGACTGCAGCGGCGGCCGCAAAGGAGCCCCCACCGAGGATCCTCCCGATTTTCGGAACACCGGCTGGGACATACAGCCCAGTGGTAGACTGCCTCCCGCCTCCCCCCTCTCGACTCCCGCAGTAATCCGGGCCCCCTAGCTGAAGACGCCGGGGTCCGGTCCATATTGGGGCCCAGGGGTGAAAGCCCACAATACGGGAGATCAGCGGCAACACCCCGCGCCCTTGCCGGGGGGCACCCTAACGGCAGCAAGAGAGACCAGCAGTTCCCCCCGACGAGGGGCGGGGGACCAGAAAGCACCACGAGTCACCAGGAGGGCCAAGAGTAGCCCGTACCAACAGACCCTAACTCTCGGAGCCTCAGGAGGCTGAGTCGGCCCCCGCAAAACACCCGGGGGGCCCCACGACAAACCCGGCCCGCCGCATAAGCGTCACCAAAGAAGGCCTGAGGCTCGGCCACACTGCCAAACACCCTACTCAAGCACCTAAGAACGGGCCCCCTCCCCAGTGGCCGCTTAACGCAATCCTGCGCACCGTCCCCGTCAACCAACAGCTGCAGAGGAGGCGCCCCCACGACAGCAGAACCTACGCAAAAGAAGGACAATAGAGGCACAGACACAACCTAGCCTCTCCAGCTAAAAATCCCATAACCACTAACACGTGTCCACCACACTCTTCCTGGGGCGCCCCGGCCCACTCCATTATTTAGCAAACCCACGCATCACTCGTCGTAACGACCCCCCCACTCACCTATCATGTCCAGGCAATCGAAAGCTAACAAAACAACGGACATCCCCACAATGTTTGCTGGCGCGGACAAAAACAAAAAACTAGACACTACCAAATTGACCCCGCAAAAACAGCTGGAAGAAAAGGATGCTCTAGCCACCAGAGGGGACCTAGTAGCCTTTATGGCGGACATTAAAGCTGAATTCCGCTCCTGCTTAGCCGACCTCACCTCTAAAATAGAACAAACGGATCAAAGAATAACAGAGGCGGAACAGAGGCTGGGGGAGGTTGAAGATCGATCACAAGCTCATACTACCACCCTTAAGGAGATCCAACAAACTATCCATACAATGCAGGACAAATATGAGCTGCTGGAGTTTAAGCAGGAGGACCTGGAAAACAGGGCACGCCGCAATAATCTCCGGATTCGGGGGGTCCCATCCTCGGTCCCCGACAACAAGCTAACGGAATACATAGGCGACTTCTTCCAGGCCCTATTACCGGATCTAGACAAATCCCAGCTCCTGCTGGACCGGACCCACCGGCTGCGCCCGCGCCGGGGCATGGACTCAGACCCTCCCCCAGATGTGATCACCAGGGTCCATTTCTTCACAACCAAAGAGGCCATAGCAGCAATCAGCCGTACGGGAGACAGTCTCTCATTCCAAGGTTCCCCCCTCCAGATTTATCAGGATCTCTCGATACTTACCTTACAGAAACGAAGGGCGCTCCGCCCCCTGGCGCTTTTTCTTCAAAAACAACAGGTTCGGTATAGATGGCTGTTCCCCACGGCACTGCAATTCTCATACAGAGGCACTCTCCGACGGATCAGCCACTTGGAGGACGCAAATTCAATCATGCAGCCAACTTCACCCAGTGAGACCTCCTCGCCAAACCTAGACAAAGCTGGAGACTCTGAACCTCCTCCCTCCCCAAGGCCCAGGCGATCATCCTGGTCAAAGATCCAGCGAAACCACAAGAAATGATAACTAAGGATGACGCACACCACAGAAACAGGACTTCCCACGGACTCTGGTCCCGACAACATCCACCCCGGACACCTACGACCTTGCCAAAATCTAGATCCGCCTCCTTCTCGTTGAAGGAACAAGCCTATCGAGCAGCGGCGGCGGACCATTCCCGTGGTTCGTACCCATTCCAGGGAGACTTTCCAACAGCGGCTCCCTGGATACCCGTAGTTCTCAAGACGAGATGGGACAGTTGGCCCCGTTGGCCAGGGAGAGGCCCATACCCGAAAGGTCGGGCCCCCCACAAGTTAAAGTTGCGGCCCCCCGTTGGGGCACCGCTGTAAAACCTCAAGTGCAGAACGATACCATAGTAGCTCCCGACAGACATGGCAGCTGAAGCAATAACTCACGACCCCCCCCCAACCCAAACACCGGAACAAGTGACCCAAACGGACCACCAGACCCTGCGGATCCTCTCCCTAAATGTGAATGGGCTAAACTCCCCCAACAAACGGAGGGCAATTTTACTAAAACTCCAAGATGAAGATGCCGTGATAGCCATGCTACAAGAGACCCACCTGTTGCCGGCGGACGTAACGCGGCTCCGCTCCCGGCTGTTCCCACTTCAATTCTTCGCCTCTGGAGGAAGCAAAAAGGGAGGCACTGCGATCCTCTTTCGAAAAGACTTACACCCGCAAATTCTAGAAACAAAAACGTGCCCGGAGGGCCGGTACATTGCGGTCAAATGCCTTCTTAGGGGAGACCTATACACCCTGGTCTCAGTCTACGCCCCCAACACGGGACAATCCCTCTTCTATGACTCGCTGGGCACAGCGCTTGCTGACTTTGTGGAAGGCCAAATAATCGTAGGAGGGGACTTCAACGGGGTACCCGATCCCACCAAAGATAGATCGCACCCCCCATCTCCAGGTGACTTTGCTCAGGCTCTCAGCCTCCTTCGGCTCTTCAGGTCCCTGGACATAATAGATTCATGGCGAGTGTTCCACCCCAACGAAATAGACTACTCCTTCTATTCATTTGTCCATCGCACCTTTTCAAGGATCGACTTGTTCCTGCTCTCCCCGCAAACTTTCCCCTCTGTCAAGGAGGTCTCCATTGGCACCAGAGCCATATCCGACCACGCTCCAATGCTCCTGGAACTCCGGGCACAGAACCCCAATCCTCTTGGCCCACGTAAATGGGCACTGTACGACCCGATCCTCAATGACATGGCCACCAGAGACAAGATCGCAATAGGCATAAGAAATTTCTTTGAAGAAAATCCCGCCTCAGACACCTCGCTAGCGAACAACTGGGACGCCATGAAGGCGGTAATAAGAGGCTCCCTAATAGCCCAAGGGACGGCTTACCACCGAAACAGGCGCCAAGCCCGAATAACCCTAGAAAATGAACTAAAAGAGGCAGAGGCAATACAAAAAGAAAAAGGCTGGTCCCCTAAAACGCAACGGCTCATACGCACAGCAAGGAAAAGACTGGAAGCCCACTATGCGGAACAGACCGCTCAACTGCTGGCGAAAGCAAAGCAATCGTATTACGCAAAGGGCAACAAGGCCAACAGGTTCTTGGTAGCCAAGCTAGCCAAACGCCGACGTAGTAACACGATCGCCAGCCTGCGCGATCCTAACGGAGTCATGCACTACTCGGAGCCTGATAAGCAACGACTCGCAAAAGACTACCTAGCCCAAATTATGAAGGCAACCCCACGGAGCTTACCGCAACAGATGGAATACTTACAAGAGGCAGCAGTACCTCACCTCCCCGAGACAATGAAAGACGAACTGGAGGAGCCCATAACGGCGGAGGAGGTGGAACAAGCCATCAAATCACTGAAATCACGGGCCCCTGGGCCAGACGGCTTCTCAACTAGGTTTTACAAACTGTTTAGAGCCCAACTGACCCCGCACCTGGTTGCCCTATTCAACTCCTTCAGAGAAACCGGATCGGTGACCCCGTCGATGCAGGAATCGACCACTATCCTCCTGCCTAAGCCGGGAAAAGATCCGAGAAACCTGACCTCCTACAGGCCGATTGCCCTCTTAAACATCGACGCAAACATATACTCAAAAATCCTGGCAACCCGCCTGAATCATATCCTACCGAAAATCATTCATCCCGATCAGGCCGGTTTCATTCTGCATCGGACAGCAGGAGACAACATACGAAGAACACTGAACCTAATAGACCTCGCCTCCCGGAACTCTCAAAAACTAGTGTTGGTGGCGCTGGACGCAGCTAAGGCATTTGACAGGGTGGATTGGACATTCATGAAGCACACCCTTAAAGCCTTCGGCTTTGGACCAAACTTCCAAACGATGGCTCTAGCCAACTACAACAACCCAAAAACCAGCCTAAGAATCAACGGCCACAATTCGGATCCAATCCCCCTGTCATGCGGAACCCGACAAGGCTGCCCGCTGTCGCCCCTGCTTTTTGCACTTACCATGGAGCCATTCGCCCAAAGAATCAGACGAAACAACCAAATTAAGGGCATACAGTGTGGCCCCACGCAACACAAAATCGCCCTATACGCGGACGACGTTCTGCTCACGATCTCAGAGGCCCACTCATCCCTAAAACACGCGACCCGTGAAATCGCCACCTATGGAGAAGTCTCTGGCTTTTCAATAAACTTCGATAAGTCATCGGCTTTGGGCATCGGCCTCAATTTAGCGGAGCAGGAGGCACTGTCCAAGATATGCCCAATAACATGGGGAAAAAAGGCCATCCCCTATCTGGGGGTCCACATCCCGGCAGACCCGAGAGACACATATAAGGTCAACTTTCCTCGACTCTTCACAGAATTGGAAGGCGACTTGAAACGATGGGAGACCCAAGAGATCTCACTGCTAGGGCGCATCACGGCATGCAAGATGAACCTCCTCCCCAGATTCCTGTACTCCTGCGCCTCCCTACCAGTAGCGATTCCCACACCAACGCTCCGAGGCCTCCAAAGGACAATGCTGAACTTTATCTGGAAAGGTAAGAGAGCGAGAATCCCTCTCAGGACGATGCTGGGGGGTTCCAAATTAGGAGGGCTCGGGGTCCCGGATTTGCAAGCCTACAGAGTAGCGGCACAACTAGCACAGGTGCAGGCATGGCAAAACATAACAAATCGCCCTAGATGGGTAGAGCTGGAACAATCACGAACACCCCTGCCCCTACGATTCTTGCCACACATCCCACCCCCCCTCAGGTCGCATTGGGGAGACCTCCTCCTATCAACTAAACACACCCTCAGCTCCTGGGACTGGGCACTAAAACGGAAGGGAGTGCCAAGGGGGCTGAGCCCACAATCCCCAATCTTCCACAACCCAACTTTCTCACCGGGAGCGAATCCCCGCAACTTTCAAAATTGGATAAACGGGGGACTAGAGACAGTGGACCAGCTATACATAGGAGGGAGACCACTCACATTCGACCAATGCAAGGAGAAATTCCAACTCCAGGAAAGAGACAGATTCACCTACATCCAGATACGCCACTGGTGCTCGCACCCCCAGACCCTCCAAGCAGCGACACGCCCCCCGACCGCTCTGGAACTCACACTGAGAGACCTCCCCACCCGCGGTAGAGTATCCACCCTATATAGACGCTTTTTAGCTGACTTCCTGACCACAAAAACTCGATGCATGGCGCAATGGGAGGCGGACCTGGGACACCCAATCGAGGACCAAACCTGGGTGGACATATGGACCAGAACTCACACCTCATCGACCTGCATCACCAACAGGGAATGTGCATATAAGGTCACACTCCGGTGGTATTACCCGCCCCTCCGACTTCACCACATGAACCCGCAATTGGACCACTCCTGCTGGAGAGGATGCGGCCACCCAGGCTCCTTCTTCCACATGTGGTGGACCTGCCCAAAGATCCAACGGTTCTGGAGGACATGCCTGGAGACCATCTCGCAGATCACCGGAACGACAATCCCCCTAGAACCAGAAGCAGTACTGCTAGGAGCTCCGATCCCCGCGATCTACCCGCGCTCCGGGCCCAGAGCGAAACTACTAACCCACTGCCTCCTGGCAGGAAAAACAGTGGTGGCACGAACTTGGAAATCCCCGGAAGGCCCTCACGTAGCCCAATGGTGGACCAAACTATGGGACATCCTGATCGCGGAGAAAGTGACGGCGGCACAAGCGGGTATACTCCACAGGTTCCGGAATATTTGGGCCCCAGTGCTAGAATACGACCAGCGCTTCCCCGCCCTAACTTACAAACCGACCCGAGCCCGCTGGATCCTGGAAAACCAAGGGACCCCCGAGGCAGAACCATAGACGCTGAGGCAAGAAGTGGACAACCTAGAAGGGAAGATACCTCCTCCAGAGACTGAGGAGCAAAAAGGCCGAAGAACGAGGAGAGGGAGGAAACCCAGGGGGGGGGATAAGAGACTGGGGATCTATATACCTAAAGAATCACTGCCGATACTGTTTGTAATTATCATTCTGCCTTGATTGAAAATAAACAAAGTTAAAAAAAAAAAAAATCCTTTAATTTCACAGTTTCTGAAAGGGCTCACTAATATGTTCCCTCCGTCACCTTTCCAGGTGCCCGGTTGGGATTTGAACCTTGTTCTCAAGTTTCTGATGGGTGCTCCGTTTGAGCCTTTGCATTCATGCCCTTTGAGACTGTTAACTCTGAAAACTGTATTTTTATTTGCGGTCACTTCCGCTCACAGAGTGAGTGAGTTACAGGCACTTTGATTGATTTATTGATTGATTGATTTATTTATTTATTGAGCGCCTTACACCAAGGCGCTGTTCAGTTAAGCCACCCTTCACTGTTGTCCTTAGAGTTCGTCCTTCTTTTCTTCCAAAGGTGGTGTCGGAATTTCATTTAGGCCAGAAGGTTGTTCTTCCAGCATGTTATCCTCCTCCACATCCTGGTAAGGAAGAGGAGAGGCTCCATAGGCTTGATCCTAGGAGAGCGTTAAGCTTTTATATTTCATGCATGTCCCGGGTCAGAGTGGACGATCAGCTTTTTATTGGTTACGCTGGAAAGCGTTTGGGACAGGCTGTGACGAAACAGACTTTGGGCCTCATTACACGGAAGGCGGTAATGGTTAACGGCCACCGTTAATGGTAACGGTGACCGTTAACCATTACCGCCTTACTACGAGGTCCCTTAGCGGGTTGGTGCTTTAACGCCTGCTTTTTGCAGGCGTTAAAAACCAACCCGCTAAGGGACCTCGGAGCTAATTACGGCACCGCAAAATTGCGGTGCCGTAATTAGCGCCTTCCCCATTCCCATAGAGCCCTATGGGGCAGAAATGGGAATGGGGAAGGGCAATGACGGAAGGGGGATTTACCGCCCCTCCAACCTTGGAATGGGGCGGTAAATCCCCTTTCCGCCAAGGCGGTGCCGGTATTTTACCGGCATGAGCCATGGCGCTAATAGCGCCATGGCTCCCCGCCTTCCGTGTAATGAGGCCCAATGTCTCACTGGATTATTTTGGCTATCTCTGAGTGTTACCGCTTGGTGGGTAAGGACCCACCGGTCAGTTTACGGGCCCATTCTACCAGGGGTATTGCTGCCTCTACTGCCCTGCAAAGGGGTGTTCCTATTCGCAACATCTGTGATGCAGCCACCTGGGCTTCGGTACATACTTTTGTACATCACTATTCCCTCGATTCCATCTGGGGGCAGGATCTGGCCTTTGGCAAGGCTGTCCTTTACTCCGCAATTTGAGTGGGCATGCTAAATTTCTGTTTTCTAAATTCTTTTCCCATCTCCTTGCATTGGTACTGCTTTGGGAGTCTGTTATAGACATGGAATCCGTCGGAGGACCCAATCCCCTAGAAGAACAAGTTACTCTCTTACCTGGTAACATTCTTTCGATGGGATGGTCCGACGACGTATTCCATATCGCTCCCTCCCTACCTTCTCCGCTACAGAATTTCTTATGCGATTGCAGCTTACGTGTCCGCAAGGCTTTGTGTGTCAGATTGGCAGAACACTGGTGGCACACGTTCTGGGAAAAAACTACAACTGTGGCTACGGGCGTCCTGCGTCCTACTTATAACATCCAGTGACGTCGGCCGTGGGAGGAGGTCCTCGAGGGCGGCGTATCGATGTCATCAACGCAGGACGCAGATGCCGAAGATTTTCTGAAGCAGCACAGCTCTGGTGATTACTGTCATAGATATGGAATACGTCGTCGGACCATCCCATCGAAAGAACGTTACCAGGTAAGAGAGTAACTTGTTCTTCTTCATCAGGTTTCTTTTTAGGTGGTTCATATGGCAGACAAAGGGCCTCATTACGAGTTTGGAGGTAACCATGGCGCTATTAGCGCCATGGCTGCCTCCAAACCCTTACCGATTCCGCCCTGGTGAATAGAGCTATTGCCGCCCCATTCCAAGGTTGGCGGGGCGGTAATTCCCCATTCACCAGGGCCCTTCCCCATTCCCATTTGAGCCCCCATAGGGCTCAATGGGTATGGGGAAGGCGCTAATAACGGTACCGCTAATTGCGGTACCGTTATTAGCTCCAAAGTCCCTTTGCGGGTCCCGTCCTTAACGCCTGGTAAAACCAGGCGTTAAGGGAGGACCCGCAAAGGGAACTCGTAGCAGGGCGGTAAGGGATTACCGGCACCGATGCCCTTACCGGTGCCGGTAATCCCTTACCACCCACCTCGTAATGAGGCCCAAAGTGTATGTGAGAGCAGATATACTCAGCCACCTTTCCAATTCCAGCCATGAGTGGGAGCTGTGAAAAATCACAGGAATTTGTCCCTTCTCCCCAAGCCCTCCCTCTATTCCCCCCATGAGGCTAGGGAGTTGAACCTGCTCTGCAATATCCTCCCTAGGGGTAGAGGCAAGCAGGACCTCACCAGGAGAGACTCCCTCCTATGGGAACAAGGACTCCCGTTCCAGTGAGGAACTCCTAGAAAATTCTTCTAATTGTACCTCGCCAGTCACGTCCAATAAGGACCTATACAAAGAAAGAACCATTGTGTGTTATTCCAATACTGAAAGCATACATATTTCCCCTAAATGAAGAACTTTACAATACTCAGAAGAAAATTATGAATAATGATTACAGAGGGCTTTAAGAAGCCATACGAGAGAACAGGAGTGGAGAAGCTAAGCCGGGGAAAGCCCACGACGATGTCACCTCTGTGAGGGGAGGAGACTGGGAACTGGAAATCAAGGAAGTAGATGCACTGTGTCTTGACTTACAGGAGAGAATTTAATCTGGTGAAGGCCTACAGCAGTGTCAGCTCTGTGAGGGGGTGGGGGGAGACTGGAAACTCTGGGAAGCCCGGCAGTTTCAAACTGGCTGTGAAACCAGAATTGAAGAAGCAGACGCGCAGTGTCTTGGCAACAGGGTAGAGAATGAAGCAGTAAGCAGTGGCGTAACCACACCGAGTCAGTGGTGGTACGGGGGTCCTGTCAAGCACGCTGATACCACTGTACATAGGAAACCGCAAAGCAAACCAGACACCAAAATACCGAGCACTCCTCAGAGCGAGTGAAGCAGAGAACGTGAGGATGCCAGAGAGAGAGAGACTGTGGACGAGTTGAGAGCAAACCAGAACAAGGCAAAAACCCGTTGATGTTATCCCTGATAAAAACAGGTAACAGGGAACGCGGGAGACTCTGGGAGAAAAAGGAAAGTCATTATTTGGACATTCATACTCGTCCCAGTCAGTAGAATTAAAGTATATCATTGAGGAGAAGAGGAGTAATGGAAAATCATTAAATGGATGCTCATACTCGTCCCAGTCAATATAGTGAAAGTATACCATTGGTAAAATGAGAATTTAAGTTAAATTATTATATGGCCATTCATACTTGTCTAAGTCAGTATAATGAAATTATATCATTATGAAGAAGACATGTGATTGAGAAGCAAGATAGTGAAAATACAGTGACAAAGATGAGAGAAGAAAAGAAGAATCGTTATGAAACTATTCCTACTCGTCTCAGTAAAGATGTTGAGAATATAATCAAGGGGAACAAAGAATTTGAAGCAAAATCCTTTCAGAATAATTAGACTCATAATAATCAGAGAAGAGAAAGAAACAGTGGATCACAGACAATTTTGATAACCCTTGCCTAGGAGGAAGGAAGACAAAAGATTGGAGTGAAAATCAAGAGAAAGTAACCGGCCAATAAAAGACCCTGACAAGAAGAAAATAAAATCAAGAGAGATACAGAATGGACAAGAGAGGAAAAGTACCAACATGTTAAAAGAACTGTGTGAACTAATCAAAGAAGTTTCCAGAAACTATTTGAAGATCACTTATTGAAAGAACTTTGCGTAAAACAAGAACACAGGAGAAGGGAGCCATTCTCATATCTTTAGTTGGTATATTTATTTATTTATTGTTATAGTTGTTTATAGTTCATAACAAACTTTTAAAACTTTACAATTTCTTTACATAAAATATCAATCATAGATATTAGATATATTTTCTCAAAATTCAACCACATAACCAATTCTTAATGCATTATTCACAATACAATTCATGATCCCATCATCGGATGACAGCTAAAATCATATACTTTTACCTCATAAAATACATACTTCAATTCTTCAGAACATACTTACTATAGGCAAAAAGCACTGCTACATTTTAAATCAAGTCAATCACATATCATGGATGTTCACAAATCAAGTCCATCACATATCGTGGATGTTCACAAGATATTGATCAACACCAGCATTCATAATGGCATCTTCAGATGACAACTAAAATCGTCTACTTTTAACTCCCAAGGAACTTATACTAATTGTGCAAGGCATATATGCTATTAACAATAGTGGCAACTACATTTCAGGCCAAGTCAATCACATACCATAGATGTTCTCAGAGTACTGTTCTACACCAACATAACAGAAAGGATGCAAAAAATGAGAAGGTACTTACAGCAGGAGATGATAGATAATTTCCTAGCTGCATTCATATGTTACAGTTCCAAGTGAATTTGCAGCAGACATACTTTAAACACGGCAATATGCAACGATTCTGACTGCGAATTTACGCAAAAATGCCAAAAATCTATTGTAGCTATAGAGGTTAATTGATGAACATATCGCCCATACATAGTCGAGTACAACAGATTGAGTGAAGGACATATAGTAAGAATGTGTTGCACTGTCTCCAAATTTGTCGTATTTTTACAAACTCGACAATACCGTTGGTCTGCCGCTAATTGCCACTGTGTGCCATATGCGGCTCTCACTTGCAGTTGATTTGTCCTCATCAAGAGGCGAAACTTATGTAACAATGGACTGGGGCAGCGTATGAAATACCTCTCTGGGGTGAGGTAGGTGTGAACAATGCCCTCAAGAGGGTGGAAATAAAGCAATCCACTCATGTAATTGAAGTTATCTACCCAATCTCTTTTCTGAGGTCACTTCTTGAAAGCTGTTTTAACGGCATTATACCGCCCAAAACAGGAACGATTAACTGTCCATTTTAAATCGGTATATAAATCAATGGACTTTGCATCATACTTATTATGGTTCTTAGTTTTATGTAGCTGTATAATGTTAGTCCCCAGGATTTTTAGCATCTGACTAACTGGATGACATAATGCTTTCATCGGAAGGAGGCCTATTTGTTGCAGGATAATGGCTTTAAGATATGTCAGGCCGAATTATACGCGAATATATTGGATGGGGCTAGTAGGAGGAAGGCCCAAAACGATTTGCCAGAAGTGGCCTTCAACTTTATCCAACCATGAGAGATTTCCAATGGTTATAGCTTCCAGACTATATGCCACCACTGGGATAAACCACTGGGCATACAGCATCATAATGCCTTTCAATGAGTAGCCAGCATAGTGCAATACAAAACTGCGCACCAGCATAGTAATCTGTTTGGCACGCTGGGTCTTACTGGCTATCAGGGTATGATAATCTGCGTTACTATCTATTGCTACTCCCAGATATTTGTATGAGCTAGTATAATCGATCACACCCCAATTTACGACGATTTTAGGCCTGTTCAGTTTATTTGCTGAAAACAGCATAATAATAGTTTTGGTTAAATTAATATTCATGCTGTATTCTGTTGTGAAACGTCCCAGTTCTTCTAATATAGCCTTCATACCCCCAAATGTATGGTCAACGATGAAAAGGTCGTCAGCGTACAATATTGCTGGGACCTTAGTTGAACCAAAATCTGACAGGGCAATTTGCATGATTTTGTAATCGAGAAATCAATAGGGACATCTAGAGATTGAAAAGAAGGGCCGCGAGAAGGCATCCCTGTTTGACCCCTTTGTTGATTTTAAAAGGTCTCGACAAGCGCCCTTCATTCTCTAAGCGTATGCAAGCAGTGTTATTAGTGTGGAGCTTAATCAAAATTTCTAATAACCATGAAGGGCATTTTAATTCAGCCAAGATGTCCAATAGCTTTTGGTGATTAACTTGATCAAATGCAGAACGAAAATCAATAAATGTTGCATAGACAGAACGATTCGGATGTTGTTTAGCTCTGGTAGTAATCGCATCAAAGAGGCGAATGTTGAATGTCGTACTTGACCCAGAACAGAAACCAGACTGAAATGGATGCAATAAATGATTGGCATCAGACCAACATTGCAGATGGTCAAGCAGAATGGCAGCAAAAGCTTTGCTGGTGGTGTCGAGTAGCGATAATATCCGATCATTTTCGGGCATGCTTCTTGACCCCGCTTTGTGGACAGGAATGAGGATCGAGGTGGACCAGGATGCTGGGATTTGTTTTTCCTTGCATACCTTTTTACATAGTACGTATAGAACCTCTGCCCACATATCGGGGTCATGTTTGATTACCATTGAGGCAAGTCCGTTAGGGCCCGGTGCCCTGGAGTTTTTGAATTTACTAATCATTTTTATGATATCTTGTATGGTAAACAACAAGGGTCATTCATCGGAGCTGAGGCTAAGAATGGAAACAGAGGAGTGTTCATACATAATATTGGTGAGGTAAGCTACCCATGTGTCTTCACTAATAGCATTTAGCAGTTGGGGAAGGGCATTGCCTCGTACTTTATTCAACATGTTCCACACCAACCTGGTATCTCCCGCTTTCAGCACACCTATCATCTTTTGCCACTTCATATTTACCTTCTCAAGTTTTCTGCCTTTACATCGCCCTCTGTACATAGCATTCTATTCTTTTCTTTAATACAATGTAAGAACAAATAGACAGATGTTTATTTCTTAAATTTCAGAGATCTCTACGATGCCAGCATCGAATTGCAAGGAGCTCACCATCATATGTAGTGTTACATGTTTTCCCATATAATTGCTACAGAGGCAACTTCCCTAGTAATTTTCTTAATAAGATTTTCTATTTCTTCACAATTCATGACTACAATAGCAGTCTCCATATGATCAATCAATTGGCGTAATCTTTTTGTCATTTTCTTTGCTTTTAAGACATTCCATTTGATTCTAGTCCTACTATTTGTCACACCAATTTCCAGAGGGTCCCAAGTGGGCGTTGGGAAGAAATGACCAAAATAGCATGAATTAAGAGGTGGTCACTGTGTGACATGAGTATAACTTCAAAATCTCGTAAAAACTGGAGTGCAGGCATATTTTCACAAATATAGTCAAGGGTGGCAGTTTTGTTACCACTAGCCCATGTACATTTACCCGAGGTATCACCGGCATTTCTGCCATTTAGTGACCACATATCCCAGTCATTCAAGAAGTTCGACCATGCAACTCCCCTGCTATTTTCTTTTTAGATTTTATCATAACATTTGTTGACCTAATATTTTCAAAATTGGCTTTCATTGTGTTAACCCCACATTGGGCATTTAAATCACCACCAAGGATGACTACATCGTTACCTTCATGTATGAGCCATTCAGTAAGTATTAAATCCAAAGGCCCAAGTATCTCATTCAAACAGTCACAGGCAGGTGGGTCATAAACATTAATTATCGGGATGTTAGGGGCAGCAGGAGTGTTTTTAGCTTTCATTTGAATGGCTAA